>NC_137599.1:151659-2649119 GCF_963210335.1 Falco punctatus | reverse complement strand
ACAGCGGGTCCAGGGTGCTGGGCTTCTGTTCCATTCACCGCAATTCCATCAAGGAGCGCTCAGCACCGACCGAGTGGGCTCCGCCACCGGTGCCACGCGCGGGGGGGCCACGGCGGGGGGCTACGACGCACGCCCCATGGCGCCCGCCTCAGTGCTCAGCTCCGCGCACCATCCCGGGCCGGATCCTGCAAGACAAACCGCGCTGAGCACGGACCCCCGGTGAGGGGGGGGGGGGGGCAGGCCTGGGAGCTTGTGCCACGGTGCAAGGCTGGTGAGAGCACACCAGGAGTGCACGAATGCGTGGGAAAGTGTGCAAGGGTGTGCAGGGCTGGGGGAGAGCGTGTGGGGTGCGCAAGGCCACGGGGAGCGTGCGACGGCGCACGGGGCTGGGCAGGAGCACGAGGGACGTGCAAGAACCCGTGGAGTGAGCGACGGCCTGCAGGGTGTGTGCAACGGCGCGCGGAGCTGGGCGAGAGCATGCACGGCTGGGCAGGAGCGTGCACGGGTGTGCAAGGCTGTGCATGGGTGTGCAAGGCTGTGCAAGGCTGCGTGAGAGCGTGTAGGGAAGCACAAGCACACGCGGGGGGGGTGGGCAGTGGATGCTGCACCCAGCCGTGGGGGAGGGCTGGGGGCCCCCCCTCAAGCAGTGGGGGGAGCCTGGGGCGGGGGGTGCAGAGCACAGCCCCCCCCCCCCCCCCCCTTCCCAGGGGAGCCCCCCACGGATGCCGTGCCTGGGGTCAGGCTGAGCCTGATGCACTTGCCGCACGCAGGGGCCCCCCACCACACCCCCCGCATGCAGGGTCCCCCCACCCCTGCCCCGTGCTGGTGGGGGGGAGACTTACAGGGTGGGGGGCACCGGGGGGGCCGGGGGTGCTGGGTGATCCCTCCTCTGCGAGCTCTCCTGCAGCAAAGACACCATGTGGCGGGGCCAGGGCACAGGCAGCACTGGGGGCACCCCCAGCCCCCCACTGCTGCACCCCCCCACAACGGGGAAACCAAGGCACAACCCCAGCAAGACCCCCCCCCCCCCCCGCCCAAGGTTCCACGTCCCCACGGGTGCCCAGCACCCACCCTGCACACATCAACACCCCAGCGAGATGGGGGGGCCCTGCTTGCCAGCACCCCCAGTGAACCCCTGGTGACCTGCCCCAGCGGGGGGGTGCGGGGGGCCCCCAGCCCGTGCTGGGCGGGGGGGCGTGGGGCTGTGCCGGGCGCTGTGCCCAGGCCTCGGGCTCCTCCGCTCCGTGCGGGGACAGGCAGAAAGTAGGTCACGTTTGTCTTGGCCGCAGCAGAAATTCCTCCGGCGGATTTAAAACGCAGCGGCCGGGGCTCGGCTGCGCCCAGGGCCCCCCCCGGCACCCCCCATGCCACAGGGCACCCCCGCCTGGCCCCCTGGCCCCCCTCCAGCCGGGGATGCCCGGGCAGCGCTGGGATGGGGGTGAGGGATGTTGCAACCCATGGGTGCGTGGCAGCACCCTGCACAGCTGTGAGATGGGCGCACGTGTGATGCGGGGGGGGGGGGGGGGGGGGGGGGGTGGGGGGCGCGGGGGTCGTGTGATGGGTTCCCAACGGACAGACACCCCCAACCCCCACCCCCCCAGCAACATGCCCCAGCGGGGGCCACCGCCTGCCCATCTCTGCAGGGGAAACCAAGGCACTGCTGCACACCCCACGGTCTGCTCCCCACCCTGGGGGGGTTTGGGGGGGTCTGGGGGCGGGGGGAGGGGGGGGGCAGGGGCTCCCCAGCACAGCTCCAGGCCAGGCTTTGGGGCCGGCCACCAGCAGTACCTATAGAGCCAGGGCGGCGCGGCCGGGGGCTGCAGCAAATGTTTGTTCCATATGGGAACGGCGCGCGGAGACTTCCAAGTATAGGCACTGGCAGCGCGCCAGGGCCGCACGGCCCCGCCGGGCACCAGCCCCCCCGCCGCCCCCCACCCCCCCTTCCCCCGGGACCCCGCACGCCCGTTCAGGGCATGTGTGGGGCTGGGGGGGGGCATCGCCACCAGGGGTGAGCGGGCACGGGCCGGGGCACGGGGGCTGCCGAACGCTGGCACGGGGTGGGCTCGGCCACCGCTGCCTCAGTTTCCCCGCTGGCGAGCGGTGCGGCGTTAGAGGGGCTGAGGGCTAAAGCCTCAGGGCTGCCCACGCCAGCCGGCATCCCCGCCGCCACCCCCGGGATCACCGGCACCCAGCACCCGGCTGTGCCCGTGGTGCCGCTCCAGGAACTGTCGCTCGAGGAATCCCAGACAGACAAACATGGGAGGTGGCCTTCGTCCTCCTCCTCCTCCTGCGACACCTGCGATGAGCGCAGTCAGGTCTCAGCCTCCCCCCTCCCTGCTGCTCCCTGGCACCCCAACCCCCTGCGTCCCCACCTTGCAGGGCTGGGTGGGAGTGGGGTGGCAGCCGGTGGGGCCCCCACCCTGTGCTCTCCCCCCCCCAGCCCAGCCCCACGCCCCAGGGGAGCGTTTCTGCTGAGTCGGGTGGTTGCAGGAGATGGAAAACAACCTGGGGGCAAAGTCCAGGGCTGGGCTGGTGGCGGGAGCCACCTCACCCCACGGGGGCACCCAGCACCCCACTACCCAGAGCTGCCACCCCCTGGGGACCCCCCAGGATGGGGACCACAGCCTGGGAGACACCCTTCTGCAAAGGCACCGGCCACATCTATGCAGCCAGACACGGGTGCTGGGTACCAGGGATGCCCCACAGGGACACCCATTGGTGTCCCTGCCCCCCCGGGACAGATGGGCTCCGGGGGTCCCAGGTGCCCCCTCCCCCCGCCCAGCTGCCGCTGGGTCAGGCAGTGAGGGCCTAAGCGCTTTAGCCAGGGTGCCAATTAGCGTGATTAGCACAGGCGGGGGGCAGGGCGCCACAGGCAGACCTGCCAGCCCCCACACCTGCCAGCCCCCCACATGTGATTGCCCGGTGGCACGGTGGCAGCGGGGTGGCACCGGTGGCAGCGGGGGTGGCACCGCTGTGCCCCAGCCCCAGGAATCCCGGCTACGCAGGCTGGCAGGACCGTGCCGGGGGAGCGCAGCCAGGCGTGGCGGCACCTGCCGTGGCACGGCTGGCAGCACCCAGCACACGCCGGTGCCCATGTGTGTGGCTGTGCCTGGTGCCACACACGTGCCTGTGCCCGGTGCCATGCGCCCATCCCACACCTCTGCCGCTGCCAGGCTCCCTGTGCCCGGTGCCATGGGATGCCCGGTGCTGTGGGGATGCCCGGCGCCGTGGGATGCCCGGTGCCGTGGGGATGCCCGGTGCCGTGGGGCATGCGTGGCAAAGCGTGGTGGGGCCATCGTGCTGGGAGGCTGCAGGAATCCCAGGCATGTGCAGCAGCTGGGCAGCCCCAGCACTGGGGATGCCATGGGCCTGACATCAGGGCAGCCCCCCCTGTGCCACGGGGGACCTGCGTGGTGTCCCCTCCCCACGCACGTGGGGGCCAGTCTGTGCCATGGCACTGCCTGGCTCAGCCCAGGTCCGCGCCCACAGCTCAGCGAAGCCACCACCCCAAGCAAAAGCAGGTGGCCACCAGGATGGTGACCTGCCCCGGCGCTGACCAGGCACCCACGGGCCGCCGTGGCCTCGCACCTCCGACGTGACCAGTGTCGCCACTGTGGGGACCTGTGCCACGAGCCTGACCTCCACCTGGCCCCGTGGCCACCATGAACCCCAAGGGACTCCTGGTGCCGTTAAGCCCAACTGAGGCTTTGCTGGCTGCTCCTTCCCACGGCACCCAAGCGTGCGGGATGAGGTGACAGCCCCGGCTCCGCTCCCCCCACCCTGCTTGGCCGCTTTCAGCCGTGCCTCAGTTTCCCCAGCCCACTGGGCCACCAGCACAACCGAGGAAGAGCCACGGTGATGCTTCCCCCACCACCGTGCCCCCTGTGCCGGTGCAGCAGGATGAGGCCGGATCCCTGTGTCCCTTCTCCTCCTGGCCCTGAAGGACACCCAGCCCTGGGTGCCTGGCATGTGCTGAGCACCCACGGTCTCAGCTCGCTGGGGGGGCTGTGGGGCCCCAGCCCTGCGGGGTGCCCCTGTCACCAGGGAGGCTGTGCCGGGACGCCAGGGAGCTATTCTCAGCACCGGAGCTTGGCACAGCGATGGGGACGTTTCTAAATCGGGGGCTCCAGTTCACGTGCGTTGGGACGGGGACGGGGCTCCTGGGTTCCCTCCCTGGGGGGCCCCACTCGCAGGGGCAGGGGATGCAGCCGTCACCTCCCCACGAGGTGCCCGGGGTCAGCGCCCACAGCGGGACGTGGGAACCGGCACCGGGGTGCTCGTCCCACCCAGGGAGGGGACACGGGGGACAGTCCCTGCAGTGTCCCCACGACCATCAGCCCCTGTCTGGATGGGCCAGGACGAGGGTCCGCAGTGCTGGAGCCACCACCATGTGACCGCGCCCCGGGCGGGGGGGGGGGGGGGGGGGGGGCCTGCTGCGCCCCCCGGCTGCATCCAGCCTGAGCGGGGCCCCGGGCGTCCTGCCCGCGCCCGCCTTCGCCTTCACCGCACCCCCCCCTCCTCCTGCCCCCCCCCCCCCCCCCGGAGGGGACCCAGGCGTCCGGCCCCGCCCCCGCGCTCCACCGCGCACCGGCGGCTGCGCGGGGTCCGGCGGGGCCGGGGGGGGCCGCGGGCTGGGACCCCCGGGGGGCTCGACCCGGTCCCGCCGCAGCTCCAGGCTTTGCCGGCGGCCGCGGTCCTGCCCCGGGAAAGGCGGGGAGCGGAGCGGGGGGGCGCCGCTTCCTGGAGCCGCCGCCCCCCGGGGGGGGCCGGGGGTTCGGGTTCCCGGGGGTGCGGAGCCCTTAGCGCCCGCACCGGTCTCCCCCGCTCCGTTGCCACCCCCCCCGCTCCCGAGACCCCCACCCGCGGGGCTGCCACGCCGCGGCCCCGCGAAGGTCACGGCCGCGGCCGGGTGGGGGGTGGGGGGTGTCAGGCGGGGACCCTCCCCCGGGACCACCCCCCTCTGATCCCGAGGTTGTACCGGCGATGCGAGCACTGCGGGGGGGGGACGACACACACACACGCAGCCGCACGGCAGCGCCGGAGGGGGGGGGGGGGGATGCGCCGCGCCCCCACCCTGCGCCAAGACCCCCGGGCGGGGGAGCCCCCCCAAACCGGTTCCACCGGGGCCTGCCCGCGCCCAACGGCGGCCCCAGCCCCCTACGCCCCACCGGAGCCTCGGGGGTCCCGGGGGCCGGCGGAGGTCAGGCGGGGTGAGGTGCAGCCCCCGGCCCCCCCCGCTGCCGGTGCCGGCCCCGCGGCGCGGGGGTCACGGCGGCCGCGGCGGCTGAAGGTCGGGCCGGGGCCGCCGCGGGGCCGGGCCGCCGAGGAGGTCGAGCCGGAGGCCCGGGCAGGGCCGGCCGGCCCCGGGGTGACCTTGGCCGCGACGCCCGGCCGCCCTGCCTCAGTTTCCCCGGGTTCGCACGGGGGGACGCACCGCAGCCCGGGCCGGGCCCGGAGCCCGCGCCACGCCGTCGGCACCGGGACCGCCGCACCCCGGGCAGGATTCGGTCCCCCCCATCCCCCGGGGTTGGGCTGGAGAGGGGGGGACGCGACGGTCCGCCCTCCCCCCTCCCACCCGCGGGACCGCGGCCCGCCGTGGGGAGGGGACCCCCGCCACGCCCCGCGCCCCGCTCGGCGGGGGCAGCCCGGGGGTGCGGAGCTGGAGCCCCCCCCACCCCCCACCCCCTCCACGCGCCGGGGACGCCCCCCGCTGCCCCCGCCCCAACCGGGAGCGGCCGAACCGCCCCCCCCCCCAGCTCCCCCCGCGCTCTGCTCCCGGCGCAGAAAAAAATATAATAAAAAAAAATTAAAAAAATAAATTAAAAAAAATCGCAGGCATTCCTGCCGCCGCTGCCAGCAGCGGGAGCGGGCGGGGACGGCCACGGGGCACGGCCACGGACCACCTACCCCCCCCCCCGCGACGGGGCCACGGCCTGCCCACGGCACGGCCCCGCGACCTGCCCACGGCACGGCCCCGCCGCGGCCACCGTCCCCGCAGAGCCACGCCGCCGCCACGGCCCGGGCCCACGGCCCCGCCACGCCGCCACGCCACGGCCACGCAGCGCCGCGGGGCCGGGGGGCCACGGCTGCGGGCAGGGGGGGGAGGGCGCGCTGCGGGCCCCCCCGCTCGGGTCGTGGCGTGGCGGGCGGTGGGCAGCCCCGCGCTGCAGCAACGCTCGGAGGAGGCGGGGGGGGGCAGAGCCCCCCAAGGCCCCCCTTTCCCCCGCGTCCCCCCCCCCCCCGCCCCACACCAAACGCCCGGATTTTTCCAAGGAAGATATTTACCCGTGTTTTTCCTCCCGGTGCGCGCTCGGGCCGGGGGCTCCCCGCGGCTCCCGGCCGGCCGCCCCCCCCCGCCCCGACCCCCCCGCCCCCCCCCACCCCCTGCACGCCCCGAACTGCGGCCGGGCTCAGGCGGGGGGGGCCGCGGCCGGCGGCGAACACCGGGGCTGCGGCGGGGCCCGCTCGGGCCGTACCTGGGCGGCGGCGGCGGCGGCGGGCGCGGAGCGGGGCGCGGAGCGGAGCGGAGCGGGGCGCAGCGGCGGCGGCCAACGACGGCGCCTGGCTCCTCCCCCGGCCCCGCCGCGCCGCCCGCCGCCCGCTCCGCCGCGGCCGCAGCCCCCTCCGCCGGCCGCAGCCGCTCCCTGCACCCGCCGCGCCCGCCCCACGCGTGGGGACACCGGGGGGTGCGGGGGAGGGGGGCACACGCGGTGGCCGTGGCCCGGTGGAAGTGGTGCGTGGGGGGGCGCGGGGTGGTGCCCGCGGGGAGATGGGGTGGGGGGTGGGGGTGGTGCCGTCGTGGTGGCAGTGGGGGTCCCACGGGAGGGGGGTGCAGCGCCCAGGGGAGCTGGGGATGGTGCCCACGGGGGTTGGGGACAGCACCCAGGGGAGCTGGGGATGGGGGTGTGTGTGCTGTGATGGTGACAGTGGGGTGCCCACGGGAGGTGGGGGCAGCACCCAGGGGAGGTGGGGACTATGCCCACGGGGGTTGGGGACAGCACCCAGGGGAGCTGGGGACCCTACGGGGGTTGGGGACAGCACTGAGGGAAGCTGGGGACGGCACCCACAGGGAGCTGAGGACAGCACCCACAGGGGTGCTGTGATGGTGACAGTGGGGATGGGGGTGGCACACACAGGGTTGGGGGCTGCACCCAAAGGGGGCACACACAGGCCCGGACATGATGCCCGTGGCAGGGTGGAGATGGTGCCCACGGGGATGGGGGACAGTGCCTGTGGGGGTGCTGTGACAGTGACAACTGGGTGCCCACGGGGTCAGGGACAGCACCCAGGAGAGCTGGAATTGGTGCCCACAGAGGCCTGGGGACAGTGCCTGTCACAGGGTGGGCATGTGCCCATGGGGGTTGGGGACAGCACCCACAGGGATGCAGTGACAGGGCCAAGGGTGATGGTGCCCACGGGGGTCGGGGAGAGCACCCAGGGGAGCCGGGGACGGTGCCCACGGGGAGCTGGGGACAACACCAAGGGTGACGGTGCACACGGGGGATGGGGACAGCACCCAGGGGAGGAGGGGACAAGTGCCCACGGGGATGCTGTGACAGTGGGGTGCCCACAGGGGTTGGGGACAGCACCCAGGGGATCTGGGGATGGCACCCACGGGGATGCTGTGACACTGGGGTGCCCACGGGGGTCGGGGACAGCACTCAGGGGAGCAGGGGACGGTGCCCACGGGGCAGGGGGCAGCTCCGCACCCTGGGGTGCCCCTCCCGGCTGGGGGGCCCTGCCCCTTGCCCCGGGGGGTGTGAGGCTGGGGGGGGGTTGCTGTGGGGCTGTGGCCGGACCCTTCCGTGGGGCCGTGGGTGGTGGCGTGGGCTGGGGGCGCGACGGGGTCACTGGGGAGGGCGGCGGGGGTCCCACCCGAGAGCCCCTCAACCCGCCCGTCCCACGTCCCACCCCACCGCCTTCCCAGCAGCCCTCGCACCCAGTTTCCCCCCCCCCCCCTCGGACTACACATCCCATCATGCCTGGGCTTAAAGGGCCGCTGCCCTATGCCCCCTCCCCCCACGGCCAAAGCCCCGCAGCTCGGCCCTGGGACCCCCGGGGGGTTGCCCCCCCCCGGCCCCGGGCCCCTCCCTGGGCTGCACAGGCAGTGCGGTGGCACCCAGGGGGCCAGGGGACAACGGGGAGGGGGGTCCCCAAGGATGAAGGTTCCCAGGGGAAGGTGGCACCCAGCGGATGGGGGTAACTGGGGTGCCGCAGCACCCAGGGGAGGAGGGTCCCCAGGGGAAGAGGGTCCCCAGGGGACAGCAGCTCACAGGGCACGGTAGTGCTCAGAGGATGGGGACAGCAGGGGGACAGTGCTACCCAGGGGATGGGGGTGCCTGGAGGATGGGGGTCCCCACAGGATAGCGGTACCTGGAGGATGAGGGTACTCAGGGGGTAAGGGTACTGGGAGGATGGAGGTCCCCAGTGTATAGGGGTATCTGGAGGATGGGGGTCCCCAGGGGGTAAGGGTACTGGGAGGATGGGGGTTCAAGGGGATGGGGGTCCCCACGACACAGCTGTGCCCAGAGCAAACTCCATCCTCCTCCCCAGGGCTGGGGACAGGGTGACAGCCAGGGCTGCTGGTGGGTGCCTCATGCCTGTGGCCCTGTGACCCCCCTGGTACCCCCGGCCCCTGTGCTGCCCCTGGTCCCCACAGCCCCATGGTCCCCATGGCCCCCCTGGACCCCACATCCCCCTGCTCCCCGTGCTCCCCCTGCTCCCCACAGCCCTATCGTCCCCATGGCCCCCTGGTCCCCATGGCCCCCCTGGTCCCCACAGCCCCCTGGATCCCCATGGCCCCCCCAGGACCCCTCATCTCCACGGCTGGAGGCAGCTGGGGTGCCAGCGTGGCAGGGGCTGGGGGCGGGGTGGCGGCACCCCCAGCGCAGCCCTCGCCTGTACCGTACACTTTATCCTCGGCAAACACGGCGCGTCTCTGGCCGCCCCCCGTAACACCGTCTGCCAGCGATAAGGCCATGGCCGAGCCGCCTGACCCCGGCCCACCGCCCTCAGCCACCTCAGCACAACGCCCTGTCCCCACGTCCCCCCACCCGCAGCCCCTCCATCCCAACGGGGAAACTGAGGCAGGGCTGGCGTTCCCCTGCCGTGTGCACAGGCACCTCTCCCACCCACCACCCCCCTCATCCCCCGCTGCCACCCCCCCAGTGCCACCCCCAGGTCTCTCTGTCCTCTCCCCTTGGCAGGGGGGGGACCCCACGCCCTGCGGGGTACCCCAGGCTGGGGGGATGAGGGATGTGGGGGGGAACGTGTTGCTTTTGGGGTACATTAAAATTCATCCCGCTGCTCTGCGGCACGGAGCCGCTATATATAGCCGGAGCCTGGCGGCATGGTGGAGCTGGCCCCCCCCGAGCCCCCCCAGCAAGGGGGTGATGCTGGGTGCACCCCATGTGCCTGCATCCCCATCACTGGAGACCCCCGTGGTGCAGCACCCACCACTACTCGGGGGGGTCTGGGTGGCCCCGTGGGGGTGTCCCCCTTTGCAGGCTGTGTGTGTGTGCCCCCCCCTCACTGCCACCCGGGGGGTCTGGGTGTCCCCGTGGGAGTGTCCCCCATTATAAGCTGTGTGTGTGCGACCCTCCCCCCCCCCTCGCCTCCCGGCTGGGAGCCTCCTGGGAAGCAAATCCCTCATACCCCAACATCGGTGTGGGCGGGTGGGAACCAGCCATGTGACCCCCCCCCATTTCCCAGCATCAGGGGTTCTGGCTGTTGCAGTTACCCCGTGGGAAGGGGGAGCCCCCTGCGCTGGCCCCCGCTTGCCCCCCGCCTGCCCCCGGCGCTGGGAATGGTGACGGCCCCTTCCGGCCCCCCCGCCCCCCCCGGGGCTGGAGGCAGCTGGGCTGGGGCGCCCAGCCAAGGCCGGGGCGCTGCGACGAGGCCTCGACGCCTTCTCCCCCCGCCCCCGCCAGCCACCCCTGTGCCGGCCTGGGGTGCTGCAACCCCCCTAGCGCATCCCACAGCCCCCCTCCCTCACCAGGACCCTTCTTGGGGGGTGCTTGGCCATAACAAGGGGATGTCATCCAGGGGGGGCTCTGCTGCTCCCACCCAGGGACAGGGAATGGCCCCCGTGGCCTCCAGTCCCAGCGGCCCCCCAGCCTCAGCAGCTGTGGGGAGCGGCAGGGACCCCCCCCGGCACAGGAAATCCCTCCTTATGAATAGGGGCCGCCCCCCCCCTCGCTGCTGGACCCCCTCACTGCCGGGGCCCCTCGCCGGCTGGGCAGCCGCTCGCCCGCCTAATCCCAGCCCCGGCGCGGGGGGATTTGCAGCCCCCATGAATGATTAACCGGGGAATTAAGGGGCCTCGGAGCCCCCCCCCCCCTCCCCAGCAGAGCTGGGAGGGCTGAGGGGCAGCGGGCCTATGGGGCCCCCACCCACCCCACTCCTGAGCTGTGTGGGGCTCCCCACGGGTGGGGGGTGCTGGGGGGCTTTGCCCCCCCCCCCCTCCCCGCTCCCCATCCTCCCGTTGCCGTGGTGATGCTGGAGGCAGCCATTGGGGATATTTTTAGCTGCTGGTACCATGCTGGGGGGGGCAGCCCATCCCCAGGGCTGCCTGCATGTGTGCATGCACATGCGTGTGTTGCAGCACACCTGTGCATGCCTGCGTGTGTGCAGCACACCTGTGCATGCCTGCGTGCTGCAGCTGTGCACAGCTACCTGTGTGCACACACCTGTGTGCGTGTATCCAGCCGTGCACAGCTACCTGTGTGCACACCCACTCATTGGCACTGTGTTTGCACACACACACATGTGCAGGAGCAGAGACGTGCCTGTATACATGCCTGCACTCATGTGTGTGCAGGCACACACGCACATCTGTGCATCTAAGCACACATGCAGGCGCATGCATGCTGACACCCACCTGCATGCATGCCTGGTGCTGAGTGCACACCCATTTGCACACCTCTGTGCTCACATGCATGTGCCTGTCTGCACACCTGCACTCACATGTGTGCATGCTGATATGTACACCTATGCATCTGTGCACACGCATACACCCCAGCACATGTGTGCACACACCCATCTGCATGCATACCCATTCCCATGTGCACACACATTTGCACACTCTCATGCTCAGACACACATGTGCCTGTAGGCACACGTGTGCTATGTGTGTATGTACATACACACACACGGATCCGTGCACATGCTCAGGCACATGCACGCACACCCTCCATCTGCATACACACACACTCACCTCCATGCTCAGCCCCCTGTGTTAGCACTCCCACGCCTTTGCATGCACCACGTTTGCACACTTGTGCATATGCACCACGATAGGTTTGCCCCTCCCACTTTGGACGCACTGTGCTTGCATACCCATGTGTTTTCCACCCCCGTGCTTTTGCATGCTCCATGTTTGCACACCCACACCTTTCCATGCACTGTGTTTGCACACCCATGCATTTGCACAGCCGTACCTTCGCACACCCTCTCCTTTGTACGCACCGTATTTGTACCCCCATGCCTTTGCACACCCACTCCTTTGCACACACCATGTTTGCATACCCATGCCTTTGCACCCTCAGGCCTTTGCATGCACCATGTTTGCACACCCACGCATTTGCACTCCTTTGCGCACACCATGTTTGCACACCTGTGCATTTGCACACTCATGCCTGTGCACACACCTTGTTTGCGCACCCATGCATTTGCACAGCCACGCATTTGCATACTCACATCTTTGCACACTGTGCTTCCACACCCACACCTCTGCACACCCACTCCTTTACACACATCTTGTATGCACACCCGTGTATTTGCACACCCGTGCATTTGCAAACACCGTGCTTGCACACCCACTCCTTTGCACACCCCATGTTTGCACACCCATGCATTTTCACACCCATGCATTTACACACCCCGTGCTTGGGCACCCACGCCTTTGCACACCCACTTCTTTGTACACACCGTGCTTGCACACCCGTGCGTTTGCACACTCACGCCTTCGCACGCACCGTGCTTGCACACCCGCGCCGTTGCCCATCCCCGCTCCCCACCAACTACACTTCCCAGCAGCCCCCGCGCCCCGCCGCCCAATCAGCGCCCGGCTTGCTGGCGGGTGCCACCATGGCGGTGCCCAGGCGCTGAGGGGAGCGTTCGCCGGCCGCCGCGGTGCCGGGCCGAGGTGAGGGGCGGCGGTGCTGGGGGGGGCCGAGGGGCGGCGAGGCCGGCTCTGGAGTTTCCCCCCGCGGCCCCGGGGCTCCAAGCCCCCAGGCGCCGCCTCACCTTTCCTGCGGGAGCCGCTGGGCCCCGCTCGCCGCCGGGGCCTGCCTCCCCCCCAGCCCCTCCGCCTGTCCCGGGGCGGGGGGTGAGGGATCCCTGCCCCTTCCCCAGAGCCTGCCGGCCTTGCCCTGACACCCTCCCTTCGCAGGGCGCGGCCATGAAGGTGGTGAACCTGAAGCAGGCCATCCTGCAGGCCTGGAAGGAGCGATGGAGCGATTATCAGTGGGCCATAAATATGAAGCGGTTCTTCCCCCGTGGAGCCACCTGGGACATCCTCAACCTGGCAGGTCCGAGGCCGTGGGGCAGGGGGAGGCGTGGGGAGCAGGGTGGGGGCACAGGGGTGGGCTGGATGGGGCTCTGGGCTTCGGGGCGGTGTGCTCCAGCCCCTGTCACCTGGCCCAGGGGTGGCCCTGCGGTTAAGCCAGCTGAAAACTGGACAAGTGGTGGAGGGGTGGGCTGGCAGGACACCCAGGCAGTGCTGGCATCGCAGCCAACTGCAGCAGCACATGTTGAAATGCTGCTGGTGCAGAGCTCTGGGATCGCGGCGCTCAGCCCCAGCACCGCTTACCAGCCGGGTGCACACAGGTTCCTGCCGCCTGCCTCAGTTTCCCCCACTGAGAGGGGATAATGACCCTGTCTGCCTCCTCAGTGCATCTAGCCAAGGGAGCGAAAAGCACTACGAAGGAGCCAGGTGCTGCTCCAAAGGCCGCTTCCCACCCTCAGTTATTAGGGTTTCTTTTCCCGTCCGTATTCAAGGGCGTTTGACACAAATCTTGCCAAATGTTGGTACCTGCTGAGCTCCATGGTTTAAAGATTTGCCAAGCTTTTATGCTAATTATAGAAACTTGTTGCTAGGTTGGTTTTTTTTTCCTGTGCAGCAAACGCATGTTTGCAGGCCTTGGATAAATAAACAGTACTGCTTGAGGATTGCTGCACTGCGGGATTTAAAGGGAAATAGCTCCAGCACAGGCAGCAGCACTTTTTGCCCCACTGAGGTGGGGGACCTTTTCCCGGTGGGTGTTTTTTTTTTCCTCCCTGCATCCTACCGGTGTTTTTTTCTGGCAGCATCTAGCCCGTGATGGTGGGTTTTGTTAGGCCACATCCTTCCAGCTGAGCTCCTCAGGCCAGGTTTCTCCTCCTCCCACTGTGGCCCATGGTAGGGTCAGCGCATGGATGTGCCCAGCCCCATGGTGATGTGGGGCTGGAGTAGCCAAGCTGGAGCTGTGGGGACTGGCTGTGGCAGTGGGGCAGGCCTGGAGAGACAGATTTGCTGGAGGGGCTGGTACAGGTGGGGGATGTGGCAGGCGGTTGGCTTGAGGGCCAGCCCTGCTGCCAGCCAGCTGGTCCCCGGGGCTCCCTGGTGCCTGTTCCTGGCATGGGGGATCAGCTCCTGCCCCACTCACTGAGGCAGTGGGGCCTGTGGGGCACTTGGTGTGGTCTTGTCTGTGTATCCCAGAAAGCAGGGGCAGAGATAATCAGTCCCTGTGATTTCTGTGGAAACAGGTTTCTCCTGGTCCACTTCTAGCCAGCGAAAGGCTTGTAGCCTGGGCTTTGTTGGAGGGCAGTCCCTCTGCAAGGGGGGGAAGGGAGCTGAGCCCCTTTTTCCCTGCTGCAAAAGGGGGCTTAAAAGGGAGGATGATGATGCTGACTCCATCCTGGGCAGCACAAGCATTGTGGGCACACGGGGAGGCTGTTCCCAAGACCCTGCCGGCTGTAACAACTGCTGCCTCCCTTGCTGCAGCCCTAGAGCTGTCCTTTCCCAAGCTCGTGCCTTTCGGATTTAAACTACAAAGGAGGAAAAGCTGGCACGAGCTGCCAGGATCACGGCGGTGCCCAGCAAATCTATGCTGACACGTCTGCAGTGGGTAACAGCATGTGGCTGGCTTGTGTTGACACTCCCTGATTAGATGGGGAGGGGAAGGCTGCCATTAGCCTTCTGTCCTCGAGCTGAGATGCTTTTGGCTGAGGTCTCAGCCTTCGAGCGAGACCCAGGGAGCCTCCTGCTCCCGCGGTCGGGATCCAGCAACGGCTGCTGCTCCTCCTCATCTTTGGGGCAACGACTTCCCAAACGGCTGCTGCCCCCTCTTGCATCTGGGTGCTTTGACCTACTTACAGCCGGTGCCGCAGCCCGGGGCCTGCTTTTGGGAGGTGGTTCCTGCGTTCTGCCATAGTTCAAATGGTCAATTAAAGGCTTGACTGAGCAGATAGGACGGGCAGAGCCCCTCCAGCGTCCACAGGCCGGTGCTGGCAGGCAGCTGGCGGCAGGGAGGGCCAGACATGTAGGGTTGGTCCCAGCTGAGAGGGACTGTCTGCCTGGAGTTCAGCCCCAGGTGTCGGAGCAAAAGTCACAGAGCAGAGGATGCGAGAGCCTCCTGGGCAGGACGTGGGAGGGAGGGGAACATGTTTGGAGAGCAGCAGGCGCTGTTTTGGGGCCAGGGTGCCCGGGGAGAGCTGAGTTAGCAGCAGGCTGCTTGTACTGCCTGAATTATTTACTGGCTTTTGCCGCTGGGGATTAGAAAGTTGTGGGATTCAGTTAATTTCAGGGAAGAGCAGTGCAGGGTTGCTGTGGTTAGCACAATTTGTCTTTGTCACCTTTCCTGTGGGATGAGGACAGAGCGTATGTGGGTCTGTGTGTCCCCACACCGTGTATGTGCTGACCTGGGACCTCCCGGCCCCTCTCCTTTGCTTGCAGAGGCTCTTCTGGAGCAGGCCATGATCGGGCCGTCACCGAACCCACTCATCTTGTCCTACCTGAAATACGCTATCAGCTCCCAGGTAATGACATTCCCAGCGTGCTGCCTCCCTGCCTCACGCTGCAGACGCTGCTGGGTGTCACCTCGCAGCCCCAATTAGCAGGTGGGCAAAGAACCCGAGGTGCAGAGTCGGTGGCAGGCAGACGCCCCAAATCTCCCATCTGTGCCTTTCCTGGGCTTGGGCAGGCAGTGGAGGGCTCAGTGCGTGCCTGAGGTGGGGATGTTTCAGTAAATAACCTCTGCCCATTGCCTGGCTGCACGCAGGTTGGAAATCCTTGTCCTCCAAGAGCTTCAGCGCTTGCTGTAAGCTCTTCTCTTTCTTAGCACGGCATTTCATATTGCCTAAAGTTTGTGTGAAACAAATCAGCAATCACCTAAAAATGTCTGTTTGGATTTGTGCCGGGTCAATGCCCCAGCCCTGTCTGCCGTGACAGGCAGCGGGGCCGTGCCCTGACCTCGCTGTTCCTCAGCAACCAGCATCGCGCTGGCAAACATCACCCGCTAACACGCTGCTGCACTGGGTTTGTTTTGGTTTTGTGTTTTGTTTGTAGATGGTGTCTTATTCCACAGTCCTGACGGCCATCAGCAAGGTACGGCTCTGACAGGTGCTGTCTGAGGTTTTTCTCTTTACCTATGACCCATGTATCCATTTCCCGCCCCACAACTCTCACCGAATATAGGTCAAGTGGAAAACGACATCCTCTGCTGAGTCAGCAGTGGTCAGACAGTGCAGATTAGTGCCTGAGTCCTTCCGTGTCCCGCTGGGGACAGGCTGCTGCTGCGCCTGGCAGGTCCCGCTCTGGTTTTGGGGATGGCTGCGGGTGTGAAAGCCTCGTCCCCTTGTCGTGTGGGGCCTGGCAGGCTCCTGCCCCGCAGCGCCCTGTGTGTAAACCACGCCCTGGCTGCTGGAAACCACATCTCTCTGCGGTCAGCGGTGCTGGCAGCACCATGGGGATCCGGAGCTGGTGGTGGAAAAGCAGCACTGCTCACGAGGGAGTGCTGCCAGCACCCAAGCCGCGTGGCTGTGGCCACCCACCCTGCCCGGCCAGCTGGCTTCCCACGGGTGCTCAAGTGTCCCCGTGCTGCTTTGATGGGGACAAACCCTCTGTGGCTGCCTCCACTTGGCGTATGGGGCTGCTCTGTGGGGAACGATAGTCCCTCGCGGGCTGCATCGGGCCCCTTGCCCTCTCCAGGCACTGACCTCTGAAGAATAATTTCAGCAAGAATAATTTCTCTTCTCCCACCTCCCTGTTGTTACTGGGGGATGGGAAGAGAAAGGCACTGGTAGCAGCGCTGGCGTTGTTTTGAGGTGCTGCAGGCTGAGCTTGGAGCTGTGCCATAAACGTGCTGTAAAGCCTTGGTGAGGGCAAGGACCCCTTCAGCGGGGCTCAGCACCCATCCGGGGTGGTGGACATCCTTCCAGGAGAGGGTAGAGCCAGCGTACAGCTGCCTGATGCTGAGCGCAGCGGCAAGTCTGCTCTGAATGGTGCAGGCTCGTCACCGTTCTGCTGGTTGTGTGTCGCTGCCCGTTCCGGCAGGGCAGGCAGAGAGCTGACCTTGACAGCCGAGGCTTCCTCCTTCAGATCAGCATGGGCCGAGAGCAGACCTGCGGGCTAGCTCCGGCCCGGCGGGGTGGCCCCATCTGCTCCGTGAGGAGGCAGGGAGCCGCGCTTCTGCTGCCCACCGCCCTCCCAGCCCTGCGGCCAGCCGGGCTGTTGGCGTGTGCTGCCAGCCCCGTTGAGCTGGGGGTGGGCACGCGGGCTGGCACCGAGCCACTGCCGCATCAAGGCAGCCGGCGGGGAGCGGAGCTCAGGCCCCCGCCGCCGTCTTGGGGAGGCTGCCGAGAAAACCCAGCCGGGTTTGTCGCTGCCGTGGCCCGCTTGCCTCCTGCAACCCCGGGAGGGCACGACCCGGCCGTCGGACAGCCCTGACCTAGTTCTCATTCAAGTGGCTGCTGGGCAGCTGCCAGGGCAAGCGTCCTGCTGCCGGCAGCGCCCAGCCCAGCCCGTGGAGGGAGGGGTTAGGTTTGTTTTTGGAGCCCTTGAAGCCTGGCAGCCCCCATCTGATGTCCCTCCTTGTTCCCCTGCTCTAGTTCGATGACTTCTCCCGGGACCTGTGTGTCCAGTCGCTGTTGGAGATCATGGACATGTTCTGCGATCGCCTCAGGTACGGTGTGGCGCTTCCAGCCGAGGGAGCCGGGTTCCCCCTCCAGCTCCATGTCCATTCCCGAATTGCTGCCCCAGGCTGGGCTGCCACACGAGTGCCGGCATGGGAAGAGCAGAGGGAGTCCAAAACCCCACCAGCTTTGTGGGAAGCTGGAAGAAACCCACCTATTTGGGGATAAAGGTCTCCGCGGTGATATTCCTGCCTGGCTCAGGTAGATAGGGGTGGGTGTAATCCATGTGGCCTGAGACTGTGTGTCCCCTCAGAGCGTTTCCTTTCTCTTGTGTGGCCTCTGCAGCTTCCCAGAGCCCTGGCTACATGTCCCCGTCTGCCAGTGCTTGCAGTCCTGCCTGTGCTGCCCCAGGCACTCCAGGCAGCTGCCTTGTTTTGCTTCGTGCTCTTCCGCTGGTGTTGCAGGACCCAGGGGAGTCCAGACAATTCAGGCCACAAAAACTTTTTTAGAAAACTCAGAAATCTTCCTGTTAACCCCTGACAGCCTCTTCTGGGAGGCCGAAGCAGAGAGCGTGTGGTGGTGGGGGTAGCGGGAGGAAGAGGAAGGCTGAAGGTACCAGCTCTTCAATTACATGAAATGAAGCAGCAGCAATGAATATGCATCAGTCACAGATGTTGACAAGGAGCTGTTGCTGGCCAACTGCAGAGCCGGCCACTTAATCCAGTCGCTGCCTAATCTGATCCTCTGCTTAATTTGATCAAAACTTCTGGCCCCAATGATTTGTGCATCAGGAGGGGAAAGCATTCACCTCTCGCAGCACATTGATTGATGCTGAGCCTCTCTTAGCAAGATAATTTGATTACAGGCTTGGAAAGTTTCCCTGTAGTAGAGTGGCCAGAGAGAAGGCTGCACTGGGGAGACTTTATTTCCCCTGGCTCAGCAGGGATGCTCGTGGGCTGAGCAGGTTGGCATCTGTGGCAGAGGAGCCGGCAGGCAGACGGGGCTGGGAGCACAGGACATGGGTTTGGATTCCCCAGCCTGCCCTGTTTCTGTGCCTCAGTTTCCCTGGGGGCAGTGGCCTGGCCCGTGGTGAGCACAGTCCCGTTTCTCTCCCCTTCCCAGCTGCCACGGCAAAGCAGAGGAGTGCATTGGCCTCTGCCGGGCACTGATGAGTGCCCTCAACTGGCTCCTGCGCTGTGCGGCCTTCTACACCGAGAAGGTGAAGGAGACACTGGAGCAGGCGGCAGCTGAGAGCCAGCTGAAGATGTGTCTGGAGCGGCTGGAGAAGATGCTCGGCAGTACCAAGAACCGCGCCCTGATCCACATCGCGAAGCTGGAGGAGACGTGTATGTTGCTGACCCTGCCCTGCCCTGCAGCACGCTCTGCCCGCCCGTGGCTGCTGCCAGGGCTTCCTCCTAGGTGCCGCTGGCCCTGGGGAGATGTCATTGCCACCTCTCCCTTCCCCCTGCCCGGCTCCTGCCGCATTGTCCCTGCAGCTCCAAGCCCATCCATCTTTCAGCCCTGTTGCTGTAACAGTCTCCTTCCTGGCTCTGTGCCACCCTCTGCCCCCTCCCCTCCGTGCTGCCCTTGGAAAAGGAGCAGAATTAATGTGAAGGCTGCGTGAGCTGTTCCTGGGCGCGTGGCGGGCCCTGTGCTCCGCCAGCATTGCCTGGCACGGCTCTGCACCTTCCCTTGGTGCCTGCGTCTGGCCAAGCGGCTGTGCCAGGCCCAGCCTGGAGCAGGAGCACTGGGTGGCACGCAGACCCTGGGCTTGTGTTCGCAGAGGTGTGCCGACTTCTGCTCACCACGGGGCCTGGCAGGGAGCCCCAGCCTTGGCAGCCCCTCCGTGCTGCTGCGGGCTTGGGAGCCAGCCTGCCCGGCTTCTCAGCCTGTCACCGTCCCACCCCGCTGAATTCCTGCCCTCCCTCCCCAGCTTCCTGGAGCACTGTGGAGCAGTCCCTCGTCAAGCTGGGGGAGAACCTGAACAGCCTCAGCAACTCCCCGCTGCGAAGCCAGGCTGACGACTGCGTCTCCCTCATCAAGAGGTAGCTTTGTGCTGCTGGCTGCGTGGGCTCGGAGGGTACAATGGGTCTGAGCCCTGCTCTGGGGGCTGAGGAACCACCTGCCACACTAGCTGCCTGCTTTCCAGGCCCTTCCTGGCTCAGACCCCTGCACCGGCGGTGAGCTGGGGCTGGCCAGAGGCCCTGGGGTAGGGTAGGGGACAGGGCTAGTGGCTCCTTTGCAAGTCACCTTACCCAGGGTTTGCTCCTCTGGTGACCCTGGGCCCTTTGCCATCCCTTGGCTGCTCTGGCCGTGCCAGAGCTGCTGCCCCTGCTCGGGGTCCCCCGGAGCTGCTCCCATGGCCCAGGCTGTGGTGCAGGGGCTTGGCTGTGCCCCAGGGCTCCTCTGCAGGACAGCAAAGATCAAGGGCTTGGCTGGGAAAGGAGGATGGGACAGGAGGAGCAAGGATCTGTCTCTGCAAGGCTCCAGTGACCCTGTGCTGTTGTCTCCCACCCAGCATCCCCACCATGCTCTCAGTCCACTCCGAGCAACTGAACAAGACTGGCTTCCCCACCGTGCATGCTGTAGTGCTGCTGGAGGGGACCATGAACCTCACGGGAGAGACCCAGCCGCTGGTGGAGCAGCTGATGATGGTGAAAAGGATGCAGGTACAGAGGTGGCATCTCGTTCGCCTGCTCAGGGTGGCCTGGGGCTGTGGGACCAGCGCCTTGCTGCAGCTCAGTACTGCTAAACTCCCTGTGCTGATCCTGGTCCAAGGGTATGGACGCAGCTGCAGGGAGCAGCGTGAGCCCATCGGCACCTTTGCAGGGGGTTCAGGGGTTTGGCTGTGCTTGGGGGAGGTGCTTTATTGCCTTTCCAACACTGGGGATGTGTTTTGTCCGTGCCCTGCAGCGCATCCCCTCCCCGCTCTTTGTGCTGGAGATCTGGAAGGCTTGTTTTGTGGGCCTCATCGAGTCCCCAGAGGGCACGGAGGAGCTGAAATGGACAGCCTTCACCTTCCTGAAGGTAGGGCCCAGACACCCCCCCCACCCACCCCCCCACCCCCCCCCCCCCCCGCGAGCGCAGTGCCCTGAGCCTTTTCACCTCACGCCCAGCCCCTGCTGAGCGCTGAACCCTGGCAGAGCAGTTCTCCTCTCCCACAAAGTGCCCCTCGGGGTTCCCCCGCGGCCCGGCTGAGCCCACGGCAGCCCTGCTGCAACTTGCTGAGCATCAGGTTTGCTGTCCAAGGCCCCTCTTTTCAGCCCAGCCCCACTTTGTTTTGCAGAGTGGCTTTCCTGGCATGTTGGGGGGGGGGAAATTGTGGCCTTTGAAGGATGCCACAGCAGCCTTGGGCCCTACGCTCCCACAGCTCAGCGGTGGGCAGCCCTGCAGCAGTCTGTTTCACCTCCTTTCTTTGTACCAGACAAAAGGGATCTGCGTGTAATTTCAGGCCTGGCCTGTGCTGGGTTCCTCCATAGTCTCAGCTCCCGGTCTGGCTGTCAAGAGGTGGCTGTGCCCTGTGGCTCCCTGTGATGGTGGGAGGACGCTGTAGTGGGGACATGGGGGCACAAAGTCCCCTGGGTGCAGGGGCTGCTCCAGAAATGCTCTTTTCTCTAGACTGGGAGAGCAGGCATGTTCTCCCTGGGCTCCTGCTGCCTGCGGGAAGTCCTGACTGTAGAATGGGGTCTGTCTCGGTTGGTCACATCGTGCTCTGTGTCTTTCAGATACCCCAAGTCCTGGTTAAACTCAAGAAGTATCCCCAAGGGGAGAAGGTGAGTCTCGAGGGCTGTCGCTTGGAGCTGTGCGCCGCATTGTGTGCACAAGCAAGCTGTTTGTCACGATGGTGCTGGTGCCTGGCCAGAGCTGCGTGGGGGCGGCTGGGGTAGGAAACAGTCTCTGTCCCCAAAATCTTCCTCTCATGGATGAGGCAGCGTGGGAGGGGAAGGTGGGCTTGTGTTGGCAGCGCTCCGAGCTGAGTGCTTGGCTTTGTGCACAGCAGGATTTCACCGAGGATGTGAACTGTGCCTTCGAGTTCCTGCTGAAGCTGACCCCTCTGCTCGACAAAGCAGACCAGCGATGCAAGTGAGTGCTCGCCGTGTCCGGGGCTGACCTGCAGAGCTTTGAGCCTGTCTGGTGCCACCACAACCCCATCCTCCCTGCGGGGTGCTGTGGTACGGGGTGCTGGGGCAGCTCCTGGCAAGGCTTGTTTAGTTTCTGATCCAGTTCCTTCTTCCTGAGGACCCAGTGCTGCCAAATGAGCAAGGCAGTGAGCATCTGACAGCCAGTTCACGTGTTGGTGATGCCGTGTGATATCTGGAGCTGCTTTTGGCCCTGCAGAATCCTCAGAGGAGTGGGAGCAGGGCCAGGAGGGCAACCCAGGGGTCCCCTTGCCCTGTGGCACTGCCGGGGGCAGCAGGAATGCTGTCCCTCAGACTAGCGTTCTCTCTCTTTCAGCTGCGACTGCACGAGTCTCCTCCTGCAGGAGTGCAGCAAGCAGGGGCTGCTTTCAGAGGCCAACATGACCAACCTGATCGCCAAAAGGTACAGCGCTCTCAAAAATCTGGGTAACCAAGTGGGGTTGGAGCACCTCCTCTTGCTGTCCTCCTTGGGGCAGGGTGGGGAGTGTAAAGGACCAGCTATGATGCCGCTGGCTGTCCTGCAGCTGGGACACCATGGCCTGGAGGGACAAGGCTTTGCTTTTGGTGACAGATTCAGTACAGTCAAAGTCCGTCCTCTCGGAGTGGCAGCTGGTGGTGGTCTTCCCTCAGGGGTGCCGCTGGTGGAGGTGGCTGAGCGTGGGGAGGAGTGAGGCAGGGTAATGAATTCCTGCTCACTGGCTCATCTTTGCGGATCCCCCAGGACAGCAGACAGAGAACACGCTCCGCGCTTGAAATCGGCAGAGAACGCCAACATCCAGCCAAATCCAGGGCTCATCCTGAGGGCTGAGCCGACTGTCACCAACATCCTGAAGGTGAGTCCCCTCCTGCATCCATACTGGGCAGGTGGGTCATGGCTCCAGAGCCTGTTTCCAGCAGCACCAGTCTCACCAGGCAACTGGGGTCGTTGGGAGGTGCCTGATTTCCCCCTGTGCTGGGGTGGAGGAATGAAGGAATCACTCCCGGCCTTGCCGCTCTGCCGTGGAGATCAGGGGGCTCCCCTCCTCCTTCCCAGGAAACCAAAGGAGCTGTCAGGCTGCGTGTTGTTGTCAGTGCCAGCAGCCTGAGCCTCGCCAGCTCTGCCCATCCTGCACTCAGCCGCTTCCCCGTGTGCGTCTCCCCCGGTCCCTGGGGACTCCCTGTGTCACTCTGGTTGCTTTGCTGCTGCTGAGTACGAGAGGATGTTTTGCTGCTGGTTGTGCTGCCCCAGTGCACTTTGGCTCTCCCCTGCGCTGTGCTCTCCGGTGCTTGGGGCACGGAGGGCTCCATCCCAAACCTCCCCAAGCCCCGCGGGTCCCTGCTCATCGAGGCCTCACAGGACAGCCCTGGCAGCCGATCAACTCTGCCCCCACAGCTGGAGCTTTACTGCTGCTCTGTAGCACACATTCCCCATGACTTCTCTTTCCTCCTTTATTATTTTTTTTTAATTGGGTGTTTTTTGTTTTTTTTTGGTAGACCATGGATGCAGATCACTCCAAGTCCCCTGAGGGCTTGCTGGGGGTCCTGGGTCACATGCTGTCTGGGAAGAGCCTGGACTTGCTGCTGGCAGCGGCAGCAGCAACGGGCAAGCTGAAATCCTTCGCTCGAAAGTTCATCAAGTAAGTGACCACCTGGACAACACTGTCCCTGGTGACTGTGGGGCTGGGGTGGGCTTGCAGCCCCCCAAACTGCCCCCCAGACTGGGCTGGATGTGCCTCTGACCCGGTGTCTGTGCAGCACTGGGTCCAGCAGAGCCCTGGGGAGGGCTGGGATCTTGGGGAGGCTGCACCCCACAGCACCCCAGCTCCGTTGCTTCTGCCTGAACAGGGGAGAGAATCGAAGTCAGGTTGGTTTAAGGGTATTAAGAGAACTTGAAAGCGCTGGCAGAGCCTCAGATCGAGGGCGCTTGCTGTGTGCACGCCTTTAGTCCCCGGACGCCTGTGTCCTGGTTAGAGCACATGCACCAGCACGCGTGGGGCTGCGTGATCGACTTCCTCGAGCAAGGGAGGTCTGAGGCAGCTCGAGCCACGCCAGTCCGGCTGGGTGCACGGCCCCACTGTGCCCGCTGTGTTTGGGGATGCGTGCCGCTGCAATATGGAGAAATCCCCGCGCAGCCAGGCAGAGCTGGCTCTGGCGAGAGGACGACGCGCTCCAACATCGGGCTGAGTGGGTGTGGGGAAAAGCAGCGTTGCTGGACCTGTTTTGCTGCAGGGGAGCAGAGGGAGGAGGCGGCTCATCCCTGCTGTGCTGGAGGGTGTCTGCCGAGCTGGGCCCCACAGGTCCCTGCCCACCCTGCTCCCCTGTGTGGGGCGCGGAGCTGGGTGCTGGGGTGGGGTGCAGGAAGGGATCGCTGGGGTGGGAAGCGGCTCGTTTCACGTGATGCTAACGCTTTGCTCTGGCACTCTTTGCCTCCTCTAGGTTGAACGAATTCACGAAGCACATCACTGCAGAAAGCTGTAAGTGCGTGCCTGTCCGTGTGTGGGGCGGTTTGAGCTGCGTTTCCCGCTGCCGCCACGTGCTGGGACACTGTGGGGCCCGGCTGGATTAAGCTGGGACTGGCTGTGGCGCCAGCCAGAGTGAGCCAAGCTGTGCTGGGTCCAGCTGGGGGCTGCCGGCAGGGAGCCCGGCACAGGGGGCACATGGCCAGGTGCCAGCAGGGATCTGGGCTCCTGGACACCCACTGCCCTCACGTGTGGCACGCGTGTCCAATCCTGAATGTGGGGTGTTCTGTTCCCTGCTTGCGGCGGGAGAGCTCCTTCTCCCCGGCTGAGCCTGCGGGGCCCCTTGGGGCCTGGCTCCCTCCCTGGAAGGGGTGATGTGTCAGCACAGAGCCCGAGATAAGGACTCTGACTGCATTTGTGTGTGATGAAACTTGCTGAGTGTTCTGACCTTCCATGGAATGGGGGGAGCTGGGGGATAGGCTGGGGCTGCCAAACAGGAGGCCAGAGCTGCGCTGGGGGCTCCAGCAGGGGCAGATGGGGTGAACGGGGGCACTTGGCCCATCCCTGGGGTTTCCACACAAGCACTTGGGGGTTAGAAAAGCTACTTGGGGGAGCAGGGTCCCGGCCCCTGAGCTCACAGGGCTCCTGCCTGTCTCCCTCCTTGTGCTGAGGCTGGAGATCCCCAAGTGTTTGTTTCTTCTCCCTCAGCCAAAGCAGCCTCTGTTCGGGCCCTGCTCTTTGACATCTCTTTCCTCATGCTGTGCCACGTGGCCCAGACCTACGGCTCGGAGGTAAAGCATCCTCCCGAGGGATGGGGATGGGGATGGGGGGTAGGCATCCTCCCGAGGGATGGGGCTGGGGGGTAGGCATCCTCCCGAGGGATGGGGCTGGGGGGTAGGCATCCTCCCGAGGGATGGGGCTGGGGGGTAGGCATCCTCCCGAGGGATGGGGCTGGGGGGTAGGCATCCTCCCGAGGGATGGGGCTGGGGGGTAGGCATCCTCCCGAGGGATGGGGCTGGGGGGTAGGCATCCTCCCGAGGGATGGGGCTGGGGGGTAGGCATCCTCCCGAGGGATGGGGCTGGGGGGTAGCCATCCTCCCGAGGGATGGGGCTCAGACTTTCTGAGCGCAGCCCATGCACTGCAGCCTGCCAGCCTCCTCTAGTGGCCAGTCTGCCACTGTCCCTGCTGTCCCCGCAGCCACCCTGCCATGGTGGGTAAAGCACCCAGTGCCTTTTGCCTGGTGCAGGTAGAAATCCACCCCTGCTGCG
This sequence comes from Falco punctatus, assembly GCF_963210335.1. Taxonomy (NCBI): domain Eukaryota; kingdom Metazoa; phylum Chordata; class Aves; order Falconiformes; family Falconidae; genus Falco; species Falco punctatus. The sequence continues at coordinate 2,624,161 of NC_137599.1, read as the reverse complement.
TCAGGTGATGGAGCGGGGTGGCTGCAGCCTTCCTGAGGGCTTTGGTTGTGCTCTCCTTATGGTACCATGGTATCGGTGGGAGCGCTGCCTCCGTACCCGCTCCGGGCTGGCTCTGATCTCACTGGACTTTTCGCACCATTGCCTCTCTGGTTTGGCACTGACTGGCCGGGGGGGGGGGTGGCCATGCAGCCAGGCTGAGCGTCAGCCCTCCCCCATGAGAGGAGGAACTTGCAGCCCCACTGAGGAAACAGCGCTTTGGTTGCATGAAAATTTTCCAGGTTTCGACATCTGTGTGTGTTGGGAGGCAAAACGATACCGAAACGCTGGGAACGTGGAGAGGGAGCAAAAGGCGGGTGGGAGGGGGCTTGCCCCATCAGCCCTGGGGAGTGGAGAGGGGGAATCCTGGCTGGAGGCAGCTTGGAGCGGACGTGCCTGGGGCTGTCAGATGAGGTCTCATCCTCTGGCCTGGCCCAGAGCGACTTTCCTGACCAGCTGCTGCTGAACAGATGTGCAAAACTTTTTTGACAAAAATAGTGTCCCTTGGGTGATGGCGGGCTGGAGGGAGGAAGCACTGTGTGGGATTCCCAGCCCTCCCAGCTGCCTGCCAGCTGGGCTGTACGACCCGACCCTGGGCTGCGTGCCCCGACCCTGCGGAGCCATGGGCCAGCCGGCACTGGGGACCCCGAGCCGTGGCTCAGGGGCTCTTTCTGGGTAGGACATGGTGACCCCCCTGCCAGGCATGTGGCCCCTTGGGACCGGTCCTGTCCTGGCATCTCCCGGAGGGAAGCCGTTGGAGCGCTGCTCTGATATGGGCTGTGGTGCCGCGGGGAGTCCTCTGGTAGAGGGGGCAAGCCCACAGACTGGAAACCAGTGCCTTACTGGGGACTGACCAGTGCCTGCCTCTCCACGCAGGCCACAGGGTGGCGCTGCTTCCCCAGCCATGAGCACCCCAAGGTGGGGGGTCCCCAGCAGGGTCCCTGCAGGGTGGAGGCTGCATGGCGACCCCCGTGCCGGTTCCCTTCCAGGTGATCCTGTCGGAGTCGAGCCCGCCAGGCGAGGTGCCCTTCTTTGAGACTTGGATGCTGACCTGCATGCCTGAGGAAGGGAAGATCCTCAACCCCGACCACCCCTGCTTCCGCCCGGACTCCACCAAGGTGGAATCCCTGGTTGCCCTCCTCAACAACTCCTCCGAGATGAAGCTGGTGTAAGAGTTCAGCCTGTGTGCCCACCCTGCCGCCCACCCATCTTCTCTGGCCCCGTGGCTGCTCTGAACGAGTGCCTGAAGCACCCCTGCCTCTCTTTTCCCCGACAGGCAGATGAAGTGGCATGAGGCGTGTCTGAGCATCTCGGCTGCCATCCTGGAGATCCTCAATGCCTGGGAGAACAGCGTCCTCACCTTTGAGTCCATCCAGGTGGGCCTGGTGGGAGGATGGTGTGGGGCAGAGCAGGGGCATTGGTACTGCCCGGTGTCCTGAGGAAGGGCTAAGGCTTGAGCAGGGCAGGGGTCCCCTGTCCTCCTGCCCTGAATGCTCCTGCAGCCACTGCAGAGCTTGCTGGCTCCTTCATGACTTGGGTGGGGAACCGAGATGGCTCCAGCCCCTTGATACTGCCCTGAACAGCCCCACTGGTGGCAGTGGGGCTGCCAGGGGCACGTTCACCCCATGGAGGAGAGGAGGGCTTGGATCCTGCAGTAGGGTCTCACAGCCCTGGGAGGTGATGCTGAGATAAAACCTGTGCATCCACACGTCTGGGCTCATCCACCTCCGCTCCCATCTCCCCTCCTAGAAAATAACAGACAACATCAAGGGGAAAGTGTGCAGCATGGCAGTGTGTGCAGTGGCCTGGCTGGTGGCCCACGTCCGCATGCTGGGCTTGGATGAGCGAGAGAAGTCCCTGCAGATGATCCGACAACTGGCCACCCCTCTGTACAGCGAGAACACGCTGCAGTTCTACAATGAGCGGTGAGCACATCCCATGCCGTGCCGTCTCCTGTCCTCCTTCCCCTTCCAGAGCCTGTGTGACCCCGCGTCTCTCTGCTGCAGCGTGGTGATCATGAGCTCCATCCTGGAGCACATGTGTGCGGATGTCCTGCAGCAGACGGCCACGCAGATCAAGTTCCCCTCCACGGGCATGGACACCATCCCCTATTGGAACCTGCTGCCCCCCAAGAAGCCCATCAAGGAGGTGCTGATGAGCGTGTTCACCAAGGTGCTGGAGAAGGGCTGGGTCGACAGCCGCTCCATCCACATCTTCGACACCCTGCTGCACATGGGGGGCGTCTACTGGTTCTGCAACAACCTGGTCAAGGTATGGGGTGCAGGAAGGAGGTGGCTGTGGCCCACCGTGCTGTGGCTGGGTGTTGAACCTGGGACTGCTGGGTCTTAGCCCATGCTCCTGGTGCCCAGGAATGCTGGTTTTGCCTGGGCTGGCTGCTGCGGTGGTCCTGGGCGCTGGAGGTGAGCGGCGCAGGCCCAGCTGTGCCTGTGCTTCCCCTCAGCCCTGCCTTCCACCTCGCAGGAGCTGCTGAAGGAGACACGGAAGGAGCACACGCTGCGGGCTGTGGAGCTGCTCTATGCCATCTTCTGCCTGGACATGCAGCAGCTGACACTGACCCTGCTGGGCTACATCCTGCCCAACCTGCTCACGGATTCCTCCAAGTGGCACACCCTCATGGACCCACCGGGAAAGGCCCTGGCCAAGTAAGACCCCAGACCCGCAGGTGCAGTCTCCTTGAGGGCAGATGGGCCTGTTTGTGGAAATGGAGAGATGTTCTGTGCTGGGATGGGGGTCCCAGCCACCCAGTTCTTACCCTGGCCCTGGCACAGTGCCGAGAGGAGCAGACATGCTGGTGTCCCGGGCCCCATTCCTTGCTGCTCCTCACCTTGGACCTGCTGTGTCCTGTCCTGGCGCGTACTCTGGGCTCTGCCGTCTTCCCTTGCCCGTGCACCATCATCCAGGTGGGCTGGCAGCACCTTGCAGTGTCCCTGCTCTGTCCCCAGGCTCTCCGTCTGGTGTGCCCTGAGCTCCTACTCCTCCCACAACAAGGGCCAGGCGTCCGCCAGGCAGAAGAAGAGGCACCGTGAGGATATTGAGGTGAGTCCGGCCTGGAGTGGGGTTCGGTCTGTGCACAAGAGTGGGCAGTGGCTGTGGGAGGTTCTGTGGGCTGTCTGAGGCTTTTTGACCTTAAAATACCGGATTTCCCGTTCCCTTTTTTGGGGAAGGGGCGGGGGGAGCTGTAAGGAGATGGTCTGTATGCGGTTGGCTTAGGCTGAGATGCTCTGGGTGAACAGGGCAGGGGTCTCCCTGAAGGGATCATAGTCCTGGGCCGTGGGGCTGTGCAGAGCCCAAGGTGGGTCATCTGCCCTGGGGAGGGGGGCGAGGATCCCCCCTTGGAGAGGGGCAGGCAGGGCTGAACTCCCTCTGCCCCCCCGCAGGATTACATCAGCCTCTTCCCGCTGGATGACACTCAGCCCTCCAAGCTCATGCGCCTGCTGAGCTCCAACGAGGAGGACGCCAACATCCTCTCCAGCCCCAGTAAGTGCAGGCGGGGAGGGCGACTCTTGGGCAAGGCACCGGTCTGCGTCGCCGCTCGTTTCTGGCGGTGAAACATGTATTGGCTCAAAACCGCTGCTTTTCCCAAACTGGTCAGGTGAAGATTCAGAGTGTTTGAGTGTGTTTTGCTGAGTTCCCCTGGAGCTTTTGCACTCAAAAAAAGGTCAAACTCTTTTTATTTCTTGGATCGGAACAGCTTAGGAAAGGGGATGACGTTACACCTTCGCCCCGTGATGTTGCCACCCAACCCAGTGCGTTACGCACGAGGGGCTTCAGGAAGCTTTGTTAAGAGCCTTGTCCCCCCCAGCCACTCTGCGTGGGACCGAAGAGCTGATGTGCTGAGCAAGAGTGGCAGGAGGTGACATTCCTGATGTCTGTGGCTAAATCCTGAAATTCCACTGTTGTTAACAAGGCAGCGAGCGGAGCTGACGAGTCCCTGCCGTCACGTCTCTGTGTCCCCCGCAGCACAGTGCCCTGGGTTGCGACAGCTCCGGCAGGACACGCCGTGCCCTCCTGCTGTGGTGGGGTGCTATCACGGCTCCCACATACATTGTCTGGCCTCCTGGGCAGTGAGTCAGGATGTTCCTTGGTCGTTGTTTCTCCTAATGCCCTTATCTAAAGTTATTCTTTACTTACTAATTTTCGACACATCCATCAACCTGTGGTTTTTGTTGGTTTCATTACTGTTGAAATATGGGGTTTTCCCTTTATTTCACTATCTTTTTTTTAACTTTTGAGGTAGTTCCATCTCTTTCCAGTGACATTCAGGACTTTTTTTGGGCTGTTTGCTGCAGTGATGTGGAAATGTTGCTTCCTGCAGCAGCCACGTAACTTGTGATTCTGTGAGAAAAGTGTGGGAGGGCTTTCTTTTTTTGGTGAGCATCCTCAGAGCAGCATAAGGTGGGTCCTGCTGATTTTTGGCAGTAGTTGTGTCCTGCGGGGTCTGCACAAGAGCCTTCCTGGGAGATTCCCATCCCACTGGACAGAGATGGCCGAGGTCCTCTCCCACAGGAGCACCCAGCAGTGCTTCATGGTTTGGGTCAGATAAATCCCCTTGCTCTGTCCCAAAATCTGCTGCTAGTCTGTTGGACATGCCTCAGCTCTGGTAGCTAAATTGCACCCTGAGAGTGAGATTTGAGTGCTGCTGTGCAGCTGTCGAACATCTGGCTCGCTCCGCCCAGCCGGCTGTGCTGCAGGCAGCGTGCACAGGATATGTAGCGTGCACGTTGCTTTGCCTTGGCAGGATGCTCTTCTTCTCTTCTGATCGTGACATTGCATTATATTGCTCGTGCCCTTGTGGAGCGTCAGGGACGAGTCACCGCCGCAATTAAAAATGAGCAGGGAGTACCAGGGAGGCACACTCACGGTCTCACTCACGCTTACCCTTTGGAGATGTCATTAAACTTGGTCAGACTCAGAATAAATCTGGCTTGTGCAAGAGTGAAGTGTCATAGCCCAGGAGCAGCAGTAGCAGCGTGTGGAGCCCTCCCTGGGCTGCTGCGCTCTGTCATGCCTGGGGCATGTGTGAGCCTGTGCTGCCTGCCAGGGCTGCCCGCAGTGACCGGGGCAGAGGCTGCCTGCCTGCTGCGTGTCTCTGCTCTGCCTGAGCAGCGAAGACTCTGCTCGTTTGGGTATGGAGGGCACCAAGGACTGCGATCCGAACCTCTCCCACTCCATGGTGTAGCTCATGGCAAAGCCCCTCCTGCAGCCCAAGGGCTGGGCAAGCTCGGAGGGCCAGAGCTGGCCAGGGTGGGCATGTTGGTGCAGCTGAGGGGGCTGTTCCAGCCTCCCCCCAGCCTGACACGTGTTCTCCTTCCCAACAGATCGCTCGATGAGCAGCTCGCTCTCCGCCTCCCAGCTTCACACCGTCAGCATGAGGGACCCGCTGAACAGGGTGCTAGGTAATGGCTGGGGCCGGCTCCCAGCGGGGGTATCTGGCAATGAGACCTGGCTGTGGAGTCAGATCCAGCCATGCTGGGACACTGGTGGGGACCTGTCCCCTGTCTGGGAGGCTGGGGCCACCCCCAGCCTTCCTGGAGTGGCCTGGCTTTTGATATTTCCCTGTCTCCACAGCAAATCTCTTCCTGCTCATCTCTTCCATCCTGGGGGCCAAGACAGCCGGTACCCACACCCAGTTTGTCCAGTGGTTCATGGAGGAGTGCGTGGACTGTCTGGAGCAGGGCAGCCGTGGCAGCATCCTCCAGTTCATGCCCTTCACCATGGTGAGTCCTGTGGCTGTGACATCCTTCTTGGTCACGGGGTGTTCTGTTCCCATGGGACAGACGCGCATCCGGACGAGTCCCGCTGCTCGGCTCTCATGTCCCCAGCACTGTTGAGTCACCTGTGCTTCTCCTCTCTCCGGGCAGGTTTCAGAGCTGGTGAAAGTGTCCACCATGTCCAGTCCCAAAATTGTCCTGGCCATCACGGATCTCAGCCTGCCCCTGGGCCGCCGTGTCGCTGCCAAGGCCATTGCTGCACTGTGAGCAGGGCAACTCCCTTCTGCCGTGCAGGAGAGGGCGGCCGGGCAGCTGCTGGGAGATCTGTGAGAACCTGGATGCTGGGCTGGGACTGGAACGCCTGGGACAGCTTCCCTGTCACGGTGGGCTCAGCCTGGCCCTGCCCAGGGGCTGCTTCCCTCTGCGTTTGGCCTCCCAGCGGCATCTCGCTGCCTCGCGATGCGCTTTCAGAGACTGAGACAACCCCCCTGCTTTTTTTCTATAATTCATTTCATTCTTTTGTAGAACCAGACTTTGCTTCATTTCTGTTCGGTTTCCTGACTGCAGCTCAGGGCCCTGGGGCTCCCACATCCCCCCTCTCAGGGCAGGCTTCGTGGGGGGAGTGATGGGAGAGTAAGTGGCCGAGACCCACGCTGGGTAGGGAGGGAATCACACTTGCTCCGTCCCTTCCTCACCTGCCCTGATCCCGGGTGGGTGATGGGCTGCTCGTGATGCTCCGGTTGGGGAGCGAGTGCCTGCGGCTGGCCGGCTGCAGACATGCAGAAGGGTGGAGTGGGGATGCTTTCCTGCCACGCTGTAAGCCGCAAGCAAATTCTTGTTGGAAATTCTTCCACGTGAGCATGAGTTCACCCTGCGTCCCCGGCTGTGAGCATGGCACCCAGCGGCCGGTGAGTAACCACGGCCTCGCCAGCGCTGCGCCGGCCTCGTGCTGGGAGAGGCTGCTCCGCGGGGCTGTCCCTCCACCCAGTCAGCTGCTTCAGCGGTGAATCTGCCTCTCACTGTCACGAAACCCTGACCCTGAGGGGGTGGCAAGGCCAGAAGGGCTTCGCCTCTGCTCCTTTCATTTATATTTTCTATTTGACTCATGAGAAAGGGGGAAGCAGGGCTTGGGGGTAGCTGGGCACCAGCCTTCCCCTTGGGCTGCCTTGGCTCTGAGCCTGGTCCCTGCCACATCCCCAGGGCTGCGCTGTGCCTCCCACCCGCCTCGGCAGCAGCGGGGTTCACAGCCCCTCTTCTGGGGGCTCTGAAGCGAGTGCTTCGGTGGTGGCGGCTGGGGAGAAGGGGTGCAGGGAGCCCCTGGCGTGGTGCCGCAGCGTTTGGGTCAAAAAGGCACCGGGGGGGTGACTCAGGGCCTGCCTGCCCCCTGCCTGCTCCCTGGGATGATCTCAGCTCCTGGCTGCTCCTGGGCTTTGCTGGAGCGAGAGTCCCCGCTGCGGTCGGCGGAGGAGCCTTGCCACGCTCGGGGTGGCTGTGGGTGACGGCCGGTCCTTGGCCATCGCACGCCTGAGCATCCTCCCCCTTCCCGCTGTCTCCTGCCAGCCCGAGCGCGGGAGCCGTGTGTAGCAGGGTGGGACACAGGGTGGAGGGCACCATGGGGGGCTGCGGGTGATGCTGCTTTCCCCCAGACCTGATTTGGCACTGAGCTGGCACCAACCAGCCTGGGCACCTCTCCCCTGCGCCGGTGGCGGTGCCTGCTCGCCCAGGGGCGGCTCTTTACCGTTAGCTCGGAGCAAAGAGCAGGACCAGGCGCTCTTGGCCTTCCCAGCTCTGTCAATATTTGCCAGCAGCAGCCCTGTGCTTCACCTTCCAGGAAGGGGCTGGAGCGGGAGAAGGGGTTTCCAGTAAGTGCCGGGCGAGGAAGGAGCAATGGCTCTCGCCGCTCGCTCTCCTGGTAGCCTCCGCAGGCACCACGTGCCGCCGAACAACCGGCTTCCCCGTGCCGGGATAACAGCAATGGTCCGGGATGGGGCGGTGGGCGGCAGCGGGGCTCTGGCCTCGTGCCTACCTCTTCCCAGGGTGGGGAATCGGGGGAAAATGGGAACAGGGACCCCCTGGCACCCATGGGAGCTTGGCTCTGTCTGCACCGTGGCCGGGCTGAGGGGCCAGGGGGATGCCCGTGGCCAAGGGACATGAGCACAGGACCACCAGTGAGGGGGAGTGGGGCTGGGGCAAGCCTGGCAGCGCAGGGACAGCTTGTGGTGGCCGAACACCCACGGGGGGTGGGGGGACAGGCCGTGGGCCAGCTGGGGCTGGCTGTGGGGGCTTGCTGGGGCAGGGGGCGATGCCCAGGTCTGCTAGCTTCACTGGGGTACGTCTGTCCATCCACCTTGCCCTTCCTGCTGCTGGAAGTCCCATCCCAGCAGTGGCAGCTCTGGGGGGGCTCCAGGTGCGTCGCTGGGCAGGTTCCCGGTGCAGCAGGAGAGGGAGGGCTGAGCCCACCCGCTGCCCCCAGCCCAGGGCCCGCGGTGAGGGCATGGCACTCGGCTCTGCTCCGCCGCCACGGAGCCCTGAGCACTCATTCTGCCTGTGATCCCCGCATGGTACTGGGGCGCCAGCGCGGGCTGAGCCCCCCCACACCAGCGGGTCCCGGTGTGCTGCCAGTGCCAGGGCTGCTGCCCTCGGCTCGGTGCTGCTGGTGTGGGCAGGCTCGGGTGCTTTCTAGGAATCGGCTCTTGCCAAAGCGGTGCTGCGGGTGCAGGAGGAAGCTGCCGCCCCCGGGCAGCTGCACCCAGCTGCCTGTGGGTGCTCCCAAGCCCTCGGGAGGCTTGTGCTGCCTTGTAGGGGCAGGAGGGCCGGGGGTGCTCGTTTCCACCAGGGCTGGGCACCGCTGAGCTGATGCCAGCAGCCACGGACCAGCCCGGAATGAGCCTCTTCCCCTGTGCCCCATCACTCCATCCCCATGTCCCCATGCCCTGGCCACCCAGCGTCCCACCCCCGACAGGCAGGAGACAGCAGGAAAGGCAAACAGCCTGGACTCTGGAGCAAAAATAGAGTTTATTTCCATTTTTATCACATATAAAAATATAGCATGTGTTTCTCTGGGCCTCCCTCAGCTGCAGCAATAAATACAGTACAAAACACACTGCTGGAGGGCTGTGAAATTTCCAGTACACAGATACGGCTCTGGGGACTGGTGGCAGCTACTGGTGCAGCCTCCAGTCTGGTGGTTGCACCAGGCTCAGGGTGGGCAGGATTGTGTCCCAGTGGGCCCTGCCCACTGCGGCACCACAGAGCTGCTCCCCCAGGCCAGGAGATGGGTGCAAATAAGTTAAACTGCAAATAAATACGCTGAGTTTAACAGGGCAGGGGGATGGGTGCTGGCAGAGCAGGGATGCGGCCCCCAAAGGTGTCGGGGCTCCCCTGGAAAAGCCTCGTCCTGGGAGGCTGCTGCATCCCTATGGCACCTCCGTCCGTCCCCCCCCTCTCCCTCTTACCTAACGGCTAATAAATATTAATTGATGTCACTATGCCTAATAGAAATAACACCTCTCAGATTTGTCCCTGCAGGCTGCAGCCTGGGCAGGGAGATGCTGCTCTGAAGCATCTTCATCCACGGATGAAGGCGGTTTCCCCTTGGCCAGGTGGGATGCTGCAGGCAGTACCTGCAGCACCCTGGGCAAGCCATGGGGAAACTGAGGCACGCACGGTGCCCACGGCAGCTGTGGGGGCTCAGCTCAGCTCCCGAACCTCATAGCAGAGATACGCTTTTGTTTAAATATTAAACAAGGGTGATGCTGCGCACAGATACCCGTGCACGGATGCCATCGCAGGGCCAGCCAACCTGCTCGGAGGCCGACGGATGGGGGAGCATCCCCAGCAGATAAATATTAAATAGCGATAAATATTAAATAAGCAAAAAAGCTGGGGGCTCCTGGGGAAGGTTGCTCAGGCTGGGACATAAATAAATAGGGTGCAGGGCTGGGCATCAGAGGCGGGCGAGGTGCCGCAGCGCTCGGTACGCCGTCTCCAGGAACCGCTGGAAGTTGGCCAGGATGAAGAAGCCGCCGACCTGGTGGCGGAAGCGGGAGGAGAAGGCGGGGAGGGGACCCCGGTCCTCCGAGGGGAACGTCACCGTGGCCAGGCCCAGGTCCTCCATCTGCAGCCGGGCAGAGGCATCGGCATCAGCTCCGCAGCCAGGAGGACACAGAGCGCCGTGTCCCTGCCGTGCCCTCCCTGTCCCCCCAGCCCCTGGGCCCCCTCCCCATCTCCTCAGGACCCCCACATGCCCCCTCCCCTCACCTGCTGCTGGATGTTGGAGGAGAGGTTGGCAGCGTCCAGCTGCAGGGTCTCCACCAGGCCGGCGTGGCCGGGCAGCAGCTCCAGGACGCTGGCGAGGGAGCCGTGGTAGGTGCGGAGCCCGGCACAGATCTGGCTGAAGCAGGCCTCCTGCGGGTGGGCGCAGCGCCGTCAGGGGGGCTCAGCACCACCTGGCCACCGCAGCCCACGCCACGCCGGGCTCCAGGCTGCCCCGGGCAGCGGCGAAGCTGGTGGGGCTGAGCCCGGCCAGCTCGTGGCACGGGTGGGCTGCCCCGACTTACCGCCTGGAAGGTGCGGCTGTGGCACTGCTCCAGCGGTGCCTGCGCGATGCCCAGGTCCTGCCGCACCAGCAGCAGCTCTTCCTCCTTGCACAGCTGGAAGGTGTCGCACTGCAGCCAAGGGGGACAGAGTCAGGGCAGCTGGAGGACCGGAGGACCCCACCGCCCCCCCACTACGGATCTCGGGGGTGCGGGACACCCCCCCGCCCCCAGCCCAGCCAGGAGGAGGGAGGGGATGGGGTAGACCTGCCACCCGGTGAGAGGTGGATGGGACAAGAGCAAACGGCAGCTGGTGTGTGCCCAGGGATGTCCCCACGCATCCCAGTGGGGCTGTGCACGGCCACAGCCTCCATGGGTGCCCCCGGACCCCAGGGCCAAGCCGTGCGGGTGCCGCTGGCTGCTGGCCCCGTGGTGCCGATAAGGTCAGGGAGGAAGGTCACCTTATCAGTGACCCTACAGCGCCTACAGCCGCTGTCCCCTGCCCAGGACTCACCACCAGCCGCTGCAGCGCGGCCACGTCCCCCTTGATCTTGCGGGTGAACTCCAGGTTCTTGTGCAGGAAGAGCTGGAAGTCCTGGTCCCCCGAGAGCTCGGCCAGCGGCGCCCCGTGCAGCGCGCGCCACGGCGCCCACAGCAGCGCGCCCAGCAGCAGCACCAGCACGCCTGCAGGGACACCGGCTCAGCACCCACCCTGGGTTCGCTTGGCTCAGCGCCCACCCTGGGGACACCCCCGTTCCCAACCCAGTGCCGGGGTCTGTGCTCAGCAACCCCCCCGGGAATGGTGGCACCAACGCAGCCTGGGGAAGGGGCAGAGACCCCCTGACAGTGGGAGAGGGACTGCGTGCTCCCTGTGTCACACCACCCCATGGTGTCAGGGCCATGGGGCAGTGGGGTCTGGGTGTGCAGGTACAGCAGGTGCAGCAGGTGCTGGGGTGCGGTGGGTGCTACTGGTAGAGTGGGGTTGATGGGGGCAGTGGGGGCAGTGGGTGCTGTGGAGGCAGCGGGTGCAGGGCTGTGGGTACTCACGGGTGAGGGAGCAGCACATGGTGCCCAGCTCGGTGTCTTCTCCTCTCTGCAAGCGCGGCCCAGCCCGGCACAGCTCGCTCCTGCCCCAGCTCTGCGCGGCCTCATCGATTAGGGCATTTATAGCGGGTTCCGGGGATTCACCCTGATGTGGCAACAGTGAGGATTGCCTCATGGCCTTAATCACCAACATGCAAATCCTGGGAGCTGGGTGCTCCCAGCCTGCTCACATCTCGCTCTCGGTGGGGCTTTCCCGGTGGGCAGCGATGCCCCTCGGCATTGCGGTGGGTGCCCAGCAGAGTGCGGGCACCGGGGCAGGTGCTGGGTGCCGGGATGGTGCCGGCGGTGGCCTGGTGACTCATTAACCTGCTGGGCTCCTGCCTGGCCAGCTGGGTTGGCTGCTGCCCAGTGCTGCAGGGTCACTCACATGTGACAGGGTGAGGGGATGGTGGTTTTTCACAAACGGGGTGTCCGTCCCCCCCCTTCCCCCCTTGGGATCATCGCCATCCCCAGCCCATGTGGGCAACTCCCCTGAGCCCCTCACCCCGGCGTCAGGGCGGGTGCTGGCAGTGTGACATTCACCGTGGTGGGACCAGCTAGAGCTGGCCAAGGTGAGACCCCATCTAGGCACATGCCCAGGACCCAGCTCAGCACCCTAGGACCAAATCTTGCCTTGCTGGGTGCCACGGGGCCGTGCTGTGTGTGCTCAGTGTCCCCATGTGCAGCACCCAGCACTCGGCCACACGGGGGGCTCAGCCCCCCTGCCCCCAGCCAGGGGCCATTCCCCCCCCTTCCCCCAGCCAGGGGCCATTCCCCCCTGCCCCTTCAGGGAAGCAGCTGCCAGGGCAGCCCCAGGAATGGGGCTGGCTGCTCCCTGCCCCTCCGCAGCCCTGCCGTGCTGACGTGGGAATTTTGGCTCGTCCCGGTTCCCGCAAGTGCTTCCAGGATTATCTGCTGGGCCGGTGCCGGCTGGGCTGGCTCCTGCCTGGCACGAGCTGGCCGGGGCACCGGAGGCACCTGCTCGACCCACAGACCTATGACCTGGAGGGTGGGGGTCTGGGCAGGGTGATCCCAGGGCAGCAGTGAGCCAGGGGGTCTCACTGCACCACTGACCCCCAGCCTAGGTCCCATCACTGCCCTCACTGCAAGCTGTGGGGACAGGGGTGGGGACAGGGACCCCCGTCCTCGAGCAGGGTACAGCCCATGCGGTACAGCCTGGGGGGGCTGCTGCCACCTCCGGCTGGGGGAAGGAACCCCCCATCAACCGCTGCCGATCTGTGAGCACCACCCAGAGCCTTGCCTGACACGAGGCAGTTAACTCTGAAACCTAACGATGACTTCCCTTCCCAGGCCCTGGCAGCACTGAGTGTTCTGCCCTCAGGCTGCACGAAAGGACCTTGGCAGCAGAGCCTCCTCATGGGTTTTCTTGGGAGAAATCACCCCCCCTGGCTCTGCCTGTGCCCTCCCCGGGGCTGGGGGAAGCCAGGGGCCTTCCAGAGCAGGCGGTCCCTGAGGGGGCTGAGAATGGTGTGCCCGAGCCCCTGCGGGGGCATCCTGTTGCCCAGAGCTCAGCTGCCATCTCAGCACATCGGTGCTCTCAGGAATTGGGGTTGGGAGGATGTGAATCAGCGCTTGGTGGGGCCCAAAGCCCCCCATCAGCTTTCTAAGAAAGGAAGTGGTGGCAGGACCCGAAACCCCGTGGGTGTTGTGGCGTGGGTGGCAGAGCTGGCCCAGCACACCCACGCCAGGCGGGAGCTGCCTGTCCTGGCCCTGGGGACTGTCCTGGGTGCCCGTCCGCTGTGCTTCTGCCTCGTGGCCACCCGTCCCCTCGGTGGGGCCTGAGCCCCCCAGTCCCTTCCTGGGGTTTGCCAGCAAGTGAGCGCTTATGGGGTGTCTCTGCCTCCCAGTGCTGGATCTGGACCCCTGGCACTGGTTCTTGGGAGTGTCTCTGCCTCCCAGTGCCGGATCTGGACCCCTGGCACTGGTTCTTGGGGGTGTCTCTGCCTCCCAGTACCGGATCTGGACCCCTGGCACTGGTTCTTGGGGGTGTCTCTGCCTCCCAGTGCCGGATCTGGACCCCTGGCACTGGTTCTTGGGGGTGTCTCTGCCTCCCAGTGCCGGATCTGGACCCCTGGCACTGGTTCTTGGGGGTGTCTCTGCCTCCCAGTGCCGGATCTGGACCCCTGGCACTGGTTCTTGGGGGTGTCTCTGCCTCCCAGTGCCGGATCTGGACCCCTGGCACTGGTTCTTGGGGGTGTCTCTGCCTCCCAGTGCCGGATCTGGACCCCCTGGCGCTGGCTGGGCTCTCGCCTTCCCTGTTCCATGCTGGAGCAGGGACTGGCTGCATCCATCGCCCTTGGGCAGCCCCGCACTTGACCCTCAGCCCCTGGCCGCCAGCCCGGCCTGGGCGTACTGGGAGATTCCCAGATTTCCCCAGAGGAGCCCAGCTGGTCCCAGATGCTGGTGGGACCCACCCAGGGTGGCTGCATGTTGCCATTCCCCATCGCTCTCCGGGGTTGCTGTCTGGGGGGTACAAGGAGGGCCCAGTCTGACACCTCCCCCCCCCCAACTTTTCCCAGCAGGGTGTGGGGCTCAGCCTTCCCCCCATGCACCTGGTGCCAATCCTGGTAATCCCTGCTCTGGCCTTTGTCTGCAGCTGCAGAATAAAGTGAATTTTGGGAAACGGGATCCCATGGGCTGGAGGAGATGGAGTCTGCGCTGCTCCCTGCCCAGCCCCACCGCTGCCACCAAGCCCCGGGTGCCCCTGGCTCAGCTCTGGGATGTCACCTCCAGCCCCCGGCAGGGCCTGGGCCAAGAGCTGGCCCCAGCCCGGGGTGGGGAAACAGGTAACAAACCCCCGGATGTGCTCGCAAGTCACAACAAACCCAGGGCAGGAGCAGGCCAGGCTGGTGTTTTTCCAACTTTTATTTGAAAAGTCTTAATTGAAGCTTAACAAAGTTTGACCCCATTATTGTAGGGAGAGCTGGGGGCACTTGCAGCCCCTGTGGAGCAGTGTGCTCCTGTCCCCCGCCTGCCCTGGCCCTGCTTCTCCAGGAGCTCCCAGTTCATGGGCTCGGCTGCACCGCTGCTGGGCTCGGCGATGACCGGGACCACAAGCAACCTTAAAAGAATGTTTGTTGATTGGGGAAGGGGGTTCTTGCCGTGGCTGGAGGGGGGATGGGAGAGCAGGACCTGTGGCTGCAGGCCCAGGGAACCCCTGTGTCCCCCTCCCACAGTACAGACATGCAGGTATTTATAAAAGAAAGGCAGATGGGGGGGACTGGGGTTGTGTGGAGGAGCTCCGCTCAGACAGCATCTTCCCTAGGGACAAATAAAAAAATACAGCCAGGCCAGAGGGTCATGGAAAACCATCATCATCATCCTCTGCCATCTCCTTTGCGAATTCCAGGTCCTGCTGCTCGCGCTCCCGGCGCTCCTGGAAGGTAAAGGTGGAGGTTGGTGGCAGCTGGGGGACAGAAGCCACATCCAGCCCGTGGCCTCAGTGGCTGCAGCACCAGTGGCTTCTGGCAGCTGGCTGCGGAGACCCAGATCTCACCTCTGCAGATTCCAAGTCCTTGTTGTAAGATTTGGGTGGGAACCTCATGGCCTGTAAAACAGAAGGGAGAGGGAGAAGCTCTGAGCTGAGAAACGCCTCAACTCTGCCCGGCTGTCCCCTTCAACCGGGCCCTGCCAGCCCCTCGGCCGGGGACCCACCACGCTCACCTTGACGGACATGTTGTGGATGTCGAGGCAGAAAGAGATGCGCTGGTGAAATGCCAGCTGGGGCTCCCGGGTGGAGTAGATGTCGATCATTTCCTTTGACTGGACGTAGCCCTTCTCGTGATTAATGCTGGCCTCGATCACGCCATCCCGAATGGCCTGCAAGCCGGAGGGCACGCGGTCAGGGCACCCGCTGTCTCCGAGGGCTGAGGCAGCAGTTTAGAGTGAAGGGAGGTGCTGGCTGCTGTGACAGGAGCGGTGGGCTCAGGACACAGCACACAGAGAGGGGACACGGTGCCCTGAGCGTCCCCCAGCATCCCCTGGAGGGGCCTCGACCTAAAATCAGCGACCACCCCAGGAAGGGAGCGCTGCGGGGACAGGGCAGAGGCAGCGAGGCCAGCGGTGAGAACCAGGGGCTGTGGGCAGCCCAGGACCCAGAGGGACGGGGTTTCGCATGCAGCTACCTTGGCGACAATGAACTCTGCATCCTCTGGACTGTCCAGCTGCAGTTTCTGGGCAATATCGGCCAGGGAGATGCGGGAATAGGAGAGGCTGATCATCCGGACACCTGCGCGGGAGGAACGAGAGTGGAGCCCCCCAGGCCAGGCAGCCCAGTATGTGACAGGGTCCCTGAACACCACAGCGGCGGCCTCCTACCCGTCTTGATGACGTTGTGCCTCAGACGAATGATCAGGGTGTAGGTGCCATCGGCTTGGAACTTGTCCCCAAACTGATCGAGGACTTGGTTGAACTTGGCCAAGTTCCCGGTCCTGACGGCTGGAGGAGAGATTGTGTTAACTGGGGAAGGAGCGAGGGGTGGGGCGCGGTGGGGAACGCGAGCCAGGGGGACTCCCAGGTCTGTCATCCCCTCCTCTCAGGAGCTGCCTCCTCCTCCCCCAGTGCAGTCTGCAGCTAAGTCCCATCGAGGGGAAAGAAACTCCCCCTGCCAGGGCTTCCCACTCCCTCAAAGCACGGGACATGGTGGCGAGGACGGAGCGTGGGCAGGAGCAGCCCATCGTACCCTGAGTCAGGAGGAAGTAGGGCATGAGCGAGCGCTTGAGGGAGGGTTGTCTGAACTGGAGCCTGTCCGGGATCTCCCCGAGCAGCAGCTCCACCACGATGAGCAGCTTGTGCACCTTGAGCAGAAAGAGACAGTGAGTCCCCACGGGGCCCCCAACCCCGCAGCAGCTTCCCTGTGGACCCAGGAGGTACCAAACCCCACAAGTTTCCTGTTCCTGCTCACCGTCTGCTTGAAACCGACGGCCGTGTGCTGCGGCGCCTTCCGCAGGGCGTTCGTCATGGTCCTCCGCGCCTCTGAGTACTCCAGCTGGATGGCCTTGATGCGCCCTGCGGTCACACAGGGCAGAAGACGGTGGGAAAATTCCCTGAGTGAATCCAGCTGGATCCACCCGGACAGGGCTTCAAATCCTGCCTGGAAGCCTCATCTCCAGCTGCTCCAAAGGGTTTTCTGGGGAACCAGAGCCCTTGATTTTGGGTGCAGCCCAAGCTGCCAACGCTGTGCAGGACCCTCTGTGTCTCACCTGTGTAATAGAGGTACCGAGCCCACTCGTTGTTGTTGGCCTGCTCGGGAAACACGGACTTGGAGACGAGCTTTTCTGCTTGGTCATAGAGGTTGTAGTGGAGATAGTTCCTCAGCAGCAGATTCAGGAGGGTGGCCTGACCATCAGCGTCATGGCGCAGCGTGGCCGTCCGTAGCCGGGCGTGCAGGAAGCTACAGGAAAAAGAGCAAATGTGTCAGGGAGGAGGAAAAAGAAACAGCCCCGCTCCCCAGAGCACATGGGACCAAGCTCAGGGAGAGCCTGCACGCAGGATCTGCCCTACCTCCTGACCACATCGAGTTTATTCAGGAATTCATAGATTCGGGAGTGGTAGTAATAACATTTTGCCACCACTAGATCAAGGGCCCGGCGGTTTTGGGAACTGATCTTCTGCATCAGGTCGTCGGACACTTTCTGAGCCTGCAGGAGGGGAACGGAGGTCAGAGCAGAGGAACTGCTGCCCAGGAAGAGCAGAGACCGCCAGGGCTGTGGGACTGAGCCCGGGGGTTGCCTCCAAACACAGCTGAAACAAAGGGGAAAGTGTGGAGCCGCAGACAGACAGGTCCCTGAGGCTCTCCAGACCCTGCCTAGCACAGAAGCACCACACGGAAAGCTCAGCTTCCAAGCCAGAAGCCCAGGAATCTCACCTCCGGGTATCGCTTGCTGTTCATCAGGTAGATGACGAGGAGCAGCTGGAGGTAGGTCTCCACTTCTGGCAAGAGAGGGGCTGAGGCTGCCTTCCCCGTCCGCGGGCGAAACTGCAGCTCGGCTTCTGTGTCCATGGACTGAGGGAGAGAGACGAGCTGAACCCCTGTCCTGCCAGCACCGCTACCACCCGCCCAGCGCTGTGCACACCTCTGCCTGCAGCGAGGCCTGTCCCCAGCCGGGTGACAGCTGTGCTTAAGGTGTGACAAGACAGCCAGCCCAGGCTGCTGGCACTACAGCCCCATCCCTGCCAAGAGCTGCAGTGGCCCATCTCATCTCACACGCATTCCGAAGCAGCTGGGCTGCGTGTCCTGAGGGTCCCCAGGCCCCTGGCTGTCCCCGGTGCCCTCCTGCCCTGCACAGCGGGGCTCTGGAGGCTCCTCGGTGCGGGAAAGGTGTCCCCTCCATAGCTGGTCACCTCTCCCCATCCCCTGCTGCCGTACCTCCTCCAGGAAGCTGAGGAGGAAGTCCCGCATGGTACTGTTGGAAGTGAAGAAGCCATTGATGGCTTTATGAAGCACGTTGGAGTTGAGTCGGCGGGAGGTGGAGGGCAGAGCCCGCAAGGCACGCAGGACATAGCGCGGCTCCTTCCCCGACACGGCTTTCTCCAGCTGCTTCACGTGCTCTTTGATATCTGTGGAAGCACAAGCAACACTATGTCAGCACGTGTCTCCCAGAGGCCTCTGCCAAAGGATGCACCGGAGCGAAGCCGGTGCCGGGATCTCTCCCATCCTGCTGCTGTTGGGTCTCTCTGTCCACTCATGGTGCCGGGGCTGTGTGGCCTCAGTGTCCCAGGGGACCTGACCCGGCCCCATGACTGTCCCTGCTCGGAGCAGGGGGCTGAGAAGATCCCCCGCAGAGATCCCTTCCCTTTCGCTCCTGCTATGGGCTCCAGCCCCGCGGGGTCCCCCCACAGCCCCTCTGCAGCTCCCCCTGCCCTCCCCCGCCCCCTACAGCCCACCCTCCCAGGGGGTCCCCCACAACATACCTCCCACCTGCCTTTCCCTCACAGCCACCCCTCTCCCCCAATGACCTCCCCTTCCCCTCCTCCAACACCCTTCCCAGCACCTCTCCCCACATGCAACCCCCACCCCCCGTCCACGGGCGCTCCTGCACTACCCCCTCCCCTGCCCCCCCGGGCTCTTCACAGCCCCCCCATTCCCCTTCCTCCCCCAGCCCCCACCTCCTACAGGGATCCCTCACGGAGGCTCCCCCGCCCTGGCCCTGACTCCTTTCCTCCTCCACCACCCCGCAGACAACATCCCACACCACAGATCCCCGCCACAGGGACCCCCCTCCAGAGCCCCCCCCCCCTCACCCTCCAACGTGACAGCGTCAAGCTCCCGCTGCGGCTGCCGCTCCCCGGCCGTTTCGGCCGCCGCTGCCTCCTCCTGCATCTCCACGTCGGGGGGGGCGGGCGGCGGCCCGTCGGGGGGGCCCTTGGCCTTGTCGCCGCGGCGGCGGGACGCGCCCATCCTGCTTCATGGCCGGGCACGCCGGGCCGGCCGTGACACTGCAACAACCGCGGGGCACGCCGGGAGTCGCCAGGCCCGACCAGCCGCACCGCCCTAGCGCCGCCAGGCCCGTGAGGTCGAGCGCCGAGCGCGACACCGTTCGGCTCCTTCCGCTTACGCCCTCTCGGTTCTTTCCGGCAAGCGCTCGGGTATTTCCGCCACACTCTCGGGTGTTCCGGCGGACGCTCGGGGATTTCTGCCCGCCGCTTGGTTGTTCCCGCCAGTCTCGCGGCGCATGCGCGGGCGCTGCTGGCCTGCCGCGCTGAGGTGAGGTGCGAGGCCTGGCGGAGCGGCAGCCGTGAGGGCCCCGGGCTCTTCTCGTGGCTGGTGCAAAGCACAGCCAGGCTCCCCGTCTCGGCGTGCTGTCAGCGGCCACCCAGGCACCCAGTGCTGCCTCTTGCTAAGGGCGCCCCCCTTTCCCCCAGGAGCCTTGAGGGTCCCCCCTCCCCCCCCCCTTTCCCCCAGGAGCCTTGAGGGTCCCCCCTCCCCCCCCCCCCCTTTCCCCCAGGAGCCTTGAGGGTCCCCCCCTCCCCCCCCCCCCCTTTCCCCCAGGAGCCTTGAGGGTCCCCCCCCCCCCCCCCTTTTCCCCAGGAGCCTTGAGGGTCGTCGTCCCCCGATCCCCCCCCCTTTCCCCCAGGAGCCTTGAGGGTCCCCTCTTCCCCCCCCCCCCCCCCCCCCCCCCTTTCCCCCAGGAGCCTGAGGGGAGCTGGGCCTCCAGGCAGGCAGCCCCACTGGGTGACTGAAAACACCTGCAGGCTTACAAAAACTGCTTTTAAGAATGTCCAGTCGTTCAGTAAGAAGTTATTCTCTTTATTTATGAAGTAGTAATCAAAGTATTTGTAGTATTGTTCTGAAATATTGTAATTTATTGCTTGCTGGGGTGCGTAATTCTGTGATAGAGGTGCTGTTTTATCAGGTCTGCATCGTTAAAATGTTCTCAGATCCTATGGCTTTCTAACATTTCCTGGCTTATTGAATCACAAAGGAACCACAAGTGTGACCAGGATAAGTGCATTATTGCTGACGTGTTCCTTTACATGTTATTGATAGCACGAGCAGCTGTGTGCTACCGTTTTCTGGGAAAACCAGGATCGCATAAGGTGCAACTACCAGGCTTGTTTGGGCTAGTGTATTTTTTCAGTTGGCACTCCCCATTCATATGCGGGGAAAGAAAAAGCAGTTTTGGCTTTTGGCTTCTATAATTTTTCTTGCCTTAAGTCTTTTTGCATCCATTTCAAAGCAGCATTAGTGAGTACCTTGCCTGTGTAGGGATGAAATTTGGAAAGAGCAACTGGCTTGCAGTAACAGACTCTCAAATGCATTGTTAAGTGTTACCTTTACATCATCCCTAATGGGGGGACACATGTAACCTAATTTGAGTTACTCAGAACACTGAGGATGTACAGGGACACATACAGGGCTGCTGTGGCCGAGAAGGCTTCTTCCATACAGACAGCAGATCCATCTTTCTGGAACTTCACTCCACTCATCTCAAGCATTGCAATGGTTATTTTTTGTACCTTCTGTTGTGAGGAGGAGAGCAAGCTGTCATCCAGGTTGAGATGCACATTCCTGTGTTCCAAGATGATCCCAATCTTCATAGGAACAACAACAAAAAAGCAGTATTGGTATTGTAGTACTCCCATTCTCACTTAATGACTCCACATAAGAAGTCTTTAAGTAAATGATCTCTTTGACTTGTGCTTTACTATCTTACAGCTGCACTAAATAATCCACGTATGGGACTTTTCACCCTGTAAGATTATCATGCTCATGTATTCAGTTCCTAGTTTCTTGTGAATTAGTTATGTCCAAGAAATTGTGGTTTGTTTTTTTTTAAAAAACTGAAGCCAGAAAATTCTGATGGCTACTTCAAGAAAAATGACAGTCATCTGTGTCCAGTTTAATGTCTGTTATCAGCAAAACATTTGTTAGAAGTCCTAGGTCTTCCTGTCTTGGGGTGTTTTCTCTTGAAGTGGGTATTTTGAGCCCTGCCAAGTCTGAAGCAATATTCTTTCCTTTCTTCCTGGCATTACCTTAAGTGGGGATACTGCTATACCTATACCATCATTTAAATGTTGCTTTACTTAAAATACCCGCCCCCCTTCATTTTGAGCCCAATGTGATATATGATCTCTCACCAGCTTAAGCTGTTGGGACACAGCCTTCTCTTCCAAGGACTCCAGCAACAGCAGCAGCTGATCCTCTGTTAGCTCTGCAGAATGAAAAAAGGTTTGTACCAAAAACCCACCACCAATGTTTCAGAGACAACTGGTAAGATGTGAAGGGTGACCATCAGTTGTCTTGCAGGGCATGCCTGTTGGGTCAAATGTTCTTCAGATGTTTTAAAATCAATTATTAGTGCAGCCTCTATGTGAGATGAATACAGCCGTTCTCTGTAGAGGTGACTGTCACGTCGAGGGTAGAGACCAAGGGGGCTGAGGGCAAGTTCAAACTGTGTTCTGTGGCAGCCTTGGGAAAAGAACCCTGGGATTGGCACTGCTCTTTCATGGAATGGTTTGGGTTGGAAGGGGCCTTAAAGATCATGTAGTTCTAACCCCCTGCCATGGGCAGGGACACCTGCCGCTAGACCTGGTTGCTCTGAGCCCTGTCCAACCTGGCCCTGAACACTTCCAAGGATGGGGCATCCACAGCTCCTCTGGGCAACCTGTGCCAGTGCCTCACCACCTTCATAGTGAAGAATTTCTAATATCTAATCTAAATGTACCCTCCTCCAGTTTAAAGCCATTCCGCCTTGTGCTATCGCTACATGCCCTTGTACAAAGTCCCTCTCCAGCTTTCCTGTCGGCCCCTTTAGGTACTGGAAGGCTGCTCTGAGGTCTCCCTGGAGCCTCCTCTTCTCTGGGCTGAACAACCCAGCTCTCTCAGCCTGTCCTCATAGGAGAGGGGCTCCAGTTCTCTCTGTAAGGTAACCTTGCCATCAAGCCCTCTTGTCAAGGATCCCCTTGTGGATACTGATCCTGGACTAAGAGGTATTTCAGTGTCACACTTCTGGCAGTCACTGCTCTGTGACTCTCCAGCTGTTGCTGAACAGCAGCTGCTGCAGACAGGTCTATCCTCAGCACACACCACCTTCATTCCCGTAGTCCAAGAAATTGTTTTAGGTAAGTGCTGTGCAGGTCTCTCACACACTGTCAGTTTTCTATATTTTGCTAGCCTTGTTGGCAGGGATGCTTTTAACCTCTTCTGGTGTTGATAGTTTTCTCCATTAAAATGGCCAGAAAGCCTTACCATCTAAAGCGTCAAGAGTGTAGGTGATTGCTCCTGCCAGCTTAAGGAGAAGATGTCTTGAAGAATATTGTAAGCTGCTGAACAGGTCTTTTAAGTCTGGGCTTTCTGTTTTCAGCTCACAATTATGAGTTTCATCAAGAACTTCGTCCATCTAGAGGGATAAGAAAAAGAAACGTCAGGGTTTCCGAGAAGAGGCTGCTGATAGTCCCTTGCAGTCTAACTACAGAAGCATGTGAACAGTCCTGTAGTGTGTGTCTCCCCTCCCTAAGGCTGTAGTTGAGGCTTTAGCCATTCATGCTGGCCCTGGTTAAAGACAGAATATGAAGCTTAAATGGTTTCATACCTTCAGGTAAATCTGCGAGGCTATATTCAGGATATATTTTGGCAGTTGGCTCTGTCCTGAGTACCTTTTTTCTGTGTATGGTGATGGAGACCAGACGGATGTGCTGAGTGAACGATTTTTGGATTGATAGTTGTGGCATAGGAGGGAAGACGTCTGGGACAAGAGGTGTGATCATGGAAATCTCTGTATCTATAGATCCTGGTGGTAAGAACTCTACTTACTTTATGGTTCAGCTCTTCAAAGAGGTTCCTGTCTCTCATCACAGCTTTGATGGCTTTTAAAAATGTGACTGACAGATCAGAAGACAACTGAGAGAGAATTTGACAATTCTCTTTAATTTCTCCTTCCAATGCTCCTAATTTTCCTCCTGAGAAACCTGAAAACCAGAAAGAGTCTGAATATGTCACTTCCACACTAGATAATCCCACAAGAAGTTCACTGGCACCCCTAAATTTAGAATTTGAAATATTTCTGTGAATATTTTTTTTTTAAGCAATATGCAATTTTGTGTCAAACAGTTGTCATTTCTCAGGTAGTAGGCAGTACTCCACCACAGCAAACCCATTGCATTTGGTGGCTTGTGTTTATCCTGAGAGATTCCATCTTACCCGAAGGGGATAAAAGTAGTGGAGGTAGTAAAAAACATTGCTTACCATCACATATATACTGTCTATCTTCGAAATACTGAAGATCTGCAACAGGATAAAAAGGGCATTACTAATTTAGAAAAATACTTAAAGCTGGATAGGTATTTTTTTTTTACCAGGGTGGTTGTTTTAGATACTGGTATCCCAGGTCCAAAGTCTCATGTGCTACTCTTACGTCAGACTGGGTTTGCAGCCTTCTGCAGGGTGTCTGTATTCTGCCAGTTCATTTAAACTCGTTATTCCTACACCTTGTTCCCAACTGTCCTGTGCCTTATGTTAAGGCCTGTGTCGTCCAGTGTGTTAAAATATAAGTAAGTTAAAATGGCAGCTTATACTCAACAAGATCCATGCAGGTGTGGGAAGCACAGAGCATAGGGGGAGAAAGCCACATGCAATTTCAAAAATCCTGCAGTAGGTTTTGTGGATCTTGGACCTTTCTTTCTCTACATATCCAGCATAAGTGCCTTTGATGCCACCCTTCCCACTGAAGGGTCAGCCATCCTGGCTTCTCCCTGACTTTTCTGAGTGGGAAAAGAAAATAAACTGCTCTTTATGCCCTTTTTCAACAGGAGCTCTGCAGTTCCTGAAACTTAGAGCCGAGACTTTCAGTATCCCCCTTTCACTTCCTCATCACACCCCTGCCAAAACTGCATCTCTTTCCCAAGTTGCTCTTATGTACTGTGTATGGCCTTTTCCCGGGTGATTTGTCACTCATACTGCATTAATGTCCTTCCAAGTGAGTTAAGGCTGTGAGACTGAACAGTATTTCAGAAAATGTTTTTCCTTCTTCTGCCTTGTTTCCTGCATGGAGTCATTGGTAGTTTCTTGAAGTTACTTACACCATGATTTGTCTGCAATGTCCAGCTGGATTGCCTTGAAGGCCAGAGTGCAGCCCTTGGGTATAGTTAGGCTTTGTTTTTTGTCTCTGGTGCCCTGCTCAATGAAAAAAACATCAATAAACCAACTAAAAAACCCCTGTTACTGGGCCTGGATGGCACACAGGTGTTTGGGAAGGACTGATTCCCGAGCCTGAAGAGAAATCAAACCTTTGCATGAAACTTGGCATACAACTGGGTGATCAAGCACCCCTCTGCTGTGGTGGATTCCTCGTAGCAGGCCTCCTCTGAGGTTTCTATTGTTTCATGAACCACGTATAAACGTTCGCGTGTTTTCTGTAGTTGTTGAATGAACGGGTGATCCATGTTAATTTTTCTAAAAGAGAAAAAGGATGCAATATCCTGGTGGCTTTTCTGTGAGTTATGACAAAAGTCCTGTAGCCTGCTCAGAGTTGAAAGCCTTACGCATGCATCTGCTCTCACGTTGCATGAGTATGTGTAAATAGCACAATGTCAGGGGGTTTTTAGGGGAAAAAGGTGGTAGAAAATGGGCTGCAGTTCTTGCTGTCCTCAGGGCATTCCCTTTCTAATGCCTGAGGGGAACTGGTGCAGCGAGGCTGCAGCCTGGCAGGTCATACAGGTGGTCTGTCCTGATCTATATGCTCCTCTCCAGGTACAAACCATGGGAAAAGACTCTGTGTTGAGGTCTTCCCGCTTCCTGAATTACACGCAAATCTGTAAGCATTACAAAGCTGTGTAAGGAATCTTTCTCGCTTCTCTTTCTTGCCCTCCAGTTAGGGAGAATGTATGCTCTCGGGTCTTAATCTTGGGGTTTGGCTGTTGAAAACCCGCTGTGTGGCTTGGCTGTGGGGTAGAGGAGGATGACTGGAAGGCGTGTTTTGCCTCTGTGTCTCCCTTACCTTTCTGTTGTCAGTGCCTCGAGTTTTGGTAGTGGTATGTGGTTCTTATCCAGCTTGATGGACCAGCCTTTGGACGAGGAGGCAGCTGCTTTCAGCTCTGTGCTTACAGAGTCAACGCAAAGGCTTAGATTCCCGTCAACTCTGTCATTGGTGTGTGTTCTGACTGTAAATTGCCTTGATTCTTTATCACCTCCGCTGGGAAGGAGGGAGTCTGAAAGAATTCAATGTGTTAGCTTAAGCATGATTACACAGGCTCAGTATTATAACTAGTGTACACAAGAAAGACGGAATGTGGTAGAGTTCAGCCACAAATGATCCAAATGTTTTGTCTATGGAAATTGCGAACTTAAGATTGGTAAGTGTGGGCTTTACCTGTGCTGTTACTGTCTTCTCCAGGCAGCAGGAAGTCGGTAAGTCTGTGCCATGTCTGTTTGTAGGAGGGAGATCGGCGGAACATGGTTTTTTCTTTTCGTTTCACTAGACAGAGGGGTCTGAAATGTTCATGGTCGATGATGCTGTGAACTGGGATCAGGCCTCCGCTTGGTTCCATTTGATTTACTATGGTTTGGGTGACTTTTTTGAACATTCTGTTGCAGCTGGCTGAATTCCTGAACCAAAGCAAAGTGTACTTGTGCCTTAAGGAAGAAGCAAGGGAAGTTAAGCAAAAATTACTTGAAACGAAAGTAGGTTGTAACAAAATGTTACTTCTAATAATTACTCCTCAAAATCAGTAATAACACATGAAAACCCACATGGACAGTGTTATTTACAGAGAAGCATTTGGGGAGGTAGGAGTAGGAGCTGTGGCTTGCTAATGAGGTTTGTTTAGATTCGTCCCCCTTTGCTGATGAACTCCCAGTTGTGCAGTGATCTTCATCACTGGGGTTTGTTGCCTTTTTTTTTTTGTTGTTGCCTGTACCAGGACAGACCATCATAATTTTCATTACTAAACTAGACATTGCTTCTTAACCTAGGACCTATCGTGGTTCTAAATGCTTTAACCTTTAATTAATGCATTGCCCTGATGTAAGTTTAAAAAGAAGAAAGCTTTAGTGGTTTGCTGGTTTTTACTGCTTCATTGTTTTCCCTGTGCATCCTGTTGCCTGGCAAACGGAAATGGTTTAGCATTGTTTTGAACTAAGAGCATTAGAAAAATTACTTCATTGAAGCCTTACTACAAGGAAGTGAAAGTGCTGAGGGGTGAGCAGTGGGTTGGAGTGGAGGGGAATAAGAGAGTTTGTTTTATGACAAATCTCTCCCAAAACAGTAAAAAATAAAATATCATCCCAGCACAGCTACCTGGTGCTCTGTCTGTGTCCCTTGCGGAGGAGAGTTCTGTGTTTGAGAGGCAGAAATAAAATAACTTTTCATTTCCTGTTGCAGCTTTTAGTCCAGGGTTCATTTTGCTGCTTGCTTCAGTTAGTGTACGTAAGATATAGGAAACTTTGATCTACAAATGAAAGAAGTTCAGTACTTACAGAGAAGCGTGCTGGTCTTCCCACCTCTTCTGCACTGCACTTTATCAAATCTTGTTGGAGAAGAGAAGTTGATCCTCGTTTACAGTTCAGATGAGCAGAGGAGGGGGAGATATCTTCCCTCTCCCTAGTGAACCACAAGGGTCTGAGAAAAGAAACTTAGTCTGATTCTTCCAGAAAGCAGGAAGGCTGTTAGGTGACAAAGGATGGTGCGTTGTATGTGATGCACCTGGGGAGGTGCACTAACCCCATGTGCTTAATGTGAGGTCATTTTAGTAGTACTTACAGGACTCGTTCCCTTGGGAGACTTTCAAAAAAGAGAGAAAAACTAAACAGGAACACTTAACAGACACTTTGTTCCACCCCTCTATCATACCAAAAGCTCTTAAAAAAAAAAAAATTAAAAAATGTACTTGCCTGTTTGTGGAGCGAATAGCTTCTTGCCTGCTGCTGGTGGGCAAGCTGCGGAGCAGTGCACTGTGTCTCTCAAGTGATATGACCTCTTTAAAGCAGCAGGGTTGGGGAGACGTTCTTTCCCCGCCTTTCCGGACAAAGCTCCGGAAGTATTGCTGAATTAGGGTGTAGGAACTGCCTTGCTTGCATAATTCTTACTCTTAAAAAGTTCCAGCTGACCTGAGTCAGCCTGCCGTGATCTGTTACAGTAGTGGTGGATAGCTTGAACTTGTTCTGCAGATACATAATTCCTGTCAATTTGTTTATTTTCTGGTTTTCGTTTATCCCTCTGATCCATTGGGATGAGGAACAGTGTGTTCTGATTTAGGACTTCACTGGATCTGTAGGAGAACTAACTAATGAAGTGTAGTGTAGGAAAGGGGACGACAGGATGTTACTGGAGCCGCTTTGAACTGGCATTGACCAGCAAGGCAGACACATTTCCATGCTTGATGGCTTGTTGTTAGTAGCAGAGGGTTTGTGACTGACTGGTGTGGTACCCTGTTAAGGGATCTGTGCGGTGGGCTGCAAGCTCTGTGCTTTGCTCCAATCGATCACTTGGTGGGCTTGGAATTGCCAGGGTATTCATTTGCCATGCTTGTTTACAAGGAAAACCTGTCCCTGTAAAAATTCAAGGAATCAAACACAAGTTTTTACATGAATACTTACTTTATTAGTTTCTCTTAGAATACTGTACAAAGGAGTAATAAAAATATTCACACTTTATTTTAGAAAGTTCTCTACATGAGACTTCTGTATACACAGCAAAAAGAAGGGCTACTGGAAAAAAACCCTAAAACTTTGTACAGTGTCAGAATGTTTCATTAAAAAAATCCAACTAATTCAGCTTGCTTAAACTGATCCAAGGAAGATACGTATACACAAACACTTGCATGCTTAAAATATAGGCAATGATAAAGCAGTGTAACTCACAATGAGAAATATTAATGTGCTGACAATGGTAACCAGCTGCTGTCCCCGTTTCAAGGGCCAGTACCATGCTTCTATTAAAACAAACAAATGATTAAAAAAAAATACTCAGGAATTAAGTAGCCCCAGATCTCAGGCTTTTTATTTTTTAAACACTTTTTCCAGCTAAGGGTTGGGCTGTTTAACATCCTGTTAGCTGTCTTAAACGAATCACAAGACAGGATCCCTAATTCAGAAGAATAGAGCGGTTAGTACCTGATTGTTTTTTGACTTCCTGGTGTGACTGCCGTACTGTGTGATTACGTGCATGATCTTGCCAGTGGCTTAGAAGAGGCTTTGCCCAGGACGAGATTGGGCAGAGGACAGTTTCTGCCAATCCCCATTAACAGTTCAGGGTTCAAGTGGTGGTTTTCCAAAGCTTTTGTCTTTTGGCATTCATTGCAGAACAAAAAAGAAAAGCATTTTAAGTACCTACATAGTAATTGTTTCTCAGTAACAGGGTGCAGCCCACTTTTTAATTCTCCAGCTGACATTTGCACTAGTCACTGTACAAGGTGCCAGTACAAGTTTGAGAGAAAGATCTGTAAAGTCTGATGTTGTCAAAACCCCTTTCAAAATCAGTAACAACCAGTTTTCTCCTTCATGCAGGTACTTGGAAAATTCTACAGTCTGAAAGAATGAGTGGACACTTTTGCACTGACATTCTGGTTCTCCATGCAAAAGGTAGGCTTCACCCTCGGATCACTGCTGTATCAGCTGCAAGTTCACATCTGAAAGTTCCTCATCCTGCCCACACTGTCCCCATCTCCCTTTCCTCAGAAATTAGTTATCCTGTAAGAGTGTTAGTGTTTGGACTATGCTCTTTAGCTCGGGTGTGTGCAAGATTAGCCTTTTGAGTGCTGAACTTGCTTCTACATTAATTTAACAAACATGCATAATCCAGCAGTGGTTTTGGTAGAGTTCCAGAAGACCCAGAACTGTGGCTGTTACTTCCATGCCACCACAGTGGTGGTTTCCCAGTGGAAACTGCTTGGCTCCTTCCTGTCAGTGTCACAGGAGCACACAGCTGGCATGAGAGGGTGGCTTGAGCATATATATATATATATGTATGTGTGTGTATATATATATGTAAATATAAAAAAAAATAGCCAGAACTTGTCACTTAAAACTACCTTGGGTCCATTTAGTAGCAATTGTGACTGCAGTTTAATTACAATTAACTTATGGTTTCTTTTCTATTTTTGATTAATTCTGACACCTGCCCTTAGCACAGGATCTTAAGGAAGATCCTATAAGACGTATAATTTTTCAAGTAACTGTTAATTTTATGTAGATGCTTAACGCACCACAAGATTAACACGAAATCTTTCAACTCTCCCTACTTCCCATATTTCTCTCTAGTTTTCATTTCAGTTTCCCTTGACTGGATTAACTTTGCTGAGTCCAAGCTAACTCCAGTTATTCTGTAGCAAAAATGCTATCCCTGTGTTGTAAAGAATGTCATTTGCCATGTAACACGTATCTGTGCAATGGCTATTTTAATCATTTGTGTGAACAAGGTAAATCAGAAAAGCTTACTATTATAATTAAAGCTTTGCCTAACAAGTTTTAGACTTCAGTCTTTAAAAACTGCCCTTTTGAGAAGTTTATAATCCCGTTCTGTTTTACAGTTGATTCTTGTAACTGAACAAAACAGAATCAATGTCCATAGTTTCAGTTAACAGCACAAATAATATGTTCATACCTTCAGCTGTTGTAATGCTGAGGCCTCCACGGAAACTGTGCTTCATTGAGAAAAGCTGACTTACCGTCAATTTATACCTACGCTAAAAATAGCAGAACTGCTGAGACCTTGTGTAATGTGTATTACTTAGAAATAATCAGCATTTGTCTGTTTATATAGGAGTCATGTTTTTAAGCATAGAGCAACTGTTTCTGTTGCATAAAAGTTGCTGGTTTTCCCCCTTTTCTACCACAATACATTGCTTGCTTTACTCTGGAGATTTACCATTGGCATGTAAGTTGTGTCTGTGAGCAGACGTTCGGATCTGTTTAAGCAACATACAGTCTGCGCTACAGCCTTGGCCATCCTGCTGAGGACAGATGCTGCGCTTGTGAGGGCAGCAGCCTTTCCAAAAGTGTGCTGGGCATCGCTACTGTTGA
The DNA here is from genome assembly GCF_963210335.1 of Falco punctatus. Taxonomy (NCBI): domain Eukaryota; kingdom Metazoa; phylum Chordata; class Aves; order Falconiformes; family Falconidae; genus Falco; species Falco punctatus. The sequence goes on along the minus strand of NC_137599.1, from coordinate 2,594,297 downwards.
TTTCTCAGTCATTTCAAAGGTACATAGCTGATTGATGAGATCTCTATTTTGAAAACAATATCTTTTTTTTTTCCCAAAAGTAATTGTCTAGTAGCATAAAGAGTATCTTAGCTTTAGGGTGTATAGTACCTTAACTAAAGCAGCAGTCCTTATGTCGTGGTGGTTAAAAGGTTTAATCTACCCATCAAGTAAATTGCACATCTGTCAAAACTCCCTCGCTGGAGAACAGCACTCGGGTGTCAAGCCAGACTCTTCTCTTTCTACCTTCCTGAAAACTTTCTTTTCACTTAAAATATTCCCACTTTTCAAACACATTAGGTAATGATTCTCTAGGCATTCCAGCAGCCCTCTGAGGTATGCTGAATGTTTTTCCCTTCTCTGCAGCAGTCTTATAGCAAGTCTGAGATAGAGAAGTAAAACAGCTTGCCTAAAATTATGCACGGAGTAGTACTAGACCTTACATGCACACCTGAAGTTCCCCTCTCCCTCTCCTATGCTTAGACCATCAAACAACTCTGCCATACCCCGTATGACCTCTAAAGCTAAAACTGGCTAATGCAGGAACAAAAATAGCATATTTAAAATGTTTATACCATTGTCAAAAGTGGGAGACAATATAAGCACTAAGACAACAAAAATACAGGCTTTCATGAGTTTACAGGGGAAGCATAAAGAAAAACACATTTCATTCGGTGCACAACCCAAAAGAAAAACTGATTATTCTGAACAGCAGAAAGCAATCTCAGCCAGGAAATCTAAACCTGCAAACCTACTTTATTTAGCTTGTAATTTTTTTTTTTGGGGGGAGGGGAAGCTCAATTTTGTTCCTATACTAAATCTATTATTGGTGATCCATTGCATCCTTCTGTTGGTCAATTCAGTCTGCTGCTGGTGTGCTGCTCATTAGCATTGTTCTCCTGCAGCTCCCTTGCCCTTGCCAGCGATCACCTGAGGGCTCAGGGGATGCTGCTGCAGCGCTTGTGCATGGAGCCGAGTGACAGGCTTCCAGGTAAGCCAGAAATCAAACTCTCGCTTGCCTGAAGTCAAATACTGAGTTAAGTCCATGGTTAACTGGAGAACTGGCAAATCCCAGTAACACTGACACAGACTTAAGCAACCAAGGAGCCTGGACTGCAGAGAAAAATTCCAGTTACAATCACTAATTGATTAGAGCAAGCAGCCATCCGCCTCGTTTGGCCTATACCTAGCGGTCTTCAGCTGCTCCCCTGCTTGTGTGGTCTCTGTGTACCAAGTAGCTCAGTGACACTTGTCGAGCATTAAAATGACCTGCTCTCCAGCCCTTAATCCAAATGCTGTACTGCCTGAGTGCTCAGGGTGCGCTTAAAAATTAGCAGTTTGGGGTGGGGAGTAGTTACCCAGATTCTGGTATAAACTAAAGATGGTGGGTATGATTTAGGATCTAATCGACTTTTTCCCTGAACCACATGAATGGTACCGTAGAAAAATGAAAGCTTTCTCATGTTGCAGGTTATTCCTTCCTGTACTGTATTTAGTAAAAGAACTTTCTCAGTGGTGTACAAGGTTGCAAAATAAAAATCTGTTATTCTCTTGCCCCCTCCCACTTCCCCGCCCAAAAATGGAACTCAAACCTCGGAAAAAAAATAAATCAAGTATTGGGAAAGTCTGGCTGTATCCCTTTGAATTTCCCCCCACATATCGCTTAAAGCACCTAGCTTCAGAAAGGGAACTATATTTTAAAGTGCATTTACCACAGCAATAGTACCAGCACTAAAAGCTTTTTCCCTCATCCCTATTCTCTTCGTCCGATGTCTGGGATAGATGAAAATCTCCCCAGAATTCATCCTTGTTGTACCTCGAAGTCTCAGTGTATCTGCCTCTATTTATGACGCTGGAATAAAAGAAATCCAGTGTCCTGCGTCCTGCTCCGCACTAAATTCTACTCTGGAGCTTGTTTAGATTTATTGGGCATGAGGATCCAGCATGCGGTATATGTCTATTGGCTACTGCATTTGAACAGCGGCTGTGAAGTTGCATCCCAGTGTGCGTGGGGGTGAAGAAACAGGACTGGAGAGAAGGAGCTTCCCCCTCTCCCCTGCTCCTCTTCCATTTGCACCAGCCACACAGTTCAGTACTTGTTGATCCCAAAGATCCGAACTCCATGAAACTGAGGCAGTTTGGGGATCAGGACACTCATAAGGGAGATGGTGTTGATTATGAAGTGTATCCGGTCATACTTGGTGTAAAAGCTGGTTAGAAAATACCTGGAAAGGAGGGGAAGAGAGTGAGAGGAAAACTGAATTATAGCACCTCATGGTTTTGTTTCCCAGGACAGCACGTGCAGCAGAAGCATCGAGTGGGACAGATGCGCGAAGGCAGCTCGGCTGCCCCGGAGTACTCACAGCACAATGGGCATGATGGTCAGGAACTTGCGGGACGCCGTGAACTGCACGCCGTAGTCCATCTGCTCCCAGTGCGTGAGCAGCCGAGCCTTCCCCTGGTCTGGAGTCTCAAAAGGAGTTCCTTTCACGGTGTGCAGGAAGATGTACATGCTCTGCAGCAAACACAAACGCGGTGTGAAGCGCGGAGGGTTCTCTCTGCCCCTTGCCACGCCACCGGCAACGTTCAGCTTCAGCAAGAACGTCGCGGGTGCGGGAGCTTGCAGCCGCGCGCTGTTCCGCTAGAGGGATGCGTTGGCGCTGCTGGAAAACGTGCTTCAACCGGCAGCGGTAAGGAAGCGGGGAGAGAGGGGGGAAGGCAGCCAGCCGGGGCCGGCTCGGGCTTGGCTGCTACATGCGAAGCTTCTTGTTCAGCTCCTGGGCATCAGCCAAGGCGGCGGCTGCGAGATTACAGCAGTCAGATCTCTAGGATCAGGAGATTAGCATGGACTTGCTCTACCCTGCAACGGCGACGCTAAATGCTTGCTATAAAAGTGCTGGTTGTGGGCAGTGAGGGTCTGTTACCGCCCTGATTACAAGTTAACCTCTTGAAGTGGAGCGCCAGTTGCAGATAAACAGTCTGGCTACGTCATCTGTCTTTAAGTAGAGCTGTTGCTGGTCTTTAAACCCCTTTCGGTCCCTAGGACCTCATTGTTTAAGCTGCCAGAGAAGGGGAAGGAGCTGGTGAAAAGCAGGCAGCTTGTAAACTGAGCTCCAGGCAGCTCTGCTTGGTGGTTTTGTGGGTTGGTTTTTTTCCCCCACGATAGACATGAATAACATTAGCATGAGGATCCCTAATAAGGGTGTCATTTTTATCTCTGGAATATTCTTGGGCTGAGGTGTTTTTTTAAAATAAAGAATACAAAACCCAATTGCTGCATCTCTGAAGTATTTCATCCCCTATGCCTGAGGGTGAACGGCTGTTGAGAGGTCTGCTCCTCCACTGTACAACCCAAGCGTGCAGAGACTCGTGTAGTGGGATGGCAGAGGCACAGAAGTGAGCAGTTAAACACAGCAGCTTCTGGCATCGTGGGGAACTGAGGCGCGCTCAGAACGTGTCTTAAGTGTGCTGCGCTTACCTGCGCACTCCTAGCATGGCACTTTGACACCCGTTTGTTTGGCTACCTGATCCTTAAAGGGGAGAGTCTGTTCCTGGATTATTTTTTACTTCAAGCAGAACAGAATTCGGGGTTTAATCTTGTTTTCTTAACTTTAGTGAGGCCAATTCAGATTGTATCAACTGAAGTGAAAGCTGTCCTGCCAGTTTCTGTGGCCTGTCACACTATTCCTCTGTGAAGGGGGATGTGACAAAGGGATTTAGCCTGCAGGCAAATGAATTCGGTGTCCCCTCTGAGCAGCCTCACCAGATGTTTGCTGCCTCTTCAGTCCCTAGGCTGGATTTAAATATATGACCTAGAGGCAAAGTTGCAGTCTGAGGGGTGGAGGTTGAGCAACTTCATCTTTGGAAACAGAAAGGAATTGGTTCAACAAGAATTTGACTAAGTGGCTCTCAAAAGAACAGCTGGTGCTAAGAGATTACCTCTCTGTGCCCCGGGAAGTCACGACGGCCACACTGTTTCCTTACCATGTTGTGAATGATGTTGGTAAGAGTCCAAACCACAGGCACGCTGAAGAAGGGGATGCTCAGGAGTACGACATGCAGCAGGCCAATTCCGAGGACGTAGGACAACCAGATGCCCCGGCTGTTCATGACGCGGGTGTTGGGATTCACCTCGCTGTGTGCTGTTCCCACGTTCATGTTGGCTCTCGTGTCCGACGTGCGCGCCTGAAACTAAAGCAGAGTCAGGTCAGTACCTGCACCGCGTTAGCCCTCCAGCTCTCGGGTAAGCACAGCAGGGCCTGAGCACTGTCCTGCTGTTAAGCAAACCTGAAATCTATTGTTTTTTCTAAAAATCACAAGTCACTTCGCTTCTCTGCACCTCATTATTTCTGTTTGTAGAGGTAATGTTTCTGAGGGGAAGCTAAATCCAGGAGCAGCTGGGAATCATGTGTGGGAAGCCTGGCTGTGACAGAAGCTACTTTTGATTTGTTGAAATGTTGTCCTGGAACCAAGATGTTGAGGTTCAATCCTTCAGCTGCCACTTTTTAAATCATCATCGCAGTGTTAATCACGGAAGCACTCTGGCACTTGAAGCTTCTTGATGTGTTTATGGGTTCAGTGTACCTTAATACTTGTGTTCTCTTTCCAATTTTGCAGAGGAAAGGCACAGCAGCGCTGTATCAACAGATCTCCTAATTAGTTTAACTAAACTAACAGTGTTCTGCACAGCTTTTAGAGGCTTGCTGGTCTCTTGGTCTGGCTTACGTGTTTTGCCTTCCAATTTAAGACTTAAAGGTGGAAGGGAGTAACAAAAATATTCCCCCACAGGGAAGGACCGATACTACTCTTGTGGAACATAAAGAGTTAGAGATTACAAGGAAAGGTGCATCGGGAAGACGCTTCAGGAGCAAGAACCGCAGAGGATATGGCTCTTCCCCTACCTGGAAAGAACAGCTGCCACGTAAGAGGAATAGAAAGATGTTTTTCTGAACAATGCCAGGAAGGAGAGGAAGCCAGGCAGTGTCATCCTCTTGGAGCAGGTCTCTGGAGTGGTGCTCTACAGACAACGCAGGTACCGGGGTGGCTTTTTGGACTGCCGCACTGCTAGTGGCAGCAGGTATCGGTCAGCTTTTAGGCTTTCCGGGAACATGACAGCTCTGGTTTGCTGGTTTCCAGGGATTACAGGAAACAGCACAAATCAAAACTTCCAAAGTTGAATATCTACAATGAGATCAAAGAAGTTCTTGTGTAAAATCGCCTTTGTCTGTGTCCCATGGAAATATCGTTTCATTAGATAAAACGGTCCATCCCGCTTTGGACAGCAAACCCCAGGGCGAGGGCTGTTTCCTGATGTTTCCTTGTGTTTTTGCTGCTTTGGTTCCCACAGCTGGGAGACGGTGCTGCCGTTCTCTCCAGCTCTCACAGTCTTCGGTCTTGGGAGGCGAGGCCGAGCCAGATCTGACATTACACTGTGTCGCTGCCAGCTGTTCCCAGCTCCCTTGCAGAGTGCTGGGCCTGGCTTGTTTCAGAAACTGGTGCTCCCCCCTGCTCCTGCCCAGGGCTGGGGGACGGAGGGAACGCTTGACTCCGCAGCTCCTGGGACATGTGCTGTAGCTTCCAAGCCCCTTTCAACTGCGTGGGCAGACGCTGCTCGGTGTTGCAGGCAGCTCTGGTGAAGCAGGGCTGCTAGGCGAGCTGAACAGATGCTTGCCGACCTCTGCTACCCAGGTGGCAGTCAGGGAGCTTCTATCTGGAGGTTTTTTCTTACCAGAAATGTGGTCTCCAGAGCGTGTGTTCTCTTGTCACCCATCTCCTGGGCCAAAGGATATTGCCTACTGGTTATTCCAGAAAAAAAGCCTGAAGCTTGGTCTGGAAGCAGGACTTAGTGTTCAGTGCTTCAGTCCATCCTTAATTGGGTGCAATTCCTAAGGGCTTTCAGAAGGAAACGGAGGGGTTTGGTGAAGCAGAATGAGTCAAAAGTCATATTGTTGCAACAACAAAAAAAAGCAGACACCCCTGTGGAATGTGTAAACAGGAGTGCTGTTTGTCAGACATAGGAAATAATTCTCCTAGATATTGGTAAGGCCTCAGCTAGAACACTGTCCAGTTCTGGGAGGAGCTGGAAGGAGTCCAGGGGAGGAGAACAGTGAGAATGAGCAGAGGTGTAGGAAAAACATGACCTGCAAGGACAGATTGGAGGAAACTGGTTTGTTTAGTCTAGAGAACACTGGAGAGAGGCATGAGGAACATTGACAGATAGCTGTGCTGAGGAGGGAGACAAGGTACGCAGCGGAGTTAGTAACTGCGTGGCCAAGACATGGAGCAACTTGGTAATGCTGGAGGACTGATGTTGGAATGGCCTGCCCATGGAAAGCGATGGGTGGTCTCACCGGGGGCTTTAAAATCAATTTTAATAAATAAAGATCCCTCTTTGGAATGGGTGGTTGACCAGGTGGCCTCTTTGGGACCCTCTTTTCTTGAAATGATGCCATTAAGCAAAGGCTACAGAAGCTTAGCGGGCCTTCCTGCGAGCCCCACAGCCAGAGGCGCGCCCTGCCTGTGAGCTAATAAAGTGGAATTTCCACTTGAGGACAACCCCAGGTGTAATTTTGAAAAACTAACGAGCAACTTCTACTCAGACCCCTCTGCAAACGAGGGCAGTCGCAAACCTGCGGCTGGGTGGCAAAGGGCCAAACGTATAAGCCGTATGTGAAGCAGTTTTCGTCCCTGGGCCTCTGTTTCCTTGTAAAAATGAGGATCAGACGGGTGAAATGCCTACAACGTGGGTAACTCGTTCTTGCGAGAGAGATTTGGAGATGGCGAGCATTCGGTCCTACGATGGGGATGATTCTACGTGCTTCTCCAACGCTGTCCTTTCCACTTCAAAAAATATTTCATCTGCGAATCTTTCCCATTTCTGAGCTGGTGTTTGCAGCCCTCGCTTGTTTTCTTTGCTTGCTTCAAATTGCACACGCAACTGTGTTGCAAAAGCCTGGCCAGGGGAGCGTGAGCTCTCAAGGCTCCGATCCCTGCCCCCATCCCAGATCCCATGTTTTTTTGATTTTTACACCAGGGATTTGTTCACCTGCAGGAAAAACAAGGCGGAAGACAACAACGGGAGGAACCCCAGCTCCCCCCCCGGGAGCCGCTGGCTGTGAAGCTCTGCTTTCCCAACTTGTGCAGCGTTTTTTTGGGACCGAACGGCTTTAATGTTTCACCAGCCTGAGTGCGAAGGTCAGGACTGCGCTGACGTTGGATGGTGGCCATCCAAGGAGGGGAAAAGTCGTTAACTGTGGTCAGCGACGAACAGCACGCTGCGACGGCAGAGCCGAGCCCTTCCCCTGCCCGATCCTTCGCGTCCTGTTCCCAATTTCCCGCCTGCTGCTGTGCCAGCTCCCTGTCTGTGGCTTTGTTGGGAAAGACTCTTGTTCTGGGGTTCAGAGCAAGCATCAGGGCTGCGAGCTCAGCATCTCCCCACTTCCAAGGGAAGGGGAAAAAAACCGACCTCAGCGGTTTCCCGCTTGCTTTGTCACCCATCAGCTGCTGGAGGACCCACAACCTCTGATTACAGCACCCCAAGGTGCAGCTCCTTCTCCACCATCGCTTTTGCCCCCCCAGGAGGGTGACCACTGCCTGTTCCTGTCCCCTCGCAGTCCAGCAGCGCTCCGACCCTGTCAGTGCTCGGCAGTGGATTCACCCTTCCCCAGGGCGCTGCAGGATCGCGCTCAGCACCCCATTCTGCCTCAGCCCGGAGCAGGTGGCAGAGGGAAGGAAGGCTCAGGTGCTTATCTTGGCGGATCTTCCCGAGTGTTCCCAGAACACGAGCCATGATGATCCACGGGAGCCACTGAGGAGCCACGATCCCTATCTCTGGCAGCGACAGCAACCACCATCTCCCAAGCAAATAAATATTTCAAACCCTTCTCTGTGAGATGGCATCAGCCTCGGAACCAGAGCATCAGGTACCGCGGGGCCGCCGGTGTGCGCAGGCAGCTGAGCGGGGAAGGAGTGGAGCGAGAGGTTACCCCCCCCCCCCCCCCGGTGCTGCTGGGGGTCCCGCTCCGGCCTGCAGCTGCTGTGGGGTTTAGGAACTCTGCGCCCCACGGCTGCCCCGTCCCCCCACCCGGGGGGTGTGCGGAGCTGGCAGGAGGGGAGGAAGGGGGGGGCTGTAGTGATGGGGTGAGAAGCCTGAGCCCCCCTGGATGGGAGCAGGAGCAGCGAGGGCTCTGCCTCCCTGTTTTCTACTGAATGTCGAGGGGAAGTTTGGCCACGCAGGGGACACTGCGCGTGGGGTCCCGCACCCCGCTTACCTCCGCACAGCCCCGGGCAGGACCCGCACCGCGGCCCCCCACCCTCCCGGCCCTGGGGCTTTCGGGCTCCAGCTCAGCAACTGCTTTGCTTTTTTGGAGGGGAGGACGGGGGGGTCCTTCGGGCCCACGCCAGGCACCACGCCGTGGGGCTCGGCCGCTGCTGCTCCCGGGGAGGGGGCGAGGCCTCCCGCCTGGGCCTGCCGGCCTCCGGCCCGGCCCCGTATCCCCGGGGGCGGCCCGGAGAGGTGCCGCCGCGCCCGGTCCGCACTCACCGCTGCTCGGCCCGGCCCGGCCCGGCCTGGCTCGGCTCGGCTCGGCGGGGCCGGGGCTCCCTCCGTCGCGCACCCCGCCGCCCCGGCTGCACTCCCGGCGGGCTCCTGGGTGCGCCCGCCCCGCCGCCGCGGCACGCCGGGAGCTGTAGTCCCGGTAGCGCCCAGCACCGGGGCCCGCCCCGGGAGAGGCGGGGCCGCGCTTACCGGGGGCCACCCGCTGGGGGCACGGCGGCGGGGAGCGACCCTGGGGTAGCCAGGAAGGGTCCTCTACCGCTCTGCTACCGCCCTGCACCCACAGCACCCCACCTCTGCTGGCCCTCGGCTGCGGAGAGCAGCCCTGGGGGCTACGGGCACCCCTGGAGGGGCTACGGCTAATCCCAGGGGGGCTATGGCCACCCCGGGGGGGCTATGGCCATCCCTGTGGGGCTACAGGCACCCTGGGGGGGCTGCGACCCAGCTGGGGCCTTCCACACCGCTGGGGGAGGGTGGGCTGCGCAGGGTGGGCTTCCTGCTCTTCCCAAGGGAAAACCTCAATGGCAGGCGTCGTGTGAGTGGGCCAGGGTGGTGCTGCCGGACACAGGGCCAAGGGCTGGGAGCGCAGGAATCCGGCGCTGCGGCTCGGGGGGGCACCATTTGGCCCCACTTTTGTTTGTGCAGCGAGCAGAGCCGAGAGCGCGGTGCTGCGGCGGCCCCCGTGCGCCTGGCCGTCTGTGCTGGGCATTGTGCGCACCGGCTGCTGCCAGCTCCCCGGCACGGGAGCGGCCCAGGGTGCAACGCCAGCACATGACGGCAAAACCACTTCGTGCTGCAGTCCCCCTGCCCTGGAGCTGCGCTGGAGTCCTGGGCCCAGCAGAGACCCCGACCCAGCATGTGGGAGCCCGGCAGCACCACTCACAGCCCCCAGCCTCGTGCGGCCGCTCGGCAAACCCATCGGTGGGGTTTTGGTTTTGGCCCCGGTGCGTTGGTAGCGCTGTTTGCACCGATGGAACCTGGGTTTCCTGGCACAGCCCAGCCATGGCTGCCCCTGCGCCTCCATCCCGACCCTGCGTGTGTCCATCCGGCCTCTGCGTGAGCCTGAGCCGCTCCCAGTGGGTGGTTGTGTGCTGGCTGGGCACGGCGAGGGCATGGGGGGTGCCGGGGTGCCGCTGGTGGGGCACAGGGTGGCTTCCCAGAGCCCTGCACCCTGGAGGGCCTTGGGCATGGGGGACACACACAGGCACGGTTAGAGCAGCCGGTGGGTGCTGTGGGGAGCCCAGTCCCTGTCTGGCTTCTCCAGGGTGCCCTCGCCGGCAGGGCACGGTGTGGGGATGCCAGCGGAGGTGGGGGATCCTGCAGGATCGGGGGCGGCAGGCGAGGTGCAGGGATGCCGGTGAGCGGAGGCAGGGGATCCCGCGGGAGCTGGCCCTGCTTTGCAGGATTGCCACGCACGCACGGCAGCCTCTATTTTTATCCCTGCTCCTGCCTGGCTGAGCAGCTCCCTCTGCGCGGTGACATCTAATTTAGCAGCTTCCCCGCACCCCGCTGACTCCGCACGTGAGGGGGAAGCACAATGCGACAGCTATTTTTAAACGCCCATAAATATTAATCCCTCTCAGTGATGCAGCAGGCAGCCTCTCGCTGCTGCTGCGAGCGCGGGGAGGGGGACACCCGTTCCTTGGGCTCCCCAGCCGGGGTTCACCCTCCCCCCAAGGAACCCCAGGATTGGGGGTGGGGGGTCCCCAGGGGGGTCTGGCCCCATCCCCTGGCTGGCAGCTGCGTGGACCAGCCTTTCCCCCGTGCTCAGGGGGGCTGTTCCCATACCCGGCCTTCACTGCCGGCTTCGCCCCCCCCTCCCCATGCCAGGGGCCGTGCTCACCGCCCACTCTCCCGGGCTGCCAGTCCCGCTGCCTGGTCGATACTGGTTATATTTAGCACCGTAGTGGCAGCAAGGAGCTGGGGTTGGCTATTTTTAGCCATTGCTGCTGCGGCTGCAGCGGGGAAGGGTCTGCGCGGGGTCGTGCTGCACTGCAGGCGCTGGGTTTTGGGGCTGGTGGGTGCCATGTCCTGGCACGTGAGACCCCCACAGGGTGCAGCTCATGCTCTTGGGGGTCTCTTCCTGCTGCTGTGGTCACCCCCCCCCCCCCCCCCGGGTCTGAGCTGGGGCTTGCTGAAAGCTCAAGCCCCCCAAGGCCCTGTCTGCCACCTCAGCCCCTCTGCTCCCACGAGCCCCATCCCGTTGTGTCACCCGGTGATGGGACCGGTGATGGGCAGCACAGGGTTGCTCTGCTCCCCGGTCAAATGGGGAGACGCCGGCAGCGCCCCAAAGCACCGACCGGCTGCTGCCTGCTGTGCTCCCAGCCGAGTCCTGGGCCAGGCCTGGGTGAGCCCTGCCCGGAGTCGGGCTCCTCTCGGGCCCCAGTGCTGGACAGACCGGCTGGACCGAGCAGGGGCCCACCGGCAGCTGCAGGCGCCCCCCGGGCCTATGGCTGCCCTGGCGTGTGGCGACCCTCTGCCACGGCAAACCCCCGCTGGCTGCAGCACCCTGAGGTGCAGAGCCTGGGGTGCTCCCTGGGGCGCAGAGGCAGGGATCCTGCTGTGCTGCTGGCTCGGCCCCATCCTCATCCTCATCCCCATCCTCATCCCCATCCCCATCCCCATCTCTCCGCTCGGCCCCGCCGGAGGCCAGGGGTCTCCCCGGGGAGCGCGGGGGTCCCGGCGGAGCAGCTGGCTGTGGCCCTGCCTGGCTGCGCCTCCCCCGGCAGGTTTTGTTCCCCCAATGGAGCCGAGATCCAGGCCCGGTGCCTCGGAACCGGCTTCTCCTCTGCCATCGGCGGGGATGTCAGCACGCAGGGCCGGGCTGCTCGCCCAGGGGAACCGGGCACCGGGCGCATCCTTGCTGCGGCACAGCAAGGGCACGGCCCGCGGCCCCGCCGCCCGGGGTCCCGCCGGGGCCAGCCCCGGGGATGGGGGGAGCAGTCGGGAGGGGGGGACCCGCCTGGGGCAGCGGGATCGCTCGGCCTTCTCGACGGTGCCGGGGCACCGGGGCCCGGCCCGGTGACGGCGGCCGCTCTCCATGGTGCTGAGCCGCCCTCGCCGGTGTCCCGGGGCGGCCCTGCCGAGCCCCCGGGCAGCCCAGCGGGCCCCGGCTCGGGCAGCTCAAGGCTGGGCTGGGGGCCTGCTCCGGTGCCCCCCCCGCCCCTGGCTCCTGCCCCGGCTGCCGCCCGCCGCGGCTCGGGTTTCCCGGGGTAAGCGATGCCGGTGCCGGGCGGGGGGGGGGCTGCGGGCGGGAGGGGGCCCCGCTGGGTGAGGGTCCTGCTCTCCGCGAGGGGCCGGGGGGCGCTGGGGGGCGGCGGGGGCAAGAGCCGGTGGGTGCACAGCGCCCAGCGCCCCGGGGCGGGGGGGCGAGGTGGGCCGGGGGTGCCCCCGCGAGGTTTGGGGGGAAGCAGGGGGCGTGGAGCCCCTCGGGAGCCCCTGGCTCCGGCCACTACGCGCTCGGGGGTCCCCACGGCGGGGGTCCCCACGGCGGGGGTCCCCGGTTCCGGCTCCCCCGCCCCGTTCTGGGGGTCCCGGGACAGATCGTGCCTCACGGGGTGGGGTGGGGGGGGCTGGCAAAGAGCCGGGTACCGGACCGGGGGTGCTGGGCGCTGTACGGCCCCCCCGGCGGGGCGGGCCGGGGGCGGGGAGCCCCGGGGAGGCCCGGGCGGAGGATCCCGCCCACCGGCCCCGCCGCCGCCGCCGGCTCCGGGCCCGCCGCGCTGCGCGGGGCGCGGCCGCTCCGGCCCGGGGCGCGGGGCCGCTCCGCCGCCGCGGGGCTGCGCACGGCAGGTGAGTCCGCACCGGGACCTCCCCGGCCCCCGGCGGGCGGGGGGCGGGAGGCGGCGGCGGCGGTGGGGGGGGTCCCGGCAGCACCGCGCCGAGCTGAGCTGAGCTTCCCCCGGGGAAGCACCGGGGCTTCCCTCGCCCGCAACGCCCCCGGTGCCGAGCGGGGCCGGGGGGAACCCCGGGCATCCCCGGCTGCGCTGGGCGCACGGTGGGTGCTGGAGCCCGCACAGCCCCGTCCTGCCCCCGCCTACCTGAACCTCCCCCGCCGGGGCTGGCGGCGACGCCGGGGGTCGAGCCGGGGACCCCCGTGCCCCGCCGTGGTCTGTGGACCCCGGTCGCGCCCGCTCTCGCTGCGGTGCGTGGTCCGGAGCGCCGGGGCTGGGGAGCATCCCGGGTCGCCGCGGGGCCCCGGAGAGCCGCATTCCCCTCCGGGGGGGTCCCCCGGGTCCCGTGGATGAAGCGCCCCTTGTCCCGGGCCACCGGCTCCCGGCTCAGTCCGGTGGGTTTCCCAGCTCCACACTCGCCCCCGGCAGCGGGGGGGTTGCCCCAAGGGGCAGCATTTGCCCCAGGTTACTTCTGGCAGACGTGGGGGGCTGGGCCTCCCCCCGACCTCCCAGCATGGGGCTGGGTTCCTGCTGCCCTTCGGCTGCTCTGAGCCCTGGTCCTGCTTGGGGACCCCGAGCAGCCGGGGGGGGGCCGGCAGTGCAGGGGGCAGCTCCGCACTGCTGTGACCTTGGGGTGTTCCAGCACGGCTGGGCTGCGTTATGGCACCCAGCGGTCAGGGTGCTCGCCCAGGCTGGGCTACCAGGACCACCCTTGGGTGGCCAGCCCTGCCCCTTGCTCGGGACCCCCGGTCGGCACCCAGGAGTGGGTTTGCCCGGGACAGGGTGCGCTGTGGGTGGTGGCACCCGCGGGCAGGCTCACCCAGGTGGTGGCCCGGTGGCACAGCGTGGAGCTTTCCACAGCACAGACGGGGTGCCACGGCGTGCCCTTTTGTGCCGGTGTCTTTAATCGTGGGGTGGTGGGAGAGCACCTGCACCCTGCCTGGATGGCTCCGCCGCCGCCGCTCGGCTCGGGATAACGTGGGGCCCCTGGACGTGGTGGGACCTGTGGCTGGGGAAGCCAGGCAGCGCGCTCGCGGAGCTCGGACATGGCCCTTATCTGCTGCCACCACCCTGGGAACTCGCTACACACTCAGCTCCAGTGAATTTCCTTTCTCTGTTTTTGTTTCTTTCCTGCTGACGCTTTTCCCCTCCGGAATAAAGGGCTGGATGGGGACCATGGTTACAGGGTGGTGTGGGCAGCGTGACCCTGCGGCCAGGGTGGCACCGGGCAGGGGACAGTGGTGCCCAACCACCCAGCTGCACCAATCCCCTCAAAGGGGCAAACCCAACGTGTGTCTGCGTGTGCCCTGGAGAGCGGAGCTGGGGAGCGGGATCCTGCTCGGCCTCTGCCCGGGGGGTGTTCCACCGCGTTCCCTGGGGGCCGCCGCCAGCGCCTGGAGCCAGGGCTTGCTGGCTGCTGCGTCCCACCAGCTGCCGCTGCAGGATGGATCAGCCTCCTGCGAGCGCGCAACGCGATCAAACCAGTGGTGACCTTGGCAGGGTGGGAGCTCGCCCCCGCCTCTGGCTCAACCTGAGCTGTCTCCGTTTGTTACAGCCCAGCTGCCGGCACGCAGGAGACATGTCCTCACTCGGCCTGATCCTGCCGCGCAGGAAGCCTGAGGGAGGCCGCTGGTGGCAGGGGCTGAGGGGATGCCTGAGCCGTGGTGGCTGGCCCTGGCCCGGTCCCTGTCCTTCTCCAGGCTGCACCTGGGGCAGGTGTGATGCTGGCAGCTGGCACAGTGGTGGCTCTGCCTCTTGGCTCTCCTGGTCTCACGCTTGTCCCCTTGCTGTCTCCACCTCAGATGCACTGAGTCCAGCTGAAAGCACCGTGAGCGAGAGCCGCTGGGCTGGTGGCCGCGTGACTGAGGCAGCGCGGCACCATGCCTGTGGCACAGCGGGTCCTCCTCCGCTCGGTGACCATGTGGCTGCTCCTGCTGAGCCTCCTCCTTCTGGCCTCCTGCCTCCGCTCGGCCGCCGCGTTCCCCAAGGGCTGCTACCCCTCAGAAGAGGAGGGGCTGAAGACCTTTCGCTGCAGCAATGCTCAGCTGACCGAGGTCCCCAGAGACATTCCCAATGACACCAACAAGCTCTACCTGGACTCCAACCAAATCCCCTTCCTGCCTCGCGACGCCTTCCGGGACCTGCCACTCCTGCTGGAGCTGGATCTGTCCCACAACGCCATCGCCGGTGTCGAGAGCGGGGCTTTCCGGGGCCTGGCAGAGCACCTGCACTCTCTGGACTTGTCTTCCAACAGGCTGGTGTCGGTCAGCAAAGACGCCTTTAGCAACCTGAAGGCCAAGGTCAACCTTTCTGACAACCCCTGGCTGTGTGACTGTCGGCTGCAGGAGCTGATCCGCACGGTGGACCTGGTGGCCGGCTCCTCGGGTGGCATCGTGTGCGACTCCTCCACGCAGGAGGAGCACGTTGGCAAAGCCTTCCTGCAGGTCATCGCCGACACAGACTTCTGCAACGTGTACAAAAAGACCACGGACATCGCCATGCTGGTCACCATGTTCGGCTGGTTCGCCATGGTGATCTCCTACTTGGTCTACTACGTACGGCAGAACCAGGAGGATGCCCGGCGGCACCTGGAGTATCTCAAGTCTCTGCCCAGCAAGCAGCGGAGGTCGGAGGAGTCGTCCACGATCAGCACCGTGGTGTGAGGCACCGGCACCCTGCAGGACATGGGGACCTGCGGAGCTGGGGATCAGCCGCTCCACAGCCGTGCCATGGCTGCAGGAGCTGCCACGAGCCGCCGTCATCGCACAGAAATGGTCACGGATTTGTTCCGTTGTCCTTGGAGAAGCAGCATCTGGCAGCGGGAGCCGCGGCTGGTGAGCGCCTGGCTCTGGTGCAGCGAGGGGTGAAGCGGCTGTGGCCGGGGGCGGTCATTGGCAATGAGCCAAGAGCAGCCGCGGCATCACCCGCTGCCTCTGCGGTATGGACCGGAGAGCCCCCGAGCATCCCCCCGGCACGCGGCTGTTGCTCCGACCAACCTGGACATTCAGACTTGGTTTAGAACTTTTCTATTTCCTTTGCAGAGATCCCTTGGGGCGTTACCGAAATCAGTGGTTTAATCCCTCCCCAGCTCACCCGCAGGCCTGGCCCCCAGGCAGCGGCACGGCCACCCGGCCATGCCAGGACATGGGCTGTGACCAGAGCCCAGCGGGACCAAGGGACAGGGCGGGAGGGGGGGACACACGGGTTGGGAAAGGCAAGAGGCAGGTTTGGGGGAGCCCCGCTCCAGCTCTTGTGCTGGATGGTGCTGCCCCATCTCCCATCTCAGTCCCTGCTGCTCCCCGCTCCTTTCCTGCTCCCCCTGGGCCAGGTGGAGTGAGGGGCGTGGGGGGCTCCACTCAGAGACGGGGTGGCCGGGGGGCAAACCCAGCACCCTCCCGCGTGGAGCGCGCCATTCCTGTAACAACCAAACGGGGAATAAGAGGCAAATGGGAAATGGGCTCCCGGGGCTGAGCCCTCTGGGGCCACCAAGGGATGAAGGTGCTGATGGAGGGGAACCGAGGGGTCCGGGCGGTGGGGCCAGCCCTGCCGGGCGGTTGGGGAGTGGGTTTCCCCTCGGTGCTCCCCAGGGACCATGTGGGTGGGTGGCAGCCCCTCACCAGCCTGCTCCCACCCGCTGCTGGAGGAGCGCTCCCACCTCTCGCCCAAGGACTCACAAGCTGCCGACCGGTCACTGTGATGGGACGCGGGGATGGCGGGAGCCGCTGCGGCTCCTCTGCCCTCTCCCCACTCCCGTGCCGCTGGCAGGAGCCTGAATCTCCCCCAAAATTTCCCAGCGTCCCTTCTTGACCCTTCCAGGATTGGGCTGCAGGTTCCTGGGGTGGGTGGGTAGAGGCGAGGCCGGGGCGCGGGAGGCTGGTGCAGGTGGGGGTCAGCGCCCACCTCTGGGCATGCAGGGTCCGAGCGGTGACTCCGAGCAAAGCCAGAGCAGACCCACACTCTCCCAAGGGAGTGCCTGGCCCCTGAGAGCTGGTTTTGCTGGGTTTGCCCTTTTTAAAAACCAACTGAAGCAAAATTGCCTTAATTCACCAAGAGCACCAACCAAAGCTGCTTGAACATCCCCTGCCCCGGACCAGCCCTGGCTCCGGCTACTCCGGCACAGCCAGGCCCAGCTCGGCCCTGGTGTGGGCAGCACGTTTGGCTCTGGCCCCAGCTGCTGCCCCGGTGCCGTGGGATGGAGCTGGCCGGGAGCAGTGGCCGTGCCCTTCCTAAGTGCCTACTTGCCCAGCGCAGCCCAGGGGTTCTGCAATGCACAAGCGCCTCAGTGAGCCCCCGCTCCGAGCCGGGTCCCCCGGCCCCACAGCCCCCCGGCGGCTCCTCTCCCCATACAACTGGCTGTGGAGGAGAGAAGGGGCTGGGGGGGACCGGAACAAGGCACCGCGAGCAGCTGCACCGTGGGTGCTGCTCCCCACGGGCGTCCCCGCACAGCCACGCTCACACCAACGCGTGGGGGATGCCCGGGACCACCTGACCCAACGTGTGTTTTGTTTAAGGGAACTTTTACGGTCTTTATACGACAATAAAGTTGGCTTTTACTTTGGAGCCTGTGCCCAGCGTGTGCTAGTGTCTGTGTGTGGGGGGCACAGGGGCTGTGGCTTTGGGCAGAGGCGGGTGGCACTGTGCCGGGGACACCCCGGTCCCTGGTGATACCCTGGCCGCAGAGGAAGGCCGCACGCATCAGCGTGACAGCCGATGTCTTCCCAGAGCCGCCTCCAGCTCTGCTGAGTGCTCCCAGGATGGTGCTTGCAGACACACGATACCCAGTCCCACCGGTAACCCTGCCTTCGCCTTCAATAAATGAACACCCCGTGGCTCGGCTGCGGCGCACGCGGCTCGGGTGGCTGGCACACTGCCGGTCCCCGAGCAGTGTCATGCTGGCACCGCATGGAGCCGTTTGCCATGGCCGTGCTCTACTCCCTGCCCTCCTGTCCCCACCGGCTCAGACCCAGCCATCGCGTAGCACATGGGGCAGGGACCGTCACGGCTGGGAGGGACAAGCCCTTCCCGATGTCCCCAGCCTCCTCGGCCATGGTATCCAGAGCGTTCCGTACTGGTTTGCCAGCACCTTTCCCTGCGCAGTGCGTGCCAGCGTTGTGCCGTGGAAGGTGAAACCTGGGACCTAACGCGGAGTGACAGCTCCTGCTTGAGGGACATTAACCTTGTTTGTCACTTGGCTGTCTCCAGACACGGCACGGCCGTGACAGCCCGCAGACCCCAGGCTCCCAAGCAGACGGCTGCTGTCCCCCACCCTGGCTTGCTCCGCGGGGACCCTCCTCGCGGCCATGGGAGCAGCTGGGGAGGGTTGGGGGATGCAGCAGGACGCGCAGCCCCGGCTGCCACCCCATCCTGTGGCTCCCCGGGGACCCGCTGGTGTCCCCCCATGGAGCCGGATAACACTAAGTGCCCAGGGGCGAGCCCTGGTCTGGTGCCCACCCTGGGAATGGAAACCAGCGGGCTCGTTACAGCCCACGCTAACGAGCATGGGGGAAAGGAGGTAGATTTTGGTGGCAGCCCCTGCCATGAGGGAGGTCGGCTGGTTGTGGAAAAGCCGCTGACCTGTGCAGATGTATTGGGGAATAAAATATATAAGAAACCTCATAAAAATCTTGGTAAGCTTCGGGAAGATCACTTGGTCGGGGATGGACGGAATTTCACTGGATTTCTGCGGTTAGCGATGCTGGGTATTTCACAGCATCAGTCACAGAGTCACAGCAGGGTTCGGGTTGGAAGGGCCCTTAAGGACCATCGAGTTCCAAGCCCTGGCCACAGGCAGGGACACCCGCCATTAGAGGCAATATTTAATGAGAGTTATTTAATCAGGTGTTGCCGGGAGTGGGGAAGAGCAGAAAACTGGGATTACAGGAATATTTCCAAGGGGTGCCTGCGGCTGTTGGAGGGGTCTCGGGAGTCTGGCTGGGCGCAGGAGGAGGTCTGGGGCCGGCAGCCTGCCAGGCGCCTCGAGCAGCTCACGTCCCACCGAGGGATTTTTTTCTCATCTCAATATTTACTCTCCTTCAGCAAGTTGCTGTGGGCAGGTTCCTGCCGGGGAGCTGGGAGCCGGCGCTTGGCGTCGCTGGGTGCAGGGGCCTCCACGTGAAAGTCAACACTTTTCCTTAAGCAAGGAAGTATAATCATCCATTTTAATACTGCGTTTCTGGGTAATTCATTTCCTGATGTACTGTGGATTTATCCGCTGGGATCAGCAACAGGAGAATTAGCAGCGTGACCTCCTTCTGTACCGTTCCAGCACGCTGGTAAATCTCTGTTATTGACTTCCAAGGTGCTCTGCCCACCCGCACCTGGCGGGTAGTGAACTGGCTGCCCGCGGAGGGCTGCTCTGCCTCTCCACCACAGAGGAAAATGTGCCACTGGGGCAAGAACCAGCTCCTTGCTGGTAGTGATGCCTCCTCTGCCCACTTGGCTTGGCCTCTCACCCGGCAGCCCAGGGATGGAGCGATGCTCCCGGGAAGCTGAGCTCTGCCGAGCCTCGGGCTCTGTGGAAATTTGGCTGTTTATTGAGCTTGCCGGTGGGCGCCATGGCTGCGGGTCCATCCTTTCAGCAACAGTGCCGGTGGCTCTGCTCCATTTGCTTTTGCAGCAGTGTGTGTTTTAGAAGAAAGGTAAAGCAGTATTTTTCTCAGCCTGTGAGTGAAGTGTGTTCAGTAGCCATGGCCCCAGACTCCATCCTGAACTTTTAACTGATTAGATTTAGAAGAGGGAAGGAAGGATGTCTAATTGTTTAATTTCCACAATTATAAAAATATTTATAAATAATTAGAACTGATGGCAGCAATTACACTGTGATTAAAGCTGGTCTACGCTTCATCAACGGCCTTTCAGTTATGTAGCCTTATTTATTTATTTTCACCACAAAAAATCCATTTACAGTGGCATTGCTGCCAATAATGAATCATACTTATTCAGTGCCTGCAAAGGACTCATTAATCCGATGATGTTGCTTGTTGTAGGAGCGGTGCTGTGCAGAAAATGTGGTCACCGGACTTCAGCAGGAGGAAATTTAATTTCAGTGGATGGGAAACCAAAGCAGAGCTAAAAATCATAACCATCTCTTCCCGGGCGTGTGGCTGTCTTCCACACGCTGCCCTCCAGACTCGCTGTTGATTTTCCCTCCCGACCCTCGTGTGAGCTGGGCCTGGCTGAGCCCAGGGAACGTTTCTCTGATGGCCGTTCTTTTAAGATGAGGTTAGTTCTTTCAAGACAGGTTGTGCCTGTTAATAAAAGAGGGACCTGCAAAGCTTCCCTTCCCAGAGGGAAACGGCATCTTTCCAGGCGCTTTTCCTGCTTTGGAGGGAGATGTGGGTTCCCATCCATAAGCTGGGGCTTGTGTCCATCCTGTCCTCCCATGGGAGCATCGCTGGGCTGGGCGCTGCAGTCCCCACCGCTTGCCCACGGCCTTGCTCCAGGCCAGGATTTAGGTGCCAGAAAGCAGCACAAGCTCCTTTTATTATTTTTTTTCCTCCAGTTCCAGTTCAGCAGAGCACTTGAAAATATGCATAATTTTATAGAAACGATCGGTCCCATCACAGAATTCGCCGCGGCTGCTGTACCTAAATAGACCTGGCCTTTCATGCGAGCCCCTCGGCTGCCAGCCGTTGGCTTTGGCTCAGCAAAACCACGGGTCCCCTTGGCACGCGGTGTCCCAGCCCTCCTCCTGCCTCCACCAGAGTGTGGCTGCCCGTGGGATTTCGTCTGTCCTAACACACCTCCTTGCCGAGGCCCCGAGCTGCATCCTGGGACATCCCCGTGCCACCCAGCCCAGAGCTCCTGCAGCATCAGCTGGGGACTCTTGGGGACAGAGGTGACACCCTTGGCTCTTGGCCAGGCTTTGTTTTCAAGCCACTTCCCACCAGAGCAGCTCTGAGACTGGATCCTGGGGGGAATTCCTGGTGGATTCCTGGGTGTGGTGGGTTCCTGGGATGTGCCGGTCCCCGGGCACCTGCTCCCACTCCTTACAAGCTGCTAAGCAGGCTGCCACTCTCCAGCAGGCTGAAATGAGCTGCAGCGCGTCATGCTGGCATCTCGGCCAGCCCTGAGACCTGTTCAATTCCCGTTGACTTAAACTTGGAGGAACCACTCATTTGTGGGTTAACAGAGATGCTGCCGGGAGTTACGAGGTGACCTTCTGGAGGTGTCACCCCAGCCGACATGGTCCCATAACCGGCGAGGTGGCTCCACAGCGAGCGCTTTAACATGTGTTTCCTTAAGTGTTTCCTCAAGTGGTTTATTCCAGGCTGGGAAAAAGGCAGCTCTAATGTTAAAACAACAGGCTGTGGCTTCTAGAGAGCAGATTTTTTTTTCTGTCGTTTATGGATGTTTTAAAAGTGCTCCTGTGCTGTTGATGTGCAGCCTGTGGGATGCACTGAGTGACTGGAGGTCTGCGTGGAGAAGAGGACAGGAAGTTTAAAGTTGTAAATTTATTATTTGCCGGAATTCCTTGCTAGTCTTGAGGTATAGTGATTGTCTTTTGCAGAAAGCGAGATTAAAGCTGCATGGTTGGGGCTGGTTAAAGCCTCGCAGGAGTAACTGGGGTTGCCCCACTGTGCTGAAAGCATCAGCTACAGCCCATGTTTCCAGGAGGAGGGTGTGTAAAACCACAGCAGAGCAAAAGAAGAGGATTTAAAGCGGTGAGGAAGGCTCTCACAATTCCTCGTGAGCTACTGCAGCTGGGGGAGGTAGAGAGCAATCATAAAAAGTAAAGGTGAGGGGAAGTGAGAGCTGATTACAGCAATTTGTAAAACCTGAAGTGTGACAGCAATTCAGCAGCTCAGGAGAAGGGAAGGGAGTGAGCTGCCGGGGATGGTGTGTCATAAATAAAAGATTCAGCTGTGTTCAGGCCTGTCACAGGCAGTGAAGGCGGGGAGCTCAGGCTGGATGGAGAGAACTTCCACACAGGAAAGGTCAGAGTGAAGTCATTTCACATCCCTTTTTTATGAGTCTTCACAGAATTAATGACAAAAACTCCTCTGCAATGCAATACTGAAATATTTGACCTATTTTTCTACTTTTAAGGCCCACTGAAAAAGTTGAGGCACTAGAGGAGCTTCCTATACTTCCATTTTTTAGAGGGAGGAGGGAGCAAGTGTTCATTTGTGACTCGCCGTTGCACTTAGTACCTACTTACTGCTTTCCACCCCCCACCCCCCCGTAATAATTTATGCACGTGGCATTCCTCTGCTGTGAAATAGGCCAAGAGATGCAGGCAGCAATTGCTGAGCCCGTCTGCTTAATCTGTATAAGCCTGAGCCATGCACAGTGTCCAGTTGGCAGCTCAGATAATCAGCCTACAGGCAGTTTAAATGCTCGTTACAGTACATTTTATTCATCAGTATTTAATAAGTAATGATTCTGAAAAGCTCGGAGCGTGGTCTGTGCCCGTACCATCTCCTGCTGTGTTCCTGTCAAAATGGATAAGTTAAAGTGGGTTGAATCTGGTCGATTTTTGGATGAATACCCACCAAGGAATTTCTAGATGCCATAAGAAGTCACAGTTATGGAGTAGGAGGTGCTCTTTTGCTTGACTTAGTCCTACACAGTGCAAAAAAGGAAGGAATGGTTCTGTGCCGGGTAGCTGGGCATGGTGTTCCATGTGCTGGGATCGTGGGGGGTCACACAAGCAGCTTCCAAAGGGACTGAGCTGGCTGGCTGTGCTCCATGAGGGAAAGGAGGGTGGGAGTTCTCTGGTGTCTCTCCCCAGAGCGAGCCTGGAAGGCAGCAGCTCCCAGTGGGACAGAGCTTACAAAGCCTAAAAGCACGTCCTAAAAGCCTGTGGTCCAGTGCTGCACCTCGGGAGCTTCAGAAGCCTGTGGCAGGCTGGTGGCTCCAGCAGGCTCACACAGCCCCTGCTCTGCACCATACAGGGGCTGGTGAGTAGTTGGGGCTACTCATGAAGCTCTTGAGAGTAGTAAAATACTCTTGACTAATAGCGTTTTATGAGCAAAATGATCCATTGCTGCAGATCCAGCTGTAGATCCAGCAGCTAACCTTCAAAAGCAGACCAGGGGAAGTCTTTTCTGGAAAGAAAACTTTCCCATTATCTCAGTGCTTTGGCAACTTGTATTTTGACTCGTTACTCATCTGGTGAACTTGAGAGGGAATTTACAGCTGGTGTAAGAGGCTCATCTGCTCGTACAGCACAGCACCTGGGGCCAGCAGAGCACTGCCAGTGGGATTTGATGCAGCTGAAGGAAAAGACGCAGCAGCAAGCAGGCAGAGGAGGCTCTGCAGCCTCTCTGCTTCCCCTCCCTGGGATACACCCGCTTCTTTCTGGGGAGCGGCAGGCAAGAAGAACCATAAAAGCTGGGTCCTTAATTCTCCTGACTGCTGGGCTGTAGGATTTGTTATTAACCCTCTCTCTTGTCTCGGAGAGCCCTGATTTCGCTTTCTACTCTGCTGGTATCTGCTCCTCAGCAGAGCCCCTCCTGGCAGAGCAATACAGACAGCCCGGGGTGGGTCAGGGACCGTTAACTGGTGCATTGTACAGTTCTGCACAGGGCAGGCTGGAACACTTCAGACACAGCAGAAGAAATGGGGAAAAGCAAAGGGAAGGGCACTTAATGTTTTTCTAAATCACAAAGATTAAATACTTCTATTAATATCTGCTAGAAATTGCTCCTATAGATTCTGGCGTGTGTCATTATGGCCCATAATTCACTACAATTCTCTGCCATCTTTCCCTGAATTGCTCATGGCTCCTTTATGCTCTCTGAGCAAACTGCAGCACAAAGCTGTGGCCTGGTGTCACCACCAAGAAACCGACTCTTTGCACTGACAGCCACATGACAAACTTCCTTTTTTCATTGAATTGCTTTACCTTCAGATTATGCATCATTTTTCCAGTCAAAGTGGTCCCTGAATATAGAAAATCTAGGGGGGTGTGAATGGTGATGTTTTGCAGTTGTTCAAAAAGGAATGTAGGAATCCAGATTTGGCAGCTAAAAATGAAAAGAACATCACAAACCCAATAATGCTTCCACAGCTGCTCTTTGGTTTTCCCATTTCTGTCATCAGTTTATCAGCAAGATCTTGCTCCATACTTTTTGACTCGAGGCCTTGTACAAATTCGGCAGGTCACTTCGTTGTTAGAACTGTAAGTTCCAGGATCACAAACCACTGTGAAGAGAGCACAGTCAGTGTTTTAGCCAGGGCTGGGACCATCAGACAGCACCCTGTGCCTTCTCAGCACTGTAAGTGAGGTCTCATCCTTCCCAAGCTCACTGAGCCTGCCTCTTACTAAATACCCTGAGCTCCACAACAAGCAGTAGGTGCTGCTGGCAAAAAGATATTTTGAAACAGCTGAGAGTTTTCTAGTAGCACTAATACTAAGGTAATTGTTTCCTATTTGCTCTATATCCTGAGCATAGTCACTCACCAGTGACCTGGAAGAAAAAAAAAAAACACTTCACTGCTTTCACTTACTCTGTTTGGAAATATAGTCACACCTGCGAACACACTGACAGACACTGCTGGTTTGGTTTTTGTTCCTATCGGGGGTTTTTAAATCTGCAATATGGATATCTTTCCAAAAGATGAATGGAAATATCATTCCATTTGATATTTACCAAATACTCTTCAGAGAAACCCGTGCTCAGCACTAATAAGCTGTATTTAAATCAATGTATTTTATATTTACCACAGCAACTAGCGCAGTCCTTGTGGGTGAGATCGTTTTTCCCAAAACCTGGTCGGCAACTGTCCATGCGAGTAACAGAGAAACTGTTGTCCACGTAGTGTATTGTAGGAACAGTTTGAAACTCGTGCTTCAAAGCATATGTCTGCCTACTGAAAAACTCTCCGATTCGATCTCTTGCCTAAAATTCAGAAATGTTGGAAGAATAAAAAATAGTCAGTTGTTTTTTTTCTTGATTTAAAAGTGTCACTAAATACTTTATAGTCCTTATTCCCACATACATTGGCCTGTCACCTTAACTGGGAGTCTTCCTTTGGCTTCAGGGGCCTGGAATCAGACCCAGTATTCAATCTGGTAGCATGTTTTAACATTAGGAAGCCAGAAAGAACACCTTTTAGAAACCAACTACTTTAAATTGTATTCCATTTACCAAATCATAAACCAAAGATTTAGTTTAGAGAAGTGGAAGTCCAGTATACCAATATAATAATCAGCCTGATTTTTTTTTAATAGTTTGAATCAATTTGACTTTAAAAAACAGTTCTCCATCCTGAACCGAATTATTTGAAATCCATGAATTGTCATTTACAATGATATTAATCCCATAAAATCTGAGTGAAGCTGGATTACTATTAGCCAAATCTGTAGATGCTAAGGCAGAGATTTGTGTTAAATACGCAGAGAAGACAGATGGGTGGCTGACACAGAACCTCTTCAACTCTCATGTTTGTCACATCTTCACAATCGTAAGGAACCCGATGGCAAACTGCTTCCCATCCTGGTGCGAAAGGATTGACTATGGGTGGAGGGAGAAAAAAAGATACATGTAGGTGTGTTGAAGAATATATTGCAATGAACTCGTATACCTCAAGCAGGTATCTTTAGGTTCATTTCAGAAAACATGGACAAATAAAATGCACTCCAGCTTTTAGCATCTTATGGTGCTTGCTTGCTTCACCTGATTGTATTTGCTTAATTTTGCTTCTAATTTGTGAAGATGATGTTTGGTTTTTTTCTTTCACCTTTTGCTGTCTGCAGTCAAGATCATGTTTGGAAACAGTTCTTTTGACCAGGTGCATTTGAACATTGAAAAATGAGTGACTGATAAAAGGGGAAAAAAACGTATTTGCTCCTAGTGGTTTCTATCAAGTTACCTTAATCACTTTGTTCCAGTAAGAGTCAGAGGTCAACCAATAAAATAATGTGGGGAAAAATATGCTAAGCTGACAGGAAGAATGGAACCAAATTCTCACATAGTACACTCAGATTACCTAAAGGGCTGATGTTTTACGTAAACTAGAAACCTTTGAGTCCTCAGTTTGTTCTAAACGTTGCTTGACTTTACTGTGGGGAGAATGGCCACCAAACTGTTCCATAACCTGTTGGATGGTGCTTCTTGGCACATGATGAGAACATACAGGAGGTAATGTGGTCAAAGCATTAATGAATAACTTCCTTTCCCTCAGTGATAAACCATGTCTAAATTAGGGCAGCCATCAGGGTTGATTTAACCTGGTTTGCAAGGCAATACAGCCACATCGGAATTACCATTGGGGAGCTGTGAGGCTCTTGCTTTTAACCTCTGTGCAGTTTCCTAGAATCAAGCAAAACCACAGAGGTCACAGACTTATTAAAAATCAAATGACAAAACCCCAAATATGACCATTTTCCTTTTACAATTACATCAGTGAAAAAAATCATGGCATGTTACCAGCTATCTCCTTTCAACAATCCTTTCCAACTGCACACCTTGAAAATTCTGTTTCGAGAGAAGGTTGTAAGAAATACAATACTACAAATTCAACATATAAACTGCATTTTAGCTCCATCTGTGGGCTAGTAAGAAAAAATACAGGGACTCTGAAAGGAAGCAGGGAAACAAGTTCCAAAGGTATACTTGACTTTGATGTATTTCAGATGTTATCTATAGTATTTGCAGGTTGTTTATAAAAATAAATGATCCCTCCCAAACAAATACTGAAGTCTGTTACCTTGAAAAGTAACAAATAGTTCATGCAGGAGGCCTTGCTTTGGTATCTTCACAGAATGGCATTTGTAGGATGATTCTGTGATGTGACACGTCAGATCAGAGATGATGTTATTTAAGATTTTCTGTAGTTCCTCAAAGAACTGGCCGTTAGCTGCTAGCTCGCATTCCTTCGTAGTAAACCGAACAAACACCTGATACGCATGGTCAGCTTCCCTGTAGGCTTTAAGAGAATGGTTTGCGTGTGAGTTCTGCGGTGTAATCACAGCTGCAATTTTATACAGAACCTTATCGTTGCTATCAGTGTACTTTGTATCTAAAGTACAGGCTCTTATTCAAAAGTAAACAAATAAATAAAGCTTACTGATTAACCATAACAGAACAGATTTGTCCTTGTCAGAGCTGACTCAAATAGTCAAGAGACATTTTAGTTTGAAATATACAGGAATTTATGTGCTTATGTCACGAGGTTCTGCTCCCAAATATTAAAACAAAAAAGGGAGCAAATAGTGAAATAACACAGGATAGCACATTTATATTTGTGTAACTGAAATGGATTGGGATTATGCAAAGCCATTCTACACAATTATGGTGGAGCAGTGGATGTTTTAAAAAATTATTGTAAAAGTTAGTGTTTCTCAAGCAATACTGGAATATTTTGTGGGTAGGGAGGTGATATTGGTGAACGGTGGTTACAAATGGTGGAAGAAAGCTTGAGTGTGCAGCTTGAGCAGCTGGGAAGAGGCTCATTCTGCATCAGCATATCTTTGGTTTGGTAATCTCCCCCCCAGGAGACTGCACTCAGATATGAGCTTCCTTTTCAGGTCTTGGGTATCACCGGAATTGTTGTAGGGTAGAGATTATTTTATTCTTTGCATTGCCATATATTCCTGGTAGAAGTATTTAAAACTTTTTGCAAAGCTGGGAGAGGGGGTGTGTATAAATATAAAAAATATATTTTCTATTCTGGGATAAAACATTAATTATATTTTTTTTTAATCAAGCCTTGCAATAAACGTGCATTTCACAAACCCACCAAACTACAGAGACTATGTGCATTAGCTTGCTGGTTAGGCAGCAATCTTACCATATACCATGAATTTATATGCCTCAAACATTTCTCTTTCTTCTTGTGTTGTAACTTCTATAATTTTGTGAGAAAGACTGCAAGTGTAGGCTCCAGACATAGACTCCTTAAAACCCATCACCATCAGCTTTCCTGTTTCTGTAAGATTCACATACATCTGCCCTAGAATAGAAACAGGAAATACTTGATTACTGGAAATGTTTGGTTTCTGATGCTGTGTTCATTTAGAACATTTGAAGATGAGATCTTGCTCTTGTACATAATGACACTGATTCATGTTAGTCTGAAATAATCTAAAATTTGTGACCTTTAGGATTTATTGCAAGTTTCCTTCTATCTCCAGCTTTTGATAATTTCAGAGGGAGAAGAGAAACATAGCCTAATGTCAGAGCTCGTGGAAAAATCTGACAAAAGACCAGTGACTATTTGGACCCACGTTCCTATTGCAGGGTGGCATCAACAGAAACAAGGAAAAAATGTGATTTCATGTACAGTAATCTCCTTAGCCATTTGTGGTTGACTTTTCCCCTTGTAAACAGAAGACAGAAACTACTTATCTGTCTCAACATATTTTCCTGATTGCCTCCCTGCACTCTGAGGCAAAGGCTGTTTCTAAGTTTGTGCACAAGTACTGTAAAAAGCCTGTTGGTGACCAGGGAAAAAATGGCTAAGGCAGGCAGAATGGAACAAAGATCTGAACAAAGTGACTAACCTTCTAAGTTTTTTCCATCTGGACCAATCCACATATACTTGGGATCTATTACTTCTTCTTGAGAACGAGCCAAATCCATACATACTAGAAATGGGCTATTTGTAAACATCTTAACATACACGTTAACTGCAATGCAAGAGAATAAGGTGAATGACGTGAAATGCTTACACTGAATCACCAAAACAGTAATTCCAAAAATATATTTAATGTAATACAAGGTTTATTTTCCACGTTGGGACTTGGAAAGTGTAAGGTTGATCTTTTATGTCCATTTGTTCTTATTTATGTCATGGAACTGTCCACAGCGGGGTTGGTGCTGACTGTGTAGGAGACAGGGGAGTCTCACACAAATCATCTTGCAGGGTTACAAAAAGCATATTAAATTTCCCTAAGTGCTTATAGTAGCACCATGGGACAAATGTCTTACTAAACCCCCCTTGTTACTGTATGCTGTTGGGATCGTGTTCTGGAGCCTCCGGCACTGTGTTTAGCTTAGCTTAGTTATGTCACTGCCACGGGTAGCAGTGTCTACATAAGGATCACTGCACTTAAAACTCCATTTTAGAAGTCCAGTAAGACATACATATATATATCTTTATATATATCATCTATCTATCTATAAAAAAGACAGGTTTACCTTCATGTTTGGTGTTGCCATAAACACAATTATTTTCGATAAGATCAACAGAACGTTGCTTTTCCTCAGGAACAGCTGTCACTGTAGGGAAAAGGACTTAGAATACTACAGAGCAAAATGTAAATGTGTGATTGTTAACCATTTATTTTCCCCTAGCAAGTTTCTGTCTCTTGCTGTACTTTTTCTGCCTCCCCACACCCTTTTCTTAAAAACAAGGGTTCCCATTTGTTGCTGACTTGCCAGTTTCTGCTGCTTTAGCACCTAGGTTGCAAATCTGTCTTGATATACCAGGTTCCAAACTAGCCAAGACCTTCCCTTTACAAAAAGCCAATAAAATAGTTATGAAATCGAACGGGCAAGCTAAGGTTCTTGGCAGTGACCCCAGGGAGAACCAGAAGGGTGTGACATGGTGACCGTGGGAGGGTTGTTGAGTCCTCAGGCACCTCTGAGCCTCGGCCTTGTGAGAAGTCGTGGGCAGGTGGTGAGGTGTGAGGGTTTCTGTCAGGAGAGGCCCCCGCAGATGTGAAAATCATGAGGATTTGTGCTGTTTTTTTCAGGCCTGGGTGGCAGAGCTCGGGTGAGGGGGGAGCGGGGCGCAGCTGGGCCCCCACCACCCCACCTGCGGGGGCCTTTCCCCTCAGCGGCAGGGCGCTGCTCCAACGCCCTCCAGGGACACCAGGCCGCCCTCTGAGGAGCCCGTGCCCGGGTGGGGGGCACCCAGCGCCGACATCCCGCCTCTCCCCCCCACCCCGGTACCTCCAGCCAGGGCACCCAGGCTCCCCATCGCCGCCAGCAGCCCCAGCAGGGCCGCCAGGGGGGAGCGCGGCCCCCCGCCGCCCCCCGCCATGTCGCCTCCCCCGCGCCAACGGCCGCCGCCCGCCCGGCGCTTCCCGCCCTTTCCTCCCCTCAGCGGGGGCGGGCAGCCTCTCCTCGCCTCACCGCAGCGCCTCAGGCAGGAAGGGGGGACCCCAGCTCCTCGCTCGGCCGCGTCTTTTCTTCTTCACCCACACCCTGTACTTTGTAAAAACCCGCTATTATTTATTTATTTATTTATTTATACCTCAGGGCCCTTAGCTAGTGAAGGGTGGCCCTGCTCCCTGTGCCAGCCCTCCCGCCCCCCCTCAGGCTCCTGCGCTGTCGTTCCTCAGCCCTATGCTTGAGAAACCACCACCTCTCTCTTCTACAGCCCGGCGTGAACTTTTATTTTTGGCTCTAAGGTGGTGTTTCCAGCTGTGTGGGCAAGGATAGGAAACTACACGGGGAGGAGGGAATAGGTTCAGGCCCCCAGGCTGTGGTCTGTCAGCTCAGTGGGCTGAACCTGCCCTGTAACCACAGGGACGGCGTTTCCAGCTCCACGTTTTGAGGTAACTTTGCACGCCAGGGTGTTCTTCAGCTGCAGGTTTCTGGAGCAAGTCATTAAGCGATGTGCTCTTTCAGCTTAAAAACAAAAAAACCCATTCCTGGCACTTGCTGTGAGAAAGACTGAAAATAAGAGCTGGGCCTGTGCTGTTGTCTCGAAAATAAAGCCTAATGCCACGTTATTACTTGAAGTACTCGGTGGTTTTGAAGTCAGTTAGGTGTTTTGAAAGACTTGCTTAAGACTTTTAAACTCTTAAGAGTAGAAATAGTGTCTCTGAAGTGAGTGTTATAAAAACACTCAGGAAACACGGCTGAACAGGGAGAGGGGGGTACGTGCGTTTGACCACACCGCACATCATGAGACACTCAAGATCAGAAACTGTGGCCAAGCCTCCGGTAATTGGCTAAATCATATTTATCGTGCAGCCTCAGACCATGGAAGTGTCCAAAAATGATGTAATAGTATTTGCATAACAAATATGGAACCAGCCAACACAGGAATTATAGTTATTTTTGTAGACGGCTGTAAAAGTTTTAATTTGGTGCTTCCATGCAAAGAAAGAGCACTCAAGTTATGAGTTTTCTTTAATAAAGCGTTAAAAAAAAATACGTGAAAAAGAAGATACCAAATTACTGGCAGAAAATAGTTTTACTCAAGCCTGCTGGTGTTTTGAAGTGGCATCCCTCTCTTTTCACGTCTTGCAAAACTCCTTGCCCTACTAAATGTGTGCACTGCCTCATTATTTCACTTCTCTCTCTTTGCAGGGAAGCAGCCTCACTTTCTTCTTCCTTAGACCAAGATATTAACTCAAGGGGTTGGTTAAGCTACAAGAACTATGTCAGGGTTTTCATTTTTAATTTCCTTGAGCTGCTGAACAGTTCATAATTAGGACCACCTCAACAGATCCAGCGTTCCCATGTGTTGAATGTTTTCAGTTTTACTCAAAGTTAACATTTCACGCTTATGCCGTATAGGCAAAATGATTCAGTTTTTAACGTGTCTGCTATAAACTAGTCATGTTTCAGCCTGAACATCCTCTGTTACTAAGGACATTTATAGCCTATTGTCATGTAACTGTCCGACACAGCCCATCACTCCCCAGCTTGTTAATTATTATAAAATAGTATCTTTACTACAAAGCTTTGTCTGCAGTTTTGAATCTTTATAAACTTAGGTTCCTAGTCTATCTCTTTAATCAAATCAC
Organism: Falco punctatus; assembly: GCF_963210335.1. Taxonomy (NCBI): domain Eukaryota; kingdom Metazoa; phylum Chordata; class Aves; order Falconiformes; family Falconidae; genus Falco; species Falco punctatus. The sequence goes on along the minus strand of NC_137599.1, from coordinate 2,563,180 downwards.
TCATTCCTTTTCAAGTTTGTAATATTTGTAAGCTACAGACTGACAAATCGTCATTGCAGATCTGTAAGCTGAGAGGGAAAAGAGAAGCTCGTTGTCTTTAAGAACAGGGTAATGGCAGGGGGAGGATTTAATAGGACAAAATGTGTTGTCATGTATTTATGAATTACCAGGTATTTTTGCTAACAGCTAGAAGCTCTGTAGGAAATGACAGGAAAAAAAAAATCTATTGTAAACTTGATTGTGGTGTGAGTAGATATTAAAAAGGCAAATATTTTATCCTAGGAAACACGGAGAGAGATTTCCAGGAGTACAGGGACACACAAATGACCTGTGCAAGGCTCTGGAGGGATGTTGCCTGGGGTGCACAAGTTTTGTCTCTGATCTTTAAGGTGGGTGATCTAAAGCCAGGAGGGTGCAAAGGAGGGCCATGATGAACATAGTGGCATTTTTTTACAGGCCGGCAAACCCAGGCTCTTTCAATTTCTGCCCTTGAAATAGAAGCAGAGAGAAGACATGATTGACTATCTGGTGGTAACTGTGAGGGAAAGTAAAGATTTAAATTAGAGAACAAATCTGGCAGTAGGAGAAAATGGCCTTGAATGATCCTGGGATGGAAAACAGAAAGAGGTTTCTGATCATCACACAGTAGATTCCAAGGCTTTCTTTAAAGTTTGTAGGAACGAGAAACCTTAATTATTAAATGGTCCTGGAAGAGGAATACAGAGACTGTCTAGAATAGCAGAGAATTGGGGTGATTATCCCAGATATCTTTTTTTTTTCTTTTTTAAACATTGTATTTCCAGAATCCTTTTGCAAGTGACGGAAAAGCGTCAATTTAAGAAGCGTCTGCTATAAACTAGTCATGTTTCAGCCTGAACATCCTCTGTTACTAAGGACATTTATAGCCTATTGTCATGTAACTGTCCGACACAACTGTCAACACAACACAGAAAGTAGGAGAATCATGTTTCCGTGTTGTCTTGTTATCACACACCTGAGCTATGGTAATTCGCACTTGCTGTCTTTGTTTTTATGTCCAAGTGATCCAATCAGATCACAATTTCATTTACCACTTCCTTAACTTCCTAGATTCTCCAGCTGCATGAGTATTGTTACAGATTTCTGGACAATATAAGTAGTAAAGGAACAAAAAGGCATTAAGCCTCCATCAATCTTCTTACCCCAAAATGTTCATTTCTCATTTTTGAAATACAGCTGAGTTGCAGGGCTGAAAAGCCCCAACCCAACCCAAAAGCACAATGTGATGAAGTAAATATAAAGCTGTGATAAACATGCAGCAATAACCCCAAGGGTCCAGAAGTGCACCTGCCCTAGTTGTACCTTCCACCTACAGCATCCTGAGTTGTTGTTTTCCTTTTTCTCTCTCAGCTCTCTGGCTCATCAGAGTTCGAAGCTGCAAACACAAGCTGTGTTGTTGTCAGAGCATGCCAGGTACGGACTGTTCTGCACTGATGTTCTGTGCTGATCTGAGATCTAGGCCAGCTATTATCTTTGTAGGCCTTTTCTTGGTAAATAGCTCTGGGCTTTGGGTGAAGCAAAATGCCATGACTAGTGCTGAGCTTGCACATAACGTCAAGACTGCGTTGGTCTGGCACAGCTCACGCTTCCTCGTGAATCATAGAAGAGTTTGGGTCGGAAGGGACCTCTAAAGGTCACCTGGTGCCACCCTCCACCGTGGGCAGAGGCATCCTGCACCAGGTCAGGCTGCTCAAAACCCCATCCATGCCCTGTGTAGAGTGAGTCTCCTCGCAGAAGCCTAGATGTACAAAACTCATTATTTAACAATTATCCAAGTACTTAGAAACTCATATTTGCTTCATTAAACTGTTTCATAACTTGATTTTCTTCTAAATAGCAATGCTATTTCATTAAGAACAACTAACTTAAGTTTTATTTTACTCTTATCTCAATCATTTAACTTTAATGTACAGTCCGAGGAGTGTGATTTGTTAACGAAAATTGCAAAGAAAGCAGCATTTGTTTAACAGTTGAGGCTGCCTTATGATGTTTACGTGATGTGTAAACAGAGCCCGGACAAATTGCATACAAAGGAAATTAAGTATGTAGAAAAGAAGTTACTCTTTCATGTGTGTGGGCAACACAGTGCACAATTGCCACGCCAGTTCTAATAAAGGCTTAGACTACTTGGCTCTGCAGTGTAAAATAAAATGAGTCAGAAGTCTGCCAACGCAAAATAGCTCTGTGTCACCCTGCTAAACTCTCCATATGAATAGCTGTTGTCCCTTGAGTGACCTAACCCAAGTCATCGCAAGCTCTCCCGCGCTATTTTGGGTCTTGGTGCTTGCTGCAGGCTTTAAAGGTGAAGAGCTCCCTAAAATGCTAAGTAATATTTTTGACTGGTTGGCTGTAATGGGTTGCGGATCCATTTGCAGATCCCACCTGCCATGCTGAGGGAGCCGGGGGGGGAGGTGGAGCACGCTTCTTGTCAGATACACTTGCAAGTGGAGATGTGAGTTGGAGGGAACTGTTGACCTGGCTGGAGATGCAGTGGGCAGCTGGGGACCCGCGCAATCACCTGGCTGCCCTGGCCCTGCATGTGGGAGTGTGTCTTGAGCCCTCAGGGTAGGGTTACCCCTGTGAGGTTGGTTTAATTCTCCTGGACCTGCTCCCCTTGGCCCCATTCCTGATGGCAGCCCTGCCTGGGGACCTGCCATGGCTTCTTCACCTGAGGAGCCACCTCTGATGGTGGCTGATCTCCCGGGAAGTTAAGAGGGACATTTTCTCTAAAGCACGGGGTTTCCAATGTTTTGTTTTGGCCCCGTGGTGTGCTGTGTGAGAGCAGAGCTGCTCCTGGCTCTGCCTCCCCGGTGTTCACTGTCTGCCTGTGCTGTCTTTCAGCCTGCCACGCATCAGCCATCGCCCCTGGGTACCTGCTGCAGGACGTCCTCACCTGCAGGCTTCACCGGGCTGCCGGAGGAGAGCGCAGCGCTGGGACCGGGGTCAGCCTCCCGTTCTGGAGATGCTCTTCACAGCCTAATGCCGTTTGTCCTATGAAAACGGCTGGGGCCTCCCTCAGCCCCCCAGAACACACCAGAAGGCTGCGCTGCCATTCTGTGAGACCTGGGCAGGATGGAGAGTTGGGCGGAGAGGAACCAGTTCAACAAAGGCCAGTGTCAGGTCCTGTGTCTGGGGAGGGACAGCCTCATGCACCAGTACAGGCTGGGGTTGCCCTGCTGGAGAGCAGCTCTGTGGGGAAGGAGAGTTGTGGTGGACAGCAAGTTGCCCGAGGGCCAGCAGTGTGCCCTAGTGGCCAAGGGGATCCTAGGGGGCATCAGGAGTGTGGCCAGCAGGGCGAGGGAGGTTGTCCTCCCACTCTTCTCGGCCCTGGTGGGGACGTATCTGGAGCGTTGTGTCCTGTGCTGGGCTCGCCAGTTCAAGAGACAGGGAAGTACTGGAGAGGGTCCAGGGCTACCAGGATGGTTGGGGCACTGGAGCATCTCCCTTAGGACAGGCTGGGAGAGCTGGGCCAGTTTAGCCTGGAGAAGAGCAGGTGAGAGGGGATCTTAGCGATGCATATGAATACCTTAAAGGGTGAGTGTTGAGTGTTGGGAGGATGGGGCCAGGCTCTTTTGAGTGGTGCCCTGTGACCGGCCAAGGGACAACGGGCACAAACTATGACATAAAAGTTCCTTCTGAATACGAGGGGAAAACTGATACACGAGGTGCTGGGACAGGCTGCCCAGCGAGGCGGTGGGGTCTCCCCTGGAGACATGCAGCCCCCCGGGCCGTGACAGCGCTGCCTGCCCAGAGAGCCCGCTCTGGCAGGGGGCCGGCCCCGGTGATGCTCAGCGCTGCCCGCCCCGCCCCGGCCATGCTGTGCGGGTTGTGAAACCACGCGTTGCCCTCAGTCCCCGCGCCCCGCTGCTGTCCCCGCCGAGCAGCCCCCGCTCAGCGCCGGCGGCGAGCTCCGGAGCCGGGCAGTCACCGGGCCGCGGCCGGGACCGGGGCGGCTCCGCTGGCCGCCGCCCGGCGCCGCTCTCCGCCCGCCCAGCGCCGCGACGGGCCGGATGTGGCGGTGCCCGCGGCGGGCGGGAGGCGAGGCCGTTGCGCTCCGCTGACAGTCCCCGAGCCCGGGCGGGCAGGTGGAGCTGGGAGCCGCGGCCGGAGCATGGAAGGTGAGAAACGACCCCGCTCTTTCCCCGGGCCGGGAAGGCGCTGCCGCCCCCCGTTCCTCCCCGCCGACCCCGCTCGGGGGCCCGCAGCCTGCTCCACCTCCCGCGGGCTTCCAAGCGGCTTCTTCAGCGCTGTCTGCAAACAGATTGCAGCCTCTGGAGGAGAAATCTAATCTCGTGCTGCAATTAAACAGGAAACGAACGGGGCTTTTTTCACCCCTCTGTTTAATTTCAGAATCACAACATGTATGATAGAATCGGGTTTTAGAGCCTGCTTTATGTACTGTTCGTATTCTAGGTTTTTAACGAATTAAAGGGCATGCTGGTTTCTTTTCGCTCGTAAAACGTGCGTGTAACTTTCAGAGCCAGCAAAAGCAAGTTGTGAGTTAATCTTGGGCTCCGGTGTAATTCGCTTCTGAAGAAAAGCAAAATTACCAGTGTTTTAACAAGCCTGGCAAAGAAGCACTGCAAAGCATCACCTGTTTCATTATTTCAGAGATTGATGTTCTTATTTCAGCTCACCTTAGTAGGGGCTTGAGTTTAGTCTGCTGCGTCTCAATGACTCGAGGTTCTTGGTTACTTTAAGTTAGATGCAGTTGCCTATTTAAAAATGTATTTGCCTTTATTAAAGGCTTTTAAAAAGTTTGCATTAAAATAATTACTCTCCTAGAATCTGACTGAATTGGGACTATCACAGCTTGAGAGGCGTATCTAATGTTTTGAAAGAATGGATCTGGTGGCAGTTCAGCACTTAAAAATGCAGCCTCATTTTTTTGATCAAGTCGGGTCTACTATATGTTTTTTGTAGGAGAAGAAATCTCTTTAGGTACGTCAGTGATTGGAAAATGGGTATGTTCCTGCCATTACAGCCAAGATTATTTAAGAAGCCTCTTTTTTGTGTTCCTATTTCTTGTACATTTAACATTGCAAATAATCCTTCAGGTTGTTGTTCTGTGTGTGGGGATTGCAAGGATCAGTTAATGTGCTGAGCTGGTTGTGTTTGGGATGAAGTTAACGTAAAAGTGTTATACTGTGTTATCTCAGGATACAGTGATAGCCAAACATCTCTTTTTCCATGGGGCTTGGGAAAATCTCAGTGTCATTTGAGTCAATGGGAAATTTGCCATTGAGGACAGAGGGGTAACACTTCTGTCCTGCATGTTCTGTGCTCGGTGTGAGGTCACTCCATACGGTCACTGACCGGGAGACAGGCATTGGCAGGAGTAGGTGTTTGAGACCTGGGTCTAGGAAGCCAAAATCTGCAGTCTATGTGATTGCATCTCTTCATGCTGGTTTATGTTTGCAACAATCACAAGAACTGACCTCATGTCGTCCATCATTTCCATTTGCTGTGTTGGGATGAACATCGTGACTACTGGAAGACATTTTGCTGGTTTTACGAGGTCATATGCTACAATATGAGAAAAACAACATCCTAGTTACACACTGCTGGTCAGGATTTCTTCCCAAAATGACATGTGCACTTAAAATGCCTGTGTTGCTTTGAGCGTTACATGGTGCTTAAGAGCAGCAAAGTATTAGAGAGCCTGCAAAGAGTTTCTTTGGTCCAGGAACCTTCTTCAGAAAGCCATTGAGACTGTAACTGCTGAAGAAGGCCTTTCAGTGAGGAAATTAGATAGGCTTTCTCTCTTGAAGTGAGTTGAAGGCAAAAAACATGTTGGGGTTAAAGAGGTTGACTGCTGTTCGTAGCACAGGCACTGGCCCCGCTCTGAGCATTGAGGGTTAAGGCTGTGGAGGTCTAACTGTAGGGCAGGGGCCAAGACTGGTGTGTGGGGTTTTTTGGCTTGCTTGTATCTCTCAAGATGGTGCAAAGACAGGGAAACAAGCTGTGTTTGCTCCATATGTTGTGATAGAAGGACTAAGAGCCTGTGCGATTGAAAGAGATGTCCCCTTTTGCAATGCTGTTGGGTTGAAAACTGCAGCTGGCAGTAAAAAGGCAATGTTCTAGTTTTCACTTTGGAGGCAAACAGGTAAGATTATAATAATTCAAGATGTACCTCCCATTCTGTTGCCTATAGCTGTATTGGTGACAGAAGGGTATTAGTGTTATCATTTATTTGAAAAAAAATCCACTTTAGGGGGGTTAAAATACAGGTAGGCTGTTTTGTTGCTTCTATTAACTAGTCAAATACCAGGATAAAGTATTAATACGGTTATGTATTAAAATGCCATAGCACTTTTTTAGCAAGCTATTTGAATATTTTTGCTCACTTTGGCTATTGGTGTGGAACGCAAGATGGCTAAGGATTGGTTTCAGAAGCACATGAATTTTACTTCTGCTTTGTAAAAGAACATCGTGCGTCAGCTGCAACACACGCAAGACAACCGTCTTCTTTCCATGCACCCTAGGCAGTGGATCTCTTTGAAGCTTGGGAAGACTAACGTGTTCTGTAAGTGATTTCCTGCATTGTGCTTTTCTGAACGTTTGGTAGAAATACGGTCTTATTTGTACAGAATCAGGGATGGAAGCTTCCTAGACTTTCTCCTTCTATCGCGCTTACATGACACAGGGAAGGATGTGGCTTAAAACACTCAGGCAAGTGACCTGAAGTTAAATATTAAGAGACCACTAAGCCTGTAAAGAAGCTGCTTGAGACTAATATCATAAGAAACCAGGTACTGATGAGTGGATGTTGGAGGCTTCAAAGTGATACAAAGATGGGAATATTTCTCAACAGAAAAAGGAAACATATGGTATATCATTGTTCTTACCTCTTCAGAAGGAGGTTTAGATTGGATAATAGGAAAAATCACTTCACCGGAGGAGTTGTCAGGCACTGGAACAGGCTGTCCAGGGAAGCGGTGAAGTCACCAGCACGGGAGGTATTTAAAAGATGTGTAAGACATGGTGCTTGGGGACACAGTTTAGTGGTGGACTTGGCAGTGCTATGTTAACGGTTGGACTTTGTGGTCTTAAAGGTCTTTTCCAACCTAAACGATTCTATGACTTTATGATTATACTGCCCAGCAGCCCATCGTGGACAGGAGCCTGTTACGCTCAACAAAATGTAAATAACTACGCAGAGACCATCTCGATGTTCGATGAGCGTCAGAGAACTGGCTGAGGAGGTGCCGCCAGGCTGCTGCACGGTTCTGGCAGTACTGTTGGTTCTCTAGCAGGTCACCCTGTAGCTGCAGCTCAGAGGGGCTCTGAGCAAACTGCTGACTGAGGGGTGCTGCATCAAGCCCTACGCACAGAAACTTGTGCTGGTGCCATTTACCCAACGAGCCATAGCAACGTGCGCATCCTTAGTGGAGTGACTGCGCTTGGGAGTTGTCCTGGGGAATGCAACGATTGCTAAACCAATATAGTTATCCAGGGTTATATGCAGGACTATCTGATTTGAAGCAGCCGCATAGGGGCTCTAATTCTTTGTTTCATGACCGCCTGGTAACCCAGGGGAAGGCAGAATTGCTGCAGTTTCCCAGTCACACCTCCCCCCTCACCCAGCAAGCACCCTCTTCATTTGATCCTGGGGCTTTGACCAGTTCAGTGCTTTATCCCCCAAATGGGGCAACTGCACAGGATTTCTGAATGCAATTAAAATCTAATTCAAGTATTACAGAATAGTGGGGATTTTATTGTCTTGCTCAAACCCTAATTATTCGCACAATTACAAGGGTTTGTGTGATTTAAGTATCTATATTATTGCAATGTAAAATCAATGCTAGAGAGAATTTTGTTTGCCTACCCTGCATTTATTGATGTTTCCCCATCATTATTCGTGGTATAAAGTGTCCATTTGCTTCTTTGTAGCTCACTTTTCCTGGTATGATAAAACGAAACAATGACAAATTAAGAGCTGTAACTATGGAGTTCCTTGATCTTATTTTTTTAAAAAACCTGCAAATTTAGTAAATATTTGAACTTTTTGTCATTTAATTCCATGACTATCTTTATGGCACCAGGCAACATTCTTAGCTCTAATGAAAGACACTTAATGAAAAGCTTGCATTCATGCTAAATTTTCCTGAAAGGATGGGAGCTCTGGTTTAATTTTAGGATACAATTCATAAAGTGCTCATAGCTTAACAACTTGTCTCCAGTCAGGAGTTACACCCTGAAGAGCTCAGGCAACTGCTGGTGTTTTTTTCTTGCTGCTCTTTAGTAATAGCTAGTTAAGAGTAATGGGAACTACATGCATAATGTAACTCTTAGACCCATTATTGAGAAATGGCAGCTGAACGCTTTCGTTTAGGAAACAACAGAACCAAACATTTAAAAAACCTTTGTTGGATAGCTCTATTATTGCTTTGTTTTTCCTTTGAGTTTGCCTTTATTTTGTAGGACGGCCTCAGCCCATCCTCTATTCATGCAGGGTTTTTTTGGATAGCCTTATCTGATACTAGGCTTCTTCGCTGTGGAGTTAACAGAGCTTTATATTTTGACATTGCAGAGACCACAAAAATGTTCCATATGCAGTGGTGGTAAAGACAGATAATTATGGGGTAAATGTCACTAGCGGTTAACACCTCATGGCTGCTGCATGTGTATTTCTGTTATGTAACTGCCAGGAATGAATTTTGTGAGTTTGGGAGCTACTATTTTTTGTGTTCAAAGATGATAAAAATTTTTTTGGTGTGTAAAAAAAAAACAACCCCCCAAAAAAGAGGAAAAAAGCTAGAGGAAAGGAAGGAGGAAGGAAGCAGGTAGCTGTGGAACTGTTAAGAAAATCAGCCCTCATATCAATGAAATCTCAAGACAGCAAGGCATTGAGTAAGACTTAACTGGACAGATCTGTGCCTCCACTTAAACATGCCCACCTCAGTTTGGGCATTGGAGTGAGAGATGTAAATACCTGTGGCTTATATTTTCTTTAATGCTGTCTGCTGAGTGCTCAGCGTTTTTGGAAACCAGGCCACATACGTGTCCTCTAAAAGTTTTTAGAAATTCCTGACATTGATCCCTATCAGAATTGCTAAATGGGAATTAGACTTGCATTCCCATGAAAACCAAGTAGATCTTGTGAAGACAATAGGATTTTCCCTTGGTTTTTGGAAAAGGAATGTAAAAATGTCTTGTACTTTACAGACATTCCCTTCACATAGTTACTACTGCTATGCTGTGCTCACAGGGTGCAAAATGAGATGTTAAATCGAAAGTGTAAGTTATTCTATAATTTTTAAAGTTAGAAAATAATACTTAATCCCTTTTCTGAGCACGTGCCAGCGCTCAAGACATAATGAAGTTGTACAATGAAATGTAACAATTGTTTGGTATTTATTTCTTTGAAAATTCTGCTTTTGCAATTTTGCTTTCAGCCAAGAAAAAGGACATTTATAAGATTATAACAACTGTGGCATGAACAGTTCTAAATAACTATAAATAAGCATTATTATTTATATAAATATATATAAATAAGCAACTCAGACTACTTTTCTGTCTTTTGCAGATTCACAGGCAGGTATGGACCTAAGTAATTCTCAGGAAAAGCCCGTGGCTGCAGGTACTGTGCTGTTCAGGTTATGTTCTTTCACTCTCTCTGGAAAATTTTAAATTTAAATGGAGAAAACTACATGAATTTCAGCTCATTTAGATTCCCAGGACACTGAATAGCATGGTCACAGATACAAAGATGAGCATTAAAGGCGAAAGATAAATTCTAGAATTGAAATAAAACTGTGGAAGTTCCGTATAGTATTGGAAGATGATATTAAAGGGAAAAAAGACCATAATAGGAAAGGAAGTGTTTTCAGGAGAAAGCTGGAAGTTCTGATTAGGGAAGCAAGAATAACGTGATTCTTTTGGTTGACTGCTTTTCTGAAAATATGAAAACAAACCTCTTGTGTGAGCTGGATAAATGTTTTAATCAAAATACAAAACTTTTTTTCAGATCCAATGTAGCATTTAGCCTGAGAAGGACTGGGTTTTTCACTATCCAACTGTTAATAAGTTAAACAACTTTAACAGCAGTTTCACAATGTTGCTGTGAACTCTAAAAAAGTCATAGGATTGTTGAAAGAAAACACTGTCAGTTTTTTAAACAAAATAGTGATCTAAAATTTACAGAAATATGCATAATATTGTGTAAACCTATATTATGGATTTTGTGAAAGAGGCTTTAATTGAAAAAAGTCACCCAAATAAATCTCTCTATAGTTAAAAATTTGGCTTTACTTCAGAGACGAGAGGCTTGGATTTCTGGGACATACTCCTGTCACAATGATCAGCAGAAAACTTTCTGGTAGTGTTGATGAAATAAGCAGAGAAGTGCAACTGGGTTCAAAGAGGCTTCCGATTAAATGTGCTTGAGCAGTTTCCTGGCCTGGGGCCAGAATGATTAATATTTTGCCCAAATGAACAAAGTAGAGCTGTGATTTCTCTTCCATGCTCTGAACCTGCTTGCTTGCTTACCTCCTAGCAGCAGTTCTCAGAAGACCTATGATATATAGAGTTACACATACTGGATTTTTTTCCTGTTTTGTTGTCATTTAGAACAACCTCCAGGTTAGTTAAATCTGAGCCAAAGCTTAAGACTTAAAGGTGTATATTCTGTGTGAGCGTTTGTACATGACTTTGGGAAGCAAATCCACTAAACAAACTGCAACTAACACATCTATAGGAAGGACATTGTGGGCATTGTGAGCAATATTGGGAGTCCTCAGATACTCTGAGGTGATTACCTGGAAATATTCTTGGAGCATCAATAGTTAATTATTGGGTGCGGTGGTTGTTTTTTTTCCAGAAGGACAGGAAGTTTTGACAGACTGTAATCTGAACAAATCCCAGGAAATGGAAAATATGGATATTGCAGAAGATATGAAGGAACACAGTCAGTCTAATGAAGAAGCAGGAGGTAAAGTGGAGGTTTAATTCTGAAAATAATAGTTACATTTTGTCTTTTTATTAATCTGATTATGCTATGAGAGTGATTAGAAAGTTTATTCTGGATCACAGCTCTGGTTTTCCATCATGTCTGTAAAGGGAATAACAATACAATTAATTTAGAGCATTTCAACATGCTCTAAAGGCAGAGCAACTGTTGTCCATAAGGGAACCTCGCGTGCATTTTATGAAGGTCACTTTTAAAGGATCTATGAAATATGGATAGCAAGATAAAAACACACGTACATATGGTGAACTCCTTTAATGTGTGTCGTAGCATACAAATTCTTCAAAGTATTTTGCCTGTGACATATGGGTGTTAGGCCTGCACTGTTTATTAATGTTGCTAATCCACTCTGATATCTGAAAAATAACTTGGCTATTTAAAAAAAAAAGTCATTTTTGAAAGAAAAGACAAGCTACCTCAAATTCATAGGACAAGCCAGCCTGTAAAATTTAAAACTGCAGCAGTAATCCCGTACTTTAAACTGTGGGTGAACAGAAAGTTGGTTAGTTTACCATGTTTATTGTTTAATTTGAACAGTGAACCCTTCCTGTACAACTCTGAAAGAAGACACAGGTATGAATAAATTATTAAACCAGTATGTACTATTTTTTATTTAAGAGGTTCTACATAAATGCATATTTCTGTGTATCTTTAAAAACTAGGAGGTCCTCTTCAATTACTAGATAAAAGAAACAGTTCCTGGTCTGGGCAGTCTTACAGGCCCTCAGAGTTCAGGATTTGGGTGTGTGTATATGACATAGATAGAGAACAAGAGACTCTGAATGTCCTCCTTGATGTCGAAGCTCATCAACTGAAATCACAGCAATAATAAACATTCCTGCAGTGAGCTGAGCTTGTTCATTTATGCCAGTTCTCAACCACAAACAGTGAAAAATGCTGCCTGGTAGAGGATGTGGTATACATATCCTGGGGAAAAGACATATATTGTTTTACCAGTTTCACGTTGCCTTTCAAGTGCTGTATGTCCATGGCAGTACAGCAGTGTCAAGATGAATTATGTCTGTGGCTTTGGTTGGTAGTTTTGAGGTAGCGTTTACATATCACATGTATCAAGTAAATCAGTAAAGACTTGTCTCTGTTTTGGTTGCCCGAGTAGCCTTGGTTGTTCCCTGTAACATAAATGTGATTATTTTGGACTAAATGAAATGTTCAGAGGTTAAACTTTTGCATTATTAAAGATTAAACTTTTTCTATTTATTAACAAAATACAGAACAACATAAAACACTCAAGGGAGTGCTGCACTAGCAGAAAAGTCCTTGAGGAGGGGGAAATTAATCTTACTTGGGTATCTACAGCACTGATGTCTAGAGCTGTGTTGGTGTCTGGCCTTTCTTGATGGTCAGTGGGGAGAGAGTACGCAGATTTTCTGACCCAGTTTGGGTGTCTGACCTAGGATGAAATGCCTCACATCCCCAAAGTACCTGCTGCTTCACAGGGCTCCGTTTATAGTTGGTGGGGAGAAGCTTAGTCTGGATGGCTGTGGTGTAGAATCTAGCTTGGGCCGGTGAGCTCTGCTGCGGGTACAGGAAGCCAGGGCAGGGTTTCTTTCACAACCTGCCCCGTACTGACCATCCAAGAGGAATTGCTCTAGCTTTTCCCCACCTTCCCATTCCAGCACTCTGTCTATCCTGCTTGCACACTTGGTGTCATGGCATCAAGCAAGTCTTTTTTCCGTTCCTTGATTGTCATATGCCCTTCAGCTTCAGTACCATTTCTCAGGCTCTTTTTCATATGTTTAAGTCAGGTACAACTTAGATGCTGGTGGGAAAATATTTACCTTGATACTGCTCCTATACATAATTCATTTTTTTATATGGCTGCTGATATCTTAAAGTCTCTTCACAATTTGTTTTGGAATGCAAATACTGAAAATTTACATCTGAAAGATAATGCTATAAATATCAACAAAACATCATTTCACCCTGATAGGCTCCCTTATCATTAGAGTGTTCATTAATTATAAAGTGAGTGCGAACCTATGCAGTACCACCGTGCTCTATGCAGTACCACTGTGCTCTATTCTTTGATTCTCACTATAGGAACAAAGCAACGATTGCTAGAAGAAAGCTGTTTTAAACGCATAAAAAAGGTAACTACAGTATCTCAGTGTAAAATGGCACAAAATAAAATATATATTGTGTTTACTTCATTGCTTCACATACAGTTCTCTACAGTCATTCTGATACCGGAAGCACAATAAATCTTAAATATTTAAGCATGCTGTGCTAGTACTCTAGACTGTGCGAGTATCAGTAGATGCATTTAAATTTCTTCCTAGCACCAGTTCAGTTGCTGTTGGATACTAAAATTCACAAATAATCTCAGCTTTCATGTTGTGCCTACTATATAACAGTAGCAGTTACGTTAGTCACTGCGCAGTCCTTGTGGGTCAATAACTATGTCTGTCTTCTACACTAGTGAAACCACATTCTGATGGTGCTGCCCTGGTGGCAGTATTATTTTTCGGGGATCACTAACCTTGGTAAAAATTAATATATAATATTCTCCAGAATCACAGAATAGAAATACTGTCAGTATTGGTGATGGCTCTTGGGAAATGGCTTATGTCCTGCCTGCCTGAAAAGTCTGTCTGTTTATATATATATATATATATATATATATATATATATGTAAAGCGCTCTATTTGGCACTTTTCCAAATGTGATTGCTAATACTGTCATTAGGTATTAAATTTGAATAATGAGAAATATTTGTGTGGTTCTCATAAATGTTAATGACAGTGTCCATGATCCATCCCTTTTTGCAAGCAAGCAGTTTCAATTCTCTTCACAATTCATTCTGCAACACAGAAAACTCTCCTTTTTTTCCTCCTGATCTCCTGCATGATCCATGCCCGCAGGGTTTGTTCCATCTGCTGAAGGCCATCATAAGAACATGAGGCCACTGACTCATAGAGAGAGATCAGGCATTTGATAGCCTGCTTTCCACTGCCTTAATATGTCTGTAACATCTTTTTCTTCAGTACAATTATGTCTGTTTTTTCCATGTTGTGTCAACCATTCATAGTAAGTAATCTTCCAGTTTCTTGAACCGCACATTTTTTTGTGAATCTTGTGTTATTGATGGGTGACACTCTAAATACATGGTGGGGACTTATTCTGAGACTTCGGACAGAAGTTGGAGCCTGGTCAAATCTAGATGTTGTCTAGTTTGGCGGAGCCTTTTATGCCAGATCTGCAGAAAGTGATACTGTGATCCTGTCAAAAGGCTATGGAAATTTCATTAAAGGCACTAGATCAAGTAAGGCATAGGGCTGAAATGTCATCATAACTGGTGCTTGTCTGCTATAAGAAAATCCACTTTTTTAGCAAACAGTTCCGTATTTGTATGTATTTGTACACCGCTGAGCACATGCAAACACGCTGGCTGATGTGGTGTTCATTATGTCTGTGTCGTAACTGATGAAGGTGAGATGCCATTCAATTAAAACAATTCAACCTGTCCTATTGTACACCCCTTTGAAAAGGGCTTCAACTGTGATGATTGCTAAGTATAGGGCAAACAATTAGGCAGAAGGCTATAGTAATATGTTAATTAAGACCTTGATGGAAAACAAGGGAAAAAAAGAAAGAAAAAACCCTTTTTTGGCCTCAAGGGAATAGAAGCTGCATGCTGTGGTGCACATGGTGTATGCTTGCATGCAACCATAAAAATACACTGTTCCCATGGCGCTTCCTGTATCTAGTCTGAAAAGAGGCAAGCAATGAGACAGACAGGGAGGAAGCGCTTAATTTCCCTTGTTTCTTTATGCACCCCCAACACTGTTACCTTTGGTGGCCAAAGCTGAAGCGTCTTTAATTTAAAACCGAAATAAAAAAAGCCACGTTCTCTCCTATGGGAGTCACAGTCAAGCACAAGTGTTTAATTATGTCTTAATTCCCTCCTCTCTTGAGGCAGACAACTTTTTGGGTGTTATGAATGTTAGCGAGCTTTCATGGTTGCGAAATAAAAAGAAATAGAAGCCACATTTGTGGTTTATGGATGCTAATTGCTGCTGCATTTAGGTGTGTGAAAGGGGGCGGTTAAAAGGCTGGAGTGAGACAGGAGAGGATGACAAACCCTCGCTTTGGCGGGTACTGAGGTTCCAGTGGTGCTGCTAGCACACGCACTTATCTGCTTGAAAAGGAAGTGCCGTTTTTTATCAGAATATTACATCTCCCAAGCCCAGATCGAGCCCTGCCGCTCATGGGACTCAGGGGTTATCTCACAACATCAGCAGTGCTGTGCTGCAGAAGTTCACTTAACAGGGGATTTCTGTGAGTGTTAAAACTAGGCAAGGAGTCTGTGCTGCTTAACTGTGTCAGGTCCCTGCTTTGGTGCCTGTGCATGAGCTGAACCTAGTTGCGTCTGAGTCTTATCAACAAAAGATCCTCTGGAGTTTGTTTTAGCTCTACTATCCGCAGCAGGAATGCTGCCAAGCACGTTCAGTGACATCAACACCGTCATTGTCACCACAGCCTGTAAATGATTGACATCAGCTTGGACTATGCTGCGCAGTGGGGTAGCCCAGAGCACCCAGGGCTGGTACAGAAACTGGGATCTTATGATTGCCTTGAAATAATCAGAAAAGCGCAGCTATGTCTTGTTCTAATTAACCCATTATAGTTAGCAGAAAATAGAATTGGCTTTTGAGGTATCCTGACTATCAGATGTCTGGAAGGAGGATGGATGCACAGCATTATTCCAATAGATGATGGACTGCTTTCCATAACTTTTAAAACAGCATTTTTCTTCACTTGTTCTACAATGTGTGCATCGGGTTAATAGAAAATAATTACTTGAAATTAAAGTTGAGAGGAATACTTATTCCTTTGGCATCAAAGGAAGGTCTAGTCCAGGGTAGATGAGTTGTGGTGTGTTCCCTCCCCACCTCCCCCAGCAGGAAATTGGTGAAGATGAAGAAAACGGCCTAGGAACTCAAATCACATGTCATTGTAGAAAATAATCTGTTTTCAGAAGTATGGGTTGGTGGAAAGGAAATCAGTTAATTAAGATGACTCATGTTTTGCCCCCAAATGAGGCTGTTCATTTGGCACAAAATGTGTGAGTTTAAGGGGCAGGTTTGCTACTGTTTGTGCTGCTGGAAAGGTATCAGAAAGCAGAAATAAATGCACAAGAGTCAAAACTTTGCTAAAACGCAGCAAATAGTTCCATGTGCATTGGAACTGATGAAACTTGGTTTCCAGTGGGCTGGTGTCTTGTTGTTGGCTGACTTTTAGTTGGATGATGCAAAGTTTGCATCCTGTGCTAGATGCCAGGTTTTACTTTTGGTACCTCAGGCTAGCTTTGCTGCGTCCTCAGTGCCATCTCCCGTCACACTGCATTCAGCTGCTCCAGTTCTTGTTCCTGTTTTTGTTCCCTCTGCTGCTTTGCAGGAGCTGTTAGGAACTTTTGTTTAATTCAGGGCTCGGTTCTGTACATTGTTGTTGAGCAGTCTGTTGCTGCACCTCACCTGCCAAGTGTGCCAGCCACACTGGCTGTTTTTCCTGGTGCAGGAGCACCACCTCCAGGAGTGGTTTTGGGAGATGCCGGTACTCCTGGGCGGCATTGAACAGACAAATTGTCAGAAAAGATTAATTCTGAGATGCCCTCTCCTCTTCCAGGTAGGATTGAATTTGGTGTACAGGTCTGAATGTTACGAAGCGAACACAGAGTGGAAGCATACGCTTCTATAGAAGACCAAGCTAAAAGTAAACCACAAGTATTTAATTATAAAAACCTCATTTTGGAGAGAAAGTAATCTATAATTCAAGTCTCAGAATGCAGATTATTTACTACTGGGAAGTTTTTGATAGTTGAATCAAATCAATACAGTTAGTTTTGTCAAGATTAACGTGTTCAAGGATTTTAAGCAACATCTTAACCAAGTTTCTGTCTTCAGTTTATAGGTGTTAAAAATCTCCATTGATACTTATCACTGCTTTCCCTGTTCTTCACATTATTATATTTTCCTCTTCATATGATATTTTTCTAGTACCAAACACAAGAGTATATTGCATTGTGAGGATAACTTTTGGGAGATTAATTAGAAAAGGCTAAATGAAACTACACTTGCAACTTCTCAGATTTGAAGTTCATTTGAAAAAGCAGTTGACCAGAGACGATCATGCCTGAGTGGTCGTATTAATAATAGGTCCCTTGATATAACTAATGAAGGCTATTATCTGAATTTAACATGTGGCCTTTTTCAGTCTGACTGTTAGGTCCAGATGTTCTCTGATTAACTGTCTAATTGAAGTCTGATTTAACGGTTGTGATTGTATCTGGCTTTCTGGACTTCAGGAATTGTCATTTTAGAAGTGTTTTCTGTGAGTGATGTTATCCTAACTGTAACAGAAGGGAAGAACTGACACGGGTTCATCTTTTGCTGTGTTCCTTTTTCATTTGTTTTTGGTTTAGGAGGGAGATTTTCAAGATATTAAGATTTGAAAGGACGATGTTAACAGGTGTCATAAATGAAGCAAAAATTCATCTGAGACAGGCTTTGGAAAATCTGGGCGCTGTAGGCTCTGGGTGTGGGATAGTGTTCCCTCTGATCCTCTGTGCTCCAGTGCAGCGCTGGGGAATAGGCAGTTGAGGAAAAAGGCAAGCTATTGACACTTTTTTAAATTAAAAAAAAAAAAAAAAAATAGAAGTCCGTGATAGTTTTAGCATAGTACTAACCATCATTTTCTAGCCCCCAGTCATATTGTCTCAGGTAATAACATTCTGCTTCCACAAATTCTGTTTGTAGTGTCAGTTAAATGTGTTCTTTTTCATTTCCTTCCCGAAACCCTGGCCTAGCGCTGCCTGGTGTTGCTGTGCAGTTTTCCTGTTCATCCCCAGCTTTGGGGACACTTAGGTTTGGATAACACTTTT
The DNA here is from genome assembly GCF_963210335.1 of Falco punctatus. Taxonomy (NCBI): domain Eukaryota; kingdom Metazoa; phylum Chordata; class Aves; order Falconiformes; family Falconidae; genus Falco; species Falco punctatus. Next base: position 2,545,271 of record NC_137599.1, on the reverse strand, counting down.
CCTTTATCGCTATTTCTGTTAGTATAACTGTAACGTAATTTGGAAACCTTTGAAATGAAAGTCCTAAAACCCCCACTCGATTATTATTAGGCAGAAATTTGTAATAAATGGGAAATATCAGGTATGAAATTATAGATTTACAGAGGAATATTCATCTTTATAAGAAAGATTCTAGGATTCGAATAAGATGCTTTAAGAACCAGTTACTTAAATCAAATTTCCTGGCTCTCATGAGCTTGGGGATGATGCATGTTGTTTGATTTATTTTAAATATTTTTTTTAATTAATTGTGCAAATAGATAAATTATACTGTGTTTTAATGATAGAAAGACATTGGTATTAATGAAGTAGAAAACACACATCCAAGTGCTTGGAAAATGATGCCTGTTTTTTTGTTCTTTTTTTCCTTTCCAATTCTCAGTGCTGCATTTCAATTTGATTTGTTTCTATTTTTGTTCAAGTCACAATAAAAACAAGAAAACTCATTACCATAGAGCATGCACTCCACAAAGGGGAATTATGAAAGTTTCTCTCCTATTTTTAGAAGTGAAATTTCCACCAGGTGCATACTGCAGAGGTTTATTTAGGAATTGCCACTCAAGTATGCTTTATACAGTATCTAAACAAAATAGATGCTTGGTTTTTTGTACAAAAATGGGTACTGAACAACAGTACTAAGAAAATACTGCAAGGCACAAGGACAAAATCAAAGCCAATATGTCCAAGTAATAATTTTTAGTAAGCCAAGGAAGTGAAATGTGTGGATTTCCAGTGTGCTGTCAAACAGAAACACTGAATGTAGTACTTGTGATTTTTTAGTGCAGAAGAATCTGGTTTGGCCTGTAGTGACACAAAAAGGGCGCTGCAGCTGTGGAGACACCTGAGTGGGACAAGTCCAGTGGCATACGCGCTGTATGAAGGAGTACATGTTTATTGCCACTACGTCTTCATTACTGTTGTTGCCACTGCTGCCTGGCTGGAAGCAGATACTGCTTCTAGGTGATTGCTTCTTCCTTTGTTGGCAAACAATGATCTCATAAAATCATTGCTGCTGTTGTAAAAAAAGCGAGCTTATCACTGGAGTCAGTGGAAGGAACAAAGCCAGGTTGGGCCCAAAAGGCTTTAACTCCTTTCCCTTCCCTAGAACTGGTATCTGCAGTGATGTAGAAGGCAGATATGGAGAAAAGTTGCCTTATTGCTGTGTTACCTCTATTAAAAAAAAATAAAAATCTCACGTTGCTATTATATCACATCACATTTTATAATTCCCCATTACTTACAGTCTCCAAATATTCAATATATCCATGTATGTCACGTGTCATTGATTTCTTCTTGTTATGTAAGAAAAAACATAGGTATAGCATTGATTTTGGTTTTTAAATAATTTTGATGGGATGTACTGCAAAGCTCTCTCTATTCATTAAGGAGTATGTTTGGGTTTTAATTCATGACATCTCTTCCCCCACAGCACGTTAATTCCATTGTAGAGGTGTTTGTCATAAACATGCAGGATTCTGACTTTAATTTGGAAACTCCGCTACTTTTTCAGTTTCACCACGTGTGCCTGTTCTGTTTCTAGTTGGTTTAGGTAAAGGAATCTCGCATTCTGGGAGGGGACAACTCTAGTACGTGTGTGCTAGGTTTTGGGTTGATACTGCTGTTTCTGGGGACAATTTGTGGCAATAAAGGTGATGAATCATCAGTTAATACCTGTCAGATCCAGGTAGTCACAAGAATCCTTCAGTATGCACATGCATAGACTCCCTTCTTGTTTCTTTGGCATCTGAATTCTATTAACAGCTGTCAAAACGTGGTAAACTATTTATATGCTTTCACAATTTGTTTAATTGGATAGTTAGGAAATGGCATACAAGAAAAGCTTTTCTTTTTTCTTTTTTTTTTTCTTTAGTCTGGCTGAACATCTGTAGCATTAGGGGCTCATTATCTCTGAATTGGCATAGCAAATCAGCAGCATCATTAAAACGCCACATTAAGATGATTAAGTTTCTTTGTTATCCAGTTGACTTTTTGCATGTGCTGAGGATTTCATGATTATGACCCCACTCCTTGTAAAACACTTGAGCAACATCACCCTTTTGTGCCGTTGTCTTTAATAGCTTCTGTTTTTTATTCTTTGTGCTTTTCATAACACTACTGGTAAACTTTGCTTAACAACAGTGCAAAACTTACATTCTTTTCTCTATACGTGATGCCAAGGTCTTGGATTAAATATAGTAATTGGGGGATTTTCCTTCTGAGACTTCCTCCTGGAGAGAATAGCAAAGATAAAACTCTAGCTTGTCCTAATTGCTGCTATTGACTTCTTTTTTTATTCATGCATTTTATAGAACATATGCAAGCCCTGTTCATGTGGTGACTCAGTCTGAAGTTGCCACCACGGCTTTATTTTGGATTTTTTCCAGAACCCATTGTTTTTACAGTGTTTCAGGTGAAACAAAAATATTACTCTGGAGTATGTCTTTCATCTTGTAATCATCTCCCCAGGAAATGAAACCATGTGCATCAGCCTTAACGCATCACACTGGTACTTTGTTGTGTAAAATCTACAACATTTTTTTTCTGCAGTGTGTATTACCTTCATGAACTGCCTGAAGAAAAATAGTTACCTGGGTTGGACACCCTGAATGTTTTTTTCCTCTTACAACTTCTTTACTTTCCTGAGCATCGAAGAGATGATAGCACTTCTTTTTTTCAACTGGGGGAACTTTGTTAGTGTTGTTAGGGATAATTGTGTCTTTCCTCAGTTAAATTTTCCTTTTCTACTTGAAGTTGCAGCCGCCTTCCTCTTGGTTAAGGCAAACCAGCTTGGAAACTCCCTGATGTCATTAAAATATGTTGATATGATGTTTAAGTGACAGATACCTTTCCACACAGCTGCCGATCTCCTAATCTCACAGTATTCCCTGTGTGTGCCAGTGCACAGAACAAAAGTCAGGGCTGAAAAAGGAATTTGGTTGCTTCAGACCTCTGCAAGCACTTGGTTAATTTTAGGCTGACCTGTAGTGAGCTGCCTTTTCCTCAGACTGCTTTGTACCAAAGATTCCTTCTGTATTGCTGCCAGGAAGACAGAGTGAAGTCTAAACAGTAACAGGTGTGTTAGGACAGAAAAATTCCAACCCTTCTAACACTTACTTGGCTAAATAAAGCCTCTTCCCTAGTGGCTTCTGCTGGCTGTTGTTCTTAGTCATCAGAAAGTGAATTTTTTCCGTTGAGGTTCTTCAAATGCCTGCATGTAAACTGCAAAGCGCTCGAGCTTTGGTGGATATTGCTGACGGCTGGAGTAGCAGTGATGTTTGTTGCAGGGAGGCAGTGGTGGAAAAGCCTTGATCAGAACTCAGGTGCATCCTTCACCACCACTATAAGAAAACACAAGTACTGCAAGCAGTCAGCATGCAATATGGAAAATGCAGAGGTAATTACTTTCCACAGTGGAAGCCTAGGATGGCTTGCCCAATTTGTGCCAGTCAGCAAGTGCTTGCCATGGGGAACTCAACCTAGCGTTCACGCAGTGCTATGTGAGCGCTGGCGTAGGTCTGTAAAAGAGTGAAAAGCTGTGAGCCATGAACTTGTGGTGAGGAACAGTAGAAAACGGTAGAGAAGTCTTCTCAGTTGGAGTTTACAACTAGTCATCCACTAAGTGATTGCATTTGATGCAGACAAAAGGTGAGACGTTAAGTAGAAAGTGGGAATTGAAATTGTGTCTGAAAGTACCAACAAGGTGCAGCTGCAATGGGTACTTCCTTTTACCGTGCTGTGCAGGATGTAGCAAATTATTTTGGAGCTGCCTTTTTCTGAGAGGGAAAAAAAGCCCAAACAACCATCAAAAACACTTTTTTGGTTGGTTTTTTTTTTTTTTTGGAAAAGAGATTCTGTTGAAAGCTGCTTTCAGCAACTGGTAATAATTTTCCTTAGCGTGATGGAACTGGATGTATAAACTAATTTTAGAGTCTTGATAGCAGATGCACCCTTGCTCCCTCAGTCATGAAGTTGGCAGCAGAAGGTACTTGCGGAGGAAAACCTGTTTCAGTGAAACTAGGAATCCCTGGGATGTGAAGCAGAACTAGTATCAAAGCAGGTGCAGAGAAAAATGGCCCGTTTGTAGGTGAATCTAGAGCTCCCTGTGACCCTCTGAGCAAACAGCCAAACCTGTGTGAGCTCTTCTGGGACCAGGGCAGTCAGTCCCAAACTGACTGAGTCCCCAAACTAAAAAATTTTCAGGATAGGGGGATAAAACCATACAATATGCAGGAAAAAAGCACCATCCTTCTGTGTGTATCATCATCTAGGGAGAGCACCAAGGGAAATCTTGGAGTTTTCCACCCTACCCTGTGGATGCTTGCATAGGATGAAGAAATTACCACCCACCTGTTTCTTCCACCTCCCTTCAACCCAAAGATTGATAGATTGGCTGGGCTTCATAAAACATTTAGGATAGAGGAGTGATTTTATCACTAAAATATAGTTGAGAACTTTGACTTCATGAAAGCATTGGTTGCCAGATCTTCATTTTTCAGTGCTGCTTTTATGTTGCCACCTCATTTTCACTGTCACCCATTGTTTGTTCTTGGCATTTGATGTGGTTTATTACTCAGAACCAGAGCTAATACATATTCAGCAGTCCAAGTTCTGTACTTTGGAGAAAGGACAAGTGATTAAGTGCCATATTTAACTGTCTAACCCTCAGTTTGAGAGAGGAGCAGGTGGCCAGGAGAAGAATACTTTCAAACAGGAAACTGTGTTTTATCTCTTGGTGCTTTTCTTCACTTGGTAGCTTGAGGCATAACTCAAGTTTCAGCCATAGCCTAGCTCTGGTCTAGATGGAAAAGCAGAAAAAATCTGTCCTGTCAATTAGTAAAGATTTTAATGCAAGTGCCAGTAATGCTGGAGTTAATAGTGGAAAAGAAATTCAGCAATGTAAGTTTGGAATCGTCAGCTGTTCATATAGTGTGACCAATCTGCTTATATTTTTACATGGGAGCATTATTGTTAGTAAATATTTAGTAAATTTTTATAGTTAGTAAATTATTAGCTACTTGTTACATTGTCCTCTTGTCGTGAAATTGCATTTATTTAAGGCAATGTCTTTGGTTTTCTCGGGACATGGCTACAGGTTCAGGAACCTGTTGAGAGGCCACGGATGCTGATCTTTATGAGTCTTTGGGTTCTTTGCCACATACTCGTGATACGGCTTTGGACAAATCTTTTAACATTTCTGAATACATTAATTGATTTCTTTACCCTGCTTCTGCTAGTTTTACTCACACAGTAACCTTATGGTACAGGTATCAATATTATTGGATGCTCCTCACACATTTGAGATGTTTGGATAAAAATTGTAATTTGCAGGTAAAAATTAGGATTGTTTATTAGGCCTAACTCATGAGAATCTGTACCATGGGAGCATTGGAACTCTTACACTGGGTCAGACTATTTCTTAGGCCTGTTTCAAGCACCAGAGGTTCCACAGGAAGATAGAAGTAACCTTTTTAATTTGTGTTTTTCTATAGTTCCAATGTGCGGGAACAGCCTGAGACACCAATTTCTGTAGGCTAAGTGTGAGCTGTAGGAATGAGTATTTTCTTACAAATCCTGAATAGCACCCTGTAATTGCAGAAGTTTGTACTGTATTATACTTTAATAATGTGTAGAAGGAAATTATCCATCAAAGGTAATTAACAGGCAGGTCAGTATTTTTAAAGGTTATCTCACTGTGAGTATCATTAAGTGTACATGACCCATGAAGATTCATATCTTAATGGCATTTTTTCATCTTTGGATGTTCAAGTAAAACATTCAGGGAGATTGGTAATGTAATTTTATGTAATCTTTGAGTTTTTTTCCTAAGATCCTTCATAGTGCCTAAGATGAGCATCTTTTCATCTTTTTGCTTTGTTTTACCTGCAGATGATGTGGTTAAAGTGAAAGCTGAATACAGTGAAAGAGAGGAGAATGCTTTAAATTCAGAACATATGGAAACCCCAGAAGAATCTGAAATGCCTTACACCTATCCCAGAGAATATAATGAATATGAAAGCATAAAACTGGAAAGACATTCTGGCTCATATGACAACATCAGGCCAGCTAGTGGAAAAATGAATTGTGATATCTGTGGATTAGCCTGCATTAGCCTCAATGTCTTGATGGTTCATAAGCGTAGCCACACTGGTAAATATCCCTATATTATTCTTGTAAGAGATGAATACTGAAAGGATAGTAATTTGTAAGCTAGACTACTTATTTTAAAAAAGGATACCAAAACCAGGATTTCCTTGTTCTGCCCTTGACGCCACGTGTGATCTCTAGCAAGTTACTCACTTTTCTGTGCCTCATTTACCCACCTTTCTTACTGTCAGGACTGACTATTAGTAAAAGCATCTTTGTGAGGCATTTTAAGAATTTTGGATGAAAGGCACTATGTAATTTCAGTATTTCAGGCACAAAACACAAGTTAGATTGGTTTTGTGCCGCCATTTCCAGTCTGTATCTGTATTTCTCTTTGTGCTATAATTTGGCAACAAGCCAGTGAGCATCTTGGGTTTTGACCTGCAGTAAGATGAGACTTTTTTTTTTGCTTTTTCTAAAAATTGCTAGCTTGTTGGAATCATCCTCCTCCAGAACACTTATTTTCATGGAAAAACCGTACAGTGTTTTCTATAGTTGTATATATGTTACAAGAAGCTCTGACACCAGAGCTGCATGTAACTCCCACTGAAGTCAACGGAAGGGCTGTGTGTGTTTCTGTAGAAATAAATTGATCCAGTATCTCATTCTTTCCTTTTCCAAAAAGGAAAGGGTATGAAGACAGCATGATACCCACGTAACCATTAAATGTCCTTTTTTGTATGTCATTTTAAGGTGAACGGCCATTCCAGTGTAATCAGTGCGGAGCTTCCTTTACTCAGAAGGGTAACCTCCTCCGCCACATTAAACTACATACGGGGGAAAAACCTTTTAAATGTCATCTTTGCAGTTATGCCTGCCAAAGGAGGGATGCGCTAACAGGTCACTTAAGGACACATTCTGGTAAGTGACTTCAAAGACACTTCATGTGTTTTAGACATGTGTCACTAGGACACTAGGTGTGAAAAAGAGTCAGCCAAGTTCGCTCAGCTGGGCTAGTTCTGAACAGTGGGCAGATAGCAGCGACCACTCACTCTGCCTGCTGTGCTGATGGAACCATCTCCGGGCTCAGCTCCACTCTTAATGCAGAAAGAGGCCACAGGGAAACCCGCTGTCACAGCTGTGTGCTGTGAGGAACAGCCAGCCTCAATGCCTGCTTGAACAAAATAACTCCTTGGTGTTTTCAAATGAGTGGAGCTAGCTGTGCCAGCAAGCTCTGAATTTGAGGAGTAGCGTGAAGACATGCTTTGCTGGGACTCCCGGTCCTACCCTGAGCTGTTAGGCTCTAGAAGCATAATCCAGGACAGCACGACTATCGCCAGTGAACACCTCACTGTTGTGTAGTGCCTTTCATCTGAATGTCTTAACATACTCAACAAAGACCGGTGTTTTTTCTCAAGCCTGGTAGGGTTTTCCATCCATTTTACAGATGGGAGAAATGAAGGCACAGAGCTGATGTGACTTGAATAGCAAGCCAGGTATAAATTAATTAATCATAGTTCCCCCAGTTCTGTAAGAGCCAGGTTGTGCTTACTCTTTTGATTTGTGTATATCCTGTGTTATACAGCAGCCTAGAGAGAAAATACTTATTCTAAATGATAGATGTTATCTCTGCACTGCACTTTACAGAAAAAAAAAAAAAGTACAAACTCACAAAGAATCAAAGTTAAAAATGAGATTACCTGACATGGATAAATGAGATTCTGATTTAATCAAGAACCGTCACAGTGGTGGTGATTGTCCCCCACCAGCACAATGCTAAAAACATCATGCTTCAAACACATCATGTAGTTATTGTAAGTGAAGTTTTCAAGAGCTGGCTTATTAAACAGTATAAAGAAAGCCTCTTCAAGTGAATCACGTAAAGAAGCCAACAATTGCATTAGCAGTAGGGAGTGTGGTCTCGCTGCACATCATACAATGCAAGGCTAGTTATATTTGCTCTCTCCAGGGATGATATTTTACCGGGGTGTGTTAGAGGATGTCTGTTCACAAAACAAGAATGAGGTACTTTAGGAAGTGCTTCCCGTCCTTGTGTATAAGGTGCTGGGAAAGGCTGTGTGGATATCTTAGTTAAATGAATTTGAACCATAGTTTTCTTTTCCATAAATGCCTTTGGAAAATAAATGAGCCTCAGATATGGTTTGGGTTTGGTTTCATCAGTTTCATGAAATCCTTGAAAAAATTCTGTAGAGACAGGACCTAGGTCAGAAGGTTAGGACAGTTGCAGTCCTGGTTTAGTAGCATTAGAGTTGGCCTTCCCTAGGGAAGTTACACCAAGACCAGTTGTCAGCTGCAGCAGGGCGGTAGGAACCTGAGCTCCTGGGAACAGTGTCCAGTTATAAGTCCTCTTCTTTTCTGGTGCTGAGCTCAGGGGATGAAGAGGAACTCTGTGTGTCTGGTGGGCTTCACCCTTACATAACCCCAACTTTGTGATGATTACAGTGCTCATAAACTTAACAGAAATGTAAAGCATTCTCCATGAGCTGAAGATATGCTATTAGTAACTATATACTTCAATGTCAGGGAGACGGTGTTTTAGTAGTCTCTTGTAGTTATTTTATCCTGCACTCTTATTTTTCTAGTGGAGAAGCCATACAAATGTGAGTTTTGTGGAAGGAGCTACAAGCAAAGGAGCTCATTAGAGGAGCACAAGGAGCGGTGCCGTACTTATTTGCAGAACGCTGGCATGTGCGAGGCTGGTGAGTTTATCACATTACAGTGGTTTTGGTTTTTTGGTTCATTACAGTGCTTAAAAAAGGGCATCTGGTAAGCTGTTAATGCACAGCCTGAGAAGTTTTTACTACAGCCATTTTCTGTAACCTAAAGGGCTGTAACATCTTATAAAAGGGTCTGGTTTAATGCATCCCTCAGGCAACTAGTTAAAGAATGCTTTTATTTTAATCACTTTTTTATTTCACAGTTACTTTGAATAAAACATCTAAAATACCTTGTACGCTGCATTTCTGTAGGTGACACAGTAAGTTAAATTATTCCTACATTAATGCTATTATGTGGCTTATTTTATTGAAAGAGTTGATGCCTGTGGTGGTTGACAACAGTTCTTCACACATCTCAGCCTGTTTGACGCTTCTTTTTCTTTAGAATGAAAACTGTTAGTCAGCTTTGTTAGAATTTGCAGAAGTTTTAGTGACGTGGATCTAGGGCATGGAAATGGGATGGTATCCTGAAGATCACTGATAGATCAGCTTAGGAGGTAGTGAGAGATGAGGGACTTCTTTTAAGTGTAGAGTTGTCTTTGGAAAAGACTGAAGGTAAAAGGTATCAAAACGTAGTTTTTCTTATTTTCCTTTTCACGGTGTCAGTGCTGCAGTTCTGAAAATACTTTAGTGAAAAATGACTGCTGTAATCTTTGAGCCTGCTTTGCCTGAATATTTCAAATCCTAAAATGAACTTGTGTGATATAAGTCCCACAATACACCAGTAAGTCAGGAAAGAATTACTTTTCCCATTCAAAGCCAGGGAGTGGCTATGACCTCCCCAAGGAGAATACAACTAATCTATAGCAGAGCTGAGTCTACAGGTTCAGCATTTGGGTTCCCATTTTTTTGCTCTTCAGCCTTAAAAAAACAGCCAAACAATAGAAACATAGAATCGTAGAACAGTGTGGGTTGGAAGAGGTCTTAAAGAGTATCTAGTCCACCGCCCTGCCATGGGCAGGGACACCTTCCACTCACCCAGGTTGCTCCAAGCCCTGTCCAACCTGGCCTTGAACACTGCCAGGGATGGAGCACCCACAGCTTCTCTGGGCAGCCTGTTCCAATGCCTCACCACCCTCATAGATAAGGATTTCTTTCTAATATTGCATCTGAATCTCCTCTCTTTCAGTTTAAAGCCTTTCCCCCTTGTCCTGTCACTACATGCCCTTGTACAAAGTCCCTCTCCAGCTTTCCTGTCGGCCCCTTTAGGTACTGGAAGGCTGCTCTGAGGTCTCCCTGGAGCCTCCTCTTCTCCGGGCTGAACAACCCAGCTCTCTCAGCCTGTCCTCACAGGAGAGGGGCTCCAGCCCTCTGAGCATCAATAACTTTAAGGAGCTTCCTAGTTTTGATTGTGAATTTCAGATAGAATTTTCTTTAAAAGGAAAAAAGTTAAACTGAGTTTTCAGAGAAGAAAACTAAAATGTAAAAATACACTTAAAGAGACAGCAGTGTTTACCAAGGCCCTTTGATAATGAAAAAAAATAATAATTTTATTCAGTGTTATGCTTATCAAGCAAAGATTCTGCAGGCATCATCCCAAGCTGGGCCTGAAAAATGGTGTGAAGGCCCCTTGATGATGATGACTCTGTGGGGACCAAAGTCCTGACTCTGTGCAGAGCGAGGAGGCTGGTGTATCAGGCTTTATGACACATGCACACACAAAAAACCGCCATGAAGAAGCAATGATTTAACAAAGTTAGAGTTTTATAGTTTTCCGTGGGCTATCATCTTTTCAGCAAATGACATGTTTTTTAGAGCATTAGTAAAAGTAAATGGTTATCAGAACATCAGCAAGTTTTGGTTTTCATGAGAACCCATACTTATTGTAACTGTGGTTTTATGTTACAGTACATACTCCCATGATGGCAATCACTCTGAGATGTCCACCATGTGAAAATGGAAAACATGATACCTACTATAGATTTCTGCTTTTAAATGATTCTCATGGTTTATATTCATTTCAGAATAGCAATATTTCACTTATCCAGAATCTGCTATGTAGTACTTACTGCAGTAGTACAGCATGCGTTAAATTGGTCACAGAGGAAATGTAAATTTCCAGTATGACACGATGTGGCTGTACCCTATGCCTTTAAGACCTTTGCACTTTTAAAAGTCTTGCAGTGTTTTTGGTGGAGTAGTAAGTTTTATGAAAAACAGGAACTCCAATCTTGCTGAGGCATTTCCATTCGGTTCTCTGATATCAGCACTATGTTAGATGACAAAATCAGAGAGAGGGAAGGCTGGAAAGGACCTCAGGAGATCAGTTAGTGCATTCAATTTGCTTTTTTCCCCTGAAGTGTAGCATTTTGCATTTGCATTTAGTGAATGTTGTTTTTTTGATTTCTGACCATTTTCCTACTTATCCGCATCGCTTTGAATTTTGATACTTTCCTGAAGTCCTTGCAACCTTCTCATATGGAACCATCTTTAAGCACAAGTGTGCTCTACGTGCCATCATCCAATAATCAGTTAAAATACTGAAAAGCATCAGGACTGTAGTAACCGTTCTGGCTGCTTTTTATACAACGTTTGCATGTTCCAAATGTAGCAGCCTGGAAATATTTCTGAAAGAAAGATTTTATGCAACAATGTTGTTAGCACATTGCTCAGTCCCTGATAACAATCTCTGGTCATGTCGCTCTCATTGCACAGTAACTCACCTCTCTTCCATTCTCCATTATTTAGTGACCACACAGAGATGCTACAGGAAGCAATGCCTCTAATTTGAGCTCTGCTTTGTACTTCAGGGTTTTGTGAACAAGGCCTGCATGTTCTAAAAATTATACTGATGTTGACAGTGTGACAAAAACCACACTATGGAAACAATTCAGTACAGGCTGAATGATTGTGTGTTCATGCTGTGGGCTGGAAGGAGAGCATCCACTCTGTATGTCTACACAATGACATAATGGCTGGGTGACAGCACTGTTTTAGAGAGGTGGCTTGCCACCCAGTGATTACAAGGAAACATAAGCACTCATTCATAAGGTCTAAACCACAATTTTTCTTCTGGAAGTGCTTTATAAATGTAAGATCACCACTGAGGTGTAACACACCGCCGAGGGTGGCCGTAGTACTTGGAAGCACCACAGAGAGATTTCAGGCGGTGGTCAGGGAAGGCTGTAACTGGTCGCTGGTGTTAATTGTGTAGGAGGTGGTGACCCGAGTTTGAACGTGGTCAGGACATTAGAGCTAAACCTCATCCTGCCCCTGTGTGAAAATACCACTGTTAGGAGCTTGGCTTTCCATGTAATTCCAGAGGCACGTGTGAGAGCACCGAGCAGATCTGAACAAGAAGGGAAAAGGGTGATTTATTTGATCTGCAAGGTTTCTTTTAGCGTCCTGAGGGTTTTAGTTCTTTTCTGGCCGAGCAGTTGAACCATCAGAGGTATTTAGCTTGCAGGACATTTCAAGATCACAGTCTGAAATAGGTTAAGTGCTTTGGAAGTCTAGATTTTCTTTATGACTGTGTGTTATTTCACAATATAACTTTCAGTGAAGCACTTGACCATTTCTGTCAGTCCAGCCTGAAATTTATTTTTAGATATGTGTTATAGTTAGATAATTAGTTCTTTATACTAACGTCACAATGTGCAGTGCAATCATCTAGTGGATAAGGTAATTGAAGAGGGAGACAGGGCATGATTATTTCTTTCTGTTTGAGAAGTCTTTGGAGAATTTTTAGCAATTAAAAAACCACATTTCCTAAATACTAAATATTATTCTTAGATTGTTTAATAAGTGATCCAGAAGAAAGAGGTGGGTGAGCTAATTTTAAGTTAGCTTTTGGATAGAGAGCAGTGTTGTGGGAGAGAATCAAGTGCAACCACCTTTGTCTCAATGGGAGCAGATAGTGTTTCCCTAAGGCTGTATTATGGAGACATTGTCAAAGACCTTCTGTGGCACATAGAGATTTTTTTTTTTCTTTGGGAAAAAATGGCCGTTAGTAAGGAGTAGAAAATCTTCATGTGAAAGAAAAGACCCTCAGCATTAAAATGAAATGGCAGGCAGACAGCAAGCTGAAAGATTGATAGTTACAGATGTCCCAGAACATACTATATAGGTCAATAGTTACTGTCTTTTCAGCAATCTCTTCTGAGTGAAGACTATTGTTACCTCTGCAGGAAGCCACTTGTCTGCCCTCTTGACACTAATTTAATAAAGTTCCCTTGTTAGCACATAAATAACACTGACAAGACAAGTAGTCACTGATACACTGTATGCAGCTTCCAGTGTGTTTCTAGGGCTGGCTGAGGACTTACACAAATTTCACTCTGAGTTCTCTCAGAAGATAGAGAAAAAGATTCTGAAAATGTGAAATTAAAGCTTTAATAGAACAAAAGTACAACCCATGAAGTTAAAGATTGAGAAAAAGAGGAACTAGAAGAACAAAATAAGAAAAATGAAGAAATGGTAGGGATCATGGAGCTGCTTTTATGACATGGATGAAGTGCATTTTCTTTCTTTTTTTCTTCTTTACAACATAAATTTTTTAATATAGAACACTGTTTGTATTATCTTGTTCTGGGTAATTGTGGGTTGCTGGGGTTTTAACATTTAAATTACTATTGTTAATGACTTGTGCAGTGATCCTGTCAAGATTTCAAGCTTTCTGGGTCGGGAGTAGTTCAAACCTCAAACAGCAGTTATGTAAAGAAAATATAAAAAGCTCAGATATTCCAGTTTTAGGAGCATGAGAGTTAAACAGAAGTTCTGAAATTAAAAATCTTGTAACATTATTCTCAAGAATTAACTAGAGCTTCTGGCCAAAATCCAAATGGATGGTGATGTTCTGCCTGTAACTTTCCCTTATAGTTTCAACTTAACCTGATCTTTTGTCTCGCTTTATGTAAAGTGCTATGTAGTGTCTTGGTAGCTCATGCTGGAAGCAGGTGCACTTTAGCAGTTGATTAATATATTTATGCAAGTCTCTCCACACACTAGAGTAATTTGGAATAAAAGTCAGACTGGAAAAGCAGTATGTTATTACCTTGAAGGCATCGTGTATGCATGCCCTCTGTGGGCCTGGTTATCATGTATATCATGGAGTTACAGCCTGAAGAGACAGGAGTAAGGTAGTGCTGAGCTGAGCCCTATTATCCCATCCATCCTGAGTCATATTTGTAGCTAGTATTTGTGGCATTGAGTACTTATGAAGCACTTTACATCTTCAAAATGCTGAAAAACATTAACAAATAGTTCTGGCTGAGGTTTGGTGAGTCATGGTTGGTGCTGTCTGACTCATATGATAGCAATAACAGCAATAATAAACAAGTAAGGAGTGACTGACTTTGAAATTTATAGGGAAATGTTGCATACTAGGCTATGGAAGGATGATACTGCATTTTTATCACTTGTACTTAGCAAACTGCAATTTAAGTCCAATAGTTAATAAAATTGCGTTTAGCAGGACTGAAGTGATACCCAAGTGCTTGTATCGTTTTCCTCTGACATTACTTCTCCCTTGTGTAGATTATGCTTCATGTATTAGGTATACTAGTGTAATAGTATAATAACACAGCAGCCAGGATTCTTTCACGGTGAAATATGACCTTTTATATTACCTTGGGAAAATAAATTACCCTTCCTTGTCTTCGTTTTCCTCTACTCCGATTCCAACTCTTAAAGGCATGGGCAGTCTCTTAAAACATGTCTAGTTTTCATCACAGTGGTTCCTAACACTGAAACTGTTTGTGCTACTTTTTAATATAAAAGTACCACTAACTGGTACTTGGGTCTTCAGGCGAGAGCAGCCTTTTTGGGGGAAGCTGCAGCAGTTATGTTCAGTATTAGTCTGGCAGTAGCGATATGAGGTGGCAGTCCTTCAGCTTGGCTGATCCAGCTCAAAAGCCTGTGCAGCCTCCATGAGGTGAGAGCGAGCAGCAGTTTCCGTGAAATGGTGGGCACTGGTTAGCCTGGCTAAAGGAGAACTGTGGAAAATGGTAAGATCCTTAAAACAGTCAGTGGCCCAGTCTCAAGGAAGTGATCATAAGGCACGTGTACTTTTTCTAAAAGTAGAAATTCTGGAGGGTGTAATAACCTTTAAAACACCTAATGCTAATGCTTACAAATGTGCCAGAGAGAAAACACTCTTCATTAGTTTTAGCTGTAGCATTTCAGAAAAAAAAATAAAGTGGTAATGACACCTGGGAAAAAAATGAGTTAAAGCGAGTGTTGAAAGGTTGTATTATTTTGATTTTAGTGGAACATTGATATTATTTCATACAAGTTTCTCAGTGATTAGTTAAGAAGGCATTGATGTATGGCTGATACCTAAAAAAGCATAGCAAGAGGACCGAATGTCTTACAGTGAAGTTTTGAAGCAGTGTGTCGGTCTGCAGGTGTCACACCGTCTTACTCAGAATAAAAAAGAAAGGCTAACAGAGGTTGTATCTCCATCTACATTTTGTAACCAACCCTTCCAGCCAGTTTATTTTACACTTCCTCTTGCTAATGAAGGTATTGGTTTTGTATGGTTTATGCTCTCCTTGCATGAGCTCAGGACTGCAAAATTTTGTCTGTTTCTGTGCTTGGTTCCACTGACCGCAACTGGTCCCCAAGGGCGCAAAGAGCAAGAACGACAGAAACAGCAAAACAAGTTTACATCAGATCTCCAAACTGTTTCCTCCCAGTTAGTGTGGCAAACTCCGGAGATTAAACCATTCATCTCTTCCTTTTTTTTTTTTTCCTTTTCACCTACGTGTTTTTTGTTTTGTTTTGTTTTTTCTTTTCTTTTTTTTCCTTTTCACATTTTCCAAACTAGCAAGCGTGGAGGCAAGGCACATCAAGGCAGAGATGGGGAGTGAAAGAGCCCTTGTGCTGGACAGGCTAGCAAGCAACGTGGCAAAGCGAAAAAGCTCAATGCCTCAGAAATTTATTGGTAAGAACAAAAAACCTTTTCATGTGCAACAGCTAAATATGTGCAAGTTGTTAACCTGTAGTACAATGCCTCTGCTTATTTTAAATATCCTTCTCAAGTTTATAATCTAATACAAAAGAATATAAATAAAGTAACTTTGATTATTCTGACATGGGTTTAGTGATTTGTTGTAGGGGCTTGATTGAAATAAAAAGAATATATTCTGTTAGATACTTAAACTGGATGGAAGCTACTATTGTGCTTTTTGTCTATTTGTGTAGGCAATTTACAAATACATTTTTATGAGCTTCCATGTGTTGTTTTCTGTACCTGTGCATTTGAAATGTTCTCTGCTAGGTCCTTTACAGGAAAAGAACAGGAAGGCTTCATGCTGTTAAGAGCTGAGAGCTCTTTCTAGTCAGCAGGAGCTGAAGATACTTGCAGGATGCATGTGTGGAATAAGGCCTAAAGACAGAAAAGGATTGGATTTCTGTTAGTCATCCTGCTGAATTTGAATATGATTTAAAAATATCAAATCCTTTCTTGTGGTAATTTAAGCAACAAGGTGTTTCCATAGCATTTTCTTTGCATTTAATTTTATATGATCAGAGTTTTGCATGCTGGGGATCTTAAATACTAGTTCAGCAGGTTCTGTGTTTGCAGCGAACGCCTGATCCTCTTGGCTAGTCTTATTTCATTAACTTGCCTTTTAAGAAAATAAAAGGCAACTCTTGTGTCCCGAGTACAGACCTTAGTCAGCAGTTCTGTAATATTAGTACCAGTAATGCAGTAATGCCTGATTTGTTATATTCTCTATGGTTATATGAAGTACTGAGTGCTTATTTTTCTTAATAGAAACTTTACCTTCAGCCAGGGGGCCTGTGTGGTGGCTGATGTTCACACACATGACTGGGGAGGGGAGAAGCGTGGGGCTGAGGGTGCAGGCAGGATCAGCTGCCGTCAGACTGACCCACCTGGCAGAGGGATGTTCTGAGGAGCTGTTCTCGAACGTCTGGGGCTAAGGGCCAAGCTTAGGTAAGGGTATGGTGCTAAATCCAGAGACAGAGATATATATAAAAGCAACTTAATTTTTGAAGGTAATGTAGCTCTTGCGGGATTTGGTGGGTAGCACTGAACTTTCAGCTATGAAAACTGGTAACTTTTCTTTAGATATCTTAGTATAGCTTTAAAAAGGTCACTTTTTTATACAGGAGTGAAGTTAACACCAGCACACTCTATCTGAGTGCCTTCGGGTACTTAATATTGAAACTGTTGACTATGGGACTTAGACATTACATGTCGTGCTGTGATTCAAAAAGTAATACTAATGCAAATGTTTTTGAAAATCTTTAGCTTCCCTTTTTTTTAGCACTGAGACCAGCTTTACCCAATTCAATCTCTATGTATTTTCTTAAACATAACCTGCAGCAGATTGCAACCTGCTTGAAGTTAAGTACTAGTGTTTTTCTGATTTGTTTTACCAGCGTACTAGTTACCGTACGGAAAAGATCCTTGTTTGATTTGTGATTGAGCTCAGCAATGTGGTCTGCTGATGGCATGAACTGGTGCTGCATCATGCAAGGGGTTCTGTGGAGAAGCTGGAGGACCCAGGGCAGTTCACCTCAAAGAACAAAATAACTGTTTTCTGAAGCTTGCTGGTTTTTCTAGAACCTACGCGATTGGCATGTTCTTGTTAAGTAATACGTGAAAAAATTGGTCTCTTTTATCCCTGGGAAGTATGTTGGCGAGAGCAGTCTGTCCGACCTTGATTTGACTTTTGTGACTTTCTGAACGCTATGCGTAGGAGTGCAAATCTGCCAGGACAGCTTTGCAATTTCTTGGGAAACGGTGCTCTCAGAACGGGTGCTGATTTTTCATTTTGTCAGGAAGAAGGAATAGAGAAGTATACTAACAAGGCATCTTTGTTTGGCTCATTTTTGTGAATGAAGTCTATTGATCAGAAAAAAAAAAATCCCTTTATTATTATTTGAGGGCTCTACAGAGGTTCATACAAGCACCAGGAGTCTCACCCAGGCTATTTTGCACATTTTCGTCGTCAGTAGCTACCTCATGTGCACAAGTCTGAAGTCTCAAATGAGGACACAAATCAGCAGGCCGTATACTTGACTCTTAACCTCTGCACTAGGCCCCTCTTCAAAGCCTTCTCCTACAAAGAGTTTGTCCTCAGCTTTTCCTTCAGTTATGAAGGAACAAGGATTTAAGTGGAAGTTTATGATTCTGTGTTTTCTGTTTTGCTGTGGATTTCTGTTTTGCATGTATATGGGCCAAAGGTACAAACCCTGGCTTTTTGTACTTCCTTGTTTGATTAATGAACAGATAGTTAGCAAAAAAAAAAAAAAATTAAAAATAGCCCAGCAGAGCAGATCAGTACCTGTGCTGGTGGTACTTCACTGCTGTACAAAACAGTCAGGGGGCTGTATCTTCAGTCAAAGCGCAGTCAATGCATTTCTGCCAGTTTACACCAGCTGAGCATCTTGACCCACAGACTTCTATTTCTTCCTTTTTAAAAACAAGTTCTCCCTGAAACTGGGAGTAAAAAATATATTTCTCATAGTGGTAAAAGTGCTCATGCGGTTCTGACACAGTCGCAAACACCATTGTCCCTCTGTGTGTGCAAAGTCAAGTGAGAAATGACTGCTTTGGTTAGCACAGTGGCAGGAAACAGGCTCACTCCCTCTTTCCAGTGTCCACACCTCATCAGGTTGCAAAAATCTACGTACATTTCAGAGTAGGTGAAGCAGCACTGAGCAGCACATGAGTATGTGTCATACGCTATGGCTCGTGTGTGAATTCTGAAGGGGAAAGATTTTGCATTTCACTGAGGCAAACAAATGAAGAAAAAAAAAAAAAGAGGAAAGATGCTCTGCTAACCAGTGGCTGTTTTGTACGTGAATACTAAAGAACCTGTAAGTTTAATTCAAAGGTTTTTGGTAACTTTGTGGTGCTTTGCCTGGTGCAAACAGTAGCTTAACTCAGAATAATTTATTACATTGTCCTGCTGGCTACAGCAACAGAACATCAACTGCTTTTGGCACAGTCCATCTTACTCATCCCTCAGTCCCCATATACTCCTTTCCCTTTTTCTAAACCCTTGATACCAACTTTCTCCTGACTGCTGTTGTCATTTTTGGGTGAAGCACTGATCTGGCTTTTTTGGCTCTTTCCATGGAAAGGTTTTCTGTATTTAAGGGGAAACAAAAAATCAAGAGTGCCCCTGCTCTGCCTCCATTCAGCTTGGTTGTGATGTGGTGCTATAGCTTGATGTTCTGGGTATCTGATTAGCACTTTCTGTGGTGCTTTCAGGCAGATTCAGCCTACCTAAATATAGGGATCTTACTGAGGAATTAAAATCAGACGTGTGCTTGCCTTGGGGTGCCTGCTGAGACAGTTGGGGGCGGGAGGAGAGAGAGAAGCCATTCTTTATGTAAAGCCTTTTCCTCCCAAAGTATCTTAGAAATGTCGCGGTCTGGTTTACAGCCTGATTTCTTGCCCTCTTGTAGAAGGCTGCATCTGATGTGCCGTGGCCTTTTAAAAGAGCATGGCAACGTGACACGTTAATGTCTGTCAGAAGAGCATGTGGGTATTTGCATTTCATTTGGTGGAACTGGTAATTTAAGGGAGGCAGAATGGGTTATTGCGGGGATTTTAAAAAGCCACCAGGATGGTGGAATAGCAGAACACTGCGAGAGCCTCAGTGATCATACGTTAGGTTTTTGAAGTCTTACCTTATAACAGTGAAGCCTAACCCAAAATTTGTAGGGAATACTGTCTGTCTTTGCTTTTGTTGCCTTTTTTAAATTTCAAACTTGTTCACATCTTTTTCACTTGCCTGGAGCTGGGTTTATGAGTCATACAAATGTGCTATATCGCTTTGTTTCCTTCTGTGTGAAGCTGGATAGCAAGTTTTGTTGAGGGTTGGAAGCAGTTACACTCTTGTGGTTCGCTAACCTTTTTGAGTGTTTTATAAGAGAAACGTGAGCTCCTGGTTTTCTGCCTCTGCAGTGAAACCTAATGAGTTTCATATACATTGAGTCATGGTGTTGACAGGTGACTGATAAACATCTGCACTATTCAAGTTACTGTAACTAGAAGATTAGTGGATCTGATGTTTGCAAGTCACTCGCACATGAAACATTTGGTCTGGTCCATTTTTTTTTTTTTTTAAAGCTATGAACGATTGTCTGTTTTCTGTAACCACAGAATTCAGTTACTTTTTTTCTACACGTTCACCAAAAGAGTGACTTTAGTCCTTTTGGGGTGCAGTTGTATTTCTTCCTTGCACCTGACATGGGGAAAACTTGTTGCAGTGTTCTGCCCAGCCCACCTTCCGCTGCCTTAGTTCTTGCTAGAAAAGGTGTGAGCAGAATTTCAGGTACACTCTCTTCGTTCTCCTCCTGTTCTGTCTAGGCTAGAGTTTTCAAAGCCCCACCGTGCAGAGAGAGGAGCTCATTTCACTCCTCTTTCACTAGCTCCCTGTCAAGTGATCCTAAATATGTTCTTCTATACATCTATACACAGCTGCCAGCGTTCGATTATCTGAAAACCTGTGTAAAGTTCAAAGAAACCAGGCTTAGTGCGGAGAAAGCTGTAGTTGGCAGAGGACAGTGGGGAAAATTGACTTCAGTGGCCAAGGATGTATAAAAGAGGATTCTATCAGACGGGTAAAAATAGTGAAGAGTGTATTCAATCTTGGCCGGCACTTGTCTTCACTTTTTCTGTCCAAGAGGGGTATGCTTCTCGGAGGACAAGTCAAGAACAAAAGGTCACAGTCTTGGTACTGAAAATGGAGTATTTTGGTTCATTATCAATTAGCTCTTTTACAAATATTTTCATTAATGATTATTTACCTTTTTCCAGAAAAAAGATGAGAGAAGTTAATGTATAGAAGCTTTGATAATAGTCTCCCCCTTAAATCCCAGAATAATTAAAAAAAAAAAATGACGATTTGTCCAGTAAGTATCCTCACCACTTCCTCTATTAATTTTTTTTTGTTTCCTTGAGCTTTAAAAAAACCAACAAACCCTCCCCCCCACCCCCCCCGCCACTTGTGTATATGAACAGCCTCTTTCAGCAGAGAACATTTCATGCCTCTATTTTCCAGTCACTACTGCCATTTAGAAAAGGCATCATGAAGTTTAAATCCTTCTTTGCACACCCAGGTAATTTAATCTCTCTCCTCTCTTGCAGGTGAGAAGCGACATAGTTTTGATGTTAATTATAATTCAAGTTTCATGTACGAAAAGGAAAGCGATGTAATGCAAGGACGCATGATGGACCAGGCCATAAACAATGCCATCACCTACCTCGGGGCAGAAGCCTTGCGCCCTCTTGTGCAGACGCCGCCAGCTCCCACCTCTGAAATGGTCCCCGTCATCAGCAGCCTGTACCCCATCCCGCTGACCCGCGCCGACGTGTCCAACGGCACCTCGCAGGATGCAGAGAAGAGCCACCCCCACCTAAGGGACAAAAGCCTGTCTTCTGACAGAGGCCTCTCCCCAAACAACAGTGGCCAAGACTCCACAGACACTGACAGCAACCACGAGGAGCGGCAGAATCCCACCTTCCACCAAAGCCCGATGATCGCCGCTCAGGCCCGCAACGGCCTCCAGTCCTTCAAGGATTTCCCGAGGCCATACGACATAATCAAGCCACCTGCCATATGCCCCCGCGATGCCTTTAAGGTCATCAACAAGGAAGGGGAAGCCATCGGGGTCTACCGGTGTGACCATTGCCGTGTTCTTTTTTTGGATTATGTGATGTTCACCATCCACATGGGCTGCCACGGGTTCCGCGATCCCTTCGAGTGTAACGTCTGCGGGTACAGAAGCCACGACCGATACGAATTTTCCTCACACATAGCGCGAGGAGAGCACCGAGTAGTGCTCAAATAACAGGACCAGGTTTCCGACAGCAAATCTTTGGTTTAGATTGGAGGGGAGGCTTGTTTGTTTGTTTTTGAATTAGTATAAAGAAAAGTAATTGAGTATTTTTCTATGCCAGTTTTTGAATGAGTGTCACAGGGAGGTGACACCTTTGAAAATTTTTCTTTAGCAAATAATTCAGTGTTCTGTAGCATCTATGCCTAGCTGCTGTGGTGAGCAGTACTGTATAAAATACTAGGAGCCAAGACCGATTTTTATATGAACTTTTATTTTTGTGAAAATTAAGAGCCATTTAAGATGGGTTTTTTTATTTTTTAATATGCATTTGGGTTTAGAATATATGCTTTAACTCAGCGCAAAAGGTTTTTACGCCCCAGTTTCCCTGCTCGGTCAGGTGTATAGTCAGAATTATATAGGAGGAGTTTTCTCTAGCTGTTACGTGCCGGGTGGTCTTCAAATGCCTAATCACCGAAACAGGGAGAACGCGTGTCTGGGAAGGATTATTAATTCCTCTTTAAAGGTTTTCCCCTAAGTCTTAAAGAGCATGTGGCCCCACCACACTTTCATTTTTCTTACCCCTCTGTTCACTTTCTTTAAAGTCACTCCCACATGTCTCTTACTCAGTAATAGCAAAATAAGAAATGAGACCTATTTTGGTGTTGGGGTTTTTTAACTGTATGCATTTTTGGGATACCCAGTTGAGGTCATCGGTTGGCTCATCCATGCAGTCTGGGGGAAATCCTGATTTTTCACTGATGGAAAGTCCTCCTTTCTGATGGGTGCCAAAAGCCAGGATGAAACTGTGCTGCTCACTGTGCCCCTGCCTTGCTCCTGCTCAGCTCCAGCAGCAGAACTGGTGGCCGTGCTGTCCAGCCCGCGGCCAGCCCTGGCACTCAACATCCCTGCGGACGGCGGGACACCTTGGGCTCGGAGCGGGAGTCACCCTGTCCTGGCAGCAAACACCGTGAGAATCTGCATACATGAATGTGTGGGAGCTGACAGCTCAATCACGCTGTCTGGTTTTATGTGGGGATATCCCTCAGAGTGAAATGTGCTGTTTTGCAAAATGAGTATTTACCATTACTTTGAAGCTGGTTTTTAAAATAGTTCTTTTAATCTGATCATTGCTCTGCAGCTGTATTATTAGTCACTGTGCTGAAGATATGAATTTGATAACAGTTTTGCTGAGTGAATGTTTATTCTTTGCAAAGTATTTTTGTATAATGTAGAGTTAGGTGTGTTCTGATGGACTTTTTTGCATCCATTGTATGGTTTGATACCTACGTTGCTTTTGTACGTTTTCAGCATTGCTGTGCCAATATCCGTGGTGATCCATCCATTTCCACGAGGGAAGGTTGGACCACAGAGACAAGGCTCAAGAAATAATGAATTTCATTCCTCCCTCTGGCCTGGGCTCACTTTTTTGGCTCAAATACTTTCTGCCTCCCTGGGTTTTAAGGTTAAAAAAAAAAATTGTATTAATTTTCCCGATAATGGTACGTCTGAAGAAAGATAAATTAGTCTGCAGTGTGCTTGAGTAGCTGAAGAAGTGCTAGATCCTACATCTTGCTTATCGTTCGGGGTAAGGAGAACTATTTTCCTGCCTTGTGTGATGTCCTGTGTGTAGTTATAAACTAGGTTTAGGATCTTTTCCGATAACCGGTTTCCCATCATGAGGCACGTGATGAATTCATCTTCCCCGATGAATTGTCACGCTGTGACAGCCAGGCTGCAGTTCCAACCAGGGCTTAACGTGACTGCTGGAGGATTGCAGCCAGCAGGCTGGACTGGGAAAGGCTTCAGCCAATTCCATAGCTCCATCCCTCCTGCTGCATTTTCGGGGGGAAGCACCCAAGTTACACGCACACCGTGGCTGCTGAATGTGCTCCTCAGGGTTCCGCAGAAACGAAGAAGATGACGCATAATAAAACGTAACTTGTCATTTGCACAGGAAGCTCCTCAGCTCGCCGAACGTGTGACACGCAGCACCGCCGCTGGCTTTCTCACGCTGCCACCGAATCCTTGAAAACACTCCGCAGATTACTGTCCCGCTCCTCACTTCCCGCCAGGCAGGGCCTCGGCCACCTACCCTTGCTTCCCAGATAAGGTGAGCATCCAACCGTGAGGAATGCCGCCAGGTTTTTGAAGGGAAGGAGGGATGGGTTTGGAGTGCCTGGCCCAGACGGCACCGTTTTCCCACTGCTGCCAGGGCAGAGTCAGGATTTCGAGGCAGACTGAACCGAAAGAAGTTCCCTGTGCTGTCTGGCGTTGACAAGCCATAACCTCCTGGAGGTTATCGTTGAGCAGTCGCGTGTTGTGGAATTTCAACCCGGTCTTTTATTAAAACGTAGATATATTTTTATGAGTACCGTTGATCTGCTGTGTGATGCTCGTTGAGCGTGTGCCTGCGCCTCCCTGAAGCAGGGCCAGAGCCTGCCTGAGCCGTGGCCTGGGAGCGGGCCTGGAGCGCTAGGCTCGGCGCTCGGATCAGCCCCTCGGCATCTTCCCTTCACGGCAGGGACCCCTCTGGCACAGCCCACCGGGTCCCACAGCACTGCCCCAGGGGCTGGGACCCTCCCTCAGGGGCCAAGCCCCGGCATGGGAGGCAGGGAGCCCGTGGGGCTGCGTGCAGCCTCGGGCAGGTCTCTGAGCTCCAGGAGCTTTGCGAATCACTTCTTCTGGGCAAACAGAGGGGCAAAATCTGCTGGTAGTTGCTGTGAGCCTGATTTATTCTGCTCCTGCTTTGGTTTTCTTGGTATGAAACAAATTTCTGCTCAGACCATTCTCTTTGACCATGCTCCAGCCAGCTGTTTCATCTGTCTCCGCTTGGTTTCTTTCTCTGCTGATGAATTATACCTAAACAGCAGGCAGCACAACAGCAGGAGGCTCAGCAATCCAGCTTTTAGCATTAAAGAATGAGCCTCTTGTGCTTAAAACTTTATTGAATTTTTTAAAAGTTTCCATAAACTCCTGTGTACCTAATAGTTAACAGGACCTGGGCGCTGCTCTGTTCCCCTGCTCTCCCATGGCCAAAGCTCATTCTTTCAGCCACAAAAGCAGAGGCGCTGGGTGACGCTCAGAGCCCAAAGGTGAACAGCAGATCCTGGCTGACAAGCGGGAGCGGAGCGCCGGGGCCGGAGCTGCTCCCGTCTATTGCCGCTGGGATCTGTAAATCATGATGATGTGATGGAAGCCATGACCAGCGCGCAGCCGTGGTGCTTCCACGCGGGGCTGCCGAGCCGATGGCAGAACACTGACTAGTTACTCAGCGGAGTGCTGATACCCTCTGAGATGTAAAGCTAAAGTAGTCTGCTCCTCTAACTGCTGAAAAATGGTATTGGGTTTTAGTTTTGGTTAACAGATGAATGCTACGGTCCAAGGAAACGCGCCCTTCTCTGACCTGGCACTGCCACGACTCTCCTTGTCTCCCCAGCAAGCGCAGGACATGCATTCCCAGGAGGGGAACAGCCCAAAGTCACCCCCGTAGAGCAGAAGCGATTCCCGCGGGATGCCCTGGACACCAAGCCGAGCGTGCAGGCAGCTGCTGCCAGCCTCAGGACTCGCTCCTTGTGACTTGATCTGTCACAACGTGCCATCCTCCTCGCCCTGGTGTTACCAAGCACAGTCACAGCGAAACCAGGCTCCGGCAGAAGTGTGGAGGAGCCGTGGCGGTGGCCGGGTGCTGAGCCACGGTGCTGGTGCACACCGGAGGCTGGGTTTGTGCCTGGGATTGCAGGCGCCTGCGGGTGACGCTGGGTGGGCATCACGCTGCCCTCGTGCAGGGTGTCCCCCGGCTGGCAGCGCCAGGGAAAGGAGTGTCGAGGAAGGGGATGGTGGAAGGGGCACGTGCCCCTTGAATTCCTCCCCACGCAGCCACGCTCTCACTGGTAGGATCGCTGGGGGTCCCGCCATCCACAGGGGGATGAGCCTGCATGCCCAGCAGCCCAGGGAGGGGGGCAAGGAAACTCCCAGCCCCACGTGCCTGGACCCCCTCCAGGCCGGCTTCAATGCTGGAGGCATGGCTGCTCCGTGGGCTCGGGCTTTCCGTGGGGCAACGGGAGTTGCGCCCACCGTGCCAGAGCGTGTCCGTCCGATGGAAACACGCCGGCAGGCGGGGAGGGGGCAGGCTGACGCCAACCCTCCCACAGCCCTTTTTTAGCACCTGTTTTAGCAGGTTGGTGTTGCTCATGCTTATTTCATACCCTCCCGACGCCTTCTACCATGAGAAGCTGGACACGCTTGAAAAACAGAAAAGGAAAAAAAAAAAAAAACCAAACCCAAAAAGAAAGTCACAGGATCCTTCTTTTTTTTTTTTTTTTTTTCTTTTACCTTCACCTTCACTTCCTCCCTCGCCTGGGTGAAACGCAAGCGCCAAGAGTTATTTTCCCCTCGCTGCGACGCTGCCAGGTGACTCGGAAGGACTGGGTGAAACGCTGCCAGCGCTCGCAGCTCCAGGCTGAGCCAGGGGGCTCGGCGCTGGGGGGCAGCGAATCCCACAGTGTATCCCCAGCCCGGCTTTTCCCGGAATAGAAGCTGTTTGGACACTAACTCACCACCCAGCCCTCTCCTGCCTGGAACCAAAGACCCTTTCAAGCACCAGGCTTATAAAAACGTTGGGTTGGTGTGATGACAGAGATCCTTATCTGCTGATATGCTGTAATTATGATAGAGCAGCGAGGAACTCGTTTCCCTCATCATGTTGAAACACGCTTTGTAACGCACAAAAATATCCTATAAAACTTTTCCGGGTGCTGAGCTGCATCCTCTGAGCATCCTGGCCAGCTCCTGCTCCCCGTCACGGAGCGGTCCAGCACCCGAAGACCAGCAGTGCTGGGAGAGGCGAGAGGGTGCGGGAGGACTGAGTCACCTCCGTCACCTCCTCCTTGTCCCAGTTCCCCAGCCTCTGGCTGAGTCACGCTCCCCCGCGCCATCCCACTGCGGACCTCCCCAGCGTTTTCCAGCCCTCTGCGTGGGCTGGGTGGCTCTGCCGGGCTCCTCTTGTCCCCAGGGAGGGTGTGGGGCTCCCCAAAGCTGGGGGGCAAGGCGTGAACAGGGCACGGGGCCACCTCTGTGCTCCTCTTGGGGGGCTGAGCAACAAGGGGGTGGGGGTCTTGCAAGTGCCCCCCACGCTGGCACTGCCAAGGGGGAAGCTTTGCAGCCACGGGTGCAGGCAGCAAGCAGGGACAGGGCCGCGGCTGTCCCCGTGGCACCACGGTGGGGACAGCAGGTTCACGTCACGCCTGATGCCCCCCTCGCTTCGCCGGGAGGGAAGTGAAGCCCCCGGGGAGCCGCGCACTCCTGTGCCACCGCCATTCCCTCCGGCGGGGTTATATCTGGCACCGCATTTGCATCGCAGCAAGGCAGCGCACCTGGGCAGCGCGCGCAACCCTCGGGGGACCGACGGCGCGGGGAGCGGCTGCTGATTGTCACACGCCAGGGCCAGGAAAGTCCCGACAGACGATTGTTTTGAGAAGAACCTGCTTGTACCCCACGAGCGGCCTCGGCCCCTCGGATGCAGCCCCCCACCGGCGGGGCTGTGCCCATGGCGGGGATGTTCCTGGCCTCTGCAGTGGCGCCCCACAACCGGGGACGATGGTCCCAAGCTGGTGGTGATGCTCCTCAGCCATAGCCATGGCCCCGGCGCCCCCCACCAATGGAGAACCCCCCCTCCCCAGGCCACAGCAGCTCCATTTCCCCCCTCGCTTCACCCAGGACCCCCTTCCCACCACGGGCGTTGGTGAGATGGGCTGTGAGTGGGGCTGTGGGGTGTTGGGGATGATCCTGCCGCCCCCCTTCCCCCTCACTGCTGCTTTCCTGGGGAACTGGGGGCACCGTGGGGCTGGGGGTGTCTGGGGGGGGTCCTGCCCTCCTTCTCAGCCCCATTTCCCACAGCTGTGGCTCTGGTGGGGGGCCCCCCCTCGTTGTTCCCTGAGGCCTGGCGTAGCCCCCCCTACCCCCCCTCCCTAACCCCTGGAGCGGAGAAAGTTAGTCAAATCTGCAGAAACCACAGCGGGGGGGAAGGGGGGGCTGATTCTCCGCCACCGCTTTGATGTCACCCTTGCACGACCCGCAGGTGCTGCACCGTTGCCATAGCCCCAGCGCCACGGTCCCCACCGCTGCTTTGCCATCAACCCGTGCAAAAAGGGGGGGATAATGCAAAAATATTTCCTTTCCCCCCACCATCGTCTTGTCCCCAAGGTGCCTGGAGCCAGCCAGACCCACACGAGCTGGTGCACGGTGCTGCAGCTGCCATCCAGCTCCTCGCACATGGGGCTGGGGGTCCTGGCAGGGGTTTGGGGGAGGCTACACTGAGGACCCCGCATCCCCGCCACACCTGCATCCCTGCACCCTCCATCCTGGGCACCGGCGAGGCTGTGCGGTGTCCCTGGCTCCGGCGCAGCTGCAGTGGGAAGCGTGGTGGGAGCCAGGAAGGTTTCTGAGAAATGGCCCCACGGCACTGAATCATGCCGGGCCTCCCTGCGGTTTCCCCCTGCTCTCACCTCCTGGGTGCTGTCACGCCAGGCGCCCACACGCAAGCACCCTGCACCCAGCACGGGGGGTGGCACAGGCTGCACCCCCCCTCCCTGCCATCCCCCTTCCCGAGCTGGTGGGGAGCCCCCAGAGCAGCACAGGGTGCTGGGGTCCCCCTGACATGCCTGCCTCTGCTGCCTGGCCTGCGCCCACCATGCACGCTGCACCCCTGCACCCATCCTGCACCCAGAAACCCTGCACCCAGCAATCTACACGCTCTGCACCAGTCCCTGCAGCCCCTTTGCACCCCCTCTTTACACCCCCATGCACCCGCTGGACACACCGCGCACCCTTCGCACCCTGCTGCCATCCCTGCACCCCCTGCACCCAGCGCTGCAGCCGAGCTGCACCAGCGCCCTGCAGCCCCCTGTGCCGGCCCAGTGCCGGGGGCTCGGTGCTGGCGGGGGGGTGACACAGTGCAGTATGGGACCCCCACACACAGGGCACTGCTGACCCCACAGCCATGGCTGGGGGAAGGGGGACGCGGCCATCGCTGGGGACAGAACCAGGGCCCCAGGGTGCTGCACGCCCCTGGGTGCAAGGGGATGGGGGGGGTCTGGGTGCCCCCAGAGAGCAGGAGGCTGGGGGGGGGCAGCTGCTAGCCCTTCCCAGCCCCTTCACGGCCGCTGCACTCTCAGAGGAAGCTGCTCTGCTTTTTCACCTGGCACTGGTTAAAAATACCACTCCCGATTTTAATGCGGCGGTGGCGGGCACTATTTCGGGCCAGGAAGCGAAACCCCCCGCAGGTCCAGCCCCACTCACCCCCCACCTCCGAGCTGCCCCCCGAAGGGAGCCGGGTACCGGGGGTTGGGGGTCTATCTGAAGCCCAACAGCCGGACACCCTCCTTCACCTTCTGGGCTTTCCAGCGGAGCAGGCGGATGGTGCGGAGGCTGAGCCGCAGCACTGCGTCGTACTTGAACACCAGCTTGTAGAAAGCATCGGTCATGAGGGCGCCGCTGGGGTCGGCGTGCTTCAGCGCGGCCATCGGCGTGTACGCCACATTGGTCTGATGCCGGAAGGGTGGCCGAGCCGCCTCGATCACCCGCAGTGTGTGCTGCACATAGGGACATCACTGTCCCCTTCCTGCCCCCATCTCCTCCCTCTTCTTCCCATCCCATCCCAGCCCATCCCCATTCCCATTTCCATCCCCATCTCATCCTATCTGCATCCCATCCCCAACCTCATTTCCACCCCATCCCATCCCCATTCCCATTTCTATCCCATCCCATCCCCATTCCCAATCCCATTCCCATCCCATCCTATCCCCAACCCTTTTCCACTCCCATCCCATCCTATCCCCTTGCCCATCCCCAACCCCATCCCATTCCATCCCAAACCCATTCCCATCCCATCTCCTTTCCATTCCCATCCCATCTCCTTCCCATTCCCATCCCATCTCCTTCCCATTCCCATCCTATCCTATCCCCAACCACATCCCACCTGATCCCATCCCCATTCCCATCCCCCACTCCCATCCCATCCCAACCCCATCCCCATCCACCCCCATTCCCAGCTGGGCTCAGCCCCATCAGGATGGAGCTGAGGGGGAAGGAGTTGTTGGAGCAGGACCCCTGCTCTGCTGCCAGCTGGGGGTCGCTGCTCCTCGTTAGGGCTAATTGAGGCTTCTCTAAAGAGCCCAGCCCAGCTGGGGGTTGCCAGGCTGGGGGGTGGGAAGAGGGCAGCCCCCCTCCTGGCAGGGCCACCTGCCCGCCTGTCACCTCCGCGATGTCCTCAGGGGTCTGGCCCAGGCTGGCGAAGACGTCCCTGGAGTTCCTCAGGTAGAGGTTGGTGAAGATGTCGGCCGTCTCAGGGTCGGTCCGTGAGTAGTCGGCGCGTTTGGCTTCCTCGTACAACTTCATCTCGAACTCCGTCGTCACCGGCCCTGGCTCCACCAGGCTGATCCTGCCCAGGGATGGGGCACTGGGGACCCCGACACCCCCCAAACCCCTCCGCCCCGGGGGGGCCGTGCCCACCACCAGCCCCTGGACTCACGCCACATTGAAGCGCAGTGCCTGCACCACCAGGCTCTCGCAGAAACCCTCCACCGCAAACTTGGAGGCTGCGTAGATGTCGTTGAAGACGATGCCTGGAATGGGTGGAGGGGGTCCCGGTCAGGGTTGGGGCGGGGGGGGGTTGTTGGTTCCACCAGGGTGCCCCATCCTCCCCTACCCTGCAGGCCCATGATGCTGCTGATGACCACGATGTGCCCCCCGCGGCGGCGCTTCATGTCGGGCAAGACCTCCTTGACCAGGCGGACGAGGCCGAAGAAGTTGGTGTCCATGAGGCTCTGCATGGCTGCCAGGCTCTGGCACTCCAGGGGGCCAGCCATGCCCACCCCGGCGTTGCTGACTGTGGGCACGGGGCATCAGTGGGGTGTCCCCCATGCAGGGGCCTCCTGCACCCAGTGCTGAAGGTCCCCAGTGCTCAGAGGGTCCCCAGCATGGGATGCCCTGGGTGTGGAGGATCCCTGGGACATGGGGTGGCACCAGCACAGAGGGTCACTGGTGCAGGATGTCGCTGGTGTGTGGTGTCAGGGGGTCCCTGGTGCACGAGGTGTCCCCAGCACAGAGGGTCCCTGGCATGGAGGGTCCCTGGTGTGTGGGGTCAGGGGGTCCCTGGGACACGGGGTGGCCCCAGCACAGAGGGTCCCTGGCATGGAGGGTCCCTGGTGTGTGGGGTCAGGGGGTCCCTGGGACACGGGGTGGCCCCAGCACAGAGGGTCCCTGGCATGGAGGGTCCCTGGTGTGTGGGGTCAGGGGGTCCCTGGGACACGGGGTGGCCCCAGCACAGAGGGTCCCTGGCATGGAGGGTCCCTGGTGTGTGGGGTCAGGGGGTCCCTGGGACACGGGGTGGCCCCAGCACAGAGGGTCCCTGGTGCAGAATGTCTCTGGCATGGAGGGTCCCTGGTGCATGGGATCAGGGAGTCCCTGGTGCATGAGGTGTCCCCAGCACAGAGGGTCCCCAGCATGGGACATGCTCAGCATGGACAACCCCCCATGCACGGGGTGTCCCCAGCATGGAGGCTCCCTGGCATGTGGCCCCCCAGCACGGGGCGCCATGGGGACGCGGTGGGAGGGGGGTGCTGGGGCTCACCCAGGACGTCGATGTGGCGCCCAGGGATGCTGTTGAGGCAGGCGCGGATGGAGTCCTCGTCGCAGACATCCAGCTGCTTGATCTCCAGCGTCCGACCCAGCGCCGGCCCCGCCGCTGCCGCCAGCGCCCCGCTCCTGCCCACGTTCCTCATGGTGGCGATAACTGGGGGCAGAGGCAGCTGAGCCCCGCACGGGGGTCTCCCCTAGGCATGGGGGATCCCCTCAACCCCACTCACCTCGGAAGCGGCGCTGCTTGTCCCGTGCCAGCCTCACCGCCAGCGCCAGCCCGATGCCGGAGGAGCAGCCGGTGATCAGCACCGTCTTTGGAGCCATGGCACCACCGCGGCCCCGCTCCCCGGCCCCCCGCCTTTAATAGCAGCTGGTGCGGCCCCAGCCCCCCCAAACTGGGGCCCTTAATCCTGCCCCACTAATCCCCGCTTGGGGATTTGCCGGCGGCCGCGTGGCTGAGCCGCACGTGGTGCCATGGCGCACAGAGGGGCCTTTGTGCGGGACCAGGGGCACCGCGGGGACACGGCAGGACATGGGGACGCTGCCAGCCGTGTGCACGCTGGCAGTGGGGGGGGTGGGGACGGACCCCCCAAGCACCCCGGCTTTGCCTACAGAGGGGATGAGGCGGAAGCTCTGAAAAAATAACATTTTATTGTCACTGGTATAAAACACGTCACAGTTGAACTGGCCTTGTGGGGACATGGGGGACACAGTGGTGGGTGCCCCCCTCAACCCCCCACCCCCCCTCCCTGGGACCCCACTCCTGGGACTGGGGACCCCCAAGCCCTCCTGGCCTGGGGGTGAGGAGTGCCAGGCCCCCCTGGGGACACTTGGGGACACTTGTGGCTGGTGCTGTGGAGGCGGGGGGGGGGGGCAGAAAGTGCTTGAGTGTGGGGGGGACTGGCAGCGCTGGCACCCCAGGACCCCGGGGGCAGAGCTGGCACCCAGGGCACAGGGTGGGGGGCTGGTGGTGGAGGAGCCATCCTCGTCCCTGCACGTGCTGCGCCAAGCCGGCCCCAATCCTGCCACCCTGTGCCGGGCTGTGCCAAACCACGTCAGTGGTGCTGGGCTGCGCCAAGCCACGCCATATTGGCAGTGCCGGGTTGCGCCGAGCCACACCAGTGGTGCTGGGCTGCGCCAAGCCATGCCATATTGGCAGTGCCGGATTGCGCCGAGCCACACCAGTGGTGCTGGGCTGCGCCAAGCCATGCCAGTGGTGCTGGGCTGTGCCACACCGTACCATATTGGCAGTGCCGGGCTGTGCCAAACCATGCCAGTGGTGCTGGGCTGAACCCAGCCATGCCATATTGGCAGTGCCGGGCTGTGCCAAACCATGCCAGTGGTGCTGGGCTGAACCCAGCCATGCCATATTGGCAGTGCCGGGCTGTGCCAAACCATGCCAGTGGTGCTGGGCTGAACCCAGCCATGCCATGCCGGTGGTGCTGGGCTGTGCCAAACCATGCCAGTGGTGCTGGGCTGAACCCAGCCATGCCATGCCGGTGGTGCTGGGCTGTGCCAAACCATGCCAGTGGTGCTGGGCTGAACCCAGCCATGCCATGCCGGTGGTGCTGGGCTGTGCCAAACCATGCCAGTGGTGCTGGGCTGAACCCAGCCATGCCATGCCGGTGGTGCTGGGCTGAACCAGGCGGTGCCATGCCGGCCGTGACTCAGAGAGCCACGCAGGTGCAGTAGTGCCGCAGCTTGCACGGCAGGATGCCGCGGTTGATCTGGTGAAACTCCACGAGCTGGATGAGGTCGGCGAAGCGGGTCTGCCCATCGTCCATGGTGAAGTAGAGCCGACCCTCCTCCTCGCTCTGCCGGGGGGACCCGTGTGAGGACCCCCTGCCCCCAGCACACGCCGGCAGCCCCCAGCCCCGGCCGGCCCCCGCCCCAGCACTCACCGGCAGGATGAGATAGTGTTTGACCCTCTGCAGGTGGCACAGGGACAGGACGAAGCCCTTGGGGTTGCGCTGGCTCTCCCGCACCAGGAAGACGCTGCCAGTCCCGGGAGGGGGTGTCACTGCTCGCCCCAGGCCCCCTCTTGTCACCCCTGGGGTCCTAGGTGGCCCCCCCAAGCCCTGGGGCACTGTACCCCCTGGGAGCCCCAGGGACCTGTTGTCGTCCCCTGCAGACCCCAAGCTCCTGAGCCCCTGGGGGCTGCAGATCCCCTACAAACCCTGGAGGGGTCCCAGCCCCCTCTGCCATCCCATGCCCCTCCCCCTCCCCACCAAGGCTCCCCCCCATCCACGCAGGCGTCCTGCATCACCCCATGCAAAACTTTATAACCTCGGGGGTCATGTACCCCCCAGGGGTCCCATGCCCCCCCCATGCACCCCAGCGACCCTGACAGCCCCCCCCCCAGGGTCCCATACCCATCCACCAAGCCCTGACGGCCGATGAGCTGCTGGGTGTCCTCCCGGGAGATGCGCCCGTGGAACCAGGGCTGGGTGCGGTGGATGGCTGCGGGGATATGGGTGTCAGGCTCGGGGGGGACCCCCAGCCAAGGCAGGGACCCCCCCTCAGCACAATTCAGATCTGCCAGTTGGGACCCCAGGGGTGGGCACCGCTCACCGGCGCTGAGCGGGGAGCTCTGGCAGGCTGCTGGCAGGCTGTACCGGTGCGTCGTCTTCTTCTGGCCGTGCAAAGCAAGGAGCAGGAGTCAGAGGGGGTCTCAGGGACCCCCCCCTCACACCCCTGCACCCCAACTCACCCTCCAGGCCTGTGCCTCCTCCAGTGCCACCGTCAGCACCTCGCTGGGGTTCTCGATCACCCGTCCCGTGCACCCCGAGAAGTCCATGGCCACCAGCACGTTGTCCGAGACGCTTCGCTGCAGGGGAGCGGGGGGTGACCGTGGGGGTCCCCATGGGGTGGGGGCTGTGGCAGGGGCAGCACTCACCAGGGGTGTGGGGCCAATCCAGGAGGGCTGGCTCAGCCGTGCTTGCGCTTGCTGGTAGTTGCGGTAGAGCTGCATGCCATACTGGGGGGAGCAGCCCCATGAGTTGGGGGGGTCCCATGGGACCTCCACCCCACAGCAGGGTTGGGGAGCACCCAGCTGGCGTGGGGACGGGGACCTCCACGTGCACCCAGTGTGGGGATGGGGACCCCCACATCTACCCAGTGTGGGGATGGGGACACCCATCCTGCATCTTTGCTAGCACAGGGATGGGGACTTCCCCCCAGCATCCCCCTGCATCCTTCTGCATCCCTTCAGCATCCCCCCACATCCCTCCAGCACCCCCTGGACTCTCCCACATCCCCCCAGCATCCCTCCAGCACCCACCTGCATCCCCCTGCATCTCCCCACATCCCTCCAGCATCCCCCTGCATACCTCCACATGCCCCTGCATCCCCCCAGCATCCTCGCCATTCCTCCAGGATCCCTCACAACCCCCCACATCCCCACACATCTCTCCAGCATCCCCCTGCATCCCTCCAGCATCCCCCAGCATCCCTCCAGCATCTCTCTGCATCTTCCAGCATCCCTCCAGCATCTCCCCGCATCCCTCCAGCATCCCTCCAAGTATCCCCCCAGCAATCCCCCACATCCCCCTGGCATGGAGCCAGTGATCCCTCAGTGGGGCCAGGGCTCACCTTGAAGAGGCGGAAAGCTGCCATCCAGCAGCTCCGGCTCTGCTCATCCTCGCTGCAGAGCAGCTTCAGGCCCTTCACGCCGCTCCGCACCTTGGAGGGCTGCGGGGAGAAGCTGGAGCCATCATGGGACAGCCCCAGCCGGCTCTCGAGGGGCAGAGACCCCCTCGGCAGGGGAAAGCACGTGGAAGGACTGGGACCCCCAGCCACCAGCCAGGCAGGGACATCCCCACCTTGATGCAGAAGCCAAACTCAGTGGGCGTCCCGTAGTGCTTCTTGCCCTGCGTCACGTAGTAGATGTTGGACTCTGTGAGGTCGGCGAAGTACTGGAGATGCCGGGGGTCCTGGGGTGGGGTAAGGGGTGTCAGAGCCAGCCCCACCACAGCCCCCCCAAGCTGTGCTCCCACCCGTGCCCACCTTGGAGGTGCCTTTGGTGGAGTAGTAAAGCCCCGAGCGGCGCAGGGAGAAGTAGAAACGCTTCCAGACCTTGCGCCCAGCCTCCCGCAGCTGCAGGAAGCCCTGGACCTCGGGGCAGCTCCCGGAGTTGAGGAAGTTCTGGGGGAAGATGAGGGCTGAGGGGCACGGCGGGGTCCCCATGGCACAGCGCGGTCCCCACGGCACAGCAGGGTCCCCATGGCACAGCAGGGTCCCCATGGCACGGCGGGGTCCCCACGGCACAGCGAGGTCCCCATGGCACAGCAGGGTCCCCATGGCACGGCAGAGTCCCCATGGCACGGCAGAGTCCCCATGGCACAGCAGAGTCCCCATGGCACGGCAGAGTCCCCATGGCACAGCAGGGTCCCCATGGCACAGCAGGGTCCCCATGGCACGGCGGGGTCCCCACGGCACAGCGAGGTCCCCATGGCACAGCAGGGTCCCCATGGCACAGCGGGGTCCCCACGGCACGGCGAGGTCCCCATGGCACAGCAGGGTCCCCATGGCACGGCAGGGTCCCCACGGCACGGCGGGGTCCCCATGGCACAGCGGGGTCCCCATGGCACGGCAGGGTCCCCATGGCACGGCGCGGTCCCCACGGCACAGCAGGGTCCCCATGGCACAGTGGGGTCCCCATGGCACAGTGGGGTCCCCATGGCACAGCAGGTTGCCCCCGGCACGGTGGGGCACATACCTGGATGAGCTCAGAGTGCGCCATGCTCTTATTTGCCTCCAGGCAGCTGGACACCATCACCTCGGGGAAGAAGGACTGCTGGGGGGACAGGGGGGTCAGGGGACACCCACAGGGTACTCAGGGGACACCCGTGTCCCCACGGGCTCTGCTCTGGTGGCCACCTACCGCATTGCTCTTGAAGAGCTCGTACTTGGCGAAGTTCTTGCGGAAAACAAAGCGGCTGTCGGCACCCGGGGGCCAGGAGCTCTGCACCTCCACCACCGACTCGTGGTCCTCCAGGCACCGCTCTGCGGGGGGAGGGGGCTTAGCGGGGAGGGGGCGGTGGGGGGGGACGACCCTAGTGTCGCGTCGTGCCAGCGGCTCACCCAAAGCCAGGTGCTGGTGCAGCTCAACCAGGGCCCAGCTGTGGTCCTGCAGCGCCCGCGTCCTCCGCACCAGCGTCTCGCAGAGCTGCCGCGCCGTCGTCCCCGCCGACACCTCCAGCGAGCGGCACGCGCCGTCCTCGCCGAACACCTTCACCACCTGCCAGCAACGCGCCGGGGCAGGTGTCAGACCCCCCACCCCCCCACGGTGGGGCGAGACCCACGCCTCTCCCCGGCTCCCCGACCCCCTGACTCACGTGGGAGGTGCCTTCTCGGGGGGGTCCCTGCCCCAGGGCTGGGCTGCTGAGGATGGGCGAGTTGGAGGGGCTGCAGAGCTCGGGGAAGGGGTTGGGGATGCTGGGCAGTGACGAGGCGCGCGGCTCCTCCTCCAGCTGCCGGCTGCGGGCACAGAGGGGCTGAGCTCCTGCAGACCCCCGCACCGGCTCCTGCGCCCCCATCCCCATACCTCTCCCCTCCTCCTCGATCTGCTGGACCCCCCCCTCCCCACCTCACCAGGAGACCCTCAGCCTCCAGACCCACCCACCCACCTGCTGCTGTGGATGAAGACGGGCTGGGAGCGTTTGACCTCTGGTGGCCCCTCGCCCCCATCCCACTCGCCAGGGACCCCCTCCTGCTCTGCGCTGCCTGGCCCGGGGGGGTCCTGGAGGCCGCTCCGCTGAGCCCCCCCGTCCATGGCATCCATGGCATTATCTGTGGGGAGAGAACCGGGTCCTGCACCACACGAGGCTCCGGCTGCTCAGCCCCCAGGGCAGCAGGGTCGGGGGTCCGTGGCCACGTGTGAGCAGCCCCCAAGGGGACACCGCGCCCGGCTCTGGTGAGCCACGCTGCACCACCCCGCTGTGGGCAGCCAGTGCCGTGGCACCGTCAGGGGCTGCCCACCCTTGGCACCCACCCCGGGGGGGGTCAGAAAGCCCCTTGTGGTGCCCAGGGTTGAGGTGTCCCCAAGTGTGAGCCTGGGGGTGAGCACAGCCCTCTATGAGCCAACTGAGAATCCCCCGCAGCCTCCCAGCCCATGCGGGACCCTCACCAGTGCCCCCACAGCACCACTGAGAGCTTGGGGGCACCGGGAGGCACCGGCTGAGCGCGGCTGGGTCTGCTGGGGCTGAGCGGGGCTGAGCCAGACTGGGTGAGCTGGGCTGAACTGGGCTGAGCCAGACTGGGTGAGCTAGACTGAGCCGGGCTGAGCCAGACTGGGTGAACTGGGCTGAGCCAGACTGGGTGAGCTGGGCTGAACTGGGCTGAGCTGGGCTGAGCCAGACTGGGTGGACTGGGCTGAGCTGGGCTGATCCAGACTGAGTGACCTGGGCTGAACTGGGCTGAGCTGGGCTGAGCCAGACTGGGCTGAGCTGGGCTGAGCCAGACTGGGTGAGCTGGGCTGAACTGGGCTGAGCTGGGCTGAGCTGGGCTGAGCTGCACCGGGCTGAGCTTTGCCGGGCTGAGCGATGCTGGGCTGAGCTGTGCCAAGCTGAGCCGTGCCAGGCTGAGCCGTGCCGGGCTGAGCTGTGCCAAGCTGAGCCGTGCCAGGCTGAGCCGTGCCAGGCTGAGCTGTGCCAAGCTGAGCCGTGCCAGGCTGAGCCGTGGCGGGCCAGCACGGCGCCGGCGGGAGCAGGAAGCGGCGCATGGCGGCAGCCCAGCCCAGACACCTCCTCGGGTCCGGCCAAACCAGTTCTGGCGGCCGCTCCCAGCTCCACCTCACCACGCTGGCATCCCAGCCGGGGCGGCCGCGCCGGCAGGCCAGGGGCGAGGGAGCCGGCACCCACACCCGCCGTGGGAACTGCCGCGAGCCTGCCTGCCAGCGCGGCCCCCCACGCAGCGGTGCCACCCGGCACCCCTGCCAGGCCACCGGTGCCATCGTCCAGGCGGTGCCGCAGCCCTCGGAGGGTAGGGGGGCACCGGCCAGAGTGCCAGTTTCGGCCCCAAAAAGATTTGCAACCACGGCCCTGGGCCAGCCCTGCCGCGGCATGGCACAGCTTGGCATGGCACAGCTCGGCATGGCACGGCACGGCTTGGCACAGCCGGTGCCACCGCCGGTCCCCTGGGCCAGGCAGGGTCAGGCACAGCCTGGCCACGGTGGCGTGGGGCCGGCTGGCACGTGGCACACGTAACACACGCGCGGCGCCCATGGCCGCGCCGGCGGCACTCGGTGGCTGCGGGCACGCGCACACTGCCGGGGCCGGGATGCCGCACGGGGCCGGGTTAATCATTCACCGCTGCCCGTCCCCATCCCTGTCCCTGTCCCCCGCCCCTGGGCCAGCTCAGGGTCCAAGTCCATGGCCAGGCAGGACCGATGCCATCACGCGGCTGCCACCACCATCCCCATCCCATCCTTGCCCCGCCACGTCCCCAGCCCTGCCCCGGCCATCCCACCGGCACGGACCCTCTGCTCCATCCCGGCTCAGCTGGGGTCTCCCTGCTGGGTCAAGCCCCGGGGTGAGCCTGGGGACACAGGGGACAACTGGGGATCACGTGGGGTGATGCTGCCCATGGTGACACGCAGCGTCACCCCAAGCCATGCAGGGGACACTGGAGGGACTGATGGGGGATGTGACAGATGGGGATCCCGTGGGGTGCTGGGATGGTGGCACAGCCCTGCCACCAGACTGCCAGCCCATCACCGTGGCCTCAGGTCACCCCAGTGCCAGCCCTCTCCTGGTGGCCATGACGGGGCTCTGATGGGGTGGTGGTGATGGTGAGGGGACATGGGGTGTCCCTGGGGTCTGGGACAAACAGGGGGGGGACAGGGACTATGGGGCAAGGGGGCCAGGGCCACCAGGGTTATGGGGTGGGGGACCAGATGGTGTCAGGACTATAGGGCTGGGTCCCAGGGCCACCAGGGTTATGGAGTAGGGGGACCAGGGCCACCGGTTCTAGGGGACAGGGTCCCAGGGCCACCAACAGTAAGGGATGGGGTCTCAGGGCCAGCAGGACTGTGGGACAGGGGGACTGGGGGGTGTTGAGGCTACAGGGTGGGGTCCCAGGGCCACCAGGGCTATAGGGCAGAGGTCCCAAGGCCACCAGGGCTACGAGAAGGGTCCCAGAGCCACCAGGGTTACGGGATGGGGTCCCAGGGCCACCAGGATTAGAGGACAGGGTCCCAGGGCCACTAGGGCTATAGAATGAGATCCCAGGGCTACCAGGATTAGGGGACAGGGACCCAGGGCTCCCAGGGCTAAGGGATGGGGTCCCAGGGCCACCAGGATTAGGGGACAGGGTCTTGGGGCCACGAGAGTTATGGGGTAGGGTGCTAGTGCCACCAGAATTAGGGGACAGGGTCCCAGGGTCACCAGGGTGAAGGGACAGGGTCTCAGGGCCACCAGAGTTATAGGATGGGGTGCCAGGGCCACCAGAATTAGGGGACAGGGTCCCAGGGTCACCAGGGCTACAGGATGGCGTCCCAAGGCCACCAGGATTAGGGGACAGGGTCCCAGGGTCACCAGGCCTAAGGGGCAGGGTCCCAGGGCCACCAGCTGTGGGCAGGGGTCCCGGTGGGCGCTCAGGTGGTGGGACAGGGCTCCCCCGGCCAGGGGGCTGTGGGGTGGCGGCGGCGACAAGGCCGTGCCGGGGCAGCGGGGGAGGAGGAAGAGTTGGGAGGAAGGTGGGAGGGAAGAGGTGGGGGCGCAGTGGGGGACTGGGGTCACGCTGGTGGGATGAGACCAACATCTCAGCATGGCTAGTAGCCCCCACAGCATGGGGGACCCCCACCCCAGCCCCGCTCCTACCTGCAGGCGCCTGCCGTGTCCCGCCACCCTCCCGCCGGACCGGGGATTCCTGTTCTCTCCGGCTTTATCTACCTGCGCCAGCTCCCGCCCCCGCCTGACATCATGCCGCCCCAGGCCGGCGGCCCGGCACCCAGCGCCCCCATGCCACCCAGGGGTGCCCCCCCAGCCCCCCAGCCCTGGCATGAACCATCCAGCCTGGCCCTGTGCCAGCCCCGGGGGGGCTGAGCCCCCTGAACCCCCATCCTACGACCCCACGGTGGTGATGGGGAGTTTCCCACAATGCACTGGGGTGACCCCAGGAGCAGCACAGCCCTGGGAGGGGGGAGTGGGGGGGACACAGCCGGGATGGGGGGGGGGGGGGGCACAGGGCCATGTGGCTGTTCTGGTGTACCCCAGGCTGTGGGGAGTTTGGGATGGGGCTCCCCGGGACCCACATGCAGGGGGCTGGAAGGGCCCCATGAGGTGGGGGGTCCAACAGGGTCAGCCCAGGGACTGGGGCAGGTGGGGACCCTGTGAGGTGGGGGGGTCCGTGAGGGTCTCATGCAGGTGGCAGGGTCCGCTGGGGTTTGGTGGGATGGGGGGTGCTCCTCAGGGGATCTGGGTTGGGGGGGGTCATGGGGACAGAGGGT
Organism: Falco punctatus; assembly: GCF_963210335.1. Taxonomy (NCBI): domain Eukaryota; kingdom Metazoa; phylum Chordata; class Aves; order Falconiformes; family Falconidae; genus Falco; species Falco punctatus. The sequence continues at coordinate 2,504,564 of NC_137599.1, read as the reverse complement.
GGGATCCCTTGTGGGTGTCCCCCATAAGTGAGGTGGGTGCCCCCACGGAGGGTGTGGGGGTCCCCACGGGTGCTTGGGGACCTGTGGGGCCAGAGTCCCCAAGGTGACCCCATGGGGGGGTCATAGGGTTCCCCACGCAGAATGCTGGGGGTTCCATAGGGGTCATGGGGGCCCGTGGGTGGTCCCCTAGGGTCTGGGGCAGGGGGGCAAGGCCCTATAGGACTCCCATGGGGGTGGGGTGGGGGGATCAGTGGGGGTCCCACAAGGGGCACTGGGGGTCCTGGGGGTCTGCAGGGATCCTCATGGGACTGGAGAGCTCCTGCGGGGTCAGTGGGGGTGCCATGGGGGTCAATGGGGTCCCACAGGGGTCGGTAGGGGTCCCACAGGGGTCATTGGGGATCCTGCAGGGGTCAGTGGGGGTCCCACGGGATCGGTGGGAGCCCCACAGGATGAGTGGGGGTCCTGTGGGAGTCACTGGGGGCCCCACGGGGGTCGGTGGGGGTTCGCGGGGCTCAGTGGGGCTCCTTGGGGGTCAGTGGGGCTCCTTGGGGGTCAGTGGGGGTCCATGGAGGTCAGTGGGTCCCGCAGGGGTCATGGGGGTCCCTCAGGGTTCAGTGGGGATCCCACGAGATTGGTGGGGTCCCGCGGGGGTCAGTGGGGGTCCCGCGGGGGTCAGTGGGGGTCCCGCGGGATGGGGCGGGTGCTGCGGGGCTCGGTGGGGGTCCCGCAGGGATCAGTGGGGGTCCCACGAAATCGGGGGGTTATCCCGGGAGAGCGAAGGGGGGGGTCACGGGGCTCGGTGGGGGTCCCGCGGGGGTCGGTAGGGGTCCCACGTGCTCGGGGGGGTCCGTGGAGCTCGGGGGGGTCCCAAGGGGGTCGGGGGGGTCCCAAGGGGGTCCGGGGGGTCCTGGGGGTTCGGGAGCCGCTGTGCGTTCCTCCCGCCCGCAGGTGGCGCCCCCGCCCGCCCGCGGCAGCGAGGGGAGCGGCGCGCGGCCGGAAGCGCCGCGTCACGTGGCCGCACCCGGAAGCGGCGGGCGAGCGGCGGGGCCGGCGGCGATGAGCGGCGGGGCCGAGGCGGCGGCAGCAGCCGGGGAAGGGGCCGGGGCTGGGGCCGAGCGGCGGGTCCGCATCGTGGTGGAGTACTGGTGAGCGCCGTCCCGGCCGCGGGGGGGCCGGGGGCACCCGGAGGGGGTGTGGGGGTGCTGCGTGCGGGGGTCCTGGGCTGCCCGGGGCGGAAACTGGGAGAACTGGGGCGGGGCGTGGGGGGGCACTGGGGGAGGGTCAGGCCTGGGGGTGAAGGCGGGGCTGAGGAGGGGGGTATTGGGGGGCTCTGTGGGGTGGGGGGGCTGGGGAGAGGGTGGGTTGTGGGGTAATGGGATGTGGGGTGGGGGGGCTGGGGGGTGGGTTCAGGCCTGGGGGTGAAGGTGGGGCTGAGGAGGGGGGGTACTGGGGGGCTCTGTAGGGTGGGGGGGCTGGGGAGAGCGTGAGTCGTGGGGTAATGGGATATGGGGGGGCTGAGGGGCGTAGGGCGCTGGGGTAGTGTAAGAATTGGGGCGCTCGTGGGGGTGCGTGGGGGTAGGAGGGTTTTGGGGGGGTCACAGATGGACTTCTAGGGATTTGGGGGTGTAGGAGAGCTGTTGGAGAGTGTGGGGGTACAGGCGGTAGGAGGGGAGGCAGGTGCTGGGGGCTCCTTAGTTGGGAGTGGGATTGGGTGGGGGGTACCTGGGTGAGGGGTGCTGCTGGGGGCTCCCCCCGCTTTGGGCCCGGCTCTCACCCGCTTCTCCTGGCCCCCAGCGAGCCCTGCGGCTTCGAGCCCACGTACCAGGAGCTGGCGAGCGCTGTCAAGGAGGAGTACCCCGACATCGAGATTGAGTCCAGGCTGGGGGGCACAGGTGGGGGCCTGCAGCTGCCAGCGCCATGCAGGGGTCACTGCTGGGGTGCGCTGCGGTGGGGGCGGCCCTGGCCTGGCCCTCCTGGGGTGCCAGGTGTCAGCCCTGCCTCGAAGGGGGGCTGAGCGGGTTTAAACCTTGTGGGGAGGCTGGCAGGGTTGTGCCCCAGTTGTCTGGGTGCTGCGTATCGCTCAGACCTCACCGGGGTCTTGTTGGGTGCAGAATGGAGCCCCCCCCCGAGCTCTCCGGGGGTGCACTGTGTGCTCTGTCAGCCCAGTCCCACCACTGGGGGTACGGTCTGGTAGGCTAAGGGGTACCACCGTGGTGTTTCTGTCTCCCAGATGCTTGTGTCGGGGTTTGGTGTGGTAGGAAAAGCTGCGGGGTGGGGGGGTTGGCAACACCGCCCAGGGCAGGAGCCTGGCTTATGGCTCGGCCCTGCGTGCTTTTAAGGTGCCTTTGAGATTGAGATCAACGGGCAGCTGGTCTTCTCCAAGCTGGAGAACGGAGGCTTTCCCTACGAAAAGGACGTAAGTACCCGGCCCCACAGGGTCCTCGTGTCAGCCAGGCTGCGGGGGGGGTGCAGGGGGGCTTGCTTTGGCAGTGAGCTCCCCTGGGGGGGGATTGTCCCATGGTGTCTCTGCTTCATCACCCACCGGCTCTACCCAAGCTCTGGCAAAGCCTCACGATCCCGTCAGGTGTTGTTGCCCTTCCTGCCACCCTGCCGGGACCTGCTCTGGGTCCTGCTGTAGGATGCTGCGAGCCTGAGCCGCTCCTGCGGGGAACGAGGGGAACGTTTCTGGAGCTCCACAGCTCCAGGTTTGGGCCCTTGGCACTGACTGACCTCCACGTGTCCCCCAAAGTGTTCCCGAGCACTGTGTGTGTGTGTCCCCAGTGCTCCCTCCCCCGCCAGACCTTGCAGCGAGGCTGGCCTGGGGTGCGACCCCTCCCCTCTCTCTTCAGCTGATTGAAGCGATTCGCAGAGCGAGGAATGGGGAACCACTGGAGAAAATCACCAACAGCCGCCCCCCCTGCGTCATCCTGTAGCCCTGTGCCCTGCTGGCATCTCCCGGTGCCCGCGGTGTCCCCCTGCTTCGCTCCTCGCTGCCTTCGTTAGCTTCCTGTGAGAGCGGGGACGTCGGGGGAACACGAGAGCATAAGGAGCCTCGCGGGGAACAGCACTGGGGGTGAGAACTGGGATGGGCAGAGCTCTGGTACTGGTGTCACTGGGGGGGCTGGTTTGGCCCATCCCTTTGGGTTGTGTCCCTGCCGTGCCTGACCTGCTGTGGGGGGTAGCTGCGGCGTGGGGCGCCTTTGCCTTCCCCCTTCCCCTGCGCTCGCTTCCCCGCAGCGCAGGGGGTCTCCTCTCCCCTCCCTCAGCTAGCGGGGATTTGGGGGACCCCCCTGAACACTACTCAGCCCTCGGGGGAGCCGGGCCAGGCGTTGGAGGGGATTTTGCAGCTCCAAACCTCCCGGCAGGTTAATGCAGAGGAAAAACCACTCGCTGTAAACTTGAGCGTGATTTGTTAATGATTAAAGTCTCTCTTTGTCACTGTTTAAACCAGTGTGAGGGCAGCCGGGACCAGCTGCCCTGGCCGGGCATGGGAACCCCGGCTTGGCTGCATCCCCACGGCCAAGAAATTTATTTAATGGCCACAAGCTTCCCCCACGTCCCCGTTCTCAGGCTTTCAGCTCTTGCTTTCCGCTTGTAATGACTCTGCCCTTCGCCACGGGGTGGCTGAGCCGGCGGAGGGGCCCCCTATTTATTCTATACTGTGTATAAACCCAATGGCCCGGTGCTAAATAAAGGACAAAGGAAAACGTGGCCCCTCGAGTGTCCCTCAAGAACGGGGGTGGGATACGGGCACCGAGGTGCGAAAGCGGGGTTAGATCAGGTCCCGTCTCCTGCCTGCCCTGCCCTTGGTTGGTGGCCAGGTGGGATCGGGACTTTTTAACCCTCCAGGTAAGCGAGTCCTGCCCTTGGCTGCCTCCTCGGGGATGGCAGCTGAGCCAGGAGGGAAGGGACACGACGGTCCTCACGGGGAGGGAGAGCTGGCTGCCCGGCGACGGAGAAAGGGGAACCACACCGACAAGGAGAGTAGAAAACCAAAAAAAAAACCAATGTACAATTATCAAATATACATCTCGGTGCGATACAGTCGGCTTCAAAAGAATCCAGGAGGAGCCGGGACATGAGCCCGGTGTCCGCCTGCTCTCAGTGCAAGTCCGTGTGTCCTGGGGTGGCGGTGACGTTCAAGGGATGAGCCGGACCAGGACAGCCCCGGCGAGGTGGCTGGTGGCGCAGGAGCCTTTGGGGTGACGGTGGCAGGCTGTCCTCCGGGCCACGCTGGGGCCGAGCTCCCGGGCTGCTTCCACTCGCAGTCTGAGCACCGGCCGGCTCGATGCAGCGTGCGTGTCACCCACCCCCCTGCCGGTGCCCAGCTCTGGGGGGGCCCAGAGCAGCAACTGGTACGAAGGGTGACCCCTCTCTGTCCCCACACTTGCTGCCACACTGTCCCACGGCATCCTGGGCTCTCCCAGCCCTCCATGGCCGGTGTCACCCCACGGTGCTAGCGTGGACGCCCCTGGGCGGAGGGGACAGCCGCCAGCCCCACATCCTGGCTCGCTGTGTGCTGTCCCCCCCCAAGCTGCCTTGGCAGAGTGAGGGGGGGTCTCTGTACGGCCCAGCCCTATACGGCCGCGTCATCGGGGCCAGCCAGGCCGAGGTACTCGGGGTTCTCAGCCGTGGGCGTCGTGCCGGGGCCACCCTCGGGGCCACCAGCCTTGGGGGGGTCCTGGTTCCAGTAGTAGGGGTTGTCGAAGGCCTGGCTGAAGGTGCTGGGGACGGGTGGGCCGGGGGGTGCCAGGTACTCGGGGTTCTCCACGGCGTGGCCGAAGGGCCCCGGGAAGGGGTGCTTGGCCTCCTTGATGAGCCCGTTCTTCCCCTGGTGCCCCTTGGGCTTGTCCGGTGGGGACGGGGGTGCCCGGGGGTGCCGGGGTGGGGACCGCTGCTCCCCGGCCTGATTCACATACTCTGCAGGGGCGAGGGGTGCGTTAGGGGCGATGGGGTGGGCAGGCAGCCCCCTCCTGCGGGGTCCCACCCATGCCCTCCCTACCTGGCATGGTGGTGCAGGGGGCCGGGGCGGTGAAGCCCTCAGCATCCAGACCCTCGCTCTCCTCAGCCGCCAGCCCGGTGGGATCCTCGCTGTAGCGCGGCAGGGCGCCGGGCTCCTGCACCAACGCGCTCTGCACGGCCGCCTTGGCCCCGGCATCCCCCTCCAGCACCTCTGGCACTGGGCCCTCCGGCCCCTCCACCAGGCCCTGGGGGGGGAAGGGGAAGGGGGCCAAGCCCTCACCCTCCTCTGCGTCCACCGGGGTCTCCGCCGTGCTCTGGGTGCAGGGGAGGGCACGGGGTCACGCGCTGTCCCGGTGGCTGCAGCCTTGCCCTGGGCTGCCCTGGCACTGGGTCACCCCCCAACCCCCCACCTCTGCCCCCCCTCCCCAGCCCCCCTACCCGCATGGAGGAGATGCGGCTGCGGTAGGTGGTGGAGGTCTCGGCGCTGAAGAAGCCGTGGTGAGGGACCAGGTACTCCTCGGCGTCCACCAGATCATCCATGTCCTCCTCCTCGAGCAGGGCGCGGTAGAAGGTGCTGTCGATGGAGCCGGGCAGCCCCACCATGTCGTTCTGGGGGGGAGCGCAGCGGTCAGTGCCCGTGCCGGGGTGCTGGAGGGGGGACAGGACCCCCGGGGACCTGCATACCTGAATGACCACGAAGCGCTGGGGGTCCCGGGCCATGCGGGAGAACTCGGTGACCAGCTCCCGAAACTTGGGCCGGCACTCGGAGTCGATCATCCAGCCTGGAGCAGAGCCAGGCACCGTCAGGGCCGGGAGCGAAGTGCCACCACGGTGTCCTGTCCCCGTGCCACGTCCTTGTCCCCCTCCCCGTACATTTCACCATGATCATGTAGACGTCGATGGTGCAGATGGGCGGCTGCGGCAGCCTCTCGCCCTTCTCCAGCAGGTCGGGGATCTCGCGAGCGGGGATCCCGTCGTAGGGCTTCGCTCCGAAGGTCATCAGCTCCCACACGGTGACACCTGGGGGGACGGGGGTCAGCAGTGCCCCAGGGTCCCCCCCTGTGCACCCTCCCTGGTGCTGAGCCCAGGGATGGGGCCGCCCCGACGTACCGTAGCTCCAGACATCGCTCTGGTGCGTGAAGCGCCGGCGCAGGATGGACTCCAGCGCCATCCACTTGATGGGGACCTGGGACAGAGGGAGGACGGAGAGGTGAGCAGGGTGGGGGGGTGGGGCTGGCTGTCACCCAGGGGCACCATCCTGGTCCCCATCCCTCTGTCCCTGAGCCCCACCTTGCCACCATCAGCGTGGTACTCGGTCTCGTCGATGTCGAGCAGCCGGGCCAGCCCGAAGTCGGTGATCTTGACGTGGTTGGGGCTCTTGACCAGGACGTTGCGAGCGGCCAGATCCCGGTGCACCAGCCGCACCTCCTCCAGGTAACTCATCCCCTGGGCGGGGGGGGGGGGGGGGCGCACGCATCAGGCTGGCCCTGGCCCTGCAGCCACAACCCCCCAGGTCCCCCCCAGTCCCCCCCAGGTCCTACCTTGGCGATCTGCACGCACCAGTTGAGCAGGTCCTGGGAGCCGATGCGGTCCTTGTTCTCCCGCACGTAGTCCAGGAGGCAGCCGTAGGGCATCAGCTGCGTCACCAGCTGCACCGTGGAGGTCAGGCAGATGCCCAGCAGCCGGGACACGTAGGGGCTGCCCACCCCCGCCATCACGTAGGCCTCCTGCGGGGTTGGGGGGAGACGGTGTCAGGCTGGGCAGGGGTCGCTGCCGGCACCGCGCACCCACCGGCGCCGCTGGCGCACTCACGTCCAGGATCTCCTTGTTGGCTTTGGGCGACGTGTTCTCCCGCAAGACCTTGATGGCCACCGGGATCTTCACGCTCTCCCCATCGGGGATCCAGATGCCCTGAGGTAACGGGGGGGATGTGGGTGAGGGGGTGCAAAGCAGGGAAGGTCCCAGCCCTCCAACGGTGCCCCCCACCCCTCACCTTGTAGACAGTGCCGAAAGCACCGGAGCCCAACACTTTCACTTTCTTGAGCTCCGTCTCCTTGAGGATCCGCATCTGAGCCTGGTTGGGGAGGGCTCCGCTGGGCGTCAGTGGCTCCACCAGCTGTGGGGCACAGACAGGTGAGGGTGGGCTTGGGGGTCCATCCAGCTGCCCCCCCCCCTCCTCGAGAGCGGCCGGTCCCAGCGCCCCCACCTCGGTCTCCTGCAGCAGGCGCCGCATGGTGTGTTTCCGCTCCTGCTGCCGCCGGCGCTTGACGCAGATGACGGTGATGAGCAGGAGGACCACAACCAGCAGAGCCCCCACCACGCCGGCGATGATGGATGTCACCTGGCTGCGGGACAGGAGGTGACCAGGAGGGGGAAGATGGTGACAGGGTGGGGGTCCTGGCTGCAGGAGCACCCCCCACAAGCACCCAGAGGGGTGGGGGTCAGGGTGGCACGAGGCACCCACGCTCATACCTTGGCTTCTGGTCCATGGGACAGCCGTCCTCATCCCGGATCGTGCACCTGGGGACAGAGCGTGCAGCAGCCACCCCAGCCCCTTCGCCACCCCCTGCCCGTGCCCGGCTGGACGCCCCCCTCCCCCAACTCACGAGTGGGTGCAGTTGGTGGGGCAGAGCTGGCAGACACCATCTTCATCCGGGTACTTCCAGACGGGCACGAAGGAGGCGTCCGCCTTCACACCGCTGGGGCACCGCCGCACGCACTGCTGCGCATCCTTGTAGTGGGCGCACGCCACGCACTGGTCTGCCTCCTGCAAGGGGCAGGGGGCGGGTTGAGGGATGCAGGCGTTGGGGGCCACCCCCCCACCCTGTCTGTGTGTCCCCCCCATCCTCACCGAGCCGAAGCAGGTCTCGGTGCCGTTCTGGGGCTGGCACTCGGGGTGGCACGGCAGGCAACGCGTCCCGTTGGCGTGCTCCCGGACGGCTCTGCGGGGCGAAGGGACCGTGGGGTGGGTGCAGGGATGGGGTCCAGGGCTCGCCGCAGTCCTGGGGTGGGGGTCTGCCCACCATCCCCAGGGGGTCACCACTCACCCGTCCAGGAGGTTGCAGGAGGCGACGCACTCCTGGCCGCGCAGGAACCGCTCGCAGGCGACACACTGGGTCGGGCCGGGGCCCCAGCAGTGCCCGTGGGCGCAGAGGTGGAAGCAGACCAGCCCCTCGCTCTCTGTGGGGGGTACTGTCAGCAACGGTGGGGCACGGGTTCCCCCCAGCCCCGTCCCCCATGGGTGCTGCTTACTGCACTGCTCGGGGGGACACTGTGAGCAACGGGGTGGGGGGACACCACTTCCCCCCAGCCCCATCCCCCATGGGTGCTGCTCACCACATGGCTTGGGGGACACTGTGAGCAATAGGGTGGGGGTCCACAGGTTCCCCAAGCCCTGTCCCCTACGGGTGCTGCTTACTGCGCTGCTCAGGGGGCACTGTGAGCAACAGGGGGGGCATCCATGGGTTCACCCCAGCCCTGACCCCCATGGGTGCTTCTTACCGCACTGTTCAGGGGCCACTGTGGGCAACAAGGGGGGGGCAATGGGTTCCCCCATCCCCTATGGGTGCTGCACACTGCATGGCTCAGGGGGCACTGTGCGCAACAAGGGGGGGCATCCATGGGTTCCCCCATCCCCAGCCCCCACGGGCGCTGCTTACCGCACTGCTCGGGGGGCTTGTTGTGGGTCTGGAAGAGGCGCTGGCGGGGGTTGCGGAAGATGCTGTCCCAGGGCACCTTCTGGAGGAAGCAGAGCTGGGGGTTGTGGTGGACGAGCACCATCCCGCTGCTGATCTCCTGCAGGGCACGGAGCCCCAGCGCCCGCACCGCCAGGTCCCGCAGCGTCAGTGAGTAGGCGCCGCTGCCGAGACACCGCTGGGTGAGCGTTGGACATCCCCCCCCCCCCCCCCCCATGCGTGTGTCCCCCCGCCCCACGTCCCCATCCCCATTCACTTGTGCAGCACGCGGCCCCGGATGACCCGCAAGTTTTGGAAGACGCCCAGGTCCTGCAAGCTGGGTGGCCAAGCAGCGATGTAGAGGAAGCCTGCGGGGAGACGAGCGTCACCACCCTGTGTGTCCCCCCCGCACCCGAAGCCCCCAAGCCCCAGCTCCCCCCGGCTCTCACCTGTCAGCTCTTCCAGGCTCTCAAAGATCCGCAGCAGTTTGGGGTCCAGGGGCGGCGTGTTGGTGCTGGGGTCTCTGCCAGGGATGGGAGGGAGGTTGGGAGGGGTCCTGGCAGGGGTCCTGGCAGCTGCCTGCAGGCTTGGGGAGGGGGAGAGGCACTTACCCGGCGAAGGTCTCGGGCAGGAAGGCCAGGCTGCCGAAGATCTTGGTGCAGCCGGCGAAGTGCTGGATGTTGGAGGCGTTCACAGCACGGACGCCCTTGAGAAAATCCACTCCCAGCCCGTAGCACACTGCGGGGGGGGGGGGGGGCACAGCAGGGCTGGGGTGCTCTGCCAGGACCCCCACTCCCCCCAGAATGCTCACTGCAGCCCACGAAGGGACCCCGCGAGGGCATAGCCCCCACGCACCCCTGAGGTCCCCAAAGCCCCCTCCCCAGGCACAGGGGGGGCTGCTCACCCTCCGGGCAGGGCTTGCTGCACTTCTCACACTTCTGGACGTTGTTGACGGTGACCTCCTGGCTGTTCTGGGGGCACACAAGGGTGCAGGACCCCACCTCCGTGGCGAGGTAGTTATCTAAGGGGAGCAGAGGGGGGGGGTCAGGGCCACTGTAGCTCGGCACCGGACCCCCCCCCCCTTGGTGGCGTGGCGCTCACAGGGACACTGGCTGACGCAGCTGGCACCAAAGGTGTAGCGCCCGTCGCGGTTGGGCACTGACTCGAAGGTGTCTGAGTTGTAGATGACGAGGGGGGGACAGTGCAGCTCACAGATCCCACTCCGGTTGAAGTTCAGGCATGCCTGGGGAGGGGGGGGGGGGAAATGGCTGGTGTGAGACCCCAGCATCCCCCCCCCCCGCCTGGGGATGCCCCCTGTGCCCTGTCCCGGTCCCCCGTGCCCCCCAGGCAGTTGGAGTGGCAGCACACTGCTGGTGTGAGACCCCAGCATCCCCCCCCCCCAGCCTGGGGATGCCCCCCGTGCCCCATCCCGGTCCCCTGTGCCCCATCTCCGTGCACACCAGGCAGTCGAAGGAACAGTGCACTGCTGGTGTGAGACCCCAGCATCCCCCCCCCCCCCCAGCCTGGGGATGCCTCCCCATGCCCCATCCCCGTGCACACCAGGCAGTTGGAGTGGCAGCACACTGCTGGTGTGAGACCCCAGCATCCCCCCTCCCCCAGCCTGGGGATGCCCCCCGTGCCCCATCCCGGTCCCCCGTGCCCCATCCCTGTGCGCACCAGGCAGTCGGAGTGCTTGGGGCCAGTGCAGCCGGCCGCGCACTGCTCGTGGCAGCAGTCCGTCGGCTTCGTGCCCTTGCAGCGTGGGCAGCCGTGGCAGATGCTGTTGGTCACTGGTAGGGAAAGTGAGGGACGTGGTGGGGACAGGAACCCCCCGCTCTGGGGATGTGAGGGTCCCCAGGATGAGGAGCTGGGGGGGTAGCTGGGTTCCCAGGGCAGGGATCTTGGGGAGGTCCCTGTGGTGGGGATTTGGGTGCCAATGGGGGGACAGTGATCTGTGGGGATCCCCAGGGCAGCGATTTTAGGGGTCAATGGGACAGGGGTTTGGGGGGGACAAGCAAAAGGTCCAGGGGGTCTCTGAGGTCAGGATTTAGGTGTTATACAGGGGTCAGTGAGGCAGGGACAGGTGGAGGGAGGGGGCTCCCCAGGGGTTTTGGAGGGGCCCACAGGTCAGGGGCTTTGGGAGGTCCCTGGGAGGGGGGCAGAGGTGGGCAGGGGTCTGTACTCACGTGTCTGGCAGTCCTGTGGCCCCTCGCCCCAGCAGTGCCCCTCAGCACACAACGCCCGGCAGTCAGGACCTGCGCCAGGGGAAGACGTGAGCAGGGGATGTTGTGGGGGCTGGTGACCCCCGGCCCCCCTCCCTGGGTACCACAGCCCCCCCCCCCCCCGCCCCCAGCCAGGGTGCCGGTGCTCACAGCTGCGGCTGCGGGTGGTTTCCACCCAGGTCTCGCCACGGAGCTCGTTGTGTCGGTGGAAAATGTCAGACCACAGGATGGTCTCCTGGAAGCAGAGCTGGGGGTTCCTCTCAATGCGCACCCCTCCCTTCAGGATCTCTGCGTGGGGACAGGCGGGGGGGTCAGTGTGGGGAGGGGGGGGTCCTGCAGACCCATGAGGACTCCCAGACTGGGACAAGGACCTGCAGCCCTATGGGGACACCCAGCCTTAGATGGGGACCTGCCACTCCACGGGGATGCCCAGCCCTAGATGGGGACACCCAGCCCCGTGGGGACACCCAACCCTAGATGGGGACCTGCCACCTCATGGGGACACACCACCTAGATGTGGACCTGGAGCCCCATCAAGACATCCTGTCCTGGAGAGGGACCAGCCACCCCACCCCACAGGGATGCCCAGCCCTAGATGGGGACACCCAGCCCTAGACGGGGACCTGGTGCCCCACAGGGACATCCCATCCCAGCCAGGGACCTGGAGCCCCACGGGGACACCCAGTCCTAGATGGGGACCTGCCAACCCATGGGGACACCCAGCCCTAGATGGAGAACTGCCACCCCATGGGGACACCCAGCCCTAGATGGAGACCTGCCACGCCACGGGGACATCCAGCCCCATGGGGACACCCAGCCCTAGAGGGGGACCTGCCACCCCACAGGGACACCCAGGACCTGCCACCCCACGGGGACACCCAGCCCTAGATGGAGACCTGCCACCCCAGAGGGACACCCAGCCCCATGGGGACACCCAGCCCTAGAGGGGGACCTGCCACCCCACAGGGACACCCAGGACCTGCCACCCCACGGGGACACCCAGCCCTAGATGGAGACCTGCCACCCCAGAGGGACACCCAGCCCCATAGGGACACCCAGCCCTAGAGGGGGACCTGCCACCCCACGGGGACACCCAGGACCTGCCACCCCATGGGGACATCCAGCCCCATGGGGACACCCAGCCCTAGACAGGGACCTGCCACCCCATGGGGACACCCAGCCCTAGATGGAGACCTGCCACCCCAGAGGGACCCCCAGCCTCAGATGGGGACTTGGAGCCCCACAAGGACCCCCAGCCCCAGGCAGGGCCAGCAGCCCCGTGCACCCTCCCAGCCCCAGGAGCAGCACCCACAGCCCCAAGCCCCCCCGTGCCAGCAGCGACCACCCCAGTGAGGGGTCCCCGACCTGTGAGGTGCCGCATGCCGAGCTGGCGCAGCCCTGGCATGCCGGCAGGGCCGGCGTTGCCCATCACAGCCAGGGCATAACGCTCCTGGAAGAGCTGCGTCCCTCGGATGATGCGCAGGCTCTGCAGCTCCAGCCCGCTCACTTGGTTCTCCGCGATCAGCACGTAGCCCTGCACCTCCTTGATGTCCTGAGGTGGGGGGACAGGGGTGAGGGGCCAGCCGGACCCCCACCATGCCCCCCCCCCCGGGGTGTTCCCCGCCCTAGGCACCTTGAGGAAGGCGGTGTCGGCATCGGGGGGCAGGTAGGTGAGCTCCAGGTTGCCCTGCACCACCTGGCAGCCCTGGTAGAGGTGCCGCAGGGTCTCGTAGTGGCTCTCGGGGCTGGAGGGACGCAGCAGCTTCATGTCGGTGCCGGTGCAGACTGCGGGGACGGAGCGGGAGCTCAGCGGGTGCCATCGCCCAGCCCGTCCTCGTCCCCGCGGGACACCGAGCTGGCGACAGCACCGGCCTCCGCAGGAAGCACCGCGGATCCCACGGGAGCAGTTTATCTCCGGGGCTGCTCCCAACAGCTTCCGATGGGCTTCCTGCACCGCTCGCCCGGCTGCCGCCCCGGCACACGGCAGAGCTGCTCCCGCCTTGGCACCCAGCCCCGCGCGAGGGACAGCCGGGGGACGACGTCGCCCCGTGCCCACAGTGGGCGTCGGGTGCTGCTGGGGGCCAGGCTGGGACCCACGGAGCCGGCTGTGCCGTGCCGGGGGGCTGTGCCGTGCCGGGGGCCGGAGTGGGGGCTGCGGGCAGGAATGCTCTGCCCACGCCGGCGGGGGGGCCACGCTCAGACAAGACCCGATTGTTGAGCGGCGACGGCTGCCGGAGCCCGGCCGGCCCCATCCCATGGGGGGCCATGGACCATCCCCGGGGCATCGGGGCGGGTGCAGGGTGGGGGGCGCGGCAGCCTGCGCCCTGAGCCCTGGGCCGGGCGGGTGAGTCACGGTGGCGGGTGGCACGGGGCCCCCGGCCGCCCGCTCCCGGCAGGAACCGCCTTTTCAGGTCGGGCGTGTTTGGGGAGCAGCGGTGACGCAGGGCTGGCGGGCACGGCCCAGCCCCGGCGCGCCCGCGGCCCCCAGCGCCCCACCGGGATGAACCCCCTCCCCCCAGCCCCCAGCCCAGCACTGAGCCTCCCACCGCCCCGGCACAGCAGCGACCCCGGTGCCACCAGCCCCGAGCCACCGCTGTCCCCTCCCCAGGCACAGGGGTATGGAGGCGCACGGGGGGTCGGGCAGCCGTGCCGGGGGGCAGGGGGCTGGTGTCCCGGTCCCCGGCCGTGCCGCCGCTGAGTGACAGCCCCTGGTGTGGCAGCTGCCTGCGCGGCCTCATGGCCGGGGGACCAGGCTGGCAGCCGCCTCCGCTGCCGGCTGCGGGGCCGCCGAGCAAGGGGGAGCCCCCAGGGAGGGGAAAGCCCCCCAAATCTGGGGTCCGGCCCCCACCCAACCGCCGTGGCCTTGGCTGCGCGGTGGCAGGTCCCCCCCAGGAGGGAACCGTGCCGTCGCGGCAGGCGGCCAAAGCTCAAGGTCTGCCCTCCGCCTGCCTCGCGGCGCGGGCAGGGGGTGCCGGGGGCTTTCCCAGGGCGAAGGGCAGGCGGGACGGGCGAGCCTGGTGGCATCCCAGCTCCATCCCGTGGGCTTCGGCCCTGCCTGCTCCTCCAGATCCCCAGCCGGGCGCCGGGAAGGGCAGTCGATGATCCATCACCCTGCCCGGCTGGCTCTGGTGGCAGTGCCGCCGCGGATTGCCCCGTCTGCCCACGGGCAGCCACCGAGGAATCCGGCAAAGCCCACCGGCCTTGTGCCCACATCCCGAGTGGGGGCTGCCGGGCATCCCCTCCCAGCCAGCACATGGCTCCGGCCGCAGGGATGGGGACGAGGGACACACCGGTGTGTCCCCAGCCCGCAGCCGGGGGCTCCCCGGCACAGAGCCACGCCAGCCATGGGGTGCCGGGAGCAGGGGGCACCCAGCAGGTCCCCACGACCCTGCACTGACTCAGCCCCACCGGGAAGTCGCTTCCCAAATCCCCCCAAGTGCCAGAGCTGCCCCCCAAGTGCCGGGGCTGCACGGAGGCAGGTGCGGAGCACGCAGCGGGGTCAGACCTTGCCGGTGACTTTTGGGGCTCCTGATAGCCAGCTTGGGGCCACCAGCCCTGTCCCTGTCCCCTGCCAGCCCTGTCCCCGTGCCTGGGGACAGACAGGGCTCGTGGCCAGGCTGCTCCCGCTCCCTCCCGGCCGCTCTCCCGGGCTGGGCAGGGTGCGGCACGTCGAGAATGTGGATGGGAGCGACGGGGACGCACCCACCCACCCACCCACCCGCTCCGTGGGGCGCCGCGCCTGCCCCAGCACCCCGAAACCTCCCCGTGCCTCCACGGAGGTTCCCCCCACCCCGGGAATTGGGGTGTCCCCCCCCCCCGGGTGGTACCGGAGCCCTGGCAGCAGATGCAGCCGGGGGGGTCCCCGCTAGGGGTGGCACCGGGTCCCCCAAACTGTCTCCCGGGGCTCGTCCAGCTCAGGGGGACCGGAGCCCCAGTCCGCCCCAGCGCCTCCCAGTCCAGCCCCGTCCAGCCTCTACGGGCCATCGCGGCGGGGGGAGCCGGGGGGGGGGGGGAGGGGGGGGGGGGGCGAGGGGGCACCGGGGAGGGCCTTGGGGGGGGTCCCATCACTTCCACCCGAGCAGCCCCGGGCACGCCGCAGCCCGCTGCCCACCCCCCGGTCCCGTGGAAAACTTTGCGCAAAGTCCCGCCGCGGGGACGCTCCCGCGGCCCGGTGCCCCCCCCCTCCCCCCGGTCGGGTCGGACCCACCTTCGGAGGCGGCGGGGCGGAGGGCGGCGAGCAGCAGCCCGGCGCAGAGGCAGCCCCCGGCCGGGATCATGGTGCTCAGCGCGGGCCGCGGCCCATGGCCCCGCCGGCCGCTCCGGGAAAGTTTGCGGGGAGGACGGAGCCGCCGCCTCCCGCCGCTCCCGGGCTCCGCCTCCGCGCTCCCGGCCCCGGCCCCGGGCGAGGGCGCGCCGGCTCCCTGCGCGCTCCCGCCGCGCCCCCCCCCCCGCGCGCTCCCGCCACCCCGCTCCCCCCCCCCCCCCGCGCGCGCTCCCGCCATCCCGGTCTCCCACTCCCCCTGCGCGCTCCCGCCACCCCGCGCGCTCCCGCCGCGCCCCCCCCCCCCCGCCACCTCTCTCCCCCCCCCCGCGCGCGCTCCCGCCGCCCCGTCCCCCCCCTGCGCGCTCCCGGCGCCCCCGCGCGCTTCGCCCCCCCCCCCCTTCACCCCAGGGTCCTGCTCCGGCCCCCGGGGCTGCGCCGGCTGCAGGGGGGTGCGGAGGCTTCGCCGGGGGGTGGTCCCCGGGGGGGGGGACACAAAGCTCGGCCCTGGCCCCCCACTGTCACCGTGTGGGGCACCGGGGTGGTGACACCGCTGCCGGGTTTGGGGATGGGGGGGACGGGCAGGGCTGGTGGTTCTGGGGTACGGGGACAATCCTGGGGTACAGGGACAGTCCCATGGTGCAAGGACAGTCCTGGGGCACAGGGACAACACTCCTGGGGTGCAGGGACAATCCTGAGGCAGAGGGATGGAGGGACAATCCTGGGGTACAGGGACAATCTTGGGGTACAGGGACAGTCGCGGGGCACAGGGACAATCCCGTGGGACAAGGGCAGAGGGTCAGTTCTAGGGTACAGGGACAGTCCTGGGGCAGAGGGATGGAGGGACAATCTGGGGGTACAGGGACAGTCTCACAGTACAAGGACAATCCTGGGGTACAGGGACACAGGGACAGCCCTGGGGTACAGGGATAGTGGGACAGATCGGAAGTATGGGGACAACCCTAGGGTACAGGGACAGTCCTGGGGCTGAGGGATGAAGGGACAATCTGGGAGTACAGGGACAGTCCCAGGGTACGAGGACAGAGGGACAGTGCTGGGGTACAGGGACAATGCTGGGGTACAGGGACGGAGGGAGAGTCCTGGGGTACAGGGACAGTCGTGGGGCGCAGGGACAATCCCGTGGGACAAGGGCAGAGGGTCAGTCCTGGGGTACAGGGACAGTCCTGGGGCAGAGGGACGGAGGGACAATCTGGGGGGTACAGGGACAGTCCCGAGGCACAGGGACAATCCTGGGGTACGAGGACGGAGGGACAGTGCTGGGGTACAGGGGCAGTCCTGGGGTACAGGGACAGAGGGACAATCCTGGGGTACAGGGACAATCCCAGGGTACAGGGACAGTCACCTGGTACAAGGACAGAGGGACAGCCCGGGGGTACAGGGACATGTCCCCAGTGGGGTGCCCCAGAGCTGGCATCTGTCCCCCCCAGCCACAAGCCACCGGCACCCCCCCCCCCCCCCGCCACTGCCCCGGGAAGCACCGTGCCTTGGGGTCCCCTGCGAGTGTCACAGCCCACGAGGACCCCACAGTCCCCCCCGAGCCAGGCCAGGCTCTCCCCACCGTGTCCCCAAGGGCCACCCCACAGCACACCCCCCCCCCCGGCCACCCGCAGCCCCCCAGGAGCTGGCACTCGGCTGGGCCGCAGCAGGGACCCCCATTGTTTAGGGGGGGCGGTGTGTGTGTACCCCAGGGTCCCTGCCCACCGTGGGGTGACACCTGGGCGGGGAGAGGAGCGGGGAGCCGGCCTGTCACCCCCACCCCAGGGGAGGCACAGCATGTGCCCCCTGTCCGTCCCCCCCCGCCCCGGAGGCCGCCAGGCCCCAGTGAGGGGAATATATCCCATGAGCCTCCGCGCAGGGCGCCCCCGGGGGGGGATATATCCCATGAGCCTCCCGCCTCAGGGCACTGTATCCCATCATCCCGCGCCGGGTGGAGGAGCTATATCCCAGGGTGCCCCGCGCCGCCCCCGTTTCCGGGGCGGGCCGGAAGCGGCCGGGCCGGGCGGCGATGGCGGCCGGCGGCGCGGCGAGGGCCGCGCTGCTGCTGCTGCTGGGGGCGGCGGCGGCGCCGGGCCCGGCCCGGGGCTCGCAGGGGGACCGGGAGCCGCTGTACCGCGAGTGCCTGGGCCGCTGCGAGCGGCAGAACTGCTCGGGGGCGGCGCTGCGGCACTTCCGCGCCCGCCAGCCGCTCTACATGGGCCTGACAGGTACCGCCCCCTCCGCGCCCATTGGCGGCCGCGCCGCGCCCCCGCGGAGGTCACGCCCCTCCTGGCACCACGCCCCCCTCGGGCCACGCCTCCGCACCGGGGGGGTCGGGCCGGGCTGGGAGGCACTGGGCTGGACTGGGGCCGGGCTGGGGACTGTCCTGAGGCTGCTGGCCTGGACTGAGGCCGGGCTGGGAGGCACTGGGCCGGACTGGGACTGGACTAGGGCAGGACTGAGGAGCGCTGGGCTGTCCTGAGGCCAGGCTGGAGGCGGTGGGCTGGACTGGGGCCGGACTGGGGCTGGACTGGGCTGTCCTGCGTCCAGAGTGGGGCTGGGCTAGGAGGCACTGGGCCAGACTGGGAAGCACTAGGCTGTCCTGAGGCCTGGTTGGAGGGTGCTGGGCTGGACTGAGACTGGGCTGGAAGTTGCTGGGGGGTCCTGGTT
Source organism: Falco punctatus (assembly GCF_963210335.1). Lineage (NCBI taxonomy): Eukaryota > Metazoa > Chordata > Aves > Falconiformes > Falconidae > Falco > Falco punctatus. Next base: position 2,486,778 of record NC_137599.1, on the reverse strand, counting down.
TGTACAGCAAGGCACTGGGCTATGCTGGTTCTGTACTGGGGGTCACTGGGCCATGCTGGGGGAGCATTAGGCTATACTGGCCTGTGTTGAGGGGCACTCGGGTTATATTGGTGGTCACTGGGCCATGCTGGTGGCTACTGGGCCATTCTGGGGTCATGCCGAGAGGTGCTGGGCTATGCTGGGGGGACACTGAGCCACACTGGGGGGGCTGGACTTTGCTGGAGGAGATGTTGGCCATTTTGGGTGTCATTGGACTGTCTGGGGGCCACTGGGCTGTACTGGGTGGGCCACTGGGCTGTACTGGGTGTTGCTGGGCCACAGTGCTAGGAGCCACCTGGGGAAAGCCTGGGTGCCCTGCCTGCACCCAGCACAGCGGGGGGACACCCCCCCCCCCCAAGCTCCCCCTGACCTGAGCTGGGTCGTGGGCACTCCCAGCACCCATCGTGGTCTGACCGTGCTGCCTAATGGTTCATACTGGGAGGGACTGGAGGGGACTGGGGGGGCACGCCAGCTGCTCCCTCCCATCGCCGGTCTCCCCGGCCGCAGGCTGGACCTGCCGTGATGACTGCAAGTACGAGTGCATGTGGCTGACGGTGCGGCTCTACGTCCAGGGCGGCCACAGGGTACCCCAGTTCCATGGCAAGGTGAGCGGTGAGGGGCTGGGGGGGGCTACTGGGGGGGGGCTGTGCCCACTGACATCACCATTCTCTGTTCCAGTGGCCCTTCTCGCGGTTCCTCTTCTTCCAGGAGCCGGCCTCCGCCTTCGCCTCCTTCCTTAACGGCCTGGCCAGCTTCGTCATGCTGCTGCGCTACAAAGCTGCCGTCCCCCCGGCCTCCCCCATGTACCCCACCTGCGTCGCCTTCGCCTGGGTGAGCCGTCACCCCCCCCTTCCCTTCCCGGGGTGGGGGGGGGCTGTGCTGCACCCCACATCCTCGCTGCTCCACCTGGGGGGCTTCTGGTAGCCCCCACAGCCTCCCCTTCATTGCAGGGCCCCCTACCCGGGGGGCCGGGGAGGCTGTGGGGGGCGCAGCCGGTGCGGCACGGAGCCAGCAGCGTTTGCTGGTGGCCTCTGCCAAAGCGCTGAGTCTCGAGGGCTTTTCCGTAACCAGCTGATCAGCAAACCCCGCACAGCTCCGGCTGCTGCCGCACCCCGGCCACCGGCACCGCCGCAGCCAATTTTCAGGGCGCTCGTCTGCCCCAATAAGTCTGACGAGGGGGACGTGACCCAGGCGGGGAGCTGGCACTTAGGCTGGCAGCGGGGGCCACGCGCCTTCTCCCCTCCTCCCCCCCCCCCCCCCCCCCTCCTCACTTTGGGGTCCCACCTCTCCGTCAGGTTTCCTTAAACGCCTGGTTCTGGTCCACCGTTTTCCACACGAGGGACACGGCTGTGACGGAGGTGAGTGGCACCCCCAGAGCTGGAGTGACTGTGGGCTTGGCCCCGAACCTGTGCTGGGGTGGTGGCATTCAGCTATTTTGGGGGGCGGGTGGGGGGTGCTGTGTGCCAGAGCCCTCCCCCCCCTTCCTCCCTGAGCCACCAGCACAGCTCACCCGGCCCCGATCCCGCAGAAACTGGACTATTTCTGTGCTTCGGCCGTCATCCTGCACTCCGTGTACCTGTGCTGCGTCAGGTGAGACGGTGGGGCAGGGCGCTGGGGACAGCGGTGGTGGCTGGTCCCCAGGGCTGTAAGTGACCCCTTCCTCCTCCTCCTCCTCCGCCTTCCCTCCCAGGACGCTGGGGCTGCAGCGACCAGCCTTAATCAGCATCTTCAGGGCCTTCCTCCTCCTCTTCCTCGCCTGCCACATCTCCTACCTGACCCTCGTCCGCTTCGACTACGGCTACAACATGGCTGCGAACGCGGCGATCGGTGAGACCGGGGATGGGGGGAGCCTGGATGGAGGGGTGCTGCGCCCACAGGTGGGTGCTCCCCTCACCCTGTGCCCCCCTCCCTGCCCTCCCCAGGGCTCCTCAACCTGGCGTGGTGGCTGCGGTGGTGCCTGCGGAACCGCCCGCGCCTGCCCCACGTCTGGAAGTGCGCGGCCGTGGTGCTGCTGCTGCAGGCGCTGGCGCTGCTGGAGCTGCTCGACTTCCCCCCCCTCTTTTGGGTGCTGGACGCCCACGCGCTCTGGCACATCGGCACCATCCCCCTCAACGTCCTCTTCTACAGGTCAGTGCCCCCCTCCCCCTCCTGAAAATATGGGTGCTGGGCACCCCAGGCCTTCCAACACTGTGCTGGGTGCCCCTCTCTTGAGGTTCTGGGGACCCCTCGGTGTCCCGTGGTGTGCTAGGAGTCCTCACCCATGAAACTGAGGTGATAGGGACCCCCCCCCCCCGCCTCTTGCCCACGGGGGGCTGGGTGCCCCCCCTTTAAAATCAGGGTGCCCCCCCGTCTTAAAATAGGGGTGGTAAGGGGCCCACTTTGGTCCATGGGATGCTCGGTGCCCCTCTGTTTCCCGTGGGGTGCTGGGGGCCCGTCTGTCACTCATGGGATGCGCGGTGCCCCCCCTTCTTGAAATCAGGGTGCTGGGGGCCCCCTTTTTGCTTGTGGGACCCCCCCCTGCTGCTGCTCCCTGGCTGTGTTCAGTGGGGGGTTTCAGGGCTCCCCCAGTTTTCCCGCTGCCCCTTCCCCCCTCCCCAGCACTGACCGCCGAGGGGGGGGCTCCCTGGAGGCTGTGGGGCTATGGAACTGAGAGGCCCCCCCCTGCAGCCCCCACCTCTCTGCCCCCGCCCCCCCCCCCCACAGTTTCCTGGTGGATGACAGCCTCTACCTCCTGAAGGCCAACTCCGACCTCTTCAAAGTGGACTAGAACTGCTGGGGGGGGGGGAGCACAGCCCCTCGTGCCCCCCAGGGGTCCTGCCCTGCCCTGTGCCAAGTGAACCCCTGCCCCCTGCCCCACCCCCCCACCCCCCCCCCAAGCTCCTTTCCCCGGTTGCCTTCTGAGTTTTTCTTTTCTTTCCATGCCCCCCTGCGCCCCCCATCTCCCCTCCTCGGGGTGCGGGGGGGCTGGGCACCCCACCCCCCCTCAGCTGCTGGTTGCACAGGGGCCGAGGGAAGCTGAGCCCCCCCCCCCGCTCTGGTCCCCACCCCCCCCCCAGCTGCTGCTGCTGAGCCAGGGGTCCTCCCTGCCATGGAGCCCGGCAGCCGTGAGGTGGCAATAGCTGCTGGGGCTGTGGTGCTGGGGGGGGGCTGTGTGTGTGTGTGGGGGGGCCGTGTGTGGGGAGGGGGGGCGGTGCGGGGGATGGGGGGGGGTGCGGGTGAGGGGGGGTCCTTGCTCAGACCTGCTGGCTGCTGGCTGGCTTTGGCAGGGGGGCTGTGTGTGATGTGTGGGGCTGGAGTGGTGCCTTGGGGCTGGGGGTGACACCCCCCCCCCCCTCCTCTGGCAGAGGGGCTGTGCCCCCCAGGGATGTGCGCCCCCCCCCCCCCCCCCCCCCCCCCTCTTGCCCAAGCGTGTTGTGGGGTGCGAATAAAATGGAGTTCAACCTGCGCCGTGCCTGGCTCTCACCGCCCTGTGCCCCTCCCCCCCCCCCCCCGCTCTGTGACCCCCACGCTGCCACTGTGCCCCTCCAACACTGCTCTGTGCCCCCCACACTGCCAGTGTGCCCCCCCCCCAACACTGCTCTGCACCCCACACACTGCCACTGTGGCCCCCCAACCCCCCACACCGCTCTGTGCCCCCCAACACCACTCTGTGCCCCCCACACTGCCAGTGTGCCCCCCAACACTGCTCTGTGCCCCCCCCCCCACCACTGTACTCCCCCAACACCGCTCTGCACCCTCCCACACTGCCAGTGTGCCCCCCCCCAACACTGCTCTGCACCCCACACACTGCCACTGTGGCCCCCCAACCCCCCACACTGCCACTGTGCCCCCCCAACACTGCTCTGCGCCCCCCCTGCCACTGTGCCCCCCCCAACACTGCTCTGCACCCCTCCCAATGCCACTCTGTGCCCCCCCCCCCCCCCCCCCTGTGCCCCCCCATGACCAGCGCACACACCACCCCCCCTTCCTTGCACCCTGGGTCTGCCCTCCCAGGCTGTGTTGTGTCCGCGTTCCCCCCCCCCACAGTGTCCCCCATTCTCCTTGCTGTCACCCCAGGGTGCACCCCACATCCACCCTGTCCTGCACCCCATTTCTCACCCCGTGCATGCCCCCCACCCCCACTCAACGTGCCCCTTATCCCGCCTGCACCCCCCCCCCCCCCAATCACAGCCTCCCCTTTGCCCCCCACCCCCCTACCCAGGACCTACAGGTGACCCCCCAGGGACCCCCCCCCAGGCTGTTCCGTGCAGCTCAGGCTTTATTGGGGGGTGCACCAGGGTGAGGGTGGGGGGCACCGCGTCCAGCTTTTGGGGCGAGGGGGGGCAGCCCCCCCCCCCCGCGGGGGGCTCCCTCAGGCCTCCGGCTTCTGCGCGTGGACAAAGAAGACGCCATCGACGTCGTCGACGCCGGTGCGGAGCGCGGGCGGCATGGCGTAGGAGCGGAAATCCCGGAGCGCGAAGCCGGCGGCGGCCAGCGCGGCGCGGACGTCGGCCTCGGCCAGCGGCACCACGGGCAGGCGAGCGGCCCCCGCCAGGTAGAAGGTCTCGCCCAGGGCCCCCAGCAGCACGACGTGCCCCCCCGGGCGCAGCAGCGAGCCCACGTGCCGCAGGGCCCGCGTGAAGGCGGCGCCGTCGGGGCTGACGGCCTCCAAGCAGAAGGCGGAGAGCAGCGCGTCGGCCGGCGGGTGCAGCGGGGCGCCCAGCGGCTCCGGCCGGTGCACGTCGATGGGCACGATGCGCCGCAGCCGGCCCCGCAGCCGCCGCTGCTTCTCCTGCCAGGGCTCCCTGGGGGGGGGGGGGGGGGCAGGGGTCAGCGGGGTGGCTTGGGGGGCAGCCTGGGGGATGGGGTCCCCTAGGGGGTCAGTCTGGCACCCATCGGGATGTGGGGATGGGGTCCCCTGGGGTCAGCCTGGGGGATGGGGTCCCCTAGGGGGTCAGTCTGGCACCCATCGGGATGTGGGGATGGGGTCCCCTAGGGGCTCAGTCTGGTACCCATAGGGATGTGGGGATGGGGTCCCCTGGGGTCAGCCTGGGGGATGGGGTCCCCTAGGGGGTCAGTCTGGCACCCATCGGGATGTGGGGATGGGGTCCCCTAGGGGCTCAGTCTGGTACCCATAGGGATGTGGGGATGGGGTCCCCTGGGGTCAGCCTGGGGGATGGGGTCCCCTAGGGAGTCAGTCTGGTACCCATAGGGACGTGGGGATGGGGTCCCCTGGGGTCAGCCTGGGGGATGGGGTCCCCTAGGGGGTCAGTCTGGCACCCATCGGGATGTGGGGATGGGGTCCCCTAGGGGCTCAGTCTGGTACCCATAGGGATGTGGGGATGGGGTCCCCTGGGGTCAGCCTGGGGGATGGGGTCCCCTAGGGGGTCAGTCTGGCACCCATCGGGATGTGGGGATGGGGTCCCCTAGGGGCTCAGTCTGGTACCCATAGGGATGTGGGGATGGGGTCCCCTGGGGTCAGCCTGGGGGATGGGGTCCCCTAGGGAGTCAGTCTGGTACCCATAGGGACGTGGGGATGGGGTCCCCTGGGGTCAGCCTGGGGGATGGGGTCCCCTAGGGGGTCAGCCTGGCACCCATAGGGACGTGGGGATGGGGTCCCCTGGGGTCAGCCTGGGGGATGGGGTCCCCTAGGGGGTCAGCCTGGCACCCATAGGGATGTGGGGATGGGGTCCTGCAGGGATCAGCCCAGCAGGGACAAGGACATGGGGATGGGGTCCCATGGGGATCAGCCTGGCACCCGCAGGGACACGGGGACAGGTTGCCACAGGGATCAACCCAGCACCCACAGGGATGTAGGGATGGAATCCCCTGGGGATCAGCCTGACACCTGCAGGGACGTGGGGACAGGATTCCACGGGGATTAACCCAGCACCCACAGGGACATGGGGACAGGATTCCATGGGTATGTGGGTCTGGGATCCTGCAGGGATCAACCCGAAATTCACAGGGACATAGGGACAGGATCCTGCAGGGATCAGACCAATGTCTGTGAGGCATGAGGAGGCATGCTTCTGCAGGGATCAGCCCAGCATCCGCAGGAACGTGGGGGCTGTGATCCCTTGGGATCAACCCAGCATCCATGGGGGTGTGGGAGGCTTTGGGAACGTGCTTCTGCAGGATCTGCCCAGTGTCTGCAGGGCTGTGGGGCTGGGATCCCATGGGATCCGGGGACATGCTGCTGCAGGGATGAGCCAGGCATCTGCAGGGCTGTGGGGCTGGGATCCCATGGGATCCGGGGACATGCTGCTGCAGGGATGAGCCAGGCATCTGCAGGGCTGTGGGGCTGGGATCCCATGGGATCCGGGGACATGCTGCTGCAGGGATGAGCCAGGCATCTGCAGGGCTGTGGGGCTGGGATCCCATGGGATCCGGGGACATGCTGCTGCAGGGATGAGCCAGGCATCTGCAGGGCTGTGGGGCTGGGATCCCATGGGATCCGGGGACATGCTCCTGCAGGGATGAGCCAGGCATCTGCAGGGCTGTGGGGCTGGGATCCCATGGGATCCGGGGACATGCTGCTGCAGGGATGAGCCAGGCATCTGCAGGGCTGTGGGGCTGGGATCCCATGGGATCCGGGGACATGCTCCTGCAGGGATGAGCCAGGCATCTGCAGGGCTGTGGGGCTGGGATCCCATGGGATCCGGGGACATGCTGCTGCAGGGATGAGCCAGGCATCTGCAGGGCTGTGGGGCTGGGATCCCATGGGATCTGGGGACATGCTGCTGCAGGGATGAGCCAGGCATCTGCAGGGCTGTGGGGCTGGGATCCCATGGGATCTGGGGACATGCTGCTGCAGGGATGAGCCAGGCATCTGCAGGGCTGTGGGGCTGGGATCCCATGGGATCTGGGGACATGCTGCTGCAGGCATCACCCCAGCATCTAGAGGGCTGTAGGGCTGCGATCCCATGGGCCAGGCAGCCACGATCCCGCAGGGATCCCGCAGCCCAGCACCGCCCAGCGCCTGGATCCCCCCCGTGTCTGTCCTACCCGCGTCCCTCGATCCTGCAGACGTGCTGGATGAAGGGGCTCCAGTCGAAGGCGCTGGGGTCCCCCCGCACCCAGCGCCCCAGCTCCTCCCGGTTCACCGCCAGGTAGTCGGTGGCCACGATCTCCTCAAAGTGGTCGCAGGCGCTGAGCAGCTGGTAGATGGTGGGACCCGAGCCCACGTCGATCAGCGTGCGCCCACGGATCTCACCTGGGGGGTGAGAAGGACATGGGGGATGGGGGTCCCACACCCAGTTGGGTGCTGCTGGGGGGACAAGGACAACCTGGGGGGGTCCCGCCCGAGGCGGGGGTCCCACCCTGGGCTGGGGAGAAGGGAGATGGACCCCGAGGTCAAGCCATGGTGGGGAGCGGGCAGGGTGGCTACCAGGGTGCTCTCCCACCCCATGCCTCAGTTTCCCCAGCCCCCTGCAAGGTGAGGAAGGGTCTTCCCCACCGCCCCCCTCACCGCTGGCGAAGGTCTCGGCCAGGCATCGCAGCTTCCAGGGCACCACGAACTCCTCGGAGGAGAAGTCGGCGCGGGGGGGCAGGTAGTTGTTCTCCAGGTAGGCGCGGGGGTCGAAGCGCTCGTAGCCCTCCCGGAGGGCGGCCAGGCTGCTCATGGCGGGGGGCTGCTCTGATGGCGCCCGCCCGCCCCCAAACCCGCCTTATATCCCCAGCCGGGCGGGGGGGGGCTGCGGTGAGCGATCCATCCATCCCTCCATCCCTCCATCCTTCATCCATCCCCATCCATCCATCCATCCATCCATCCGTCACGGCTAACCAGGTTAGCGCCAGCGCCCCAGGGCTGGGGGCCGCGGCTGGGCGCCAGCGCTGCCGGATGCGGCCCTGCGCTGAGCGATAACGCTCCGCTGCCCTCCCTGGATGCGGGGAGATGGGGGGGGGGGGGGCAGGATCCAGCAATCCTGGCTCCGATCCCTGTGTCCAGAAGCGTTGCCCACCCCCCCCCCCGGGATGTGGCTGCCCTCGCCGTGACTCCCCGTGTGCTGCCCCAGCGCCAGGGATGCTCAGCAGTGTCCCGTGGGGTGGGGATTGGGGACTGGGATTATTGGGGTGGGGATGGGATGAGGACAGGGATGGGGATTACTGGGATTGGGATGAGGATGGGAAGGGAGGTGGGGATTGGAGTGGGGAGAGGATGGGTATGGGAATGGCATGGGGACAGGGATGGGGATGGGGATGGGGACGGGGACTGGGATTAGTGGGATTGGGATGGGGATGGGATGGGGGCAGGGGATGGGAATGGCATGGGGGCAGGGGATCGGCAATGGGATTACTGCGATTGGGATGGGGATGGGGTGGGGATTGGGATGGGAATGGGATGGGGATGAGGATGGGGACTGGGATTAGTGGGATTGGGATTAGTGGGATGGGGGCAGGGATGGGGACTGGAATGGGGAGAGGATGGGGCTGGGGATTGGGACGGGGATGGGAATGGCGTGGGGACAGGGATGGGGATTGGGATTACTGGGATGGGGATGGGGGTGGGAATGGGAGTGGGATGGGGATGTGGATTGGGATGGGGAGAGGATGGGGCTGGGGATTGGGATAGGGCTGGGATCCATCTGAGCTCTCCCTGTTGCCTCCACCACCAGTGAGCTGAGCGTGCTGGCCCTCAGCCCAGCCCCTGGCAGGAGCCAGAACCACCAACCCTGCCAGCTCCCAGTGCTCCCAGTGTGCCCAGCACCCTGGGATAAAGGGCAGGATAAAACCCACTTATGGGGCTGATGAGAGGGCTGGGAGCAGTGGGGGTGGGGAAGGTGTTTAAACTGGTTCTCGAGTCCTGTGTGCAGGAGCTGCAGGTGGGCAAAGGCGGCTCATGGGGAAGGGGATGGGATGGGGACACCGGGAGGGGACAGGGACTGGCGGTGGCCCAGGGACAGCGGGATCCGGCCGGGTGGGAACAGCTAATCTGGGCACTGGCGCTGGGGCCATCCCGGACCCTGGCACCGGCCGGGCTGGTGATGGAGGGGAGGGGGCAGTTACATAAGGAGAAGGCTACCCCCCTCCCCCAAGGACACCCCCCCCCCCCCCCAAACCTGCCACCCTGGGCCCCACCAGCTGCCGGCAGGGTGCTGTGCCTCAGTTTCCCCCATTGCCCAGCAAGGTCCCCCTCCCCCTAAACCTTGCACCTTCCCCACACCATCCCGTGGGGGGAACTCGTACCCCTCCCCACCCTCCCCGAAGTGACACCGTCGGGGAGGCTGGGCGTTTTATTGCCGTACAAACACCATCATTTTTACACCCCCACAGAGCGCCCCGCCACAGCCCCCCACCCCCATTCCACAGCCCACCCCCACCCCCCCCAGGGCCCCGATTGGCCCCGGGTGGGTTTCAGCGCTCCCCATCTTCTCATCCCCTTCTCTTTGCCAGGGAAACTGAGTCACGCCCGCGGCTGCCGGGAGCCCCCCGAGCCGTGGCCGCCCCATCCCCACCAGCTTTCACGACACCCACTGTGGGGTGGGGTCCCCCGTGCGAGGGAGCCCACCCCCACCTGCCCCCACCACTCTGCGCTGCCTCTTCGGGGCGGCCAAGGGGACCCAGGTATCTGGGCCCCCCTGCCGCCCCCCAGCACCCTCCTGCCCCCTTCCCCCCCCCCAGGTCCCTCGTCACGCTCAGCCCCGCTGGGCCTCGTGCGAGAGGGAGCGGGAGAGGGTGCGGGGGACCCCCGCCTTGGCACCGCGGAGGTCCGAGGGGGCGAAGAGGGGCAGGGGCAGGGTGCGGGCGTAGGGCAGGAGGTGCTGGGTCAGGGGCTGCCCCAGGCACCCGAACTGCAGCAGCCCCCAGGGCGAGCGCTGCTCCAGCACCCGAACCTCCCCGCGATGCTCCAGCGTCTCCCGGCGCTGCTCGTCCACCTCTCGCCAGCACCACCTGGGCGTGGGGTGCTCATGGGGGTGGGAGTGGGGGCCCAGCGCCCCACAGGGACCCCCACGTCCTGCTCTGCCCCACTGGGGCCACCCCACCCTGCAGGGACCCCTGGAGACCCCCACGTCCCACCCCACTCTGCAGGGACCCCTGGAGACCCCCACATCCCACCCCCCCCTGCAGGGACCCCTGGAGACCCCTCATGGCCCAGCCACCCCACTCTGCAGGGACCACCCACCCCTCAGGGGTCCCCAGGTCCCCGCTGGCAACTCTGGAGACTCCCCACGGCCTCACCAAGCCCATGGGGACCCTTGGAGACCCTCCAGGAGCTGCACAGTCCCACGGGGACCACCCCACCCCGTGGGGACCCCTGGAAACCTCCATGTCCCACCCCACCCCGTGGGGACCCCTGGAGACCCCCACACCCCTCACAGCCCCATGTGGATGCCCAGCCTTCCCAGCTCTGTGAAGACCCCCCCCATCTCCCCACAGGAACACCCGAGACCTTCCCAGTCCCACTTAAGAGACCCCCCCCACCTCCCTGGAAGCCCCATGACCCCACAGGGACCCTTGGGGGGACCCCTGAGAACCCCACAACCCCATCAGAACCCTTGGAGCCCCCCAGAGCCCCAAGACCTTACGGAAACCCCACAGCCCTTGGGGACCCTCAAGCACCCAGCACCTCCTATAGCACCAGCACCCCAAAGACACCCCCCATGGGTGGCAGCGGTGCCCCTCACCCCTCCTCAGGCCTGGTGCTGAGCTCCAGGTCCAGCCACTCGGCGCTGAACGTCTCACGACGCCCCACGTCCTCCTCCTGCACATGGCAGCCCAGGCGGGCGCCCGAGAGCAGCCCCCCGCTGCGGACCACCGTGCTCGGCCCCAACATGCTGCCTCGGCCCCCCCTGCCCGCCCGCCCTGCTTATAACGGCCCCGCCGAGGCTATTTTGGGACGTGTCACTGGCACCGTGGGGACGGGAGGGTGCCAAGGGCCCCCTGGGAGCCAGTAGGGGGGTGGCACTGGGGACACGTGTGTCACCTCGTGTGCGTCTGGCCACGCTCAGCCCCATGTGCCCGCCAGCCGCTCGCCAACCCCACGGTGGCACCCCCGGCCCCCAACGGGGGGCAGACCCTTGTCGGCAACGTGATGGCACAGGCGGGACCCCCTGGCCCCGGCCCAGGGCACGTCTGGCCTTTCCGTGCCCGCCACGCCGCTGGCACCGGCCCCCGCGACCAGCCAACGCGATGGACCCCGGCGGCACTAACGGCTTTGCCGGTGCCCACCGTGGTGGCCACGCCACTGGGGTCCCGTCCCAGTGCGTCCCCCCACCAGGGCGCAGGGACTGGCTATGCCAGGCAAGCGGGTAGGGGGGTTGCTGGTGGCAAGCCCCCCCCCCCCCCCCCACCGGCTGGGCTATTTGTAGGGCCAACAGATGGGGGCTGCGAACAGACGGGCGCTCGCCGGGTGCCAACAGCCGGGGCACACGTGGCCACCGCTGCTGCCATGGGGGGGGGGGGGACACACGACACACACCGGTCTCCAGCCCCTTCCAGCCACGGTGGTCCCGCTCCAGGGCCGGGGGACATCCAGGGAAACCTTAGGATGCCCAGGAGCTGCCCGGTGCCACCACAGGATGGGGGACAGTGACACCCATGGCTGAAGGAGGCTGGAGGACGAGTCCTTTGAGCCCGGGGGGGGGGCGGGGGGGGGGGGGGGCTTGAGGCTGGCCCCCACCCCGCCGCCAGCGTTCCTCCTCGCTTTTATTTGCTCGGGTTACAAAGGGCACGTGGAAAACAAGGAGCTGCACAGTGCGAGGCTTTAATTCCGCCAAGCGCCGGCCCGAGGTGTCACCCCTTGGGGGGGGGGGGGAAGCACAGACCCCCAGGACAGGGGGGTTGGGGGTTGGGGGGGGGGGGGGGCAGAGAGCCCCCTGGGGCCCAGGCTGGGTGCCCCCCCCCCCTCCCCTCGCCGCAGTGCTGCCAGCGTGTGCCCCCGCGTGCGGGCGGCTTCGCGCTGTTGCCATTTATAGCCCAGAACACGGCACCGGCACTCGCAGGTAGAAAGCAACCGCAGTCGCCCCCGCCCCGCATCCGCCCCCTCCCGCACCCCCCAAAAAGGATCAAAGTCTCTGCTTAAGGCAAATCACACTCTGCCTCCGCCAGGAGCTGCGGGTAGGATGGGGGGGTGGGGGGTGCAGGGGGGGGGATGAGCTCAGCCGAGCCCCGAGGAGGGGCCCGGGCAGCCCCAGGAACAGCGAGGAGGGGTCCCCTGCACAGCCCCCCCCAGAGAGCTGGGCAAGGGGGGGTGGGGTGGGAGGTGGCACGAGCTGCATCTCTGCCCCCACATGCAGAGGGGCAGAGCCTGGCACGGGGCACGGACCCCCGTTCTCACCCTAACGTGGCTTCCTCCTCTGCTCCTCTTCCTCACGGAACTGAGGCACAAGCGCAGGAGTCTGGGGGTCACCAAAACCCCGGCGGGAGGGGATGGGGGGGGGGGGGTCAGACCCAGAGGAGGGCAGGGCAGGGGTTTGGCACGCAACCATCAGTGGTTTCAGGGCCCCGGTTAGGGGGAACGGGGGCAGGAGGAGCTGAGCACCCCCCGGCCTCATGTCAGCACTGTGAGTACACGGCCCCATCCCTGGGGGGTGGGGTAGGGGGGGGTCGCAGGGTCCTCTCCCGGCTGTCCGTGTCCCCCCACCCCGGCCGCAGAGGGGAGAGGGCAGAGGAATGTCCGTCGAGGGCAGGTCCCCGCTGCTCACGGCTTGCCGCAGAGCTCGCCCACCCGCTGCCGGAGGTGGAAGGCGAACTCGAACATGGTGGCAGCCAGGCTCTGGTGGATCAGGTACCGGGGCAGGTGACCCTGCGGGGACAAAGGGACAAAGAGGGAGCGTGAGTCAGGGCAGCACAGAGGCCCAGGGCTGGTCCCCATCCTGACCCGGCGGTGCTGAGGGATGCACAAGCACCGCAGCGGGGAGCTGCCGCTTCCAAGGAGCTGGCTCCGGGGGAGGAACCGAAACGCATTTTGATTTCTCTAAAAAAGCCCTGCACGACTCAACCCCAACCGCCTCGGCCCGGGCTCCGTTATGCAGAAAAAAAACCAGAATCCTGAGCTGCCTCCGCGGGGGAAGGGAGCTGAGCAGGGCTGGGAGCAGCACCGGGGGCTCACGGGGGGGTCCTGAGTGCAGGCAGGGATGGCTGGCCCACTCCCCTGGGGGGGGCAGGTAGGCACAGGAGGACCCCCCCCCACCATGTCCTGGGGTGTTTCAGCCAGGCAGGCAGGCACAGCCTTTTTCCTGGACTTTTTCCTGGACTTTCTCTCCCCTTGTGACACCGGGAACAGGAGGCTCCGAGCACTGGTCCAGGGGCCAGTCCAGGCACCTCCCTGACAGGAGCTCTGGGACGAAGCTCCAGCACTGACACAAACACACACACACGTGTGTAATCCTCACCCTTGGCCGCAGGAAGGGATGAGCCGTGTGCTATAAATACTTCTCCAGGGCCAAAGGAAATAACAAGGCAGCCCAGAAGAGGGGTCCGGGCACCAGCAGAGCCCTTCAGGAAGATGGTGGAAGCAGTTGACGGGTTATTAATAGCTCGGCTGCTACGGCATTTCTTCCAGGAGCGGAGGCAGGCAGTGGGCGAGTGCTCTCCGGCCCGGGAAGCACAAGGAACATCTTTCCTTTCGGAGCTCCCATCTTGCACGACCAAGCGGGTTTGTTTTCCCTCCAAACTCGCCCATCACGGCGGGGCGGAAGAGGCAGCGGAGCCAGATCCGTGCAGGAAAACACCTCTCCGGGGCACGAGGCCACACTCTGCTCTGCCCCTGCTTGCGCCAACCGGGCAAGGGCTCCTCCAAATCCTTCCCAAAGCTTTTCCCAAGGCAGGCAGGAGCTGCTCGACTTTGTGGGGAGGGAGGGAGGGACGTGGGAGGGGAGGGGGCCGCGCAGCTTTGCAGCAGAGCGCTGATGAATGGGGCCTTTGTGCTCGCTGCTGCAGCGCCGTTACCACGTCAGCCTTCAGCGGAGGCAGAAAAGGGGCCAGCTCCGCTCCCCCCCCAGCCGCCCGAGCCCCCGCTCCCTTCGTGCGCTGCCTTTTGTCTGGGCCACCAGCGAGGACCCGACACGCAGCTCCGCAAATAGCTCCAAGATCTGGGTCATCTCGTAAGGCCAACGCGCCTTTTCCCGGGCACGGATGCAACCCCCCGCGCTCCCGGGGTGGGGGGCTACGTTCGTACCAGGGTGCCTGGGAATGGGGTGAGTGAATCGACCCCTTCAGCGGGTTCCTGGGAGCAGCAAACAGCCAGACAACACTTCACATGCCCCAGAGAGGTCCCCAAAGAGGATTCAAATAAAAATCTCGCCCCCAGCCCTGCACACAGAGCTGTGAAACCCCTAAGCGAGATCAGAGATCAGGTAAGGGAGCGCTTCCCTGCCCCACACCGGGACAGAGAGGGGGTTTCAGGCAGCGTTTAACCTCCACCTGCAAAAGTCTGGTCCCTTTAGGGCAGCCTTTGATAATGCAGCCGCTGTGGGCACCGAGCGGGTCCCCAGCACGCAGCCGAGCGCCGCGGGGGCTGCCGGAGCCTGCTGCTGAGCCCTGCTGGGGACAGGATGCGGCCACAGCGCTCGCCCGTCAGCAAAGAACTGCCTTTACCTTCAAGTCCGTGTTGAGAATCCAGATGAACGTGCAGACCCTGGGGTTGCTGGGACATTTCAGGACGATGAATCCTCCCGGTCCATTCTCACCCCTGCGGGGAAGCGAGAGCACGCGGTCAGAGCTGGGGGCTGGCTGAAAAGCCAATTCTCCTGACGCCCTGGGGTGCACCGCACCGATCCTGCGCTAGCTCCTGCAGCGGCAGCAGCCATCTCCTCCGCCTGGCAGCCAGGACTAGAGCCCAGCGGGGTAAGAGCAGATGCGCGGAGTGCCCGGGAAGGTATCTGCTTTGGCTGTGGGCACACGAGCAAGCGTGGCAAGGCAGGTTTCCCACAGGTGCCTTGGCAGAGGTGGTGCCAGGGCTGCCGCGGGGCTGCCGGCTGAGAAGCAGCCTCTGGACTGTGCCAGCCCAGCCGCCAGCGGCTCTGCACCGCGGGGAGGTTTCTGTGGCACAACCCTGTGGAAAAGGGGGGCAAAGGAGAGGTCCCAGGGAAGCCGAGCGGCTAGGGAAAGCCTGCGCGGTCAGGACAGGCTCGGCGCAGGGAGCCTCGTCACTGCAGCCCCCAGATCCTGCCTCGCACCATCTGATCCGTCTCAGAGGCACGAGCTGTGCTCGCACACACAGCCCAAATACAGATTTCCTTTCCCCGTTTCAGGAACACGCTATTTTTGCTGCGTACGTTTGCAAAAAGATTTTTCTAGGCCCTGAAGTCCCCGGCTCTTAAATAGACTGAGGCGGCTCTAACGGCTCCCAGTTAAAATGTCAATTGCTTTAACCAGATTATTAGGAAAAACAAAGTCAGTGCGCGAAGTGGCACAGCTGGGCCCTGGGCACCGGAGCAGACAGTAACAAGGAGTCCTTGTTTGAGGAGACTAACCCCGCCGAGATCCATCACCAGCCGGGCGAAGCTGTCCCTTCGGAACGGGAGAGGCCAAAGACCTGCTGACACTTTGGGAGCCAGTCCATCCTGACGCAGCTCGTTTCACCCACGGGACCGTTTCTTAATGTCTGCAGCCTTTAAAGTCAGTAAGTGACCGGCTGAAAAGGCATCCGAGAGGCTCAAAGCGAGCCCCGGTCAGCTGTTTACTGCCCCTCAGAAATGGCAGCTGGCCCTGTTTGGGAATTAACCGTTACACAAACAGGATGCGGCTGGGGTTGGGATTTGTGCTGGTACTGGTCGGTACCTCCACTCCCCTGAGTAGAGAGCTGGGAAACGCCCGAGCAACACCGAAAAGCACAGAGAGTTTCTTTAACAAAGGAAGAAGAACAAGGGAAGCAAGGTTGAGTTCCACAAATAGATTAGCTTCCTGCAAACGCTGCCAGCAAGACAGCAGGGTTTGCATTTAAAGTGGCTCTCTGCCCTAAGCTTAAGCAAAGGGCGTGTGTCAGATACCAGCTTAAAAAAAAAAAAAAAAATAAATAAAAAATAACAGAAGCTGCCTCTTACCTGACATACTTGGAGAGCGGAGGCTTCAGGCTGTGCGTGGTTGACATCCCTGAGGAAATGTACCTGTCTCTTCTTCTCTCGATCCGGCGCACGTTCACGAAATCCCTAAGCAAAGAAAGGGCGCTGAGTGCTTCGAAAGGGGGCACGGGGGCTTTGCAGGAGCAGCTCC
Source organism: Falco punctatus (assembly GCF_963210335.1). Taxonomy (NCBI): domain Eukaryota; kingdom Metazoa; phylum Chordata; class Aves; order Falconiformes; family Falconidae; genus Falco; species Falco punctatus. The sequence continues at coordinate 2,470,602 of NC_137599.1, read as the reverse complement.
CGCTCGCCGGCATTGCCGGGAGAGGCTGGGGCAGGGGTACATCAGCAGCCGGACAAAGCACAGCGCAGCACTGGCATCAGGGAGACCCACTGAGGCAGATTTGGAGCTTCCAGCCTCCTGCCAGAAAGGCCTGGAGGAAACTTGAGGGGCTCCTCGCCTCGGGGAGCCAGTCCTGCCTCGCTGACACCGGGGTTCCCCGCCAGCGCCGGGCGGCTGAGCCGGGGCAGAGCGCTCTCACCACCGTCCGATGCTTCTCTCCGCGTTTCAGGAGGGTGTTTTAGGGGCTCGGGATTAAAACAGTGGAATAAACTGACCTTGGGGAAACAACACCGCCTGCAGCCCCAGCTGCCACGTCATACGAGACGATCGTGTTGTCTTCGACCCGCTGCAAAATCTAGGGGAGGGGGGGGGGGTGGGGGGGCAAAAAAAACCAGGAAATAAAATCCAAAAAAAACCCCCACAGAGAGCGATTTCCTCAGACTGTGCCTGCAGGTCTGCACGTGCCACCAGCTGGGTGATACGGACCCCTCCCCTAAAACAGCACCGGGCTGCAAAGCACCCAGAGCATCCTCAGCAGCCACGGTGAGGCCGAGGGGGGCGAGCTCTCGGGCAGCGCGTGCCCAGGTTTGTCTCCTGCTCTGGGACACCCATCCCCCTGGTTTTTGGGGCTGGGGTTGGGGGGCACAGGCGCTGCCTCCGGCTCCCTGCCACACCAAGAGTGCAAAACGCCCAAACCCTACCCAGCACAAGCAGGCTTGGCTCCGCCGCTGGCCCATCTCCCTGCCCACCTCATGGGCTTTTGGATGGGCACACGCATGCAGCTGGCTACCGCCGAGCATTCGGATCGTACGGATGAGCGGCGGAGATTTAACGCCTCAGCGACTCCGATCCAGCGAAGCTCCAGTAGGGCCTGGGCACCGCCGACAGGCTGTGTTGGACTGGGAAGCTCCAACTCTCCGCTCCAAGGAGCTCCTGTGATTAAGCCATCTTTGTCCGGCACGCTCACCTGGCAAGCTGCCACTGTTCTGTTCCACAGGATCATCTTCTCAGGCTGGAGAATAACCTCCTGGTAAACCGTTTCAGCAGAGCACTGCAGGAAAGCCTGAGGACAGAGAACCAGAGCAGTTAGCCCAGTCCCTCGCTCCGCCTTGGGAAGATTATTTTTAAGGAACACGGGGCAGATCACAAAGAACAAGGGAGATAATACAGGAGGGGAGCGGTGAGGCTGGTCCGGCGCAGGCAAAGCCAAGGCTGTCGCCCCTCTGCCACAGCGCTCTCCTTCCCCGGGGGAGTCAGAGGGGACAGAGCAGACCCCGGGTTTCGGCAGTCGCCTGCCGAGGTCCGTGCAAGGACAAGTGTCCGTCCGTCCGTCCCACGGCGAGACGGACGGACCTCGGGGCTGACTCAGGCTGGCTCCTCTCCCGCCCTCGCCCCACATCTATCAGCACTTCTGCTGCGTGCACGACTGCTCCGGGAAGTTGCTGAAAAGCTATTCTGAGCTCCAGCACAGACAACATTCATTTCTCCACCTCCCCGTGGGACAAGGGATCTTTGGAGGCAAATGGTTAATGCAGTAAAGTGAGACCATCCAGCTTTTTCTTGCAAATACAGAGCTGCTCCGTTGGCAGCTCCTGCCAGCGAGGCAACATATGCACTGGAACAAAGAAAAGCCACCGCAGCACCAATGCTTCATTAAAGCGTGGTTTACAGCCAAGCCACTCCAGCGAGAGGGCACAGAGCAAGGCACTTCCGAGCAGCTCTTCTCAATGCCAGGCAGCAGCAGACGCACGCTCAGCCCTGGTCTTGCTGGCAATTAGTTCCAATTAGCCTCCTTGGTCAGATTAGTCCTAGATGCTGGGGTTGGAAGCGAGTCTTGCAGTCACCTGCTCCCATTTCTACCAGCAGAGACTGGGGCCCAGCGTATTTGCTGGGGAGTTTGTCCGCCAGCCAAGGGGCTTTCCTGGAGAGATTCCCTAGAGTGTGCGGTGCCGTTCATCTGTCTCAAGCAAAAAGAGCGTGCTCTGCAGCCTGACCTGTCCTGCCAGGGCCAGCAACGGGCGCGAGAGCTGAGCCGTGGCTCCGAGCAGAGCTGTCACTCTTCACCTGGTACCACGCAGACTAAAGAAGCGGCCCGGGAAGGTTCTTACCTTTAAGATAAAGGTCTTGCCATGGAAAGGTATTTCAAAAGTGTAAACAACGTCACCAAAGTCCTGTGCAAGACATAAGTTACATTTCTGTTAGCAAATAAATCGCTTTATCTGGGGTAAAGCCTGCTAGTCTGCAAACACAAGCCCTCAAATGTCCCCTGTCCCCATCCCCCACCCCCAGGCAGTAACCCCAGTACGGGAGCCACGCTGGGCACGTTTCGGATGCACATGCCCATATTTCCATAAACAAAACAATATCCAGAGAGGCAGCAGCGACGAGACAGAAAAAGAATCTACCCCATGCCAGCCTGCAAACTCCACGTCAAGGTCAAATTCTCTTTGTAGCGAGCTACCGACACCAGGGTAAGAGAAAGGGGTGAGTCTGCCAACGCCGCTGTTGTTACCTACATCTGAGAAGAGACTCCCTGGAGGGGTTAGGGGATGGACAGATGATAACCTTTCATCATTAGCCCTGTGTTAAACTCTGATTAGTCTATTTAAATCCATCCCCCTTTGGATAAAGAAAACAATCTGCCCAGCTAGTTTGGCATCAGACAATGGATCACTTGACAAGGGAATTTTAAACACCAGATGAGACTGCAGTTTGCAGGACGCTCACCCGAATCGTGCCGCGAGCCCGCAAGCAGAAAGCAAGGTTGGTTTTAGGGGGCAGAGGCAGTGACCCTTTCTTCCCAGCCTTCGGAGAGAAAAGAGCTCTAGGGACCCCAGAAAACTCTGCTGTAGCCCAGGGGATGAACCAGCCTGGCGAGGACACAGGCAGGGCAGGGCCCGCTTTGCTTTGTGCGCTGCCCGACACAAGAGCTGCGACTTGCGGATGCTTCGACGAAGCCACGTGAGAAGGAAGATGCCAGGCAGTGACTTGTCCCCGATTTACGTTCCCAGCACTCGCAAGGTCCCTGTCCCGGGGAAGGGTTGGGGGACGACGACACACAAACAGCTTTAGGGGTAGGAAGAGCAGTCTGCATCCCGCTCTCCTGCTGCCACGTGGGCCAAAGCTGGCCCAAAAGCCCCAAGCCCAGCACGGCTTGGTCTCCCCAGCACGCCCTGGTCTCCCCAGCACGCCCTGGTCTCCCCAGCACGCCCTGGTCTCCCCAGCACGCCCTGGTCTCCCCAGCACGCCCTGGTCTCCCCAGCACGCCCTGGTCTCCCCAGCACACCCAAAGGCATCTTGCTGTGGAGCAAGGGCAGGGGCTGCGCCAACGGGGCCCTCCCCACGCCGGCACCACGGCTCCGCATCACAACGCCCACCCAAAGGTGAGCTGTCCGCCCCTGCCCGCCTGCTGTCTAGAGGGGAGGAGTGATGGGCTCTCTCCTGTCAAACAGGAAGGCAATTAAACGTCTAATTAAATAAGAGGGGATTTTACATTTAACTGAACTGGAATAGATTCCTAATTCAATCAGGTAATTGTAACGCTTGTTAATTTTTCATGTCGCAAGGAGGTTTCAAAAGCCTCATTTGTCCTCCCGTTTTTGCTAAGCCATCCGTGCCCTCTGCCAGCAGCGCTGCCCGGCAGGTGGGGCGGGGGGGGACGACACTTGCATTGTTTTTCTCGAACTTCCAGTTCTCTTCCTGGGCGAGGATTTGGTCCACAACCTCCATCGCGTCTTTGCCTTGTCGGACATACTCTTTCTCCTAGGAGAGAAGAGAGAATTTCATTAGCTGGGTTTGCAGAGAGCCTGAAGCGCGCGTGCAAGGCTTCCGACCCCCCTCCCAGGGCTGGCAGAGGGAAAGGGGATATCTCCCATCACCACACGGCAGAAATCTCTTAATTTGGGTCACAGAGGCTTCATTTTGGAGCCGAGAGTCACGCTCCCCGCCCTGGCTTGTATCCACACACCAGCTGCGCCTACCAGTGAGCCTCCCGCCTTAACGTAAGGGTTTCCAGCAGGCAAAGGGCTATGAGATGCGGAGCTTCCTTCGGCGGAGGTGCCAGAACTGGGGCTGAACGGCAGCAGAAGCACTTGGACAGGAGCACCAAGCAGCCTGCGCCCAGCCAGGCTTCGGGGAGGCGAAGGACGGCCCCGCGAGCCGCGAATCGGCAGGGATGGTCGGGGCGATGCCCTTCGCAGTATGTGACCGCGTAACCGGGGACCAGAGAGGGAAGGGGAGAGGGGGCCAGGTAGGAGGCAGAGCCAGAATGACATCCCTGCAGGATGCTGGAGGGAAGGGTGCGCAGCTCTGGGGAAGCGGGTTAGTGTCGGGTGGCCCAAAGGACCCTCCGTCCTGCGGCGGCCACGCTGCCACCGGTCCCAGGGCACACGGGGAGCAGCCTGGGGGCAGGCAGGGCTCCTCAGCCCCATGTCCCCAGAACAGAAGGCTGGGAAATGAGGGACAGCAGCAGCCTCTGGTGCTCTGCAGGTACAGCACCCTGATGGGGCTGCAGGATTGCCAGAGGCTCCTGCAGCCCTGGCTCAGCCTGAAGCCGATGTTTACCTGAGCTGTCAACACCTTCCTCCCTGCGCCTTCCTCATCCGACTCGTTGTCCGACCCTGGCCGGGGGAAGCCCACAATTAACACACAGCTAACGAAGACCCCACTCAGACAATCTCCCTCTCACCTTCCCACGGGGGACAGCCAGGGTCCGATCCCCGCACCCTACCCTCTGGCAAGGGCCGTCAGTGGGGACAACCCTGACACAAGCCGGGTCCTGCCCCCCCAAACGCCTCGGTGCCGCAGCTGGCTGCCGGGCTCGGCTCTCCGGCAGGCTGAGCGCGGCGTCAGCTCCACCGAGACACCTGCCCCGGCTGCCATCCCCTCGCTCCCGAGCAGGGGAGGTCTCTGGAGCCGGCACGAGGTGGTGTCACAGGGCAGTGGCCTGGTGCCAGCTCTTTATCCTCACCTGCCTGTGGCAACTCGCCCCCCTGCCCTCATCCCGAGGGCAGGATTTTTCAAGTCCTTCAACCGCAGCTAAGAGCATTTAATCCCAGGACCACAAAAGGCTCCAGTTTCCCACCGAGCTGCAGCCAGGCGTGCAGGGCTGAGCACACCGGTGCTCCGCAGATGGCACAGAGACAGCATGGCCGTGCCTCCTCTGCCCAGGCACGGGCGCCGTGCGAGGAGAGAGGAGCCTGTTTTGCAGTGTCAGTTCTTGGAGGCCCTGCCACCCGCCACTGCCAAGGGCCGGGATAACGAGACAGAGCTCGGGGAGCGGGGGGAGGTGATTACGGAGGCGAAGAGACCCAGGGAACAAGCTGGGGAATGAGGCAGCCCGGCCACCGGTGAGGTGCCAGAGCAGGAGAGCACGTCTTACCTGCGAAGGACTCCGGTGGGGAGTAGAACTGTCCCTCGGAAAGGGCTCGGGGGTAGAGCAGGGGGCCACGGGAGGCTGCAGCCTCGGCTGCCAGGTACCCTGCGAAGCAAAGCACCAGGTTTTACACACACACGGCATCCAATGCTTCGAAAACCAAGGGGTCCTGGGGTTGAACTGGGAAGAACTGGGGTTGAGGGTACTCAAGCACCCTCCCAGCCACTTTCTTCCAGATACAGCCGGTCTTTTCGCCCCGACACCAGCCAGCCCACAAGCTTTTCAGCTCCTATTGCCTCCTCTTTTGTTTGAGACATTTTATCTGCATGGAGATCAATGGGCTCTTCTGCTTGTCAAATCCAAAGGCGATTAAGCGTCTAATTAAATAAGAGCTTCCCCTGGAAGCAATTTGGAACCTGAGCCTAATCCAATAGAAGCATTAAACACTTGACCATTTTTCATCTTAAAGCCTCCTCGCAAGACCCAAACATCCTCTGGTGTTTTCCAGTCAGTCAGTGCATTTCTGATCGAGCCCCGCTTGACAAATCCTCCTTCTTTTACGTGCCATTTTCCAGTCCTCTTTCATCAGCTGAGCCTGGGAGAGCCACAAACTCCTCTGGCTGCTTTAGGAACAGGCAGCCACGGCAGTCCAGGCTGAGCACCCACTCCCTAGAGGGACCCCTGGAAGTTACGGGTGCCCGGCGCTGCGGGATAATTCGTAAAGCATGAGGTCAGACTCCATCTCCATTTAGTCTGACCTCGGCGACCAGAGGCTGTAAAATTTCACACCCCATAACTCACGCCATGCCCCCATAACGTGGCCGTGACCGAAGCAATCCTCTCTGGATCCGGGCTGGAGACCTTTCAAAGACCGATATCCAGAGACGGAGAGTCCCAACAGCCCGCCTGGCATTTGTCTCACTGTTTCAAAACATTTTCTCCGATGCGGAGGTGAGCTCTCTTTCCAACACGTCTGGCTTCAGGATCCAGACATTGGGGAATCTGGCACGTTTTTTCTCCGCTCAATTAAAAGATGCTTTTTATAATCTGGTATTTTCTTCCCCTGAAGGGACTTCTATACCATAACAGAATTGAGTCAGGCACTTACCAGCACAGCCAGCCTGGAGATCACTTCTCCATAAATGTCGTATCTGTCAAGGTGCTGCCAAAGCAGCAGAAACCCCAGGCCTGGTAGCCTCATCTGCCAACTCCTACCAGAGCGGAGCAAAATACTCACATCGTTCCTCTTCTGCTTCCTGAGTTAGGACTTTAAAATCCAGGAACCAAGTCTCTAGCCAAGCAATGACAAACGAGACGATAGGAAGTAAATAGCCGAAAGCCCCTTTGGTCAGAAGCTGCGTGGAAGAAAAGGAGAAACCACAGGGAGTTGCCACCAACGGGAGAAGAGCGGCGTCAAGTAATCACAAAGCAATCCCCTGCGAGCCCAAGGAAACCAACCTCGGAGAGGATGACCTTCACAATCAGGAAGGCACTGGATACCAACGTAGTGACCTGAAAAATAAATTTACCTCTCTCAAATCCCTGCAAACTCCAGGCAGGGAGAGAAAACTCAAAAAAAAAAAAAAAAAAACCAAAAAAACCAAACCCCAGGAAAGCCAAAATTGCCGCCTTACCGCTATGACCCACCAGTGGCGCAGCTTTACGATTGCGTAGGCCAGCAGCAACACAAAAAAACGAAAGAAAGCCAAGACCTTGAAAAACAAAAAGCCATCGACACTAGTCACTGCCCTTGTCCCTCTGCCGGGTGCTGGGAGGACACAGGCCCAGACCCCAGACCCCATCGCCTGACAGATGGGGTCAAGGCTGTGACCTGCCCCATCTCGCCCAGCCAGGCGAGGGGCAAGGCTGCGGGGAGACCCCAGCCCCCTCCCCAGCACGCAGACCCTCCCTGCCCAGCCTTTGACCGTGCCACCCTTAGCTCCAAAGCTGCTTCCTCGCCTGCAGCAGGCTGGGATACTCACAAATATATCAAAGAAAGAAGCCTTAAATTTGTACTTGATGATTTCATTCTCCAAGTTCTTCTGAATGCCATCCTTGGTCTGAAGGGGAGAGAGGAAAGCAGAAAGCTATTGAGTGCACTGATAAGAAACTAATGGTAGAAGGAACCCGGCCAAGCGGTGACCAGAGGTTACCGCCGGGTCAGGTTATGCATCAGGCATACAAATGCCTGCTGCGTGCACGCCGCCGCCTCACCCGCCAGCGCAGGAGCCCGGGAGGACACAACAGCCCGTTTCCCCCTCGGATTCACACCCGAGTCGGGTACAGCCAGAGCTGGAGCAGCACAGGGGTACCTCAAACACTTCCCCGTGGGAGCTTTCCAACAGGGAAAAGCCGCTCCCTCGGCTCAGCACATCCAGCGCCACCGCATCACAAGTCTCACAGCCTAAAGCCCTTGGTCAGACACCACCTCCCACTCCTTCCACGCGTGGCTTCAGGTGACAGACTTCAGCTGTACGGCAGGAGCCGTGGAAAGAAGGAAAAACGGCAGGGAAGTGTTCTTCTAGCACCTTCGGTACCGCGCTGAACAAAAACATCTCCCCCGCCAGGGCTCTCAGGGGTCACTCAGCAACCTGGTGGAATTTAAGCTGCGAGCATCCTCCTCGTGCAAAGCACCGAGGGGTCCCCTGCTCCTTTCTTCCAGGCCAGCTGGCTTCTCACAGCAGGGCCCAGCTGCCCTCCTGGAAAGCTGACGGAGGGAGTCAACCAGCAGGTTCAAACGTACTGGCAAAGGGGAAGAGGGAGGAGAGGAGGACAAGGGACAGGCGCAGGCACAGGCAGGCTGCAAGGAAACCTGAAAGAGGCAAAACCGCTTTCTGGAATAGCGTACGGGAGCGTGGAAAAAGCTCACAGAAGAGCTCTCTTGCCTCACGCCGAGACAATCCGGGGCCCCGAGAGCCCTGGTACTTTTGACACCATAAATCCTCTTCTCGGGAGCCTGGAATCGCTGTTTATGAGGAAGCGGATGGCTCAGGTAACTGGAACAAATGTTTCACCTTTAGGCTATTGGTTTGAATGCCGCCCAGCTGGCCTGGAAGCTGGTGGAGGCTGACAGCTGTTTGATGATCTGTGAGAAACAAGTTGGTGGATCTCAGGCCAGTTCTTGGCAGCCTGGTGGCCTGGCACCCTCTTGTCAGACAGTCCAAGGACAGAAGAGGCAGCCATCGGGAAACGGTCCCTCTAGGTCAGGGCTGGTGCTTAATATTTGGGGGGGGGGGGGGGGGCGGGGGGGGGGGGGGGGGCAAAGCAGTTCTGCACTATTGCTTTATCTGATCTGCAGCTGCAGGGCTCGTGCCAGCCAGCTTTGCTGAAAGCTGCTTCCCCGCGCCACGGCTCCGCTATGAGATGCTGCAGGAGGAACGAGACACAGGGAAGGCTCCGGATTATGATTTCCGAGAGGTGTTCTCTCAGTTTAAATACAACTGCCGTGAACGAGGAAGAAGGACCGTCTGAGGCATCTCTGCCTCCGAGAGCAGCAAGCTCGCAGAATTCCAGTTTGCAGGCAACAGACATTTAACGAGGGCCAATTTGCTGGGCTTTATCTCCCAGCAAAGGAAACTGTTTGATAAAAAAAGCATTAGTCATGATATAAAATCGTTGCTCTTCATAACTAGGCAAATAAGCTGTCCTAATAGCTTTAAATATGCAGCATTTCAGCTCAGGGCCCAAATATCAGCAGTTAGTCACTCATTAATGGCTACCTGCAAGACCCACGTTCAGAATCACCCTGGTGACCGCGCTGGCAGATTATCTCCCCGGGGCTGGATTTTTTGATTTGCAGACGGCACCCCTCCAGAGAGCAGAGAGAACAGGGACAAGAGCAGGAGGCCAGGGTCCAAGTCTGGCGTGCTGGTGCAGGACACCATCGGCATGGCTGGAATGCTGGCTGAGAGATGCTTTTTCCTAAGCGGGGCTGGGGGTTGGGGGGACAGGGGTCTTTTCATGACACAGCGCAGTCGGCTGAGGTGGGCAGGGTGAGGGAGCTGCTGGCTGGGACAATCTGTTAAGTGCAGACACCCAGGAGATAAGCAGGGCAGAGATAAGAGCCGCTAAGTGAATGCAGGATGCAGTGCTGATAAATAAAGGCCAGACACCGGCAGGGCTGCACGCAAAAGCGCCGGGGTCTATCTGTTCATCTCCCCTCTCTGCTCAGCTTGTTCCAGGGGAGGACATGTCGTACCTGAAACCAGTCGGGACCAGTTCAGGAAAAATTAATAATTTAAAAAAAAATAAATAAATAAAAAAATATATATACAGCCCAGGGAGTATTTTCAACTTGATGGGATTGAGGTAAATAAAGTGGATTTCCCTGGTCATTGCAACAGTTGGCATGCTGAGCAAACACAGCAGCCTGCACAGGTGTGACAGCTGCTTCGGAGAGGACCGAAACCCTCCCGCTCCCCTTCGCTACTCCCCTGTGTGGTGGAGCAGCATCTCCAGCTTTCAGAAGCCGGGATGAGATGTTGGGACCGAAGCTCAAAGCCCTTTTTGTCTCTGCCCACCAGCTGGGTGGGTGAGAGGAGGGTCCGCACACCCTACCCCGCTCCTCCGACAAGGCACCGCAGCGAAGCTGGCAGCTGCTTGGCAAACGCAGCGAGCGGCTTCGCTTCAGGGAAGCAGGAGAGAAATTGGGCCAACTGCTCAACCTGGCGATTCCACGGACCCCCGACCTTGTCACGCTGCGACGCAGAGCGCTACACGCAACGGCGTTAACGACCCTGGGCAGCCACAACAGAGCCCGGTTGCAGGAAAAGAGCCGGACTTTCGTTTACACTGGCTGCGCGGCGGTTTCTCTGCCAGCACAAATCAGCAAAGCGCTGGGAAGAACAAACAAAGACTTGGCCCAAGACTTTTGAAACAGAGCAATTAACGTGGAGGGAACTGAATTTCAAAAGCATGACTTCAAAGGGCAAAGGCTGCACAAATTCGCTTCCCCCAACTTACATTCAACTCGATTATCCACAATAAAGAGATGAAGAGCAGGTCGAAGGTGACAAAGAGGCAGAAGGTCCTCCTCACATCTGAGATGGCTTTCCTCTTCTCGGGAGAGAAGTAGCAATACGGGGAGAAGCCCTGGCTCTGGGAGAACGAGGTGCTGATGGACGCTATGGCTGGGAGGCTTCGTTCCAGGTCGTGCTGCAGCTCGGTCGGTTTGCTCATCCTCGGCCCAAGTGACTTGGGTCCTACGTCAGTCGCGGCAACATCTGCCAAGTCGGTGTGTCACCTGTGGGGAGACACAAAGGGGACCCTCAGGCCTCTGGATACCCCTTCTCAAGGCACATGTTCCTACTACCAAACGAGACAGGGTCTGTTTTACACAGCTCCTGATGGAAAAGGCGAACGCTGGCTCCCAGGCTGCCCAAGAGCCGCCCTCTCTGAAGCCAGGACAGGCAGGGCTCACCCCAGGGCTGCCCTCTGGCACCCCACGTTCCCCAGCACAGGCAGAGACCTGCCCCCCCTCTTGCTCACTGCAGGGAAGGAGGAATCGGCTGGGAAAAGCTTGGAGGTGCAGGGGGTCCACGGAGCTCCCAGTAAGCATCACTGGGACCCAGAGGCAGCCCGGCGAGCCAAGCTGGTGGCTACAGCCCGCAGCCAGAGCAGCAGATGGCAAAACCACAGAGGGTGTTTCCACAGAGGCTGAAAGGGAGCAGCTCCCGGGATCCCAGAGCCCTTCCCTGCGCTGCAGCAGCCTCCTCTGCAGGGATGGATGCAAAACTCCCAGGGGCTCAACGTTTTGCACGAGGCAAACTGCGAAACCTCAGGAGCTGGTCATCCCATCGGCCACAGATCCCATCGTGCGCAGCCGAGAGAGGAGCCTCGCTCACTTCAGGAGCGGGACACCGGGTTTCACGCCTGATTTGGCCAAGCAGAGCCACAGGAAGGCGGCAGGGGAAAAGCGCTGAGCTCTGTCCCGGCTGCGGTGGCTGGCAGTGCCGGGCACACAACCCCGGGGCGAGGTGTTGAAGTCTGAAGGCTGTTTTCCTGCAGCCGTGCCAACCATTGTATTAAAATTTTTCCCTCTCCGTCAGCAAGGCACAAGGAGGCCGCTATGTGAATGGACCAGGCAACTAAGCACCCGCTGGAGACAAACACGGAACGAGGATGTCAAAACAGGTCACACCAGGGATCTGTCAGTCCCCGGTTCCGCCACCTCCGAGTCACCCACGGCAAAGACGCAGCTACAAACTCCTTCTCTGCAAAATAACTCCTGCTCAAGGACATTTTGTCTCCAAAACCCCGCCCCCCCCCCCGATTCTATGCTGCCTTAGCTACTGCCCCAGCAGTTCTGCATCCTCCAGGATCTGAGTGAGGTTTGTCTACAACAGATCACACTTGCAACAACCAGGAGGCTGCAGCCACGCAACATCCGAGGAAAAAAGCCCCGGGATTGTGTCCAGACCTGCAGGAAGGGACAATCCACAGGGCACGTGAAGCCAGGGGTGCTGCCAAACCCCACCAGCCACTGAAGCAACTGGAAGAGACAAGCACAGCCTGATTTTGGGCAATTTGGGGTAATTTTGGGTCCCTGCACCAGTAGCTTCTGCATCCCAGCCCTCAGGGAGCACTGGGGCTGGAAAGGGAACAAAGCTGGACTCCTGTCAAGTCCCTGTTAGTCTCTCTCAGAGGCACTTCGGAAGGCGCTGGAAGACTTGTCACTTTGGATCAGCCATAACGACCACGGCCCTTCGCCGCTCCGAGCGAGGGGCCCATCTCAAACTGAGAAAAAGTTCAAGACATCTGTGAGCGCTAAATAATACATCACCTCTGCAGGGGCTGCCTCCCCCTCTACGGCAGGGTGTCACCGCCTCCTTCCCTCAAACACCACTTTGCACTTAGGCAGCCCCCCGCAACTTTCACAGCGCTTTAAAATCACCCTCCTCCCCCGACGCCGAGGCCACGCTGCGGTGCCAGGGCTGCAGCAGAGCAGGGGGAAGCGGCACCGTGGCAGCCTAAACCCACCCGTCACTCCAAGCCCACCCTTCCTGGCGAGGTTTACCACCCCTTCAGAAGCGCAGCCATCCCAAACCAAGCGGCAACAACCAACTTCTGGGGAAGGACCAGCGGCAAGGGCTTTACCTTCAGAGCACCGTGGGTTTGGCTGAAGTATTTTAAGCCCAGATGAAGCCCCCCCCCCCCCAGCTGGGACCGCTCCCTCAGGCGGGAGAAAGCTCAGAGCAAAAAAGAGCAGGGGCTGGATGTGAGCGTGTATAAATGTGCCTTTTTCTGGGTGACAGATAAATTATTGAGCGCCCTGGTGTTGTATTATGCATTCAGACATCCTCCGCAGCCTGCGCCGCACCGGCTGCCGAGCCACGAGCTGCTTTCGGGGGCTCTCGAACAGCGCAGCTCCCAACAGCCAACACAACAGGCTGGGAAAGCGTGAGTGGCACATGCTGCCCGGAGGGACACCCCGGGTGACAGTAACACAGTCTGAAGGGGCACCCGCACCAGGGATCCCTCAGAGCTTTTCCAATTTAAAAAGAAAAAACAAAAAAACAAAAGTGCGGGGGGGGCGGCTCTCGAGACCCTGATTTGAATTCTTTTTGCTGGGGAGACCTCCTGTTCTGAGGGTAAAGCGGGAGGCGAGAGGGGCTGCAGGGATGAGAGGTGATGCCACCGTTGGCAGCGAGCCCACAAATCCCAGCGGGAAGCAAACACGGAGGAGAGGCAGCCAGTGAAATCCTGAGACAGCACCGAGCCCAGTCAGCGCAGCCACACAGGTCCACGTGGCAAAACCCAGCGCCAGGGGGATGCTGGGCACCAACACGGACCCAGGACCTGTGCCGATCATGTCCCGTCCCTGCAAAAGGCCACAGCAGCCCCTCCAAAATTCCAGTCACCCCCTTCCACTCTCAGCTTTTTAGACTGAAATCACACGCTTCTCATCAACACACGTTTTTGCATGTTAATGACATGTCTTACAATAAGAAGCCTTTCCATCTTGTGACATCGCTTCTCCTTTCCTCCTGCGCCCCCAACTTCCTATTAATGTGTCTTCTCAGCTCACATGACGACTTCAACAGCTAATTCTCATGTCACCTCTTCTGAGAGTTACAGCCTTTGCACCAAGCGCTGCACCAGGAGAGAAAAACACCTGGAGAGCGATAGAGACCAACCGCGGGTGTTTCACCAGACACTAACACGCGTCCAAGCTTCCTAGCGGGAAGAGATGCCTTTAAAATAAAAAAAGGTAGATATTAGACACTAAACCTCACTCCAAAAAAACCAGCAAGTGAAACATGGACTTCAGCAAACCACTGGACAGGCGCCATCGCGTTTGTGGTGGGGACCCCACAGGGCTGAGGCTGGTTTTGGGCACCCCCAGACGCTGCCGTGATCCCACGGCAAGGGCACGGTGCAGAGCTCCGCAGCGAGCTGTCCCTGTGCCGCATTGTACCTTTCCCTAAAGCACCTTCCAGCGCTAATCTGAGCTCATGCCCACGCTCAGAAAGGCCCCTCTGCTGGGCACGTTATGTGCTGGCCCCCGGCAGCGCTGGTGGCACGAGTGACGGCGAGCAGAGGAGGGGGGCTGGCAGGGAACGGCCACGGTAAAGCCCAAGTGATGAAGGGGATCAAGGCTGCGGTTTCCATCTATCCATGAACAGCCACTCCTGCAAAAAACCACAGCTGCCTGAGCCCAGCGTCCGAGCAGGCACAAGGTATTGGCAGAGACCCCCGGGGGGAGCCTGTCCCCTCCCCGGCACTGCAGGCAGGAATGGGGAAACAGAAAGTCTTGGAAAAGCACATCGCCCCAGCCCCAGCACAGCACCCCGGCCCCAGCCACTGGCTGTTCTCACTCACAATCCCCCTGCCCCAGCCCCTCCCCGCGAGCATGAGGAGGTGGGCTCCTGGCATGGCAGCCCCTCGGCACCCAGCGTGCCAAGGGCAGGCACAGCTCAGCCGTGCGCTCACCGTGTGCCAGGGAGCAGGCAGCGCTCCGCTGTCACTTCTCCGAGTCGTCTCTTGTTCCTACACGATGTGGCACGGGAGCAGCTTGCAAACAGCTCTGGAAGTGCCGTGGAAACCCACGGCATCATCCCGCATTTCCCCCTGGTCCCGTGTGCCGGTTCGGTTGAGCCGCTGCCCACCAAGGGCTGAGCCAGCCCCAGGGCCAGGTCCTGCCTCTCCTCGCAGGCCACAGTGTACCCGTGGCTGGCCCACGGCTCCTGGCAGCGCCACGCAGCCACGTACCCACCCAGCTGACCCCTCTCTACACCCACCTTGGAGCTGCAGCCCCCCCCCCGACCCTCACCCCTCACATCTTCCTCGTTAGAGCTTCATACCATCACGCCAATTTTCAGAAGGCTGCAGTGGCAACGCAGTTGCCTGAACCCCCAATTGATACCAGCTGAAATTTGGGGTCCAGACCCTCTCCTGCCCCCCCTTGGGGTGCCCTTTGGTGGGTGCTGGCTCCCCCAGCTCCAGGAGGCAGCGAGAGGCAGAGCCTGCCTGAATACGTGGGAGAATTCCTGCCCTCGGGAGCCACTGTGGGACCCCCCCCCCCCCCCCCGCAGCATCTGGTGTCCTTGTGCTGCGACCGACCCCCAGCCACATCTTGCCCGGTCCCCCACAGCCACCACCAGGTTTTGTGACATGGAGCAGGATGTCAAACGCTTGGGGCAGCCCAGGTTTACAGCCAGGGAAGGGCTTCACACCGCCTCTACCACAGCAAGAGAAGGGTCTCCAAGGGCTGGCGGAGGGCAGCGATGGCCACCAGCCTCACACTGCCACAGCTCCATGGAGCATTGTCCCTCCTTGTGCCTCAGCTCTGGGCTTGAGTACACTGGGCAGCCCCCTCACGGGACAGGGACAAAGCTCAGGGTCTTTGTGGAGACCCCAGCCCCAAAGCAGCGGGGATGTGGCTGTGGTAAGAGCACAAGCCAACCACTAGTGTGAACCTCTAAAACCAGAGCAGCCCGGCACAGCCCCCCGTGCCATCGAGGGCCACAAAAACACAGATTTATGAGCACCAGGACCACCGCAGGGTGTTCCGGATGGAGCTGCTGAGGTCAGCATTTGCCAAGGGACTGAGGGGAGCGCAGCGCTGGCCCCCTGACAGCCCCTCCGACCCCCTGACTGCCCCCCACAGACCCCCTGACAGCCCCCCACGGACCCATCCCTGGGCAGAAGCAGATTCCTCCTCTCCCAGAGGGGCCGCAAGGTTTCCCGAGTCAGATCCATACATGCACCCCCAGGTCCCTGCCTGCGGAGGAATGATTTTATTGCTGCAGTGAGACGGGGTCAAAGCTTTTAGCTGCCCGTACCATCACCGCCGCAGCCTCCGGAGCGATGCTGGTCCTCGGCTCAGCGCTGCTGTCACGGCCCGAAGGCCCCACTCACACCCCCGGTGCCTGGGGGACTTTAAGCACAGGGGCGCCCGTGCGGTTCACAGCTTCGGCAGGATGTGACCGGGATCAGCTGCTGCTCCTGTCCTAGCTGCAGGGCCCGGTGCCGGTGGGAGGCCAGGGAAGCACCACAGCCACACAAAGGTTCCCGGGAAGGGCTCCCAGGGAGAGCCGGTGTCTGCCGGTCAGCCCGGGGGCAGAGGGCACAACCGGGATCCCCACCTGCCCCGGGGAGGGGGCCCGCGGGGGAGCCCGCACCAGGGGACACCCGGCCCAAAGCCTCCGGGGAGCCGGTAACAAGACTCCAGGGCTAAGCCCCAGGGCCCCGGTAACTGCGCCCCAACTCCCCATGGGGCTGAACCCGGGGACCCGGTAACTGCGCCACTCCAGGGCTGAACCCGCCCCCCAGGCGGCCGCACTCCCGGGCCTGGGCCCGGCACCAAGGCCCCGCTGGCCCCGTCCCCGCCGAGGCCCCGCAGCCCGCTGGGGCCGAGCGACCGGGGGCCGCCGCCCGCGCACAGCCCGGACCCACCCGCCCCGGGCCGGGGGCTGCGTCCCCCCCTCGGCCCCGGGCCCTGCCGCCCGCCCCGGGCCCGCCCGCAGTACCTCTCGCCGCCCGGTGCCGGTCCCCGCCGGAAGCAGAGCCCGGCGAGAGCCGCTTCCGGCCCCGCGCGCCCAGCCGCCGCCAACCTCTGACCCCGGAAGGGAAACGCCAGAGAGAGGCTGCGCCGGCGCCGACCATCGCGAGTCGCGCCGGGGGGTGGTCGGGCCCAACAGGAGGAGGGAGAAACCATTCCCCCGGGGGGGGGGGGGGAGAAGTGGGGCTTGGGGCGACCGTTCCCCACGGCAGGGGGGGAGGGTCAGTGGGGTGAGGGAGAGACCATTCCCCTCGAGGGAGGGGGGCAGTAGGGTGAGCCCATTCCCCTCAGGGAGAGGGGTCAGTGGGGGGGTGTCAGTGGGGTGAGGGAGAGCCCATTCTCCTCGGGGAGGGGGGGTCAGTGGGGTGAGGGAAACACCATTCCCGGGGGTGTGTGTGTGTTTGTGTCAGTGGGGTGAGGGAGAGACCACTCTCCGCTGGGGGGGGGGAGGTCAGTGAGGTGAGGGAGAGACCATTCTCCCCTGGGGGGAGCTGACCGTTGGGCTGGGGAAGGGGGGCCTGTCCGTGGGGCTGGGAGGGACCATTCCCCACGGGGGACGAGGGTGTCCATGGGGCACCTGGGCCTGACCCCATAGCCCAGCCCCACAGCCCCCCGCTGGCCCCCCAGGTGCCCAGTCCCCCCTGCCCGCCCCCCCCCCCCCCAGGCAGTCACCCCCCAGCCACATCTCTCAGGACCCCCCAGCCCCCCGCCCCCCCCCCCCAGGCTGTCACCCCCCAGCCACATCTCTCAGGCCCCCCCAGACCCCCAAAGCCGCTCCAGCCTCTCTGTACAGCCGTTTATTGCGGGCAGGGGGCTCTGCTCGAAGGGCGCAGGAGCTGGGGGGGGGCCCACACCCCGCCAGCACCCGGGGGTCCCAGCCCCACAGCCTGCCCCAGCAGCTGGGGGGGGGGCACAAGGCCTCACGCACCCCCTGGGGGGGCTGGCTGGGGCCGGGACCCCTGGCAGTGAGGCGGGGGTCCGGGCAGGGCATGGCAGGGCACACGAAGCGCAGGCAGGGCAGGGGGGGCTGGGGGGGGCACGGACGAAGCTGCTGCGGCCGGGGGGCGGTGGGTGCCCAGTGCCGGCTAACTGGTGCCCAGCGGGAAGGTGGGCGCATGGCGCTCGGGGCCGGGGGGCGCGAAGCCAACGTGTCGCCGCTCTGGGGACAGACAAGGTCACGCGTGGGACCCCACGGGCACCGGGGCTGCCGGGGAGGGGGGGGGGATGCCCCGCGTACCCCCGCTGCCACCCTCCTCCTGCTCCCGTCCCGGCTCCTCCTCGTCACCCTCCGCTCCCTCGGGATCCTCCGGGATCTCCGACACCGTCAGGGATTTCAGGGCCTCTCCGCGCTCCTCCAGCCCGCCGGCGAAGGACACCTTCTGCCCGCCTGCGGGACACGAGGACAGGGGACACCCACACACCCCCCCCCGGCGCCGGGGTGACCCCCTGGGACAGGGGTCTGCAGCGGGGGGTGGGCAGGCCGGGCCCCTTGTCCTTCCCGGCCCTCTGCCATCCTTGTCCCCATTGTCCCCAGCCCCCTGCCATACCTGCTGCTCCACCATCCTTGTCCCACACTTTCCCCAGCCCCCCACCACCCCTGGCCCCCTGCTGTCCCCAGCCCCCCATCATCCTTGGCCCCTACCATGCCTGGCCCCCTGCCATCGTTGTCCCCCACTGTCCCTCACCCTACACCATCCTTGTTCCCCGCCATCCTTGTCCCCTGCCATCCCTGTCCCTCCACTATCCTTGTCCCCCACTGTCCCCAGCTGCCACCATCCCTATCCCTCCAACATCCTTGACCCCCACCATCCCCGTCCCCCCACCATCCTTGTCCCTCACCATCCCCAGCCCCCCACCATCCTTGTCACCTCCATCCCCGTCCCTCCACCATCCTTGTCCCCCACCACCCCCGGCCCCCCACCATCCTTGCACCTCACCACCCCCATCCCCCCACCATCCTTGTCACCCACCATCCCCAGCCCCCCACCATCCCCAGCCCCTCACCATCCTTGTCACCTCCATCCCCATCCCTCCGCCATCCTTGTCACCCACCATCCCCAGCCCCCCACCATCCCCAGCCCCTCACCATCCTTGTCACCTCCATCCCCATCCCTCCACCATCCTTGTCACCCACCATCCCCAGCCCCCCACCATCCCCAGCCCCTCACCATCCTTGTCACCTCCATCCCCATCCCTCCGCCATCCTTGTCACCCACCATCCCCAGCCCTCCACCATCCCTGTCCCCAGCCATCCCTGTCCCCTGCCACCCCTGTCCCCACCCCGTTACCTTTCCGCTTGTGCGCCTTGGGGCCGGCGGGGAAGAAGCTCCGCTCGGCTCTGCCCTGGCTCCCCGGGGCTTCTCGGCCGGGTGGCGATGAGGAGGGGGAGAGGAAGGCACCGGTGGCACCGGGGCACCACCAGAGCTGGCAGCCACCGCGTCTGCTGAGCGGCCGGGGGTCCGGCTGGCCCCGGTGAGGGACGGGGATGCTGCCCAGTGGGGGGACATGGTGGCCCCCACAGGCCCTGCTCGGTCCCCGGGGAGAATGCAGCCGGCCTGTCCCCCCCCACAGCACCCACCCTGTCCCCAAGGGCTACAGGGGGTGGTGGCACCCATCGCTGCACCTCGGGGCTCCAGCAGCCCTGTCCCAGTCTTCCTGTGTCCCCCAGCTCTGGCAATCGGGTTCCCATGTCCCTTGGGCTCCAGCATCCTTATCCCCATGTCCCTTGGGCTCCAGCAGCACTGTCCCCATGTCCCCTAGACTCTGGCAGCCCCATCCCCATGTCGCCATGTCCCCCCAGGCTCCAGCAATCCTGTCCTCATGTCGTCCCCTGGACTCTGGCAGCCCCATCCCCATGTCCCCGTGTCCCCCAAGGCTCTGGCAGCCCTGTCCCCCTCACCAGTCTCGAGGGTGCTGTCGGGGTCGCAGGCGTGGGACAGCTCGTGCTCCCCGTCATCGGCCTCCCCGTCGGAGCTGTCCCCCCCCACCAGGCCACTCTCCAGGTGGGACTGCACGATGCGCTGCACCGCTGGGGAGGTACCAGCATCAGGACCCCACTCCGAGCACTGGGAGCACTGGGGTCTTGCCACAGAGCCACGTGGCACCAGGAGAAGCGTGGGGGGTCCCGGGTGCCCCCAGCCCACCCCACACAGCCCCCGTGCCTCAGTTTCCCCCTTCAGATGTGCCAGCTGGTACCTTTGAGCGAGGGCGGTGTGTAGGCACACGGGTTGGTCCTCTTTGGTTTCAGCAGGCAGCCCTCACCGGAGGCACGCTGCAGGGGAGAGCGGCATCGGGGCTGGGGTCCCGGCATCCCCCCACAGCCCCCGGGGAGCTGGGACCCCCCTGGGGAGGTGGGTGCTGTGACAGGGGTCTTGCAGTCGGGAGCCCGGGATGAGGATGCTGTGATGGGGGTCCTGCAATGGGGACCTAAGGCTGACCACCCCCCGCTGATGAGGACCCTGCCATGGACATGCAGCGCTGGGGACCCCGCTATGGGGATGCAGCATTGGGGACCCCACCACGGGGATGCATTGTTGGAGACCCCACCATGGGGATCCAGCACTGGGGACCCCACAGTGGGGATCCTGCCATGGGGATGTAACATTGGGGACCCCACAATGGGGACCCTGCCATGGAGACGCACCATTGGGAACCCCCATGGTGGGGCCCTGCCATGGGGATGTAGCATTGGGGACCCCCACGGTGGGGACCCCACCATGGGGGGGTGTTGTTGGGGACCCTGCCGTGGGGATCCAGCACTGGGGACCTCATGATGGGGACCCCGTCATGGAGTTACAGCACTGGGGACCCTACAATGGGGACCCCGCCACAGGGATGCAGCACTGGGGTCCTCATGATGGGGACCCTGCCACGGAGATGTAGCGTTGGGGACCCCACAATGGGGACCCTGCCACAGGGATGCAGTACTGGGGACCTCATGATGGGGACCCCGCCATGGAGTTGCAGCATTGGGGACCCCATGATGGGGACCCCGCCATGTGGATTGGTTGCTGGGGACCCAGTGCTGGGGACCCCACAATGAGGACCCTGCCATGGAGATCCATCCCTGGGGACTCCACCATGGGGATCCAGCATTGGGGACCCCACCATGGGGATGTGGCATTAGGGACCCTGGTGTGGTGTCCCCGTGATGGTCACGAGGTGGTTGGCACCACGGCCAAGCCCCACAGCCTGGCTTGGCTCCGTGTCCCCGTCCCCGTCTCCGTCCCCACGGTGCTGGCGCCGTGTGCCCGTGCCGGGCAGGAACCGATAAGCGCCAGGGCCAGGCTGGGATGGGGCGGCAGGCGCCCGGGCTGGGTCCCGATAACCCCCGGTGCCCCAGGAGCCACGGGACAGGGGAGTGGGGCTGCCCCGGGGGTCTCGGTGCCCACTCACCTGGTAGGGCAGGGACTCGTCCTCTGGGTCAGCAGCACCAGGGAGACAGGGGTGAGTGGGACGGGGCTGCCGGCACCCAGCAGAGCCCCCGGCAAGTCCCTGCCCACCCCAGCCCCCCACTCCAGGGGGTTACCCTGCCTGCCACCACATCCCCTTCCGCCACTGTGTCCCCTCCCTGCCACCCCATTCTTTATGTGACACCCTGTCCCCTCCCTGCCTCCATGTCCCATCCCAGACACCCCATAGCACAAGTGACACCGCATCCCAGTCTGCCAGCATGTCCCATCCTGGGCATCCCATAGCACAAGTGACACCACATCCCACCCTGCCACCACGTCCCATCCTGGGCATCCCATAGCATAGGTGACACTGCAGACATCCCATAGCACAGGTGACACCACATCCCACCCTGAAATCATGTCCCCCCCGCTACCATGTCCCATCCCAGGCATCCCATAGCATAGGTGACACCGCATCCCACGCTGCCATCACGTCCCCTCCCTGCCACCATGTCCCATCCCAGGCATCCCATAGCACAGGTGACACTGCAGACATCCCATAGCACAGGTGACGCTGCAGACATCCCATAGCACAGGTGACACCACATGCCACCCTGAAACTATGTCCCCCCTGCTACAATGTCGCATCCCAGGCATCTCATAGCACAGGTGACACTGCATCCACCATGTCCCCCCCCCTCTACCATGTCCCGTCCCAGACATCCCATAGCACAGGTGACACCACATCCACCATGTCCCCTCCCTGCCACCATGTCCCATCCCAGACATCCCACAGCATAGGTGACACCGCATCCCACCCTGCCACCATGTCCCATCCCATAGCATAGGTGACACTACAGACATCCCATAGCACAGGTGACACCACATCCCACCCTGCCACCACGTCCCATCCCAGACAACCCATCCCATGCTTGCCACCACATCCCATCCCTGCCACCACAGCCCACTGGTGACACCACATCCCACCCCTGTCACCACCTCTCGCCCCTGGCCCAGACATCCCCTGCCACCACGTCCCTGTGTCCCATTCCCAGCCGGTGCCGGTCTCACCTGGGGAGGAATGCTCGGAGAGCTGGAAGAGCATGGCCGGCGTGGGCCTCCGCCGGCGGATCTGGGGCACAGCGGGGTGTCACCAGCTGGGGACACCAGGGGTCCCCCCGTCCCCTGCCCTGCGCCCCAGGACGAGGCCCCCTGCACATGCCTGCACGTGTGTGAGCGTGTGTATGCGTGTGAGCGTGGGTGCGGGCAGGGAGCGTGTGGGGCCACATACCCCCCTGGCACGGGGGGAGCACCCAGCCCTGGCTGGGGCGGGAGTCCCCAGGGTGAGGGTCCCCACCAACCCAGTGCCACTGAAGGATGCAGTGCCCCGCAGAGGGGCCACAGTCCCGTCCCAGCATCCCTGTGATGTCCCCAGTGCCCCCAAACCCCATGAGACCCCCAGCTCCTGCCTGGCCCCTCTGTGAGGGGTCTGGGTCCAGCGTGTGCTGGGGACGTCCCCTTGGGCCAGGCACAACTGGCTGGGGGTGGCTGCACTGTCCCCTCCGTCCCATCCCTTCCCTCCTGCCCTCCTGTCCCATCCCTGCCCCTGTCCTCCGGCACTACTCTCCCTCTGCGGGACCGCAGCTCACACAGGGACCTTGGAGCTCCCTCCTCCTGTCCCCATCTCTCCCCTGTCCCATCCTGTGCCCCCCATCCAGTCCTGTCCCCACTGTCCCTCCCGTCCCATGCCCTGTCCCCCTCTGATCCCCCTTGTCCTGCTTTCCCAGTTCCATCCTGTCCCTCCTGTTCCCTCCATCCCCCATCCTGTCCCGTCCCATCCACCTTGTCCCATCCCATCCCTCCTGTCCCCTCTGTCCCTTCCATCCCATGCCTTGTCCCCTCCAATCCCCCTTGTCCTACTCTCCCAGTCCCATTCCCTCCCTCCTGTCCCCTCTGTCCCCCATCCTGTCCCCTCTCATCCCCCTTGTCCAGCTCTCCCAGTTCCACCCCATCCCTCCTATCCCACTCTGTCCCCATCCCGTCCCATCTGTCCCCATCCCTCCCGCAGGACCCAGCTCACATCAGCACCCTTGGGGGTCTCCCATCTCTCCCGCTCATGCTGGGGGTCCCTTGTCACAGCGCTGGGTGACAGGGGACCCCCGGCATGACCCCGGACCCTGACGGCCACCCTCACCATCTCAACGGCGCGGGGGTCCAGCTGGCTGGGGGGGGCTGGCACCGAGAACTGGATCTTCTTGCGGTCCTTGGGGTCCATGGCCTCGACCGAGTGTCACCGCCGCTGCCGGAGGGGGGTCTCTGCCGCCGGTGCCCACCGCGCGGAGTTTGGTGGCACCCGGGGCTCGGTACGGCGAGAACTGAACGCGGCGGGAGGTGGGGAAGGCAGAGCCGGTGAGGAGGAGGAGGAGGAGGAGGAGGAAGGAGAGGGAGGGAGGACACATCTCCTACCAGGCGCTGAATTATTCATCCCCCGGGGCAGGGGGGCTGAGGCCGGTAATGAGCCCTTGAGGAGCCCCCCCAGGGGGTTCAGCCAAGCCGTGGGGGGCCCTTAACCCCTTCCCTGCCAGGGGGGTGTCCTCTGGCTGCCGGGGCCGGTTGGGATGGGACGGGAACGGGGGCCTCCACCGGAGTCCCCATCCCTCGTGCCTCAGTTTCCCCGCAGAGCCGCGGGCTGGGCGGGCAGGGGCACGGCCACTCGTCCTCAGGGGGGTCGTGGGAAAAGCCCCCCCGCGGCTGCTCCGTGCCACATGGGGGGACAGCACGGACGGGATCTCCCGGGGGATACAGCCAGGGGACATCCCCAGGGACACAGGACCACCAAAACACCCCATCCAGGTGCCAGGGCTCCAGCTCCAGCCGGGGGTGCTGGGGGCAGGGGGCTGTGCCCCCCCCCCTCCGGCTGTGCCTGGCTGCCCCAGCTCTGCCCCAGCTCTCAGTGGTTTTCCCGGTGGAAAATTCCACCAAACCCAAAGTTTGCCCCCGGAGCAGTAGGGGCTCGGGGCCCCCAGGCACAACCTCATCCCGGGCACGGCTCAGCACCGGTGCTGCACGTGCCAGGCTGTGCCACGGTCCTGCCGGGACGGACACCGGACTGAGGGCATCTCTCCTGGCCCACCGGTGGGTCCCCGTGCAGGGGGACAGCAGGGTCACCAGCAGCCAGAGTCACGGGGTGGCCTGGCGAGGTGACAGAGCCTGGGCGGTGGCATTGGCGTGGAGGAAGCCACTTGTGGGGAGGGAGAAGGAAGGGGGAGCTGGGAGCTGGCTCCGGCCCCCGGATCTCCCGGTGCTCCAACGGCTGCGGGTGGCCGCGAGCCAGCAGCCGCCGCTCCAGCAAAATATTTACCCGAGTGGCACCGTGCCATGGACCAGCCTCCCGCCCGCCGGGCCCCACGCGGCAGAGACGGCAAAGCCCGGCTCTGCGTGGCAAAGCGTGGTTCTGCATGGCAAAGCGTGGTTCTGCATGGCAAAGCGTGGCAAACCATAGCTCTGTGTGTCACAGCAAAACGTGGTTCTGCATGGCAAGGCTCGGCTCTGCATGGCAAAGCTGGGCTCTGTGTGGCAAAGCATGGTTCTGCATGGCAGAGCCGGGCTCTGCATGGCAAAGCTGGGCTCTGTGTGGCAAAGCATGGTTCTGCATGGCAAAGATCGGCTCTGCATGGCAAAGCGTGGCAAACCATAGCTCTGTGTGGCAAAGCTCAGCTCTGTGCAGCAAAATGTGGTTCTGCATGGCAAAGCTCGGCTCTGTGTGGCAAAGCTTTGCTCTGCACAGCAAAGCATGGTTCTGCATGGCAAAGCTTGGCTCTGCATGGCAAAGTGTGGCAAACCATAGCTCTGTGTGGCAAAGCTGGGCTCTGTGTGGCAAAGCTCAGCTCTGCATGGCAAAGCGTGGTTCTGCATGGCAAAGCTCAGCTCTGCATGGCAAAGTGTGGTTCTGCATGGCAAAGCTCGGCTCTGCATGGCAAAGCGTGGTTCTGCATGGCAAAGCTCAGCTCTGCATGGCAAAGCGTGGTTCTGCATGGCAAAGCTCGGCTCTGCATGGCAAAGCGTGGTTCTGCATGGCAAAGCTCAGCTCTGCATGGCAAAGCGTGGTTCTGCATGGCAAAGCTCGGCTCTGCATGGCAAAGCGTGGTTCTGCATGGCAAAGCTCGGCTCTGCATGGCAAAGCGTGGTTCTGCATGGCAAAGCTCGGCTCTGCATGGCAAAGCGTGGTTCTGCATGGCAAAGCTCAGCTCTGCATGGCAAAGTGTGGCAAACCATAGCTCTGTGTGGCAAAGCTGGGCTCTGTGTGGCAAAGCTCAGCTCTGCATGGCAAAGCGTGGTTCTGCATGGCAAAGCCCGGCTCTGAGTGGCCAAGCGTGCCCAAGCCAGGCTCTGTGAGGCTGACCTTGGCCTTGTGGCACAGCACAGCCCCAGGTGGCAGCGCCCACCGCGTGTGGGGACAGCCCGCGGATGGGCACCCACAGAGCCCATGTCCCTGTGGAAGGGGCTGGGGGGTTGAGCCGGGGGGACAGAGCGAGGGGTCCCTGGGTCACCCCGCGCCAAGGCTGGCTCTGTGCCGGGGGGCCCTGAGCATCGTCCCCATCCCCGTTCCCGTGTGGGACCGGAGTCATTATGGCAACAGGTTCCCAGGCTCCTTCCCGCTGCCGTTCCCGCTCCTCCCGCCCACGAAGACACCGTGTGAGGGGGTGGCCGGGCCCCCTCCCCGCGCTGCAACAGCACCCGCAGCCCCCTGGGATCAGCACGCTCCGCCCCCGCCTGCACCCACGCAGCCTGCACCCACGGGTGGCACATGCGGCTTGGTGCAGGGGGGGACCGCACCAGGCCTGGCACCCGGCGCTGCTGGGGAGGGGGCGCGATGCCTGAGCCCCCTTCATCCCACTGGGGCTGGGAACACGTGAGCCACACGCAGCCCCACTCCTCGATGGGTCAGCCCCACAGTGGCACCGTGGGCACCCAGGCTGTGCTGTGGTGGGCAAGGACTGTGCCGTACCCGTGCCATACCCGTGCCGTGCCATACCATGCCATGCCGTGCCCATCCCCGTGCCGTGAGGCGGGGGCTGCAGCTCCGTGCAGCAGCAAATCCTCCCGCAGAGAAAGTAAAAATAGCAGCAGGTTCAGGGAAGCGGCGCTCGCCCGCCTCGCCCCCTGCCAGCGGGCACCGGCGAGGAGCGGGAGCCATCGTCCGCCGGCGGAGCAACGGCGGTGGGGGGCTGGACATGGCGGGGGCAGGGGGCTGTGGGGCTGGGGCGTCGTGGGGAGAGGGTGCCATGGGGGTGGGGAGCCATGGAGATTGGGCGCCATGGAGATTGGGCGCCATGGGGATGGAGTGTCATGGGGATGGGATGCCATGGGGATGGGGTGCCGTGGGGATGGGATGCCGTGGGGATGGGATGCCATGGGGATGGGGTGCCGTGGGGATGGGATGCCGTGGGGATGGGATGCCATGGGGATAGGGTGCCGTGGGGATGGGGTGCTTTGGGATGGGGTGCCATGGCGGGGGACGTGGTGCCATGGGGACAGGATGCCATGGGGATGGGGTGCCATGGGGATGGGGTGCTGTGGGGATGGACCATCATGGGAGCAGGTAGACATTGCGTGATGGGGTGCACCAGGGACGGAGCATCGTGGGGACAGGGTGCCGTGGGGATGGGGTGCCATGGGGACAGGGTGCCGTGGGGATGGGGTGCCATGGGGACGGGGAGCCGTGGGGATGGGTGCCATAGGGACAGGGCACTGTGGGGACAAGAGGACACGGGAACGCCTATTGCCCGGTCCAAAAGGTAAGTGTCGGGGGGCGGGGCCTGGGCGGGGGCGGGGCCAGGGCGGGGGGTGTCCGTGGGTGCCGAGCCCCCCCCAGCGCCCCTCACCCTGGGTGCCCCCCCCGGACTCCTGGGTGCCCTGTGCGAGGGGGTGCCCGAGCCCCCCCACTCCCGGACCCACCGTGGGTGCAGCCCCCCGGGCACAGCCCCCCCGCCCCAAGCTCCAGCGGGGGCGGCCGAGTGGGGGCCGGTGCCCCCCCCTCCCGGGCGCGGGGGAGGTGCCAGGAGTGGGAACACGCGTGGGAGCCCGCGGGGGCGGGGGCTTTAACCCCTTCCCTGCTGGGAGCCCCCCCCCAGAGACAAGCCCGTGGCGCTGCAGAGGGGAAGGGGCCCTGGGGGTGCCCCCCTCCCCAAATGGGACTGCATGGGGGCGGCTGAGGACCTGCCCCCCCCCCCTCCGTGGCACCCCACTGTCCCGCTGCCAATGTCACGGCCCGGGGGGGGGCGGGGGGGGCGGGGACCTCTCCGTGCGATGGGGAAACGATATGGGCGGCGGAGGGGGCTGCAATTCCGTGTCCTCGGCGTGACGGGGGCTCCAACCCCAGCGCGAGGGGGGGGGGGAGGGGGGCTGCAACCCTGTATCCCTGGAAAGGGGGGGCTCCAATTCCTTATCCCTGGAAAAGGGGGGCTCCAACCCCATATTGTAGGAAGGAGGGGGGCTGCAACACTGTGTCCCTGGAAAGGGGGGGACTACAACCCTATATCGTGGGAAAGTGGGGTGCTACAACCTCATGTCGTGGGAAAGCAGGGGGCTACAACCCCACATCTCTGGAAAGGGGGGTCTCCAACTCCGTGTCATTGGAAAGGGGGGTCTTCAGCCCTGTGTCCCTGGCAAGGGGGGCTCCAACCCCATATCGCTGGAAATGGGGGGGCTCCAACTCCATATCCCTGGCAATGGGGGGGCTCCTACCCTGGTGTGTGGAAGGAATGTGTCCCCCTACCCCTGTGGGCCGAGGCGCTTTGACCCCACACCCCGGCAGGACGGGGGGGCTGCTGTCCCCAGCAGGATGAGGGGACCCATCCCTACCCCCCAGCAGGGTGGGCAGGGGGCTGTGCCCCCCCTGTCCCCCCTGGGCTGGGCCTGGTGCTGGTGCCCTCGCCAGCCCGGCCGTGCCCGTGGGTGCTGCGGCACGCTGCCGGCAGCTGCCACCCCTGGTGCGGCTGGCACGGCGGGGCACGGCGCTGGCACGGCCACCCCGGTGTTGGCACAACCAGGCCTGGGCATGGGCTCAAGGGCTTTGGCACCGGGTGGCCAGAGCGGAGCCGCGGCTGGAGCCGTCCTGGTTGGCAGCCACTGGCCACCAGCCCACGCCAAGCCACATGCCCATGGCCCGGGATGCTCCTGGCCAGGGTGGGACCAGGGTGGGCATCCCACCCGGACAGGGCATGAACCGGGGGGGGGGCGGGGGGGCTGCGTGCATGGAGCCCAGTGCTGAGGTCTCCCTGCTACCCCCAGGAGGGTCTGATGGATTAAAACCAGGGGGTGGGGGGTGGGGACACGGGAGGGTCCAAGCCTGGAGTTCCTGCGGAGGCAGCGGGTGCAGGGGAGAGGCAGCTCGGGGGTGTCCCCATGCCGGGGGACAGCCGTGCCTCAGTTTACCCACCTGTAGCACGTACCCTCCTCAGTTGCCCCCTTCCCCAGGGGGGTGTGACCCCAGGGGACCCGACAGCCCATCCCGGTGCCCTGCCAGGGGGGGCTGCAGCTGGGGGGCCGCCAGCCCTGCTCCCCCCACCCCGTCCCCCCCATCCATAAGACCCTCCTGGGGAGGGGGCCCGGAAGATGCCCAACCGCCAGCACAGACCAGTTTGCTGCCTCTGTTCCCAGAAGAAAGAATAAAGTTAAAACATCTGTTAATTTATAAACCAATTTAACCATGACTGGTTAATAAATAGCTACCAGCTGCCAACCCCACCCGGGCGAGGGGCGCGGGAAGCCAGGGATGTGCAGCCACCCGGGCTCGCCCAAGCTCCCTGCAACCCCCCCACCCTACTCACCTCCCACCCCAGTGGCACTGTCACTTGTCCCCAGGGGGGGTCCCCAGGGGATTCAGATGCCCAGAGGGTCGGGGTTTGGTGGGGAGAGCCTGGTGCCTGTGGGGAGGGGGGCACAGCCACAGCACCTGGCATGGGGATCCCAGTAAAGGGGCTGTGGGGTGCAAATCTATAGGGGAGGGACATGCGTGTGAGTGTGGCCTGGCTGGGGATGGTGCCCCGGTGGGGGGCTCTGCTCGTGCGGGGGGGTGGGTATGTGGGGACACGGGTCCCTGCGGGTGGGGGCTGTCCTGTTTGGGTGGGTGGTGGGGTGATGGGAACAGGGGAGGGGGGCACCTGGGGGTTACACGCATGTGTATGTGCACAGGTGTGTGCGTGCACGTGCCAAGGCTCTGTGTGTGTGTGCATGTGCTGTGGCTGCGCATGTGTGTGTGCACAGGTGGGTGGGTGTGTGCGCATGTGTGTCTGTATGTGCCAGGATGTACATGTGTGTGTGTATGCATGCGTGTGTGTGCCAAGGATGTGCATGTGTGTGCGTGCATATGTGTGAGTCCATGCATGTGTGTGCCCGAGTGTGTGCATGTTTATGTGCGTGCCAGGGACATGCATGTGTGTGCATATGTGTGTGTGCACAGGAGTGTATGTGCATGCACATATGTGCCAGGGATACGGACATGTGCGCACCCCTATGCGTATGCATGTGTGCATGCATGTGTGTGTGCAGGAATGGATGTGTGCTTGCATGTATGTGCCAGGGGTGTGCACGTGTGTGCACAGGAGTGTGTGTGTGCATGCATGTGTGTGTGTGTACACGCACAGGAGCGTGCAGGGTGCATGTGCACATGCGTGCACAGACCCCACATGTGTCCCCACTCCAGTGGGGCCAGGGGGACTCCCCGTCTCTCCTTGGGGAGCTGCTGTCCCCATGGGGCCGGGGGCCGGTGACACGTCCCTTGGCCTGTGCCGGGCGCCGCGTGGAGCATCTTCACTGCACATGGATGCAGGACAGATGTGGCTGGAAAAGGGCCTGACCCTGGCGTTGCGGTGAAACCAGGGATGGCTGCGGCGAGGGAGCTGGATGGTGGAGTCCCCACTCCTGCACCCCCAAACCCTGCTCCCAGCCCCTCTGTCCCCTCTCCCCCTCGGTGGCCGGAGGGTGCAGCAAGGTCGCAGTGCTGGGCACGAGCCCCTTCCCGGCCGCGCGCCCCGACACGTGTCGCAATAGTAATGTAATTTGTACGTTAACAATGGGCAGCTTGAGGTTTATATTTAATTACAACGTTTGCACCAACCTGAACTCACCCTTATTCATCAATAATGCATGGGTTTGTGTTTATCGCTGCTTAATTAATCTGTGCTTACGACAATTAAAGGCTTGCAAAATCCCCAAAGGTGGCGGCGGGGAGCGGCTGCGCGGTGCTGGCGTGGTGGTGGTGCCAACATGGTCGTGGTGCTGGCGTGGTGGCAGCGCTGGCGTGGTGGCGGTGGCCGGCAGGAGCTGGAGCAGCTGCAGAGCGGGGTGATCCCCTCCTCAGTCCCCGCATCCTTGGGGGCCTTCTCATGCCAGACACCCCCCCGGGCGAGGGGAGAGCCCCCAGGCGCAGGGTGCTGCTGTGGGGAGCACCCTGCACCCCCTCCCCAGCAGGACCCCGCTCCCTGCCTCAGTTTCCCCAGGAGGAGACAACCGGGGCTACCGCAGCCACCAGGCTCGGAACCACCACGGACCCCCAGGCACCAACCTGGCACCCCCAAACCACCCGCATCCCTCCTCCCTGTTGCCCTTTTTCTTCATTTTCCCTTTTCCCTGCCCCCTCCCACGTGCCAGGGCTGGGGGTGCCGGTGCCCCCCGAGCCGGGCAGCATGGCCAGGCCGTGCCGTGCCAGCTCTGTGCCTTTAAACGCGGCACGGCGCGGCTGTCCCGGATCAGCCGGAGCGCCTATTAAAATTTTATGCGAAGTGTAAATGGGCCAGGTCTCCAGCTTCCCGCTCCCTCCGAATGATTTATTACTCGCAAATACCACAGAACTAATTAGTATAGTAATTAATTAATACGAATTTGCATATTTGCATGTGCAATTAGTGCAGTGGAGTGATTACTCTGAAAATGAGAAGTTGGGCTTGTCAGATGGTAGTGTGAACTGGAGTGGAAAAGCCTCGTGCAAATGAACCTGGGCGGCGGCGGCGGCGGGCACGCGGCGGCACGCGGCGACACCGGCCCCACGCCGTGCCACGCCGGGAGGGTGCGAGGCCCCACGCGTGGTGGTGGTGGTGGGGCTCAGCCCCGGGGACCCCCCAACCCCAGCCTGGCCCTGGGCCCCCGCCATGGGGACCGCTCCATCCCTCGGCCATCTCCATGGCGACTCACTGTGCCAGGCGCATCGCCATGGCAACAGGCCGGGCCACGCAGCCGCGCCATGGTGACTGTCGTCATCGGCGCCCTGTCGCCATGGAGACTCCCCCCCCCCCCAAATCCATTCCCTGCCGGGCCCCCCCTCCCCAGCCCTCCATGGCACAGGGTGTTGGCATCGGGGTGCTGCTCCCCAGGCTGGCGGTCCCCAAAGCCACCCAGGATGCAGGACGGGGGTCCTCGAGGTCCCCAGGGGTGGGAGGCCACCAGCACTCCGACATGGAGGTGAGGGTCCTAGGGGTCCCCCCAGCACCCTGTAACAGGCTGGAAGAGCCAAGCCCCACGATGGCAACACCAGGCTGGATCCGCTCCTAAGGGCTGGTGGCCCGAACCCCCCCACATGATGAGGGTCTGGCACCCCCCACTCCCCAGGCCTGAATCAGCCCTTCGCCAGCGTCCCCAGTGCCACTCCGGTCCCCCCTCACCCGCAGCCCCTGTGCCACCCATCCTGCTGAGGCCTGACACCACTCGGTGCATTTCTGGGAGGGCCACTGGCCACCTCTCCCCACCTCTGGGGGGGCAGCGCAGAGGGGTGGGGGGCGATGGGGGGGGACGTGGCAGTGGGCAGTCCCCGCCACCCCCCCCCCCACCCCACATCCCCTCTCCATCACGCCCTGCCGGCTCCCTGAAATGGGCCCAAGCGGACGCCATCTGCCGCGGGGGGGCCGGGGGCCATTGCCAACAGCGCTCGTTCATCCGCACCGTGCCCATGCTGGTGGCACCGCCGGCTCCGTGCTGGCCCCCTGTGCCCCTTGTGCCCCCCCGCTTTGACCCAGCCAGGGCAGCCACGGGGAGGGGGGGGGGCGATGCTGTGGCCGCAGGGGTTCTCCTGTCTGCTCCTGTGGCCTTGTGACATCACAGTCCAGCGGCTGCAATGTCACAGCACGTTGTGACCTCACCAGAGCAGCCCTATGACCTCAGCAGCAGCCGGCCGGTGGTCCCGGGCTGGGGTCCCCCTCTCCCAGCCCCACCACTGTCCCCAGGGGGCATCTGACCCCACCGGGGGCAGACCCAGCACCCACGGGTTGACAAAGGAGCACGGAGGGGTGGGACATGGGTTCCCTGGGGCCCCCAGCCCCCCCCACGCCGGGACCCCTGTCCCCATCCCCGCACACAGCCACTGCTCCGGCGGTTTCCCGCTGGCCAATTCCCAGGGTGTCGTTTCCCTGATTAACAGCCTGTGTCTTAAAAACCGCTGCCAGGTCCTGTGTATGGCAGTGCCGGGGGCAGGGTGGGGGCGGGCAGGTGGGGGTCCGGCTGCCCCAGGGGCAGGATCCAGCCGGGGAGGGGGTGAAGCAGCCACCCCCAGTGACGGGGGCTTCGCTGGGCACCAGCACCGTAGCCCCCCAGCAGGCACAGCATCTCCCTGGCTTTCCTGAGCAAAAGAAGAGGGGGGGTCGCTAAAAGCCCCCCTGATCCCAGCTGAGTCAGGGCCGACCCTTTTCCTCCCTCTGTGCCTCAGTTTCCCTCCACCATCATCTTTCTCCTCCCAGGCTCCCCAACCCACCCATGACCCCACAGTCCCCATTGCAGGGACCTTTAGGGACACGAGGACGGGCAGGGCACTGATACCCCCATCCCCACCCCTCGGAGACCCCCACCCACAGATGGGGCCCTGCTCACCCGGTGACTGGAAGATGCCCAGGGATGGGTCCCACGAGGGAGAGCTGCACCGGGGGACCGGGCCCGGGGCCACTTCATCCCCGAAGGCAGCAGGGACAGGGATGGGGACAGGGATGCGCTCCTGCCGCTCTCCTCCCCTCGCTGACATTCCCCGGCGGTGGCTCCGTTAGCGCATCCATCTCTTCCCAGCCTTCACCTCCCAGAAATATTGCAGCGCGGAGCCGACTCCATCTGGCAGCACGGCCCCCGCCTCCCCCCCGCCACCGCTCACGGGGGGACACTGAGCCGGCTCCTCTGCTCCAGCCCAGACGCCTCAGCCCCCCACCAAGGGGGGACGGGGACCCCACTGGTGAGGTGGCCAGCTCGGATGCCCCCCATCCCATGGCGGGGTGCGATGCCATGGCCTCGCCGAGGCAGCCGGCTGCGGTGCCGTGCGATGACCCCACGCTGGCAATGCCGCAGCTGGCTGAGCCCCGGCAAACTCACCCCGTGCGGGACCCCCAGGAGCCAGCCCAGGCCCAGGTGGCTCCCAGCCGGGTCCCAGCACCACCCAGCACCCGGCTCCAAGCCCCGGCTCTGCCAGTGCCAACCCACTGCTGTGCCCCCACTGTGTCCCTCTGGATGCCACATGTCCCCAGCACCCACCTCCAGGACAAAGCTGCCACTGCTCCAGGCAGGGTCCCCATTGCCATCCGCCACCTTCCTGCTAGACGGAGGGGAAGGGACACGGAGAAGGAATTTTGCAGCAGGAAAGAGCTTCATGCACCAGCCAAAGGCCCTGCTGTGCCCACCGGGCAGCGAGACCCCCAGGGACCCGGCTGGCGTGGCCAGGGACCGCAGGCAGCAGTGCTGGAAAAGCCAATCCCTGCACATGAGGACCAGGATGGGGACCAGAGAGAGCCCTGGGGTCACTGGGCCCAGCTCCCCCAGCCCTGACCTCCTGGGACAGCAGAACCCCCCCACACACGCTCCCTGCACCCAAAGCACCAGCCCCCATCCCTCGTCCCTGCTTCCCCCGCTGTGCCCGGTCCTGCCTTCGCTCCAACCTCCCCGCTCCTGCCCCCCAGGGTAGCCCCGCTTCCCCAGGGGCCAGATTCTGCTCACACAGCCCCTGCGCCATGATGCTGGGAGCCCCACTCACCACCCTGGATGCACCCCCCCTTGCCCCCAAAGGCACCCGGGGACCAGGATGGCGCTGCCCCTGCCCCACTCTGCCCTGTGCCATCACCAGCCATGGCAGAGGGGACAGCGGGGGGACACGGGGATCCCTGCTCCTGCCTGCACTGTGGGCCATGTCCCGGCACAGGCCGGCCAAGGGCCCCCGGCACCGCCCCGGCACAATGCAGCGGTTTGGGTTTTCATCTCCCTGCTCCCCTTTCATCTCCTCTCCCCGTTTCATGTCTCCACTTTCTTCTCCCTCCAAGCGCTGTGCATGCTGATGAGGCTCACGCCTGCGCCCACCCTTGCCGCTCGCCGGCTGCTAATTAGGCTGTAACGGATGCACTGGGCCAGGGGCTTGTGGTTTCCCCCTGTCCCCATCCCTGTCCCCATCCCTGTCCCCACACGGGCCAGCCTGCCCGCTCACACCATGGCATCTTCTCGGCTTTGGGCAGCCCCGGTGCCTGCGGGGGTCCCCCATGGGCTGCCACCCCAGTGCCAGGAGCTGCCTGCTTCACTGCCCCGAGGCAGGGGGTGCAGCCAGGCTGGAGGGGGGTCGTGTCCCCCACCGAGGGTGGGTGGTCCCCTGGCCTGGGAACCGAGGGCGACGCCGTGGGGACTTACCCAGAGCTGGCAGGCACGGGCAGCGCTGGTGTGCCGCGGGCACCGGGTGAAGGTGTGCTCCCCAGGCACGGTGATGCCCGCCTGGCACCAGCCTGCAAAACGAAGATGGCAGCAACAGTGGGAGCTGAACGGTGCTGCGGGGATGGAACGGCTGCGCTGTGCCAGAAGGCTGCCCGGGAATCGGTGCCCCGGCACAGCACCGGCACCGGCATGGCTGGGGTGGGCCCTGCCTCCCCGCGGGCCAGCTCCAGCCCAGGTGCCATCTGCTCGGCCGCAGCCGTGAGTGACAGTCGGAGGGTTCGGCAGCGTGTGGGGGGGACGCTCGCTGCCGGTGGAGGCCCCTCTGTCACGTGCCAGCCCTGACACCTGCACCGGGGGAGCGGGTGCCGCCGCCGCCGCTGGCACAGCCCCGGCGGCCAGGCACGGCCAGCCCTTTGTCTGCGCGTGGGCACAGCCCCGGCCACTGCTGCCACCGTGTCCCCGCCATGCCCACGCTGTGGCCATGCCACCCTTGCCCGTGGCGCATGGCCAGCACATGCCGGTGTGTAGCATCCTGCACCCACTGCCCCCACCCCTCGAGCCAGGCAGGTCCCGGACCCCCCGAGCTTGCGGGGACCGAGGCGATCCAGGACACGGGGACATGCTGTGGCTCAGCCCTGATGGCTGCAGGGCACCGGGTGCTGGGCTCCTGGGGACACAACACACCCGTTACGGGCTCACTGCTGCTGCCCGCTGCCACCGGTGCACAGACACGAGGGGAACGGCAGCAGCAATGTCTGGCCGTGGGGGGGACGGATTGGGAGGCTGGGGGGTGTCGGGGTGCTGCCAGGCCGGGGCACAGGGCTATGGCAAGTGAGGAGGTGCCCGGCAGACAAAGGCCTCGCTGGTGGCACCGCGGCATGGCCGGGCCTCCTCCACCGCCACCGTGGGACCCGCATCCACAGAGGGGCTCGGACCCCATGTGTGTCAGGGAGGGCTCGCGCGTGCACGTGTGTGCAAGCGTGTGCGTGTGTCTGTGTGCGCACGTAGGAGTGTGCCGACGGCTGGCTGTGTCTGTGCACACCCGGCTGTGCCGCGGGGCTGCAAGGAGAGGCTGGCGCGGCTGCGTGGCCGAGGGGGTGCCAGCGGGGGCCATGGGGTGGTGGGCAGCCGGAGGGGCCATGTGCCACCCATGTGGGGACCCATGGCCCTGCAGTCACTGGCCCTGTCCAAACCCACACCTGCAGCCCCCTGCCCACACTGGTGTGGCCAAACCAGGCACCGCCGCCACCACCGCCTCCCCCAGGCCCTACCCAGCCACAGCCCCCAGCCCACACCAGGCCCTCAGCACCGCAACCATCCCCACTCGGCTGGTGATTGAGGGTGGGGACGGACCTGGGCGAGTCGCCGCAGTCTTTTGCGGCGAGCCGCAGATGCCAGCTCCCGGCGAGGGTCCCCACGGCATCTCCCCCCTCGCCCCAGTGCCCACCGGCTGCCCCCGACACGCTTGGCCCAGCCGGGATGGCCGGTCTCCCCCGTCGCCCTGCCGCTGGCTCCATTGTTCAGCCCGGCCCCGCCATCGCCTGCATCTCGCCCGGTTCCCATTTTGCGGCGTGTAGGCAGAGCTGTAGATTTGGAAAAAGGTTGGGGGTTTTTTTTTTTTTTTTTTTTGGTTTTTTTTTTTGAGTACAGAGTGACAGATGGCGAGTCCTCCTTCCCCAGAGAGACAAATCTCCCTGAATGCAAGCGCATGTCAATCATTAGCTCTCATGTGATAGCTCTCGCGCATGACGTGCCAACCATATGGCACTGGCAGCAGAGCTGGTACCCCCTTTGCTGGGTAGAGATGCCACTCTCGCCTCCTTTTGGATAGAGGACTGCAGGAGGCTGGAGCACCTCAAGGAGCCGCGTCCCGCTCCCAGAAGATGCTGGGAACAATGAAATAAGAATTCCTGCGGTCCGCCCGAAGGTGAGTTATGTAAGAAGTGGAGGGCTGGGAGGGCAGCGGAGGAAACTTGAATGGAGAAAAGGCAACTTCCATGTTGATTTTGTTTCTCCGCCACGTCTCGCCCTTTCCCCCCCCAAACCTACCCCCCCCCCCTCCCGTCTTTCGTTCTCCCCCGGCCCTCGGTTCTCCCGCTCGCCACCGGCCCCGCCGATGGGGATTTCCCCCCCTGCCCCGGAGCGCCCCCCCCCTCCCCTCCCCGGGGGAGTGCGGGGGTGTTGGGGTTCCGGCCCCCCCCGCCCCCCCCCGCGCCTGGGCACGCCCGGGGCGGCGCGGTCCCGTCGGGACGGAGCGGGCAGCGGCGGCCGAGCGGCATCAACGAAATCGGCGCGGAGCCGCCGCGCCGCCGCCCCCGGGGGCCCCGACCCGGCGGAGCCGCCTCCCCGCTCCCCCGCGGCGCCCCCGGCCCCCGCCCCAGGCGGTGCCCCCCGCCCCGGCCCCGCCGCCCCGGCCGGTCCCGGGGGCGCCCCCGGCCGCGCCGCCGCCCGCGCCCCCCGCGCTCCCCCGGGGGGGGCCCCGGCCGCGACCGCCCTCGCCGCCCCCTGCCGCGCCGCCGTTTGATGCCGCCGCATTTCACGGGCCGCGCTCCGGCGGCCGGAGGGAGCCCCGGGGCCGGGGGGGGCCGCCGGGCGGGTCTGACCGGCCCGGAGGGGGTACGGGGGCGGGGGGGATGGGGGGGGAGGGCGGCAGCGCCTCGGCCCTCCGGCCCCGGGACGGCGGTGGCGAAGCCGCGGCCGGGGCCGTTCCGCGCCTGCGGAGGGGAAAAGTTGGAGGCGTCGAAGAGGGGCCGGCGGCACCAGGCCCGGCCCGCGGGGCACCGGGGCGGGGGGGGATGGGGGGTGCACCAGCCAGGCCGGGGGCGGGGGCCCGTCGCGGCGGGCGCGGGTGACCGGGAGCGGGGCGCGGGCGGCGGCGGCGGGGAGCCCGGGGGGGGGGGCGAGGGGCGTCGTCGAGGGGGGGTGGTCGCCGCGCCCCGGGGGAGCCCCGATGCCCCCGGGGGCGGGCGGCCGGGGCGGGGGGCGGCGGCGGGCGTCCCCGCGCCCAATTCGTTTTCGCCGGTCCCGGCACGGCGGAGCCGCTCCGGGGGAGCGCGGGGCGGGGCGGGGGGGCGGCGGGGGGGCGGCGGGGCCGCCGGTAACCCTGGCTCTTTGCCCCCCGCTGCAGCCACCATGCTGACGCGCCTTTTCAGCGAGCCCAGCCTGGTCCCCGAGGTGCCGAAATTCGCCGGCTGGGCCGAGGAGTGCGAGGAGGATGCCCGCAGCGAGAAGGAGGAGCGGGCGGGGAAGGGCTGCGCCCTCCCGGAGGAGCCGCCCGAGGGCTCGCTGGGGGAGAGCAAGGAGGAAGGGGAGCTAGGCGGGGACGAGGAGGAGGAGGAGGAGGAGGAGGAAGGCTTGGAGGAGGCGGAGGGCGAGCGGCCCAAGAAGCGCGGCCCCAAGAAGCGCAAGATGACCAAGGCGCGGCTGGAGCGCTCCAAGCTGCGGCGGCAGAAGGCGAACGCCCGGGAGCGCAACCGCATGCACGACCTGAACGCGGCCCTGGACAACCTGCGCAAGGTGGTGCCCTGCTACTCCAAAACCCAAAAGCTCTCCAAAATCGAGACCCTTCGCCTGGCCAAGAACTACATCTGGGCTCTCTCCGAGATCCTGCGCTCGGGCAAACGGCCCGACCTGGTTTCCTACGTGCAGACTCTGTGCAAGGGGCTGTCGCAGCCCACCACCAACCTGGTGGCCGGTTGCCTGCAGCTCAATTCTCGCAATTTCCTCACGGAGCAAGGGCAGGAGGGCGGCCGTTTCCACGGGCCCAACGCCTCCTTCGCCGTGCACCCCTACCCCTACCCCTGCTCGCGGCTGGCCGCGGCGCAGTGCCCGCCCGCCGCCGGCCCCGGGTCCCACGGGCTGAGGACACACAGCTACTGCGCCTCCGCCTACGAGAGCCTCTACGGCAACGCGTCCCCCGACTACAACAGCTCGGAGTACGACGGGGGGCTCAGCCCCCCGCTCTGCATCAACGGCAACTTCTCCCTCAAGCAGGACTCTTCTTCCCCCGACCACGAGAAAAGCTATCACTACTCTATGCACTACTCGGCGCTGCCCGGCTCCCGGCCCGCCGGCCACAACCTG
The DNA here is from genome assembly GCF_963210335.1 of Falco punctatus. NCBI lineage: Eukaryota > Metazoa > Chordata > Aves > Falconiformes > Falconidae > Falco > Falco punctatus. Next base: position 2,432,048 of record NC_137599.1, on the reverse strand, counting down.
GTCTTCGGTTCGACGGGGATGCGCGGGGGGGTCCACTCCGAGAACATCTTCCCCTACGACATGCACCTCCCGCACGAGCGGGGCCCCATGTACGAGGAGCTCAACGCCTTCTTCCACAACTGACCCCCCCCAGCCCCCCAGCCCTTCTCCGCCCAGCCCCCCCCCCCTCCTCCACCGCCCGACCGCCCCAGCCCCGAGGAGGGTGTGTGTGTGTGTGGGGAAACCGGCCCCCGGGGCTCCGCCGTGGGCTTTGGTGCAATATGGGGACCCGGCCCCGGCGGCGGGTCCCCGCGCCCCGTGGGGACAAAGTGCTTTTTTGGGAGGATTTCCCCTTTTCCTTAAATGATTATTTATTATTTGACTAGTTAAATTATTATTATTATTGTTACCATTATTATTATAATTATTATTGTTACCATTATTATTATCATTATTATTATTTCCCCGAGGGGGGAACGCGCCAAGCGCGGCCCCCGCACCGCCAGCCCCCCGCAGAGCCGCCCCCAGAGCCCAGCCCGGCCCGCTGGATCGAACCGCTTCGTTTTCTTTTTAATTCGTTTTCATTTCATTTTTGGGGGGAAATTTTTTTTTTTCCTTTCCCCACCCCCCTCCCCTTCCCCATTTTGGGCCGTTTCTCCCCTCCACCGCCGTGACCCCGTACCCTCCTTACCCCCCACCCCCCCCGGCATTGGACACCCGCTGCCCCGGCCCGTGGGAGCGAGAGGAGCCCGCGTTGATGCGCGGAGCGCAACTTTCCGAAGCAATAAAGAGGCGAAGGGAGGAACCCACATTTCTATCTATGCAAGCAGGCCCGGCCCGGCGGACGCTCAGAGATGCACTTTGCTTTGGGGGGGCCCCGGCCCCGCTCCCAGCCCCGGGAGCTCCTCTCGCAGCGCGTGTGTCAGGACGTTTTTTACCTGTTTTAAAAAACTTGAAACGGAAAAAAAGAAAAAAAAAAAAAAGAAAAAAAAGGGGAAAAAAAGAGAAGAAAAAAAAGCAAAAAAAAAAAGGGGGAAAAATTAATTAAAAAAAAAAAAAAGAATAAATCCCCAACCCCGCGGAGAAGCCGCGGTTTTCCTCAGCTGGAGGAGCCGGGGCCGGGCGCGGCAGGGCAGCCCGCAGCTATGCAAGCGGGGCTCCGGGGGGGGCTGGCGGGGCTGCGCCCCCTCCGCGGCGCCGGGGCCCGGCCCGGGTGTCTTCGCCCCGGTTTGCCGCATTCCCTTGGTCGGGAGACGCCGGAAAGCCGAGAAAACGCTTTTTTTTTTTTTTTCCTTCTTTTTTTTTTTTTCCTTTGGAACCTGCCCGCACCACCTTCAAGAAACCAGCATTTTTAGAGACCAGGGAGGAGGAGGATGATTTCTGAGAAATGTTTTCAAAACGAAAAAAAAAAAAGTTTTGCAAAAAAACAAAACAAAACAAAAAACCTGGAAAAACAAAAAAAAAAAAAAAAAAGAAAAAGAAAAAAAAACACAAACCGTTGTAGCAAAGGGGACCCGCCTGTCCGACACCAGAAGTGCTTTCGTGTTTCTGTTCCGTTTCATTTCGATTAATAAATATTTATGGCCAACGATATGCAAGAGCCCCCCCCCCCCGCGCCGGGAGCCGCTCCCCGCTCCCCCGCTTCCCCGGGCCCCGCCGCCGCGGACACCGCTTGGCGGCGGCGGAGCGGGGGGGCGCGGGGCCGGGGGGCCCGGCGATACTGCATGCACCGGCCCCCCCCCGGGGCTCCCCCCCCCCGGCCCCGCTGGACGCTCGCAGCCCGGTCCCGGCCCCGCCAGGACTCGTCGGCCGTGACGAGCCGCCGCCGGTGCGATTCGCGGCGAACCTGTAATTACCGAGCGTCCTTCGACGGCGATTAATAAATATTCAATGTTGACTCCGCCGCCTTCGCCGCTTTCCTTCCGCCCCGGGGCACCGGGGGCACCGGGCCGACCCCCCGCCAGCGGCACCTCTCGGCGGTGCCGGTGCCGCCGCCGCTCCCGCCGCCCGTGTGCGCGGCCCGCGGTGGGGCGGCGCTGATATAACGCGGCTCTGCCCCACGGGTGTCCCCCCCGGGACCGGGGAGGCGGCGTCCCCCCCCGGCGCCAATAAAGGCACCGGGATCCGGAGCGGCGGCCCAGGTCGGTCCCGGTCCCGCCGTCACGGGAGAGCGGCGGCGGGGACACCGCTACGGTCCCCCGGGAGCGGTAGCTCAGAGGCTGGTGCCCGGAGCTGGCACCGGGCCGCGGTGCCGGTGGCCAAGGCCGGGCTCTTCGGTGGCGGCCCCGGTAACCGGTCGGCTCCCGGCGTGGCGTCCGGTGCCCGTGACGGCTCCTCGGTGCCGGTGCCCGATGGAGTGCCGGTGCCCGTCGGAGCCCCGGCGCGGTGCCCGGTCCCGGTGCCTGTGCTGGTGCCCATCGGAGCCCCGGCGCGGTGCCCGGTGCCGGTGCTCGGTGGAGCCCCGGCGCGGCGCCAGTGCCGGTGCTCGGTGCCCGGTGCCGGTGCCCGGTGCAGACCCGGCGCCGTGCCCGGTGCCGGTGCCCGGTGCGGAGCTGTCCGCTGCGGCGGTGCTGAACGGGCGCCCGGGCCCCGCCGCCTCCCCAGGCGAACGGTAACCGGTCTCTCTACCGCCCGCGCCACCGGGGCTCATCACCACCCGACGGCCCAGGACCCCGGGTCAAGGACTGGGCTCCCGGTGGTGCGGTGCCGCTCCCCACGGCCACGCGGGTCGCCGGTTCCCCGCGGGAGGTGGCGTTCGCCGGGGCAGCGCCAGGTCTGCCGGAACGGAGCCCCCGGTTTGCTCCTGGGAGAGGTCGCGGAGATCCGCGCCCCGCAGCCCCGCGGCCTTTGGGGGGAATGTGCGCAGGTCTGGGGTCGGGCCGGGACGTGGCCCCCGCCCGGCTGGGCCCGGGGCCGGCGCCGCCGGGGCTGGAAACGGGGAGCGGCTCCAGCGCGGCCCCGACGTGCCGGGCCCGGCGGGGGAAGGAGGCGGCGAGGAGCCTGGCCCGGCGGCGGAGCGGGGCCGCGCCACGACCCGCCGAGACGCTGCGGCGGAGCACGGCCCCCGAGACTCCCCCGAGCCCCCCCGGCCGGTGCCCTGTGCCCGCTGCTCCCCGCAGAGGAGCGAAGCCTCTTCCGACGGCTCCGGCCCGAGCGTCCTCCCGGGAAGGACCTCGTTTCTCCGGGGAAGAAGCCCCGGGGCCGCTCCGGGGGGGAGCCCGGGCCGGGGCTCCGGGGGCCCGGGCGGGGCCGGTGCGCGGCCGGTGCGCGGCCGTTCGGCCGTCACCCGCAACCGGCGGCACCGGGGCCGCGGCCCGGAGATGCGGCGGCGAAGGGCCAATGCCCCGGCGGAAGGGAGGGGGCCGCGGGGGGCCGGGGGGCTGCGGGGGGGCGCCGACATCTGCTCCCGGGAAGGGGCCGGGGCCGGCTGTGCAGGGGGGGCCGGCCCCGGTGGTGGGGCTGCCGTTAACGTTCAATTCCCGGGATTTTTGTTTCCCCGGCCCCGCCGAAGCGAGGGGATACGGGAACCCGCCCGGCTGCTCCAGTACCGACCGGCCCCGCAATGCGGCCCCGCATTCGGTGCACAGCCCCGGTGCAAAGCTCCGGTGGACGGTTTTGGTGCCCGGTGCTCCCGGTGCACGGCTTCGTTGCAAAGCTCCGGTGCACGGCTCCGGTAGCAAGCTCCGGTGGCATGTCCCTCTGCAGAGCTCCGGTGCACTGGCGAGGTGCAGGGCCCCGGTACCAGGCTCCGCTGCCCGGTCCCGGTGCCCAGCCGGCCCGCACCGCGGCCCCGGTTGCTCCCTGGGAGGGAGGCGGGAGGTCGGGATCCGCCGCCGCCACCCGCCGAGCTCTGCCAGGGTTTTGCGTGATCATGGTGGGATCAAAGTCACGTCGGGGAGGGTTGGAGGGTTGGGGGAGCGGGGGGGATGTTACCGGAGACCCCGTCACCGCCGCGGGGACAGGAGCGGGGCCAGCACCGGGGGCACGCCGCGGTGGCGGCTCGCCCGGACTCAGCCCCACTATATGAAGGCAGGATGAGATTGGGGGGGGGTGTCTCCCCCCCTCTCCCCTCCCCACAACCCCCGGTGCCCCCGGCCCGGCCCGGCCCGGCCCCTCTCCCGGCCCCTCTCCCGGCCCGGCGGAGCGCGGCGGGGGCGCGGGGCCAGCGCCAGCTCCGGGTCGCCGCTGCCACCGGCGAGTGCCAGCCGGGGGGGGGGAGGAGGAGTCATTGCTTCAGTTTAAATTTCATGGCATCTGTTCATTATTATACAGTGCGGATTTTTATATGGACAGCTAAATTAAAGACAGATTTCTGCCAAAATTGCAGATACCATAAAAAACGGAGGCTCCCGGCGCTGGGCGCTCGCCGCGCTGCGGAGGCGGCCCCGTTATTGCCACCGGGGCCAGGCGGCCCCGCTGTGGGGGCTGGGGGGTGCCCGGGGGTCGTGGATGTGGCCCCCGGTTTAGGGGGGCTGCCCCCGGCTTTGTGCGATGGGGAGACCGGGACGCCACCCGGGGGTGGGGGGTCCCCGCGGTCCCCGGAGCTGCGGCCAGGGCAGGTCGGGTTGGCAGCGGTCCCCGCCGCACCGGGGGCTGCCGAGCCGCCCCCTCCCCCGCCCGGCCTGCCAGGCTCCATCGCAGAGGAGTTAAAACAAGGACATCTGTGCCTGGAATCGCTGCGAAGCTCCAAACCTGCCAACGCCTGCTGGCACCGGCCTCCAGCAAATGCTGGTACTCCGGAATGCGGCACCGCCTGCAGCCCAGCCCGGGGGGCCCGGCCCGGCCCCCCCGCATGGCCCGGCCCGGCCTGGGGGCTGCTGCTCGACCCCCGGGCACACGCGTGTGTCTGGGTCTGTGTGTGTGTGTTTCCCCCCGGGCAGTGTCCCCGTCATGTCCCCACCAGCCGCCCCGTGTCCCGTGGGGTGGTTGTGCCTCTCCCTGGGGTCGTGTCCTTCCCCCGCATTTACCCCCTGCCCCACTGCCAGTGTGAGGCCAAGCCCTGAGCCTGGTCCCTCATCCCCACCCAGGGGATGACGGTGGCTGTGGGAGATGCTGGAAGGGTGAGAAAAAGCCCCCACACCCTGGTGGGACACAGCCAGCACTGGGGTGGCTGCATGGATGGGCTGGGAGGCGGGGGGGGGGACAATGCAGGGGCAGGTGGTACCCAAGGGACGGGGTCACCCTGGGCCAAGGGCACCTGGAAAGCTGGGGCTGTGCTGAGCAGCCCAAGGGTCCATAGCCCCAAGCCCTGCAGAAAGGGGGGAACCTGGGTGCCCCTCAAGCCCTGGGGAGAAAAGGGTCAAAACCCAAATAAGGGCAGCGAGGGAGGCTGGATCCAGCAGATGTGGTGCTGGCCCTGGCCGGGAACACCAGAGAGCAGGTGGTACCCACCTGAGCACCCCGCAGCAGCCAGGCACCTTCCCTTCCCTTCCCTTCCCTTCCCTTCCCTTCCCTTCCCTTCCCTTCCCTTCCCTTCCCTTCCCTTCCCTTCCCTTCCCTTCCCTTCCCTTCCCTTCCCTTCCTTCCCTTCCCTTCCCTTCCCTTCCCTTCCCTTCCCTTCCCTTCCCTTCCCTTCCCTTCCCTTCCCTTCCCTTCCCTTCCCTTCCCTTCCCTTCCCTTCCCTTCCCTTCCCTTCCCTTCCCTTCCCTTCCCTTCCCTTCCCTTCCCTTCCCTTCCCTTCCCTTCCCTTCCCTTCCCTTCCCTTCCCTTCCCTTCCCTTCCCTTCCCTTCCCTTCCCTTCCCTTCCCTTCCCTTCCCTTCCCTTCCCTTCCCTTCCCTTCCCTTCCCTTCCCTTCCCTTCCCTTCCCTTCCCTTCCCTTCCCCTGACCCCCATCCTGGGCTCCATCCCCAGCCCCACAGCCCCTCCGGAGCCCCCAGCTGGGGGTCTCACCCTGCGGTTTCCCCCCGTGGTGCCCCCAGCCCTGCGCCCCGCCTGGGCTCCCGCCCCCCCTCCGTGGCAGGCGGTGGCTCATTTCATATGGGAAATGTCCATTTTGTTGCTACTTAAAAGCTGATTTACGGCGGCTGCATCCCAGCCCTGCCTTGGCCTGCGTTCATCCCATAATCTGCCCATTTCTCTTGGCAGCTCCGGCTCGACTGGGCTCGCCGGAGGTCTGTGTCAGGCAGCAGAGCCCCCCAGCCCCCTCCCGCAGCCCCCCAGCCCCAGCCCTGCTCCCCCCTGGCAGCCGGTTCCTCATGCTGCTGCTGGCAGCTGGATCCCATCTGCTTCGAACGGATCCTGACGGCCCGAGACGGCAACACCGGGCAATGCCTCCGGTGTGCGGCAGTGAGGTGGAAGGGACCCAACACCCCCTGCCCAGAGCCATGGGGCTGGAGGGGACATGAGCAGGGGATGGGGACAGTGCATGGGGGGCTTCGCATCACCCTGGCACTCCGTCCACCTCCACCCTGGGGTGGGGCCGGTGGGATCCATCCATCCCTCCAGCAGGACAGATGGAGAGCCACCGTGCCGGGCAGACCCCGTCGGTGCACGGGGCACGGTGGCAGCTCCAGGGTCTGAGCCCAGGTCCTGGCCCCGTGGCCACCGGCGGTGAGCAGCATCCACGCTGGCCCAACCCTCCCACACGCTCCTAATTAAATTTTACCCTACTATAAATCTTTTTGTTAAATGTAATTGAAAAACACACCTTTGGAATCATCACATTAACCCGGCATCCGCTTTATTAGAGTAATTAAAGCCTTTCTCAAGTTAGTGCCGGGCAGGTCGGCTGGATTGTGCCGTAATCCCGGCAAAGCAAACAAGTTCAGAGCAAAACTAATTACATTTAGAGCAGCTGTGATAATAATCCTAATTCAACCCCATTTGGTGCCTAAAATCCGGTGATCCGGCAGCGAAAGCCGAGGGGGGCGGGGGGTGGGGGGCTGCGGCCCATCTCTGCCCTCCAGCTTGTCCCCTGCCAACAGCAGTGTCAGGGCTGGCAGCACCCCTGGGGGTGCCCTGGGTCTCCCCAGAACCTGGGAGGGGGTCCCACCTCAGGTCTGGGGTCCCACTGCGGGGTCTCGACCCTCAGCGCCCCCCTCCTCGTCACCCTGCCTGACCCCGGCGCCCCTCACCGGGTGCTGCCAGAGGCCGTGGCTTTGCCCCAGTGCCCGGGCGGTGGCACGGTGCCCAAGCCCCCCTCCCCGCAGCCTCCCCGGGGACGGGGGGATCGGGCGGCCGCAGCTGGCGCACGCAGCCGTAATGGCCACGGCTGGGCTGGCACGGCGGCCCCGCGCCTGCGGGCACGCGGGCAGCAGCAGCTTGTGCGCAGTTTGTCCTTGACTAGTCCCCTGCCTGGCGCTGCCCACCCCAGCACAAAGCCCCCCACCATCGAGACCCCCCGGCTCATCACACGAGTGATGCCAGGTCGGTGGCGGCACCGGGGCTCAGCGCCGTAGGCTGGGCAGGGCACCCGGCCGCATTGCTCCGGCGGGATGAAGATGCTCCATTGGTGTCTCCTCTTGGTGGGCATGGCATTGGCACCAGCAGCACCGCGGACACCGAGCCGAGCAGGTTGCGGGAGGTTATTTCCACCTTTGCCATTGGGGAGGGATTTTGGGGACCTTGGAGAACGTTTGCTACAAATGTCTATTGGAGCTTTTTTTATTAAAGTTGCCAAAAATTTGTGTTAGCTAATGGCTTCTTAATTCTGCCTAAAATGAGAGAAGGAAAATGATGCCATTCATCTTGTATTGGTTTGAAATCACGGCTGACAACTAATCGATCATACTGTGGGACATTAACTCCTTTGGATGGGGGCCCAAACCGGCTCCTCGCTCCCGCGCTGGATCCATTTAACTACTTTACTGCTGGTATTTTGGCACGTGGCTCGGTGGGCTGGTTCCTCTCCGGTTGGTGCCGCTGAATTATTTGCCTTTCGCCGGATACAGCTGGCACCGTGTGCCGCATCATCATCCCCCCCACCCCCACCCCTTTGCGTGCTTGCCGATGGTGCCCTTCACCCGACCTTCACCCCCTGGCCCCCACCCCACCCCGTGCTGTGGGGTCCAGCTCCCTCCCCCTCCTTTCCATGGGTCTTCCTCGTTTTGGGCATCGCTGGGGGAGTTTTTCCAGGTGTAGCTGGGGGTGAGAGCCCAGGGATGCTCCTGGGGACAAAGGGGAGGTCCTGGGGGGTTGGTGGCTTTGCTCCCTGGCCCTGCAGCATCCCTGTGCCTCAGTTTCCTCACCGTTCCACAGGGAAGGGCTCAGCTTTCGCCTGCCTGCATGGTCACTGGGACAGGCAGGTCCCCAGGGCCAGTGGAGGTGCTGGTGGCAACTCACAGCCATGAGTGAAGGTGAGGTGACCCCTATGTCCCCTCCCAGAGTCACTGCGATGCTCCAGGAGCCCAGTGGTCCCACGGAGAGTGAGGATGCCAGGGATGGTGGCGCTGGGCTGTGGCACCCCAGACACAGCTGAGGGTCCTGGGGGCACCCCCACATCCTGCCTGGCCAAGCAGGGTCAGATCCTCCCCCCCACACCCACTGTCACGAGTGAGGGGACCGGGGGGGGGGACCCCATGCCCCGGGGGAGCCACTGGTCACAGCCACGCAGGAGGCTTATATACCCAGTGTGGGCGGGGCCAGCGTGAGGGAAGGCTGTGATTGGTCGGCATCCACAAGCCCTGGCAGGGGATTGGCTGGAGGTATGAGTCTTGGATGGCGATTGGCTGAGGTCTGTCCCCATCCCTAGGACCAGGGTGGCCCCCGGTGCCACCCAGTAATGGGTCACCTGCTCCTGGGGTGATGGTGACCCCGGGGCCCCACCGCCATCATCCCCGTCTCCAGGGCGCAGGGCCTCCCCTGGGGTCGTGTCCCCATGTCCCCCAGCAGGTCCCCAGCCCCTGGCCGCCCACCCTGGTCGGTGGGTGCCACAGCAGGGTGGCAGCAGGGTCTGTCCCTCCTAGAGTGCAGGGTAGAGGGACAGAGTCCCTCCCACTGGGCCCTTCTGGGTGAGGAAAGTGACCCTGCCAGCATGTCCCCCTGTCCCTCCACCCACCCACGTGCCCACTCACCCACCCTATGTCACCTGTCCGTCTGTCCACCCAGCCATGTGTCTGTCCCTGCATCCACCCATCCACTCTTCTGCCTGCCCAGCCCATCCACCACCCATCCACCCACCTGCTTGTCCCACTGTCTGTCCACCCATCCACCACCCATCCACCCACCACCCATCCATCCGTCATCCACCCAACATCCATCCTCCCACCATCCATCCACCACCCACGCATCTGTCTGTCCATCTGTCCTCCCATCTGCATGGTCATCTACATCCGTCCACCTGTCTGCACATCCACCCACTCACCATCCATCCATCCAACATCCATCCATCCATCCATCCATCCACCCATCCATCATCCATCCACCTGCCCATCCACCATCCATCCATCCACCCATCCATCCATCCACCTGCCCATCCACCATCCATCCATCCACCCACCCACCATCCATCCATTCATCCATTCACCCATCCATCACCCATCCAGCATCCATCCATCTGCCCATGCACCATTCGTGCACCATCCATCCATCCATCCAGCATCCATCCATCCAGAATCCATCTATCCATCCATCCACCCTCCACCCATCCATCCATCCACCCTCCATCCATCCACCCATCCACCATCCATCCACCCATCCACCATCCATCCACCTGTCCATCCACCATCCATCCATCTGTCCATCCATCCACCATCCAACCACCCTCCATCCATCCATCCACCCTCCATCCATCCACCCATCCACCATCCATCCACCTGTCCATCCACCATCCATCCACCTGTCCATCCACCATCCATCCATCTGTCCATCCATCCACCATCCAACCACCCTCCATCCATCCATCCATCCATCCATCCATCCATCCACCTAGCGTCCATCCATCCACATCCATCCACCCATCCACCCTCCCTCCATCCGTCCACACACCCCCCTCCCCTGTACCCCGCCATGGTGGGGGTCTGTCGTCCCCCCCGCGGTGAGGGGCTGAGCCCCGCGGTGCTGCAGCGTGGCCTGGACCCAGCCTACCCGGCTGGGTGATCTGCACCTATCCCAGGTCACCTAGAGCCACCTGGGTGACAGCCCAGGGTGGCAGCCAGAACCTCCTCTGTGACCGGGAACCCCCGTGCGTGCCCCCACTCTGTGGGTGTGCACAGGGTGGGCACACTTAAATGGGGTGTGCACGCTCACGTGGGGTGGGCACACTTACATGGGGTGTGCACGCTTACATGGGGTGTGCACGCTCACATGGGGTGGGCACACTTACATGGGGTGTGCATGCTTACATGAGGTGGGCACACTTACATGGGGTGGGCACGCTTGCACAGGGTGAGCACACTTACATGGGGGTGGGCACGCTTACATGGGGTGGACATGCTTACACAGGGTGTGCACGCTTACACGGGGTGAGCACAACTTACATGGGATGGGCATGCTGACATGGGATGCGCACGCTTACACAGCGTGGACATGCTTACACAGGGTGCACACACTTAACTGGGATGGGCATGCTGACATGGGATGCGCACGCGTTGAGGAGTGTGTGCTCAGGGTGTGTGTGCATGTGTGCACTCAGCGTGCATGTATGCACGTGTGTGTACGTGTGTGCATGTGAATGTGCGTGCTTGTGTGTGCTCAGGGTGTGCACGTGTGTATGTGCTCTGTGTGTGTGCATGCGTGTGCTCAGGGTGTGCATGTGTGCTCACATGCTGTGTGTACAGAACTGCACACACATGTCTGGTGTGTGCAGCCCTGACACGTTCACGCACGTGTGTCCTGTGTGGCTGGTGTGTGCACAGCGTGTGTGCACATGCGTGTGCACATGGCTGTGCGTGCTCAGTGTGCACACGTGCATGTGCACGTGTGTGTGTGCTCTGCGCTCACGTGGGGCTGCACCCCCTGCTGTGGGTGGGGCCAAGCTGGGTGTGGCACCAGGGGCGGGGCCAGCCAGGGTGTGGCAGGGATGGGTGGAGCCAGCGGGGAGGGAGTGGGTGGGGTGGGGGGGCGGGGCTGGATCCACTCAATGTCCCCCATCACCCCCTTCATCCTCTTTATCCCCATCACCCCCGTCATCTCCTTCGTCCCCATTGTCTTCTTCATCCCCATTGCCCCCTTCACCCCACCGCCCTCTTCACCCCCCTCACCCCCACCGCCCTCTTCACCCCCTTCACCCGCTTCACCCCCTTCATCCTCTTCATCCCCCTTGCCTTCTCCATCCCCATCGCCCTCTTCACCCCTTCATTCTCTTCATCCCCATCACCCCCTTCATCTTCTTCATCCCCATTGCCCCCTTCATCACCATCGCTCTCTTCACCCCCTTCATCCTCTTCACCCCCATTGCCTTCTCCATCGCCTGCTTCACCCTCTTCATCCTCTTCACCCCCCTCACCCACATCTTCTTCATCCCTTCCCTCCCCGTTACCCCTCCGCCCCCCACCCCACCCCATCACCCCCATCCTCCCCATCCTCATCCCCCCTCGCCAGGCGCGGGCGATAAAGACGCAGACCCCGAGCGTATGTCAGGAATCAGTGCCTGTCGCAGGCGCCTAATCTGTTTTTCTAAGCCGCCCACGAGCAGCGCGTTAGCCGAATTAGGCCGACAGCTGCTACGGGTCCTCTCCCCCTCCGCGCCCGCACCGCACCGCCTGCCGCAGATGCCAAGGCCGGGAGCGGCGGGTACCGCCGCTCCCGGCCTTGGCATCTGCGGCAGGCGTCGCGGTCCCTTCCTCACACCTCCCGCCGCTCGGTGCCTGCACGCGGGCACCGCCACACGAGGACCACCAACCTCAGCGGGGCGCATGGCACCCACCGTTCCATCCCACGGGAGCGGGCACGGGGCACACGCGTGTGCATCCGCCTCTTTTTTTTTTTTTTTTTTTTTTTTTTGGATAGCAGTAGAATGCAATATGCAAATGAGATGGTTATTACCGCAATGTTCGTCAAGCTGAGCTGAGAAGACATTAATAGCCTGATGAATATGCATGTGAATTTGTTAATTAAGTTAATTATTCTGCTGAAAATGCATTCGTCTTCCAAGGACATTTTCCCAATGATTTTTACATGCTTCAGTCATTAGTCATGCTATATTTTATCAGGGAAATGAGTTTGCTTAAGTTGCAAAAAAAAAAAAAAAAAAAAAAAAAAGAAAGAAAGAAAGAAAGAAAGAAAAAGGAAAACGGGGGAAAAAAAATGAAAAGGGAGAAGAAAAAAGGAAAACAAAGCGCGGGGCCAAACAGGGCCAGCAGCTTTGGGGGGGAAACTTTGAGGGAGAGCCGGGGCTGGGGCTGCAGGTGGGTGCAGGTGGGTGCAGGTGGGTGCAGGCACCCCCATCTCCCCCCTTTTTTCCCTCTGATGACAAACTTTTTTTTCTTTTTTTTTTTCTGCCGGTGCCAAATTTCCAACACATTAATTAATTGTTGTAGCCAATTAACTGTAGTTGTGCAAATGAGTTTAGCACTAATTACCATGCAGTGCCTGTAATCACATAAAAAACTTGCTGAGAGGTGGAGGGAGCTGGGGGGGGAGCGGGGGGCTCTGGCAGGGCGGGGGCAGGGGGACAGGGGCTGCCTGGCACCGGCACCCCCGGTCGGTGCCGCAGCCCCCGGCTGGGGTGGGGGGACAGGGCCATGCACCCACCGGTGACACCGGTGTCCCCAGAGCTGGGTGGGAGGGACAGGCCACGGTGAGGGTCACGCGAGGGCAGATGGTCGCAACCGGCTGGTTGCTGTGCTCGGTGGTGCTGATACCCCGGTGTGCTGTGCCAAGCCGTGCTATGCCGTGCCGTGCCGTGCCATGATGTGCCATGCTGAGCAGTGTCATTTTGTGCTGTGCAGAGCCGTGCCGAGCTGTGCCATGCCATGCTGTGCCGAGCTGAGCTGTGCCACGCTGTGCCACGCAGAGCTGAGCTGTGCCACGCTGTGCCATGCCATGCTGTGCCGAGCTGTGCCGAGCTGTGCCATACCATGTTGTGCCAAGCAGAGCTGAGCTGTGCCATGTTTGCTGTGCAGAGCTGTGCCATGCTGTGCCATCCCACGCTGTGTCATGCCGAGCTGTGCCATGCTGTGCCAAGCTGAGCTGTGCCATGCTGAGCAGTGCCACACCATACTGTGCCATGCCATGCTGTGCTGTGCCATGCCGTGCCATGCTGTGCCGCTCTGTGCTGTGCCATGCTGCGCAGAGCCATACCGTGCTGTACCGTGCCATGCCACTCTGTGCCGTGCCATGCTGTGCAGAGCCATGCTGTGCTGTGCCATGCCACGCCATGCCACCCTGTGCCATGCCAAACCGAACTGTGCTGTGCCATGCTGAGCAGTGCCATACCGTGCTGTGCTGTGCCATGCCATGCCGAGCAGCGCTGAGCCGTGCCGTGCTGGGCTGTACCATCCTGTGCCATGCCCTGCCGTGCCACAGGAGAGAGGAGGCGGACACGTGGCACCAAGTGGATGCCGAGGTGAGGCCTCATCCCACCCAGCCCCCAGGGACTGAGCCCCCACAACCCCTCAGCACCCAGTGTGTCCCTGCCATGGCCCCTCTGCCCCTCTAACCACATCCAGGGACAAGGTGGGGACCCTCCTGTCCCCCCTGGCTGGCGATGTCAGCAGGGCTGGGGCAGCCAGGCCAGTACTGGACCCCCCGGACCCCCTGGCGCTGGGCTGGCACCTCCTGGTGAGGGGCAGCCAGGGCCGTGTCCCCTTGGGTGGGTGGGCAGGCGGGCACGGGGCTGGGCTGGCACCCTGCCCAGCTGGAGGATTAGCCGTGCCATGGATACAGACTCCCTGGGGGCTGCTGTGTGGGGCTCCGGTGGCATGGCACAGCATGGTATGGCACAGCACGGCATGGCACAGCACGGCACGGCACGGCACAGCTTGGCATGGCACGGCATGGCATGGCACAGTTTGGCACAGCATGGCATGGCACGGCATAGCATAGCAGGGCACAGCACGGCATGGCATGGCTTGGCACAGCATGGCACAGCATGGCACAGCACAGCACGGCACAGCATGGCATGGCACAGCACAGGCGGTACATGGCATGGCACAACATGGCACGGTATGGCATGGCACAGCTTGGCATGGCATGGCATGGCACAGCACAGCATGGCATGGCACAGCACAGGCGGTACATGGCATGGCACAACATGGCACGGTACGGCATGGCACAGCTTGGCATGGCATGGCATGGCACAGCACAGCATGGCATGGCACAGCACAGCATGGCATGGCACAGCACGGGCGGTACACGGCATGGCACAACATGGCACGGTATGGCATGGCACGGCAAGGCACGGCACGGCACGGCACAGCATGGCATGGCACAGCACAGGCGGTACATGGCATGGCACAACATGGCACGGTATGGCATGGCACAGCTTGGCATGGCATGGCATGGCACAGCACAGCATGGCATGGCACAGCACAGGCGGTACATGGCATGGCACAACATGGCACGGTACGGCATGGCACAGCTTGGCATGGCATGGCATGGCACAGCACAGCATGGCATGGCACAGCACAGCATGGCATGGCACAGCACGGGCGGTACACGGCATGGCACAACATGGCACGGTATGGCATGGCACGGCAAGGCACGGCACGGCACGGCACAGCATGGCATGGCACAGCACAGGCGGTACATGGCATGGCACAACATGGCACGGTACGGCGCATGGCATGGCGCACCAGAGGCACGGCACATATGCTGCAGTGTGGGGCATCCAGGCATGACACGAGGTGGCCCGGCGTGACACGGCATCTCTGGGCCTGGCCCAGCCGCCAGGGTCGGGGTCTCCCGGGCAGCCCCCACCCCCCCACCCCCCCCGCCCGGGAGGCAGAGAGTTAAAGCGGCCCCGCCGCGCTATAAATGTTGCATGGGGCTGGGGGGGCTGGGCGGCAGCCAGGGGCTGTCTCTGGGTAACAATAAACACCCGGGTGGCAGCAGCTGCTGCACCGACTCTCTCTGCATCACAATGCCGGAATAACGCTAATAAACCCGCCCGCGCCGGGGCGGGGGTCCAGCCGGGGCAGGGGTCCCGCTGTGGTGAAGGTCCAGCCAGGGCGAGGGTCCGGCCATGGTGAGGGTCTGGCCGTGGTGAGGGTCTGGCTGTGGGGCAAGGGTCTGGCGCGAGGGTCTGGCCATGGGGAAGGTCCAGCTGTGGTGAGGGTCTGGCTGTGGTGAGGGTCCAGCTCTGGGGCAAGGATTTGGGGTGAGGGTCTGGCTATGGCAAGGAGATGACTGTGGGGTGAGGGTCCAGCTGTGGGGTGAGGGTCTGGCCATGGTGAGGGTCCAGCTGTGGGGCAAGGATCTGGGGTGAGGGTCCAGCTGTGGGGTGAGGGTCCAGCTGTGGGGTGACGGTCTGGGGTGAGGGTCCAGCCGTGGGGTGAAGGTCTGGGGTGAGGGTCCAGCCGTGGGGTGAGGGTCCAGCCGTGGGGTGAGGGTCTGGCTGTGGTGAGGGTCTGGTTGTAGTGAGGGTCTGGCTGTGGCAAGGGTCCAGCCAGGGCGGGGGTCTGGCCATGGGGGGGGTCTGGCCATGGTGAGCGTCCAGCTGTGGTGAGGGGCCAGCCACTGGGCGCAGCCCCCCCCCAGCCCTCAGACAGGGGATGGGGCACCCCCAGATCCCTGGCAGCACCCCGGGGTGCCGCAACCAAAGGCTCCGAGGGTCCACCAGCCCCCCCAGCCCCCCCAGCTCCACCAGCCCCCCCAGCTCCACCAGCCTCACCAGCCTCACCAGCCCCACCAGCCCCACCAGCCCCACCAGCTCCACCAGCTCCACCAGCCCCCCCAGCCCCCCCAGCCCCCCCAGCCCCACCAGCTCCACCAGCCCCCCCAGCCCCCCCAGCCCCACCAGCTCCACCAGCCCCCCCAGCCCCCCCAGCTCCACCAGCCCCCCCAGCCCCCCCAGCCCCACCAGCCCCACCAGCTCCACCAGCCCCCCCAGCCCCACCAGCCCCACCAGCGCCCCCAGCCCCACCAGCCCCCCCAGCCCCCCCAGCCCCCCCAGCTCCACCAGCTCCACCTGCCCCACCAGCCCCCCCAGCCCCCCCAGCCCCACCGCCGCCATCCCCACGCGGGCAGGTCCGCAGCACCACGTGTCCCCGCCGAGCCCCGTGCGCTGGGCCACCAGCTGCCCCCACTGTCCCCACCGCCCCCACTGTCCCCACCGCCCCACACCGCACTGGCATCACAGCTGGTGGCCCGAGCAGCAGGCTGGGACCCCCCCCGGGATCCCCCCTTCCCCCCCCCCCGTGGCTGGTGGCTTCGAGGGGCCGTGGCTTGGCCACCGCCACCTTTCACACCTCCCATGTGCCCACAGCTGTGCCCCCCCCCCCCCTTTCCTATGTGCTCCCCCCCTTCTCCAGGAGGTTTGGGGGGTCTGGGGGAGTCCGGGGGGGGCAGCCATCCCCGCAGGCTGCAGTTCGCATTCCAGCGCAGGAGGCAGCTGTGTCGCCCCCCTGGTGACCCCCCGCCCCCCCCCCCCCACCAGCCCCACTAAATATTAATGCCTGCCCTACATTGCGCCGCAGCACCTGCCACGGGTGAGACCCCCCGGCCCCCCCGGCCCCTCGCAGGGCTGGGCAGCTGCCCCAGCATCACCACCCAGCGCGGCCCCCCCGGGCTGTGCCAGAAGGTGGGGGGGGGGCGATGAGCCTGAACCAGCTGTGCCCCCCCCTCCCCAGGGCTGGGCGGGAGGAACAAAGCGAGGATGGAGGCATGGGGGGGGGGGGGGGGGGCTTGGGTACCAAGCGCCCTGGTGGTGGGGGCTGCTGGGGGGCAGAGGGACTGCTGCCATGGGGTGGGGCTGGGGGCTACCCGGGAGGTTCAGGCCCCCCCAGGTGCCCCCCCATGACCCAGGGGTCCCAGCAGAAGCAAGTGGGCAGCAGATTTGGAGCAGGATTTGCCGGCCAACACTCCCCCCAGCACCCCCACCCCCCCACCCCCCCGCTACCAGCCACAGCTGAGGCCGTGCGGCTCATCACACATGTGCCAGGCGGCACCGGGGGTGGGAGGGGGGTGGGGGGGGGTGGGCTGGGACCCCCCCCTCCTGCCTTGAGCCCCAGCCAAAAGTCCAGAGTCGAAAAGTAGGGGGTGATTGATGGCGGCGTTTGGCGGGTAAGCGCACCCCGCGGCCCAATCCTGCCACCGTCCCCAATTCCTCCCCTGCCCCTCTTCAGAGCGCGTGTTGTCTCATGTTGGTCCCAGAGGCACCATTAATTAAAAATACATCCAATTAAATGGCAGGTGAAAGCGTGCAGGCACAGGCCCTCCCCCAGCGCCCCCCCCCCCCCTCCCCAAGCCTTGGCTCAGCTGTGCCGGTGGGGGGGGGGGGGGTTGGGGGGTGGGATGATGCTGGGTCCTGTCCCTGCTGCCACCTGAGTGCCCTGTCCCCAACTGAGTTCAGTGGGGGGGGGGGGGGGTGTCACCCTGCCCGTGTCCCCCTCCCGCAGGCTGGGCGGCACATGGGGCACGGTGGGAGGGGACCCCCAGTGGGGGTGATGGGAGGGAGGGGGGGAATGTCCCCAAAAATGAGGCGGGGGGCAGGGGAGCATGGCATGGCCACCACTTGGCATGGGCACCACCATGGGTGGCCACCAGCCACAGACCAGCCTGGCGGCAGCATCCCCAAGAGGTGACACCGGGGGGTGGGGTGGGGTGGGGTGGGGTACGGGGCGGGGGGGGGGGGCAGGGAACCCCCCGGGTTGTGGTGGCTTCGTTTTCCTGCTAATTGGAGACGTTAATCTCGGGCGCCTTCGCGCTGGGGGTGCTGGCAGGAGGCACCAGCTGTGCCGCGCCGCCCGCGCCGCCTTTTTAATCAAGCTGCCGGTGCGGCAGGGCACGCGGGGCTTGCCAGGCCAGGTGGCCCTGTGGCACAGGGACAGCATCACCCTGCTGCTGTGCCCCCCCCCTGGAGCGGGGACAGGGCAGGACCCCTCCCCCACCATGATCCCCGCCCCCCCCCCCCCAACCCTGGCAAACCCCATCCATCATCCCCTTGTGCCACCGCAGCTGGGTGACGCCATCCAAAATGCCACCAGTGCCATCGCGACGTGTTCCCAGCGCAGCATCCCGCTCCCGTGGGATGGAAAGTGCTGGATTCCATGGGATGGAGAGCGCTGGATCCCGTGGGATGGAAAGCGCTGGGGCTCACGCGCCCACCCTTCACCCCCAAAACCCAACCCCGACACCCGCCTCCATCCCCAGCACATCACCTCCTCCAGCACCTTTATGATTTTGGGGATTTTATCCCGTTCCTTTTCCATCCTTTTATTCTCCCCAGCCCCCCTCAAACGCCCAGGAAAGGTGTTAACGGGTTTTTGGAAGGAAACGTGGAAATTGCAAGAAAAACCTTTAATGCCGCCAGCCGGAGCAGCTGGAAGGACAAATATAGCCGGGGAGGAGGATGGGGACACGGTGGGAGGTGGTGGCCGTGCCGAGAGCGACACCTGGTGACTGGCAGACACGCACACGCGTGAACACGCATGTGCGTGGGCCCCAGGTGTGCGCACACGCGTGTTCACGCATGTGCGCACACCTGGGGCCCACGCACAGGCGTGAGCGTGCAGAAAGACACACGCACGTTGCACGCTCACACGCACAGGGTGAGGCCCTGCTGGGTAACACGGCAAGAGCCGCTTCGGCAGGTGGGGAAACTGAGGCACGGCGCGCTGGCTGGGGGATTGCCAAAAGCCACCGATGCTTTGGCTCATCGGTGGGTACCAGCCGGCGGGGCCGCGGGGTGGGTTTCACCGCAGTGGGATGCAGCGTATCCCACCGGCTGGCTCCGTGGAGCATCGGGAAAGTGGGAAAGGGCAGCACCGTGGTGGGATGCGGTTGCCCCACGGTGATGGGCAGCGCCGAGCTCCTGCCGCCTTCGCATGGAGCCTCCTGCTGCTCCTCTTCCCTGAGCCCTTCCTGGTCTAGCCCACCACCACGCCCGGAGCTCACCGCGGTGCCGTGGCCGGCATCCCGGTGCACACATCGCATGGAGCCTGGCCGTGCCATCACCACACCGTCAGGATGAGCGGGAGAGCTGCCCACACGAGGCCTGCGGCAGGAAGGACCGTGGCGGATCCCACGGGATCCCACGGGATCCCACGGCTCGGCCCAGGCACCACGCGGAGCTGGGAACAGCGGGATGGAGCAGCCGGGAGAGCCGCGGCTCCGCCGAGCGGAACCCAACGGGGAAGCGGCGGAGATTTACAGCGCCGGCTCGGCGAGCATCGCACGGCCCCCAGCCATTTGGCGCGGCAGCTGCTGCCGGGGTAGTTCAAATAAATTAAATAAAATCAATGAAATAGAATAAACCAGCCTGGTCACCTTTGGATGGGGGCGGGGGGGACAGCAAGCGGGATGCCGCAGGAGCCAGGGACCGCGTGGGGCTTGTCCACCCATGGCAGCAGGATGGTGGGGGACAGCCTGGGCTGGTGTGGTGTCACCATGGCAGGGTGATGCTCCGGAGTGGTGTCACCATGGCAGGGTGATGCTCCGGAGTGGTGCCACCATGGCAGGGTGATGCTCCGGAGTGGTGTCACCATGGCAGGGTGATGCTCCGGTGTGGTGCCACCATGGCAGGGTGATGCTCCAGAGTTGTGCCACCATGGCAGGGTGATGCTCCAGAGCCACCCGGAGGAGGGACCGGAGGATGGATGAGCTCCCCAAGCCCACACGGCTCCCAGCTGCCCCGCTAATAAATCAGGAGGGTGGCCAGTGCGGCTGCTCCGGGCTCACCCCGGCTCTCGGAGGCAGAGGGAAGCACCCGGCGCTGAGCCCCCCCCCCACCATCTGCACAGGGATATATTTTAAGACGTGTCAGTGGCAGGGATGCTAAACCAGGCGAAAAGAGAGCGAGAAAGCCGGGGCTGGAATGGGAGGTGATGGGAGACACGGTTGGGTTCTGCCAAGAGGGAGGCGCCGGCTGCGGTGCAGGGACCCCCATCACGTGGTGAGCCCCCATCCAAGGCCCACAGCCCCCCAGCAGCACCCCCTCAGCACCCCCTGCCTGGTGCCCTCTGCCCAAGGTCACTAAAAACCACGAGTGAGGGTCTGTCCGAGCCTCGGCCCAGCAGAAAGCAGCTGATGCCGGGGAGCAAAGGCCACCACCTGCACCCACCATGTCTCCTGCCACCCCAGATCCTGCCCCTTCTCCTTCCCACGCCCAAGGGCTGGGGCAAATCCTGCTGCAGCCCCCCCGGAGCCAGGATGGAGCTGGCACCAGCGCAGAGCCACCAGGGAGGTGGGTGGATGGAGGGGACAGACCCCCTGCCACCACCACGGCTCCCCCTTGGCTGTCATGGCTCAGGGCTAGAGCAGAATCTGTCCTCCACAGGACCCGGGGGTCCCCTTCAGTCCCCAAGGAGCTGGGGGAAGGTTTGGAGACCAACCTGGACCTCACTGCTGCCTTTTCCTGGCTTTGCCTCGGCTCCAGGTTTCCTCCTTCCCACTCCCACCATAAGCGTGCCCACCTTGGGCATCCCCCACCCAGCCGGGCACCATCACCCATCCCAGCCAGACACCATCACCCATCCCAGCCGGGCACCATCACCCATCCCAACTGGGCACCATCACCCACCCAGCCAGGCACCATCACCCACCCAGCCGGGCACCATCACCCATCCCAACTGGGCACCATCACCCATCCCAGCTTGACACCATCACCCACCCAGCCGGGCACCATCACCCACCCAGCCGGGCACCATCACCCATCCCAACTGGACACCATCACTCATCCCAGCCGGGCACCATCACCCACCCAGCTGGGCACCATCACCCATCCCAACTGGGCACCATCACCCACCCAGCCGGGCACCATCACCCATCCCAGCCGGACACCATCACCCACCCAACTGGGCACCATCACCCATCCCAGCCAGACACCATCACGCATCCCAAATGGGCATCATCACCCATCCAGCCGGGCACCATCACCCACCCAGCCGGGCACCATCACCCACCCAGCCGGACACCATCACCCACCCAGCCGGGCACCATCACCCACCCAGCCGGACACCATCACCCATCCCAGCCGGGCACCATCACCCACCCAGCCAGGCACCATCACCCATCCCAACCGGGCACCATCACCCATCCCAACCGGGCACCATTACCCATCCCAGCCGGGCACCATCACCCATCCCAACTGGGCACCATCACCCATCCCAGCTGGACACCATCACCCACCCAGCCGGGCACCATCACCCACCCCAGCCGGGCACCATCAGCGACCCAACCGGGCACCATCACCCATCCCAGCCGGACACCATCACCCACCCAGCCGGACACCATCACCCATCCCAGCCGGGCACCATCACCCACCCAGCTGGACACCATCACCCACCCAGCTGGGCACCATCACCCACCCAGCCGGGCACCATCACCCATCCCAACTGGGCACCATCACCCACCCAGCCGGACACCATCACCCACCCAACTGGGCACCATCACCCACCCAGCCGGGCACCATCACCCATCCCAACTGGGCACCATCACCCACCCCAGCGGGGCACCATCGCCCACCCAGCCGGGTGACACCCCAGGGGCTGACCACTAGACCCTGCTCTCAATTAGCAGAGTCATATTGGGGGGTGTGGGGTGTGTTTAGAGGGGCTGCAGCCTCGCAGGGCTGAGGGCTGGCGATGCCAAGTCCCGGCCACGCTTGCCGGTCCCACATCAAGCTCCCACCGGCACCAGAAGGGGGAAAAAAGGCTTTTTTTATCGGAAAAACCATTCCCGTGTAATTTGCAAATTTACAGCAAGCAACATGATAATTCAGTGCACCGGAGCAAAAGGCGATACAGTAACAGGAAATATTTAATTTTTCCAATCTCCACTTTTTTTTTTTTTCCATTTTTATAAACCGAAAAGGAAAAAAAAAAAAAAAAAAAAGAAAGAATTTTAATATATTACAAAATATCTGTACAGAGACAAAGGTACAACCAAAAAAAAAGGCGCGCTCAGTCTCAAAATGAAACTCGGGAGAGGTACAGTAAGAGTCTCACCAGACGCTTCTCTGCTGGGTAACTGGCTACAGCGTGTTCGACATTGGCATTAAACCCAAAAATGATGCGCGTGGAGGAAGGAAGGAGGGGCGAATCGCCATCTCATGACTTGTCTGGAACCTGCACCACGTTTAAATCGTTTTAAACCCACACATCCATCCCCCCCCCCCCCCCCCCATCGCCACCCCCTCCCAGTAAATCCTTTTGTCTTCTTTGTAAGGAGACCCTTTAAAAAAAAAAAAAGAAAAAAAAAAAAGAAAGGAAAAAAAAAAAAAAAAGGATGAAAAGAAAGAAAGAGCTGCTGCGAGGGTTGGGGAGGATGCGAGCAGCCCCCCAGCCTTGTGACCAGGGGCCAGGCTGCCCCCCTCCCCCCGCGTTGCCCCTGCAGGGATTGAAAAGCTCTTACTGGGCCCAGTTAAGAAAAGCCACTGGAAACGGAGCAACCGGTCCCTGCCAGTGCTACAGCTCTGCCCCAACCTCCCCGGGGCGGCTCGGGCAAGGGAACGGTGACAACCACCTTCTGCAGAAGCCCGTGGCCAGCCCCCCCTCCCCGGGGGACAGATGGCAGATGCCACCCCTGAGCAAGGGACAGGAGCCTGGGATGTCTGTCCCTTGCCCGAGGTGGCCCAAAGGGCCAGGAGCCCCCCCTCCCCGCCCCCCTCCGAGGTCCTCAGCACCTTTCCACAGCCCTTGGTGCAAGAAGAACGGGGAGAAGCATCCCCCCGGAGCCCCTACCGGGACACGGTGGCACCACCGCCACCCCAAGCTGCACCCACCGGTGGGACCCCAGCGCTGGGTGGGGGGTGCAGCCTGCGAGGGGGTCGGGTTTGCGGTGCCGGTGGAAGGAGCTCTCGCTCCTCGGCAGGATTTTCCTGGGGTTTTGCCAATTTGGAAAGACAATAAATAGGCACCGGCTTCCTAAGAGGATTCAGCGCTGGAACACGACTTTTCCTTCCAAATTGGATGGGCTCGGGAAGAAAAGCCAGAACAACAACAACAACAAAAGCTGCACTGCCGAGCAGAGCTGGCAACCGCATGGTGGAAAGGAAAAAATAAAAATAATTAAAAAAAATTACCACCCCCACCCCCCGCCCATTCCTCAAGAGGTGACCGGTTTATTTAGTGCACTCTGCATCTTACAGAACTTTTTTTTTCCTGCACATCAGGCATGAACTAGCAATTAAAAAAAAACAAAACAAAACCAGAACTCAAAAAATACCCCAAAACCAAACAAATTTACACTTGGAATTTTGCAAACTGTGTCGCTCCTCGGTGCTGACTCAACACTACGAGAGCCCCCGGACCCTGCTCACGCAGGGGCCTTGCACATCACCGTGTGTATATGTTTTTATATTTTTTTTTAAATTTATTTTCTCTCCCCTCCTTCCTCCCACGGCAAAGCTGCTGGGTGCAGCCGTGGGTCTGGCTGTGTAAGGCAGATTTTTTTTTTCACCAGTTAGAGAAGCACCACCTCTTCAGGTGCATTTTTTTTTTCTTTTTCATTTATCTCTCTGTATAAAAAGAAATGAAATCAAATCCTGTTAGTAGCAAGAAGGTCTCTCTGCCCTCCCAACCCCCCCCCCCCCCAATTCCCACCCGTTTAACGCTTCAGAACACTGTCGTCTCTAAAAATAAAAAGAACCACCGTATGTTTTCCATAGGAAAGCCCTACTCAAGAAAAAAAAAAAAAAAAAAAAAAAAAAAAAAGCTCATAAATATGTACCTTTGTTTTATTCATCTCTTTTTTTTTTTTTGAAGTCTCATTGAAATGGACAACACCGCAACGTTCTGCGGGAGGAGAAAATGAATTGGAAATACTTCCTCGACAACAACAAAAATATATATGCTTATATAAATGATACATTAACACCTGGGAAGCCTCCAAGTACTGAGATGCTGCTGGAGGAGCCCGTCCGACCCCCAGCAGGACACACCCCCCCCAGCCCAGAAGGATGCCGGCTCCAAAAGACACTCCTCCCTGGTGGCAATTCCCCACCAAAAGGAATTTTTTTCCCTTTTTTTTTTTTTTTTTTTTTTAAATTCCTAAAGTGTTTTGGAAGTTACGAATTACAAAGAAATACTTTTTTTTTTTTTAAAGTGAGGTGTTCTCTTCGGCTCTTAAAGAAAGGGAGGAAAAAAAAAAAAAAAAAAGACAATTCCCACCGCAAAGTTCTGGCAGGAGAGGTACAAAACCCAAAGAGACCCTTCACAAAAGCCAATTTCCCTAAGCGGCTGAGCAAGGAGCAGGATCTGGCCCCGTAGCAGCCCCAGCACCCTGCAGAGCCCGAGGAGAGGGACGGCCAGACACTTTATGGAACTAAAACAATGTTGGATAAATTGAGTAACAACCTCCACAGCCAGGATAACCGATCCAGGTGCCTCTGCATCAAAATATTCCCTTTTTTCATTTTTTTTTTCTCCTTCTCCTTTTTTTCTTTTTTAATTTATGGGAATTGGGAAAGAAAGCCAAAAAAAAAAAAAAAAAAAAAAAAATCACTTTGGGAATTACTCTCCCCCAGCCCTACCTGAACACTGGCCCACACTTCCCCCAGCGAGAAGCACCGGTGCCCAGCCTATAATTTTTTTTTTTTTTATTTATATTTCCCTCTTCCCACATGGTTGGGTTTGTTTCATTCCTATTTTTAAATGATTCCCCCCCTCTCCGCTGGCTCAGGGCAGAAAGCTCACCACTGTTCGCGGTGGGTTTTGTTGGTGTGTGGGGTGGGTATTTTTTTTTTGTTTGTTTGTTTTTGTTTTGTTTGTTTTGCCACTAACCAAGCGCGAGAGGTTTTGGGCCAGCGAGCCCCCCAAGTGGGGAACCCTACAGCAAGTCCCGGGGTGCCCGCCAGCAGCCTAGCAAGAAATACAAGGGGGAGCTTTGCAGCAGCTGAAATGCGGACGAAACCTTGCTCTGGCAAAAAAAAAAAAAAAAAAAAAAAAAAAAATTAAAATAAAATAAAGAATCATGTCGCTAAAGGTGGAGAGGGGAGGGCGAAGGCGCAGCACTCAGTAAGGAACCCCCCTGCCCCGTCCCCCCCGCGGAGGCACTCTGCCGGGCCCACGGTACGCCTTCCCGTAAGAAGAAGTCGCCTGGGTTGGGGCACCCCAGCTGTGACCTGTTCCTGCCCC
Source organism: Falco punctatus (assembly GCF_963210335.1). Taxonomy (NCBI): domain Eukaryota; kingdom Metazoa; phylum Chordata; class Aves; order Falconiformes; family Falconidae; genus Falco; species Falco punctatus. Next base: position 2,406,956 of record NC_137599.1, on the reverse strand, counting down.
ACTGGAACCGGCCGTCCCCGGTCCCAATTCGTTGTAATTTTGAATTTTGGCCTCTGGATGTACCAGCGTGTTGTTGCTCCCCTCGGCTTTCGTAAAAGATTGCCCAACCGAGTGTACGGCGACGGGGACCCTGGCGAAGCGGAGGTCCTGGTCCCCTGGAAACTGGACAGATCCTGTGCCCTGGTAATTGCTCGTCTCCCCAAGGTGGCTCATGGAGCCCAAGAAGGTCCTGCTTTTCCCCAGAGGCTGGGCAGAAGGTTCTAGTAGCGTCTGGCTCGAATTCAGCTCCTCGGCACTGAATCCCCCCTCCGAGCCCTCGGCGCTGTAAGTCCTGGAGGAGTGGGACCTGCCGTAGTCCGTGGCTCTCGGGGCTTGGTGGTCGTGGGGCGTGTGGCCGAGGGGCTCCGTGTCTTGCTGGGAAAAGAGCTGCAGCAGCGCAGCCGTCACGGCCGGGTTCAACTCTTGGGCTGCGCCGGAGAGATCTGCGCCTTCAGCCAGAGGCGGCGGTGGCGGTGGTCCGGGGGGCTCAGGGGGTCTCTTCTCTGGTGGGAGAATGCGAGGAGGACATGCTGTGGAAGGGTTACTTCTTTTAAACACCATCTTAAATATCACGCCAACAGATATAAATACATTTAGCCAAAAATCCAAACAAACAAACAAACCAACCAACCAAAAAAAACCCCCAACAAAACCCCCCAACCAAACAGCGTACCGAGAGTCTGCTCTCTTGGATGCGCCGGAAAAAAAGAGGCGAAGGGTTTTAAAAGCTGGAATTCACTGCAAGATCAACGCACACCTTCATTAACGCGTCCCCCCGTACTCCCCCCCGTCCCCCACGCACCCAACTTGTCACCGACAGCTTCCCCCTGACACATGGGCACCGGTGGAGGGGATTCCTGCTCTGGGATCAAAGGCTAACGCCGAGTGGGAGACAGATGTGGAGCCACCCAGATGTGGAGCCACACGACGGCACCGTTCCCCAAACGCGGCATCTCCCACCGCAGAGGGACACCGTGCCGTGCCGCTCCGGTACCCGGCTCGCTGCCAGCCAGGGAGCTGCACACTGATGGAGCATGGCCCTGATGTACTGGTTTACCAAAAAAAACCCCCAAACCCCACCAAACCAACCACCAAACAATATAAAACCATCACACGAAACCCCACAAAATCAACCCCCAACCCCAAATCCGTATGTCCCAGCTCCTGCCTGCACCCACGACGGGCTGAAGGGACTGGGGACACCCCGTCGTGTCCCCCCTCTGCTTCTTACCAGAGCCAGCCCCCCGCTTTGCCTGGGGTTCGATCCTTTTTTGTTTTTTGGTTTTTTTTTTTTTTTTTTTTTTTTTTTTTTTTGTATTTTTTTTTCTTTTTTTTTTACGAAGTATGTTGCCAGCACACACAGTCCAAAGCAATCTCAACCCACCAGTATTTGTGGGCAACACAGGGGAGCATGAGAAAATCCTTTTGCCCTCCCCCCCCCCCCCTCTCCCCCCAGCCCAAGACCTTGTGCCTCCAAGGCTTTCGGTTTCAAAAAGGACCCCTCCAAACAAGAAGAAAAGCCCCCTTCGCCCCCCCCCGCCCCCCCCCCCCCATCACCACGCTCTTACGACTTTGTCTTACAGCTTTTGAGCCACAGCAGGAAGAACAAAGCAGCCTGGTTAGGTTGGGGGGCGGGGGGGGATGGCCCCCCACCTTGCTAAAGCAAGAAGTGACACCGCGGAGGGGAGGACGCAGCTTCCCGTAGGACACGAGCTGCTCCCGGTGCCGGACTTTGCTCACAAACCCAGTCCTGACTCCTGCAGAGCAACACAACTGAACTGACTCCAGCTCCTTCATCGGCAAAAGGATGGGGCCACACGGTAATTAAAGTTATTATTGGCGATGACGTAAGAGGCCACGAACGTCTTGGTGGAATCAGATCCTCAAATCATTTGCAAAACTGGTTATTAAAAAGGTCAAACTTTATTGTGAAAACCAGTAGTCTTCCAGGACCACCCCTCCACCCGTATCAGTAAGTCCACTTTAAAACTAGATTGTATTTAAATCCAGAAAAAAAAAAAAAACAAAAACCAACAATCTTCAGGTAATTTTAAAGCCAAGCTGATTTGGGGACAGCATATCATTGAAAATAATTATAAACAAAGAACAACGTTATTGAATTGAATCTGCTCTACAATAACCTAGTTATCTTCCAGTACTAGGGCAAAAATAAAGAAAAAAAAATAAGGAGGAAAAAAAAAAAAAAAAAAAAAAGCACGATCACAACTGGCTCGTGGTGGGCGGGTGTGTTGAAGGCACGAGAACACAGCACGTTCAGCTACATTGCGGAGGAGTTGTGTATCGGGCCAAAAGAGGCTCCCTGGAGAGTCTGAGACATACTCAGGAGGCGCTTCTAGAATTTGGTGAGGTCGTCACAGGATGTTGCTAATAATTCAAGAAATCAACAGAAATAAAAAGACATGGAGACATTTACACTCACCTTGGGAAAGGAAATCCAAGAGTTCACCGACACAAGCGGGTTTTGGTTTTTTTGTTTTTTTTTTTTAAAAACATGCCTCTGGCTCGCTCTACGAGCCGTTTGTCTCAACTTCCGAAGTCACCGAATTTCAGGACCTCGTAAAACTACAGATAACCAGGCACACCGGAGCTGGATGCACAAGTTTGTTACGTACACAACTGCCACTACCCCTCCCTTCCAGCACTCTCTCCAGTATTTCAGTCCTCACGTTCTTTAAAATCATCTCTGCACATTTATTTTTATTTGCTTGGGGTGTTTTGTTTTTTTTTTTTTTTTTGGTTGTTGCTGGGTTGTGGGTTTGGATTTTTTTTTTTTTTTTTTAAAGAGGGCAGGAAGGGAACAGTGAAAGAGAAAGTTGGGACAAACAATAAGATGGGAAAATCCGCAGAGATTCGATGTCCTGATATGGACTTCTAGGCCCTCAGAGGGAATATTTCGATTGTTCGAACAAGTGCACGGCATCCAAGATGCACAAGCCACGGTCGTGATTATTTACCTGTACTTTCCTCCGGATGCATTGTCGGGGTTTTCCTTGGCCCCCGTTGCTCACTGCTCTTCTCCCCGTTGCTCTCCTCCAGCGCGATAACAGGTTCCTGGCTCTTCATCAGCTGACTCAGCAGAACGGCCAGCACGTTCTGCATATCTCCCTGAGCACTGGCTGTTTCTGGAGTCGCCTGCTCCTCCGGTAGCTGGGCCTCCGCGGGTGGCTCTTCTATGGCTTCCTCTGCCGCCGCTGCCGCCGCCGCCGCCGCCTGAGACTCATGCTGCTGAGTCGTGGCTTCTGTCAGAGCGTTGATGGACTGGTTGAGAGCCTCCAGCTGCTGCTGCATCTCTGGGTTAGAGTGTACGTTCAACAGCTGGGCCATCTGTGGGACACTCAGATCAGTCTGGCTCTGCAGCAAGTTCAGTAAAACAGCGAGTTCGCTCTGGTTCAGCTGCTGGGTGATGTCTCCAAGGCCTGCAGGAAACACAAGCAGCGTCACAGGAAGGTTAGGCAAAGCTCCGTCACATCGGTTCGTCATCATGACACCGCACGCCCCAACGAACATCTCTTCTTCACATCCCTGGGGACCAGGGGAAGGCAAGGGGGCTCCAGGAGGAGGATTCCGGGAGAGTTTTCTCCGATTTCCAGCATCTTGCCCCCTCCAGACTGCGATCTGCTCTGAACAGCACTGCAGCAGCACCCCGTGGTACTGCGCACACACTGCACTCACCCAAGGCTACAGCTGGGTACCACTCCGCTCCGTGCCCCCTCAAATCCACCAACATCACTACACCCACGGCTGCTTCTTCAAAGCACTGAGCCAAACCTCCCGTTCCTCGGATGGCCAACCCCGGGCACCCCAAGAATCAGGCTGGGGAGACCAAGGACACCACCAGTTATGGCAGTGAGTCTTGAGGATGGGTGATGGAGATAGAAATCCTCAGCCCGTTCCAGCAGCAGCCGTCGGAGCAGCAGGTCTGACAGCAGCTCAGCCCCTCCCGAGGTCTCTGCAGATCAAAAGTTCTCCCTCCCCCACTGGCAAGCAGGTTTCCCCCACTGGCAAGCAGGTTTCCCCCACTGGCAAGCAGGTTTCCCCCACTGGCAAGCAGGTTTCCCCCACTGGCAAGCAGGTTTCCCCCACTGGCAAGCAGGTTTCCCCCACTGGCAAGCAGGTTTCCCCCACTGGCAAGCAGGTTTCCCCCACTGGCAAGCAGGTTTCCCCCACTGGCAAGCAGGTTTCCCCCACTGGCAAGCAGGTTTCCCCCACTGGCAAGCAGGTTTCCCCCACTGGCAAGCAGGTTTCCCCCACTGGCAAGCAGGTTTCCCCCACTGGCAAGCAGGTTTCCCAGGATGGAGCTAAGCTGCTGTTTGGGATGGATGAAGGGTGTGTTCCACTGACGCAGCAAAAGAAATTAGGTCAAGCAGAAGGCAATTCCTCGCTGAAAGCTGGCCTGGGCTCACAGGGGACTCTGCGCTGACCTGCAAGTATCCAGGTTAATCTAAATACAGCCCTCGAGTGGCACCACGCTGGAGCAGAGCCTCCCGAGTGACAAGTGACAAGGGTGCCCCTTCACCCTACCACTGACCTTGCAAGTCAAACAGCTGGGGAAAAAGGGCGAAAAGGTTTCGGTTTAGAAGCTTAATTTTCAATTCCTCTTGCTGGTAGGCAACTAAGAACGCGACACTCACTTTTCTCAGCTGTTTGTTAAGCTAACCACCACCTTTTCTCCATCTGCCATGTTTCACTGAACACATAGATTGTACATTCCCTGGAGCAAGAACCGTCTTCCTTCTAACTTGTCAGTACAACATTTGACACAAAGGAAGCTTTAGCTCCTATCTGCGTTGGTATAAGGCCTCTACAGAACAATCAGCGTGGCCTGGGCAGCTTTGTGGATCCCTGCATTCCCAGGAACCAAAATACCTCCCCTCCAACTATTTTCTACACGCAGGAAGGTTGGTCACAGTTTTGGAAATAGCGCACAGGTCCTGGTCCCACGAATCTTTATGACCAAGGGAACTTTTCTGCAACAAGCTAAGTGCAATAATGTACACTTTTGCCCACGAGCCTCTAGCCTGTTACATCCCATGCCTGATCTGTACAGAACTTTATCAACCAGATCAAACTCCAGTTCATCTGCACGCCCTGGCTGTACCTTTCAGTCTATTTTCTGTTACTTCACTGGCTTAAGCGACTCAATGACTCCTTTCACCATTCTCTGCAAGAGCATGTTTCAGAACCAATAATATAACTCATGGAACAGATTCACAGTCATCTCATCAGTGAGTGACTTCTGAAGACCAGCCAGAACGCTCTGCAGCCAATAGTTTTCACAGCAGAGGGGAAAAAAAAAAAATCCCTCAAAAAGGAAAAAAAAATAAAGTCAGGCTAGAAAGAGTGCCCTTTCTGTAAAAAGAAGAGGTGAAAGAACCAGACTGGCTTGAAAATAGACATAAACCTCCCACACCCAGACCAGAGAGAGGTAACACATCAGGAAGAGCCTTTTACAGACCAAGCAGGGCACTGACCTACTGCATCTCCAGTGCCAGACTCTGTTTTGAGCTGGGCAGGCTGTGGGTGCACAGGACTGCTGTTGTTTTTGACAGTGTCTGTGCTTGTAACAGAGGTAGTTTCTTTCCGAGAAACTTTTGATAACGGTGGCTCCTCCACTGCGATCCCGCTTTGCCGCTGCCGTCGGCGTTTCTTGCTCCACAGCTCGTGGCAATCCTGCCAGTGGGGAAGGCTGGAAGAGAAGAACACTCAGTAGTTAAGAAACAAGGCAAGAAAACCAATTTAATCCTCAAAGACCACAGGAAGTTATTAGAATAAGAGAAGCACAGATATTTCTCTGACTGCAACCATATTGTTAAATCAAGAAGGGGCAAGTCCTAGATTGGGAAAGGCAGCATAACTGCATGTGAATAATTTAATTTGCACTGGGATCAGACCCCTGAACGGACTGGGTTTGCTACAATGCACACAAGCCTCGAGTCTGCTGAGCTTGGAGAGCGTGGTGGTCCTAAGAAAGCAGAGCTGCCTTCAGTAACACTGCTGGAAACTGGAATCTCAAAAGCTACTGCCACACTCGCACGCAAAGCAGCCAGAGCAGAGTTTCACAATCCGCTTGATTGGAGCGGGAGAGAAGAGCTGCAGTGTGACACTGCTCAACAGCCACTCTTCTAGTCAATTAACAAGCAGCATAAATGAGGCCTGGCCAGTTCTCCACGGCACAGAGGACAAGGATATGCCACGTGCTACTCTCGTGTGCCTTGAGTTTTAAAACACCTTACAGGCTGGTTTTATAAAGCTCACTTTAATGCTTGTTATCAGGCAGAAAACACCAGCACAGGAAAAGCTATTTGCTCAGCCATATGACCAAATACAAGGGCAGGGTGTGAGAAAAGAACCCAGAAATCTTAATTCTGACCAAAAAAAAACCCCAAGGCCAAGCCAGTGGCTCCTTCCCAAAGCTCATTAGCGAAGAGCCCACTTGCAGTGGTGGATGCCAGCTGGAACTTACTCTGGAGGTGCCATTTTGCTGAGGTCAACATCCTTAAGGAAGTCACTCTGCAGGGCCTGTTCTGCTGTGCAGCGCTTGCCGGGGTCTAGCGTCAGCATGTGGTCCAGCAGGTCGAGAGCAGATGAAGGAATGCTGCGCAGAGAGTTGGAAACATGGCTGAGTTAAGGGGTTGTTCTGAACAGGGGGAGAAACCCGTTCCCGGAGAGACACCTCCAGCCTAAGAGAAATCCACGCAGTCAAAATGTATTACTACGTGACCCAGCAGCTCCGACACCAACAGAACGGGCACCAGATACGCAAGATTTTCAGTCTAATTGTTGCCATTTATGAGAAGCAACTCTAGTACAAATCCCACAGGATTATCAGGCGGTTATAGTCTCCCCTCAGAGAGCACGTCTCTGAAGTCAGACAGCCTCAGCACGGGGAGAACACCGCACTGCCAAGCGTGCTTCCCAGCGCAGACCCTAGCTAGGAGGGTCACAAGTACGCACAGGCAGGGGACCCCTTCCCCCACAAGGCACCTGGGGCCGATCACGTACTTAGAAAGGGGTCAGCGACCCCATTCCAGCCTTCCCCCGATGGGAGAAGCCCCCCGGGCGAGGGCTGCCCAAGGGCAGAAGGTAAGAAGGGGAAGAACTGTTTTATCCTGCTGGATGGACTAGAGCCCAAAGGATAGCAGATGAGTCGCACAACGTAACAGAAGAGCGTAACCCCCCCCAAGGCCCTTCTCTTCTAACAAAACTCACAAGGAGAACTCCTCACGCAGGCGCCTTCGGTATTGCTTCTTCGGTTTCATAGTGTTGAAGTAGGGTAACTTGATGACATCTGGCCACACCGCTGGACAGGGGCTCCCACAGAGCCGGCTGAGAACGAGAAAAGCAGGAGTATGATCAGCAGGTGGAACGCAGCCAGGAGGAGAAGAGTCACCAACCCCGGTGAAAACGTTTCCTTTCTAAGCCACTTACTGTACCAATAACCTAGGTCTGGGCACACTTTAATGGAAATTAGATAACCCTCAGGTTAAAAAAAAAAATAAAAATCAGTATCAGGAAGAGGAAAAATGCTTACCCGGAGTTTATAAACCACCCAGCACAATGAATTTCCAGCACGAGATGTAATTTAGGTTCGTGATTTTTGCAGTCAACTAACAGCAAAGTTTACTGAGGCTGCATACATTAGCAGCCACACACTCGACGGTAGGCAGGAACATTTAAACGCCTAACTCTTCACATTTTTGCATTTACAGTCACTTGCTGGTCCTATTTTGCAGGCAGGTTGGAGAAAGAGGGCTCTTCTAACACAGAGACTGTGTGCACGAGCAGTTTCTCCGGTACCTCTTCTCATAGGCATGCATGTGCAATGCTTTACCTGATTAATTCAAGCTGAGCCAGTTCCAGATTGGCTTGAAAAATAGGCTTCTTTGTAAACAGTTCCCCGAGGATACAGCTGGAAAGAGGAAAAGCAAGAGGTCATGACAGCAGACCCTTGGGATGATCATTTGAACACTGCAGCATTTCTGTTCAGAAGCAGGTTTGCCTGAGGAGAGTGATTTGCATCAGGGCTTGTAGTTGAGAACTGACAAACTAACCTATGTGTACAGAGTCACCAATTCTACGCAGCTGGGAAATAACATTCACTAGTACACTGGTTAACGTGTCACAGGCTTCACGCTTTAACTCTTTGCAGGGAAAGGAGGACGTGTCAGTACCACGACAAGAAAAAACAGCTAGGCATCTCATTTTCCTCCCGGTTCAGCCCGTTTATCTTTTTAACTTTAGAAATATCTGCTGGCCCAAACGATCCTCAGCTGCCAAGTAGCTTAGTGTTTGCCATTGCCAAGCACGGGATATAGCCTTGTACACGCACACATTTGTGCGGCTGGAAGGGAAAGAAGAGAAGGAGGGAGGGGACAGCTCTGACTCATTCAGACATTAACATCTATCCTTAAATCTTCCGACAGGAATGACAATCAGCACCGAATATAGCCGTGGGCTGACACAGGCACCTGTCTGCTGGAACTGGGCTAACCCCACAGGGCACAGGACACCCAACAGCCACTGGACCTCACGGCCAGGGTTTCCAGAAGTCATTAGCAGGGCTTGACTTTTAGAAACCTGGATTGTTTGCCTACTAAGCTCTGATGAAAGTTGACCTGTGAATATCACGACGGGAAGTATGCGCTTTGGGAAATCCAGTCCCGCTTCGGAATGCTGAATCCTCGAGTCTGTGGTTCTAAACCACTTGGAAAACTTTCCATCTTTATGGCTGAACTGCCCAGACTCCTCCCGTTCAGGAGGCTCACTATACCACCAGAAACCAAAACCATCTACTTTGAAGTGTTTCCTAGATGCAGCTGAAAAATTTGGTGACAAACAGAGCCATCTGAAGAGCTCACAGAAAACCTCTCTATTAGGTCATTAAAACCATCCACTGAAGCCATGACCAGCACTTGTCACCCCTTCTGATCTTAGTGGCACATCATGATCAAAGGCAGGTTGGTTTGGCTTTTAAATAGTGAGAACAGGCACTTTTTATGCTCTCACATCAATAGAGGAGTTTTGCCTAAATGGTATAGTTTTAGTTTAGGTGACACACACCTATTTTCTCAAAGCACAGAATTTTGGAAGTATTCCTATACTACCATAACACTCTGCCTAGCTGGAAGAGATACAGCTTCAGAAACTGGCACGAGTCAGAGAACACCTTCCATTAGAACTGTTTTCTTTGTGTGCCGATGTTTGGAGCCGAAACACGACAAAAGATACAAACCAGGCACTTACCCACAGCTCCACACATCTATGGCTGGTGTGTAACGCTCCTCACCTAGCAGCAATTCTGGAGGTCGATACCATAACGTAATGACTTTGTTTGTGTATGGACGGCTGAAATGCAAGACACAAACATAACCTGGATGACAAGAGCCACAAAACCCTTACAAAGTCTAATTTTTACTTCCAAATCACGGTGCTGGGCAAGTAAGTAGCAGCAGCGGGCTTTCAAGTGCCTAGGCTTCCACAGCACCTGCCTGAGTTAAATAAAATCTGTGGCTAGCAGCTTTACAGGTTAAGTTATAGGTACCCAAGCTGAAAAATCCTGACCTGCAACAGGCAGCAGCAGGCTGCCATGACTGAATACTGGCGGATCTCAGAGCAAAACATGGTCCATGGCAGGCCCATGGCAAGCAGAGATGATCCTTTGGTTCCTTATCAGCCGGTTTGTCTAACGAAAAACTCTTAACACCAGCTAGGAGTGTATTTTCCCAAGAGCTGGAGCTGCATTATACCACTTGCACTGGAAATCATTTCTCAGGCAATGCCTGAGTCCAAGGGAAGGGACTATGTGGATACTAAGGGAGCTCATCCCGCCCATGTGAGCCGTTTCCCCCTTCCTCCACCCCATTACACCTCACCTCTCCTCTGAGCTGTAGAGTCGGGCGAGTCCAAAATCTGCAAGTTTGATTTGCCCACTGAAAGACAAAAAACAGTCGCTGGTTTGAATCACAGCTGGGCTCACGTGCTGCAAAGCAGTAAAAGGTAAGGAAATCCCCCCCCTAAAACAGCAACGCTTGCAGTAATTGCTTTTGGATATGCCAGTCTTAATTTTCCAGATCCTCTTTAATACTTCAAAGAAACAGTCTCAACTCTATCACAAACCCCATGTCCCAGAGAAATTTTTTAGATGGATATCCAGACTCGTGGATGCAATTACACGCAGTATCATTCTCACAGGCTCCAAGTTTTCTTGCGGGTATCCAGATAAAGACTTGAGAATTAACAGCAAAGGAATAATCGTTATGTATTCTGTGAAGAACTACGTTACTGCCAAACACGGCTATCTAGAGAAGGAAGAGCATTCATGGAGAACTGCTGCTTCCTACCTTAACCCTCAATGGTTTCTCTGCATACAGGCACTTCCAATAAACAGTATTTTTGCCAAAATACCACGGAGACCAAGTGTACACAGAGAACCATTTACTTCAAGTCAACATGAAAGAAAGTGAACTGTAAGGAGCTGCAGAACAGCGAGCAGAGAGCCTCACGTGGGGAGGCTGCTACCAACTGCAAGTTAAGTAGAAGGTTGTTAGGGCAGTTCAACCCTTGCAGCAAGAGCTGTGCTCACAGCCAGCAGCAGCACCCAGGAAAGCCACTGCTTAATTATAACCATTCGTTACACCACTGGTGGAAGCCTGCAGGTTCGTATTCCTGCAGCGGATCAACACCTCCTGTTCCTAAGCACACTCAAGGTGAAGGTAACCACCGTGCGCTTGCAGCTGAACCCAGGGGGAGCGCAGGGAAGAGCCTGGACAGAAGCATATCTACTCCCAGGTTACCTGTTGTTCAATAAGATGTTGGAGCACTTGATATCTCGATGAAGGAAATTCTTTTTGTGACAATAATCCAGCCCCTCCATTAACTGTTTCATGAAAGACTTGATATGGTCCTCTGAGAAATGTACCAAGCCAGATTCTAGCAGCCCCATTAGGTCATGGTCCATGTACTCAAACACAAGGTAAAAGGCACCTGATATAATAAAGAAACAATTGAAGACAAGAGAAGAAAGACAAAGGAGTAATGAAAGATTCAATTGTTGAAATATGCTTTTTTTGCACTCTTGAGTGTGTTGGCTGGTGTTTTATTTAACACAGGCTTGTGATATTTAGGACTTACTGGGCATCCTAGAAGATTTTAGTTCCCTCCTCCCGCAAGGGAAAAGAACCCAAAACTACTTATTAGCCTCTCTAACGCATCAAGCTGACATCTGAAATTAAAATATGCCCCTCAAATAAATTCCTTTGAAATCCTGGTCGTGTTTACCTGTTCTGTTTTTCCTTTCAAGCTAGTTTATTGAAAAGACTACAGCTATGCATAGCCTGAACCGATGGTTGTGCTGTTCCCTTCGTACTCATGGAAGGCAAAGCCCCAAACAAAAGCTAGTGGGATGTGAGAACACCCTGCCTCCACAGTGAGAGGGGACAGAAAACTTTTCTTCACACTATTACTAAGTCTGTTGTCGCTAATCAGCATTAAAGGTGACCCCATAAAAGCTTTTTTTAATATATTTTTTAAAAAAGACTGCTCTTTTACAACTCTACAGGAATGCAATGCATCCTTTTAAGCCTGTGTCTAACTCTGCTCTGCAGTGTGACAACTCATTTTAACTGGAATCTATCCTTTGATGTAAGGCCAAACTTGCTGGAACCATGCATCAAGGAGGAATGCAAAAAAAAGACAGTCTACAGAGTTTAGATTTTCAATTTTACGCTAAGAAATAACAAACGGAATTGCATCACCTCTTTGGCTAATCAAAACCACACCCCGCAGCAAGTAGTTACCTTTGTCCTTCTTGAAATCCAGTGCATCTTGTTTGTCCGTGACAATTTCCTTCATGTTTACAACACTGCGGTGGATCAGCTGCCGAAGGATTTTGATCTCGCGGATGGCCGTGATGGGGAAACCTTCCTTTTCATTGTCCAGTCGCACCTTCTTGAGAGCCACCAATTCACCTGCCAGAACAAGCCAGCGTCAAAAGCCTCCGCACGCATCGCTGCTAACAGCTCCGCGGGTTTCCAGGGGGAAGCTGAGAGTAGCCACGAGCGTAGTCAACGTCCACCACGGAACAGCGGAGACAGCTTTAGTTACCATCCTACTCATTTTTTGTCAGAAGTTATCACACCAACAACTCGAGACAGATGACACCAGTGCTCCTCCTAATCTGCTTCAGTAGAAAGTCACTCAAGCGAACGTAAATTGACCCTGGAAACCGCTCCAGTCTCTTTCACGAGCTCTGCTACAATAAAGTCTGACAAAGGCACGTTTAAAAAGCAGGTGCTTGGCTGGCATCTATGCCTGCCACAGCTATACCTGCCATGACCATTTCACCCCGTGTCAAATCGTATGCGCAGGACACACGATTTCACAGGCAGAGAGGGCAGCTCAGCACTACCTTCGTTAGGATTTCAGAGCTTCTGTTCTTTTGGCCCTTTTGGAAACACCTGATCCAAATGCTTTCTTTCCAGGGCTGGAGCCATTTCTAGTTCTACAGGTATCAGTCATTAACTGGCAATACCACTAACACCGGAACGGGTTTTCAAGCAGCACACCCACGGTAACAAGGCCTTCAAGAAGCGGAGTCAACCTGAAGCCACTTGGCTTCCTTACCTGTATCCTTGTCCTTGGCTTTGTACACCTGCCCGTACGTCCCTTCTCCGATAATTCCAATGATATCAAACTTGTCCACGCAACGCTTCCCCCAGTCGCTTTCCGTCTGTCTCCTTTCCCCATACCGAGGACAACAGATTCTGGAAGAGGGAACAGGACTGTGAGACACCCAGGTGCTCCACCTCACCCCCCCATCCCTCAAACGAGTGCCTATTCGACTGTTTTAAGCTGTATCCTAAAAAAACCCAAAACAAACAAAAAGCAAAGCTCAGGCACCCTGCCTTAACGCTCCTAAGCAACTGAGTGTTCAGTAGTTTAATGAATCATGCTACGGAATCTCAACTGCTCCAGATAACAGGCACTGCCAGAGGAATATTATCCTTCTATTTCATTCGGATACTAAAGCCAGAGCGCTCTATCAGATCTTTTCCCTTCAGTTATGCATTTATCAGCTGCAGACAGCTAACGAGCAAGACGTTCTTCCTCCTGGGGAAATAAGGAGTGCAAAGAGGGGGGAAGACAAGCAGAATTGATATTACACCACCTCATTTCCACACACTTGGAGGTGGCAGAAGCATTTTGCTGTAGCCTACACCTGGGGTACGCAGTTAGCTACACAGATTTCTATAAAGATCTCATTACGTACTTTGAGAGTAGCCTGAAAGAGAACCAAACCAGTATATCTTTATCTAAAACATACCAAGGAATTTTGCTAGTAGGAAAAAAAAAAAAAAAAATCAGTGTTTGGAATCTTTTGCAGGAAACTGGACATTTGATTTTTATTTGAAAGAAAGTATAGCTAGCACTCCGTGTACAAAATGCCAAGGGAACTTGCTCCCTTGACAATCGCATAAATTTTATCAGGGGAAGTTCTGCATGCCTTGCAACACGAGCAATACTTCAATCACGCATGCAGAAAAGGTGTGTGCATCCTATTTGAAAGGACCAACTTCTAGCAGCACCAAGAGCTTTACACAGGGATTCTCATCAGAGGGTTTCTTTGGCCTGCAGGCACAGCTAAATCAAAAGACGAGAGAGCTTTCAAGGGTAGATGTGGCTGGCGATCGAGTACGACACGCTCCAGCAATTTTACCATTTAAATGGTCAGAGGGGAAGACAACAGAATCCATCACAGCTTCAGTACAGAGCCTGAACCATTGTCTCCATTGGGTGCACAATTTCCACAGCCTCTTCTTCTTCCCAAACTGCTGTACTGTTAATTCTCAAATAGACGGGGGAAGCGGCCTTCAGCTGTGAGTGGTCCCGACACGAAACAACCCACAGCAAACAACACACCATCAAAAAATTCAGAAGTACATAGGAAACAACACACCATCAAAAAATTCAGAAATACAAATTTCTTTTCTCCATGTTTCACTTCCCGCAATAAAGACAGCACTCAAACAAGTCTGAGGACAAAAGAATTTTGATACGACTGAACTAAATCTGGCTAAAGATTTATAAGTAAGTGCACATTAAGTGTTCTCCTCATCCAATAAATGGTGGGGAGGCTGCTGAGAGCTGGCAAAGCAGCTGCCAGATTCAATTTCAAAATCTGCTGCACTTTCAGCAGCTCCATCTCCACGCAGAGCGTAGGGTGTGCAGTCAGCTCGTCTAGGAGCGCAGCAGGACACACTGAAACCTAAAGCTTTGGAAACCTCGACTGACATCTGTGTGAAGAAACAGAAAACCTCACAACTTAAAAAAGCCAAAAAAAAAAAAAAAAAAAAGAAGAAAACCAGCCTTACTTTGGTCTCTTTTTGAACGGTTGCTGAGGTGGTGTGGCTGCCTTTGGTTCCGGGGAGTCAGGAGGAGATGGATCCCCTCCAGGGAGCTCTGGAGGGAGCGGGAGGTCCGTGAGTAAGTGTCGTGGTCTCTGCTCTCTATCTTTCTTCACAGGTTTTGGAGGAAGAATCTCTTTTGGACTAAACTCCGAAAAGTTAATACAATACAAAAGTCAGACTTAACAGCCAATTAGCAAACAAAAAAAGCCTACTGTAGGACAACAGCTCTCTATCTGAGAACCCCAAGTTAAGAGCCCAAGTTTAACTGCCAAAATTAACCAAGTATAAAACAAAACAGCCTTAAGTTTTACAATGATAATACACCAGGAGAGAAAAGTGTTCGGCTTGAATGCACTGGCTTCAAATGAACACATAACTCTGCAACTAGAACTTGCTCAATTTGCACAAATAAGTAGTTATATTCTGAGTTTCCTGTAAGACAGTTCAGGTTGTCAGCCAGCACCTACTTTCCGACCCTTACTTCCTCTATTTAGTCCATTTATCATAATGAAACTAAACGCATGACTTGTTAAGGACCACTATAAATATGAACGCAGAACTAAATCTCTTTACGTAAGTAACTTTTAGCTACTTAGCAAGGACTGAAATATAGCTCTGACTTGTGGATATTCCCGAGAATCCAAAAGTTGAGTTTTGTTTTGAAAATCAAATCACCAATGGCATCAGAAGCTTGGTTTAAACTGGCAAGAGTCTCATAAACAGAGCCTGACTTGTCTTATATATGCAGCAGGGAGAATTCCTAGGTCTGAATAGCCAGGAATTCTTCTCCACGCAAATCTCCATGTCACCAGGAAAAGAAAAAGATTAAGAGATGCGAACAACGTTCCCAGGTCTGTTTTTAGGGCAGCCAGCAGGAGGTTTGCTGTTTGTCAGCATCACCAGGTCTAACGCTTAGCACAGAGAGCTCCATATAAATGAACTGATGGAAGTAGGTCATTTTCCCAATTTTTTTTATTAGACACCGCCTAATCTGCACAACAATCTCTTGTGAAATATAGGTAAGAAACAAGCGAGACAAAAAAAAGGAGACTATGCTGGCAGTGAGCTCTGACATCTGTAAAAGATGGGGGAAAACAATCTTATTCCACTGCTAAGCAGCCACGGAACTAATTGCACGTCACAGCTGCCTAGAGCTCTGGAGGAAAGCGCTTGCTGACAGGTGCTATCACCAGCGGTACATATCCTAGAAATACCAGAAGGGAGAGAGCTGTACGGGCTGAAGCTCACTCCCCATTAATTGCTGATTCTTAATGTGCAGAGCAACGCCCAGCTGGGTCACTTCACCAAGGCAGAATCCGTGCTAAAGCTCCGAAGAGGTTTCTCCAAGCAAGACCTGGACAGCCAGGACCTACAGCCACACGTGGGAGGCAGGAGACTTTGCTCCAACTGAGCGGATCAGCCAGGTTTGGCTTTCTTTACAGCTTTCACATGTGTTTGAAGCATTGATCTAGTGTCCAGCTCTTACAGATTCAACGTTCACAGCAATAAAAAAAAAAAAAAAAAAAAAGCAAAAAAGCAGTTTCTGTGACTGTTTCATCCACTTCTATTTGGCAATTCATTTGTTCCTGACAGTATTTTAAATATTTCATATATACACTAAGCTTGGGCTCTAGTGACCCTGACAAAATGATTCAGCCTTCTTCCAGACACATATCAAAAAAAACCTTATTTGCAAGGCTTTCTTGGGAAGGGCAAAGGTGGGTTTGTAGGTTTAACCTGAAGATGCCCAGCCTTTCACCAAATCCCTTCTCCCTTGTACCAAACAGTTAACCATTTTCTTGCCAACACAGTTATCTGTGCTTAGTATGGCCACTTATGTATTTATTTGCATGTCAGTAATAGTGCTACTAGAAGGTTATTGTAATTTCAATTACCTCCAGAAGGTCTGGACATTTCACCAGGCCTTTCTTTCAAAGTGAGAAAGCCAAACAGACCTTTCGGAGTCACCCAAGCAGAAAAATGACAAAGTGTGAACGCCATGTGCCGAACAAAGGCTCCTAGAAGCTACCTCCCTTCTCCCCCTCCCCTAAAATCGCAGAAATGCCATCAGCCAGATCTGCATTTTTCACTAGGTTAGTGCTGTGTACAGGCAACCACGTGTTCCCAGGGTCCTAAGCAATCTACGTGACTTCTGAGTGTAACAAACACGTAAAAAAGTTTGTATCACTTGCTTCTAAACAGCTTTTTTCCTCTCCTCACTGCTACACCTCCTGCTAGGTGAAGCGACCCACAGTGCACCTCGACTGCTGTGAAGTCTGAAAGCATTATAGACAGATGATAAATCTCGAGGGTTCAGAAGCATCAAGAAAGGTTAAAGAGTCTCTAATTGAATGAGGCATGTTTTGTACTTGGACACTTCAAAGCACATCTCCAAATCCTGTGCCTACCATGGTCTCAGAGCTGGAACTTTCTCCCAGTCTCAGCCCATGAAAACAGAAATCTACCTAGAAAGATATTGATCATGAACACAAAGGCAGTTGATTAAGAGTGAGCTTCAGCACTCAAGTCAGTGCCATATGCAACTGCCACTAGACCCAGCAAAATGAAGCGGGATTTCCCATTCTTTTATTGGGAAAAAGTCACTATAAACCCATTCACTAAGCTTAGCAACCAGCTGCATTATCGCCCACGCTCCTAAGTTCATAGTGATGGCAGAGAGAAAACACTTTTACAAAACTAAGCCACACCTGGGTGGTAGAAAAGAGCTCTAGGTGTGAGTGGCCAGAGAAATAAAACACAGTATTTGCAAGACAGTTTCTGTGTTTGGAAATAAAGCAATACAGCAGCAAAATCTTGCTTAGACTGGCATCTGAGCTGGGAAAAACCTGGAGCCTGCTAAAGCTACTGCTCATCACAGATACATTTAAACTAAACAGGTGTTTGCTGAACAACATTACACAGCTTAGGAAGGGCAACAAACACACACAAGCCTAACTTTTATGTTGATCACAGTGACAACATAACCCTAATTTACATCGACACCAGGACAAACCATGAAAATCAATTAAACAAATCAGAACACGTAACATACTGTGCTCACTTCAACCACAGGGTCGTTATATCGTCATAACTATCGTGTAACATACTATTCAATAAAACCCACGCTTTACTAACCAATGAGATTCCAACCATCGCTAAAGATGTACTAGGTAAGATACAGAAGTTGTTGGGGAACTACAGGCTAAGCAGATCAAGTATAAAAAAAAAGATGTATCAGTGATGACCTGACATTAACAGTGCTACAACATACTAACAGCTAAAAAAAAAGGGGGAGTGGGTGGGGTGGCGAGGGGGCAGATTTGGTTTTCTTCTCTTCCTCCCCAAAAAAAAGAAAACCCTTGCAGGAAGGTTTTTCAGACCAGTTCATATTAGAAGCCAAGACCACCACTGGCCAAGACCCAGAGCAGCGAGAGCTACAACTACAGGACAGAATTAAGGTCACATGCTTTGATTAGAAATACTAGAAAACAAAGTTGAAGTAGGTGCAGTTTCACTCTTTCATGTTTAAACTCTTTCAAACAAACATTACCTACTTCTTAAGTAATACGAATTGTATTACTTAACAATTACTTAAGTTAATCCAACACCATTTTTTACATGCGGGCACTGCCTGCATGTTCTATGGCTTTGGAACACAAATAGCTCTGCTTTGTGTTCTTGTATCAGAATTGTTAAGCTCTTCCCTGTTACTTAAGTAAAGGTTTTGGAGGAATGAAAAAAAAGAAAAAAATTCAAAATAGGCCTATGCAAATGGCTGCAATGCAAAAGGGTGCATAAATCCCGATCCATGTTTCATTACCATAATAAATATGAACAAGGAGTGATGTGAAACCTTCACTAATCAACATTAGAACAGCAGCCGCAGCTCTCTTTCTCACTGAGATAAGATGTAACTACCTACACAGGATCATAAAAGTCTCCACGTACACCTGACAAGGGCAAAACCACAAATGGCTGTGCAATAAGGCACTTATACCAGCAGCATAGTCTTCACCGTACTCTGCAGGATAAGCTAGTAACTGTCAAACTAACCAAAAGAATCTGTTTATTTCAACGTTTGGCTTTGAAATGCAAACAGGATGCTCTTGTGTGACCTTACCTATCCAAGTCATCTTCCCCAACTAAAATAGGGGGGAGCGGAAGCGGAGGCAATGTTGAAGTTTTCAGGTGTGGGATAGCAGCCGTCACAGACACTTGTGTTTTTGTAGCGACTTGGACAGAGGACTGAGAGTTCACCTGAGAGGATAAAGTAGACGTCCTTGGGTGGGAAGAAGATGGCAAAGACGTTGGGGCTGAAGTAGGGACCTGAACGGGAGTCGGTTGGGATGGTGGCAAAGGTGGAACAGCAGGTGATGGAGGCAAAGGTGGCAACGGCGGAGCTGGAGGCGGTGGCGTGGTTGTCGGCAGAGGTGGTGGAGGTGATTTTATTGAGGGTAGTGGGGGTGGAATCTCCTTCTCTGCTGTGTCTGTCTCTTTCGGAGATAGGAGGTCCTCTACCACTGCTACAGGCTTCAAGTCTTTTGTTCCCGTCTGTTTTGACTCTCTAACTGGAACAGGGTGTTTCCTCTCAGAGTTCTCCTCTGCCTTGATTTTTGTTGTCTCTGCAGGGGCTTTAGTCTCTGCATTCGTATACAGTAAATTAACTAATTCCGTATCTGAAGATGATTTTTCAGACTTAGCAGTTTTGACGACCTTTTTAGATTCTGTTCCGGGCTCCTTCAGTTCAGCTAAGCTGTTCTCCTTTCTAGACAGGAAAACAGGTGAGCCCTTCGCCTCCTTGCCATCCACCTTGGCTGCAGCTGCTGCCGCCGCCGCTCGCTCCTTTTTCTTCCTGCTGAGTTCTGCCCCGAGACTGGAGTTCAGCGGGAGCCTTGTCGGTGATATACTGGAATGGCGACTGCGTGACCCAGACCTCTGCTTTTTACTGTGAGATGATGAGTGTCTTGAATACCCAGGACTTCGGCTTCGGGACTTCACAGACTTCCTGCAGAGAGAAAGGGGAGAAGATAAACGAAACAAAGCATTTCTCGAGCTCTGAGCTACTCACCAACATCAACAGCTCTCTTTGAAAAGAATTTGAATCCATTATTTGTCAGCTAAGTTCAGAGAGTCCATAACACCTGTCAGGAAAAGACACTAAAGCTACTGAAAAGAGTTTATCGACTAAAGCAGTACAAATTTCAGGTCATCATCCAACCTTCTCCCTGTGCCAGGACTACCCTGACAATCACACTGTTACGACAGAAACGAAGTATCAAGATGGGACAAGCCTCCAGGCAGAGGCGAGATCACAGATGCATCCACTAAACAGAAGACTTCAGTCGAGAGGTTGAGCTGGCAGTTTACAAATCTTCCACAATAATTATGCACAACTTTAAAGGAAACAACGGATAAAATATGACTAGCCCTCACGGGAATGCTGCCTCAGGAAACCTCTCACTTCAAGCTAAATTTTCCCTCTGTTTTTTTTTTTTTACTATGATCAGAAATCAAATCTGCTATATTGCGATTCAGGAGAAGGGCAGGGGGAACAACCCAGGAATTTTAATTCTGTTTGAGGTATGTTCTGAAGGTCTCAGTCTTCCTCTGCAGTAAATGGGCTCTCAATTAGGTACATACGCAGAAATAAAAAACACACACAAAATCTGCGTTGTGATACAAGCAACAAGCAAGGCAGGAAACACCTCATGCCACTGGGGTACACCACGAGCACAGGGTGAAACTAGTCAGAAGACAGCAGTAACCAGAAGTTCAGTGGAGACCTATGTGGAAAAAAGATAAAAAACCATAAAATGGAACTGGAAATTGGTGCTTCCAGTGTCCACGTCAAAATTACAGGCAAGACAGAACTGTTGCCTCCACTTTGGGAGGAACTAGGACGCCGCAGGTTAAGGGACACGATGCTTTAACTGTACACGTGGGCTCTGACGGGTTTAGAAGCTGCGTGAGCCAACAGGAAAACAAAAACCATTGGGATCAGACCCTGCAAACACTGTAATAGAAGCTATGCTTGAAGTTTATTTTTATTCTGTGATTTATTACTCAGAACATATCTGGTTTTGAAAATACGAAATTCTCTCAAAACCTAGCTCCACAGCAGATAGAAAAACCACCTCACTGCAAGCAGGTTTAAGCACAGTAGGTGCTGGCTCGCTTGTAATCGTACTCAGAAGGTAATTAACAACAAGGTCTAAACTGTTTATAGCGCTACACAAATGTAACATTATCCTGAGACAACAAATGTCTGGAAAATAAACTAGAGAACCAAGACAGCCTAATGGGAAGTTCCTCACGGACACCAGCAGCACCTTCAGGGATGGACAGACCTCTGCCTGCACGGTGGCGGAGTTTCACACAACCCTCTTCCCCTGCTACTCCAAGCACAAGCACGCTGCCCTCTCCCTAGTAAGTACAACCCCAAACCTCGTGCTAACAGCGGTCAAAGAACACCTCAGCTGTAGGTAGCCCTTACCTTTAGACTTACAGAATAAATATACAACCAGGAGGAAAAAAAAAAAAATTAAAACAAAAGGTGTCATCTGAAGCCACTCAACTATTTTCCTCTTTAACGCACTGCTCTGTAATGGGAACGCCGCTTCAGGGTCATCTCTTTTTCCAAGGTTTCTCCTTAATGAATTAACGGTCTCGGACACAGTCTACCCTTTGGATAGCAGTTCACCTGCCACATCCCAGTGCAACACTGCCAGGAGCTGAAAAAGCAGTTCTGTTTTCACTGTGCTCCAAGACATTTGCAGGCTAAGGAAAACATTCCTAATGAATCCCGTAGGACCTAGTTTACTGCAACCACAAAGTTTTGGGGTTAGCATTCCCTATCGCTGTTCTTTCAGGATAGACTGTTTCAGGTGCTGCAATACCCTGTTTCCTGCTCCCTGTCTCACATCCTCCTGCAACAGTGACTCCAATACGACTGGTTGCAGAGCAACATTCTCAACAAAATTGCTTGGCAGATCTGATCGAAAGCAAATTTCTCCCAAAGTCCAATTTTAACCTCATTTTTAATAACGTTACCTAGAAATGCAGCCACCAAAGACACCTGCGTAGAGACAAACAAGGGAAAGATAACTGCTGGAGGAAGTGGTGGGGTGCACGGACAGGACCCTCTTACGCAAGGGTTGCTGCAGAAGTTGCAGCAGCACTTCCAAGAGCAGGGGGTGATCCCCTGCCTTCCATCAGCAAATACACCCGTCCTCTGTTCCACCAGGACTAAACCCACTTATTCCTTCCCCGTGGCCTTCTCCTCTCCACAGGCACCACTCACACCTTTTTCTCTTCTGTTGCCTAATGATAATTACCTATAGTTGTTAGAGCGCTGTAGTTTCTTAAGCCCATTTTGCAGCTCAGTGTTTACAGCTTCTTTGTTAGACCTGGAAAAGGCACCGCATCCAGCAGCTTGTCTGCTTTCCCAGCTCTATCAACACAAGCAGTAATAATCACTCTGCAACAAATATTACCTTGTATCATTAAACCATCAACAGCCCCACCACGACCACAGTGCTTGTGGAGGGGTGGCCTTCCACAGCAACACTTGCTTTTATCACTGTTGGATAACTCAAAAAAAAAAAAAAAAAAAAAAAAAAAAAGATGCAGTAAGACAGAAGATGCACAGGCTTTCTGAAGACTCTTCCATGCCCTGGAACAATCTTTTCATGCCTTTAGCAGCAGCCAGTTAGTTAGCACTTTCACCCTCCATGTGTGTTAAGGCAACACTCTCTAACTTACTCGCTTCGCTAAGATTATCAGGGGTGGGCGGGGGGCAGTTCGGTCTCACATGCAGTTCTTTTTCTGGATAGAAATGCTCCGGGGTTAAAAAACACCTTGTCGTCTCTCTAGCACAGGAAATTAGAAATGTAAGATACTAACCATGACAACTGTGAATTAACATAAAGAAGTCAGAGACGATGGCTCATCTAGAAAATCCAAATAAAAAAAAGCATTACTCAATTAATTTAACTGATACGATCAGAAGATTAGAACGGTCTTTGGAGGAGGGAATGCTAGAACCCTCCAGACCTCCTCATGCTGAAAACGACCACAGCTAATAGCTATTAGTAGAGGTGACCCTGAATCAAGTTGGCAGAACAAAGCCCCACATCCACATACTTCCACATTATCCACTAGACAAACTCCTAGGACTGCCTACAGATATTTTTATTTTTATTGCCTACAGTATTTTATCTGCTCCAAGTCACACCAGATGTTAAGAGTACAGTGGGAACTAGTAACTGGGAAGCCTGACTGAGTGCCCCGTGTTCTAATTGCTCAGGAAACAAGCTCAAACAGAAGGCTAAAGTTTCTTATTTATGAATGCCCAACGACCTTTTGCCACGGCAAGAATCTGCGTAACAGTGGCCACTACTACAGCACGTGCACGCACTCACACTTAGCAGCTATACTTAGTACAGAGCACAACCCACCTTCAGCAAGCTGAAGGACTCTGGAATTTCTTCTTCTAGTTTTAGCTGCAACGACAACAGTTGCTACAAGGAATGGCAAGCCACATCTGTTATTTTCCCTGCTGACCAAATCATCCTCATTTCCTCCTAAATTGAAAGCAAGTTGTTTTGCACAGCCATTTGAAATGCAAACATTCTGTATATTCTCCAATCAGCACAGCACATTGATTCAGTTTCCTAACACTGTGTTTTAGACATGGGAGATTAAAGAAAACACAGAATGCGCTAAAAAAAACCCCACCCCAGAACACAAACTGGATCGTCGGTAGTGGAAATACTTCAGTGTCCCAGAAAAGCCTGTGTTACCTCCTCTGAAGAATTTAAGCCACAGTCAGATGCTCGCTGCCTAAGTGAGCGTGCCAGTTAAAGATGTTTTCTCTCCAAAAGTGTTCTGGCCCCTCCACAGGAGCCAACAGAAGAGGTCACGCCGTTGCTCCCCAGCTACTCCAGTGCAAAGTCAGCTGCTTCCATTTACACACTCATCTGCAGCAGATGAACCAAAGCTGGCAAGGAAGGCTCAGGCCAACCCACTCCTCCAGGTGAGCTCCTCCTGAACTGCCGTCAGCAGAGGGGCAGCCCCACCACGGGCTGCTGGAGCAGGCATTAGGCCATCAACTTCCACCGACTGCAAGCTCAGTGAAGCAAAACTAATGTATGAATTATAACTTACAATTTGCCTAACATAGGTAAAATGCATTAAATCCCCCTCTGTCCCTTTACTAAAATCGCTTCAGATGGATGTTTTCTGAAGGTGTAATCCATGGCTTCTGTTCTGCTTTAAAAGAATACGTAACAGAGTAAATTATCTGCCCAGAAAAGAGTAGCAGGTTATCAACTGAAGTCAGAGATTCAAAGAATTCAGTACAAGCTGAGCGTAAACAGTAAGTAACCTTTGGAATCTATTTTGGTTTGGGGTCCAGCATTTTGTCAGTGAGTCAAAGACGCCCTTAAAAAGTTTCTTATGCGAGTATGGAAGTTCAGGGAAGCAGCACAAAGTCCCTCAAAGTTGCTCCCATAATTAAGATGAGGAAAATGTAACTGCTTGATCTCTCAAATCAGAAGTAACTAGCCATTTACAGAAAAAGTAAGCTTCTCCTGGGAAGTGGAGTAACCTGGGGGAAAAAAAACCCCACCTCTTAGTATACTGCTCCCATTTCCACATGGTTTCTCCCTGGTTAGAGCTGAACATGGACATTTAACAGGTGCCATAATACACAATTATATCATGAATTATACATATATTTTCTACTACTGTATTCTTACTCTTCCAAAAGTATTAGGAAATAACATGTAAGAGCAACGCCACCAGGGCAAAAAGGACTGAAGGGATGGAGAAGTAAAGCAGCAAGGACTATCCCTCAGAACCTCCCAGGTGTACGCAGAGAAAACAGGGCAGAGGAGAAACAGCCTGAAGGAAATTTTCACTATGTAAAATCACAGCAGAAATAAGTAGATTTTACGTAACATCTTCCAGGGTGCTAAAACCAACACACCTCTCTCGCAGCAAGGACAAAGGCACTATTTCAAGCCCACTATGGAAGACGGTATTCCTGAAGTTAAGAGAAGAGCTCTAGCAACAAAGGCCAAATTCCAAAAGCCCCGCGTTCTTTGGGAACTGCTGATCGCATAAATGCGCTCTGGAGGCAGCCTCTTCGCACACAGCTCCTGTTTGGACCAGAGGATGCAGCACAGCTAACACAGCGCAGAGCATTTCTATAGCGATTACATTCCAGGTCACATCTTAATTGCCATGGAGCTACAACCAAAGCTCCCCAGCACCCATGGTGACAACTGGAAACTCACTTAACATAAACTGAAGCTAGAAAAGAAGAATCAACATTAGACTATGTATTCGTGCATGTAACAGGATGATTAAGGAACAGCTGAAATAAAACACACAGAACTACCTTCAAATATTATTTGCCTTCTGTAGCAAGGTTACTGACTAAAGAAAAGAAAAAAAAAAAGTATAGTTAAGCAAAAATACAGCTGGTTCCTACTTGCCCTTCCAGAATGCCCCCATTTCAGAATGGAAGCAAGAAACTCTAGTACTGATAAAAGAAAGTTTAGGCTATAAAGATGGAGTTTACGTGTGGTCATCTCTAATTCAAGGAAAAAAAAAAGAAAAGCTAAGTCAGTTCAGAAAGAGCAAGATACACTCAAAAGAAGTGAAAAAGCGTGATCAAGTCCCCACACATTGCAACCAGACAGAAAGGCTTCCAGAAATAGGTGAAAACATTCTCCCTGGCTGAACTGCTCACCAGGGAAGCACACCAGATCCCGCACCAGGAGCTCCGTTGGCTCCATCTCCCTTCAGAGCGCAACCCTCCCCACAAGCCCTGGCCCTCCTGCGGGGGCCACCTCCAGAGGTGGGTGTAATTTAATCCCAGGAGCTCATCCAGCCCTAGGCCTCTCTGCTGACAGCCAACATGGACGCTGCCTACCACCAGTCAGGGAGATGTTTTCCAGAGTGTGACCACCACTTTAAAGGTAACTGCCACGAACCCAACCAAAGGGATTTCCCCCAAATCACTCTGCAGCCAACTTAGGCAGCTGGTGACCTGGGCCCCAGCAAGATGCGGAAGGGGGTTAACCCCTCCCATGGCCAGAGCCACCCCGACCACTTCCCCATTCCCCAGGGCAAGAGCACACACCTGGCAATGGGACTTCGGCTCACAGAGCGCTTGGTGGCAAAAGGGCTGCTGGAGCGCCGGCGGCCGTAAGGGCTGGGTGACCTTCCGCTGTACGACCCGCTGCCTCGCTCGTAGCTCGAGGAACGCCTCCTGTTATAGGGGCTTATGGACCTCTGCCGCCGGCTGTAAGGGCTGGGAGAGCGCGTGTTCGACTGGTAAGCCACGGGCTCCTTGTAGGGTGGGCTGATTGACTGTCGGCGCGAGGAGCCGCCGGGGCTCTTCCTGTAGGGATCGTAGTTACTGGATGTGTGAGAGCGGGGAGGGCTGAGGTCGTACTCCTGGATGTAGGAGGCTCCTGAGGGGCTGTCGTCCAATTTCGGGCTGTCAGACCATTTTCTGTGAGGACTTCTGGATTTCCGCTTCGGACTGTCAATTGTTTTGTAACTTTTTGGAGCATCCCTTTTCCGATGGCTTTTGCTGCGCTCTTTGTGGCTGGACTTGAGCTCTCGGTCCTTCCTGGATTTCTCCTTGTGCGCCTTGGCCGACCGAGACTCCTTGTTGCTACTCTTCGAGGACAGGGACTTGGGGTGCTCGTCGCTCTCAAGGAGTCTCTTGGAGGATCCCGATATTCTCTCCTTGGTGGACCCGGACCTGCTGGATGCCTCCAGGCTCTTTTCTAACTTCCTCTCTTTTTCTGCCTGTTTGCTCTTCATCAGCTCACGCACGCGCTTGTGCTGGTGGTGCCGGTGCTTCTGTATCCTCTCGCTCCTGTCGGCTTTCCTCTCCTCATTCTCCCTCCTGTCCAGCTTGAGGGCCACATCATCGGAGAAGGTATCCGAATCCGAACTGATATCATCGTACTCCACCAGCGGCTTGATCATCGCACCCAAGGGTGCCGCCGTCTCCTGGGCTGCCAGCGGTGACTCCTTGGAGTGCCTGGACTTATGCCTCTTGTGCCTGGAGGCCAGCCGGTGCCTCTCCTTGCTGTTTGAGCTGCCGCTGCCAGGCGCGTGCTGCAGGGACCCCCCGCCGCCCCCGTCCTTCTTGCCCCCATGTCTCTCCGGGTTTGGCATTCCTCCTCCACTGTGCTCGAGAGAGGGGAGGGGGGGAATCCTCCAAAACCCCCAAACTTCAAACTTGCTCAGCGCCCGCTCCTGGCACCATTCACGCCGGCCTCGGCCCTCCCTGCCGCCAACACCCCCTCCTACATGGGGAGCGGGGCAGGGAGCGCGGGCCCGCGGCGGCTGGAGGCCCCGCAGGAGGCGGAAGGGGAGCGGGGAGGGGGCGGGGGGGGCAGGAACCGGGAGGGGAGGGGGAAGGGCACCGGCCTCACCGCCTCATCCGAGGGGCCCAGGCCCGGAGGGCAGCGCCGCCGCGGGGGCGCCCCGGGAAGGCGGGGCCTGGGCCCGCGATCCCTCCCCACCCCCTCAGCACCGGGCTGCCGGGCCCCGAGCGGATCCCTCAGCCGGAAGGGCCCACCGGGCACCGCCGCCGCCCGCGCCCCCCCGGCCCGGCCCGGCCCGCCGCGCCCCGCCGCCGCCCCCCGCTCACTTCCCAAAGCGAAACGGCTCCGCGTCCAAGGGGGGCACCCGCCAACTCTCGCGAGAACCCGCCGCCTCTCGCGAGAGCAGCGACAGCAGCGCCACCGCCGCCCTCCGCCCCGCGAACGATCCCGCGAGACCTGACGGAGGAGGGGAAGCGCGCGGGGCTCGTCCTCTCGCGAGAGCTGCGGCCACCTCCCCGCGCGCGCGCGCAATGACGCGCTCGCCGGCTTCGAGTGAAACTTTATTTGGGGCGCGGGCGGGGACAGCGCCCCCTCCCTCCCCTCCACCCCGTAACGAATCTTTATGGACGCGCCGCCCCCTCAGCGCTGCGAGGCCTGGCACGGTGTTACCGGTCCCGGCTTCCTGCCGCTTTGCTGCGGGATGGAGCCGTTAGGCTGGCGGCGGGGCCTGCCCGGCCTGAGGGAGGGCGGCAGGAGGGAGGAGGGGGCGGGGCTTGCCGCCACACACCGCGCCCGCCCCGCTCCATCCCCTCCCGCGCTCTCGCGAGAAGTGCCTGCTCTCGCGAGAGGTGGAGAGCGCTGCGCGCCCGCAGCGCAGCCGCGGCCGGAGGGATGGCGGCGGCCGCCGCCGTGTGAGGCCGGTGCGGAGCGGCCCGGCCGCGGCTCCCCCCTCCCTCCCTCCGCTCCCGGCCCGACGCCACGCTGGTGCTGCGGCCCGCCTGCGGGCCGCCCGTCCCCCGGGCCGCGGTATGAAGGCGGCGCCGGGCGGTGCCGAGGGTGAGTGCCGCCGGCGGGGCGCGGCTGGCGCTGGGGCTTCCCGCCGGCGCCGTGAGGAGACGGGCCGGACCCCGGCGCGGCCCGGCCTCGGGCTGGGACCGAGGTGCCTCCCTGTGAGGCGGCACAGGGGCTGCGGCCCCGGAGGGAGGGCGAGGGTCCCGCGGCCGGTGGCACCCTCCTAGGCTTTCTCCGGCGCCGTGGCTCCTTCCCCCGGTCGGGCCAGTGGGGCTTGATGCAGGCTGCGGGGCGGGCTCCATGTGGAAGGAAATAAAGGCGAATGTTCTCCTCAGGCGGTGGCCGCTGAGGCCTGGCAATGCTCTCGCTGCCCCTGGGCTGCCGGCGAGCCCCGGGCTGTACACAGCCCCAGAGGGACCCCGGCTTATGGGGGTGAGGCCGTGGGCGCAAACAAGAGGCTCCACCTGAGCGTCAGGAAACGGTTTTATCTCTCTGAGGGTGCCCAAGCACTGGCAGAGGGTGCCCCGGGATGCGGTGGGGTCTCCATCCTTGGAGCTGTTCATGAGCCGTCTGGGCAGGGTCCTGGGTGGGCAGTTTGCTGCGGGTGGCTTGGCTTGGGCTGGGTGATGTCCAGAGGTGGCTTCCCACCTTAGCTGTCCTGCGATTCTCGCGTAGCGGAGAGGTATAAAGTGTCTGAAACCGCCTATTTTTTTCCTACACTTGGATTTGTTGGGGTCTGCATTAGGTCTGCAATTTGTACTTGCAGCAGTGATGAAAACAAACCCTTGAAATTTTGCAGGTGAGGGTTTACTCTGGAGTTGCATGCCGTAGCAGTTAAAATGTCACAGACATCTGTTTGCCTTGGACACACTAGCGCCAGTGACAGGGTTTGTTTTGGCAGTGGTGGCCCCTGGGATTTTTTTTTGACAAACGCAAGTGTAGGAAAAACCTGTCTGTTAGCAAAAATGACAACGTTATAATGCTCCTGAAACCAGCGTTCTCTTTGTGCATGTGTCTGAATAGATGGTAGGGAAAAAATGAACCATTTTATCTTGGAACTTTTTTTGGCTGAACTGTCCAACACTAATGTTTTGCTTAGTCACTGATCCCATAGCCCTCATTTTCTCTCATCAGGGAGGTATTCATAAGAGTGGAACTTTTTAAAACACACAGAAATGATGTTCTAGAACCACAGGGCTTAGATGGGAGTCTGTGGGATAAGAGAGGTGTTTTGTAAAGGCCGAGTAGGTTCTAGGTTGGTAGAGATCCATGACCCCTACAGTTGTCCGCCGCTTCGTTGTTTTGCAGTGTATGGAGCCGTGCCCTGCCTCTAGAACAGCACCGCAGAGGCACCAGCCCTCAGTTTCAAGCTAGTGAGAGGCTGGAGTGTGTCTGATCAGGGCATTTGTGACAACTGGCGGTTGGACCCATTTGGTTGAGGTTTTTGGTGATGGAAGGGTCTGTGATGGTCTTTACTGCACAAGAAGTTGGAGAGCTGGAAGAGAGAACAGGAAGAGGGAAGGGGGATCCAGGAAAGAAAGCTTAACCTCGCTGCTTTAACACGATGTGTTCTACACTCTCAGTTTCCTGCCCAGGGAAAGCTTTATCTTCAGACCACGCTGTTGTATCTTCAAACAGTCCCCCAATATATTCCTGTCATGCCAGGACTTAGCATCATTCAGAGTCCATGCAGAATAGGAGCTGGGCTTTTTCCCCGACAGGCCCGTAGGCATTTTATGGTCCTTTAGGTTTTGGTAGCTTGTGATATATCCTTAACATTTACTTAACCTTAAGGCCTAGGCTGCAGGGATACGTGAGCAGTAAATAAGTTTTTTGAAATCGTGTTTAGCTTAAAGGTGGAAAGTATTTTCAATACAACTGCCAAACTGTTTTATTTGTTAACCTTCAAGTATTGTCTCATTCTTTTTTCTGAATATTCCTGTGTCTTACAGAGACGGAGAAGCTGAATAAGATGAGTACCCTCTTAGAAAGACTTCACGCAAAGTACAACCAAGCCAGACCTTGGACAGAAACCATGAAGTTAGTCCGTCAAGTCATGGTGAGGATTGTTGGGGTCTGAGCAGGAGGGCTTCTGATGTTTCTTTAGTAATAATTCTGTTGTTGGTTTGCTAGATCTCTTCAAAGTGCTTTAGGTTTTGTTCAAGCCTTGGCTTCCTCCTGGGCCAGTGTGGTTGAGGCGTGTCAGTTATTGCACCCAACAGTGTGCAGGGGAGGGAGTGATGTCTGTAGCTTTTCTGTCTGGCGTGCTTTTGCCTTCCCTAATTACAGCCTCCTCCTCTGCAGCCTAATTGACATGGGGCAGCTGTCAGCTCGGTGCCAGGAAAAGGGTCAAACCTGTGGTTTCAGCCAGTGCTGGGAAGCCCAAACCATTCTGCCGGTTGCTTTTTCGGGATGTTACGTTTTGTAAAGCAATTTGCTCCCTGTTTGGTAATACTCAAAGCTTGGTGCTGGCTTAGTCAAACGTGGTCTCTGAGTGGGGGGAAGGAGGAGCAGGAGGCAGGGGAGAGCTACATCAAAGGTTTCCGTGTGTATTATGGTGTTAAAAGTTTGCCTGTCTTGTTATTTCTCTGTAGTCTCTTAGGTAACTCTTAGCGTATGCCTATTAAAAAGTTGCTACAGTCTGTTCTTCCAGATGAGCAAGTTGCTTAGAAGAAAAATCAATTCCAGGCCTGCCTTTGTTACCTCCTTCTGAAATAGATACTGTTCTCCTACTGGAATTAAAATGAGGATGTAATTTTGGGATGAAATCTAACTTGCTTTTAATTACCTAAATAAACCTCACTTGACTGAACAAAAATTGCAATATTTCCCTCTCACTGAGTGATACACTAAAAGGACATTTTTATCCTATCTGACTAAGGAAAAGCGAGTTGTGATGAACTCTGGGGGGCACCAACATCTGGTGAGCTGTTTGGAGACTTTGCAGAAGGCATTAAAAGGTTGGTACGTTCTGTACGTGTGCTTTACAAACCGCTTAACAGTCATATGCTATGGAAATACTCCACAACATTAAAGCAGGCAAGCTTGGTGCTGGCCTTTTTCACAGTATTCCTGGTGGGTGTGCGCTCACATGTACATAAGCACACTTATCCTGGTCAGTACCAGTCAAGATTGTCCGCTTTACTTTTATTGTAAATGCCCATACCTGAAGTCCACTTGCAGAAGAAAATCCCTTCTCGCTTGGCAGTTCTGAGAACATTTGCTTTTCTCTATATGCAAATTGTTCTGCGTGTATTTTGAGTACAGATAATGTATATAGTCACTCATGTGAAGACGTGGGAGGGAGTAACTAGTTGAGATTGGTTTTACTGCCGATGCCTCGCTCCTGGGGAATTGTTGGATCATTTCACTAAGCCTTGTTCTTTCCTCTCTCCATCTAGTATCTTCTCTGCCTGCCATGACAGATCGCTTAGAGTCTATAGCTAGACAAAATGGGTAGGTCTACTTCTTTATTTTATGGCTGAGGCTTTTCCTGTTTATCTGTACACATCATAATCTCACTGCTGGTTTGATTGGTTTTTTTGTGTGCATCTCAGCAATTTTTGTTTTGTTTTGTATGTAAGCCTTGGATCTCACCTTAGTGCAAATGGCACTGAATGTTACATCACTTCAGACATGTTCTATGTGGAAGTCCAGTTAGATCCTACAGGGCTGCTGTGTGATGTCAAGGTGGCTCACCATGGAGAAAACCCCGTGGTATGTATTACTGACCAAGACGAGGGTAATGCCTTTGTGTTTTTGGAACTGCCATTTCGGCTCCCTTTTGTTTGAACAGAGGAAATGGATTATATTTAATGTTTCCCTAGACCTAGCATTACACCTCTGCTGCTCATTCTAGTGGAAAGTAAAAGCCTCCATGGAGTAGTCTGTTCTTGTGGGTTAATCTCACCGGCGTAGTGTACGTGTGCAAGGACTGTCTTCCTGATGGTCTCTCTTTTTCTCCAAGTGGTTTTATAACAGCAAAATTATATGAGGAATTTATTGCTGTGTTCCTGAGAATTTTGTTTCTGGAGGAAGGATAGGGAAATTAATCTTATTAAAACTTAGATCTGTGAGTGGGAAGTATTAAAACGTGGAATGCTGAAAGAAAATGGCTTAAATTCCCTTCTGCACATGCATGAGAGTTTGAACTTGCTATTTGCATTGCCCTAGCCACTCTTCTGAAAACAGACCATTTTTAATATCTCTGTAGAAGATCATAGGTTTTCAACCTGAAAGCTTCACAATTTTAAAAGTTTATTTCAAATTAATCATTTAAGAAGGAAAGAGTATTGCTTGAATTCTTCCGGAGGGGGCTGACGAGCAGAACTAGAACCATAGCAATGTGTAGTTGTGAGCATTGTATTCCTTCTCGTGAAAAGCTATGCTCACAAATTTTACTGTCCTAATGTTTCACAGTTGCTGTGCTGCACAAAGACTGAAGTTGCTTCATTCGACATTGATATCGTATATCCTTTCCTTTTCAGAGTTGTCCAGAATTGGTGCAACATCTGAGGTGAGCAACAAGAGTTGTTTGTTGCAATTTCTGACAAGCTTTTCTTTGCAGTAGTGATCTGATGCTATTTTATGTCTGGAGATGCAAAATGTTTCATAACCATTCCTTTCCTACAAAATCTCTCTGCTTCTCCAGGGGGGATTTTCTGGCTTTGGTTCAGATGCTTCTGATTCTGACTGCTGTGCATGGTTTCTTCCAAGCCACAGCGCTACATTCGTGGAATTTTTAAAGCTGGATCACTTGAAGAATTTTGTAGCTTTCATGTAGCAAAAGTCTTTTCTGAAGTGACTTAATATCTATATTAGTATAACTTTTTAAACCACAACCTTATCTGTTACAAATTTGGATACATGTTAACTTTTTTCCCTTCTTCCTTTCAGAGAGAAAAATTTTGATGAGTTTTCTAAGCATCTAAGGGGGCTTGTGAACCTATATAAGTTGCCAGGAGACAAGTAAGTCTCAAATATATTTATTTACATCCACATACATAAAACTAAACAAAATTACATGCTTAAATTTTCATTGGGGGTGATCCTACTGACTTCATCACCATGGCTTGCATGTGCACACAGTGGGTGGGAGGATTTAATGTGAAGTGGGAACGCAGGCTGAAAAGTTACAATTTCTAAATGATCAATCTGATGGCAAGTACTGCAGCTTGTCAGCCGGCAGTTCTGTGAGTTGGATTTCATTGCTTGGTCCCTTTCAGTTTTTCTTATATTGTTTTGTTGTTTGTTTTGTTGTTTGTTTTTTTTTTTTTTCCCCAGCAAACTTAAAACTAAAATGTACTTAGCTCTGCAGTCCTTAGAGCTGGATCTCTCAAAAATGGCAGGGATGTATTGGTAAGGACATCTATATGCTTTGTTGTTTGGTGGTGGTGGTTTGTTTATTTCTTAATAATGCTGCATCACAGTGGCCAGTTCTGATCATGCCAAGTGCTGTGTATCCATGAAGTGTGCGGTTAGTGCCTGTTTCATCTGATGCTATTTTTAAAAAGTCCAATGCTGAGGCTATAGGTGGCCTATGGTAGCAGGGGAATGATGTATATATGTAAAGAAAAAATGCCTAGAGCTCTCTGAGCAATTACGTTGTAACTGCAGAATTCGATTGAAAGAAAGTCTAAAAGGCAAAAAAAAAAAGTTATAATTAGATGGACTAGTGTTAACATGTTTTACAGCAAGAAATTGAGAAATATTTGACCGTCTTTCACTGCTGTAGATTCAGTGGATAAACCATGCTTTTTTTCCTACCAAGAGTAAAGTAGCTTTTGTTTTGCCTGTAACAGTGTGAAGTTTAAGATTGCTGCCTCTGTGTGACTGAGAAGCGTGTGTATTGAGCTAAAATCTTAGACTGCCACCAGCACGTAAATTTTGGCAGCAGGTGTGACTCTGGCTTGCTGCAGACCTCTGATTGCCTCTCTTGCAGGCAAGCCACCAATGCAAATCCCCTTGACAAGATTCTTCGTGGCAGCGTTGGCTATCTCACCCCCAGGAGTGGAGGTATCTTTGATTAACACTTAGAAAAGAATAAAAATGGCTTTGTTCGGGGTCCCCATAACGGACATTGGTTTCACATTAACTGGAAAATGCTAATCAAACTAACAGAGGGTTGAGGTGGCTGAGTATTTGTGAGTCCCACAGGATCCAGAAAGCCAGCTTTTCTTTACAAAGCCACACGGAGTAATTTTATGGCAGATGGCCATGTCTGTGCCTTTGACAGCAGAGAGCAACTTTTTCAAGGTGTTCGAGGAGCTCTGCACAGTGTGGGTTGTGGTGTTGTGTGGTTACAGGGGTTAACAGCGGTTGGGTTAACTTGTATTGTCGGGATGCCTGTTCAAAAGCTTCTCTCCTGCAGGTCTCCTGATGAATCTCAAATATTACGTCTCGCCCTATGATTTATTTGAAGATGGCACTGGAGCCTCCGTTATTTTGCATGAGAACAATGGTAGGTCAGCTTTAGAAGCTAGTGTGGACTACTAGTGCTTGAAGGAGAGAAGAAAGCAGAATTCCAGCAGTCTGGCTGCCCTCTGCTGTCACCCTGTAATAGAGGAAAATCACAGGTTGACTTACAGAGGACATGGGTTTAATAAGCTCAGTTGACCATCTTGAACCTTGTGCCTGTTCTGGAGTTTGAACTGGGCTGCTGCCAAGGGTGGTGGGGTGACAGTCTGCAGGCAGAGCCTGTCTCCTTAGGGTGAATTTCATCATTAAGATAGGTTTTATTTTATTGTGGGAATACTTGTTGTCTCTGCCATCTTACCGGAAGATTATTTTTTATGCATGTACATGGACATCCGTCTTTCACTAAAATGTCAAAGCCAAGCATGAATTAAAATTGAGGCTGGTCTCAGGAAAGAAGAGAGTGAGGCTGTGCAAAACCATTATTTGTTTTGCTTTGTAAAGAGCGCGCTACAAACTTGCAAATGTATCTGGAATGTATTTTAAGAATTATGCAGTTGGTCTACCTTGCAAGAGAAAAATAGAGCATTAGGTAGCTTAACTAGTTTGGCTGTAGACTGTTCACTGATAAAGGTGAACGCTGAAAACTGTGCCTTCTGGAGGAAGTAAGATAGTTCCAGTGTGGTGATATTTAATTCGTAAAGCTTGTGTTGTTTTTTTTTTCATCAGCTTATGTTGGTTTTGGGTTTCTTCCTTGCTTCCTCTTGCAGTTCCTCGGTCTTTGGGTATGAATGTGTCAGTAACAGTTGAGGGAACCATGGCTATGTACAAACTTCCAATTGCACCACTGATTATGGGCTCTCATCCAGTTGACAGCAAAGGGTAAGCAGAGGACACGTCTGCCAGGTCGTTCTCAGTGGCCTTGTTCAGATGCAAATTCAACATTCTGTGGAAGTCAGAGTGGGGAGATGACTGTGTGACATCACGGCATGCTATAAGGCACTTAAGTGCTGTCTTTAAGCCAATAAGTATGTATTTCAGGCATGTGACATGCTTTTGAGGAGCGTCTTAATTTTTAAGAAGGTCTAACAGTCTGCTTGTGTTTGAGTGAACAGTGAACTGTATGTCTCTTTGTAGCAGAAGCCGGAGTCGTGCCCTGCATCTAATAAGATCTTGTATTCACCCCCAATTGCAGAACTCCGTCTTTCTCGTCAATCACCAGTGCCAACAGCGTGGACTTACCGGCTTGTTTCTTCCTGAAATTCCCCCGTCCCATTCCAGTGTCTCGAGCTTTCATTCAGAAGCTTCAGGGCTGCACAGGTGGGTTGCAGATCCATCAAGCAGATATTCCTTAGGTTTTTATTAATAAACTTCTGCCATTTTTTAATGCAGGACAGAAAAGTTGCTCAAGGTTTTGTGCTCTTTTCAGTAAAACCTGGATAGGTTTCCTTTGCTAGATGGTAACGCTTTCTCTGGCCGGCTGTCTCTTTCTGGCACCTGGGTGCAATTGTTTTGTGCCATCTTGTTCCTTCAGGTATTCCATTGTTTGACACACCACCAACATTTGTACCCTTGTATGAGCTGATCACACAGTTCGAGTTATCGAAGGAGGCTGATCCTTTACCTTTAAACCACAATATGCGCTTCTATGCAGTAAGTATGTTGTTACAACCAGGACATTGTATTTGTAGATGAGCAGTCTGGGGATTTTCATCTGTTTCAGGTATCTTTCAAGTAGGGTAAAGGAAATTCATTGATACAGCATTTATTCATGGGGAAAAACTATGCTATCCAAGCATTAGAATTCAGATACAGATGGGACCACGGTAATCAGGAAAATTAGATAATGAAAAATCCATTGCTGTTGAAATGCAGCGGCAGGAATGACAGCAGAGGTATGGGATGGAGCCTTCCCAGGTTCCGTCCCTTCCTCTTGTTTGGACTGTAATGTGTGGCTGAATGGATCACATCACTTTGAGGGAAATGCTGGTTCTTAAATTTATCAGTGACGGACCTCTTGTTAACTTCAGAGGATTTCTCTTTTCCTCGGAAGGGATGCCGTAGTGTAGGAAAACTGTTTTAGTGGGGACGGTGAATACTGTTCAATAGTACTACTTCTGAGGAGCCAAAATTGTGTTTTCCTTGTTCAGACTGGAAGGAAAGCATCTTCATTGTTTGTCGTTTTCAGCTAGAAAGGTGGCTTGGCGTGACTTGGATCTGGGGCCTGCTCTTTCCTTCCTAGATGTCTGTTATTGCCTTGTACCCAGCAGTAGTTGGAGTAAAGCAGAAATTGTTTGTCAGGCTCTTCCAGGACAACAGCACTGTTACTTTCTGAACAAAGATGCTCCTCTCCCAGATGGAAGAAGCCTTCAAGGAACTCTGATTAGTAAAATCGCCTTCCAGCACCCTGGACGGGTTCCTCTCATCCTCAATTTGATCAGACATCAGGTGGCGTACAACACGCTGATTGGCAGCTGTGTCAAGCGAACAGTTTTAAAAGAAGGTGGGTACCACATCAACTGGCCTAGTATGTGTGGATAAGAAACCCTGGGTAATTTTCCGAGGTGTAGGAGGAAGAAATTGGGCCTGTGCTGCTTTCCTTGTTGGGTTTTTTTTCTATATGGGGGTATTCAGCTGGTTCATCTCTCGTGTTCCCTAATTTAATGGTTCCCGTGTCTTTCAGATTCTCCTGGGATCCTGCAGTTTGAAGTTTGTCCTCTCTCTGACTCCTGCTTTAGTGTATCCTTCCAGCATCCTGTGAATGACTCCCTAGTGTGTGGTAAGTGGACTCAGTAAAAGCCTGAGTGTGTTTACAGGAAGGATGGCAGGGTCTTCTTCCACTGTAACCAGGATTTTGATCTCTTCCAAATGCCTTCCCTTTTAGTGGTAATGGATGTGCAAGACTCTACTCACGTGAACTGTAAGCTGTACAAAGGGCTGTCCGATGCTCTTATCTGTACAGATGATTTCATTGCCAAAGTTGTTCAAAGGTAAGCTAGATTTTCTTTGCGCCACCGCGCCCTCCAAATTCTACAGATGAACTCTGTGTCTGTCTCATATTTATTCTGGTGGTTTAGGAGCCTTTCTGTTTGTGGGTGAGTTTTAGTTGTTTGGCAGAGAGGAAAGCTTGGAGCCCTATTGAAAATTCCATTCCAGCTGCTGAACCATAGCTACTTATTTTTGAGCGTGTCTCCAAGGTGCCTACCTATTTATGCCTTCTACTGTAGTCGGTTGCTTTCTACCTTTTATGAAACATGGAAGTGCTCCCCTGCCGTTTGTCATTTACACAGGCCTTTTGTCAAGGCTCCCCTGCCCTAGCCACCATTCAGAACACGGCAGAATGTTAAGAGGGCACAGCACAGACCTTTGGAGTGAGAATAGCTGGCTTTGCTTTCCAAGCGTTGCAGGCTTGTTGTCCTTGAGCAGAACATGGCATTATCGTTGATGTTTTACAGGGTTGCAGGAAATTAGGTTTGCCAAGCTCAGGCAAAGGTGTTTTCTGGCAGAGTCAGGGTAACCACCCAGACTGCATCCTGT
This sequence comes from Falco punctatus, assembly GCF_963210335.1. Taxonomy (NCBI): domain Eukaryota; kingdom Metazoa; phylum Chordata; class Aves; order Falconiformes; family Falconidae; genus Falco; species Falco punctatus. The sequence continues at coordinate 2,369,176 of NC_137599.1, read as the reverse complement.
GCTTTAACTGCAAGATCACGATCTGTCAGCTGTTAGTTATTAGAGTTAATTGGTTGATTAATTCTCCCTTTGTGATTGCAAGGCAATGCATAAAGGCACAGTTGTCTTGTGGCTAGGTAAGTGTGATGGGATAAGTGTAAATACAAGCAGAGCAGCAGGGCGTTTACTGTGCCTGGACCTGTTGCTCTTTTTTGCCCAAGAGCCTTACTGCTTGCTTTTATGTCTGACGAGGTTGTTAAAAAATCTTCAGCTGCTACAGGGCAGCAAAACGCACACTAACCCCTTTGCTTTGTGTCTTGCAGATGTATGTCCATTCCTGTTACCATGAGAGCAATTCGTAGAAAAGCAGAAACGATTCAAGCAGACACACCAGCCTTGTCCCTCATTGCAGAGACAGTAGAAGATATGGTGAAGAAAAATCTTCCCCCAGCCAGCAGCCCAGGGTATGGCATGACCACAGGCAGCAACCCAATGAGTGGTACCACTACCCCAACAAACACTTTTCCTGGGGGGCCCATCACTACTTTGTTTAACATGAGCATAAGCATGAAAGAGAGGCATGACTCGGTGGGCCATGGGGAGGACTTCAGCAAAGTGTCTCAGAACCCTATTCTCACTAGTTTGTTGCAGATCACAGGGAATGTGGGGTCTACCATTGGCTCAAGTCCAACCCCTCCCCATCACACACCACCACCAGTATCCTCACCAGCAAGCAACACCAAGAACCACCCCATGCTCATGAACCTTCTTAAAGAGAATCCCCCTCAGGATTTCTCCACTCTGTATGGGAGCAGCCCTCTCGAAAGGCAGAACTCTTCCTCTGGCTCCCCCAGAATGGAAATGGGCCCTGGGGGGAATAAGCAAAAGAAAAAAAAGTCCCGCATGCCAGCCGACAAGCCCAAGCATCAGACTGAGGATGATTTCCAGAGGGAGCTCTTTTCAATGGATGTTGACTCCCAGAATCCCATTTTTGATGTCAACATGACTGCAGACACCCTGGACACCCCTCATATTACTCCAGCACCCAGCCAATGCAGCACTCCTCCTACTACATACCCACAGCCTATACCTCACTCGCAGCCCAGTATTCAGAGAATGGTTCGACTTTCTAGTTCGGACAGCATTGGAGCTGATGTTACTGATATCCTTTCAGATATAGCAGAGGAGGCTTCCAAGCTCCCCACCACTAACGAGGACTGCCCGCCCATTGGGACTCCAGTAAGAGACTCTTCTAGTTCAGGACATTCACAAAGTGCCCTCTTTGACCCAGATGTTTTTCAGACGAACAATAGCGAGAACCCATACACAGATCCAGCAGACCTCATAGCAGACGCTGCTGTGAGCCCCAACAGCGATTCTTCAAACCATTTTTTTCCAGATGGAGTAGATTTCAATCCTGACTTGCTGAACAGTCAGAGTCAAAGCGGCTTTGGGGAGGAGTACTTTGATGAGAGTAGTCAGAGTGGAGACACGGATGATTTCAAGGGCTACGCATCCCAGGCTCTAACTACTTTGGGGGTGCAAGTCTTGGGGGCTGATGGGGGGGAAAATAAATTTAAGGGGAGCAATCAGTCTGATACGGTAGATTTTAGTATTATTGCAGCTGCAAGCAAAGCACTGGGGTCCTCTGACATCATAGAGCATCACAGTGGAGGTCAGAGCCCTTTGCTGAATACAGGGGATTTAGGAAAAGAAAAGTCTCAGAAACGGGTAAAGGAAGGCAATGGTTCTGGAAGTAACATGGCAGGTCCCGGCATAGATGGGAAGCCAGGGAAGCGCAGCCGGACACCATCCAGTGATGGTAAAAGTAAAGAGAAACTTCCAAAGCGGAAGAAGCAGGAGACAGATGGGAAATCTCCATCTCACAGTTCATCAAACAGGCCTTTCACACCACCAGCCAGCACAGGTGGGTCCAAATCTCCTGGGAGCTCAGGCAGATCTCAGACTCCTCCCGGTGTAGCTACTCCTCCTATTCCAAAAATAACCATTCAGATCCCAAAAGGAACAGTGACTGTTGGCAAACCGTCTTCACACGGCCAGTATACCAGTAGTGGCTCTGTCACCTCCTCCAGCAGCAAAAGCCACCATGGCCATTCTTCTTCCTCGTCCTCTTCTTCCTCCTCTTCAACCTCAGGCAAAATTAAAAGCAGCAAATCGGAAGGGTCTTCTGGCTCAAAGATGAGCAGCAGCCTCTACTCGAGCCAAGGCAGCTCAAGTTCAGGTCAGTCCAAAAGTTCGGCTCAGTCGGTGGGAAAGCCTGGATCCTCCCCCATCACCAAACACGGCCTCAGCAGCGGTTCTGGAAGCACCAAGATGAAACCTCAAGGAAAGCCATCGTCACTTATGAACCCTTCCATGAGTAAACCAAACATCTCTCCATCTCATTCAAGACCCTCGGGAGGTTCTGACAAGCTTGCTTCTCCCATGAAACCTGTCCCAGGTACTCCCCCGTCATCTAAAGCAAAGTCACCTATCAGTTCGGGTTCCGGAGGCTCCCACATGTCTGGGACCGGATCGAGCTCGAGTATGAAATCGTCTTCAGGAATGGGATCCTCTGGGTCTATGTCACAGAAACCACCTCCTTCATCCAATTCTTCGACGGCATCTTCATCTTCCTTTTCGTCTAGTGGGTCTTCCATGTCTTCATCTCAGAACCAGCATGGAAGTTCCAAAGGCAAGTCTCCGAGCAGAAACAAGAAGCCATCGCTGACTGCAGTCATAGACAAACTGAAACATGGGGTTGTCACTAGCGGGCCTGGTGGAGATGACCCGATGGATGGACAAATGGGGCCAAGTTCCAATTCCTCAAGCCATACTATGTCCTCCAAACACAATATGTCTGGGGGGGAGTTCCAGGGCAAACGTGAGAAGAGTGACAAAGAGAAGTCAAAAGTCTCTGTTTCTGGAGGATCTGTTGAGTCTTCCAAGAAGACTTCAGATTCCAAAAATGTTGGAAGCACTGGAGTGGCCAAAATTATCATCAGCAAACACGACGGTGGTTCCCCTAGCATTAAAGCCAAAGTAACTTTGCAGAAACCTGGGGAAGGAGGTGGGGATAGCCTAAGGCCTCAGATGGCTTCTTCCAAAAGCTATGGGTCTCCTCTGATCAGTGGATCTACTCCAAAACACGAACGCTGCTCTCCCAGCCACAGTAAGTCACCAGCATACACTCCCCAAAACATAGACAGTGAGAGCGAGTCGGGCTCTTCCATAGCAGAGAAATCCTATCAGAACAGCCCCAGCTCTGACGATGGCATTAGGCCTTTGCCTGAATATAGCTCAGAAAAACACAAGAAGCACAAAAAAGAGAAGAAAAAAGTGAAAGACAAAGACCGGGACAGAGATCGGGATCGGGATAAAGACAGAGACAAGAAGAAATCCCACAGCATGAAGCCGGAGAGCTGGTCCAAGTCCCCAATTTCAGCTGACCAGTCTCTTTCCATGACGAGCAGCGCTATCCTTTCAGCCGAGCGACCATCGCGGGCTAGCCCTGAGTTTTTGATCGGGGAAGAAGATGATGATCTCATGGATGTTGCTCTAATTGGCAATTAATTTTTCCTAGTGTCTTTAAAAGATGAGCTGTATGCGGGACCTGCGGGTTCTGGAGATTGGAAGAAGGAACTCTTCATTGCAAACCTGCCACGTTGATTTTTATGGGGTGTGTTTGAAGAGGGGAAAAACAAAACAAAACAAAACAAAAAAGTATTTCAAAGGATCTCCAAAGTCTGAAGAGAAAGTGTGAGCGCCAGCAACTCATTCGGCAAGCCAGGTTCCTGACTGTGGCCTTCATCCTGCGGACACTTACACTCATTCTTAATTTATAAGTATTAATTGCCCCATTAGAGTTAATGGGTATAAAGCTAAGCATGAGTGTAAGTGTGGGAGCAGACCCCAAACTGGTGCAAACAGAGACATAGGCTATTCTGAGACAGTCAGTTCCCCTGCCCCTCTTCCCATTCAAAATAAGTTGCTTTTGTATTTAGGAAACTTTAATTATTTTAGGGCATGTTTTAGGGTTGGGTTTTCCTCTTTTGAAAAGGGTGGTTGGAAGAGGAATCAAAAAAGGTTTTTTAATTTATTTTTATGGCGCTGCTTCGTTCAATGCCTGATTCAGTGCAGTGCTGAGCAACTTCATCTTCCTGTGATAACGAGCTGCTCTGCAGAATCAGGCGCTGTGTTCTGATGGTTATCAGGATTTTCTTCCAGGTCACGGTGATGAAGGATTGCTGTCTTGTCTTTGACTTCCCTTTCATTTTAGCTATTTATTTATGTCCGTATCCGACTGCCTCGTGCTGCTTGGTTTCACACAGTCTCTGTTTTAATTGTATGATGCAGAGCCCAAAAGGACTTGGGAATTTGGGTAGAGCCCACGGATTCGGGCAGCTCTGCCCACGTGCAGCCACCGTAGCTTTGGTGAAGCTGGTGACATTCTGGCATGCGTTGGAGCAAATCTAAATTGTGAAGGACCTCCACTGTCTTCACCTGAGCGTTGCTTCCTTGTCAGCCTTAGCAAAGAGCTTCCCCAGAACCCCCCGATGCTGCATTTGTAAAGCGATGGACTGTAAGCCACACACGTCCTGGTCCTTCGAGCGCTTTAGAGCCATGCATAATGTATCCACTACGAATACTTCCGTTAATGTCGATAGAACAGCTCGCGTGCGTTCACGGTTCAAACCATGGGCCTCGTTTTCTCAATCTCTTTCTGTTGCTGAGCCCTTCAGGGTTTCGTTTTGGGTTTTGCTTTTTTTATTTTTAATTTGAACTTGCAAGCGTGCTTCTCGAATAGTAGTTCTGATCATGCACATGAGTTGCCTCCTCTCTCTGGGAGCTGTTAGCCTGGCAGTGTGAGTCAGCCGTGTCCCGGTGTTAGCAGTGACACTGCTGGAAAAACAGCCCCTAACTGGTTCATCTGGGATAAGAATTGCAGCAGAAGCAGTGATTTCCTTAAAAGATGGAATTTCACCTTTTGGCTGGAATTAGGAGCATAACTCGGGCATCCTCTGTGGTTTTACCTTGTGGTCCCTGAAAGGGAAAGAGACTCAGGAGAGTGTTTTATTTTTAAAAGCAGTTAAATGTGTTCACTGAAGAGGAATGCGGGAAATCAAGAGTTCTGCAAACACATCTTTTGAATTACATGCTAAGCAGAATCCCGCTCCTGTTGGATTTTGCTGTTGATTCCCAGAGGCCAGGATTTCCCCCATAGGAATGAGATAATACTTTGCCTTTGAGGATGCAGTCCGAAACAGACGGCGAGGATTTTAAATTTCTTTTAAACCACAGAGATTTCCAGCCCTCTGTATGGTCTGACCCCAGCGATACCCCAGGCAAGTTATTTCTTTTCTGGCTCATTCAAAGCCATAGCGAGGCTGATGGCTTTTCAGTAGGGTGGCAGCTATTTAGTTAGTTGTCGGGATTTTTCCACCTCTTCCCTCCTGCTTTTAGTTTCATTCCAGGGCTTCTGCGGAATGCGGGAACCTGAATTTCTCAAAGTCTACCTTTCTTGTACTTTCCCATTCATCCTTTGTTCCTTGTGGCCTGTAGCTTCCCCCACCAGCGCTCCCATCTTCACCTGCTGAGATGATTGATAGGAAGATTGTGAGATGATAGGAAGATTGTGAGATGATAGGAAGATTGTGAGATGATAGGAAGATTGTGAGATGATAGGAAGATTGTGAGATGATAGGAAGATTGTGAGATGATAGGAAGATCGTGAGATGATAGGAAAACCATAAATAAAGTCTGAACCTGGAGCAAATGACGTTATCTTACGCAGCATCAGAATTGTATGACTGCAGGGTGTCTGTGAAGAGGATGTAAGAAATACACCACCAGATGAATTTATCTGGAGACCCTGTTGCTGCAGCTGCATCTCGGAAATGATGCCTGTTCAGACTCCGACAGGTTGTCATCTGTTTTCATGCTGCCCCTCAGTTTTATTTAATTTTTATTTTTAAGTTGTTTTATGAAAGCCCTTTGATCTGCTCTGGGTTGCGTGAAGGCGTGCGCTGCCTTCAAAAAGAAACTTCGAGTCGAATCAGGGCTGGGGATTTGACGGGACTGTTTGCTGGACTCGTCGTTAGTCGGAATCATGTTGTCCCAGTTATGAAACACGGTAAAAAATTGGAAGGAAATTGGATGGCATCATCCATTGGTAACACAAAAATGCATTTTAAAAGGCAAGAGCTGCACGTTTCCTCTCCACTCGCCCAAGACCAAAGTTCAGTATCCTAAATCTCTCCTGCGGAAGGCTAGCATCGCTGCCTGCAGGAACAGGGAAAAAAGTCTCCCAGTCTCCCGGCCCCACGGCTGCCAGAGGCGCGTGTCCCAATTTAAAGCTTTTTCACCCCAATTTGGTGTGCTTTGTGCGATGTAAATCATGTGAGAGAGAAACCGGAGCCGGGTCCCAGCTGCACGATGCTTCTGTGGTGGCAACGGGAGCTGAGGTATGCGCCTCGAAAAGACGTTTTGATGTGTAAATGCTCGGTCTCTGACAAATGTTTTATTTTTAAAATATTTTTGCTTATTCTCGACAATGATTTTACATCTTTTCAGTATTGGAAAGATAAAAGGTGTAAACAACACAAATCAAAGCCAAACCTTTTAATCTCAGGTGGTGAAGCGCAACATGGAGATTAAAAGAAAATGGTTTGCTTCCTAAATGGTCGTGATGTAAATACCTGTCTGGAAATTAGCTTTTTTTTTTTTTTTTTGTAAATACCCCCAGCTCCTTTTGCATTCTTTTTGGATGTAGAGTGAACTTTCAACTTTTTTGGAAATATTGCAGAGAACGTGTTTATTTACATGCAAATAAATCTCTTTGGTACAAAGAGCTCTCGGGTCTCTGGAAGCTACCGGCGGCGGGGGGGAGGCGAACACCCGCACCACCCCAACCCACGCCCCCCTCCAACCCCCGAGACCACCCAAGCCCCGGGAGGCGGCGGCGGTGGAGGGCCACGCTTGATTTTCCCGCGGGAATGACATCACCGTGACGTCACGAAAGCTCGGCCTGCCATTGGTTGAGCTCCGCGGTCTCCCCGCTCCTCCCGGAAGGGAGCGGAGGGGCGAGGGGGTGTCCCCGTCCCTGTCCCCCCCAACAAACACCGGGACCCCCCCGACCCCCGCGGTGGCGGGGAGGGGGCTGCGCCCCCCCGGTATGGGCGGGGGGACCCTTACGGCCCCCGGAGGAGGGGGGTGGGGTGGGGTCCCGCAGCCCCCGGTGCAGCGGGGAGGGGGGGGCGCCCCCCGCAGAGCCCCCCCCGCTCACACCGGGAGGGGGGGGCAGGAGGACGGGGGCGGCTCCCCCCAACTCCCTCCCCGCCGCCGCCGCGCGCCGTGCCCGGCGCTGGCCAATGAGCGCGCTTGTTGTTGGCAGGTGCCGTGTTTTTGTTTTGGGTTGAAGTTAAGGCCGGAGGAGACGCGGCGGCGGCGGCGGGCGGAGGCCGCTGAGCCTCGGCACCCCCTGCCCTCCTCCCCCCGCCGGCCTTCCTCCCTCCCCCCAGCCTCCTCCCCCTCCCCGCCATGCGGAGGGAGATGAACGGGGTCACTAAGAGCCGCTTTGAGGTGAGGCCCCGGGGGCGAGGCCGCCCGGCCCGGCTGAGGAGAGGCGGGGTGGGAGGGGGCCAGGCCGCGCCGTGTGTCCCCTCACGGCGTTGGGGTGTGGGGCGACACCCCCTCTCCGCCCCCAATCCCCCCATAGCCGGTCATCGCGGCCCTGTAGCAAACTCGGGGGGGGGGGCTGTATGAATGAGGCCGAGGGGGGCTTTACCCTAGGCTGGGTGCGAGGGGGGGGCTGTGGGTGCGTAGAGGTGGGGGCTTGGGCCTGTCACTGCGACGCGGGGGGGGCTGTGTGTGTGAGAACCTCCCCTCGCCCTGGTTGGGGGGTCCCCCCCCCTTCCGATGCAAACTCCTGTGGGGGGGGCGCGGGGCTGCTGGCAACGTGTTGCTGCGGGGAAGTGGCTGGAGCAGAGAGTGTGGGAAGGGGCTGGAGCCCAGGGCAGCCTCCGGGGGGGGTGGGCTCGGGGGGGGGATGGTGGTGGTGCCCTCGTCCTGTCTTTTTTTGGCCAGTAGCCGGGAAAAAATTTGATTACGGGGAGGTGGGGGGATGGAGAGGACGGAAGGAGCGGGGGGGGGGGGGGGGATGGTGGTAAACAATAAGATCTATTCAAAGAATATGGCACAAAGCAGCCGGGCGAGCCAGGGCTGCTTCCAGCTCTGCATTGTTGGAACAGCTGTCTTCCCCGGGTGGGGGAGGAGGGGGGCATCGGCGGGCAGAGCGGCAGCAGCCGGGTTTACTTTTCATCTCTGTGAGAGGCAGTTGTGGAGGATGAAAATACCTGCCCCTTCCCTCCCTCGACCGCCCGGCTCGTGTTCTGTACGAGGATGACATGGGAGGAAAAGAGCCTGGAAGGGTAAAGATGTGGTTGTGTCCCCTCCTTGTAGAAGAGGAAGGCTAGCAAGGCAAAAGACTTGGTTAATGGTAAACTGAAGTGTAGCTCCACAGAGATCAGCGTTGAATTCGTCAGGAAACTGGCCCTGGAGTCCAGGAAGGTGCAGCAAATAATGGTTTTGTAATATTGCACATGATACTGTTTTCTTCCTCTCTCAAATCTGTGTCGGCCGCTGTAAATAAGTAGGAGCATGTCTGTTTAGAATGGTTTCACGTTAAATAGTGTTGGAATAGTCCTGTTTCTGTAGCATCCAAACGATAAAAACATTGAGCTAAACCTGGAAACTCAGAAAGAGAAGGCTGCATGCGTAACGTGTTTTATCCGGGGTTATTGTTTTTACCGTTCTAGTCTGTTCCTGGCTGGACACATCTTTTTCCTTTTTTTTTTTTTTTTTTTTTTTTTTTTTTTTTTTTTTTATTACTGCAGAGTGGCTGGTTACAGGGCAGAGTAAAGAATAAAAACACGTTGGTAGCAGTCTTCCGTGGGGAAACGTCTTCTCATACAGCAGTGGCCTTTTTTGCTTGCTTAGCCTTTGTCTTGAAATACTGGAGTTCACTTCAGTATTGGGAAAGCTTTTCATCGGGGTTGTACCAAAATAAGATTCACCTAGTTCATCGGGGAAGAAAAGTGAGGAAGAGCTTTGTTTGGGTGGGGCTTTTTTTGCTGGAATTGTAAATTACTTCCTATAGTAAAAAATGGCCCAGTTGAAAATAAGTAAAATGCTCGGAGTAGTTGAGGTCTAAAATTACAATTTTTTTTTTACTCTATTTTTGTACAGGAAGAGTCAGCGTATTATAGAAAGGCTTACTTTGAGCTACCAGAAGTGCCTTTAAACATTATCCTGAGGTTTGGATATGTTTTGGTTAATAAATCAAGGGCGTGGTTTTATTAGCCCTAGCATTGATTATCTTTGACCCACTCACCTATATATCCTGGAAGGGATGAGTTTAGAACTCTTCTGCTTTAAATACTTGGTTTTCTAGTGAGGGTGTTTTGGTCTGAAAAAGCTTCTTAACATGTCAGTGCATTCACACTTATAAATAGATTTATTTTTTCAGAGGGGAAGTATGGGTAGAAATGCAGCTGTCCTTTCTAGAAAACAGTTTCTAATGTTTCTGCTTTAAAAGTAAAAGTTCTATGCGCTGAGGAGAGCGTGCCTTTTAGTGTAATAGTTCATATTTAATGTGACATAAGGACAATTATGCAAAAATGTGTTGAGACTGGAAGCTGCTATTCAAAGTTGTTGAATATTGTAAGATCAACGAAGACAGCACGGGGTTGAATGCTTGGTGATTAGTACTCCTCCTACATAGCCCTCTGCGTTACCTCCGGATTAGAGACAAGAGTTGACTGCCGTGGTAGTTCCCCTGGCTGAGGAGTGGTAAGTAGGGCCTTTGAGTCTGGAGTCTTATCTTGGGGTAAAAATAGCTTGATGCAGAGTTGTGACTAATATGTATTTTGTCGGTTTGAGGCTTTAACAAGTGAATTATTGAGGGGGAGTTTCGTTTGGGTTTTCAGATTTTGGTTTATTGCCTTTTGTTAAGCCGTGTAAACAGATTCGTGAACCATTCTTGTTGGGTAATTTTAAAATCCAATCTAGATTGGATTTAATAGTCATTTCTTCTTACTGTAATAATAAAATATGGTAATGGAATATGGGCTAAGCTGCTTAAATTTGACTTGCATATGGGTTTCTGGTACGTATGTGTGGCCAGCTGTCCGTTCCAGGAAGAATGGAACTCTCTTTCTTTTAAATGAAAGAATGAACTCTGGCATGCCCAGCCAAATGAGCATATTCTAAATAAGTCCCTTTATAGGAGGTGTGGCCACCACAGAGAAAATAACCACTTACTGTAGCAAAGCAAACAAAAAGGGAAAACACTACCCAGATTGACTCCTAATTTTTTGTGGTGTCGGTTTAATATGGAACATGCCCTGACAGATCACAATCCTGGCTTATATTTGGCATTTCTCTGCCTCCTGTCGTACCCGGTACGGGATGTCTGGTGAACTACAATGAAATGATAGCAAATTGGAGGGGATGTGACGACATCTGATGCTTTTGTGCGACTGGTACTCTACTCTTTGAGGGCTTGTTTGCTTTCCAAAGGCCCTAGTTCTCATCGCTTCTTTCATCTGTTTCATCCACGCTTTTCTGGCCCGGGATGTCATCTGGAGACCAAGTGTCTTAGGCTTGCTTTCCCCAGCTCGCAGCTGTCAGTAACTCATCATCAAAATAAACATCATCATCTAGGGCAGAGTGCTCCTCTGAGCTTTCTGGCTTCCAGAGCAGAGTGGATGTGGTCAGCGGCACCGCTCTGAGATGGGTAGCGCTTACCTAGATGCATGCAGAGAGCTGAGGGAGGTAAGCCAGCACAAAACCACCACCCTGCGATCAGCAGCAGCGTTTTCTATGAACCAGTGGCTGCTTTGGTGTTAGACCAGTCACGTTGTGGGCATCTTCAGCACCAACAGACTCCGGGCTTTGAAGGGTTCTCTTCCTCTGCAGTGTTTTGTGTTCCGTTGAGCCATGTTGTCAGGCTTAAATGATTATAGTTGCCTTTTTTTCCCCTGGACTGTGAGCAATTCATGTAGTCTCCTCTACATCCTTAAACAAAACCACCACTACTTAAAAAAAAAAAAAAAAAAAAAAAGGCACATCATCCTTTCCGGCTTCCTCAGGGAGTCTTCACAACTTCCAATTAGCGGGAGTTGATTCTGGCTGTAAAGCGTTTCTTTATGGGCAGTTTTGTCCTATTAAAAAAACCAAAACAAACAAACAATGAAGTGTGAACTCCAGGGAAGTATCTGAGGAACAAGCATCTCTACGAGCCTTGGGAGCGCTGTCAGTCGGACAAACGCATCCATCAGTGCAATTCACAGCATTTCTCATCTAGATTTGGGATCCCCAATGTGAGGGAATCCTGACTCGTCTGAACCGTACTAGTGGCCTCTTTAGTTCCTGGGTCTTGAATTTAGAGCTGCTATGAAATGAGGTGAGCTGAAAGCAAAATGAGAAACTTAAAATGCTTCAAAATAGAGTTGCCTTCTAATAATTAATCCTGCCTCTGTTCAGAAAGCTGAATTGAATAATCTTAATTACCCTAATCCCATTTTTGAATCTGCTGGGTTCCTGAGTCTTAAACGCTGTTCCTGTATTTCAGGGTTGCTTGGCTTTACAGTTCAGAGCTGATCCTGTTGGGATTGTCTTTGTTCCCTTTGCTGGGCTGCTCCTGTGCTCCTTTCTATCCTTCTGGTTAGGGCTTTATTATTTCGAGGGATGGAGGCTGTGTAAACAGGCGGACCCAAACAAAGCGGGCAGGGAGTATCAATAATTCTTTGCACCCCACCATGGTATCTCCTTGCTGTTTTCTAGCAGAAACTTGCAAAAAGTGACGTTCTGTGGCTTTTATACGGCAAGAGAAACTGTTGCTGACATGGCACCGTAAAGACATGAGGTAGCGCAGTTGAATTGAGACAGTTCTATTTTGGCAGGTATCTAATAATGTGGCTCTTAAATTCTGACAGTGTTTCTCACTACTTAAAAAAAAAAAAAAATGCAGCTTTGGGAGGGGTTTGAGAGCTGACAGCTTTTCCATACTTTTTTTTTTTTTTTCACTTCGGTGTTATCTCATGCTGCTCTTAGGTGTAATAATTTTTCAGCCAGCACTTCTCTTTTTTTGACAGATGAATAATAAAATGTTACTTTATTGTGTACAAAGTGCTTGTTTAAATGTTAAGATAGTAAGAGATGTAAACTGTAACTTGATTTTCACACCCCCACCGTGCTGGTCCTGTGGCTTTCCATGCTGTAGCAGAGGGAAGAGGAATTCTGCGAGATCTGGAAGCAAAAGGCAAATTGGTTGAGTCAGAGATACTTGACCCAGGCTACAGGGAGACTGGGAAGGATTAAAGAAGAAAACTGCTTTTTCTTGGAGGAGGGGGCCACGGGGAGAAATCCTTGCTGCTGTGGATTTCTCCTTTGTGGTGTACACGCTGTATTTTGCCATACAGGCGCTCTAGGCAAGTTGCCAAAAGCCAAAGAAGGCATAGGATGGGGAACTGACTGATAAAAGGTATTTTGGAAACAAATTCTGATTGCTTTCATTTCTCTTTTTTTTTTTTTTTTTTTTTTTTTTTTTCCTTAATTTGACTTGGGGGAAGTTTCAGTTTCAGTCTCCTAGCTCTTTCACCTTGTAGTCTTTGTACTAGGCAGCCACCAGCACATCCCTGCCGTAATTAGGTAGAGCAGCAGCTTTACAAGCGTTGGATTATGTGTGTGTGCTTTGACCTTAGCCCATGTCACCTGAGAGACCAAGCTTGTGTTGCAAAATTTATTTTTTTTTTCTTCCTCCCCCCCACGCCGCCAAATGGGAGTCTCTTCTTCCTTCTTCCCCTGTAAGGAGCTGTGCTTGCAAGTTGGGCAAGAGTGGAAATGTTGGCCATGGCCAACAGTAATTTCAACAAGAATTATAAGTAAAAATGCCGAAACCCTGTATTTCCTCCCCCTGTTCGTTGCTGACAGTTGTGCAGTACAAATCGCCGGGGCAGCACCCTCTAAGGACCCGTCACTGATTTGGCCCGAGCCACGTGAAGAGCGGCGCGTTGTGCCCGAGGTCTGGCTTGCCTGCCTGCGGCTTTTCTTGCATTTATCGAGGTGAGTGCTGCCTCTGGCCGAAACGGGGGTTCCCCAAGGTGATTTCCCTTGGAGCAGCCGCTCAGGGGGAGCGCGTGTGTTCCCGGGGAGAGGAGCCTGACTGCTCGGGCTGCGTCCGTCTTGCATCGTGGCTTGCGTAACAGGAAAGGGAGTTAGGGAGCTTGTTGTGTGCCCGGGTATGTCTCAACTTATTTTAGATCCCATTATTAATTGGGGCCTGGGACAGATCAGGTAATTACTGTTTTCACTGTTGGATCACCTCGCTGCGTTATTTCCTTTGACTCATCCCATTATGAAAGGCAACCCGATGAGTGGTTTAGTCTTATTGATACGGGATGAAACGTGTAACCGCGCAGCTCTGTGGAGGGACCAGAGTCTGTGCGTGGCGGGTGGTTGGATGTGCCTGGCTGACCCGTCAGTTTTGCTTTCAGATCGACCATCCTTTTACGTGTGGCAAACTCACCCCATGCCCTTCACACCTCACCTCGGGTAGGGGGTGTTTTTGAGACAGAACTAAAGTCGTTTGACTTTATTTCCAAGTATATACACCAATATTACCATCATCATCTCTTAGATAATAGCTGAATATAAACCCAATAGTGAAAAAAACCCTTATTACTGGTAAAGGAGAACTGTAGATTTTGGAGAGGGACAGAACTGTAAGAAATTTGTTTGGCAAAGAAGCTTATTTGAATTGTGATGAGCCTTGATACGTACTCGGAGGGCTAGATGAATCTCAATTCTAGCTTGAAAATATTGACACATGTGTCTGGTTTTGGGTTTTGGTTCTTTTTTTGATTGTTTTTTTTTTCTTTTTTAATTCACTCAAAGGGCATTTGTAGTAAACCACTACCCTGCTAAAATGAGCTTCTAGAAAGCAAAAAATAAATAGATAGTGGGTGTTTTGTAGCACAGTCCATGGCCATAGGCTGTGTCCCTGTGAAGTCAGGAAGTCTTTGTATTATTTTTACTCTCCTTCGTTGGTGTTGGATGTTGTTTTTATGGGCAACAGTGTGTATTTCAAACTTCGAAGGGTGTGTGTGAGAAAGCAGCATCATTTTAAATCAAATGTCTGTAATAGGTCATAAAACACCAAGATGACCACTCGTAGGATGCTGAGGTTTTTAATGGAGCTAAAAAAAAAAAGTAGCTGCCCAAAAGCAGCTTTGATGGCAGCGTATGTGGTAGTTTTGCTTCTTGCTGCGTCTCTTTACCGCATCGTGCCAACTAACTTTGACCTCTGCAGTTCTTGGACATGCGAGCCATCGCTGAATGTTTTCAGAGGGTGTTTTTCATTCAGCACCAGATACAACTTCTGGTAAAGACAAAGCCGATTAACTGCAAGCTTCTGCTTCCCCAAGCTGTCACAAGGCTGCTTCAGATTCTGCCCTGCGTCCCTACCAGGACTCTCAGATGTGTATCTCCTGCAGCCTACGTCAGCCGGGAGAAGTCGGGTAACTAAAATGCTGGTGGTGCCTTTTTCAATTGCAATTTAAAAACTCAGTGAGCTTTTAGTTGTAGTTGGGGGATGCTTTGTTTGTGGGAAACTGTCTCGCAGCCAAAACTGGGATAGGAGAACAAAACAGGTGAACAAAAAGCTTAGGAACGTGCTTTGGTATCTGACAGCGGTTTCTAGGTTTGGAAGAAATACAGCATATAGCACATGCAGTTGAAATGGTATTTCTTAAATCAGAAGTAGTCTTCTGGTACCTCACCTTGCACATCTGACTTTGAAGGTTTATTTTTTGAATGCAACAACATAACCTTCTCTATTTGCACGTAAATCACCTGATGAATTTCTCCTCTGTGGCAGTTTCTGCGTTACGGTGACGTCAGAGATGCGCGCAGCAGGCAATTCTTTATCACGGGCTTGATTTCTGTAGGGCTTGACTAATTTTTTTGTTCAGCCTCATGCTTTTGGTATTGCTGAATCAAAAAAAAAAACAAAACAAAAACAAAAACAAAGCAGCTATTTATTTAACCTTGCTGTTGAATGCAGAATGGAGTCAGGGTACACAGAAGCATAGCTCATCCGTACCCTGGCTACTTATCGCCAGCAGAAATTTAAGCTTTTCCAAAGCAACGACAGATGAGGAAGAAGCGATGTGACGGTGTATGAGTAAATTGCCTATTGAGCTATTTTTAGGCATATTAAGCCTATAGTAAACCTTTTCAGCCAGGGTCTGTTTTGTCTCGGTTTTGTACTGCTTAGTCACGATTATGGTTGAGCAGAGCCCTGGTGCTGAGCCAGGCTGGCGAGGGTGCCCGTGGCACGGTGCGTGGCAGGAGGCAGCCGGCTGCTCCGCGCTCCCCGCTTCTCCCGACACAAACGCCGCGGGAGGATGCCGGAGCATCACAGCCGCTAAGGATGGAGTTTGTCACAGCAGCGGCTTTATTCGACAGCCAGCCATTTTCCTTGGAGATTTTAACAGATTAAACTGGATGTTTGTTTTGTTTGGGGGGGGTTTGTTGGTTGTTTTTGTTTGGTTTTTTGTTGGTTGTTTTTTTTAAAAAAAAAAAAAAGTCCCTGTGTAACAAAAGGCTGGAAGGAAAATTCAGCCAGTCCGGACTGCTTGTGGATGTAAACAACTTTATGCTTTGTGTCGTGTCCTTGTATTTTACTGTCACTTCTGTGTGATCTATCTCTGCAGTGTCTTTTTTTTCTTTGCCTCCAGTAAGGCAGTTCAGCCTGCTGAAACTCCCACTTCCCTTAAGCCTTGTACTGGGGAAGGAGCACTTCTGAACTGGTGCTCGGTGCATGTCGGTGATGTTTGGTTATTTGAGCCCTTTTCATTGGTAGTATTTTTTGACCAAAATTAAGTGAGGGGTTAGTATATATTGACAGTGCTTGCAAGAAGTCACTTCCAAGCTTCACTGAGCTTTTCCAAAGGAAGTATGGAATGAATTCCACGTTTTTCTTTTGTGTTTTATGCCTAGCTTGTTGGTTTGGGTTTTTTTGTGGTGGTGGGTTTTTTTGATGGTTTCTTTTTTTTTTTACTAGATTGGCATTGTGTGCCATGAGCTGGGTTTGGCGTGTGTCCTGTCTTGTTTCAGTGACTTTGTACTGGGCTTGTTCATCTCTTCCATATGGACTGGAGCAGATAAAAGTGATATAAATACTACCAGTAATGCTAGATTTTTGGATGTGAGCCAGCAGCTGTATAGCTGAAGAACACCTCACAGGCCATCTCTGGCTCGTCAAGATTTAAACTCTTTGAACAAATTTGTACAGGTGTTTAATTTCTTTCACTTCACAACAGCAAAAAAAATCTTCCAGAGCTCTGAAGGTTAATCTCCAAAATGCCTGGATCATCCAGATTGGGTGGGGATGTAAACTGACAAAATATGCCAGCTACATATGTAATCCTTAATTTATGATGGCAACTGTTGATTCCCCACCTTTTCTATCTTAAAAACAAGTTTCCAGGCTGCATTATTTACTCTCTAATAATTGCAGTCTGTTTTCTGTCTTGGTTTTAATTGCTTAATTTCCTGTGGTCATAAGTAGCTGTGGAGGGTCTGGCCAGCATTTGCTTGTGGACCAAAGATCTAGTGGGCTTTGGGTCTAAAGAACGGCTAAAATTTCATCCTCAGCACACGGTTACCTTTTTCTTTTGTGTTTGTAAGGCCGCTGTAAGTTGTCTTACGCCGTTTCTTTATGCAAGGAAACAAGTTGCTGTATTTTAAAATTATAATATTTATGAATAATTTGTGGCTTCTTAAGAGGGTATGCTTTAAAATTCTGTACTTGTTTCACGTGAAGTTTGCTGAATACAGAGGCATGAAAGACTTTACTGGTTATGTTTGTACTTACTGTTTATAGTTTTCATTTCCTGCTGCCCACCTGTATGGGTGTCTCGCTGTTGGGGGGGGGGGGTGTTGTACTGAAAACGGGTGTCCATCTTCCTTCTTTCCTTCTCTCTGCATCAGCCTGACCATGTCCCCGGGCTGTGGCAGCGTGCACTGTGGTTTTTTCATGCTTTTTGGGCAGCTTCACATTTTCGGTCTGCGTTCTCGAGGGGCTGGGAGTGCCAGACCCTGTGTTTTTTCACTGGAGTGAACATTAAGGTGGATGACAGTCAGTCTGGGTGTAACGACTGAGTCGAGTGCCTTTGCTAGCCGCTAATTCCACCGAGCCCTAAATAAGCGTCATCCCTTTTTCTCCATTGCGCTTTGAGTTTTCTACTTTAGCAGAAAAATGTTTGAGTTCAAAGTCCGCACCTAGGCTAACGCCATGTGCCAGGTTGTTGGCTTTGGCACTGATGCTTCCAAAGTTAAGCCTCATGTGATTTGATTTTTTATATATATATATATATATATATAAAAATATATATATATTTAAGACCAGCCATCCCCCTCCCCCTGCTGATGCCAGATGCAGTCTCAGTTGAAAACGGGCTGTGTCTGTCAGTAGTGCAGTAAATACTCCCGCCCTAGCTGATGTGTGCAGCAGCTGTACTGCACTGCTGGCTCGCTGGTGTTTAGCTTGTGTCGAGTACAAACACGGATAAATACTTGAGATCCTGTTAACCTTGATGGTAGCGTTTCTTGTCCAGCTGAACGTGTTCTTCAGTGCTTTGTGGGGCGATACAGGTCTTGAATCCCGCTGCCTCTGTGCGTGACCACGTCTGTGTCCGGGTAGACAGAGAGGGATGCTGCTCCTTTCCTCCTCGGTGCCCATAACAATATATGGGGGGTTATGCAGAAACAAGCTCTGCAAATAGTCAAACTGAAAGCGAGTGTGTCCTTATGACCAACTTTGAAACTTTATGTAGTAAATTCCCTTATGTTTGGTGGCAAAGTAGGATTTTGGTGGCACTGGAACTTTGCGCTGGATGTTGGTCACTTCAGGTTCTGAAGTTCCTGCGTCGGAGATGCTGGCAGGACGTGAGTGTTTGTCTATCTTAGAGATGTACCTTCATTGTAGACCACCCATGTCGTGCTGCAGATCTACTCTGTCCTTTTTCTGCTCCTAGTCTTTTTAGTGGGCAAAACTCTGCGGAACAAAATGTTGGGAAAATCGATGGTGGGTTTCAGCGTCTGCTGTCATATAGGCAAGGCAGTCTGGTATGTCTTTATGTCTAAACTGCACTTCATTGGAGAAAAAAAAAAAAAAGTCCCTGCTGCTGTTCTAGTGGAAAATCTTTTTGGTATGTCAGATGAGTAAACTGTTGTTCTCTTAAAAATGCAGCCAGTAACTTAAGAATTGCTTACAGAGAGTAGTTTTGAGCATTTAGGGTAATGTCAGCTAACTGTGCTGTGTGTTCTGTACATTAATATTCCTAATTATTTCCAGTAAACTGCAAATGTTGCAATAACTCCTGTAGAGACTTCTCAAGTGTGTTTTTCCACACACAAAAAAAGTGAAAAACAAAACTTTTGTTCCCCATAGGAACACCCCTCCGGCCCTTCCCCAACAATAAAACCAAAACTATTGCCAGATGTGACATTTACAGGAAAGCATTGCCCCTTCCCTCTGCCAGCCCAGACCACAGAAGAGCTCTGCAGCCGAGAGCCTGCCCCGAGCGGGGGTCCGCAGCCGCTCCGGGGGAGCTTTGCCAGCTCTCTGTAAGCCAGGAAGGACAAATTTGTGCCACTCTGTGTTTGGAGACTTTTCCGTGGAACTGGGGGTAAGGGGGGCATAACTCTTCTGGAAGCAAAGACTTAAATCTTGCAGAAACTGCTGAATAAACGCTCTTCTCGCTGGAGAAGCTTTTACTTGTTGCTGTGGAATAATATCCATCAAACTGATGTTGAGACCTCCATGTTAATACAGCAACTTGTTCTCGGATGGGAACTTCTAAAATCTAGCAAAATGTAATTTGGAATCTGGATTTCCTGAGAGGAGCCGTAGGTGTTGGCTGTACCGCCTTCTGCACTAACATTTGCCACACATTTGTGTCACGTCGTAGGGAGAAGCGCAGTCTCTCCGTGAGCGGCTGCATCAGTCCAGCACGTGGACACCTCATTTACACGCTGAACACTGACAATATCCATTCGCTCTGGGCGGGATGGATAGAGCAGCACCAGACCTGAAGGAGAGAACCACGTGTCCCTGCGTTTGTATGGCTTTTGAAGCCTGCTCCACGACAATGCAAGGCTTGCGTAAAGGCTAAATGGGCGGCTGCAATAATGACACGCACTACTTTATATTTGAACTCAAATGCATGCCTGCTACGAGTTGCTTCACTTACAGAGCTTGCCTCAACTGTTGTTCGCATCCCTCTTTGCATCTATGATGAGCAGGGTACATATGTAGGTGTTCCTTGTGCGGGGACACTCGTAATTACATGCTGTCACCCGTCGCACGCTCAGCGGCGAAGCGCTGTCGCCTGGATCCCGTGGTGGTGTCATTCAGATGACCCAATTTGGATGCTGTGCCCTGTAATGAATGGCTGACACCACCAGTGCCTGAGTAGCAACTCTGTCTTCTACGCTGGTAGCAATGCCTCGCAGCTGATAAATCTGTTTAATTAGCCCCACACCGAGCGCTTACAGGCTGCTGCGGGACTGCGCAACCAGATGAATTGAGCCAGTTTGCAAAACTTTTAATACTCTGGAAGGCAAGGGCAGAGTTATTACGACAAATGGGCAATTACGTGTTGCGTTAAGTGACTTCAGTGTAAGGCTGCAAGAACTGTATCTTTTGATGGCTTCTGCCCATTTGTTTTCATAAACTGCCGTGATTGGAACGCTTCTGGGTGATGGTGCTCTAGAGAGAAGCACAGCGGTGCCATAAATACATCCTGGGAAGTACCAGGTTTTTGTCTTCTGGGTTGTAATCTCTGGGCTTCCATAGAATTATTCAGGTTGAAGATAGAGTCTAACCATTAACACAGCACGGCCAAGCCCACTGCTAAACCATGTTGCTCAGCACCATGTCTACACGTTTTTTAAACCCCTCCAGGAATGGTGGCTCTACCACCTCCCTGGGCAGCCTGTGCCAGGGCTTGAGCACCCTTCCCATGTGGAAATTTTCCCTAATATTCAATATAAACCTCCCGTGGTGTAACTTGAGGCTGTTTCTTCTTGTCCTGTTGCTTGTTACCTGGGAGAAGAGACCACCCACCCCCCTGCCTAGAGCTCCCTATAGGGAGCAGTAAGGTTCCCCCTCCCCAAGCCCCTTCCCCTCCAGGCTGAACACCTCCAGTTCCTTCAGCTGTTCCTCATCAGACTGGTGCTCCAGACTCTTCAACAGCTTCGTTGCACTTCTTTGGAAACTCTCCAGCATCTCTACATCCCTCTTGAAGTGAGGGGTCCAAAGCTGAACACAGTATTCAAGATGTGGGAAGTTACCGTGGGAGGGTACAGGAAAGTTAAGGGGGTTCTGGTGGGTTCCTGTGGGTGACCGGAGGCTGGATCATCCTTGTTGCTAGCACCTCTGGCCATATCCTCTTACAAAAAAACCCATAAAATAAATAAAAACATGGCAAAACAGGCCCCTCCGGGTGCACCTGTCAAATGTTGAATGCACCAGACTATTCCAAACTGGGAGCCAAACGGTTACAATTCTCCTCTTATTGAACAGTAAATGTAAATGGTGTATTAACATTTTAATTGGTTTGCGAGTTAAAGGATTGATTTATGGATTAAGTTCCCCCAGTTTTGTCATTTCCTTGGGCTTGCAAAGCTGGTGCCGAGCGCTGGAGTTGCAATTAGATGGATCCTGTTTGTTCTCCCTCTGAGCCCCTGTTGGAACAGGGGAAGTGTTTCCATCTGCAGCGCTGCTGAAGCGTGTACGTGCAAAGCATCCCATGGATTGTAAAACCTCTTTGTGGGAAGTATAAAACTGCTAGCAGGCATATGCCCTGGAAAACGGTGGGTTCTGCCCGTTTTCTAGCTTTGGTGGAAGAGCTTGGCATGACAATATTTGCAGGAAAAATAAATCATCTGAAGTGAGCAGTGACCAAATCCTGTGTGCGCTGTGGCATTGCGTAGCTCCAGCTGCCCAGGGCAGCAAAGCCATCACTTCCACTGTGTGTGGATGTTGCTCTGAAGACCAGTAAGAGATTTATAGTAACCTAACTGGGAACTGCAGCACGCTGTCTTAAACTTTACCCAGCTCTGGTGTTCAGGCAGGACGTGTTTTCCTTTGCCTTGTAGCAGATTATAGCGATCTGTACTAATTTAATACAAGTTTTGAAACCTAGTATCCGCTTCCATGGTGTTTGTTCTAGATTTATCCCTTCTGTTCTAGCTAGAAAAGGCTGTTTCAAAAGTTTTCAAGAGAGTAGCGCACTGCTGGTCTGCCTTTGTCTTGATGGGTGGAAGAGTAAGAGGAATTTCATTCCCTTCCATTTCTTCTGCCTAAGGGACACGGCTTCACACAGCAGCAAACTTGATGCTTTGTGGAAGATTCCATGTTTTATCTGCCAATAAAATTTACATACAAGAAATTCATTTTTCTGTGTCCTGTCAGGAATAAGTTAGTCTACTGAATAACGCCTGGTATGAAAGGATGTTAAGAGAGATATTGGGAAAAACAAGCTTAGGTCATTTAGTTTTTATCGCTAGAAGTAATTTGAAAAGCCTGGAAGTCTAGAATAGCCTCTAACATTTTTTCAGCTTAGTTTCAGTCTTGTATAGACTTGCCAGGCAGTCAGAATGCCCGCTGGTATATTTAACTAGCTGTACCTGCTGCCACGACTTAGCAGTAGATCCCGATTCCAGCCTGTTTTCACCCAGCCTCAGTCATCTGAGCAGCAGTTTGGCAGGCAGGCGTGAGGAGAGGGCTCTGGTGATGTACCCTGGCGTTCCCACGGAAAGGGAATTCCAGAGCTGAGATTCTCCCGCGGAGCACATCCTGCCTTGGCCCTGTCCCGTTGTAAGTACTGTTTTAGTAAGACAAAACCCCAAACGTTCCTTTGGTATAACGCTGGGCGAAGCGTAGCTTCTACAGAAAAATAATGTAAGGCTTCAATTTGCGCTGGGATCCAGGTTAAGCTTTTTCCGCGAGCGATGTAACAGGCCAAAGGCAAGAAGTCGCCTGTGTTTTGTGCGAAGCTGTTTGCGAGCATCCTTGCCGTACGGTCTCGGTGAGCGACGGGCAGGGACTGTTGCCTGCGTTCTCACCGTAAAATCTGAATTCAGACAAAGCCTTGTCGCCAGTCCAGATGAGACAGAAGAGGCTTGCTGGCCGCCTCTGGAATCTCTATTTTAATACTTCCTGCCCCTCGCCTGTTCACTACTCTGGTTCCTTTTCGGAAGTTTCCTGCTGTTGTCTGATCTGCTCCTTCAGTTTCCCTTAACTTTTTTGTGCAGGGTGCTGCTTCAGGGGTAAAATTCTGGCCAGGACAATAATGGGAAAGAGGATAGAGCTGCCCGATCACTATCATTCTTGTAACTGGGGGAAGAAAAATCAGTCTGGTTTTCCCATGAATAATTCCTCTGCATTTCTCCTTTGTTAGAGCTTTCTCCAGAATTTCCTTAATTTCCCAGCTGATCAGCTAAGCCATCTAATTAGATGATCCAGTCCCAGCATGCGCACACGCGTTGGCTCCTTTGGCAGCCTCGGCAATGTCCTGACCCTGCCAGGCGTCGGAGAGCGTTCATCACCGAGGCTGGACGCGGTCCGTGACTCGAGGAGATGCTCTTCTGCCCTGGTCTCTGAGGGAACAGACTTGACAGAACTGGTGTGAGCTGGGGAAATGGCAAAACTTCCATTTTAATTATCTGCAAAACGGGCTGAGTAGTTGCCTGTCTAGTGGACCGTTTAGGACTTGCTAACTTGTGATATCTTCTGGTGGGAAGTGATAAAAGCGGCTGTGGGGGGGAAAACACCACCTCTTCTGTGTGACATTTTGGGAAAGAATGCTGGAGAGTTCGTGTCCCACTTCAGCATCATGCCTCAGTATCTTGAGATAATTAAAAAGCAAGCTGTGATTTAGAAACACAGCTTTAAAGTTTGACTCTAAAAGCATCGGTTTCGGTGTTCTCTTGTACCGATGGCGTTAGCCTGTTGTCAATTCGTTATCGCTGATTGGAGCGTATTAAAAAGCTTCTGAGCAGCAGCACGTGGGCTTTTCACGTTGAGCTGTGATGGTTTCTTTGACAGGTGATGGGGTTGGGTTGATGCTCAGGTACAGAGTTATTTGCTGCTTGGAGAAGCTGTTTTCTGTCAGCCAGGCCTAGCGTACAGCTTCATAAGCCACTAAGATCTTACTTTCCTTTTTTAACTCTTAATCTGATCCTCTGCCACTTAAGTGACCTAGCTGATGCTGGTTTTCTTTGCTTTGCATACAGACAACTAAATCGATTCAGAGCACTTAATCAACCGATTAGAATCAGCTTTTCCAGACTGCGATTTCAGCAGCAGTTTTTACCAAGTTGGTAGCTGGGGTTGATCAGTTCTCAGTGGTTCCAGTTGTTAAAAAGAAACTTTGTTAATGAAATTCAAGCTCATTCTCATTGTTCCCTGCTTTCAGTTTGGGACTGTTGAAAGTATGTTTCTAAATGGAATCAGGCATCACTGCTCAGCAGTCTTAGTTCACAGATCACTCTAATCATGCCTCCCACAGGCAGAAGAGCGTGGAGGTTGGTTGGTTGGTTGTTTTTTCACCGTGGCAAGACAATACCGAGTCTTTTGAATATATGTAGATACTTCTCAAGAAACACATGAGGCTTTGCTGTCTCTTTTTTCTTAGGACTCGTTTGAAAAAAGAAGTTCCTCTTGTTCTTGCAGCCGATGAAGTTAGTTTAGCTGGTCCAGAAGGTCCATTTCAGATTTATAAATTGTTGGCCACTGTGATAATGCTTTGCATGGGAAACAGCTCTGTCTTCATTGCCTTAGAAGAACCCAGCGGTGTTTTCCCAGAACCATCTTTCCTCCTGATGCAGCACCAGAGGTCACATCTCCCTTTCAACCATGCTTCAGGATTTAAAGAAATAACTAAAAAATACTGTTTGCCCCTGAGCACCCAAGGACTGCTCCCAGTCAGTCCGCTGCAGGAGCAATACAAAATGCTGTAATACTTTCTCGTTGAGCTCCTGCTCACCGGTGCTGTGCCCTTTTCTGCGAAGAAAACCAGTCCTGCTACGTTCCACCTCCGTTTGCTGGCTGTTGGGGCTGCTTGGTGGCTCTTGCCGTGGCCCTTCCCTTCAGCCCGTTTGCCATCTCCTCGTTCGATGTGTTGTTACACCTCACGGTTTTCAAGCGGTGCGCGGTGGTGTACCTTCACGGAGCTGTGGCACAGGTGGCAGCTCGTAGTAATGCTGTAGGTGATACCTTTGGTAGTCAGTGGCAACCGACAAGTACACCCTAATCGTCACTTACTTTAACAGCTAAATTGAAAATCTCAGTTTATATTGAATATGTCAATCCACAGAGCGTTCTCGAACCATTTTTTAAACTATATCAGATGTAATATTCTATCCAACTGTGGTTCAATCCAGGAGTTCGAAAGCTTGCGTACAAAGTTTATCTTTGGAGAATTTATTGGTCCAGATGTCTCTCTCAAAATGGCCTCGTTAACCAGCAGCTTCTTCCCTAGAGAAGTAGGTTTTGTTTCCTTAATGAAAATATATGGCTGAATTGTTCAAATTGTTTTTGTTTACAGATGTTCTCGAACAATGATGAAGCTGTGATCAACAAAAAACTTCCAAAAGAGCTGCTGCTTCGGTAAGCCTTCTTCCAGTTTGTGAGTTGGAGACTTGTGTATTGTTGTTTGCAGGCGGGAGCTGATTTTGCTGGTATGCTCATGAATCAGGAGCTTGCATCAGATGGTCACTTATAAAGCCACAGACAAACACAAGCAGATAAAGGTCTGCATCGGCAGCAAGTTATGCTAAATAATGCTAGGGTCTGGGTTTTCAAATACTAAATGAATTTGCTGGTTGCCTGTTTTGTAGGTGGAAACTATAGGACTAAACCAGTCCTTAATGAAAATAAATGGTAAGTATGGGCTAATGTGTAGAATAGGATTCTGCCTGTCTCTAAAGTGTTCAATTTAAAACAAAAGACGTTAGATCCCTTACTCCAATGATGCTCGAGCAGACTTTGTCCTTTTCCTCGTCAATAAGAGACAGATCTTCAGCACCTGGCAAGGTGGTCCTGTTGGCAAAGATCAAACAGATCAGACTTTGTGGATCTCTGTAGACAACTGCCCTCTTCCTCTGCTGCCTTTCCACGTGCATGCACGTATGTACCTTCAGAAGTTTGCCCTCTGCAGCGCAGGATTAGCGTGATGATGTGTGTGTGGTTGTACCTCAGTCGTCACAGTTGGGCGTCTCGAGGTAAAGTCGTGTTCATCAGTGCTTTAAGCTGAGATGCTAGACTGTAAATGGTGAAGGGAATTGCAGGCAGCAGCTTGAATTATTAACACAAACAAAATCCTTACGCTGCAGGAAAGTGTGTAGTACTGTCAACCCTCAATGGCAGTAAAAAGTCTGGGGAGAGGAGCTCTGACACAGGAAACTGCTTCTAGCTCACTTGTGAAATAAAAGAAATAGAAAAAGAAATCTGACTATCATTTGGGTGCACTGCTGCCTCTGTTCTCTCTAATGGTGTCTCCGTTCTGGCTCGGTTCCTTTTATTCCAGTATTATTCATCCAAAAGCAAGACGTGTGGCTTCCAGAACCCTCCTTGCTAATAACATGGGTGTTTGGGTTTTGGGTCTGGTACAGAGTTAAATGATTGCCTGTGCTGTACAGAGGTTTCTGGGTAAAAATCAGCATCCGTACTGGGAAGAGCCCAGCAACCTGTGGGAGGAGCAGGATGGAGTAACAAACATGACGGGATACCCTAGCCCAGATGGGTTTGTACAGATTTTTTGCAGGTGACAGCAGTTGTCTTCACCCAGTACTTGCCCCGAACCACTGGTATGGATGGATGTGCTGTGCTGCAGCAAATACAGAATTGGAAGAGTGAGAAAAATGTCTCTCTGGATTTTCCGAGCGGATTCTTTTTCTGATGGGATCAAGTAGGTCCTGGTATTGCAGGTGCAACTAAACCAGGATTTGCCATTGTGGAAGATGACAGGTAGGCTGGGGACAGGTTGTGAAGAGTACTGACACGTGAGGCAAGGAGTTCATGTAACATAGGGAAAGCAGGGGGTCTGGTAGGGAGAGGATGGTTCGGCATTGAGATCTTACGGAGATTTTTGATGGACTTCAGGGGAAGAGGCGTGTGGTCGCTGGGCTCCCAAGGAGCAGGACCTTGATTAGAGCACGGATGAGCTTTCTGGTAGATCAGTCAAAGTGGAATGATCCTGAGTGGGCCCCATAAGCACAACTTGGTCCGTAGGAGGTAGCTGATGTTGAGGAACATTAGTATAGAGAATCAGAGAAGGTTTTGTCATAAGCAGGAGGGAATCAATGCATCAAGTGGGAAATTTTGTCAGTACAAGCCACAGTGTGGCTGAGTTCTCAGCAGTACACGTGCTTCTGCCCTGCGGAAAAGGGTTTTGCCTGTTGTGTCTTGATATCATTGATCATCCTAACCTGCTGTAGAACAGAGCAAGTGTTCAGGACCGTGTGGAACCTCGGAGAAATAAAGAGATTGAGTTTATAAATGTTTAAAGTTCATAAGTAATGGTTTTGAGAGTTGGAATTCACTGTTAGCATACTGTGAAAATTAATTAGTGTGGATTGACAGTGCAGCCTTTGAAAGAGAAACTTGGATGCATTTATCTGCAGGAATCTCCTGTAAATGAGTGTCACTGTCTACAAGACAAAGACTTATGTGTTTAAGCAGTGCTACTGTGTAATGTCTTGTTCTCTGGTTTGTTCATTCTGCAGATGGCATTGATGTCTCACGTATGTGGTTGCAAAGTGGAAAGCTGCACTTGAGCAAAATAAAGAGTAGGAGGATATAAAAGGGGTGAACAGCAGCCCTTGTCACACCCCAAGATACAGAAATGTGCAGCTTCAGTAATGCTTTTGTCCGTGAGAATGGGGTGGAGGTGGAAAGTGCTCTGGAGGGCTGTCCTCAGAAATCTCTCCTTTAGACGTGGCCGTGATTCAGCCGTCATGTCATGTTCTGCCTCCCCACAACACTGGCAATGGTGATGTTTGTCCCGCGTTTCCCCAGGAGTGGGGCTCTGAACAAAGCTGTCCTGCCGCACATGGGGCGAGATCAGCTGCTGGGTCACAAATCCTTGTCCTGATGCTGCTGCAACCTGCTTCAGCTTTGTCTCCTGCCAGCTGAGTTTCTAGGAGCTTTACACCTTTATACATAAATACACCTTTACACGTGAACAAGCCAAACCAGAAAACAGCGGCGTTCTGTTCGCTGCTTCCCTTCCTCCACTGCTGCCGGCTCCTCTTTGGGCAGCGTCTGGCTTGGTGACTGCGAACGGCGAATTCATGGTCCGCGTCTGTTCTGGCTGTGGTCGTTTCCCCAGAAGGTGCATCATGGCCCTGTTTCTCTGGGCTGGCATTAATTGAAGCCCCGTTGAAAAGGTGCATTCATTCTTTGAGGGCTGCCTGCCAGTCGCTTTTTGTCTGGAAGCCAAACCCCAACCCCAAGCTTGGATTTGCGGTGGCAGTGGTGGTCTCTGCCGGTTTCCTGAAGAAGGTTTACTCTCAGCGTGATGTGGGGCTGCTAAACAGCTTACGTTTGGCAGGGTGAAGGGGACCAGGCTGTGGGAGTTCATCTTTTCCTTAGTGGTTCATGGGCAGGTCAAGCAGTTTTCAATTCTCTCCTGGCATAAGCAGCTTTTATGCCGTGCTGCTGCCTGCTAGCCCGTTTTCAGCACAGCTAGTCGTTGGCACCGGCATTGCCATCTGACCTTCAAAACCCCACAGCGATTTATTCCTTGGGAGCTCGAGTGCTGCTGGGGACCGGGAAGCGACAAGAGCACGTGGGGGACTGGGGAGTTGGCAGCAAAGTTGACATTTCTCTCCTCTTGGCTGGCCCGTTGGCATAAAACGAGTACGGAGCAAAACTTCACTTGAACGGTGGGTCACTGACATAAATTGGTGTTGATAATTTTAGAAAGCTGAAGGTCTAAGCTAGCTCACCTCAAAGCCTTTTGCAGCATCCAGGCATTTCATTAGAGTCTTGACCCTAATCTAATTAGAGGGCCAGTGGGAAAGTGAGGAGTCCTAGAAAACCCTGAGTGGATTAAGAGCTTGAAACCTGAAAAATGCTCAAACTGCAGCGTGTTTTAGCTAAATTGTCCAGTGCTGAACTGTTCAGGCAAAGCCCTGAGCACGGGGAGTTACTTCGCAGTGAAACAATTTCGTCTGCAGCAGTACCAGACTTGTTTTAATTCCCGTTTGGAATACTTGGTCTGCCTTCACCTGTGATCACTGTTTGACGATCAAGTTATCGGTGTGGATTATTTTCTTCCTGTCAACTCTGAAGAGTGAAAAGAGCAATGTAAGAGTACGGCAGTCAGCTGTGAGCAAAACTGAAATCCTGTCTGTTGGATGTGAAAATAAACATCCCAGCTTACGTGCCTTTTGATCTACTATGGCAAAATGGGGAAAACCGTTCAAGTAGTACTGTTCATGCTGCTGCCACTTACTCTTCTCTGCTTTCTTTCACCAGATAAACTCAATCTGACCAGAGCAGTAGCTATTTTCTCAGGATTCGGTGCTTTGGAACAATTCCAGGAGGATGACCCCTCTCTAGCGTTCCCCTATTCCTGAGAAGATGGTCTGGAGCTGACTGAGTTGCATCCAAACTTCTTGTCAGCCCAGTACGTTTTCTATTGTCGCGTCCAGTTTTAATCAAGCCGTAGGGTATTAGCAAGAATGTGTATGATTTCAGGTGAACGTATAGATTACCTTTGCTTTATCTCCCGTTGTGTAGCTTGCTGAAAAGAGACCCAGCAGTTATGACAGTGCTGTGCTCCCGTTCGGAAGGTGGTGACCGCTCAGTCATTGCTTAGCCACGTGGGCAGCTTGTTTATGGGGGTTTGGGGTTGTTGGGTTTGTTGTTTGTTTTTTTGTTTGTTTTTTTTTAATGTTCCCTAGCAGCTCCTTAGAGAAGAAAAATCCTGTCCTCAGGGCTGCAGTAGAAAATTTAACTCGGGCCATTGTGCCTGCAAAACTTCAGCTGTGCTCCTGCTGTTCTCTCCAGTTCATGGAGCCAATTCTGAAATGACCAAAACACGCAACAGAGTGGTGACTGCTGCTGAAAGAGGAATTTTTGCAGTCCGATTCTGCTGAATCATTGGCTGATATTCTTGAAGAAATGCAAGAGCAGTTCAGAAAACACTGAAGAATGCTCTTGAGCTCTTCAGAGCCAAAGTCTGCGAGTTAGGCCAGGGAACTCCTGGCAAAGTTCAGCAGCGTTAACCTCGGAGGTGAGAGGAGCAAGTGTTCTGCTGTGATGACGCCCCTTCTGCTGTGTGGGTAGACTGGGAAGGGAGGAGCAGGAAGTAGAAAAGAATTTGGCCAAGACCTAAGAGCCCTGATAGAGGGATGAGATGGTTATTAATAGCCTGGGATTTCCATGGAGAAAGCAATTTTCATGAAAATATAGAAAGCTTATGTAGTTACTGACCTAGCCACTGTTCCCATAGAGTTTGATTTTTTTTATTTATTTATTTATTTTGCTCCTATGATGGGAATCTAGGGTGAAAGTAAGAATTTTCCCTAGCTTCTATCATTTCCCCAGGCTTTCCTTGTATTGTTGTACATTGACGTTGTGCTAAAATCCTCAGCGCTCACAAACATGCAGGAATAAATGCCATTTAATCCAAGGGGAAGACTTGTCTATAAGCAGTGAGCATGGAACCGCTTCTGAAATCCAGAAGTGGGTTCTCACAACAGTGTTACGTTGCATATTAGCTCCTTTCCAGACCTTTTAACTGCATGTATCTCAGCGCATGTCACTGTCAATTTTGTCTCAGGATGAGGTGTGTAAGGAATAGATGAGAAGTACCTTGAATGAAGCTCCTTGGATCTGTGAGTGTCTTTGGGCAGTGTAGAAACACAGGAGAGCGTGTGGCTGTTTATTCTGCCATAGCCTGACTTAACTGAACATTTTCTAAGCTACATGATGCCTGTAAGCATCTGTGTTTTGATAAATAATCTGCATTCATCCTCTATCAGTAACTTCCTTTACCACCATCATTGATGTTTCTAAAGTGCTTTTTATATACCTGCTGGTCAAGAGAGCTTGATCATGCAGCTGTATCATCTCAGCCTTGCTTGTGCCTTCTCCTAAAATACGAAAAATCCAGGATTTGCTCTTTATATATAGCGACAGACAAATACATGGGTGTCTGGGAAGGTGTGCGGCACGTGTCAACGTGCAGCAAAACTTGGTGTCAGTGGCCAAAGCCTGGGTAACCCCTCATGGTTTATCTCTAGGACAAAGTGTGGTTTATCAGTGATGCACACGGTGTTTGTTCATTGTTCTCAGCACCTCTTCCCCCAGCTTTATCAGTATCCGTGCTATTTATTCAAATGTATTCTTTGTACTTCTCTGGGGAGAGGAGTACATGCGGTTTTCTTGTTTACAATATGTGAGCTTCAGTAATGCATTGGTAGAAGGTGTTTGTTAAGTTTAGAAGTCACACAAAAAAAAACCAAGCTGCCAATGATGTCACCTTGTTTCTGAGTCTCTCCCAGCGCAGACAGGTCTGCTGAGAATATAGGAAAGCCTGTGTACACCCATCCCCACCTCAAGCCCATGGTCTTGTGGGGAGATGACTCAAGTGTTGCAGGTATCCAAACGATCGCTGATCTGGGTGTACAGTGTTCTCTTGAGAAGGTCTGGAGGGTTTTGGAACAGTGGAGTTTTCTTTGTTCTCAGAATTTCTCCTGGACAACCACACTTAATCTGACAAGAGTATTTTATAGAACAGGATATAGCATTGGAACAAAATTGCTTGCCCCATGTCTTGAACACTTGCCTCTGGTAACATTTGCCAAAACATTTTGGTGGTCTTCAAGTTTAAAACACCAAAGCATTTGTGCAGGTGTTTTCTTGTAGTCAAACGCTTGTATTACCTTTGCAAAAACGTTTCATCCTATGGTTTTATAACGGCTGTCAAAGAGAATGAGACCTTACTGTCGTTCTACTGTCCGCTTGACCTTCTCTGTTTTATGACGTGCGATTGTTTGAACAACCACAAACCAGAAAATAATATATTGGTACAGATTTGGGAGCTTTAAATCGGCTCGATGCTTCTCGCGTTCGCAGAGAAGGGTGCACATGCCGTGGATAAAAGCGTGGATGTCTTAGCCCAGTATAGCATTGCAAAGTATTGCGGTCTAATTCCTTTATCCCAATAAATAGGACAGCAACACCAGGGTGTTGGCCTCAACACTTGGGTGTGCCCTGGCAGAGGAACGACATACCAACGAGGAGTGACCGCATCGCCTTAATCCTCAGCGCCTCTCCCCTAGACACCGCACTGACACAACCCAACCGATCAGCTGGCTGTGCAACTTGCTTCGCCGTGTTGCGGAGAAAAATACTCCTCCTACCCCTGCGTGAACAGCACTTCATATTTAGCCCAGCTCTGTGCAAAAGGAGAAATAATTCATGCGCCGAAATCGGGCTGGCGCATCGCTTTGATTTATTAATTATTATGCCGCCTGGTTTTTGTTGCTAAAGACGTTGGGTTTGTTGAACAGAGGTGCTGGGCATACAGGGAGGCTCCTGTGTCGAGCGGGAGCCAAACCAGCCCGACGTGGCTGCTCGTTTTGCTGTATCCTGAACGTTTGGCTGTTAAAGCCACCCGATACCTGTAAGAGCCTGTCTCCATAAGTAATCGTTCAGTTTGCTGTCGGTAAATACTGCAAGGTGCGAGGTGGATATTTCCCCGTGGTGTGTTTTGCTTTCATTTGTTAACTGCTAGGTCTGCACTTCTTTTCACAGTTCAGCTTTCAACTGAATTACAAAGAAGTTTTGCTGTCTCCGGTCCTTTCCCCCCCGCTTTGTTTTTCATGTTCTCTTTGTTTTCAATGTAGATAACCAATAAGGTATCTTTTATTTCTGTTACAGAATTTTCTCTTTCCTGGATGTGGTCACTCTGTGTCGTTGTGCTCAAGTTTCCAGGGTAAGAACCTTCTTTCTTGCTGGTGGATTTTAACAGCTGATGGGATTTGCATGACAATTCTCTTGCTCCAGCATTCCCTAGCATGTCAAACTGGGAGGATTTGTACCAGGGAGCTTTGTGCAACTCAACTATTGTTATTTAATGTCCCATATTCATGCTGCAATACCAGAAATTTCTGATGGCACCAGTGAAGGGGGACTCAAAGCTTGAATACCATTTTGCCAGTGTCACAGGCTCTGGGCAGGTTACTAAGGGGAGGTGGCTGATTTTTTGCCCAGGAGCTCTCCGGTCAGCCAGGGTTTGTACAGGAGACCTGTGCTGATGAAAATACCAAACTTGGATGAGTCTAAAATGGCATCTTGTGGTTTTTGGTGGAGATACAGAAATTTTGATTCACAGAGATGCTGCGCAGTTAACGAAAGTTTACTTTCCTACTTGGAGGTAGTTTGAAATAAGCATGGAAGAAAAAAAAAATTAGTTGCCTGTTTTGTTTAGGGTTGGGTTGGTTGTTTTTTTATCTGAAGAAGCTCATAGTTTGGTGGGCTTCGGCTAATGAAATCCAGCTTGGATTAGTCGCTTGGGAAAATTTCTCCAGCTGCAGGTCCAGTTATCTAGAGCTCCCATACTTGTTCAGATACATTATCCTGCTGGTATGTAATATAACACACAGAGGGAGCGTTACTACAGCAAGACTGGGAGGTCGGTTACGCTGGAAGGTGTTTGTAGCGGTGTGTTCACCATGGTGGCAGAGCCAGTGCTGAGTGCCACCTGTACAAAACCTATCAACCTTGGGTTCAGGCTTGAAGTGGGATTTGTTTCATTATTTCAGAGTATGTAAGAATAAAAAAAGACTATGCTTAAACATTTTTAATTGCACTAAAAAATAACCTGTGTGATGTCTAGGCATTACAGTTGTCATCCCATGTTCTTTGAATAACATAGGTCTTCTAGTGAAAGGTCTTCCAGCTGAAATTCCCCGCTCCAGCAGGAAAATATTGACCAGATTGGGCTGTCAGATACTTCCCAGTGCCAAGGTGTACTCCCATTTTGGTTGCTTGCTCCTGTTTACACAGCCCACAGGGCATCGAGAATGTATTAGTCATTATGTGACACAGCAGGTATTGTAAAGGGCTGGAGTCTCTGCACAGAGCTACAGAAAGGCTGTATGTGATGTTCCCCACATTACGCATTAAAATATGCTGTCTTATAACTTGCATCCACTGATGCATTTCTTTTCCACTGGAGCTATTGCTTTTCTCATGGCGATAATTAGACCTTAAAAAACAAATACCAGCAATGAGATTTAAAATGCAGAAAATCAATTAATGCTTACAGTTCTGCTGCCGGCTGTTCTGAGCTTATACGTGGCATGCACAAGAACTAGTATGTTGTGATGGAGATGTAGCTCAGTGCATGTAATAGATGTGGTATAAAAATATGCCTATATACATGCGCTCTTTCATAACGATGGACTCATGGTTATTATGAGATCTAGTTGTTTACTTTGATTATGTAATTAAAACTTCAAGTATAGTAGTGTGTTGACAACCTTTTTGATTCATTAAGGGCAGAATTACTAACTTTCAGTTCCTGGTTCTCATTTGTAGCATGAACCACATGAGATTTGTTTGTTTAAAAACAAAAAAAAAAAAAAAAAAAAAAAAAAAACAAAAAAAACCCACAAAACCACCAACAAAATCAAACAAAACACACACTTTAAGTCAGAGGTAGTAAACACTGTCAATCCGGCAGCGGTGCGTGGTTCTCAGGTAAGAGCTGGATGCTTTATCTGGACAGCTTACAAAGATTTGAATTCCTCCGTCTGTGGGACGCGGCACCCCGTGCACCGAGCCGTGGAACGGCCTTGAGCACCTCTTTCTGCTGGAGGCAAGAGAGAAGGTGTGCGAGATGACAGCCTCACCCAGCGCTTACGGGATCTCGCCGCGTAGTCCTGCGTCCCAGCGCCACCGAGTCCTCCGCGCCCTCAGAATAGCGTCACCCTCCTTGTCAGTGTAGATGCCTGGTGTAGGGTCTCCTCTGGGACTCGCCCACGTCCTGGTATCCTTCATCTTCGTCTTGGTCCTGCTTAGCATCCTTCGCCCACGTCCTGGTATCCTTCATCTTGGTCCTGCTAGCATCCTCTAAAGGTTTAGCCGGGGATGCTGCAGAGGGATTAGATTCCAGCCAGGATTGTGAAGATGCCCACGCTCCGGCACTGCCTCCTGTCCTGGGCTCAGCACCTACACCTCCCGTGGGAGCAGAAGTGGCGGGGGCACCGCGGGCTTGCCTGCTTGGGGGACTTGTGAAGAGTGAGCCGTGTAGGTGAGGGGACTCTGGTCCCAGCAAGCAATTCTGGTAACTGCACAGTTTTCCTTGTTGGCTGTAATTACTTGTTGCTTTTCCATCTGAGACAGAATGTTGTTTCTAAAAGGAACAAACTGTAACTAGGTCCCCACTGGCGTTTTTTTTCATATTAACAACACATTTACATTTTTTCCCCCGATAAAGGCATGGAATGTTCTGGCCCTGGATGGCAGTAACTGGCAGCGAATTGACCTGTTTGATTTCCAGAGGGATATTGAGGTATAATTAAGTGACATACAAACCCATTTTTCTTGTTAAAATGTAATTACAGCCTAGAATGGATTAATACTCCCAGCGTAACCCTTTTTACCTTCCCTGGAGATAGAAATCATTAATTTCAGTTCTTCTTAGCTTCAGGGAGTCTTTAAAGTCTTGGCAATCCATTCAGCTTTTGAAAATGGACAGAATTATATATCTGTATCAAGACTTAAAGGTAGTAGTGGAAGGAAAGTATTTTTGTGTGTCTTCTGGAAACAGAAGTAAGTCGAATAGTTTGTTCTTGTGGAAAACGACTTCTTCAGCACAGCAGAATTTAGGCTACTTTTCTTTTTGCTCAAAAAAATGTTAACATAGCACTGACTTAAGACCATTAAGGCTGAATGTCTTTGGAAACATGGCCTGCAATATGTCTGTCCTTTCCTGTCTATCTTTAATATCGAAAATCGAAGTGTAAGCGAAGGCGATTTGGGGGATGAGGTCAGAATTATTCCTAAAAGGCGCAGCTTTGGAAATGCTTCGTTGTAGCTGTTCTAAATCTGTTAGGTGGGAACTAGTCAGCACTGATAGGAATGGATGCTGTTGCCGTGCTGTTCTTAACATTAAAATTGCATTAATCGGGAAAAACGATGAGAAAAAAAAACCCCACCAAACCAAACCCTTAAATTTCCTATCGGAATGTTATAATCCTCTACATTGGAGGAGGGAGAGAGCGAGATTAACTCCTTCTAGATAGGCATAAACTGGATGATGACTGACGAGTCACACCTCGTGTGGGAGCTGGTGGCAAACACACATTTGTGGAGGAAAGAGTTAAAATAATCTCCTTCTGCCAGCTGTGTACCTAAGCAGCTGAGACGGGGATGGAGGCACAAGCCTGTGATACTGACCTCTGCACGCTTGCAGGGCTCCAAGTGGCCTGAGACTTCTTGAAGGAGGTAAACTATGTGATTTTTTGTTGTTGATAACAAATACTTTTCTCTCTTTTAACGTGCCTTGGAGGTTCTGGAGCTGTAGAATTTTTTACTTTGGTAGAGGCAGAGCAGGGTTACGAGCGGTGCTTGGGCTCTGGAGGTGGCAGGAGTGGTGGACGGAGCTGCTCAGCCTTGCTGCCGTGTTGGTCTGCGTAGGAGGGAGAGGCAGGAACGCTGTGAATACAAACTAGGCTTTTCTCATTCTTGAGTGGTTTTTGCATGGTTTTAATGTCTCTTTGTTCTCTACCACCACTCTATACATCAAACACATGTCCTTACGTAAACACCGTCTTCCCCTTTTCAAACCAAAGGCTTCAATATGTTGTACCTAACCTAAAAGTACCTGCTAGGCTTTCTGATCTCCTAAACCTCTGCTTTAAAGGAATGTAAATCCATCACTTGCTGTAAATCCTCTGTATAGATGTGGTTGAATCCTCCCAGTCCAAGCGTATGAATTCAGAGGCTTGCTAGAGGAATTGCGAAAACAGACAGGGTGTTTCAGAGTTTTCCAGCCCTTCTATACGCAGATGTGCAGGTCGAGCTTCAGCCCCCCGGAGGTGTTCGATCACCCCACAGCTCCGGAGTTGCTCCCCCAGCCCCTGAAAGCAAGCGGCCAGATGTCACCAGAAGCTCGTGAAGAGTTCTAGTTAAGCTGGTGTCCTGTTTTCCATTGTGCTATTACATTGTCCTGAGCCCGATGCTTGATTTTTTTTAATTTTTTTTTTTTTTATGGACTAGAAAAAGATTCTAAAAGAATAGCCTCGTGATTACAGAGGTCTTAAATGCCGACTGGTACTTGAAGAACCAAGTGATGTTCCTGTTCTGTGATAAACGAGCACATAGACTGGAGGGGAAGGTTCTTGAATTTCTGGACACTGATGCAAATATTCTGTCAATGGTTTTTGCACTTCGTTCACAGTGAGAAGTAGCTGGGTAAATGCTAGCTTGTAGTGGGGTCTTTGGAGGCTTCCCTTGATGACAAATTTGGAATTAAAAAAAAAGCGTTTTTCTAGGTCTCTTGAACACAAATGTTTTAATCCCTTTTCCCGTAAGAATAAAAACTCGTGGGCTGGTTCTGCCTCATCTCTGTTTTGAGTAGAAATTTTAAGTATAGCCATTTCTAGTACATTGACTGTACTTATTTGTAAATCTTCCTGCCCGTGTTGTAGCGATGGCATTGCTGCTTTCCTTTTTTCTTGGGTAGTCTGTGTCCATGTCTGGGAACTCTGAACTGGAGGAAACTCCTCAGTCATTAGCCTGAGCGGCTTTAGGTAATCGTTCCTTGTCTCTCCATCTTCAGAAGCTGAATAATTCTCCCTCTCCCTGCCTTAGAATTATTATCATGGCATATTTTTTTTTTTGTTCTGTTTTCTTAGCACTGTTTTACCTAGAATAACAAACTGTTGTTAATCTGCAAAAATTTTGAATTCAACTTTGCGAAGGATCCGGGTGACTTCTGGGTTTTAATGTCATTCTTTCTGTCTCCAACAGGGCCGAGTAGTTGAGAATATTTCTAAAAGATGTGGGGGTTTCTTGCGGAAGTTAAGCCTGCGTGGCTGTCTAGGAGTGGGAGACAATGCATTAAGGTAGTGGTATGGCTTCTTTCTGCTCTTAAATGTGACATAAAGAACGATTTTATTTCTGCTACCGCAAAGAACTGGAATAATCGATGGCCACTTCCGAACTGAGATCTTGAGCCTGTGTGTCTAACTTAAAACGTAGAGTGGTAATATTATATATTATTTGATAATGTATTTATATTATATTTATCTTTTAACTTGTCATTTTTTAACTTCATATAGTAGCTGCTATTCTCAATTCTCATTAAAATAATGCCAACTGCTGCTACAGGCTAAGTCGTAATTGACACTGAATTACAAGCTTTTGCCTTTAGGCTGGGAAATCCCAAGGCAAGCTACGAGGCAACATATAGTATTTATTTTATTTATTTACCTATTTTGTTTGAGACACGATTTTGTAAGGTCATATCTGACGCGTTAATGGGTAAACCAAATGCTGTAAAACATCTGGAAGACCGTTGCCTGAAAGTGCTGTGTTTTCCCTTTCCTTTAATAAAGGACATTTGCACAGAACTGCAGAAATATTGAAGTATTGAACCTCAATGGCTGTACCAAGATCACAGATGCGTGAGTAAACGTCTTTTCTCCGTTTGCCCTGCCATCCCCTTTTCTGTGTGTACCACGTTATATTTCCCATCTCTTTTTCTAATGGAAGGCCAGGCTTGTGCGTGCAATAGATAATGCAATTTGTGTTATATGAAACGTGTATGGCTTCGAATAAATCTGTGAGTGTGTCTTGTGTGCTCTCTTTCAGCACGTGTACCAGCCTCAGTAAGTTCTGCTCTAAGCTCAGGCACCTGGATTTGGCTTCCTGCACTTCCATAACCAACCTGTCTCTGAAAGCACTGAGGTAGGAGTCAACCCCGTGGACTTTTGCCGGTTGATTGCAGATAGCGTGACCCACCGTTGCCCTGTGTGTGCCTTGGAGGAGACTGACGTAGGCTGAGGTCTAACCGTCGTTAGAATTCAGGCATCCCCCCCGCCCAGAGCTCAGCATTCACACGTGGTGCCTCCTGGTTTGCCCACACGGAGGAGGAAGACTTATGAAAAGCTGCCCTCAACCTTTTTTTATATCCATCCTGATGGTTATTAGCAGTGGAAGGAGAATTATACCCTATGAAAGTCGTGGAGGAGGGATTTTGGGGGAGGCAAAAGTCTTAGTCTGCCTTTTTAAAATGCTCGTTTACTAACAGTCAACTTCTTCCTTGTAAGTGTACCGTTGCGTACTTAGCAATTGTTTACAGAGCTAGAAGGTGAACACCAGCATGTGACTATTTGTCTTTTTAAACTGCTTAGGAGACATATAACTGCTTAAGTCTGCTAAATGGAATTGCCAAGTAATCTAGAAAAGGAAGGGACAGACAGACATTGGTGGGAAGATATTGGGACAGAGAAAAGGAGGCAAAAAAAACACTAAAGGTAACAATAGAGGCCAAGCTATTAAAAAACAATTAAATAATTCAAGTGATATACCAGTGGAGTAAAAGAAAATAGAGGAAAGCTGTATCATGGGGGAAAAAATACTGGAGGGTGAATCTAGACACCAGAGGAAACCACAGAAAGAACAAATGAATGATTAAATTGGTTTTGTCACTACAGTAAATACTTTGAGCCTGGTTTTTCCTTCCCTTGAGGGTCTTCATCCTTGTCTAAGTTTCACGTGGTCTAATCTGAGCTGCAGCTATCTTAAATCCATGATAGCATGTGTATTTCTTCCTAATTACAAATTACACTTGAGTGTTACTCCTACTGGCAGCTATTTGCAAATGCAAAGTTACACCTGGGAAGTTAGCAGCAGCGTGGCAGAAATCAGCCCTAATTTTGGTTTTCGTTGAGGGTTGTTTGGTTGTATTCAGATCCAGAAAGCCCATAGCATCTGTCCTTGGGCAGGAGACGGGAGGTGTCCAAAGTGGGATAAACTGGTGGTCTTTGACCCTGCTAATACCCTGGTTTAGAGCTCCTGGTACCGTCTCTGGAGAGCTCTTTGCATTTGGAGGTGATGTTTGACAGCCGTGTTCCCCGTGGGTGCGTGGGGTGCGGGTGTCCATCTGCGCGCACGTGGGTTCCAGAAATGGGAGATTGCCTAGATTCTGACTTGAGG
Source organism: Falco punctatus (assembly GCF_963210335.1). Lineage (NCBI taxonomy): Eukaryota > Metazoa > Chordata > Aves > Falconiformes > Falconidae > Falco > Falco punctatus. The sequence continues at coordinate 2,329,878 of NC_137599.1, read as the reverse complement.
CAGGATTTCTTTCCAAAACAAAACCACACACTTTTACCTTTCCACCTCCAAAGCGAGGGGTGCCCACTGCTGGAACAGCTGAATATCTCCTGGTGTGACCAAGTGACTAAGGACGGCATCCAGGCTCTGGTGAGGGGCTGCGGTGGACTCAAAGCCCTGTTTCTGAAAGGCTGCACGCAGGTACGGCTCCGTGGAGAGCGCTCGGCCCCGCTGGTAACAGCTGGCTTATTTCTGCTGTAACTGAAAGTATGGGGATGAAGTCTTGTGGCTTTTTCTATTTCCAAAAATGTTACGTTACTGAAATCACTCACAATCTGTCTGTTGGAGATGAACTGCTTTTATGGAAATTCTTTAATAGCTTCGAGCTCAGCGTGAATAGTGGGACATTGAACAAATTGCGTATCTCGCTGTAGAATCATTCATCTTTTTTCCCGTCGGGAACACATTGAGCAAACTTTTACAGAGGAGATAACTTTGTTATTCATGGCTAGACCCATCCGTTTCTGAAGGCTCTGAAAATTTTAGAAAGCGTGACAGTACTTTCATCTGCGCTGCTGATAGAATTTCCTCTACGTGTCCTTTGGATCTTCTAGTTAGTCAAAGAGGATCACCACGGATTTGACTGCTTTGAAAAGACATCTCTGCAGCCAGTCAGGAGCATAGTACTGTCCCCTCAAGTATAACGTATAGCGCTTGAGCTATAAAAGTATATTTTAAAGAGGTTGCAGAGACTGTGATGCTTGTACTTTGGAATATGTAAGTGATGCGCTAACTTTTACAGCTGAAAGGGGGTTTTTTTTGCCCCCCTGGTTATACTTCTTGTTGTTCAGGCTAACTTCCTTGAACCTCTCTTTACTGTGTTACCTGGTCAATCATTGGAAAGTTTAATGTGTTAAAGTTTTAGCTGTATTACAAGTTTACTAAGGGGTTACATCAATTATGAACTGGGGCATGGGAAACATCAACCTCAAACGTTGCTCTTTGAGCCAGATCTCCTCGCAAAGCTATTTCACAAAGAATTTTTTAAATTTTTTTTTTATTTCTCAAAGAATTATTTTTTAATTCTTTTTTTTTTTTTTTTTTTTACTTAAGCGGTCCAGGGTCTTTTTAACGCAGACAGATAGGCTAGAAAGGAGCAAATGTATCTCAGAATCTTGTCCTCGAAAAAGGACACTAAAACTGACCCTGCAGGAGTTGAAACCTGTGACCCAGTGACTCCCAAGATTTTAAGAGCCTTGAGGTGGACCTGGAAAACGATCTGTGATCTGTTAGGTCCTTGTACCTGAACATTGACAGCGCTTATTTGTTTTGGAATTGTTTTCTTTTTTTTTTTTTTTTTTTCCCTTGGGAGTAGGGATTCCTTTAGTATGAGTCAGGAAGTGACATTTTTGTTTGCTGTGTATGGAAAAAGCATATTTCTCCTGTGCGTGGACACTGAAAGTCCTGAAAGGTTTTTTTTGGTAAGCAAGGCATTAATACGCTGCTTATGTGCACGAGAAAACCCAGCTGCAAGGGCTATAGTCAGTAGTTTTTCTAAATTTATACTACCATTGGATTTTTAATACGTGAGATGGGTATACATGGCTGTAAAAATGACTTGATTAAAGATACAACAATCTCAGCCTATTTTGAGAATTCAGGTCATAGAAACAGCTTGAGTTTCTAGTAATTTATGGAGTCATGAGTAATATTGATGGCAATACATCCTTGTTATCAATTACTTGCCATCTGTTCTTATAGATTTAAGAATAGCAGGCTTTTTTATCATCAGAAAGCAACCTGGCTATGTTTGTGTTCCTCACATTGAAATAAGACTTTATTTTTATATTGCAATACTGGAACTCCAAATAGCGTTACTTATGGGCCCTCGCTGGTGAAGCGTTTCCTTAATCCCTGTAAATAGTTTTTGATTTCACTACTTGCTTTGCTAATGATGCATGTTTGATCAGACCAGCTTTTCTTTAAATCAGTAACTTAGTGGTGTAGGTCTTTGAACTCTGTTCCTAAGATGGGGGGGGGGGGGGGGGGGGGGAAGGGGGAGGGGGGAAAGACATGCATTTATTGCTGTGTATTTCGAGATTGCAGCGCGTTGCCCTCCTCCCCCATAGGTATCCAAACCAAACCACAGATGCATTATTGTTCTCAAAGCTTTATATTGAAGATGGCTTCAAGTTTTAACAGGCTGCTTCAGTCTCTCAATTTTTCTTTCCAGCTTGAGGATGAAGCTCTGAAATACATTGGTGCACATTGTCCCGAACTGGTGACTTTAAACCTTCAAACATGCTTAGTAAGTAAAGCTTCCTATAATTTCCCAGCTCAGCCATTACTGTGCATTTAGAGGCCATCTCTAAGCAGAACCATGCAGAATGTGCTCCATCCCAGAAACGTCAGCCTCTGTGCAGACGGGGCGATTGTAAATTTACGAGACTTGTAAAAATAGTTGATGAAAACCAGCTTTTCGGTAGCATTCAGTGATGCTGGATAAGCCCCCGAAACAGTCAGTGTCGTCGCCTTCATTTTGTCAGAATTGTTCGTGTCTTTGCCCTGCCCACGGGGCTTCTAAATTCATTTGCAGGACTAGCTGGAAAAAATTCTTTCCATTGGGCTGGAGTGTTTGTGTGGTGATCCAGCCAGGCGGTTCCTCTGCTCTCTATAAAACTGAACCAAGAAATGCAGTTTCCCTGCACAGAAGGGCTCTAAACGGGTTCTTCTGCGGTGCCAAAAATGTATATTTATGCCAAAAAAGAAATTGGAATGGGCTCTTCGTACATACCATCTGACGCAGTGAGTAACTGGGCAAGTCTCTTCCTTTTCCATGGAAGTGGGCAAGGCCTGGGGAGGCTGCAGGGCTCTCCTTGCCCACTCCTGTTTAAGGAGTAGCTTTACCAGTTACTAGACTGGCGAGAGACTGGTACCCATCCATCTGAGACTCGGCACTTGCAAAGGGGGGAGCTGAACTGTCAGCATGTTCCAGGCCTGTGCCTGGGCTCTGAGGGGCAAACGGGTGGAAGGGAGAAGAAAACTGATAAGGTTCTTGATCTCCTTAACCGAAAACACCAAGTTCTGCTCCGTTTCTGTTCCACCTCCCTCCAGAACTTGGGCTTCCCAGCCTGCGGGCTTGCTGTTTGCTATCTTAAAAGAAGCGGTGCCAATCCCTAGGTTGGTGTTTTTTCTGTGGGAATTGAGTCTGGCTGCCTCTGAAAATCCAGAACCGAAGGATGACGTGAGGTTTCACCTCCAGCATGCGCAGCCTCTGCCACCTTTTGTCCCTTATCCCACTGCCTGCATCGTTCGATCCCGGGCGGCTCCTTGGCGCAGCCACCCTGAGTACCAGCCCCTTGTGCTCTTGCTTACATGGGGGAACGTGGAGCAGGATTGTGCCCTGTCCCCCGCCCAGAGCAGTGCACGTGGGGCTGGACAGACCCCGTGTGTCCGGGGATGCAGTGGATCGACGGAGCTGCTGGACCATCTGTTTTTTACGTGAATTTAACCAGATTTTGGCTGTAAGCCTGGCTCTCCGCTTCAGGTTTTGGTCCCAAACCGCTGGCGTGTATCTTTCAAAAGCTGTTTGTGAAAACAACTTTTCTTTTGGGGGTGGGGGTGTAACTGACTCTTCGGTGCTTTCATGTCTTGAGTTTCAGCCAAGGAGGTCTTTACAAGCAAGAGTGGCACAGAAGGCAGGAGACCGAGTCTGGGCTTGCTGCTACCGTGCCTCCCCCCATCGCTCACGTAGCCCAGCTCGGAAACGTTTCCGTGCATGTGGAATCCCTTTCTGAATGTTGACAAGTCACTTCAACGTGGCTTATCCTCTTTCAGTTCCAGTGAAATATTTGAAGGCATTTTGGGGGGTGGGGTGGGGTGGTGAAAAGAAGCGTAACTTGGCCTGAGAAGGAAACTATGCAGCGCCTTGCACCTCCACCTACGTCGTTATGGCTTGTGATGTTGTTATTGTTTTTCTTGTAGCAAATAACAGATGATGGTCTCATTACAATATGCAGAGGATGCCACAAGTTACAATCCTTGTGTGCTTCAGGCTGCTCTAACATTACAGATGCCATCCTGAACGCCCTGGGACAGAACTGCCCGAGGCTTAGGTAAGTGTTCCCTGAAGTTACTCCAGCTCCAGCGACCCGCTGCGTGTTGAGCAAAGGCTCTCGGTGACATACTCCTGTAGGATCTCAGCCACTGTAGACACCGAAGGTCTTTCCAAAAGGGCACTTCCTATCATTCAGTTTTTTCCAGCTATGGGATGATCAGAGTTGTTCCCAAACTTCTGGTTTCTAAACTCGTGCGAGTAAAACAGTGGTAAAAGAGCTCCATGCCGTGGTGGTGTGCGCTGCCAAGGGAGACAGGCTTACTAGCAGGCTCCTTTTACACCATTGTGTATCTACTTTTGTTCTTTTATGAAAAACAGTTGAGCTTAGGTTACTTTTGTATTGAGAACTGAAAACGCGTTTGAACTACATTGTTTCCTCCTGGCATGTGATATTAACAGGTTTTTCACGATGGTTTTGTAGCAGATGGAATTTGTGCACAATGGTTGACAGAGTGGGCTTCCAGCGACATCTCTGCAGGTGCTTGGGTTTGGGTTTGTTGGTTTTTTGTGGGTTTTTTTTTTTACTTTTTTAAGAGTTTTTTATTAGGACACGCTTCTTCAGGAAGACCTCGCTATAATTCAGAGAAGGGCCAGGTGCAGAAAGAAGAGACAACTTTTGTTACCTGACAGCTGCAACAGCTGAGTGGCCTGTATTAAATGGCACAAAACACGTATCTTCCCGGGGAAAACAAAACACAACTGTTTTCTGTGATACCTAATGTAAAGATTTACGGGTACAAAGCGCAGCGTACAAGCGTGTGGAAACCAGTTTGGAAAGAGGAAGGTAGAATACAGTTTTGCTTCCAACTGGTTTCTGTGTTTATGTTGAGCTTCAGCTGCAGCTTAAGGGCGTTCAGCTCCATACGGTAAAACATGCAGTGCCCTTTAGGAAAGCTGGCGTCCTTTTGTGTAAAGGTAGAGGAGTATGTTGACGTTGTGAAGGAAACTTCTGGAGAGCTGTGGTGACTGTCGGCGAGAAAGTTTTAAAGCAGTTCACCTCCTTAGAAGGCTTCACGCTCTTCTGTTGCGGCATTAAATCTTTATTCTCTAATGCTCATCTGCCAGGTTGTCGTGTATTACACCCTTTTTTCACGACGAGATCTGTATTTGGGGTGAAAGCCAGAGGAGATCACTCGGGGAGGTTGTCGAGTGGCCAGCAATGAAGGTTTTTAAAGAGCACCTCAGTCCAGCACGTGTAGCAGGGTACGGACTGGATGACCTGTGGAGTTCCCTTTTAGCCTGACTTCTTTTTTTCTTTCCCTGTGACCAACGCTCAGGTATAGAGGGTGGATGTTCTGTTGCAAATTATCCTCTCAGAGAGCACAGCCTAAAACCGGGTCAAACTTTTCTGGGTTGCTGGAAGCTTTTAATGAAACACTCTGAAAAGCAAAATGACTCCACCATGGTTATTATAAATTCTTTCTGTGCAGAATATTAGAAGTTGCAAGGTGTTCTCAACTAACAGACGTGGGCTTTACCACTCTAGCTAGGGTAAGTGCTCGTTTCCATTTTCTCATCGAGTACCTTTGCTTTCTTTTCGTGGTCGATACGAACAAGCGGTAGCTTTCTCTTGAACGTCGGTTCTTGTCCTGGTTTTGAGCTCGACATTTGAGGGGAAGCTAAGTTACTAAAATTTAGGTTGTATATAATCTTTGGCATTGTCCTGACCCACACATCTAGGAGGATGTGTGTCCAAACTATGTGAAATATTAAATACTTGGGAGTTACACGCTTCACTGTTTGTTTTTCTAGATTAATCTGTATTGTGTACAAGCGACCCTAAATTTAACTACCTTACCTTTCTACGAACAAAAAACCAAACATCTATGCCTTTAAAGAAGTGAAACTGCTGGATTCCCTTTGCTATACTTGGTGCTGCTTGGAAAGAAGGAGCAGTCTTTCCTTCCAGCCGTGATGTTTCATGGAGAAAACCCCTTCATTTTTAAAAAGAACTTTCTTTATTGTAGTTGTAGTATTGTATATATAATAATAAGACTGTAGTATTGTAGTTTATTTGTGTTGGTGCCTGAGCTTTGCACTTAGTTTGTGTGTTTGGTCTTGTTTGCTCCTAGAACTGCCATGAACTTGAAAAAATGGACCTGGAAGAGTGCGTCCAGGTAGGAGGTGCCACCTTGGGCTCTTTTTCTTTTAGCATAAGTCACAACAGCGCGGAAAGATGGTGAAAAAGTGGTAGAAGGTCTGCAAATAAGAACGGGATTTAGAATCCTGAGGGAGAAGATCAGATGTATTTGGATAAGAAAATGCTGCTTCTGTAGTTGGGTCCTTTTGTATTTCATAGTAACGACTCCTGCTGTAAGGAATAAAATCGTTAAGAGTAATAGATGTGTCCTGAAGGTCGTGTAAGAGGTGTGTGAATCGTGACCCTTGGCACAAGGTAAAGATCTTATTCTGGGGCTTTACGCCTAAGGCAAGGGAAGGTTTTGCTACTTATCTTGCCAGAAATAATGGAAGTTACCTCTGTTTTGAAAAAACGTAGCCAGATGGTTTGAACAGCAGTGATTTTATAGAGGACTTGGCAACAAGTTGAAAGAAAAGTGGGATGCCCGGGCTATCATTAGCCTTCCTAAAGGCAGTGGGGTGGGATGTAACGAGGCTCTTGTTGTTGCTTCTCTTACAACCCTGCGCTGCAGCTGTCTTCGTTCGTTGTGAGGAGGTAGGGTGCGTGCCATAACCTCCTAACCGTTGTGAAGTCTCGTATAAAGGGAAAATAGTTGAATTTACTCAAGATCCCGTGGAAGAGGTCTCTCACCCTAAGGATAGATTGGAAATCGATTGGGATAAAGACAGTGGCGAAAATAGGATTTTTCTTCCTGCCCTGAGAACTGAGTGACCCCAGTATTCTGTTCTTCCTGATGTTTACAGGGCAGAAATTCAGGAGATAAAAAGAGGAAATTACACTAGTCCAGACAGGAAGCGATTTAAAGTTAACCCAATAAAGGAAGAATCAAAATTAGGCAGTGTCCTTGGACTGGCTTGTGCTGAACAAAGACATGCCAGCAAGTTCCTTTCGGAATTCTTTTGGATTAGAAAAACATTGTGTTGAGTTCTCTCTCTTCCTGAAGAAGAAAGAGGAAGAATTGGGCAATCCACCAAGCTGTTGGAAGGGGAACTGAGCACCTCTTGTGCTTTCAGACACAGATGCTTAGGAGAAATTGTTGAAGAGGTCTCTTTGCTCTCGCTGGCTTCTCTTAATTGTGAGCTGGTAGTGAGAGCTACTCAGGGAAGTTCAAAAAACCGGCCGTGCCTCTGCCTCACCTGTCCTTTAAGGGCGTGAGGAGTTTTCTATAAGGGAGCACATCTGAAATTTGGGCACACGGGAGAATTGTTCCTGAGGGGCTCAGGAAAGTGACTTTGTGGGGCACTGTCGTGGATCAGGCAAAAGTTTTGCAGTTTTTCTTCCGTGGTGGTGGGGGGAAATAAGTCCTTGTGCAAAACACCCAGCGTGAAAAAGCTTTTTTCTTCTTTTCCAGATAACAGACAGTACGCTAATCCAGCTTTCCATACACTGTCCACGGCTTCAGGTCCTGGTGAGTATTACAGGGAGACTTCCAGCATTTTCTTTCTGTAAACAAAGGGATTTCAAGCACTGCCTGTGGGGATTTGTCTCTTTGACTTCATAGACGTGTTGCAAAGGCTTGGAAGAATTCGGCTAGAAACTTGACCCCGAAGAACCTATTGTCCCTCCCCTACTGCTAGCGTGAATCATAGGCCAGGCACACTCAGCTGCCTGAAAATGAATTATGGGATGCCGAATTCTCCCGGTACCAGCCTCTGGCTGTCCCCAGCAAGCCCAAGAGAACCCCTCAGCGTAGCGGGCTGTTGGGCCGTCTTGGGGGGGGGGGAGGCTGCAGCCCTGCTCACCTGCAGCGTGGAGCTGGGCAACAGAGAGCTGGAAAGCTTGCTGGCTCCGGAAAGCAATGTTCCCCTGGGTGTAAATTTCTGGGAATTTAGTCTCGATCTCCTCTGCATCCCTGTGTCCATTGTCGTTACGAGAAAACCTGGGAGGTGGGCTGCAGGCAGCGGTGGCATCCCTTCTGCACGCTGTGCCCCTCGACGAAGCCACAGGCTGGTGCTACCTCCTAACTCAGGAATACTTCCTCCTCAAGAACTTTTAACATGCAGCCCCCCGCCCCAAAAAAATGCACCAAGTGGGTGACATTGTCTTTCTGCTGGTTCTTAGACCCAGTGGCAGGGTCCTTCCCGTGATGTGCAAGGCCACGGGTTTTGCAAAAGTGTTTTTTTCAGTGGCAGGGGTAATTGTTTCCATCCGTCCTGTCTCCTGGCCCCGTGCTCCCACCTTTCACAGCCCTCTTGCCCATCGTGCTTCGGTTGTGAGTTTTCCCCTTGCAGGCACTTCAGTCCTTGAGGTCCACGGAGCCCAGCCCCCGCAATCCGGAGCATGGCAGTGGCTCCAGCGCCAAGAGGGAGCCCAGACCTGGCCAAAAAACCAGCGTGGCAAACCAGTCCAAACCTGTGAAACACGGGGCCATCTTCTCTCTTGCCCCACAGCATCTCCCAGCAGGGTTTTGGCTTCTGTTTGCCGACGACCAGGGCCGCTAACTTGCTGTGTTTGGGTGCAGAGCTTGTCCCACTGTGAGCTGATCACGGACGATGGGATCCGTCACTTGGGAAACGGCGCCTGCGCACACGATCGCTTGGAGGTGATCGAGCTGGATAACTGCCCTTTGATCACCGACGCCTCCCTGGAGCACCTGAAAAGCTGCCACAGCTTGGAGAGGATAGAACTGTACGACTGTCAGCAGATCACGCGGGCAGGGATCAAGAGACTCAGGGTAAAAAAGAAAAAAAAAAAGAAAAAAAAAAATGAAAACACCACTAAGGCTGTGACTTGAACGCATTATCTGGTGGGGAGGGCTGAGGTTTCACGTTCCTCGTGATCTTGTGCTCGTTTTTAAAGCGTTGGGAGACCCATCAGCTGTGAATTTAATGGCTGTGGTGCACTGGGAAGGTTGGATGGGGATGATGAACAGTAGCTGGTAGGGAGGAGAGGTAATTGCTGCGTCCGCTGAGCAGCAGCAGGAGGGAACGGAGGAGACCTGGCGTGCAAGTCGGCGTTTTGCAGGTGCTCGTAGGTGCCAGCGCTCTTCTAAACGGGGGGACCACGAGCCTGTGGCGCAGCAGATGTGCCGTGGTGCTAATTCACGCGGTGGATGATAGCGCGCGTTGTACTGACGCTTCTTACACTGACGCTTCCCCTCTAATAACTGGGGCTGATCCTCTCACGGTCAGTCTGCTGTCGGGGAGCCTGCGTGGCCCTGAGGGGGACGGAGCATGGGCCAGAGCCAGAGCTGCTCTGTCACGAGCTGTCGGTCATCTAAGGTGCTCCGTGTCCCGGGGATTCCCTCCTGGGTCTGTGTCTCCCTGTGTGGAAGAGGAGCCATGAGAACGTTTGATTTGCAAAAGAGGGGACACGTCTGTACGGTTAGATGTTCCGTTCCCCGCCGCCACCGCGGGATCTGGGGGGCGGGGAGAGCATCATTTTTTAATTGGTCCCTCTAACTCTGTTTTCTGATAACAGCAAGAGCAGGCTGGGGGGGCGGTCACACTGGGGAAAAGGAGTTCGCCTATAGTTTTTATATGTGCCTTAGGCTGCAGTCTGAAGAGGAGTAAGCTGAGCCCGTTTCAGCTTTGCTTTGACTTGCGCTGCCGCTGCCCGTGTCACTTTACACCTTGTTTTTGTCTTTCCAGACCCATTTACCCAACATTAGAGTCCATGCCTACTTCGCGCCTGTGACTCCACCTCCCTCGGTCGGAGGCAGCAGACAACGCTTCTGCAGATGCTGCATCATCCTATGACACTGGAAGCGGTCGTCTTTGCAAACTGAGTATTTAATTACACTTGTAGAATTACGGTGGACACCAGTATCTTCAAGGAAAGCGATACCAGTGTCATTTGGGAGGGCCAGTGAGCAGAGCTGTGGCGCCAGGCCCCCCCGTAGCCACCCATACACGTACATATACACACCCCACCTGTTCCAGCAAACTGATGAACTCCGCAGTACGGGAGCTGGAGCTGTGTTGGCTTTTTCTGTAGGTGGATTGGGATAATTCTGAACCATTCCTGCTGGGCATGCTCAGATGAAATCGTTGCGCTAAGGAGGGGAGGTTTTTGCGAACCCAGAATGACTGTTGCTGCTGTTGAGGTTGGAATAGTAACTGAAATCCTTTGAAACGGGGAGAGGGGGAGAGGGAAGGAACATGCTTTAACCCTGCATCCGTTGTCCAGAAGAGAAAAAAACCAAACAAACAAACAAAAAAACCCTCCCAAAAAAAAAACCAAAAAACAAAACCGAAACCTGAAAATCCCAACAAGTTTTTGTGTCCATTTTTCGGCGAGGGAATGAAACAGCAGTTGTGAGACATGATTTACTTGCGCTTCTCTACTTCCCATTCCCTGCTGACCACCCTGAGCATGCTCACATCGAAGGTTCATCCGTTTCTTCTGTGTCCTGTAGCATCCAGCTCAGAGGCTTCCTAGGTTGTTGTGATGTAGCTTGAAATCTGTAATGTCAGGCTTCGTTTTTTTTTACCCTCCTTTTTACCCTCCCTCCATCCTGCTTTTTTTTTTTTTTACAGATTTCTAATTCAGTCTTTTTTTTTTTTTTTTTTTTTTTTTAAGATTTACCAAATGAAATTTAGGACTTGATAATTTCAATTTTTAAAAAAAAAAGTACTTTTTACCATTAGAAGCCTGAGCCTGTGATGACCCGTTGGGAAGATTTTGAAATGGCAAGCGAGCTGCGCTGCGGGCTGAGCTCTTGTAGGCTTCAGGGCCGGTTTTTGTCAGCGATTGGGTGTCCAAATTTGTTTTGCATTTCAGGTTTTAATCCCAGTGACAAGAATATAACTCTCTTGATATAGGGAGAAAGTTAAGAGTCTCTGTTCCAGTGACCGTAAGTTCCCTACTCCTGTCTTTTCCCTCCCAACCCTTCATCCTGCCCCCAAGGAAAAGCAAAGTAGAATCTTTTTGCTTGTTGCCCCGATCAAGAAATAACGGCTCACTGGGAGGAACAGCTGCGAATACACCCTCGATTATTGCCCCAGTTTTGTACACCGAGGGGCGAGCGCTGGGGGATTTTGCTGAGTCTTCCGCAGGTAAGTGGTTTGCCCCAGCGAAGGGACCGTCTGGCTGCGAGGGGGGGTTACGGCGTGCCCGTCCCTCCCCGCGGTCGGGGTACGTGTTCGTAGCGGCTGCTTTGGAGGCGAGATTAGCCCAGGGGAAGCACGTACCAGCGCTCCCAGCGTTCCTGGATGCTGGCAGTTCGGGATGCCCCGTATGAAACGCGTGAAGAGATGGGCAGGTGCCAAGGGTCTGACGGGGCCGGACTCGCCCAAACCCTTCGCAGGTTTGGGGATGTCGAGCTGACGTGTGAGGAGTCGCGCTCTCCCTGCCGCAGGGGACGCGTGGTTATGGATGGTTCCCGGCTGACCGAGGCAGTGAGGAGCGAGTCCGGAGCCATCCCAGCTGCCGAGGAAGCGATGCTTCGCCGTGACGCCGGAGAATCCGGGGGGTGGGGGGCTTGGGGTTTCACCGGGGGGGTTGCTTCGAGGCCAGGTCTGTTGCTTCCCACCCATTATCGCCGCCTGAGCTGCCAAGGCAGGCAGAAGGGTCGCTTAACGCCACCAAAGCTGTATCCCCCTTATTCCTCCAACTTCAGATTTCCCCATCCCACCTGTACCGGCTTATCCCGCAGCGGCACGGTCTGCTGGGAGGAAATCCAGTGTCCCGCGGTTAAAAGGACACTGTCAGTTCCTTTCCCGTAGATCGCTTTTAATCCCTTCTATTTATTCAAATCCTCTTTAGCGCCGTGGATTCTCTTGCTCGCTCTCCCCAACGAGCGCGTTTCCTATCCTTGGGGGTGCGGGGAATCCTTGCTCTGGTTTTCGGGGTGGTGAAAGATCTTGGCCCTTCCCGCGGTGTAACAGACTGATCCGGCGGGTGCGCCCGGGGGCAGCGCCCGGCCATCGCAGGATTTGCACAATTTGGGGAAAAACACTTGGGTTTTAGTTTATACTGTGGCAGGGGAGAGCTGAAACAGATTCGTAAGCCAGGGTGTAGTGGGCTGATTGATTTCTTTGTGACAGAGCCGAGTTTTCAAGGGAAAACTCAATACAGAACCCAAAGCATTATTATTATTATTATTATTATTATTTCCGAACAGGGTGACAGCATTAAGGTAGCTCGAACTACTTGACAGTGTCCTTTTAAGTCAATTATCCGTCTTCAAATGGACTCTTCCTTTTGTTTGTATTTATAAATACCAATAAACACCATTTTCCAAGCTGTGTCTTACTGGAGGAATACCTTTTGTAGAGCGGGGGAAAAAAAAAAAAAAAAAAAACAAAACAAACCCAACCGTCCCCCATCCTGCCCGCAGCAGCATCCCGGCCCCTGGCTGGGTTTTGGCAATTGTGGTTCCTGCTCCACCGTGTTCCCGTGTTCCTGCTGGGTGGCCCTGGCTTCGGGCTGGTGGCCACAGGGGCCATCGGGCACCGAGGTTCAGGGTCGGGCGCGTAGTGGGGGTGCTTTGTATTCTGATTTTTGAGGGGTAAGTGATGCCAAATAGTGGCTCTGCCCGAAGGTGCGGTGAGGGGCAAGCCCTGACCGAAGAGAAATCCATTCGCCAGCTCCCTACTTGTGCCAAACGCGTCTTTTTTTCAGCCTCTGCGCTCAGGTCCTCAGCCCGAGACCCTGCGCCCTTCTCTGGCCATTACCCCATTCCTTGTCCTGCCTTCGCTGCGCCCCACAACCCCGAGATGCCTCTAATTGCGTCCCAGCCGGAGAGCGAAGGCTGGACCACGCGTGGCCACCTCAAAGCAGCGTTTTGTCCTCACCTGGATCTGCCTTTTGGTACCTGATCCCAGCCATGGAGCCGTCCCGGGATCAAGCCACCCCGGGATCGAGCCACCTTGTGATGGAGCCGTGCCAGGATCGAGCTGCCTTGTGATGGAGCCGTCCCGGGATGGAGCCGCCTTGGGATCCAGCCATCCCAGGATGGAGCCACCTTGGGATCCAGCCGTCCCGGGATGGAGCCGCCTTAGGATGGAGCCGCCTTGGGATCCAGCCGTCCCGGGATCCAGCCATCTTGGGATGGAGCCGCCTTGGGATCCAGCCGTCCCGGGATGGAGCCGCCTTGGGATCCAGCCGTCCCGGGATCCAGCCATCTTGGGATGGAGCCGCCTTGGGATCCAGCCATCCCGGGATGGAGCCGCCTTGGGATCCAGCCGTCCCGGGATGGAGCCACCTTGGGATCCAGCCGTCCCGGGATGGAGCCGCCTTAGGATGGAGCCGCCTTGGGATCCAGCCGTCCCGGGATGGAGCCACCTTGGGATCCAGCCGTCCCGGGATGGAGCCGCCTTAGGATGGAGCCGCCTTGGGATCCAGCTGTCCCAGGATGGAGCCACCTTGGGATCCAGCCGTCCCGGGATGGAGCCGCCTTGGGATCCAGCCATCCCAGGATCCAGCCGTCTTGGGATGGAGCCACCCCGGGATCAAGCCACCCCGGGATGGAGCCACCCCGGCCGCAACGTCCTCGGGGGGCACTGGGGGCAGAGACGAAGGGACCCCTGTAGGGAAACAGCCTGAGACCCTCTGGGCCCCTGTCAAGATGCTCCAGGGAGCTGCGAGGAGATGGGATGCGCCCAAAAATGAGGTTTTTCTGGTCTTTGGAGACCCACAGCAGCACTTTTTCTTCAAGTTCTGTGACTGCTCCCGCAGAGAACGAGGATGTGACAAGTGGAACGTGCCAACACAGAGGTTAATTGGAAGAAAAACCTTTAACAAATTCCTATTTTCTAAATAATATCATTGTAATTTCCTTTTTTCTTTCTTTTTTTTTTTATATTATTATTATTTTACTCAGAATGTGTTGTTCATGGCTGGCCCATGGTGTTATGGTGTTGGGCTTGGGTTGGTGGTTTTTTTTCGGTGGGGTGGGGGCGGATGGGAGATCAGTATGACAAGGTTCTTTGCTGCCGTGTGCCCTGAAAATGAGGTTTAAAACATTTAAAACGTGGCCTCTTGCGGTCACGTGGTCAGGGGGAGTTGTTTGGGGGGGGGGGGGGGCGGTTACACGGTTTTGTAGTGTTTTCTGGCACCCCAGCAAGCTGCCCCGGGGGTTCTGTTCGCTCTCGGTGCTGAAGCCTGGCAGGGGCAGCCAGGACCCCCAGGGAGTCCCATAGGGCCAAAAAAAAGGATGGGGGGGACAAGAAGCCACTTTCCTCTCGTTCACAGCTTTGGTCCATGCCTGGCCAGCCTGGGACATGTCCCCCCTGCCCCTCAGCCCCCCCCTTGGCTTGCACCCCCGGCACCCTGCCTGGGTGGCTGGCCAAGCCCCCCTGGGTGACTGCTGTCACCGGGGGTCCCGTACAGGGGGGACACCTTGGCACAGCGTCCTACGCAGGGGGGGACACCTTGGCACAGCATCCCAGGGGGGTCCTGTACAGGGGGTACAGCATCCCAGGGGGGTCCCGTACAGGGGACACACCTTGGCACAGCATCCCAGGGGGGTCCTGTACAGGGGGCACAGCATCCCAGGGGGGTCCCGTACAGGGGGGACACCTTGGCACAGCATCCCATTGGGGTCCTGTACAGGGGGCACAGCATCCCAGGGGGGTCCCGTACAGGGGGGACACCTTGGCACAGCATCGCCGGTGCCACCTCGGCTGGTCCCTTGGCACTGCCCTGCGGCGCTGGCTGTCACGGTGGGCCGTGCTGGCTGTGCTGGCAGCTGGTGCATAGGGTTGCCTGGCTTCACCTAAATGGAGGTTATTATTGATTTTTTTATATTTTTTTTTTTAAGAGACAAGTAAGTACAGCCCCAGGAGGGCACCCAGGCTGCGGGGGAGGGGGGGGGGGAGATGCAGCATCCCCCAGCACCCTGCCCTTTCCCCAGGGCTCTTCAGCCATGGACCTTCCTCCATCCCTGACGATGCTTCTGGGCTCACCGTGGTTTTCCTTGGCTGGCCCCAACCGTCAGCTCAGCGGCTGCTAAGCCGGGATTATTCCCCCTCCTCTATGCAACCCCCCCTGGTCCATGCTCTCATCCTCCAGCTCCGCTCCCATCCCGCTGCTTGGCCCAGCGGGGCCGGCGGAGGTGGGGGGGCCTGTCCCCGCAGACCCCCGTGATGGGGGGCAGGGCTGCCCCATCCCGCTCTTTTTAATGCGTTTTTAAACTGGGGTGGGCTCAGGGCGTCTGGTCAGTCTGGGGTGCTGGACACACGAGCTGGAACCTTGTCATACACTCCCTTGATTATATATGTAGATATTATAGAGAGATCTGTAAAATATTATTTTAATGATACTGTAATCTGTGCTTTCCTTGACGCTGTGTGGATATAATAATGCCATTAACTAAAAGTAAATATATATATATATATATGTAGCTGGGTTGTCACTTGTCTGTGATGCACCGGGTGCGACTATGGGGCGGTGGGGAAGGGGCTGGGGGGTCCGAGCCCCGACTCCCCCCGCCCGTGTGTGTTTTGGGGAGGGTCGTGGGTGTTCCCTGCCCCCACCAGCGATGGGTCTGTGGGCCTGGGTCTGCCCTTGCCCCCCACACTCGCTGCTGTCTGCTCTCAGTGTTTGCCGACCCCCTGATGGCAGCCCTGGTCCGGGGGGTGTCCCAGCACCACCCCTGCTTCTCACCTGCTGCTGGGGGACAGGGTCTGTCCCCAACCCGTCCCAGGGGCTCCCCAAAACCATGGGACTGTGCCCCACAGCAGGTGCGGGACCCCGGGGACCCCTTGCCCGAAGGCCAGCAGGTGCCGCAGCGATGAGGCCATGCTCAAGGCTGCTCCCTCCGTCCTTTAATACAAAAGAGGGACGAGGCGAAGGTGACACGGAGGGTTTGGGGACACAGTGGGTTTGGGGACATGGTGGGTTTGGGGATGCAGAGGGTTTGGGGACGCGGCTGCCATCAGTGCATGGAGACAGGGATGGAGACCAGCCGGCAGCCAGGACGGGACCCATGCCTCTCGCCCCACTGCACGAGGGGCTGGGTGAGCCTGGCGGGGATGGGGGGGATGGGGAGCCTGGCGGGGATGGGGGGATGGGGAGCCTGGCGGGGATGGGGGGGATGGCGAGCCTGGCGGGGATGGGGGGATGGCGAGCTGCACTGGCAGGGCTGGCTCTCCGGGACGGTGCCAGCCATGGGCTCCTCTCTCCATCCCGGCACAGCTCGCTCCAGCACGGTGGGCGATGTCCCTTCCCAGGGGTGACACAGCTCCGGGGGCCAGGTCCTACCGCAGCACCAGGTGGTACCCCTCCGGGCCGTGTGCTGCCAGGGACACGGCTCAGCCAGGGCCATCGGCCCCTGCCCAGCTCTGCTTGCCCACGGCCACCACGTTACCTTTGCTGATGGCCACCATGAAGCACGTCTCATCCAGGAGGTTCCTGATCATCTGTGGGGCAGGGGGGGTGAGGGGAGGGGGGCCAGGTTGGGGGTGCGTGTCCCATCCTGGAGCCCAGACCCCCATCCCAGAGCCCAGACCCCCATCCCGCTGCAGTGAGGGGCGCCCATGGGAGCAGGTTGGGGATCCCAAGGAGCCGGGCTGGATGGACCGAGGGGTCCTTACCGCATCGCTGATGAGGATGTGGATGCCGGAGGGTCCCTGCCGGGCCAGCCGCAGGATCTGGCCCACGGGCAGCCCCAGCAGCTCGGCCAGCTTCCCGGTCAGCTCGGCCACCGTCAGCTCCTCCAGGTGCACCTCCTGGTACAGCCCTGGGGACGGGATGGGGAGGGGGCGGTGAGCAGGGACCCTCCATCCCCGCGCTGCCCCGTGCAACCCCCGTACCTGAGCATCCCTCCTCCGCGCCCTCGGCCCCACCAGTGGGCTCCCGCAAGACGTAGAGGGTCAGCCGGGACCGCGGGCACCTGCGGAGGCAAGAGGGGGGTCTGCGGGGGGTGGGATCCATCCAGGCACAGTGGGGGCTCCTGGGGGTCCCCGGGAAGAGGCGGCGAGGGGCCCCGCGAGCTGCCCGAGCCCACCTGCCCGCCAGCGCGTTGCAGAGGCGGATGCCGTCGGGGGCTCCGCAGATCTGGATGAGGTCCCTGCGGGAGAGCTTCAGCAGGTCGGCGCCTGCGGGTGGGGGGGCTCAGGTGGGGGGCAGCCACAGGGGCTGGCTTTGTCCCCCCCTCCCCAGCCTGGGGCCACCCGTGGCTTCACCTGTGAAGCTGGCGAAGACGCGGGCGTAGGCGGAGAAGCGGCGTTTGTGCAGCCACTGCTGCGTCTCCAGGGGGGATGCGCAGGGGCTCAGCACCTGCGGGCAGCAGGATGGGAGCCTCAGCCAGGGCACGGACCCAGCGGGCAGGTTCCCAGCCCAGCCAACCCCCCCCTGGGGGTCCGGGGGGGGGCACAGGGGGGCACCAGGCTGCACCAGCAGCACCCTCACCTCACCGGGACTCTCCGCTGGGCTCTCGGCAGCGCAGGTGGGCGACACACACCCCCTGCGGGGAGGGGGGCCGGGGCTGAGCAGGGCACCCTGGCGGTGGGTGGGGGTCCGGGGGGGTCCCACTTACCTCTCAGGGCTCAGCAGCTTGAAGGGGTGAGGAGACGGCAGCCCTGGAGTGCCCGGGGGGCTGTGGGGTGCACCCAGCGCGTCCGGCCATGGGGCGCACTGAGGATGGAGGGGGGGCTCAGGGGGGCGCGGGGGCTCGGGGGGCTCCCCAGCCCGCAGTGGGGGGTGCCAGGGCCGGGTCCCACCTCGCTCAGCACCGTGCTCTCGTAGGCCGGCTGGAATTTCTCCCGCTCCAGCCCCGGCTGCTTCTCCACCTTCTCCCGATCCGTCTTCTGCTTCCGATCGGCCCCCTTGGGCTGCGCGGGGGGGCGTGAGCTTGGCCCCCGGGACCACCCAGGTCCCCCAACACCCAGACCCCCAGGCACCCAGACCCCTGGGATGCTCAGACCCCCAGTACACCCACCTTCCCATGCACCCACCCCCCCCGTGCATATGGACCCTTGTGCACCCACCCGCCCTGCACCCAGACCCCCCCTGCACCCAGACCCTTGTACACCCACCCCCCTGTGTCACCCAAGCCCCCAGTGCACCCACGTTACCCACCCCGGCAGGTACCCACCCCCCCCCCATGCACCCTGCCCCTGGTGCAACCCCCCCGCCCCGCACCCAGCCTCTCATCCACCCAGACCCCCCTGCACCCCCCCATCCTGCATCCCCCCACCCTGCACCCACCTCTCCTGCACCCCCCGCCCCGCACCCAGCCTCTCGTGCACCCAGACCCCCTGCACCCCCCCATCCTGCATCCCCTCACCAGACGCCGCCCCATGCTCAGAGCAGGATTTCCCAGGAAGGGGGGGCACCGGTCACCCTGGGGTCGCTGGTGCCCCCCCCCCCTTGGTACCTTGAACACCTTGACGAGGCAGCTGGCAGAGTGGAGGTGCTCGGGGGGGTCCCCCTTGCCCCCCACCCCAAAGGTGTCGATCTGGATGCGGAGGGGGACACCCTTCTCCCCCCCGTTCTTCCGCAGCGTGAACTCGGTGCTGATGCAGTGAACCTGGCCGGGAGCAGCGGGGGGGGGGGGGGGGGGAGGGGGCAGCTGCCGTGACCACCCCCCAGGGCCCCCCCAGCCCCGGGTCAGGCCCCGCTCCCACCTGCAGGAAGACCGAGGTTGGCCTGGAGGGGTCCCACAGGAATTCCGCCGTGTTGAGCAGCGTGGGGTGGGTCTGGGGGTCCAGGATGCCCACGGAGAGCGGGATGTCTGGGGGGGGGGGGGTGAGAACGGACCCCAGCCCCCTCCAGCCCCCGCAGACCCCCACCCCTCCCAGCCCCCCCAGCCCCCCAGTCCCCCCAGATCCCCCCAGACCCCCCAGACCCCTCAGACCCCCACCCCTCCCAGCCCCCCCAGTCCCCCCAGATCCCCCCAGACCCCCAGACCCCCACCCCTCCCAGCCCCCCCAGCCCCCGCAGATCCCCCCAGACCTCCCAGATCCCTCAGACCCCCACCCCTCCCAGCCCCCCCAGTCCCCCCAGATCCCCCAGACCCCTCAGACCCCCACCCCTCCCAGCCCCCCCAGGCCCCCCAGATCCCCCCAGATCCCCCCAGCCCCCCCAGACCCCTCAGACCCCCACCCCTCCCAGCCCCCCAGTCCCCCCAGATCCCCCCAGCCCCCTCGAGCCCCCTCAGCCCCCCAGCGCCCCCGCCCCCCGGCACTGACCGATGTCGAGGATGCGCTCCCCCGGGCGGCTCCAGCGCCAGCCCTGCAGCTGCTGCTGCTCCGAGTGCTGCAGCCGCCGGTCGTGGAAGACCACCCGCACCACGCTCTGCGCGCAGGATCGGGCCCCGCGGGCTGAGCCCACGGCCCCGCGGGGAGGGGGGGGCTGGGCTGAGCGGGGCCGGACTGGGACTGAGCCGGGACTGAGCTGGGGCTGCACTGGGACCGAACTGGGGCTGGACTGGGGTGAACTGGGGCTGGACTGGGGCCGGACTGGGGCTGGACCGGGGCTGGACCGGGGCTGCGCTGGGGGGACCGAACTGGAGCTGAACTGGGGTTGGACTGGGGGTGGACTGATGCTGAGCTGGGGCTGGACTGGAGATTGGGCTGGGGGTTGGACTGAGGCTGAGCTGGGACTGAACTGGGGCTGGACTGGGGCCGAACTGGGACTGAACTGGGACTAAACTGGGGCTGAACTGGGACTAAACTGGGGCTGAACTGGGAGGGCCGAACTGGGGCTGGACTAGGAAGGCCGAGCTGGGGCTGCACTGGGGCTGGACTGGGACCTAACTGTCACTGGACCAGGGCTGAGCTGGGGCTGGACTGGGGGTGAACTGGGGCTGGACTGGGGTTAGACTGGTGCCAGACTGGGGCTGGACTGGTGCCAGACTGGGGCTGTTCTGGGACCGAACTAGGGCTGAACTGGGGCTCAGCCAGGACTGAACTGGGGCTGAACTGGGACCGAACCTCCGAGCTTTGCCCCAGACACACCCCGAGCCCCCCCCCCCCCTATTTTGGGGGCGCCGCCCCCCCCAGTCTCACCTTGAGCATCCTCCGCCCCTCCCCACCGGGTACCACCCGGGGGGTCCCCACCATGCGGATCTCATAGGACTGCCCTGGGGGGGGGGGGGGGCATCAAAAATGGGTGCTGAGCCCCCAGAGAGGGGGAGGACCCCACCCCCCGGGGTGTCCCCCGCCCCCCCCCCCAGCTCACCCTGGTTGAGGTAGGTGAGGGTCTCCTGGTGGTGGCGGACGGCGGGAGAGGTGGGGGCGCAGAGAATGTACTGGAAAGCCGGGCAGGGGGGCTGCGAGGTGGAGACGCCGTTGGGTTCCTCCTTCAGGTAGGGCAGCACGGGGGGGTCCCTGTGGGAAATACCCCCACCCAAAAAAAAAAAAAAAAAAAAAAAAAAAAAAAGTGGGTGCTCAGCTGTGCCTCAGTTTCCCCAAAAGCAAGGGATGCTGCGGGGGGGCGGGGGGGGGGACCTGAGCAGTCCAGGGCTGGGGATGGGGTACATCCCCCCCCCCCCAAAAAAAAAAAAGTGGGTGCTCAGCTGTGCCTCAGTTTCCCCAAAAGCAAGGGATGCTGCAGGGGGGGGACCTGAGCAGCCCAGGGCTGGGAATGGGGTACATCCCCCCACCCAAAAAAAAAAAAAAAAAAAAAAAAGGGTGCTCAGCTGTGCCTCAGTTTCCCCAAAAGCAAGGGATGCTGCGGGGGGGCGGGGGGGTACCTGAGCAGCCCAGGGATGGGGATGGAGTACATCCCCCCACCCAAAAATAAAAAAAAAAAAAAAATGGGTGCTCAGCTGTGCCTCAGTTTCCCCAAAAGCAAGGGATGCTGCGGGGGGGGGGACCTGAGCAGCCCAGGGCTGGGAATGGGGTACATCCCCCCCCCAAAAAAAAAAAACAAAAAAAAGTGGGTGCTCAGCTGTGCCTCAGTTTCCCCAAAAGCAAGGGATGCTGCGGGGGGGCGGGGGGGTACCTGAGCAGCCCAGGGCTGGGGATGGGGTACATCTCCCCAGTGCTGGACCAGTAGTGGTCAGTTTGCCCGTGCCAGAAGAGCATGGTGATGGTGGGGGGGTGTCCTCGCGGGGGGGGGACACACACACACACGCGCGCGCACAGAGGGTGACAGCAGGGAGGGACACAGGTTGGTGTGTCCCCCGCCACCACTTTTATAGGGCGAGGGAGAGGTGGGCCCAGTTGGGTCCAGTTTAGGGAGTTGACAGTAAATACTGGGAGGGGGGGCGGGTCCCGGGGGGGGTCCCCACCTTTTGTTTGTTGTTAATACAAAGCGAGGGGGGGGGAACGGGAGGGGACACGCGGGGCTGGTGTCCATCCCCCCCCCCCCCCAACCATGCCCTGTCCCCTTGTCCCAGCCCAGCCAAGGACATTGCCCCCCCCCCCCTTGTGGCCCCTCCCCCTTGTGTCCTCCCCCCCTTGTGTCCCCCCCCCCTTGTCCCAGCCCAGCCAAGGACATTGCCCCCCCCCTTGTCCCCCCCCAGCCATTCCAGTCCACCCTGTCCAGGGCGACCAGCCAGGGCCGCCCCGTGCCAGCCCCCGCTGCACGTTAATTCTTCTAATTACCCCCCAATTTGGCTCATTTGGGGGAGAAAAAGGGGGGGTTGCTGGAGGGGGGCACCGACACCCCCACCCCCCCGATATCAAAGAAGGGGGTATGGGGTGTTAATGAGGGGGGGGGGGATACGGGTGCTGCCCCCCCTCCCCTTGGATGGTGGGGAGGGGGAATGGGGTGTCCAAGGAGGGGGGTGGGGGGTGCATAGGTGCTGCCCCCCCCTTCTGCGTGCAAATGGGGGGGGTCCGTGTGTGTTGCCCCCCCCCCCCCCCCCCGCATGCAAATGGGAGGGTGTCAATCGGTGCTGCCCAACCCCCCCCAAGGGACAATGTGGGGGCACATGAGAGCTGACCCCCCCCCCCCTCCATTATGAGGGGGTCAATGGGTGCTGCCCCCCCCAGGGTGCAAACAGGGGGACCCCTGGGTAAGCCCCCCCCCCCCCGGGTACAAATGGGGGGTCTGTGGGTGCTGCCCCCCCCCCCGGATACAAATGGGGGGTCTATGAGTGCTGCCCCCCCCACGGATACAAATGGGGGGTCTGTGGGTGCTGCCCCCCCCCCGGGTACAAATGGGGGGGGTCTGTGGGTGCTGCCCCCCCCCCCCCGGGTACAAATGGGGGTCTGTGGGTGCTGCCCCCCCCACGGATACAAATCGGGGGGTGGGGGGGGTCTGTGGGTGCTGCCCCCCCCCCCGGGTACAAATGGGGGTCTGTGGGTGCTGCCCCCCCTCACGCTGTCCATGGGGGGGGTCCCCCTCAGTGCCCCCCCATATGCGACGCCTGGTGATGGGGGGCAAGCCCCGCCCCATGAGACGCGGCAGCCAATGGGAAGCCAAAGATTAGCATATCCCTGTATCTCCCCCCCAGCGGGGTGGGGCTGGCAGCAAGCTTGAGCGCGGCGCTGTCACGACCGGCTCGTGGCGCTGTCGCGACAGCGGAGGAGGCGGGGGGGGGGGGAACGGGGGCGTGGCGGGCGCATGACGGAGCCGCCCGGGGAGAGCGAACCGGCGGGGCCCCCCCAGCCGCCCCCCCCCGGCCCCGGGGCCGGGCACGGCACCAAGGTACGGCCGGGGGGGCACGGGGGGGGCACCGGGGGGGAGGGGGGCGACCGTGCACCCGGTCCTGGGCGCTTCCAGCCGCTTTGGGGTGTCGCGGGGGGGTTCAACCCCGGCCCCCCCCCCGGCCCCGCTGACCCGCATCCCCGGCTGGGCTGGGTTGGTGCAGCGCGGGCGGGGGCGGGGGGGGGGGGGGCGCTGGGGTCCTGCTGCCCTGTGAGGGGTCCCCCCACCCCCGGCCGGGGTCCCTGCCACCCCTGGGGGTGTCCCTGCCACCCCAGCGCGTCCCCCCCGGCCCCTCCCGGGATCCCTGCGACCCTTTGAGGGGACCCTGCCATCCCTGGGGGGGTCCCTGCCACCCGGGGGGTCCCTGCCATCCCTGGGGGGCCCACCCGGCCCCTCTCGGGATTTCTGCCACACCTGGGGGGGGGGGGTGTCATTGCCATCCGGGGGGGTCGCTGCCATCCCTGAGGGTCCCCCCAACCCCTCCCGGGCCCCCTGCCACCGCTGGGGGGGTCACTGCCATCCGGGGGGGGTCCCTGCCATCCCTGGGGGTCTCCCCCACCTCTCCCGGGCCCACTGCCACCCCTGGGGGGGTCACTGCCATCCAGGGGGTCTCTGCCACCCCTGGAGGCCCCCCCCCCACCTCTCCCGGGCCCCCTGCCACCCCTGAGGGGTGTCACTGCCATTCCTGAGGTCCCCCCCCCCCTCTCCTGGGACCCCTGCCATCCCTGGGGGTGTCACTGCCGTCCCTGGGGGTATCCCCCACCTCTCCCGGGCCCACTGCCACCCCTGGGGGGGTCACTGCCATCCAGGGGGGTCCCTGCCACCCCTGGGGGTCTCCCCCACCTCTCCCGGGCCCACTGCCACCCCTGGGGGGGTCACTGCCATCCAGGGGGGTCCCTGCCACCCCTGGGGGTCTCCCCCACCTCTCCCAGGCCCCCTGCCACCGCCGGGGGGGTCACTGCCAGCCGGGGGGGGGTCCCTCCGGCAGATGCAGCGGCTGAAGCGGTCACTGTCCCTGCGGACGCTGCTGCGGAGCAAGAGCGTGGAGAGCCTCTTCCCACGGCCGGGCGGGGGGGGGCAGAGCCCCGGGACCCCCCCGTGTCCCCCCCGCACCCACGGCTTCCAGCAGTACATCTTCAAGAAGCATTGCCAGTGCGAGCTGTGCCGGCAGCTCATCGCAGGTGGGTGCTGGGGGGGTCAATTAGGGGAGGGGGGGGGGGAATTGGGGGGGGGGGGGGGAGGGCAGCCCCTCCCCCTGGCCGTGACCCCCCCCTCCCCTCCCCCCCTCGCTGCCTGCAGGCAACTCGCGCCAGGGCCTGCGGTGCAAGGCGTGCAAGGCCGGCGTGCACCTCTGGTGCTCCGAGGGGATCTCACACCAGCAGTGCCCTGGCAAGACGGTAGGTGCTGGGGGGGGGCAGGGGGGGGGTCACACACAGACCTACACACCCCCCCCGCCCCCACCGACACAGCCCTGTCCCCCCCTGACACAGCCCTATTCCCGGGGGGCTGCAGGCACTGGCGTGCATGGCTGTGCACACGCGTGTGCACTTGTCCACGTGCCCATGAACGCGGGGATGGGGGGGGGTCCCCACCCCAGGGGCACAGCACCTCCCCAGCACCCCAGTTCTTCCCCCCACCCCACCCCGGGGTGCTGGGTGCCCCTTTTTCCCACCCCACCACGCCCCCCCCATTTTTCCCCCCAGGCCACCTCTTTCCGCCGCAATTTCAGCTCGCCCCTGCTGCTGCCGGAGCAGGGGGGCTCATCGCAGGGTGACCCCCCCCCAGGTGAGCCCCCCCACCCTCAGGAGAGCCCCCCCGGCCGAACCGCAGAGCCAGCCTGCACCCACCATGGGGTGTGCCCTCCCCCTGGGGTGCAGGCTGGGCTGGGGGGGCCCTGACACCCCCTGTGCCCCTCCCCCCCTCCCCTAGACCCTGGTGTGGACCCGGTGTACGAGGCGCTGCGGTTCGGCACCTCCCTGGCACACGGTGCTGGCCCCCCCGAGCTGCCCCCCGGCATCCAGGTACCCCCCAGATCGGGGTGGGGTGGGGGGCACTGGGGGGGTGTGGGAGGGACCCCCCCCAAGCCCTCCCTCTGCTCTAGGGTGACAAGGTGGCCGCTGGGGAAGAGAGCAGGGACACCCCGAGTGGCACGGGGAGCCCAGGTGACAGCGGTAAGGGGGTGGCACTGGGGGTGGGGGGTGGGGGGCTATGGGGGTGTCAGGGCTGACTCTGTCCCCCTGTCTCAGCAGATGTCACTGCAGCAGAGAGGGACAGCGTGGAGAAGAGTCCCAGGCAGCAGGTGGGGGTGCGGGGTGGGGGGCAGGGTGGGGATGAAGGGTGGGGGCTCGGGTGATGCACTGGGGCTGTGGGGCAGGAGGGGGTGTTGGAAGGGGTCTGTGGGGCAGAGGGGTGGGACACTGGCGTGGGGCTGGGGGACAATGGGGCAAGGGCTGGGGGCTACCGGGCAGGGTGGGGGACAATGGGGCTGGGTTGGGGGCCACAGGGGGTGTTGGGACAATGGGGCTGGGCTGGGGGCCACAGTGCAAGGACTGGGGACAATGGGGCTGGGTTGGGGGCCACGGGGCAGGGACTGGGGACAATGGGGCTGGGTTGGGGGCCACGGGGCAGGGTTGGCGACAATGGGGCTGGGCTGGGGGCCACGGGGGGTGTTGGGACAATGGGGCTGGGCTGGGGGCCACAGTGCAAGGACTGGGGACAATGGGGCAAGGGCTGGGGGCCACGGGGCAGGGTTGGGGACAATGGGGCTGGGTTGGGGGCCACGGGGCAGGGACTGGGGACAATGGGGCTGGGTTGGGGGCCACAGGGCAGGGACTGGGGACAATGGGGCTGGGTTGGGGGCCACAGGACAGGGACTGGGGACAATGGGGCAAGGGCTGGGGGCCACGGAGCAGGGACTGGGGACAATGGGGCAAAGGCTGGGGGCCACGGGGCAGGGACTGGGGACAATGGGGCAAGGGCTGGGGGCCACGGGGCAGGGTTGGGGACAATGGGGCTGGGTTGGGGGCCACAGTGCAAGGACTGGGGACAACAGGGCTGGGCTGGGGACAACAGGGCTGGGCTGGGGACAACAGGGGCTGGGTTGAGGACAATGATGCTGGGGTGGGGACAATGGGGCAAGGACTGGGGACAATGGGGCAGGGTGGGAGATAACGGTGCAAGGACTGGGGGCCGTGGGGCGGGGTGGGGGCCGTGGGGCGGGGTGGGGGCCGTGGGGCAGGCCGGGCTGTGTCCGCAGGCTGCCCGGGGCTCGGCGCGGCGGGACGGGGTGCCCATGTTCTCCTACGTGGCTCTCTACAAGTTCGTGCCACAGGAGCACCAGGACCTGGCACTGCAGTGAGTGGGGAGGGGGTCTGCAACGCCGGGGGGGGCAGCAGAGCAGGGGGACATCCCCACGCTGCCCCACACTGCCCCACGCTTCCCCCCTCACAGGCCCGGGGACAGGGTGACGCTGGTGGATGACTCCAACGAGGACTGGTGGAAGGTCGGGGAGGGGGGGCTCGGGGTGGGGGGACAGTCGCTGGTGCAGCGAGGGGGAGGCGGGGGGGGGGTCTCGGGGGTCTCAGCCGCCGCTCGGCCGTGCCGCAGGGAAAGGTGGGCGACCGGCTGGGCTTCTTCCCGGCCAACTTCGTGCAGCGCGTCCGTCCCGGCGAGAGCGTCTGGAGGAGCTGCCGCGCCGTGCAGGGTGACAAGGAGCAGGGGCGCATGAGCCTCAGGGAGAACCAGGTGGGGGGGGGGGACCTCAGCGGTGCCACCGCCTCGCCGGGTCTGTCATCAGCGGGACGTGGCGGGGGTCCCACCGCCCAGCCACCCATCCCTCTGCCCACCCCAGATCTGCGTCGGTGTGGGCAGGACCCAGGGCCTCGTCCGGGTGACCAGCGGGAGGAAGCGGGGGCTGGTCCCCGCCGAGGCGCTGACCGAAATTTGAGGGACAACGGCTGGATCGCCCCCGTGGTGTCCCCGTCCCCGTCCCAGTGCCACCACCCTCTGGATCACCGCACCTCAGGAAGCCCCATCCGGACAGTACTTGACACCCCCCCACCCCCCCAGAGCCATGTCTGGGGGCCTGTCCCCAGTGTCCCCATCCCTCGGGATCCAGCCCGAGGCACGTGCCCCGCTGGCACGGGGCAGGGGACACGGGGGTGGCCCCCAGGGTGGCCCAGACGGGGCACCCACACGGTTGCTCCTTAACACCCCCCCCACCCCCACCGCCCCTCCACACGTGCCCATCGGTGTGTGTGCGGGCACAGCTGGGGTGGGGGTGGGGTGCGTGTGAGCACGGGTGTGCAAATCCCAAGTGCGCACGCCAGGGCTCCACGCGCACACGCCACAGCCGTGCACTAACACACGCGTGTGCAGCCCCACACGTGCATGCCCTGCCCTGTGCCGTGCGCTCGGTTCGCCCAAGCAATAAACCCACCACCCCTCCCCCACCACCCCTCCCCCACCGCGCCCGGGCAGCGCCCATCGCCCTTCCCGGGATGCTCCGAGATCCAAAATTAAACGCTGCTGCCGCCGCGGTGTTGGTGCTACCAGGTCATTTTCTGAAGAAGCTTCGATGTTGCCACGTGGCCGGGCGAGGGGGTGCAGGTGGTCACCCCCCAACTCCCCCCCCCACCCCCGCCACCCCCCCGAAGTGCTGGTGGGGTGCGCAGTTCCCTTGTCCTGGTGCTGTCCCCGTGGGGTCCCACGGGCACCGGGGCTGTGGCTGCGTGAGTCACACTGTGCCCGGGTGCGGTGAGTCACGGAGCTGGCAGCAGCGGGGGGGGGGGGTGTGGGGGGGCACGGGGTGGGGGGGGTGGGCTGGCCTGGGGGGGGGGACACGCTGGGACACGGTGTGTGGGCATGGCACGGGGCCCAGACCCCCCCATCCCCTCCATCCCGGTGCCCAGGCGGTTCCATCACCTGTGTGATGGGGGGAGGGGGGCTTGGATGTGTTTGCTGAGGGTGGGGCCCCCTCCCCAGGTTATAAAAGCCCCCGGTTGGTCCCCCCACCCCCCCAGTTTATAAAATCCCCCGCTGGCCCCAGCGACGGTGTGGAGTTGTGTGGGGTCCCAGCACCCGCAGGTGGTAAGGAACCGCTTGGGTGAGTGGGGGAGGGGGAGGGGGGGTCTGCGGGGTCTGGACCCAGCTCTGGGGAGGGGTCCCTGCTCCGAGCTCTGGCCCCAGCTCCCTCACACCTGGGGACACGCAGACCCCTGCCCGTCCCAGCCCGCAGTGGCCTTCCCCTGGGTGAGTCCGGGGGCTGCTGAGGGGGGGGGGCTGCAGGGGCAGAGCACCCCAACCCCCCCCCCCACACCCCCCGTCAGCTCTGGCCTATGCCCCACGGCAACGGGGGGGGGGGGGGTGGGGTGCTGCAGCACAGCCCCCTGCTCTGTGATCTCCAGCCCAAGGACCAGCAGGGTCTCCATCAAGGCCAAGGGCACCAGCCCCCCACCCTGGGCAGGGGACACACACCGGTGCCACCCCCAGCTGTCACCTCAAGGCCACCACAGTTGGCTCCTTCCCCGGTTAAACGGCACCAGCTCCCCGCCGCCCCGCCCCGGCCTTGGGCAGGCGGTGGGCTTGGGTCATTTAAGGGAGGCTGGAGGGGGGGGGGGAGGGGGGCTGTGCCCACCTCCTGCTGGGTTACAGGGGCTCCTTGGGGTCTGGCTGGGGCCTTTCCTGGGGGAACACGCCCCAACCCCCCCCCCCCACCAGAAACTGCCCTCTCCAGAAGGTTCCAGAAGCTCTAGCTTCAGAAGGGCTCCAAGCCCCAGTGCTGCTGCCCGTCCCCGGGAGCCATGAAGGGTTTTCGGGGGGCATGAAAGGCCCCCAGACCCCTTTTCTCCCACCCGAGCCCAGCAGGCAGAGGTGTCACAGTCCCCCGTGGGACAGGGGAGGCAGCTGCGGCGGCACGCAGAGCAGCCAGCCAGGGGCCAGCAGGGCAGACCCCTGCTCCCCTCATCAGCCCCCCGAGGCCGCAGCTCACCCCCACCCTGACCACCTCCTCTGGTTCCCGGCGAGCAGACCAGACCCAGTGCCAAGCCAGGGACCGGCAGCTCTTTCCCAGCCCTCCCAGTTCCAGAAACACTGGCGAGAGCGAGCGCAAACCTCAGCGGGAGGAGTCTGGATGTGGCGTTTTATTGAGTGCTCGTGGATGGAAAACATTATGTACACAAGACAGTCAGCGTTTACTTCTTGGTCTCCTCCTCCTTGGAGAGGGTTTTAATGATCTCCTCCTTCTTGGCTTGCAGGCGTTCCTCACGGCGCTTACGAGCCTCCTTGGTCTTGGACCTGCGAGCTTCAGCCTGGTCACTGCGAGAAGCAAAAGAGTTTGTGAACACGCAGGAATCGCCTCCACCACCCACCCCATCTCTTCTCACTCCACAGGGTCCTGGTGTGCCACAGCAGTGCCGAGGCAGCACAGCCCCGGCGCTCACGTGCCACCCGCAGCTCTAACCGCAGCTCCTGGAGGAGCCAATCTGGTCCCCACTCGGCCCCGAGCGCCACCGGGCTCTGCCACCCCTGTCCCACACGCCCGCTCTCGGTTCTGTCCGCCTGGCTCCGGGGACCACCCTGTTCGGGCTGGCTGGGGTCACACATCTTTACTAGAGACCAAGGTTAAGATACCAGCTTTTTTTTTTTTTTTTTTTTTTTTTTTCTCACCACTAAACAGCAGGATTTTGCAATCCGTTGGCTCTTGCGCCTCCTCACCTTCCCTGATCAATCATTTACTGAGCCAAGTGGCCGGTAGACGTACCGGTTCACAGCTGTACAAGCAACAAACACCTGCTCCACCTGCAGCGGAACACACAAAGCGCTGCCGGGATCACGTATTTCTCTGCTTCAAGCCAGCCCTACCCAGTTTGGGTTTGATTCTTCACCAGGGCTCCAGACAGAGCCACCAGCGAGAGAAGCTGGCCGGAATTACCTGCCTGCAGAGCTATTTTTTTTTTTAAAAAAAAAAAGTAATTGATTTCACAACCTACAAGACTGAAGCTTAACAGCGAGGCAGCACTTACGCCAAGAGCTTCTTGCGAGCTTTATCTGCCTTGAGCTTGTGGATGTGTTCCATCAGGATCCGCTTGTTCTTGAACACATTACCCTTGACCTTCAGGTACAGGCTGTGATACCTAACGAAGCAGAAGGGAACGGACTGTCAATGAGGCTTGCCTGGGAGATCAAACCACTGCGCAGCTTCCAGACATCCCGCACCCTTCCTGGCACGGCACAGCGAGGCACACAAGCATGCTGAGAGGGGCAGGGTCGCTCTGCTGCTGCTGCACTGGCTCTTCCCTCCTCCGAGCAGGCAGAGGGCTCGTCTGGAGAACTGCTGGGATTACTCCAGAGCAGCTCTCTCATGCCATGCTTCCTGGAGAAGGTTTTTTCACCCCCACGCCCCTCCCCCCCCCCCCCCCCCCATCAATCTGCACACCAAGGAGCTGGCTGCAGGAGATGCACACAGCAAGAAAGGGGTGTCTTAACTGTGGGGACACGCTACCCAAAGCTGGGCATGGCACGGCAGGCTTACATGTGGCGATCTATCTTCTTGGACTCCCTGTATCTGCGGAGCAGGCGCCTCAGGATTCGCATCCTCCTCATCCAGGTCACCTTCTCGGGCATACGAGCATTTGCCGTACCCTTTCTCTTACCTAGAGAGGGAAAAGAGGATGAGAAAGAGGCCAAACTTCTGCAAGTTGAACAAGGGAGTCTTTTGCTGAAGCAAAATTTAACCTCTTTACTTCAAGAAGAAAACTATTAACGTACAAACTGTGTATTTTTAGGTCCTGCCACAAGACTCTTGGAGATTGTTGCTTGTAGGTGGACCGTGTGCAACAGAAAACCAGACAGTTCTGCTGTTCCCAGGGGGGAGCCGGCACTTACCGATGCCCATGTGCCTGCCCTTCCGGCGGGCCAAGGTGTTCTTCCTGCATCGGGCACGGGAGTGAACGGTGACAGGTTTGCGGATGATCAGGCCATCCTTAATCAACTTCCTGATCTGCTGACCTAAAGAAATAAACTCTGCGTTCCAATGTGTTCTGTGCAACAAGGGGACACGGTAGGCAAGTACAGACTTCAATCCTGCTTGGATGAAAAGGATCCAACGCAAAGGACAAGCCAGACCCCTAAAGCCCAGGGACGCTGCTGGAGCTGCTTTCCCTCACCCCATTTCTTCCTCATTATTTATCTCTGAGGACATCACTAAAGCCACTAAGGAGAACCCACCAGGCACCGCATCAGCGCGCTGAGGAACTCTAAATGCTGCTGCTGGACTCACTTCCACTTTGAAGTACAAAGCAGTTGCTCAGGTGTCAGAATTTGACCTAAACCAAACTCAGTGCTACCGAGCTAGTAAAAAACCCTCTCCCTGCATCCCTGACGCATCCCTTTTCCACAAGGGGCAACACAAGCGACGCGCAGCAGGGCCCGGTCCGCGAGAGGCGATCCCTTACGCGAGTTAGCGTTGGCGATCTCATTGGTTTCGTTGGGATCCAGCCAGACCTTCTTTTTGCCGCAGCGCAGGACGCTGGAGGCCAGCCTCTTCTGGAGCCGGAGCATACTGCGGAGAACCAGGCAGGCAGCTCAGCACCACGCAGGCTCCCGCGGCCGGATGGAGCCCCCGCAGCGGCTGAAGGCCCGGGATAGGCCGCAGCGAGGCTGCCGCGGCAGCACGACGAGCAAGGGGGAGCGGCCAAGGGCCGCAGAGCCCCGGAGCTGCGCGGCCAGCCCCGCTCAGGGCCCCCTCCCCGCCTCTCACCCCCCGGGCTCCCCTCAGCGCCGGGCCCGGACGCCATTTCGCCCCCTCCCCTGCGCCGGGCCCAACCGCCATTTTCCCCCGCGGCCTGAGGAGGCCGCAGCCGCCCCGCAGGGGCCGGAGCCCCTCCCGCAGCGCCATTAGGAAGCCCCCGCTATTGAGGCCATCTCCTCGGTCATCCCGCTATTAAGGCTTCCCCACCGCCGCCGGGGCAGCCCCACGGCCCGCCGGAGCGCTGCCCCCTCACCTCATGGCGGCGGCGGCGGCCGGGCGGAGAGGAAGAGGGGGCGGGGCCGGCCGCGCCCACCGCCAGCCCGCGGGGAGCGGCACGTACCACCCCGCGCCCGCCCCGCTCCGTCCCCGCGGCCTCGGGGCGGCTCGGAGCGCGGTGAGGGAACAGCCCCGGCGGGACTGCGGGGCAGGAGGACAGACGGGGCGCCGGGGCCCAGGCGGGACGTGGGGGAAGAGGAGCCTTTCCCTCCTCGCACCCCCCTCTCGCCGCCGGGTGGTACAGCCCGCGCCTGCGCGGTGGGCGGAGCCGGGCGGGCCCGGCGATTGCGCGGTGGCGCGGAGGAGGCCGTGGGCACACGTGGGTGAACTGGGAGGGGATTGGGATGCACTGGGGGGCACTGGGCCTGAGCTGTGCTGCGCTGGGGGTTACGGGCTTGCCCGGGGAGCGCGCTGGCAGGCTATGGGGAGATGCCCCCTCCCCTCCGGTGGGCCTGCGTGGAGCGGGCGGTACAGGCCTCAGGCCGGCACCAGGCCCCTCCAGCACCGGGGGCTGCGGGAGCGTGTTCCCAGGCCCTTCCCCCAGCACCGAGGGCTGCAGGAGCGTGTCCACAGTCCGGCCTCAGGGCCCCCCTGGCACTGGGGACTGCAGGAGCATGTCCCTAGCCAAGGCCCAGCGCCCCGCTGGCACTGGGGGCCGTGGGAGTGTGTCCCCAGGCCCCCTCCAGCACCAGGGGCTGCAGGAGTGTGTCCCCATCCCAGCTTCTGGCTCGTTGTTGGACCTGAGGAAACCTGGGTGCAGGTTGTCCCTCCTCACGCCCCCGGCCTGCCTGGGAAGCGGTGGGTTAGGAAGAGTTTAACGCCAGCTTTGTCACGTTGCTTTCATAGCAAGTAATGGGATCTGCCTTCCTCCAGCGCTGATCTGCAGTGGGTCCCTGTTTCCCAAGAAGTCACCCCAGAGGGTGGTGGGAATGTCCGAAGGCTGGTGCTGGAGAGTGGCCGGCTGGGATCTCCGATCCCGCTTTGTTTCAGCTGTGGATCAAGTTCCACCTCTTTTGCAGTGGTTGGGTTCTGGTGCTGCCGAGAAAAGGGGGGATCCCTATTTTCCTGTGGAATAACCTCTTGACAGAGGTGGCAGCAGGGCTGCAGCGAGGGCTGGTGTTAGCAGAGAACATTTTCCCTTCCCAGTATTTTGCCATCAAAGACACCAGCGAGGTCTGGGTATATCGGTGGTGCCGTTTTGCAGTTGGAAAACTGAGGCACGGACAGGCTGAGTGATGTTTCGTGGCCCTCCCGGACAGAAATACCTCCCCCGAAAACACCACGGTGAGGCTTGAAACAGGCCTGGTGGCAACTAGCATCCGTCGTGTCACAGAAACGACTCAGAAAAGTGCTGGAGCCTCTTCAGGAACAGATTGTTGGAGAGTTCCTGGAAGGAGGGAATGCTTGCAAAATGATAACGTATAGATTGTAACTGGCCTGAAAGCACAGGGTTTCCTCCGTGAGCCCATTCCTACTTCAAAGCAAGCCTGTCCAGCAAAAATCTTGCTTTGTAACTACCCTGATGTTAAATAGCGCCCAAAATCATCGTTTTGCAGCAACTCTTTTCCTTCCTTTCCACCACTGAAGGTTGCAAGTGGCTGGAGAGTGAAAGCCCTCAAAGGCGCCTCGTTAAACACCCGAGACAAGATGCTAACGGGCTCCTTTCGAATCTGGCGGCCATAGCACAGTCAACATATGGCGTGAGAAGAGGGAGCCGATGGCAACAGATTTTTGGTTCATTTTGAGAGAAAAACACAGATAAACACAGGCTTTTGCTGTTTAAAAACTGACTCATCATTTTCATAAAACAAACAGCAAAATCTGGAGGCTCTTGAGGTAGGAGAGTGGTTGGGCTTTAATTACCAGCCCAGGAGTGGCTCCGAGGTTTTGCTGCTGGAAATCGATGTCCTGTAAAGTTTTTGGGTAGTTGCGTGGGTTGGAGACGGGAGCATGTGTGTGAGACAGGGGGATGCGTGTACCTCCGTGGAAATTTCACTTTGTGCTCTGTGTTTTCCAGGGGTGCAGGGATGAAGAGACTGCTCTGGCCCCAAATTTGAGGCGAGGTTTCAGCCCAGGTAGGGATGGATACTGCTGCTTGTGCACAAGCCCCCCGAGATGGATCCAGGGAGATCTACCATCCCTCCCCTTCCCGCTCTGTTGCGTCCCGCACTGGATGGGCACATCCGTAGCTATGTGCCTGCCAAGCTTGCTTGTGCTCGGAGCAGCGGGCAGAGGGACGGTGGGTGCCCCGGTGAGCCCCTGCAAGGGGCCGTGCCGGCATGCCGTGCCCCTGGCAGCGCAGGCAGCAGCAGGGGGGGGGCTCAGAGAGCAACGTGGCTCTGGCAGTGGGAAGGGAGAGATGCCGTAATTGTGTTAACGCTCCCACGCAGCTGCCTGGGAATGGTGCACTCGCCCTCCGCCTCCGGGTAGGCTCCCTGCTGGCAGGGCCCCCGCTGCCTCTGCCCTGGCACCCGGCTCTGCTTCCCCAAAACGCCCTGCCCACCACCCTCTGCTCCCACCGCGGACCCTCCGGGGAATCGGCCACGTGGCCCAGGCCTGGGCAAGGCGGGCAAAGCAGGAGGTGGGCAAGCTTCGGTGTTGGGGGTCAATCCAATGCCGGCACCCGGAGCGTGGCAAGGCGCAAGGCACAGAGCTGGGCACGGTGGGGACTCTGGGCTTGTGTCCTGGGGTCGGTGGTGCCAGCCTGTGTGACCTTGGGCAGCTCATCCCCCTCCAAACCGCCCTTCCCCACCTGCCCCGCTGCCGCCAAGCATGTGCCGGTGCCGTCGTAGGCACCTTACGGCGCTGGTGATGGATGGGGGCTAATAATGGAAAATGTGGCGTCAGCTGTCCCGCTTCCCCGGGCACATTGTCCTGCAGCTGCGGGAGCTGGGGCTGGAGCAGGAAAAGACCCGCTGGCGTGGGGCGGGGGGTGGGGGGCCAAGGAATTTTTAACTTTCCAACAGCCGGTGGCGGCGGCCCCTGCGGTGCAGTTGACGTGAGATGAGTGCGGGAGGTCTCAGCCCGCTCCTGCCGGGGGAGGAGGCGATTGGCCCCGGCGCCGGTGGGCTCCCTGGGGAGGGGGCAAGGGCAGGCTGCCTCCTGCTTGCCACACGCTGCCTGCAGCCCTCGCCCACCCGCACGCGTGGTCTGCCCCTCGGACCACTGTTTGGAGGAGGCAGGGATGCTGCTGGGGTCCCTGCGGGGTGGCTGTGGCCGTGCTGGTGGCCAGTGGGTGCCAAGTGAAGCCCCTTCCCCACCACACGTGGGCTCCATCACCCCCAGTGCCGTGGGGTACCCGGGGTGCCCTTTCCCTGGATGCTTCATGTGGGGTGTGCAGAGGGCTCTGTGTCCAGGCATGGGTGCCCCTGGGGAGCAGAGGGGCTCAGGGGGGGACATGAGTCACCCTGAGGCCGTGGGGGTCCCGGCTGGGGAGGGGAAGGGGGGCAGAAGTTGGAGGTTTAGGGGCAGCCTTGTCCTGGGGGAGCCCTGGGCTCCCCAGACCGTGGCACATCCCGCTCCAGGCGCTGAATGGGACACGGCTGCACACCCCCATCCCCGAGCCAGAAAACAGCCTGGGGGGGGTCCCTGTGTCCCCCCATCTTTTTTTGGGGTGCCCCCCCCCCCCGCCAGCAAGCAAGTCTACTCCAGGCTAAAAGCTGGGAGGACAAGCCAGGGTGGGCAGCACCGTGCCCCCCCTGTTTTGGGAGGGGGGATCCTTATTATACACACCCCACACACCCCCCTTTTTTTCCCACCGGGGGAAGGAACTGCTTTGGGGGTACCCTGCCTGGAAAGGGGAGGAGGGGGGCGCATCCCCCATCCCTCCCGGGAGCGCAGTGGGAGCGGCCGAGGCGGAGGCGGCCACCCGCCACCCCTTGTCCCCCCCCCCCCTTGCCGCCGTCCCCACTCCTCCTTCCTCCTTCTCCTCCTCCTCCTCCTCTTCTCTCTCTCGCTGCACGCCGGGGCCGCCGTCACCGCGGGGGCCGGTACGGCGGAGGCCAGGCCTGGGCTCCATCGTCATCGTCATCATCATCATCTTCGTCTTGTCCCTCAGCGCGTGTGTGTGTGTGTGTGTGTCCCCCATCCCGAAACCCGCCGACCCCCGGGGCGAGCTCCATGGTGCGGGAAGGCGGCATGGCCCGTACCCCTTACAGCTCCACGCAGGACATCCAGATGGACGTCTTCGACAACGCCACCCTCCAGGTGACACCCCCGGGAATTTGGGGACGAGGAGGGGGGACTCTGCGTGGGTAGCATCGCGCGCAGCCCCAGGCTGCATGGTGGTGGTGGTGGGGGAGGGGGGTGAGCCCCTCCGCGTCCCAACCCCTACACCCGTACGGGGTGATTTCCACCCCCCAGCATGCAAAACGGGGTGCCCCCCACCCATAACCAAGGTACCCCGGGAGGGACCCCAAACGCAGGCACCCCCACCCCCCC
Source organism: Falco punctatus (assembly GCF_963210335.1). Lineage (NCBI taxonomy): Eukaryota > Metazoa > Chordata > Aves > Falconiformes > Falconidae > Falco > Falco punctatus. The sequence goes on along the minus strand of NC_137599.1, from coordinate 2,293,692 downwards.
CAACGCCAAGCATCCCATGGAAGGGGGTGTGCAGCCACCAGGTTTGGGGAATGTAGAGGGGGGGGGGTGTCTGTGTTGCTTGCTGTGTCACTGCTCCCCCCCCGCCCCGGGCTTTGCCCACCCACAGCACCCCAGGGTGGGTGGGTGGGTGCGGGGGGTGTTGCATGGCACCGGGAAACTTTCAGGAATTGGGAAAACTCGGCTGGGGTGCTGCCCCCCCACCCCAGCTTGTCCCCTTCAGCCTGGGGGTGGGGGGGAGAAGGGATGCGTCCCCGGCTGGTTCCAGTGGGGTGGGGGGCACCGCGGACCAGTGGAGCCCCTCACCCCCATGGTGTGGCTGGGTGCTGTCCCCCCTCCCCCGTGCACACCCCCACGGGGACAGACACCCCCTCCCCCTGTGGCAGCTTGGGGAGCATCGACCCCTTGGGGTGACAGTTTGGGGGGGGGACCAGGGGTGGAGGCACAGGCCCTGGCCGCATTCAGCCCCCCGGGTGGTAGCAGAGCTGGGTGTCTCCCCCACCTTGAGGGGGGGGGTCTCTGTGTGGCTACGGTGAACCCCGCACCGGCAGCGGGGCCACCATCCCCCCGTGGGGACCTGTGAAGCCCCAGCCGTGTCCATCCCCTGCTGGGAGCAGTGGATGGGGGATGGGGGGGGGGGCCTGGGGAGGGGGAGCTGGGGGCGAAGGACCTAAAAATATGCGGTGCTGCCGGGCAAGGGGACCACCCACCCCCCGGCTGGGTGGCAGCTGGGCCCAGCTGTCCCTCCGAGACACCAGGGAGGTGACAGCCCCGCTTGCCCCAGCATGTCCCAGCCTGTCTCCCCCCCCCAGGTGCCCCAGACCCATTGCCCCCCCACCCCCCCCCACCCCCCCAGGAGGTGCTGTGTGCAGGGGGGGCACTGGGGCATCCCTGTCTCCCCCAGTCCATCCCAGCAGAAGGCACTGGAGGAAGCGGGGGGGTCCCGCTGGGGTGCGGGGGGGGGGTCGGGGGGGTGCTGGCTGGCGGGGGGGTGCACACGTGGGGGTGCACCCCTTTACACGGAGCGTGCACGGGCAAGGGGACGGTGCTCGTGGGGGGGGGGGCATGTGTGCTCTGGCACTGGGGTGACACTGTGGGGTCGTGGGTGGGTGTGGGGTGCCCCCCGCCCCCCCCCCCCCCCCGCCATCCCCAGCGGCCACCTCGCTGGGGTGCTGCTGGTTGGGCTCTGGTTTGGCTGGGGCTAGGGGGGGGGGACAGGGAGTCTGGGGGCTGCAGCCGGGTTTCCCCCCAAATCCAATCAGCCCCACCGGCTCCATGGGGATCAAGGATCCAGCCCCCCCCCGATAAGGCGATGCTGGGTTCCTGGGGAGGGGGCTACGTGGCCCCCCCCAGCAGGGGGGCAACCCTATCCCCTTCCCTGCCTCAGTTTCCCTTCTCTCGCCCCCCAGGAGCTGGGTTTGCTTGCAGGGCAGGGGCGGAGGGTGCTGGAGCATCCCTGGCCGCTGGGGCTGGGGGGGCAGAGTTGCCCCCCGAGTCCTGGGGCTCCAGTGCTCCCCTCTTGCCCCCCCCCTCCCTCCCCCCTCTCCCTAGGGCAAGTACAGCAAGCGCAAGAGCCGCTTCAAGCGCTCAGACGGCAGCACCTCGTCCGACACCACCTCCAACAGCTTCGTCCGGCAGGTGACTGACGGGGGGTGGGGGGGGTGGGGGGGGCAGCTGTCCTGGGGGGTCCCAGGGGACCTGCCTGTCTCTGGGGGGCTTTTGTCCCCCCCCCCCCGGGGACCAAGGTGGGGGTCTGGGTTTGCAACCGAGCCTGGCCTGGGGAGAGTGGTGGCATTGCAAAGGCTGAGCCAGGCCTGGCTGTGCCCCCCGCCCCTGCCCTGGGGTGGGTGCTGAGGGGAGTGTGTGTGTGTCCCCCTCCCCATATTGGGAGTATTTGGGATTCTGTAGCCCCCAAAGGCTTCCCTGCCCCTCCTGGGGGGGGCCAGGCATGGGACGGAGCCCTGGCATCACCCAGCTGGCATCAGAGCCGCCCTCCCCAGCCCTCCCCACCAGCAGGGCTGCCGGCTTGGCAGCGGCCCCTGTGCCCCCCCCCCGGCCCCCACCCCCTGCTCGGCACCGGGCTAAATATACCCGGGGTGGCTGCGACCGTCCCAGGGCTGAAACCTGACCCACGGGTGCCCCAGCCCAGCGCCCGCCCGACGAGCCCCCAGCCCTGCCACCATGGAGATAGCCAGCAAAGACCACCCCGTCGCCCCGGTGAGCATCCCCCCCGCCCCCCCCAGCCCCACAGCCCCCCCGGCACCCGGGAAGTGCCCCCCTGGCACCCTCCCGTCCCGGCTTGCCTGGGTGCGGGGTCCCCCTTGGCTCCGTGGGGTTTGGAGTGGGTGGTCCCCGTGGGACCCGTGGGGTCTGTGGGGTGACTGGACCCTGGGTGACCCCTTCTCCGCCCCCCCCCCCCCAAAAGGCCCCTCCAGTCTCACCGTGGGGGCTGGGTGGCTCAGGAGGGGCCAGACCCCCAGCAGTGGCAGGAGATGGGGCAGCTGGTCTCTGCGCCGTGGTTTTTGGGGAGGGGGTCCCTGGGGGGGGCTGCTGTCCCATGGCTGGGGGTAGGGGTCTGTGCGAAGGAGAGCGGCCCCCACCTCCCCAGTGTTTGGAAAAGATGGGGCAAATTGGGGATGGGGGCTCCTCCAACCCTGGGGGGTCTGGTGGGGCTTAGGGGGTTGTAGGGGGGCTGGGGGGAGCCGAGCTCTGGGCAGCCGGGGCCTTCGCTCCCCCCGGCGGCACCCGCTGCCCTGGGGCTGGGGGATCCCGTGGGTCCCACCGCTGCCCCCCACCCCAGCTCCGGCCCCAGGGGCTGGGGGGTGAGCAGAGGGTCCCCGATCCCACCCCAGCTCCAGCCTTGTCCCGAGGTGACCCCGAGTCCCCCCGCAGCGCCCTTTCCCCTTGCCCATGGGACCCCTTTGGGGGGGACAGGGACAATGCCACCTCCGCCGGCCATCCCTGGGGTGGGGGGCAGCGGGGGGCAGCGGGCAGGCTGGGGGGGGGGGGTCCTGTTGCTTTCCCAGCTCTGCCGAGAGGCCCGGGGAGGCCGGCGGCAGCGGGACGGCAGCGGGCACCGGCTCGGTATCACGTTCCCTGCCGGAGCGGTGGGAACAGCTGCGCCAGCCCTCGGCCTGCCGTAACCCCGCCGGGATGCCACCGGGCAGGATTTGGCCCTGCCTGGGGAGGAGGCAGCTCCCAGCTTGCCCAGAGGCCACAATGATGGGCACAAAACCCCTAATGAGAGGGTCCCGGTAGGGGGAGAGGGCTGCGGGGTTGGTCTCGGGGCTGGGTTGCCCACTTTTAGGGGGGATGGGGGGGCGCTGGCACAGGCTGACCCCTCTCCCCCCTGTCCCAGGGCTCGGCGGAGTCCTACACCAGCCGCCCCTCGGACTCGGACGTGTCGCTGGAGGAGGACCGGGAGGCTCTGCGCAAGGAGGCTGAGCGCCAGGCCATGGCGCAGCTGGAGAAAGCCAAGGTGGGAGGGGGCTGGGCTGGAGCCCCCCCGCCTGTCCTCGCCTCCCTGGGTGCAGGCAGGTACACCTGCCACCCGCCTGGCCCCTCCGCACCCCCTGCCCTGGCAGGATGGGACCCGCTGCGGGAAGGGGCTGACCACAGGGACACCCACCCCCCACCGCTGTCCCTGCTCTCCATCCCCGTGGCTTCCCACGTTCTGAAGTGGTGGCTCCAGGACCACTGGGTGGCATCGGGAAGGCAGTGGGGTCTACTGGGTGGAACTGGGAGCCCGGACACCTGGGTTCTCACCTTGCCTGAGCACCCATCGTGCCTCTGAAGTGGTGGCCCCAGGACCACTGAGTGGCATCGGGAAGGCAGTGGGGTCTACTGGGTGGAACTGGGAACCTGGACACCCGGGTTCTCACCTTGCCTGAGCACCCATCGTGCCTCTGAAGTGGTGGCCCCAGGACCACTGAGTGGCATCGGGAAGGCAGTGGGGTCTACTGGGTGGAACTGGGAACCTGGACACCCAGGTTCTCACCTTGCCTGAGCACCCATTGTGCCTCTGAAGCGGTGGCCCCAGGACCACTGGGTGGCATTGGGAAGGCAGCAGGGTCTACTGGGTGGAACTGGGAGCCCGGACACCTGAGTTTGTACCTTGCCTGAGCACCCATCGTGCCTCTGAAGTGGTGGCCCCAGGACCACTGGGTGGCATCGGGAAGGCAGTGGGGTCTACTGGGTGGAACTGGGAACCTGGACACCCGGGTTCTCACCTTGCCTGAGCACCCATCACACCTCTGCTGTGGGCTGAGGGCAATTAGCTTAATGAACCCTTCGTTAGCTCCTGGGGCACCGTGGCCACAGTGTCCCCAGCGTGAGCGGCTGTGCCATGGTGCCTGTGGGAGCCAAGCCAGCCCACCAGCACCGGCACCTGCTGGCTCTTGCTGGAGGGGGGGTCTCTCTGGTTTGAGGGGGGGGTGGGGGAAGATGCTGAGCACTCTCCTGTTGGCAGACGAAGCCGGTGGCGTTTGCCGTGCGGACGAACGTCGGCTACAACCCATCGGCCAGCGACGACATGCCGGTGCAGGGCATGGCCATCTGCTTCGAGCCCAAAGATTTCCTGCACATCAAGGAGGTGGGGAAGGGGCTGGGGGGTGGCAGCCCCGGGGGTGGGGGTTTGGGGGTTTCAGGCATTCCCTGCCCTCTCCCATCCTTTGCAGAAATACAACAACGACTGGTGGATCGGGCGGCTGGTGAAGGAGGGCTGCGAGGTGGGCTTCATCCCCAGCCCCGTCAAGCTGGAGAACATGCGGCTGCTGCAGGAGCAGAAGATGAGGCAGAACCGCCTGAGCTCGAGGTGGGGCTCACCCCCGACCCCCCCCACCCCCCCCCAGCCCACTAATCCCCCCCTACCCCTGCCCACCTCTCTGTGCTTCTCCCATCCAGCAAATCGGCGGATAACTCCAGCTCCAGCCTGGGTGATGTGACGGGGACCCGCCGGCCCACCCCCCCGGCCAGCGGTAAGAGTGTCCGGGGTCCCCGCAGCCCCTGGCCTGAGCGGGGCCGGTCTGGCTTGGGGTCTCCCTCCCCTCTGTGCTGGGTAACCCCCCCTCATCCGCAGCTCTGGCCCCTCCGGGTGCAGGCCCCCTCCCCTTGGGGACCCCCTCCTTCTCCCTCCCCACCCCTCCCGCTCCTCCCAGCCCCACCGTTTCCATTTTTCCCTTCTTCCATCGCCATTATCACTCTTCTTTTCTCCCCCCTCCTCCCTGGCTCCGGCTGCCCCTCCGTCCCCAGGTGCCCTGGACATGCCTAGCTTTGCCTTTGACCCTGATGAGTTAGAGGAGGAGGCGGCAATGGAGACCCACCACTCCCCTAAGAGTAGTGTGAGCAGTGTCACCACCCCCCCCGCCCACACCAAGCGCATCCCCTTCTTTAGGAAGGTAATGGCACCCGCCGCCCCCCGCGCTCGCCTGCTGCACCCTGCCTGCCCTAACACTGCCTGGGAGGGCTGGTGGGGGCACCCACGGGGGGCCGGGGGCCACGTGCAGCCCGAGCACCCTGCCTGCGCCCCCACAGCGTGTCCCTGTGCCGCAGCATGGGCATGAGCGTCTGCGGGGGACGGGACGGCCACGGTGTCCCCTGTGCACCGGGGAGGGGGGGGGGGGGGGGGCGGGGCAGGCTGTGGCTGTGTACCCCTCATGGGCCATGGGATGGATCAGTCCGTGGCTGTGTCCCCCCATGTTCCATGGGATGGATCAGTCCGTGGCTGCCTCCCCCCATGTTCCGTGGAATGGATCAGTCCGTGGCTGTGTCCCCCCCTGTTCCATGGAATGGATCAGTCTGTGGCTGCCTCCCTCCATGGTCCATGGAATGGATCAGTCCGTGGCTGTGCCCCCCCATGTTCCATGGGATGGATCAGTCCGTGGCTGCCTCCCCCCATGTTCCGTGGAATGGATCAGTCCGTGGCTGTGTCTCCCCCCGTTCCATGGAATGGATCAGTCCGTGGCTGCCTCCCTCCATGGTACATGGAATGGATCAGTCTGTGGCTGTGCCCCCCCATGTTCCATGGGATGGATCAGTCCGTGGCTGCCTCCCCCCATGTTCCGTGGAATGGATCAGTCCGTGGCTGTTTCCCCCCCCTGTTCCATGGGATGGATCAGTCCATGGCTGCCTCCCCCCCCCCCCCGTGTTCCATGGGATGGATCAGTCCGTGGCTGTGTCCCCCCCAATGTTCCATGGGATGGATCAGTCCGTGGCTGCATCCCCCCATGTTCCATGGGATGGATCAGTCCGTGGCTGTGTCCCCCCCCTTTTCCATGGGATGGATCAGTCCGTGGCTGCCTCCCCCCCGTGTTCCATGGGATGGATCAGTCCGTGGCTGCGTCCCCCCATGTTCCATGGGATGGATCAGTCCGTGGCTGCCTCCCCCCATGTTCCATGGAATGGATCAGTCCGTGGCTGTGTCCCCCCATGTTCCATGGGATGGATCAGTCCATGGCTGCCTCCCCCCATGGTCCATGGGATGGATCAGTCCGTGGCTGCCTCCCCCCGTGGCCCACGCGATGGGTCAGCCCGTGCCCCGCACCCAGTTGCCTGGGGTCCCCCAGTGTGCGCATGGTGTGTGCCAGCACGGCCGGTGTCTGCCTCCCCCGCGAATGGGAATGGACTGGTCCTTCCCCCTAAACCGGGCAGAAGCTGAGGGGGTTTGGGTGCAACCACAGCCAAAGCTGGGGGGGGGGGAGGGGGTGGGGGGATGCAGCTGCAAAGGCTTGTGGGGACGAGCAGGACTTGGGGGGGGGGGGGAAACTCCCCCACCCCCCTCTCCAGCCCCCCCCGATCTGCCGCTTGCACCCCAAATCTAACCAAGAGCAGGGCGATGCTTCATGTGAAGCATCCTCATGGAGCAGCCCCCGGGGGGGGCCACACACAGCCCTGGAGCAGCCCCCCCGGGGGCCACGCGCACCCCCGGCCCCCCCAGCCCAGCTCGGTGCCCCCGCGCCCCCCGCCCGCCGATAACACGCATGCCTTGTTTGTCTTCTCTTGCCCCCCCCCCACCCCGGCCCCACGCGGCCTCTCGGGACGTAGTGAAGCAGAAGCAGAAATCGGTGAGTAGCGGCAGGACCCCCCCCCGGGAGGGCCCGTGGGGAGGGGGTGGGGTGCCCCTTGCTTGCAGCCCCCCCCCCCCCCTTCCATCCCCAGAGCTGCCCCATGGGGGAAGCTGAGCATCCCGCACCGCCCCCCGCCCCCAGCCCCCCTAACGCCAGGCTTCGCCCCCCAGGCCGAGCACGTGCCCCCGTACGATGTGGTCCCCTCCATGCGGCCCATCATCCTGGTGGGGCCATCGCTGAAGGGCTACGAGGTGAGGAGTTGGGGGGACATGGCGGGGGGAGGGGCAGGTCTGGGGGGGGACGACCTCAGCCCCACGCTTTCTCCCCCTCCCCAGGTCACGGACATGATGCAGAAAGCCCTCTTCGACTTCTTAAAGCATCGCTTTGATGGCAGGTGAGACAGGCGGCTGCGTGGCCGGGGGGCCCTAACCCCATGGGGGGGGCCCTAACCCCGGGGGGGGATCCCTGGCCCCATAGAGGGACCCTTAACCCCATGAGGGGGGACACCCTTAATCTCATAGAGGGACCATTAACACCGTGGAGGACCTCTAACCCCATAGAGGGACCCTAAACCCCATGGGGGACCCCTAACCCAACAGGGAGACCCCTAACCCCATAGAGGGACCCTAAACCCCATGGGGGGCTCCTAGCCCCATAGGGGGACCCCTGATCCTGTGGGGGACCCCTAACCCAACAGGGAGATTCCTAACCCCATAAAGGGACCCTAAACCCCATGGAGGACCCCTGACCCCACAGAGGGACCCTAAACCCCATGGGGGACTCCTAGCCCCATAGGGGGACCCCTAATCCTGTGGCGGACCCCTAACCCAACAGGGAGATTCCTAACCCCATAGAGGGACCCTTAACCCCATGGAGGACCCCTGACCCCACAGGGGGACCCCTAACCCAACAGGGAGATTCCTAACCCCATAGAGGGACCCTTAACCCCATGGAGGACCCCTAACCCCATAGAGGGACCCCTAACCCCATAGAGGGACCCTAAACCCCATGGAGGACCCCTAACCCCATAGAGGGACCCTAAACCCCATGGAGGACCCCTGACCCCACAGAGGGACCCCTAACCCCATAGAGGGACCCTAAACCCCATAGAGGGACCCCTGACCCCATAGAGGGACCCCTAACCCCATAGAGGGACCCTAAACCCCATGGAGGACCCCTAACCCCATAGAGGGACCCTAAACCCCATGGAGGACCCCTGACCCCATAGAGGGACCCCTAACCCCATAGAGGGACCCTAAACCCCATGGAGGACCCCTGACCCCACAGAGGGACCCCTAACCCCATAGAGGGACCCTAAACCCCATAGAGGGACCCCTGACCCCATAGAGGGACCCCTAACCCCATAGAGGGACCCTAAACCCCATGGAGGACCCCTAACCCCATAGAGGGACCCTAAACCCCATGGAGGACCCCTGACCCCATAGAGGGACCCCTAACCCCATAGAGGGACCCTAAACCCCATGGAGGACCCCTAACCCCATAGAGGGACCCTAAACCCCATGGAGGACCCCTGACCCCACAGAGGGACCCCTAACCCTGTGGGCTCAGCCCTGCCCCGTGGTTCGCACTGTTGGGGGGCTCTCCCGTGGGGAGCAGGAGTCCTGTGGCTCCAGCTCCAGGCAGCCCTGTGCATGTGTGGAAGGAGGGTCCCATCCTGCCCCCCAGGGGGTGGGGGTGTACATGGGGAGGGGGGCTTGCACCCACCGTTGCTCCCCCCACCGCCTCGTGCCCTCTCCATCTTGCAGGATCTCCATCACGCGGGTGACGGCCGACATCTCCCTGGCCAAACGCTCCGTCCTGAACAACCCCAGCAAGCACACCATCATCGAGCGCTCCAGCACGCGCTCCAGCCTGGGTAAGGCAGCGCCCCATGCTGAGCCCCCCGCCCGGGCAGCGGGACCCCCCCCTCCCTCCCCCTCCCCCCAAGCCTCCATCTGTATCATCAGCCTGGCAGCCTCCCAGCGCCCAGCCCGTCCGTCCCGGGGTGCTCGTCCTGCCAGTGCCAGGGCACGGTTGATGGGGGTGGGGGGTGGGGGTGACTAACAACACGGGGGGGACCCCCAGAGCCGTGTGCTCCCCCCAGCTGGTTTAACTCAGCCTCTCCCCCCTCCTCCTCTTTTCTCTTCTCTGTTGCGTTTTTCTTTCCTTTTTCTCCTTTCCTTTGGGTTTCCTCCCCTCCGCGCCGCTTCCTCCCTCCCCTGCTCCTGATACAGATGTCTTGGGTATGTAGCTTGGACCCAGCGGGACCCCTGGCAGCCCCCTGCCCGGGGGGGGGGGGGGGGGGGCAGTGGGGGATGTGTCCCCTTGGATCCCCGTCCTCCCTGCCTGGCCGTGACCAGGCTCTGGGATGCAGTGGGGTCTGGCCACAGTCTGAGGGTTGAGGACCCCCCTGGTCACACAGCCCCATCTGCCCCCCCACCCCCCCCAAGTGTTTGTGGTCCAGGGGGCTTTGCCCCTTCCTCACCCAGCCGGTGCTGGTGCTGGGACCCCACTGCCACCTCCCTCCTGCAATGAAGCCCCCCACCCCTGGGGCTGGGGTGGCACGGCCAGGTCCCAGTACGAGACACCTCCTGGACCTGTCTCCATCCCCGTGTCACATCTCCCGGCAGTTGTCCCCCACGTGCTTGCCCATCCCCCCTGCACTGTCCCCCTGACCCTCGCTCTCCCCCTGCCCTGGCAGCCGAGGTCCAGAGCGAGACCGAGCGCATCTTCGAGCTGGCCCGGACGCTGCAGCTGGTGGCCTTGGATGCTGACACCATCAACCACCCGGCCCAGCTGGCCAAGACATCCCTGGCCCCCATCATTGTCTACATCAAAATCACCTCCCCCAAGGTGGGTGCGGGCCCCAGGGTGGGCGGGGGGCTGGGCAGCGGGGGGGGGGGGGCGGGGGCTGGGTCCCAGTAGCCACCCTGGGCTGCCCTGTCCTGCCCCAGGTGCTGCAGCGGCTGGTGAAGTCCCGGGGCAAGTCTCAGGCCAAGCACCTCAACGTGCAGATGGTGGCCTCCGACAAGCTGGCGCAGTGCCCGCCTGTGAGTATGCCCCGCCCTGACCCCGCCCTGCCACGCCCTGACCCCGCCCTGCCATGCCCTGAGCCCACCCCAGCACCTGCCCAGCCTCTGCCACTGCTCTGCCCTGGTCCACAGGCTCCACCCTGACCCATTGGTCCCATCATGTTCTACAGGTCCCACCATGGTCTATGGTTTCCCACCATGGTCTATAGGTTCCCACCATGGTCTATAGGTTCCCACCATGGTCTATAGGTTCCCACCATGGTCTATAGGTCCCACCATGGTCTATAGGTTCCCACCATGGTCTATAGGTTCCCACCATGGTCTATAGGTCCCACCATGGTCTACAAGTCTCACCATGGTCTATAGGTTCCCACCATGGTCTATAGGTCCCACCATGGTCTACAGGTCCCACCATGGTCTGTGGTTTCCCACCATGGTCTACAAGTCTCACCATGGTCTATAGCTTCCCATCATGGTCTATAGGTCCCACCATGGTCTATAGGTTCCACCATGGGTCCAGAGGCCCCGCCCTGCCCCATGACCTCCTCCCACCCCCAGGAGATGTTCGACATCGTGCTGGATGAGAACCAGCTGGAGGAGGCCTGTGAGCACCTGGCCGAGTACCTGGAGGCCTACTGGAAGGCAACGCACCCCCCCAGCAGCAACCCCCCCAACCCGCTGCTGAACCGCACCATGGCCACCGTCGCCCTGGCCGCCAGCCCCGCGCCCGTCTCCAACCTCCAGGTACAGGTGCTCACCTCCCTGCGCAGGAACCTGGGCCTCTGGGGGCGCGGGGGCACCGAGACCACCCCCAGCCCCCCCACACCCCTCGAGGAGCACGCGCTGTGAGGCAGCAGTGGGGACGCGCACACCCACCCCCCACCCTCAGGGACCTCCCCCGGGAGCGGGGTCCCCCCAGGGGTCCTGTAGCCCCCCCGCCAGGCGTGGGACCCTCCCCGGGATTGCCTCCCCTGGGGACCTGCTCCCCGCTCCCCCCCCCAAGGTTTGGGGCCACCCCTGGGAGCGGGTCCCCCAGGGGAACTGCAGCCCCCAGGTTTTGGGCTACCCCTGGGTTCGGGGCCCCCCAGGTTTTGGGGACACCCCTGGGATCAGGGTCCCCCAGTTTTGGGGCCACCCCTGGGAGCGGGGCCATCCTGGGGAGCTGCAGCCCCCCTGGATGGGACTGTCCCTGGAATCGCCCCCCCCCCCCCCCCCCCCCGGGGACCTGCTCCCCTCCCAGGATTGCGGCCGCCCCCAAGATCGGCCCCTGGGACCTGCTCCCTGCCAGGGACTGGTGTCATCCGAGGGCTGGGGTCTCTCTGGGGACCTGTGCCCCCTCCCAGGCCTGGAACTCCTCTGGGGATCGCCCCCCCCCCCCAGGATCTGCCCCCTGGGAGTGGGGGTCCCCTCTGTGCCTCCCTGGGGGCTGCCGGGGTGCCGGGACCCCCACTCCCACGCAGCTCTGGGGGAGCCACAGCGGAGGTGGGGGCTTACGGGGTGTCCTGCTGTGGGCGAGGGCTGGCTGGGGAGGGGGTGCAGAGCCCTGTCCCCCTGTGGGGGTCCCCACCGCCCGCCCCCCAGGGCAGGAGGCAGAGGAGGGACGCGTGTCCTGTGTGGTCTGTCGCTAATTCTTCCAGCGAGCGGGACGCTGCTGGCGTGCAGCCCCCACCCCACAGCCCTTCCTGCGCCGCTCTCCCCCCCTTCTCGCCCCCCGTTACCCCCTCCCTGTCCCCCGTTACCCCCTCCCAGCCCTGTCCCTGCCTCGGCAGCCCCCCCCCTCCCCCGCCGGTGCTGTTTGGTGGTGGGCTGAGACCTGCTGCCGTCGTGCCCTGAGCGAGCGGCGCAGTACGGGCAGGCCAGGCTGGGCAGGAGCGCATGTGTGTCCCCCCCAGCAGCCCCCCAGCTAACCCACCCCCCCACTAACCCCCCCGGCCCTCCGTCTGGCCCTCCTTGCACGGTGTGGTTGCTTCTCCTAACCAGGGTCCCTACGTAGTGCCCGGGGAGCCGCCGCGCGAGGGGGAGCACGGCCGCCTCCGGCAGGGCCCGGGCGAGGTGGGGGGCCACGGGCAGAGCCGCCCCCTCCCGCCGCCCGCCCGCCCGGCCCCCCGCAGCCTGTCCCGCCAGGACACCTTCGACTCGGAGACCCCAGGCAGCCGGGATTCGGCCGGCACGGAGCCCGGGGATTCCTGCTGCATGGACATCGAGACAGACCCCGGTGAGGAGGAGCCGCCGGGGCCCCCCGGGGCTGGACCCCGTGGCCCCCCCGGCCACCAGCACCCCGGTGCGTGGGATGGGGCTGAGCCCGGGCGTGAGGGCGGGGGGCTGCGGGGCCGAGCCAAGGGCCAGGACCACCGCTACTGCCCCGACGCGCCGGAGACCCTCGAGCAGAGCGACGTGGAGGGCTGGGGACACGATGTTTACATTCGCTAGGGTGAGGGGGGGCAGGCAGGGGAGGGACACCCCCCCCCAAGTTCCAACTTAGGGGTGGGGGACAGCCCCACTGGTTGCCTTTGTGCCCCCCCCCCCGAGCTTGGCCAGCTGTGAAGTGGGGACACCCTGTTTTGCCCTGGGGGCTCCCCCTGCCCTGCTCTTTGGTGAGGGGGGGGGTCTCCCCCCTCTGCCGCAGCCCCCCAGCATCTTACGGTGCCTGGGGTCCTCCCTGCATGGCAGGGAAAGCAAGTGACCAAAGGGGACCCCGGGGGCTCTGCCCGCGGCCGGCGTGTCCCTGCCCCCCCGGCACAGTGTGGGGGGGCCACGTTCCCCACCCAGCCCTTGCCTGCTGGCTGCCCGCCCCCCCGGGTGCCCCCGCTTCTCCATGGTGCTGTTTGCCCCCCCCCCCCCCCCCCCAGCTGCAGGGGGACCCCTGAGCTGGTCATGGCATTGGGGGGGGGGGGGGGTGTCCCTGCCAGCTGCCCCCCACCCTTCCAGCCAGTGCCTGCAGCCTGGCACTGCACCCCTGCAGGGCTGCGACCCACAGCCCCCCCTGCCCCCCCGGTAGCTGGGGGGGGGGCGGCTGCATGCGTGTGCGGTGTGTGCAAGGCTTTGGGTGCTCCGGTGGTGGAAGGGTCACCGCTGCCCCAAGCCGTGCCCCCCCCTCGGGGTACTACCTGCCCGGGGCGGGGGGGGGGGGGGGGTGCATTTTGCATGTGTTTGCCTTGGAAGGGCTCTGCCTGAATTTGGGGGGGGGAAATCTGAGCCAGTTTGGGGGGGTCTAACACGTGCTAACAGCTGCCCAGCCCTGGCCTGCCGCAGCAGCACCTAGAGGGTCCCTCTGCCCTGGGGGGGGGCCCGTGCCGCCTCCCCTGGCCCTGGGGGCACTGGGGTGCACCAGGCAGTGCCAGGCCCCTGCCCCTCCATCCCCCCCCCCCTCCCTGCCGTGCCACCCCCGCCCCCACCGTGCCTGTCTGCTCTTGCCCCGTCTGGTCCGGCTGTGTCCGTCCGTGTGTCCGTGAGCCTGTCTGTCCGCCCCCCCCCCCCCAGCACCCCTGGAGCACCGCCTTCTGCGCCCACCCTGGGGCATCCCTCGGCCCCCCCACCTCTGCAGTGGGGGGGGGGTCGGGGGGGGGTGGGTCACCACACCAGGGTGGGGACACCCCACATCCAGCCCTCACCGTGGGGCTGGGCTTGCCCTACTTCTGGGGCAGCCCCTTGTGTCCCCCCACCCCCCACCCCACCCCCACACACACCCACCCCCCCTCCCCGGGGCAATGCTGGGGGTCCCGGGGGTCACTGCCTTACCCAGACCACCAGCCTTGCCAGCCCAGGTCGGGGGGGCGCCCAGCTCTGCTGCTGCCAAGCCACCTCCGCCCATCGTGTGCCTCAGTTTCCCCTTTTTTTTTGGAGGGGGGGGACTCGGTGTCACTGCCTGCCAAGTGCTTTGAGACCCGCCTGCCCCGGCGTTTGCCCCTGTGGTGACCAGGGTCCAGGGTCCGGGCAGTGGGCCCCCCCCCCCAGGCCCTCCCCCGGGCAGAGGGGACGCCCCTTATTTATGTCACTCCACAAATTTTATTTAAAAACCCGACAAAGTGTATTTTATTTATTTATTCTCGTTGGTGTGTGGGGGGACTCGCCCCGCTCGCTTGGTTCTTTGTAATAAACATTTCGGTGAGACCTGCCCCATGGCTGTGCCTGGGGGGGGGGGGGGGCTGGGGGGGGGGGCACAAGGGGGTCCGGAGCCGGAGCTGAGACCGGGCACAACTCAGCTCTGCAGTGACTCCCTACGTCTCTCCCTGGGGTGGCCCTTCAGTGGGTGCCTGGGGAGGGGGCGCGGGACGGGACAGGGAGCAGGGACCTGCCCGGCTCCTGGGAAGGGGGGAACCCCCGCAGCAGGGGTTGGGGGGGGGGGGGGGTCCTGCCGCCCCGATGCCAGGGTGATGGTCGCCGGCAGCGGCCGGGCTCTGTGGGCACTCGGCCGGTTTTTCGGCGCTGGGCCAGCTCCTGCCACCCTGTTTTTAGGGAATAAATCCGTCTGCGGTGGCTCAGGGCTGCCGGCACCTCCACTCGCTCTTCTCCGGCCGGTACTCGAACGCCTTCCTGCGGAGGGGACACGGGGACATTGGTGGCACCTTGGTCCCTGCCCCAGTCCATCCTTCCCCTGCGCCAGGGTGGGACCCCCTCCCCCTGCCCGCCTCGGGGGACCCCGGCACCCCCGTACTCACTCTCGCCCGGGCCCGGTGGGCCGGCAGACCAGCCCGGCTTGGCAGGGGCAGACCTGGTTGATGCTGAAGGCCAGACCCCCGGGGGGCACGTGGCAGCTCTGGGCCAGCGCCAGCCGCCGCTGGCACACCGCCTCGCCGTGCCGCCGTGCGCAGCACCCGCCCGCGCCGCAGTCCTCGTCCCGCTGGCACCGAGCTCCTGGCGGGGCACAACGAAAGGTCAGGGGATGGGGGGGGAACCCCTTGTCCCCAGGCTGGGGGGGGGGGGGGGGGGGAAGGACAAGGATGGAGCTGCAAGGGCTGGGAATGCCCCCGGTGCCTGTCGGCTCAGCACCCAGCCCCGCCGGCACCGCGTCCGTCCCCCAGCTCCCAGGGTTGTTCCCGGTGTCTCCCCACAGTCCCGATGCCGTCCCGGATTCCCGCTCACCCTCCTGCCCGTCGGGCACGGGCTGCTGGCACTTCCCGAACATGCAGAGCAGGCCGTGGGCGCAGTGGGTGTCGCGGCGGCAGTACTGCCCCACCGGGCGCGCGGGCAGGCACAGCCCAAAGTGCTCATCGCAGAAGTACCCGTGGGTGCAGGGGGTGGCCGGGCTGCATGCTGTCACCTGTGCGGGGGAACACGGCGTGTCAGGGCACCATCCCCCACCCCATTCTCATCCCTAATCCCATCCCTGACCCCAATTCCCATCCCAGCCCCCACCCCATCCCTGACCCCATCCCTAATTGCATCCCCAATCCCATCCCCATCCCTAATGGCATCCCTGACCCCATCCCCATCCCTGACCCCATCGCCCATCCCAGCCCCAGCCCCAACCCCATCCCCAACGGCATCCCCGACCCCATCCCCATCCCTAATGGCATCCCTGACCCCATCCCCATCCCTGACCCCATCCCCATCCCTGATCCCATCCCCATCCCTGATCCCATCGCCCATCCCAGCCCCATCACCAATCCCACCTCTGACCCCATCCCCATCCCTGACCCCATCCCCATCCCATCCCATCCCTGACCCCACCCCCAACTCCAGGACAGGCAGAAAACAGCAGCACGAAGCAAAGGCCGTTGCCGTGGGCACGTTTGGGGGGCAGCCGGGAGTTCCGCAGCGCTCGGGGGAATGGGGTGACCCCTCCCCGCGCACACAGCACCCCACCTCCCACCAGCTGCTCCCGGGTTTTGGTTTTTTTTTGTTTGTTTGTTTGTTTTTTTGGGTTTTTTTTTTTCTCGGGAAAAGAGAACGCGGGGGCGGCGGGGGGGGGGAGCACGCGGCGCGGCTGCGGGAGCCCGTAAAAGTCCTGCTCCAGGTGAGGCTCGAACTCACAACCTCGGCATGGCTCCGCGTACTGCCCTATAAGTACCGCGCGCTGACCGATTGCGCCACTGGAGCGCCCGGCGCCGCCCGCCGCGGCCGCGCTCCCTCCCGCCGGGGCCGCCCCGCTCCCGCCCCGGCCACAGACCGACTGCAAACGCGGCTCCCGCACCAGCCGCGACACCGACTCCTGCCCCTGCGCCCGCACCAGCTCCAACCCCAGCTCCCGCTCCCGTACCCACCGCTGCGCCCACACCAGCTCCAACCCCAGCTCCTGCTCCCGTACCCACCGCTGCGCCCACACCAGCTCCAACCCAGCTCCTGCTCCTGCTCCCACACCAGTTCCTGCTCCTGTACCCACCACTGCTCCCTCCCTGCTCCCACACCAGCTCCTGGTCCTGCTCCCACACCAGTTCCTGCTCCTGTACCCACCACTGCTCCCTCCCTGCTCCAACCCCAGCTCCTGTTCCTGCTCCCACACCAGCTCCTGCTCCTGTACCCACCACTGCTCCCTCCCTGCTCCAACCCCAGCTCCTGTTCCTGCTCCCACACCAGCTCCTGCTCCTGTACCCACCACTTCTCCCTCCCTGCTCCCACACCAGCTCCTGATCCTGCTCCCGGTCCTGCTCCTGTACCCACCGCTGCTCCCACACCAGCTCCAACCCCAGCTCCTGCTCGCTCCTGTACCCACTGCTGCTCCTGCTTCTGCTGCAACCCCAATTCCTGCTCCCACCCCTGCTCCCACCCCAGCTCCCGCTCCTATACCCACCGCTGCTCCTGCTTGCAACTCCAGCTCCTCCCCCCCCCGCCCTGCAACCCCAGCTCCCGCCCTGGCTGTAACCTCCCCTCCCACCCCTGCTGCAACTGCACCCCCTCCTCCTCTCCCCCAGGGATACCCCCGGAGTGTGGGGGGGGGGGGGAGCACCCACCACTCACCTCCTCCAGGTTGTCCCCAGGGCCAGCGCTTCTGCCCAGCGCGGCTTCCTCGGGCAGGTGCTGGGGCAAGGAGTACATCCAGGCCCAGAGGTGGCCCGAGGCGGCGGGCAGGAGCGAGGCGAGGAGGCAGAGGATGGCTGGAGACATCATCGTGCTGCCGGCAGGTGATGCTGGGGTGCTTGGGCCAGGGGCGCTGGGTATATGTAGCCCCCTGCTTATCTTGGCCCCTGCTGCTAAAACTGTTTGCCCACCTAATGGGGAAGGAGGAGGCAATCAGGGTTTAAGGGATTAACATAATTGCCAGCCTTCCCCTGGCTGGGTGCTACAGCCCCAAAGTAAACGGCCCCCTCCAAGCAGTCTGGCTCCAGCGCCTGGGCGGCTCCAGCGCAGCCCCTGGGCAGCCTGGGGTGCCCTGAGTCCCCACCACCCCCTTTGGTCCCCCCATGGCTTGGGATGGTGGTGGGTACCAGCACCTGGGGTGTCCTGGGTCCCTGCCACCCCCTTTGGTCCCCCCATGGCTTGGGATGGCAGTGGGTGCCAGCATCCAGGATGTCCTGGGTCCCCCCATGGCTTGGGATGGTGGTGGGTACCAGCACCTGGGGTGTTCTGTGTCCCCACCAGCCCCTCGGGTCCCCTCCCCCAGGATGGCCGTGGGTGCCAGCACCCGGGGTGTCCTGTGTCCCCCCCAGCCCCTCAGGTGTCCCCCCTCAGGATGGCGGTGGGTGCCAGCACCCAGGGTGTCCTTTGTCCCCACCAGCCCCTCAGGTGTCCCCCCCCCAGGATGGCGGTGGGTGCCAGCACCCAGGATGTCCTGTGTCCCCACCAGCCCCTCAGGTGTCCCCCCTCAGGATGGCGGTGGGTGCCAGCACCCTTCCAGCCACCGAACGGCTCCATGCAACTGTGGCTTCAGTTCCCAGCTTTGTTCCTCCCCCCCCCCCCCCCCCCCCGTGCTGGTGGGACACAGAGGGCAGCAGGGCCAAGGGGGAGGCGGAAGGGGGGAGCGGGGGGCAAACGCTGGTACCCCCAGGAAGGACGGCGGTGGGCACACAGATGGCATCCCACCTGTGTTTTGTCACACACACACCCCCGCCACCCCCTGCGTACACACGGCTCCGGGGGTGACGGGCTTTGCACCTTCCCTAACAACTTTGCAAACGAGGTGTTTGCGGTCCCGGCCCTTATCTGGCACCGGTGGCTGGGCAAACCCGCCGGTGGCCCCCCCCTGAGCGGATCCCCCAGACAATGCCACTGCCGTGTCCCCAAACAGGCGGGGGGTCTTAGCCAGGGCCACCTCATGCTCCCCCCCAACCTCTCCAATACACTTTGCAGCGGGAAGAGCCACCCCAGGGCTGGATCCCAGTTGCCAGACTGTGGTACGGGGGCTGTGACAACGCTCCGGGTGGGTTTTGTCCCCAGGGGTAGCCGGGGTAGGACCTGGGGGCTCGCTGGGACTGGGGGGCACCAGGGTCTCCCCTCCTTCAGGCTCCAGAGACGCATCCTGCTGCGGGGAGGGACATCACCCACCCCTGGGGTTTGGTTTCCCCATGGTGCTGCTGCCCTGGGCGATTCCCCTGCCTTTGTGCCTCAGTTTCCCCATCTGTAGGAAGGCAGGCCGGGGGGCTGCAGGGGGGGGGGCGTGGGGAAGCGGGGCAGCTCAGCGAGGGGATGCTCCAGGCTGGTCGCTGGAAAACCAACGTGGCTGCTTGTACCGTGGTCATAGAATCGTTTTGGTTGGAAAAGACCTTGGAGATCATCAAGTCCATCACCAAACCGCGGCGCTCCGCTCCGCATCCAAGCGGCTTTTAAACCCCTCCAGGGCTGGTGGCTCCACCAGCTCCCTGGGCAGCCGGTGCCAGGGCTTGAGCATCCTTCCCACGCGGAAATTTTTCCTAATATCCAATATAACCCTCCCGTGGTGCAATTTGAGGCCCGTTTCCTCTTGGCCTGCCACTTGTGACCCGGGGTCCCCCCAGCCCCCTTGTCCCCGTGCCGCAGGCGGGTGCTGAGGATGCCGGATGCGGCCCCGCGTGTTTGCGCAGCGGCTCAGGCAGCAAATATTGACCTTGCTCCTGGGGCGCAGCCACGGCTGCTCCCCCCATCCGTCCCCCGCTGGGCGCTCGCCCCAACTCTGCCGTCTCCGGCTAATCCCCCCCAGCCCCACAGAGGCCCCGCACAGCACCTCTGCTCCCCCCAAACCCTTGGGGGTCCTCCGGCAGCTCGGGGGGGGGGTGGGAGGGGGCGTGCACCCCCGGAGCCCTGCGGTGGGATGCGCAGCCTGGGCCTGCGTTGCAGGAAACTCGGGGTCCAGCTCCATCCCCCTCTCTGCAGATGGGGTGTCAGGGCTGATGGTGCCACAGCTCCCCCCGCCCCCCCCCCCCCCAATTGCTGAGGCTGGGGGCATCAGGGCTGATGGTGCCACAGCTCCCCCCACCCCCCCTCCCCAATTCCTGAGGCTGGGGGTGTCAGGGCTGATGGTGCCACAGCTCCCCCCGCCCCCCCTCCCCAATTGCTGAGGCTGGGGGTGTCAGGGCTGATGGTGCCACAGCTCCCCCCGCCCCCCCTCCCCAATTGCTGAGGCTGGGGGTGTCAGGGCTGATGGTGCCACAGCTCCCCCCGCCCCCCCTCCCCAATTGCTGAGGCTGGGGGTGTCAGGGCTGATGGTGCCACAGCTCCCCCCGCCCCCCCTCCCCAATTGCTGAGGCTGGGGGTGTCAGGGCTGATGGTGCCACAGCTCCCCCCGCCCCCCCTCCCCAATTGCTGAGGCTGGGGGTGTCAGGGCTGATGGTGCCACAGCTCCCCCCGCCCCCCCTCCCCAATTGCTGAGGCTGGGGGTGTCAGGGCTGATGGTGCCACAGCTCCCCCCGCCCCCCCCAATTGCTGAGGCTGGGGGTGTCAGGGCTGATGGTGCCACAGCTCCCCCCGCCCCCCCTCCCTCCAATTGCTGAGGCTGGGGGTGAGTGCGGGGGCCAGATCCTGCTCTGCCCCACACCCTCCCGGGGGGGGGGGGGGGCGCCATGTGTGCTGTGCGAGATGGGGGGGGGGTGTGTGCGCGTATGAGAGTGCGTGTGCACTGCGGCGGGTGAGCGTGGAAACACACGCGTGTGCAAGAGCCCGGCGTGTGACGCTGCGGGTATGACAGCCAGGCAGCATGGCTCCCGCACCGGGGGTATAGCTCAGTGGTAGAGCATTTGACTGCAGATCAAGAGGTCCCCGGTTCAAATCCGGGTGCCCCCTTTATTGCTTTCTTTTGGGGGTTTCCCTCGGGGTGCCTCCTTCAGTTATTTTTTTTAGGGGGGGGGGGGGAGGGGTTTCCCTCTTTTTTTCCACCCCTTTAATTTCCTCCCCGGTCCCCACAGCTCTTCTCCTGCTCCCCTCAGCATCGGGTGCCCCTGCCAGAGACAGCGCTTCCTCTTGCTGAACAGACCCCACTCTCTGGCAGGGCCCCCCAGGATGTTGCCCCCCCGCCCCGCCCCCCCTCCCCCCCCCCCAGCTTCCCCAGTTCAGAGCAGCCGAAGGGCCGCAGGGTCCCACATTGCTCCCCCCGCCCCCCCTTTGGCCACAGGCTGGGGCACAGGGTCTGGGGGGGGGGCAGCATCGCCCCCAGTCCCTTGGCATGTGATGCAGCTCTGGGGGTGTTTGCACCCGCCTCCTGCCCCCGGCCCCCTCGCCCAGGGCTGAGACCCCCACCCCGGGACCCCCATCCTGAGACCCCCAACCTGGGAGCCCCATCCTGAGACCCTCACTCTGGGAACCTCAACCCCAGGACCCTCATCCTGAGACTCCCAATCCGAGACCCCCATCCTGAGACCCCCACCCCGGGACCCCCATCCTGAGACCCCCACCCCAGGACCCCCATCCTGCGACCCCCAACCTGGGACCCCCATCCTGAGACCCTCACTCTGGGAACCTCAACCCCAGGACCCCCATTCTGAGACCCCCATCCTGAGATCCAGACCCCAGGACCCCCATCCTGAGACCCCCAACCTGGGAGCTCCATTCTGAGACCCTCACTCTGGGAACTTCAACCCAGGACCCCCAACCTGAGACCCCCAATCCGAGACCCTCATCCTGAGACCCTCATCCTGAGACCCCCACTCCGGGACCCCCATCCTGAGACCCTCACCCCGGTACCCCCATTCTGAGACCCCCAACCTGGGAGCCCCATCCTGAGACCCTCACTCTGGGAACCTCAACCCAGGACCCCCATCCTGAGACCCCCACCCCGGGACCCCCATCCTGAGACCCCCACCCCGGGACCCGCAACCTGGGAGCCCCATCCTGGGACCCTCACTCTGGGAATCTCAACCCAGGACCCTCATCCTGAGACCCCAAATCCGGGACCCCCACCCCGGGCCCCCCGTCCTGAGACCCCCACCCCGGGCCCCCCACCCTGAGACCCCCCCACCCCTGAGACCCCCACCCCACCTGCTGCAAGGGGAAGAACTCGGGGACGAACGCGCCCCGGGGCTGGTGGGCTCAGCCAAGTAAACCCCCCCCCCGCCCCGCAACCCGGTGCAGGATCACCGACCCCGGGTTGCCAGCGGTGGGGCAGGGTGGTGGGACCCCTACCCCGCGGATGCTCCCCCCCCCCCATATCGCTGGGGGCGCGGCGGGGGGGGCCCGCACATGGCGACAGGTTTCCCCGCAGGGATGCTCGGAGCAGCTGCCAGCCCTGCCCGGGACGGGGGGACACACGCTGCCCGAGCCCCCCCGGCGGGGGGGGGGGTCCTGCCACCGGCTGCATCCCCACCCCCAGCCCCACCCCCGGCCCCACCCCCACCCCCGGCCCCACCCCCGGCTCCGGCTCCCGCTCCCGCTCCGGCTCCGAGCGCGGCTCCGCGGGGCGCCGGCCCATGGCGGGGCGCTGAGCCCCCCCCCCAGCAGAGCCGGGGCCAGCGGTGCCCACCGCCCCCACCATGCGCTGGGGGGGCCTCATCCTGCTCTGCCTGCTCCGCGGGGTGCTGGGCGCGCCGGGCCCGCGGGGCGCAGGTAGGGGGGCTGGGAGCGCGGCGGGGGGTGTGGGGCGACCTCCGGAGTAGGTGTGTGTGTGGGGGGGGTATCCCGGGAGTGGGGGTCCAGGGGGTCCCAGGGTGCGTAGCGCCATGCGCGGCCCCGGGGGCTGGAGTGCCCGGCCGGGGGGTCACTGTGCCCGGGGGGTCGCGCCTCGCCCGAGCCGTCTGCCTGCCCCCCCCAGCGCTGTGCCCCCCCGGGTGGGTTGTGTTTTGGGGGTGTCTTCTTGCTCCCCCCCCCCCCCCCCCCCCCAGGCGCGCAGGTGGGTGTCACACCGCACCCCGCAGCCACCCGTGGGGTGGGACCTGCTACGGGGGTCCCTCTCTGCGCCCCACGTCCCCCCCTGCCTCAGCATCCCCATGCAGAGGGCACTGGCACTGTGGGGTGCCAGGACCCGCCCCCCCCCCCAAGCCGTGTGGGGCAGAGTGGGGCTAGTGGGGTGCCCCCCCCCCCCGGATCCCCCCCTTCCCCGTGACATGGCTGATGCTGGCCTGGCTGGGGGTGCAGCCGCGCGGTGAGATTTTGGGGAGGACACCGGAGCCTTCGTGGGGGGGCTCGTTGGAGCCTGCGGAACAGGCTCTGCTCCCTGGGGGTCCTCAGTGGCGAGGGGCTGGGCCCCCCCAGTGCCCCCCAGCCCCCCTTTCCCCATCCATCCTCAGGGGGGTACACCCCCCCAGCTGCCAGCTCAGCCCTGCTCCCCCTGCCTCAGTTTCCCCTCCTGGAGGCACTGGGGACACGCTGCCCCACGGGACAGCTCAGGAGGGGCCCGGGAGCTCGTTAGGCAGTAATTAGCTCCCTCTCCCTGGGGGTGAAGGTGGGAGCCCCCCTCCCCAGGGGTTAGGGGAGCAGCATGTGGCCCCACCGGGTGTTTTTGCTGTCCCACTCGCTGGGGACAGACGTCCTGGCTCTGTCCCTGCCCGTGGGCGAGCGTGTGCCGGCCGCGCCGCCTCCGCCCGTGCTGAGCTGCCGGGAAATGTGATGAGTCTCTGCAGATTTGGTCCCAAATGGCTTTTTCATGTGTGTCCCCCCCCCATCCCCACTGCTGTGCCGTGTTTCTGGCCTCCACTCCCTGGGGCTGGAGCTGGGCAGGGAGGGATGTGGGATGAGGGACACGTTTCTTCTGGAGATGGATGTTTGGAGGCCGCCGTGGTACCCAGGCCCCGTACCGGCCTGGTGGAGGAGACCGATGGCTGGGGACATCGAGGACACGGCCACGCTGGTGCCCTGTTGCCGAAGCCACGTCTTCCCCATCTCCAGGACCTCATGCTTCTCCCCACCCGCTGGCGTGTGAGCTGAGCTGGGGGGGTTAGAGGTGGTTTTTGCCTCCCTTCACCCCTCCATCACCGCTGTCCTCCCTGGGCCGTGGGTGTCTGTCACCTGTCCCTGCACCCTGCAGCCACCCTGACCCGAGAAGCCCTTCCCTGCATCTCCATCATTGCTGTCATGCTGCTTATCAGGGCTGAGACCCCCCAAACTCATGTCACCTAAGCAGAAAGCTGCTTTGCTGGGGGAGGGGGTTGATCCCAGCCCACAGGCGGGTGCCAAGCCAGTGTGGGACCCCACTGACCCATTCCTGTGCCCCCCCAGGACGCCCTCCCGGGAGCTCAGTGGTGGGCGAAGGGCAGCGGAGAGCTCGGGAGACCTCAGCGGGGACAGAGGGGACCCACATCAGCCAGGACCTGGTGGGGGGCAGCTTGGCCATCGACACGCTGCCGGCCAATGAGACACGGATCGTGGTGAGTTGGGGTCCCCGCTGCTGCCCCTCGCCTGCCCCGAGGCAGGATGCGGCCAGCGCCTGACCGCCCAGAGCTATTTCCAGGCTGGGCAGGGAGCTGGTGGGGACGCTGGCTCCAGTTTAATATATGGTGGGTAATTACAGCCCAGCGAGAGGTGGCTGTGCCCCGGGGACCGCTCCGAGCCCTGCGGCCGTCCTTGCCCGCCAGCCCTGCCAGGTCCCAGGGCCATCCCTGCCCTGAAACGCTGGGAACACTTCGCTGGCCGCGATGCCACGATGCCACGTGTGATGCTGCCGAGGGTGCTGGGGCTAGGGGGCTGTGAGGGAAGAGGGGGGGGTCCATGGCAGCTAATGAACTCATGTAGCAGCGCTGTCACCTCCTGGGACATCTCACTTGGTTCTCACATCCCGGCTGTGCCTAATTACCCGCCCTCAATTAGCTCCCGGTTATTTGTGGCGGGGCCTCCCTTGGCAGCTGAGGGTCTCGGGGATGCGGGGAGACGCGTGGCTCTGGCTGAGGCTGGGTTCTGGTGGAGGATGCGCTGGCCGCGGTGACAGTCCCGGTGTTTTTGCCGGCAGCTGGTGGTGGATTTGGTGGCATTAGTGCCCTGTGGCACAGCGTGCAGGGGAGGAACAGCTGTGGCTGTTTCTGCTCCGCTCGAGCTCCTTGGCCAGCAGGGATGGAGAGGGGCCAGAGGCCAGAGAAGTCCCTGATGTGGAAGTCTTTAAAAAAAACCAGCCCCAAACCAGCCCAAAACCACCACGGCGTGTGGAGATGCTGGGGAGCCGCAGGGAGGGTGTGATGGTGCTTGTGGTTCCCAGGAGGAAAAGGCAGCAATTTCCTGGGGCTCGATGCTGTCGGGGGGATCGGAGCGTCTGCCCCGAGAGCGGGGCCACGTTCAAGGTCAGGGATGCTGCTACTCCACGCGTCACTGCATCGCGCCGCATCCAGCCTGCAGAAGGTGCGACCCTACCTTGGGCTGAGGCAGCTGTGGCCTGGAAGGGCTTCCCCTCTCTCCCCTCCCCAGATATTTCAGGTTTGGGATGCAGCAGGACAGCTCAGGACCTGGAGGATGAAGAGGACTGTGATGTTGGGCATCACCTCCGTCCCTCCCCGAGCTCTGCCCCACGGCGGCTGCACTCCCCACTTATTTGTGTGTCCAAAACCTCCCCGCTCTTAATTCCTGCTGTAACCAAAGCAAGGTGACGGATTAGGACATCCTAATGAGTCAGCGATGAGGTCAGGAGCTCGGCAGCCAGCTCCTCCGCGCTCCCGGCCCGCCTCTGTTTCCCCCCTGGTTTATTTGGATGGCGTCGGGAAGGCACAGCAGGGACAAGGGCATGAGAGGTCTTGTCATTTGTCACCCAGTGCTGGCCTGTCCCTGCATCCCAGGGGGTTTCCATAGCGTTTGCATGGGGAGGTGGGTGCTGGGATGCAGCAGGTACTGGCACAGCCTTCCCTGTGCCTCAGTTTCCCCATCCATGGGGAGGGAAGGCTCTGGGCTGCACCAGTCCCTCTGGGCAAGAAGGGGCTATAATTGCCATGGGGGAGAGTTGGGAAAGTTTTCCCTGGAGTCAGGGCTTCCATGGGAGGCGGAGGAGTGCGACAGCTCTCCCTGAGCTTTACTGAAGCAGAAAAAAAATGCCAGGTTGCAGAATTTTTCTAACAGCATTTTATTCCTCCCGCCTCCCGCAGACCTGCAGCAGCTCCTGGGGTAACAGCACGGGGCTGTTGGACGCGGGGGGCTTCGCTTTCTGGTTTTTTACCCCCTCCAAGCCACGAAGCCCTGGGCCCCGGGTTCCTTCCCTGCCTCTGGCACTGGGGTTCGTGTGCAGGGAGAGGGTCTCGGGTTCGCCCAAGGTGGGGGGAGCTGGAGGGAGGATGCTGGGGGTGAGGGGGGCTGGGGGTCAGAGGGGGCTGAGCGGCAGAAGAGCAGCAGATGGGGACAAGCGGCGAGCGTGGCAGCGCGCCAGGTGCTGGCACGGAGCAACGGAACAGCGCTTTCCCAAGGAAAATTAAGATGCTTCTCGTCCCCCCCCTGGCCCCCAGCATGAACCGGCCTCCCCTGACAGGCAACAGCTCCCAGCTGTGTCCCCAGCTGTGTCCCCAGCCCCCCACGTGCCGAATCCTGTCGGAGAGGGACGGTGTGGCCAGGACAGGAGCTGCGCAGGGGTGGCTGCACCCGGGATGTCACCTGCTCCCGGTGTCCCCAAGGAGCTGCCGCAGAGCCAGGCGGGCAGGTCCCCGCTGGGGCCGTGTGTCCTTCGGGAGGTCCCCGACCGCTCTGAGGTGGCTCTTGGCAGAGCTGCCCTGTGGTCTGTGCCCTGGGCTGTGGGGGAAGGGGGGCGTGGGGGTGCTGCTGGTGGCTTGGGGAGGTGGCGGGGGGGGTGCCTGGGGTCCCTCTCCTTGCCCTGGGTGAGGAGGGGGGGGTGGTCACTCATGCAGAGCCGTGGCCCATCGCACGCTCCGGGGGTGCCACCCAGCAGAGCACCCCCAGCCCTGCTCCCCCACCGTGTCCCCCCTCCTCAGCCCCTCGCTCCCGCTCGGGTGGCGGCGGTGGCTTGGCCGCTTTCCCCAGGCTGCCTGGTCCAAGGGTCGCGGTTTCCTCGGAGCTCCTGTCTCCGGTGGTTTGCTTCGCTTCTAGCGATCTCTTTAGCCTGTAACTTCGAAGCCCTGGCTCTGGAGCGGGATGTTTTCCTCCTGGGAATGTTGCATCCGCTTTGCTCAAGTCTCGTGTGGGTCACATCTCTCTCTCGCCTGCCATCTCTGCGCTCCATCGGTCTCCTGGGTCTTCTCTGCACCTTCTCCTACTGCTCAGCATCCTTTGCTGGCTTCACACGGGGGGTTCTGTGCCGGGTTTGTTGCTGCTTCGTGCTGAGGTTGGGTCCCAGCTGCTCAGAGCCGTGCCTGGGGGTTCACACCTCCCCGGAGCAAGCTGGGTGACACTGTCCCCTGTCCCCCCCGCTGTCTCCCCCCGGCTGCAGGAGGACAACCACAGCTACTATGTGTCACGGATCTACGGGTCGGGGGACACCCGTCTGAGGGGGCTGTGGGTTGACATGGCAGCGGCTAACAGGAGCCAAGTGAAGATCCACGGGATCCTCTCCAACACGCACCGGCAGGCCTCGGTGAGCCCACGGGGCCGGTGGGGGCAGCCTGGGGTGTCCCCGTGTCCCCTCTTCCCACAGGGATTTTCCGGTGGTGGCACCTTGCCCCCCCCGGGCAGCAGCGTCCCCTCCGGGTCCTCGTGACAGCCCGGTGGAGACCGAGGCTTGGGAAGCATTTAATCTCCCACAGCCCCAGTTTGGAGCTGAAGGGGATGAGCCATGAGGACTGGGCACCCACAGGACCCCCGCTCCCACCCCTCTCCCACTCCTCCAGACCCCAGTCCTGGGAGCTTGCCCCAGCCCAGGACAGAGCTGGTGCTGGTGGGCACGGACCTGTGTCCCCGTGTGTCCCGTCCCCCCCCCCCAATTCCCACAGGTGTTTTTCCAAGGGCTGAGGACAATTCTCACCCCATCTCCCTCCTGCAGAGAATCGTCCTCTCCTTTGACTTCCCCTTCTACGGCCACCTCCTGCGACAGGTCACAATAGCGACAGGGGGTGAGTCGGGGTGGGACGGGGGGTCTGCACTGGGTAGGTGGTCTCGTGGGGATGGGGCTGGACACGGTGCTGGCTCTAACCTTGCCCCACATCCCTGAGCCCTGGGGAGCTGAGACAGAGAAGGGGCTGCAGCCCTTCCAGCTTTCTCCCTGCACCCCAAATCCAACCCCTGTCCTGCGGGTCCGCGGGGAGCTGGGTGCTGCTGGTGCCTCAGTGTCCGCAGCAGTTGAGGGGATGCAGGGGGGGCTTGGGGGAGACCTGGGAGGGGGATGCTGGGGGTCAAAAAGGATGGGTGAGCCGGGGCAAGGGTGGTGGGAGGTCGGGAAGAGGGAGAGAGCATCCCGGGGTGGTGGGGGGGAGCGTGCGCTGCTTCACCCTCCTCTGCTCCTCAGGTTTCATCTTCATGGGGGACGTCATCCACCGCATGCTCACGGCCACGCAGTATGTCGCCCCTCTCATGGCCAACTTCAACCCCAGCTACTCCCGCAACTCCACCGTCCAGTACCTGGACAACGGTGAGCCCCGTTCTGGCTGCCCCCCTACCCCTGCTAGCCACATCCCTGCAGTGGTAGCCCAGTTGCCCGCTGCTTCCCTGTGAAACTGGGCAAAGGCGGGGCTGGAGCCAGGTGAGGGTGTGGGGAAGGGGAGCCTAGGGCAGCCGGGGGTGTTCAGCACCCGGGGGGGGGGCAGCAGGGATGTTTGGCAGCGGTTTGCTCATGGATCTGCTCAGAACTGGAGGTTGGGGATGCCCCAACTGGAGGTTGGGGACGAGGTGGTTTGGAGCTTCAGGCTGTGGAGATGTGGCACAAGGAGAGACTCGAGGGGGGACGACACTGACCCGCTCTGGTCTCTCCCCCAGGGACGGTTTTTGTGGTGCAGTGGGACAAGGTCTATCTTCAGGGGAAGGAGGACATGGGCAGCTTCACCTTCCAGGCGGCCCTGCACAGCACCGGGAGAATCGTCTTTGGGTACAAGGAGGTGAGAGATGTTTCTGCTGGGGCAGGCGCGGCAGGAGGGTCCCCGCGGGGGATCCCTGTGGGTCTGGGGGGAGACGAGGGGCTGTAACTGTTCACACGCTGAGTCTGGGCATTCCCAGTGCCACCAAAGCACTGGAGACTCCTACAGCAGCGCCAGGAGCCCAGGGCAGGGCTGAGGTCCATCACGTCCTCTCTCCCTGGCTGCAGATCCCCATGCCGGTCCTACAGATCAGCGCCACCCAGCACCCTGTGAAAGCCGGCCTCTCCGATGCCTTCATGATCCTCAACTCGTCTCCCGAGGTGCCTGGTGAGTCCTTGAGGAACAGGGGGAGGCAGCTGATCCCACCGGGATGCCGAGGCTCCCCTGGCATCGCAGCTGGGAGAGGGGGCAGCTGGGGAAGGAGAGATGAGATGTCCTCGGGTTTGGGCGCTTCAAGGCATGAGGGTGCGCTGCTTGGATTCACGATGGGGAGCAAGGGAGCGTGAGGAGGCGTACGGGGCTCGGCTGCAGCGATGCTCTTGTGTCCCACATCCCTCTGGGGGTGCCTCCCCCTCGGGGAGCATCTCTCCATGGCCAAGCTCTGGGTGGCCCCGGCTCACGACGAACGCTGTGTGCTTTGGCAAGGCGCTGCAGGCAAAAGGCCTCGGTGCTTCTCGCCCAGTGTGTTCCAAATCACTGTGAGCAGCCAAGCTATCACTTCCCTGACTTTCAGCTGATGAGGAGGAGGGGAAGAACAATTGCAAATGAGCCTGGAGATGGACAAGAGGCTTGGCAGGGGGTGGGGGCTGTGTGCCCCGTTTCTATAGGCATGGGGGTTTAGGGGAGCCTGCAAGCTGCGCTGCTGCTGCTCTGGTTTGCCCTTCAATGCGTGTCATGGCACGGGTGCTGCAGGGCTGGGACCTGCACCTGCGTCCATGGGACATGGGGACAGCTACATGCGTGTCTGCATGCTTATTCCACGTGTGCCACGCGCTGCAGGCATGGGGCGAGCTCGCCAAAAAGGCTCTTCCAGGCTCTGCCATCCCCTCTTGTCATGAGGAGCCCAACCTCGCTGCTGCCTCCCCGCGCTGCGCCCGACGCGGTTGCTTTTCCTTGTTATTTATGGAGCCTGCCATCTGGCCCTCATTTATTACCCGTTTACAACAGTTTGTGTAAAAATCTCGGCCAGGCTGGATGGTGCCTCCCCTCCCCGCCAGCCTGCCCTCATCGGGCTGGTACCCTCCGTCCCCGGTGGGCTTACGGACCCCTGCCTCTACCTCCTGCCTGCCCCGGGGGGGTGAGGGGAGAAGAAATGCAAGAACCGGGCATGAAAAAAACTAATGAGGTGAAGAAACAAGGCTTGAATGGAAGGAGAGGAGGGGGTAGAGGGGGGAGCACTCTGTCCCGCTCATCCACTGGTCTCCCAGAGCCGTGCTGGAAGGACAGGTTTGATTAGGTGTGCAGGTAGGTGTGATGCCAGGGAAGCATCTTGGCTGTTGTCACCACATGAATTAGTGGCAGGTTGTGGGAGAAAATCTGGGAGAAGCCTGAATCCAGGATAAGACCCCTCTGGCCCCCAGGATGAAGGGGAAAGAGAAGGAAGGGGGAGCTGGGGGTAGGCGCCAGGGGAGCTCCAGGCAAGCGCTGCGCACGGGGGAGGCTCGCAGCCTCGTGAGTCACTGACGAGCAATGTGTTGTGCAGCTTGGTGTTTGTTTGGAGCGATGCAGGACTGGACCACATCCATCTCGGGAGTCTCTGCTTGGGGAGAGGGGGGCAGAGAGCTCCAAGCTCCTCCTAGCAAAACTGGGAAGAGGAGAGCAGTGCCCTGACATCCCTCCTCCCCACCAGCACCCCCCTGCCTTGCTTCTCCTGCAGCCTGACAGCCTCCGCACCCTGTCCTTTCCCACAGGAACGACCCCAAGACCTGGGGCCACCTTTGCCTTTCAGCTGGGAGGTGGCAGCAACCTCAGCTTTCCCCGCACGTGCTGGGATTCCCGCTGGGATTGCAGGGTGGGGAAGGGTGTGCAGGGTGGGTTTGCGCCCAGCCTAAAGCCAAGGCTCCGCGTTTCAGAGTCCCGCCGTCGGACCATCTATGAGTACCACCGTGTGGAACTGGACACCAGCAAGATCACCAACATGTCAGCCGTGGAGTTCACCCCACTGCCCAGTAAGTTGGACAGGCTGGCTTGGTGCCCCAGCACGCGTTCCCCTCCTGTGGTTGCAACCAGCGGCTCCAATTTACAGCCAAAGAGGGAAGCCAAGGCTGGAGGAGGCAGGTTCAGTGGGTGCTGCCACCCATCACCCAACGTTTGGGATCCTCCTGTGCACCAGAGCCAGGGAGGGAGGGTGTGCTACCAGCTGGGGTACAGCTCGCCCCTGCACGGGGGTCCCCCAGGCATTCTGTGGCTGTTGCTGAATGTCCTGTACATCCAGCCCTCTCTGGATTCATCAGCTCAGAGTCAAGCTCAGGCAACAGCAAATGCCACACGTGTGCCAGCCTGGCGGCTCCGTAGCTGAGGCAGGAGCCCGGCATGCGGCACAGCTCAGCTGGCATGGAGGATGCTGATAAAGGAGGGATGGAGGATGCTGATAAAGGAGGGATCCGCAGGGGCTTCACCTGAACCGATTTGCTTAGCGCTCCCCAGCCAAGCAATGGGAGCAGCGGTGCCAGGCACGATGTCCCTAGGATCTGCTGTGGTCCCACGCTGTGCTCCCTGCTGCTCTCCCAGCACCCTTCCTCGTGTGCAGCCATGTCGATGGCTCTTGTTGCTCACCAGTAGATCCCCTCTCGCCCCAGTACTTTATTTCCTGCACTGAAATTTCCAGCATTTCCCACCTGTCCAGCCACCGAAACTCCTCTTTGCTCCGTAAGCTGCAGCTAATTTTGCTGGACACTGGTTCACTTCAGGTCTGTCTACGAGACATTTTCTACGCCTCCACACTCTGCTGAAATTTCTTAAAGATCCTGCTAAATAGATACATTTTTAGTGTTCGGATCCAAGGACACATGCGCACAAGGGAAAGTCATCATGCAGTCCGTAAATGCAGAGCAGAGAGTAAATCTGTCATGAAGATACCAAGGTTATGCATTTAAATGGTCTCCCCGGGGTATTTTATGACAATTTTAACAGCAGGCAGGGTTACTGCAAAGCAGATCATAAATAAGCATTCTGCAATAATTCTATTTTTTCTCTTTAAGACTTGCTATTTTGTTTTTCGCCACCAGCTAGGGTAGCCGAGAGCAGTATCTTCAGAGGACCCACAGAGCGGGAGAGAACTAGACTCCGCTTTTTCTTCTGGGGGTTTAATTTTTAGCCTTATTCAGGTCAGAAGTGGATGAACTGGGTTAGCCTCGGCCTTTTCTACAGAGGTCCGTGTCCTCCACGTGGCAGTCCGCTGGGGAAAGCGGAGGAGGTCAGGACTGGAGGCCACCAGAGCAGTGTGGGCAGCCCAGGTCAGGGGCAGCAGCAGCGGTGGGTTTGCGAGGGGCAGCCTGGCGAGCCCAGGGATGGAGTGTCTGGGTCAGGGTGGAGGTGCACCAGGCACCCCAGGTGGGATGGGGATGCTTCTGCCTTTTGGGCAGGATGTGACCCTCTGGTGCTCTGCCTTCATCACTTGGTATTTCCCAGGACTGGATCGGCTCTCGGCTCTCATTGCAGGCTGTCAGGGACTCCCAAGGGGCTTGTTAAAACTGCTGGTTCACTTGACTTCTTTTGCAGACAAGCCCTCTTGGCCATCTTTTCTAGACAGGGTGACGAGCAAGTGGTGGTACTTTACGAGCAGCTAGTCCTCTCCAGCGTGGAGATGTTCTTGCAGAACTACTTAGTGTGGACATAGCAACAGAGGGTTAAACCTCTCAGTTTTGCTTGCTTCCTTCTGAGAAACACCCTCTGTAGAAGAAGAAATGGCATAAGCCTCAGGTGTGTTTTAATTCCCAGCTGAGCAGAACGGGAAGATGTTTGCAGGTGGACGGGGAGTCCGCTCCTGCTCAAACGGTGCTGACTTATCCTGCAGGTCTGTGGCAGAGGGAGGTTGAGTTAGAGACTCATCCCTTGACGCTCTGGCTCTCCCCATGCCACCAGCTCTCAGCAGATGCTCCCTCGTGCCCGTGCAGATGCTGGTGTATCACTGGCGCGTCTCTTCTCTCTCTTTTACAGCTTGTCTCCAGCATCAGAGCTGTGAAATGTGTGTGACCTCGGAGCTGACCTTCAACTGCAGCTGGTGTCATGTCCTGCAGAGGTAGCTGCCATGAGTTTCCTTCCCACCTCTTCTCTTGCTAATGTTTCTGTTGCTGGGAGAGCAAGTGCAACTCCAGGTCTGATGCCTGTATTAGCGTTGTTGGGTTTTTTATTATTATTATTTTCCTTTTTTGGCTGGCTTTGGGTTTTTGTTGCATTTTGGTTCAGTGAGGGTGCTGCGCTCAGCCTTGCAGCCGTGGTTAAGCGGTGATCTGAGCTCCGGTTACACGCCGCTGAAAGGAGACGTTTTGGGTTTTTGGTCCTGATGTTTTGATGCAGCAGCTGGAACAAGTTGAGACCAGAAGCGCGACTCAGTAAGCTTAAACATGGGGGAAACGTGTCCTGACTTAGGCTGTGATTTCAGACAGAAGGGCAGGGCAGGGAGGCTGGGGAAGGCTTCAGTCTGAAGGATGGCAGGTAGGTCACAGAGCTAGGGATGCTCCTCAGGACCCCCAGCTGCGGGGGCGGGGCTCGTCAGAGGGGAGACACAGCAAGGGTGGGGGGCGCTTGCTGCTTTTTTGGAGGTAAATGGAGGATGCGAGGGGATGAGGCTGGCCCCGCTGCAGTGCCGGCCATGCAGCAGCCCTGCTCCGTGCTCTCCTTCAGCTCCAGCAGCGTGATAAGGAGCATGAGAGAGTTTAATGAGATTTTGCTGAAATATTTATTTAGAGCTAGTGGCAGGGGAGAGGGCCCAATAACACAGATCCTCGCAGGTGGCACGGGGACAGCCGTGCTTTGGAAATGCCCAGCTCTCCCAGGAAGGCACGCTGGCTGGCTCCCGTCCCAGCGCCTGCCGCAATGACAGCCTTGGCTCACCCCGGCGTCGCTTGCAGGGCACCTTCACCCCTTTCTATAGCCCTTCTCTCAAGACTTGCACCCTTCCCTTACACGCAGCAATTTCGGCAAGGTATGAGCAGGACAGCTGGGACAGGGAAAGATCCCAAGACATCAGCAAAGCGACCCTATAAATCAGCGTTGATTCACTGCCTTTCAGTGGGCTGGAATACAAACCCAGCCAGGGGAACATCATTTTTCAATGACAGTTGCTCAGTGGTGGCTTCAGATCAGAGAATATTATGTTCTCGCAGCTGAGAGAGATGCGTGAAACCAGATGTGGCTTTGGTAGCAAAACCAAGCCTGGGATACAGTGGCTTAGCCTGGATCTTGTTTATGCTGAAACCCCGAGGTTCGAGGACTTCATCATTCTGCTTATTCCAAATTCACAGCGTTTGCAAACCCAATCTTCCAAAATCCAAGCCGCTGTTGCAGGATGTTTGTTCTTATCGCTCATAGTCGGGTGACTTCTTGACGCGTTGGCTAAAAGCCACGCTTCCTGCAGCCGTAACGGCGTGTCGGCACCTCAGCCCTGCAGCGCCGGAGTTACAAATGGAGAGTACGAATGGCAAGCGTGGTGGAAAACGCAAGCTAGAGCAAGGCTGCCGCTATCTCGTTGGCTTTCAACCAGGTTGGTTTTGCAAAGCCAACATGATCTTGCCCAAGGAACTTGGTGGGGTGGCTTCCAGGCTGAGCTGGACTCGGGATGCACCCCAGAGTCCTCTTAGCTCTCAGCTGGGCAGTGGAGTTTGTTTTTTTGCTTTTGCTGAGCCTGTAGTTGTTACAGGAACAGTACTTTCAGCAGAGATCTTGGTGACTCAGCAGGTCCTGCAGGTTTTTGTGGCTTTTCCTCTTTTTTTTGGTAGTTGGGTAAATTAGGGCTGATATGAGCTGAACCCCTGGTTCACATTTTGGTATCCCCAGAGACTTTCCAAGGGTCAGAGTGCTATTTCATTCCCTCTGCTTCTGCAGAGATTTCTCTAGCTGGTGTTTTCCTGATGTCGTTTGTAATTTCTTTAATGTGTTTTTCCTGTGCAGATGTTGCTGGGAAAAAAAAAAAACCTCGCGAAGATCACGGCCTTGCCCTGGCACAGAGTCCAGGGGATGGAAATTCAAACTCAGTCTATATATTTTTCCTATTTCTCTGCTTCTCCGTTTCCCTTGGAGAAGTGGTGTTGACCCTTTTCCTCCTCGGTGAAGAGGAACATTTGGGTCCTTCCAGCACAGCTGTACTGGAAACCCCATGTCTTTGGAGGCCAACTTGTATATAATCTTTCCAGTCCTCAGATACTTGTTTATCCAAGTGTTTGTACGCAGCACCCATCGGGGCAGCATTTGGGACTTGCAGGCAGCTTAGAAATCACGGGCAAATAAGCATTATTATTGCTGTGTCTGTCGGGAATTCCTCTGCCACGGGCTAACGCTTCTTTTCTCCACAGATGTTCCAGCGGCTTTGACCGGTACCGTGAGGAGTGGCTGTCCTACGGCTGTGGCCAGGTAAGGCTGAGAGAAGAATCACTTCCCTTAGGTCCTCCGCTAGGAGGGATTCTCATCTGCAGAAGACAACAGTGGCCCTATCCCAGCTCAGAAAATTCATGCTCAGCTCCGCTTGACCCACGCTGCTCTGGAACAGGCTGGGTATCCCTTTACATAATCCCTTTCCCATTACAGTGGATGGTTAAAGGATGGTCCATCTAACCCTGCGTGTGCCTTACTGGAGTCTTGTTTTGGTGTTGGTCGATGCTGGATATTCAGTAAAGGTGCAGAGACCTCCCTAAGTTAGCAAATGGTGCAGTTTGAGCACACTGGGCTATTTTTTTTCTTCACCTTCTGAAGCATGACTCTTACTCACTCTTAAGCATGAAGAAATTAGCCCTTGTGATATTTTTTTGTCCTTGTTAGCACAATTATCTCCACATTGGATGAACTAGTTTCTTTGTCTCAGAAAGATCAGCTCTAATGAAACATCTGTTTCTGCTTTGGGTGGTTTTTTGGTTGGTTATTGGGCTTTTTTCCTTTCCCCACTGAAAACTCAGCTTTGTTCCCTGTTAATCAAGAGGGCTGAGTGAGGAAAAAGGAGGTCACAGGACTGATGTAAGGTTAGCCAGCGAAGCAAGGAGGTCAGGCTGCAGGACCTTGCCAGATCATTGTCATTTGTCCTACTTCAGTGGTTCCCAAACTTTTTTTCCTCTTCTCCAACCTCCAGGTCACCCCCCACATACTTCCCTCTGGTACTTCTGGACCATGTCCCCTGCTTTCACTCCGGGTTTGAACCCCAAGGGCTCGGTTGCCCTAAGCCTGGGAAGCGCAGCCCTCACCGCTGGCTCCCTGGCACTCTCGCTTTACGAGAGCTGGGAAAAGTAGCTGTTCTCTCTTTTCTTTCCAGTCAGATGAGAAGACCTGTGAGGATTTAGCAGAAGGCAACTACTATTCAGCACCTCCTGAGAGCTCCTTCTCACCGCTGGATGAGGATGTCACCACCTCCACATCCTCGCTCTTCATTGACAGCCTCACTACGGAAGGTAGGGGCAGGTGGGGTGAGCAGGGACGCCCCATCCTTGACGCTTATCCCCGGCGAGGTCTTTCACTCCGATGCCTCTTAAAGCCAACTCACATCCAAATAAATACAATCACGACCCCATCTTTGAAGCGCAAGGGCAGGGGTGAGGACAGGAGGCAGTGGACAGGAGAAGGAAGGGCAGCTGAAGAGGTGGGACTGAGTGATGTGGCCAGGGGGGAGATGAAACCCTCCAGTGGGAAGAGTTTTACAGTTGCATCGCAGCCTTCGGACACGTTCGTGAAGGTCAACAAGCAACTAGTCCCTGGTGGACAGACTCCCCAGCATCGTAACAGAGGTTAATACTGTACATCGAGGCTCGTGCTTTTAATGTGCCTGGTCTTAGCTGGTGGCTCAGGGCTGCCAGCGCTCTCAGACTGACAATAATACAGCACAGGCTGGTGATTGCCCTCTGCTTGGGAACGGCGTTTGTTTCGGCATAGGAAAGCTCCACATAAGAACCCGAGTTTCCCTCGAGACACCCATGTTCTAAAGCTTGATAATCCTATTAACACAGGGCTGGCTCCTCAGATCCTAGCGGCAGGTATCACTTCAATTTTGCTGCTTAATAGTCCCTAACGCAAACTGCTAATTAGAATAAATAGAAAGGAACATTAGTAATTGTCCTTCAGCAATGGGAAGGAGTTGGGGGGAGGAACGGAGTGCCTGCCTGACAGAGTTGACTTTGAAAGGAGCAATTAAAGGAAGGGGGAGCGTAACACCACCACTGAGATTATTTTCCAACTCATCGCCAATTCTTGGAAAAAGAACAAGAGGCTTTCTGTGACATAGTCAAGCATGAAGTTAATTTGTAATCTTGGAAGGAAACAAACAGCCAGCTGCATCAGGCAGCGAACTTTATCTGGAGAAGCACAGCGAAGGAAGGAGTGAAGCAAAGGAGTGGACCCACCCCTCCGCAGCCTCCCCAGCCAGCCAGCCCTGCTCGCTGGATCTTGTGGAGATGTTTGTGGATGTGTCTGGCTCGCTGGTCATGCGTCAGTGCTGCAGCGAGCAAAGGCGTGAGCCAAGCAGTAAGAATCCTGGATCAGGCTTTCGGCTGGACTCGCAAGGTCAGTGATGTGGAAGCCATCAAGGCATAAAGCCTTGTACGATACGTCCTGGCTCTTCTGGAATGAGGTGAAGAATGGAACTGGATTTTGGGCTCCTGTGGAAGACAGCTACAGCGTAACACCCATCGATTTGGGATGTATTGGCGGGGTATTGCTGCAAATGCCATAGTCTGAACACAGACACCCACCAGGGCTGGGGCCTCATCCAGCATTCCCTGATTGTTCAGCCTTGCACACTGAGCATCCTTAATGACCAGTTTCCCCAGGTGTTTGTGCTCCAGGAAGACAACCAACCATAAGCCACATGTTTTCACTATTGTTTTCTGTGTGCCTTCCTCTTCTGCCAAACTCCAGAAGTTTAAAATTGTCACTGGCCACGTAAGTGCTGTGCAAAGACGTGCATTCTGTCAGTGGCCCCATTACAGAGGAACAAAAGTGGGTGGGAAGCATGCAGAATATCATAGAAAGCTCCTAACTTTACTTTTTTTGCCTTTCTTTTCTTTTTTTAGATGATACGAAGCTCAATCAGTATGCAGGAAGCGAAGGTAAGGCCTTAATCTTCACTCTTGCCTGCTTACAGTTGTTCCAAGCGAAAACATGTTACACTGAAAGCAAATGCACCAGGGAGTTGCGATCAGTCAGCAGGGTGGACAGGTGAAACTGAGATTGGAAGGATGTAATCAAGATAAGGCTCCTATTATCCTTACTCTGATTAATACCATTTCAGATAGTGAAAAGTGAGAGTCGGGACCAATCTGCTTTACCCTGACGCTGTTTGTCTACTTTTCCCACGTAGTCCTGCTGTGCAAACTAAGATGATGAGTTTCCTCTTTCTGTGTATTTCCCTTTCTTTGCAGTTTTTTGCATAGACACAAAGTCCTTTTTTTCTTTTGAATTTCCCCAGCTGTGACAAAGAGCAGTGTAAAATCCAAACATAAAAAGCATCCTTAGCCCAGCTCTGCCTTTTTTATCTCTGTTCCCTTGAATCTTTTCTCAGTCCAAGTCTGTGCGTCACCCCCGAGGGCAGGGAACCAAACTGTTGCCAGTAATGCTCTTACTAATTTCAGAGTATGGGAAGGAGCCGAGCCCTCTTCACCTGATGTCAGGTTTGCAAGAACTTTGGTCAAACCACGAGCCTATCCCTTGTACCTGAAAGCAGCTCAGGAAAGTTAAACTAGCTGAACTGGGTGCAGGATCAGTTCCTTTGCAGACATGGGGCCTTTGAAATGCATGATCTTCCTAGTTTCAGCCAAATTGCTCCCCAAATGGCTGGTAACGTCACTGTTAATATATGCCACATCCACCCTCTGTAGCTCTGTGAGATTGCATATTCATAGCCGAGGAGTGAGGGCAAGCTGGAGGGCTGTGGGTAAGACACACTGAGGACCCCACTCAGCATATGGCTAATGGCTTTCTATCAGAGTGAGCAGCCAATATATAAAGAATATGGATTGGAGAGGGGGTTACTGCATGGTGGTGGTTTAATCTTCTTTCAAACCAGCTAACTGCTATCAGCTGAAAGGAATGCTGGAGCTCAGGCAGCTCTCCAGTGCATCTTCCCTTCTTGTGGAGCCAAACAAGGGCAGGCCGAGTTGCTTAGTCGGCCATGTGGCGCTCTGGAGGGTCTCGCCTCACTTTGCTTTTCTGTCCTTTCTTTTCCCGAGGTCTCAACACAGTTCGAGACTCAATGGAATCCTTTTTTTTGCAGGTGTGGGAAGCAGCCTTCCTTCCAAGAAAGCAGGCGCCCCGATTCACACAGGTACTATCGTGGGGATCGTTCTGGCCGTGTTGCTCATTGCAGCTATAATCCTTGCTGGAATTTACATCAACAGCCACCCCACCTCCAACGCTGCCCTGTTCTTCATTGAGGTGAGTGGAGAGCCTTATCCCGGGCTGTTTTTTTCTTCCTGTGCTATCCACGCAAATCCTAACCTGCTAGAGGAGAGCGGGGAGCAAAGAGAAGAGGAGAGGGGAAACTTTGGTAGGGTTCATATCTGAGTTTCTTTTCATGGTCCTACAGTCACAGCTAATCCCCCAACCTCCAGTTGATGATGTTTTAAACTTAGGCTCTCTCCCTCCCACACTGTTTTATTTTGCTCCCTTTCACATGCTCCCTTTCACACATCGCCTTTTTTTTTCCCCGTGCAACGTTAGACTCTTCCACCTGCTTGCATGAGCAGTCGCCACGCAGCCTGGTTGGAGGGCTCAGTTGGAGCTATGGCATAATTGAGATCGCTGCCTTTTGAATTGCCCAGCTGGATTTTGTTGACTAAATTTGTCAGACTTTACTGATAGATGTGATGCCATCAGCTACTCTGGAAGTGGTGGCATGAATGCTCTAAATGGAAGATTTTAATTCTCGGAAAGACAGGGGGTCCAGCAATCTCCATCTGCTGTTAAAAGCTAGAAGACCGCTCGGTGTAGGATCCCGAGGCAGTCAGAAGTGGGCTGAATCCTGGCACAGGAGCTGCTGCGGAGGGAGTGAGCAACACTAAGCCCTCAGCCTTTCCTTATCGCTCCCTGGCTTTTTCCTAGAGCACTTGTCTTTCCTCCATCTGCCCTGTTTGCAGAGACAGGCTTCAGAGGATTGATCTGTGTGGCCTCTACCAGTTCAGTACCTGAGGACTTGGCAATGTTTGATGCATTTATCTACACACGGCTGAGAAGGGGCAATCGGGTGTGCCTGTTTTGTAGATCGAGGGGAGACACGGAGCTGATGTGTGTGTGGTCGCACAGGAAGCCTGTGGCCATCCTTGGCTGCTACCCTGGGCACAGGCTGTCCTTGTTCTAAGGTTGATGTGACATTGCACCTAAAGTTTCCACTTCCTCCCCACTCTCCGTTTTAACCTTACTAGTGGGTCAGTTCAGCGAGATTGAAGCATTGTAATGAACTCTTTTAAGCATAAAGTGATTTTTAAATTATTTTTTTTTATTAAGAAAAGTCAAACTTTCACAAAGACAGCATTGTTTTTATTTCAGGACTGAGTTTTCTATTTCCCTACAGGCTTGGTGTGAAAGGCTCTGTCATAGCTTCTGATGGGTCTTTGTTTCCATCCACAGCGAAGGCCACATCACTGGCCTGCCATGAAATTCCGAAATCACACCAACCATGCAACGTACTCGGAGGTAGAGCCAGCCAGCCAGGAGAAGGAGGGTTTTGTCGAAGCAGAACAGTGCTGAGCGCTTCTACCCCTGCATCTCAAACCTCCCATGTCTCAAATGTTGGAGTTGTCTGTTATTCTATTGCAAAGTCTTTCCCCTCTTGGAAAAGAAACAGCAAGTAGAGGAAAAAGACCCAATGGAGTATTTGAAAAGAATGAGTCAGGGTGAAGTGAGGCTGGACTTGCCCGGATTCCTCCTGGGACAGCAGAGCCTGCAGCGGTGGCAGTCAGTTCTGACATTGAACTCTGCCTGCAGCCTGGCACCGAAGCCCTGGATGTGGCGGTAGAAAAAAGTGCAGTCCATTTTTTAGCTTGGTGTGGGGTGTTTTTGTTTTGTGGTTGGGTTTTTCCTCCCACGATGTGCGGCTGACCTCCTCCCTCCTCCGCCAGGAGCCTTAACAGGGGCAGCAAAGCAGGGGCAAATCTTGGTATGGGCAAAATACGTGGTTGCCTCGAGCAGCAGGCTCTTGGGGACAGCAAAACCGATGCTTTTTGCTGCACACTGGCTCTGCCTGCATTCAGGAAAGTTGGGCGGGTTGCCTCTGCCGCTCTCCACGGAGAGGCTGGGTAGCTGGGGGTAGATGCTGCTGGTGGCCCAGGAGAGGCCAGGTTGGCTCTCCATCCCCTCTTGCCCAGCTCTGTCCTTTTCTCCGCTCTCCTCTTTGCCTTCTTTTGGGGCAGGTGACATTTAATTCTGTCTTTGTGGCTGAGAAGCCTTGTGCCCTTGTCTTTTTATCCTGTAGCTGGTCTTCCACCACCATGGCTTCAACTCCCTGCCCTCCTCTCCTTTCAAAGCAGCAGTTTCTTCCCCCTGCTCCGAAGAAAGGGAAACCTGATCCATTTTAAGGGTAAAACCCTGCAGAGGATTCACCTTCAGGCTGTTTGTGAGCCAATGGCTTTGATGCACTTTTTGGCATCTACTTAGTTTGCTAAATTACTAATGATGACCCTTTCTGTAAAGGAGACAGTGTGTGGAAAAAATTTCCTAGATTCCTTCAAAATATGTCCTAGTGGCATGGCTGCTAATCGAGCAGGAACAGAGTAGGTTTTGGTGGACAATGATGGGGACAGAGCACTAGCCAAAGTAGTGTCCTCCCATGGGCTAAATCCTGAAGTAAATCCAAGCTCATTCATGGGCCCATCACATAAATAAGGAGTGAAGCCCTTCACACCATTGAAAATCTGAAAATCACCTCGTTAACATCATAGTTTTTAGAGCCTGCTAAAGTCAGTGGAATTTTTTGTATTATTTTATTTTGTTATGTCTGTGACAGGCCCCTGGTCTGGATTTGTACCTACGATTCCAGAATCTGACCCTAATTAAGGGTTTCGACGCTAGACCTCTCAGGATTTTCTACTCCTCCTGTGCAATCAGAATTCAAGATAATCTGCAGAAATATCTACCCTACTTCCACAGACACCAGCCACAGGATTTGGCCCTAAACTGAGGAAAGCCTGTATAAAAAAAGAGAGTACAAAGTCCAGTGTAAGGTAAAATTTTCTTTCCCTCACCAAAAAAGGTGTTGGTTGTAGGGGACTTTTTATCTTTTTTTTTTTTTTTTTTTTTTAATTTTCTCTTGATCCTCAGTTATTTATTCTGATAATCATGTTTGGTGCATATTTTATCCACTGGCTGGTTCAGCTGTCACTGCTGGTGATTACTGCCAAAGGCAGGGTCTGTCTAATTAATGTTTTCCTTCTCATCTGCTGAATTTATATAGCCATTAAAGATAAATATGGATGCTTTGTGGCAGTTAGACCCCAGATTATACTTTCTCATACATAGCCACTAGGGAGACTTTTGCTGCATTTTATGGCATAAAGGCACCAAAATGCTCAAACAGGGTAAGTCAAATAGATCGTGCCAAGTTGTTATGGCCCAGACAGTCTCTCTTTAGACTTATTTAGAGGAAAACTTTATTTCCAAATAAAGCTTTCAACTGGAAAGGGTTTTTTAACCCCTGCTTC
Source organism: Falco punctatus (assembly GCF_963210335.1). NCBI lineage: Eukaryota > Metazoa > Chordata > Aves > Falconiformes > Falconidae > Falco > Falco punctatus. Next base: position 2,251,546 of record NC_137599.1, on the reverse strand, counting down.
CCTGAAGCAGAAAGCATTCAAGAGGATGCTGTCATCTAGTTTTTGCCCAGAATCGATCTCCTTTGACATAGTTATGAGTCAGTAAGGAATTTTCTCTGGAATGAAGTCTCTTCAAATAATGCCCTTGTTTTTACTGTTTTTCTAACATGCATACACAGTAACAGCAAGATTTTGGGTACTCCTCTTCCCCCTCCAACCCTTACAAATGCTAGGTAGCATCCAAGAGTTCTGAAATGCTGCGAATTTCAAAGAAGGCAGGCTTTAAATAGTGTGCAATTGAGCTGTATAAATCACTGGTGTATTATTGCAGCCAGGATCAGTAGAGGATTCAAAAAGGATCAGATACTCAGGTGGAGAATAACAACATCCAAGTGCCACTGCACAGAAATGGCTGAGATATGTAAAACACCCATACTTTAGGGAAGATGTCAAGTTCTGAGTGTCTGGAGTAAAAAAGGCTTTTTTCTTTTTTTTTTTTTTTTCCCCACTAAGGAAAGAAACAAAACAAACCAGCCTATTCTGTAGCTGTGCACCAGATGTGCACCTTGTACCAAGGAATATGGTCTGAGGTATTGTCAGGTGGAGCCTTTAACAGCTCCAATTCATGATCTCTACAAGGTCTTAGAGTAGGTGAAGAAGTTACTGCCCATGGTCATGTGTGTGCTCTGAGCTGAAGGTTTGGATCTGACCAGCATCTCCCACTGCTCAGCCTGAAGAAGCAAGGCACTTACATGCTGTCTTTCAAGGAGAAGAAAAATACTCTGCCCTACCTTTTGACATGAGGTCTGGCTCTGGGCGCTTGAAGTTCACATCTGGGAAGCTCGCGAGTCAGCAGGAAGCAATCTTTTCTGAATATTCTTTGGACATAGCTTTGTAGTGGAAGAGGTTGGTTGTGAAATTCTGGAAAGCCCAATGGTAATGTTGCTGATGCCTAGAAGAAAGAGAAAAATGTCTTTACCAGCAGCAAGTACTGCTCTAAGGTTGAAGAGGAGAGTCTGGGTGTGAATATAATGCTGGCAGCACCACGTCAAACGCAGCAGGATTGATATTCCTTTCCTATCAAACTCTGACTTCAAGATGCCGGTTAATCTTGCTAGTCTCAAGTGCTGAAACAAGAACATGATAATGGCGACTCTGGCGTAAAAAGAATTTGATTTTGCTTTTAATCATGTGGCTTCTCTAGCCACATCCGGAGGTTTTCCTCTAGATTCTGATGAACCCAGCATTTGGGCTTGCTTCAAAGCAGACTGCATAATGTACATGTGTATATCGACCTGTGTATTTTATAGCTATAAAATGGGCTGGGGCTGTTAGCTGTGCTCAGTCCGTTGCTCAGCTGGTTAAAAGAAGATGCAAAACACAAACTGCTATGGCTCCTCATTTGTCTTTCCAAGCACCGTGCCTTGGCAGTTTGTGGCAACTGCTGGGCATGTCATTCGGGCATAAGGCAGCTGCCTGTCATCAGGCAGAAAATGGCATCACGTAGCTGCTGCCTGGCCACTCATCTGCGTTCAGCAGTTGGGAAAACACAGCACGGGGTTGGTTCTGCTCCCATGAAAGTTGGGGGCTAACCCCCACCCCATTCTTGAGATCCATAGGAGCAGGACTCAGATCAAAAAATATTCTTTTAATAACTAAAGGCCTACTTTCCACATACTTGAATTTACAGCACAGTTGGACTATTTTGAGGGACTAAAGGCACTTTAACTGTCTTTTAATGCAATGTATTTACTATGGATTATCTGCATGGAATACAGTCTTAATATTAAAAAAAATATCTTCCTTTTGGACTGCTTTGTTTTCAAAATAAAACATGCAAAGGATTATTGGTCATGTTATGTGAACTTCTAAGCAAGATGGGAATTATTTTCATCATGTATTCTTTTAACTGACACTACAAGAATACAAGGATTTTTTTCTTTTAAGACATCCTTTTCTGTCTTGGTAATAACACATCATTATCAGGAGCTGTTCCCAGGACATATCTAGGATAAAACCTAATGTAATTGAGGTTTGAATTAAGACTGTAATTTTCTTGTTATATTCTGCTCAGCTTAAGTTGTTTTTTTTTCCCCCAGCCTTCTCAGCTTGAACAATGAAGTTTGCTTGGCCTGTTTGACTTTTTGACAGTAGTCAGGTTTAGTGATCTGATCTCTGCATTAGCACCAAATTATTTTTAAAATGTAAATCACTTTAAAGGTCATTATCTGAGACTTCGGGGTTAGCACCTCCACTTTTAGGCTTCCTCTGCTATTATACAGTAAAAGTATGAACAAATGGGCAAGAGCAGTAACTGAAAGGAGATAATGAACTGTCGGAAAAGGCCCATCTTGCAATTGGTTACGGTATCAATAGGCTGATTCCTGTGGGAGCTTTGATAGCACTGCTTCCATCAGTGTTACACCTTGAGTAGCTGCTAAGAGCATAGCCTGTAACCCTTTCCATGCGCTTACCTTGCACGCTGCTGCATCGTGTAGAAACATCCAAGGCAGCACAGAAATTGCAGCGAATTCAGTCCTGCTTCTCATCCCCTGCAAGAGGCAAGTCTGAGCCTCGTTAGAGATACAACGGGGTAGATGGATGTTCACAGAGGCAGGACGGAGCTGTACTTAAGGCATGGGCTGTGGTCCAGGAGGTGCAAGCCTACGATAGTAAAAGCAGCTCCTGTTATCTCAGCTACTCATCTTAATATATGAACAGTAACACACCCTGTTTTGCCTGTGGCTATCTAAATTGTAAACTCCCCATCCTGGGGCTGTCTCATAGCACGTATATGTCCTGTTCTTGGTCTTGATTCTGCTTGAGAATCTAAATGCGTAATTTTCTAAGCATAACTTTGTCCCTTTTGCCCTTCTGGAATGAAACACACACACACACACACCCTTTTTTTTTTTTTTTAACTTCCTTTCAATGGCTACAACTATGTTGCAGTATTAGAAAAAGAAGTAATATACCGGCTTCTTCTCATTTCCCCTTCCACCTATCCAAGCCCCTCACATCATCCCCTCTTCCCCAGGAGTCTTTTCCAGGTTGGGAGAAACTGTGCTAATACAATACAAACTATGACTGAATTTAAATATTTTAAAAGAATTCTGCTGTCCCGATGCCTTGTTCTATTTTTCTAAGCTGAGAAGTAGCAGATATATAATTAGAATATATATATATTCCATATATATATATACACACACACTTATATGCAAATACTTCATAACATACAAATAAGAAAAAATGTAAATAGCTGTCAACAAATCGTTTTCATACCAAACAACATCTCAGAAACAGGGGGAAAAAATACCTTAGCCATTATGCAAATAAACAAGTACCCTGGAAATGCAACCTCAGGTACAACAGCATGCTGAACCATAATTAATAGCACTGAAAGCAAGTCGGGAGCAGATTGCTACAAAAGGGCCTGTGGGTGGTGGAATAAAATCTCAAATAGATGCACAGCTCCAGATCTGCACTTTACAAGTGCTGTGGAATTAAGCTTTCGTTACGACTGGGAGCAGGGAATCAGGGCTCCTGAAGTCCTCGCCTGGTTGTATATTAAATGTCTTTATGCCTTGGGGTGCCTCACCTTTTCTCGGGGAGAATGGGAATAATTTCCTTTCTCACAAACAAACTGTAAATTTGCTGATATTTGTAAGATACTTACAGATGCTCAGGGGAGAGGTGTTTTCGAGGTGGGGTGGAATTACTTGCTGAGGTGACTGCAAGCATCATACACGTGTCCATCTCAGAAGCAGGTTTTTTTCATCTCTTCTGCTCACTAAAAGAATTTAGAAATCTTGAGTCAGCTTTGGAGATGAGGAACGGGTGCTGCTGTAGCCAGCCTGTCTGACTGGAATACATAAAGCTCACACTTGCCACGGCTGGGGTGGTGGGCAGCAGCACTCGCCCAAAGTGGGGCTCATAGAAATTCTAGAACAGGTTTTGGGGAAGCCATGAAGCTGACTATCATGCTGGGGTTTTTATTATCTTCCTGACACATTTTTATTAGTACGCATAAAATATATTTCTGGCCCATGGATGTGAGAAATAGATTTTTTTGTTGTTGTTGCATTTGGCAAAGGGAACTGTATTTCCACACCCCCTTCTCTATCTGACACACCAGCTCTGTGCCTTAGTGGCTGCTCATCCACCTCTCCCAGGAGGCTGCATCTGCCTCCCCATCACCAGGGCTCCACAAAGAGCTAAAATGTGCCTTCAAACATCTGTATGGTCTGCGGATCAACCTGCTGGGTGCTCTGGGTGCTTGGCAGGACAAAATTCAGCTGGTGCCTGCAGCAAGGGCTATCGGTATTTCAGGCAGGTAGTTCCATAGAAAACTTAGAGTGCAACTCTTCTTACCATCCCTTAATCAGACCGAATTATAAAATTACTAATCCGAAGGCTATGCTAAAATCGCAGGGATAATGCCACCACCCACCCACCAGTTGCCTGCCTCACCAGCCCCTGCTGCAGAGGTACTTTCCACCCTGCAACACTGGCTTCTGTCAGCCAGGTTTCAAACGGCTCAAGTGATGTTTCTGCCACCACAAATTACTATCAGAAGCTACACATTACTCTCCCGAATGGCAGATAGGGGAAGATTAGAGGGTGGCATCATGTAGTGCGATAATTACCAGCGCAGCTCCCAAAAAGGCTCAAGTAACAGGCTGGATCTAAGGAAGCAGAGCACACCTGCACATTTCCATTCAGCTACCACGAGAGGATCTCTGCAATAACCTTCATCTCCTCCCACAGTTTTCTCATTACAAAAGGATGAGGAAGAACCTGTGAACCTAATTCACATGCTGAAAATTTTCCAAAGGCTGGGGTTTATTTTTCTTTATCTTTTTATACAACAAATCCTGGTTGTTCAGCAAGTAGGTCAGAGCAGGCAGCAATATTCCTTTTCCTCAGAAAAACTGAGCTAAATTTTGTTGGTCCCCTCCTCAATTTGAACTAAAGTTATAAAAACTGGCAGGTGGTTTTGTTACTTTTTTAAAAACCTGATAAATCTTCAGCATGTGCTGGCAGAATGCATGTAAAGCCCTTTTCCTCTGCACAAAATACATAACTAATAAAATTTCAGGCTTGCTGTGATAAAGATAAAAGAAAGCATTTTCTATTTGGGTTTGTGGTTTGTTTTTTTTAAGTACTGAAAAGAGCGGGTTTGCTGTTCTTTTAAGAATAATAGTGGGTTTCATGCTCTGCAACAAGCTGCATGCAAGTACCTACAGGCTTCCTGGTGCCTGCTCTTGAGGTTATTTCCATGACTCCACTTCGCTGCAGAAGGATTTTTAACTCTGCCAGCCTACAGGCCTACAGACTAATAAGAAAACCCAGGGTAAGAATTTTTTAACTCCTTTGCCCTTTCTAGTTGACGGAGGTGGGGATAGCTCAAAGTGCCTGACTGTCCACAAAGACATGAAGATCTACGATAGCTCCCGCTGATGGCAAAGCAAGCAAGTGATGCCTGGGGGTGTCTGACAGCAAGAGATGCACAAGTTTGTGTGTGAACGTCTGAGAAACACAGCCTGTGCCACGAGCTTGGGCACTGGGAACACAGGACTGCTTAACATGCAGCTGTGAAGAGTAAAACAGAAGCTTGAAGTAATCATCAGGTTAAGGTTTTTAACATTAATGCTATCCCTTGTTACTGCACTTTCTTGGTATTTCTGTGCCTCTGTTGCAGGCTCGATTATTTTCCCTCCCCAGACAGGACAGACACCTTGGCTTCTGTGCAGTTGCTCCGCAGCTTTGAAGAGAATCTGCAATGGAAACAAGGTTTTTCTTGGTGTTTCTTCAAAGGAATAATAGGGCCTACCAATATGCTCAGCCTGAGAAAACCGATAAGATCATAAAGCAGAGTGGTATTGGCTGCAATAACTTCCTATCTGTTATGAAGCTTCCCATGGCTCAAACCGGTAATTATCTCCACGTTGTGCTGACAGGTTCCCATCTGTTTAGGGCTGAACATTGCATCTTAAAAAGAAGCAGAAAGGAAAAGCACCAGTTACACTCTGACAGGTTCGCTCGGCTCTTCAGAATACCAGAGGAACTTGATTTGAGATGCTAATGAATTCCTAGTAATCCACTTCTTTATTTGTGCTGGTCTCTATTTCTTCTGCAAAACCGGAAGATGGAGAAAAGCTGAAGACAGGAAAAATATAAGTAATATTTGTAAGGAAGGAGCAGACTGGAAAACCTAGAGGCCAGATCCTCAGCTAGGATTTGGCAGCTGCAGAGGAATGACTGATACGAGGTAAACCTTCGAAGGATGAGCAATATACACAGGGCACAAACCTGTACTGCCTTTGCATCCACCTTATCCACCCGCTTCCTTGCCTTGCCTTTTTCAGTCTTACATTTTCTCCACCCAGATGTTTAGTACCATCATCTGAGGCAGGAAGCAAGAGCTAGGGCTCCGGATTCTGCCTCCGGTATCTTTCAAACAACCTTGAAGAAGTCCCTCGGCTCCCCCTGCTTCAGCATGTTTAGGTAGGGCTTACCTCCTCCGCAGGGCACGCTACACAGCTCTCTGATTTAACGCACACAAAGTATTTTAAGATCCTTGGTTGAAAGGCACAGAGTGTTGTTAATTTGTCCCAGCCATCATCACTGTCCAAAATGAGGTGGAAAAGGCAAGGAGAAAATGGCAAACCCTGGCATTAAATCTACTTATGCCCCACATGCCCCAGAGCAAGACATGTATGATCCCAAGAGGAACAAGGATATTCTGTGTGCTGGTGAAGATCCTGCCATGGCTCCTTGCAGGTTCAACAGGATGCCACTTCGGTTTGATGTTGCACAGTGAGGACATGGATGATGCAGCATCACAGAACTGCAGCGAGGATCAGAGCAGCCAGGCCATGTAGTAACCTCAGTCCTTTAGGGCGTGGAATGCATTAAATAATTATCTCTTGCTTTCTTCCCATTTACCTATCTTTTGTTAAATTTTCCATTCTCTTCTTTTTTTCCTTTTAATTCCTCCAGCTACGTCTCATCCATATCACTGCACAGTTCCGCAAGCAAAATAAAAATAAAATTTAACTTTGCGTTTATAAAATTCTGATCAGCTTCTCAGTAGATCAAAGCCTTTCCAAGGTCCGGGCCAGGACGCTGGATGTATACATTCCTGCCCCTTCCTAGCCCTCTGCCATTCATCAGCCCTTCCACACTCTGTCAGCAGTCCCTAAATAGAAATGCCAGCCAAGGAAAGCATGGTGAATTTGTCCTGAGAATTCATTAAGAAGGATGATACAGCGCCTTAATTTGCTCCATATCCTAGCACAACACATAGCAGAGCTTGCGCTGGATGAGTCAACAAGCCCCCACTAATTATATACTTTTATCATTTTGTAACAAGCCTTAAACTGCTTTCTTCAAGAATAAATGAAAGGCTGCTTCTAAGCTCCTTAATAACATTTTAGAGTTTCAGTGAAACCTCAGGAGAGAATAAACATTTGGCAAATGAGGAAAAATTTTATTTAAACAGAGTAAGTACTGAAGAAATTTTACTGCTTAAGACTGCGTATGAAGTGACACAAAACTTGGAAGCATCGTGCCTTTCTTCTGCGGTTTATTATTATTATTATTATTTCCATTTTGTAATGTTTATAGTGCACTAGATGCTGTTCTTATTAGTCCTGCTCCTAGTGGTGCAATTTTTCCAGCATTCTCTTTCGACTCCCACCACATTTTATGTTTTGTTTTTATGCCCCAGCTCAATTCAAGAAACTGCAGAAGAACGCCAGCTTTCTGCCTGTTGCTCAATAGCTTTCTAGTTACTTACATCTAGCCCTTGGGGTGGCAGGGAAGATCTGAAGATGTGAAGAACGCATGTTCTAAAAGAAAGATCAAAAGAACACCTTAAATAATATATAAGGCCAGTTTTGGGAGGCTGAACACACTGGCTTGGCACATACCTCCTGTCCTCAGAGCAGTAAGCGCATGAGCAGGATGGAGGGGAGTGAGACACAATCCTGCCCTTGCAAAACCAGATGCAATTTGTTCAGGCATGACAGACTGCAGAGTGCCTTCGGGGACCCTGGAATCATCCGGAGCTGGACCGGGCCTCCAGGGGCTTCTCCAGCTCCCCACCCCAAAGCACACAAGTTTCCTCGCTTCTATGTTAACATATTCCTATCTAACCGCTCTTATTTCCCATCTGCACCCAGTTCTACGTTTAAACACAGGTGCTGATTCCTATTGCACCGATCTCCCATGGTTTTTCGTGAAAATCATGCATGGGATTAATGAAATAACAACTGAAAACTGTGCTGTTTTAATAGCACGAAGGATTTAGATCTTGCCTACAAAACCATGGCAGAGGAATTTAACTACATGCTTAAACACTGCTTCAGTGACTTTACGGCTACCTCCCAGCTTCCTGCAGATTCAAGATGCCTCATGTGCTTGGACTCTTTGGAAAAATCCCACTAGCAACCGTCTGCCGTCTAAACCCCAGGTATTTGAAAAGCTGACTCCATCACAGTCCTGCTCTTGTCATTTAAATGTTGCCCCCCTCCCCGCCCCCACGTTTCTGCCACTTGACAGCAGCAGACACCAGAGCCAGAACTGATATTTTTACCGAAGTTACTTAATGTTGCTCACACGTTCAGTGTAGGCAGGGAAAAGATAAACCGGGTACACAAGGCAAAGCCACTCATGCATAGAATAAGCTGTTAGCACTTTAGCAGAGCCATCACCATAGTTTATAACTCAATCGTACTTTTTTCCTTATTAGCTTTCATCCCATCATCTCAAAACGGTTTACAAACATTGACTAGATTACAGGGCCACAAAACAAAAAAATAAATAAATAAAAATTTCCACTGCCACTCATTCAACCAATTTAAAACAAACACAAGATAATACTTTTACCCCACAATGCAATTAAACTGCGGAACTCAGTGTCACTGTTGCTAGCGTTAATTATGCCAATCACTACGTAGTTATACGTATTTATATAGGTCCACCACTGCATATTAAACACAGGAGCCTGAAACAAACTCTGGAAACAAACCACTGTCAGGCTTCAGAAAACTGCACCAGGAGGAGGATACTCCATATATATCACGTTTTATTATACCCTTCCCACAGGCAGTGGTATCTGGGAACTGCTAGAAACACTAATATTGGTGTAAATAAACAAATAGGGCAGTCTGACATTCTTTATTGTGGCATTCCTGAAATGCAACTCATTTTGGCAGGACACAGGGGTGCAAACCCTCAAAACCGTTAGGAAAAATCTCTTCACGGGAAGGGTGAAGCCCTGGCACCGGCTGCCCAGGGAGCTGGTGGAGTCACCATCCCTGGAGGGGTTTAAAAAACGCATGGATGCGGAGCGGAGCGCCGTGGTTTAGTAATGAACCTGGCGGTGCTGGGTTAATAGTTGGACTTGATCTCCAAGGTCTTTTCCAACCAAAACGATTCTATGATTCTAAAACAGCAACAGGGGTGAGGAGAATGATACCTTACTGTGTGTGACAGAATTGCTGAAGGGTTTACAGAGGCAGAATGCAATTGTGTGAAGAGATAGTCAGCCATTCCCAGATGGAAAAAGAAACAAGGACAACGTAAAGTCTTTAGGCGCTACCTAGCTGGTGCTGCTCAACTGAATAGTCAGACTACGCAGAAATGCCTTGGAGGCACATTATTTTTGTACACTTTTCTAATTCACCTTTTCAGCAAAAATACTACCATCGTGGTTACATCATCAAGGCATTCCCGCTCTCATTGTTCTTAATTTAAGCAGCAGTTATCAGATGAGGCCACATCATTATATTTGGGGTTGATTTTTGTTTTGTTTCTATTTCAGTTTCACTAAGTTCTTCCTTCAATAAAGTTCCAGAAAAATAAACAAAACAAACGAAAACAAACAACTGCCTTTCAGGGAAAAAAAATACGAATAAACACTAAGGAAAAGTCTTTTAAACCAGCTGCAGCCCTCTGCTGCCATCGTATGGGAGCTGCCTTTGGAGCAGCAAGAAAACCTCTCTTGAGAGGTGCAGTTAACTAACCCCAGGAGAACTAGTTATTTATAGTCATCTACTTCAGAAGCCGAATTTGTAAAAAGAAACAGTTATTTTAAAAAACAGTTTGTGAGTGAATACAAACTGTTTACTGCTCTAACAAAGAATGGCAGCTCGCCGTGGTTTTTCCCTGAAATTGCAGCACCACAGAATGACGCAATTTTAGTGTAATGCAATAGCGTGTAACGGCTGCACGGCGATCAGTAACTACTCCTTGTAGCACAGCCTCTGCTACCAAGAGTTGCAGGTGGTATTGTGGCACATTTTTGTTTTACAATGCTACACCTTTGCTCCTAGACATATGTCACGGCATGCTGACTTAGAGTCGTGATAGCTTTCCACCGCACCGTGATATCCATGCGGGCTTCACAGTCCTGCGTGAGCTCGGCCCACAGCATCACGTAGCGAGAGGCGCGCTGCAAACTTCTGCTCTGACATTAGCACACGCCAGGGCCTGGCAGCGTTGCTTGGGATCACGTTTTCCCTCAGCAGGTTGAAGATGGAGCTGGATGGGCCCGGTCAGGCTGCGCTAAGGGGTGGCACAGACCTACTGGGGGGGAAGCCCTGCTAGGGGGGAAGGAGAAGCCCTGGGGTGGGGGGGGAGCCCTACTGAGGTGGATGGGGGGGGGGGAAGAAGATGCCCTACTGAGGTGGAGGGGGGGGGGGGAAGAAGATGCCCTACAGAGGTGGAGGTGGGGGGGGGAAGAAGATGCCCTACTGAGGTGGAGGTGGGGGGCGGAAGAAGAAGCCCTACTGAGGTGGAGGTGAGGGGGGGAAGAAGAAGCCCTACTGAGGTGGAGGTTGGGGGGGGAAGAAGAAGCCCTACTGAGGTGGAGGTTGGGGGGAGAGAAGAAGCCCTACTGAGGTGGGGGGGGGGGGGGGCGGGGAGGAAGAAGAAGCCCTGCTGAGGTGGAGGAGGGGGGCGGGGAGGAAGAAGCCCTACTGGGGGCGGGAAGGGAGAAGCCCTACTGAGGGCCCGCAGCGATGTTCCTTGCGGTACCCCACACAGGCCCCACCGCACCTCACGCCAGCCAGCCACCCCCCGCGGGGCGAGCCAGGGGCCACCTCCCCGGGCCTGGCAGCCCCCACAGCCGACGTGGCCCGGCCAGGAGAGGGCTGCCAGCCGCCACCTACCGCCAGGTCCGGGCCGCGCCTCACCCCGAAATGGAGGCCCAGCCGCCGGCGGCGTTAATTATTCATGAGGGGGCGGGGCAGTGACAGGCGATGAGGGGCTTTCCGCCCGGGGAGGGCGGGGTCTGATTAAATATTCAAGAGGAGGGCGGGGACAGGAGGGCGGGAAAGCCCCGCGCGCGAGGCCCCGGCTTCCCGCCGCCCTCCCACTCCGCGCTGCAAGGGGCAGCGGGCGAAAAGGCGGGAAAGTCACTATTACAAACAAATTACCACAAAACCCCACGGAGAGGGGCGGAATTATTAAGAATACTAATGACACGCTACTGGAGCAAAATATTTGTGTTTCCTGTAGCGATTTCTTCCCTCCAACACACAGGTGACTGCCTTTGGCCCCATTGACAACCACCTCCCTGAAGCTGAACTTTCTTCTTTTTTTTTCCAATTTTGCAAACATTTCCATTGCCGACTAAAGCACACAAACACAGGCAAGCACGCCTGTGTGCACTTGCCTGCGGTATATACCATAGATACTCAAACCCTCCTTTAAACCCCAGTAGGGAGTGTGGCTTGACTGAAAGCTTTAAAAAAAAATAATTTTCAATAATAATAATAAAAATAATGTATTTTTCTTCACACACACACACTGGGACACGGGGTATGGTGCTCAGCAGGGTCTGTTTGCTGCAAAGCCCCCCACTCCTCTGCTGTTCCCTCAGGCAGCCCAGTGGGCGCTCCAGCCAGAGGTGTTTGTACGCAGGATTTTTCCTGAGGTAAAACATAGCTTATAAAGCATTGTCTGTAACTAGGCATCATCTGCAAGACCTTCTCTATTAACTATGTGTAGGTTTGGTTAGGTTAACTATGTGTTAACATGTAGGACCCCGATTTCAGCCCTTTTGACTGAATTTTGGTGGGCTGCGGGGGAGAGGGGCTGCAGAGGGCTGAGAGGAACGCGGCCTAGCTGGTTGTTTGGCCTAAAGGTCTGTCATAACCCAGCTAAATCCAACCCAAAAACGCAGGTAAAAGGCCAAATACAACTCACTCCAGCAAATACTGCAGCCTGAGGAGCAAACTGAGGGAAATAAAAGCAGGTGCTGGCATTTTCCTTCTGCCTCTGAGGGCTGAGCTGAGCCAGCCCTCCCTCACAATAAAAATTCCCCGTCGCCAGCAGCAGCAGGGTCAGGATTCCCTGAGCTGTGCTTTCTGCTCACGCTTACTCACTAATTTAGATGCTTACGGGACTGGTTTGTACTACCAATTTGATGTAGAGCCTTTAGCATAAATAAAAATACGTTTTTTGTAAGTTGTCGGTGTAGACCAGGGAGTAAAAAGTACCAATGTAACTCCATGGCTGTGCTCAGTGCTTTAAGGTTTGACATCCTTCACGTGAAGTATGTTTTTATTAGCACTGACAGGTTAAAAGAGAAAATTTAAAAGAAAAAAAAAAACCCAGAACCTAAAAAATCCCCTGTCAAGTTAATATTTGAAGCAATTCATTTTATGCTCTTTGTGAGGAGGCAGGGAAACTGAAACGTTCCAAACCAATCTCCAAAGTAAACAACCTTTTACAAGAAATGTTTGCCAAATGCTAACAGGAGGCTCAGAGAAATATCAGGACAGAAGTGCATCCATTAGCAGGAGTTTAGCAACTGCTTAAGGACAAGAAACATTCAAATGGGGTTGAAAGTTGATGTTTTCTGCCTTGTAAACAAATTAGCTTATAGCAACAAATAAGACGACCCTTATTGGCTAATATTATGAGTTTAGCTTGTTAAATATTTAACATTTACCTTTCAATTTCCAGTCTGGATTAAGCAGTTCTCTAAACAAGTGGTATCCCAGCAGCAGATGGAGATGCACAGACCATTGCCTTGCTCTGGCTGAACTCCCTAAGAAATAAAAACCACATTAAGTCAAAGATGAAGCAAATGGGAGCTTTCAGTAGCCTCTAAGCTTTGGCTTTGAAACTTGATGTTTTACTCCTTTTTATTTACATTAATTTTATCTAGCTCTGCTCTAAATTAAAATAGTAGTAGTCAATTCAACTTCAATCAGATTGAACAGAAACAGACTGGAATTGGCTGAGTACTTCTGAAAACCTCCCTTATGGCAAAGTATTTTTTTCTTCCATATAACAGGATTGCAGACCCAAGGTAAGAGTTTCAAAAAACACTTAAAAGATGCCATAAATCCTTACAGCTACTGTCCTGCTAAAGACAGCAAGGGGTGTGAGGGAGGAAAAGAACGTATCATAAGATTGCAACTTTATTTCTAAAGTATGAATCAGAAATACGTATCAGATTTAGCCTGTTGAACAAAGTTTAGTGGTGCCCCTTTTAAAAAAGGGAGTGGAGCTGCTTTGTGTATTGTACACAAGGAATTTGCCTTGAATCCACAGTTGCGTGTATAACGTTTCCACTGACTTCAGACTTTGCTTTCTTTGCTTTTAGAAGATAAACACTTTTTCGTATAACAGTGTGTTGATCTATAGGTGGTTTCTTGATTGTTCTTAAAGGTGTTACCTCACTTTTCTGTCTCCTGCCTGAGCAACATAAAAGCCTAATGAAACACTAATTTTAGGAGCCGTTACGTTTGCTCATGAGCCTTGTGAGAGTTTAAACTATCATCTTCTTTAGCTAGCTAGAATTATACCATACCTAAAATAAAAATACTTCCAGTGAAGTATAACTTCCTTAAATGTACAATGCAAACTCTCTCCAGCATGCAAGCACAAGCCAGCCAAACCCGTTTGTAACACTTTTAATGAAATGCCCCATATTCTTCCAGTTGTCAGTACAAACAGTGCTTCCATTGTGGATGTGGTAATTTTGCTCAGTGGCATATTAGAGAGGTCTGGCTTGCGTGCTTTCGTAATAAATATGAAGGATGTTTGGAACTTGTTTTCTGTAATTTCGGTAAATTTTTAATCTTTGAAACAATGAGGTCTATTCTCTGAGTGCATTTCCCACTGATGGTAACTGGGATGTTGCACTGCAGCTTGGACGGGTTCCAGTTATGTTACTACCACCACTGCTGCCAGCTCTTGTAATTATACTGCAGCACTCCGTTCTCTTTGGCAATCTCCCTGAAGCCTCAGCTGCTCGAATCAAGAAATAGTGTGAAAAATCTCAGTTTTAAAAAAATATTTTTAAGAGGTAGTGAGTCACTAACTCTCATTGTTGCCTGACAACGTGAAACATACCTATTCTAGAGACTCAGAAGCCAGAAGGCAAATCAAAAGAACATATTTACTGATTTTTTTAAAGCTCATTACTGTTCAGACCCTCATAATTTTGGGAGAGCCTGGCTCATGGAATTTTTTCACATAGCAATACTATATAATTTCTTTCTGTATCACACATATAGTCATTATATGAAATCAACCTAAATGCTGCAAGAAAAAATGGTTTGAACTATCACTTTGTTACTGTTAATCTTTTTTTGGTCATACACAAACATACATATAAGTAGTTATCACTCTAAAGGCATCAATAACATGACAATAATTTCAATAACATCTCTATAACTTTTTCAGATTCAATAATAAGTGTAACAAGTTAGAAGAATGTTAATTACTGTAGCTGGTACCATTGCATGTACTTCCTCAAGAGTTTCCTTTTAGAACTGTTTTCCTAACTTTATGACATCCCCTAGTGCTTTTATTTTTTCCTCCTCTAAGATCAGCTGAATACTTCACTCTCCAAGACACAGAATTAGAAAATAATTTAGTAAATCGCATGTCATTGCACTAAATTAAAACAAAAAATTATCCTGAGCATATGGCAAGATTTTCACACTCCATCACAGTGTCCACAGTGGAGTGATTCCCTCTTAGCCTAGTTTTGGGTATAGTATTTTCCTCCTCTGAAAACAGGACTGTCATATTTTCTCTCCAGCTTAAATTTATGGGACTAAGGGAACAATGCCATCCACTGCAGGGAGCAGCTACACCCTGATTCCGAACCAGAAATACAGACGCAGTAACCGTCGCTCCAGACAGTGCTGCAACGTCTTGGACGAAGATTCCCAATCTCTGTCAACACTTGGCTATTTTCAAACACTTCCATTAGAGATCTTTCAAATGGTATTGAATTATCTTTCAGGTGAGACTCTAATAAGAAAAGGTATTACTTCCAATATCTGAAAA
The DNA here is from genome assembly GCF_963210335.1 of Falco punctatus. NCBI lineage: Eukaryota > Metazoa > Chordata > Aves > Falconiformes > Falconidae > Falco > Falco punctatus. Next base: position 2,236,246 of record NC_137599.1, on the reverse strand, counting down.
CTACCACAGAAATTTTCCATTTACAAAAAGCCATTATTATTTAAAATGTTTAGCTTTTATCTGGCTGAAGTCATTTTACGTGACTTATTCTCTGAGTTTTCAGCTTTTATGTATGAAGAACCAAATGACCAAAACTTAAATGATAACTATAAACTATTTGAAGTGGGTTTTGCCTATTATGTGTGAAAATTATTCCTTAGATCTGTTCTTTTCTAATTACTACAGTTTGTTGGCAAAGGAGATAAATGGTAATTAAATTTCATTTTATTTGTAAATCTTATTTCTCGGCCTATTTTTGAAGTAAGATAGAGTTACTGACTAGCAATCAGCATTTTTCTTGCAGTAAAGATTTACAAGTATACCGGTTTTTGCTTTTTCAGTAAAGGATATCAGCCTGCTGAGCATGGTGTCGAAAACCATCAGCAACCGCCTTATTAATTACATCTCAACCCCATCAGGAAACCGAAGGCTTTTATTGCAAGACTTCCATAACCTTGGGCTACCTGGCAAGAGAGAAGGATCCTATATTTTAGAGCACTACAAATCTCTAGGTGATCCTTTAATGCAAATGGTAACAATTAGAGGAGAACCAAACTCGCTTAAAAGGTTTCTTCTGTTATATGCATTGATCGGTAAAATGCTGAGGATGTGGCCCAAATCATTTGCGCAGCTCTCTCTGAAAGTGAAGTTCCTCACCGTGCCAAAGAGCCCACTCAAATACCATTAACTGGCAGGGGGAGGTGGGAGGAATTACCTGAAGCAATTCCAAAAGCTCTTAGTTATGGAAAAAATAATGTATGTTCTGCCTCCCCTATGTTGATTTCTTCCCATTAAATGGTAAGCAGGGGCTGGGCAGAGGATCAGTTCTCAGTAGTAGGTGTTTCCAAATTTAGTTTGTTTGGACACCACCACTGGAAATTGCAGCAGAAACCAAGGCTCCCAGGCCCCACGCTAACTGAAGGAATTTGGCTGCCTGGACTGCCTTCATGTATCCCTTCGGAGTAACTCACATTCCTCAGTCTGGGAAATGTAGCTGCAGTACTTAAACCCAGCCTAATTCTAAAGTGACCAACAACAGTTGCCATCAGAAAGACTCCTCGATAGTCTACTTGAGATGTGTTACAGATGACATTCCACTTAGAAAAGAAGTATGCTCATCACAAAAATGTTATCACAGTTGTCAGTGACTAGCATTCCCCTCGGCAGCTTTGTATCAGAGTTCAAAGGCTGAAATGGGCATGAAGAACACATTTTCCTCTCACTCTTAGCTTAAGGGCAACGTGAAAATGCCTACACTTCTGCTGTCATGGTATACCATGTGCTAACTAAACCCTTTCTGCGTGAAAAGATTCACCTGTTCTTTCTTTCAGCTGCTCAGACCTTTTTTTTGGCGCAGCGTAATAGAAATCCAAATCAAAATATCGCGGGTTCGATGGTAATGAAGAGTGTGGTATAGCCTCAAATTCAAAAGCGTTTGCTTTTTAATTTTTCTGCTAATTTTAAAACCACACTGATTCTAATTCATTCTAAAGCATTCTATCAGAGAAGCAAATTAAATTAAGGCATAATTTGATCTAATTACTGTTACCTATCTGATTAAAAAAAAAGTTGTTTATTTGACAGAGAATAAAATGATGCCACAGTTAGATGCAGAATTGTAAGTATGGTTTGAACTCAAGACATTAAATAAAAGGCATACACAAGGTAAAGGAACACTGTTAAAGTCATTTAGACCAAAGACCTCCTATTGTAAGCAAGCCATGTAGGCTTTGAGGTATCTTAAAATAATCTTAGTGGTTTGTTTTTAAAATGAAGCCTGAAACCCCTACAATTCTTAAAAAAAAATCAAAATTAGTTTGGGCTTTGTAGTAATCACATACAAAATGGCAACAACTTCTTTAAATGGAGGTGTGAACCCATTGCTGTAGCAGGCCTAGTAGTAAAAACATGACATATTCAAAATATAAAGATCATTGGCAATATCTGTCTCATCAGTGGAATGCTCAAGAGAACGTTTTTGGCAAGAGGTTAGTTACAAAATCAATATTTACTTTACAGCAGGAAAGACAGGACTCAATGGGAAAAATTCATTCCCATTCAGAGAGCCTGATCAGGGTCTATGTATTACATAAATCTCACTTAAACTTGGAGGGGTCTGGCTCCACTCAATTCCATGGTAAAAATGTTCCAGTACTTGTAATTGGGTCAGAATTTCAGTCACTGTTTAAAATGGACTTGAGCTGTGATGGTGGCACTGTCCTTCTGCACAGCGGGGGTTTTGCTGTGTAACACCAGGAACAGTACGTTTTTCTCAACCCGTTTTACTCAATGTAATATTTGCAACTGATCTGCAACTACACTGTCTTAACCGTTTCAACTGTTCTGCAGGGAGTTCTCTCCAAAGTCCAATCTAGTCAATAGAAAATTGACTTGACTGAGCTTTGGACCATGTCCTAGCCTGATGAATAAATTCTGTCTGTCATGTAGGAATGCTGCCGCACTTCTAAATAAGGAAAGAGTCAATTTAGAACCACGGTAAATGCATAAAGTAGTTTTTTACATTGGAGGAATTATGTATGTTTTGAGAGACTGACAATTCAGACAAAAAAAGGCCCATTCCACCGCTGCCCCCCCACCCCCAGCACATGCTCTTCACTGAATGTCTTGGTTAATTAACAAACAAGATGTATATATTTTATTCTGGTAAAAGTTTTTGAAGAGCAGGCTGTTAACCCATTTTCTCTCAGTAGTATAGAAAAAAACTCTGCTTAACAAACAGCTGTTCCACACTATAATAAACTCCAGACTTTAACATCCTAAACACATACCGGTTCGGTCCTATATAGGAAAATAATTTTACCTCTTAGCTATGTTTTACATTAACACAGTTTAGAATATTTTCTTTTTAGAGCATGTGGCTATCTTGAAAAAAGTTTTGGAAGCTTGGCTTTCCATGATGTAAGGGGAAAACCAGCGTTCCCCAGGGTACTGTTAAAAGAGGTGCCACAAGTAACATTTATTTCCAATATTTTTAACAGCTGTAATTCTAAAACCAATATAGTAATTTTAATAGGGCTCCAACTGTGATGAACAGGGCCTTTAAAACAACACAATAAACAAGTTATGGCATAAGTTGCCATACTCCCTGACAACATTTATTTAGTAAAGGATGTCCCCTCTACAAAAGCATATCCATCCCTTCTCCAAAGCACTGATTACTATTTGTGCTGCTCTTTTCACCTTGCAGTAGCAGCTTTTCCTCACTGGTGCATGCATGCATGTGATGTGAATGCTTAAGCTAACTCAGCGACGGATGTGCCATGTATGTATACTCATAGTCGTGTATGTATTCATTTTGTTCACAGGATTGTTGCTTAAAAGATGCACGCTTCTATTACCTACCAAAGATAGGCTGAAGTATACACACAAGATTCTCTCAGAAGTAAGTTCACATTCCTTTAACTGATGTTTCGAATTGTCCCTCGCGCTTACAGTACGGTTTCTATAAGGCAGCCACTAGCTGAATTGTGCCTTTTACTATCCCTTTGCTGGAGTTCATTACTACTGTGTAGTATTTATTGATTTGAAATCAGTCTCTTTTTAATAACAGAAAAGCCTAAGCCAGCATATTGAACGCAAGGCTGTTCTACCGAGATTTCGTATTCCAAGGCCTGTGGGTTTCAGTTTGGGGACTACCAGAAATTCTGTGAGAGCACAGCTCTTCATAGAAACGTTACCCTCCTGAGAACAGGATTGCTCCTCTTAGAGACATTTTACACACCCGTTTGACCGCAGTTTTGAACTTAATGCTGAGCTCTAACACCTAAACACTCTAAACCTAGGCACAGTAACTTGTTTCCTTATACAATAAGGGAAGGGAGTCTTTCTGTAACTCTCTAATCGGTATTGAAGTACACAAGCAGGACAGAGCATTTTCGATCACAGGAATTAGCTTATGGGCAGTGACAAATTACTAGTGTTTTGCATTTGCAGGTTTCCTGTTTTAAACTTAACGGGTGTCCGAGTCCTTTGCATTGTTTAGGATTACAGTGCTATGGGGTATTTTTACAGGTACAGTATCTTTATGGAGAGAAGGCAAGTATTACAAATATAAAAGAAAATTAAGATAATTTTCTAAATTCGTCTGTGTTTTTGCAAGATACTTAGAAGCATAAGATGGTTTTGAGCCTTGGGGGGTAGCAGGGGAAGGTATTTATTCACACAGTTCTCTGAATTTCCTTTCTGGTTGTTAAAGTTGCTGATGTGACTCTTGAGAATTGCTTCGTCTGAATTTCCCTACCAACCAGTATGGATTTTGATTAGTGATTTATTATCTAAGAAGACATGGGAGAAGTGCAGCATTTTATTACACAGCTTCAAATTCACAACTCAAGAGCAGAGACGTTTTAGTTTAAAAAGGAAATGGCTATACACATCATATGCCAGAATATTTTTGTTAACTTGTGGTAGCTTAAAATTAATTAAAAATAAAAATCAAAATCAGTGTCAAATGAATTAGTACAGCAGGCCACAGCTTATGTACTGTAATAACTACTGTGATTGCAAATATGCAGTAAAACACTACGGGTAGGACCCTTTTAAACACTACTTGAGGTATTCGATTGTGAGGTGTTAGAATTGTCGTAATGGAGGCTTTACTGGAGAGTAACTTTGTTAGGGAAAAAATAAAATCTGCAGAAGCAAATTCTGTCTTAGAAGAACAGGCATTTTGAGCACATTTTAAATGCATTTAAGTCATAGAAACTTGTGCATACAGGTCCTGTATACATATGCAGCATTAAAAAAAATTATATTTCTGTGGTTTAGAGTTACAGATAATTATTTGTGCTGGGACATTTGTCTTTTAGCAAATACCTTTGTGTACTTTTTCACATAATGTTCAAAAATAAGGTCTTGGCCCTGAATGTGTAACAGCATTAGCAGCTTTTGATTCTGGGCTGCAATAAGCTTAAGTAAAACCCCTGCAGCAGATAATGGTTTCCCTGCACTTGTCAGGGAGATGCTGTGCAGACACCACACTCCAGGTATGACACCTTCCCTTTCTGCTCTTCTAACAAATTGCAGGACAGACTGTATTTAGCTAATGGGAGAAATGGCATTGTGACCTAAATCTATGGCTCAACAGCTTCATTTTTACCCCCTTTCTTTTGCCATCTTCAGATCCTAACAGCAGGCTGGGATGAATTAGAGTGCCACCGGGTTTTTAATTTCCTCTGTGAGCTGAGCAATTTAGCCCATAAAGTACAGACAGTTGTCAGCAGCAAACCAGGTAATCATCAAAGCAGACAAAAGTTCTACAAAATCAAAATGTGCTATCACAGAGAAGGTAGAAAGTGGATCTTCATTACTGCAAACAAAGTGTGTCTAGAATTGAGAACTTTTCAGCTCAGCTAAGCCTTGTAGTGCCAAGCCTTTCCTGACTCTCACGTATGTTCTCTTAGCTCTGATACTACGCCGAAAGTGGGCACTCTAAAGCAAATACTTGGCTTTCATATAGATGAATACAGCTATCTTTTCTTCATTAAAAGCAAAGATAAATGCTTTTGTCTTTGACGCTTATCCTGCAGTGAAGAGGATTATCTTGAAAGGTGTTTAGTTGGTTTTTTTAATCAATCCATTATCAAACCAATGCATATGTTATGTATATATGTAAACAGTAACATGGACTCGAAACTTCCCTACTGTACACCAATGCCAGTGAAATCAATGGGAATGAAACCAACACAGAAATAAAGTGATGCGGTAAAAAGTTAGGTTTAATATTTCTGGAACACTGATGTGGCACGTGCCTCTCAAGAAATTCTCCTGTTACCCAGCACAGAACTGGGTATTTCTGCGGAATACTTCATACACAGCCACATACACTGTTCCTCTTTCCACTTACTGATGCCAAAAACCAGAAACCAAAAAACGTAGCTGAGCGCCCTTGAAGACATGCATGAGTTACTGCAGAAAGGTATCAGAGGGCACATCAATAGATTCTGTGACCTGAATTAGTGCAATGTACCCAAAAGAGCCAGACTCAGGAAGTAACAGCTGAGAATTTCATTAAATCCCCCTAGATGTTCTTAGGCAGCTTTAAGAAAATCGTTCTTTCTCTTCCTATGAAAAAAAAAAAGAAAGTGATCATCTGTATCATGCAAGGCTTAATGGATTTATAATATCTGCATTCTTTTACCCCAGGAAGTGCCCGAAAGCTAGAGCTGCGGATAAGGTTATACTGTCGTAGCGTCTTGTTGAACCACTGGAATCGTCGAAGTGATTCTGCATTTTGGTTGACTCGTATTTTAAAGCCATGGCCTATGGTTAATCAAGCTCGCCTGCTGTATATCATCTTTGGACCAGTGTCCTCTCTTGACGGCGAGTAGTCTGGGGGGGTTAATTTTCAAAGTCTGTTGCCTGAGAATGAGGTTTCCTCGCAGGATGCAGCATTTCTGAAAACTGAGCTTTATGCAAATAACGTGTAATTATGTTGCCTAGAAAAAAATAATTCTGCTTAACCAGGCCTCACTAACATACATAAAATACAGAAAATATATATATGTGTATTATATATACACACACCCATATATATATATGTTATAATTCAAGTGAAGAAATTGCACCTCTGTTCCTCTATTCTCCCCTGCTTAGTTAGCTCAAATACACCTCAAAGCAGTATCTGTTTCCCTGAAGAAAAGCATGTTTTCTTACTTAATTATTAGACCTGGGTTTCTTTAAATCACCCTTTGATTCATGCTGCAGCTACCACCGTCCCTACTAAAATGACGTATGGAAAAAAAAAATATCTCGTGTCCCAAAGACCGAGTTGTGTTACCTGAATTCCTCTCCTGATTCTGCTGCAAGGCCCAGTTTAGCACCTTCCTTGTTTAAAAAAAAAATTAATCAAATTACATTGTCACTTAATAGCAGTTGTGATTAATATATTGCTCAGGACACGTGGTTTGGCAGAGAATGATAGAAGGACCAACAGATGAGACCAGTCTGAAAGGTCTAGCAGATGCGATTAAACTGCTGTACGATACAGAAGCTAGAGAATGGACAGCAGATGATGTTATCAGTCTTGTGGATGAGCTGTCAGGTGTGTTTTTGCCTTTGTCATTAACCTGTAGGATTCTGCGATCGTGCCCTCCAAATCTGGCAATAAGTGTGTTTCAGACGCGCAGGTGCCTTGGGAAACCAACTGCCGTATTCCTCATGGTAGCTGTGGCATAACTGGAAAAGTCATTACCCTTGGAAGCCAGGCAGTAGCTGGGATGAGAGAGACCCAGCACTGCTTACAAATTCAGGCTGTCTTTCCCCACGGTGAAATATTTTAAGAATCTGTGCAGGCCTTTAAAATTCAAGTCTTGTCTAGCCATTATTAAGGAAATGTCCAAGCTGTCTAAGCTGAAAACATAATGTTTGCTCAAGCCAAAATTCTACTGAACAATGTTAATGGCTCCATTGAAAGTTAGTTTTGGGTGAGATTGTATCACATAAGCTGTCGTGAAGAGCTCTAACTGTATTGCCAGTAGGAATTGCTTGTATGAGTTCATCGCTGCAATTGTATTCCGGGGGGTATCCCCTCACAAATTCTGGGTCAAATCAAAGCCAACAATTCATAAATTCACACCTTCCAGAACAGTTATTATGGCACTCCTTTCTTTTTGTTCAAAGATCACTAAAATTCTGTTTTATTACAAAGTCATTCCCCGGGAGTGGCTCATGGAGAACAATGCTCGGCTTCTAATTCTGAGTGGAAACAGCATTTGCTTCACTTTCATGGCCAGTAAAGCTGTGAATGGGAGAGCCGTCGAGTTAGCCAGGCTCATGGTCTTCCTGGCTTTGGTGAGTACTACTGAACAGAGCAGGCTCAGCCCTTCTGTCTCCTTACCCCGGGATTTGCTTTTTCAGACTTGAAAAGTTTCCCCACCTACTCCCACACACCAGGAGTAAGTCCAGCAGAAGGCTCGGGACTCTTCCACTCCCTGGTCCTGTCCGGCACATCTCTGCCAGCCAGCAGGCCTGTCCTCGAGCAGTCCCGCTAGCAGCGTCTCTGTTAACAATGCAACAATAAGAACAACCTCTACGTCCTCGTAACAAACCCCGATTTTCCAGGCCACGACTGCTACTGATCCAGTCATTCATTAGAATAGTTAATTCTACAAATTAATCTTGCCTTTTATAACCTTATGCTCCTCATGAATAGCTTGTTTCTAATATTTCCTGTCTACGTCAGGTCTGCGAGAAGGACCTATACTGCATGGACTGGGCAGTAAAAATGATGCAGAAGGTCTGCAAAGTTTTCAGCACTCCGGGGGAGAGAAACAACTTCCTGCAGTGCGTGGAGAACGCCTTTGCCCACATGATCATGGATATGTTACAGGCAGTACTGTCCGGTAAGCCCGCAGGTCTGCTAGCCGGGACAAGCTCGTTAATCAGGAGCTGGCACTGACCGAGGCATCGAGCGAGGCAGCATGGCATTGCAGCCTGTCCTCCCTCCATCCTCCCCAGGCGGAACAATATCAGAGCGCCTCAAGTTCTTTTGGTAGCGTAAAATAATCAATCAAGTGTCAAAATTGGGAGAGACATTTATTTTAAGCGTTCTCTCTTGTCTAAGAGATTCCTAGTCCCTCCAGAGCACTGGGCCCGAGGTCCTTTTGGGCTGTGCTGAAACGCAGGTGCTGAGCAGCCGCCAGCCGGTTCAACTCCACAAGCTGCAGTTGCTCCCTGTCCACAGCTTGTCAGCCTTGATAAAACCTCAAAACTGATTACGATGGCAAGCTGTAAAGATGAACAGCCCGCTCACTTAGGACAGATTTTTGTCTTAACGCACAATTGTTCTTGTCCATCTTTGGACAAGCTGGTGAAGGAATTTTGGAGAGAGTCGCCTGTGTTATTTCACAGCTGTCCTGCCATCAGGTGCGGTAGTTGATGCCTCATAAATCTAAGCAGAGGCTGCTGATTCAGCCTCTGCTGAAAACACTGAATGAGTAAGATTTATCTCCTTTAGTGTTAGTAATAATTTAAAAAATGTTTTCTTTGGCCTAGTAGGGGATCGTGATGAAGAGGACACCAGCTTTCTGAATTTGTTTCACCTTATAAACGCACAAGCAAACTTCCATAAAGAAATCCTGTACCTGACCATGAGAAACACCACCACCCCCCCTTGATGCTCTGAATTTTACTGACTCTTGCTTTACTCCTGCTGGATTTTTCTTCCTTTTAAAAAAAAAAAACACATTTGCAAAGCAGTGCCCAATTAAATTTTAATTTTCCATTCCAGTAAGAGCTGGAGTGGCAGTGGGAGAAGCCAGTGACATACATGTCAGACCAGCTGAATGAGCTCATGGAACCATTGGGGACCTCTGAGTGTTCACAGTGGAGTTGTGTGTGTTTTGCTCCTCTGAGGCTGCATTAAGACGCGCTGAGGAAGCAGGCTGGGGGCCTCTCGTTTGGGAACATAAACCGCATTCTTTTCCCACTGTGTATGTTTGCATACACAATAAAAGTGACATGGTTTTCATATTTGATGTGCATACACAAATTGAAGAATGTTAGCTTAGTTCAGAACCAAAAACATTTTGATCTTTTAATTTTGTTTTCTCTTGGGAATCGGAGGAGAAAGAGACAGACATAATTAGAGAAGCACAGCCACATTTTTCCAGGATCTCTCTCGCTAACTCTTACATTCTGCGACAGAAGTGCTCCGTAGATTGCACATGCAGTTTTAGCAGAAAGAGGTGATTCTTGAAAGCAATTTAACTGCTTTGATCAAGCAAAGCCATTTCCCCCCCCCTCAAACTACAGGTGCCTTTTAACCATAAAGCAGAAGAAACTTCAAATCCTTCTCCCTGCCCAGCCTCATAATGGAACTGTTGAAGTGTATTTGCCTTTATAGGACTTAGCTAAGTTGAAGACGCACGTTAAACACACATAGGCTAAGATCACCATTTCATTGACGTATATAAATGTTTGCTACTTATAAAAGGTTTTGATTTTCTGCTGTACTGCCTTCAAAACAAAAGTAAGTAACACATAATAAAAAGCACTTACTTTACTGTGTGTTGTTTACAACTTGGCTGTTTTCTTCACATTATTAAATAGCCGCCTTCTCCACCTGAACCACTTCCCAAATGTTTTAGTGTTCCTTCAGGACCAGATTTTAGCTGCAGGGAGCCAGGTTTCGCTTTGGAAGCTGGTCTTCAACTGCTGGAAACAGCTAAAGTGGTACCAATTTATCTCAGCTGCCCCCACCTTGATTTCATCAGTAATGACCTGACAGCAGCTCTGTAATGATCTGCTTGGAAGTTTGCATGTTAAAAATTCCTGTGACATTTGTTGAATATACAATTACAGGCAGGATTTGACTACATTAAGGAGTGGATATGGGATATAAATTTGCTGAGGATCTTTGCAGTGTGCCAGTAGATGGCAGAGGTGAAACCTTCCCTGAGAGGAGTGTCTGCAAGCAATTCCTTCTTACATCCCTTTTTTTCTGGCTGTTTGAAGGTTATGTTGAAGAGCACCCTGCAATCCTACAGTTGTGCTGCAGCTACGTATTATTTCTGAAGTAAGCATGATGCAAGACTATTTGTCTGCTACCTAGCCAGTGAACTGAATGCCTCCAAAGTGATCCCTAAGGAACTCAAAATATGAGGAGAACACGGACTCGCAGTGCATAGAGTGACAGGGAAATACAGCCAAGAAGCCGCTGAGGTGGAATGCTATGGCCCAGATCATTAGCTGTCCCTTCCGTTATGCACAGGAATCGCTGCTGATAAATAATCTCCATAGCTGGAATCCAGAAGAATGGAGTGGAGCCTCGAGCCACCGCATCTTCTCGGCCCATTGTATTTCTGGTGTGTAATGCTGCTTCGCCGCGCTGCCACACAAAGACCACAGGGCTGGCGAAGCTTCTCTGCCTGTCTCATCTCCCGGGACCGAGGACACAGCGGCAATAAATTACAGCCCGTTACAAGGGATGCCATTATGTGAGCGCAGCAATACAGGAAAAGTAAGTTCTTTGATTCACTGGCAGCAGTCAACAAAGATGAAATGTCAGCTCTGCTGGCACTAGCTCAGCCTCGCAGCAGATCCTTCAGAAATGGAAGTTTTACTTGGCTTCCTATTGTGAATTATTGATGGCATTATTAATTATTATTAACTGCTTTTTTTCTTACATACCTAATAGCTCAGCAAGTGTTTGGCATTAGTTTTTACAGCATTCATATGTCCACCGGTGTTTCCGCCAGATGAGGACTTTCCTCCCCAAAGGATCAAAGCTCAAACCCACCCCAGCGGTACTTCCCAGATCAGTTTTGTTCCAGTTCCAGAGGCCTTGCAGCCTCCTTTTCCAGTAGCACCCTCTGATGGGCTCTGGCAATTAAACACCACTGGGCTAATGGCGTCCAGGTGGGGAGCCCTGGGCAGCACCGTGCGCCAGAGGAGCTGGGACAGTGATACTTGACAAAATGGTGTTTTCCTTCTGCTGCCAGATTTTAACTGCTGCCGTGGGGAGCCGATAAAAACCTCCCAGGTTGAGAAGCAAAATTCCCCCTCCCGTGCCAGTGTAGCTCTTTTCAGTGCTGGGCTGCACCCTGACTGCAATCTGAGCTGCGGAGAACCCTACCCCATCTGCTAAAGAGCTGTCCCTGTCTGCTGCGGCCCTTTGCCTGTCTGCGAACACCTCTCCCACCTGGCGTTTCAATCCCATTGCAGGGCTGAGTCGCTTCACCTTCCAGCACAGAGCTGGCTGATTTGGGACATGGAGGAAGGGATTGTTATGCATAGCTGATGCATTTGTAAGGCCCTCTGAGGGGAGAGGAGCCTTCGAAGTAAGAGAAAATTATTGTTCCTGGTTTCACACTCAGCTGAGTTTCCATTCCATGCATTCCTCGTTACTCACTCTCTCTTAATCACTGCAGATGTTGACATCAGATACAGACTCACGAAGCGGAGGTTATTGAGAACATGACTTATGCCTGAAGAAATTCCTCCCAGAATATTTCAAGCTTCTGATTTTCGACTATATTTGGTGGTGGAGAAAGGAGCAGCTTTTCTGCATCTCCAGGGCTCAGCAGTGTGGGACCGCCCTGGGTAGCTGGGGCTGAGGCTGGTGCTCTGAGAACACGCTCGGGAGCAAAGTCACCAACTTTGTGTTTCTCCCAGGAGTTTTACTAACAGGAAATTGCAGTGTCAAATATTCAGCTGGCAGCACTAACCGCATCCAGCATTCCCAGACTCTGAAATCCTTCTTTCTGTAAACACCGTCTTCTGAAAGTCTTACCCACCAATTCCCATGCACCCTGGCCGTGCCCGGCACAGCCCCTGCTCTCCCTGGATCCTGTTATTGGATGGTGCCATCGTTAACTAATGGGACACGAACAGTGTTTATTGCTTAGAAAAAAAAATATTGCAGGGAGAGGCCAGGCATATGAATATTTTGTCTTCTAGGAGGATGAAACTTGCAGCCTGAAAACCCCATTGCGTGTGACTGACAGTGTAAGGGCAGGGATTGATGCAGGGCTTCATAAAAGGACAGGAAAAATCCTCCTGATGCCCCACATACCTTCCCAGACCTCTCCAAGCTGGGGGAAATTAAGCTCTGAAATGTTCTTTCCATCCCACAGAAATTTCCATCCTATTAAAAATGTTCCTTTTTCTGTGCTGAGATTAACCGAGACCTCCCAGAGTTTCCCTGAACATCAGTGAGGGACCTCGTGAGGGTGAGCCACAGCTCGGGCAGGGCACAGCCTGCTCCAGATCCCTGATCCAGAGAGGATCCAGAGAGGATCAGGGACCCCTCCGGAGCAGCTGCTCATGCTGGGGGATGCAGAGGTGTCCTGGCACGGTTTGCTGCTGTCTCACCGCTCCCGGGGCTCGCAGGCTGCCCCGTGTACCCCCGCAGAAGCAGGGTGTGCTCCTGGAGCCGTGCGTGCCCCAGCCCTGCAGTCGATGCATGGGGACGCCTTTCAGCAGAGTCAACGCCAGCGGACACGTTCGCTCTCCCGCATCATTCCTCTTTATTTCATTTCCTTGAACAGTTTTCATTAAAAATATAACTGCTTTTCTAAAATAAAACTCGACCGACCGACCTCGGAAGCGCTCATCCCGAGGGGCTACGCCACACGGCGGGGGGCAGAACCCTTTGTATCCCCCTGGGATGAGGCGTGCGTCACCGGGATCAACCCATGTCTCGGCAGCGGGGTGTCACCTGGCAGCCCTCTCCCCTGCCACCCCATTGCCCCCTTTGCCCCACGTGGCCGCCCCGCTTGGCCCCCTCCGCAGCGCCCCGGTGCCAGCCCAGCCACGGCGGCTCGCTCCCCGTTTGCTCGCAGAGGGTTAACGCTTTTCCAGAAGGCTCCGAGGGAGACGGACAAGGCGGTGGCTGTGGAAGAGAAAGGAGAGGCTTTGAGAGCTTCAGGACATGCCGAGATGGTGAAGGGTGGGCATGGCAGTGTGTGGGCGCACAGGACGTGGCAGCAGCCCCCCTCCTCCCTGCGTGGGGGGGCAGAGGCACTGGGAACCCCTCCCTTTGCCTCCTTTAAAATGCAACCGGGATCCCTTCTTGCTTCTCCCCTGAGCTGTTTTATTTCTCTCCCTCTTGGGCACAAAAGGCCCAAGTTCGTGCTGTGGCGCTATCAAAGCCAGAGAGCAGCTTTTCCAAATGGGGAAGGGCTGATAAACCCAGCAGGGAGAGCCCAGCAGCCACACAAGAGCTGCCGCACGTTCAGCGGGCTGATTTATATAAAATCATGTGGCCTGATTTATAAAATCAACCCTGGTGCCCTCCTTCCAGCCCTGAGCAGGAAACAGCTCGGCTGCCTCGGCCAGGCGGAGGGAGCAGCAGCCAAAGAAAACAGCATTAAACCCCAAATCATCCCCTCTCCCCCCCGCTCCCTGGACATGTTTCTTCCCAGAAATTAAATGGGATGAGGAGCAATCGGCTCACCTGGACGCTGTTTTGCTTGCGAGGCTGATGCTGAGCTGCATCTTCCCCAGCATCGCTCTAGAGCATGTAAATGATGTAGGAGAGGATCACCAGGCCGATGATGGCAAAAAACATCAAGATGAAAATATCCAGCATGGTGGGGCAGGGGCTGCCGGGCCCCCCGCGGCGTGGGAAGGGGATGCTCGGCAGAGAGCCACCGCTTGGCTCAGCGTCCTCCCCTCCCAGCCGGAGCACAGCTCGCTCTGCTCAGGGTGGAGAGATGATGCCGGAGCTGATGGAGCTGCTTTCCTGCTTGCTGGAAAATAAAGGGATAAACACAGGCGGTCAGATGGGACTTCAGCCTCGCGCGGGTGGTGGAGCGCTCGCTCAGCCCAGACCTGCGAGCTGGGCTCCCCAGGGGCGCTGCCTGCTGTGGGAGGGTTGTTATTTTATTTATAAGCACCAGTTTATTGGGGTTTATTACAGTGATGTGACCCCCCCGCCCCCCGTCTGCAGCTGGGAGAGGGGAAAGCAGCAAAAAAAGAGCTTTGGCCATCGCAAAGCCGTGTCGATGGGTCAGGACCGCTCTGCGCTCTCACCTTTCAGGGTCTGGTGCTCCTGGTGTACCCCAGCACCCTTTGCCTTCAGTGGCACACCACCTGCTTCAGTAGTTTAAAGCAACAGTTTCCAGTGAGCAGCTACAGCCATGGAGCCTTTTTATTTTAATTCTTTCGGCTAGTGCCGCTGAGGCAAATAACATCCTTCTCCACACACCTCCAAGATTTTCTTTTCCCAATGCTAAACGCCGTAGTTGCTGAAAATCCTACCTTGAGAGGCTGCAGTGGCCAAGCCAAGGAGTCGCCCGCTGTGCTCTGAGCACGAGGGCTGGCTGGGGTCCGGGGGACCCGGCTGTCGTGATGATGTGGTCCTGGAGAGACTGGGAAAAGCTGGGCCCTGGTGTCCTTGCTACACTGCCCACAGCAAAGTTGACCATTTCCCTGGATGGGTCTGGTCTCCAGAGCAGCCCCCGGCAGAGCTGAACCCCAGCAGATCCCAGAGCCACGCTGTAGCTGGTGTTTGGCCTCCAGGAGCAAGACCCCCCAGTGGGTCAGCAAGCAGGGAGGCATCTCCTGACATCAGCTGGACACGCTGCGGCGGGTCCCTGAACCCTTTGAGCACATCCCTTGGCTTCAAGCCATGCAGAGAGCGAGGGACGGACCAAGAAGCTGCATCCCAGGTCAGTTCCCAGGGATGCCAGCGTTTCCCACTCCCAGGGAAGCCAGGCAGAAGCGAGGACCCCAGCTCCGGCAGCCACCCCCAGACCTGAGAACCCCACCGTGTCCCAAGGGAGCAGGAAAATGGCCAGAAAAGTGACCACAATCAAAGCCAGCACAATTGGCAGGTAAAAATTATACTTTTATTTTTAATTCGAGTAAACCGGGAAGAGAATTGGTTGGTTTGTTCCATTCGATGGTTCGGTTAAAAAGGCCAAATAATGTTTTTTCTTGGTGGGTGCTCAACCCGACGGGAAGGAGTACACAAGGACAAACCCCAATCAAGCGACGGATCCGGAAGAAAACACGTTCTAAGCTCAGCATTGAGACGCAACCAGGGAAGCTGGGATGGACAAGGTCTATTTTACACGTGATGAGAAGCAATTTAGCTTTTAATTATTTTTTTTTTTAACCATCTCATTTATTTATTTATTTTAAATACAGATTTAGGTGCTTTTCAGCTATGAAAAAAGGCAAAAAAGTGCATAAGTTGAGAGAAAAGGCAGAAATCAAGCAGTAAGAGGTTCGTTTCCCACGGCAGGGGAGAAGGGGCAGGGCATGGGAGGGGAGAATTAGGACAATGGTTTCAAGGTAGCATTAAAAAAAGGTCTGTATACCAAAACCTAATTGCCTGTGTGATTTGGTCCATTAAAAAACGGTTTATTCACATTGATAGGCCCCCCCCATTCCCAGACAAGAACGTGATTAAGAGGATTAGCAGGGAGATGCAGACTGCCCCCCCCTCCAGCCCAGCTGCCCCCTCTCCCTTGCTCTTGTGCTTGCTTGTTTTAGCACCAACCGGGATTCCCATCCCGTAAAGCCCATCCCGGCTGCTCTGGGGTCCTGCTTTCACCCCGAGGGGACAACGGTGCCAGGAGCCTCCGTTATTCTCCCCACTCCCATTGCCGCTGGCTGGGGAACAGGCCAGGAGCAAAATGCTCCCCTTTCCCCAGCTCGTGCCCTCCCGGCGGGTCTCTGCCCTGCCAGGAGCCCCCTCCCCACCAGGACAGCATTTGCTGCGGCAGCGCCCAGCTCCGGTCCCCCCAACCTCAGCACCAGCCACAAACCAGCCCTGCAGCCCCATGTGCTTTGAGAAAGGGAACTGCAAGTGCGAGGCAGCGGGATTCTTTCTTCCTCTGCCACACAGTCCCCAAGGAGGTGTCCCCAAAACAGAGCCAAGGAATGTCTCAATTCAGCTGCTTTGGTCCCTATATTCCCTTTTTTCCTTTAGGAATTAGCAAAGGCAGCAGCTTTCCCGTGGAAGCATCCTGGCCCCATGGCACAGCCCAGCAAGGGGACGGTCCCCTCCGGCTGCCCCGTCTCCACCTTCCAGGCACAGGGCAGCGGGAGCACCAGAGGCAGTATGAAGGCATCACTGCTGCCCCAGCGTTCGGCTTCTGTGACCCGGGAGAGGAGCATCCTGCTCCTGCCCTCCCTGCACAGGCTTCCAGTTATGCCCCTGCCCAGCTCCAGGACCTTCGGAGCACAAAAGAGAAGGGGACAGGGATGTGCTTTGAGATTTTGGTCCATGATGTGATCCCAAAAGCCACCGCCACTGGGTACCAAGAGGTGCAGGGTGCCTCGGGGTGCCATACCCCAGTCTCTGCCACTCAAGACCAAGCTGCGGAGGGGACAGTCACCCAGGATGGTCCCCAGCACGGTGACAGAAGGGGAGGATGTTTCACATGTGGCTCAGAAGAGGCAGAGGGATGGGGCTGATCCTGCTGGCTCCCCAGACCATCTACCCAGCAGGTGGGGGGCTCAGGAGGGTTCCCAAAGCCCAGCAGCAGAAAGAGAAAAGCAGGAAGATTCTCGGTGAATCTGGTGAGCGACCACTGCTAAGAAGAAGAGGCTGCCCCAGCACACGGCGCCCAGGAGACCCCCAGACCCTGGCCCAAAGAGATATCTGGTGCCGCAGGGGGTACATGAGGTCTCGGTGTCGCAGTGCTCCCCCCTCCCAGCCCAGAGGAGTGGGGAGCTCAGCCCAGCTCCAGCCCTCAGGTGGGAGCAGCAGCCTCCAGGTGAAGCAACGCTGCGGCTACTCCTTCACCTGCGCCAGCACAGCCCCAGCTCGGCCCGGAGGGATCAGGGAGGGGGAAGGAGGCAGCCGGAGCCCCAGGTAGAAGTAGTGAGAGCCGCCTCCAGGGCTGCCCAGAGCAGCCGCTCTGAATCCCAAGGAGAGAGAAAGATTTTGTGTAAGATTTTGACTGTGCACGTTTTTAGGACTAAAGGGAGCAAAGACCGAATGGAAACGCTGCACAGAGGAGCTGGGAGAAGCAACGGCACAAGCCGGAGCGGTGCAGGGTGGAGGCTGCCAGCTCATCCCTCCTGTCAGCCCTCGGGACGAGCATCCCTCACCTCGTCCACGCAGGCATCACTGCCCTCTGCCCATCCCTGCCAGAGCGGGGGGAATTTGGTCCTAACAGATGGTCTCCTCCTCCCTTTGGTGAGGTCCCGGTGACTCCGGCTGCTTCCCCTGGCCAGGAAATGCTGGAGTGCACAGGAAGGCTGGAGAGGAGGGGGACCGAAGGAGAAGGAAAGCTGCAGTGGTTTGGTCTCTCAAGCCCCCAACATCCCTTGCAGACTGTCCCTCAGTCCCGACAGAGCTAGAACAAAGCTAAATTGGCAAGAGAAACTGGAGGCAGCTGCAGAAACACGGAGTAACCGAGATGTCAGGACGTGGCTCCAGCGGGCGATTGCCAGAGCACATGGGATAAGGGATGCTGGGGCAGAGAGACGCGCGCACACACACACACACACACACACGGGCCGGCGCAGGCTGGGGGCTCGGCTGTCAGCCACGTGCCCTGTCCCCTCCCGTGGCTCAGATGGCCTCCACGTAGTTGGCGGGGAGCATGCCTGTGTCACCCGTGCGCTCCACCGTGCCGTACATCCACCCGTCGTCGATCTGCTGCACGTTGATGATGGTGTCGCCGTCCTGGAAGGAGACCTCATCCTCGTCAGCCGCGTTGTAATCGTAGACAGCACGGAAACGCTTCTGTGGGGAGAGAGGGGTCAGTGGGCACAGACCCTCCCCACCTCCTGCCCTGGACGAGCAGAGCTGCCACCTACGGGGGGTGTCCCAGGGCGAGGAGCCATGCTGAACCCCACGCAAGAGCCATACTGGATCCAGGAGGTTGTTACTGGGCACTGCGCAGGGATGCTGGTGCCGGCTGTGGCGAGCAGAAACCAGGCACCCAGCATCACACCCGCCAGCCCCTTCCAAACTGCTCCTCCCCTGCACGGGAGCGGGGCGCAAGCGGAGCAAACCCTGCCCCACCGGGGGGGCAGTGTGGGGGTGGGCGCTGCGAACCCCTGGCTGTACTCACCCCCCCTCCAGAAGCCGCGTTGCGCTGTGTGGAGGCTGGTGCTGCCGGCTCCTTGTAGCCGTAGGACTGAGACGACGGCTGCTGCTGCTGGTAGACTGGAGGGAGGGGGGGAAGGATTGGGCCATTAGCTGGTGCTGGGACACGGCAAAGCCCCTCGTGAGGAAGAGCCGGTTGCAGCCCCAGCCCCCCAAGGGCCATGCACCAGGGCAGGCTGCGACACCTGCAGCCCCCCCGCCCCCGCCGCCCCGCTTACCTGGGTTGCTGGGTTGGATGTGATGAGACGGCTGATGCTGCTGCTCTGCAGGTCTCCGGTAATTAGTGCTCTCCTGGGAGTTCCTGCGCTCTGGCTCAGCACCTTCGCTGGGACTTGGACCCATCCTGCTCCTCTCGAACTCTTCGTGGTATTTTATCTACAGCGAGAAGAGAGAAAGGAGAGGTCAGAGCGCAGCTGGGACAGCCCTGCAGCGCCAGCCATGAGGCTGAGCCCAGCTCCAGCACCAGCTCCCACAGCCCTTCAGCACCAGGAACATCCTTCAGCTTGTCCCAGCTCGTTTATTTTTGCTACCAAGGACTCAGCACCAGCCATTGCACAGCCTCCCCGCCGGGCCCTGGGGGTTTCTTCTTCCCCCACCTCTCCCCAGACCAAGGTGACATTTGCTCAGACAAATCTGGGGCACGGGAAAAGGGCTGTTTAAGTGGCCTGTGGGTGAGAGAGGTGATTTTTTTCCAGTCTGGGTAAGATACAGGCCCCCAAGCCCCCAGTTTGCAGGAGCACAGAGAAAAAGCACCATTGGGAAGTGCCCCCTGCACACACTGAGTTCCGAATGTGACTCCCCAGCCCATCGCCAGGTACAGCTGGCACGGTGAAGGTACCGCTCCAGCATCTACCCCCAAAATCTCTCTTTAACCCAAGCGTGAAAGGGCCTCAGGGGGTTTCGTTGAAGGAGGCTCAAAGCAGATACCACCAAAGACACCAGCTGCATGGGACTAAGCCTTTCCCCACAGCGCGCAGGGTTAACCCAACTGCCTGGGCGTGGGTGTAAAAATTAATAGCCACTTGTGTTAATGAATGCATTGGCATCGGAAAGCACCTGGAGCCCATTTGGCTGCTGGTTAAACAGTTATTTTCTGAAAGGCACTACAGCCGGCGCTCTGCAGGGGCAGGAGGCAGAGCCTGGAGCCCAGCCACCCTCCTGGGAAAGGAGAATTCCCAGGGGAGCACCCAGCTCCCCCAGCCGGAGCAGGGACAGCATTTCCCAGCGCTCCGAGGCTCAGGCTTTGCACAGCTCCACTGCCAGGAGGGTTTTCCCCACATCTGGGATCGTATCGACATCCCCCAGCCAAGGATGGTTTGGGGCACCCCTGTGCTGCGGAGGTGCCCATGCCCCAGCAGGTGCTGCCGTGCTGGGCACCCCGCTTTGCTGCCCGTGGGGCTGCTCAGCTGCACCCTGGGGTGGGAAACGCTGGCTGCTGAGCCAGGCTTTCTGCAGGGGGGGGGGTTGTTTCGGTGCCTTTATTAAGTGGGTCACTGCAACCCCAGGCTGGCAGCCAGATGCCCATGGGGAAGCTGCTGCCACTGTGGCTGAGAGAGAGGGAAGTGGGATGAGCGGAGGGACACGGGCTGGTTTCATCTCTCTGCCGTGTTATTTAATGCCCCCCCCAAACCTCTACAGATTCCCTCTGCCAGCTCCGACTCCACGGAGAAGCTGCCCCCAGGGGAAAATCTCCCTGCCAGGTCCCTTTCCCAAGCGGCAAGCCTTCTCCAGCCCTTGCTGTCCCGGGGTTCGGTGTGCCGATAACATCCCGGGGCTCCCCAGGGAGAGCTCAGCGCTTGCCAGAGAACCGCACAATGGGATCAGGAGAGGGAATAAACAACCTCCTCCTGCCCTGCTGGGTATTCTCATGTTTGTGTACGTGTGCGAGTGTGCGAGCTCCCACTGCGGGTGCAGGCAGGGTCCTCCCTCTCCCTGCCAGCCCAGACCCCCCCTCCCCTGGACCCCCCCGGGGGGAGCAGCCAGCAGCTCCCACCCCAGGGGCTTTGTCCCTAAGGGAAGGATGCTGGAGGATGGAAAAGCGAGAGCAGCTCTGGGCACTGCGGTGCTGGAGGCAGGAGAGGAACTGGCAGAACCACCTGTCGAGAGGATGCCCAAGAGGTTTCTCATGCAAAGCTGCGCTCCAGGGGTGGGTTTCCTGGTCAGGGAGAATCCAGCCCTCCCAGGGTTTCACAACAGCTCCTGGGCTGATAAGGAACACACATTCCTTTCACCAGCGGCTAAAGGTTAATTAACTCCCTGCCTCCTGCTGAAGGCAAATGCTGCTGGGGGCTCGCCGGGGGGCGGGGGTGGGGGTGGGAGTTTGGGCAGAGGACAGACCTACCCCCCCCTCCTTGCCGCACCCAGTGCCGCAGCTATACGTGCGACTGTGCATCTTCCTCGTTCACCATGGCAACACACAGCCGTCCACATCCGCCACGCACCGCACCACCAGCACCTGGGTACGGATGGAGGCTGCTGGCTGAAGCGCAAGCTGCCGGGCCAGCTGCTGTTGAACTTGGCCATGGCTTTAATAGCATTTTTGGAAATGGGAGAGAGCTGGGTCTTTTTGCAAGCACAGGACAGAGCTCCCCTTCCAGAAGGTCCAGGGAGGATGGAGCCGCTGCTGTGCAGCCCCCAGGCATGCCTCCACGTCAGCGCGGGGGCAGGATGATGGCAGGAGGGAAGCTGCACCTCAAGGAGCTCCCTGCAAGGATGCTCTGGTGCAGGGGCTGCCACGAGCCGTGGGCTGTAGGTAGGAAAGGGGATGCTGCTGCCTGTCCTACCCTCAGGGTTGGTGACAGCAGGCGGTGGGACCCTGGGGACTGTGTGCAGCCCCGGGACAAACTAACAGCTGCAGCGGCAAACGCTGCCGACAGCTGGATGGCTGGAAAGGGCTTTGCAAGAGTCAGGAGGGGTCAAGGCAAGTGGAACCTGGCAGGGGACAGTCACAGCTGCAAAGGGACAGGAGGAAGAGGTGTGCCTTTGGCCAGGCTTTCCACACACCAAGACAAAGCAGAGGGAGCACAAGAGGGGCTGGAGTCCCTCGGGGGAGCAGCGTGGGGCTAGCCCCAGCGAGCCCGGACCATGCAAGTCCATGCTGGGGGTGACAGTGACAACCAGGGGTGGCTGGGACTGCCCCTGGGCCACATTCACTCCCCCAGATGCCACTTTCTGCTGCTCCCCTTCTTGTCACAGTCAACGTGGGCTTGAGCACCTCAGGAGAAGCGAAGGACTCAGACACCCCTCTGGATCCAGCTGCAGCACCGGCCAGCACGGACGAGCCCGGAGAGGGGTGAGAGGGTCACAAGGTGCCTGGGCAAGTGGGTTGAAGATTTAAAGTTGCCCGGTTTTTGAGATGCTGCAGCCTGGCGTGCTCATTAGAGGCCATCAGCATGCGGGTCCGCTCCCGGCTGCGTGGGCAAAGCCCCCCCAGCCTCCTCTGGCAGCAGGAAGGTCACGGCAATATCACATGGCGAGATTAGAAGCTACTCACGTTGCTGATCTGATCCTGAGTCTTTTTGATTCTCTGCAGCTCCGGGGTGTCAGCCACCACGCTGAAGCCTTTCCCCTTGTTCTTCTCAAATTCCTCCTTGTAGCGAATCTGGGTACAAACAAGGGAAAAACAGACTTAGAGAAGGGGGAAGCTGGTGTGCACAGCAGTGGATTCAGCAGCGGACCCTCACGCCGTGACCCACACGCTACATGAGATGCAGCATCTTCTAACACCGCCTCTGCCTTGCTCAGGAGACACCCCAACCCCCACCCCCCGATGTACCCAGTAATAGCAAAACAGGGCATTGCCGAGAGCTGGGACAGCGTCCTATGCATCGGCTGATCTTGTTTCTCTTTCAGCAGGGGCTGGGGTCATTCTGATTTATTTTGAATTTCCTGTGGGCTACAAGCATGCCCAAGTCACGTGCCACGGAGCAGTTGACCCGTGGCAAGCTGCCTGCTCGAAAGCCCGTGGATTTTATGAGCTACACCCATACACAAGCATTTCCACATCAGGGGACATTTAGCTACCTCTGGGAAGGAATACACCCAGAAGCCCATAATAAAACCAGAGGGTGGAGGCTGGCAAAACACAAGCATCCTTATTTCTGTTTGCCAGACACTGACATCAGCATCCCTTCCCATCACACCCAGGAGCTGAAAAGTCCCAGTTTTGTTTGCTTTTATTTTTTTTCCTTGGTTTTTTTTTTTCCCCCCTTCTTCTTCTTTTTAATATAGCTCTATACGGCTTGAAGACTAAAGCATCCAGCTCTCCCGGGAGGCAGCCAACGCAGCACAGAGCCATAGGCCAGATGTGCCCCCCAGCCCTCAGCAGCTGGAGCTTGGCACAGGACCACTGACACACACACCCCCCCCCAGGTCACCCAGAAGCAGAAGCAGCTTCTGCAGACTGAAACCTGGACTCGAGGGCTCCAAGAGGGAAGGAAGCAGCACCCAGCTGCCTGATTTTCACATCTTCGTATGCAAAAAAAAAGCAGCTTTGCTGATTTTCAGATGCCAGCGGCCAGAAAGATGCTCCGTTTTCATGGGGGGGGGGGGGAAGCAGATGCGCAGACTGACACCCTGACCTCCTCCATCCTCTCGGTGGGGATCCAGCCCTGCACCCATGGCCTGCAGGAGCTGTCCCTGCCCACCTAGGGAGGGAAGAGCAGCCTACAAGTGCCTGACCCAGGGGTTCACCCCCCTGGAGCTTGTCCTATGCACTGCAGACAGTTGGATGTTGTCATTAAAATTAAAAGGTCACCACCGCCTCGCACGCCAGCAGATCAAACCTCCAGGCTCCTGTGCAAGCAGCAGGGACAGACACAGCAGCCGGGCTCCACGTGGGACTGATGTTCACCCCCTCCCCGGGCTGGTGGGCAGCTGTGGGGAGGGGGTCAGAGCTGCCAGCGGTGGGAGAAGCAGAGCAGGAGCTGCCTTGGATGGAAGACGCTGGGAAAGCAGCCGGTGCATCGTTCCCCCCCAACAGAGAAATGCTCCCCAAAGCAAAGGGGCCAGACATCGGGGTGTCTGGCCAGCACAGGCAGCTCCCCGTAACCCTTCCCATCCCACAGCTGGACGGCAGCCTGCCAGAGGGACGGTTGGGAAGCCAGGCTGGCCCCGCAGAGACAGAGCCTGCAGGATGCAGGCTGTGCTGGCAGCTCGCGTGCCGTGCCAAGATCAAGCTTGGAGGCAGAGAATCCAGCAGCACGGCGGGGGAGGCGGGATAAAGCTGATTTCATCCCGACGCGCACTCCTACGGAGACACTCCTTCAGACCTCACATATCCGCCTCCCATCCAGACAGCGCGGCCAGCTGGGCCTGGAAACACCTTTCAGGGGAAAGCTGCCAAACATTTTATAATATTTTCTGGAGAAGCCAAGATGCACCTCTGCTGCCATCTGGGCTCTCCCAGAGCTTTGCCAGGCTCTGGAGTGGGACCTGGCACAGCGGGCAGGAGCACCCGGGCCACACTGCTGTGCCCAGGTCAGCCCCCTCGGGTGCCGGACCCAGCCAGCACCCCACCGAGCAGGTCCTGCCCCTTCTCTGCTCCAGGACAACGCAGGAAACAAGGGATTTCCAGGGGAAAAGGCTGCGGTTTCCATTCTGCAGAAGGGCTGCAGGCTCGGCCCAGCTCTGAGCATCCCACCCCTCAGCTGGAGCTGGGGGGGGGGAGCTCCGGGACCACCGTGCCCGCAGCTTGGAGGGCTTTGCCTGGAGCAGGGAGGGATGCTAGACACCAGCACATGGGGGCTCACCGCTGCCTGCATGGGTTAGCGGTGCAGATACCCCAGAGCTCGGTGCTCCGCTTTGCAAACACAACATTTTCCCTTCCCGACCTGCAAACCAGGAGAAATTCAAGCTTCGGAAGCGCATCAGAGCCCCTGCACCTTCTTCCCGGCCATGCGGTATCACAGAAACCCTTAGGTACGTGGCTTTATGAGTCACGTTAGATTTCTAACTCTAATGTGACTTTAGAAAGCAAAGGCTTAACGAACCAGGCTGCAGAGCCCACCCTGGGAGGATGTTAATACAACCAAGTTAATACAACCAAGACGACAAAGCACAGAGGAACACCAGAGACCGATTTCAAGGCACAAGTCTCCTTTTGCTTGAAGCAGCGAGAAGAAGAAGAAAAAAAAAAAAACAAACCAAAACCCACAAAACCAAAAAACTTTTGCTAGCCGGGGGGTAAAGCACACATCTCGAACATCACCCGTCAGGAAGGCACAGCCCCAAGGTGTTAAACATCAGGCATGAGGAACCAAACAGCTGTGACATAAACCCCATGACACACACCCAGCCAGGGGGGGTGTGGGGTGTCAGGAGGGGGTGACTCAGCCCCACCACCCCGCTTTGCTCAGCCACAGCGACAGGGGGGCGGGGGGGAGCTGCGTTTGTCCTTGATCCCCTCCGCTTTCAGGAAAGGCTCTTTCCCTTCAGAGCTCTGCAGCCGAGGTGCGGGATGCTGGCCCCGCCGCTGTGCTTGGGGATGCTACGCAGGAGAAGGGGGTTTATCCTGAGGTGGGGGCACCGGGCACGCGTGCTGGCTGCAAACACACTGAGCTGTAAGAAATCCAGGCTAGAAAGGTAAAAAGCCACCCAGGCAGAGGCTCATTGCAAGCTTTTATCCTCTTAAATTCCATCCATCTTCCTTAGTTTTGTTGTTTTTTTTTTAACCCCTCTAACTTTCAGGATACTGGTAGCCCTAAAAAACTGCCGTACGGGGATGCCCGACAGCAGGGTGGACCCGATCCCAGAGCCGTGGGGGAAGATGCTGGTACGTGGGGGCAGATCTCACCCCAAACACACCCCCCCAAGGCTGGTGCTCCCAGTCAGTTGGGGTTCCTGTACCCCAGCACAGCGGGCCATGGAAATCAGAGCATGGCCCAAGCATCAGGGCAGTGCGATGGGAGGAAACAAGGGAGGCCACCGGGCAGGCACACTCCCCGTCAGCACAGGGGAATTGCAATTTAACCGGATCCATGGCGCTTCCAGGCTTTGGCACAGGAGCGGCCAGGTCTTGCCGGGCTGTGGCTGCCACCAGGGCTGAGCAAGGCGGATGGGGAGAAGGGGGGAAGCGTCCAGACAAGGCGCCTTTCAGCTTCTCCCTGCCCTGACACAGGCACCGGGTTGTGCAGGCAGGAGCCTGGCAGGCAGCACCGACCCGCAGCCCACGGGAGCAATCCTGCTTCCAGCACAGGCTGCCCTCGGAGAGGCACGAGTCCTCGCTCCAGCCCCGCTCCCAGCACCCTGCTCCCTTTGCTCCCTCGGAAAGGTGAGTGCAGGTGACCCTGGGCGACGAGGAGGGACAGAAACGCGGGGTTCGGTACACCCCACCGTGCTTTCCCAGGGCATGTGAGCGCTGCTGGGAACCGGCTGGGTGCTGTGCACGGGGCTGCGGGGACCAGCACCCCTGCTGAGCCCCCAAACCCCCAAACCCACCCCCCTCGCTCTGGCTCGCAGCTGCCTCTCATCCACACGCTGCATTAGAGAGCAGGGTGATGCAGACCGTGCTGTAACCACACCTCATCCCATAATAATAGTAATAATAATAATAAAATGGGATCCGTCATTAATTTCCCCGGAGAAATCACTCCTTTCGCGATAGGAAGGAGAGTGATAACTCCGGCATCCGCGTGCTATCCGCGGGGCGCCGGAGCACGATAACCCCTTGCAGGTCTCAGCTCAAGCACATTAAACCCCCCCTTGCACCCACGTCCCCACCAGCAGCTCCCCGAGGTGACAGGAGGGACAGCAGAGGGGGACCTGCCTCCCACCCCACGGCACCCCCCCACCCTCCGGCAGGAAGGGCAGCACCCAAACCCACCCATCGGAAGAGTGTGGCAGAGGAGCCCCAGGATGGGAACCTGCAATTTTCTTGCCACACGTGGGCTGTAAGAGGCGGCTGCAGGCGCAGAGGCTGTCACTTCGGAGACTCATTTAGCCACACAAGACATCATTAGCCAGGATCTACCGGTGACCGGAATGGGATACGCCTTCCCAGCAGACACAAATAACCCAGGGGTCGGGAGCGGCATGGAACCGCTCCGGCTCGGCACGCAGCTGCCCATCGCCACGGCCCCGGTGAGCCGCTGGCTTTTTCCGTCGCACCAGGGTGGATGGATGGATGGATGGATGGACAGTGTATTTTTGGTGGGAGGAAATAGAGAATCAGCCTCTTCAGGGTCATCCACAAGGAGAGCGGTCCTCCAGCCCCACGGGAGCCACGGGGCTCCAGGGGAACAGGCAAAACTGCTGGGGAGCATCACTCCTACCACCAGGGAACAACCCCCTAGCAGTTCGGAATCCCTTGCAGAGGACACAGAGCCAGCGATTTCTCTTCTCCTGCTGCCAGCCACAGCTTCTCCAGAGGGACACAGGCTCAGGGTGAAGCCTCGCACCCAGGACCAAAGTCAGCCGGGGCTGGGCTGACAAATGCAAACTTGACAGCAAGATGTGACTGATCCCATAACCCCGATCCTACTCCACCAGGAATCACCGTACTATGAGTTCCATGTGCCGAGCTCTGCCCGTCCCAGCAGCCTTAGCCAGGATGCGCTTTGCAGGTGACCAGCCCTTCTCCACAAGCCTTTCCCTCTCTCACCTAACAGCTCCAGCTCATCCAGATCATTTTGCAAGACTGAACCCTGCTGCCTGTTCTGCAAGGGCTGAACTGACCTATTCCCATCCCCCGGGGTTTGCTCAGCTCCTGCAATTAGTAAGAAAAGATTGTCAATAAACCAGAGTGCTTCAAGAAATACAAATGTTTGCTGCTTGGAACGTAGGAGACTCCCTTTGTAGGCAGAGAGGAATTAAGATCTTATCTGAAGTGTGTTTAGGATCCATCCTGCCCAGGGCTCGGGGAGATCCAGCCTGGTAGTTCCCACCTGGCTCAGCTTTGCCACCTCCCTCCCACCGCTCCGGCATCCCTCCTCGGCCCCTCCGCAGGGGCCGGGTCAGCACCCAAACGCGGCCAAGCACCCTCTGCTCCCTCGCATTCAGAGAAGTCCTACTTTTGCAGCTCATCCTGGTGGGAAACCAGCACTGAAGAGGTGGGGTGCTGGTATCTGGCAGCCTGCATGACCCTGCCTGCACCCCAGCCCCTCTTCCGACATGCAGTTCCGACTGCGCTATCCCAGCTCCAGTCCCCAAGTCCAGGAGACCAGCCGGAGCTGGGCATGGCTGCTTCTCCCCCAGGGACAGCAGTCCCGATGGCGTTTTGGTTGTAGTGACCGACTTTTGGAGGTGCAGGCTCGAAAGAATAAGACTCCCCTGCCCCCTGCAAGGCAGCTGGCTCTGCCCCCAGCCACCTCCCACACACCGCGAGGAGCTGAAAGTCCCCAGCAGCTACAGAAAAGCCCAGGCAGCAGAGCACACGCCCTCCCCAGGGTCTCCTTTAATAAGCAACAACTAATGAAGAGCCTGAATTAATTGTAAAAACAGCACCGGAGACACCAGACCACTCAGCGCAGCGTTATCTCGCTGGTTCCCGAGGAAAAGCAATGGTGTCCCCTTTTTTCCCGCGCCCTCGGGACCACAACGCCAGCCCCAGGCTGAGCTTCGAGCCAAGCTGCGCTTGTGCAAGCCAGGGAGCTGTTGTGCAACTCGCTTTGAGGAAGAGACCTTACAAAAGCAGAGGTTTCAAAACTCGATGCCAGCTGCACCGGCACCACCGGCTCCATCCGCTCAAGGTGAGGTCCTGAGGTTCCCCCTCCTCCGCCGCCGCGGGATGCACTCCCAGGCAACCTGCTTCCCAGCTCCTGACACTCTCAGGCTAGTGGGAAAAGGACAGTCGCCCACCGCATCCTTCACAGGAGTGCACTGGTCCCCCCAAACCGACTGTTCTCCCCGAAAACGCCACGGCAGATCTGGAGCTGCCCTCCCTCCGCCCAGGACCAACACCGAGCTGAGTCACCGCGCCTCGCTGGCAGCGCTCTGGGCAGGCTTTCTGCCCCTTTTCAAAGGAAAACAGAAATTAAACAGATACCCAGAAGAGTTGCCACATCCTGCATTCTCCTGAGAGATGCTGACCCCAGCCAAAATTGTGGCCAGATGCGTTTTCCTCCGGTGCAGCGTACGTGGAGCGCACACCCGCCGCTCCGCGACGTCAAAGCTGGTGACAACGGTCCAGGGCATCATCTCAGATGTTTTGCCAACAGCCTTGCGGCAAAGTCCCACCCAAGGATGGGCACCCCCCAAAGCTGCCCATTTCTGTGCTAACCTCACCCGTTGCTCTGCAAAACTGATGCTCCCATTCCTGTTCTCCGTGTCTGGAACAAGAGAAGGCAGCCAGGGACGGCTCCTCGGCCACCCGAGGGACCAGCTCCCACAGCAGCACTGGGAGTTACCGGTGCAGGGACCCAGCCCGCAGCCACCCATCCAGGCTGGGGACTTTTGCTGATCCAGGGACACCTTCAGGGTCTAAAACGGGACGTGTCTGGACAACACCCTTCTCAAACAGGCTCTGCTCTTCCCACCAGAGAAAGAAATCCTTATCTGCGCCAGTCCTTATCCCTTCTATCTGTTTATTTCTGCTTGCCGGAGCTTTCAAGCCCTGCAAGCTTTGGGTTTACCCGAAACACCCGCCTAGAGAGCCAGCGCCTGTCCACATGAAGTTATTTTATTTGCTGTTTCACCCCATCATGTGGCTGGATGTCAGCTGGGAAAAGGTAAACTGGTGCAAGGCATGGACTGGGAGAAGTGGACTGGTCCAAGCAGCCACAGATGAAGGGACCCGACGGCGCTGAGATGGGTGAGACCCAACAGGAGGGACCCACCACCCAAACCTCCCCCGTGCGAGGCTGTGGGGAAGCACCAGAGCATGGGAGGCCGGCGGGAGATGGGGTGAAGCACGGTGGCCCCCGGGGTGAGGAGACCCCCACGCTCACCTGGCTCTGAAGCTCGCTCTGCTGCTTTAGGCGCAGGTTCTCGGGAGTGTCTGCCACCATGGTGAAGGACTGCTTCGGGTAGTGTCTGCGGAGGGAAGGGAGATGGTTAGCCACGGCGTGCCCACGGGCACGCTCACCGCCCTCTCCCACCCACCCCCCGACCAGCACCCCCAGGAGATCCAGGTGCCCCCCGCCGGAGCATCGCAGCGAGGGGCAGCGCAGCCGGGGCTGTGGGCACAGTGACACACAGGTTTGGCAGGAGCCGTCTGGGATGACGGGATTTCTCACCGATGGGATTTCTCACCGATGGGATTTCTCACCGATGGGATTTCTCACCGAGCGCCCTGGCAGGTGCCTGACACCTTCCCCAGCCCATTCACATTCCCCACCAGTTCCCTCCCAGTCTCCATACACTGGCTTAAGCTAAATTTCAGTTTTATCAAAAGAAAGGAAGGGGAGGGTTGGGTTGTTTTCCCCCCAGGGCACAAAACCATTCCAGGTTTCTCCTCTGATTTCTGGAGAGACCTTAACACATCTTCAGCGTTTCATTAAACACTCCTCGGGGTAACTTAGTCCACGCAAACGCTGCTAACGCGCCGGTTTACAGTGACTTTGAAGGCTCAGAGGGCAGCGGGGTGGTTTCACTTGCTTATTTTACTGAAGTTTCGGCCACACAAGCCTCACTTCATGGTTTCTTGGTGCTGCAGAAATATCACAACCCTGGCATAAACCAAGCTGGCGGAACGGTGCCCGTCTCGGGGCACGGGCTGCGCTACTCATCCGTGCCAGTTCGGGGTGTTTGGTGGATCCATAGGATACGCCTGGAAGGGGAGCGTAAGGCAGGAGACCTCCGGCGTGGTCTGGCTACAAGCCAGCAGCTTTACTGCTCGGGTCCTGGTCCTTCAGTCGAGGTCACATCCTGCATCACAGGGTCAGTCCTGACACCGTGGTGCTTTACCGCTCAGGTCCTGGTCGTTCAATGGGGGTCAGCTCCATCCTGCATCACAGGGTCAGTCCTGACACTGTGGTGCTTTACCTCTCCAGTCCTGGTTCTTCAGTCGGGGTCACATCCTGCATCACAGGGTCGGTCCCGACACCGTGGTGCTTTACCGCTCAGGTCCTGGTCGTTCAATGGGGGTCAGCTCCATCCTGCATCACAGGGTCAGTCCTGACACCGTGGTGCTTTACCTCTCCAGTCCTGGTTCTTCAGTCGAGGTCACATCCTGCATCACAGGGTCAGTCCTGACACCGTGGTGCTTTACCGCTCAGGTCCTGGTCGTTCAATGGGGGTCAGCTCCATCCTGCATCACAGGGTCAGTCCTGACACTGTGGTGCTTTACCTCTCCAGTCCTGGTTCTTCAGTCGGGGTCACATCCTGCATCACAGGGTCGGTCCCGACACCGTGGTGCTTTACCGCTCAGGTCCTGGTCGTTCAATGGGGGTCAGCTCCATCCTGCATCACAGGGTCAGTCCTGACACCGTGGTGCTTTACCGCTCAGGTCCTGGTCGTTCAATGGGGGTCAGCTCCATCCTGCATCACAGGGTCAGTCCTGACACCGTGGTGCTTTACCGCTCAGGTCCTGGTCGTTCAATGGGGGTCAGCTCCATCCTGCATCACAGGGTCAGTCCTGACACCGTGGTGCTTTTCCTCTCGGGTCCTGGTCCTTCAAGGGGCATCAGCTCCACCCTGCATCGCAGCGGATGCTCTTGCCTGTGGTCAGATCCAGCCCGGGCAGCCACCCTGGCTGTGTCCACACACGCTGCAGAGGAAACAGTTTGCAAGAGGAATGTTCCCAGCTTGCTCAGCACCGGCCGCCGCGGAGGCAAAGCCCTCGGCACACAACGCTCCCCAGGAAAAGCCCAGAGAGGAGATCTGACACGGAACAGATGGCAGCTGCTCTCCCGGGATGGCAAACCGAGGGCACCCCACAGCAGCACTTCAGGCTTCTACCGCAAGGCAGAGAACAAGAAGGGGGAAAACCGCCTTTTGAAACTGGCAGGGGTTTCTCCTTCAACGAGGCTTCCAGCAGGATTCCCAAACTGGGTGGCAGGACCAGACTGGGATTTCAGGAGTCGCTGCCTAGTGCGGGAAAGCAGCTGGGAGGCAAAGCCAGCCCCAGCCCCGGCTCCCGCTGGATGCACGGGGCAGCACATCACGCTGCAGCTGGGTTTCACTGTCAAATGCACGGAGAATTTCAAAAACCTGGAGAAATTCTCCCCCAAAGCCAGGCGATCCTCCTGGAAGAGGTGCCCAGGGCTATGCAGATCTCCCAGCACAGACCGCAGCCCTTCCCAGAGGACAACTGGGGGTGGGGGGTGTCTCACCCGCTCTTGGGGGTCTGCAGGCTTTGTGCCCCACGCTGACACCCCCGTTTCAGGGTGTAAGTCGCCCAGCTGGTGGCTGAACCAAGCTCTCATCCCAGTGCTACGCAGCAAACTGGGATAGTTGCTCCCATCCCTTCCCAAGCCACACGGAATGGCTCTTTGTGGATCTCAAGCAGCCCCCCCCGGGCTTCTCGCTTGCGTCCTCCAGCCTTAGGAGTTATCTATTTACAGAATCAGCATTAGCACCTCTGAGCAAGGCTAATTACGGCGTGGTCAGGCGAGGGTAAATGAAGAGAAGCGCTGGGGCAGGGCAGCACCAGAGAGGCAACCACAGACCTGCCAGAGCAGCACATACCTCAGTCAAGCAGCAATGCAGGAAACTCCGAGAATAAAAATAGCTGCCTCAGCTTCACTGAAAAAATAAAGAGAACACACACACACCCCCCCGCACGCACACACAAGCAGAGACCAAACAGTGCAGATGTGGTTTGCAGAAAGGGGAATGAAAAAAAAAAAAAAAAAAGAGAACTCAGCAAGCAGCTCGCTGCCTGCTCTCCTCCCCAGTGCTACTGGCATGGGACCCTCCCCCCCCCCCCCCCCCCCCCCCGCCAGCTTCCCAAAAAATTGAAACACATCACTACCCCCCTGCTCCAGATGCCTGTCCTGCTGGACATCACCCGCTGCCGTGTCCTGTCACCAGCATCCCAGCTGCTTTAGGGGAGCGGGGGGACCCTTCTGACAGGGACCAGCCCCCCCTCATCCTTCACCGGCACAGGGGGCGGGGGATGCACAGAGGATGCGGCCGTACCCACACCGTAAGCCTAAACGAACCCCCCACAGCCCCCCAAAACATCCAGCAATAAGATCAACAATGACAAGAATCAGTTTTATACAAACAGATCACCGGCTGCTTGAAGGATGCGGCTTAATCTCTGTTTAGATTAATCTGATTAGGGGGGATATAATACTGTGAGTCCAGGCTCTCTGCCCCACTACCTTCGGGCACTGGTGTGTCACAGCTTCACACTGGGATGCACCATCACAGCCAGTACCTCACCGAGCTGCTGCCCGCTTGCTGCCAGGAATTCCGGCGTCAAGACTCCGATAAGGATAAAACCGATTCCCCAGGCGGGTCCTGCGCTCACCAGGAGCGATGGACAGCGGGAGAACCCTCCCCCCTCCAGACCTGGGCATGGGTTTGCTGTTGATTTAAGGCATTTTGGCCACGGTTCCTGCTCTCCCAGTGCCACTGGAGCATGGGTGTCTGGGTGGGTGCTACCCTGATGCCCCCCCTCTGCCAGGCACCTCGGCAAAGGCTCGGCTACCGCCGCTGCTGCAGGGGCGAGTGATGCTTTAGAAGCAACAAAACAGCATAAGGCACCTTGGGACCAAATCCATCCCAGCTGCTGTCTGCTGCCGGCAGGGATGAACAGCCTGGGGGGGCCGGCAAGGCAGGGACTCCATCTAAATAACGCTGGCCCAGCTTGGGCTCTGGTGAGCCAAGATTGCTCCTGCGAGGGCTGCTGCACCCGTGTGAGTCGCTGAGTTGATGCATCCGTACCTTGAGGAGACAGCACGGAGGGAAGCAGGTCCTTTTGGCACTGCAAAGATGACAAAACCCCTTCGTAGCAGCCGAGAAGCCCTGGTGGCTGAGGGGGTTTGCATGTAACAGCCCCCCCCCCCTCCCCCGCCTCAAGGGGGGCCGCACCTCAGCTGCTCCCAGGGACAAATCCTTCCCCTTCCGAAGGGGCAGCGCCACGTTACAGCCGCGGGGAGGCTGGTACCTGTCGGGCAGCCGGGAGCAGCCACCATCGGCAGGAGACGGGCATTGGTCTTGGCCAAACCCAAGTGCCATCAGGCAGCTGCTGGGGGAGCTGGGGCTTAATTAACAGTAGCGCTAATCCAATAAGTGCACTACCTCAGCTTATGGGGGCACGAGAGGACAGTCCTGAGAAGTGTCTCTTGTTTTAGCCGAGTTGCCGCTCGCATCCTGGAGCCCTTTCCTGAGTTTCTTGGAAGTCACTGCCTCACTCACGCCAAGGGCAAAGAAAACAAAGCCAGCTTGGAAGTACAAACAGCTCAGACCCCAAATGCTCCCCCCCCCTCCAGGTCACTAATTCTCTATTTGCAGAGCAGGTCTGGAAGGCAACGGGCTACGCAGAGCAGCCCCAGACCTGGCTCCAGAACGGGAACAGAGCTCCGTCCCGGTCCCACGGGGAGAGCCAAGCGCCATCACCACCGCCCGGGGTCTTTGCACATCCAGAGGATTTTCCTGCTGCTCAGCAGCAGCTTTTATAGAGATGCCTCATTTTAACAGCCCCATCCCCTGAAGGGAGCTGAGCTGGGGGGCTGCAGGCAGCCCCCAGGCCGGCAGGGAAGCCACACAGTGGGACACACGGCTCCTGCAAAGGGAAAATGCAATTTTTAAGTTGTGTGCATCCCCAGCCAGAGCTGCATTTACGGCTCAGCCACGGCCCAGGAGCTCCCGTACTATCTGCTGGTGCTGCCAGTGGAAATCATCCCGTTGCCGTGGCAACCGCATCCCATGCCCTGGGCATGCTAATAACGCTTGGGAGAAGACAAGAGTCCCCAGCAGCAACCTCCAGATACAAGGAGGAGGGAAGCCCCAGTCGGTGCGAGGGCTGGAAACGAAATTCATCCCCGTGGAGAGCTCACAGAAAACTGAAAAGCCACGGTCATTGGGAGAAAAAAAAAAATTAAATAAAAAGAAATAAAAATAAGCTGCAAGACAGTTAACAGCCCCGCTGCTTGCATTTACAGCAACACTGTGCCCACAGCCGCTCTGCCCTGCTACAGCTGCAAGGGAAAGGAAGAAACAGCCGTAGACTGCACAGACCGAGCTGGAATGAAGTTTCTATTTCTGTTTGATTTTTGTGGAAAACTCCCAAGGATTTAAGGCAGCTCCTTGAGCCCCCACGGCCCGGCGTTAGCGGGCAGGAGTAACCTGTCCACCTGCACCAGGCGTATGTAGGATGAAACGCACAAGCTGAGCATCTCCCCCGAAGATTAGGCATCGCTTTTCTGCCCAGCTCATGGGATCTGCCCGATCAAGAAAAGGCATTTCAGCCCCTAGGGAATTTAAGGCTGGGAGATCCCTGGAACAGCCAGCCCCCCTACCCAAACCAGTGCTTCCCCCTGCCCAGCACAAACACAGGCGCCCAGATCCCTGCCACACACCAGAGAGGGGAAAACTGGCTCCTCTGCGTGAGAATCAGCCACAATAAGAGTCAGCAATAAATTAAATCTTAATGAGAAGGCAGCGAGCGAATTGCCTTGGGTTGGGAGCGCGGGAGGCGGCGTGTGCGTGGGAACGGGGCACCCGTGGGATCCGCAGGGGGGGTGGGCTCGTCCCTCCTGGCGTGGGGTGGTCTCCTGGCGGAGTGGACCCGCTTCTCCCCCTTCTCCCAGTGGAAAGGGAAGGAGGAGCAGAGCTGTGGGTCCTCGCTGCCCTCCCCCAGCCTTCCCAGAAATAGGTCTTGGCTGGGGAAGCAGGGAAGGGGGAGGGCGCTTATTGCTCAACCTGCCTCCCTCTTCAGCAGCAGCACGAGCAACGCACCAAGGCCACCGCTGCGAGCACCAGCCGTCCCCACCACCAGGCACCACAGCCCAAGCTGGAACCAGCAGGAATTTCTGCTTCCACGAAGCACCGAGCCCAAAGTCCACGGAGGAAGGAGGCTGCCTGCCAGGAGCTGCGGGAGGGACCATGTCACGAGAGCTCGCCTGGCCACCCTGCCAGTGTCACACTGGTGTCACGCTGGTGTCCGCTCCGGTGACATGGGCACACCTGCCCTGCTGCCCTTCACTCCCTCCCTCTGCTGCAGCAGCACTTGTTTCCCAAGTTGGTGCAACAGGTGGAGAACCGTGCAGGGAACAAAAGTCCCATAAGAGAAGACGCAGCCCTGAAGGGTCCTTAGAAAAAAAAAAACACTCTGGGCTCCGCAGGCTCTTGGCGCAAGCAGCTTGAGATGACAAACGGGGCGAAGCCACTTCAAACCATCCCTCTCCTGACAAACTGCAAGGAAATAATTAGTCCCACACACCCTCAGATGTGACATTTGTGTAAAGTCTGCTGCTAAGTAATAGCTGTTCAGGCAAAACCAGTAACCTTTCAAGAACAAACGGGAGCCAGGGGAAAATAAAATAAAATAATAAAATAAAACCCACCCATGCAAGCTACCTGTAGGGAGGTGGCCCCGCTTCTGGCTGACGCTACAACAGCATCTAAAGGCTTTGCTCCTGTTTTGGCAGGAGCGTCACGGTGTTTTCCCTGCCGGAGGGGATGCAGGAGGGAGCCAAGTTTCAGTGGGTCTCAGGGACCACCTGGTGCTTTGCAGCTTCGTCCATGCAGCGGTGGCTGCGAGGCAGGAGGGATGAGAGCCCAGGCAGGACGAGCAAGCGTCGAGCCCTCGGCATCCCCCCCCAGCTGCTCCGCCACCCCGGCAGAGACGCGTTATTTTAACAAGTGATGGAGAGGAGCCCGCTGGTCTCGGGGGCAGAGCCGCCAGACAGCTGGTGGCTCAGCCTCGCGCTCCGG
This sequence comes from Falco punctatus, assembly GCF_963210335.1. Classification (NCBI taxonomy): domain Eukaryota; kingdom Metazoa; phylum Chordata; class Aves; order Falconiformes; family Falconidae; genus Falco; species Falco punctatus. The sequence continues at coordinate 2,199,909 of NC_137599.1, read as the reverse complement.
TGTCTCTCCTCGCAGACACCGCTGGCATCCATCCTCCGCCTGATTAGAGCTGAACGGATGGGACACATGGGATCCCTCCCCCCCCGCCCGATCCCCCCCGCCGCGGGGGGCTGCTGTCAGATTAAGCCAAGCGGCACGCGAGTATGTGGGGCAGAGGGACACGTGATGGAGCCGAGGCTCGGGGCAGCATCGCCAACCCAACGTCGCATCCTCGTCGCATCCTCGCTGGGAGCTGGCAGAAAACCACCCCCCCCCGCCCCCCCCTTCCCTCCGCAGCCCCAGGACCTCGGGTGATTGCACCCGGCAGGAGAGACGCTAAGAAAAGCCACCCCAGATTTCACACGCTGCAGAAGTCATCGAGCAGCCAGCTCGGGGAGGGGGGGGGGGGGAGCACAGTGACAGCGGGGGCAGCCCCACTTCCCCGGGGCTGTTTGCCCCCCCACCCCCCAGAGCCATTTGCTTTCTGCATCCACAGAGGGGGCGGCCACTTGGCACCCCCAAAACCCCAGGGCACACGGGTCATCCTCCAAAGAAAAGGAGCGTTACGGCCCGTGGCAGACCCTGCGTAGGTGCCCTTGGCCAGACACCCCGGCGAGGCTGCGCCGGTCCGGCCACAGACCCCAGCCGCGGCGGGGTTTTTTGTTGCGTTGCTAAACCAGGTCAGTCGAGTCTCCTCCAGCCAGAGAGAGCCCGTCTGGCTCCCGCATTAGGAGTTCCCCGAGCGCAGCAACTGCGAGGCAGATGGGAGCGTACCCGCTGCTGGCGGCAAGGTTCCGTGCATCCCTCCCCCCGTCTTCCCCAGCATCGCTGCGGGCACCCTCCCCCCGTGTCTCCCCCAGCATCGCTGCGGGCACCCTCCCCCCCCCCCGTCTCCCCCAGCATCGCTGCGGGCACCCTCCCCCCCCCCCCCGTCTCCCCCAGCATCGCTGCGGGCACCCTCCCCCCCCCCCCCCCCCCCCCCCGTCTCCCCCAGCATCGCTGCGGGCACCCTCACGCTGCCAGGGCGGCAAGAGCCCACCCAGCTCACGGTGAGGAGCCACCAGCAATAGCTGCACCACCAGAGGCAAGGCTACATTAGAGGCTCTTCCAGCAGAGATCTTCTAGAACGCCAACACAGCCCACCCCTCCCCATACACCCACCGGAGACAGCCCCATATCAGCACCGGGGGCTCAGTTCTGTGACCCCTCAGCTGATGGCACCTTGGCAGTATTTTCACCTCCCCGGACCCCGAGGTAAAGGGTTTGCCAGTGATCCCACTGCCAGACCAGTGTGACTCCAAGCACTTGCACCCCATCGCATCCCAGCCCTGCCCTACAAGCAGCAGCCACCCCCAGCACTGCCTTCCCGGGAAGCCAAGCGGCAGCACTTTGAACTTCGATTTCGGAGCTTCTCAAAAGCTGGAAACAGAGTTAAACTTCTGCAAGGAAGAGCCTGGTGGGCCACGGCTGTAAAAACCCGCTGAAGCACAGCATGGCACTGCCCAGCCGCTCTGCCAAGAGCCAACTGATGCAGGTCTGCCGGCTACGGGATGCGGACGCTGCATCTTCAGCGTGACTCAGACACCCGTATCTGTTCCCCCAGCGAGGCGAGTTTACACCACAGGTCATGTGTGAGATGACTGAGTGTTTAGAAGAGCCTTTCTGGCTCAACGTGTCGCTTGTGGGCAACACAGGCTGCTTGCAAGCAAGTGCTTTTGGCAGACTTGTCCAGGCAGCAGCGACGCAGCCTTCACCACTGGATGCAGATACACCATCCCCCGCCCCCCCCAGCCCCGACACCCCCTAATCTGCAGCCCCCAGAGGTGACAGTCACCTTTGTGCAGCTGCACCAGGGTTTTGGGAAAGAAGAGTTAAACAAGGGAAGCAATCAGCTCTGCTCTGCCAGAAGGCTCCCAAGTTCACATCCTGCCTTTCAAAGAGCTGCTGATTCTTGGGGACAAGCTAAAAAAAATATAAATAATAAATTGTTCTTTTGTTAATAATAAAGGCAGCATCATGCCGCTTGCATAGGCTTTTTTTTTTTTTTTTTTTTTTTTGCATTGCAGAGGGCTTGCAAACATCCTACTATCAAAGAACGGGCTGCAAAGAACGACTTCAGTTCCTACCAGCATTTTCAGGGAAGACGCTGCCAAAATGGCTGGTCCAGCCCTCCACGTGTGCAGCTGCATCCTTCTCCCAGCATCTGCTCCCTTCTCCCAGCATCTGCTCCCAGTCCGCCTCCAAACTGGCTTTGCACAACCTAAACCCGGAGCACAACTTTGCAGGACACCGTTCCTCAAGGACCCCCCCCTTTGCCCACCCAGTGTACCAGGGCCAGGCTGGCACAGGGCTTGGGGGGGGCGGGGGGGCTGGAAAAGCAAAACCCCATCACTACCAGCTCCAGCGTGGCTGGCTACGTGGGACAACAGCGGTTTTGCTCTTCTCTCGATCGGCACGGGCAGCTCCCACCTCGCCCCCCTCCCCAAAAACTCCGCCAGCAGCTCCCAAGGGTCCCGCACACCTGAGCAAAACCCAGCCTGTTGTCACAAACCTGCTTTAATCCGTAATGGAAAGATTGCAAACGAACACAGGGGAACCAGGGGTTGCCAAGCTGTGAAGCCAGAAGTCACTTCTGGCAAGAGCCCCCCCACCCCCATCACCGAGCCCCCAAAGCAGAGCAGTGCCTGTCCCACCCTCCCCCCATCGCTGTTTCTGGGAACAGAGCCGGCATCGCAACGGAGCTGGGTTTTTCCACAAGGTTTTTTGGCCCCGGGCATGGATAAGCAAGTTTAGGAAAGTCAACATTCATCTGCAGCCTTTCCCCCCCCACCCCGGGCAAGGTCGACGCTGGGCAGCCCTTGCTGCAGCCTCAGCCCAAGCCCTGCTCTCCTGGCCTGGGGGGCACAGAGGGGCTGCCACCCCCTCACCTGGGCAGGGCTGCCGAGCCCTGGGGTCCTGCCCAAACCCACCAACCCCCCTGGGCTGGGTTTTGCTGGGCTCTGGGTGCAGCAGGATGGTGACAGCGGGAGGACCCCCGTGCACCGGTGCTGCACACCCTGACCGCAGGGAATAGCGTTCTTGGAGAACAAGCTCACTCGCCATCTGCTTCGTCAGGGTGGTTCAGTCTCTAACAATAAGCAGGGACCAAACACCTGAAGCAGGAGCACGTTCCCCTGCTCCTCACTCCAGGAGCAGTTGAGAAACATTTCCCAGAAGGGTGGAGGACACCTGGAGCTATTGGGAAGGAGCAACGTGGCAATGCAGGGTGAGGAGTCACCTGCACAGAGTCACAGTAAGATTTTTTTTTTCCCCTCACCCCCCCCTCTAGAGGCTTCATCCAAAAAAAAAAAAAAAAAAAAACCAAAAAAAAAACCCCACCACAAACCAAAAAACTAACAACTTTGGCTTCTGCACACCAGGGCATCACCGGTTTAAAGCTATCGCGCTGGGCTGCGGGGAAGAATCAGCCACGGAGAGGTGACCCCCAGGGCTGGGCTGGAGGAGGGCACCAGAGCCCTGCAGAAGGACTTTGGGTTTCCAGGAGGAAAAGTGTCACGGATGAGAGGTCTGTGGCACGGACAGCACTTGGAATAAGCCCTTCAGAAATCAGACACTCCACCCCAAAGCAGATTCACTGCTATTTCCAGCCATTAAATCACAGCATTCCCATACCCCACACCCCAGAAGATGCACCAGGGAAGCCCTTCCCCCAACGCAGGAGCATCCTGCATCCCCCAGCAACTCCAAGCCATGAGTTGGGGGGTCCTTGCCCCTCCCCCATACAGGGATGCCAGCTTGCATCTACAGCACAGCAAAAAAGCAGAGCCTGCTCGGAGCTCCCCGGCACGCAAAGTATGCACAGCGAGACAGAAAAGCAGTTCTCATCCAGAAACCCGGCACAAATAAAGCACGGGATAAACACCTGGACTCCGTCCCAGCAACACAGTTGTTCCTCTTTCCCTTCCTGCCCCCCCCCCCCCCCCAGCTCCCTCAAAACTTGGAAGATCACTTTATTAACGTAGTAGGCTGCTACCAGATGGAGCAGGGACAAATGCCAAGAACGGATCTTGCTGGCTCCTTGCAGAGCTCAGAGCCGCTCGGTAACTTTTTCCAAGCGAGGAGTTAGCCCAGAGGTATTGGACCGCTCGCTTCGTGCGGAAAGGCAAAAATTTTAATGGCGATAAATCCACCAGGGAGGTTCTTTGGGTCATCCCCAGGAACTGAAGGTTTCCCAGCTCCCGTTCGGAGGTGCTGTGCCCAACGCCAGGTCTAGGGAAGCAGCTGTGGAGCCGGGAGCTGCTCCCCGATTCCCTGACTCAGTGAAGAGGAATGTCAGCCCCGAGATCCCAATCCCTCGGGATATCCCGCACGCCACCGCCATGCCGGGTGTGGGTTCTCCGCAAGGCACGTCAGCTCCTTGAAGGCAAGCTGAAGGCACGCAAGCACGGCAGATGGAGACAGCAGGGACCCTGCCGACACACCTACGGAAGATATTTTTGGCAGTCTTGCATCGCCTTTAGCCCCTTTTTGAGGAGGAAAAAAAAAAAAAAAAATGCAGTTTAGGAAAGGGGATGCGGAGATGCAGCAGCAGCACCGGGATTGGGATTTCCTCGTGCTCTGCACCGGCAGGGCAGCCGGAGCCAGGACTGCGAAGGTTTGTGGAGGGTCTGGATCGGCAGCATCACCTCCGCGCGCAGGATCAAACAAAGGATGCTGCATCTCAGGCCAGGCTGCTTCTCCTTGGTGGGGGAGGAGGGACTGCTGAGCAAGGAGGCCATTAACTTCCTGCCAGCTAGGCTGCAGCGGTAAGGAAATAATCATAATAATAATAATAAAAATTTTAAAAAAGCTCTAGCACCGTGGGGTGTGCAGGCAGCCCCTCTGCGCAGCCACGCTCCAGCGGCTGGGGATGCACGCGCGCAGCCAGAGATGCATCCAACAGGGCAACTGCTTGATCAGCAGCGCAAATCCAGGCAAAGGAACAGCTCTGGGATAAAGCCCAGCCTCGGGTCTCTGCTAGATGTCCTCCAGGAGAGGAGCAGGACATCCTGGTCACCAAGACGGAGGCAGAAAAGGAGCTTCTCACGCTGGATATTGCTCCTTCTCCCCACCTGGGCACAGCCCTGTGCCCAGGCGTGTGCCAGCTCCTCCGCATCTCAAGCGGCCGCGCTGCCCAGCGATGTCTCTGAGGATGCAGGTGAAGCCTGAAGTCCCCCCCAGACCAAACACGCGGCTTCGGATGCTCAGACAGGATTTCCAAGGCCCCGGCTGACGCCGCCGCACACCGAGCTGCGGTGAGGCAAAGCGCAGAGCTGCCAGCCACGGGGGCTGTCTGGGAGGAGGGGGCAGAGCCCTGACCACCTCCATCGGGACTCAACGCCCATCCCCCAGCCCGGCCAATGCAGCACAGCGCTCAGCTGTGGATATAAACCTATATACAACACACGTTCGGGAGCGGCTGGTCCCCTCGGATGCGCGGGCAGCCTTGCCTGCCCTTTGCCGGCTCCCCCCCACCCTTCATTTGCAGAAACCTCAAACTCCACCGGGGTATCGCCCTCCTACCCCTCAGTGCTTGTGTCAAGAGGTGAGCCCAGCCTCCAGCCCACAACCAGACACCCCAGCACCCAGCTGAAGTCAAAAGGGGGACTTGTGAGGAGGGTGAAGAGGGTGACATCTGCCACCCAGCCAGTTCCCAGTGCCGATGGGCACAGGGAGGGCAGCGGGCAGCGTTCACCAGCCACCTTCTTGAAAGGCTTCACACAACTTATTGCTGGGGTAACATCAGATAGGGAGGAAGCCCAGCCCTCTTCCTCCTGCTCTCTTGAAGAAAGAAACTCAGGAATTTGGCAGAAGGCCATGGCTCAAACAGAGGGGACCCTGTGCTAAGGCATGTTCAGAAAAGCAGCCTCTTCCCTGCCAGGATAAACGTTGCTTTTCCACCCCCTCCTCGGGAGATAGAAGAGGTAGGTTGCCCCTCAACTCCAACACCAGCCAGGGCTCTTCGGAAAGGGTGGGCTCCCCCGGGGCTGCCCTTTGGGGGACACACTCACCTTGCCTGGATGGTTCCTCCTTCCCAGGATATTCCCTTCCCAGGATCTTCTGGGGGCAGCAGCTGGGAAGGAACCAAACCCACCCAAACCCACGTTCCTCTGGCTGGAGCATCTTTCCCTTCTCCCCACGCCTGGGCACCGGCACCTTCCAGCCTCCACCCCGGCAGCTGCTGGAGGCAAAGCCTCCCCGTGCCAGCAGCTCTCAGCTGCTCTCGCTTCTCTCTAAGGCACCGCCAGGTGAAGTAGGGAGGAGAAAACATTTCACACAGGTTTCTGAGAACATCCAGGGCTGCCCTGGGGTACAGGCAAGGCAGGCAGCTGCCTCCTCTTCAGGGAGGCTCTCAAAGGGTTAAGACAGCAAGCCAGCATCAAAGGGAGCTCTGGAGCAGAGGGGGTTGAGAAACTGAGATGGGTCGAGGTTGCGCAGACTCCTTGGAATCTCAGGAATTTCCCATTATTATCCCACTTCCCTTCCAGCAGCCTGGAGGGAGGGAGCACCAGCACAGGACCCCAGCCCCAGGACCAGGACCAGCACCCCAGCCCCAGGACCAGCACCAGGGCCACCAGGGATGGTGGCACATCCCAGAGCTGGCACCAGGCTGCCCACCGCCCACCCACCGCAGCACGCTTTGGTTCAGGGCGCTAAGGATCAATCGCTCGGGGGGTCTTCTCTCCTCCAACTCTCCACAAATCTGGCTCTCAAGTTCCCACATCCCAGGCTGGCTGGACCACCGTGGTGGGCTGAGACCCCCACACAGCCACAAGCGTCCCTCTAACCAACAGTTCACCCCGCCGGTTCCCCCCTCATACTGCTCCAGGAGGTTCCCCATGTCGCCTCACAAGCTGGAGCTCTAGTAGCTCCATAGTAACTACACCGAGAGTTACTTCCTACTTGTCACATGATTGCCACCCTGCATTTCAGGCAACAACACCACCCGACACTCAAATGCTCCAAGTCTCCTCTCAGTTCCACAGAAATTCTGGACTTTGGACAAGCCACAGGCACCACCAATGCCTGATATCAGCAATAACCAACCTACAAGGGCTATACAAGCGGGAGGGTTTTACTAAGGCGCCGTAGAGCCGACAGCCTCACCACTTCCCCTTTCCTTCGACATCAGCAGGGTAATACCCATCTTACAAGGATGTTGTCAGGATTAACGTTTTTCAAGTACTCCGTGAACTACTATGCAAGGCCTAAGTAGTATTATGGTATTTAATTTTCTTTCCGAGAACCATTAAGGTATAAGCAGCAGCTAGAAAAAAAAATATCTTATTGCCAAGCTGCATTATAGATGTTAAGAAACACATCCCATCCCACCTCACCCCCCTCTGCACACAGGGGCACGTCTCCTCCCCCCAGACACCCATATCCAGCTGGGGGGGGGGGGGGGCAGGAGGGGCGTACAAACACCTTTTTATTTCCCTTTCTTTAAGGGGACACAGATTAAGTTCAACTCCACGTAAACGTCTGCCTGTGTTTGAATTTTTTCCACCCTTTGGCTGCCCGAGCTGGAGGTGGAGAGCAGCATCCAGCTGGCATTTAAGCCTGGAAAACACCGTTTTAATATCAGCATTAATTGGCTTGTGTGACCCCTTTGGCCAGGGCTTCACAAGCACCCCCAGAAAACGCCGCAGAGCAGCCGGGAAAGTGTTTTTGCAGAGGTCGGGGTGCCTGGCACCCCTCGTTTCAGGGTGTGAGGGGTGATGCTTAAGAGGGACCAGGGTCCATCGGATGCCTCCAGCATCCCAACGCTTTCCCAGCGGCCACGGGAGCAGGTAGCAGAGACTTACGCGTTGCAATACGGCTTCTTCTCGTAGCCCTTGTAGTTTTTCATGTTTAGGGTCATCTTGCAGGTCTCGCAGTGGAAACATGCTTTATGCCAGAACTGGAAACAGAGACAAAAGAATCGTTAACACAAGTGACTTGCAAAACAGGGCCACGTCCCACTGGAATCACACAATTCCAGCTCGGCGGCGGCTCCTCCAGCCTAGAGACGGCAGCCACGACCCCTGCAAAGCCTGGAGGACAGACAATATTCTAAGACACCAAGTAAATCTGCCCCCTAAATGCTCCCAACGCGACACTTGTTACGTGCATTTATAGCAGCATCTTGCTTCCTTATCTCCAGACTGGGAACTGATAGGCTGGGGCAGATGCAGGAGAAGGGTCCTCCTTGGGAAGGGACACCAGCCCTGCCCGCAGAGGGAACAGCGGTGGTTTCCAGGCTTCGAAGTTGCTGCTTTTGAGTTTTTTTTGCTGCTGTTAGCCAAGAGATAGCCAGCCGAGCAGGTCAGGTAAGGCTGCACACAGACACCCAGCCGAGGAGCTGGAGACAAACGTTCTCACCAGAAGCAGACAGCCCACCGGTCCTCACCACAGATCCCACCCTCCCCATGAGGTTAATCCCAAACCTGAGAGCCCCAGAGGATGCAGGACCACCCCCAGCACCCCTCATCCCCCCCTACTCCTCTAGGACCACCCTTGCCAGGGCTGCAGCCTCGCAGAGGTGGGGATGGGGTGACAGCAGCAGGGCAGGGGGACTGCTGCGAAGGTCTGTTTTGAATCCTCTCCCCCACCACTCTCGCACCAGCACCCTTGGGCTGTCCTGTACCCCAGCATCGCTCTCCTTTGAGCCACACTCAATGCTCCAGGCTAAAACCACAGCCCCCGACATTCAGATCGCCACCCTACGGAATGGGTTGCAGCACCTAATGAACGCTAAGGAAGTAGTTGGGAGTTTTTCAGGCTGCTCTTAAAGAAATTATTTCTACTTGGCATTTCACTGGTCCAAGCAGCTTTCGAGGCTGGAAGGAACCTGGTGAAGAACAGCTCAGCCACCAAGCAGCTCTACCCCACGCAGACCAAGGCTGATGCCCCGCAGCCCCCAGGCAACCAGACTTTGTGCTGGGCTTTGAGGGGTCCGGTGTGACACCTTGGGGACCAGTCCGGGCACGGCAGACAGAAAAGCACCCAGACAGGAGCCACGCAACAGGGAAAGCACAGCCTGGAGCAATGTCTTTGCTCATTCCAGGTAAGGCAAGTCCTGCCCCAGGGTTGCCTTCCCTCTTCCAGCAAGCACCTCTGCACAGCACCCGAACCGCCCAGCATCCCCCTGTGAAATCAGGGGAAGAACAAGCCCAACGCCACGCTACCAGCTCAGAACATCAAATAAATGACAATTGACAAGCCCACAGCATGACACCCAGGGATCAGCCTCGCACGCATTTACTCCGCAGCAAGCAAGCAAACCCCGGGAGAACAGCTGGTGGTTGTCGCTGCAGTTTCTACTACTAAGCTTGGAAAAAATAAAGTCATTTCCACCACTGCAACTACCGGCTGGGTCTGTGTTCCTGCAAGGAGACTGCGAGAGCCAAGGCTGAGCCCTTGTGCCACCTACCCACAGGTACCACACCCCGGTGCACAAACACGGCCCCAGCTCTGCAAGGCAATGACTCAGCCCAGAAAGGACAATTTACCTCCTTCCAGTTGCTCAGAGCAACGTATTTGTTCTTTTCCTCTAGTTACACAAGTTCTAGAGCTTGCCACTAACAGCGAGGGGGCTTCTAACTGCACCACGCGCCGCTCCGTACCAACGCCCTCATCCACATCCAGCCTGCGCAGGATTATTTTCCCCCCTTCCCAGCTTTCAGACTCTTTAAGGACACAGAGATCAACAGCTGAACCCTGAGTTCTGCAGGCATCTGCAAAGTTCCAGCCTTTCGGTTGAGCTACGGCCGCATTAGGGGTAATTAATAGACCTCACCCAGCCTGTCGGCCATCCATCGTGCCATGAGCTGTGGGTAAACACCAGGGATGCCACTAGAAATACACAGAGATGAGCTGACAGCCAACACTACTTTGGAGCCTCCTCCTCTGAGGAATACCCAGGCTCCCAAGAGCTAAGGACTATCTGGCAAGGCCAGCTGTCCCCTCGCCTGGGGCAGCCTCCGCAGTAAGCACAGCAGAAACAACAAAAAAAAACAACAAAAAACCAAACAACAAACCCCAGCCAGAGAGCAATTAGTGCGTATTGATGCCTGGGTTTGCATTAGGCACTGTTCAGCAGGGGGGTCTCTGTGCCAGGGTTCTGATGAAGGAGACTCTGCACCCTGAGCAGATACCAAGAGCAGGACCCCTACCTTCAAGTCTTGCTGCCACTAAATTTTGTCTTTTCACTGGTGCTGGATCCATGAATCCAAGGCAGCACTAAAGGGAGAGCTGCAACACGGAGCTGACACAGGGGACCAGCAATCACAGAGGCTTCCAGTAACGCTACTGGAAGTAAAGCTCGCCCTCCCAGCACGGCTGTAGGGAAAGGGGATGAGTTTCAAATTGGTTTTTAGAGGAGCATTAACGCCTGTGCTTTCCAGCTCCCAAGTCTGAAGTGCTCCCAACATCTGGAGGCGATCCCAGGTACGACTGCACTGCATCCCGGCGGGATGTACTCTGCGGGAAGCGCGCTGGCTGCGCTCCAGGCAGGCTGCTCGTGGAGGGATGGAGCATTGGACAGCTTTGCCACCCACGGCAGGCTGGACGTGGGGACAGAGCTCAGAGCCACGGTACGTGTTGGTGTAGCCATTTACTACAGCCACGCAACACCCCTCCACTGAGCAAAGCCACTGCTCCACCGCTGGGAGCATCGCTTGAGAGTTGAGGGTGAGGGGGGACTCCTGGGGCTGGGGGCAAACCCTTGCTGGGGTTTAATGCACTGTAACAGCTCGTTTAACTCGTTTCGGAACTCATCTGACATCAGCTTTACATGCGTTCAGCAGCTGCAAGCACCAGCGGCGCAGGAGATGTCACTTCCACAGCGGAAGCGGGCAGCTCACCCAGCACCTTCTCTAGAGGGCTGGCGGTGGGGGGAGGGGAGCAACACCCCTTCCCCCAAGGCCGAGCGGGGGGCATTTGCCCTTCGCCTCGCAAGGTGAGGATGTGAGAAGCGAAGCAGCAGAACTGGCCGGCAGCGTTCAGCCCAGCCGGAGCTGGCAGTGGCGGTGCAGCAAAGTTCTTCCTCCTACTTTCCTGTAAATCTCAAAAGGAAAAGGGACACCCCCCCCCCCTTGATGTCACTACCAGGATAAAACCCAAACCCATCTGGCTTACCAACACACCGGTGCATGCACCGAGAGCGTCGCCGCCGCTGCATGCATTGCTTCCCCTCCCAGCAGCCCTGCACCGCTGCTGCGGTTCAACTTCAGCGACGCTTACGCAAACACCACCAGAGCCGCCCTTTTGACTTTGCTCTGGGTAGAGCGAAAACAGGAGGGCAGCCACTCGTCACACCGCGCTTATCTCCGGCTTTTATAGGAAGTGGCGAGGCTTTTTTTTTTTTTTGCCCCCCCCCTCCCCTAGCCAGAAACCCCAGGAAAAATTAACGCCGGGGCAATTCGTTGTTTGGTTAGGGGCACGCTGTATTTCCAAGGCCGCTCGTGCGATAATTTTGAGGAAGGGGAAGCTAAGGAGACCCCCTAGAAGTACAGGATGATGCCTGCAGCCTCCTGCCCTCTTCCAAACAGCTGGGATAGAGGGGCTCAGCATGCTCAGCACACCGCTGCCAGGTCAGAAGCGGCGCAAAACCCAGGCTGCTGGCTGTGGAATCAAGGGGTCGTACCCCGCCCCCCCCCCCCCAATTCCCTTCCAATTATCCCTGTTGGGATACCCCGCAGCTACTGGGGGTCAGCACAGGCTGCAGAAAAGCAGCCAGGACAATCCCTGGGACACAGGGCTGATAGTTCAGCTTCAAACCATTCCCAGCTTCAGGAAGAAACATCATCTGTTAAAAATGCGAGCAAAAGGGGCTGCTGGAGCTCAGGAATGCCGCTGCCCAGATCCGCACATTCTTCCAGTTACTTTTTTTAGTCCCTAAACTGGTCATCCCAGAAGCCTGGAAGAGGAGGGGGAGGAGAGCAGCTCAGCTCTCCAGGAGGGGTTAGTTGAGAGGCAAATCCCATGGGAATGGTGCAGCACAGGGGATGGAGACACCACCACCGCCTGCTCCACCGGACCTCACCTCACCAGAGCTTTGTTCTTGATGGGAAAACAGTAAAAAAAAAATAAATAATAATAAATAAAAAAGCCACTCCAAAGCGCTCGCGCCCCGCGTTAAGGCAGGCAGCAGAAAGTATAAAGCTTGAATTCTGGAACACAGAAGTATCAATTGGGGTGGAAGATTAAAAGAAAAAGAAAAAAAAAAAAAAGAAAAAAAAAGAAAAAAAGAAAAAAGCTCGGGTATAATGCAAACCAGATGAGGTTCCCGGCTTGAGGGGAAGCTTTAACTGTTGCTTTCCATCAGCCTCCGCAGCCGCCTTCCCGCAAGGCTGGGGCTGCTGCTGCTTTTAAATTATTAAAAAAAAAAAAAAAAATAAAGCCACGGGGAGCGCCTGGGCAAAGGGCTCCCAGTCCCCTGGGGGGAGAGGATCCTGGATCCTGGGGGGAGCGTGGGGGTCCCCCCCGCCTCAAGCAGCTCTCTAGGACTCTCTGGGTGGGTAACGTGGAGATGCCCCCCCCTCCCCAAAAGCGAGATGATGATGATGGAGGAGGAAAACGAAGCATCCCACCCCCGGGAGACCTGGCAGCCGCCGCCAGGACCCTCCGGGTAGGCAACGTGGAGATGATGGAGGAGGAGGAAAAAAAAAACCCCAAAAAACCTACAACCATCCCACCCACGGGAGAGCCGATCACCCTGGGTGCTCCCCCTCCGTCGCCCCCCCCCGCGTGCCCCCAGCCCCCCGCGTGGCCACTGACCTTATCCAAGCAGTTCACCTTCTCGGTGGGATACACGATCTTGCCGCAACGGGCACAGTTGGGATTCATGGCTCGACCCCCCCCCCCCTCCCCAACTCCTTCCCACCACCCGCTGCTGCCGCTTCTGAGCCGCCGCCCGCTTTGCCGTGACCCTAAATAGGCTGGGGGAGGGGGGGGGTGGGGGAGGGGCGGTGGGGGCGGGGCGTGTCCCCACGCAGCCGTACAGCCTACGTTTGTCAATGGGCGGCGTGGGCGGGCGCGCTCCCGCCTCCGGGGGTGCGTGGGCACGTGTAGCGCTTTGCAGGGGCGCGCAGACACCCCCCACACACACCCCCAGCCCCCCACCCCGTTCCACGCTCGTCTCTGCGTGGAACGGGGTGGGGGGGGGGTCTGCCCACGCGTGGAGCCTTTGTAAGTGACCGCCCGGCGGCCTAATTGGCAGCTGGGGGTATAGCTCAGTGGTAGAGCATTTGACTGCAGATCAAGAGGTCCCTGGTTCAAATCCGGGTGCCCCCTGAAAATTAACTTTTTTTTTAACTCCACATCCACGCGTGACTCCTTATAATTTTAAGCCGGTAAGTGAGTGGAGAGCTGCGGTGGCGTTGGGGAGTTGTGTCCGTAGAGCTGCTGCATTGGGCTGAGTCGCTTCGAGGGGAAAGGCAGTTTTAATAAATAACAAGTTATTTTTTGTAAAATGGGAAGTGATCCACAACAGGCGGGTCACAGACTTGCGGGGGCGAGAGGGAGCACCTTGATCTCTGCGTCTGTACCTCGCACAAGTCCAGTTCCCACCAGCTTTCAACTTTTATCGTATTTTTATTGAAAGGCAGCAACACAAACGTGAGCAGAAGCCTCTCGACCTCTGTCGAGCGCAAGTCCATTTCCCCACCAGGTTTCAATTTTTAGTGTATTTTTACGGAGCAGAAGCCTCTCAACCTTTTCCAAGCTGCAATGCCGTGGGGTACCGCACACCCCGCTTCACCCAGGTTCTCCCTGCCCGTACACGACGACGTGTAGCATCAACTCTGGTCAATTCAGGTTATTCCGTTGCAAAAACCTTCGTAAGAACGTTAATTCAATTTCTATTGGGAGATAATGACACCTTAATTCTCTTTCCCGGAGCATGTTAGAAAAGACCGAAGCTCGGTAATCACTATTTGCAAGCAGGCTTTAATAAAGCACACCCACATCAAACGAGGCTGCGCTCGGCTCTCTGCCCCCTTATTCATTTCAGGATGCAGCTTAAAATTGGCTTCCTTCGTTTGAAAAGCAGCTTATCTGATCCTCTCACAAAGGCGCCCACTCCTTCCCTTTTCTGATCACCTCGCCCAACGCTTCCCAGCCCCCCGAATCAGCCTCCCACCCTTTCCTGGCCCATCGCAGCTTAAAATAAGATGAGCTTTTCAGCTTATCCAGCTCTTTGGGATGCTGTGGGTAGTTTTTCCTCACTTGGCTCGGGAGAAGCTGCGGGGTGAGGGAGGCTCTCCATCACCCCGACGTTTTGGGTTCAGTGCAGAGAAGCTGCTGCTGCTGCTTCCCAGGGCTGGCTGAGGGCATCACTCCCCCCAGGCCCTGCTCCAGCCCCAGCTTTTCTTATTTTTTTTTTCTTTTTGAGAGCTGCATCACTCCTGGTGCCCCAAACACCCATCCCCGGTGAGCTGCACCATGTCTGGTGTCCCAAGCACCCAACCCCGGTGAGCTGCATCACTCCTGGTGCCCCAAGAACCCATCCCCGGTGAGCTGCACCATGTCTGGTGTCCCAAGCACCCATCCCTGGTGAGCTGCATCACTCCTGGTGCCCCAAGAACCCATCCCCGGTGAGCTGCACCATGTCTGGTGTCCCAAGCACCCATCCCCGGTGAGCTGCATCACTCCTGGTGCCCCAAGAACCCATCCCCGGTGAGCTGCACCATGTCTGGTGTCCCAAGCACCCATCCCCGGTGAGCTGCATCACTCCTGGTGCCCCAAGAACCCATCCCCGGTGAGCTGCACCATGTCTGGTGTCCCAAGCACCCATCCCCGGTGAGCTGCATCACTCCTGGTGCCCCAAGAACCCATCCCCGGTGAGCTGCACCATGTCTGGTGTCCCAAGCACCCATCCCCGGTGAGCTGCATCACTCTTGGTGCCCCAAGAACCCATCCCCAGTGAGCTGCACCATGTCTGGTGTCCTAAGCACCCATCCCCGGTGAGCTGCATCACTCCTGGTGCCCCAAGAACCCATCCCCGGTGAGCTGCACCATGTCTGGTGTCCCAAGCACCCATCCCCGGTGAGCTGCATCACTCCTGGTGCCCCAAGAACCCATCCCCGGTGAGCTGCACCATGTCTGGTGTCCCAAGCACCCATCCCCGGTGAGCTGCATCACTCCTGGTGCCCCAAGAACCCATCCCCGGTGAGCTGCACCATGTCTGGTGTCCCAAGCACCCATCCCCGGTGAGCTGCATCACTCTTGGTGCCCCAAGAACCCATCCCCGGTGAGCTGCACCATGTCTGGTGTCCCAAGCACCCATCCCCGGTGAGCTGCATCACTCCTGGTGCCCCAAGAACCCATCCCCGGTGAGCTGCACCATGTCTGGTGTCCCAAGCACCCATCCCCGGTGAGCTGCATCACTCTTGGTGCCCCAAGAACCCATCCCCGGTGAGCTGCACCATGTCTGGTGTCCCAAGCACCCATCCCCGGTGAGCTGCATCACTCTTGGTGCCCCAAGAACCCATCCCCGGTGAGCTGCACCATGTCTGGTGTCCTAAGCACCCATCCCTGGTGAGCTGCATCACTCCTGGTGCCCCAAGAACCCATCCCCGGTGAGCTGCACCATGTCTGGTGTCCTAAGCACCCATCCCTGGTGAGCTGCATCACTCCTGGTGCCCCAAGAACCCATCCCCGGTGAGCTGCACCATGTCTGGTGTCCCAAGCACCCATCCCCGGTGAGCTGCATCACTCCTGGTGCCCCAAGCACGCATCCTGTTGATGGGTGACCTTGCCGCGTGACCTGCGCTCTCCTCCTGGTGCCTTCGCAGGGGTAATGGGTGTGAGCTGATGTCCTGGGACCCCACGGCAGGAGCCACGCTGGGTAGCGCCGCGTTACAGCACCATCACCTCGTTACGGCTGCAAACCACACATTTACCGTTAGCGGTTGATTATTGCTGTGAAACGACGGGATATTTTGTTGCTTTTTGAAGTTATTCTCTTACATACATATTTCTCATTTTTTGCTGAAGGCTGGCAACATTCTTTCTTGTTTCTACGCGGAGCACTCAGAGGACCGGGTATATGAAATAGTACAAGCAGCATCACTTGTGCTTTCCTCCTGATATTTGATTTAGGTGATCCCTGAATAATTAAATACAAATTATAAATATTTTATATACATTTATATATGAAAATGTAATATATATATATTATAGATAAATAGATGTAAAATATATAGCCCCCAGGCAAAAATCCCTTTCCCTTTGGGGTGCAATAACCCTGGATTGTGCGGAGTCGCTGGGGCTGAAGTAGCCCCCTGGAGGCACGAGCCAGCCAAGGGCAATTCCTTCTGATAAGGCAGAAAAATTCCTTCCTTGCTGGCCCCCCCTTGCCCGCGGGGGGCTCCTAGCCTGGCCTTGGCCGGGCCCCCCTGGGACAAGCGCACCCGTTCCATCGCCCCCCCTGCTCGGAGGCTGGGGGCGAGTGTACCCCCCGGGCCGGTGGCCCCCGGGTAGCGCGGGAAGGCGGCGCGGAGCGCAACCGCACGCGCCGGGGGTATAGCTCAGTGGTAGAGCATTTGACTGCAGATCAAGAGGTCCCCGGTTCAAATCCGGGTGCCCCCTCTTTTAGGAAACGTCTCTATTTCTTTTTTTTAATTCCCCTCCCCCCTCCCCCCGTGCCCCCGCCGGTTTAGAAATTTTCGAAAGATTTTCCCCCAAAATTACGGACCCAAAGCCTCCCCGTGCCCCTGGCGCGCCCCCGCCGTACCCATGCACCCGTGGGGAGCGCAGCCCACCGTGGGGCGGCTGCCGCCTGTCCCCTCGCGGTGCTCCCGGTACTGGCGGGAGGGGGGTGGGGGGAGAGGGGGGGAGGGGGCGCGCTCCGCTTCCCGTCACCTCCGCGCGGCGCCGCGGGGCCCGGCCGCCACGTGAGGCGTGCTGGCCTTGGCACGTCACTTCCGGCGGCGCGGGGTACGGGCATATCCCGGCGTGCTCCGCGCCGCGCCTCCTCTTCCGGCCCCAAGATGTCCAAGCGAGGTGAGCCGGGGGCCGGGATCCGGCTCCATCCGCCGCCCCGCGGGGCTCGGGACCTGCGGCCGGCGTGGCTGTCCCGCTCCCGAGGCGGCGGGGGGACTGTGGGGACGGGATGGGGGGGATGGGGCGGCGGAGGAACGGGATGGGGGGATGCTTAGAGGACGTGGGGGTGGGGCCTGGGATGGGGGGGCTGGGGAGACGGGGCGGGGGGACAGGGTGGCAAGGGGGGTGTGTGGGATGGAGGGGCTGGGGGGACGGGGCGGCGGGGGGACGAGATGGACACTGGGGGGACGGGGGGGCAGGATGGGGGAACAGGGCGGCAGGGGGACGGGATGGGGGGACACTGGGGGGGCAGGCCGGTGGGGGGGCGGGGGGACGGGATGGGGGGACACTGGGGGGGCAGGCCGGTGGGGGGGCGGGATGGAGGGACGGGGCGGCAGGGGGACGGGATGGGGGATAGGGTGGGAGGGGCAGGATGGTGGGACGCTGGGGGGACTGAATAGGGGGCTGGGGTGACAGGGAGACGGGATGGGGGGACACTGGGGGGACAGGGTGGGGGGAGGATGGGGCAGCAGGGGTCAGGCTGGGCTGGGGGACGCTCCGTCATTCGGCTCTTAATTCTTTTCTCAACCCGCAGGACGCGGCGGTTCCTCCGGTGCCAAGTTCCGCATCTCCCTCGGTCTCCCGGTGGGAGCTGTGATCAACTGCGCCGACAACACGGGTGAGCGCGGCTGCGGCCCGGCTGGGAGCCCAGGAGCGCGGGAGCTGCCGGACATGGGGCGCTGCTGTGCCGCTGCTGCAGCGCTACGTACCGGCACGTCATCCTGCCTGCCCCGTTCCGTTTAGGCAGGGTTAGACCGTCCGCACATTTACCTGTTACATCGCTGGGAAGCGTCACGTTGGTTCATTTCCCAAGAATAAGCGGCGCTGCGTTAATTAAGCGTCACACATGTTACTTACAGGTTAAGAAAACTTCTGTGGGTCTCCAACACCAGCAGACCCCGAGCTGGACCTCAGTTATTATTCCTTAGATGGGCTTGTCTTGACCACATTTCAGCTTCTTTTGGCAAGTTGGGTTTTAAATCCATCTTTGCAAGGGGATCTTTCATTTTAGCTCTTTCCTGGAATCACAGATTAACATTCCTTTAACGATATAATGTGCAGCTAACGTTTGCTGACAATTATCCATAATAGTTATAGTGAAACAAACAGGCCGTAGTAATTGCACTGAAATGAACACAACAGGGTGGCAGCGGTCAGGAGACACCTGCTGTAATGCTGAAGGTGTTGGAAGAAGTTTGTAAAAAGCCATTTTCCTTCTGAAAAGCTCTTGTTGGGTCTGTGCTTGTGGCTCAGTGAGATGTTGCGGAAGGAGACAGCAACGGTATCGCTTCTGGGTGAAGCGGCAGCCCGTGCTGTTCGCTTCAGTCGGTGATTCGACAAGGGAAACATCTTCCTGGATGGCCAGCTCTGTTAATTCCGGCGCTTCTCTCCGCAGGTGCCAAGAACCTGTACATCATCTCCGTGAAGGGGATCAAGGGACGCCTGAACAGGCTGCCGGCAGCCGGCGTGGGTGACATGGTGATGGCTACTGTCAAGAAAGGCAAACCAGAGCTGAGGAAGAAGGGTGAGTGCGGAGAGGAGCGGCGAGTCCTGCCGCACCGACGGGCAGCTCCTGCTGCAAGCCTGCCTGCGCTGTAGTGTCCCTCATCCGAGGGGAGCACAGTTCCTCCCTCAAACTGATCAGAAGGTGGGCCCCGAATCTTTGGAGCGTCACCTCCACCCTTCTGAAAAGCACTCGTCGGGTCTGTGTGCAGTGGCTCGGCGAGTTGTCGTGGAAGGGCAGAGCGAAGACATCGCTTCTGGGTGAAGTGGCAGCCCGTGCTGTTGATTTCAATCAGCGGTGTGACATTCGGCCGGGGCGGGGTGGGGGGGGAAGGAGGTCTGGTCCTGCTCTGGAGGGGAAGGGAGGAGTGTTTGCTGAGTATTGTCTGTGAATGGATGGTATATTTAGAAATAAAGGTGGAAAAGTGGAAAAACGCTGGATTGTCCCAAGCGTGGACGCAGCTGTAAGCGTTAAACGATCAGTTTTAAGTGTATTACTGACTATAAACTGTAGCTTCTCTCAGCGAAGCACTGCAAATACACCGTGCAGAAAACCCCACGCTTGTGCACTGCGTCAGGTGCTGCTGCAAAACGGTTCCCCTGGGGTATCTGTTCCCGGGACCGTGTGCTTAATGTGACGTTTCTGATACAGAGCTGTTCCTTTCTCTTTGCAGTCCATCCGGCGGTGGTAATTCGGCAGCGGAAATCGTACAGGAGAAAAGACGGGGTGTTCCTCTATTTTGAAGACAACGCAGGAGTGATAGTAAATAATAAAGGTGAAATGAAAGGTACGGACAAGGATCCCGTTACGCTGGGCAAAAGGGGGACATGGAGGGGGGTGGCGGGTCGGTGGTGCTGGTCGGAGGGCTGCGCTCTCCTGGGCAAAAGGACCCAGATTCTCCTTGGAGGGTGTGATTGGATTGAACGAGTGTTTGTGTAAAAATGCTGCCCTGAAGCATCTCTGCACCTACTCAGGCCCCTAACACGCTGTTGTCTCTTTCTTTCCCAGGCTCTGCAATCACAGGCCCTGTGGCTAAGGAGTGTGCGGATCTGTGGCCCAGGATCGCCTCCAATGCAGGAAGCATTGCATGAACGTGTTCATCTCCGTAGAGATAAAATAAAAGTCCTTGTACCAAAGAAGTAGTGTCTTTCTTGCCAAAGTGCTCTCCTCTGCTGAGCAGGACGAGTGTGACGATGAGGGAGTTAGTTCTGGGAGGTGTTTTTACAGAACTCTTGTGTGGATGTATAGTTTGAGCAGGAAAATGGGATTTGGAGTTTTAATATCCAGTGATGAGTCTTTTTTTTTTTTTTTTTTAATTCAGGCAGGTTCCTGTACTAGTGGAAAATAGCTGGAAGGGGGTTGCACTGGAATAAGTTAAATTTCAGCAATATTGACTGAATTGATCCAGTTGATGTATGCAGGGATAGAAACTGGGCGGTGTCTATAAAAGCCGCTACAAGAAGCCTTTGTACAGAGGCTTGCCAAATTGTAGGTCTGGAATTTTCTTCCAGGGTGGGCAATTTAACTGCTTAGAGATACTGGTCTGATTCAAGGGGGAGGGGTGTGGGTGTGGGAAATACTGCTTGAAAGTGATCTGTGCCTTGAGCTGCGGAGTTGTGGCCACTGGGATC
Organism: Falco punctatus; assembly: GCF_963210335.1. Lineage (NCBI taxonomy): Eukaryota > Metazoa > Chordata > Aves > Falconiformes > Falconidae > Falco > Falco punctatus. Next base: position 2,179,671 of record NC_137599.1, on the reverse strand, counting down.
TAAAGAATGTTCCTTCGACCTTGCTGAAGTCGTGCAAGGACACATCAAGCCCCACTGCTGTTGGCTGAGGTAGTGGCTGAAGCACGTGCCTCAACCTTCCATCAGTGGTGAAACAGGTCGCTGATTGCTAATTGCAAGTAGAAGGTCTGATCTGAACTTGCAAGATCAGCTGAAAAGCTTCGAGGTGGGAGTTGGAAGGTACGTCTGTGCAAAAGCTTGTGCTGTGTCAAGTGGCTGGTGGTTTTCCCAGTGTTCCTCTGGCTGCAGCGGAGAACGTTTGGATGTAAGCTGCAGGTTGGCGTGTTTTGTGGTGCTGCTGGAGGGGCAGGGAGGCTGCCTTGGACCTGGGCTTGCGGGTGGAAATCGGGGCGGGAGTTTCTCCTGGATATCGTGGCCCTGGTGCCCAGCTCTCAGCACTGGCTGTGACACCCAGGTCAGGGAGCCCCTGGTGTGCTCTGGGCTTCGATCCACCCTGGCACATAGCTGATCCCACGGTCAGCTTTTCCCTTTGCTTAGAGATTCCTGATCCTTCTCTGCTATCCCCGATGCCTTTAGAGCAGAGGGAGAAGGGTGGTGAACGGACCAAAGACTTGGAGTTACTTGTAGCACAGACACGAATAACGATGTACAAGAGCAGCAGGGTCTCGCAGTGATTTGTAAAGCGTTTATAAACAGATCTTTGGCCTATCCAACATGAATCTGCAAAATATTGTGCCCTAAAATTTGTTTCTTGAGGCATTCCCACTGGATAATGTGCTGTGCGTTGGCAGCAGCTGGAGGGGGGGGAACATGGAAAAGGATTTGACACGGACTGAGGGCCACTCTCTTCTCTCCAGGCTGTTCCACAGAGCAGGTGAGCGGTCGTGGCTTCTTCCCAGCAGACCTGGAACCCCTGGAAGGGTACAGCGGGCGCTCGGGCTGTCGCCGCAGCATTCCAGACCTGCGGCTGGAGTTGATCTCTTTCCTTCTGAGCGGTGGCCATCTTTCCAGTCCGGTGGTGATGAAGGAGCTGTTCCTCAGACCTGGGGAGAGATGCAGAGACCTGCTTATGAGTAAGGAACCACCGCTAGAATAAAGGTCTTTTTCCTTGATCTATTTTAACAGCTTGTGCTGGATTTTTGATATGGGAAGACTCTTCCTGAGGCAGAGCACGGCACAGTAGTTGGATGAAGCACTTTGGGTGTTTCTTTTTTTGGTGTCCCCTGCTTTTGGGCTGCCAGTCAGAGAAGGCAAGAGAGGCTGTGGGCAGGGAGGGAGGTGTGGCAGTAGTGCCTCTGCGAGGCTGGTGTGCTGTCTAATGGCAGGGCACACCCCCGAGACCAAAGAAAGGTGCAGCCAGGTGCCTTCAGCGGTGTTTTGAAGTCAGTGTTTCCGAGGGTTGGTTTTTTGGGGTTTTTTTTTGGGTTTTTTTTTTGTTTTTTTCTCCTCCACAATGGGATGTTTTGGAGAAAGGTAACCCAGGTATCTATGAGCTTGGCAGCCAGGAGCCTGGTTTTTAAGTGTTGGAAAAAGACCTGGGGGGGGTGGGGTGTGTGTAAAGGCAAAAGGCAGGGTAATGAGAGGGCTGGCGCGCCTGCGAGGCAGCGGTGCAGGTGTGGCGAGGGCAGGTGGTGGAATGCAGCCAAGCCACCTCGTCACTGCCCAGATGGAGCCGTACTGGGCACCCTGTGCAAGTGGGGGTATAGCTCAGGGGCAGAGCATTTGACTGCAGATCAAGAGGTCCCCGGTTCAAATCCGGGTGCCCCCTCCCTTTTTTCCCCTTCCCCCCCCCCAAAAAAAAAAGTGGGTTTGGAGCTCCTTGTTCCAATGCTTTTCCCATAAACTACCTGCAGGCTCTGTCCTTTGGCGGGTGGTTGGCCAGAGGGGGAGAAGAACATTCCCACAGGAGCAGTGGGGTGTTTGTGAGGAACGAGAGGAGTATTTCAGGAGAAGCTGCTGCTTTTGCTGGGATTAATTAGCCAAGCTGTGCTATGATACTAATTAAGGAGAGCTGCTAATGAAGAGGAGAATTTGTGCTGGGGAGCCATGCCCAGGCAGGGGGTATAGCTCAGTGGTAGAGCATTTGACTGCAGATCAAGAGGTCCCCGGTTCAACTCCGGGTGCCCCCTCCCTTTCCACTTTTTTCTTGGAATTTTGGGATGCGTGCTCCCTGGAAGGTGAACTCCCAACATCAGCTCAACCTCCTCTCCTATTAATTCTTCTGTCACGATACAGTCGGAGCTGAAAAGGGCGGGGAAAAAGGTTCAAAGACGCTAAGGCAGCTGCTGTGTCAGGTTGTGGGGTACTCGGGTTGTGGGGTACTCGGAGCGCAGCCCACCGCGGGGAGAGGACACGGAGCTGCAGAGAAACTGGGCCAAGGTCACCTGGGGAACGAGGTATGGAGGCGGCATCTGTCTTGTGCTGGAGTCCAATAACTCCCTGTCTTTTCTGCTGTTTTGTTTTGCAATTTCTGCAGCAGGACGTGATTCCCATGGGATCAAGGTCAAAGACCAGGGAAGAACAAACTAAATATTTTGTCGGTGGGTTGGCAGGTGCTGTGCCAGGGGGTATAGCTCAGTGGCAGAGCATTTGACTGCAGATCAAGAGGTCCCTGGTTCAACTCCAGGTGCCCCCTCTTTTTTCTTCTCCTGCAACCGTCCTTTTGCCAAAATTTTGGGCACCAAAGGATGGGGAGCTCTTCTGGGCTCTTGTGAGTTGCGCTGTGCAGGGAATGCAGGTACCTGAGCTCCGTTAGTGAAGGACCCGAGGCCCTGACTGTTTGGAAACTGCAGGGGTTCTGCACTGTGTGAGTAAGTCCTCCCTGTGTGTACTTTCCTCTGTTCTTAACTCTGTGTACTAATTGTATTTATCCCATTTAACTCCCCGTACAACCTTTGGCAGGCACATTAAGGGGCAGAGGGGGCTGTCGAGTCAAAGAGTCAAAGCAGTGGGGCTAGAAACCTCATTTTATGCAGAAAAATTTTTAAAATCTCCTCGCGCAGGCACTGTGCCGGGGGGTATAGCTCAGTGGCAGAGCATTTGACTGCAGATCAAGAGGTCCCTGGTTCAACTCCAGGTGCCCCCTTTGAATTGTGCTTTTTCCAGGGAAAAACTGAGGAGCATTCCTTGCTTTTAGCTCCGCTGGGCTCAGGCTGTGCCCAGAAGGACCCTCAACTTCCATATGTAAGATACTGAGCGCTCATCCTAACACTTCCTGCTAAAACCATTACCTGTGACGGTGATGAAGCAAAGACATAACGTTCCCTGCTTCACCGTAACAGCAATTGTCGTTTTCATCGAGTTTGGGGTGCATAATTACACCCTGTCCACGTGTATTTGTACTCCAGATTGTCTGCAGTAACTTTCTGTGCCCAGTTTTGCTTGTACGTGAGCGTGCGGAAGAGGGTGCCGGCATATAGCACAATCCGAGCAGTGGATGGGAAACCTGCGCTGCGTAGTAAGATTTTTATTGCTCCTTGTAGTAGCCCTAACTCAGGGGGTATAGCTCAGTGGCAGAGCATTTGACTGCAGATCAAGAGGTCCCTGGTTCAACTCCAGGTGCCCCCTCTTTTTCATCTCCTGCAACCATCCTTTTGCCAAAATTTTGGGCACCGAAGGAAGGTGGAGGCCCGTGCTTGGCTCTTGTGAGTTGCGCTGTGCAGCGAGGGTTGCTTTCTGAGCTTCAGGATCGGAGGTGCTGAGGCTGTGACTGTTTGGAAGGTGCAGGGGGCTGGGCAGTGTGCAAGCAACTACTACCTGTTTGTGTGTACTTGGCTCATTTCTCTGTAGTAATTGTCTGCATACACTTTGGCAGCTACACTAAGATGCACGGGGTCTGTCAGGTAACAGTCTAACCAGTAGACATATTCACATAGAAAAACAAGATTATTTTAAAAATGTCCTCGCACAGGTGCTGTGCCAGGGGGTATAGCTCAGTGGCAGAGCATTTGACTGCAGATCAAGAGGTCCCTGGTTCAACTCCAGGTGCCCCCTCTTTTTTCTTCTCCTGCAACCGTCCTTTTGCCAAAATTTTGGGCACCAAAGGATGGGGAGCTCTTCTGGGCTCTTGTGAGTTGCGCTGTGCAGGGAATGCAGGTACCTGAGCTCCGTTAGTGAAGGACCCGAGGCCCTGACTGTTTGGAAACTGCAGGGGTTCTGCACTGTGTGAGTAAGTCCTCCCTGTGTGTACTTTCCTCTGTTAATTCTGTGTACTAATTGTATTTATCCCATTTAACTCCCCGTACAGCCTTTGGCAGGCACATTAAGGGGCAGAGGGGGCTGTCGAGTCAAAGAGTCAAAGCAGTGGGGCTAGAAACCTCATTTTATGCAGAAACATTTTTAAAATTGCCTCGCGCAGATGCTGTGCCTGCTTGTAGTAGCTCCTAACTCAGTAGTAGTAGCTCCTAACTCAGTAGCTCCTCATAGTAGCCCTAACTCAGGGGGTATAGCTCAGTGGTAGAGCATTTGACTGCAGATCAAGAGGTCCCTGGTTCAACTCCAGGTGCCCCCTCTTTTTCATCTCCTGCAACCATCCTTTTGCCAAAATTTTGGGCACTGAAAGTAAGTGGCTGCTCTTGGCCCTCGTGAGTTGTGCTGTGCAGGGAAGGTTGGTTTCTGAACTCCATTATTGCAGGTACCGAGGCCGTGGCTATTCGGAAACTGCAGGGGTTCTGCACTGTGTAGCTACTAATTGTATTTATCATATGTAACTCCCCGTACACCCTTTGGCAGGTGCGTTAAGGCGCTCAGGCGCTATGAAGTTGAAGAGTCAAACCAGTGGACACAAACTTGTCTCTATTCCACGTAAACATTTTAAAAATCCCTTGTGCTGGGGGGTATAGCTCAGTGGCAGAGCATTTGACTGCAGATCAAGAGGTCCCTGGTTCAACTCCAGGTGCCCCCTCTTTTAGCTCATTTTTCACCCTTTCTGCTTCCAGAATCACCTCACAGAGGATGCAGAGAGTTTCTTAACCCTCCAAAGTCTTGGAAATCACTTGATGATCTGCTGCCAAGCACAAATTCAGACTTGGACATTTTTCTTCTCTCCTGAATACTGCACGTACACACAACTAAGGTGGCTCAGTGGAGGTGCTGCTGGTCTAGTTTTTCCTGTCTGAGTAATTGCCGTTAATTTAAAGAGCAAACAGCAGGGATAACGCCGTTCTAGAGGCAGGGATCACTGCGGAGTTGCCTTCTGAAGGGAGCTGGGGCGGTGATGCAGGAACCAGCCTGTGGTTGGGCTGTTGAGATGCCAGGTGGCTGCCTCTCCCCGCCCCGCCCGGGGGCTCGAACCCTGCACCTCCGGCCCCGCAGGCGGATGCTCTGCCCCTGAGCCACGCCCCCGGCGCAGGGCCGGCTGGGCGGGGGTTTGGGGCGGGGGGGGGCGGGGGGAGGTGGCTCAGGGGCAACGCGCTGGGCTGGGAACTCGGAGGTCACCGGTTCTAACCCAGCCCCGGGCAGCGCCGTAGGCAACGGGTGCACGGCGGGGCTCTGGAAACGCCCCTCCCTGCAGGAGCAGTTTGAACAGCGTTAGCCTGAGGAAGAGACATCACACTGCACATTCCTGTCACTGTAACGCCCTGCCAAACCTGCCCCGTGAATAATTACGTGCTATTCAAATTGTGAACCCTCATTTCCAGGCACTTTTTTGGGGTGGCTTCTACTAACGTCACTGGAAACGTGCTCACATCTTGAAGCCAGTGAAAACAAACTGCTTGTTCATCTTGCGAGTAGAATAGTGTGGACAAAGAATGATTAAGACGACGGAGCCTTACAGTGGGAGTGTTAGGCTTACAGTTAGGCGTTTTGGAGGGAGGGATTTTTTCTTTTTTCTTCTGCTGAGCCCGGGTGGCCCCAGAGCCGCAGCCGGGTGCGGTCAGCGGGCAGAGCTGCTTTCACACACACCAACGTCCTTCAGCCGCATGTGGCCGAAACCTTTGCACGGCGACACCCCAATTTCAGTTACAGCCCCCAGGGGTAGAGGCCACTGATGTGGGAAAGGAATGAAAACAACCTGCAGGCCCGGTCACAGCGGCCCCGGGCCTTGTCCCTGCGGGACCGGCGGCGCCTGGAGCTCCGCACCCGCAGGAGCGGGGAGCCCCGACTCTCCACGCCGTTCAACCGGTTCCGTTACCTGGGCAGCTCACGCTAGTGCGCTCAGTCTTTCCGTTTTTCCCTAGCGAACGGGGCCCCGGCTGCGCCCTGCTCTGCTCCGCTGCCCTCGGCCGCCATCTTGCCGGCCGCCCTCAGCGCCGCGGCGGAAGTGACGTGATCGCCCCGCGCGGCGCGTAACAGGCGGTGGCGCGCGATTGTGACGCACTTCCTGGCCCGGTAGCGGCGGGGAAGCACTCGTCCGGCGGCCGCGATGGGGGGAGGCGACCTGGTGAGGAGCGGCCGGGGCTCGGGCGGCGCTGAGCTGGGCTGTGAGGGGCGGAGGGCCTGCCCCGGGGCTCCGGGAACGGGTCGGGGCGCGGGCGGGCGGGCGGGCGGCGGCCCCGGGACGCGCGGGTTCGGCGGGGCCTGCGGCCGTTCCCCGCTCCCAGGACGCGCGGGGCCTTCGGGGCCTACGGCCGTTCCCCGGTCCCGACACGTCTCGGTGGGGCGGGACTGAGCGGGTGGAGCTGTCCGGGCCTCGACGCCGGTGTGGGAAGGCTGCGGGCCGGCGCGGCTCGGAGCGGGCCCTTCCCCAGGGCCGGCGGCTCGGGCAGGTGGCCCCCCATTAACGGTGCCGGTGCGGTCTCTTCCCCCCGCCCCGCAGAACCTGAAGAAGAGCTGGCACCCCCAGACACTGCGCAATGTTGAGAAGGTGTGGAAAGCCGAGCAGAAGCATGAAGCCGAGCGGAAGAAGATCGAGGAGCTGCAGCGGGAGCTGCAGGAGGAGCGAGCGCGGGAGGAGATGCAGCGATATGCTGAGGATATGGGCACTGTCAGGTGAGGGGGTGCGGGGGCCCCCCAGACCAGTGGGACCCAGCCCTGGCTACCCTCGGCAGGGCAAGGGCTTGCTGATGAGGTCTTGCAGGTGCTCCTGGTGCTCCTGAGAGCGCCGTGGATTTCGTGGCCTTGACAATGAAATATTTCCACCCACCTTCATAAACCACTGCCTTAAAACGTAGTTTTACAGCTGTGAGAAGGAAAATAAGATGGTCTTATTTGCAACAGGAAAAGAGAAGAGAAGCTGGAATGGATGTACCAGGGTCCTGGCGGCATGGTGAACAGAGAAGAATATCTTATGGGTCGCCCCGTGGACAAATATGTCTTTGAGAAGACAGAAGACAAGGATGCGGGCTGTTCCAATGAAACAGGACTTCTCCCAGGCTCCATTTTTGCCAAGACAGGTGCCAATTCGGTCCTGGATATGGCAAACAAAATCCGGGAGGATCCACTTTTCATGATAAGGTACTAAACGTGGAGCTGAAAGCAGGGGTAGATGAGGCAAAGCATCAGTATTAGCAGCTCACTAACAACTATCTTATTTATATTTGTAAAGACTGCTGTTAAATGTTTCTCGAAAGCTACATCTGCCTGTTTGTGAGCTCTAGGCTGTAGGTGGCAGTCCTGGCCGTGGAGAGGGCACTAGCGTCTTACACGACTGGTAGGGTTTTTGGTTGTGTGTTCTAGACACAGCAATGGAACATCAAATAACATATTTGAGTCGGTTTGCTGCTTTGGGGTAACTTTGCTGATCTGATTTCAAATCAAAGCTTTTGTGATCTGAAGGAGCTGGTGATCATCATACAGGTCATTTAGCTGTAAGTTGCTAAATACGTACGGCAAATGCAAAGATTGTTATTGCACATTGGTTCATCCTTACCAGCTTAGCTCACCCTTTAATGTGTATGTGATTGTATCTGCTCTGAGAGTTCAGGCATTCGGTAACGTTGTAGGCAGACTGATGGTAACAGAACAAATTTTTGTTTACCCTACTATGTGCACTCCAAAGTGGAGAAGAAAAGGGCGCACTCCTCCTTAGTTGCATCTGTGTTGCCAAATGTACAAAACTTGCCTGTTTTCCTGTTTTATATGTTTTTAGAGCTTGTGCTTGGTTGGTATCTCACAAAAAGAGTATGTTTTCACTTGTTTGACAATAGGAACTTTTCTTTTCTGCTTTAGAAAGAGGGAGGAGGAAAAGAAGAGAGAAGTTTTGAATAATCCTGTTAAAATGAAGAAAATCAAAGAATTGGTAGGTGTATCTCAGTACTTCCTTACAGACTGAAAGCACAGAAGACACTGGATCAAGGAGAGGATCATAGGTCAAAGTTAGCATTATTTAAGATAAAGACCTAAGTTCCACTTCTGATTCTTCACAGAAAAACAAAATAAATTCAGCTTCCTCTAATCCTGATATAATAGAACAAGGTTCTTTATCAGTTGCTCAGCAGGAATTAATTAATCTTCCTTTCAAGTTCAGTGTTATTTTATTCTTCCTGCTCTTCTGGTGTGCTTTTTTTAAGCTAGTGGTTAATTGTTGATTTACTACCTCAGAGTGATTGCAGACATAGCATTTGACATGAGCTGGTACCAAACTGACAGTAGAGAAAACTCCCCTAGTTTTGAGACAGGACCTTGTAAAATGGTTTAGGTTTTGTTCCAGGAGCCTTTCCACAGAGAACTTTTGTTACTTTGCCTTGTGATAGTGACTGCCCAAGTGTAGACACAGTAATTCTTACTAATGAAATGGTCTTTTGCTTTATAGCTGCAAAACAGTTTAGATAAAAAAGAGAAAAAGAAGAAGAAAGAGAAGAAGAAGAAGCACAAGAAACATCGACGTCGCAGTTCTAGCAGTGAAAGTGACAGCAGTGATGAGGAGCGAAGCAAAAATAAGTATGTGTTGAGGTTTTATAGTAAAAAAAACTTGTTTGGTTGTCTCGTTTTCGTGTCTTCTTCAAATCTTCTCATTGAGTCTTTTTTTTCTGATTAACACTATTATTTGGCCTAAATGTTTCTGTGTTGTTACTTCATTGGTTACATCATAACGTTATTTTTATGACACTTTGATGTTAAAAAAATATTCCTGAATTTATCTGCTCCAGAAGTACTATTCTGTTTTCTCTTTAGGTCTCAGAAGAGGATGAACAGTTCCTCCTGGAAACTTGCTCCTTCCAAAGTCCCAGGATACGGTTTACAAGTACGTTTCACACCGCTGTTTGGGTAGCAAGTGCCCTGAGTTAGGGAAGAGCAGGAGTTCTGGCAGTTTGTTGGAAGACTGCTTCACCAGCTAGAAGAGGATTGTGAGGGGGACATGATATAATAAAGCTTAAATTCAATTTGGAGCCATCTAAGTCTTGAAACTGAAGTTGTTCAGATCCTGGTAGCACTCCTATCTGCTCTGAATTCAAATTCAGCTTTATTTCGTTTCTCTTCAGAGTTACTCATCTGTTCAAATATGCTGCTTGACTGCCTTGGCACTTTAGTTTACTGAACATTGTACAGAAATAATCTTTTAGGACACAGGTGTTAATGCAAACCTAGGGGGGAGATGGGTAACCCAAACCACAGTGTACACTCCTTCCTGCACGTCGCCTGGTCTGAGGTCTCCTGTCGTCTTCTGTCGTTATGCTCTTGCATCTCTCCTGAAAGATACTTTTGAATTCCAGGTTAGAGACGCAGACCAGAGCCACAAGTCTCGGAGCTCTCCAGCTGCCGGCCAGGAACGGGCCTCCCACAAGCACCGGTATCGCTCCAGGTCCAGGAGCCAATCCCACTCTCCTCAGAGACGCTCTAGCAAGAAGAATTCCGAACAATCTGGATGCAGGGGGTCAAGATCTCCTTCTAGACACAGTAAACAGTGAGTGTGGCTAACCTGGATAACGTAAACCTAGGGCTGCTGGTGGGTTTGTTCTCTAGAATCAAAATCCCTCTTAGTCAGTCTCCTTCTACCACATCAGTGTTCTGGCCACGTTGTTGCTCGGTTCTGGGTGTAAAGGCAGGAGCTGTGCGACTGTGCAAGAGTGCAGGAGTGCACAGGTTAGCTCCTGGAGGGGACGTGGCACTTTTCATTTGGGATACGCTCTTTCTAGGTATCTTTCAAATATTGCTTGTAATTGTGCTTTATTTGGGCTACCAATTCTCTTTAAAAGGTATTTATAATTGTTGAATTATCCTTACTAAATGCCAATAAAATGAGGTTCTGGGTGCGTATTGTTTGCTGATGAAATAAAGAAAACAGAGTGAAAAACAGATGGAAATTTACAGTACATTAAGAGTCATTAGAATTTGTTTTCAAAGCAAACAGGGAACAGTCATGCAGATGTGGGAAATACCTTGGTGTCAGAATGTATACAAAAAATCCGGGGAAGGTGTAGAGGTGTGATAACGTATGTTCGTCTGTTCTAATAAGGGTATTTCTGGGTTACAGACATAGTCGGGAGGAGAAAGGGAGAGCTAGAAGCCCTTCCCCTAAAAAGAGCTATCGACGACAGCATACTCCAGGTTACACAAGGTGAGCAAAGGATGGAAGTTGCCCTGGTGATTGTGAAACAGCTGGGTGTCATCTGTGAACCAAATTTTATTCTGTTAACTAAAGTAGATTGGCTCGAATGTCCAGAAAGTCGGACAGAGAGTCCTAAAGTGCTCAGTTTGCTTGATTGTTAGTTAACACCTTGGACAGCTTCCCAAACCAACTCTCATGGTTGCTGGTTCTCCTTGTGTCTCGCATCACTGTGCAAGGCATTAATGTGAAGTCAGTCTTTGTCCGGTGGACTGTTAATTGGAAGCATTCTGTTTCACTGTCATCAGGAAAATATGACCTTGACAGCATCATCTTACCGGACAATTAAAAACTAGAAGGCTGAAAAGAGCGAGAAAACAGACTTGCTAGGGGTATGGTAAAGCAGAACATTTAGACATGTACTTACCAGCTTTGCTGATTGGCTACTGAAGGAAAAAACTTGTAAACACTCATAGTTTTGGGGATTGTAAATCATCCCCAAAATTATTTGGGATGTAAATCATCCCCAAAATGAGGGGGATGGGGTGCAGCGTGCTATCCGTTCGCAGCAGTGGTGTTTTTCTACACAGAAAGATCTCGCCGGAGGAACTAGAGCGTAAACGCCAGGAAATGATGGAAAATGCCAAGTGGCGGGAAGAGGAGAGAGCAAACAACCTCAGGAAACACCGAAAGGAGGAGGAGCTGGAGAGAGAACTGGAGAAACTCGACTCCCGAGATGGAAAGTTTTTCAAGTGAGTGTCTTTTATCATCTGCTTTTTCATTCAAGGGAAATACAGGCCACAGCTTCTGAGGACCGAGTCGTGGCCTCAGTGTTTGAGGTGTTTCAGATTATGGTAGAAGATCCCTCTCTACCGTATTTTACAGTAGAACTGGTGACATCTTCTGTTCTCACATTCTCTCCTTAACCCAAAAGATAGCAATTTTTATGATAGCCTTAGTAGTCAGAATCGGAAACCAGTCATCACTTATATTTTTTTGCCTACCTGTAGAAACGCCTAGTAGTATTTTACACGCAGGTATTAAAAAGTTCTCAGTTTTCAGGAGTTTGCAACAGGTTTAGACTGGCAATTCCACTGGGAATCTGTGTACCCAGAGCCTTTGGGACTGAAACCTGTGCTCAGCAAGAAGTAAGACCATTTCTAAACACACTGTGGTAACCTGCAGCCCCTTGTGCACGTGGCAGGCAAAGGAAGCTGGAGTGGCACAAGGCCTGGTAGGGGAAAGATCCTCTGGCAGCATTACGTATGGCAGAGCTGCTGCAGCACGGTATTCTCCAGGCTCTGTAAATTCATCATAAATAATAAAACTTAATTCCTGAAGCTGCCCAGAGCTGAGATCACATAAGGATGGCTTAAAATCACAGTAGATTTTTCTCCATAAGTGAAATCTCTTATGGAGAGAGATTACTGTGTGTTTCCCTGTGCAGAAGCAGCTGGTTGAGCCAACACAAACTTTGTGTTTATTGGTGAGGGAGGTGGGCACGAGGAAATTCGTCAGCAAAGCACAGCAGCGTGATCTGAAGTAGTAAAAGAAAGCAAGTGGTCACAAGGATCCCTTCTCTCTCCTGTAGCTAATGTAGTCATTTACAGCGTGAGCTCTGGCATTCGGGCTCCCCAAGGACTGCTGCCCTCAGTTCAGGAACACATTGCTTTTCCTTCGTTTGCTTCACAGAAAGCAACCAAGTCCCCTGTGCCGGATGCGTTTGTAATTAACGGTTAGTTATATTTGGAAGATGGAGGAGATTTGAGAGCTAGTGAAAATATATTTCTGAGCACTGACCTTAAATGAGGCGTTGAATCTGTTACAAGCGAAACTAAAAGGTACTTGATTCTTTCAGTGGAGGCCTCAATAGGAAATTGCTGGTTTCTATGTTAATTTTGGTAGATGACTTGGGGATGGTGAATCCTGCTAGAAGTGATGTAATGTTTGGAAAGAGATTCTGATTTCTTTCTTTGGTTCAATTTTCTGCAGTCGCTTAAAACTGGAGAGTGCATCTACTTCCACCCTAGAAGACAGAGTGAAACGCAACATCTACTCCCTTCAGAGGACTCCTGCTGCCTTGGAAAAAAACTTTATGCAGAGATGAAACTTGGTCTTCCTCTGCTCCTATGCAGGAGTTAAATGGATGCTGATTCCCAAAGGTGAGAGACCTCCAGCACAGACTCGCTGCTCCCTACAGGAACAGTTACCATCTCCCAGAGAGGCGCTGGATTTCTGTGCTGCAGCCCACAGCGTGTTCCGAACTTGGGGCATTTTGAATACATTTGTAATGAGTATGACCTTGCAAGCAAACCTTTACTGGAGAACTCGTGAGCCTTTATATTCTATTTTTAATGTATTGCCAGGTCTTTTCCTTCTCTCTTCACCTTGACTGGTATCACTTTTGTATATTGTTATAACCAAATTATGCCAGCTGGTAACTGCTTTCTACATCGGGCAGATTGTCCGAGCTCTTCGTGTGACAGAGCAAAAAGACCTATTTTTGTTAGTATTTAAATTCAGAGCAGAACAGATTGACGTGCGCGATAATTTCATGGAATTTGATAAAAGTTATGTGAGTAACAGACAAAATCCTGTTCGATAACTGTCACCGTTTCAGATGTGTGTTTGGAGTGTGATCTTAGACGAGTCTGCAAAATATCTGTAGCCGTTACTTGGTTGCTTGCAGATTTGAATGGGGTTTGACCCAAAGGAGGCTGCTTCGAAGGGAAACGAGCTGATACAGCAAATATTTCTCTGGGAATTTGTAATGTAAGTAATGTGTATATGTACAGCAGTGTAGATGTATTATTATTATTTTTTAAATTAAGAATTTTACTGTCATTTTTAAACGTTCTTTGTGGCTTTTTGGGGGGTGGGAGGGACAGGGGTGAGCACCCCTGTCAAAGGGACGGGTGTGTGAGGGCCTGGGAGGCGGTGGCTGCCCCTTGGCGGGGTTCTCGCGGCCCCGGTACCGGCGGGCTCGGCCCCGCTCCCCGCGCAGCCCCGGCCCCTTTCCTCGTCCTTTAAACGGCGGCCTGTGACGTGCGGAGCAGCCCATTCATAATTCCAGGCGCCTCGCTGCTTATTGGCCCGCTGGCAGCGGGGCGTGGTCTGGGCGGGTACGTCACGCCAACTGGGCGAGACCATCTCCGGGAAGAGGAGGAAGGAGGGAGGCTTTCTTTCCCCTCCCTCTCCCTCCGCCCAGCCCTGCCCGCTGTTCCCTCTCTCAGCCCAAGCCGTGCTGCGGTTCTTCCCGTTCCTACCGCACGCCGAGCCGGAGGGAGCCAGCGGGCAGCGCCGCGCTCCCACTCCTTAGCAGCCGGGGTTCCCCCTCCTCGGCGGGGACATGGTACCTCCCGCTCCCCACCTCCTCAGCCCTCCGCCATCTTGGCGCCTCCTCAGAGCGGGGCCGGAGCGGGCTCGGCCGGCCGTGGCGGCTCCTCCTCAGCGGTGGAGCGAACCACCGCGGGGGCGGGGGGGGGGGCGGGCAGGGGGAGGCGGGGACAGAACCACTGCGGCGGCGGCGGGGGGACGGCGAGGGAGAAGCTAACGGGCCGAGCCGGACCAACGGGCAGGGGCTGACAGGGGCGGGCGGTACCACTGCGGGAGGGGGGGGGCGTGTGCCTGGCCGGGCGGAACCATGCGGAGGCGCTGGTAGGGGGGAACCCGCGGGAGGGGGTTCGGTCCGGCTCCCGGTGCCGCTGCCGGTCCGGCTCCGCCATGGCCTCGAACTGCGCGGGGGGCTCGTCGGCGGGGGGCGTCGGGGCGGCGCTGGGCTCGGCCCTTAGCGCCAGCAAGACTAAAACCAAGAAGAAACACTTCGTGTGCCAGAAGGTGAAGCTGTTCCGGGCCTCGGAGCCGCTGCTCAGCGTCCTCATGTGGGGGGCCAACCACACGGTGAGCGCGGCCCGCAGCGGGCCCTCCCCGCCCCCTCAGCCGCGGGATCCCCCCCCACCGCCGCCCCCCGGCCCGGGCCCTCCCCAGCCCCTCGGGACGGGGCCTTCATCCCCTTCATCCTGGGCTTTCCCCCTCAGACCAGCGCCCTCGCCCCCCGGATCGGGCCCTACCCCCCCTCTCTCTCAGGCAGGGCCTTTTCCCGCCCTCGCCCCCCCGGATCGGGCCCTCCCCCCTCTCCCTCAGGCAGGGCCTTTTCCCACCCTCGCCCCCTGGATCGGGCTCACTCCCCCAAACCCGCTTTCCCCCTAAATCACAGCCTTCCCTCCCCCTGGCATCCCATCCCTAATCCTGGTCCTTCCCTTGGATCCCCACTCCCTGGCACCCACCGCTGGGCCAGGACCCCGCATCCTGCTGGCCTGGGGGATGCCCGCCCCGTGAGGAGGCTGCCCCTGGCCCTGGGGGTGCCTCTCTCCCGGGTTTGGGACTCCTTCCCCACAGCATCCTCATCCCCAGGCAGTTTGGGTCCCCTCCCAGGTCAGGGTGTCCCCCCCACACATCGCCTTCCTCACGCCTGGGGTGACGTTAGGCTTCTCTGCTGCTAGACACAGCTTTGCCAGAGCAGCCTGCCCCCTCCCACCCACCCTGTGTCCTCTCCCCCACCACCCTTTCCAGCACTTCTTCCCCAACGCCTCCCCCCCACCCCCACCCCAGACTGGGAGGGGGAGCGATACCCTTTCAGTTTGTGTCCCCTTGGTGTAGGGTGCTGCTGCCCTGGCACCCCCCTCTCTGGCACCAGGGACCCCAAGGACACCCATTTGACACCCACGGCGCTGTCCCCTGTCGCAGCCCCTGGTTTTCTCTCTGGGGCAGTCCCTATGGCCCTGTTACAGCAAGGGGACTCCCACGTGTGATGACCACGAGGTCCCACATGCGTGGTGACAATCCTCCTCAGCTGGCTGTATGAGGACGATCACATGTGTCTCTTATCTCCATCCCAAAATACAAAAGGGTCTTTTTGGCCCCATCTGCCCAGCCTTGTCTCGGTGTGACTTTAGGCTTCAGCTAGCAGAACTCTGGCCATGTGTGTCTCCTGGACTCTGCCTCAGTTTCTCTGGGTTGTGGTTGGTACAGGTCTTGGGAGGGAGCTGGGAGAGGGTCCGTTGGAAACGTCTGTGGTGGCTCAGCTCTTTAATCCATCCGTCTTTATTTTTTTTCTCTGGAAACTTCTCCCTCATCTGTGATGGCAGGCACAAATCTTGTGCTGGAAAGGAGGATTGATTTTACCATGGAATATTCAGGTGGTCAAAGAATTCAGAAACCTCATCCCTTCAGAAATGAATACGCTTTTAGGGCTCAAAGGCACCTCTTTCTCCAGTGGATTAGTCGATGTTTCCTAGAGAGTGAAAGGGATTTAGCCTTAAATCTTGCAGAAACAAACAGCACACACCAACAAAATAAATTAGAATTGCATTTCTAGCTTCTCTGATGATGGAGTGAAAGCTTCCAAATGTAGTTCAACACAGCGCTGTCTTTCTGAGTCAAAGGATGTTCCAAGTGCTTGCTGCTCAGAGCCTTGCCCAGGAAGCAGGATAATGAATTTAATCAGGCTTTGATCAGTGGTGCTATTAGGAGCTCTGAAGAAATGGAAATTGGTGGGATTATTCTGAATTTCATTTGTGGCTTCTTAGGGACAGTTGTTACTTGGTGGCAATTTTTTTTTTTTTTTTTTTTTTTTGTAGCTGTCTAGGTAGGATGAATCTGGCAACTTTTTTAGGCACTGGATGAGGACAATGTAACTTTTGGGGCACTTGGCTGTGAAATACTTAGGCAAAGGGGAGAAGGGAAGCTGATAGTTCTGTATGAACGCTAAGCTAGTAACGAGATTATCTTGGATGCACGTTATGAAGAAATTGGTGCCAGAAAGGAGGACCATATCTGGAGGGCAGGGAAGAGGGTTAGAAAATTTCAGCTATGATCTCCTCACCCTTGGACACGCATCCAGGGTTTCCCAACAAATTCCTGCGAGCCTGTTTTCCCCTCTGCCACCGCTCTCACTCTGCATTTGGGTGAGCCTTGTGAGTGCCTAAAGGGTTGGTGGCTGGTGTGACTGTGCTGCAGAGCAGGCTGTGAGCTGCGGTGGCTTTGTTCACTCAGCACGTGAGCAGCTGCTCATCCTGGTCTGCGTTTGGGAGATGATGTTGGTGCCCTGGTTATGTGGGAAGTAGAGTTGCTTACGTGCTTCCAGCAGATGGTTCTGGACAGTTTAGAAATACTTTTCGGGAGTGCCTTTGAACTTCATTGGAAATCTCGGCGTGGGATGGGTGGTGTGTTTAATATTTCGCTCCTGGACCAGTTTTAATAAAAGGAGGGGTGAATCTCTTGGCTGTATCTGTGGAGCCCTGCCTTGGGATCCCTACAGTAGTAAGAGGAGAAAACAGCTATCAGCACAGCCACAAGGTTGTGCCAGGAAGATTCTATCAAAAATACTTGCATTCGAGATGAACTTTTTCATGGACAAATCAAACAAACAACCATTTTATGCAATCCACCATTTCTGTTGACTGAAGAAATTCCCTTGGGTCCATTAACTGAGTCTGGCAACAGTTTGGCCCTGCCTTGTATTTAAACAAGCTTGTTAGCAGCTGGTGTGAATACAGGCAGTGATGGGTCTGGAGAGGATCAGGAGCAATGATGTTAGCACACCAAGAACAGGAACTGGTTTCTGGAACACAGTACTGAGCATTTCTGTTTAAACAGCGAGCTGGGTCTTGGCTGTCCTGGTGGTCCCCAGCCAGCATTTAAACCACGTGAATCGGGATTGGGCTGTGGCTGGTGTAAGCAGGGCCAAACGTGGGTGGTATTAGTCTGACAGCTAAATTTTGAACTAGAAAACCATGGAGGGGAGGGGAGAACTCATGCAGATAGGAGAAAAAGGTGGAGTCTCAGAGGCTCGAGGGACTCATCCTTGCTTTCTGAGTTTTCTATAAAGCACTGTAAAATTCAGCAAATGTGGAGATGGTTCCCGGGGAAGCTTTGCTTGCGACTGCTGTTGTCATGGCATTGGAAGAGGAGATGCAGCTCCTTGGTGTTGGTTATGCGCGTGTTGCTCCATGCACGTTCTCCACACCCTGGCTGGACGCGTGTGCATGGGAGCTCGCCAGCAGCGGAGGAAAAGTTGTGATGGTTCTGGAAGGGAGAAGCCATCTCGCACTGAACAGCAAGATGAACACAGCAGTGTTGTATGATGCTCTGGAAACCATAGAAACGGTTGTACGGTGCTGATTATACAAGGCCCTGGGATCCCAGTGAGTTCGGGGGTTGTTGGAGAGGTGACTCTTGTATCCGCTCATTAAATGAACAGTTGAGTTCATATGGACCATGATGATGCTTCTCTAGGTGGCGGTTCATCGACTGGAAACAACCCCTGGAGCTCTGTGTATGTTGGCAGGAGCAGAGGGTAGGCATAAACAAATCCCGTTTTTGTGGAAATGGGTAGATCTCTTCTGTTGGCTGTGTGGATCTCGCCCGAGGCAGCCTCCTGTGCTCCAGAGGCTCCGATTCCTGGCTGAAGCACCAGCCGATCTCCTAGGACCTTTAGGAGTGGTGCCAGCCAGTACAAAACACAGCTATTTAGCATTCAACTGAAATAGCAAAATTGGGATTTGCAGCACGCTTCTCCCTTCTCTGCAGTGTTGTTTTTGGTGTTGCCATGTTAATTCTAGCCAGAGCAGCATCTGCCACATATCAAATGTTGAAGTCCTATAAATTGGTACTGGCACAGGGTAAACAGCATGTATTTGTCCTTTCCAACACTTGCTGTCTGCTGTGGCTCTAATTGACCTCTGGAGAGTGCAGCATATGGCGATGGCGATGATAGCCCATGTTAATGATCGAGGCCAGTGGCTCTGAACCTTCTTCTCCCAGGACCTCCTGTTAAAATAGGGATTCCAGGAGCCCTTTTCCTTCTTGGGGAGTGGAGAGAAAAGGTTTTTGTGGGTAGTTCAGCGAGGAGAATGGGGCTCAGTTGCTTGCTCTGCCACTGACTCATGTGGCCATGGGTAGGTCATTTAACCTTTCCATTCCTCAGCTGACGTTAGAACCGGGGGAAGCAATAGCTTTGTCTACCTGCGAGTGGACCGGGAGGATGGATGCTTTGCAGTGGTCCTGGGGCCGTGCTGATGCGATGGGTGACGGGCCTGTGCTGGCGGGGCAGCAGGGTAGTGCTGACTGATTCCTCTGCCAGTGACGCAGCGTTGTGCTGCAGCTCCGTCAGGACACGGGAGTCCTTCCCAGCAGGTTTCCAAGTACTTTGTTTGGGAAGAGGTGGGTTTGCTGTCACTAGGGGATGCTTTTTTCCCCCTCTTAAAGCATGCTGGTGTCCCCAGAGTGCTGATAGAAATTATTGACTACAAGATTCATGCTTCCAGAGCATTGCATGGGGGGTTTGGTTAGCTTGGATACTGATTAATCATGCTCTAATTCATGGAAAACGGTATTTTTTTCTCAAACCGTTGCCCGGTTGCTCTATTGTGTTAAGCAGCAGCAAAGTTCTGCTGCAGATGTGGGTTTGTCTCCATGCTAGTTAAGATGATTTTGCTATGTGTTTCTTTTGCCTACTTCCCCAGAGTACTATGAAGTTTAAGTAACGCTTACAAAGTACTTTGCGATGCCTGATTGAAAGGCTTTGAGAGGGACAAAGTATTTTTATTTTCCTGAGCAAATTCCTGTTGTAAAGAATCCTAGAGAGTAGGCTCACACACTCCATCATCTGGATCTTGTTAGTAAACAAATTGCATTTTCCCATCAATTTACTAATGGTAATTGCCACTTTGAGGCTACAGTCAGGTTTTGAAACAAAATTATGCCTGGCCCATTCGTTCTAACAGCTGTCCCTGAATGACACAGAATATTGATGTGTCTCTTATTGAAAAAGGAATTGGCTTTGGTGAGGAAGACAAATTATCAACTACAGATCAACCCAGAACTGTACTGACTGGTGTTGCTCAAGAATTCAAGTAAGTGACCAGGAAATAAAAGCTTAACAGGCAGAGGGGAGGTGGTATTTTTCCAGCCCTATAAGGCCAGGGGTGGCTGTAGACTTCTCAGCAGCGTAGGCAAAAATGAATTTTGCTGACTGAGGATGAAGGGCTTGGCCACTCCTGCGGGGAGAAGGGGGGAGCTGCTGGCTGGCGAGCTGGAGAAACACAAGAGCTGAGCTGGCTGCTCCTCTGGGTGCTGGGCAAATGGAAGAGGAGGGTGGCAGCTGCGGCTTTGGAGAGGTGAGGGTCTTCCCTCCCTCACCTCCTGCTGTTGCCCCAAGCCCCGGTCTCTCCTTCAGTGGCATCTGGCTGCCTTGCCCTCTGCGGCTCTGGCTGGGATGGTGGCTGGTGTGACACACCAGGTGATCTGCTGCCCTTCCTCTCTCCTTGCCGAGGTGACCTCCAGACACACTGGGCTGCTTGCCTTGCTTGGGAAATTGCTCCTTTGTTCTCAGAATACGGTGAAACCAGCAGAGAAATGTGAAGCATCCCTTTCTTAGGGCCCCTGCTGTTGCCTTGTGAAGTCAATGGGTTTGTCTAAAATGTGTCTTGGTTTTAAATCCTCTGAGCTCCACTGAGAGCCTCTGAGCCTGGTGAGTGGCTGAGCCTTTTGTGAGGCTGTCGGGCATGTGCCATTCACGCTGGCTCTGACCTGGGGAGGGGCAGGGCTAGCGTCTTGTGTCTTTCTGCAAGATGCAGGTGGCAGTGGCAAAATGCGCTTCTTAATGGTGCTTTGAGCCCGGACTGGTCCGTGTCAGGTTGTCTGTGCTTTCTACCCAGTGGGGGAATAGAAAACTCCTGGCATAAGAGGACTGTGCAAAACCAGAGGCTTATTTCCAAGAGGATTCAAAGGCAGATTAGATCTAAAAAGCTGGATGCCTTACAGAAAAGCAGCATCCTGCTGGGTCTGGAGACAGATCCCTGGTCTGAAGAGCTTGCACTCTAAATTAGCCAGTCTTCACTTTTTCCACTTTGGGGACCTTTGTAGTGGAGGTATGGAAATACCCCAGGCGCAGGCTGCTGTGCAGCACGGACCTCCCTCTGCAGTTGCTGTGCTTCTCAAAGTAGCCCGTGACCCCTGCGCCGGGGGGCTGAGGTGTGTGACTGCGGTGCTGGCTGCTGCTGCTGCTGCTGCACCTCTGCTCCCTGCAGCTGCCTCTTCCCCAACAAAAAACCAAGTCCCTGCGGCCAGCCCCAGGAATCTCCAAAGGTCCTGGTACGGGCCAGCTTTCTACAGCTGGTTGACATCTTTTTGTGGGAGACAGGCGGGTCAGATCTGTGGGAATGGGCTCCCCGGGAGCCAGGGGCTGCTGGGCACCTCATCGCTATGCACCTTGCTGCGACCTTGCCTTCTGTAGCATAAATACAGAGACACACACACACACTCTGCTATATATATATCTCCTGCTACACGCCTCTCCCTGGGGAGAAGGCGAGAGAGCAAACATGTGCCAGGCGTTAGTCACGTTGCTCTCGGAGGCTGCTCAGATTCCACCATGATAAGCACAGGAGAGGATCCCTGTAGAGCGGTGCTGGCCACTGCTTTCATTTGGGCAAGGTCTCCTAATCTCTCCCTTGGCACCATGCTGCAGGAGCTGGCCCGATAAGCCTCAGGAAGGGGAACTGGATGCTGAGGATTGCACTCGGAGAAGGGAGGGTTTGGGATATCCCTTTTCTAAGTGTGGGGGCTTTTCATTCCTCTCCCTTTGGCATCCTGAGGAGAGCATCAAGCACGGGAGTTGCTGTAGGAGCACACAGCGCACGTCCCTGTTGCTTGAAAAACAGATGGGGGGAAAAAAACAACCCTCGACAACAAAAAAATCCCTAATTTGCTTTCAGACTGGTGTCAGGAGCGGAGACCTAGCGGCCATCAGACCAAGAGCTGCCTTGTGCAGTGGAGGGCAGGCTGGCAGTGCTGGGGCTGGAAATGGCCAGTTCAGCTCTTCAGCAGTCCCCAGCATGAACCCCTTCCTTCTCCCCGTCTCCTCTAGAGCCGGAATCCCGAAGCATCCAGAAAGCTCTGCTGTACGCAGCTGCTTAAGCAGGGGAGATTTTTTTGGCTGTTGTCAGGCTGTTGTATCTTGGGAAGAGTCAGGGCATCTTTTAAATGAGACGAGGTATCCTTGTGCACCATTTCTGCCAGTCAGGAGAGTTGCAACAGGTACAACATTTGCTTTGAGGTTTCTGCTTTGGCAGAAACGAGGACATCCAGAGACGGCTTGACATCTCACTTTGCTAACATTTGTGTCTGAATTTCTGGCAGGGAGGAGACAATCTCCACATCGCTGTTCCCTCTCAGCCGTCAGCACCCTTCCTCCGCTCTGGAACAAGCTGATAATAGCTTGTTTGTGCCTTACCCACTGCCGAGAAGAGGGCTGAGAACAGGCGTGTCTAAGGAGCTGTGCTGTCGGGCTTCCCCTCCTGTTAGACAGCAATAATTAGTGGCTCGAGGCAGCGCCTCTTTCTTGATACGGAATTAGCTGTTTTCTCTTCCCCCCTGCACCCGGAGGGGAAATCACTGCATGGGGCTCTCTGATACAGGGCACCAGGATCTGGGAGATCCCTTCCTCACCTTTCCTCTCTTCTGGCTGCGGCTCGAGGAGCAGGATAGAGCCTTTGGCTTGAGCCGGGGGTATTGGCTCCATTGTGATTACCAGTGATGGGAGGCGTAGGACATTAGTTATTCATTCATCTGCCCAGCGTTCTCCATACATCCCAGAGCACTTTATGGGAGTGCTTAATGCTCCTTGGTGCTGCTATAAGGTAAATACAGGCCAGGGCTTTAAAGAGCACCATCTCTGCTCTTAATGGAGCGGTGGCCGGTTTACTTTCCACTTATCTGTTGTGTGGGCTGGCTGTCTCTGAAAATAGTCATCTCTTTCTCTTTGCAGCGTGTATGTGTCTCTCTTGCCAGTCTGACATTTGTTAAATCTGATCTGTTTTTTTCATTGGTAATGATGGAGAAAGGATGTGAAAAATACCTACCTCATCAAAGGCTTGCTCATATAATTAGACAGCTCGCTGCACGTCTCCAGGGCTAGGACCTCCATGGTCATTGCAGAGCTGAACTGTGCCACACATCCTGGTGCAGAATGGCTCCCTCATGCCTCCTTTCATCTCTGCCTCCTCCTCAGAGATGTGGCAGCAGCTCTTTGGCCAGGATTGTGTGTCCTCTTACATGCAAGGAATCCCAGAGCTGGAGTCCGTTTCCTTAGGCTGGTGGCTCAGACCCTGCTCCCAGTCAGCAGGGAAGTGCTGTGTGCTTTCCAAGTGTGCTGGAAGTCACTTGACCTGCCGAAGATTTTGGTGTTGGGAACAGACCCCAGGCCTGACTCCCAGCCAAACCCCGCTGTTGTCAGTGTTGTCTGCTTCTCTCCAGCATTACCTGCTTGGCACGGTAATTGTGGGAATGGAGTTGTAATGAAATTGCTTCCTCAATCCAGCGTGTTAATAGCAGTTCAATGTGGTGGGACTTACTGTGTGATTCCAGTGAAGTCCGTGTGAATGAATGACACTGGGGCCGTCCTCGGAAAAGGCAGATCAGAAACGTGCTGCCTCTTGACCTGCTCTTGAATGCTGGCACAGCCCTGTCAGTGTGTGGACTTGTCTGGAGCAGGATTGCCAGATACAGTCCAGAGCTGGGGGGTTTTTTTAACTTTTTTTTTTTTTTTTTTTTTAATGTTGCTGCTTTTGCTGCTGGGTGCTGTAGCATGAGCCTGTCTGTTCAATAGTAGCTGAACGTTCATTCTTTTGCTTCCCTGTATTCCTGTGGCTGCCACACATGACTAAGGAGCAAAAACAATCTAGTGGGGTGACTCATCCCTTTAGAGAAGGTGGGATAAGAGCAACAAGAGACAGCGAGCGTGGAAACAGCATCTACAAGGGAGCTGTGCTGTGCTGCACCAAAGCTACCCAGAGTCTGTTCTGGGTGGCCACGTTGAAGTCTTTGGTCATCCGTGATTTGTAGCAGCGACAACTAGTTGAGAAATTGGCTGATGCAACATTTCTTAAATAAAGGCAAAGGTGATTTCCTTAAAACGTAACATCTGCTATTTCTCAGTCTTAGGTTTGTCTCGATTCTAAGCTGTGTCTTGGAGGATCAGTGGAAGGTGAGCAGATGAAAGAGCCGAGGCTGGCTCAGGAGTACTCACCACATGACTGAACGAGATACTTCTGTGGCTTGTAACCACAGCATTCTCCAGGTTGCTTCAGCACAAGTTGCTCTGGAAGTCTGATGGGTTATATTGCTTCGAAAACAGCTGCTGGGGTATTTGGCATCCCCTAAGTCCATTGACGGTAACTGCAGGGCAGTGGTGCTTGGGGTTTGAGTCTCTGTTTCCTTTCTCTTTTAGATCAATGAACTCAGCAATGTACCCGTCCCTGTCATGTTAATGCCCGACGATTTTAAAGCCTACAGTAAGATTAAGGTGGACAATCATCTATTCAACAAGTAAGTAGTTGCTTCCCAAGTTGTTTGTCTCTGTCGAGAGAGCTCTGTCTCTGAGCTCTTTGCTGGGGGGGGGGAACTGGTGTGGGGAAGGCCTTTTGGTTTGTTCCCTGTTGTAATGCCAAGAGGATCTGGTATGGTTGGACACATGCCCCGAGTCTGTGCCCTGCCCAGACCACTCAACAGGACACGGTGAGGGGTCAGTCTGTCCCTGAGATGCTGTTTTGTGCTTTGGTTTATATCCTTTGAGTGATGAGAGGTCTGGTAAGGCCAGGCTCGGAAGTGGCACTGCTACAAAGCTAGTTACACGTAGATATTCGCTGGGCTGGGTAGATGACAATATTTTAGAGTTCGCAAAATGAAACTTGTCCAAAGCCCTAGGGCCAGAGTTTGCTGCACTTCTTGGTTATGCACAGAATTGATGCAGGACTGTGTCTTGACTCCTGCTGTGGCTTGCCTGGTTGTCCTGTCCTGTCCTGACCAGCAGAACCCAAAGCCCAGAACTGTGGAGGAGAGGGCAGGAGCTTGCTCTCCGTGACCTGCCAGGTTCCTTGTCCCTTTGCCTGTTCACAGGAGGCAGCTGTGAAGCTGCATTATACCTCTGGCCCATGGGGTTTGTATGGAGTTACCCTCTTTTCTCAAAAGATCAATTTTTGGAAGCTGGTTTAAAGCCACAGTTGTGACTGATGCTCAGAGCCGTGTTCTCCGCCCTGTCTCTGCGTGTGTGCAGGTCTGCGGTGCTCCCTGATTAATGCTTCGTTTTCACTAAGTTTCACAGGGATCAGCTTTTTGAGAGTGGGAGTGTGATTCAAAAGTTTGTCTTCTCTGGCACTTACAATTTGCAGTATCTGCTCTTCCCTCTTCTCCTACATAGATTTTAGTTTCCCACGTATTGGTGCAAAGGATTCTCATTGAGAATGAGCTGACAAAATCTCCCACTGAGTCCAAGCAGGACCATCCTCTCTGCTTCTTCCCACTGGGTAGGATAAGAGCTGTGGCAGGGAGTAGATGCAGCATCCCTCAGCAACGGGGACCGTTGTCTGTTGTCCACTGAGTAAATGCAGCATCCCTCAGCGACGGGGACCGTTGTCTGTTGTCCACTGAGTAAATGCAGCATCCCTCAGCGACAGGGACCGTTGTCTGTTGTCCACTGTGCTGTGCTCTGCCAAGGCCTGGCACCAAAGCTCGCTCTGTAACGCGTGGGTCTGGAACATGCCAGACTGGAGCTGATTCACCCTCTCTCCTTTGCGTTCTGGGTGAAATGGTTTGTGGTGTGTTGACCTTTCTTTTGACGCACGAGTGATCTGATCTGATCTGAAATCAGAGCCCCCCCCTCCCCCCCCTTCCTCCAGCTTTTCATCTTAAAACAGTAACAGTGTGTTGCAGGGGGCAGCTGTGTTACTGAACAGAACAAAGCAACAAAGGAGGAGGAAAGAGAGAAATTATTCTGTCAGATCTGTGCTTGTGACAGAGGAGATTGTTCTGCAAGACAGACATCCTTATCCAGAGAGCCTATTAGTCAAAAGCTGGATCCTGCAAGCGTTTCTATGAACAGGTGACTTTTGTAGGCATTGAGAGAAGGAAGCTACCCCACTGGGGGTAAATACTTGCAGAATAGGGCCCTTGCAGGTAGGAGGGGGCTTGTATATCCTGGGGGGTTATCGGTGAAGTGGGAGAAGAATTGAGTTTGATTTCACAAGCGGATCATTGCATGAGAATTACCTTTTCTGCTTTGCCCTAGGGAAAACTTGCCAAGTCGCTTTAAATTTAAGGAGTATTGTCCACTGGTGTTCCGAAACCTCCGAGAAAGATTTGGGATTGACGATCAAGACTACCAGGTACCGTCTCTTCTCTCCCTGTCCTCCTAACGCCTTTCCCCAGGACAGAATAACCAAGCTGGCAGAGAAACTATGATACCAACATTCTTGTGTGGTCGGTTTTAATGGATTTATAGTTGTGGCTTGAATGGTTTTACCGTAACCCTCAGGGCCCACAGCAATGGAGTAGATCTTGCTGTGCCCAGCACTGGGCAATTGCAGAATGAGAAGTTAGTTCCTGCTCCAGAGAGCTTACAGTCTAGGCATAAAATAAGAGGCAGCAGATGGTTGCAGACAGGCAGGAGCTGGAGGATAACAATGATCTAGTGCAGAACATCTGCAAGGAAAATGAGTCTGTTGTGTTTTTACAGATTCGGGTGCTGCTTTAAGCAAGTGTTTGCGCCAAGCATTGGTGCTGTTGAATTGGGTTTATCAAGCTGGCTGCTGCTTTGGGACGTGTTCCCTAAGGCCAGAGCCTCAGGCTTGCCTTGGAGAGGAGAGACATTTTCTTGTATTAGTGCTGCTGGGCTTAAATCCAGTGAAAGAGAGATGTCGCAACTCTTGCTGCTGCTGCAGCAGGCCCACCCTTCCACACACAGCTCTTACTCCTGTGCATGCAGGAGATGCGTAGTAGCAGGCTGCTTAGAGACCTCTAAGCACGAGGGGAAGCCAGTGCAGAAAAAGAGGGTGGCTTTGATAGCTGCGTGGCCTTTGGCAGGCCAAGTGTTAGGTAATTAAACCTAGTATCTTTGGCACTCCGCTGCAGTTGATAAAGGCTGGCGATGGGCCAGCGCTGACGGGTCGAGGGCTTCAACTAAAATACTCACTAGAGAGATACTACCCGGAGAGGCACGGTAGCGCTGGAGCGGTGGGTGAGTGGTGCAAGCTTCTTCCTCTCTCTCCCTTCTTTGCTTTGCGTGTGAGCCTGGCCATGCTCCCCACTGCCTGTGTTGTGGGGAGAGGAGACGGGAGCAGAGCTGTTCCTACTGATCCCACCAAACTGCTCCCTTCTGGTATTGCCTTTGTGTGTGCCCATGTCCACATACATCTGTGTATACTCCCTCCCCAAGCGTGTGAAAATTCTCCCTGAATATATCTAGATTATTGCCTGATCTCACCCTGTTTCAAGGTTATAATGAAGAGATCTGTTTTCTTACTCCAGCTGCATGGCTCATTGCACTGGTGAGACACTGGATCTACTTGATCCAGTTTCTGGTGTCATGTGGTATGGGACAAGGAGCAGATGTGTAGCACCTGCATCCCATCCTCTGCCTCTTGTTCCCAGACCGAGGGGGGAGCATGCTGGCCCTGCTGTGACGAGGAGTGACCCCTGAGGATACCGGGGTCGGTGTTTGAGGCTTTTTTGCTTCTTTGTGTAACTGTGTTTCAGTTGCCTGTCTCCTGACTGCCGGGCCCGTCCTGCTCTCCCGCCTCTTCTCAGGTGCGCTGAGCACTCTGAGGGACTTTGCTCAAAGTGAGACATTTTTACCAAGCAGAACTGACAGTTGTCTTTGCTTTTCTTCTGCAAGGGGGCCCGGCCATCCCCAGGAGGAACAGTAAGTGCTGGCTGCTGCCTGTCGCAGCCCTGGTCTGGGTGACTGCCCATCTGCTGACAGAGCGAGCTGAGCCCGGCGTTAGGAGGCAGGTGGTGTTCTTTGTGCCTGTGTGTGCTCAGTGCCTCGTAATTACCTGTGAGCCATGAGCTGCACACACAGATCTCTCCTGCTTGTGATGGAAGATCTCTTTTTATTTTCAGGACGCGGCTGCTCAGTCCATGCTTTTCTTGAGCCACATGCCTGTTAGATTACTAATTTTGGTTTTTCCTTCCTGCTGTCAGGCCCGTTCTCCAGGCAGCGATGGCGTTTTGCCAGGAGGAGCAGTACCATTCCCTCCTGGTCTGTTGACGGTAGCTCATGCCATGTGGCTCTTGAGGAGACTGCTTGGCCAGCAGCACCCTGCCCCCGGGGCTGGCTGTACCACGGAATGAATTTGTGTGCTGGCTTCCTCCATACCTGCATGCAGCGAAGTCATTAGCTCCTAATTATTTTTGTCTCCCAGTCCATCCGCTGCAGTATCTTTTAGAAAATTGTTTCTCAGTTTCTTTTAAGAAATTATGAGAACGATGTGAAGTAACTTATGTAGAAGCATCCACAATCTTGTTGGTTCTCAATACCTGGTTTATCATTTACACTTTACCTGTTGTTCTGAAGGATTACTTCTCCCATCTCTGGGGTAGAGCAGTTTGGCTCTTTAAAAGACATAAAAAAGTGTCCGGCTAGAACAGAAAGCAGAAAACATCCATTGAGCTAAATTCAGGTGGGTAAAATGTGATGGCTTGAGTGGGAGTTGAGCCAGAATGCTAAATATAACACCCGAACTGTGGAAGAGGTGGGAGTGACAGGAAGGGAACGAAGTAAACCTAAGGGCTGTGAATTTAGTTATGTCCATATGTGGTCACAATTTCTGCTTCCCATCTCCTCTAGAAGAAAAGCTCTGTGGTTTTGAGGTGAGGAGTGATTAAACCGTGTAGCACAGACTCGTTTGCAAATGTCAGCGAGAAGCAAGGGATGGTTGTTTTTTTTTTGTTTGCCTTTATTTTCCTGACGGTTTCTAAAGCCGTTGGCAGGAGTGGAGTTTTTCCCCTGCTTCATTAAAGTTTTAAAAGCTTTAAATGCTTCATTCTGAAAGGAAGCCTCTCGGCTCACTTGCAGCGTGACATGGTAAATCCCTCTTTCGCAGCAGGCTCTGCTTGCCTGCATGTCTGCGGCTGCAGAAGAGCAGACTCCCTCTGCTGTCTGCTCTTCAGAGAGCTGAGGGGAGGAGGGACCGGTGTATCTAGCAGCTAAAAAAATGCATCATGAAATGCATCGTCCAGCCCTGAGCTATCCTGCAAGATACATCTACCTTGAGCTAAAGGCCTCTCTCCAGGTGTCAGTACCACTGCGTTTCGGAGCACAAGTCTCAGCTCCCCGCATCTGCTTGCCCAAGTGGCAAGGGAATGCTGGTGAGAGCCTGCTGGCTCCTGAACAAACGCTGGTGGCTGCGCTGGTGGAGTTGGAGGGCATTTGCTGAGAAGTGACGGAGGAAACAAACAGCAGACCGGTGACCTGCTTGGCTTTGTCTGGAAGGTGTGGAGAGCGGTGGCTCTAACAGTGGGACGAGGCTCACAGCAAGTGCCCCTACCTGGGGAGAGGTGTCAGAACAAAGAGCTCGTGCTGTGGCTTGGGGAACGTGGTAGATATTTGCTCTGTAGTTTGCATGAGATTTTCCAGTTGTGCCGCAAATATGCAAAGAAGTGCAATGTTTCGTTGCTAAGGGTAGAGACAGGGATATAAAGACAGATGCTGCTGGTTGTCGGAAGAACAACCAAGCTATTTATACTCACAATCTTTTTCATCCTGTTCTAAGAATAGCAGAGACTGAGAGTTTCAGGATGACCTGTAAAGAATTCCCAAACAAAGACTTTTGCTAGTTCAGGCTGCTTTTTGATGAAAAGGCGGCAGGCCATTTCATTCATCTTGTTCTGGAAATACCCTGGCAGTTCTTAAATTTCCAGGAGGAAAGGCTAAGAAGTCTTGGCCTGTGTATACTGCCTCTTTAAAAAACCCTTAGTAAAAAAATATTTAAAAATGCATGCCAGGTGTTGGAATAAAACATGTGAGCAAATAAAAGGCCCAGATGAAAGCTCTAAACTCCATGTCCGGACTGCTAAACAATGGGGTTAACCTCAGCAGTGCTGAGCACCCAAGGATGCTTGTTTATCAACAGTCACGAGCGGAGCGTGTTTGCAAGCGTGCTCTGAAGCTAAGCCAGAACACTGTCACAGGTACCAAGGTGGACCACAAAGTCCCTGGGATGTCTGTTGTTCCAGAGCCAGATTGTGGCGCTGGTCCTGGACACTCACTCTTTCTAGGACTGCTTTTCTTTCTTGTCCAAGGAGGTGGCAGCTTCTCCTTCCCACTTTTTTGTTCTGCTTCCCTCAGAACTCAGTGACGCGAAGCGCCCCAGTGAACAGCGACAGCCAGGGCCGATGTGGTGCCCGGTTCCTCACCACCTACGACAGGAGGTTTGTCATTAAGGCAGTGTCGAGCGAGGATGTAGCAGAGATGCACAACATCTTAAAGAAGTACCATCAGGTACGGTGAGTCTGGAACCCTGGGAGGGGAGGTGGCAAATGTCTTGGGGAGCATCTTGTGATTTGCTGGGGAACTGGAGCTTGGATTCACAGTGCAACCTAGCAGAACTTGCAAATAACTTTTGCAGAAGAAAGCAGTGTTCCTTAGCATCTGAGAGCCAATTATGGCACAGCTGCCAGCTTCTTCACGGTGCTGAGCTCCTTCACAGCTCACCTTGTTCCTTCCATCAATGAATTATGGATCGCTGGTACCTGAGATCTGTAAACACGCTCCTAATTCAGTCCTTTGAGTTAGACTTTCCAGAGGGACCAGGGAGGAGACAGTTACATGCAGCAGGGAAAGGGGGGCAGAGTGGGACAGCTGGAAACATTCTACCCTGGTCCACATTATCCGCCGGTCCATCTGCTCTTTACTTTCAGATCACTCAGGTAACCACAAGAAGTGAAGTTAGCTGGTGCCAACAACACTCACCCTGCTGAGACTGAGCAAGGACGTGCGCGCTTGGCCTTTTACAGCAGGCTGGACACGCACACACAATGGGATGCTCTGTCTCTGCTCAGGGCTGGAGGATTCTTACAATGCCCTAACTTGCTTTTCTTGAGACCCTAGAAGCCATTTGCAAGCCTCCTTTCCTTTCACATCGGTGTCAGGTGGCCGGAACTGGAGGCTTCGCTATCAACTTCTTGCTGAGCTTGTGTTCTGCCAGAGAACGGTTTTGTGTGACAGTACCGTCTTTCTCTGCCCTTCCTTTCCCCGCTCTCCTCCAGTTCATAGTGGAGTGTCACGGGAACACCCTCCTGCCCCAGTTCCTGGGCATGTATCGGCTCACGGTGGACGGAGTGGAAACCTACATGGTGGTTACCAGAAACGTATTTAGTCACAGGCTGACTGTGCATCGGAAATACGACCTGAAGGTGAGGGTTTGGAGGACAGTCATGGAGCCCAGAGCTCCTTTTCCAGAAGGGTGGGCGATGGACTTTGTAGCAGCTACTTGACAGGGTCCTGGGGTTTTGGGTTTTGTTCAAGGGATCAGGTTTTGGGGGCTCTGGATAGAGATTCTCTTGAGGGTCAAATGCTTTCCCATCCCCCCATCCCAAGTGGCCTACACTACACCAGGAAGATCTCTAAGTCTATCCCAAGCATGAAAAAAGGGTTGAGCACTTTTGATTTAAAAAATATTGTCATTATTTTTCTGTATGGAAGAATTAAGTGGCATCAGTGAATTCTTTGGGAATATGACACATCATGCAGCAATGCTCTTTTCTTTATTCTTTTATCAGGGCTCAACAGTATCCAGGGAAGCAAGCGATAAAGAGAAGGTATGGACCATCCCTGGCCAGCCTTTCCTTCCTCCTGGTGGTTGGAAGCAGATGGGATCCAACTGACTTCCCTTTTCCAAAGGGGTATCGAGCAGGGGATATTAATTGGGCCCTGAGTGATAACCTGATTTTGTGCCACCTTTCAGGCTGTGCCCGCTCTTCCTGCTCTGTTATGTTGACACTACCAGGAGTGGGGGGAGCTTCCTGCGGGACAATTCCACAAGCACCAAAACCCTCGTTAGTGCCAGGATGTCTTTATGGAAGGATTTCTCCATAGCACTCCCCGAGTACCAAACTGAGTCAGATCAGCAGTTAGCTTTCACATCAGGTGCTTTTATAAACCGGACCAGGTCCTCTCAAATTCTTGGTGTATCTCAGCGTGTTCATCAGTTTGGTTCCTGGTGCCATTAGGGGAACTGGTGACTAAGAATCCTGCCCCTGCAAAACTTTGGCTGTGACGCTGCCATGAAAAGCCCTGTTGAAATCACAGCAGGAACTGATGGTACTACTTGTTTTGCCCCTGGGATTTTCAGGTTTGGGGCTGCGGAGTAAGTCTACTGCAGCCTGCCCTAAAATTAGATCTCTGGCGTGAGCCAAGGAACTTCCATTTACACGGAATGCTCTGGCGTCAAGGCACGGCTTCATCGTGCCCAAGTGTCTCCGGCTTGCTGGCTGTTTATTCTCTAGCTTTTTCTGCTTAGGCAGTTTGTCTCAGACCATTCATATTAGAGCTATATAAAGCTACCACATGCTCGTATGTCATTCTAAGAACAAAATAATTTAATTCTCAATTGCACAAAGGGGTTGTATGTTCTTCCATATCCCTGAGGAGTCTTCAGGGGCTGCTGCAAGCAGATTCCTCAAAAAGCAGTGGTTTTAATTTTTTCCTCGAGTCTTTAGGGAGGGAAGCATTTTTTTATTATTTTTTTTCAAGCCTTCACCCCTTGCTCCCCCCCCCCCCCCCCCCCCCCAGGTCAGAAGCCAACAAAATGAATTTCTTTTCTATTCTGGGAGCTGGTCGGACTGTCTCTGGCTGGAGCCCAACTGTCAAAGCTTTCAGCCTGCAGCATGTCTTCCCGGCAGTCTTTAAAGTTGAGTTGCTCTCCGTGTCTCCCTTCAGTTTCCCCGTAGGTGCAGCTCAGCACGTGGATTCACTGGCAGATACTGTGCTCTGCCTGATGCCGTTTTCAGACTTAGTGGACAGGCTGAGCCACTTCACTAACAGTCCTGATGCAGCCCCACACCTGACGAGAGTCTCTGTGCAATCCCCATGTTGCTCATGGATCTGGGTACAGCCCTCCCCCAAGAAGCAGGGGGGGGGTGTTGGACAGTTTGACACAGGGGTTTTGTTGCAGGCCAAGGATCTACCAACATTCAAGGACAACGACTTCTTGAATGAGGGTCAGAAGCTGCACGTTGGAGAAGAGAGTAAAAAGAACTTCCTTGAAAAGCTGAAGCGGGACGTGGAGGTAGAGTTTCCTGGGGGGCAGCTTTTACTTTTGTCTCCCGTGGCTGGATCCTCACTGTGGCTTCTGTCACAGGGACTGAAAAGCAAATCATTCCTGGATCAGTCAAGGAAAAATAGTCAGGGTTATGCTGTTGGCAGTGGGCATGTGAGCCTATGTATCGATTCTCTGAAGTCTAATAAGGGTTTAGCTCTTGCTTCAGCCCTTTCTTAGGGAGATGCTGGCAGGGTAGGACTGAGGATTTCAGATCCCATGAGGATGCTGCTCTTCTCACTCATCGCTTTCTCCCAGTTTTTAGCTCAGCTGAAGATTATGGACTACAGCTTGCTGGTTGGGATCCACGACGTTGACCGAGCAGAGCAGGAAGAGATGGAAGTGGAGGATCGGGCAGAGGATGAGGAGTGTGAGAACGATGGTCTCGGAGGCAACCCCATTTCCTCCTATGGCACCCCCCCTGACAGCCCGGGCAACCTCCTCAACTGCCCTCGCTTCTTCGGGCCTGGAGAGTTTGATCCTTCTGTCGACGTCTACGCCATGAAAAGCCACGAAAGTGAGTATTGCGGAATGTTGCCCTGAAGAAGGTGTGGAGGGCAGAGGAGGTGTCCCATGGCCTGGCTGGGCTAAGTGGAGTGGGAGGACTATCCGCAGAGAGAGAGAGAGAGACCCCGCCAAGTGTCCCCCCTTCACTCTGCCGTCCCTTGCTGTGGATGGTGTGAGGTGGAACCCTAGAAGTGATGCTTGGAGAGTAGTGGCGTGTTCGGAGGGCGCGTGGGCCTCTGGTGTGCTGTTTCCAGTCATTCTTCTCTGCCCTCCTGCAGCCTCCAGCTGCCTCGCTTTCTCTGCCAGTTGCATCAAAACAGACCTGCCATGTATTTCTTGAGGAGGGGGCTGCAGTTGGGCTTTGCTCTCAGCTCAGGGTGTGCTAGCAACTCTCTTGCCTTGCTAGGTGCCCCCAGGAAGGAGGTGTACTTCATGGCCATTATAGACATTCTTACGCCATATGATGCGAAGAAGAAAGCTGCACATGCTGCCAAAACAGTGAAACATGGGGTAAGCAGCGTGCCACCCGCAGGGAGGATGGGCTTTGGGGCTTCTGCTTTGCCTGCATGCATATGTGTGATGTCTCCTGACACTGATTTTTCTACCAGTATGGAAATTCTCCAGTGATCCATGCCCAGGAACAGCTCTTCCCTCACTTACAGTCTCCTCAGACTGTCTTGGAAAGGCTTTCCCTCTGGCTGGTTGGAGATGACTTTAAGAATTTATGTCCCAGTTTGGGAGGTGCTCCATTTCCCTGCTGTGGCACTAAACAGCCTCACAGAGCAGGAATGGACTGGCTGCAGGGAGACACCCGACCCTGTCCCTTTCCTGGGGCCAGTCCTGTTCCCTGACAGCAATCCTGAACTTCCCAAAAGGACTTGAAAAGGGTCCAGGTTAGCGAGCGGGACGTGGAGTTTTTGCATGCTCCTTCCAAATCTCCTCTAAACCACGAGGGAACAAAGCCAGTGCTTTGTCTTAGTTGTCTGCAGAAGGTCCAGCTGGAGCTAAAATCGGTTTCCTTGGGGATCTCTCTAGACCTCTCTGGATGTTTTTTCCTAGAAATCACAAGTTGTTACGGGTCTCTGGCTGTGCTGACATGGTCGCTCCCTGCCATCCTCCCTCCTCCACCCTTTGCAGCGCTGCAGGGTCTGCCCTGCGAGGAGTGTGTTGTGACTTCTCTCTCCTCTCTGCCTTGCAGGCTGGGGCAGAGATCTCCACCGTGAATCCAGAGCAGTACTCTAAACGCTTCAATGAATTTATCTCAAATATCCTGACATAGTCGCCTTCAGCCTTCAGCGAGAAACGAAGAGAAGAGGGGCTACTTCCAAACAGAGAATGCAGCCTGTGACACTGAAACAGACACTGTAGCAGCATGTGGGGTGTGCGTGTGTGTGTGCGTGTGCGTGTGTGTGCACGCAAGGGTGAGTGTGTGGCACTGCGTGACTTCAGAGAAAACTAATCCTAGGTGCACCCTCCAACAGTCCACTTGACCCAGGTGGAAAAGTGGGTTTTTATGTTACAGAAGTGCCCAGACATAGATTTGAGGGCTTTTTAAAACAAGAAAAGTGCATTGTTTCAGCACTGCTCTTTCTAATGACATTTTCTCCTCTCTGATCAAGAGAATCCCATAGGGATATGATATGTGGCACTGTATAGAAGGGGTCGCTCTAGATCACATTCAGTGGGAGTGAAGCAGTGCCTGATTCCACAAACTACTACTATTTTATTATTTTTTTTTTTTATTATTGGACTGTCTTTACCAGAAAGACATACAAGCCCTTTTATTTCCCTCTTGGTAGTAGTTGGAAGGAAAATAGCTCACCATTTCAAGGATGGAAAATATTACTCTGATAAGAAGGAGTTGCTGAACTTTAGGTAAATTCAGACTGGGACACTTTATATTTTTTGGTTAATTTAAGTAACAAAAATTTTTTTGTAACTGCACTTGATTTACAAGAAAGACGAGGGAAATGAACATCTACCAAAGATGATCACTTAAAAAGGTGTAACTCCTAGAACCTAAAAAAACCAGTGTGAGAAGTAGTAGAGGCATTGAACAACCTCAGATAATAATGTGCTCGGACCCATTGTGCTTTAAATTGGCCAGCTATGAAGATTTCATAAAAGAAAAAAAAAAAAAAGGCATTTTTTATGTAGATACGGGATAATATTTGACTATCTGGAACGTTTCCCCGTCACACCTCAGTGAGGAATTGCCGTGTCTCTTAGATTACAGCTTAACATCGCAGTTCTGCCAGTGTTAATCTAGCTAATGTTCAGTCTTCCTTACTTGCCCGATCTGCAACAGGTACTTGAATTTGTTTCCTGACAGAGGTTCTTTGGTTAGTTGGTTTCTTTTTTAAATGGCAATGTGACTTGCACACGAAGGAATTGGACTCGCTACCAGTGGGGAGTGCTGGGAGCTCTGACTATGGAGCAAGTTCCACTGCTCAAGAGGACTCGGGACTTGAGCTGTGATTTTTACTCTTCTCTGCTCCATACCCCTCTCTTAAGCGACAGTCAAGGAGTGGAAATGTTTGAACACTTGCGCCAGATTATTCCCCGCCCCCCCCCCAAGGAATTGGAACCGATTTGCGTGACTGAATAACGTCCTGTTTTGTCTCCAGAATGCTTGTAATATTTTTCACAGCCAAGCTTGTCAGACTTGCTTTGGGTTTTGTTAGCTCTGCTGCACAACAGTTACAGATCTTTCAGTTCTTTTTTTAATTATTTTTTTTTCCTTTTTAAGCAGGATTTAGCGTTTTGAACAAACCTTTTGCAGTTGAAACATGTTGCTTATCTGCCTTGAAACTGTTTTCACATATGCCTTTGTTTCGGGAATACGCTGTTTCGAATGTCTGTCCTGTGCTGTAACGCGTGCTACAGTTTGCTGTGTGGAATTTGGTCCTTTTGAGAGATAACTGGTGCTCATCACATCCTGGTAACTTCCCTCGACTAACGCTAGCTCTGGTCTGGATTCAGAATGTGGGCTTGAGGGGTTTTTTTACGTTCATACCCACATTCACGATGTGAATCCCACAGGTCTCAACTTTGAAGGGGACAAAAGGGGGGCTAAAAAGTTTCAGCCCATAAGAGTGCACTGTAAATAGAGTCTTGAAGAAATCAAAAGTTAATATTCGGGGTCATAATGGGATATGAATCTTTTTATTCGTTCGTGGGTCATTCCCTTTGATACGGGACAAATTTCTTCTGCCACTGGCGTCCAGTCCCTATTTTGTGTGATGTGAGGGCTAACACACCGTTGTCTGGGAGGCTGAAGAGTCTCGTGTCTTAAGGTGTGTAGCTGGAAAAGCCACAGAACAAATGCAGCTATGAGAATACGTTAAAAAAGGGAGGACTTAGAGGGTATTGTCAGCTTAGTTTTGTGGGCATTATATTGGTTGCTTTTCTCTTAAACAATAAGCACTTAAGTTTACTATCTATTAGAAATTAAATACCAATCGCTTTTTATTCTTGACAGTTTTAAAATTCTGCATTGAATCTGCAACTTTGGCCTGGTAAGTTTGCCATTCTCCTTTTGGGAAACTAGCTTGTACCTTTTAAACTGTTGATCTTTAAATCGTGTATTTAAAGAAGAAGAGAAAAGGGGGGGAGGAAGAGAGAAGGGAATGAGTGAACTGCAGACATCCTGCAATGAGACACCACAAAACAAACAACCCAAAGAAAGTAGAAGAATGACGCTTGCGTAGCTAGGAGGAACAGTCTGATTCACTGGATTTCATAAACAGGGACGAAATTAAAATGCAGTTAGTTCCTGCAGCGATCTACAGTAAAGCCATGATACTAAGGGCTTACGAGCAGTTAACTAGTTGTGATTTCTTATTCCACTCCAAACAAACTCCTGGGAGAATTAAATTGGCTGTCCCTGGCTCAAGTGATATGATAAGCCCCATAAACTCTATTCACTTTAGCACTTCCCCAATTCTGCCACTTCTGTCAAGTTGCCATACTGTGTGTATTAAAGTAATTAAATGCAATTTTCTCACTTAATGATGTATTACCCAGGTATGTAACTTTGTTTAACATAAGCATTTTGTATATTGTTTACATTTTGAGAGGTAGCATTACGTTAAAAATGCTAATTTTTTGTTTCTAGACAGTATTTTTATTACCAGAATAAGTGAAGCTGCAAATATTTGATTTGTTTTTAAAAGGGATTTTTTCTTTCGTTTTTGTTGTTTTGTTGTTTTTTTTTTTTTTAATCTTGTTTTAGGTCACTTTTTTTTTTTAACTCAAAAGTATTTAAAAGGAAAACCCAGCCCTTTCAATTCTGGTTTTACAACTGCTTTGTGCTAGTTCGTTGTCTGTTTCTGGTGTGAATTTAGTTCTAGTTCGCTGAATGTAGATATTTCTGTCTGTAGCATGTACCCCGCGGAACACTTTACACTGAAGTGCATTTGACTGAAAACCACCCTCCGCTGAAAGAGTTGCAGTAGGTAGGCAGAGCGCTCAGATGCCGGTCAGGGTGCAGGATTTTTCAAGAAATTGCAGTGCAGTTCTTTTGTCAGCTGGAAAAGAAACCGTAGCAGTGTCCGAAGGTAGGGTGAGTTTGTGTGAGCAGCCAGCTGCGGGGTCTGTGGTCCTGCCTGTACTGAGGGTCTTTCTCTTTCTGTTCACGCACCTGATCTGGCAACATTTTAAGAACTACAGACTGCTTTGAACGTAGAGAACTGACATCTTGCCTGTTGAAATAGCTCCTACAGTGTAAATAAGAGTGGGGAGAGGGAAGGCAGAGTGCAGAGTGACGGTTCAGGTGCTGTTCTGCTCCAATAGTGCAATAAAAAAACACTCGAGAACACGTTGGGTGACCCTTTAGTAGGAACCACGTGTTCTGGAGGTCCCGGGCAGCACCCACCCTGGGTGTCAGCGCTAGGGAGAGGGCCTGGCATTTGCTTTGTGTGAGAACATCAGCAGGAGTTCGCTTCTCACAGCAAGGAGCGGTGGGATCCTTCCCTCTGGTCTCGTACACGCCTCTGCTTGACCTGGTTTTAATTGTAAAATCTGTGATTGTGAAACTCATCACAGGGAGAACTTCTGGGGTAGTAGGTGACTCCAGATTTCCTGCATAAATGAGGCTGTACTCCCACTTCTGAGAATCCTAGCTTTGAATTGGATTATCGTAATCAGCAAGAACACTAAAACATTTCAATCTTTATTTCCTTTTCTGGGAGGAAACTCCTGCTTTCCCCTCTGGAGTGCTGCCACGGCTCCCTTCAGCGGGGACATCAGCTGGGGACTGGCCTCTTGGCCCAGGAAGGCACCAGGCGAGGTTGTGTTGTAGTTACGAGCTGTTGTTTGGCAGGAGTTGTGGCTTAGCCTTGATGGACGAACGCCCCCAGTCCTGTGACTACTATGCAGTCTTTATAGATGCCTCCCTT
This sequence comes from Falco punctatus, assembly GCF_963210335.1. NCBI lineage: Eukaryota > Metazoa > Chordata > Aves > Falconiformes > Falconidae > Falco > Falco punctatus. Next base: position 2,141,203 of record NC_137599.1, on the reverse strand, counting down.
CAAGCTGCACAGAGGTCGGAGTGTTTAACCTCCAGGTGGTACGGACCTTGCAGAAGTCAGTGCGCATCCTAAACTTGGTTTGCAACACCGCGTAACCGATCTGAGACAGATCATCCTTACAATAGCTCCAAAAAAATAAAAACAGCCATCCTCTCCCCCGTCTGTGTCTTAACGCCCCGTTTCAGGTTTGCCTGTCAACTTCCCCTACTTCTGCAGAGCCGTTCTCCAGTATCCGTATTAGCCACTACCGATTGTCCTTGCTCTTTGAAATTAGTATCTCGTGTAATAGTGATGGCAAAGCTCGGGGAACGCAGCTGCTGGTCGTTATTTTTAGTGGTTTCTGGTTTTACCACTCAAAAGTTGTGCTGGTCTTTTGTTCAGCTGCACAACGCTGAAAGCAGCTGGATTGAGTCGTGTCAAGTGAGCGTATTACACAGGTCACAAGGGTGGGCAGGGCTAATCAGTGCAACTGAAAAATGTGAATAAATTAATCTAAAACTAAGGAGAGAAAAAAAAAAAAGCATTCTAGGTTTTTTCACTGCTGTTTTTTAAATAGGAATTTTAAGTCCTCTGTGCTTGTCTGTTTGCTAGGAGCAGTTTGAGACACTGTTACTGTTTTGAAATGCATGCATGTTACAAGATGAGTCTCCAACCAGAGAAAAATAAAATTAAAACTTTGTGTACATCTGTTCCTTACTGCTGTCCTCTATAAAGCGTCCTAATGATCAACCGTTACTCCGTGACATACGTGGTCGTTTTAAATCCTAGATAAACCACAGCTGGGAAAGTCTTTTTATACGTGCCTGTGAAATGGGGGGTGTGTCAGTCAGAACTGATTTTACTGAGTCCTGGATATTGAGAACCAATTAAGATTTGATGGGAAAAGCTAATAGTGCCATACCGCCTGGAGATGCTGCTGCCTCCCTGGGGCGCAGCTGAAGCTCGGTCACACGTACACGTGTACTGAGGGAGATTAGTGTAGGTGGCTCAGAGAGAAAGGTAAGCCCTGCTACCGGGTAAACCCCTGTAAAATCCAAGCTCCTGACAGCTTTAGAGATGAGAACTTAATCCTCGCGTTCAGACGCAAGAAAAGGAAAGTTCATTACAACGGTGAGCTTTATTTAAAAAAGTTCCAAGCAGACTGGGATGTGAAAGACACGGGGAGATGTGCTGGGCTAGTCCATGCGAGCTTTCAGGGTCCTGGTGGTGATCTTGTCTTTTTCACTAGAGGGGGGAAAGAGAGAAGACTGTTAGTAAAGCTGCATTTAATACCTCTGTAGAGATTGTCCCTTCATTAGGAAGGTGCTAATTAGGTGGTTTGCTAGTGCAGGCAGGATAGTTTGAACTTGAAGGCAGCCGTGCCAACGGAGTAAATCCCACCCTCCTGCCGCTTTGCCCCCGGGGAGCCCCAGCAGGTCGAGTAAGCAGCAGTGCCTGGGACGCTGTAGGGAAACGGCACCATGAGGAAAATAAGCTGCTTCCAAACTGGCTCGGATTGCAGAGTCAGGATGTTAATGTTGCATCCAGCTGCGGCAAAGAGCATCCTCTCGGCCAGCGCTACCCGTGTGTGAGGAGTCACGCTCCTGAATAGATGGGAATGCAGCCAGGGAATCCCTGTGCAGCAAGAGTCTAACTCAAGGATTCATTTCCCATGGCTCCTGCAGTTCTAGCAACAGCCACAAACTGCAACGCAGAGCAGCCAGGAGAAATAACACGCTGAGCATGGACAAAACATTGCTAAAGATACTGCTGGAGGGGTGCAGGATTAGGGATAGCCTGGAAACCAATCCCTTAACTGACTTAACGCGCAGCTTGTTAAATTCTACCTCTGTTCTGCAGGAGAAGAGAGCAGCACTTACATTATGTGTACTACCACGCCCATTCCAGAGATGGCATCTCTGTCCACTGCATTCAGCATGGCCTGCGAGATCGTTTCGAAGAGATGATCGGGTTCCTGAGGAACAGAAGTTTTAGTTGGTGTAAAAACTGAATCTTGAGTCATCGGATGTCATTCAAACCCCAAAGTATCATCCAAAACGCTGCAAGTTACAAGCTACAGCCTCTTTGTTCTCCTGAGCTCCTTTGGGAAGCACCAGAGACAAGAGCTTTTTATCCAACCCGTGTCTCTCACATCCCGCGGTTCACAGCAGGAGGCTGGATCCAAGACTCAGCCTGGCCACCCCACTCACCATGTCGGGCTCCCAGAGGGACTCGCACATGCCGTACATCTGCTCGGAGCAGGTGCCGCTGACCACAAAGTCATCGGTTATCATGGGGCAGCCGATCAGGTCTAGGGAGCAGATGAAAGGTTCGTGTGTTACGGGGTCCAGCCCGGCAATGACTGGCTCTGTGTAGTAAGGTCCAAACCTGTGAAGAACAACACGGTATAGAGCAGCCCAGCCCCACATCCCATCTAAACATCCATGCCAGGGAAACATCCCACAGATGCTTCTGGTGGGGGGACCTTTCAGGCCGACCTAAAAGCACCCTGCAATGGGTTTAGCATGGCAAACTGAAACAAACTTGTATTGCTACGGGGTTATTTTAACAACACTCAGCATTCTTTTGCGAGGAAGTTGAAGGTAACGTTGTTGCTAGGTTAAAGTCTCCTTTTGCCACGCCACAAGCAGTCGTTACAGGAGCCCTCCTCAGCCTCCCACCTCTCTAGAATCAGATCAGCTCCAACAACCACAGCCTTCACCGACACGTAAACCGCGACTCCGTTGTTCGACAGTTACCGTCTCTCATAGAGCAGATTGGAAACCATGCTCATGAAAGTCTGAGGTTTGATCTGCCTGCCTTCCTTCAGCTCGTAGAGATTCAGCCGGAACTTCAGTCTCTGGGCACTGCAAGAGATGAGAATCAGCGTTAAAGCAGAAGCAGGTTCCTTTTCCTTCACCCAGTGTGTTCTACTGCACGCTGACCAGCTCCTGACCCACACCTGAGGCAGGTAGGTATTCCAGATATACTTTTACATCCAGACTCCTTTTATACCTAAAGTCTTAGAGGTGATGTGATCTTAAATCACATGCAGTTTTATTTTTAAAAAAATCCCCACTGAAGGGAGACCAAGAAAAGGAGTGCTGGCACTCAGCTGTTATACCCCCCCTACAAATAGAAACATTTATGCTCAGTATAAGCTGCCACTTAAATCTTTATTGTAAATATGCCTGGAACAGGTTCGGTACAGGCACGCAGGCCAGGAGGGGGTCTCACTTACACCGTCTGCACATCCGTGGCCAGTCCCGCCAGTCCAATATACAACCTTTCTCCCATAGGGAAAATCTTCTGGAAGTCTGTGGTCACCATCTGCGCTTGGATGCCAAACCGCCGGTCCGCAGCGATGGCCACGCAGTTCTTCCCCTTCATGGCCATGACGGCCCCGCCGTTATAGGACATAATAGACTGGAACAGAGAAGGGCAGCAGGTACAGCCGGGCCGCGGCTGGGGGGGGGGGGGGGGGGGGGAGCTGCCCCCGGCGGACCCCCCCTCCACCTGGCCTGGCCCTGCGCCCCCACCCCGGGGGCGGCGGGGGGAGCCATCACCGCTCTCCCTCATGGTTTTGACTTTAATTGTTTCTGTTCCTGGGGGGGACCCCTACACCCCCCCACCCACACACACACACAGCGGGCTGCTGGGGGCCGCCGCTTCCCGGCCTGAGGGAAGGCCCACGGGGCTGCAGCACCGCGGGAAAGGCCTCCAGCCCACCCGCCTCCCCCGCACGGCCCCAGCACCCACGGGCCTCATCCTGCCGGGCCCAGCTCCGCCGCCCCCGGCCCCGGCCCGGCGCTCACCATGGCGCCGGCTGCACAGACCCCGCCAGGCCCCGCACCGCTGCTCCGACCGCACCGCGCCGCACCGCCGCCGCTCCCGCCTCCCGCCGCTTCCCATTGGCTGCCGCCCCGGCCCCCCGGCCAACCGCCGCTCGCTATTGGTGGCTGGTCCCGTCGCTGGGCGGAGCTGGTTGGCTGCTGCGGCGGCGGGGAAGGAGGGGGAGAAAAATGAAGAGTCATAGTGAGCGGGGCATGCCGGGACGGCGGCGGGCTGCGCGGGCGGGGCGCGGGGCGGCTGCGCAGCTGGGGGGGGGGGGGCTGGAGGAGCTGGAGCCACTGGGGTGCGCAGCTGGATGTGCGCGCGAGGGTTATGGCGCAGCTGGAGGGACACACAGGCGATGGCACAGCTGGATGTGCCCGTGGGACGTGAGACAGCTGGAGGGACACGCAGATTATTGCACATCTGGATGTGCCCGTGGGACGTGGCACAGCTGGAGGGACACGCAGATTATTGCACAGCTGGATGTGCCCATGGGACGTGGCACAGCTGGAGGGACACGCAGATTATTGCACAGCTGGATGTGCCCATGGGATGTGGCACAGCTGGAGGGACACGCAGATTATTGCACAGCTGGATGTGCCCATGGGATGTGGCACAGCTGGAGGGACATGCAGATTATTGCACAGCTGGGTGTGCCCAAGGGATGTGACACAGCTGGGGGGACAGGTAGACTATTGCACAGCTGGGTGTGCCCATGGGATGTGGCACAGCTGGAGGGACACGCAGATTATTGCACAGCTGGATGTGCCCATGGGACGTGGCACAGCTGGAGGGACATGCAGATTATTGCACAGCTGGATGTGCCCAAGGGATGTGACACAGCTGGGGGGACAGGTAGATTATTGCACAGCTGGATGTGCCCATGGCATGTGGCACAGCTGGAGGGACACACAGATTATTGCATAGCTGGATGTGCCCATGGGATGTGGTACAGCTGGAGGGACAGGTAGATTATGGCACAGCTGGATATGCCCATGGGATGTGGCACAGCTGGAGGGACACGCAGATTATTGCACAGCTGGATGTGCCCGTGGGGACGTGGCACAGCTGGAGGGACACACAGGCTGTGGCACGTCTGGATGTGCCCATGGGACGTGGCACAGCTGGAGGGACACGCAGATTATTGCACAGCTGGATGTGCCCATGGGATGTGGCATAGCTGGAGGGACACGCAGATTATTACACAGCTGGATGTACCCTGGGGACGTGGCACAGCTGTAGGGACACGCAGGCGGTGGCACAGTGGATGTGCCCATGGGGGACATAGCAGAGCTGGAGGGACACACAGGCTATGGTACCAGTGGCACCAAATCGCTCGCTAGATAAAAAATACCCTCACAGGCACTTGCCAGGTCCCTGCCCCTCTGCAGGATGTGCCACGACTCGTGGCTTCATCGTGGCTTTATCGTGCCAGCACTTCCCAAGGAGATTTTTTTTCCCCTCTGGGGTGACCTGCTGCCCCTGGCCCCACAAGTCCCTGCCCTGGGTCCCAGAGGTGTGACGGTGGGCAGTGGGTGGGCAAGACCCCAACACCCACCCAGGCTCTGCGCCGCAGCGTGGTGTGCGATGGGTTTCCTGGGATTTCTAGTTAAATTCAGCCAGATTTGGTCAACTTTTGCAAGGGCCCAACAGAAGGTGCCAGGGCTGTGGAGCACTGAGCTGGTGGGAGATACCGTCAGGCAGGTCCCAGCCCGGCCAGCCTGTGGTGATCCCAGCTGTGCCACGGGCATGCGGAAACAGGCATGTGGGGATATGTGGGTGCCACAGGCTCAGGGACCCCCCAGTGCCACTGAGTGATGGGTTGGCCGTGCCTGCCTGCCACCTCTGCGTGTCCCTACAGCTGTGCCACGTCCCCACGGGTACATCCAGCTGTGCAATAATCTACCTGTCCTTCCAGCTGTGCCACATCCCATGGGCACATCCAGATGTGCAATAATCTGTGTGTCCCTCCAGCTGTGCCACAACCCATGGGCACATCCAGCTGTGCAATAATATGCATGTCCCTCCAGCTGTGCCACGTCCCATGGGCACATCCAGCTGTGCAATAATCTGCGTGTCCCTCCAGCTGTGCCACGTCCCATGGGCACATCCAGCTGTGCAATAATCTGCGTGTCCCTCCAGCTGTGCCACGTCCCATGGGCACATCCAGCTGTGCCATAGCCTGCATGTCCTTCTAGCTGGGCACAAAAAGGGATTTGTGCTCTGTGGAGTATCGGATTTCCTTCCCCAGCCCCTCTCTTGCCAGCTCTCCCCTGGCCTGGAGGAGACGGGATTAAACGTTTCGTTCGGGGGAGTGATGTTGTGCCAAAGGGAAAGAGATCCATGTGTTTGGAAACGCTCTCAAACGCAGAACGGATCAGCCGCCTGGTTTCAATGAAAACCCCTGGCTCACGCGGGGGCTGTTGATCTCCCCGGGACCAAGCCTCTCCTGTGGCCACCATCGTTTTGGAGTGTTTTCCATCAGGATTGAGGCAGGGGCCACATTCTGCCTGGTGGGAGCACCCCATGCTGGGAGAGAAGGAGCAGCAGAGCCCGCCAGGAATATCTCCACAGGCATTTTTTGGCAGCGCCTGGATGCCCCGCAGCTCTGGCCGTCTTGGGTGGCAGTGGGGAAGGAGAGGCACGTTCCCGCTGGGCACCATGGCTCTTTGCGCTTGATCCCAGCAATCCCACTCCCTGGCCTGGAGAGCCCCGACATTCCCCAGCCCCAGCGCCACCGGGCTCAGCCGCTGGAGCATTTTGTGGCTCTGGGCTTTTGAAACAACCGGGATCCTCCTGGCAGGGCTTTACGCCCTGCGTTAAACCAGTAACTTTGTTATTGCTGGTATGAAAATAACATCAGGGCAAGCGGGGAACAGAAATAGATTTTACAAGACTTTGTAAGAGAGGGGAACTTCGGCAATGCAGATTTTGGACCCCCTGCAGCTTATTTTTAACGCAAAATACGGACTCTAGATGGAAACAGGCTGTCACACCCGTGCTCCGTTTATAATGTCCCAACACATCGTGTCGATTCTGGGAGAAACTGTGGAGCAGGGGGGGCCACAGCCTGAGCAGAAGCGGGTTTGTTCACACCAGGGGCTGGTTTCCCCCATCACCCAGCACCTTGGAGAAAGCTGTGAACTCATGGGGGCCACATCCTGCCCATTCGCACCTTCTCCCTGTCCAACTCTGCCTAGTCCTGAGGGCAAGGACCACCCCAAGGGAGCAGGGAAAGCCCCACCGAGGTCCTGAGCAGCTCTTTCCACAGTGAAATCCCACCCCACGGCGTCGGGGACCGGTCACCTCCACCTGTCGCCCCTTCGTCGTGTCCATCCTCGGCCGATGCCACGGACTGGCCCTGGGAAAGGTGGGGGGGGGGAAAAAAAGGGAAACAGATAAAGATGGCAGCGTCCCTGGGTGGGCTCGAACCACCAACCTTTCGGTTAACAGCCGAACGCGCTAACCGATTGCGCCACAGAGACCGCGCTAGGAAACCCTGCCGCGGCCGCCGCACTCAGCCGGAACATCCCCGGGAGCCCCGCGGGGCTGCGCTTATCGGCACCCCGGGACGCCGGGCACCGGGGTACAGGGACACCAGGACACCGGGCAGGGAATTAATGACACGGGGCGTTGGGAGTGAGCGGCCACCGACTCGCGTGGGGGTCCCGGCTGCCCCCTGAGCTCCCGCAAGGTGCCCCCTCCCCCCGGGACGGATCCCCCGCGGGGGACAGCGGCACCGTGAGCCCGCCCGCTCCGTTCCCTTCCCTTCCGCTTTCCCCCCACTTATTTCTTTCCCGCTTTTTCCTTTTTTTTCCTTCTCTTCCCTTTTTCCAGTCTTTTTTCCCTCCCTACTTTCCTTTTTTCTTCCCTTCCTTTTTAATTTCCTTCCCTCCTGTTATGTTCTTATTCTTTCCTTCCCTCCTATTCCTTTTTTCCTTTTCTTCCCTCCTATTCCTATTTTTTTTTCATTTTCTTACATCTTATTTCTTTTTTTTCTTTTCTTTCATCCTATTCATTCTTTTCCTTTCCTTCCCTCCTAGACCTTTTTTCCCTTTTCTTCCCTCCTTTTCCATTTCCCCCTTTAAGTCCCCCTCTTATTTTTTTTCCTTTCCTTCCCTCCTATTCCTTTTTTCCCTTTTCTTCCCTCCTTTTCCATTTCCCCCTTTCTTTCTCTAAGTCCCACTCTTATATTTTTATCTTTTCCTTTTTTTTCCCCTTCCCTTTGCTTCCCTTTCCACCGGCAGGTCCCGGGGAAGGTCCGGCGGGGCCCGGGATGCCCGGCATCGCCTCCAGGGTGGGAATTTCCCCCATTTGGAGCCAAAAATTGCCCCAAGGCTGGTAGGGGGGGGGGTCCCGGGGCACCCCCCGAACAGTGCCGCGGTGATGGGGACGCGGTAGAGGGGAGCGGAGCGGGGCTGGCACCGGGCTGGGATTTTGGGCTCATTCCAGGGGATTTTAGGGCGCTTCCCCTCCCCCCCACCCCGAGCATAACGAGGGGGTCGCGGTGAGGGGGGGGCGGCAGCAGCGGGGCTCTCCGCAAGCACCGGGGCACCGCCGCAGTGATGTCCCCCCGGGGGGGGGGGGCTGTGTCCCGGCGGGGCGGGGCGGCGGGGAGTTGGGGGGGGGGGGGGGAGCCCCAATCTCGGCCCCTCACTCCCCTCCTCCGCAACACCCCAAAGGAATGAGGTCACGTGAGGCGGGGCGGGGCCTGGCGGCGGCTGGAGGAGGGAAAAAAATAAAATAAAAAGGAGGAAAAAAAAATTAAAAAAAAAAAAGGAGGAGGAAGGAGGGGAAAAAAAAAAAAAGAGGGAAAGAAAAAAAAAAAACAACAACTCGAGCGAGAGAAAAAAAAAAAAGGCCCCGGCCGCAGCGCCCGCCGCCGCGCCGCGCCGAGCCGAGCCGTGCCCACCGGCGGGAGCGGGGGGGCGGCCGCGCCGCCGCCGCCGCCGCCGCCACCAGGTAGGGACGCGGTCCCGGGCCCCCCCCCCCCGCCGGGCCCCGCCGCCGGCCCCCCCGCGCCCTTTTCTCCCCGCGTTCAAGATGGCCGATGGCCGCCGCCTCCCCCCGCTTTGTGCCCGGGGCCGTGACACCCCCCCGGTGTGGGGCTACGGAGCCCTGACAGCCCCGGCGCCCCCCCCAGCGCGGGCCCGGCGTGGCGTGGAGCGGGGTAGTGCGGGGGGGGGGGGGGGCGCGGCAGGAGCCCCCCCGGGGCGGGCGGGGGGCCGGGCTGTCAGGCGGCCCCGGGTACAAAGGGCTGCGGGGCTGCCCCACCCCCGGCCCCAAACCCCGCGTGTACCCCCCCCCAAAAAAAAAAACCAACGGGGGGGGGCGCTGCAGCCGGGTCCCCCCCGGGCACAGCGCGGGGTCACGCGTGTCCGTGCCCGCACGCCGGTGCCAGGCGGGTGTCACGCACGGACACGTCGCACCGCCGGGACGGGGCGGGGGTGTGAGTGTGAGTGTGTGTGCGCGTGCCCTTGTGCGTACACGGGTGTGCGGACACGCGTGTCCGTGCCCTCCCCGTGGTGCTGCCCCCCCCCCCCTCCACCCCCTTCCCCGCCACCGTTCGGCTCCTCGGCGGCGGCCGGTGCCCGGGTCCCGTCGGGGCGGCGGGCGCTGTCGGGGGGCGGCGGGTTCACGCTCCGGTGCCTTTTTGTCGTGTTGCCGGGGCGTGGGGGACCGTGGCCGCCGTGCGGTCGAGTGCCGGTTGGCGGGGGGGAGACGTCCCGGTTTAGTTCCCGGTTTCCGGGCTCGCCGCCGCCGGGGGCTCCTACGGGGAGGGGGCGGCCGGTTGGGTCTAAGTTACCGGTGACTTTGAAACGTCCTTCCCCGCCCGTGCGTGGTCCGGGGGGGATTTTGGGGATGGGGAGGGGGCACACCATGCCGGGCCACCGCCCAGGGAGACAAAAGACCCCGAAAGCCGGGGCCGGGGGCGCGGGGAGCCCGGCGGCGGGACCCCTCCGGGTACCGGGCATCGCTGGTGGGACGGGGCGGCCCCGGGGGCTGCGGCTGGGCGGGGGCTGCGGCCGGCTCCGGTGCCCGGGGCGGGGGTCGGGGCTTTGTTCGCCCCCACGACAGGAAATCGCGGTTGTTATCACCCGGTTTATTAGAACCGGTTTGCGCCGGTGGCTCGGGCTCCCCCCTCCCGCGGAGACCCGGGCCGCCATTGGCGGCGGCGAGCACCAAAAGCAGCAAAATCCACCCAAAACGCGGCCCCGGTGTGGGCGGCCCGGTGCCCGGTGGAGCTGCCCGGTCCCCTGGCGGGGATCGGTGCGGGAGCCCGGGGCTGGGGGCTGCACCCCTCACCCCCCCTCCCTGGTGTTCTTCTGGCCGGGGGGAGCCTGGCAGTGGCCCCCCATCACCTGGGGGGTGCAGAGGGGTGGGGGCACCTGCCCGGGGGCAGCGGGGTGCAGGCGCACTGGGGTGCCCAGCTGGGGGATGCCCAGGGGTGAGAGTTCAGCCGGGGGGGCTGGGGCTTCCCGAACACCCTGGTGCCCCTGGCCCCCTCTGCCAGGAGACCCTGGGGCTCGCCTTGGCTCCTGTGCCTCCATCCTCGAGGTCCCCATCTCCATGGTGTCCCCATCCCTGCAGCATCTGCATCCCGGTCCCCGTGGTGTCCCCATCTCTGCACACCTCCATCCCGGTCCCTGTTGTGTCCCCATCCTGGTCCCCGTGGTGTCCCCATCTCTGCACACCTCCATCCCGGTCCCTGTTGTGTCCCCATCCTGGTCCCCGTGGTGTCCCCATCTCTGCACACCTCCATCCCGGTCCCCGTTGTGTCCCCATCCCTGCACACCTCCATCCCGGTCCCTGTTGTGTCCCCATCCTGGTCCCCGTGGTGTCCCCATCTCTGCACACCTCCATCCTGGTCCCTGTTGTGTCCCCATCCCTGCACACCTCCATCCCGGTCCCTGTTGTGTCCCCATCCTGGTCCCCGTGGTGTCCCCATCTCTGCACACCTCCATCCTGGTCCCTGTTGTGTCCCCATCCTGGTCCCCGTGGTGTCCCCATCTCTGCACACCTCCATCCCGGTCCCTGTTGTGTCCCCATCCTGGTCCCCGTGGTGTCCTCATCTCTGCACACCTCCATCCTGGTCCCTGTTGTGTCCCCATCCTGGTCCCCGTGGTGTCCCCATCTCTGCACACCTGCCTCTGGGGACTCCACGGTGGCCAAATGATCCGGGAGACCCAGGCTGGATCCCAGGAGAAGCACCGCAGGGATCGAGCAGGGTCGTGGGGCAGCTTCCCCAGGGCAGGTGCCTGGCCTGGGCCGGGTGTTGTACAGAGCCCCCCGCACGCACCCCCCCACGCGCACACACACACACAGACGTGCGCCCCGGTTGCTCCCCGGTGCGGGGTTCACCCCACATGGTGCCCGCGGTGCCTTCGCTGGGTGTCTCGGTGTCCGGCTGTTGGCCGTTGAGTGTCCGCCAAGGGCCTGGTGGTGACACCGCCGTGACCGCCTGTACCGCGGCTGTACGGGTGTTCCTGTGTGCCTGTGGGGAACCTGCGCCGGTGCGTGTAGCGTGTGCCTGTGTAGCATGTACCCCCGTGTGTGTGTCCCTGGGGGGGTGTGCGTGCGGTTGTTGCTGGGGGCACACCCCGCCGCCGTGCCCACACTCATTGATACAAACCCCGGGTTTCATCTCCCCCCCTCGCCTCGGATGGTTGTAATAATATTCTGGCTCCTCTCCAAGTATCGAGGTTGCCATGGCAACAATAAAACTGCAGCGATTTCGGGCTCCGGCTCCAATCGTTTCCCATTGTAAACGTGCAAGTGCCCGAGCGGGCAGGCAGCAATTCCGCCGTGCCCCCCCGTGCACCGCCCCCCCCCCCCGTGCACACCCACGTGCGTGGGTGCTGTGGATGCTCCCACGGGTGGGTGGCCAACACCAGACCTGGGAGTTTCTATAGAAACCGCCAGGCGGTGGCTGAAAATGCCTTTTTCCCTCAAACAAAACAAAAATCCACTTTGTGTGTGTGTGCGTTTGGGCATGTGTGTGCGTTTGGGCACGTGTGTGCGCAGGCAGCCCCCCCCCAGGAGCTGCAGGCGAGGTGGGGGGCAGGGGTGCTGTGTGCCCCGCTCAGATGTTGCTCAGCGTGGTGGGGACCCCCGGGAAGATGTAGACATGAGGCAGGAGGAGCTGGCGGTGCCCGGGGTGGGGGGTGGGTGCTGCTTGTGCACCCCTGGGGCTCTGTCCCAGTGCTCCCAGAGCCACGTGTGGCATCTCGGGGGGAGCACTGGGCACCCCCACCCTGCCCTGGATTTGTCTGTTAAAGGGTGAAGTGGGTCCCGCGGGTCCCATCCTTGCATGGAGCAGCCGTTCAGGGGGTCCCGGGTGTTTCCCTGCAGGGAGGATCCCCCGCGGCGCTGCTCCAAAATGCACAGGACCACCAGGATAAAGATCACCGAGCTCAACCCCCACCTGATGTGCGCCTTGTGCGGCGGCTACTTCATAGACGCCACCACCATCGTGGAGTGTCTGCACTCCTGTGAGTGTCCTGGGTCCCTGGCTGGGGCCATGCTGCACCCATGGGTGCCCTGAGTGGCCGCGCTGCACCCATGGGTGCCCTGAGCCACAGGAAGGGTGGCCATGCTGCACCCATGGGTGCCCGATGCCATGGGAAGGGTGGTCGTGCTGCACCCATGGGTGCCCTGAGTGGCTGTGCTGCACCCATGGGTGCCCGATGCCATGGGAAGGGTGGTCGTGCTGCACCCATGGGTGCCCTGAGTGGCTGTGCTGCACCCATGGGTGCCCGATGCCATGGGAAGGGTGGTCGTGCTGCACCCATGGGTGCCCTGAGTGGCTGTGCTGCACCCATGGGTGCCCGATGCCATGGGAAGGGTGGTCGTGCTCCACCCATGGGTGCCCTGAGTGGCTGTGCTGCACCCATGGGTGCCCGATGCCATGGGAAGGGTGGTCGTGCTGCACCCATGGGTGCCCTGAGTGTCCGTGGCTCACCCATGGGTGCCCTGAGCCACAGGAAGGGTGGCCGTGCTGCACCCATGGGTGCCCGATGCCATGGGAAGGGTGGTCGTGCTCCACCCATGGGTGCCCTGAGCCACAGGAAGGGTGGCAATGCTGCACCCATGGGTGCCTGATGCCATGGGAAGGGTGGTCGTGCTGTACCCATGGGTGCCCTGAGTGGCCGTGCTGCACCCATGGGTGCCCTGAGCCACAGGAAGGGTGGCCGTGCTGCACCCATGGGTGCCCGATGCCATGGGAAGGGTGGCCGTGCTGCACCCATGGGTGCCCCATGCCATGGGAAGGGTGGCCGTGCTGCACCCATGGGTGCCCTGAGCCACAGGAAGGGTGGCCGTGCTGCACCCATGGGTGCCCGATGCCATGGGAAGGGTGGCCGTGCTGCACCCATGGGTGCCCCATGCCATGGGAAGGGTGGTCATGCTGCACCCATGGGTGCCCTGAGTGCCCGTGCTGCACCAGGACCCTCCTGCAGTGCCCAAACCCATCCTGCCTGAGGTGTGGCTGGCGCATGGAGCGCAGGGTCCTGGATGGGGCTGGATGGGGCCCTGGCCCCGAACTGGTGCAGGGGTGTGGGGCGCTTTGCTGGGTGGCAGAGGGGCGCTGCCCCCCCCATCTGTCCGTCTGCTCACGCCGCGTCTCTCCCCGCAGTCTGCAAAACCTGCATCGTCCGCTACCTGGAGACAAACAAGTACTGCCCCATGTGTGATGTCCAAGTGCACAAAACCAGACCCCTCCTCAGCATCAGGTGAGCCGAGGGGGGTCCCCACGCGCCCCCGGCCCCGGCGCGTCCCCAAGCCCTGGCCCGTGTGAGTGCAGCCCTGCAGGGACCAGCTGCATCTCTCGCAGCGTGAAACCTCTGTGCCTGACCCCGCATCCCGCAGCAGTGGGGACTGGGATGCTCTCCGGGTGGAATGGGAGTGGGGACGGTGGGAGATGCCACCATGGAAGGGACCGGACTTGGGGACAGGCTGGGGCAGGTGCCAGCCAGAGCAAGGGCTGCCCTGTGCCCATCCCTCAGCATCCCGCACCGCAGGCATCCCTCCGCCCATCCCCACGATCCCTCCATCCATCCCCACGGTCCCTCTGTCCATCCCCGCGGTCCCTCCGTGCGCAGTTTAACCTGGGACCCCCTGTGCTTTCCAGCTCCCTGCTCTGTCCCCGTGGGGACGGTGCCGTGTCCCTCGGGGGATGCTGAAGGGGCGCCCGGTGGCTTCTCTGGGGAAAGCCAGACACGTCCCATCACTTGTGGAATTGGCTCTGCAGGTGGTTGGCATAGAAACCATGAAAGGCTGTGATACATCACTCGCCTTTTTTTTTTTTAGCCTCTTCCATGTAAATCTGTTTCTGTAGTAACACTTTTTCTGCCCCTTTTTTTTTTTTCTTTTTTTTTTTTTTTCTGGTTCACTATGAAATATTTACACTCTGGCTCCCACGGCTCCCTCGCCGAAACATCCCTGCCTGTGTGCAGAGACGGATACGCAGCCGCCGAGCGTGGCTGCCACGGTGGCACCGGTGCTTTCGCATCCCGGCGGGTCGCGGTGGGGGGAAATGTGGGGTGCATGGGCAGCGGTGCTGCGGCGGGTGGCGGGGGGTCCTGAGCCAGATGGGGTGCCATTGAAAACTGCACCGATGGGGGGCTGGCTTTCCCCTTGGCTTCCCAAACCGGTGCCGTGGTGCCGTGGCAGCACCAAAACACCCACACGCTGGGCATGGTGCTGAGGGTGCTGCCCATGTGTGGACCCCCAGCCCCCCGCCCAGCACCACCGTCCTGGGCTGAATGGGGTGGTTGACTCATGCAAGAGCAGGGACCGGCTGGTAATTAAGCTGTCAATCAAACGGCTGAGGTTGTTTTTTCATTAGCTTGCTGTAAATTACAAAGTAAATTCGCCGGGTATGTATTATAAATAAAATCACAGCGGGGCCCCGTGAACCGGAGTGACATCACCAAGGAATTAGGGATAAAAGACATAGCTGGGCTAAAAATAATATAGGGTACGGTCATTTGTTTTTCTTTAGAATAAAGGCCTTATTATTAAAACGGAAATAATTGCAGATATAATTTACTTTTCACCAGTCCCACTGCTCTTGCTTTGTTTTTGAGATAATTATTTTTTTAATTCATTTGAGCTGCTGCTTTTAAATTGGCGGGGTTCGGAGCCCAAGCCTTCCCGCAAAATCCCATTCCCCGCTCCGTGCTGAGGATGGGATTTGAGTTTCCCCCAGTTCCTCCAGTGCTTTAGAAGATCCCACCTGGAGATACCCACATTTTAGGGAATCCACTTGGCTTTCCTGTAGGACAGCCCGAGAGCGGCTGCTCCCTGCTCTCCTTACAACAGAGGGAACCGGCAGCCGAATCCAAAAATAAAATCAGATGCAGATGAAAACTTGCAGAAACATTTGCCAATCTTAGATTTTATTTTAATTTTTTTTTTTAGATTCTTGATGAGTTTTTGTAATTGTTTTGACTACTGAAACGGATCCTGGCCCCAGAATCCTGCTGTCATAATTCCTAGCAATTACAAGGATTTTTGAAATGGTTTTCTTGTTTTTTTCCAGAGTTAACCCTTTGCAGTGAGACGGGGAGCCGGGGCTTTGTACTGGGAGCTTACTGGGAGGGAGATGGGGTGGGGGGAGCAGCCTGCGGGCTGGCGGGGGGCACGGGGGGCAGGGCAGCTTTCAGCAGCCCAGGGGAGGAAGCTGCTCCCGAATCCAGCTGATTTCTCTCTTTTTTCCTATTTCTTTCTTTCCCCCAGGTCGGACAAAACCCTCCAGGACATAGTGTACAAACTGGTCCCGGGGCTTTTCAAAGGTACAGCCCTGGGCGGTGATAACTGGGTGGGTTTGGGGGTGTCTGTATCTCCCCCCCCCCCCCCAGTGAAACTGGTCCCCCAGCTTCCCCGCTGCCCACGCAGACCCCTGCCCGTGTCACGGGGACAGCAGGAGAGCGCGTGGTCCCAGCGGACACGGGGATGGGTCCATCCGGATAGCGCCCATCCCGGGGGGTGCTGCTGGGGGGAACCCCGAAAAGCAGAGCTGGGACCAGGAGCCGCGGATTTGCTTTCCGAGCACCTGCCCCTCCTTGGCGGGGGGCAAAGTGTGGGGGGTCCGCAGGTGTGGCGAGCCCGAGGACAGTCGAGCCGCCGTAAGGGCGTTCTCCCAGCAGCGGATTTGCAGCCGCTTCGAGGGTTTTACTGGTACGACTGGGCTGCTCTTGCCAAAGCCACTGCCCTCACCGGGGCCGTCCGCACCGTGAGCGGTGCTCAGCGATCCGGGGTTCCTGGGGCTCCCCTCCTCGCACCCATCTCCCCCTTGGTGCCGTTTTTCCTCCCCCCTCACCTCCCTCCTCCCGCAGATGAGATGAAGAGGCGGCGTGATTTCTATGCAGCCTACCCCATGGCAGAGGGTGAGTGTCCGCCTCGGGGACACCCCCCCCCCCTCCCCCTGGCTGTGCCCCCTCCCCGTGATGGCTCAGCCTTTCCCTCCTTCTGCTCCTGCAGTTCCCAACGGATCCAACGAAGATCGCGGGGAAGTGTCCGAGCAGGACAAGGGCAACCTGACAGACGACGAGATTGTCAGCCTGTCCATAGAGTTTTATGAAGGGTCGAGGTACAATTTTCCGGCTGCTCCCCAGCCCCTGCCTCTGGGGGTTGTCAATAAACTCCCCCCACCCTCTCTCCCCGCTCCGGAGATGGAGCCGGGGGTGCCTGGCACGGCCCCCGCTCAGGGATCGGTGTATCCAGGGATGCTTGGATGGATGGAGGAGCACCCAAAGCTCAGCCCCCCGGTCCCCCATCCTGCATCCTCTGAGGGCGCGATGCCCCGGCATCGCTGCTGCCTGGGCAGCTCCTTCCTGGGCAGCAGAGCCCAAGGGCCGCCCCGTCCCGGTGCCTCTGAGGTGCTGCTGGGTTGGAAACGCAGGAATTTGGGCACGTGTGTGGTCAGGGGGGGCGAAAGCAGAGCTCGGCTGGGGGTCGCTGGGTGTTTCCCCCCCTTGTTGCCCCTCCCGGGATACCCCCCTTGGTGAGTGATTTTTTCCTCTCCGCCTTTTGATTCCTCCGTCAGCTTCGTCCTGTGTTTGCTTTCCTCCCCACAGAGAGGAGAAGAAAGGGACGGTGGAGAACGGGGACCTGGAGAAGGAGAAGGTGAGTGTGGTGGGACCGCGGCACGGAGAGCTGCGCCGCCAGCTGCCTCCCCGGCTTTTGGGGTGGGGGTGTGGGGGGCACCCCAAACCACCTGGGAACTGCCCATTAATTGCACGGCGGACTCTCAGCAACGCCTCTCCCCCCGGCCCCCTCCCGCTGCGCCCCCAGAAGAACGGGGTACGGTTCCTGCGCTGCCCCGCCGCGATGACCGTCATGCACCTGGCCAAGTTCCTCCGCAACAAGATGGATGTTCCCAGCAAGTACAAGGTGAGCGTGAGCCCCCTGCGCTCCGCTGGGCTTGGGGCGGGGGGGGGGGGGGGCGGGGGGTGATGCCATGTCTCCATCCCGTGTTGCATCCATCCCCCGCTGCAAACGCGCCGCGTTCCCTTGTTCCCGAATATCGCGGCTCTGCTGCGCAGCCTGGGCTTTGCATCCCCAGCGGGCGGGTGCTGGGGCAGGATCCGGCCCTTAGGGCTTGTTGCTGGAAACTGAATTTGCTCCAGCTTCTGGCAAGGGCAGCCCCGGGACCCCCGGCAGCCCCCGGTTTGGGGATGGCAAAGCCTCAACGCCCCAGGAGCGACTCCGGGGGGGGGGCTGGCGGTGCCTCTGCCCCTGTGCTGGGGGGCTGACGCTGTCCCCTGCGCCAGGTGGAGGTCCTCTACGAAGACGAGCCCCTGAAGGAGTATTACACCCTGATGGACATCGCCTACATCTACCCCTGGAGGAGGGTAAGCCCAGCTGCCGACCCGTCGGCACCGGTGCCGGGGCTTGGCCGGGGGGAGAAGCCTGGAAAAGCAGTTCTTTGGGGAAAGGTTAGAGGCACTGGAAGCTTCACAACGGCAAAGCTTAAAAAAGGAAAAGTTAGAGATGGAAAAGCTTCAAAACTGAAGAACTCGAAAATTGGGAAACTTAAAAAGGGAAAAACTTTAAAATTGGAAAACTTAAAAATGGAAAAACTTAAAAATGGAAGAACTTACATTTGGAAAACAAAAATGGAAAAACTTAATAATTGGAAAACTTAAAAATGGAAAAACTTAAATTTGGAAAACTTAAAAATGGAGAAACTTAAAAATTGGAAAAACTTAAATTTTGAAAACTTAAAAATGGAAAAACTTAAAAATTGAAAAACAAAAATGGAAAAAACTTAAATTTTGAAAACTTAAAAATGGAAAAACTTAAAAATTGAAAAACAAAACCGGAAAAACTTAAATTTAATTTTGAAAACTTAAAAATGGAAAAACTTAAAAATTGGGGAAAAACTTAAAAATTGGAAAACTTAAAAATTGGAAAACTTAAAAATTGGAAAACAAAAATGGAAAGACTTAAACATGGAAAAACTTAAAAATGGGAAAACAGAAATGGCAAAACTTAAAATTGAAAAACTTAAAAATGGAACAATTCAAGATTTGAAAATATTAATTGAAAAGCTTAACAACTGGGAGACCTTAGAAAGGGGGGCACCTCAAATAAACCCCGGGTGCCCCCTCCATGCAGAGGTGTTTGCTCCAGCTGGGATTTTAGGAGGTGGGGGGCTTTTCCCCCTCTTCCTGCAGGGCAGGCGGGAGGGCTGGTGGCCAGCACTGGGTGCTGCGGTGCCGTCGTGGCACGGGGTGCCATGGGGTGCCATGGGGTGCCGGTGCCATGGGTCTGCTGCCTCTCCCGCTCGCAGAACGGGCCCCTGCCGCTGAAATACCGCGTCCAACCCGCCTGCAAGCGGCTGAAGCTGTCCCAGCCGGCCCCCTCCGAGGGCACCAACACCAGCGGCGCATCCGAGTGCGAGTCGGTCAGCGACAAAGCCCACAGCCCCGCCACGCTGCCCGCCACCTCGTCCTCCCTGCCCAGCCCTGGCACCCCCTCCCACGGCTCGCCCAGCTCCACCGGCGGCAGCGGCACCGCCGGCACCGGCACTGCACTCAACGGCACCTCGAACTGCCCCCCGCTGCCCCCCGCCAGCCGGTGCCGCAAAACGACTGTCAACGGCAGCGCCGCCTCCGCCTTGACCTAAGCACCGACCACGCAGGGACTCCTGGCTGGGTTTTATATATCTATATATATTATATATATACATATATAAATATATATGTGTACATAGGGAGAAAAAAAAATTATACATACTTATTTTCTATTGATTGACCAGATTAATTTAAAATGCAAATAAGACACATAAATGTGGTTGAATATTTTTAAATGATTTTTTTTTCCTTTTTTTTTCTTTTTTTTTTTTTTTTTGTTTTTAATTTTAACTTAATGTAAGCTGCATGCCGGAGCCGGGAGCCACGCAGGCACTGCTGCCTTCCTTGCTTATTTTCCCTTTTAACGCTTTTCACTCTCCTCCCCATCCCTCTCCCCTCGCACCCACCGGGAGCGAGACGGGGCGGTGAGCGGGGACTCCCGGCTGCACAGGTAAGGGCCAAGCACAGGTAAGGGCCAAGCACAGAAGCCAAAAACTCCTGCCTCCCCAGCCCCGCCGTGCCCTGCATTATTATTTTTTTTTTTTTACTTTTTTCCGTTTATTTCAGTTTTTTTGGCCACCAGGCTAAATAACATGGTGCCTGTGGCTGGCTGGGACCACCGGTCCATTTGTTGGCATTGAGCATCGCTTGCTGGCGTTACCCCCCCCCCTCAGTTTTGCTTTGCCGTGCACATTTCTGGTTCTGTATCCCCGAGTGGTCTCTGGACAGGCAAAGCCTCACACAGACGCTTCCCTTTATGCACAGTAAGTAGGTTCCTTTTTTTTTTTAATATTTTTTCCAGCTTAAAAAAAAAAAAAATTATGCTTGCAACTTGGTGGCGAAGGGCTGGCCGGAGCAGTGGTAGGAGCACAAGCCCCGCGGAATATTGGTGTCTCCCCTCCCCGGGGCAGCACTGGGTGCCAACTCCGGGAAATTTTGTCTGGGGGCATCTAAACCATTGGGGGCTGCACTGGGTGAGTCAATGTGGGACCCAGGGGCTTCAAATTCCCCGGCAGGGGGCACGGGACACCCCCCCCCCATCACTGGCTCCCCGCTCAAACGCACGGCTTCAACACCGCGTTTCAGAGCGTTTCTTTTTCTGTTCTCCGCCCTGTCCTTCCCATCCTCTCCTCCTGCCCCCACACTGGGTTTTTAAAAAAAGAAAATAAAAAAAATAAGACTACAGTGCCTTTAGCCAGGAGGCTTCGGTGAGGGGGCGAGTGTGGGAAGGTGCTGCCGTGTTCTGGGTGGGAGCGGAGCGACACCGGCATCACCGCCTGCTCCGGGGAAAGGGACCAACTTTCTACACTGTCAAAAAAAAAAAAAAAAAAAAAAATTAAAAAAAAAAGCACATGAGCCCCAGGGAGCGCAGAACCCAGGGGTTTCTCTCCTGCCCTTGCTGGGGAGGGGGATGAATGACAAAAAAAAAAGCAAGTGCCTGCAGCGCCTGGCCGGCACCCCACGGCCAGGCTGCGGCCGCCCGGCACGGCACGGGGCGAACCAAAGGAAGGCGGCACGGGAATCGTATGACCAGCCCGACTCCAAAGGTCAGGAAACGTGGGATGTTGTTATTGTAATTATTTTTTTTTAATTTTTAATTCTTTGTTTTGAAGTACTGCATCCCCATCACGGATGTGACAGCGGCACCTTTGCTACAGCACAGCCCTGGCCGATGGGGTCCAGGGGGGTCCCCTCTTCTTTGCGCCCCATCCCCGGGCTGCGGCTGGACGAGGGGCTCAGAGCATGTCAGGGGGCTCCATTTGTCTCGACTTTGACACCCCTTTTCTCCTTGTAAATAGGCCAGAATTAACTGAGGGAGGCAGCTGAAGTGCCTCGGTCTGGGGGTTGTGGGGGGCTCTTGGGGGGGGGCGTTTTGTTTTCTGTTTTTCCCTCTATGGTACAAACCAAATTGCTCTGTATGTTTGCATCCTGTATGACGTTTTAATGTCTTGTAATATATCCCAATATTCATATATTGTTCTCGGTTAAACATTTGTATAACTATACAGCTTTGTAAATGTAATAAATGCTGCAGACTGTCCTTCCCTTCGTCCGCTTGTCCAGGCGCCGCTGCCCGGGTCCCTCCGTCCCGCGCTCCGATGGGCACCCCCAGCTCCGGCAGCACAAACCGCTCCTGAAATTCCCCTTTTCCAACCAAATATTTTCTTCCCCAGCCATCCCTGAGCTTTGTTATCCTTGGCAGGGCCCCAGCGGGGCAGAAGGCAAAACTGCTGCCCCCGTGGGGGGGTGAGGTTGGTTTTCTGCAGCTGGTGGCAACCCTCAGTGCTCGGTAATTAACGTTAATTGGGTGGGAGCTGAGCATCTCATCCCCGCTGCGGTACCCAAGGCTGAGCATCCCTGCGGTCCCGAGCTGTGGTACCCAAGGCTGAGCATCCCTGCGGTCCCGAGCTGCCGGTGGGCTCCATCGTTGTGGGGTGCAGCCGTGTCAGGGCTGGGGGGGGGGGGGCTGTGCCCCCTGCACAGCCTCCTCCTTGTGGGTGCCATCACAGTAAGGGGGGGAGCGGGTGCGCTTGCACCCACAGAGCCAGACTGTGCCCCCCTCCTCCGGGGTGAAGCGCAGGGGGGAGACCCCCGGGGCTGCTTTCTTGTGGGCGCCGTCACAGAAGGGCTGCAAAGCAAACGGGGAGGTAAAGCGGGGAGTGGGGGGGTGGGATTTGGGGGTGGCCGGCTGGCCCGGGGGCCGCGCAGCTGCTCCCCACCGGGTATCAAACGGGGGGACCACGACCACCCCCCCATCCCCACGGCTGCACACCCGTGATGCAGCGCAGCCCCCGGGAATTGCGGGAGCTGCCGGGGGGGGGGGGAGGGCAGCAGCAGCTCCTGCCCACCCAGCCCCCCCGGGCCCGGGCCTGCCCGTGCCCCCCCGCCCCCCGGAGCCCCCCCAGCCCCACCTGGCTCTTGCTGTGCCCGCAGGCGCACCAGGCGTATCTCTTCCCCGCCTTCAGCTCCACCGGGAACGGCTGCGCGGCGGCGCCCACCGGCCGCGGGGGGGCCGAGCAGGGGCGCACGGGGGGGGCGGGGAACAGGGCCGGGGTGCCCATCCCCCCCCGGCGGCCCCCGGCGCCCCCCGCCGCTCTCACCAGTGACACAAGCGCGACCGGCCTCAACAGCATCGCGGCCTCGGTCACCTCCCCCCGACGGTCACCTCTCCCCCCCCCGGGCTCCTCCCCCCCGGTCACCTCCCCCCCGGCTCCTCCCACCCCCGGTCACCTCCCACCCCGGCTCTTCCCACCCCCGGTCACCTCCCCTCCGGCTCCTCCCACCCCCGGCTCCTCCCACCCCCGGTCACCTCCCACCCCGGCTCCTCCCACCCCCTCAGCCCCTCCCCCCGCCCCGTCGGAAGAGCCGGGCCCGTCCCGGCGGAGCTCCCCCGCCCGCTGCACAAAGCTTCCCCCTGGCACCGGGACCCCCCCGGGCGCTCTGGGCCGCCTCCCATCCCCCTCCCCCCGCGGGGTTTGGGGGTTCGCCCACCCCCCCCAGAGTTGCAGGCGGAGGGGGGGGGTCCCTCTGCTTTGCCAAATGCTCTGCCGCTTCCCTGGAAATTAATTTTTTAAGGATCAAAGGGTTGGGGACGCACCCCCCCGCCCCCCCCTTTCTTTTTATAAACGTTTATCTACGGGGGAAACTTCGCTTTCCTGCACGCGGAGCTGGTGAAGCTCTGCAGAGGGCGGCACGTGCCGGGGGGGCGCCACCATCCCACCCGGGGTCGCGGTCCCCAGCCCCGCTGCGTCCTGCGGGGGGGGGATGCCCACGGCCTCCACCTGCCATCCCTCCACCCCACCACCCCCCACTCCGCCATCCGCCATCCCTCATCCCGCCACCCCACCACCCCGCCAGCCCCCACCCCACCACCCTGCCATCCCACCACCCCCCATTCCTCCATCCCCCATCCCCCACCCCGGGGCACTGGGAGCCAGGGCCCATCCAGGCGCCACCTGTCACCCTTTCAGAGGTGTTAACCCCATGTCCAAGCCAAAACCATTTTATTTTCCTTCCTAAATCACCCCCCACCCCGGCACCAAGGGCCCTTCTCCCCACTGCCATCCCCAGGGCCGGGGCAGACCCCCCCCTCCAGCCAGCGACCCCCAAACCTGGACCCCCCCAGTTCAATGCCGAGGAGGTGGCACATTCTCCGTTTAACACCGCTCGCTTGGCAGCCCAGCTGGGGGTCTACCAGATCACTGGATCGCTTGGGATCCACTGCCCTGGAGGTTTGCCAGATCACTGGATTGCTTGGGATCTCCTGCCCTGGGGATCTGCCAGATCACTGGATTGCTTGGGATCTCCTGCCCTGGGGATCTGCCAGATCACCGGATTGCTTGGGATCCACTGCCCACCGGTAACCTCACCGCTCCATGGATCACGGAGCTCTGCTGAGCATCGCGCCCGTCCCACGACACCAAGGAAGCCAGAGACAGAAGGGGATCTTTTGAACCTACTTTTTTTATTTTTTGGAAAACATTCTTTTAATCAAAAGGACGAGGACCGACCGGGACAATTTCTCAGTCGTACAAAGAGGTGGATGGTACAAAGACGTTCCCGCGTTAAGGGGGAACAGGAGCAGTTTCCCAAGGGATCCTGCTGCCCTTGGCACCTGAATTGGAGTTTGTCCCTAGGAAATTACAAGGAGGAGCATCTTCCCCTCGAGCCCCCCCGCAGCGAGCACGGAGCAGATGTACAAACAGGTAAGAAAGTCTGTACATTCCAGGCTACAAACCTGCCCACGCAGTTTTCAAATAAAACCCTTTTCTTAGGGAAAAAAAAAAAAACAAACAACCAAACCACACACGCCCCATACATATATCTGCTTATATGTTTATGTTCTTGTATTTGCAACTCGCCACTTCTCTCCCTGCTCTCTTGTTTCCAGGGGTCCCTCTGGCCCGCTCGAGACCGGCTGCACCGTGAGGAGCCCTTGTCACTCCCAGGATGCGCTGAAATCCCTGTGAAATCCAGGCTGGACACGGGCAGGGGCCGTGCTGAGCAGGGATGGAGCTCTGCATCTTCCCAGCTTTCCCAAGCAGCAGAACCAGCTACCGAGATGCAGGAACGCACCCGGCCGTGCCTACGCGGGGACCCGTCTGCAGCCCATCATTTAGTTCGGTGCCCCCCCAGAACCTGGGTCACCCCCCCAGATCCTGGGCCACCCCCCCTCCTGCTCACTCCAGCTTTTAGGTCTGCAAACCCTGGTTAAACCGTCCGCAGAGGCTCCCTGCTGCCCAGGCAGGTGCTAAAACGTCGCATTTACTGCTTTAAAATAAAAATATAAACCAGGCCCTGGGGGGGGGGGTGTCTGTGCTTCACCCCTCAGTTGCAATGTCACACGGAATTTGGAGCGTGGTCACAGATCAGCGCTGCCGGGCAGGATCCTGAGGACTTTTCAGAGTTAAAATGATCCTTGTGAACTAAACACGAGTTTTTCCGTTTTCGTCCTTTGAAAACATTGGTAGCACGAGCCAATTTCTTCAAATTCTGATAGATTTTTGAAAGATCAACTGAAAAAAAGCCCATGTAGAGCTTCCCTCCTGCCACCAGGCCAGCGTTGCTCCAGCTGGAGCAGCGGGTTTGCGGCAGGGAGCTGGGGGGGGGGGGCATTCAGGCAGAGCAGCCCCCCCATGCACACCAAGGGGACAAGGGATAAATGGAGCCAGGTGGATTGGGCTGAGCCTGAACCAAACCCTCCCTCCCAGCACGACCTCACCAAAGGTCTCCGCAGCCAAAAAAAAATCCCTGCAGCACCGCTGCTCCCACCCATCGCCCCCGTTTGTGCTCCGCAGCTCCCACCACCACCATGCCCCGGTGCTGGTGTCCGGAGCCGGGCAGCAATGGGCTGTGAGGGGATTTTCCATGCGAGGATCCTCACGCAAAACCCACGGAGCTGAAGGAAAGGCTCCACCTGCCCTCCCTGCCCCAGCCAGCAGCAATTGCACCGAGAGCCACAGTGACCGGCACCGCCAGAAGGACCAGAAGGGCTGTTGCAGCATCCCGTGGTCCCAAGGAGCTTCTCGGCACGATTGAAGCCACATGGGACACCCAGGAGCTCCTGCTTCCCACTGCGGGGTACCACAGAGCTGGGGTCCCTTTTCTGGTTGTGTGTGGGGGGGAAGAACAAAGTGCAGGGGACTGGGCGCCCAAGCAAATGAGTCCTCTCTGCGCCTCTGCTTCCCCATCCGGAAAATGGGAGAAGCAAGGACACCTCTGGATTGCAGTTTCAGACCTGCTGCTGCAAAGTTACTATTAGAATTATTGCTACTTCACCCTTTCCTGCAAAGGTGACATCCACAGCCTTTATGACAACTCCATTTCTTAGACTAAATGCACGAAGGAGAGGCACCAGGGACCCATTCAGCTCCCCGCCTCAAGGCTGTTTTGATCACAGGCACTTGATTATTTTTACTTATGTGGGTTTAAGAAACCGCACAGCACAGCATAGACCAAGGGCAACGGTAAATAACAGAGCAGCACGAGCTGCCAGCTCTGACGGACTGGCTGGGCTGGAAAAGAGCCCTTGGAAAACCACTTCGGGCACAGGGCTGCCTGCTCAGCCCCTGCCCAGCTGGGACCTGGCCGGTGCCTTTACCAGCAAACACAAACCAGAGCAAAGCCCTTGTCACCACCTGGAGAAGGGCGTGCAAACAAACCCGGCTTTACCATGCAAGGGTTTTGGAGCGACCGGCACTGCTGCTCGTGCGCAGGCGGCACCCGGTGCAAGCTGTGGTGATGCTGTCCCTCAGTGAGGTCTTTGGTGATGCTGTCCCTCAGCGAGGTCTTGGGGACAGGTGGGACACTTCAGACCAAGGGAAGCCCCCAGGCCGGTGTCCCTTTCCCCGGTTCTCCTCTGCAGCAGGAAAGTGTCCGCGTCCTAGAGCTGATCTGCCGGTCACGCCAAACAACAGCCGCCTGTTCTGAGCTCCCCGGGGATCTGCTCCACCACCGCAGGGGGCTGGATCCCCGCTTGCTTCAGACATCTCAGTCACCTCTCACCCTGCCAGCTAGCCTGAACATTTTACCCCCAAGAGAATGACACCATCTGCTTGGTATTTCTTCTCTGGAGTCTTCTACTGAGCACGTGAGAAGATCTCGTCTATGTCTGTATTGTCTTTGGTACAGAGCCAAGGGGCTCAAGCCATCTGCATCCCTGCAGCCTGCGGGGACGGGGACGGAGCCTGAACCAGCCCCGTCCCACTGGGGTTCGTGGCTAGCACACGTGCCAGTGTGGAACCAGAGAGAAAACCAGGGCCCTGCACAGCCCAGTAAGCACCAGTGCCGGGGGAGCCCCTGTCCATTCAACAGCTGCACCCAGGGGACACTGGTGACCAGTTGGGAGAGACCTGGAAGGCAGCACGTCAGGTCTGAGGGCTGCGGAAGAGGAGGGCTCTGCGCAGGATTGCTCGGACGGCACGTTTCGTGCACCTGCTACAGATGTTTCTCCCGTTATCCTGGTCCGAGAAGACGCCACGACCTGCTCATCAGGCACAAAACCACTGAACGCGGCTCAGCACCTTCCCCTCGTCGTCCTTCCAGTCTCCATCCACGCGAAACAGGAACAGACACGCTACCGAGAGCCGAGCCGTAGCAAGAGGAGAACCACGCCAGAACCGTGCCAGCGGTACCTGCCTTTTTCATGTTTCAGGGCTCCAAGAAAGGCAGCAGAGCTGGACCCAAGACCCTGGCGCTCCACAGCATCCCCTGCTCCTCCCTGCCAGCCTGTGCCGCAGTGCCGACCGCCAACAGACACTTGCAGCTCCCAGCTACCGCAGAGCGCGCCCGAGCCCTCGGCACCAGGCACCAACCCCCCTGCCCCTTCCAAAAACCAGCTGCAAGTTTCCCCCAACGACCCCGAGCACCCGATGACCTGACTCTGCAAGGGCCGCCCTCGCCTGCCAAACTCTGTCTCCTCTGAATGACCCTTTAACTGACCAAAATCAACTTGTCGAGATAAAACCGTCAACTCCTGGGTCTCCAGTTCACTCTGCGCTCCCCTCCTGGCAGATCTTGGGCTGTTTGGGGAAACCTGGGCAAATTCTTTGGCCTCCGATTTTCCCCCGCCCCGGGGCGGCAGCGCTGACTGTTGGTCCATGAGAGAGAAAAGCACTTGTGGGAGAATCAGGTGCCGGGGGAGAATTTCAAGGAGCCCTGTGAACCCAGAGGGCAAACAGGGTCCACCTCGCTGATGGGCTGTGACTGAGGGAAAAAAAAAAAGGGTCGGTAAAACCAGCTTCTGAGGAAGAAGCAGGAGGAGACGGCGGAACCCTGGAGCCTGTGGGCTAAAAGACAGAAAATTACGCAGTTTTGGAACGAGACCCACGCAAGTGCCCAGCCAGATCGAACTGCGGAGCCTGGAGCGGGAGTTGGTTTTCTCCAGAGCAGGACACGTTTCCAAACCAGATTTTCTGCAGAGACCTCATCCCCCAGCTATGCAGGGCTGTCTGGGGCGGGGGGGGAAACCAGAACAAAGCAGGACCAGCACGAGTCCTTCCCTTTTCCATTGAGGAGAAACAAACTCTTGGGAGAGGGGAGGCCGGAGGAGCCGGCTGGAAGGCTGAAAAGGTCGGTGAGTTCGGTTTTGGGCAGCTCTGCGGATCAGCAGGGGCTAGGGCTCTTCTCTGGGGGGAACAGCCACCAACGGGTCCTCGCTTGCCCTGGCCCCCCTTCGCCCCCCAGGTGCCAAGGAAGGGGCCAGGCTGAGAACATCGCCCTGGGATGCATCGCTGCCTGGGACGGCGCCACGCGCGCCCTGCAGACAACGGGACCTCAGCACATACGCAGGAAGGTAATCACACAGCCCCTACTCTCCTGGACATTTTGAAAGCCTAGCTGTATTAAAAAAGTCTTTGATATTAATATTAATATCATTTATTATAATAAAGAACAGTCAAGCAGCGTGAAAAAAATATATCTTAGCTACATTACCTTAAATTGCCAAAAATATACACATTTTTCTCTTTTATTTAATTAAAAAAAATCAAAACGAAAAAGACACATGCAACATACTAAATGAGACATTAGCATCAAAACGGGTAAAGAAACATACCCCAGTGCAACTGAAACACAGATAATCTTTAGCTTTTTTTTTTTTTTTTTTTTTTTTTTCCTCATTCCCCTGCTCTCCCTCTTTTTCACAGAGATACAAATTTTTAATCTCGACCTTCCAGCAGTGCCCCCTTCTCCTCCCCTCAATCTGCCAAAGGGACCTTTGGCTCTAGGACAGGTTGAGGAGATCGGAGAAGGAGCACGGTTCAAAGGGACCGGGCGCCTTTGGAAGAGGTCAGAGAAATGTGTAAGTGCTCTATGTCTCTTCCCCTACTCGTCCTTGTCCCCCCCTGCTCCGGAGAGCCCCGGAGAGCGGACGGGCTTCATGCTCCAACTACTGCCACCAACAAAAATCAATGGCGTGGCCAGCACAGAGCAGGGGGAACCAGGGATGCAGCGTACCCCAGCCCTCCCTGCTTTGAACAGCGATCCTGCCGACAAAACTAAGTCCTTGAATTCTGATTTCCAACCTCTCCTGACGCGTGGGCTCCCAAATATTTTTCCCAGTAGCAGTGCGGAGCCCTGTACAGCACATTTCAGCCTCCTGACTGCAAACTCACCGTTACGTACCTCTCACCGACCCCCTGCAAGGTTTCTGTCATTGCCCAAGGATTTTGGGCACCACCACACTGATCTGAGCATGGGGTTTGTTTCTCCTGGAAGACAACGCTCCTAAGGGATAGATACCTGCTAACCAGCCTTCCCTCCTTCCCCTCCCCTCTCTTCCTGGTACTGGCATGTTTCTAATTCCAGGGCGTGAAATGTGGTTAAATTGTGGAAGAGTTTGCCCAGGTCTGGGCAGGCTGTCACCCCTTGTGGTTACGGACTGGTCTGCTGGCCATGCTGATGGTCTCTTAAAGAGTTCAAAAAAAAAAAAAAAAGAAAAAAAAAGAAAAAAAAGGAAAACAATAACAGAAAAAAATCAAACCCCAGACAAACGCAGCTGGGCAAGCAGCCGGCAAAGACCACCTTTGCACATTTAACAGCCACTGTTTTACCCCTGACACTTCTGTCCATCACCTTGCTGCCCCCAACCCAGGGATAAGGAACGCTTGTTCCCAGCACCCAAGGACCTGCTGCTGGCCAGAGGGCGGTAGGTACAGCCTTTACGGGGCACCACACACACAAACGGGGCACTTCAGGGCTGGATTTAGTGTGGCAGCCCCGAAACAGCCGTTCGGCGTGTTGCTCTCGTGCCCAACGCTCCTCAGATGCAAAGGGGGCAGCAAGGAGGGACCCCCGCTGCAGAAAAGAGACCCCACACGGAGCAGAGGGTTTGGGTGGCACCTCTGCTCGCAGAGGGGAGCGGGAGCACCACAGCTGGGGTGGGGGGGAGGCGGGGGAGAAAATGAAGTGGGAGGAAAAAAAAAAAAGTGCAAGCACACAATTGTGCCAAGAGCAATTTCGGGGACAGGGAGGCAAAATGAGTCAAAGCGGAAAGATCTCGGTTCAGAGTAAGTCCCAGGTGGATGGAAGGTGGCACCGCTCAGCCCGTGCCCTCCTCGGGGGGCGGCTGGGGACAGGGGACGTGTCAGCAAGAGCCACGTTCGGTGCTTCTCTCTAGGCTGTGCTGCAGAGGCTGCAAAAAAGGGACTTCCCCCCCCCCCCCCCATATTTCTACTTGTAGCTGCCATCTCCATCTTTCCAATAGCTTCTTAACCTTGTTAAAACATTAGCTTTTCTTTATAAAAAAAATTATATATATATATAATATATATATATTTCTGAGCAGACAGCAGTGTTCTGCCCAGTTCACAGAACTGGAGGCTGAAATCAGAAAGGTATTTTCTCTCCTTTTAGCCTTATTCAACCATTGTGGTGACAATCTTCCAAACAAACAAAACCAAACCAAAAGAAATAAAATAAAATAAAATGGAAAAAAGATATTTAGCAGATGAGTTTTGCCTATAACAAGCTTTTCTAGTACTATCAGCACAGACCCACTGCTGACAAATTTGAATAGTGCAAACTAGTGTAAGAGGCAGTGGGAATGTGCTGAAAAATATCCGTTAAGGTCTGACAGCTTTTTTTTTTTTTCTGCTTTTTTTTTCTTTTTTAAGACCCTCAGAGTTGCTATTAGCTGGAGTCTTCCCGCCTGCCCCCAGAAGCTCTGGATTTAACCAGGGGATGAGGAAAAGAAGGGGCATTTGTACGTTTGACGTAGATGTTCCCCTTCCCCCGGAGCTGCCCCACCTGTCCTTCAATCAATCCATCGCATCCAAGCTCAGAGGAAGCAGATTTCTTTGCTGAGGTTCCAGGCTGCAAGACGGAGTTAAGGTCAAAAGGTGGAAAAACAACGAAGGGTCCAATGTCCTAGCTCAGGAGACTGGTCATTGTCCCATTGCTTGGAGATCCCTTTTCACAAGTGCCCAAGACCAGTGGAAGAACGTGGTTTTGCCAAACCGGAGCGATTTGCGGTGGGTAAGAAAGAACAGGGACCAGATCTGGGACTCTCTCTTCCCCACACACATTCCTACCTCCCAGCTCAGCCCTGGGAAACAGCTGCCGGGTTCAAATGCACCCCCTGAAGCTGGCTAACAACAGGGGTAATGCTAGCTACAGCCCCTTTTTGCAAGCTGGAATTTTAG
Organism: Falco punctatus; assembly: GCF_963210335.1. Classification (NCBI taxonomy): domain Eukaryota; kingdom Metazoa; phylum Chordata; class Aves; order Falconiformes; family Falconidae; genus Falco; species Falco punctatus. The sequence goes on along the minus strand of NC_137599.1, from coordinate 2,110,668 downwards.
CCTTTGGAAATCTTGGAAGGAAAGAGTGAGAGATGGCACAAGGAGCAGGAGTGTGCTTTTCACGTGAAAAGTACAGCACCGAACCGACAGCAGCTGGCAGAGCAGATGTGGCAACGTCCTTGACAGAAGTAGGTGGCTTTCACCTCCTCCCCCAGCACCGGTCCTTACCCATCGCTCCACCACTCATGTCTTTTCAGGCTGGGTTTGGATCCAGCTGAGGTGTCGGGGCTTCGTACGATGGCTATAGAAAGAAGAGCATCCCAAGAGCCCAGCAGATGAAAAGCAGGTGAGAAATCTCAGCTACAGGACTTCTTCTTAACCTCCCCATCTGGACGAAGCAGACCACGTAGGCACTGCCACCACGTCCCACTTCCCCAGCTGTGTCACATCCCATGCTGCCTCCGAGGGCACTGCCAGATTCCTCGGCACCGTGCAGAAAGGAGCCCTCAGCAGAGGGGCCTCCCTCCACCAAGGTCTTGGCCAAGGATGCTCGATGGTCTCTAGCGCCTTGGCCTGGGGGGCTACACACACGTCAACACGCTCGAGACTGGCAGGCATCTGGTGGTAACTCACTCCTCCAGCCTGCGTGGAAACACAGCTTCGCTTTGAGCATGTGTGGCACGGACCAGGGTGGCAGGCAGCCCCCCACCTTCACTCCTCGCGATACCAGGGCTCGGTCAGAGACGTACTGTCTTCCAAAGCACCTCTTGGCATTGCCCAGCGGCAGGAAATGCTTCTTGGAAGCCTTGTGCTCATTGCTCTAACAGTATCAAAGTTGACTGGAAAGCCACATTCCCCTGGCTGAGAGGAGTTGGCTGCTGGTTTGTTCGGGGTGAGGGGGGAGCTTAGCCCTTGTCCTGGGTAAGAGGAGCTCCCTTTTCATTCATGCTCTTTAAAAAACAAACAGAAAAAGAGACGCAGAGGAGACAGGTATCAGTACCGGACGGGCAGCAACCCAAGGGGGCAGAAGCAGAGAGCCCTGCTGTGCTGCGGACCTGGCCCTGCTCACCGCCACCGCTCAGGCTCCTCCGAGATCAATGGAGACACGGGAGCCCCGGGTTTCCCCTGTGCCCAGTTCAGGCCGAACTGGCCCCTCAACCCTGGCCTTTGGCTCCCAAATGTCTCCAACCAGGGCTGGACCTTCCGGGTACAGGAACAGGCCAGGGGAGGGATGGAGGAGAGATGAAAGTATCACACCATCAGTCCCTAGACACTGGGGTTCCAGTACAAGGCTGCATTACAGAGAGGCTGTAAACCTCTTCACAACCTCTGCTCTCGGGTGCAAGATTCCTCCTAAACCCTGGGTTTCAACATGCAGTCACCTTCGCGTTTCCTCACGCGGCTCCTGTAGGGCCAGCACTGCCAGGGGGACATTGTCCCATCCAAGTCTCAGGGTGAACGGAGACAAATCTATGGCCTCTCTCTGCCTTGCTCCTGCAGCAGGTCTGGCGCCTGTCTGCACGCAGACACAGAAGGGCACCTCGGGAGGCTCTGTGCCTACCCACGACCCTGCCTGGGCCCTACAGAAGTCCTTGGAGGTAGGATCAGGATGTGACTCTGGCTAGTCAGGGATGCAGCAAAGCCAGCCGAGCGTTCTGGCCCTGTTGCCTAAGCGGCGCCCTCGGTCCCCCACGTTAACTGCAGCGCAGACTGTCTCTCCCCAGGTCTGTACAGCGCCTAGCACCACGAGCTCAGTGGGGTTAGGGTAGTGCTAGCAGCATACGCACCGTTCCTTTCGGGGTGTTGCCATCAGCCTGCAGGTTGAGAAACGGGTTAGTCTGTGCTGTAAGGACGGGAGGGATGCCTGTCCCCGAAGCCAGGAGGCTGTTCCCAGGAGCGTTGAGCGGTGGGGTGGCCTGGGGGGCCATGAGGGCATTGCTAGGGTTGAGCTGCTGCGGGGAGAGGGAGGCCATGAGGGAGCTGCTGCTGGGGGGCGGCTGAGGGGCCGAGGTCATCAGGGCGCTGGTGCTGGAGTGCAGGGGGGCGGAGGTGGCTGCCAGGAGGCTGGTCATGGACAGCTGGGACGAGCTTGTCATCTGCAGCCGCTGCAGCTCCCTCTTCTGCTGGATTTGCTGCATCATCTGGAACACCAGGGCCTGCTGCTCCTGCAGGGAAGGGCGAGGAAGAGAAGTCAAAGGAGGGGCAAAGGGCACAGGAAGAGGTGACACCTAACACAAAGGAGCCAGGAGCCACACGGGCACAGTCCACCCCAGGCAACGCTACTGGGGACACGGAGAAAGTCCCCTTGATCCCACCTCTACAGGCAGAGAGAGGAACAGTCTGTCCCGTGTTCATTTGCAGCCTGCGCTTAGGACCTTTCCAATCCCGTCGTTTCCTGAAGCGCAGGATTAACTAACCCTCCCTAAGGCACCTACAGGCACACAAATCTACTCAGCTCTTTCCACTCAATCGACCCATGGATTTTAAATCTGCGGCGTTCACCGTCCTGAACGTCGAGACCGGCTGCTCATTTCCTTCCCCAGCCCGTCCTGCTTCACAGCTCAGCCCTGACCCGCAGGGTCAGCGTAGGTGAGCCGGCCTCGGCCTCGGGGGGGGGGAGGGGGGGGAGGATGAGGGCCACAGCTCACCTGCACCCGGAGGGATGCCCTCGAATCCAGGCAAACTGCGGAAATCACTATAGCAACCATCGACCAATGCGGCAGGCTGAGAGCTGACATTGTGCCCGTACCCACAGGGATGCAGCTGATGACACGGTGACATCAGCTGCTGTAAAAAGCAGCCCTTTGAAATTTGCTTTTCCCGGGTTATAAATAGCCTGACCCAGAAATCTATCCAAAGCAACGGGCCAAGTTCATGGGAGACATAAACGAACACAGCTTCATTGACGGGAACTGTTAGCGCTCCCGTGCAACTCACCGCAGGGGAGGGACACCAAACAGGCTTCTGCTGGGCAAATGAATGTGGTTCTTACACACTCGGGGGCTTGTTTACCATCGATCCACGCAGCCATTCCCACAACAGCCTGGGACGGGGCTGCTGTTTTACCCAAGAGGATGCAGGCAGAGAGCCAAGATCCTCAGAACAGCTGCCTGATCCTTTTTCTGACCCCGAAGTCCTCAGCCACCCACACAGTCCCCCTGGCATCTCCAGTTCTCCGTGTCAATGTGCCCAGACACAGCTCACTTGCCTCAGGACTGAACAATTTGGTGCTTATCTCTTTCTAACCTCAAGCAGTGGCTTCAAGCGAGTTCCTCTTCTTCTGTGGGCCTCAGCACATCTGCAAGCCCAGAGACCAGGGTGCTCGCGGCAGCAGGAGCAGACACGATTTGCATTCAAAGATGGCTGGAGGAGGTAACAGCACTCCCGATTTTACAGTGGCTTAGCGTTACCATGTTCTCACACCCTCAGGATGTGGGAAACGCAGATTAAATTTTTTCCTTTGTACAAAGAAGTTCAAATCTCCATCTCCTCTCCTCCAGGAGGTGCCGCACCTTCCTGCCTAAAGCCTTTCTCCTCACTCCACCCACAGCAGCCGGGAACCACGGAAAAGGCACATGGCTCTGCAGCCCTGTGGGCAGGGGATTCATGTGAAGGAGCGAGCCCGGTGTGTTTTGGTCTCTGCTCCGAGGCTTTCCCATTAAACAGTTCATCAGATAAAAGGTGCCAGCAGGCACACTTACCGGATTAAGCGGCTGGGAAGTTAGGAGCTGCTGAAGCTGTTGGAGCTGCTGTTCGTGTTGGTGCAAGACGTGCCGCTGCTGCTCTGTCAGGGGACTCAGGCTGGGCATGCTGCACGGGGAGCAGGGCAGGGAATGTCAGCACAGCCCGTCTTGGTCCTGCATGCACAGGGCCTCCCTCCCTCCCTCCCGGTGCTAGGCTTCTGCTGGAGAGGGCAGGGCTGTCCCCGCAGGCTCCCCATCCTCACCTGCTCAGGCTGGTGGAGAGCTGCAAGGTCGGAGGCCCGCTCGCCTGCGTCAGCGCGCTTGGAGGCTGGGCGGCCTGAGCTCCGTTCAGATTCCCCAGGATCCCGTTGATGGGCATCTGCTGGCCTCCTGCCAGGGTCCCCATCAGGCCGTCCACCATGGGCACCGTGGAGAGGCTGTGGCTGGCAGTGGTGCCTCCCCCCAGCCCGCTGCCTGCCACCCTGGCCAGGCCATTCACCTGCTGCACCCCGGGCAGGGGTAGCGAGGCAGGACTCTGCTGCAGCATGGGCAGGGGCGGAGGAGTGCTGTGGAAGGACAGGGAAGAGCTGCTCCTGCTGGGGCAACCTGAATGAGGGTCCTGGGGGAGAAACGGACATAAGAGCATCGGACTTGGGGCAGCTTGTGAAAGGTCAGCTCAGCTCTGAGGGTGCTTTGGGCAGGAGCTGGAGGTGGGAAGAGGGACTGTAAGTGCAAGTGCAGGTGTACGCTCAGAGGGGTCCCAGAACTCAGCCAGGCTTTGCTGGATGTCTAGAAGTGCAGCCAGAATAACCTAGAAGCATTCTCATCTCACGCTCGCAGACTCAGCTGCTCTACTCAGACCCTCAGCACTGAGATGAACTGAAGAACGGGAACTCCAGGGAACGAAACCTGATTTCTGGGCCTGGACTACAAAGCTTTAGGAGCTGGCTATCAAGTCACGAGTACTGGGACTGCACTGCTCTGTTCCCTCCCCAAGTCCCTTCCCCAGCTGGCTGGCGGATGCGGTGGCCAGTGTACCTCAGAGGAAGTGGAGAGCGAGTTCTCGATCCCGAAGCTGTTCTTGCACGGGGGGCTCTTGCTGATGCTCAGGGAATCGTTGTTGCAGACTGTACAGAGGAAAGAAGTAAGGATGCAGAGTCAGGGGTGGAGCCTGATGTTGCCACAGCAATAGCAGGGGACAGTGCATACTGCCAGTGGCTACAGAGAGATAAATGGGTCAGATCCTCCCCACTGTGACCCCCTCCTGCCCACCCCAGGGCACCACCATGAAAGGGCGCAGGGCGATGCATCCCACCGGTCCCCTCACCGTTGGGAGGCAGGATGTACTGGGCCTGGCTGCCTGAGCCGTTGCTGCTGGTCACCACGGGGAAAGGGACGGAGAGCTGGACATTGAGGAGCTGCAAACGCTCCTTCTTGGCTGTCAGTGTCATGATCTGCTCCTGGAGCCGCTGATTCTCCTTCTGCAGCGAGTGCAGGGCTTTGAGCATTTCTACAACTGCAGGGAACGGAAGGAGGGGAAGAGGGACAGGGTTGGAGGAGAGAATGGGGGATGGAGGAAAGAGGAGAAGGGGATCCACAGGAGGTACCACAATCAGACCACACTGGGGATGGAGACTGGCCCCAGGTCACAGTCCCGCTGCCAGCTACTCCCCCACTGCACAGACTAGTGCTTTGTACCCCACCCGGCTCCTTTGCCTGTGGGCAAAATCCCAGCTGGCTCCCAAAGAAACATGCACAAGGACCTCTTCCCACAGCCCATGCCCCAAGTGAGCCCCAAGTGACTCACTGTTTACGCCGGCTTCCCCGTTGCCCTGCTTCTCCAGGAGCTGCTCAATGTTTGGAGTAGCCTGGGGAACATTCTCCAGCTGCCCACTGCTGCTACAGGACACCGTCTGGTCAAAGAGGGTCGGCAGGCTGCTGATGGGGGACCTGGGGAAGGGTTGGGGAGACGTCAGAGATGCTTCCCCAGTCTCCACCTGCGCTCCTCTGCTCCCTTCTCCCCACATCTCTGCCTCACACCGGGAGCGCCTGCATCCCTCCCAGCTTCAGCCTCCTCCGCTGCACGTCAGGAGAGCCCTCCGCTCCTGTTAGCAGCCCTGGCTGGTATTAAAAAGCAAACCTGCCTCGTCCCACCCCATTCCCAGCCCCAAAGAGGAGGGAAGCAGCTGGCCCTGCTTCCCCCCCCCCAGCCCCCTGGTCTTCTTCCCTTTCCTTGCTGTGTCATCCCAACGCTTCCCGGGGTACCGCCGTGCCCCCGCGGGTGCGGAGGCAGCAGGGGAGGGCTCCTGAAGGACACTCACATGGATGAGAGGCTCTCCTGGGGCGACGTCCCTCGGCAGCCAAAACTGCAGTCCTCCAGGTCCGGCTCTGGGTGGGGAGAGGGACAGAGAGGCCCCGTGTTCATAGGCGCCAGCCCCGGCAGGTGCCCCGGTGTCCCCGGGGGCGGCGCCGCCGCTCCCCGCTAGATGGCAGCACCGAGCAGCGCAGCGCCCCGCCACTGCGGAGGGCCCCGCCCGCCGGGGGAGGGGCTGGTGGCACTGCGTGTCACCTTGTGTCACACCGCCGCTGGGAGCGGGGGGGGGGGGATGTCACCCTGGCAAGGTCACCCCCGCCACCCCCCCACCCCCCACTCTCGGCAGCTGCCGGGCGAAGGGGCAACGCGGGGCCGTGGGGCGGGGGGCAGCCCCGGACCCGCGCCCCCCCCGCCCCCCAGCCGCAGAAAGCGGGTTCGCCTTCAGCTGTAAAGCTGCGGGGGTGGTTGGCGCTCTGCTGAGCCTGCGGGGATGAACCAACCCCGCACACAGCGCCGCTGCACCCCTGTGCTTCCAGGATCTTTCCCGAAACCCAGCTGGGGTCCTCCAAAGTTTCCAGATTCTCAGCTCCTTTCTAAAAAACTTCAGTGTCCAGAAGCGCCCCCCACCCCCCCCCCGGCCCCATCCCTCTGTCCCAGGGAGCTGGGACACCACAGTGCTGGCGACAGAGCCGCTGCGCGCGTGCACATGTGCGGAGATCTCCCGTCCAAAGAGTAATCAAGAAGGGAAGTATATTTATCTGCCATTTGCTTTCCACCCCCAGAGCCTGCCAGGCCATAAACACACGTTCCCCTCGCTCTGGGACATGTCAGATGTTGTGACTACAGCCTGCACCAGCTGGCTGACTTGCCCCTCCTCTTCTTCACACAATAAGAGACATTTCTTATGTGCAAGAATCCAGGAAGTCTCCTGCAGGGAACACTGTGATTTACAGTGTAATGCCCTGAGCAGGGTATTTTCTACTGCTGAGAACAAGCAAACGCAGCTGTTGTTCGGCAGCTCCTACAGACAGGTACGAGTGGGATCCTCACTCCTTCATCCCCACGGGGACATCCTTCTGACCATCAATTACAACCGGTCCACCCCTCTGGGGAGAAGCCACTGCTTTCTGGAGGTGACCAGTGGTTGCCAGTCAACAGCAGTCTCCCAGTATAAGATGCCACGTGGAGACAAATCTTGATTTCAGGGAACACCACAAGGCATGAAATCTTCCTAAGTTCTCCAACCAGGATCAAGCTACCAGAAGGCTGGGAACGGTCAGACCACAGCACTGCTTCTCAGCATCGTTTCCACCCAAAGACCACCTAAACCCTTTGAAAAACATTCGCAGCCCACCGTGTGCAGCTCTGCCGCAACCGTTTGAACTTGCAACCCAATCAACATTCAGTTAAGCTTTGACCGCCTGCTTGTTACCCTCACGTTGTTCGCCTGCAGCCCAGGGAGACTGCGCACATCTATACAATTCTGGCTTTTTGAAACAGTACCAGGCTCCGTATTCAATTATCTCCTGGCCAACACCACCCTGTTGTCTACAGAACGGGGAGACGACTGAGTTATCACACAGAGACAGCACTTTCCAAGGCAGCAAGTATGAAAAAAAGAGGCTTGAAGACAACTAGAGAAGATAAATACATTTGGTCTGTCATCATAATGAGGCAGGATCCAGGACAAGCTGTGGGAGGAAGAACTAGACAGTAGCCAAGGGAGTGGGAAGATAAGAATCAGACTTTTCGTACTGCCAAAGGCACCCTGGTATCAACCTGCATCAGTGATAACAGTTTCTCAGTTCCCCCACCTGTAAGACAGGGTAACACCATTTCCCTGGATCACGTTAAAATTGTGAAAAGCTCAAATATTACTGCAATGAAAGCTATGTCTCCATGGGATCTGTCTACACAGACACTCTCAGGAAAAGTAATCTGAATTACAGAAAAGGCAGGATTACTTAAAACTTCACAACGCCCCGTTAATGACCTGGGATTAAAACAGTTACCAGGCTTTTAAGTGAAAATGGCCCCACACAGGAAGTTTAATGCATCTTAATTAATCCCCCTGGGAAAAAAAAAAAAAAAAAAAAAAGTGAATTTGGCTTAACACCCTCTGGGCCACCAGCTCCAGCAGGAGATAGTGATGGACAAACCTTAAACGTGAAAAAACCCAGAAGCTGTTGTGAAGGCTGCCTGGAACCGGAAAAAAAAACCCCATGTCCTGAAGCTTAGAAGATCCCAGCCAAACAAAAAGAGCAATCTTGGAAATGGAAACTAAGGATCAAGCTTTTTTGAGCACTTTTGGATGTTGGATTTTGCCTCCATGATTCATCCATTAGTAGCCGCAGGGCTGGAACAGCACCCAGACTGCCAAGCCTCCGTGTTGTGCCTGAACCACAGGGCTATTCCTGACAGTTCACTCTCTTCCTTCCCTTGTCAGCACCTTGCCAAAATAACAGCCAAGGGGAAGTGGCAGTGGGTCATCTCTCTTGCCGATTGCCACGAGGAAAGAATAACTCTTTGAATCGTCCCATTCTTTCCTTAATTTCAGGTGACTGAATCACTCCTGACTCACAGCTCCTGTGCAACGGCCTTGACTCCCACTGGGGTCAGCGGCGCAGTTCCCTTCCCATCGCACTCAAACAGATGCAAACTGCTGTGGGGGGCACACAGACAAAATACTGCCAGGGACACACGGAGAGACAGACAGGCACCTTCCATGAGCTTGCAAAGGTCCTAAATAAGCATACGTGGTCATTCATGCTTTACATGCAGGCATGCACACTTGTTAAGGCAAGTAAGGGCACACTGGTGTCAGATTATCTGGAAAACTCAGAGCCACCTCGAACGAGGACTGTGTGTTTTAAAGTGCTTGTCACTCAGTGTGACGCTGGGCAGAGTTTCACCTCCCAGGAGTTCAGCATCCAGCATGCTGAGCTGCCAGCATTTCTGGGCTAGGGGAGCATGAGACAGTTGCACCGCTAACTGCAACATCTGAAAATCAGGAGGGTGCTTTTGTTTAACTACTGGTGCAAATCAAAAACCAGGCCCACTCTGTTTTGGGAAAAAAGAAATTGTACGATACTTCAAGTTTCCTGCTTATTAACCAGGCAATTTTCCAAGAAAAATGAATTTGCCTTGGTGGGAAAAAATGAGCCGTTTAAGTAATTCAGTGTTGGCACATTCACGTTTGGAAGTTGAAAACAGTAGATTTTGTTGCATTCATGACAAAGCCAAAGGGGAAGGGCAGAAAGTAACTCAAAACAGAAATGGAAGATGAAAATTAAGAGTGTGGGTTCTCTCTCATTTAAAAAGAAACACAGAAAACAAAACCCCAAGAAATACTTTTAACTAATTTTGAGCAAGCAAAAGCTCACAGTAGTTTTTGCTCGCTTTGTACAGCTTTAGTGTGTAAAACAGACAACAGCTCTCTGCGGGGAAGGACTTAATATCCTTGCACTTTTCTAGTGCACATCCAGGGACACACGTTATCCAGCGGACGCACCAGCAGATGTGCTTTTACAGGATTGCAAGCCAGCGCTTCATTAAGGCAAACACAAGCACCCCCTGCCCTGGGGAAAAAGCCACTGTCCCTCTCTCCTAGCCCCTGGCTCTCACACGCATAGGATGGGAGCAAGCAGGAAGGGCAGCTGGAGAACTATGGATGCAGTTGTCTCGACTCTTCCAGGGAGACCCCTTTGGAAGTCCAAACTCACATACCTTCTGATTCACGTACCTGCCCGGCTGCTTTCCGACTGATTTAAGAGCGGGTTGATTGATAGCCCAGATGTGAGGGGGCTTCCAAAAATATGTGAGGAAGGGAGGCTAAATGTTGAACCTGCCAGTGAGAACACCTACACGGCAAAACAAGGAGGGGTGGGGAGAGAGAAAAACGACTTCTGAAAAAGGCAAGAGGAAAGTAACTTCATTATTCCATCTCTTCCTGACTGCTGAACCCAGCTTGCTCATGAGAGAGAGTGTTAAAAATATCTCCTTGGAAGTCTCACTAGACAGTTGAAATCTTCCCAGCCCCATCTCAGAGCCAAGAGGTCTGACTGAGCCATGTTAACACGGAGGCTGTAAAACTAACTCTCTTCTCCCTGCAAAACACCTCTCACAGTGAGCTCTCGACAAAGGCCATGGCTCCGTCTCCTGGCACACGCTCAGCCCACCCAGCTGGGACGTGCGAGCCCTCCCACCAAGTTATCTGTGCTGCAGAGCAAAGGTAGGGCTGGCACTGGCGGCACGATCCAGTCGAGCAGCAGGGGATGAGCCGCACGGACACAGCACACGCCAACAGCCAGGCCTCCGCTACCTGGGCACCGTCTGTGCTCCCCTTACGGTCAAGGAAAAGCAATGTGTCCTTTTAGGTTGCAATTCCTCCCACCCCAAAAGAGGCCGCGTGGGTTGCGACACGAAATTGCCTACTTCTTTCTACTGACTCGAAGGGAAGCTGCAGTTGGCAGCTCCTCTCCAAAGTGAAGGAAGAGTAGCTGTTCCCAAGTGGAAAAAGCAACTCCTCTGTGCCCACAAACTGGCCCTGCTCTGTCCAACGATCTCCTGAACTACAGTCCCTCTCCTGGTCCTGATGTTCTTACCTGCGTGGTGGAGACCGAGGAGGAGGAAGCTGGGATGGTGCTAGCAAAGGGAGACCGGTTGAGCTGTGGGAGAGACGACGTACCCTGGTGTGCCAGCAGGCTGGAGGAGAGGGGTGTACTGCACACAGCTCGGAGCACTCCGCCCCCGTGGGAAATAGGGTCCTTGTTACTGGTGTAGATCCCTGCAAGGGGAGGAGACGTGTTAGAGAGCCACACTCCCCTCCGATGGCCTGGAAGCAGCTGGCTTTCTGCAGGGCTCCATCTCAGGAAGGGAGGGTGGCACCAATGCACAGGACCAAGTATAACATGCACTTCAGCATCTCATGGCCTGGCATGCAGCAAGGGTGGCCACAATCCTTCTACCAAAAGGTAGCACCGAGTTTTCCAGCCTTGCCTCCTCCCCCCTCCTTTGCTCCTCGCACCCCAACGCAATCTTGACAGAGAAATAACAGCATATAGTGACTCACCGAAGGCACGAGTCAGTGGCAGAAGCGGGTGGTGGACTCAAGAGAGTCACACTCTCTGCTGCCCTTGCTAGCCAAGAGACCAAACTCTTCCTGAGCTAACCTGTCTGCTTCTGTGATGCCCAGGGACCACGGTGGGGCATGGACAGATACATGAGGAAGAAAGGGTGAGGAGAGAACTGCTGCTGAGGGAGGGAACCCATCTGACTTCCCCTTGGCTCATGCACACAGCAGAGACAGTGCTCAAAGCTGGGTCCTTCAGAGCCCTGCCAACATCTCTCCGCGAGAAAAGAATGGGAGAACAAACAGGCAGGAGAGCGGGGCCTGGCAGCCTCCTCCTCTTTGAAACATCCCTTTGTTGTTCCAGAGGGGAGGCAAAAAAAAAAAAAAAACTTGGCCTAAGGTTGTGATTATGGAAGTTGCATCAATTCTTGCAGCTCCCCTCCTCTCTCAGGCAGCACAGACAAATGGGCCAGGGCTCCCAGGCACACACAAAATTATACCTTCCTCCCCCTCCCTCCCTTGCAATCTGACCTAAATTGGAGCATCTGCAAACAACCCACAATAGACCGATGACAAGTTCTGCTGCCAGAACAGTGTCAAACCTCAGCCCAGAGCAGCAGGCCCCTCCTCTGCCTGCTGCCTTAACCCTTTCCTGCCACATGGCCCGGCTGCCCTCATCCCTGCCAGGCCAAGGAAGAGGACTCGGGCTGGGAACAGCTGTAAGCCTCTCAGCAGAGTTAGTGGCATGCCAGTCTCCCAACATGGATGTGGTAAAATCAGGATGAGAGGTTTTGCTTTTAAAAGAGGGGTTAAACTCGGACTACTTGGGAGAGTCCCTCATTTAGGGTCAGATTGTGATTGTTGCAGTTTCATTTGTGAATATCCCTCTCTATAGCTTTGGAAATTAAGCTCTGGCTAGCTGAGGTTTTCCAGCACTTGGGCAAAAAGGGTTTGAAATGCCCCCCAGCTCAGATCTGTAGCCCAGCACCAATGATAAAGAAGCTGAGCTGGAGGAGATTCTAGGATGAAGGCCAAGATGGGAAGGGGAGACCCAGATGTGGATTTTTATAGCTCCTGGGACTAAATTAAAGGGACTGGACTCTGTGCAGACAGGTCCAGACACCAGCCAAATGTGATGAAAAAGACAGCACAGCTGGGAGGAACCATGCACACCTGGAGCCCTAAGGGGGAACATACCTGAACCCAGCAGCGGTGACTCCATGCTGAGGCTGGGCAGATTCCCCGTGTGGCTGAAGGACCGTGAAGAGCTGCCGATGCTGGAGCTAACAAGGGAGCCCCCGGAGAAGGGTGACGAGGAAGTTGACGTGGACCCAGCCAGCTGGGCACCCAAAATCTCTTTGCTTTTGCCCCCTTTTGGCCTTCCGGGCCCATGCTTGTTTTTCTTGCTACCCTTGTGCTTCTTCTCCTTCAGCACCTCTCCCTCCTCCATGCTGAGGGATGGCATGCGCTTGTGGCTGCTGCTGCCTCCGCTGGTTCCGCTGGTCCCCACCGAAGGACCGCTGACAGGGTTCGAGGCCTTATAGTCCACGGGGGAAGCATCACGGCCTCTCTGCTGGCTCACTGTGGAGGTGGAGAAGCGCATGATAGACCCAAAGCCCGAGAAGATCACCTTCTGCTCAAAGATGTCCCCCTTCTGGCCTTCATACAGAGGGGAGCAGTGGGAAGAAGAAGAGGAAGAGACAGGCTTCCGATACTTCTCGTCGTCCTGCTCAAGCTTGGGGAATGTCACAAAGTCCTGGGAGCACTGCAAGTTGCTGCAGGAGGTACCTGGGGAAAGCAGATATAGGAAAGCTCGTGATAGCAGTGCTGCAGCCCATAAGGCAACTGGAGCACAGTCACAACACAGGTCCTCTAGCACAGGCTCGTTATGGAGCCAAAGGCTATCCCTGTCACCTCCCAGCCCATTGCTTTGATGCTCTCTAGCAAGCACGAGATGTGCACACAACCAGCAGCTTCACACCCCCCCAAAACGTGCACGTGCCTGCTCCCCCAGGCCCTGCATCACCGCTGCCCCCCCAGCCCTGCTCAGGCTCCTAGGAGATGGAACGTGCTAGCCATCAAGACAACAGCTCAAAAAAGAACTGAGCAAGGTCGGAGCAGATGGGAGCCCTGCAAGGCTTTGACTCAAAGCTCAGGGGAGCCTGGATATCAGGTTTTGGCTCGGGTCTCTCCACTAGTACTCCTTAAAACACTGCTGCAGACAGTACCACCTACGGAGAAGAGGGCAGGTGCTGCCCATATTGCCTGTGCACAGCATCCTTTCCCTCCTCCCTCCCCTCAGACATCTGGATCTGTTTTTCCTTGCAGTGCAGCAGGCCTGCACAGGAGGGGATCTGTAACACTCATCCAACTCAGTTCTTCCCTCCGTGCCTGCAGTTAGTAGCAATAAGACCTTTCCTTTTCTCTTCAAGGGGTTAAAGAAATAGCCATGAGCAAAACTTCCCAGCACTACCTGCCGAATGGGTACCTTTACAGACACAGAGGCATCAACGAGGAGCAAAGCAAAACATCACCCCCCCTTCTCCCCGCCTCTCTTCCTCCTCCTTCACCCCTTACCTGCAGGCTGGAAGGTCCCGCTGGATGAAGCTGAGCTGAAGCCAACCGAGCTTTTCCCGCTCCCTGTCTTTTTCCCCTTGTGGCTGCTGCCATGGCTTGAGGACTTCCTGCCTTTCACCTCCGACCTGCCGACCTCCGAGGCCTCTTTGCTCCCCTCATGGTGGCTGGTAGAGCCCTGGCAGCAGCAAACACAAAGGTGACTCAGGCCAGATGTGGCCACAGCAGGAGCTCTTTTTACCAATTTCCCCTTAAGAGAAGTAATTGCCCCCTCTGCCCACAAAGTGATGGCCAGGTCATGTTACTCAGGAGAGAAAAGCAACATTTTCTTCTACTGCTGCTTGGTGGCACCGGGCTTTATACTCTTAGGGATTATACTCATCCCATCTAACCGCAGGAAATTAAACAGGGCACAGACAGAGATTCCCTGCATCATCAGCAGAGGGGAGCACCTCAGAGGGTTATTCAGCCCAAGTAAAATCTGATTTTGGCTGTGATTCAAACATCTATTTCAGCTGCATCTCTCAGGTGTGCTGTTCTCAGCAAGGTCAATCCACCTGGGGGAACTTGCTCATCCTTGTGCCGTGGCAGGAGTTTCCCCGGGTTCCCTAAAGCAGCTCCACTGCCAGCCCAGGGCTTTCCAAATCTACTGCAGTAAATATTTCACAGTGACACTGTTAAAGCAGCATCTGCCCATGCAGCGACAGATGCTATCCAAACCCCATATAAGCCTGCAGGAGACAAGGAGAGCAAGTGGGATGAAGAGGCTGGCCAGATGCTAGGAAATCCAGGAGCCTGGGACGAGAGAGAGAAGTGTGGGAGTTTAGCAGGGGGAGAGTGGAATGAACTGAAAACCAGATCCCCCGGGGCACCCATGCTAGGATATGAAACCTTCACCTTCAAGTCACTTCAAAGCCAAACCAGATCGCTTCTTGCGAGGTATTACTGCAACCAATCAATATTATAGATATAACTCTAACGTGATGGCTACAGCCCAAAATATAACACCTGTACATTAGTGCAAACACCTTGTATTTCTTACTGAGTAGATAGAAGGAAGACACAGAGAAGCACAATACCTTTCTTACATTCCACTATCCCTGACTCCAGATGACCTCTTCTTGGGGAGAGCTAAAGAAAAAAGGGCTTGTAATGCAGACTCATGAATGCCCAGATAAAAATCTTTCCCCATTCCTCCCACATGGTTTAATCACTCTGCACAATGCAACAGCTGGCAGCCTAACACACACCAGATGTGCTGGGAATATGAAAGACAGGAGGAAGGGAGTGGTGGAAATTAGGGGGGAGAGGAGGGGGAATCTGTATTTTCTCATCACAGACTCCTGGATGTAGGAGATTAAGCCTTCTTGATTTATGAGCTCAGAGGGAGCATGAAAATCTTTCCGACTTTCCACATCTGCCTGGGGAGGGAAAGGAGAGCAGTGTCTGGGGGCTATGGGAAGTCCTGAGACTGCTCACGAAGTCGCAGGAACGAGATGGCTCATGTCTCAGCAGAAATGCAAAACCCTGAGTTTTCCTCCCATAAATTCACCTCTTCGGAGCTCCGCACAAGGTGCACGAGGCCACAGAAGGGCAGGGGGAAACCACATGAGAAGACATGTTCTAAATCCAGAGTGTCAGGAAGGGAGTGCAGGGCAAGTAATGAATTAGTGCAGGGTGGAAGAGGGAAATCTGAGCTGGCAAATAAATCTTAATTGCAAAATTAAAGGAAAAAAAAATTAAAAAAAGAAGGTAAGAGAGGCTGAGCTGGCTCAGCTGAAGGCAGTGAACGGACAGACACTCACCTGTGGGGCTGATCTGACCCCACAGACCTCCCTGAGAGACTCCCAGAGATTTTCAGAGCAGGCTTTTCCCACCTCCTGCCAAATGCTATCCCAGATATTGCTTGCCAAACAGGTCATGGCAGACAGATCTGTATGGCACTACCACAAGCCCTCCTTCCCCCCCACAAAAGGCCCTTCTCTAGCAGCCATTCCAGAGAGCCTGAATTTGGGGCAAAGGCCCAAGCATTGCAGCCGAGGAGCAAAGAGAGGGAAACTGAAACCACACAAAATCACTTCCCCTCTCTGAGCCTCTATTTCTTTCCCACTCTGCTCCATGGAGCCTGCAAGCTCTGTGTGGCAGCGGAGCCTTCCAGGAGACACACGTGGACTGCCAAGCACAACACGGCCTTGATCTGAAAGGGGAGGGGGTCTCCTATCATAATGCCAATATTAATAACAGTAATGAGAGCTGCAGTCCCATTGCCTCCCTAACGAAGGAGATTCTCCAGTGCAGGGCTGCTGCCTAGAGGGAGCAGGACTGGAGAAAGCTGCATGTCTGCCGCTTGTGCATAAACAGAGGTTTCAGTCTCTGGATCATCAGCTTTTCTCTAGCATGGAAATCCACGTGTGTGTGTGTGTGTGTGTGTGTGCAGAAACACTGATATTTTGTGTGCTGCAAACAGGTGGGGGGGGGGGGGGGGAGGGCATGCTGCAGAGGAAAAAAAAACATAGGGAACCACCGAGGAAGTGAGAGCTCTCTTCCAAAATGAGGCAGCAGCTACATTTTGAAGGTCTATTTAAAGCAACCAAGTGAAAAATGTCACCAGAATAAATCTGCTGCCCCAGCTGGAGGTGACAGTCTGATGGGGAAACTCCTGCCTCAAACCTGGAGCCAGGAGAAGTGAGACGAAGTCGCGCGGGCACCCAAGCACGGGCAGGCATGCACCTCCTCTCCCCCCCCCGCCCCCGCCCCCCCCCCCGGGCACTCGCCATCCCCCAAGGGGCTGTACCTGTTTCCTGGCCCCTCTGTGACACTGTGCAGCACCCAAGCTCTTCATTCATTAATTTATTTATGGGAAATCAGAAGAGCATCACTTTGCCTCCTGATTGGCGGGACGAGCTCCTAGAGGGAACCACTGACAAAATACAGAAGGGGTGGGGGAGGCTGGTGCCTCCGCGTCAGAAACACGGAGCAGCTTTGCCCTGGATTAAACTACTGGTGAGGGGAAGCAGGGAGGATGCGAATGAGGAACAATGCAAGGGGAGCAGGAGCTCCTCCAGCCCACGCACCACGGAGTGATGTGCTGAAACAGCCACCCAGGCAAGCTGTAAGCATCAGCTGCCTCTCCACGCCAGGTCAGACCCGTCTCCATCAGGAGCTCTGGGCACAGGCTACAGCACCTCTGCGTCTGAGCCACTCTCAGCCTTCACCATGCCCCTTCCCTCAACCTCAAGATCAGGCAGCACTGCGCTGCTGTTCTTTCTAGGTGGGGATAGGACACAGAGATGGGCTGAAGACCATCTTTTTAAGTTCCTGATGTCACTGGCAAATTCCCACTCAGGTCAGGACAAGGGATGCTAAAATGCTCAGGGATTCTTACCACAAATATCCATGCTGAGACATGCTTTGATTAAAAAGGGTAATAATCATCAGCCTTCTCCCACAAACCCCTACCCCATCGCAGTGACTGTGAATCTGCCTGAGCCAGGCGCAGTGCAGAGGTTCCCAGGATCTGTCAGCTCTAGGCCAGTCCTGGGTAGATGCCGAGAGCTCAAATAACAGTGGGAAACCTGGAAAGTCTCCCTGCCTCCGGTGGCGTCTGCAATCGTGAGCTCTTTGCTCTGCTGCGCTCCCTCTCCAGCACCTGACCAGGAGCGGGTGGGTGCGGGGAGGCCTTGGCATCTACGGTTTAGATTACAAAACCCAGAGCAAGCCAGATGTTGCAGCCCAAAACACGTAGCATGTGTGAGTGTGTGTCAACAAGTGATCATGATGTCTGCAGCTGGCAGAAGAAGGCAGCTGGGGTGGCTTGCAATCCTGCAGATTTACTGCAAGTGCAACAGAGAGTGGCAGGATGGCTCCCCAGGGGCATTTGCAGGGGGAGGGGAGAGGCAGGCTGCTTGCTGTTCGGCTGCTCACAAACCAAGAGCCCAGCACCAGGCACCAGCTACACGGAGAGATCCCGAGCACAGAAACTGCCTCCTGAATTTGTCTGGCGGTGTGTGTGATGACAGAGACGGAGCAGCCCTGGCTGCCAAGACTTACTGGTGAGACTCATTGCTCCTGCCCCGGCAAGAAACCCTCCCCTACCGCAGGCCCGCTCCATGAATGCCATCTTTCCAACAGGCTGTTCAAAAGCGTTACTGGTTGGCAGCATTTTGGTAGTTTTGGATAGACCACGTGAAATAGCCAGAAACTCTGACCCAGAGGGGATGTTTTCTGCCTCCTTCCCACTCCCCCAAAAGTCTGTAGGAGCTCCAGGTAGCCAGCATGACAATGAATGAGAGCCTATATCCAGCACAAATTCACTCTCTACAATCCCCCCCAATCCACCCAAAAGCTCTGGAGCCCCACTGGGGGATTTTCACCAGGTCAGCTGCTCCGCCGGCTCTCTGGCAGGAATACCTCTGTGCCCCACGAGCAAAGTCTCCTGCCCCTCTTCAAGAGCGATGAGAATTGCATCGCCCAAAGACACTTTTCAGAGGCAGGAGATGAGCTCGGAAGAGGTATTATGAAGAGTCATTTGCATGCTGTGAATTCACACCCTAGTTTCACTTTCCGGTGTAGATGGGAGCTGAGGCCACCACTGTGTTTTCAGTATGTTTATCCGCTAAACCGGAGTGAGGCAGTGAGAGCTTGTCACTGCACAGACAGGACACAGAGGACTGGCAGAGTCCAAGTGTCAGATATTAATGGTGTTCAGATTCCTAGGAGATGCAGGGAAGCACTCAGTAAGATGTTAAAAAATCTGGCAGAAGTCAGAGGTCTAGCACAATTGATTTCCAGAGGAAGACTGAAACCACATCAAAGGATCCTCTTCATAACTAAATGGTTCAAGAGGGGAGCACATGGTGGACTATATATTAGGTGAAAATTGGAACTGAAAAAATAAATCTGGATTGCAAAATTAAAGAAAAATGTGAAGCCAGAGGCCAGGCTGCCTGAGGGAACAAGGAAGTAGAATATACCACCGTTCCTCCAAAACAACAAAATATAGTTACAGTGCTGTCAGCCTAACGTGGTGAAGTAGCTTAAAAAGTGCTACTATAGAGAACTATAGCTCTCAAAATCCATTTTTAAAGGGTTGCTGAAAGTTCCAGAGGACTTTGGTGGCAACATCAGATGCTGGGGCTCAGATGTCTGTTGCCCCAGGCTCCATTTAGGCTAAGCAAACTGGGTGCAGACTGGAGCATGGCTTCAGGTACTAGTAACACCTCGCCCCGGCCTGGTGGCTGGTGCCACGCTACGGTCTGCCCACAGCCCCGGTGCCCAAGGGGCAAACAGTGCCAGGACCCTTCTGCTGATTCGCCTGACTCATGCTCCTGCTCTTCATTGCTGGCTCCAAACCACTGGCGATGCTCAGTGCCTCCAGTCCCAACCCTGTTCCAGCCCAGCCTGCGCACCACGACGGGAGCCTGGGACTCACCGCGTGTGGTGCCGCTTTGGCTATGGTGCAAGCAGCGCAGTGAGCCGGCAGCACAGGTCTGGCGTGGACATCAAGGGCTGCACCAGCCTCCTGCGGCTCTGCACGGCTGCTCGGGACCACTGTCCTTCTCCCAGGAGCCTGGACATGACCATCTGCCCTCACTGCTGCATGTCATTAAGATCTGCTCTCACCCAGCTGCTCCCCACGAAAGACTAGGAGCTGTGTCACCTGCAGGGATTATCCCTCGGGATTTTATGCTCTGTTCATTGGGTAACTTGGAGAAGACAACGGAGGCAATAAATTATTTGCCCAAGATCGTGCAAATGGTAAAAAAAGAGGAAGAGACCCCAGCCCTCTTCAGACTCTAGCCATGGCCCATCAGGGACCAGCAATGCTCTTCTGTGTAGCCACACCGTTAGCGTTTGGCTTGCTGCATCTACCCTACCTGCTCCCCAGTACACTCTACTGGGATAAGCTGTACTAATCTAAGATCCAGAAAGGACAAAGATGGTTTTGGCTTCCAAGAGGAAACCTGTTTAGACACGCTACATTAATGGGTCTCAAGGTTTTACACTAGTCTGGCCTGTGCAATGTTACACTGGTGCAACTATCCAGACAGCCTCATACAACCACCCCTGAGGGGTTTCTGCAGGGTTGTAGCAGGCTGCTAAGCCACTCTTAAATGTGATCTGGAGCGAGTACCTCCGGTAACAGAGTCTGAACAATGCTTTGGGATCTATGCACAAAAAAGCAAGGGAAATATACTCTCTGTTATGAGGATTAATAATAACTCCCTAGGGAAACACTAAAACCCTGTCACTCAACTACAGCTACAGTAATTAGGATCTCCTGAATTTTAGCTTACAAAGAGTTGAAAGCTGCCTGTAAAACTGAATTGCACCCTTCCCTCCTTATTTATAAAGGTCTGGCAGGGCTTTGGAGGAGACAGTGGGTAATTGTCTAACAACCACTCTAGCTGGCCAAGAGTCAGGTTTTGGATTTCAGTTCAGCTTGAAAATAATCTTCTTAGGCCATCAGGTCCTGACAGCTCTGTTAACTGGGTGAATCTGCTGTTCCCAAAAGCCAGAGCTGCGCTGCCCTAACATGAGCACAGGTGAATCAAGAGTGATTGCCGCTCAGAGGCTGTTCCTCCGCTCCGTCCCGCTGTAACTTTCTGCTTCTCCCAGCCTGAGAACCATGAGACCAGCTTTGCCATTTCAGCTCTGACCTACATCTACTCCCCACTTCCAGGCTCGGCCTTGCACAGAACATAGAAAATCCTCTTCAGCCCTAACCCAAAGCAACCCTGGGCTGACTGGCAGGAGCTTTCGCTCTTCCAGACTGCCCCTGCAGTGCTTGTCACATATGCAGACACTGCTAGCCTGTGAATTTTCATTTTCACAAGGCAGTCTTGCCACGTAAAGGACACCCAAGCCTTTCCAAGTAGCATTTCTGTGCACAAAAGGACATTCCTGGGACATGTTTATTTGTTCTAGCAGGAGCTTGGCCCTAGTCCTACTCTCACTTATACCAGAACAGCCCTGCTAAGGAATTGCATTAATTTACATTCCCACTACAGAGGAGAGCGCAACTCCAAAGGTCCAGGCGCTAGAGTAACCTCACTTGTTCCCCGACCCTAAACAACTGCAAACTTGGCCTTCACCTTGTTGCATGCAAGCTCGAGGCAAGTTCAACTTTGTCTACTCTGCATTACTGGTGTTTGGGGCTGGCACAAATTACAGAAAACTCAGGGCTATCCTGATTTACAGCCAGGTGCAAGAGTCCATGTCAGCAGCACGACTTCAGCAGCGAAGAGTAGAAATACACCGACATCCTGACTGCACCCCACCAGCCCTGGGTGCTGAGAAGATAAACCCACACAAGTGACATCTTCCCAGCAGGAAACTGGACTGCTTCTACACCTCAGGTGCAAAACAGGCCACCACACTGTGCCCCTCTGCCTGAATTTTCCTGAAATGGAGAAACTAAATAGAAACCAGCCTCCCATTGTCTCACATAGAAAAGCTGCCTCTATTATGCACTTTGAAGATCTTACGAGCTTCTAAGATTGTCTATTTTTTTCCCCTCAGCTGCATCAGTTTGCCTAATAAAGGATAACACCTCCCACAAGCTTTACCTTGCTTATCTACCTGCCTGAGCTTTTTACGATGTGGCAGCAGCAAAGGCCAAAGTGTGGATATTTATCTATTCTGCAAGAGCTTCAAATCTGAACATCTGCTGCAAACCAGGCTGGCACTTACAGCTCAGTCACCTGGGAGTTTAGCTCCATGATAGTGTCGTCAGTGCTGACAGAAATCAAGACAGCTGCCATGTTAAAATTCCCAAGGTGGGCATCAAGGTGGGGAGGCAGGCAGAGAGAACGAGAATGTGACGAATCAGGCATCGAAATAAATGGACAAAAGCCCTTTCTCTGCTCTTCTGCCCTGTCCTCCCCACTTCCCAGGAAAGTCAGAGTCAATGGTTTCCCGCTGTGCCCCCCCCCCCCCCCCCCCCAAGTCTGCATTCACATGCTCACACCCTGTTGTTTGGTACCTTCTCTGCAGCAACGGACACCGAGGATGGGGTAAGGCTGGTGGGAGACTCCGGACGTTTTTTGTGCTTCTGTTTAGGTCTTTCTTTGTCCTTCCGACTCTGCAAAAGAAATCAGAGAGTACTGGAAGGCTAACTTTTCTTCTGCTGAGAATAGCAGTTGTAAGGGAAAAGAAAGGAGGGTGTGTAGGGGTGGATTTACAACCATACATTCATATTCCTCTTTCCTTCTCCACCCATCCACACAAGCCCAGTATTCCTTCCCCCACATCCCAGCTCCTGGCTGGGAGCGTCCTGCTATCTCTACCCCAGCTGCAGCCAACATCTGGAGTGCAGAGTATCAACAGAAGCCCCCAAATCAGTTTATGGTAAGATGATAGGGAAGGACTTAACAAGCTCTGGCTGATTTCAAGAAACCTGAGCTTTCCTCTTGCTATTTCCCCAAAGGGACTCTGTGCCCCCTTCCCCTCACTCTCTACCTCCTTCAAGGGTTTCTCAAATCCACCCTGCACAGACAATGGGAGAATCTTGATTTCAGCACGTGTTGCACATGCACAGGTAAAGAGAACAGTTCGTGGATATCTCAGAGCCTAGGCTTGAACCTAACCTAGAGGTCCCCCACATCTCCCCTCCCAACAGAGACAGCTGGTCTGGGTCCATCTCTGCTAACAGGAGACAGACCATTTTCTTCAGACTGATTTCTTCATCCTGTTTCTTGCCGTCACTAAAACCCCAGAAACACGGGATTCTTCAAACTTCAAACCAAGAAAAAATCATGTCCTGAGAAACACTGAGTCCTGCCTACCCTGATTTTATATTCTCTTGGGGAATGGACTGTAACCAAGGAGGTTACTCTTATATAGTGTTATCTGGATGTTTACGCTAAACCAGACACGTTTTCAGTGAAAGGACTGAAAATGTAGGCCTACGCGACATCAAGTCAGGGGGGCTGGAGGATGCGCAGGCCAGCTGGGATACAGGATGGATGGATGGACAGACAGAAGATCATGCTCCATTACACACTCCTGCTTCCTCCTTGTCTTCCTCAGGTGCATGCTCCCATGGGAACAGACTCAGCTGACTACAGGAGCTTCTCCATGCTACTGATGTCAGCTAAAGATGAGGCCTTCTTCACTGAAGCTGCAGATACTTTGCTCTGTTCCAAACTTCCCAGTGTCATCACTGGTGTGTGGACTGAGAGCTGCTGTCAGATGTGTGCAGGGCTTAGAAAAATCCATCCTCCTTTCTCCGAGACCTTTTTGTGGGAGAGAATGCTGGTACAGCCCTATTGCATAGGCATTTTATTCTAGAAGCTGAAGTCCTCAGTCTGGACCAAAGGTGTGTTGAGAACAGAACAGTCACATCAAAATTCATTGACTCTCCAGAAAGATGCCGACTGCTTCTTCATGCAGGCAAAGCCCTGAGGCTACAGCTGCCAGCACATGCCAAAGTTGGGATGCTGTCAGGGGAAGATGCAATTGCAGCAAATATATGAGCTTCACTGTGTGTTTTGGGGGAGGAGAGAAGAGAGTGGAATAATTAGCTTAGGAAACAACACATGAAATGGGGAAAAAAAGGGGCAGGAAGAGGGACAGGGCGGGAGGAAAAGGCTGGAGAAGGCAGGCATGAAGCAAAGCAGAGGTGAAGCAAAAGTGCTCCAGAAACCAGCACCTTCCAGTGTGGGTTTGGCTGAATTTTCATTGCACTTGAGAAGGCGGCCCACGCTGCAGCCACCAGGGACCCTGCCAATGTAAACCTGCCACAATGCCACAGAAGTTTCCACTGGGATGAGATGGTGAAGAAAGGAGGCAAATCCAGCCTAGGGTTTCACTGCAGTTGCTGAGTGCCCAACCAACACTGCCAACATCCATCATTTTATCACAAGACTCCTGGCATCTGGCATATCTGTTAAAGCCTCTTTGGTCCTAGAGCTACAGGATTTTACAAGAATCTCTGTTTTCTTTTTTTCTCCTTTCTTTAACACACATTTCCAGCTTTGGCAGTGAACAAGGAAAACTTGAAAATGTTATTTCTACAGACTAAGTGCCGAAAGACAAATTAAAATTAAATCTTTACTAAATCTCATAATGTTTTAAATACTTGGGGGCTTCTCGTGCTATAAATTCTAAGTCTCATGGGTCTTCTAGGACAGGAAGATGTGGAAACCGTGGCCCAGTTAGCTAAGTAGCTTGTCACAGACCATGTGCACATCAGTGTTCATTATTGCAATAGTAGTAACACTTCGCACTCAATAGCACACAGCAGAGAGTTTCAACGAGCTGAAGAGAGGTTTTTAATATCTACATCTCATTTTACAAATGGGGAAATCAGGGCACACGGGATGAGAACGTGCTGATATTTCACAGAAAGTCATCCATAAATTCAGAAAGAAAAGTCAGGAATCTCCACCCTACCTGGACACACACTCACCTACTTACAGATGCTGCGAGTGCCACTCACGGAAGCCAGAAATGGAAAACAGGGGCCAGACACCTCATTACAATACATTTTGCCAAATAACTGCACAAACCCTGTTCCTTACACTTTCTGAATACCACAACGCTTGTTCTCTCATTTTCAGATCCCAAATGCATTTCAATCATCAAGTTGCAACAAGAGGGAATAAGATACACTGCTGCAAATGCCAGTGAGACAGCACTATAATGATTTAATTTCATGTATCATGGTCAAGACGAGACAAGGCAGAGCCAAGTCATTTTGGCTAATGACAATGAACCTACACACCTACATACATACACACATGCACATGCGTGGGGAAAGGCAGAAATGTCCTGACTATTGCCACAGTAAACCACAAAACCTCCCACAACTGCATTGCGATGGCAACCACCAAACTCACATCCTCCAGCTTCAACATCCTGGCTGTCTCCTGTCGGAAAAATCTCCCTTTGCTGTCGGCAGCGCAGAGACTACAACAGCTAACTGAGCAGTCCTCTGGTTATATGTAGGAGTGCATACATATGTACATATTCAGCAAGAACCCTGCCTGCACAATAGGGACCAGATTTCTGGAATGTTTCAGATCCTATTTAGATGCCTGAATAAACGGTCAGGTTTTCCAAAAAGCTAAACACTGGGTATTGAGCTCTTTTGAAGATCTGGCCCTGACTACATGTGCTGAGCAACTGCACTCTTAACTATTTAGAAAATCTGTCCCGCACAGACCAGGACTGCATTGAAACCAGAACCACCGCAGCCTGACAAGGAGCTCAGCTGCACTTGTGCTCCGTGTCCCTGCGCACAGTGCCAGGCCATGCCCACAAGCACACCTTGCTCCTCCGGTGTGCTCACCAAGAACGTCTGCCTGTCCCACACATCCTCTACATGCTCTCTGTGCTGCTTCTGCCCGGGCAGAGCAGAAGCCCACAGGACAGGACACCCAGGAGCTCTCTGGGCTGCAGCCCTTCAGCTTTGCACAGTCTGGGTGTTTGCTGCCTTCCCACCTCTCCACCCTCCAGTTACTCTCTAATACTTCTGGGTACGCAAAAAGGCAACAGGATCTGACATCTTCTTCAATATTACGGGGGAAATGCGGTGCCCTGTGCTAAACAGGCAGGACGATTAACTCGGTTACCCCACAGACACTTTGCAGATGGGGCAGGCTGCCCCCAGATCAAGGCGCTGCTGGCAAGGTTACGCCGACTGCCCGCAGAGACCACGGTCCTGAGAGAGTCAGGGTGCTCAGTCACTCCTGGCTATCTTGCCTGTGTTGACAGGCCCTCGGACAACCCAGGGCGTTCCCCAACTTGCACCACAGGCTTTTTAAACGTGTGGGTTCTCTCCAGGAACCGGAAGGCTCCAAATGCTTCCTGCAAGAGCCGCAGGGTGCAAAGGGAGGGCAGGGCAAGGGGAGAGGGGGAAAACAGCACTTGGTCCCCAGTCTCTGAAATGTCCCCTCCCCACCTGGCTCTTCTGCATCCAGCACTTCATCTCCCCAGCACAGAGGCACTCTCCTCTGCAGAGCCTCCTTCCAGGAAACTTCACAGCCAATATAGCTGCTACCACCGGCCCAGCCTGCCCACAGAGACCTCCCTGGCTGTGCCACGAAGCTGGAGTCAGGGGAAGGGGAGGGAGGGAGGATGCACTGTGAGAGCCGGAAAGCTTTCAACACCCCCATCCCATCTTTGCAAGCAAAAGCCGAGCCCTACCTTGCAGCCGCTCGGCGCTCCCTGCAGCAGGCTGGCTGGCTTGGTCTGCAGGGAACGTGAACCTGCCCCCAGCAACAAACTTCACGGAAAACAAACTCTCCCCATGCAGGACTGAGCAGCTGGGGCTTGGCATGTGGGCACGGAGCAGGCCAGGCCTGCGGCGGGGGGAGCGCGGCTGCATCAGGGGGGGCGTGCCGGCGACACAATCTCCCTTCGAGCTCCCCAGCGCTGGAGGAACGAAAGGGGATCTCTCGCTGCCAAAAAGGGTTGTACACAGCTCCTCCTGTTCCCCCCCACTGCCATCTCCCCTTCCACGAGCCCCCTCTTTTAATCTGCTGGACACCAGCAATTGGATCATTAAAAGTAGATTGGGCAGGGGAAGGAGGGAGGGAAGAGCTGGGAAGAGCCAAGTGGGCTCTGCTGCTCCCTCCCTCTTTCCCAGGCTCTCTGAACTCCCTCACCCGGAGAAGGAGGCCTGGCTTTGGGCAGCAGCCATGGCAGCCGCAGCGAAGAGGAAGGCAGCACCGGACAGAGGGACACCGAGTCCCTGCCTGCAACCTCACTCACACCGGGGCCGTGCTGGGGATTTCGTGGGTTTGCCTTGAGACGCCCTCTGAGCGCAGGAGGGTTTTTACACAAGGACAGACAGAGAGCCCTGGCTGGGCTTTGTGCGCTCTCAAATTATTGCTGCACCCCCTGCTAATGGAAGGATTTGCTGGGGGCGGTTAAACACCCACGTAACAAGAGGCCACAGAATGCCAGCCAAGGATGCTGTGAAACAAGGCTATTCTGGCTAGATTAGAGCAGATTTAGACTCAGTACGCCTTCCCCCCCAAAAAAAAATATATCTGTGCTGGTCTTGCAAGCAGCCACCTGCACATCACTTGAAAAAAACTTCCACTTTGCCCATCGATGCCTGTGTGGACACAAAACTCCAAGATGCACACCGCCGTCACCAACTCGAATGCAAACACAAAGCCCCACACAGACCCACCGGGTTTGTATTTCAGCCCAGTACAATTTGTCCAGTGTGCCGGATCTGCCAGGCCGGATCCCTGGCTCGTTTCCTCCACTGGCACCAGGTCTAGACGGACAGGCAATGGCAGCTTGGAGGCAGGCTCTGCCGTGCATCTGCTCAGACGCCACGGGACCGGGGGCTCGTACACTACCCTGGCTGGTGCTCAGGGGGACAGGACACACACAGTCCCTGTACCCCAATAAAGCTGTCCCCTGCCATGCCTAGGGAAGCAGTTCGGGAGCCAAAGGTGTGTTAGGATTGTGGAGAACTGCCTCTGTACCTAGACTGGAGGAACAGCTGCAGGTAGGCTTATTTGCTCCAAGTGCCTGCCTCACTTTCCTGTGTCACAGGGCAGGGACCGTGCCTCTCAGAACAACGTCCCATATCCAAATTAAAAGTTCCCTGGTCTTGCTTATGGGTTCCAGGTGTTCACTAAAAATAACACTGGACAAGCATCTCACTCCATGGTGTATACGCCTAAAAAATGTTGTAATGCATGTGCTCCTGTCTGCTCCTGGTGTGACAAATTTCATTCCACAGAGCATGGTAATTTTTTTCTATGCATTTCAAGCAGACAATATAGGTGACAGAACATCTGTACTTCATTCAACCCCTGTGCGTCATCCAGCATTTTCTTGGTATTTAGCTATTGTTTTCTTTCTTTCTTTTTTCTTTCTTTTTTTAAACAAACAAACCCCGCAAAGGCTCCCACAGGGTAGAGCACACACATTGCTATACCAACCCCAAAGAAATAAATGGGGCCGGTTTTGCTAAGGCCTGGTATGTTCTGAGGAAAAACCAAAGCCTGGAGCTTTCCCATTTTCAGGACAGCACCGAAGGAAACGCTTGGGCTGGTATCATTTGTGCCTGCAAGAGGCAGGGGATGCCAATGCTGGCTTGCAGTCCACATCACAATTGTCCCTTGTTCCACAGAGAACAAGACTCTTCACAAATGCTGAACTGTTCTACAGCAGGGCTTAGGAGTCCAAATCCCAAGTCTTTGCTGTCTTACTGAAGCCACTGGGTTAAATCCTGTGCCCCTCACTTAGTCGTTAACTCAGCCAGAGTTTTGCTCCGTAAAGCCTAAGTAAACAGCCACAGCCCTGCACTGGAAGGGAGCTGTCAGGCACTGAGCTCCTTCTGGAGCTGAGAGCCAGGAGCACCTGCAACCCAGGGACTCACACACGCTCCACTCTGCCGCCGAGTGATCAGCTCCCCTGCAACGCCTCCGGCTCTGGGAGGAAGGGACCAGCCAGCTGCACAGCTGGACAGGCTCAAAAAAAAGCTGTTCTACTTCAGGTCAGCGCAGCAGCACGCCCAGTTCCTCTGAAACATGTGCAATTAGATCATGCACTGCTAGTCACGTACTCCAAAACCATGTGGGAAGGAACAGATCAACCCCCTCTTCGGGTACCCCTTCGAAAAGTCTCTGCTCCCACACCACCCCAAACCCAGTCCTTCCTCCCGGCACTTCACAGCTGCTCCCAGGCCTGTAAACTAGGGAACACCCCTGGAAGCCTGGAGTGCCTTCCTTACCCTGTCCTTCTCAGCTGCTTTGCACACCTCGGCCCCCTTTCCGTGCTCTCTAAGTGGAAGGACTTGATTTTGCACTTGTGCTGCGGCTGTGCCAAGCGATCCCGGCCCTGGAAGGGGCCTCCATCGGATCTGCTGCTTGTAAACCCGATGAGCCATCAGGAGGGGAGAGTGGTGAGGCAGCAGCGAGACGGAGTCCCTGCACGTTTCTGAGGAACCCAGAGGCTAACAATAGTGGCAAGTGCCACTGAGAGGGCTATAAATAAATCCATATTCCTCCTGTTTTCGCTCTCCCCCTGGTGCTGACCTGCTTTCCCAACCAAAGCTGGGAAGCAGCACCACCCTGGCTCCTACCTGCCAGGCACATGACGCTCCCCCCCCCCCAAAAAAAAAACCTGTACAAATACAGAAACCCTCGTACAGTCCCCAGCCTTGGACTCACGCAGTCTGTCAGTTATAATTACAGCTGAGCTCTCCAAAGCTGCCGTCAATCACCCCGATCCTGCCCTCTCCCCCACCCCCTTTGCCTGCTTGTTGGCTAAAAATAGCACGTTCCAGTACAGCCCTTCACCTTGTGCCAAGCGCTCGCTCCCCCGTCCATGGCACAGATGCTCTTTCTCCCTCCCGCCGCCTCCTCTGCTCGCAGCAGCTGAACACACAAGAGGCGTAAATACTCCCCGGACACTTCAGCCTTGTCGGCAGTAGGAAATTTACTGCCTTGGTGCCGGCAGCTGGGTAGGCACCACTTTGTCAGCGAGGTTTGCCTTGTTTGCCCATGTATCAGGTATGGTTTAGGCAAGCTTCCCAAACACCTAACAGACACGGTGGGCAGCGTTTCAAACTGGATATTGCGGGATAACCTCCGTAAATAAAGAAGGAGATGTCTTTCCTGCCCACAGAATTTATGGACTCTCAGCTGGGCATGCCAGGAAGGTGTCAATCAGTATTAACTGATGGCCATACTGCTTTTGAACGCCTGGATGCCCTTGTCCTCTGGAGACTGGGCTGAGGTCCATCAGACTTAGGCCACATAACCCACCGGAGTGTCATTAGGCTGTTTCTGGATATGGGTCACTATCATTACCATGCAAATTCATTTACGCATTGTGAGGATGCCTACTGCAACAAGACAAAAACAAACAAAAAAGAAGTAAACAGCCAAACACCTATGGCAAGACTTAAAAGACTCACGCCACAATTTGCAGGGGTATCATCAATTGTGTTTATACAACAAGGTCAATTTAGCTTTTGACTACACTGGAATATATCCAGAGGTTGCTTGGTAGAGTAATTCTGGATTTCTGCTAACAAAAACCAGGATGTGGCCCATAAAGTCTTAAAAACTATCTGACCATGCTGACAGTATCCCTATATAAGTTATTTCTGCTTCCAAACCTACTCCACCGCTTTGGATAGGGTGCAAAGGAGGCTGGCAGTACGCCGATGTGGATTCCTGGTATTGCAGAAGCTGTATCCATCAAGGGGTAGGAAAGATTTCTTATTCTGCTGCCACTTGCCTTAGAACCTGAATCCTCCAGAACAAGCGTTTCCTGCCTTTTAGGGCTATTTACTGTTATAAATAACAAGTACTTCACAAGTCCCCGGCCTCCTCATTTCTTTTGGTACAGACCCTTCCCACTGGCACATGCACCCCTGTCAGAACCCAGGAGTCTGCTGGGATTCTGCCTTACAGGTTCACTGCTGCTTTTCCGTGAAATATGAGCATTTGTCACGTGAGTCAATTAGTTAATTATGAACCTTGGTGTGCTGTTAACATGTCCTGTAACACTGCAGCAGTTTTGATGAGTACATCTTAGCAAGCAGAGTTAGATAAATAACTACCGTACCAGTCAGATCTGGCATGCAATGTTCTTCTAAAGAATTGTTTAATGAAGATAAACTATTCTCACAGGTAGACTTGAAGCAGGTGGAATCCCTGTGGCTGGTTAATCTGCCTAACAAAGTATTACTTAATTTATACCAATTACTGTTCTTGCCTACAATTAACCTGCTGGCCACAATGCAGATTACTAATCAGAATCTTTTTGCCTTTTAAAACTTGGACTCTGCGATCTGAGGACAACGACCTTCAGTTTATGTTCTTGAGCTGCTGCGCTTAAAACTACAGCTCAAACTACTTTCACACAGCTCGAGTCAGGAGCTGGAAACTGTAGCACAATGTCATCCTCAGAGTGGGCTTGCCACAGGACAGAAAGGGGAAAGTTGCACATTTCACAGGCATGTCCTGCCAGGACTCGTCTGGCATAAGCTGAACATGCAAACTTGGCCTCACGCTCCCCATGGCTGTGCTGCTCTATTTGCATACACGTTTCCACAGGCCTGGCTACAAACGCAGCTGCTATTCAGATCTCTGACTGCGAAACCCTTTGCAGAGTCAGGGCTCACCTGAAGAGCCATCGGTGCTCTCTGCACACTCTTCCCCCTCTCACCTCCATCCCACATGACTGTGCCTCTCTGGATTGACAAACTCTGCGCAAATCTTACCTTCTTTGGCCTTTCGTGGTGGGATACATGCTTCTCTTGAGCAGGGGATGTGGATCGACTCCTTCTTCCAGCGATGAAGGAGCTACCTCCAGAGTGACGTGAGGTCTTCTGAGGTAAGTGGGGAAGGGGACAGTAGTTGGAGAACCGGAGAGAGAAAGAGAGAGAGGAAACAGTGTTACAGAGTTCAGCTTTCACTGTTACAGTGAGCAAAGTTAACAGTAAATAGTTTGTCTACCACACGCAGAACCAAACACTTCTTGTACCCGATGCCCAGCCTGATTCCTAACGTGCCAACCCCAGTGGATACCGTATGAGTGGGCTTACGAACAGCATGTAGATCTAACTCCCCGAATCCTTGGCTCTTGGTGGCCCATGCTTACTGACACTTGTACAAGAAAGGCACAGCTGCTAAGAGATCATTCTGTACACAAGATAAATGGTAGCAGCAATGTGGTTCAGTCCTCCTGAAAAGCACTGTCCAGCTCTCAGTTCTGCGTGGGGCGTGGAAGGATGCCCTGTTCTCAGGCTCCAGGCACCAGCAGAAGTCCTGCTATTTATCTCAGCATCAGTAAAACTTGATACAGAGCTACGCTTGTGTCAGATACTGAGGGTACCTGAAGGGCAGGGAAGGTGTCCTCCAGTTTGACTTTGATGGGAAGCTCAAGACATCAGTCACTGTATGTGACAGCACTGATAAGCAGGAAGGAAAGTGGAAAAGGCCAGCAACAAAGGAGCCACTGAGACATAAAGCTGTAGCTAGAGGATCAAGTTTCCTTTTTGCTGGAGGGGGGAGAGCAGGTGTCTACTAATTATGCAGAACAGGAAAAGGGTTCCTCTCTTTCCTCTCAGTACTGTAATTAATAGGGGGAAGTCCTTTGCCCCAAATATTCCTCAAACAGTGAATGACTCCATGTCTCTTCTGGGCTACCTCTGTCCTCAGGCAGAAGGTCTGGCTGCTCTGTGTTACCCTGCTCCCCAGGGTGCCTGAGCTATACCCCTGCCTCCCTGGAGCACTGAACACCATGGCTGCTCCCCTTTCTTGGGACTTATCTTTCAGCTGTACAGGGAATCCAAAACAGATGGGAAGAATTCAACTCCTAGTTTTGAAAATTAAAAAAAAAGATGCTACAGAAATGCAAAATAGAAATGAATCTTTATTTCTAAGTGACTCTGACCGAATGGCTGAAAAGGGAAGCAGGCTGCAGACCTTGATTTTGTCTTCTTGGCATTTCTTACCGCTCTGAGCACAGGCACAGCCTAGGATGAAGACAACGCCTTTCATGTGACAAAAAATCTCCATTGCAGGGATGAAGAAACTCACCATTTTATTGAAGTGGTACTTGCAGTAGCCACAGTATTTGACATTGTCAACTTCTAGGACTTCCTCTTCACATAAGAGGCCGGCCATCTGGGCACTGAAATACATGCAATTAGAAGGAGGATAAAGCAAACTGTACAGCCAGACCACATATCCCATCAAAGGGAAAAGAATAGTTCAGGATACCCAGGCAGGGTCTTGAAGTTTCCTATTCTGCTTGGCACATAGTATGCACAGAGAGAGGAAAAAAGTTCAGACTATTTTTAAATCACATTAAGATCTATAAAATTGTCAGTACTTTTCTCCCAGATTGTCTTGCAATTTTTATTTTAATTAAGGGAGGCCTGAGAGATGAGTAACAATTCCAACAAAAGATGTATCATGAGCAAGGAACCTATGTGAAGCTGGGAATCTCCCTGTTGTGCCAATAGGTGATGTTGTTTTCAGGCTGCAAGGATATCAGCCCTTAAAAACACATCATCTAGATGATACTCTTGCTTGTGCTCCGCTGGAGAAGGAACATTCCTGGGTTGTGACTCATCTTTTCTCTTCTTGGATTCCACACAGTCTTAGGGAAATCCCCAGCCTTAGTTCCCAGCAGGGAAGGCTCACTGCTGGGGAAGTTCCCCCCACAAACTGAGCAAGGATGAGATACCCCTTGCACAAAATAAAACCAGGGTGATTGGCCCAGCTCCCCAAATCACCCATTTAATGCAATCTCAAAACCATAGCACAAAAACCAACAGCGGGGGTTATTCTTGGGGTGATGCTGTGGGGAACTCACCAGGTGACATGGAAAGCTTGTCGGCAGCCGTGTCGGTTACAGGCCATGCATGCTCCAGAGGCTGCTTTGCTCTCCCTGCCCTGCTCTTCACAGATGTAGCAGGTCTGCAAAATAAAAATTAAAAAAAACACAAAAGTGAAAGTGCTCACTCAAAGAGGCAGACAAAATATCTACTTTGCTTTCACTGTTCACCAGGAGGCAAAGCCTTCAAGAACTAATAACTCTGTGTCCAGTCATCTCCCTCCTATAACAAGAGCTCTGGGTTATTTCTCAGTGGCATGCACAGAACTCATACATCTTGTTTTTCTCCCCAAATAACAACTGTGCCAGATCAAAATGTGCAGTAATCGACATGCAGCTCCAAGGTGGAGATTGCCCAAGTTGCAGGGAGTTGGGGAAGAGAGAAACGGAGGACCAAAAAGTTATTTGCAAGAACAGGGATGTACTTTGTCAGTTATTTTTAAAGGAACCCAAGTACCTGAACATTAAAATAATTTGAACAGGAGATGTGGTAGAATAAGATGACCCAAAAAAGCCAAGGCAAGTGACAGCATGAGAAAGACGTGGCCTCACCTTGTTGAAGCGGTCATGGGGTACATACTGCAGGACAATTGGCTCCATGGTGAGCACGTTGGCAAACTGCACCTCTGGGATGTATAAAGCACAGACGACATGGGCCCACCCTGGGGAAGCAAACCAGACAGAGAGTGGATATTCACATGGTGCTACCCAAAAGAGTCTTAAACTCAGACAGGGCTGCAGGCAAGCATGGGAGGGAGGGAAGGAAGAGAGCACAGGAAGGGAGCCAACTTAAGGTAGATCTTAGATTTGAAATACTGCTTGTTGTAACTTGGTTAGGAATCAAATCCTTTGTGGGTGAAAGATAGACAGATACCACCTCCACATTAAATAAGAAAGCAGATAGTTCTTTGGGAAGAGAACTGTACAACGCTCACTGCTCTTAAAAGCACCCCCTCAGGACTTGAGACCCAGAGTTGAAGACCTAACCAAGCCCATGAAAAGCATCCAAGCAGTAAATGATGCTGATGGGACAGGTTTGACGTGTAGTCCCATGCCACTGGAAACAAAGCTCCCTTTATTGGCTGTTATCAACAGCTAAAGAGGGCTCTTTTTCAGCAAGCCAAGTTAGATTAAAATCTAAGTCCACCAAGACACTTCCCAAATCAAATGTGTAAGTTGAAATTCCATCTGGTCAGGACAGAACTGAGAAAGTTTGAAGGTCAGGAGCCTTTGGGTGCTGATCCATACCGATAAAGATACTGCACTGGAAGGATTTAGCTAGAATTAGGATGGATTCACCTGGGCAGGCAGAACCAAACTCTGTGCTTACAGAATGATGCAGCATTGTTAGTGCTTGGGCCATGTAATTCTGTACAGTGGCTTGGCTGTAACATTTCTTGTGCTTGTCTACACAGACCTGACCAAACCATGTAATAACACGTCTGGAAAAATGCTATGTTATTATAAAACAATCCCCCAACACAATGTTTGCGCATATTGCACTAAGGCTCTTGGCACTTAAGACCAGCTCTAACAGATGCTTCTACAAAATATCCTGGACTTAGTGTATCTTCTCTAGACAGGGGATCTATCAGAATAAAGACCTCCTTGCCTAATTTAACTCTTTCTGTATTAAGGTAAGTGGCAGGTAGGTACAGAAGCCTTTATGAAAAATAAGGTTTTGATCTATACAGCCAGCAGCATCAATAGCTACAGGCTCTGACAACTGAAATCAGCCTCCACAGTACTTCACAGCACCAGAGGCTGAGAACCATCAATGATGAGCAGATAAGTACTGCAGAGAAAAACATCTTGACTGCATCCTGGTCCCTGCCCTCAGATGAGATCTCAAGGCTGAGGCTCTGTTAACTTGAGGATCACACTGCTGCTGTGCAAGCGCGCAGCAAGTAACTCTGCAACTTCCACATTTCTGTAAACAATGCCAGATCATGCACCAACTGCTGCGAGGTTAAACACAAGAAACTGCACGTTTCAGGGGCTGCTTTGATGCCAGCCAGAGGACGGGCAGGTTCCCCCCTCACTAGGAAAGGTCTTCTCACCACGGAGGGTGCAGAGAGTGACGTTTTCTAAGAAACAGGCAAAGTGTTTTCATCCCTCTGGAGCCTCCAGCCTTCCCTTTCTGGTGACATAGGCTCAGAAATGAATTATTTTACTCCTGGGACGGTTGCCGAGTCCCCAGAGGCTCTGCATGACATACCCGGCTCTGCGCAGAGGTACTCACCTCCATTGTCGGTCCGTTTCAGGGCTCCATCTTTGTGGGGACACAGTTCACATCTCTTGAAATTAAGCAGAAACAACAAGTTTAATCTAATTCCCAGGGGCACAGGGCCAGAAAAGAGATGATTCATTTACAACATGGTTATGAAAGATGGAGCTGCGTTCAAAGAGAGGAAGTGGAAGAAGGGCTGAGAGCGGCTTGGGTGCAAAAAAGATACTCTGACACAGCTCAATATCGTCCTGTTTGAGGGGATGTATTTAAAGCCTCAGCCCAAGAGCCACAGGACTACAAGTGAACTTTGACTTTCACGGGGCTTTTTAAGATAAAAGTTTTAGACTTTGCGGTTGGGGAGTAAGACTGAAAACCATGACTCAGAGAGCAGAAGGCAAATAAAATGAAGCCATTATCTATCTTTGCCTCTTTCCTTCCTTCCTTCTCTTTTTCTCTTGCGATATTTTTTCCAGTCTCATGAGAGGCAGGTGAGGCTGCCGTGACGTTTTTGCTGGTGGGGCGTGTGGGGCCATGGCTAGCCCGGCCCTAATGGCCGGCACTGGTCAGTGGGCACCCTGCCTGCTCCCAGCCCCAGCTTGGGGGTGGCTGAGGTATGATGGAGAAGGCATGAGGGGAGCATCGGCACTGGCAAGCCCCTGCCACCCAGAAGGGTGGAGAAGCTCCCTCAGCACCATCATGTTGGGCAGGAGGCTGCAGGCCTGGCGCCATGATGGGCCTTGCCATGCCCAGTCACTAATGGCTGCTTTTGGGGAAAGCCATGAGGGGGGACACGCTGCCTCCTCCAGCGGGGGCCAGCGGCCACAAGGCGATGGGAGACAAGCCCCCTCACGCCAGGGCCCAAGGGCAGCGAGGCCTGCAAGGCCAGCGGCAGCCCAAACCTGCCAAGGGGCCTCCCTCCTGGCGGGAACAGGCCTTAATCCCGCCATGACACCCGGGGAGGGAGAGGCATGGGGAGGGTCTGGCCAGGCAGGGCAACAAGAGCCGGGGGAACCCAGAATGGCCCTTGGTGCTGTTCCTCGCCTCACAAATGTCACCTAACGTCAGCCTTGCACAGCCTCACCGGCTCTGCCCTGGCCACAACGCCCTTGTGAAGTGCTGGGGAAAGATGGGGTGGCGCGGGGGCACCTCACACGTAGGGGAACACACTCCAGCCCCAAGGGCTCCCCCCGGGCCCAGCTGCCCAAAAACAGTCGTTGCCTTCTCACAGCATCGCTCAGGGAAAAACATCTACATGGTTGTTGTTTTCTTTGATTTTAAAAAAGGCCTGAGAATCCAGGGGGCGCAATCCTTTTCCCTCCCTGGTAGAAACTACTGTTTTGTTAAAAACCCAAAACAACAAAACAAAAACCCAACACCCCCACCCCCTGATTTTCTGTGAAAAACCTGCTTCGCCAGAAAGTTTTGAGATGAGGTGCCTGGTGTCAAAGCAAGATGCGCCGCCATGAGCCTGCACTTCAGGGGCAGGTGCCCCACGCCGTGAAAAACACCGAGGTATCGAGCAAAAACTGGCCACAAGCAAAAGCGCCTGCCACCAAACAGCCCCCCAGGACCTTCCAACAAAGGCGGTTTTCCTCCAGCAAGATTTCCTCTGCTGAAATGTTGCCTCCTGGGCCAACGGGCTTAATAAATAGGATTGCAATGCCACGGGCAGCAGGGAGGCTCGGCCCGATGCTCCGGCGCTTTTCCTGGGAGTCGAGCGTGCCGGGCCATCAAACGGGCACCTTCGGCAAGCACGAAATCCCTGTGATAACGTATAAATAAGAGATGAGGGGACAAAGCCCATCTCACTTTCCCTGCAACTTCGTTGGAAATACGGATGGACGACCCGCAGGAGGTTTCCCACTGCTCCTGGTTAGGTCCAGGCTGCCGGAGGGCTGGAGAGCTGCTCTCCCAATTACTGTGGAAAGCCCGGCAGAGCCGAGACAGAAGAACTGGGTTAACCCAGACACTGTAATAAGAAATTTGCACTTGAAAAGGCCCCTCCGCTCTCCCCTCCACCCCTCAGATCAAAGCGGCTCTCCCACCATGCGATTAGCAAAGCTCTGATTGTAACAAGAGGGGTTAACAGCTCCATCGGCCCCACACAAGACTTTTAATAGCCCTGCCTCGAAATGACAGCTAAAGCCTTCACATGATCCCTCACATGAGGGCCCTCTGGCCATTGCAGCTCACCGGGCTTCCTAGACAATTTGATTACAAAGTGGAGGGGCTTTCAGTTGCTTACTCTAAGCACAATAGCGTCCACAGCATCCTTTAGGGACCTGAGCATCTGAGGAGGGGTTAGAGCAGGGATTAGCCCTACCTCTGCCTTTTATTCAACCTGCACGGGCCCAGGCAGTCTCCAGGATTTTTATTTCAACTCTGGAAAAAGAGCAGAGCTCGGTTGATTTAAACCAGGTTGTGACGGGTAAGGTTAGAGCTCCTGACCTCCTGGGGCTTCTAACTTCGGGATCCACCACCAAGTGACTACACCTGTCGACTGAAAGCGAGGAGTCCTGAGCTCTCTTTCCATCGCTGAAGAGGGGATGGAGTCCATTTCTCCAGAGGAGAAGAGGCACAGAAATCAGGAAACCGTGTTTTAAAGCACTCACTAAGGAGCGCTGTACGCTCCGTGCCTCCAAATCTCACTTTCAAAGCAAAACTATCAATATTTAGCCAACAAATATATTTGTTATGGACAAAGCTTGCAAACTGGTTTAAGATTCTTCTGTGAAGGCAGATGTGGGAAGAAGAACATTGCTGTTTTTCAAAGGAGTTTGCCACGCAGTCATTATGAAAGAAATACAAATATCAATTCATCCTGCTGCTGTTGTCAATGTATTTTGAGCTCAAATAGCAGCATCTCTCCTTCCAAGATCCTCAAGACAGTGTCTGCAGGCTGATAATGCCCTTTTTACAGCTGGAGAAAGCCAGGCAGAGAGGTGCAGTGAAACCCCAGGGCAGTGGAAGAGTCATACCCTCCAGCCTCACTGGACCAGAGACCCCAAATCCAAAGTGCTTTAGTAGCAGAGCCATGCACAGATCTCGCAAGACCTGACTCATTTCCCTTACTCTGATCATGCTGTTCCCTACATCAAAGAACTAGATTCTTTTTAAGTATTTACCCATCTGCGTGTCTGTTGCTATGACTGCTGGTGTTTAACTGAAAAGGTGAGGGATTTAGATAGGAAATCACCCCCAGCTCTGCTTAGGAAGGAAGATTATCACTGTTCAGTTATTATAGTAGCAGGGCTGAATGCCACAGAACTGAATGGCATGACTGAAGCCCACCACGCATTGTCTACCAGATTTCACTGAAGGCGAGTTAAGTACGGAGCCACCTGCGGGGGTATTGTTTTCTTGATACCTTGGAGGCAGTTTGGAGCGTAAAATGTGCAAGTGAAAAGCTACAGTCCTTGCAAGGAGCACAGGTGAGGAGGACTTGTGCGTACATGTATTACTACAGCTTACACTGAACCGTAGCTGAAGCTGAAGAGTTTCTCTCTGCCTGCACGGTTGGGAGAGCCGGGGGAAGGAGGCCCACGAAATCCAAATTCCTGTCTTTGCTACAAAACTATCTGCAGGATGTAAAACTGCTCAAAGACACATTTGATCTTCTTTACTGCAGTGCACATAAAAGCAGCATCGTACAATGGGAAAAAGAGCTCAGGTCTGAAAGTCTGGTCTTGTTTACACTCCCACTTCCAATGAGGAATGAGTTAATGCAATGTAGAAAGCATGGTACAGATACCTAATTCCCCCATTCGCTCATCTTTGCCAAGCTCTTCGCCCATCTGTGAAACAGATTAAACTTTTGTACTGCTGCACGTGGAGCGCCCAGCTGAGAAGGAGCACGCCATTTGCTCAGGCCTGCACAGATCTGCAGATTCAGAGGTCACCTACACCAGCTTTGCTAGGTGTGTACTTTACAAAAGGTTTAGCTAAACCAGTCCAGAAGGCGGTGCGGGCACTAATAGATATTGTTTGTGCTGCCTGAGGTCACCTGCATGTAAAGAAAGCCCAAGTTTAATTTAAACCCATCTTTAAAGAAGCAAAAGGGGGGGGGGGGGGGGGAAGCTATCCCAGATTTACCGCACAGTAAAAGCAGCATTCATGGCATAACTAACACGTTAAGGATCTACACCCCAGTGCCTCAGCAGCTGGTTGGTGCAGCCCTATCTGATAAGGGCTGACCTGGGAAGTTACTGCAGAGTAGCTGGTGTGCTATAAACTCACAGCCTAGTTTACTGCACAAATAACGCTGCCACACAGACCTAAAAGGCAGTGCTGGCCTGCTTGTTTCCACTTTCCTGCTTCACCGGGAAATGCCAGAATTAATTAAGAACATTTGTAAAGTGTTCTATACCGCTAAATTCCTACTTAGACAGAAACTAAACCCTGATCCACCTTCCTGTCATTATCTCTGCCATTTTATAAACTCAGAGGACTTTATGCAGGAGGCTGCTGCTGCCAGCGAGGTACGAATGCCAATCCATCCTGTCAGTCAGCACGGGGAGTTTGACAGCACAGCAGCATCTCAGGTGATGCCAGCTTTCCCCCACTCCAAAACTTCCCGAGGAGCTGAATAGAAAAAGCAGCAGGGAAACCACCTCTTAGAAGAATGCCAAGGTTTTTTTAAGAAGATTGAGGTCTCTAGACTCAAAAATTTTCACACTGATAACTTGCTTAAAAGCACCTCTGGCAGCATTCTCATCGAATGCTACTAGCATTGTATAAAATGCTATTTGGTACAATTATTCCTATTGTATAAACAAGATATAGCAGGTTACAGGCAGAGCTGGGACTGCAATCACAGTAGTGCTGAAATGCCAGGTTCTGTCACTTTTGACAGGGGATGACACTGGTTCCAGCACAGGCACAAAGGGCATCCAACAAACCTATCTAGTGTAAATACAAGTGTGCTGCGTACTCACCACCCTGGCGGCTCTCTCTTGGGATTCACATTTCCGACAGAACCAGGGTCCGGTGGGAACCTGGACAATTCCATAGCAAGCTGGAAGAAAAGCAAAGAGAGTTCATTAGACCATCCTTAAATCGACTGTTTCACTTCTCAGGTATATATAAAAGTTTGCCAGAGCTGTTGTCGGTTAGAGGCAGGTGACAAAACCAAAAATTACATCTACACCACATTTTATTCCCCTTTCTAGTTTCCATAACTAGCAACAGCAGACAGCCTTTCGCAAGAGGTCTGGTGTGACGTATTTACTCAAGTTTTCAAACAAGTTCACGCCTGGTATGAAAAATTCCTGTGAAAATCTGGAAGAAAAGCTTCCAAGACCAGTGAATTCAGGCTTTTTTGGACTAGTCCTGGGAACAGTTTCTGTGTTAATACAAATCTCCAGCTGATAACCCAACAAAACTGCTGGGTTTATCCAGCTATCCCCTGCATCCCTCTTACTTTCTACATCACTACTGATGCTCTCAGGGTCTCCCTCTGCAAGCTGAAGCTCCCACTTCTTAAAAATTAGCCTCCTTCTCTGATGGGGCAATATTGCTTGAAGACTATTCACCTTCTTCGGCAATATTCTCCCTCTAACTGTCCAAGGATAGTCTTTGTGAGCTCCAAATGAAGCACTTCTGACCCTGAAAGGGCTCTTAGCCACCATGCAGGCAGCTTTAAAACAACAGAGGATGGTAAAGATAGTGGTAAGAAGTAACACTATGCATCTCAGATGAGGGTATAGGAGTCTCCTAGGAAAGAACCAATTGTATCTTCCTAATTCCACCTTCAAATGCAAGCTGGCAGTTGGAATGGAATCCCAGTCACTCCAGACATTTGAAACTAGGTTGGACAAAGCATCTGAAAATATCCTGCTGGAAGCAATCCTGTGATGTTCCCTGGGGGATGGACCAGACACGACCCGCAATAGGTTCTCTCCATCTCTCTAATGTCTATTATTCCACATCAGCCAGGAAAACAAAAGCAATTGTAGAGTTAAACGGAAAGAGCTGACTGCAAGATGAGCCAAGGCATACGCGTAAGAAAATAGAAACTACATGAAAGCAATGACTGAGGAGCCTGCCTTGGGTCCATCTTTAGCAGTGGGCTTAGGGCCAAAAGCAAGCACTCAGCTGGAGCCAGCGCGAGCTCCTGTGCCCACCGCTTCAAAAAGGAAGAAAAGGAAGAAAACAAGGAAGAAAACAAGGAAGAAAACAAGGAAGAAAACAAGGAAGAAAACAGAACATAAGCACGGCAGAGTTGAAAATATGATTTGTAAATGTTCTTAACTATGTTATCAGAGTCTCCATTCCCAACTAGATGTCTTCGTTAACATTTTGAGGTTTTTACTGGAAAGGTAAGATTTCTAAGCATCGTCACAGTAACGGTACTGATATTCTTAAGCACCAGCCCTAATGTGCAGCTGTAATGTAACTTCAAAAAAAATACAGGGTTTGTTCAACCGTACAATCATTTCAAAAGGTAACTTTGGTTTTGTGGATATTCAAGCAGTGCAAAGAGATACCAAACCCAGTGTGTGATTGCACAGAATGAGCCTAGATGACCCAGATGATCCCCTACAGTGGTTTGTTTCTATTTAAGAAATAAAAGCCTACCAAAGCACCACACTAGTGCTAGGTTTCTGAGCAGGCTTTAAAAAGCGGGGTGAAGAACATCTACTACACACTGCTACGCTCCTTATGAATTATTACATCCCAAAGGACTCTTACAAGACCTAAATAGACAGTTGTGTTTTCCAAACACACAAGCGGTGCCCTCTCAGAGACTTTGATAACATATTCCAACTCTACCAAAACAACGCTACACGCCCGCTTCCCGGTTGCTGCAGCAAACACATCCAGCCTCCGTACCTGCCCGGGTCTAAAACCAGGCACCCTAAAAGAATAAAAGCATTCCACGTTTGAAATTGTTCTTGCCAGCAAACAGAAGTGTTTGTAATAATCTTGGGAGCGAGCGTACGGATGCCTATGCCCTTTCTCTCCAAACAAGAGAGCGATGAAGAAACCGATTCTCGAGCGTGGGGGTTGATAGATAATGGGAAGAAGGGAAGACTTCAAGCAGGAAAATTAAAATAGAGAGCAGCATCCTTCCAGAGAGACCCTCACCCTGCCAGGTCCCTCCAAGGCACACCGGAGAGGTTGCCTGATGACAGGAGCCACCCGAGCATCACCTCCACCGAAGAGAACCCCCCTGCGAGCTTCACCTCCTCACTGTAACTCCCCTTTAGTCACCTGGTTGGAAGCGACTCCTTACTAAAACTGAGTACGGAGACACCGAACATCCGAAAAGCAAAAAGCCAGCCCTGCGCCTGACAGCAGGCAGAGCGGGGACATTGGCAGCTGGAGCCGGGAGTGTGGATGGAGACACCGAGGGAGGGATTGTGCAGGAAGAGGCTGGAGATGTGCTGGGAGATGGAAGGATAATAATAGATGGAAAAACAGACATGCCAGATGAGACCAGAAACCTTCGTGTTATTCAAAACAAACCAACCAGGATAACCACCGGGCCCTTCTGCT
This sequence comes from Falco punctatus, assembly GCF_963210335.1. Lineage (NCBI taxonomy): Eukaryota > Metazoa > Chordata > Aves > Falconiformes > Falconidae > Falco > Falco punctatus. The sequence continues at coordinate 2,068,030 of NC_137599.1, read as the reverse complement.
GGATGCGAATGAAAGCAAATACATCTTTAATTTTTTTAAATTTTTTTTTTTAATTTTTTCTTGTTGTTCGAAGACCCGAGGACAAACTTTCCAGCCCGATACCGTGCGGTAGGGGCGTGCTCCAAGTCATTTAAAATGTAAATAGCCCGTCTCTCTGGGAGGCGAAGGCTGCCTTCCTCCCCGCCGGGGGGGCAGCTCCGGGCCCCGCCGCCCCCGGGGGGTTACCCGGGGCCATGTGCGGCGCCGGGCCGAGCCGAGGGCACCGGACCCCCGGGGGCGGTTAGGGGGTCCTCAGCCCGGCCCGGGGCTCGCCAGCCCGCCCTTCCCGGGCCACCGGAGTGTGTGGGGGGGTGGCAAACGGGCGACCCTCCCCCGTCCCCGCCGCGGAAGGAAGCAGCCGACGGTCCCTACCGACTGCCGGTAACGGGCACCCCCCCCCCGAACCCCGGGAGGTGCGTGCCCTCCCCCCCGCCCCGGGGGGTGCAGCTGATGGCCAACTCCGCTCCCCCCCCTCGCCCCCGGCACACGGCGCCGCTCCCCCTCCCCGGTTCCTCCGCCGAGCCAGGCCAGCGGCGACACCGTTATTTTGAACAATAGGGATAAAACAAAGCCCCGCCGCCCCCGCACCCCCCCGGCCTCCCCGGGGCTCCCGGCTGGGGGGGGGGGGGGGCCCGGCCCGGCGCTGCCCCGGGGCTGGCGGCGGGGCCGGGCCGGGGCTTACCTTGGTGCACCGCCACATTGCAGCCGTGCCCGTCGCAGTACACCAGCGGGTTCTCCGCCCAGCCCCGCTCATCAGAACAGACACAGCAGCCTCCCACCATCTCCTTCATACTTCCATGAGGGTTTCCTTCCCCCCCCGCCTCCCTCTACGCACACACTCCTCCCTCCTCCCTCCTCCTCCCTCCTCCTCCTCCCTCCTCCTCCTCCTCCTCTCCTCCTCCGCGCTCCCCCCTCCCCGCTCGCAGCCTGCCTTTCACACGGCCGCCCCGAAAGGGGCTCGGGGGGTCCGACCCCCCGGGGCGGCGGCGCGGAGCCGGGCGGTGCTCGGGGAGGGGGGGCCGGGGGCGGTGCGCCCCCGCCCCGCACGCTCACCCCGCGCCCATGCACACGCACACGCACACACACAGACACACACAGACACACACAGAGCCCCCCCTCCAGCCCCCCCCCCACATACACACACAATCATGGCTGCGCCGTCCGCACTCTCCTATAAAATTTGAGGTTCAAGGATTGCAGGCTGGCTGGGTCGGGTGCATTTCTCCGTGCGTGTGAGATTAAATTTTTTTTTTTTTTTACCCCCCCTCCGGCTGCTTTATGCTGCATCTTGCTCGATGGTTTTGTTCGCTCCCCCCCCCCCCCTCCCCTTTTCCCGTTCCCCTCCCCAGCAAACCGAGCAGGAATCCGAGTGTGCACCCGTGTGTGCAAACCGCTGGATGCTTGCCCGAGCCAGTCAACATGGATCGCTCCGGAGGGATGAGTTGGGACCGTTCCGCAAATCCCATTATCTCCGCAATTCCTCTCTGACAGCTCGGGGCTCCGCGAGCGCCACCGCCTGTCCCGCTCCCCCGGGCTCCTCGGGAGCAGGTTTTAACCCCTTGACACCCGTTTTGTTGTCTTTGCATGGAAGGAGGAAAAAATGCTCCCTTGGAGGTTGATGCCCAGCAAGACAAGGGCCAGAAATCGGCTGGAAACCAGTCCAAAGGAATGATTCTAAAGTACAGGGAGTAATTCTGTGTGTGGGATTGCACCTGCAAGTCCCATAATCCCTGTGGTGTCGTGGGGCTGCTCGAGGAACAGCCCTTTCTTGGACGCCTCACCCAGAACAGACAAGGAGAAATGAGGAAACCCCAAGCATGGCTCACAAAAATAATTAAATCTTAGAAAAAAGGCCTAGGGGGAAGCCAAAGGATTCATGTAATGCTTTCCTACGGCTTCCAGCTCTACCTGACACAGAGCAGCTCCGAAGGGACAGAGCCCAGGTCTCCTGATCTCCCGTGGAGGTCCTCAACCAGTCCCCCCGGCTGTCCTAATGAGAACAAGCTAGTGCCTGATGCCAGACTGGGCAAAGAAGATGTGACACCACTTTTTGGCCTGCACTGATAAAGAAAAGTATGTCCTCTTAAGTCTCTGTGCTGTTAAGGAGGGCTTTTTGTGGGGCTGGTGGAGGAATGGTACACAGCAACTTCGATAAAAAGGTGCGTCTAAAGGTGCCTGGTTTGCAGTACTGCTTTGCAATTCTGTTCCTGTAAATCCTTCATGTTTTCAAAAAGAAGTGCTGTAAGTTAAAGCAAAAGGAGAGAACATTTTATCTTGCTGGGAAAATGTACAGGGATCCTGGAATCCCTGAGCTACCTGGAATCTTTATGGGTTGCGGGCGCTGGAGAGGGATGGTCGTGGCAGTGAAGGAAACATCGAGGGAAAAAAAGTCAAAAGCTCTTCTCTCTGCTTCCAGGAGTAGGCACTTCACATTGTTTTCAGATGCTGGCATGTATGAGTAGCCAGGGGGTTGTATCTTTACTCAAAAGCCAGTCTTCAAAGCCATCGCAGTTTCTGCGGAAAGATGCCCTCCCTGGAACACCAGCTCAGTGGTCCCGCTCTCCCGCCTGCAAGCGCCTTGCTGCTGCAGGACTCCGCAGGAACCAGTCCTGGTTCCCAGCAACTTAAATAAGACCAGAAACAGTGTCAATGCCTCTTAGACCGGTGACCCTCTTCCTGCTCAAAGTCTTTCCCTTGCGACAGGTAGTCTTTGAAAGGTCGGCGTACCCCATCATATAGTTTCTTTAAAAAAAAAAAAAAAATCTTCTCATCAGAGAGCGGAGAGGAAACCCATTCCAACAGCCCTAATAATCACCAGTTTAGCATCCTTTAGACTGCACCTGTTCAAGCGTTACATCAAGGGGCTGGAAGGCAGACGGCTCCCTGAGAAGCTGCCTGCTGGGTTGCTGTCTTCCTTTTATTACATTCCTTTGAGAGTCACAGGGGCAGACAATACGTTCACCACATTGCTGGAAGTTCACTCAGCCTTAGCTCACTTTTCTGGGAGGGTTTCCCCTCCTCTCCCCCCCCCCCTTTTTTTTTTTTTCTTTTTTTTTTTTCTTTTATCTATTGTGTTTTGAACTTGTTTAAAAGAAAAGAGGGAAAATCTGGCTGGTTGCCTTTGTAACCTGAAGGAGATCCTTGTGGTTTAAGATTGTCTTAGGCTCTAGGACAAAATGCAAAACATCCGCCATCCCCCTGACGGCTGTGGTTCCAGTTGGCCATGCTAGCCGACACTTGGACTTGAACTGCAAATTTGCCTTTAGGGGATTAAGTTCCAATTTACATAACTAATCCCTGCGGTGAGGAAAGACGAGGCCAGGGAGGAAAGGGCACTACGGTTTCTTGAGAAAAAATTGGGAGACATGGAGATACTTAATTAATAGCCTTCATGTGTTATTTTATCAGTCCGCGTTTTTAAAATATGGCCATTCATAGGAAGCGGGCAAAATTAAAGTGATATCTACTGACTCATGGGAACCACCATCCTTGTATGTCTCAGTCAGAACTTCCAGAACTTGTTACTAAACTTAGTTGTTTACTACTGTATCTAGAAAACTGTGGATAAGGGAGCTGGCTTCTCCACAGGCTCACACGTCCTGAATGGTGCTGTTAGCCTTATCGCTGTCTGCAGAGTCTTTGTTACAGATGATCTTTGATTTTCAAGGGGATCCTTTGCAGTTACTTGATTAGTATTTAAAAAGAACGTAAAGTTAGTTATCATCTCAGTGCCTGGCATGGAAATTCTTGAGACGTAATAAATAGAATACTCTTACTAGGGTGTAAGACCCTATCATTGCATTTCCCAGATTATTCGTATTTCAGCTATTTTATCTATAAAATAAATATGTCCCAGGTTAAAGAAAAGAACAACAACAACAAAAGAAGGCAGGAACGTTTATCTTGCTTTATGATAACTCCACATGCTCTTAGGAAATTTAAAGTCTGATTTCTATTAGGGAAGCGCTTACAGCCTAGCCTACACAAAGGGTCGATGCAAGGAAACGCTGGGATGTACATACTTAATGGCTTGCAGTGATAGATTGCCTCTCTGCACAGTATCCCAGCCTTTTCCAACAGCTTCTCCTGGGACCGAAGTCTCTTCGTTCCTTCATTTATGGGGAAACTGTCACTTGAGATTATCATGAATAAGACCGTAATTTATCTGGGTCCAAGCAGGGCTAAAACTTGCCTATTTGTGGACAGGCAAATCTGCACCCCTGTTTAATGAACCTGGTTGCTCTATCAGATTTTATCTCATTCCTCTTGGGCAGGCTGGAGGAAGAGGGAATTGTACAGATAAGAGCAGTAACCATAGAATCAGAGAATCATTTAGATTGGAAAAGACCTTTAAGATCTATCTAATCCTCGCTAGGCAGCCAAATTCCTTCGAGTCACCAGCAAGAACTGCTACTTTAAAGTATAAATCTCTCGGTTGGAAGTGCGGGATCGGTTCCACAGATAGCAGCAGCAAAGTCTTATCCTCTGTTAGCAGCAGTCAGCAGGGAGAATGTGACATAATTGGAGAACTCTCCAAACCATATCGCTTTTAGAAAGTTGTTTTCTCATTTTAGACCAAACTTTTCACCCTTCTCACCGACGCATATACGTTGAGCTCCTTCAACTCTCTGTAAACACTTACTAGCACAGCGAGAAGACTACACACATTATTTATACACATTATTTAAACAAAATAATTTAGTTCAGCTTTCTTTAAAGCTTTTCTTGTGATGTTTTTCTCTGTATCCTTTGTTTTGGAATCCATAGCGTCTCAAAACATTGGGAAAGGTTATGTTAGCTGCCAAAATTCAAGGGCAACAAGTGTCCCTCTTTGAAGAGATAAATAATCTATGGCAGAGGATTTTTCTGCAAATCTTAAAAGATGGACCACAGCTCTGCCACCGGCCTGTTGCAAGACCTTAGGTCAATTATTTTGCTTTTCCCTTCTCCTCTGTTTGGATTATTAAACCTTCGAGGAGGCAATGCCATCGCATCGCACCTTCTGCACTGTTCCAGGATCAGTAGGGTCTTGATGGTGCTCAGAGTCTCTGCATGTTCCACCATTGTAATTAATAGTAATTGTAATAGGAATAAAAATGAGAATGATGGTAATGACAGTGACAAGTCATCAAATGTGATACATCAGTACACACAAAACGTTCCCCAAATGTATTTTTTGCCTCTCCTACATACAACGCTGCTAACCAGATAGTTCAGGAGCATTGCTACCTTTGCGCTGGGTTTATAAAGGATATAAGCTTTTTCCCTTTCTCTCCACCAAAAATTGATTTTATTACCTAGCAACAAAAGGTCCATATTCACACGCCAGCAGGGACAAGGGGTCAAGGTCTTGATATTTCTCTACACCGTAGACAGAGGACATGTCTTCCAATCCAATGAAATCTCAATTGCCATCAGTCAGCACCGTGGTGCACATTTTCCTTATAGTACATAGGGCCTCTTAGCTCTCTTTTCCTATCATTGGGGAAGGAAAAATCCCACTGAGGTCTGCAAAGGCTTCTTGTACCCTGCAGCTGGGTGTCTGGACTGTGATCTGCAAAGGCAAAGTCCCTGTTTAAACAGGAGCTTCAGCGCGTTGTTCCCAAGGGAGAGAAAGTGAGACCTTTGCCCCTCTTCTTCATTAACCACACCTACCAAAAAACCCCACAGTTTTTGTCTTTCCCCTGCCCTGCTCATATCCTCACGAAAAGGATTTCATCAGGGTGTCTTTTCTTAAGAAACAACTGTGTTGGGGGCAGATATTTGTGAAAGAAAAAGGAACAACCAGCTTTCAGAACAGATTGTTGAATCAGGGCTTATAGTTTATTCAACGGGTGACTTCATGCTTGCTCTGTTACGGGCAAAATGCTGCATTTCTGATGTGCAAACACCCAGAGAAAGAGTCGGAGAGTAAAGAAAGCCAAGAGCCAAGCACACGCACAGCCCCAGCTTTGCTTTGTCAGTAATTTTCTGGCCTTGGACAAGTCACTTCCTCCCTTTGTGCCTCATTTTCCCTCTTTGCCCGACCAGTTCCCTACTGCCGAGTGCTTTTGGGTTGTTTGTCTGAAAAAGCACTATAGAAGTGCAAGTTATTATTCATCAAACAATGTTATTAAGGACTTTGAAAGGAAATGATGTCATTAACAACTTTAAAAGGAAACAGTGCTATTAATGACTTATAAAGGAAAAAAGTAGTGATTGAAATATCTCCTATGCCTGTCTTTTTTTTTTTCCTTTAGCAGCTTAAATCAAATGAGACGGTAGATCATATTTGTCTTCATGGGTTTGATGCAGTCAAAACAGTAAAATTGTTGAATATAGTAGGTCATTGTACAGGAAGATGACAAATTTGCTTTTAGTACTAAATTAGTGCTTTAAGAGTGGGAATATTTCTCTTTTCTCCCTAAAAGCCAAAACTCCCACGTTTTCGTGACATTCCCATATTTATGACCAGTTTCCAGCCCACTTACCTGACTGTCCTCTCCCACTGGGGTAACAGGGATTCCTATGGGTCGGGTAGTTGAAGTAGTTTTTAGCCGTTTATTCACTTCTTCCTGTAAAAGGCAGAATGTGCTACAGACCGTGGAGTTGGGGAACATCTCTAAAACAAGTCCAGTTTAACAAACCTAATGGGATAGTCATAAAATCACATAAACATCGCTTTGGAAGGAACTTCAAGAGACCAATTAGGCTAATTCCCTACGGGGAGGCAGAACCAAGGACTTATTAGTGTTTGGTGTTTTTTGGGGTTTGGGTTGTTTGGTTTTTTTGTTGTTATTATTTACATTAGGCAGTGAAAGTACATAGCAATTACCAGAGAAGTAAGTGATGTGGTCTATGTCCAGAAACCAAGAGTATTTTTAAAGAGCCTCTACTTAGGCTTTCAAGTTCATTCTTAGGAACCTAAACAGATGCCCTGCCTTTAAAACCAAAACAACTTTCGGAGCTGCTGCCATCCCTCAGTGTGCCCAAACCTCTGCTGATGTGCACGAAGCAGGACCAAGGATTTTGAGAGCGTTTAAACTCTCCTGGGGTGCTTTGGCAGGGCAGAGTGTTAGGTACTTCATCAAGTCAGGCCTTGAGCCTTCAGCCTCGGTCTTGATGTGAAAGGGGGGATTAATAACCACAAACAGATTTTTTTTAATGGGAGTTAGGCACCTGTTTCCCTTTGTGCCTTGGGACTTTTTCCTCACATTCCTGCTTTTTTAGCGCCTTTAAAAAACACTTGGCAGTAATTGAAGCTTTGCCTGTACCCACCAGTTGCTCTCATTTAATTGGTGTACAAACCAGTTTAATTAAACGCTTTGTTCTGATGTCCTTGTATGGGTTTAGAGCATTGCAGCAGCTTCGTTTGCAATTGTATGTTCAGTTCTTGGCTACGCTGTCGGAAACTGCCTTTAAGACAGGAAACCTGAGGTAAAAGCCTGAAGGTAACAGCCCTGAAGCGACTGCACAAAACCAAGTAGCTGTTCCAGGCCGAAGCTATCTCCCCAGGGATGAAAACACCCTGAGCACGGGTGAAAACACGGCACTGCAAGGCATGGGGTAGCTAGTGGGCAAAGGCCACCATCCCTCACCGCCCCATTGCCAAGCCAGCAATGGTCCAGGGTGCTAAACCTGCGCAGGGTCAGGCTTTCTTCTCCCTTCTTCCCAAATTGCCTTTACATATACTTTTTTATATATTTCTGTAATGACTTCTCAAGCTGGTTTGCAGTGTGCAAAAGAATCCATTACGGAGCGCCACAGAAAAAGTAATTCACAAGCTCCGCCGCTGCTGCACATCCTTCCCGGCACAGCACCCAGGGCTGGGAGAGGTGTCAGCTCCCACCCAAATCCCTCCTGCTCCCCCAGATTTCTACAAAAGAAATCTTTACCGACAGCCCAGGGGATGTGCTGGTGGCTGCAGGTCCGGGAGGGGCTGCCGGGACCCCCGGTGCAGGGACCGGGGCTTGGTGGCGGAGCTGCCCGATGCCCGGCTCCGGTGAGCCAGCCTGGACCATGCCCGGGGCTGCGGGGCTGGGAACCGCCCGGGGCTGAGGAGACAGCCCCGTGAATAGCGACAGGAAACGATCGGTGGCTTTTTTGGTTGCGAGCTGCAGCGCTGAGGTTCAAGCACCGACATCCTGCCCCCCCCGCCCCCGGGAACCGGGCAGGAAGCGGGGGCGCGGGGGGGCCGCCAGCAGCCCAGGACCGGGACCGGGACAGGACAGCCCTGAGCACACACTCACCCTACAGACGGCAGAGGTGATGCACATCCTTGGAGCATGCCTGTGACTGCATCCCTCCCTTCATCCATCCTTGCATCCCTCCTTGCATCTATATATACATACATCCCTCCATCTCTCCTTGCATCCCTCTTTTCATCTATCCCTGTGTCCATCCTTGCACCCCTTCCTGCATCTATACCTCCATCCATCCTTGCAAATCCTCCTCCATCCCTCCTTGCACCTATACCCCAACCATCCCTCTCTGCATCCACCCCTCCATCCCTCCCTCCTTGCACCCCTCCCTGCATCCACCCTTGCAGCCCTCCCTCCATCCCTCTCTGCATCCATACCTCCATCTCTCTTTGCATCCCTCCCTGAATCCCTGCATCCCTCCCTGCATCCATCCCTTCATTCATCCTTGCATCCATCCCTGCAACCATCCTTGCATCCCTTCCTCCATCCCTCCCTGCATCTATCACTCCATCCCTCCCTGCATCCCTCCCTGCACCTATAGCTCCATCCCCCTGCATCCCTCTCTGCATCTATCACTCCATCCCTCCCTGCATCCCTTCCTTCATCCACACCTACCTGTCGAGAGCAGAGAAGGACTTGAGCATGTCAGTGGTTGAAAAGCCACCCATGAGCTGGCAACATGTGCTTGCAGCCCAGAAAGCCACCTGTCGTCTTGGGCTACATCCAAAGCAGCGTGGCCAGCAGGTCAAGGGAGGTGATTCTGCCCTTGGGGCACTGCGCCCAGCTCTGGGGTCCTCAACACAGGAAAGACACAGACCTGTTGGAGCGGGTCTGGAGGAAGCCACAAAAATGATGGGGGAGGTGGAACACCTCTGCTCTGAGGAAATGTTCAGAGACTTGGGGTTGTTCAGGCTGGGGGCAGAGTTTACTGCGGCCCTTTGGTATGGAAAGGGGGCTTCGCAGGAAGGTGGGGACAAACTTTTTAGTAGAGCCTGTAGCCATAGGACAAGGGGAGATGGTTTTAAACTAGAAGAGGGAAGGTTCAGACTAGGTGTAAGGAAGAAATTCTTTATGCTGAGGGTGGTGAGACCCTGGCACAGTTGCCCGGGGAGGTGGTTGATGCCCCATCCCTGGGCACTTTCAAGGTCAGGTTCAACGGGGCTCTGAGCAGCCTGGTCTGGCTGGAGATGTCCCTGCTCATGGCAGGGGGGCTGGACCAGATGGCCCTTAAATGCCTCTTCCCACCCAAGCTATGCTATCATCTCTTCATACTCAAAACTACAAAACCTACAATGTCCTTTGAGCCCCTCCCGAAAGCCCCACAGGACTGGTGGGACTGGGGATGGTGGGTGCCTGGGGACAGGGTGGCTGCAGGCCTGCGGGGCTGAGCAGCTGCAAGCTGCACTTCACACGTTTATAAACCAGTGAGTAGCTCTGGTTCTTAGTAAGAGCTGTAAGGACGGAAAAGAAAACATAATCAAACCTTCAGCCCTTCGTCACTGCTCTTAGGAGATTTGCATGGACTGTTCTGAGATGCCTGTTTACTATAAATGTCCTAAGTATTTGTCAAAGGAAGCAACTGTTTCCTTCACTGATACTTTTGGTGATTTATCATCGACTCTGCCAATCTGCCTCGTTATTCGGGTCATCCTATTAATCATGTGCCTATTTAGTGACTTACGGAATGGGTTAGATCTTGCACACTCTGTTAGTCATCAGAAATTTTGAGGCTGTAACCTGTTAGTCAGTCACTGGTGAGTCATAGCTTATCCCTTGGAAAATAAAAGGTGGCCAAATTCTGACAGCCTTGAGGCTTACCTCCAAAATAATGTGTAAAGTCACCCTCACCACTTCTGCACAATGCTTCCCGAGGAGAGTGAAAGGATCAAAATTAGGCTGATGTTCTCAGCCTAATTAATGAGCAATATTTGAAATAAATCAGCTTAGCCCTGATTCATACCTATCTATCTTGATGCTCAAATATTTTTGCCCTTAACTTTAGAGACACAGGAACAGGAATGATTTCCAAACCAGTCAAAAATGGGTGCATAAAGCTCTGTGAGGGTGAGGCCATCGCAGGGTAGGTTGGAACAAGTCTGTAGGTGGCTGGTGCTGTGCTGGCTGGACTGTGCTGAGGAATTTCACAGGTGCAAAACCTATTCAGGTGCACTAAATCCAGCTTTAATTAAGACTTGTATTAATTTAATTCCACCTAGTTAATTGCTAAATTAAAATAATCTTTCAGAAGCGTGGTATAAAGTAGTAGTGGGTCTACATGAGAGCTTTGCACAAACCCAGGAGTATATTTAGAGTAATTTCCTAATATAGACAAACCCACTCTGTTCTCTTTCTTTCTTTCGCTTGGTTTTGGCACGTTGACAGTGGGCTTACAAAAATAGTGAGAAGACCTGAAATTGAAAATGAGACTCACTGAACAGAACTGTGTCACTTAGGGAGGCAGAAAGACTTGGGCTAACGTGACTTTCTAAGCGTCAGCTCTGACGTGGCAGGTTTGAGCGATGCTTTTTCCTCCAGGCCCCTTTCTGCGGGGGGAATTGTGGTGACGTGACGGGGTGAGTGCGTTGTCCCCTGCATGGCTTCAACAACCTCTGCCCAGCTGAGCAGCTGTGTTTCCAGGTCCCTGCCCTGAATTTTGCTGCCCACTTCAGTCATATCATCTCCCAAGGATCTGTGTAAAGTCCGGCTGTTGCTGTGCACCCTGGGATGCAGGAGATAACAACACACCTGTGCGTGGAGCATGAGGGAAAAGGGATTTTCTGTTGCTCTCTCCCTTGCCAGGAGTTTTCCTGCCGGGCAGCTTTGCCACTGAAGCCCGTGGAGGAGAACTCCGCCCCGGCAGGGGGGTCTGTGCCAGCCCGCGGGGTCCCAAGGGTCTGAGGCTGCCGGGTGGTGATGCTCAGGGCTGGGGGGGCAGGATGCTCGGGAGATGCCCAGGGGGGGATCACGGCGTTGCGGGGTGGGTGCAAGCAGCGGCACCGGGCCGGGGTGCCCGGCTGCTCGTGGGAAGGCAGCCGGGGACCTCTGCTGGGCGAAGCCTAAAAATACCCTTTTTTCCCCCAAACGCGTGCCCTGCGGCCGGGCTGGCGGGGGGAGACCTCCGGGGGGCGCCCGCATCCCGCCTTTCTCCGCCGGGCCGGGCGCCCCCCACCCACCTAGGCTGCCCCCGGGGAGGGTGGGGGGCTGAGCCCTGGGCCGGGCGATCCCCAGCCCGGAAACCCGCATCGTCCGGGGGGAACGGGCAGGGACGGGGACCAGCCCCGGGCAGGCTCTGGACCGAGCGGGGGGGCTCAGGGCTGGGGGCCGCTGTGTCGGGGGGTGGGTGAAACCGCTGGGAAATGGGAACGACTGGAAGGGGCTGAGCTGTTCCTCAGCTGTGTGTCCTGCCAACCATCCTGCCAGCCATCCTGCCAGCCATCCGCCGCTCGGGTCCCCTGCCCGTCCGATCCCCCCGCCCCATCCCGGTCTCCCTCCATCCCGGCAGCCGGAGCTGAGCGGAGCTTCCCCTGGGGGTCTCCGGGTTTAGGAGAGAAAACCCGCCCCGGGACCTCGCTCTGCCTCAGGGGGCGGCTCGGAGCTGAGGCTCCCTGCAAATCCCCCGGGAAGAGAGGGGCAGGGGTTCCCCGGAGTGCCCGGCTGCCGGAGCCCGGCAGCGGCGTGGGAAGAACCCGCCGGCACCGCATCCTCCCATCTCAAAGGCCCCCCAGCCTCCCACCCCCGGGAGCGGGGGCAGCCGCGGGCACAGACCCTCCCCAGGACAGGGACAGCCCAGGGGCTCCTCTGATTATTTATTGGGGCAGTTAAAAAGCATCGCCGGAGGCAAAGGCGAAAACTGCCAGCGAGGCTGAGCTCGGGAGCCGGTGCCGGGAGTGCGAGCGTGGGACGGGGCTGGGGAGGGGGTGGCCCGGGGGTGGGGGGTGACAGGGGGGCGCTGGGACGAAGGGATGGAGCCAGGGGAAGGGGACCGCCGCTGTCACCCCTTTTTCACGCCCAGCTCTGGAGGGCAGGAGGGGGCTGCGGCACCCAGAGCTCGGCGGCTGGCACCCTCCTGCCACGGTGTTTGGAGCAACCGGGGGGCGAGGGGGGGGGCGCGTTTTAAGGGGTCCCTTCTGACCAGCACCAAAGGGAAAATTCAGTGCAAGGAGGCGGAATAGCCGGGGCGAGCAGAGCCGGGTCCTGGGATGCCGCAGCCACAGCAGCACCCCCGGTCGCCGGGCCTCCCCAGGCTGAAGCCGGGCAGCCACCCCCACACACCCCCCCGGCAGCCGGCCCCCCCGCTGTCAGCCCCCGCCGCGGTACCCACCGGCCCCACCGCTGACCTGCGCATCCCCGCGGCTCGAGAGCGATCGCCGCTCACCCCGGCCGGTGCAGCCACCTCCCCCGGTGCCCGCTGTGCCCCCCCCAGGCCCGGTGCCCGTCCCCCTGCCGGTATCCGTTCCCTCGATTTTTCAGATGACAACCTGCGAGCGGCCCCGAAGGCATCTCTTTGTCTCATCTTTATCTGGGGATGAGAGACCCCCCGGGGCCCCCGAAGCGCTGGGGGCTGCAGGGGCTGCCTGGGGGGGAGGGGACGGGGTGGGGGGGACGGGACGTGGACGGGACACAGGGACAGCCACCGGCTCTGCTGTCCTTTCCCCACGGAGCAGGACATTTCTGCCAGGCGCTTCCTCGAAAGTGGAACCGAAGCTGAAATGTTCATTTTGGAGTGAAATGCCAAATATTTTCTCCCGTTTCCCAGCTCGGTGCCTTCCTCCCTTTAGGTCTCAGCGTCTCCCAAACCAAGAACCATTTGGCAGCTGGGACATACCACGGTGTTAAAAAAATAATAAGAAAAATGAAATCAAGACAAACAGATGCAACCTGCTCCCCTGCACGTGGAGCGAGGTGCGGAAAGTACTTGGGAACAACTCGCAGCCCTTCAGTGACTTTTCTCATCACAAATTCCAGGGTTTAATCCAGCTCGGTGGCAGGTAAAGCAGCTCCTACCGGGGTCGTGCTGGGCATGGAGACCCCACACCTCTGCCCCTGTGTGCACAAACCATGCCATGCCCCAGGACATGCAAGGACACACAGCCACCTCTGTCCACGGCTCCTTGTCCCCCTTGAGCGTTTGATGCACCCATGTAGCCCTGTATCCCAGGGTTTGTGAAAATCACTCCCCTAACCCAAGATTTTAATCAAAATTCAGACTATTTAAACACACACACAGAGTATAACCACCCCTCGATCTGCTATTTCTTGCCTTGAGGTGCACGGGCCCCGTGACAAGGAATTGCAAGAGCTTTTTCTCGGTGGATTGGCAGAGCTCTGGGATGTTATCCCCCGCAGCCACTGCCGGGGAGGTGTTTGGGATGTGCACATAAATGTACATTTCCTGTGTGCAGCAGAACAAACATCTCGGCCGGGTCTTGCCGAAACCCTGGCAAAAAACCCTGGGGATCTGCCCGTACGGCAAGAGACTTTATTATTATTGTTGCTGTTGCCAGAAACCAGCAAACTTTACAATCCAGATGTTTTGAGAGTGTCAGAACAACTTGCTGCTGCTGCTGCTGTTGTTTTTTATGGTGAAATCAAAAGCAATCGCCGTGGTTTATAATCTGAGAGCATCCAGCCTCGCAAAGAATGCAGGTTACTCTTTGCTTTATACCTATCTAACCCAGATGCTCCGGGTATCTCCCACTGTTGACAGCCGTTTTCTTCAAAGGCTTGTCTTCAGCTATCCATCAATTAGGATAAAAAATGAGCTCTCATTCTCCTGCGTTTGTTTTGGGAAGAGGGAAATTATTTAAACAACTGTATCTCCATTAAATGAGGGGAGTGAGGGTGGGGAGCAGATCTCCTTACTTTCTGAAATGAAGCGAAGTGCTGTTTCACAAAACATACCCTTTCTGGGCCACATACCATCTCTCACCTCTCACCAATAATTATTAGCTCGCCCACCACCTCTGTACAGTAAGGAAGCAGAGGAGCTGCGTTTCAGGCGTAGGAGGAGATGCCTTTCCCCTTCCTTTCCTCACTTAGCGGGTAAAAAAGACCGAGGGGGAATATTAATGCTGATAGCCACGCTAACCCTTTTTTTATTTCATTCGTCCCTGCTGATTACCTTCTTGAAGGCCTTGCTTCCTCTCATTGTACGAGCACCAGACCTCGGCACAAAACCAGGGTCCGGCTTCCCATGGCAGCAGCAGGCAGCCCACCGCACGCAGGGATGCTCCTAGGGAGGGAAGAGAAAACAGCCGAGGCGGAGCAGGCCTTTCCGCTGGCTTTCCTTATTTTTCTCCGGCTTTCCCTATTTTCCTCCCTTCAGGATGTTGCCACTTCAAAGGAGCAATTTGGAATTGAGCAAATTCGGTTACTTTTTGGAATCGAGCTGTACTTACTATCACCCAGGCAGCCAGGGAACTCGGCAGAGCGAGTGTCAGCCTTTCCCCTTTTATTGTCGCCAATTAGGCATGTGTTGGTCTAAAAAGGGCTTCAAGGCTTCCAGCAACCCCCATCCAGGAGGTAGCCGGGATCCTTTCGGCCATGTCCCTTTAAACAGCCCCTTGGCCTTTTTTATTTACGATAAACACATTTTTGTTAATGAAACCCTCGCCCACTTTGCAATCTCCCCCTCCCCTCCCCAAAGCCCATAAAGCTCCAACTTTGCATATCTGAGCCCTGTTCTGTTGGGCTGGGTCCTTCGGGGGTCCCAGGGTCAGGCTGGGGGCAGCAGGGTCATTGTATAGCCATCATGGGTCAATAAGCAACTGGTCAGGCTCTCAATCCACATCAGGCCTTGAAGAGGACTGGGAAATGGGAGAATCCATTCATAATAATAATAAACTTGTCAATCAATAACAGGCAGGAGAAATACTTTGTAAAAGGTAAAAAAAAAAAAAAAAAAAAAGCAGCATTTTTTTTTTTCCCTTTTAAAGTTTGACAACATAAAAGTTTACACAGTTTAAAAATGCTCCAAGGGTATTTGTCTGTCACGGAGGAACTTTAAATCATACTTGCTTTAAATATAACACTTAAAAGTTAAGGAATAAGTGTTGTAGGTATGAATGCAATTTAAATAAGAATTGATAAATGTTTCCCAAAGAATATAAAATGCTCTTTGAGGGAAAAGGCAATATCCAAGACCATTCTCTGTCTTATAAAAAGGCTGAAAGATTGCGGCTTTCTTGCATTGCCTTTAATTTCTCCTGATACCAGCGCTTATTGAACAGCAAGAAAGAGTTTTGGTTTAAGCTTATCTTAGCAACAAAAATATTCTCCAGCATTCTTTTAATTCTAAACTGAACTAGAGAGCAAAATCCTGTGTTAGTAGTAAATCAATGGGTTAGACATAATAAAAGACTTTCCCCTGGTTTAGCTGGGGTAGATTTTAAGAGGGGAAATAAACCGCCACAAATTAAGATTTCTTCAGATGAAATTTGTTAAAGAGAAAATGTTCTGAGCTTATCACTTATCGATCTGCAATTTTTTTTTATTGGTAGTTGTTCCCGTATAAAAGGAGTAAGAGCCTGGATTAAGCAAGAAGAGGAAAAACAACCAAATCACAATGTAATATGGGAAACATCAAAAGGCGACAGAAGAATAATGCAAATTCTCTGCTGGCTTTAAGACTGAGGCATGAAATCTTCCATCTACAAAGTCGTTTTTCCTCTTTGTTGGAAGTCTGTTGTTTTTTGGGGTTTTGTTTTAAAGACGTACGCTTCTCTCAGTCACCACAAAAATAATCTTTTCAATAATCGGGTGGAAAATAGGCTCGTTGAAGACCTCAGGAAAATGGAGGTTCTCCCCTTCCAGCCTCCCATCGCATCCCTCAAAGTTGCCGGCTTTACCAGGACACTCTTCCACCAGGATTTCTCCAGGAGAAGAAACCCTCTTGGAAATATTTAGCTCTATTTGCTTAGGAAAACAAACAAACATTTTATTTTTTTTCCCCAATCGGCAGTGTTTATGACTGTATAATTTCCTTCAGCTGCTCTCTAGAAAGTGTGGTTTCTTTGTTAGAGGATGGTGAAAGGCTTTTTATTAAGAAAGAGAGAAATAAAGCAGAAAGTTTGAACGAGGGACCTTTGGGGGGGTTGAAGGCAGTGGAAGGATGGGTGCGTGTTTCATGCCCTGAGCTGGGACCCTCCTCCCGCACCAGTAAAACCCCGCAAAGGAGCTCCGGAGCAAGCACAGCTCAGCTGCAGAAAGAAATACCCGCTCATCCTCCATCCTTTCGGGATCTGCTCCCTGGACCTGCCCTGACTTTGCTTTAAATCCCTGGGGTTTACCCCAAGCAAGGCTCGAAACGCTTTAAGTGTGCTCTGAGCAGCACCATTTGGTCTGATGCAATCTATTGCTCTTCCTAGGCCTCTGCGGCAGCTTAAACCCTGCAGTTTTCATCAGATTGCACATTTTCCATTTTTTTGGGTTTGTTGGTTTGTTCTTTTCAGTGGTTCTTTCCCCCCAACCCCATGTTGTTTTACAGGGAACCACAGCAGCCACAGGCATGGCCCCAACCTATTTGCAAACTAAACCCACTTATCTGCCTTTGTACTTTGAAACAAAAGAGGGGGCAGCGGGGTTTGCATCTTTATAAATTGTCACTAAATACCGCTGTGGTTTGCACCCCAGTAGTACCTGAATCAAAAAATCCAAAAAGAACCAAATGCCTATTAATAACGGCCTGTGCATCCCAGCACAGATTCACTCCAAATTACCCCAACCCCGGGCATGCACATACACAGCTCCACTCTGCTTCCCAGCCACTGGTTTTCCAGAAGCTGCTTATAAATATGAAAAATAATAAATAGATACATTCAAAAATAATTTTAGGACTAGTAGGATTTATTGAAATATTACTAATTAGTGATGCACCGTGCCCGAAGTTTAGATTGAGAGCGGAGAGACATTTTCCAGTGGTTTCATTGAATATTATCCACAGATTGCTCATGGAGAAGAAAGGAGGGAAATCCTGGAAAATAAGACAGTAATCCTGGGAAATAAGAGAGAAATTCTGAAAAATAAGAGAGAAATCCTGGAAAATAAGAGAGAAATACTGGAAAATAAGAAAGAAATCCTGAAAAATAACCCTATCCCATGTGAATGATGGGGAATATCTCTGGTTTTGAGCACATTTTCTCAGCCCCTGGCTGCTGGCAGTGGAAAGGTGGGTCAGGGGGCAGTTACAAAGCCACCCACCACCCCAAAGTGAAAAAAGTATTTTTTTTTCCACTGGGCTGGCTCTGGCTTGTCCATCCATCTGTCCTGCAGGCCGGGTCGGTGGGGTTTGGGTCTGCTGCTCCAGTTCCCTGTCTGTAAAATGTACCAGAGCCATTTTAAAAGTCAGTGGACTGAGTGATTTGTAGAAATATTTTCCTGCCGGACAGCTTAAGTGCCTGTCAGGAGCGACTGCCTCTGATCAAAATATTCGGTGTTTTAACCAGTGCCTGGTGCTGGGTGGCTTTCAGCTCCCCCCGGTGCGGTGGACCGCCTGCAGCTCTTTGACAAACTAAAAAAAATTTTCAAAATTTCACTCTTTTCCTTGAAAACACGCCGTGTACCTGGAGCCAAAGGGCTTTTCCATCCCCCCTGTGGGCCCGGGTCTCCCGGTGGGAGCACTAGGCCCATTCTGCCCCAGCAAACAGTGGGAAGGTGGGAAATTGCAGCCTTTCCACGCAGGTTTCCCGATGGGAATTACTGTGGGAGCATTTACTGAGGGGGGGCTGCTCTGCGGGGGCACGGCCAGGCTGCCCCTTGCTTTAGGGATCTCTGCACGGAGAGACCTCAGCATCATTTTGGCCACCTCATTGTCCAGGATTTGTTTCTCACAAGAAAAAAATCTAAATAAAACGATTCCTTGCAACCGAAATAATTCAGTTGGGTCAATATCTGATCCTTTTTTTCATGGTAAATCTGATGCCCCCCCCCCCACCCGCCCGAAGTGCTGATTGCTCTGTGAATCCTCCCTGCTCACCCCCTGCCCTCGTCCCAGCTCCCACCAGCAGCATCTCTCCCGTTTTCCTGCTGGCACCTGTTTTTTCCTCACGGATACCCCCTCGCCCACTATCTGTGAGGGATCCTGAACTTGGGCAAGAGCCACTGGTGGGATTTGAGGTGTCGGAGCAAAACCATCCCCCCCCTCCCCCCATCATGTACACCCCACACAGAGGACCCCCAGCCCCTAAAGCTTCTTCCTAAATGTCTCAACCCAAACTTATTTGGATTTTTTTTTCTTTATTTTATTTTCCTCTCCCCCCAAAAAATGAGGCATCGAGAAACCAATGTGGAAATCCCACGGGAAGCCCCAGCTGGAGCCTGTGGGATCTGTTCTGCTCCCCATGGCCACGGGGGAGTTTTGCAGCGGCTCGCGCTCCATCTCCGCAGCTCCAGCAGGGAGGTGCGGATCCGACCCCGACCCATGCAAGACAGACCCCCCCATCCCGTCCCATTCGATCCCACAGACACGCGTGGATCCCCTTCCTCCTCCTGCACCCGTGGGCACTCCCGTGTCAGGCACAAGCCGCCCCTTCGCTAGAGCTGAGCCCACTCGAGGACTGCGTGGGGGGGGGTTAACCTGAGAAGTATGTGCTCCCTTCCCCCCAACCCCCCCAGCTTTTATTTCGCTCCCAGCTGCCCTCACCCCCCTCCCTCCGCTGCCCCAGAGAGGGGAGGGAGGGAGGAAGGGGGGGTGGGGGATGTCCTGCGCTTCCAGGATCCCCTGGAAACGGGGATATCCCTATAACTGACAACTTTTATTGCTTCCTGCGGAAACAACCAGCTCTGACAGGTACGAGGGAAAAAACTCCCGGGGATGCCTCAGGGGTGAAGGGTGCAGCGGGGACCCAGGGGTTATTGTCCTCTCCCCGGGGGAGGCTGCAAAGCGCCCCCCGCCCTGGGGAGCAGGAGCTGGGCTGGGGGGGAAATAAAGAAATATGCAAATGTACTGATATAAAGACATACAAGTACACGAATATGCAGATATACAAATACACAGATGTACAGATACACAAATGTACAGATATACAAATACACAAATGTACAGATATACAAATACACAAATGTACAGATATACAAATACACAAATCTATAGATATACAAATACACAAATCTACAAATACAAAAATCTACAGATATACAAATACACAAATGTATAGATATACAAATCTACAAATACACAAATCTACAAATACAAAAATCTACAGATATACAAATACACAAATATACAGATATACAGATCCAGCCTCTGCCAGGTCCCTCGGCTGCGCTCCTTTTCTGACCCAGCATCCCTAGGGACCGGCGCAGTCCCTCTCCTCTCCCCCCCCCCCCCGAGCCCCCCTGCCCCCCAGCCCTCACGTCGGACCCATGGAGCATCCCATTCCGTTGTTATTCCCCCCTCAGGCCTGCAGCCACCCTAACAACAAACATCCCGAGGTGTAAAGCCCCCCGGACGCTAAAACCCGGGTCGCCTATACATCATTGGGCAGGCGGTGGGGGGGCTGCGGAGACCCCCTGCCCAGCGCCCTGCCTGGCGGGGGGGGGGCCTATAGCAGCAAGGGCGCCTATAGCAGAAACACAGAGCGCTTATGGTGCCACTAAAATGCATTTCTGAACCGCCACCCTGGCCGCCAGGATCCTGCCACCGAGATATATATATATATAGATTTGTAAAGTATCTGTATGTCCTGCGTCGAGCTGGCTGCGTCCGTATGGGGACGTCAAGGCACACACACGCCTATTCCATATTGAACTTTATCCATAGGGCAAAATATTGCCTATTTGTGCTCCTATTGACAGAGATTTCCTGGGAAATGACGTATCCATACATTCCCCTGTACGCGGCTGCTGAGCCCTGTTTCCTCCTGGCCGACGATCAGGGGGCTCCGGCTCCTCTCTAAAGCCCCACAAGCGATCGGGAACAGTTTATTCCGCTGCTCGGACTTATATTTTCTTTACCAGACCCCCCTACACACACCCCCTAACCCCCCCCCCACACACACAATAAGCCCCGCGGCTGCATCAGCCACATCGGCCGGGGCTATTCCCTGCCAGCCCCTTCCCTCCACCCCTCGCTCCCCTCCTCCAGTCTGGCACGGAGCAAAGCTCAGCCTATAGGTAAAATGGCTCTGGCTCGATGTGGAAAGCGAAATATCCAGGATCTCCCTCCGATTTGCGAAGGGAAACTCCCGGCTGGCTCGCAGGCAAGGGCTTGTAGTTGTCCCTCGCAGCGAGCCACGCCGGTAGCCACCGCAACAAGCTGTAGTAGCCACTTTCCGTCCATCGCGATGCAACACCCCCCCCCCCCTCCCCTCTGCCCAAACAAAGAGGAATTTGGTGTTTGTGTTGGCCGCAGACCTTTACTCACAGGAAACTCTCGCCTGTGGAAAACGAGGGTGAAATGTGGTGGTTTCGTGCAGCCAGATGGAGAAAACGGGGTGTTCCCCCCCCGCAGCAAGGCCAAGCGTGGGCGGGGGGCTGTGCGCCCATGGGTGCTGGGGAGGGGGGAACCCCGGCAGCAAACCTGCCCCCAGCAGAACCGGTGCTGGCACCGGGAGCCCCCCTTCCTGTCGGCCGGGTGATCCGGTGATCACATCAGGTGATCCCCACTCCCGAATTCAAGGCGATGTTGGAGTTATTTTAAATTTTTTTACACGCACACTCAGGAATGCGCTTCCTCCTCCTCCTCCTCTGGGATTGTTTCTAAATCGGGATCATTTGCGGTTGATCGTACATAGAGTTTAACAAATTATTATTATCAAATTACTCAGATTTTGCCATTTGAACCACAAAAAAAAAAAAAAAAAAAAAAAAAGGCAGAGGAAGGCTAAAAGCAACTTTTTCATGTGGGAGACAGACGAAGCTTGAAAGGGAGCAGCATGCGCTGCAGGGCTGCAGCTTCCCTTCCCCCAGGAAGGTTTCCGAGGTAACTGTTTCCCCAAAATTAGCCTCCTGAGCAGGGAGTTAAAATCCCTCGGTCCAGCCTCTCTCGAAGCTCACTTCGCTCAAGTAGCTTCAGGTTTAGAAAGAAATAGAGGGGACGGGACAATGGAGCTGCGGGCTGGGTAGGGGCTTTTGGGGGCTTTTTCCTTAACACCCCCCCACCCCCCCTTGGAGACAGGAATTTGCAACCCTGCTTTTGGGAAAACATCGCCTCGTCTGTAAGTCAGGAGCGAGCCACCAAATACCGAAGAAATCTCGGGACTTAAAAAGTTTGCAATAAAGTTAAGCAGCGCAAAGGCATGCAAAAGAATTTCCTTTTTTTTCCTTCTTTTTTTTTTTTTTTTCTTCTTTTTTTTCCTTTTTTAAAAGCAAGAGTTCGGAAGGAAAAGATGAGAAGTGAATAAAGAACGTGTGTGAGTAAAAAGGAATATAAATATCTTTGCATTGCTTTTATTTGCACATATTGCCGATGTTATTGCTGATAGCGCGCTCCAGCCCGTGCTCATTCCAGATAATAAATACAGTAATTGGCAATTAATAAGCATTCCACTCCGGGTTGAAGGATGAATTGTGGCGGAGTCAATCGTTTTGAACAACTCGCTTAGAGTAATATCTTTCACGCTTTATTAAATATATACGTACACACACCCATCCCAAAGGAATCCGGGCAGATTTGGGGAGGCGCAGCAACCTCTCTTTATAAAACAACCCCTAGGAAAAAAAAAAAAAAAGCAGCTAAACCGCGGAAACAAAGCGGAGGCACCCGCGCTACCATCACCTCGAAAATACGCCGTAATTTTAAATTTATTTATATTTAAAAGAAAAAATATCCAGCCCAGGGCTGGCTCTATTGTGCGCGGCGGGTGTCGGGGCGGTGAAGCCGCGGGTGCGCCCGGCGCGGAATGCGCGGGGTGCGCGGGGCTGCGCGGGGTTTTGCGCGGGGTCTTGCGCGGGGGTGCGCGTGTGAGATGTTGGGGTTTGTGACATCACGGCCCCGGTGCCCAATCAGGGGGCGGCGGGACGGCGCGGTGGGGTGTTCCCCAGGATATACCGTACGCGGCGGGGCCGCGAGTGCGGAGCCCGGGGAAGGTGGAAGCCGCACGGAGCCCCGGGGCTCCCCCGCCTCCCAGACCCCCCCCCCCCCTCCGCCACCATTTTTCCGCCCCCCCTTTATCAGTAGCTTTGTTTGCTTAAGCATCTCAGTGGCTTCGCACAGCAAAGGGGGGGGGGGGGCTGTGCTTGTTGATTCTCCCCCACACACCCCCCAAGAGATTAATTATTATTTTTGAAGTAGAAGGTGGGGTGCGCGGCCGCGGGGTGGGAGCCGGCCGCGGGGAGCCTGGAGGATGCAAGATGTTTGACTTCTTTATTTTTCTTTCTTTTTTTTTTGCTGGGGAGGGGGAAGACGAGGAGTCAAGCCCCGGTACAGGCGGAGGAACTGGCTGTTTGGAAGATGTTGCAAACCATTGACTGGAGCGTTTGAAAGGGAGATCGACTGCTTTGGCTTCTCCCCCCCCCCCCTTTTTTTTTTTTTTCTCCCCTCCCCCTTCCCCCACCTCTCCGGAGGGGTAGGGATGTGTGTGATCAGGGAGTGGAAACAAATATGTCCTTATTTTCAATGCCCCCTTTGAAAGAGACAAAGTAAATGCTCCTTGCAAAATGTTCCTGACCTGCGAAGGGACCTTCGGAATTGTTCCAGCCACCATGGATTACAATGGGGAAGCCAGGCCGGGGGATTTTCATGCTGGCTATCAAGAAATCGAAGGGATAAACTTGGGATACTTACAGATCAATGGCACCCAGATGTTTGCTTTGGCCCAGGTTCTCAGCGACCTGTTTAAGGATATCCCCAGGACCACCATCAGCAAGAAGATGGAAACCTTAAAGATCAAGAGCCGCCGCTGCGATCTCAAAGAGCTGCGGACCCTCAAAGCCATCAACTCGGTGCCCACCCGCGCGGTGAAATGCTCGCTCATCTCCAAGGCGGACCTGGAGGCTCTCTGCACCTCCTGCAAGAGCCTCAGCCCCCGCCGGAGGAAGAGGAAGAGGAAGAGCAAGAGGAGGGAGCAGCTGCTGCTGCCGGACCCGGGGGAGCTCTTCCCCTGCCCCCGGCCCCAGCTGCTGCCGCCCTGCAGAGCCGGCGGCTGCTGCGCGCCCGCGGCCCCCGGCCACCCCCGGCCGCCCCCCGCCTTCCCCAAGCCGCGCTCGGCGCCGGCCGCGCTGCTGCCGCAGCCCTTCCACCGGGCCTTCCCCGCCTTCCAGAAGCCCCCCCGGGGGCGGAGGGGCTGCGGGCTGGCGGGGCGCGGGGGGGAGCTTTTCGCCGGCGTCTTGGCCGGGTACCCCCGCGACCTGGCGCTGCTGCATCCCGCGGCCGCGCATCCCGCCGCGCAGGCGGCCGCGCTCGCCCCGCCGGGCCGGCGCAAGCGGGGTCCCTGCTGCGCCAAGGGGCTTTTCCCGGCGGAGAAGGGGCCGGCGGCCGGCAGGAAGGGTCGCTCCGCCGGCTTCCCCGGCTCCAAGAGGCAGGGCACCTCGGCCGGCTACTCCAGCGACTCGGACTCCAGCCTGGACTTCGGGGGGTCCAGCCCCGCCACCTCCAGCGACTCGTCGGAGGAGGAGGAGGAAGAGGAGGAGGAGGAGGAGGAGGAGGAGGAGGAGGAGGAGGAGGAAGGGGACAGCTCGTGCAGCAGCGAGGAAGGCAGCTCCTCGGAGTCGGAGAGCAGCTCGCTGTGCAGCGGGGACTCGGTGCAGAGCACCCGGTACAGGCAGGCGGCTCTGCCGCGCTTCCAGCCGCAGCCCCCCCGGGAACCCCTGGGCGAGGAGCGCCCCGCCGAGCCCCCCCCCAGCGTGGGCAAAGCCCTGCGCCCCGACCCCGACCTCCTCTTCCTCTCGCAGCAGCTCTGGGCCAGGACTTTGCGAGCATCAACTTTGGAAAGTTTGAGCCCGATTCCAGCCCTGGGCTCGGGGGCCCAGCTGCAGCTGTACGCAAAGCAGGAGGCCTCCCCTTCCTCCTCCTCCTCCTCCTCCTTCTCCTCCTCCTCCTCCTCCTCCTCCTCCTCCCCCCCTCCCTCCCCGAGCAGCACCCCTGGGGGGGATCCGCAACAAAAGGAGGGAGGCTTTGGGGACGCAGAGCCCTGCGCCAAAGGGAAGGATTTGCACAAAGATGCCTCGAACAATGGAGCCTCGTTAGGCCCCAGTGACCAGGCAGAGAGGCAAAGCGGAGCTTTACCCGGGCCAGCGCCTTCCCCAGCGCCGGCCCCGGGCTCGGCCCCGCAGCCCCCGGCGCAGGAGCTGGCGGGGGGCCTCGGCCCGGTGCCCCCCGGGGGGCCGGGGGAGCCCCGACGGGAGCACTTTGACCGGCTGATCCGGCAATCCAAGCTGTGGTGTTACGCCAAAGGGTTCAACCTGGACGGGAAAAGTTTGCGGCACGGAGGGAGAGCGGAGCCCTGTAAAGCCGCAGAGCTCAAACCCCCCGGCTCCAAAAGAGCAGAGAGCCCCTGCACCTTGTCAAACAAAGCTTTGAAAGGCAATGGCTCGGAAAGGAATGCCAAGCGCAGACGCCTTGCCAGAGGCGCTGAGGCAGAAAGGCAGCAGAGCTCCTCCAAAGGGAGGCCACAAAAGACTCGCAGGAGGAATGCCAGCAAGGGGAACACTCCCTGCAAACGCCTCGGCAGCGCCGGGCCGCCCCCTCCTCGGAATTCCTTCAGCCTCATGGGCAACTTCCCCTGTATTCCCTCCCTGGTCGTGGGGGAAGATGGGGACCTGTGTCCTGCCTCCTCCCTGGGGGTCAAAAACTCCTGGGTCCTCTCCAAAACCCACCCGCTGTGGAGCTGGCACCTGGGGGGCAACGCTATCCCCGTGCCCCCCAGCCTCAAATTCCGAGGTTATAGCTTGGAGGATCCCTAAGGACAGCGCACGGCCCGGAGGAAAGGTTTACATGCAACAGATGAGAGCTGCAGGGGGGGCGGGAGGGGGGTTGGAGGGGGGAGCGGCCGGGCCGGGGTGCCTCGGGGGTGGGGAGAGGGGCAGAGGGTCCCGCCGTCCCGTCGAGCCCCGGCACCGCCTGAGCCGGGGGGGTCCCGGGCGGGGA
Source organism: Falco punctatus (assembly GCF_963210335.1). Classification (NCBI taxonomy): domain Eukaryota; kingdom Metazoa; phylum Chordata; class Aves; order Falconiformes; family Falconidae; genus Falco; species Falco punctatus. The sequence goes on along the minus strand of NC_137599.1, from coordinate 2,042,788 downwards.
GGGGGCGCCGGGCGGGGGCCTGGGGGTGCGGGAGCCTTTTGGGGGGGAAGCGAGTGAGTGTGTGCACGGCTTGGGCTGGGGGAGACGTGGGGGGGTCGCCTGCTCTGGCCGGGGTGGGTGGGGGATTCCCCCCCCCCCGCCATGTCTGTGCCAGGGTCCAACGTTTGGTTGCGCGATGAGTTTAAGGACGAAGCTAAAACACGAACTCAAAGACAGGGGGTGGCGGATGGACCCCCCCTCTCCCCCCCCCTCCCCCGGGTTATTCCCAGCAAAGGGATTTGGGATGTCGGAGGGAAGGGGCTCCCACTTCCCGACCGTCCTGCCTCCCCCCCTCCTCATGCCAAGAAACCCAGGAAAGAATAGATCTAATTTCTCCCTTTTCCTCCATAAATACATTGGATTAAACTCATAATAATCACACGCAGAGAGAAATAATGATGTCACGCAGCATAAACACCCCTTTTCGGTCCGAGTCAATCCCGGCGAAATTGGGAGCAGCTCTTCCAAAGAACTGTATTAATAGCAATGTCTTTTTTTTTTTTCTGTCTACTTAAGAGACAGGATGAAAACACCAAACTTGCAAAAAAAAAAAAAAAAAAAAAAAAAAAGACCAGGAGAAATTCTGTTTGCTAAAAGAAAGCGGGAAGCTTCGAGAGGAAGTTATTTGAAACTGCTGCACGTATATTAAAAAAAAAAAAGAGGGGAAAAAAAAGAAAAAAGTGAGTTGTTTGCTGGCTAATAACCCCAACTCCGCTAGCCTGAAGGTAGCAGGCCTGTAAAAGCTTTACAGGCACAAGAAATAGGATCCAGGAGCATTAGCGATCGAGTACAGATGGACAATTTGATCTCTCCCGAGCTCCGGAGTGGAATGCGGGGAAGAATGCGGAGGGAATGTCTCTCTCCTCTGCAGAGGAAATCATATCCCAGTTTAACTTTTCTTGCAAACCAGTGGCTTTGTAACTGGCTCTTTTGACTATTTCTGATGTGATTTCCACCCCGCTTTGGCATCAAAGCCCGACGGGCTCTCTGAAGTCCCCTCTGTTTTGCAAACGTTGGGCAAATCAAAGCTGATGTGTGTGTGGGGGGGTTTCTGGTTTTTGGTTTTGTTGTTGTGTTTTTTTTTTGGGGGGGGGGAGTGGATGTGTGTGTTTCTTTTTCTCCCCCTTCTTTGCATCAAAAAATATTCGCAGCCCACGGCCGGGGACTGCGCAGTGCCCGCTCGGGGATTTCTAATTTTCCTTCACAGTCCTGCAAAAATTGGTTCCCCGGAAAAAAAAATACTAAAAAATCCCTTCAGTGTCCTTGGCTGAAAGGGAAGGGAATGGGGAGGGCAAGGAGAACCATCGCCGAATTCAAAAGAAAATATTCCAGTCTGGCACGGCCCAGTTTGATTTTTTTTTTGGTTTAATTCCATCAGTGGGTAAAAAAAAAAAAAGAAAAAGAAAAAAAAAAGACATTTTTAAGGTCAAGCGTATTTTGTATCTATTAAGCGCTGTTTTTCTTGGAGATGGTGAATTGTTGCTAAAAGCAATGTTTGTTTTCCTTGGGTTTTTAGCGGTTTTGTCTTTTGGTTAACTGCGTTTTTTTGTTTACTTCACCCCACCTCCCGTTCCTCCCATGCTGAGCAAAAGAGGGGGATTTCTTCTGTCTCCGAAACAGTCAGGTTTTACACCCGTAGCCGTGGACGGTTACAAAAAAAAAAAAACCAAAACACCAAAACAAACCAACAAAAACCCCACCAAACCCAAAACCAACCCAAACCCCGCGCGTGTGTAGGAGCGAGAAAAGCCGATTTTGGGGAGTTTTGCCTCCGCATCGCTGTCTCGGGGTGCGCACACAGGAATCAAGAAATAAAGGGGAGGGGGTGGGGAATCTGCCTCGTAACACCCCTGCTCCCCTCGGCCTGCCCCCCCCCCGGGACCCGTCGGGCAGGGGGGGGGGAAACGCGCCCATTTTCCCTGGAACTGCCGAGCACGGAGCACGATCGCTGCCCGCGAATCCGATCCGGGTTAAAAATGTATTTTCTAGGAAAAAAAAAAAATTTAAAATAAACTACGGGCGGGTCGCTGGGACAAAGCAGACGATCGAGCTCCGCGCCCGTGGAGACCGGGGAGAAAAAAAACAGCACACCCGAGATCCGTGCTGGAAATGAATGCTAAAAAAAAAATTATATATATATATATATATATATATATATATATAAAAAGCAGCAAACCCCAGACTCTGCAACTCCATCTGCCGCGGGCAGTAACAGCCAAATAACTCAGGAATATTTTCTAAGGGATATAATCACCTCGGAAAGTGGGTGCGTGGGGTGGGGGTGGCACCCATGCCTGTGCAGCTCCACGGAGATCTATCTCCGCGTATAGATGCGTATGTACGTGTGGGTGTACGGACAACACAGCTACTAATACACGAGATGTGTGCACGCACGCAGCCGTTCCGTGCCCGTACGTATTTTATCTGCTCGCCCCCAGTGCGTGCATAGGTATAGATATCTGTATATAATGCCAGGGGTTGTAGCAGGGCTGTGAATATAATACAAAATACCTCAAAACTTTTACACGCAAACACACCTCGAAAGGCTCCTCAAGCAGCAGAACCATCCCGTTTGCAGCAAAAAATAATTGTCATAATCAATAATCCCCCCTCCCATTTGTTTTGAAATGTGTTTCCAGGAAATTAAGCGATCAAAAAAAAAAAAAAAAGGTAATCTTCTTAGCAAGAGAGTGTGTGTGGGGGTGATGCATCCAAAGTAAATCGAGGGGGAAAAAAAAAAAGGAAAAAACCCAAAGTGTTAGCTGAAGTAGCCTGGTTTGGACTTAAAAAATGGACAAACCCAAGGGGTAGTTGGTTGGAAGAAGCAAAACCTCTGCGGGACACAGCGGGCCGGGAGGAGGGAGCGGTTCGAGGGACACAAAGTAGTTCTGGTTTTAAGCAAAAGATCAACTCGCATGGCCAGGACAGCATCAAGGATAGAAAGGCACCTTTATAATGACATTAGTGACGTTGCTTTATTTCCAAACGGGTGCAAAAGAAGCAAAAAACTAATATTTTCTTTTTTTTTCCATGAAAATGTTTTGTCTAGGTAGGAGAAAATCAAAAGTATCTTGTAAAAAAAATAAAATAAAGAAAACTTCTATGAAAGGGCGCTGCTTTTAAAAATGCAGCCTGCTTTAGACTCAGGAAAAATCTCAGCTTGGATACGGTGTGGTGCTTTGTACTCACGGTTTGTAAGGGTTTATTTTGGGGCTGGGGGTTTCAGGGACCTTTGCTCTCTCTTTGCGTTGCTGGATGAAAAATTCCCGTTCCTCTGTGGGTTTCAAAATGTTGCTCGCTTCAGGGGTGCTTCTCCGCTGGCCCCCTGGATCCAGGGGTGCTTCTGCCCAGGGATAATTTATTTTTGAGGGGTGCTGCCGAAGGGGAGGGGAGTTACTTCCCCGGGTTGGGCACATCCAGCGGCCGATGCTGCCTTTCCCCCATGCTCCGGCCTAAAACATGCAATTAAAAATAATCACCCAGGGGAGGAAAGCGCCTTTTCCAGCCGTGTATTGGGCTTTCTGTTTAGATTTACTGTACCTTTATTTATTTGAAGTTGTTGTAAGTATATGACGATGAAAGTGTTAATTCCTGCGTGCAATATGGAATCTAGGCTGAGAAATAAATAACTTTTTTTTTTTTTTTTGACAGAACTAGCTGATATTTGGCCCTTTTTGTGGGTGCGTGATAGCGGGGTGGGGGTGGGGGGCTGGGGGCTGCCTGGTGTGCACCCATGCGTGCTGGTGCGTGGGGTGGGGAGAGGGGTGTTTGTGCACCCAGGACATGTGTGTGTGCAGGCGTGTGCACCCACGGAGGTGGCGCGTGTGCTTGCGTGTATCAGCCTGTGCCGCTGGTCTGCACGCAGCTGTGGCCGCGCACATCTGGCCGTGCGTGTTTATTAACGTGGTTGGGGAAGCACGTTCCTCTGCTCGCACCCACCCACGGGCCTGGCACCCTCCTGTGCCCCACACCCGCGTGGGACGCATGGGACGCATGTGCCGGCTCCGTGCTGGCCCACTGGTGTGTCTGCCTGGCTGAGCGTGTCCCCATGTGTTTGTGGCCACATCCCGGGCTCTGCATGGCTCCGACCCCCACCCCCCCTCTTCTGTACGGATGGGCCGAGGGACACGTGCGTGTCCGTCGTGTGGGGTCACACACGCGTGTGCTCGGCCGCTTTGGGGTGTAGGTGACGGGTTGCTGTGGACAAACTTTGCCTCAAAGACACATTTTAATCAGCGATCAATAGCTCCTTCCCTCTAATTTGTAGGCTGGAGACTGTTCCCCAAACATGTGTTTCTATTTCAGGAGTCAGTGCCCCTCATGGAAGGAGCGCTCCAGATATATTTTTAAATCTCTGCCAAAGGAAAACACGGCCAAAGGCTGGAAGATCCCATTGAAGCAGCACTGGTAGGGCTGGCTCCAAACACAAACCCCAGCGTAGATCAGCGACACGAAGACCAGAAGTGGTTTTGATCTGTGCAATGTGTTGAAAAGGGCTTAAAGTCTGTTATTTGGGATACGGGTTGGGAAAGTGGAAATTCTGACCCGGGAAGCATTTAGCCGGCACTTTCATAGCCAGAAGGGTTCTCTCTCCAGGGCAAGAAAAATGGGAAGAGAAACGAAATGCACCCCCAGTCAGAACCTCATTAGTTGTAATTAGTCACTAGGTATTATTTGATTGGCCACAAAATCATCTGATGACCTCACTTCTGCAGGAGGCCAGGTGAAAAAAAACCCCACAAACTCATCCCTTAAAAATCACTGAAACCCAAATTACCCAAGACTATCGATCTGCAAAGCCGGAATGTGGGGCTCGAAATCTCTTTGCAGCTTTTTTTCCCTCCTCCTCCCTGGCAAGGAAGAAAGGAATCCAAGTTAAAATGACTCTTCTTTAAAAACATTTAAAATTTCCAGAGGCAAAGCCTGGGAGCAGCCCGAGCAGGAGGCAGCGACCTCGGCGAGACCCCACCGGGTTTAATCGCAGCCAAATGACCCTGCTATTATTATTATTATTATCTTTTAAAGAAGGTAATTTAATAATGACGTTAATTATCTACAGGGACCTGTCAGGGAGGGGGCTCTGAGTCCAGCCCCCCCCCCCCCCCAAGCTGCTGGTTCATACTCCAAAAATCTGGGGAGGAGGGGGGGGGGGGGGAACCTGGGGAAGTGGGGGGAAGCAGAGGGAAGCTGCTGCATTTATTTAGTTTAGTGTCAGGGTGTTAATGATAAATTAGATAGCAGAGGAGGGGCTCAGTAAAACAGCAAGCTGTGAGAAAAAAAGCAGCGTAACCCCCTCCCAGGGCAGGCTGGGCTGGGGGCAGGGAGGAGGTTGGGGGGGGGGGCCAAGTGGGGAGGGGGTGAGGGATTAAGTGTCACTAAAGGCCTTTCATTTACCATGTTTACATGTAGTCAATAGAGAGAATGGACAAGGGTTTATTGTGAGTTATGAGGCTCTTTCTAACTCCCATGTTATCAATATCTCCCTCCTAAAAAAAAAAAAAAAAAAAAAAAAAGTGGGGGGGAAAAAAAAAAAGGGGCAAAAAAATGAGTTTGCTCTTAAAAAAAAAAAAAAAATTAAATAAATTATCCACCAACCTTTCTGGAAGGTGGGAGCCGGCCCTCCCAGCCAGCCCACAAAGCGCTTTGGAGGATCCTTCAGCTGTTCCATATAAATCTACGGACTCAATAGGTGGAGTTTATGCTTTTAGCAATTGAAAGAAATTACCCTAAATGAGGCCATATGGGAAACTATGCTCATCCTCCCCCCCCCCTCCCCAAAATCCGGGGGAGGCTTTTGCCTGGTTTTTGTCAGAAAAAAAGAGGTTTTGGGGCCCTGCTCAGGCTGGTGGGGGGCTGTGGTGCCCCCCATCCTGGACTGGGGTGGGACACGTGCCCCAAGATCCCGGGTTTGGACTGATCCCCATACAGCCGCATCCAGGCTGGGGGTGTGGGTAAAGGGGGGCCAGGGGGTCCCAAAAAACGGGGCTGGCCCCCAGGGGATTCTCCCTCACGAGAGGTTTGGGGGTCCCAGGAGGTGTAGGGGGTGGGTGGCTCAGGGCACTATTTGTGGTCTGACCCATTTTACCCCCGTTTCACCCCAGTTGCCCCGCAGCATGCCGGGATCTGCTCCCTCTCCCCCAGCAGGATCTGGCCCCTCTGCACGCTGGGGTCCCCGCACACCGGGCTGCTCACCTGAAATTCCCTTTTTTTCCTACAGTTTTACACACTGGGCTGGTCCACCCTTTTAATCAGCTGGAAATACCAGCAACCGCCTGGGCGACTGCTTGTAATTAACCATTCGTTACAGTGGTTAAACCCACCCCCCCAAATAACTGAAGACGTTGCGTAGGAAACTTGGGATCCTGCATGTCAGCGGCGTGTCGTAAAAAAAAAGAAGTGATCCATCGGGATGTGCCCTGAAATGTGCTGGATCCCAGCACTGAGGCCCACGTTCCGCTGCCTGTGGCTTCTGACACGAGAAAAATCTCGCAATTAAGGGCTAAGCTGAGGGTTATTTTCATATTTTTCCTTAATTTCTCATTAGAGATTACATTGGGGTGGGGTGGGGGGGAAAAAAAAAAAGGGGTGGTGGAAATCATGAAAATGTGGCTGTTAGGTTTATAATTTTATATGCTTAGCTCTGAGTATTTTTATGGAATTCTTAGCATCTCATGTGCAGATGCTGGGGTTGCTTTTCCCAGTGCTGCATAAACAGAAACATCAGTAACGAGGAGAAAAAAGTGAATCCAAAGCCACCGAGGTCAGGATTTCGGGAGCAGGACGCTCCGATGAAGCACGTTCCCTGAAGGCCAGTGGGAGCGTGGGGAGGCTGGCAGGGATGTGGGATGCTGCCATCTCCCCTTCCCAGCACTTCCCCAACTGCTTCCAGGGCTGGAAAACCCTGAGCCAAGGTGGTTTTCTGGGAAAAAGGGTTATTCTGAGCTGCGGGTGCTGGGGATTTGTCCCCCCTTGCTGCTGTTCCCCCTGTTGGGCCAGCGCTCAGGTGGTCCCCGTCGGTTCCCAACGCAGAAATACGTAAATGTGTGTGGAAGTGAAGGACCTCAGATGGGGGGGGGGGGGGGGCTGGGGGGAGCAGGGGGGGGTTGGGATGCGGGAATGTGATGGGGCTGCTTCTCTCCTGCTCCGCGTCCCTGTGTGCCTGCAGAAGGGTCCTTGCTGAAGAGGAGCCCCCCCCCCCCCCCTCCAACTCCCATTCTTGCATATTTGTTATTATTTTTTCCCACCTGTTAATTCCCATTTTCCCCTGAATTTATCCAGGTGGGATCCCCTGACCTGAAAGGGAAATCATCATGCATGAAAGCTTCTTGCCCCCCCCGACTGACCCAGGGACACCTTGTGTCACTTGAGGGTGGCAGCTGGGCCCCCATGTGTGTCCTGAGTGGGGACAGGTCCTGGCAGAGCTGTGGGGCGAGGGGGCAGGATGATGCCACGACACCCCCATTTTCTTCTTTATTTCCATTTTTTTTTTAGGACTGAGAAGAGGAAAAGGCACCAAGGGAGCTGGGGGAGAAGGAGGCGACCGGGGAGCCCCAGCTGCATCAATCCTGCCCGGCTCAGCCCCGCCTGGCCAGCAGCATCCTCGGGGGAGTGAGGCTGGGCAGGATGCGGCCCTGGGCTGGCTGGAAGGGGGGTGTCACCTGGCTGCCCCCCCTCCATGGGGCTCCCTAACGAGGTGTGTGTGTGTGGGGGGGCTGCAGGGCTGGCTGTTGGCCCAGCCGGGGGGGGGGTGTCACTGGGTGTCAGCTTTCGCTATCTCACCCTAAAATCTTGGCAGCCTGAACTCTGTGAACCCGGGGCCAGACCAGCTGTGCTCCCCCCAGCTGTGGCTCATCCAGCTGTGCTGCCCGGGGCGGGGGGCTGGGGGAAAAGCCCCTTTCAGTTGGTAATGGGCTGCCCAGCATTGCTCCCCCCCCCCCCCCCCCCCAACCAGCCCTGCCTGCGCTGGGGGATGGGGGGGCACAGTGTGGGTGCAGGGATAGTGAGTGCAGGCTGGATAGGACCCCCGGGGTGCATTGGGGTGCGAGCGCAGGGGGTGCAGGTCAGGATGAGGGTCCCTGGGGTGCAGGACCCCAGGGTGCAGGTTGGGACCCCAGGGGGGCGGTTTCAGTGCACCGCCGTGATTTACAATATTGTACGTTGGGTTTTTAATCACACGATTACAGGGGAGATCCGTGTCCCTTGTGCGCTCTGGCGCCCATTATTTTCATTATTAATCCTTACGGCTCCTACAACTCTAATTTCAGCATTTACTCTTTCAGGAAAAATGCTGGTGCTGAGCCTTTGTAAAATACTTCCGCGAAGGAGGAAAAAAAAAATAATTCTGTTAATAGCAGTTTGTGACAGAAAATCATTTGGGCTCTGCTGTCAGCATGCCTACTAATACCTGAATAATTAATGTCATACTTTTTTCCCCCCTTTTCAAATATTAACATGTTTAGAGTCCTTGTCAAAATCGAACACCCCTCCTTGAAATTAATTGCCAGTAAAGATAAGGAGAGGGATGCGGTTTTCGAAATAGATTTTTTTTTTAAATTTTTTTTTTTAATTTTTGAAATGTGAGAAAAATCTAGAAAAGAATAAAAGATTTCGGGGAGCCCGTCGTGTTTTCTGCATTACAAACTTTTTTTTGTAGGCAGTCATGTGTGCAGCTGCGCTCGCCTGTTTTATGGGGGTTCGTATACGTATGCACATACGTACTCAGCTACTCACACAGAGCCCCTATGTCTGCGTGTGCATATCTATCATTTAATGTGCTGTCACAGAGACCCCTCATCGCTTTCGGGATGGGTGAGGGGTCCCAGGGCCGTGGGGGGAGCAGCTCCCCCAGGCAGGAGGCAGCAGGACCCTCCCGGTGCCCCCCCGTCCGTCAGAGGGTTGCAACCCCCCCCCCCCCCCGGTGCTGACCCAACCCTGCTGGTGGAGCCTTTTGGAATAATTAAATAACGTGGAGGAGAGGAGAGGCTTGGGGCAGGGGGGCTGCTTTTGGGGACCCTCCCCCCGGGTATCTGGAGGCAAAGCGGGGCTTGTGCTCCCGTCATGACGGGAGAAACGTGGGGTCGGTGGGATTGGAGCTGCCGTCCAGGAAAATGGAATGACGCCACCCCCTCTATCCTCCCGGTATATATATTTATAACATCCCAAGGGTGTAGCTCTGTCTCTCTTGGTTTAAAACAAAACCAGACAGAGTCTTGAGGGTCAAAAGGGAGGTGGGGGAGGGCTTTTCTCTACCTACCCCCAGACAAAGATCCCTTTGAATCTAATCAAGCAGAAAAGAAACCCCTTTCCTGTGTGTTTTTGTACGAGGGGAGAGGGGTTAGCACTGCCCTGGAAGGTAAAAGGAAAGGAGATCCCATTTTTCCTTTTAACAATAAGATCTTTATAAATGTTCTCCAAAAAAAAAAACCCCACCCCAAACCCCACCAAAAAAACCCCACTCACCCAGCCCCAGCAGTGGGAGGATGCTGGTGGCTTCTCCCAGTGGACAAGGTGAAGATGGGGATCTGGGTGATGCCCTGGCCAGGAGGGGATGGGGGGGGGCGGCAGGAGGGGGGGTGAGCTGATGTTTGCAGTGAGGGTGGGGATGCAATTTGGTGGTTCGTCCTCTGCAGGCAGGGGGTGGGTGGGTTCCAGCGCTCCCCCCTGCTCCACCACCTTCCCAGGGTGACCGGGGAGGCACGGACCGGCCAGCAAAGAGCAGCGACCTCCCATTGCAGCCCTTGCACCTCGCTCCAAGGAGCTGGTGTCCTACGGGAGGTCATTCCTGTGGCGGGTCTGAGCCTGTCTCCATCCAGATCAACCAGAAAACTTCTCCGAAGTCCCATTTCCTATTGTCTGTCGCCTGCCAAAGCCCGGCCGAGGGGCCCAAAGACCCTGCTTGTGCTGGAGGATTTTTCCTTCTAAAACACTCCCTGGGTGGAGGGATGCACCTCCCAGGCCCTCAGGGGGGTGGGTGGTCACGCTTCTGGGGCACCATGCTTGTGCTTCTGCTGTGCCATCGTTTGTCCTGGTGACTTTGGGCACATCCCTGTCCCCTGCTGCAGGGTGACCAGGGAGACGCATGCACTGCAGGACCAGGGTCCTGACGGGATGCTTTGCAAGATGCAGATCCTGCCAGGATGCTTTGCAGGACTGGCTGGCATCGCTGGTGGGACCCCCCCACACACACTGGCAGGGGGTCTTTGCTGTGCCAGAGCTCCCGAGGTGCCCGTACGGGCTGTGGGTGTGTTGGTGGTGCTGCTGTGTGCTTGTTACCAACACCATAACAAACCCACCCCCTGCAAAAAAAGCCCGGTTTATCCCTGTACATGCACCTACTCCGGGGTCCCCGAGGGCACAGTGGTGGCAGAAGCCCCCCTCCCTGGTGAGCCCTGCTCTGCAGTGCAGACGAGGCCTCAGATGCCGCTTTTTACATCCTTTTAACTAATACCACATGACAGTGATTTAAGCTAATCAGTACAACCTCCCCGTGTCAATGCAAGAATCCTCATAACCTCGGTGTTTACATTAAGTACAGCAGTGTTTCAGCTATAAAAGCACTTTCAAACTGACATTAACTGCGGTGTAACGATGTTAGATTGACTGGAGTTGGGTCAAACGCCTACCAAAAGCTCGCTAGAAAGAAGGTGCCGTCGGTCGAATTTAATGCCGAAGCATTAGCGTGGAGTTGTCCTCGCGAGGCTGGACGTCTCCTGGGCTCACGTAAGCTGGTTTGCATTTATGCACCAGTGTTTTGTACCGGTCTTCCTTGCACAGTGCTTTGCCAGGCTGGGCTGTGAGCTGGGGGGAGCTGATAGCAGACCCCTGCCTTGGAGCACCGTTTCACCCTTCTGGTTGCAAACCCAGTGGCCCCCGAGGTGCCGGAGGCGGGTGGAGGATGGTTTCGCATCTTCCCTGCCTCGCTGCCGGAGTTTGCTGCGGCAAAAGGGCCGTGTTGGAGCCAAGCAGCCGGGTTGGCTCAAGGCACCGTGCAAAGCCATCGCTCAGGGTGATGGAGGGGGTGCAGAAGCTCGTGCGGGGGGTGCTGGGTCTGGCTCCCACAAGGGGGGGGTGCCCAGCCGCAGGCTCAGCCCAGCAGCGTGCAGGATGAGGGTGCAAACCCCAGCGCCTGCCATGTCTGCAGCCCGAGGGGCTGTTCACACTCCCAGTGTCCCCTCGCCACAGCCCTGTGTGCCAGCGGGAGCCCCAGCGTGGGGGAGACCCCCCCTGGGACCGGGAGGTTTCTCCTACCCAGACACTTTCCGCCGCAGGGAAGTGGAATCAACGGCAGCGCTTTGATTTCTGCCTCTGCATGTCCACATAGGCCTGCGCATCGTTTCAGCTGTTTTGGTGGAAAATTGATTGTTGAGATAATTAAACCAGTAAAAAACGGTGCTCGTGAAATGCCTCAGAAGCAAGAGATTTGGGGTTTTTTTTTGAAAGTGGTGCAGCTCCTCTCCAGGGCTGGGCAGGCAGCTGTGTCTGAAGGCACAGGTACCCCGGCATCACCCTGGGGTTGGTTCTGGAGCATCCTCTCCGTGGCTTTTGGATGTTTCCAGTTCCCCCGCTGGCTGGCAGGGACAGCTTTCCTGTCTGTTTGCTTCAGGTGCAACCTCTATCCACGTGAGGGGAGCCCCAAACTGCTGCTGCACCTTCTCCTGGAAGTCTCCAGCTCCCCCTTTCCTCCCCCACACTCCCCTTTCCACCTCACTCCGGGACTTTTCCTCCTCCGCATTAGCATCTCCTCAGGGGACAGCCAGTGCCCTGCTCCCACCCCCACCCCATTTCAGCGCTTTCGTGTTTAAAAATAAACCAAACAAACTATTAAATGAAAAAGCTATAAAAGCAAATAAATAAACTATTATTACTGTTCCCCAGTCCCCCAAAGCCCCAGTCCTGCAGTCACATCCCCTGAGTGTTTTCTGGCAGCCGCCCAGGATGGAGTCGGAGCACCAAGTCCCTTCCCGGTCCCCTGTGCAATCTGGGAGCGTCAGTGGGGACCGTGTACCCGAGAACACATGTACGCACAGGTCTGTATGTATAGATATTTATATACATCCCCCGACTCTGCTTAATCCATCTGCCCGTGTAGCAACAGCTTTTGATTTGACTGCTATTTATACTTCCCACGGGCTGTAAAGCCGGGAGGGACCGCGGCCGTCGTTCTCCGTGGCAGCCCTCGCCGCAGGATCATTATCCCACTGCCTCCCAGTTTTCCGCATTTCTTGGCTAGTAGCTCTTCCCTGGGAGAGGGAAGGGGGGTTCTCTAGTCCCCCTCCTCTCTGGATGGGTCCACACAACTATCTGGGAGAAGAAGGAGCCTGAGCGTGACCTCCCCAATGCCCGGACTGACTTTTGCTCCTGGTTTTGCTGGATTTCTGGCTCCAAGGCACCCATCCTGTGCGCTGGGCGCTACCTACGGGCATGCTATGAGCACCCAGACCTGCAGGGTGTTTTCAACGGGTCCTTCCTTGTATGGGAAAGCATCCCTTGGCCTGTCCCCCCCTTTCCCAAGCACACGCACAGGTGCTTGTGGGGTCCCTGCGGGTGAAGCACCAGCTCCAGCAAGCAGAGGTGGGAGCGGTGGCTCCGGGATCTCTCGGAAGGGGAGGCAGCAGGCAGAGCTGTCCCTCCAGACCCTCTGCAGGACCTTGAGCACGTCTTTTTTTTCCACTTTACCCTTCATCCCCTTTACTCTCAGGAATTTTCAACTTGCCCACTGCCCTCCCCACCCACAACCCATTTCCCAAGGGAGCTGAAGGCCCCGCACAAGGCAATTAAACCAGCTGATAATGGATTTGTTCCCTCCGTCACCCTCCAGGGCTGCTGTAGGAGCAGCCACAAACCCTTGGGGTGCACAAACCACTGGGCAACGATGCCCTCACTGCATCACCTCCCGCTTCTCCTCGCAGTGCCAGCGCTGCTCTCAGCGGTGGCTGCGCAGCAATGACCTCCCGGGGGGCGGGGGGCTCACCACAGCGAGGGTATTTTTTTTTTAAACAATTTGTTAGCATGGAAGGCACCTAATTAAGTTTTCCTTAATTTCCCTGAGCTGCTACAGCTGGCGCTTGCGAGCCCGGCCCACACGGTGGCAATATCTGCCCGGCGAGTGCAGGTAGGGCTGTGCTGCTGCTGCTCCTGGGGTCTGCTCCCACGGGTAAGGGGGCTGTCGCCCACAAATGGGTGGGTTTTTCTCACTTTCTCCCTTGTGCTTTCGCGGAGAGGCCGTCGGGGTGCAGTGCTGAGGAGGGGTGGGCTGGGCAGCATCCTGCCCCCTCTCTATGTGGAGTCAGGGAGCTGGGGGGTTTTGCCCCCTGGGGAGGTGGTGACCGTGTCCCCTGGCAGCAGAGCCATGGTGACAGAGCAGGTCAAGGATGCTGGGGGGGAGAAGGTCTCTATCCTGCCCTCTTCCCCATCCCGAGCTGGGTGGGTGGGCTGGGAAGCTGCTGCTTCCCCTCCTGCCATTGGGCCCTGGTCCATGCTGAGGTGGGCTGGGGGCTTGGGGTCAAGCAGGAGCGTCTCCCCTCACCCAGCCTGAACCTTCCTCTGGGACCTGGAGGGTCCTGTGAACCCACTCGGTGCCTTTGCCTTGGGGAGGTGGAAGGGGCTTGGCTGTGGTGGGGGTCGGGGGGGTATGTGGATTGCTGAGAGCCTCATCCAGGCTGGGACCTGGTCGTTGCCACGATGCTTTCTGGAGCTGGGCAGCTTTTTTGCTACAAGGGCTGAGATTTCAGAGTGGTTTCCCATTCTCAGTCAGAATAAAAAGGTGTCTTGTTTTTTTTTTTTTAACTATTTTTATTTTTCCCTCCCTCACTAAAAGCTAGTGGAAAATCCACAGAGCTGTCTGATTACTGAAACATCTTACTTCCTACCACTTCAAAACACCGACTTGATCTCTCTTAACATTCTTTCCCTATAAATTAAATTGTGAAATAAAACATCTTATAGTTTAAAGGAAGTAAAATTCCAACTAATTTCTTCTTAGCCCTTTTCCTTTAACTGGAAAACTTCTCCACACCAATTATTTCGGGCAAACGAGTTCGATCTCAACCAGCTGGAATTTTCTATGAAAAATATTTAATCAAAACATTCCCAAACAGCCCTACATGTTAGCAACGAACAGATGCATTTGAGCTCATTAGCCCGAATGCTTACGAGGAGCTGAGCGGCAGCCTTGGGCTGAGCGCACATCCTGCTCCGAGTGGCCGTGGCTCTGCATCCATGGATCTCAGCAGGTCCCGGTCCTGTGGGTGAATTTTGGGGATGGGCAGCCCCGATGCATGTGTCCAATGTAGGGAAAAACCTCGTAAAGGTGAAGGGGATGGTCTGGGCTGGCTCTGGGTCTCCCAGCCTCTTCCCTGCTCCCAGCGGGGGTGTGAGTGGGAAAAGGAGGAATTTTGGGGCAGAGGGGCTCAGGGTGGTAGCTGCTGCATTCTTTTGTTGCGTGCACGAAGTGCTCTCTCTCTATTTTTATATATAAAGTGCCTATCACCATATTGATGCTGTGTTGTGGCTGGCCTTGGTGCGTTGTCCTGGGTCCCTGGGGGTGGGTGCTGGGGGTGAGCGTCACATCGGCACAGCCAGAGGTGGGTTTGCCCTGCGGGGATGGACAGGGTGGGCAAAAGGAGAGGGGTGGCATCCAGCTTCCGCGAGGCAAATCACAGTCCTGGGGTGTCTGCCAAGGTCAGGGAGGGAGTGATGGGGCTGGCACCCACCTTCAGCCCACCACCTCTAAGGGAGGAGACCACCCTGTGTTTCACAGACAGCATCCCCATGTGCCTTAGCTCAGGAGCACTCGATGGACCCAGCGTCTAGGATGGCTGATTTGGGGGTGTGTGTGGGGTCTCGGTCTCTCTTTCCCCCTCTGCAGCCCCTCCAGATCTGCTGATATTCTCCCTTTTCTCCCCCCACCCTTGAGGCTCCTGAGACAAAAGCTGTATCAACCACTTTTATTTCAAAACACGAAATAAAATTAACTAGTGGGAGATGGGGGAGCGAGCTCTTCTAAAGAGCACCAAATTGTGTTGCTATGGAAACGGGAGGAGAAGCCCAGTAGCTGATGCTCTCCTGGGGCTCGGGGCCGGCTGTACCAGCAGAGATGTTTTCTCATCTCTCGTTCTTTCTTCCTTTTTCCCTGTTCCCCGCTCCCCCCACCCCCCCTTCCCCTTTTGAAATTTCTCTCGTTGACTTTGCACCGGCCAGCAGCCTTCGCTGCCAGCTCGGGGGGCTGTGCCCCCTGTTTGCCCGCAGGGCTGGGGGCAAGGAGGCTTCCTGCACGTGCTGCCTGCTGCCGGTGCCCATCCCCTGCCTGCCCGGAGGTCCTGGGAGCTCTTTAGTTTCCAAAGCTGAATTTGGGGAACGCAGGAGCTCGGGGAAGCCCCCTGCTTCTCCTGACTCTGCAGTACTGTGGCGGCGTTTGAAATCAGAAACAGGCTTTAAAAAAACCCCCACAAAACTAAAAAACAAAACGAAACAAAAAAACACCCCCAAACCTCTGGATGTGGAGCAATGGTTTCAGGCTTCCTGCAGACTCAGGTGTGTGTTGGGCACGTTTAGCTGGGGATGCTGCTGCTTCTTTTTTTTTTTTTGAGCTGGGGATGCTGCCATGTTTTGGGTGAGGCTGGATGATTCTGCTCCTGGGTGTAACGCCAGGACCGGAGCGGTGATGGCCCATGGCTGTCTGCAGGCACGTGGTGCCTCTGTTATCTTTGGCAAACCCAACCTTCGGTGTTTTTCAGCTGGCTGAGCAGCCCAGGAGATGCAGCTTTTCCTCTGCCAGCTTCCATTTTGTTATCTGCAAAATGTTTTGAGGCGCTCACAGCTATCGACCCTCCTGCAAGCTCCCGGCAGCTCCTCTCCCAGTGCTGCAGCTCCCTGGTTTTTGGGAGGTGCCAGCAGCATTTGGCATCTTGCTGAGAGCAAGGAGGAAGGCTGTTTGGACAGCCGTGTTCTTACTAAGCTTTGTTTTTCTCAGATTTCTCAAGTTTTGTCCTCACCGGCAGGAGGCTGGCGTGAAGGGGAATTGCTGATGCTGCTGTGAGGTGGGTCCCCCGAGGTCTCCTCTTGCTGCATGGCGTGTGTGCCCTTGGCCTTCCAGAGACCCTAAAATTGGGTCAGAGAGACTCTGGGGAGAGGACGAGGTTGTTGCTGGACGTGTGGCTCGTGGCAGGGTTAAAGCTGCAGGCATTGCTGCTTTGTCACAGCAGAGACCTGTTGTCACCTGCTGATCTGGACAGGTGAATCTGCCACCCATCACTCCCTGTCATCTCCCTGCCGGTACAATTCCCATCCTTACAGGCATCACGGTCAAAGTAGAAGGAATTGCAAGCTCTTGACTTCAGGCAACCATCAACTGAAATATCTGCAAGGCTGGTTTACCCAAAGATCGCTCCGAAAATCAAATTGCTTCAGTCCATGTCAGAACTTGAAAGGCTGCGTGGATGCAGAGAGGCGCCTGCCTGGGGACCGGGGGGGAGGGGACACTAGGGAGGGTCCCCCCACTGCGGCTGCTGCCATCTGCCCCAGGCAGCTGCGTTGTGCTGGCTCTGGAAATAGTTGGCGAAGTATTTAGGGGAGGGGAAAAAGTGCTATGGAAAGTAATATTTAATTAGCCCCAAGAGGAGCATTAATTGGCAGTCTTAATTTGAAGTCTTGCCAGAGTCTGTTGTATTCCTACACCATTTAGCATAAAATGGGTCTAGAAGCTAATTTGTAGGTCACGGTGATTTGATCGCATATGTAGGGCTGGAAGAGCTCAGACTGGGCAGCCGAGGGGAGGAGGGCCATGGGCTAGGAGCTGGCTACTGTTTGCCACCTGCTCCAGAAGCCTCCTCACCCCCTTCCCTCCTTTAAAACAGTGATAACACCATCACCCTGCTCTTGGCTTTGCTCAGGAGGGTTTGTGAAATGCTCTGAGCTGTCTGGATGAGCAGGGGCTGTGCTCGTTGCATTGCCTTTCTCTGGGCTCACCGAGCTGCTCCGGACCCTGGGCTGGATGTTTTGTGTCTTCCTGGCTGTATCCCAGGTTCTAACTGGGGAGGAAAAGGCTGGGGCTGGTGGGTTGTGTGTCCCTCTAACGCTGCCCGAAGTCATGCAACGCGCAGCTCGGGCAGCGCTGCCACCCCCTTGCCCCATACCCCTCTTGAACAAATATCGAGGAATTTGTAGTCTGAGCTCCCCGGCAGGGAAAGGCCACTTTTCTCTGCTACTGAGGTCAGGGCGCGGGGTTTGGAGAGGCTGAATAACTCACTGGGGAGCACCATCCCAGTGCCTGGTCCCCATCCCTGGGCAGGGAAAGCTGGTTCCAGTAAGCTGTAGGGTTTGGAACCAGCATGGCTGGTGGGGGCTGTCAGCTCAGGGCCAAGGGAAGCTTATGTTGCCTGGGGAAGCAGCTTGGTGGGGCTCTGCACCCCATCTCCCTCTTCTCCATCCTCCTGCAGCCTGTTTCTATAGCGACTGGGTACCTGCCTTTCCCCATGGCCCTGCCTGCACCTGATTCTCATTCACAGCATCACCCTCCAGAGGCAGAGGGACTCCAGCAGCAGCAGTAGCCACCCCACAACCTGGGAGCGTGTGCGTGAGTGCTGCTTGGTGGGAGCACTCCAGTGTGCTTGCACGTTTCAGTTTGGTGCGTGCAAGCTGCTCCCTGCAGCAACACCTGTGTGTAAATACACGGATATCCCCAGTTTGACATGTTTCTGGCAGGGACAGAAGCTGATGAGACCCATGAAGGTCCTGGGTAGGTTTGTCTTTTGTCCTGGAGCTGGAATCCCACCTGGTTTGAGGCATCAGCGTTTCCTTAGAGAGGCTGGAGGTGCTGGGGAAAAAAAACTATAGCCCCTTTGGTTAGGGCAGGGACACACGGGAGCCTCTGTGGCCAGGATGGAGTTACTGTTCGATGCTGTTTTTTTGCCTCCCATCTCAGACCCAGGAGGAGGTCGGTGTGCCAGCCTGGGATGAGAGGTGAGTGAGTGGTTAGCTCTACCAGGGGCTTGCTGGGCTGCAGCTAAGCCACTGTCCCCTTCCCTCTCAGGCTCCCGGGGGGTCTCATCAGGCTCCAGACTCATTAGCAGGTCTCCCAGGAAGCTGTGCCAAACCTCTCCTGCGTCTGGGATCGCTGTCTCCAGAGAACGCTGCAGATTTATTGTATGATGGCATCGGCAAGGCGCTGAGCCCCGTCGGCGTGGTGTGTCCCCCCGCCCTGGGCTGGGGGAGAGGGGCTGTCTGCAGCCCGGCTGTCTGCAGCCTGGCCATAAACCACTCCGAAATGGCCAAACAAACAGCCAACCTGGACCCTGGGCAGATACATCCCACGTTGCCCGGCCGTGGGGAGCGTGTCCTGCCCCCCCGGGAGGGTCAAGCAGCTCTTCCCTCAGCCCCGGTGAGATAACGCTCCTCGATAGAGTGATGCACCCCATGAGCAAACAGCTGACAAGCGGCTCAGTGGGGAATAAAGGTCACAGGAGGCAGGAGACGGGTCTGGCTGGCTTGTTGGGTTTATGTTAAACAGCTGACGTGAAGAAAGAGATCGTCTTTGAAAGGGAAGGGAAATCCTGTCACCGTTAGCACGATCTGATGCTCTAAACTGCAAATCAGTCCTGCTGGTTTCCAGGCAGCCTCTCTGCTGCGTGTGGGGCATCTCCTGGGATGGATGGAGCTTATCTGTAGCTCTGGGTACTCCTGGTGTGCTGGGGCAGAGCTCAGCAGTGGCATCGCTCAAGCCAGTGGGAACCAAACGCTCCCAAAACATCCTAAAAAATGGGCAAAAACCACTGCAAAAACAATCTCGCCTTGTACTGCTTTCCCTCCCTGCTTTCTCTGAAATATTTTGTCCTTTCCACCTGGAGGGCTCCTTTGCCTCCACACTTTGCTGCCCGAGGATCTTGCCTTCGCCAAGGGTTTCTCCTCCCAGACACCTTCGCAGGGAGCTGGCCCCCCATCATGGGGTGGGGGGATGGACACACGGATGGGACCTGCTGCTCGTTGAGCCCATCAATCCTGCATCTTTGTGCCTGGGTTGGTGGGTCTTCACCTCTGCTTTGCTAATGACAGCACTTTTCCGATGATAGATGTGCTTGTTTTCTTAGGGAGATGCTTTCTGCTTAAAGGCATATAGCCTTTGGTGACGTGCCTAACAAGGAATTGCAGGAAGGGAGAGCTGGAGGGGACCTTAAAAGGTAATTTAATTTATCCTCTGCCCCAAGGCAGGATCAACTGTTCCTATGTAATTTCTGACAGATATTTGTCTGGCTTGTTCTTAAAAGCCTCCCAGTGATGGAGATACCACTGCCTCCCCAGGCTGCCTGTCGCAGGGCTCTAATAGTCCTTATTATTAGAAAGTTTTTCTTACCATCTAGTCAAAATCTCCCTTGCTGCAGTTTAAGCCCATTATTTTTTGTCCTTTCCACAGCAGACACAAAGAACAGATTATTCCTGTCCTCTGCTGCTGCCCTTTATGTCTTTGAGGACTTTCATCACGTCTTCCTCTGTCTCCTCTCGTTCAGACGAAACAAACCCGGGTGCCATCAGCTTGCCTGCTGCCTCCCCATCTCCCATGGGTGCCAGCGCTGTGGGATGGGGTTTGCTCAGGCAGCTTCAATGGGTGAAGCTGTGACAGCATCGGCTCCCGCTTGCAAGCGGAGTGTGGATGTTTTTTTTAGTTTTTTTCTGGAAGTTGCGACCTGCCTAGGCTGCCCCCCGGGGTTGCCTGGGAGGTTTGTGCCAATAGCGATGGAAAGTGCAGAGGTGCTGAAGGTGGGGCTGGTCTCTGCTGCAGACAGATGTGCCACATCTGCCTGTAACCAGGCTCAGGAGTTGCTGGCAAAGAGGTCACTCCCTGTGGTGTCCTGGTGTGGATGTGCTGCACCGGTGTGTTTTCCAGTGACTCCTGGCTGAGGAAGACCCAGTGAGGAAGGCAGTTTGCCAGTTGCTGCCACCTTCATCCCTCCCATCCCCTGGGATGGAGTCCTTGGCACATCTGATGCTGCCTGGGGATGGGCACATCTCAGAGGGACGGACGAACACCTCCACTGCCACCAAACCTGGCAGGGTCCTGGGCTGCCTCCCCCTCCACAGCCCCGGCCGGCGGCAGCTCCTGCTCCTCTCCCAAAAAAGCAGCTGCTCAAAGCCACCCTGGAGAGTGTGTCCTGCCAGCCAGGCGTGCCTGTCCACTGAGGTCTTGGCCACATGCTCGGCCTGATGTCAGCCTCAGAAAACCTGAGAATAACAGCTGCCTGCATTCCACCTGCTTTATCCAGCATCTCTCCATTCCCAGCGACTCCCCACATCCCAGTTACCCATTTCCCCCATCTTCCCAGTTCCTTTCTGCCTGCTTTTACTATCCCATCGCATCCTCCGCTGGCTGTGGCTTCCCTGGAGCCACCTGGCTCCCGCTGCCCCCCCACCCCACCCCTTCCCAGCGCCGACCCCTGGCTCTGCTCTTCGTTAGGCTGCAGCTCCAATTTGCATGTCTGATATTTAATCACAAACCTGCCTGACAGATCTCTTCCCTCCCGTCAGCCGTCTGTAGTGTAATGACTGTTTTGTTTCTGACTGTCAGCTTTGCAGGAGGCAGTTTGCTGATAATCTGGGAGAAGAAATTTGGAGTTTTTCCACACCCACCCTTCTATTCTTCTAGGCTTCTTAAATATATGTATAAAATGTGTGTTTTTCAGGCATGGTAATTATTGATATTTAAGAGGGTTGGCATCCCCACCCCTTCTCCCTGCATCCCTGTGACGATGAGCTTGTTTTGCTGGGATTTGGGATCTTTATACCCTGTACTTCAGGCATTTTATCAAAGCATCAGGTGGAGCCATGGGAACTCTTGGTTTTTCTGCAATTTGCACCATGAATGGGGGAAGCTTAGGAGATGCTGGAGTCCTGGCACCAGTGGAGGTGGATGCTGGCCCTCCGTGGGGGCTGTGTGGTTATTTCCCTGGCTCCACTGGCGGATGGGGAAGATTCTGATTTTGATCCATCTGAGTGTAACAGCAGTCCACGCTGACTTTTCTTTGGCTTGTGAGATCCACCACTATTTTGTGGCCCAACATTATGGTTCACCAAGATTTTCATTAGGGAAATCAATGAGCTGTAGCATCCTGGTGCTGTCTTGGTCATTGAAAAAGCATAAATAACGTTGAGGGCTGTTTGGGTCTCCAGGGCAACAGAAGCAACCATCAAACAGGCCTGGTTTTTGTGCGGAATACCCTAAATCTGTCATTCCAGCGAGTTCTGGGCTCAATAAACACCATCCCTCTGCTTCTTTGTAGACCTTGGTTGCGTGATCGTTAACACCAGCTCAGCGCGATGGGGGCCGGGCTGGGAGAGCGATGCTGATCCTGCCTTTCCCCGGGCTCTGCGAGCACATTCGCCGCTCCAGGGGGAAATCCTCAGGCTTTGCCAGCTAAAGGTTTAGGCAGTAACTTCTGTCGTGTGTAGCCACTCTGTGCAGTGGATGGGCTTCGTTTTTCCTTCCACTGAGCCTGGAAAAAAAAAAAAAATACTTGGCAGGCGGCTTGGCTGGAATGAGGTCTGGGATTGCCTCTGGGTCCGCACTGGCTTGCGGCAGCTATTAGCACCTTCGACGGAGGCAGGGAGCCGCTCCGTGCTCCGTGCCCGGCTGCACGGGGTGGATGCTCACCTTGCAGGGCCTGGCGGATATTGGGATACAGGTGGGCTGTGGAGCTGAAAAGTGTTGCTGAGCATCGTGGTGGGCTTGGCCCCCCAGCCCCCACCTCCTCTCCTGCCTGCAGGCACCGCTGTGGGACCCCTCGCTCTGTGCACGGTGCCCCCGCCATCGCTTCTCCCCTCCTGCCCCCGACCATGCTGATGGGATTATTATTTTTTTTTTCCCTCTCCCCTCCTCAAGATTTGCCCAAATTGTTTTTTCTCTTACGAAATCGCCAGCGATTCCACTCGGTGTGAACTCAGTAGCGAGGCATTTCGGGATTCCTCCCCCTGCTTCCTCCTTCCTCTCCTGTCATCTCCAGCTGCCCGCTCTCCCTCAGGAGCTGTTTTCATCCCACTTTCTTCCCTGATGGGCAATGTTTGCAAAAAGGAAGGCACCTATGCGTGAGAGGAAGGACGGCTCCGGCTCCTTCCCTTGTCCCTGGCTAATGATAGCCTTCAGCCCCGCGGGCTGACGGACGAAGAAGCAACCAGCCACCCGGATTGCCAGCTGCGGTGCCTGCGTGGGTGAGGTTGGTGCCAAAAACACCAGGACGTGGGTGTGCAAGCCTCGTGCAGCGGGGCAACCTCCCCGTGCTGCCTCCTCCGTGCCCGGTGAGCATCCCCTGCGCTCACACGGCCGCACTCCAGCTGTAGCCTGTTCCATCCCAGGAATATGATTTATTTGCTGCATCTTCTGGACTCAAGTGGTATTGAACAGGCTTATTGGAGAGCTGGTTTCTAGACAGGTTGAATTAGGGGCAGGAGCGTGTAAGCACATCTTTTTTTTTTTTTCCTCTCTTTCATCTCCTTGTTCTTTCCCTGCTTGACTCCGAGCTTTTCACAGACAACTTGCCAGGTGCTGGTGTCAGAGACTGATGTTGTGGATGGAGCCAGACAAAACCTGCCCAGCCATAAGGGTCTGGCAGGTCCCAGTTTCTCCCCACCCTGCCCTGTGCATCACACGCTGCTCTGGTCTGCGGTACCCGTGGGTGTCCAGCCCTGCATGTCCGTGATGCTCCCCAGCCCCTGTCCCCAGCAGTTCCTGAGCAGCCCGGGCTGTGGTTGCCAGAGCTCACGCAGGCTCTACTGAATGGACGTGTCTCGGGATGACGAGGCTATCCAATTTACTCTGCAAACTGGTACCCAGCTTTCATAAGAATGCTAAAAAAAGTCCCGCAAAGCACAACAGCTTGTGATAGCCTCCCCACCACCCACCTTCCCTTAGAGGCAGGCAAGTGTGGATTGCCCAAAAATAGAGATGAAGAGTCCCGGAGGAAGCAGATGGGACTAGATCCCTGGCTATCAGGTTTTCTGCCAGTGCTTTAACTGTACGAACAGCCTCTGCTTAGCTGTAAAGCATCGTTCTATTCCTTGTACTGAGGGGATAGACTCTGGCTACTGGGTTAATGGCTGCGAGGGCCTCTTAGGACTATGAGGACTTAGTGATGTGGAAGGTAGATTAGGAAGGTTTCCCCAACATTTTAAAGCTGTGATGCCTTTTGAAGTTTCCTTAAAGCAGATGCCACACGAGGAGCAGGTGGGATTAGCTGGAGGAAACCAGAAGAGAGCAATCGTGTTGTTGTACCAGAGCATCCCTGGATTTCAAACGGCGCTTTAGTATTCCCGTCCTGTGGTAGCCATCTCCTAATAAAGCATTCCTTGCAGCAGCCTGGGTGATTTCCTCCCATTGCCTGTGGGTGATGGAAACTGGGCCATGTGCTGCCTGGGGGCACGGCTGGGGGATACCCCCTGTGCCATACAGCCCCCGTGGCTCCTCAACAGAGCCACAAACCTTCATGGGGACCAGTGTGCCAGAAATGCTGGGGGCTTTGGTGGTCCTCCCACCTCCTCTCTTTCTTTCTCGTTTTCCTTTGTTCATCAGCTGCTGGAAGGTGTCTGATGACTTTGCCTCCTGGCCAGAGGTGGGTTAAGGGGTAAGAGCTGCCCTCCCTGGCTGCCTTCTGCCAGCTCCTGCAAGGTAGAAGTTAAAGTAAAGTTGCTTTTGCAGCTCTGACCGCAGTGCCTGGCTATGCAAACACAATCTACGGTCTTCAAGGTAACTTTGTGCTGTAGCTGGACTGTAATCTCTCAACACAGCCGTTGCTTTTTGTGCTCCAGGTTGTTTCTGCAATGCCTCCTGCTGCACTAACATAGCAATAAAGCACATAATGCAAAGCCCTGGGGCTCCCCTGAGCGCTTGCAGTGGACCTGGCGCCCACTGGCAGCATCGTCGCCCTTGTAACCCCAGGCAGGACTTGATGCTGAAGCAAGGCAACACCTCCCACCCTGGGAATCACAGCTGGCTCCTCTGTGGGGCCCCTGGTGCGTGTTATCTGCCTCTTGCAAACAGCAGGGATGTTAAGCCTGGGCAGAGCCAGGGAAGGGGGCTCTCATCTGGACCTGTGCATGCAGCCGTGGAGCAGGTAGGACCACCGTGGGTTGGCTGTGGCAGATGTTCTCGCTAGATACATCAAAGCACAGGCTGTCTTCATCCTTGGCTTTGCTATTGCAGGGAAGAAACTTTCATTGAAGCAGTGACTGCATCCAGGATTTAATTAGCTCTGGCTGGCAAGCCCAACCCTGATAAGATCACATTGAAGGGAAATGTGATTGGCGTTTCTATCCTAAATAGCATCATATCAGGAAGTCCTTTGGGCTTAGATGCATGCAGGGAGCAGGCAGGGTCAGGAGGATTCGAGAGTCTGTGCTCCTGCCCTGCTGCAGCATTCCCACACTTTTTTTGGGGTGTGTTTTGGTTTAGCCTTCTAGCGCCGTTCCTTCTGACCCAGCTGATGCTGCCCAGCACAAGGTGCTGAGCTCTGGCAGGAGGAAGGAGTGAGTCCTTCCCTCTGTGCAGGCTGCGCCCTCCTGGTCACGGTCCACGCCGTGCCAGAGTCCTGTCGCATCAGTCCTGGTGCTGGGTGAGCTGAGCTTGCTGGTCCTCTGCAGCTCCCTCTGCATTGTACGTTTGACTCCTGTTCTGCATCCCCTCCAGCACGTGGGGCTGACCATCATCTTCGCAGCCTCTTAAATACCCGCAGCCACGCAGGCTACAGGCTCCACTCCATCAACCCATGTTTGCTAATTCCCAGGGACTGCAGAGGCTCTTATCCCTGTCGGAGCTATGGATATGCCCTTTCCAGCTGCTATCCTGGGGATCAGCCTGTCTCTGATTTAAAGGTACAGTCTGCTGGCACCTGCTGCTGCATTTCAGGAAAACAAGGGACGAGAAAGTCTATGGGAGCTGGTTTCCTTGGGGCTCACCAGCTACTTGCAAACTCCTCTTTGAAACGGATCCCCCATCCAAGTGGCCTTGCGTGCCTTGTCCTCTTGCAAATTCAAGGGAGTTTCTCTCTAGCTGAAGGAGATCAGGGCAAGGAAGCTGGGAAGGAGGGTATTTTACTGCTTAAATCAAATGGAGAAAGTACCAGGAGCAAAGGAAGATGCTGCCACTTTCGTAGGCAAGAGGAGAGATGCAGTCAGCTAGCTTTAGCTTTTCAGGAAAAGCTTTTTCCCATCCTGTGCATTTTTGACTTTTGAAAAGTTTTCCTTATTTGTATTGGGATGTACCCAAGTTTTCCAGAAATCTCTGCCAAAAACCTTCTCTTTGTATGGCAGGAGAGACAATCAACAATATTTGAATTGCCAAGTCCAGATCAGTGAGTCAGTGGGAAGCGAGAAGAAAACTCATGCAACGCTCCTGTTGCTTATCGATTGCTGGGGAACGTGTCATCCCAACCTGCTGCCCGTCGCCTCGCCCTCCCGGGGCGAGCACAGCACGGTGCCAGGGGAAAAACGGACTTCAGGCATGCTTCGGTATTGACTGTCCATGTGGCTTTGGGCAGAATCGACCTGTCTCTGTTAACCCGTATGGAAAAGGCAGATTCCTGTAACCTCCTCAACCCTGCTGTTTGTGAGCTTTGCAGTCCTGGGGGCGTTGCTGGCAGTGGCACCCCAGCCCTGAGCCCCGGCTGGGGGCACCCCTGGCACCCTGAGCCCTGCACTGGGGCACGGTGGAGCTGCTGGAATCGGGGACCTCGTCCTCCACGTCTGGAGAAACACATCTTTCTCATCTAGTGAGCCACTGACGTGTCTTCCATCCCTTCTGACCCAGATTTCTGGTTCCTTCTGCTGCAGAAATAGCCTTCAAACTCGCTCTTTTTAGACATTTCCACCTCCCCAGCTTTCCCAGCGTGGCAGCCCTGTGCAGTGCGGGATCCGCAGGCGCCCTCCCACCCAGGGCAGCCCCCTCCTCACAACCGAGGTGCTGCCAGGGATGCCACGGGCTGCCCAAGGACCCTCTCGCTTGAAGCAGAGACAATTCCGCTTCAGGAGAGCGAGGACCTGGAGAAATCCAAGTTATTGCCGGCTCTGGGTCGATCCTTTCTCCGTTGCATGCTTTTACTTCGGGGCACTGGGAGGAGCAGCCGGGGTCTGGGAGCCTCACTACATCTTTGCTAATGACTCAGGATTGCCTCTGTGCTGTCTCCTGGTGGCTGTCTCGCCATCAACTCGAGCACAGTCACGGTAAATAATATTTAATCCCTGCCTGCCAGCCCTCTCCCCTACCCTTTTTCCTTTCTCCTCTGGCTGCTGCAGGCAGCGCTGCTTTGCTGCTCTCTCAGGCTGTGGCATCCACCGGCGAGCGAGGTGTCAGCCGTGACTCAGCGCCCTCCTCACGTTTCCCCTTCTGCAGCACCTTAATCTTAACACCCCCCCCACCCCCCCCTTTTTCTTCCTTTTTTTTCTTCTTTTTTTTTTTTTTTTTGGCACAGGTTTTTGCCCAAACTCCACTCTTCCCAGTCCCCTCTCAAGCCCATCACTGGGATCTCCTCTACTTCTGTCTCCCTTGACCTTGACTGTTCTGCCGCGAGCCCCCCCACGCTGGATGCTGCGGTGGCTGTGACCCTTCAGAGCTGATGGTTTTGCCGCGTTGCTCTTCCCTTTGCTCCTCTCTGCTGCCCTTCCTCCTCCCAGCACAAAAGGAAGAATTCAGCTGCTGCTTTTTGCTTGGGTGGCTTTCTGTGACCTCTCCCCGCTTGCCCCAGCACGTCTCCTTCCCTTTTCACTGTCAGCGTCTGCCCGTGAGCAGCTCCTCATAACTCCTCTTTCTAGTGCTGTTGGTGAACTCCACGGCAAACACCTTGGATTTCTCCTGAGCTACCCCGAGGCTTTGGAGAAACCTCGGCGGCGGGAGGGAGCCCTTCTACGGGCTTCCTTGATGGCTCCTGTTTCCCACAACCTTCACTAAACCCTGGTGACTGGTGAGATACTGGTGAACTGATTTCCATCATCCATACAAACACGTCCTTCTTGCTGTCCTGGCTGAGACAAGGGTTCTGTGTGGCTCTGCTGGCAGGTCCCAGGCACGGGGATGTCCCACGCTGTGACCTGGGTGGGTTTTCCAGCCATCACTGACTTCTTGGCTGCTGCTACATCCCCAACATCATCCCAAGGCCGTGGCCAGTTTGGTACAGGGGACTTTGGTGGGGTTTTTTTCTCCTCTCTATTCAATGGAAGACCCTGCTACTGCCCCCTAAGTGGGGCTGCCAGGGGGTCTGCTAGAGGGCAGGGCTGGTGGTATCCTGAGCAATTAAGGGTGGATTGGATCAGCCGAGTGTGCTGAACCCCAGCCTGTCCTCCCCCAGGCCACCGTGGCTGGGGGTCAGTGCTGGATTTCTTGCCTGGTTAGTGGAAACATCGGTCATCTCTGCAATCAGCCAAGCTGCTCCTTCTAATGAGAAAATCCTCTTAAAGCTGCAGGGAGAAATCAAACCTTGTAAAGCATCTGGTTTTTCTTCGCCTGTGTAGGGTGGCTGCTGGGATGGCTCCGTGGGGAGGGGGGAGGTTTGGGGGTCTCATGGGGATGTCCTGCGCATGGGTCTGGCTGGTGGCCGCGGGCTGCCGTGCCACCAGCCCCCAAGGAGCAGCACTGCTGGGGGGCTGGCCCCATCTAACAGTGTGGCCGAAGGTCCCGTGGAGCAGCGCTGAGGAGGGCAGGGGGCTTTGTGAGGCTTTAGGGAGCAAAGGGTCTGCGTGGAGCAGAGAAAGATGCCAGATCTGGGGTGAAGACGGAGGTGACCTGACTCTCTCAAGCTGTTTTCCGCCCCTTTCCCTTTCTTGTTCATCCTCTTCCCTCCATCCCCCTCCTGCTCAGACGTCCATACATTATGCATCAACAATTCTTTGCCCACACAGCACTTGCGGAAAGAAACCTGGTTACTGGCTGATGAAAGATAGCGCCTCCTCGTTAACGCTAGCCCAGGAAGCTGGCCACAACCTGCAAAAATTGGGTGTCATTCACGGCACATCCCACCACCCTCCTTGCAGCCTGCCTGTCAAACCCATGGGGGAGTGGGCAGCCCTAGCCCCCGGCTGAGCTGGAGAGACTGGGCTGGGGGTTAGGAGCAGGGGTCCAGCCCCATTTTCCCAGTGTGACCTTGCCCAGGTGCCCTGCCATAAAATTTGGGCGGTTGAAGGTCACCCATCCTTGCCTGGGTGGGAGAAAGCAGGTCTCCTCGCAGATGGTTTGCAGTGTGTGTGGTACATGGGTGCCTTGTTCAGCCCCAAAACATGCTGGCTGTGGAGCAGGATTGCAAGTGGTGGTCACATCTGTCCTTGGTTGCCATGGAGACTTTTCCTCTTCCCGATGCCCAGAGGAGAGCAGCGGATAATGGCAGTGACAGGGAGCTGCTGCTGGAGCATGTCACCCCAGAAGCATCACGCCTGCGTGGCCTCTGCCACCCGGCATCCCGGAGCACGCGAGATGCAGCATCCCCTCCCTGACCCAGGTCCGGCTCCCAGCGCCTTGGCTCCAGCTGCCGGCTGACTTTAATGGTGTGACGGCGCTGGGTAGCTATATACGACACTCACCAGACCAGGGTCCATCCCTGGGGATTCAGACACACGATCCCGATCCGCAGCGATGGGTATAGGTGTGCAATGACACCCGCGTGCCGCTGCCGGGGAGCCTCAACGTCAGTGTGACCACGGGTGGGTGAGGTTCTGCCTCGGACTTTGGGATCTGAAGTTATTTTTCCTTTCCTAAGAAACAAGCTGAGCGTCCCAGCTCCCTGACCAAGGCACCTTTTCTCTTTTGATATTTGAGCTTCTGCAGGTTCAGCCCCTTTCCCTCCGAGCTGCTGTGGTTGAAGGTTGTCACCTCCTTCCACCACCCGTCTCTGGAGGATGGGGTGGTCATCCCCCTCGGCACACTTGGATTTGTTGCAGGAGGGCTGGGGGATGAGGATCCCTCGATCTCTGGAGCTTGCTGAGCACATGTGAGCTTCGTGAACTGGTTCCCAGTGGGAATCAGGTGTGGACAGGCTCCGAGAGGGACCATCGGCTTCCTTGCGCGCTCCAGATGGGAAGGGACGCAGAGGCAGCAAAGGGTCCCTTTCTGAGACAATAAAATCTATCTGCTGCTGGTGGCTTTGCTTATAAACATCTGCCAATACCTGTATTATTTAATTATTATTAAGCCCTCACCCGTCACTGTGAAACTGGGCAGCCCGCTCCTCCTGGTTTTATCCCTGCGTGGGGCAGGCTGGGGAATTTGTTCCGTTTTTGCATTATTCTCCCACTTCTAGATATCTTTTATTGCTTGTCCAGCTCATTTCTGGAGTATTCCAGCCTCTTCGCTGCACTCCCAGAGGGAGATTTCCATGGGCTGAGGCAGCTGGGACAGAGCAGGGACCCTCGGGTGGCATCAGAGGGACGTGGCAAAGTCCCTTCCCCTGCTTTGTGCCTGTTTTCCTGGATTTACATTTGGACAAGGGATAACAGGGACCTTATAGAGATTATATAGAATTATAGGTGCAGGTCTGCTATTCCCTGCCCGTACTGGGGCTGCTCAGGAGCGGGAAATCTGGGCATTGCAGGCAGGACCCTGCAGAGAATAATATTTTAGGAGGAAAGGGGCTGGGTGGTGGCAATACAAACGGTGCTTGAAGGGAACGTGAAGGCTTTCTTAAGCTTTCCAGGTGGATTTTGGAAGAAGACGGCATGTGTCTGGAGGGAGAGGGGGGGATGGAAAAGGCACATGCCCAAGCCTGTGTGTGGCGGGCTGAGGATGCGAGGGCTTGTGCGTGACTGGGTGCATTATAAATGGAAACGTGTGGCTGTGCGGCCAGCGTGGGCGAGGGGCTGGGCACGCGGGTGAATGTGAGCCTGTGCCGATGGGGACAGATGTGTGTGGGATGGCTCCGTGTGAAGCTATATTAAAAATATGAGCAAGGCAGACTCTGGTGCTTCAGATGCTCAGGCTTTGCTTTGAAGGCTCCCAGGCGAGGCGGCGAGGGGAGGGGGCCGGTGCTGGAGGGCAGGGCTGAGCCTGGGACATCTCGGATTTGGTTTGCCCCCTCTCCTGCTTTTGGGGTGACTCAGCAGGGATCGCACGTGGGAGGGACAGGCTTTCACCCACCGGATCTGTACGTACGGAGCCTGAACACGTCCCTGCTCACAGCTGTGGTTTTTTTGGACTGAGCTGCCACGCACAGCATCAATAGCCACTTTTAATGTGGGGGACAACCTCAGAGCAACCCTCCCCTTTGAGGCTGGCAAGGGCTCAGGGTGCCCAGGGGATGCTCAGGGTGCCCAGGGTGCCCAGGGGATGCTCATATCAATGCTCCCATTTACAGCCTCTTCCAGGTTCTCGTTTCCTCCCCTTGGGTGGTGCTGGTGGA
Source organism: Falco punctatus (assembly GCF_963210335.1). Lineage (NCBI taxonomy): Eukaryota > Metazoa > Chordata > Aves > Falconiformes > Falconidae > Falco > Falco punctatus. Next base: position 2,012,399 of record NC_137599.1, on the reverse strand, counting down.
TTTGAAGGATGGGGCACAGACAAGCTGAGGCTCATTTTATTTGCGTCGAAACCACGCTGAGGGGGGCAGGTTTGGCCCTGCCTGCTGTGAAGCACCCTGTTAATGGGGGATGTGGCTCCCCAGTGCAGTGGGTGGCAGTCAGACTGGTAAGAGGAAACCCCTTTTTGATGGCTGCGTGCTCATTACTGGGGGAGTTTGCTCAGACCAAGAGGAGGGGTGTTGGAGGGCTAATAAGAGCATCCTATTAGCATCGTGGTATTACAATTCTGGGGGTGCTGGATCCTCAGGGGTGCTCTGATCTGACCAGCCCAGCAGAAGAGAGAGGATGGAGATGGCTTGGTTCGTGGGGAGGGCTAATGGAAGGCAAGGAGCACCCAAATCTCATCCTGCAGCAGGTGCTTCAAAGGACTTTTTAAGTGCAAGTCAGACAAAAAAATATAGGTATGGTAAAAAATCAAGAGCTGAGGCTTGGCTTTCCTGCTCCTCCCATCCAGCCAAGCGGTGAGGGGACCTCGAGCCCCTTCTGCAGGGCTGGGCGGGTTGGGAGCGGGGGGGGGAGAAATGGTGATGAAATGGTGACCATGCTGCTGTGAGGCTGCAGCCCAGCTGGGGAGAATGGGAGAAGGTTTAGGAGCCTCTTTTCTTCCTTTTCCCTCTTTTAGTCGGAAGGAGAAAGGCTGCAGGTCTCTGCAGCAGGGTTGGTGTTGAGAGCATTCTAGGGAGAGTGGGATCCCATTCCCACAGATCCCGCATGGATCCAAGATGCTGGCTCTTTTGCCGAAGTGCCAGCTCCCAGCACTGTGTGGTTATATGCCAAATCTCTTCTCCTTTTCAAATTAAACTCCTCTCTCGTGGCTGCAGGACCTTCCCTCTCCCTTCCCCTTTTGCAAAGCCTCAGAAAAAAGAAATAAATAGACTTGTGCTCTTGTTGGCCTTCTTCCAAGAAACCTTGGATGTTTTCAGGTCACTCCCATGATTTCGGGCAGGGGGGCTGGCTTGTGCCCCCTGCCCGCGGTGCTGGCTGCTGTAGGGATGCTCCTGAGGGACACCACCACCCCATCCTGCCCCTGCAAAGGTGCCCGGGGGTGATGCCACCCCAACCCTGTCCCCAGGACCGGCCTCTCGCACACGTGTTTATAATGGGTTTTTGAAAACAGGAGATTGCCTCATGGTATCTTGCATGCAAGGTTATTGGAAGGAGACCAGCAAAGGTCCATAACCTCTCTGCTGATGAGGATGAAGTGCTTGTTTAATACATTTTAGCTTTCAAATATTTCTCCTTAATGTGTTTTTGAAATGACTGGAGCTCTGAAGGGAATATGTAACTTGTTAGAAAATAGATGTGCCGATTAGACCGCATTTCAGCTCATTTAGAGACATTTCACCGCCTCACTTGGATCTGCTGTGATCAAAACCTCTGCCTCTCCGCGAGCTGCGGAGTTGGGGAGCTGTCAGCCGGCATCGCCCCGCGGTGCGGCCGCGGTGCTGGGCTCAGGTTTGCTCTCGCTGGTGCTGAGCGTCTGGGGCTTCGCCGGGTTTGCGTTGGGTTTTCCTGGCCCTTCCCAGCTGCTCGGGTTTTTTTCCATCCCAGGTGCTCCAAAATGTCTCTGATCTGCTCCTTGGTGGCCAAGGCAGGTCCCACTGCCAGGATGGAGCAGTTTACACCTCGATCCTTGAATTTCCCACCCGATACTCCATACAAATTAAATCTCCCCCTGGATTCACACCAGGCAGTGGTGTGGGGTCTGCTGTGGGAGACCCCAGAGCCCACGGGGAGGGCAGGATCTGTCCCACGTGGGTTATCTCGCTTGGCTGGGGAAGTGCCTGGGTGTGGGATGGCCCCATGGGGTGGCCGCGCTCCCCTCTGGCAGGGAGAGGCTCAGACTTTACCTGTGGCACCTCCTAGAGAGCAGCAGATTAGGATTTGGTATTAAATGAGAGAGTTTTAATGCCGGGGGGAACTTTAGTTCCTCTAATCTGCCTACCAGCAAGACACAGATTGGAGGATTTCAGTCCGTGTTATAAACACTTCACCTCTTATTACATCTCTGAAGTGCTCCCAGGTTTAACAGCAGCTCTTTGCATTCCCAATTTTCATTCATCTTTTTTCTCTCTCTAGCCTGGCTGCCCCCAGCAGGCAGAGCCCCCCTTCCTCCCCCTCTCCCACTGCTGCAAGATACGGTTGCACTGGTGCAAAGCGGTGCTGGGGTGCATTGTGAGATGATGGGGGTGCCTGGGAGCCCGGGACAGCCTGCTGGGGTACATCACCGAGCAGGGACAGGCAGCACATTGCAGCGGGTCCCATCCCCGTGCACAGCTCGTGCCGGCCTTGGGATGCCCTGGCCCCCCCGGCCACGTGTGCTTGGGCGTCCTGGCTGTCAGGAGCATGTCAACCCCATCAAGATGCACTTGGCTGGCACTGGAAAAGGCTTTCGCCCCACGGATGTTCTCTAATGGAGCCAGCGTTGCCGCGTTCCCCCGTGCCGCTGGGCAGCGGCTCTCCAGCTAATGCAGTGCTGCGGGCAGCGTGGGGGCTGCGGGGGGTCGGGGTGAGCTGGCTTCTCCTCCACCTCCCCTTCCCCTCGCTGGGGGGGTGCTGGCTGGCGCTGCAGCCCCTGTCACACAGCGACGGAGCAGCACTGGTGCTGAGGGAGGGGGTGAAAGCCTGTTAGCCCTCCTTGCTGGTCCTGGGAAACTGCGCAAAACAAAGCGGCTGCTTATTTATTTTTTCCTGCCCTGTCCCTCCCCTTTCCCCCTGGCAGACCGCAGGTTTGTTTCTCTTGGCAAGGAGGTGCCAACCAGCTGAGGCGCCAGCGTGGCACCTTTGTGTACCCATCGCACCGGGGGGGCTGCTCTCTCCCTGGACCATGAACGCTGGGAGCCCGTGGCTGGGTCCCCACCGCGGTGGGCACTGCCAGGCGGGGACTGAGCCTCGGTGCCCTGGTGCCATCGGCGCTCTGCTGCGGAGGGTCTTTGCTGGCTGCTGGTGCAGGGAATTCACAGTTGCCAAATGATGGACAAGCCACATTGCTGCGTTAGCTGGGAGCCGCCGGTCCCACAGGGCCAGGTACGGTCACAACTCTGCTGGCAGCATCTCCATCACCCTTTTTGCTTCATTTCCCCCAACCCACCTTTACAGCAGAAGCAATACCACTACCCACACAGGACCGTGGCAGGATGCCACCCACCCGCCCCTCTCCCAGGAGATGTGCAAATGCTATTTTGCTGTCCCTTTTGAAAATATGTGGTGTCTTACAAACGTTCCTCCTGCACATCACCTGGGGCTGCCTCCCCCGTGCATTCCCCCTGGGCCCGGCTGCCTCTTCTGCTGTCAGCAGGTGACGGCACACGGTGGCAACTGTGGTGGCAACTGCGCGCCACCCGCTTTGCTCCTGGCATTTGGGCTAGCCACCTATCGCGGAATAAAACGTAGGGGCCTTTAAGAGGGAGCGGAGAGGGGGAGCCGTCTCCCCGCACGTTAATCTATCATGAGCTAATGTGTTTTTCCCATTTGTTCCTTTGTACATCGCCGAGCTGCGCGCTCCCACGCGCAACACACCCCGGCGCGCGCTCGCACCCGCGCGCCCGCTCGCTCGCACTCCTGCCTCCGTCTCCCATGCTTGGCTGGGCCTGAGCCCCTCGCAGAGAGAAAGGAAAGAAAAGAAAGCGAGCAAGCAGAGCAGAAATGGGGAATACACCCTCTCAAGGCATGTCACTCTCACTATGTGCATCCATTCTTAAGTAGCAGGTATTTTTTTTATTTGTGTGGTTTTATTTCCTCCTCCCTCCACGTCGCCGGGGCAGTGTTGCTGATGCCCGGGGGGAGAGGGGGGGGGGAAAATCGCTGCTCCCCGGCGCTGGAGTTTGCTGGTTGTGAGCTGACACCCAGGAAGGGTGTGCGAGGGGTTGTGATGATCCGGAGGGGTGTGTGTTGGGCTCGGCTGCCTGCACCGGGGATGCGGTGCCTCCCCCCGCGCAGGGGGACCGATGGGCTGGGGGATGCTGAGCCGGCGCTGGTGGTGATGCTGCTTCTCGGGGTTGTTTGTTGTTGGGGTTGCTTTGCTCCGAAGGGATAAAGTAGCTGGAGAGACACTGTCCTAGAAACACCGGTGCGGGGAGCTGGAGCGATGGGGTGTTCGGGGGCGGGGGCTCACGGGGGATGCTCAGAGAAATCCGTTATTGTGCCTATGGCTGTTTCGGCTCTGTTGTTGCAGCGTCGTGCATTAAACATGATGTTTTGCTGACCGAGCCGGGCTGGATGCTGCCGGGCTCTGGATTTCCTTTCTCTACGAGCTTGGGGAGACAGATGGGTGAGGAGGAGGGAGGACGTGGGCTGCTCTCCTACCTGCTCTCTCCCCTTTTTCCTCCCCGCTCCCTGCCACCGCTGCTGAGACACAAAGGGCAGGACGAGCCACGGGGCTGCAGGTCGGCCCTGGTGAGATATTTTCAGCATCCTTGCAGGAGGAGGAAAAAAATCTGGTGCATCCCGGGCTGGGCATGGGCGTGGGGGGAGGTGTCGGGGAGGAAAACTTAAAATAACTCCAAAGGCTGCCTGCCCTCCCTCTGCCCCGTGCCACGGCCGCTCCCCGCGTATTTGGGGGGCACAGGAGAGCCACAGGGGGGTCTGCTCCCCCCATGGTGTGTGCACCCAGGAGCAGGGGTGGGTGGGTGCACGTGTGGGTGTGCAGGGGGGTGCACACTGTGCTGCAGCTGCCAGCACTTCCCTGCCCCGTGCCAGCCCCGGTGGGTGACGGGGACACTGTTGGGGCTGTGCTGCCCATGGGTGGGGGTCCCTTTCTCTGCCCTCGCCGTGGGGAGCACCCAGCCTTCATCCCGCAGCCTCTCCCCTCTTTGTTCTCTCTGTTTTCACCCTGGCTGTGCCGAGGCAGGCTGGGGAGTGGCGATGCTTTAGCCCCCGTGCCCACCCACCCGCTGCTGCCTGGGTGCCAGCACCCAACTCCTGGGGAAGTTGGTTTTGTCTGTGCCTGGCCCTGGGAATGATGCTGGCAGCAGCCACAGGGCCCTCGGGACCTGGGCCCCTTCACAGGTGGCTCAGGGGGTGGGAGGGGGTCGTATCCAGCCACATCTCACTGAGGGATGGAGATGGGAAGGGGTCCCTCTGCCCAGCCGGTCCAGGCAGGGGGTGGGGGTCCCCTACCCTGGCATCAGGCAGGGAATTCAGCCCTTCCCGACAGCTGGGTCAGCCCCAGGGACCTCGAACTCGCTCAGGCTCTGCCAGCACCTGGATCCTGGGGATGGGGATGCTTTTCAGTCCCTCTGGTTTCTCCCTGGCTTTCACAGCACTGCTGGTGTGAGGCTGCTGTGCAGGACCCCCCCTACCCCGACAAACCCAGCCCGGGGTTCAGGGCATTGCCCCCACCGAAGCTGCTTGAAACCACATGGTCGCTCGAGCTCAGCGGTGGTTCTTTCCTTATTTTAATGAGGAATAAATTTTCGATGTGCTAATTATTTCCCACCAGACTGCCCCTGAAGCTGCCAGTGATCACACGCCTGTGGAAATGGCTCTGTGCTCCTTCTGACAGGTGCCTTGTTTCCCAAGGGAGCTGCTGGTGGGCTACAATCCCCCCCCCCCCCCCCTCCCCCCGGGGGGAGTCCAGGAGGGTGTGGGGGGAGCGATTGAGGAGCCCCAGGCCCTGGCAGGGCTGCCAAAGGGCTGGTGTCTTTGTGCAAAGGGAGCTTTAGTCTTTGTCAGGAGCCGTCCCTCCTCTCCCAGCAGGATGGTCAGGGAGGGATGCTTGCCCCGTTTGTTTTTTCTGGAATGTCCTGCTCGTGGTCTGGGAGATGCTCATTCCCCTCCTAGGGGAGGTGGGCTGGAATGGGAGAGGGTGGGGGGCAGCCTGAGTGGCTCTGGGTGGGGGACGGACACGTTGCTGAGAACTGGCATGGCAATTGCACTGGGCTGGGAGGTGGTGGGGTTGGTGCGGGGGGAGGGGGCTAGCATCGGTGCCAGGCTCAGTCCCGGTTCCCCACGCAGGAAGGTCGCATAGATCCCCAAAAATGTGTTTTTTTCCTTTAGGGAAACAGGGATAAAGGCAGCGCTGTGCTGTGCTGGGGTGGGTGTGAGCCTGAGGCATCAACCTGCTCCATCCTGGCTGGACACCTCCTGGTGGGGGGGGGGGGGCATGTCAGTCTGCCCACATTGTCCTCTCCCCTTCTCCCTCCTTCCCTTCCCCGCTGCTCACAGCATCAGCCTTGCAGCAAAGGCCCAGCCGGGTGGGAAACACCCACCGTGCCTGCCTCTGCTTGCTTTTTCCACCAAGAAATTCTCTGTACTGAAGCCTTGCTGGGGGGGCTGGGGGGCCCTGGGTGCCCCTCGCTGTTGGAGGGACCCAGGTGGGTGCTGCCCGGACCCCGTGGGGCTGGGAGACCCCATGGCCACATCTGCTGGGGGGAGCAGGGCGGGAGGGACACGGCTCAACAGTGCGGAGTTTAATTATAGAAATTGATTCTCCTGGTTGCCACACATCGATCCCAGCCGGGGTGCACGGTGGCTGCCTCTGCGCCCCAGGGACAGCCTGGCACGCACGGACACGTGTGAGCCGTGTCCCACAGTGTGGCCCGGGGCTGCAGGGAGCATCCCCATGCAGCCGGGGCTCGGTGCCTGGGGAGGGGGACAGGACCAGGCTGGCTGCGGTCTGTCTCGGGGTTGGAAGAAGAGGTGAACAGGTACGGGTGTCCCCAGGGTGCTGCGAGTGTGGATGAGTCCCTTGAGGGTCCTGCTGTTAAGAGTTTTCTTTCCAGGCATGTTGGGGAGGAAGGAGGGGGGCTGGAGGCCGGGGGTGGCGGGGGGTGGGGGGTTGGGAGAGGCTGGAGGGTGCAGTGGGGTGGCTGGAGCTGGGTGCTGGGAAGCTGCAGTGTGCAAATGGGGAGGAAAGGTGCTGTGCTGCGACCCCCATTTCTGGGGGGTGGTGGGTGTCACTTCTCCAGCATTTTGCTCTGCCCCCAGTGCTGGGGTGTTGCGAGCGAGTGATTTGGGATTGCTTCAGGAATTACCACTAATGATATTAGCAATAGTGGTTTTCATACGGATTTATAAAAGCGCGACTGACAAAGTTCGATGGCAAAGGTTCCCTCTACCACTTACTACGTGGAAGAGACACACAAAAGAAAATGGAGTTAAAATCAAGTTAGGATGATTTACACGGAGACCGGAGATGCAGGGGGGTAAAGGAGACCGGACCCCCTTTCAGAGCGGACCCCCCCCTTTCCTGATGGAGCTTAATTGCGGCTACCTCCAACCTGAGTCTCAGACTTGGGCAACAGTTTGTGTCTAACAAGATAAAGAGTAAGGAGATTGTCCCGCTGAGCCACGAGGTTCAGAGTGGATCCCCTCGCTTTCCGAACTCCTGGTGGAGCTTAGGTGCAGCTAGGTCCAATCTGAATCTCTTTTTATGTCTAAAGGAATTAGCTACGTGGATTTCATTCGTATTAATTTCGTGTGTTATCAGTCACTTAATGAGGATCTGTTCTAAATGAAGGGTCTCTCCACCTTGGGTAAGGAAGGATCTCTTGGTCCTGGGTAAGGAACCTCAGACCCTGGGAGGCATCCCAGCTCAAGGAGAGAGTCACTGGTGTGCTGCCCAGTTGCCATTTCGAGAAAACTCGCATTGGACTCATCCAGAGGTCTGCCCTTAGTAGAAAGGTGTCTGTGCCTTGAGGAGCCACCCTGGGAGGTGTCCCAGAGATCACCACCACACAGCTGAGCAGGGAGAGCTCCCAGGGGCTCGCTGGGGCTGTCACACGTGTGGGATAAAGGGTTTGGCTGGCAGGCAGGTTGCATGCAATGGGAAAGGTATGCACAGGACTCCTCGTGCCCACAACTTGCTTTATTCCTTGATAAATGAGTCTTGGAAAAAACACCCACTATTCATGTGTTAATGGCATGATCGATGGTCCAAGCTCACCGGGTCACTTTGCTCCTTTGTGGGTTTGCTGGAGGGGTTCTTGGCCCGGCTGCGCTCCAGCCTGTACCTCCTCTGGGGTCTGTACCAGACCCCTGCTAATCTGGTGAAGGGGTCGAGTGCCTCCGTTACACGGGGTAGCATCCTCGGTGGTGGGGTAGCGTCCCCAGCTTGCTACCAGTTGCAATTTGTGAAGCACAAATTGCCACTTGCTGCAGCCCTGCAGCTCTTGGCTTGGAGGTGCTGGACCTCCCACAAAGCAGCGTGGTGGGGGCCAGCACCCACGGTCCTGGGGGGCTGCGCTGGCGTGGGGCTGGCCAGGAGTTGGGGGGAGGTACAAGAAGGATGGAGACTCCCTTTTGTGCCAATTCTGTGGCTGTGAAGTTCTTCCATCACCAGGGCTTTGCTCAGTTGGCTCCTTCCCAGCAGCTGTGGTCAAGTTTTTTAACTATTATTATTAGAATGTCTCCAGGTGGGTGAGGTGAGAGATTCCTGGTCTGAGGTCCCCAGGGTGGAGCGTGGGGGCTGCCTGGCCAAGCTTTGCAGAATTATTGGATTCAAGAAGCAGCGAGCGATCCCGTTGGCATGATCTGGGCAGGTCTGGAGCCCACGAGGGGTCCATGCAAGTAGGTCTCACCCACCAGCCAGGCTCCATCTCCAGCAGCCACAGCAACGCGTGTGGATCCGGGGAGGTCCCAGCTCATCACCGCAAGGGTCTTCAGCTTGAGATGGGAGAGCGTGTGCTGTCACCCATCAGCTGTGCTTGCTTCCCATCAAAGGTCCTCATTAACCCCCCTCCTGGCTGTGCCAGGCTGCAGGTGCACCAAGGCTCAAAGAGACACTCGGCAAAGGAGCTTAAATGCTTGTTAAAAAATTACTGATTTGCTCCTCGCCGCCCAATGGGGATAATAAAACTTTGCTGTCAGCTGTTTTTATTTTTTCCCTCCCCCTGCATGGTTTCCACTTTCAGAATAAATGCAAATGAAGATTTTTTTTTTTTTTTTTTTGAAAATTCATCTCCAACAGAAAGACTGATGGAGAGGGCTGAGTGGGGGCGGGAGGAAGAGGAAGGAGGGGGGGTGACAAACACTTATGGTTTGTTTGTTTTCCCCCCCCCCCCCCATGCTGAAATGTTCTGATTGCAAAGGGAGGAGGGCGAAGGAAGATGATGCATTTGGGCTTCTAGCGCAGCTAATAGCTCCAGGCTGGGAAATGTAGCATCTGCATCCCAGCCCCAAACTGGGAACCAGTGTTCCCACGTAACTGAGAAAGGAGAGTCAAGGAGCAGCTTCTCTCCCCATCCCACCCCCGTAGCCCCTTGCTCAGGTCACCCCGTACCGTCTCAGGGCTCAGACCTTGGAAAGGGACATGTGAAACAGGGTGGGCCATGGGGTTGGGGGGGGGGGCTCCCAGCACTGCTCCCCCTCGCCCGTGAGCGCTTCTCTGCCCTCTGCTCCAGCCGCCTGGGCTGCCGCTGTTGGATCTCCTCCACCTCAAGTTTATGTATTTCAATTACCGCCTGTTAAAAGCCTCCATGTTTCAGGAGCTGCCCAGATTTATGGCTCCCGTCCTGCCGCCAGCCTGAGCATCCTCCCGCCTGCCCTGAGCTGTGGCTCTCCCACCGGGGCTGCAGCCCCCCGGAGTGGCCGTGGGGCAGCCCCCCCCCCTCCCCGGCTCTCGCTGCCCCCCGAGCTCTCACCCATCTCGCTGCAGCCGTGACGATGGCAAGCAGCGTTTGGCTTTTGACCTGCCAGAATTTTCCCCACTCTCCGCTATCCCAAAGTGCCCGACGTTTTCCCTGTGAGCACCCTGGGATTATGGGCAACAAAATCTTATGGTCAGTGGCCCTCGTTAATTGGCTTAATTACCCATGAGAGGCAGGGACACCCAAAGTGGGGAAAGAACGCTGTAACTCCCAGCCCAGCAGCTTGACTCCCAGAGATGGTTTTGAAAAGTGGTTGTGGCACCTGGTCTGGGTTTTTTTGTGGTTTTCTTTTGAATGGGATATTTTGAGCTGAAAAAGCACAGAATGACGGAGGCTGGGATCCTGTACCCGGCTGAGCTTGGGAGGAGCTGGCGACTTGCTGTGGGAGCGAGGGGGAGGGCTGGAGGGCTGGGATGGGATTTCAGGGGGATGTACTTCCCAGTGGAGGATCCCCCGGTCCTTCACAAGCTCCATAGTGCAGGCAGAGGAGGAGGGAGGCAAAGGAGATGAAAATGGAGAGGTGAATCAATGCCGTGCGGGGAGGAAGGGGCTGCACAGGGACCTGGCCTGGGGGCTGCGTCATCGTCGGCAGCCAGGATGCCCTAGGTTTGATTTTTTGCTCTGGCACAGATCTCCAGCTGGCTACCAGGCGTGGCACTGCAGGCCATGCACACTTCTAAAAGCACTGGCATATTTCAGAAGCCAAATTCCTACAGAATCCGTGTGCATGAAGCATATGCATCTTGCGAGCCTGTGTCAGCCTCATGGCACTGCCTTTGCCCATCTCCTGCTTTGCCTGGGAGCTCACAGTGAACCCCTGTGCATCAGATCCCCACATTTTTGGGTACCTGGAGACAAAGCTGCCTTAGAGAGAACCCCCAGCTCCAGCTGCCCAACGTCTGGGCTTGGCGACCCCTCTGCCAGCTTTACCAAGGGGCTGGAGTCACGCTGCTCTTCCCGAGCATCCCCTCGCTCGCTGCCGGCTCTGCGGGCTGGAGCTGGGGTTTGCAATCCCATCCATCTGTCAGCGGCTCGGAGGCGGCTCGGCCGAGCTGAGTGGCACAGTAATAGGGTGTGAAACAACCACCTGTCAGTTGACTTTCCTTCTGCGGCTGCCATGGCGCTTGGCAAGGGCAGAGCTGGAGATGAATAAACTCTCCTCTCCCGTGTTATTTGGAGGGATGCTGTCACGGCACTCCGGGTTTTTATTTGGCTCGGTGGTTTTATGTTAATGAACCAGCTCTCTCGCGCTCCGAAAAGACAAGGGAAAAAGTGTCACTTTGGATCTTCATGCATGGAAAAATACAGCACCTCCCTCCCGCAATTAGAGCTGGATCTCTGGGAAAGCGCATGGGGAGGCAGGCAGGGCTGGAGGCGCTGAGGCAGCCGTTGGCTGAGCCCGCTGTGGCCAGCTCCGCTTTGGCCAGCACGTGCCTTTTTCTGGTTTCAACATCCCATTTGTGGTGGGACCTGCTAGACCCACCCCAGGGGAGGCCCAAGGAGCCCTCATTTGCTCCTCTTCCCGCATCACATGGATGAGACCATCCCAGGCTGCTCTGCCTCTTGGAAGGGCAGCGCTGGATGCGGGCAGCTCCCAGTTGTGGAAGACTTTCAGGAGAGAGGAGGGCAGGATGGATCTGGGTGACACAACCTCCTCCCAGGTGCTGCTGGGCTGGTTTTGATCATTTTTGCTTCCCAGATAATTTCTTGCTTCCCAGATCATTTTTGCCCCTGTGGAGCATCTCTACTAGGGAGGGACCTCCAGCCCAGGGAACAAGCAACTTGTGCCCGTGAGGGGGAGCGGGTGCGTGCTGGGGGGCGAGGAGGAGCACGAGCCTGGTGCTGGCTGGATCCAGCGCGGATCAGGGGCATCACCAAGGAGCATGGAGCGGAGAGGAGCTGCAGTGGGAGCTGCAGAGCCGTGATCCTCCTCCGGCCGACTGCCCTGTGTGTGCTGCGCCAAGCGCCCGTGGCACGGGGGTCCGGCCAGCCCCGCGCTGGGTCCCTCGTAGCAGTGGGGGACAGGGCTGTGGGTGTCACATCTTGGCAGCCCCGCTGCCACCAGAAAGCAGTGGAGCAGAGGCAGCGCCTGCCTGCTCGGCTGTGCAACAGGCATCCCTGACGCTGCCTGCGGGCTGCAGAATCTGTCTCATTTCAGGAGGATTAATGATTCCAGCGTAATTTGAAAAACATTATATGGCTCATTAAAAACACATTGCCCAGACCAAACACAGAGTAGCTGCGTGTTTCCAGGCCTGCCAGCTCACCTCCCCGTGCCAGCCTGTGGCATTGCCCCTGCCCCCTGGGCTGTAGGGGATGATGGTGAGGCTGAAGGCTGTGCTGCCATGTGTGGAGCGTGCCTGGCTGGGCGCATGCAGGGCGGCCATCCGCCTTTCCATCCTCCTCCAGCTGCTTCTGGGAGCACTCAGGGGTGGCCAGCCCCTTGGTCAAGGTGTTCCCTCGGGATTTTTTGGTGATGCCAAGGTGTGGGTATGCTTTGGGGAAGAGACATCAGTGCGCGGCTGTTCAGAGCATCCTCTGCCCTCGCCTCCCACCTGTGGCACCTGGAGCTGCCAAGCCCTGGGCAGGCGTGGGAGGCTCCCAGGGAGTCCTTGTCACCTCAAAAGGGACCTGATTTCCAGGGCTCAGCAGGACGAAGGGGACCAGCAGTCTTCTTCTCCTCATACCTGCTCCGTTCCTCCCTCCTCCCTTCCTGCACGCCTCCTCCTTTCTCTTGCCTTCGCGGCTTCCTTTCAACTCTCTCTGTGGTGAGGGGAATCAAAGAGGACAGCAGTTTGGGATTTTCAGTCCTTCCTCATCCACTGCACTGCGTGCAAAGCAAAGCCTTTAAAGGACACTCAAGGACACGGAGATGGCACCTTCCCCACTCCTCTCCCTGCAGAAAGCAAAGCCCCGCTCCTGCTGTGCTGAACCTGCCCTGGGGAACGGCCGGTGGCACGGGCAGGGCTTGGCCAGGCTGCTCCGCTGGGCTCCGGGCTCCATCTGTGCCTCCGGTTTGTTCCCCCTGGTGTGAGCTGCCAGGCTCAGTGGTGTGAAGCAGCATCTTCTCCATGCATGAGGTCCCTCAGGGCCAGGTGGCCACTAGAGCTCTTGGATGGGGACCCGTGCTGCTGGCTTGAGGCTTGCATGAGGGTGCAAAAGCAAGTGCAAACCGCTTCTGCTCAGAGCCCTGGGGAACCAGCAGATGTGGGTGGCTCGGGGCAGAACGGCTTCGGTCTGGGCGTTGCAGGGATCTCTGTCCTCGGGATGCGGCAAGACCTTGAGCGAATTGCTCAGCTGCCCCATGACTCGGTATCTCAGCCAGAATAACTCCGGGGAGGTTGTGCTGCTCCGCAGATAATAATTAGCTCTTCTCAGCTGTCAGTCCCAGCTCTTCAGAAAAGCAAGTCTGTTATCTCCCTTCCACACGTGGGGAAGGCCAAGGTGCTCCTAGGGCAAGTCCTTGGCCCAAGGTCACGTAGGGTGAAGCAGGGACCAAAACCAGGAGCTGGGACCTGCGGCTGCTGGGGACTCAGCCCGGGGGGCTCAGCAGCACGGGCAGCGCCGCCGCCCGCTGCCAACACCCCCAGCCTTTGCCTTGCCCAACACCAAGAAAATCCTGAGGACGAGATTGAAGAGCTCAGTCCTTCTCCGTGGAAAATGTGTCCGAGGAGCCACATTTGTCCCCCTCCTTTTTCTGATTTCCACTAGGAAAGCTGTATTTTGGCACTCAGGGCTCATTGCAAACCAGGGAGGGGGAGGATGTTCCTGCAGGTAGGACCTTTGGGAGCAGGAGCATCCCTCCTTGTGCCAGGTTAGGCAAGTCACCTCCTGTCCCCAGGCTCTGCTGCTGGTGTCAGGAGGCTGGCAGGGCTGGCTGGGGTCCCTGGGTCCCTCTGGGCACCTGCGGCTGAGCACCCTGCCCTTGCTGAGGGCTGCCAGGTGCTGCAGGCGCTAACAGCAGCAAATTCACTTCAGTGTTTCCTGGCACATTACAAAATATGGCATAAATAATTAAACCTGAGCTGCAATTATCAAAACAAATGAACAAAGCACATTTAGGAAGGATTTTCCACTTTTATTTCGTCCTTCTTGTTTCTCTCCCATTACGCCTTTAAGATTATTTACTCACTTGGAGTGTGAAATTCATTCCCGAACCACCAGCCTTTGACTCCGCACCCTGCTCCGTGGGGTGCAGGTGGCCCTGGCCAGTCCCGGCAGCAGTAGGGGGTGGGGGGAGGGCTCCACATTGCAACTGAAATCCCCCCCACTTGGGTCTGAGGGTGAAAACCCACTGCAAAGCCAGGGACACTGGGCTCGGCCGAGCCCTGGGAGCATCCCTGCAGCACAGCAGCGCTCCAGCAGCGTTCGCAGGGGTGCTGAGTCCTTCAGTGCCATTTATTGGGGTTGCAGCCAGGCAGGGGTTGGAAACGGCATTTGTCACCCTGCTTTCCTCCTCCTCCTCCTAGCTGGGCAAGGGGGGCCCCACGGAGCCCCCGCACACTGCCTGGTCTTACCCTGTAGCTGAACCCCAAGGGCAGCGATGGAAGAAATGACACCCGAGCGAGGACACCCGGAGCAGAGCCGGGCTTGGGACAAGGGGACAGATGTCCCACGGCCGTGGGTGTGATGGATGAGCCGAGCTGCCTCTCGGCGCCGGGTGCAGCTTTGCCCGCTCGCCAGCAAAGAAAGAGGTCCTTGTGGGTGCTGAGGTCTCGGCTGTCCCCTGCCTGCCCCTGCCCTTGTCACCCCGCTCCTCCAGGCACAGGGGCTTGCATGGAGGAGGAGAAAAACCACCCCATGTCCCTAAAAACAAAGGCTCAAAGCAGCTCTGGGCTGTTTTGCTGGGAGCCAGGCACTGCCTGGGCTCCACTGCCTGCAGGCGGGATGCTCAGGGGGTCTGGACTCGTGGGGCAGGGGGTGGGGGAGCCCTGTGCAGCACCTCTCCCCTCCCCATATTCACCCATCGCAGTTATCAGCATCGTGCTCACTTATGGGGGGCATGTCAGCATGAGACTGGCCTGCACCCGTGAGGTGGTTCAAGCCCCAGAGCTGGGGCGAGGAAGGTGCTTCGTGGTGCTGGGATTTTTGGAGCCGACGCTGCCCAGGCAGGGAGCTGGCAGGTCCCCAGGACAGGCTGTGCTGCTGCACAAATCGGGGCACAACACAGTTACGCAGCTTCACTTATCGTAGAAAGGTCCAATCTGTGTATTTCCCAGGAAAAAACCCACAAGGAGCCGATCTGCTCCGATTCTCCCTTGCTCTGCCACGGCTGTAACTCCTCGTCCCAGCAATCATCCAGCGCTTGGACTGGAGGCTGAGCTGGGCAGGGTGCCCTCAGCCAGACCCCGCAGCAGCTGCAGACTGGGGCATTTTGGGGTTCAAAATGGCATTTGGGGGTTCAAAACCCCTACGTGTGGGAGCAACCCCCCCCCCCGTGCACAGGGGGGCCATGCCTGGCACCGTGGGCGTGGGGTAGGAGGGGGCTGCTGCTCTCGTGCCCCCACGGTGGGGCACAGCCTGGCTCCCCATCACTCGCCACGCTGCGTTTCATTCTCAGATGCTTTCTGCTGCTGCTCTTTTGTTTCAGATTTATTATGTGTTTGCTTGCTCTGATTTATTTGTTTATTTCCCTCCATCCCCGGCAAACTTTCCCACCTGGATCGTGTTCATTCATGAATCTCCTCCTTTCCTGTCCCTAACCAGGGCTCGATCGAATTGCAGGAGGGAAGAAGCCAGGACTCTGTTCCCTTTGTTTAAAGTCTCCAGGTCAGTACCGGGGCTGGGGGCCAGCAGCGTGCTCCCACCCTGCTTGTTTCATGTTTGATGTTCACCCCTTCCCCGACCCTCTCCCGGGTGCAGGGACCGTGGTGGGTGAGGGCAGCACCTGTAGCTCGTTTCCCCTGGTATTTATAGGAGGGTGCTGCCTGCTTTCTGCTTTGCATCGATGGTTAAGGCATTGGCTCCCACCCTCTTTGCAGGGGAGGGAGGGTTTTTTTGAGGCTGGGGATGGTGTCTGCAGCCGGAGGTATCGCTGATGCTCTTGGAGGGACCAGCTCTCCCCCCACCAAGTGCTGGAGCTTGAAAGGTTTGGGATTTTCCTTGTTGGGGATGGGAGGGGAAAGCTTTCAAAGGGGAATGAGAGGAAGATTTTTGTTTTCTGGGGTTAGGGGGAGAGGCAGGTGCTTCATCTAGGAGCCGGCTGTGGAAGTGTGGCTGGTTTAGAAAAGCTGTAAGAGGGGAAATGTGGTGGAATCTGTTCAGTAGCAACCCCTGCTGGGTCTGTCATAATAATAGATTTTATTTCTGTGGCATCTGTCGGCCTCTAATGGGCTGGGTGTTCACATTGCCAGAGATGGTTCCAGTGCCTCAGTGAAGATTTCAGCATTTCTTTTTGCGGAGGCTGAGAAGCGCACCAGTCAATCAGGGTGGCAGCTCTGAGCTAAAATAATCCCAAGAGCAGCAGCACCACTCAGTCCTGGTCCAGGCGATCGGGAAACCACCTGCCTTCGGAAAAAAATCCCTCCTTTTCCTCCAACAACATCTGTGCTTTCCAAGAGTCCATCCCGTAGCCGTTCCCCAGGGCTGAGAGCCACAGACGTCGCGCAGCATCCCGTTTCCTTCTGCTTTAGGTTTATTTATCTGGGATTTTGGTGGCCTCCTGTCCTGCGCCAGCGTGTCTACCTGCCTTAAGGCATGTGTGTGGCTGTAAGGCAGCTGGAGTCCCAGGGCTGTGCCGGGGAGGACAGCCTGGAGGTGGAGGAAATCAAGCTCGTAATATGTGGGGTGTGCCAGGCTTCCCGACACGAGAGCCCGCTCAGTGTAAAAACAAGGGGCTGGAACAGTGCGCTGTAATTTAATTGCATTTCCTGCAAATGCCTTGTTGGGTTGTAATGAACACATTATCCCGAAATGGGAGTGGGGAAGCAGGATGAAGACAGCAGCCCACGGTCAGGCCGTGCATCCATATGGGGATCTGCCCCAGGCGCCGATCACTGCTCTAGCTTGTTTGCCGTCCCAGAATTACACATGCAATTAAGTTCCTGGCTCCAAATGGCGTGCACGCTTGCCCCTCAGCTGGAGAGCAGATTGCACGGCTGTTTCCTTGGGGCCGTGTGGGAAGGAAGGCTTGGAGGCTGTGCTCCTGGCCGTGGCTCCTGTCGCTCTTTTCTGGAGCTGGGAGTTGGCTCTCCGGGCTGGAGGCACAGCCAGCGCTGGTGGTTTCCATCACTGGTGTGCCCGGGGAGGGCTGCAGGTCCTGCTGATGCTGGACCACAGCGTACTGGGGAGGGGAGTAGCGTAAAAGTGATGATGTGCTGGGATTTAAGTTCTTGCATGGCTTGAGCAGCACTTGGAGGTGTTAAAACTAGTACACGAAAGAAGGTTGAGGGGAGGGGGGTGAAGGCGATGGGTAGGATTTGTGGCATTTGATGGGTTCGGGGGGTCTTTTCAAGAGCAGAAAAGACCCTTCTCATCACCTAGTTTGACCCCAGCCGCCTGACAGAGGCTGTCAGGTCTCGGCAGTAACTTCTGCGTCAACTCCTGCGTCAAGACATAACTCCTGGCTGAGTGGGTATTTATCTTTCGGAAGGACACCCTGCCTCGGTGCAAAGGTGGGAAATGATGGAGAAGCCACCCGGCTCGGCGCAGGCTCTCCCCAGCCTCGTTCAGCACATTTGCCTTCTCTTGTCTGCGTTTCTGACGCTTCAGCTTCCAGCTATCAGATCTTGTTCTGCCTTTGTCTGAACAAGATTAAAGAGCCCCCGCTCTCAGAAGCTGCATCCTCACGGAGGGGAACATACAGACAGTTATAAGGTCATCCCGCAGCCGTGTAATGATGCCAGTTAATAAGCTTGTCTCCCATGGAAAAAAGGTGGTTTTGACCCCTTCTGAAAGGTTGCTAGCACCTGCTTAGGCTAACAGACCTGTGGCTCAGCGACGGAAATCAGCACCGTTCTTTCATCCCGTTCAGGTTCCGGCAGTGACGGGGTTCAGGGTAACCCTGGAGGCAACTGTGGAGGTTTTTGAGCTGTCTCAGTAGCGTGGAGGTTTGGCTTTTGTGTCCCAAGTCTTGTTGCAATCCAACAGGATGCAACAGGGACTTATTAGGTAGAGCTGAGCCCTGGGACTGAGCGGGGAGAAGTGGGGGATCATCTGTGACGGGGCTGAGCTGTGCAGCCGGGATGCTGGGCTCGTTGCTTGCCCAGGTGAAGGGGCAGTAGCTGCGGGCAGGGATGGTGCTGGGTCAGACAGACCGGAGGGCAGGGGCTCCCAGCTGCCATCGTGTCCCCCTGGGACGGGGGAAGGGGCTGCCCAGCGGTTCCCACTCGCCTCTCCCCCAGCCAGGCTCCCCGGGTCGGGACGCTAAACCAACTTGTGTTACCTAAATGCTTCTCCCTGTCAAGCAGCCCAGGGAGGAATAATTCAGAGCCAACAGCTTTTTAATATCTCCGTGCTTCAAGTCAATTTTCAATGCAGTCATTTGCCTTTTAATTAAAATTATTGCTTCTCCCCCTACATGCATCTTCTTCCCCCCTTTTAAAATCAGCAAACAGCCAACCTGCTTCCCCCCCCCCTCCCCCCCCCCCCCCCCCCTCCTCCTCACTGGTGCTGTCTGGGCTTCCCAGGCTCCTGGGCTGGAGCCTTACTGGCTCTTGGCCCTGGGTGACACCCGGCCACCGCTCTGGCTCGCCGGCAGCTGGGGATGCTCTCACCTCTGGTTTCCTGCCTGCTTTAATAAAAGAAATGTGATGGAAACAGATGCACCGAGATCCTTCCCTGGTGTAAATCAGGGCAGAGCCACTGCGGTAAGCCAAGCCACAGTGATTTACACCAGGCAAAGGTCCTTGCCTTGTTGCCCTTTGTGGTTGGGGGATGTTGCCAGGATCAGTGCGTGGGCTGTGGGCAGTCTTCTCCTGGGTGCTGGGGGCAAGTGGCAGATGCCTGTTCTTCCCTCAGCACCAGTGAAATCCCAGTGTCAAACCCAGCAGATGCAAGAGCAGCCTCCTAAGGCACGGTCTGGGGCCGTGGAGACCCACAGGTGATGACATTCCCCCCCCTCTTTCCAAACAGCACCCGGAGAGGGATGGAGCTGGCGGTGGCAAGATGAGCCCCGGTGTAACGGGGGGTGCTGGGGGGCCAGGCAGTGCAGAGTGATCCCCAAAATAGAGCTGGAGGTGGGTGGGAGAGGATGTGGCCCCTCTGGGCTCCCAGTGGGGTGTCTGCAGCGCGGCGCTGACAGGTGCCGGGCTGACGAGCTCCAGACTTGTCAGCGCTGGTGATGTACCTATAATTACTGTCTGATGTGCCAGAATTAGACTGGGAGCTGAGTAGTTTGATGCAGACGTGAGTGTCCTTGGCTGCCAGCAAGAGGTTTAACAAGTGCGAGGCTGCGGGCAGAGCAGATCCCCATCCCGCCCCCCCCCCGCCTTGCTGGCATGGCCACTCTTCTCCCCTGTTGGGATCCAGCCTTTGGGAGGGGTGGGATGGGTGAGGAGCAGGGTGGGATGGGTGAGGAGCAGGGTGGGATGGTGAGGAGCATCCCAGGATGGCGGTGGTGGTGGCAGGAGGGCTGGAGGCTGCTGCTGGGGAATGGGCTGTTGTATTCAACCGGCTGTTCCGTCGCGTGGTGCGCGACCCCCCAGCTCCTCGCCGTAACGGAGGGTGGCTGAGCCGTACCAGAGGCAGAACAGGGGTGCCTCTCCCCTGCACCCACCAACCACGGGGCTGAACTTCCCCATCCTGCAAACTGCATCCCAGCACCAACTGCTCCCCAGAATTTGATCTGTGCAACCCCCTCAGCCCCTTATTCAGAGCTGTGTAAAGCCCCCGGGATGGCTGCATGCCCTGTAGCATCCCTCGGCTCGAGGCAATTCTCCCAGCCACCCTTTGCTCCAGCATCACTCGCCTGTTTCTTGTCGAGATTTCTGGTTTCTGTGCTCCCGTCCGTGGCTCTGGCTGTCACTAGCCATGCTCGGCGTGACGGGTACCCCCAGCCTGCGCCAAGGTATTAAAGCCTTTATCGTAGTCCAGGGCCTGCAATTCACAGCACAAGAACCAATAAATAGGAATGATTCAGAATCATTTAGCAGCTTCTGCTTGGGAAGAGAGAGACCAGGACCTCAATTAAGCTATTTGTAAATTGTTAATTTAAGCATTTCACTCAGATGCCTTAAATTGTTCCCTCCTGCAGTTTACAAATGGGTAAAGAGCACAGAAATATAAATGGAGCGGTGGGGAAATGCCATTTAGTTACTGTTTTTGGCAGTGGTAATAGCATTGTAGCTAACAGCGCTTTGATTTAAATCAAAGTAAACCAGGGCCGCCTTTAAAGAAAGATCGATCGGGGACCAGTGGTCTCCAGGTGATGGGGGACCCGGCGTGGGGGTGTCAAGGGTGTGATGCTGCTGTGGGATGAGGAGCTGGGAGCTGCCAAAAAGCCTGGGCAGCCCTGGGATCGTTAAGCCCCCATGCCAGGGGTGCTTGCTTGCATTTTTTTTTTTCTATGCCCTGCAAAGTAATTGTTAAAAACCCTTTATTTTTTCTCTGGATTTAAGCTGGGTGACTGCTTCCCTTCTGGCACGGCAGTCCTGGAGAGGTTTGGCTCCCCAGGTGGGTGGGCAGCAGCATCGTTGGCCGGTCCCAATGGGTGCAGCTCCCAGGGGCTGGTGCAACCCCCCTGATTTCCACGCCCCCCCCCCCCCCCCCCCTTATTCTGCCCCCAAGCACTGGAAGCACAGGACAGGAATGGTTTGCCAGCAGCACAGCTTGGCAATGCCAAAAGGTTTGAGGAGCTCTGAACCTCGTCAGTGGCACTTGGGAAAGCTGCCCCACCTCAAGCGGTGCTGGGGAGGGGGGAGCTTGTGGCCCCCCCCAAACCCAGCGCTGCTCTCGCCGCGCAGGAGGGTTGCTTTCTGCCTGCAGAGCTAAAGCCGAAAGCTCCTTCCAGGGACCTGGCCCAGGACCTGGCCCTGCATCAGCCACTGCTGCAGCTGGTCCTGGTGTATGTGCCTTCGTGTTTCGGGGTGGCAGCTATTTTAAAGCAGGAACAGGGCACATCTCCTGTAACGCCCCCCCCAGCTGGGGTGGGACAAAGCTCAGCTCCGAATCCTGCCCTGGGGAGTGGGATTTGCTGCATCTGCGCTCAGCAAGGGAGCAAAGGGAGAAGGATGCTGAAGGACTTGGTGCTGTGCCACGGCGCCGGGTGGGAGCTGGGTGCTGCGGGCGCCAGCCTGGCCCCGGGAGGTGTTGCTGCAGCAGCTCAGGGCTGGGCTGCGCTGCCAGGCATCGCTCGGGTTGTGCCATTTGGGGAACAAATTCTCGCTTGCCGCTTCTCCAGGCGGGTTTTGGCTTCCTCACCAGCTGGGGAGCAAAGCCCCAGCCCCACGGGCTTGCCGAGCGGGTGCCGGGGAGGCCACGGGAACAGCTTGGGCTGTGAGTGGAGCCGAGCCCCGAATGCGCGGTGGCACTGGTCCCCGTGGGAGGCTGGCGGGGCCCTCCTGGTGCCAAGTTCTCCCTTCGGCTCCACCTGCCACCACTTGGCAGATCCCGGCCGGGATCCGGGCGATGCCAGCCTCGGCAGATGTTGCCGCAGCCTCGGCAGGCGGCACGGCCACGTGGCCCTGGTTTCTCTCCCGCAGATCCGTTCCCTTCACTCCTCCGAGGAGGCTGAGCCATCTTCTGAGCTGCCTTGACACCTCTGGGTTCGTGCTGGGGTTTAAGGAGTTTTTATTACTCGAGAACTTATCAGCCATCAGTTGGCTGAGTTTAATAAGAAATTACGCTCCGTGGCCCTTCAGCTGTGAAATGCATTGAGCCGTGTGATGTCAAAAGGTCTCCAATGGATTTTTTTTTTTTTTTTTTTTTTTTCCTTAATCTGGTTTCCTCCCCATTTCTGATAGTAGCAGATACGTCTGCCAGCACGGTACAACCACCAGCCTCTGAAATGGAAAAGGCTTTTCTGTCCACTGAGCTCTAAGCTACCCTGAGGCCAGTGCTCCGTCGTGCCTGGGCGAGAGTCCTATTCCCGCTTGCAGCACCCGGAGGATTGGGATAAAGTCTGACCCACAGACAGTCCCCACAGCCGCCAGCCATCCCACCCCTCTGATTTGAGGCAGAGCTCGTGTCCTGACGTGCCCTTTTCTGGCCCAGCAACGAGCGTTGTCAGATGAGGTGGGGAACTCGAGCACAGGAAAGCGTTTCCTGATGAGACACTGATTTCCCATCAGGTCTCCGCTGCAGCAGCTCGGTGTCGTGCTTGGGTGGGTGCTGTTAGCAGAGGCTCCTTCTCCTGATCCCCCTGGTACTTCAGACGCCTGGCTGCAAGCAGGGAAAGGCTGGCTGGCTGGCCGTGCCCCTGCTCGTGAGGACGGGCAGACCAAAAAGCCCAAATCCCACATCTTGTTTGCCCCAGCCATGGGGAAGGAGCACATCCATTCACACGGGGGGGGGGTGGGGTGGGGGGTCCTGGGTCCTGCAGCCCAGCACAGGGCATGCAGGTGATGCTGAGCGTCCATCGCACAGGCAGATTGAACTACCTGCAGCACAGCTGGTTTTCTTGCAAGACCCACTCCTGCTTAACTCTTCCTTGCCTCTCTGAGCATCCTTGGCCACTCGGCACGGCAGGTCCCCGCTCCTCTTCCAGCGCTGGAACTCGGTGTTGCTGCCGGCTCCCGAGCAGCATTGCTCGCCCCAGGAGCGGAGAGCTCCGTTAGCCCCCGATAGCTTGGCATCTGAATGATGTACAATAGACCTACTGTGTGCGGCGTGTTAGGGCGCTGCATGCGTGAATATTGCTGTATAGACTGCGTGCCCTGAGCCCGGCTGCGAGCAGACACAAAGCTGTGCTGTCTGTCCCGGCTCGGAGCCGGGGGGGGGAAAGCGGCCGTAATTCCCACCCGATGACTGTCTCACTGTTGGGATTGTAACGGCAAAGAGCGAGGCTTCGTTGTGCCGGGGGCTGTAGGCAGGTGTTGTGAGAAGCCGTTGTATGTCTGAAGGGCTTACAGCTGAAGCAGGAGCATGGAGAGGTAGCGGGGAGGAACTGGTGGGTGTGTGGGGAGGGGAAAGTGCTGCCCAGCAAGGGGAAGGGGGCAAGGGGGCACGGAGCAGTGCACCAGGCATCCTTCTCCCCTGCAGGCAGGTCAGGCGCTGGTGCTGTCTGGAAACAGCTCCTTGAGCAGCTGCTGAGAGCAAAACCATGTCTGGTGTTGCAGGTGTAAATGCAATGTCTTACTCCGACGTGTTAGCTGCTTTTACCAGCCTCTCACTGGGAATTGCCTGGCTGACACACAGCTGCTCTGCCTGGCTGATCCCGGCCCGGGTGAGGACAAGGTGTCACCTAGCAATGGGATTTTTGCGTGCACAAGTGACTCTTGCCACCACCCTGCCAGCTCAGGTTTGCGCTGCGGGGAAGGCATAGCCTTGGAAAGCCCCGAAGTGGGAAGACCTACCTTCGGACTTAAAAGCTGGAGTTTGTTACTGAGCAAGCCTAGGTGGGCTTTTGGGGTGCAAGTGTAAGGGTGCCCCTGCCCACGGCGACAGCAGGACCATCCCTGTGGTGTTGCTGCCCCAGTGCCAGGCACAGGGGATGCTGCTGGGACCTGGGATGGTGCCTGGCACCCGCCGTCCCTGCAGTAAGGGAGGTGGTGGAAGGGTCCTGGGATAAACCTGGGTGCTCGGTGCTGCCTCTGGCTCCTGCCCCCACCCTGCGGCACCTTAGTGCCCTGTGTGATGGGGATGGTGCTCCTCTGCCCCCCAGGATGCTCAGCATCACCTGCACGCCCCGTGCTGGGCTGGGGGACCCAGGACCCCCTCATGCGAATGGATGTGCCCCTCAGGGCGAGGGATGTGAGACAGCGATGGTTCTGCAGGCGAGCCCTTCCGAGCAGCTCTTAAACTGCAATAATGCTTATTTACTCGTCATCGGCAGAGCAATCAGAATTGAAAGGTCACCCCATCCTCTGGCCCTCCCTGCAGCGGGACTGCGGGAGTGAGCCAGGTTTCAGGGATCAGCAGGAAGGACAATTAATCCTTGCTGCCAGCGGTAATCATGTTTGCTTTTTTTCCAGCATAGCATCCTCCCATCACTAGATGCTCCTTGTGTTTCCAAACCTTCAGCTTTAGCTCTAGCAGCCCTGTACTGTCCCTGTGGCAGGGAGCACAGCGCATCTTCCCTGCCGCTCTGGGTCCTGTCATGGCTTGGCAAGCTTCCCAGCCCTGCCACTGACCTGCCCTTTGGCCTTGGTCATGTCTCCTCACCTCTCTCCTCCCAGCTGCGTTGCCTGCATCGACTCAAAGCTCTTTGGAGCAATCCTACCTCTTCCCCACGGTGTTGGCCCAGTGCAAGGTGCACCGATTCACATAGCGCACAGGCTACAGGTAATATAGTCACGATATAAATGCAGAAGGAGAGATGCCCTTGGCCCCAGGCTAAGGGAGGGAGGGGGAAAAAGCTCACCCTGTGTGTGCATGGTGTGCGGGAGCCAGCTCAGCGCTCTCCAGAAGTGCTCAGCAAAAAGCAGCGTCATTTTCGGGGGGGGAGGTCGTCATGGCAGAGCATGCAATGAATCCTTGCCTGCCTGTGCCAGCCGTGACTCATGGCTGCGGCTGTTGGAGAGCCTGGAAGGGCTCCAGTCAGGAGCTCCAGGCTCTGGAGTTTCTCCCTTCTTGCCCTGCCACTGTGGGGCTCTGAGTCAGGAGCACTTCTGTCACCCCATCTCCATCTGTGCCTCAGTTTCCCCATCTGCAAAATGGGAATCAAGCCTACCTGTGGGTCTTTGGAGTGAGGTTTCCTGAGCCCTACAGCCCTTCCCACCAGGGGCTGTCTGGGCTGCGGTGTCAAGACTTGAGTGGTTGCAAGTCCCTGAGATAACTCTTAGGACACCAGGATGAGCTGGCTGGAGAGAAACACTGGGAATGGGGGACAGATTAAAAAAGGGGTGAGTTTGCAAAGCCAGCACTGGAATAGAGGGGAGAGACCTAGAAAAGTGGGAAGGACTGAGGCAGGGGGGGCTCCATGGCACGAGGGACCGGCGCTGGGCAGAGCACACACTGCCACAAGCTGGAATTGCTCTGCTGCGGGTGTCGGGAGAAACTCCCTGGACAGGCAGGCAGTGTGCAGGCAGCGCACAGGCAGCAGAGAGCCATCGCCTGAGCAGGTGAGCCATTTCTGTCCAAACAAGGTGGTTTAATTGGATTCCATCTAGCTGACAAGCAAAGAGCCCTTTGGTGGGTTTTTAAATCTGGGCAAGTTTGGATTCTCAGAGCAATGCAGAGGCCACCGTGCTTTCAGCTGGATATTTAATACTTTTGGCAGGTAGAAAGGCAGCTCTTGGCTCTTCAGTAATTGCGACTGGACACCAGGGTGTAAGTGTCCCCACAAATGCATGTGCAGGTGGTTTTGGGGCGCAGCTGGCATTGCTGCTGCCCGGGGGGCTGCTGGAGTTTGCTCTTAATTGCATTGCATCGGCGTTTGGGTGCTGTGCGGTGGCAGCTCAACTGAAGAGGATCCTTGCAGGACAGGTCAGGGCTGTGCCGGGGCGTTGTGGTCCTGCAGGACTGCTGTGGGTTGTGCTACGTCTGAGTTTTGGGGTACCCGTGGCTGGGTCAGCATCTCCCCAGGACTTTGGGGGAAGAGACATGCAAAACCATGGGCACAGCAACTGTCTTCATTAGCTTGGATGGATGAAGAGCAGCTGGCTTGTGTCTCCGGCATCTTTCAGGTCTTCATTCCTGTTCCTCCCTCCCTGGGGGCAACCTGGGCAGCCCCCGCCAGGGCCAGCCTGGCCACAGGGATTTCTGGGCAGCTTTGAGAAGGGTCACTCCAAGCCGTACAAGACCCCTTTTGAGCCAAGTCAGGTCACAGCATCGTCAAGGGCCAGATCCAGCGTCGTGTCCTGGGGACAAGACTTTTGCAGAGGGGTTCTTCTGTGAGCCCTGGGGGGCAGCTTCAGGTTTTCCTTCACCTGAGCCCCCCAGGGCTGGCACAGGAGCAGCTGTGGGCCGCCCTTGCAGACAGAGTGGGACTCAGGGTGGCTGTGCCCAGAGCTGGGCAGCTTGGTGGCATCGGGGAGGCAAATGTGCTCACATGTCCCCAGCACCGCGCGGTCCTGCTGCCCTGTACACGTGCACCCTCCAGGCTTGCACCCAGGGCCGGGGGGGGTTGGGAGCATGGGAAGGGCTCCGTGAGTGGCACCGGCAGCCCGTGGCACGCCGATAGCCGGTGGCACGTTGCCGGTTGGTCCTTGGTTTGGCAGGGCAGGGAGGGGGCAGCGCGGCAAGCTGCAGGCAGTGATGGCTGTGCATGGCTGTGCACTGGCTCCTGGCTCCCAGCCCATGTGATGTGTTTGAGGGGGCACAGTGACATTTCAAGAGGAAGAAAAAAAAAAAAAATACCCAGAGACCCACTGGGAGCTCTGAAAAGCCTGAGCCAGAAAAGAAAGCAAGAGAGACAGACATCCGCGCAGAGCGGAGGAATAAAACGGGGCAGGGGGGGGAAAGTTGCCAGGGCAGGGAAAGGATGTGAGCTGGCTTGGAGCCGGGAGGATGCGATGGCTGCTGGCAGGGGAACTGTGGCGGTGACTGTCAGCCATGGAGACAGCCCCGCTGCCCACCCGCCGGCCGTGCGCCCCTCGCTAACCCGGGCACAGAGCGGGGGACCAGCAGCCACAGGGAACCGGGGGGCAGCAGGCTGCTGGCTCGGGATCTTCTGCATCCATCCGCCCGCCCGGGCACCGGCACCGCTCCGGCTCCGCTTTCCCGTGCGGAGGATTCGGCGCTGGATGTAAGGGGACAGTTGCCGCACGGTTGAGCACCGACCGATTGCTGCGCGCAGGCTTCCTGGAGGTCACTGCCGTGTAATAAGGTCGGTAACAATCCACCTAGCTGCTCACTTGCGCTGCATACATGTTTAATAATGAACTGGTTCTGTATTTAATTAACATAAACAGCTAACGCAACTTGATACGTCTCCTTAGATTTAACTTGACAGAGACGGCGTGTTGCTTTAAATACCAAGTGATTAGTAAAACCATCTTTCATTTGGTTTAAACATATGCGATAAGATGCATGTGTTTGTCACACAGATTTTGGAGCCGTGCTCCGAGCCGTCTCCCAGTTCCTCTCGGCTGCCTGGGTACCACCATGCTTCCTCGCTGGGCAAAGCATCCCTTTGGCGCTTCCCCCAGAGCGGTGCCGAGGCTGCCGGAGCAGCAGAGACCCGCCGAGCCCGGGGACTACAGGCTCTCTCCGTTGCTCATGGGTATGGACCTGGGGGGGACACGGGGGGGATGCAGGCTCCGGAGCCACCGGGGGATGCTGGTCCCTTGGGGATGGTCCCAGCCCTATGCAGGTGGGCTTTTCCCCAGGAAGCGATGGCGAGGGCTGGGGTGGATGCTCGGCGCTGGTGGGAGGAGGCGGGCAGGGCTGCAGGCAGCTGCTGCTGCCCTCCTTTTGCTTGAATAAACCTCGTTGCCTGCACCGCTTCTGACTGGCGCTGGTGGAAGGGCTGCGGGGCAGAGGGGCTGAGCTCTCCCTCCGACGTGCCCTGGTGTGGGGGTTAGGAAGGGCAGGAGGGGGCACGAGGGTTTGCTCAGTGCCAGCAGGAACAGGCAGGGGGATGGCATCTGCCTCTGGGGACGGTGCGGTGGCCTTGGCCTGGTGTCACCCACAGCATCACATTCTGAGCTGGGGTGTACTGGGGGATGCGGTGCCAGCCGGGGAGCCCTGCGGGGGCTGGGCACCTCGGTGTCCTCATGCCTGCAGATGCGGAGGGACATGTCCCAGCAGCACCCCTGTGCCACGGTCTGTGCACCCGGGGTCTCTGATCAGCTGACAGTGAAGCCCCGTCTGATCTTACCACCATGTTTTCCAATTGTGAGTGCATTTTCCTGCATTGTAAGAGGCTTTAGACGCAAATCTGAGCAATTTTTCCCCCAGTATTTTTGATTTTTAACTAGCTGTGACTAACCAGGCTGGCACAGCAGGCTGCGACCAAACGCCTACATGCTACCTGTGCGCTTATAAATAGGGTCTGTTCTCCATACCCCATTCGGAGTGTTCCTGGGCTCCTGAGCCCCTCCACAACACCAAAACAGCTTCTTCCAGCCTCTCCCCCGCAGCCGCCAGAGCAGAGCATCACCCCATCTCCTGGCAGGAGTCACCCAAAAAGGCACTGCCCCCCCAGTTCCTGCCCAGAGGCTGTGGGAGCAGGGCTTGGTGCTGTGGCCAGACCTGCTGAGCTCCAGGCTGTGTCCAAGTACCTCGCGATGGCAGCAGGAGCCAAGTCTTCAGAAGAGTTGGCTCCCCCCGTGCCAAGGCAGAGATGGGCTGAGGGTGGCTCTCCCTGGAGCAGCCGGCATCGCTGCGGTCCCGGACATGCCGAGCCGGGGAAAATCCCCCTCCCAGGTGCTTTCTCCTGGAGCTGAGCACTTCGGTGACTCCAGCTGGAGGCTGTAACCCTGAGCTGCAGGGCAAGGGCTGGAAAAGCCATAGGTTTGGCTTGAATTCTTGCCTTAGTGGCTTTCTTCAAGCCCCTCTCCCAGCAGGGATGCTGGAGGGGTGGTTCCCTCCCTCAGCCCTGCCGTGCTCTTACAGATGAATTTGCTTTTGACGAGGTTGCAGCATGTAGTCAAAGCTCCTGTCAGGCGGTTTCGGCCTCCCGCCGGCGAGCGAGCGGTTAGCATGGCTGCACTAATGGCAGGAGATGAGAGGAAGTGATTAGCTTGCTTGAAAAATTGCACCAAGTGCATTTCGCCAAACCGCAGGGCTGGCGCGGTGCATCGCTGCACGCCGGGCAGGAGCATTGCCTGCTCTGCCAGCCTGGCCCTGGGCTGCTCTGCCCGCATCTTTCCCCTGCGTGGGAGCTTTGTGTCTCGTCCTGCAGCCTTCCTCTCCATCGACTTGTTGCGTTTTGTCTCTGCCTTTGATCTCGAGCTCTCCGAAGCAACGCTTGCCCGTGTTTCCAAGCCGGGGCTGCTGGCGTGCATCCCTCGTGGCCGTCCCCAGGAGTGGGATGCAGCCTCGTGCCCAGCTCTGGGCTTTCACCCCGCCAGGCTGGAGGGTCCTACTGACAAAGCCCCTCTCCCACTGCCAGACCCGCTGCTCCTTTTGCCTTTCTCCGGTCATGGAAGCGACAGTGGTGGCCTTGCTCTGTTGAGTGACTTCGCTCAGGGGCTCATTAGAGGAAG
The DNA here is from genome assembly GCF_963210335.1 of Falco punctatus. NCBI lineage: Eukaryota > Metazoa > Chordata > Aves > Falconiformes > Falconidae > Falco > Falco punctatus. The sequence continues at coordinate 1,983,585 of NC_137599.1, read as the reverse complement.
AAATAATCCTGGCAGGAGTTGGGTTTTGACCTCAATGTGTGTCCCCTCCAGCTCACCTTCCTCCTCCTCTCTGCCAGCCCCCCTCATGGCTACTCCCCACGCCTCTGCCCTCATTCTCATCTCTCTGCAAGCAGAGCAAAAGAAATGAGCCCAAAGCCCAGCTTGTGGGCTCGGATGAATTCCTGCCTCCAACCGAGCAAACCCACGCAGCTGCAGGTGATGGGTGAAGGCTGGAGCAGGAGCCTCCCGCTCCCAGGGCACCGGCAGCCGCTTTCCCGAGCAGTTTTGCACAGCATGCGGACACACATCTTCCCTGCCCTCTGCCACACGGAGAGCCGGTTTTGGGGCCGTTTCCTTCGAACCAGCCCCCCATCATCACCATCACCCCGCCGTGCTCTCTGTCCTCCTGCTGACTCTCCCCACGTCCCTCCCTCTGCTCTGGGCTAAGAGGAACCATCGATTTGATGTCTTGAGAGGGCAGTTTATCGCTTTCCTGATGCCTGATAGATTGGAATTGATTTCCAGAGCAATTTGCTCGAGCAGCTCAAGGCGGGAGTGCTGGGAGCCGTGCTGAGACCCGGCTTTGCAGGAGTGCGGTGGGGACGGCGTCGTCTCTGGGGCCGTTTGGGAGCTGTGGCACTGGTCAGTGTGGGAATCCTCCAGAAGGACCCGTGGGGCAGGGAGGGTTCTCAGAGCAGCATGAATTCACCTGCCTGCAGGGGAAGAAGGGATGGATGGAGACGGCAGCTCTGCACGTGATGGGGGCTGCAGGGTTCCAGGGCCCACCGTTGCCTTGGGCTCATCCCAAGGCTTTGCCCCCCAGGCTGAGCAAAAGGGGGGACCCGGCTTCGCAGGGAGACCTGGCCCTGCTTCGCTGCATGACTGCGGGTGAGTCACTGCCCCGCGTCCACGCACACCCCGCATGGAGGCAGACGCTGCGCTTGCCTGTCTCGGTGAGGCCGTGGGAGTCAGCGGGTACTGCCAAGATGCTGGGAAAACTCTGGGTCCTTTCAGGAGACTGTAAATACTGATCCAGCCAGGGCACCGTGCTGGACACGGCGGTGGCGTGTGGCTCTGCTGGTGCTTTCCTGCTGCTCCAACCCTGGGTTTGACATCCTCACGCCTCAGCATCCCCATCTGCAGCATCCTCAGACTCGTGCTGTCTGCATGTACCTTCCTCCGGGGCAGAGCCTTTCCTCCCCCAGCCCCGTGCCTCAGTTTCCCTCTCCCATTCAGGGCTAAGGGGGATCCCCAGCCTTGGACCTGCCTGGCACAGCCTGGGCTAATCCCATCCCAGTTGCCAGGCTGCCGGCTGCGCCGCCTCGAATTGCTGCTGCTGCGTGGGTGGGAGACGAGACCACAATGTGGTTTGTGTTTATGCTGTGAAGAGCCTGGTCCCTTCAATCCTCCCCTCTTCTTTATTTTTATCTGGCGTCCCGGAGCTGCTGGCATCTCCCCAGCCACTGTGCCATCCCCGCCAGCTGAGGATGCGGCCTCTTGCCAGGACACACGGGGCTCTTTTCTCCTCTGGTCCCCGGTGGGGAGGCTCTGCCCGGCTCTGCCCTGGGCAGGGATGCTCTCCACGTGCAGAGGATGCCACTGTCATCGGCTTCCTGCCAGAGGTTGGGGATGAAGCTGATGGCAGGGGAAAGATTTGCCCCAGCTCTCCCAGCCGTGAGGCATCATTCACACGCCGCCTCACCCTCTACCCATCTTCCTTTCTTTTGCCTAAGTGAGGGCAGGTCCTTTCTGCCTCCCACTGCAGTAGGGATTCATGCTTCCCACCGCTGGGGTGTCCGAGGGGTCAGGACAGGTGGGGATGAACCCTCACTGGGATGCCCTTCCCGCAGGATGACGAGGGTGTTCCCAGCCCCCGGCTGCATCCTGAGTGATGCCTGATGCTGCCAAGCTCTGCTTGCTGGGCCCATGGCACAGGTCAGGTCACATCTGTGCCACCGCGGGTGTTTGGAGTGACCCGGCTCTGCTCTATCCCGGAGCTCGCCCTGGCATTTGTAGATTTACCAGCTGCTGAGCTCAGCGCTGCAGGGTGGAAGCAGAGCCGTGTAGCCACCGTATGATCAGTCACACAAGGCTTGTGCACTTACGGACCCCCCGATAGCATTGTCAGCAGAGCCCACCCCACTGGGCTCTTGCTCTTCAGCATCACAGCCATCTCCTGACCCTCAGGGCCATCTGCCAGACAGCCACCATGTGAGAGAGATGGGATGGGGCTGCCTTGGTGCTGTCCCCTCTGGTCCCTGCCCTCCTGCAAGGAAGCACTCAGCTGAGGGTAGGGATGGCGCCCAGTTGGGGCTGGCAGAAGATGCTGAGCAGAGGAGATGGTGTGAGGAGGAGGAGGGACAGGGGCCAGTTCGTGCTTTTCAGCTGCTGCTGCAGTGGGATGCCCACGCTGCGAGCGGGCAGGGGACAGGCAGCGTGGTGGCAGGGAGCCCTGCCTGCAAAAGCAACCCCCAGGGCAGCTGCAGGCTGAGGTGGGCAAGGCTGGAGGAGCTCCCAGGGTGTCGAGTCCCCCTTCCCTGGGTGACAGCATGGGAGCCAGCCTGGCGCATGTGTCCTGTCTCAAAGGAGGGATGTGGGGATGGAGCTCTGGGCAGGAAGGTGTTGGTCCCGATCCTGAGCACAAAACGAGCAGTCGGGCGTGCTGGCTCTGCTTTTGGTACTGCTGTCCATGGGAGTTAGGAGGTGAACTCATCTCCCATTTCCCTGTGCATGCGTGGGTGTGATAACACCCGGCGAGGTGGGAAGCAACTGCTGCTTTTTACAGGGCTGGCCAGATGGGATTTCTCCTTCAGTTTGGGTTTTGACAATGACATGGGAATTTATCGGGTTGTTTCTCTGCTCCTAAAGTAAAGGACCTGCTTGTCAGGGCAGTGTGGCAGAGAGATGCCAGCTGGACCTCCCCAGGCTCCAGCCGGGGAGCAACCAGTGTGCACCAAAACATTGCGTGGCTTGTCCCCGCGCAGCTCCAGCAGCATTGGCAGGGCTGGCACTAGCGGGGTGCAGGCAGGGTCCAGGGCACATAGAGGCTGGGGACAAACAGAGCTGGGTCTGCAGGGTCGCATCCAGACTGGCATCGTGCGTGGGCACCGTGCCCCTGCCCGCCATCGAGGAGCCAAGCAGTGTCCTGGCTGTGGGGCTGTGGGGTCTGCGCTAGCCCAGCTGGGAAGTTCCCAATGAGGCGGTCGGCGGGTGGTGTTTTATTTTCCTCGGTTCCACTTGAATTTGGGAGTGAAAGGCACGACGGGGAGCCCACTGCCTGCTGCTGAGCCCAGGCTAAACCGCAGGATGGTGCTGCAGGGAGGGATGCTCAGGGATGGGGAGCGGAGATGGGGGAGCCACAGCCCCCACCTCCCAGGGACTGCCAGGCACAGCGCGGGCATGGGGGCGATTTGTCCCAGGACTGGTGTTAATGGTCCCTCGTGGGCAGCTTTGGCATCACCCGGCTTTTCCCAGCAATATGGTGCCCAGTCTTCATCAGCCTGGGAGCAAGAGGATGGGATGGCGGGGAAGCTTCTGCCCGGCCACCCGCCAGCTTTCGCTCCCCGTGTTGCTCCCTGTGCGAGGGATGAGGAGGGCATGCAGTGCCCTCGCATTGACAACGCTGCGTCTGTCCCACTGCCGGCATTCCCATGGGACAGGGACATCGGCTGCCCATGGGCTGGGACCAAAACAGTGGTGCATTTGATTTTAAACGAGCAGATCTGGCTGTGTAAAGCACTGGTGATGGTCGAACCCGTTCGGCACGTGGCGGTGGTGTGGGCAGGGGGTGCGTGGGTCCCCCCCAGTGTGCCGGCTGCCTTGCCGCTGCTGCTGGGCACGACTTCAGTAGAACACTGGTGGCTGTGCAGCTCCCAGTGCCTCTCGCCGGTGTTTGCTGGCCCCATCGTGGGGGTGAGATGGGAACCTGGGGCAGGTCGCTTGACCACCGTGCCCCCCATCCCGAAATTAGTGCAAATAGAGTGTGGTTGAGCCAAGGACAGGGACCCCCCAGGCAGCAATGCCTCTGAAGGCCCCTTTGCCCCAGCAGGTCCCGGCTCGGGCAGGGGTGGGGGATTTCTGGGGTCTCCCACCGATGTCGGCTGTGCAGCACGACAGGAGTTAAGCACAGCAGGAGCCGTGTGGGCTCTCCCTGCGCTGCCCAGCTATCGCTTCTGTGGCGTGGCAGGGAAGGGGTTAGTGCCGAGCAGGGCTCTGGGTGCTGGGCAGCCTCTGTGGGTGCTGTGCAGGCAGCGGGCTGGCAGTGCGGCAGCCGCAGCCTCTGGGAGGAAGGCGAGAGCATCCTGCTCTTCCCACTGCCTTAATGGCTGGGTGCGGGGGAGGCGCATCGCTCCGAGGGGCTTCTATTCTTTCGCCTCCCTTTCTCCCCAAATGTACTCCCCCCGTCCCCTCCCCTCGCCCCTTTTTGTACAATTGCTTTCTTGGACTATTTTTCATGCTCCGCTAACTGCCATTGCTTTCACGACCTGCGTGAGCCTTGCTGCCTCATGAAGATTTATGAAACTGCAGTAATAAACTGTGTTTGAAAGATCCTTTTTATGATAAAACCCTACGAAGCTGCCGGAGGGGGGGATCCGAGCAGACTATGCCGCCGGCCCTGCGGCCGCTCTGACGCGGCGTGGCTCTCGGGGGGCAGCACCCCCAGCACGGGGCAGGTTTTTGGGGGCCTCTCCCACCCCCGGCTCCCGGAGAGGGAGCAGGGAGCTGGTGGGAAGCTGATACTTGGGCTGCAAAGCACCCGCCTGGAAGAGCATCACTCAAAGCACGTTTGGGTGCTGGTGCCGCTGCTTTCCCAGGAAGGAGGTGATGGCCGCATCCTGCTAGGAGCCTGGGCTGTGACCCTGGCGCGGGTGACACCTCTGCTGGCAGGTAAAGATGGATGGATGAATCGGCAAAGAGAGCCTCGTTCCTTTCACTTCCCGCTGCTCGGAGAGGGGCTTGCCAGGATTTACCGTGGGATTTTGGCTGTCGTAGCGGCCCTGCACCCGGCCAAGGAGCCGCCTCCGGCCCCTGGAGACCTGGGGGCTGCCTCCCCCTCCCCACCGGAGCAGTCTGCCGGCCGCGGTGGAAGCTGTCCTGCGCCCCCGGGTAAGTGATGGGATGGTCCCTGTGCGGGGGACACGTCCCAGAGGGGCACCCCGTTTGGCTGGGCTGGGGCGGTGCCAAGATGGGGACCCCAGGCAGGATGTGGCCATTGGCTCTCCCACCCCAGTGACCTACTTGGAAGCAGCCCTGGGAAGCACTTTCCCGGGATCTGCTGTCGCCGGCGCTGGCAGCGGGGCAGCCCGTGTGGGTACCACTGCTCCAGCATCCCTGCACAGGCCCTGCCTGGGAGGAAGAGCAATAATTGGGGGGGGGGGGGATTTTGGGGGGCAGGATGCGATGATGCCCTTGGGCTGAAGCCAGGAGGGAAGGATTAACACCCTTTTCTCGGGCGTAGCGCCAGGGAGGCATGACCCTGGGTGCTTTAAGGTCTCTTTCCAAAGGACCCTCCCAGTTGTTGGCGGTTCCTGTATCAAATTGTCTCTGCCCGCTCCAGGCTGGGATATCTGGAGGGGAAAGGTGGCTGATGTGGGGACAGGTACACGTGTGTCTGTGGTGGCTTTTCCTCCTCTCGCCTTCGTGGGGTTCATGGATCACGGGGTTTGTGACGCCGGCGCTGCTTCCCCCCGGCTTGCTCCAGAGCCCAGCAAGGGGTGCGGGAGCGGATGCAGCGCAGCCGGGGCTGGAAGAGCCCCCGATGGCATCCAGCTTTGCTCTGCCCCTGTGCAGATTGTGCAGGGCTTTTCAAATCATCCTTTTTAGTAGTCAGCAGAGAGACAGTGAGCTGGCGCGTTCCGCTCCCGGAGCATGTAATTAGGGAGCAGGGAGCTGCATGCTGATGCGTGGCTCGGCAGCAAGAGGAGGAGAAGGAGGGTGGGAAGGAGCCGGGAATGTGGACTCATCCCAGGGCTGATAAACCCGGGGTTGGTGGTGGCACCGAGGAGGAAGCTGCAGGGAACCAGCCCCTCTTGCACCCCTCCGGCCCCCATCCCTGCACCTTGCTCCGGCTCAAGGCCGCAGCGCTGCTGCTCTCCCCAGCGAGAGAGAGGGGCTGCAGCTCCTTCCTCCCAGCCTTGCCCCTGCTGCAGCTGGAGGCTTTCAGGGTCCTCTTCATCCCTCTTTCACAGCTTTCCCAGACTTGCCATTCCGATGGGACGTGATAAGGCCTGGGGGTCCCGGTGGCACTCGGGATCCAGCACTGCAGAGGGGCTGGTTTGGTGGGGACGGGCCACGCTGGCACATTGCCTGTGCCAGGGGGATGCCAGGGGTCCTGCTGCCCCCAGCCCAAGCTGAGAGCTCCCTGCCCGCTCCCAATGATGCTCTAGGACACTGCCAATGGGCGCCCAATGCTGGGATGGGTGCTGGGTGCTGGATGTGTGCCCCCCCAGCACATCTCTGCTGCTTTGCTGTTGTAGAGCAAGTGCTTGAGCAACCGGCTGAGGGCAGGAAGGGGATTTCTGCCTGCTGGCAGCAAGCCCACGGTGAGAAACGTGTGTTACAGGGGGGGTTACATGAAAGGAGAGGTGGGAAGGCAGCTGCTGGGGCTCGGCAGGGTGGTACAGGAGAAATTGCTCCGTCTGTGTTTCCCACCAGCGCTGGAGTTTAGCAGAGGCTCCTCAGCTGGTGGTGCCCGGGGACCCCAAGATGATGCTCTCAGCCCTGCACCACACTGCCTTCCCTGCTGGCAGAAGGACCGAGGTGTCCCCTCTGGCATCTCTCCTGTGCTGCTTTCCCTGGGGGATCTCTGGGTGTTTTGCACGTGGCAGATGTGCCACCGTGACCTCCCCTGTGCAGCGGTGGCACGGGGACCCAGCTGAGCGAAGCGCCAGGGTGGGGAGGGACCAGGAGCTTCAGCTCTCGCTCAAATTCTGCCGCCGTCTTCTGCATAAGGGTGTGACGGTCCCCTGGGTAAGGTTGCATTTGGTGATGGAGCAGTGGGGGACAGGAGCTGGACCGGTTGTTTTTTGGAGGAGGGAAGCGGGGACGGAGCTTTGGCGGGGGTAAGGATGTCCCTGTGGCACTTGCTGGGTGCGTGGTGTCCCTGCCTGGCTTGGAGCAAACCCCCTTGTATGACCTTGAGCAGAGGAGTTGTGTCTGTAGCACACGCTGGAGTCCTGTCCTACATTAATAACACAATCGGTTGATATAAAGCTAATATGTTGGGCTGATAAATAATTAAGGGAAAGGAAGAAACCCTCTGTGACTTGCTTAACAGGAGCTTGGGAAAGAAGGGAGGGCGGGAAAAAAAGGACAAGGAGGGAGATGAATAATGAATCAAGGTTAAATGGTGAGCGAAAAAGGGAAGCCTGAACGCGGTGAATCCCTCCAACACACATGCTGCAGTTGCCAAACTAGTTAGTGGCGGCTCGTGGCCTCAGCGCAGGCACAGCGGTGGCGGCTGGGACCAGCAGGGCTGTGTGACACGGGCTCAGACTGTGTGAGACCCTCAGAAGTGGCTTCTTGGGGTGGGGGCCGGTGCCCTGGGGTTGCTTTGCAGTGGGCGCGGGGGCTGGGTAGGGGCTGCGGTCTGGGGGGTGGCCTCATCCTGCAGCCACCGAGGAGGTGCCAGGCGCTGGCAGCGTGCGGGGACTTCCAGGCATTCATTACCACTCGCATTGTGCGCGCTCGGCACAACTTCCCTGGAAATTAAAATCACCACATGAAGTTAATGAATTATTAGCAAAAGGGACAAGTCCCTTTCGCCTCACAGCACACAGGACTGCCTACCTGCCCCCTGCCTGCGCTCGCTGCCTGCTCTGCCTGCCCGGGATGGGGTGAGCTCTACGAGAGGGCTGGGATGGGGCAGAGCATCCCTGCGGTGCCCGGCGGCGGTGCTGGGTTTGGTGCCCACAGGCTGGACTGATCCCTGGGAGCAGCAGCTGCGGGGCGGGGGGCTGAGCCCTCCGGCGAGGGTCTTGACGGGCAGACATGAGCCTCCCCCCACCTTGGCCAGCATTTCATTTTCTTTTTGATTTGTCCGTGTGTCCGTGTCTCCCTGTCTGTCTGTGCTCCGGAGCGGTGTCCATCTCCTGTGTCTTGTCTGTGTCATTTTAATGACCCAACGCTGTTTTATTCATGTTTCAGCCTGAACATCGTGGTCTCGGTGACATCCCAGCCCCTTTGTCCCTCCCTCTGCCCCCTGCCCCATCCATCTCCTGCCACTGCCAGCCCCTTGCCCGGGAGCGGGGACACCGCTGCCATCGCAGGATGCTAAACCCTGCACCCACCAGCCCCCCGGTTGTACCCCGTTGAGGGGTGACCCTGCTCCCAGCTAGGCTCAGCTATCAATTCCAGCTTAAAACCCCCTCCCCATCCCCAAATCTTAGCATCCCACCTGTGCCCCACAGCAGCGGGGCTGGCCCTGACGCCGCTCTGCTCTCCCCCCCGTGCAGATCCCGAGAGGACAAGCACCCACATGATCTCGGCAGATGATGCCGAGTACCCACGGGAGTACCGCACCTTGGGCAACGGCACCCGGCGCTTCTCCAACGTAGGGCTGGTGCACACCTCGGAGCGCCGGCACACCGTCATCGCCGCCCAGAGCCTGGAAGCCCTCACCGGCCTCCAGAAGTCGGAGATGGAGCGCAAGCGGGATGCCTTCATGGACCATCTAAAGAACAAGTACCCACAGCATGCGCTGGCGCTCCGCGGGCAGCAGGAGCGCATGCGGGACCAGGTAAGGGGCGTCTTCTCGGGGTAGCGGGGGGACATGGGGACCCCATCTCACCCTTTGGGGCTGTCTGGAGGAGAAGAGCCTCACGGGGGGCTCGGATGGTGCACAAAACGGGTGGCTGCTTGCAGCAGCCCTGGCAGGGAGCATCCTCCAGGTCTGAGGAAGAGCATCCCCCATCCCTGGTGGGGAGCATCCCCCAGCCCCAGGGGAGAGCACCCCCTGTATCACCAGAGCTGGGGGGTCCCAAGTGAATGTACCCTGCCATAGGGGTGGGTTGGCTCCTGCTGGCTGGTGGCAGCCATAGGGAGGAGAGGGATGTTCCTCCATACAAAGGACATGCAGAGGGGTGATGTGATGGCCATGAGGGGCAGCTGGCCTGTGGATTTGCCCCATGGGGGGGTGACACTCAGCTTAGCTCTCGGCAGGTTTTGGCTGGGCTGCAAACCCCAGCCTTGCTGGGAGAGGGACAGACTGACCCATGGGCTGGTGTCTGCAAACCCTGCTGCATGCCTGGCGCTGCACGGCTCCGCAAGCCTGGTCCGCCCCACGCCGCACCTCTGCAGCCCCCCAGCCCTGAGGCAGTTGCTCCCTGCCTTAGCTCACGTGGCACAAAAAGCCTAAATAAGTAGTTTGCCCAGGCAAAGCTTTGCCCCAGCCCTCACCCCCAGGCTGGCTCTGCGGCACATCCCAGTGCCAGCCCCTGGTGCCCCGGCACAGCCTGTCCCCGTGTGTCTGGGGTGAGGATTTAGCATTAATGGTGTTTTGGGCAGGCTGCTGGTGTGAACACAGGCTTAAATCCCCCCTGCCTGCCCAGCCCCAGCACTCTCTTCTGCGTCCTGGACCCCCCCAAACCGAGGACATTGGTGAAAACCCACAGCCAGCCCTGACCCAAGCAGCCCAATCACCAGGATGGGGATGCTCTCTCAGCCAGGGGGGTTCGGTGCAGCTCCTGGGGCAGAATATCTTCTCCCCCCACTGCCCAGCAAGGTGCCAGGCAGTCTGGTGAGCCTGGGGGGCTGGGGGGCAGGACGGCACAGGCGTGTGCTGCTGTGCCGTGTGGGATGCGGCAAGGTGTGCCTGGGGTTTAGTACCCACGTCCAGGCAGAGGTGGCCTTTGGTGGCCTGTTCCCAGGTCTCAATCCTACCCCAGGGACCAGCTGGTCCTCGGAGTGGGACAGCAAGTGACACATCCGAGCACCCTCACCGAAAGCAGCAGAGCCCACGGGCCGAAAGGTCCCCAGGGGCAACGTCCATCCCTCGTACCAGGGGGTGCCCCCCAGGGCCAGGCAGCACCCCAGGGTGCTGAGGAGCCCACCCCCTCCTCCAGGCGACGGCGATGCCCCGGTGATGCTGTTAGGGCGGCAATAAATCCTCACCTCAAGTGGCACTTTTTATAAAAAGGCACAGGGGAGGGTGAGCGCGGAGGAGCCGGAGGAAGTGGCTGGAAAGAAATCTTATATCATCTCCAACTAGACGCCTCCCCGAGGGACGGAGGCGACGGCTCCCAGCCCTAGCGCAGCAGAAAGAAATCCAGCTTTGTAAGGAAACCCAGCGGGGCCCCGGCATGCCGCCCGCGCCGAGGCGGCATCGTCATCATCATCATCGCTGCCTCCTCCGAGCTGCTGCCCGCCTTACACCCCCCCTCACCCATCGGGGCTGCTTTGGTGGAGCACCAGGGGTCCCCCCCCGCTCTGCAGCCCCTCTCCTTGCAAAAAGCTCGTGGCTGGATGCAAAGAGGAGCGGCCAAATCCTGCACAGCTGCGGGGATTTGCACCAGCTGAGCATCCAGATTTTGGCTAAGGGCTAATTATGGATGGTGGCTTTGCCATCGCCGTCAGCCCAGGTGCTGCGCAGGGTGCACGGTCCCCATCCGTGCTGCCGCTTGTGAGACGGAGCCCTGACATTTCTAGCCGCAGAGTGATATTTCTCAGTAAATAACTAGGAATCTTTCTCCTATTATTGCAATGATTTAAAGACTTTTTTTTTTCTTTTTCTTTTTTTTTTTTTTTTTTTTTTTATAAGCTGCAGCTATAAAAAATCCAGCTTGTGTTGACTCGGGGTCTGATGAGCTTTGGAGGGTTTTTATAAGGTGAAGGAAAGATGATCTGGGTTCTGGAATTATCACCCGCAGGGCTGTGGGTGCCCAGTAGGACCAGAGAGGGGTCCAGGCATCTACTGGCACCGCTCCAAACCCAGCCAGGTTTTTTGGGGCTCGCTGGCGAGGGGTGAAGGTCACAGCCCTGGGCTGGCTCCCCCCTCCCTGCCCCAAGCAAGGTGCTGGCCAGGAGCACGGCTCCATCCATCAGCCCCAAGCATCTCCCGTTTGCAACTGGTGGGGAAAGAAAAAAAAACCAACCAACCCAAAACCTATTTTTCTTTTTTTTTTTTTTCTCCTTTTTCCTTCTCCCTGCAGATAGTAAATAATAATGGGGAGAAAATGAAACTAGAAACACAGGAAACCCCAGGTGTCAACCTTTAAATGACATTGGGATACAACACTCTGGGCCTGCCTGAAACGTTTGAAACTCGTTTTGCTATTCTAGGGGAGCCTGGCATGTATTTCAGATCACAGGCTTTGCTATTTTATTTTATATTTTTTTTTAAATTACATATGAGAGAGTTTGCAAAATCAGAGGTGAATAGAAACATTTCATAAATGTCAACATCCCTTTCAGCGTGGCAAAGCCTGCAGCAAAACGCCATTGTACTCATGCATAGGAATTGGAAAGTGAGCGCAATATTAATTTTAATCATATGTATATATAACAGAGCAGGAAAAAAAAACAACCAAAAACCCAAGCAAATAATTGTACCAACACCCAACAGACTGCTAGCAAATCTGCGGAGAAGTCCAAGGCGGCAGCTAGCTAATTTAAAACCCAGATGGGAGAACGCGCTAAATGGGCATGTTAACAATAAAGAGAGGAATGGGAATCGGGACGAGGTGGCTGATGGAGCACATCGGCTGCTAGGCTTTGGGTCTGCTTTTGGGGTAAATCCTGCCCTCGGGGGGGTAAATCCAGCTGGAGAGGGATGGCATGGCCAGGTTTCTCATCTCTGTGTGCATCGGTGCTCTAGGATGTGCGATTCGGCCAGGGCCCCCCCCGTGGTGCCCAGTGATGAACATACAGAAGTAAAAAAATAATATTAGAAAAATAATTATATGATGGTGTAAGGGGGTGACCCCATCACCCCTCCCTATTTCTCACTGTTATCCACATTCCTTTTGGATATGCTTTTCCGCACGGGACTCAGAGGGTGCGTTACCAACTGGGAACGCGCGGTTTTACACAGACAAATTATAAACCCCAGAAAATAAGGGATTACCAACCCTCCCTTGCCCGTGACCACCTATGATGGCAGCTGTATTGCAATTCAGCCCTGTCTGCTCAGGCACCTTGCAGCTCGTAACCTGCAGCATGGGGTTAAATACCGCAGCGGAGCTGGAGCAGAACCGTGCCTCTTTCAGGTCTAAATAAAAGTGTATAAAAGCTCGGATTGAAGCTTGTCCAGTTCTGCTGCAGGGAAAAAAAAAAAAAAAAAGAAAAAAAGGAAAAGGAAAAGGCTTGAGCTGAGTGTTAACGTGTTGGTGGCTGCCTGACAGCAGCAGATTTGCAGCTGCCCAGAATAAATCTGATTTCGGAATAAATAAATAACAGCCAGCACAGATGTACGTACCCCCAAAGCCCAGCCCTTGCTCTTTCTTGCCTCGCCAAGGCTGCCCTGCAGCATCGCCGCTGGGTGCATCGGTGCTGTGTAGGGCAGGAGTGATGCTGCAGGCAGGGATGCAGGCAGGGGTGCAGGCAGGGGTGCAGGCAGGCTGGGGAGGTGCTGGTTTGCTGCAATTGGCTTTGTGCCTCAGTTTCCCTGAATAAAACAGGGGGTCTTGGCTGCTTCCCTGCTCTGCAGCAGGGTGTGCTGCCACATCGGGGACCTGGAGGTGTGGGGGGGCTGAAATGTGGGGCTGGGGGTTTGTGGGGCCAGGGCCGCAGGCAGGGCAGGGCAGGGGGAGCAGTAATTTTTTTGCATGGGTTATTCTCAAGAGTACTTTGCCCTTCTTGATAGCGCTGTCAGTGCAGCAGCTCCTGGGGTTCGGGCCAGGTACGCAGCAGGGACCGGGGGGGGGGGGGGGGGGGGGGGGCAGGCGGGATGCCTGTGTACAGCATCACGGGGCTGCTGCAGCCCCCGCTCCTGCCTGCAGATGCTGGGACCCGGCTCCCACTGATTAAAGCGAATATTAACAAATCCTGGTGATTTTTATTAGCCTTGCAGTCGTCAAGCCTTTTGGGAAGCGTGCGCCAATGCATTTCTGCATAACTGGAGGGAAGAAAATCTCCTGGGGAAGTTGGGATGCGGGGGGCACTGACAAAGCCTTGCGGGTGGGCACCCCGGGTGCTGTGCACAGGACGGCACTGGGGCTCATGCAGGTCCTGCATGGGCTGCAGAGCCCCCCCAGGGGTGCTGGCATGGGGTGGGGGGACCCCAGCGGCACCCTGTGCTGCAGCAGGGTCTTACAGGGGGTGTGCATGCGGGCTGCATGCATGCACGGTGCTGCCCATGCCCACCCCCCAGCCTGTCCACAGCCCACCCTGCCAGGGTGCATGGGGGTAAAAATGCTGCCAGGTTGCTGGGTCTGGGGGGCTGCCCCCACCCCTGCCCCCACAGTCCCCGAGCATGCACCCCTGTTCCAACTGCCCCGTTGCACCCTCAGCGCCCACCCATGTCCCACTGCACCCCCAGCACCCATCTCTGTCCTGTTGAACCCCAGCACCCACTCCTGTCCCATTGCACCCCCAGTTCTCCCCGGCACCCACCCTTACCCCACTGCACCCCTAGCACCCACCTCTGTCCCATTGCACCCCCAGCACCCACACCTACCCCACTGCACCCCTAGCACCCACTCCTGTCCCATTGCACCCCCAGTTCTCCCCAGCACCCACCCCTGGCCCATTGCACCCCCAGCACCCACCTCTGTCCCATTGCACCCCCAGTTCTCCCCAGCACCCACCCCTGGCCCATTGCACCCCCAGCACCCAACCCTGCCCCACTGCACCCCCGGCACCCCCCAGCCCCATTGCACCCCCAGCACCCCCCAGCACCCATCCCTGCCCCATTGCACCCTCAGCACCCACCCCTGCCCCACAGCACCCCCCAGCCCCATTGCACCCCCACCCCCTCCCCCTGCCCCATGGCACCCCCAACCCCCCAGCACCGCCCCCGCCTCCCGTTGCAGCCCCCGCCTCGCCCCCCCCCCCCGGCAGCGCCCCCCAGCGGCCCGGCGCAGCGCGGCGGCAGGTGGAGTCGCCGTTGCCATGGCGACCGCGCCCCTATCAGGGCGGGCGCGCGGGGCCGGCGGCGGCCGCAGCGGCGGGAGGTGGTGGCTCCGCTCCGCGCTGCGCGCAGCGGCCGCGGCACCGCCCGAGCCGAGCCGAGCGGAGCCGAGCGGAGCCGAGCTCGTCGGCGCTGCGGATCCCGGCCCGGGCTCACCTGCCGCAGGTACCGGGTCGCGCGGGGTCCGGCGGGGCGGCGCGGGGCGCATTCCTCCGGTGGGGTGCGGGTCCGGTGTCGCGGTCCCCTCCTGCATCCCGATGTCCGCCCTCCCCGTGCTGCGGCGGCCCGATCTCCCCTTCCCCAGACATCCCGCTGCCGCTCCCGCCCACCCCAGCATCCCCCCCCCCCCGAGATCCCGGTCCCCCCAGTCCCTCACCCCGTCACCAACCCATGCCCCCGCCCGCGCCCATCCCCTGGCCGCCGGGCTCAGCCCCAGGGAGGGGGCAGCCCCCCTTTCCCTCCAGCCCCGCGCCGTTCCCTTTTCCCGGGGGTCTCCCGGCTCGCGGGTGGCGCTTTGTGGGTGCCACAGTCCCTGCGTTGCCCTTTGGTGCACCACCGGGGGCGGGGGGGCTCACCCTGCACCCCCCGGCTGCACATGGGGCTGTGCAAAGCCCCCGGTGGTGCCGGTGGCAGCCCTTCTGTGCAGCCCCCTTCCTCACAGGGCAGCCCTGCGTTGTCACCCGTGTCCCCTGCGCAGGGGACACCCATCCCCTCTGCCCTTCTCGGGCTGCGCTGCGGGCAGCCGGCGAGGGGCAGATGGTGGCCTGGGCACGCAGCATCCCTGCGCCATGCAGGGGCTTGTCTTGCCTCCAGCGCGCTCGGTCCAGCATCCTTCCCGTGGGGGTCCTGCCGGCATCGCTAGGACCCCCCAGCCTGGACCTCCAGGACCTCCACCATGGGAGGACCCGCTTGATACCATCTCCCTTCAGCCCCCCAGCCCCCCCCTCCCCTCCCCCCCCCTGTTTCCAAGAGGTGCTGGAGCCGGGCACATGGAGAGTGCCCATGGCCTTGGCATGAGTTTGGCATCGTCTTGTCCTCACAGGGTGCCTGACCGGGCTGGGGGTGCCAGCACAGGTACTGGGGACCAGGACACTCTGCTTTTTGTAAAACCAGTGGTGGTGGTGGCTTGTGGACGTTGCCCAGAGTGAGCCGGTCACTGGGAGCTCGTGGGAGCTAGAAGTGGGGCCCGTTGGTGCTTTGCCCAGGGTCTCATCCTGGTCTCCAGAGGTGGAGCGTGTTGTGAACCGTTGCAAACTGCTGTAATGGTGGAGGAGAGCGTGCGTGGCTGTCGGGAGTAACGTGAACGAGCGTGTGTGTGTGTGTGTCCCTATGACTGCAGCCAGAGCTGTCTCTATCGATTCTCTTGTTTTTCCCCTACCGGGAGCAATTCCTGGCTGATTAAAAGAGACCTGGCCCACGGTTTGCCTGGGAA
Source organism: Falco punctatus (assembly GCF_963210335.1). NCBI lineage: Eukaryota > Metazoa > Chordata > Aves > Falconiformes > Falconidae > Falco > Falco punctatus. The sequence goes on along the minus strand of NC_137599.1, from coordinate 1,968,088 downwards.
TCAGGTCCCCGGGACCTGGGAGTCATGCAAAGCTCTGTAGGTCACCCCACTTCTCCTTGGCTTTAGGGATGGAGCAGGTCTTGAAGTCCCTGAGAAGTGGGTAATAAATACGGCTGCACCGGTGACACTGATGGCATCCCTAGGGAGGGCATCCACGAGCCTGTGGTGTGGTCCAGCGGGGGGATACCCAGTGGATGCCCACCAGGAATTGGATCCAACTCCATTCCCTTGGCACCCTCACCGCGGTTCAGGGGAGCACAGTGCCAGCGCTGCCGTCGGCGAAGGGCCGTGCGTATTCCTGCCTCTCCGGCACAAACAGATGCCACGATATGAAGGTGCGCATCCACCCCTGCCCTGCTGCCCAAAGTTTCCTGCTGTTCCTAACCCAAATTCGGCTCTTTTTTTGCTGGCAGCCTGGAGGGTCCTTGTGAGGCGGCTATGGGCTGCTGCCTGCCCCGATGTCATGGTGCTGGGCTGGCACTGAGCAGGGTGAGGAGGGAGAACACCAAAAAGCTGCAGCAGCCAGAGAGGCAGCTCCTGTCCCTGCTGCTAATGCAGCCCTGGCTCCGGCGGTGCTGGCAGCAGTAGGCAGGGAGTGCAGGCGAACAGGTCAGTCTCCATCACCAGCTGCGTGCCGGTACCCTCTGTGCCCAGCCCCGCCCCCCCCACCCCCCCCCAAAAAAAAAAAAAAAGCTCTGCTGCTGGCTGGCCAGGGTGGGAGCAGCACCTGTGCTGTACCCTGAGGTGCTGGTACTTGCTGGGGACCATGTGGTGGGAGGCAGGGCTTGCGGCATGGGGGGGATGTGGCTGCTGGACCCCACGGGGTGATGGTTGCAGTGCTGCTTTGAGGGTCCTAGAGGTCCAGGGGACCCTGGGCAGGATTTGTCCCTCCTCGCCCTTGGTGTGGGGTTTCTCTGGGATTTACCTGCAGGGATGAGCTTCCCTGGGTTTGGAGGCACCTGTTGGGGGAGGGGGGGAGCAGGTCCCCCCAAAGCTTTTGGGGGTCTGTGCGGGGGGGAGCGGATGGATGCTTGCTGCCTGCTTGCTGCCTGCTTGCCGCCGGGTTTACCTTGCACGTCCCTATTGTGTTGGTCCACCTACGCCGTGCCGTTGCCATAGCTACTCTGCAATCTGATCTGCCCAACTTCTGCCTGGTTTCCCTGCCTTCCCCCCCCCCCCCCCCCCCCGAAACCTTTGGCCCTGCTCCCTGGCTGCCCACCCCCCCCACCCACACCCCCCCCCCGCCATGCCCCAGGAGCAGGATGGAGACCTTGGCCCCTGTGCTGGGGTGCACAGCTGCTGACGGTGTTGGACAACGATGGGGCAGAGACACCCCTATCCTCATCCCATCATGAGCAGGCTGGGGATGTGCTGAGCACCAAGTCCAGACCCCAGGGGAACCTGCAGCGCCAGAGGAGTCCCTGTCCTTGAACGTGGAGGCCACAGCAGGGAGATGTTCAAAGCCCAAGCCGGCTTTTGCATGGCTGATCCTCAGCAGAGCGTTTGTCCTGATGCGTCGCTACTTGGGGATGCATTGCTATAAACAGATGTTGCTGGTGTGCTTTGTATTGGCCTCAGGAAAGGAGAGGGCTTGAGGAAGTGTCAGGAGGGCAAATCACTGATGTCCAAAAGCATTTGTGCTCGGTAGCATCACTTGGGCTGCCCCAGAGGCACTGCACGGTCGGTCAAGGCTGTGATTGCTGCTGGAGAGCTGATGGATCTCACCTGGGGAGGGGGCTGGTACGTGGGACGCTGTGGTCCTGCAGCAAACTTCGAGCAGTGCATCTGGGCCACCGTCCTGTGGGTGATGCTTGCCATCCAGTCGCTGTGACAACCTGCTATGGCATCTCTGTAACATCTCTTGGTGGCCATCAGAGCCTCTTTGGGCGGGGGGGTGGAGAGAGGTGTAGTCAAACCCAAGTCACTGCCTAAAGATGCCGGTGCCTGAAAGAGGAGCGGCAAAACAAGCGTCTTGGTGCCCTTTGCGCCGTGGGCTCTGGCTTGGGTGGCTCGCTGAGGCCCCTTAGGAGCCCAGGTCTGGTGGGAACTCGCCCCAGCGCCCCTGCATCTTGTCTTGTCTCGCCTTGGCCTGTCTCCCTCACGCTGGGATGCTCAGCTTTGAGAGGTCCTTCCGCAATAACTGCGAGACCTCAGATGACAGGACCTGCGGTGCACAGTGTCGGCGTCGCTCTTCACTCTGTCTGGTTACTGTTTGCATTCGGCTCTCTATCTTGTCATGTTTCTATTTCCACTTTAATCCAGTTTCTCTCGTACTGAAAAGCATTAAAAAAAACCTTAATAAGGGGAAACAGATTAAATTCACTTTACTGTTATTTTTCAAGGAGATTTTTGTTTGTCAAGACATTGTGCCGGAGGGGGACTCTATCAGAAAGTGGAACTCCTGAAAATGAGTTAATTAAAAAGCCAATGAAGCTGCCTCTGTCCCTCCCTTCGGTGGAGCGTGCTGGGGCTGCTGCTGCTGCCCATTTTGGAGGGACGCATTTGGTCCTGCCTTGTTAATCACTAACAGACTTGTGCTATAATTGCTAACCAGGGGAAGTCTGCCTTGGTCAAGGCAGTGACTCACTTGGATTTCATTTAGCTCCTGTCTTCTCCTGGGACAATCACAAAGATTTTTTTTTTTTTTTTCTTTTTCAAACTTCAAAATGTTCTTCACTCCATTCCCCCAGCGCTGGTTTTCCCCTCTGCTGCAGCACGTACATGTGTGTATGTGTGTGCATCCTCCAAGCATTTGTGCATGCACGGGTCCTCTCACGGCTGTGGGTTCACAGGAGCATCTCAACCCCCCTTTTGCACTTGCACAAGCACTCCAGCTCCTCGGTGCACGCCTGTGCACACGCTTGTGCTTCGGAGGGGGGTGTGGGGGGCAGTCCTAGTTAGTCCATCATTTTGCAGCACCACAGACATGACTTTCATTGTAATTATAATCTCAGCCTTTGTAATTCTTCATACCTTCTGCACAGCTCTGCTGCAAGCGAGCTGCCTGTTTTATCGGTTGTAACAAGGCTGTCGCTTCAAATCCTCTCTCAGACCATTATCTCCCTTTGATGCTTCTGAAGAGCCAGCGATATGTTAATTCTACCTTGGCCCTCTCCTCTTCCCTTCTCCTTGCGCAAATCCACCCTTGCCAGCCTGGCCGGCTGCCGTGGTGCTGGCAGGGGTGCTGAGCACAGCGCTGGGGCTGTCCCTGCTCTGTCCCCTGCCTTTGGGGCAGCTGCTGGGGGATGGCTGCGCTGAAGGCTGTGGCTGCTAGTGCTGCCCTGGTCCCCTGTCACTGCCATCTCCTTGGGCACAGCCTGTGCCCATGGCGGGGTACCTGAGCCGGGGGAACACGTCCTCTCTGCTCTGAGGGGGATTTGGGGTGGGTGGAGGACAAGCAAACGGCAGGACGTGCTGGGCAAAGCGCCGGTGCGGCAGCAGTGCCTGCAAGGACAGATGGAGCCCCCCCGAAAGGTCTGCGTGGGGGTGTCCATCGCCCACTTGGCCCTGGCAGACAGCACCAGATTGTCGGCTCTGGACAGTCCTGCCTCCCGGCGGGATACAGGCAGGGCAGGCAGCGCATCCCCCATCCTGCCCACCGCCTGGCCAGCCCCAGGCAGAGCTTGGCTTGGGGGGGGGGTCCTGCACCGCTCCTGGGGCTGCTGGAAAAGGGGCTGTTCAGGGGCCAAATCCAGGGACCTGGGAGAGGGTGGGTGCTGTGCCACCCTGGTGCATGCTCCAGGTCCCATTAAACAGCCCAAATCACTTCCAGAAGATTCTTGATTCCCTCCCATGGCACTTGGGGTTCAGACAAGCTCATCGCCGGTTTGATGTGGAGTGGTTGTGTGCAGTGGGGATGTAATTTATGGACTTTGTGATAAGCCTGTCCAGTCATCCTAAAATAATAAATAAAATACATACCAAGGGCTGGCATGAGATAGGATCAGTAATATCAGGGTCTGAGGAAAATTACTGAGACTCTTCAACAGCAAAATAAAGAGCGTGGAAGAAAAAAAAAAAAAGTCACAGAAGGAAAAAAGTCAGGAGCGTCATCTCCTGGCACAGACTGGTTCAGGGCCCTTTGGGGACTGGGACAGACTGGTTTGGCTACAACTCTATGGAGTATTTGGCTAAAATATCCGATCCCATTGTGGAGGCCCATTGCAGCCATTCAAGCACAAATGAATGGAGAGGGGGGTGAGCATCCCCTCGGTGTGAAGGCAGTACATCCATGCCTCCAGGGACCTCCGGCGGGCCTCCCTGGGCAGGGGTCTCTGGCCTCCTTCCTTGCCTGGATGTACTGGTGGGGAGAAGCAGCTGATGGAGGCGGCGGTGGGGGTGCTGGCAAGGCGAGGGGATGGAGGATTTCCTCCTGTCCCTTTGGAATGGGCTGTGATTTATGAAGGGTCCCTCACACAGACGTTCCTGGGAGCGGGAGCAGAGCCTGGCCTTGGGGAGTTTGGATGAGGGCTGCCGAGCAGAAGCGCGGTTAAAAAACCCTGCACAGCTTAAGAGACGTCTCCAACTCCGCAGCGTGCGGCACGGCATGTCAAACCCTTCAGGAGCTGATGCAATCCTGCTCACCTCTGGGAGACAGCGGGATGAGCTGTGCTTTCCTGCGGCTCCTCGAGCCGAGCCGAGGAGGAGCACAGAGCATCCTCACATCTACCTGGGATGAGATGCTTTGGCTTGACCCATGGCAGTGGTACAGCTTGGGCTGTGCCCTGGCACTGGGGGGGTTGTGCCCTGGCACTGGGGGGGTTGTGCCCTGCCTTGCCTTGTGCCCAGCACCTCGCCCCGGCAGCTCGCCGAGCGCAGAGCGGCTGGTGCAGCTGATGTATTAATTACTGGGTGCGATGGATGGCTTCATTTAGTACCAAAAGGCGTTCTGAGGCGGTTTCTCACTGTCAAGCTCCTGGTGTTTTGGAAAAGCTTGACGTGCCCGGGATAGGCTTGGATCCTGCTGGTTGTTATCTAATAGTGCCTGGTAATCACAGCTCTGGGCTTCTATTTCTGGTTCTGCCTCTGAGTCATGGTGTGCCCTTGGAAAAGACCTTTGTGCCTTGAGGCTTGTCTGCATGAAAACGCTGTGCTCGTTTGACTTAAATCCCTTTTAAAAGTTTCGGTTTGGTTGAGGCAGAGCTTGGTTTGGGTCTCCTGATGTCCTATGGGATGTTCACGTGAACTGCATCTTGAATTGGAACGAGAGCATCCTGCCGATGCTTGAGACGAGTCTAAAAAGTGAATTTGTGTTTATACACATAGATCAGACCTCTATTTACCTTGTCAGCCGAAGGGTTAATATCCCAGCAGCACATCTGCTAAGTGGATATTTAAAGTCCTTGGATAAATACTCTGTGATGGTCTAAACTTATTGCAACTTCTTCCTCTGCTCCCTGAGCATTGCAATAGGAGGCTCCTTGGCAGCTACTGGGGCATCGCAGGGACTGGTGGGGACTGGGAGCTTGGTGTGGGAGCTTACTTTCTATTTAAAATAATAATTAAACCCAGCATCCTCTAAGTAACAAACTAGGTTTGCAGCCACGGTGATAGCGGTGGAGAAATAAATGCTGTAAAAAAGCAAGGCGGTAGGTGGGTGTGAGAGGGGAGAAAAGGGTGGTCAAGACCTTCGATCCCAGTAACAAGACCGCTGGGACAAAAGCTGCTTTGCACCCGATTCTCCCACCCCATCCATGATCTGCACATCTCAGCGATACTGAAATGCTTCCCCTTCCAGCAAGGTGGATCGCCCTTCTTGTCACTAGATCCAGCGTCCCTCCTGCTGCGCACACCACCTCCTCCAGCGCCGCCTCTGGGTGCTGCTGGAGCCAGGGTGCTGTGCTGGGGCTGGGCTGTGTGGGTGCTGGGGGACCGGCTGCGGGGTGGGATGGAGCTGCTTGCCGTGCTGCTGTGCCAGGTGCATGCCCCGCTCCGTAGCGCTTCGCTTTGCCCGCAGCGGCGGGGAGCTCGCCTGGCCCCATCCGGCGGTGCAATGTGCTGGGGTGCTCCATCCCAGTGGGGTCCTGAGTCCCTCTGAGCACTTGCTTGGGCTCCTGCGGCCCCGTCCCAGCTGTCCGAGCCCACTGCTGCCCTGGGAAAGGTCCTGAGTCTCTAAGCCACTCACCGCTCCGCTGCCTCTGGTATACCTGCTGGTGGGTATCGCAGTGAGCCGCAGCTCTGAGCATCCTCAGGACTTGCCGGGCAATCTCCCACCGGTGATTAGCAGTGGGTGGCTTGGGAGAAGGAAGCTCTCGAGCTCTCTGGCTGGCTGGGCTGCAAGCGATGCCAGCTCCTGTCATTTGCTGTAGCACATCAGCTTGACACCAGTGGAAACACTGTGAAGAAGCAACAGAGGGAGGTAGCGGGGACCAAGAGGGGAGATGGCAAGATCCCTTTAAAAATGAAAAATATTCCGGCTTCCAGCACTGATTCCCAGGGCAGCAGCCTGACCAGCACGGGCCAGGACAGTGTGGGCATACCGGTGACTCCAGTAGCGATGCTGGGCTGCCATCCCGCTACTCCCTTGAGTTACTTTGCACCCCAGTCTGCGCTGAGCACCCATCGCCATCCCTGCCCGCCTGCATGATCCTGCTTCCCCTTCGCCAGCCCTTCGCAGCACGAAACTTAAGCGACCCGTTGGGAGGGGACATTAAGCAGAAACGAGAGCAGGTTTAATATCGCAGTTTAAAGTCAACAATTCTCAAAAGGAAAGCAAAAGTCAAACCAGAATCTTAATGGTATTTTTTGTTTTCTTTTGTTGTTTTATTTTTTGTTAGCAACCCAACTACTGGAGCTTTAAGGTCAGTATTTCTGATTTTTCATGCTTCTGTTTGAAATGCATGCACTTTTCCACCCTTGCCTCATCTCTGTGTCTGTGTAGGGGGGTGGGAGCTCGGGATTTTTTTTTTTTGTTGAGGATTCCTGTGCCACAGTAGTTTGTTCTCAGCTCAGCAGCAGTTTAAGCTTGTGAGAAGGATCTTAACGCTTTTCGGTCGAGTCGTTGTCAGATACAAACCTGTTCTCCGAGTGGAATGAATCTGTGTCCTGCCCTCGTTTCAACCACTGTCACCCCACAGCTCAGTCCTGCTGTGTGATTTATTTAGAGTGATTTATTTCATTGCAACAGGGACCTTAATTCTGGGAAAAGGACAGGAAAGAGCCTGTTCTAGGTGGGCTTGGAAGTCTTACCTGTGGAGCTGCATCCAGGTGCCTGCTCCCAGGCAGGGTTACGAGGGTTGCTCTGATTTCCAGTCTCTGGGAAGGTGGCCCTGCTGGGACCTGCTGTGCTTCCCATCCCACAGGCCGTCGGTCACTCCTCCGACTTGACCCTTTGCCCAGCGTCGCTTCCCCCTCCAGGCTCCTCATCTCCCTCCCCCAAGCCCCTCGTTCCCTGGGGAGCCCAGGCTGATCCCACGCTGTCGGGCAGGAGAGGAGCTCGGGGATCTCGGGCCGGGGGTGCTGTGCTTGCCCCTTGCAGGAGGTGGTGTTGGCAGGGAGGGAGGAGGAACAGGCTCTCCAGTGCAAATGCCATGCCGGACCCCCCAAAACCAGTTTGTGTTTGGTGTGTTGAGGGATGTGGAGCCCAGGCAGCGAAGTTTTTTGTTTGGCTGGTGGTGCTGAGCCCCGCGGGAGGGGAAGGGGCAGCTCTGTCCTGCGTTGGCCATCACATCTCTGTCTCCATCCCCTGCCCTGGTGCTTTGGCATGATGGTACCAGCTGCTTCGTCAGGCGGCTGCTGCCGGAGCGGCAGAACGGAGAAATCATGAGTGGTTGCTTTATTGCACCAGGATCCTCGTGCCTGAACCCACCTTTTCCAGGTTACACAAAAGGGACCCTGACGGGAGCCTCCTGGCAGCGCCGAGGGTCGGTGCCTGCCTGGCGATTCCTGCCAGCACCTTGCAAACAGTTGCACTATTGTCTGGCAGGGTGAAGTACGCATGTCATCCCAGCTCCCCTTCCTCCCTCCTCCTCGCCCAGGGATGCGGTGGCAACACTTCAAGGTCAGGCATGTTGCTGGATGACCTTGGCGTGTCGTCCCCAGTGGGTTTGCTCTTCCTGTGGAAAAAACAGGCACTTTCCTTGGTTGGCAGCGGAGAGCGGAGGAGTCGTAAAATGCATAATATGTGCACTTGTCCCGAGTTTTCATTCTTGAAGTACTTGCAGCGTAAAACGCGTGTGAGCAGCGGCTCCCCGAATATTCAGCTGTCTTGAGTTCTCACCGGCTGGTTTCAGCCATGTGCTCTTGGGGACATTCCTGGGACTGGCGGAGTGGGGAAGGCACAAAAGCCTCGATTATTTTATTTTTTTCCATTTTTTGTGAGTAAGAAATAAAACGGGGATGAACTTCAGGGCTCCACCCACCCCAGAGGGGTCCTCCTCAGCAGCGGCAGGGGGTTTGCAGCCACAGAGGTGGTGCGTTTTCTATAACTACATATTCTTCTGAGCCTGGAAGTACTTTGCATCGCAGGCAGGAGCATCTTTCCTGGCTGTGGGAATTGCATTACGGGTTAAATCACCCTCCAGCTTCCAGCTGCCTGACCCCGATACCCAGTGGGGCATGAGCCAGAGGCAGCTGGGGATGGCTTGTCACCAGGAGAGCCCTGCGGGGAGGCTGATCCTGCCAAGCAGGTGCTGGGGGCTTCCTTGAGGCCACCGCAGCCACCTGTGTCCCCTGGGGTCTTCTGTAGCTGCAGGCTTGGCATTCAGCTGGGAAAGCTGCTCCCACCTCCCCTGCTGTCTCCCCAGAATAAAACTTTCATGACCTTTTAGGTTCCCTGGCTGTGTCCAGCTGCTGTCCTGCGCTGCTGGGGGTACGCAGCCAGCCTTTCTCCATCCCTCAGCCAAAGTGTGGGGGGGCTGTGGCCAGAGCCCCAGCTGGTGTGGGATGGAGGGGATCAGATGGTGGGAAGGGCTGTGCCAAATTCCCAGGGATGTGGAACGCTGCTGCTGCTGCTGGTGATGGGCCCCCAGGGCAGGACCTCTCTCCTCTTGCCCTGGCATCCCTCATCTCCCTGTGGACAGGCAATGGGGGGTTCTGGCTGCGGTCGGGGGCTCTCCAGGCATGGGCTTTAGGGGAGGGGGGGGGGCCTGCATTGCTGTGTTTGCTGGCCACGGTGCTGGAGATGAGCAGATGCACTTGTGTGGTGATGCTGTCATTGCAGAGAGGGGTTCAGGATATCGCGCTGTCCCCAGCCATTTCATCCTCCACATCCCCTGGTGTCTGCAGGTCCTGCCACAGCCGCTCCGTCCTCCTGCCCCGTGCCCCAGCGCATCCCTGGGATTCCTGCACTCACTCCTAGATTGAGCCAGCCACACTCGGCTCATGAATGTCCCTTCCCAGCAGCTGGGTCAGGCAATGTGCTCGCACGGAGCCATCGATCCAGCTGCTCCATGGCTATCGTCACGCTGCTGCCAGTCCCCGAGTCCCCAGGCAGATGCCCGAGTCCCTCAGCCAGGACAGCCTGACACCCACCTGCCTTTCCACCGCCTAAACTGCATCGCAGCTCACAGCCACCATCCTCCCGTTTTGGGGTCACCCAAACCCATCTTTCTGGGTTGTCAGCCTCTCCTGTGTGGCAGCATCTCAGCCCTGTGGTTTGCAGGGTTTGGGGGGCTCCAGGGACGCATCCCTGGATCTGGCAGGGGGGGGGGGCACATCCCCAGAGATGCAGCGGGGAGGGGGCTTCCCTGCAGCAAGGCAGTGCCAAGGGCTGGGGGCTCCCGCTGTGCTAACAGAGGGGTGGGCTGGCTCCTTGCTGTCACTCCTGGGCTGGGAGAGGAATGGGAAGAACCAAAGGAAGAACCAAAGGTAAAGTCCTTTGGTGCCAGGACTTTAGAGAAACATCAAAGGGACTAAAGCAAAAGCTGCTGGGGAGAAAAATGACTGGGATGTGGAAGGGAGAAAGCGAGGGGGACCGGAGACATTTGTCTTTAGAACAAGTGTCTGGGGCTGTGCTGGAGCACACAGCTCCGGCTCCAGCAGTGGCTGGTGGTTTGACCAGGGCTCCGGGCTGTGGCACCGCGTCCTTCGCCCCAGCAGGGCTGCGGCACGGGGCTGGGCACCGTTTTTCCCATTTTCATCAGCCAGCCGGGGAGTCGAGGCGTTTGCACAGCCGGTATTATAGGCAGGCAGCGGTATTTACTTGCAGGAGACGAGCAAATGCCAGGCAGGCTTAGCTCCTGTAATCCTGCGGCTCCTGCACCAGCCCTCCTCCCTGCGCCCTCCCGGTGGCCTTGGCATCCGCCTGATCCTCGGGGACAGGCGTTTGCTGCGTAATATTTTATTGCTTGCTGGAGGAGGGCATTGGGGTGGACCCAGGAGTGGGGAGCAGCTGCTGAGCACCGGCTCCCACCTCCTCCCGGCGTTCTGCTCTTGGAGCACTCACTGGTTTTCTGACCTGTCCGCGGGAGCTGCTCTCCAGGGTTTGGTTATCTCTTGGTCCTGGGTGGTGTCAGTATTTTTATTACCGCAGCAGTGGTGAGAGTAGCATCCTTGGTGTAAGGATGGGGAAACTGAGGCACGGTGGGACTAGGTGACTCACCTGAGAGATGCATCAGCAGGACCTGCAGCAAGGTCTGGGCTGGCGTCCCATGTTGTGGCTGTTTTCCTCCGGCTGTTGCTGCTGAAGTTGGGGGTTCTTTTTTTGTTGTTTTTGCACTTTAAATCGGCCCCTTCGTGCCTTTTTCCCCGACAGGCGCCTGCACATGTTACCCGGAGCACGGCCTCCCCGTGCACAGCTGTTAAAGCAAATCATGCTTCAGATACCAGAGAGCTGAGCCTTGTCACCTGTCACTGTGAAGTCCCTGTCACTAATGCAGCTACCCCGTGTCCCCACTGGTTTGCAGCCCGTACTCCCTCCCTGCAGCCCTGCGATACCCAGCAAGGGCTTGTCCCTTCTCCCCTCCGTCCCCTTTCTGCTGCTCTCTCGCACTTGGCTTTGCTTCCCATCCGCCAGCATCCCTGAAGGATGCAGTAATTTGCTTATTTTTGGAAGATGCTGTCACACAAGGCAGCATCGCCAGAAAACAGGGATTGAATGCGGCCGCCGCTCAGCCCCGGAGAGGAAGGGGATGGTTGGGGTGAACGTCCACGTGGGGTCGAGGTAGCAGGGATGGAGGCAGGACTGGCACCCTCACCCCCAAAAGTATCGCCACCCACATATCCCTACAAAATCCATCTCCTATCTCAGGGAGGTGCTGGATCAGGCCTGTTTCTGGACCCTCCCTGCCTGTTTGCCTGGGATCTCATGGCAGGGATGCTCCTCTCCCCACAGATGCCAGGCTGGAGGTGCCTGTTTGAGGCACGCAGGGGAAAAACAACTCCAGGAACAAAAGCACAGCTGCCTTTGCTGGGAGGTTAATGATTACACCCTCCCCAGGGGAGCCAAGGTTGCATCCAGCACCGGGAGATGAGGATGAGTGGGCATGACGTGTCCCCTCACCCGGGGCTGGTCCCAGCTCCAGCCCTGCCCGGGGCACCAGGACCTCCTGCTGCCCCACTGCTAGTGATGTGACTGCTCCACCCCTGCGCTTTTGGGAAGAAAGTGAGTATTTTGGGGACTGAACACAGCAGGGTCCTCAGCATGGCTGGATTCACAGCGCGGTGGGGACAGCCCTTTGGAGCTGCCGTCTCCCGTGCGGGCATCCTGATCCCCTCTGCCAGGCAGGTGCTGATGCCCACCCGGCTGCCCATGCTGGGAGAGGGACCGAGGGACACTGCCACCCTGGAGGGCCACGAGCATCCGTCAATATTCATGAGGCTGCAGAGGATCCAGGCTTTTAAATATTCATCAGGCAGGCAAAGGCAGGAGGCTGTTGGTGCCAGTGGAAAAGGGGAAAAAATGCAGAGAGGGGGCCAGCAGCCCCCCCCCGTGTTCCCTGTGGAGCCAACTGGGACATGTCCGAGGGCAAAACGGTGTTTTCTGCTTGGAAATGGGACATCCGAGCGTCGGGCTCCTGCTTGTCACCTTCAGAGGGTGGCTGGTGGGCTGTGCAGGGCAGGCGCCACGGATGCTGGTGATGCTGGTGTCACGGAGATGCTGCTGTAGGGATCATACCATGGCAGGGCAGCGAGCTCCTGCCCGGCTCCCGCTCACAGCTGGCCACCGGTAGCAGGCTGTGCACATCTGGTGGGGAAGGTCCCTTTCTTTAGTCAAGGGGTCCGGTTTAAAAAACTAATCCGATTTTAACGCTAATCCTGTTAACATTGAGATCAGGATTAATTCTGGGTTAATCGGGATAATCCTGACAAAATGTTGAGCATTAGACGTTGGATGAATTATTGCTGCCATGAGGGGTACGCTTTTAATTTGGCAGCGAGACACAGGCGGGGTGCGAGGGGTGGGGGCTGGTGGAAGGGGATGGATAGGCTACAACCCCTTGGATGGGGGAGACTCGTAGTATATCCCTAGTACATCCCTTCATGTGATGCTCAGAGCACCCTGCACCTCTCATTTCTTCCACCTTTGCTGCTGCAGGCCCAGTTACCTCCAGTCTTTCCTCCTTTTCTTCCCAGCTGGGCATCTCCTGGGTCCTCCATGTCAGGATGCAGGAGCTGGGCTGCTGGAAGTCCCTCCCTGCATGGAGGCTTTGCTGAAGCTCAGCGTTCCTGGCTGGTGGAGCTGGTGTGAAACGCTGCACAAGGATGCAGAAGGGTTCAGCTGCATCTGCTCGGCCCCCGCTGGCTGGGATCAAGTGCCTGAGCTGGGGTGTGCAGGAGGAACTCAGTGTGTGTGGTACTGGGGCAGCTGGGCTGCCCTCTCTGAAACTGGTTTGAAAGTTGAGAGCTGATACCTGGGCTGGGGGGGCTGGTGAGGTGATGCCCAGGTGCTGGGGAAGCCGTATCTTGGTCAGGGATGCTGTATCCCAGTTGGAGATGCTGCGTTCTAGTCGGGGATGCTGCATCCTGGTGAGGGATGCTGTATCCCGGTCGGAGATGCTGTGTTCTAGTTGGGGATGCTCCCCAGGAGTGATAAGCAGCCAGACCCGAGGTGAGATGTTGTCTGCTGGGGACGTGTCCTGTTACCTGGGCTCTGCTCCTCTTACAAAACAGCCGGCAGCTCTTCGCTGACTCACTCTCCGGGAGCATCAATAATTAAGGATGAGCAGAGTTTGTTAGGAATGAATGAATGAATGAATGGAACAGTTTGCGATGTACTGGCAGCTGTTTGTTTGCAGGGGGGTCAGTGCCACATTGGGTCACTCCTGATGTGAACCGAGGAGTCTCAGAGGGGTTGTCCAAACTGGAGTTCATTTGGCAAAGATCCACTGTCCCACACCCTGGGGCACTAACGTGTGCCCTCCGTTCCACAGGAGCCCCTCCAGCCATCACTGGGGCCCAGGAGGGGCCCGAGGTGGTGGGCTCTCAGCCCAGCATCTCGGAGAGAGGGATGGGCAGGTACCACTGTACTGAGAGCTGGGCTGAATGGCCCTCAGGCAAAGAGATGGGACCAGGCTGGCCTGGCTGGAGCCCCCCAGTGATGTTGTGATGGGGGCAGGCAGGCAGAGAAATGGGGTGGGGGTGGGGGGGGTGACATTGCAGGACAAATACCTGGAAATCCCTCCCCCCCCCCTGCTTCTCTCACAGCTCTCAGAGCTGCTTAAAAAAAAAAAAAAGTTTCAAATTTCAATTAAAATTTTCCTTGGAAATGTTGACAGAAGCAGAGCTACAGGAGGGACAGATGTTGTTTTTCTCCCAGCTTTGCTAACGGCTTTATTCGCCACTGACCCTCACTGGCAGCACAGGCGAGTGGCCAAGGCTCCAGCCCCACTTCCCAGCACATCCTAAGGGACCCCTCACCCAGGGGGGGTCCCAGGGGGGCCAGGGGCCCCAGCCCCTTCCTCTGGACATTGAAAGCATCTCCACAGGCATCTCCCCGCTGTGCAGGGAGAGGCTTTCCCAGTCAAGCTCCCCTAACACAGACACAGATCTCTAACAGATGGATGGAGGAGGCTCGGCTGGGATGGAGGAGGCTGGGCTGTGTCCCTGAGCAGCCCGGTGAAGCACTGAGCCTGTGTGTTTGGGGATGGGGGTCACACTGCAATGTCCATTGAAAGGCTTTTCCAGCTGTGAGGAGGCAAAGGGACCATGTTGACTGTTTTTTCCCCGCATCCCTTTGTTTCTGAGATCCATTTACCTTGGGAATGGTGCAGACTGGGAGCACTGGGCTGGGCCAGGCTTTCGGAGATGCTCCCCTTCAGCTCTGGCTTGTAAATATTGACTGTCCCCTACAGCTGTTGGCAGCTGGCCCTGGAGGAGGGTGGCCCTGGGGTGTGCTGCAGTGTCGCAGTCCTCACGCTGCCAGGAGGGATGGTCCCTGCTAGCTCCAGTGAGCCAAATTCTGGGAATTCAGGACAGGAGGCCTGGAGCACCAGCATGAGGGGATGTGGACACGGGCAGGGGTAGAGATGCTGGTAATGCCTGAGAGAAATAGATATTTTTATTATTTTATATAGATTTTATTTATTTTATATAGGGAGACAGGCAGGGATGGAGAAGACTGATGGAGAGCAAGGGTCCAAGAAGCATCAGGTGGGACCTCACATGAGGGGTCCCGTTACCCTCTCCTGTGGCTCTTTCCCAATGCCGGCTCCAAGGGATGCTGTGCCAGGAGATGGCACAGGAAGGTGCAGTGGCTCACCCTGGGCCCACAGCAAGAGCACGGGGTGACTCCCAGCACAGCTCAGCAACAACTCGAGCATCTGCACAGCAGTGATGCCAAAACATCCTTCCCCGCTCCCAGCATTGCAGCTGGAGGCTGCTGGGGTCTCCCCAGCCCCAGCACAGCCCGGACCATCAGGGTGCTGAGCGCCAGTGCCCATCCCAAGAGCTCAGCACACCACCAGATGGGACCTGTAGTCAGATGCTGGATTAAATGGTGAGAGGGGGATTATGAGGAATTAATCCAGATCAGTGTCCAACCAGGGGCTGGAGCCGGGGGTTTATGTACTTGGTAAATAAGCGGTTGCGTTGCTTTGCCAGGGCTGGGCTCGCCAGCACCATGCCAGCTGTTTCCCAAGCTGCCTGGGGTGGATTTTAGGGGGCCCTCGCCTTTATCCCCATCATGTGGCGTGGCAGAGGAGATGCAAACAGGCAGGGGCTGGCAAGGTGGCAGCGTGGCAGAGCCGTGCGGTTGCCCAGGACCTTTGCAGGGCTCCATCCACCCGTGCAAGGGCGATGCCCGGCCAGCCCGGACACACTCCAGTGCATCATCCCTGCCAATGGGGCAGGATGGAGCGTGAGCTGGGGGGGGTCCGGGGGCTGCTGCCGGACCCAGCCCCGCAACAGCTGTCCGGCACAGCCCCGGCTGCTTTGCCTGGTGACAACGGGCTCATGGGGAGAGGCTGAGCTCGGGGCCAGACGCTGCCTGTGGCATTAGGACAGCAAGGGCTTATCCATCCCAGCTGCGACTACAGGTCTGTATCGGCGCTTGTGGGCTGGATTCTGGCTCTCCCAGCTGGTTTTTGAGGGGGAGAGGGGCTGCGGGGCTGGGGCTGAGCTGGGCTGGGTGCTGGGTTGAGGGAAGAGGAGCCGTGTGCCCTGCGCACGTCTCAGCAGGGTGCTCAGGCACCCCCTTCTGCTGCCCGTTGTCCTTGTTGCAAATAATATTCTTACCATGGCTGAAGCACCCCGGAGCACCACAGGTTACTGAGCGCTGGCGGGGTGTGATGTACAGAGGGGCCAAGCAGAAACTGGCCTGAGATGGCTGCTTTCTTCTCGGGTCAAGTCCAGCACCACCCTCGGAGCCCACTGTGGGTAGGAGCGAGGGGCTGGCAGAGGCTCAGCTGCCTCCGCTGTGACAAACCCTTTGCTCCGTCTCCGAGGGTCCCTTCGCCGGGTCAGGGTTGCTGCCTGTCTTATCAAGTGAGTGGAAATACTAATGAGCTCCGGTGGCTTTGAGTTTTGCATGGGAACAGCTGCAGAGTGCCCTGCTCCATCCTGGAGCAGGATCCTTTCCCCACGCATTCTTTCTTGGTTTTTTGGTGGTTTTTTTTTCCCCCCTCCTAGCTTCTTTGAAGTGCCCTGCGGGAGGTCCAGAGCTGCTTCTCTGCCCCAGCTCCGCTCCCTCCAAACTCCTTCTGCCATGCTCCTTTGTGCCCCTGGTCCCTCTGCTCAACTCCCCCCCTCTTCCCTGCAGCCACCTCTGCTCTCCATCCACACCCAGCAGCTAGGCTGCTCGCCCCCATTCCAGCGGGATAACGGGGGTGCCCATCACTGCCAGGTCCAGAGAGACAATCCCACTCCTCACCCGCGTCCCCCAAACGCTACTGGCTCCTTGGCTTCTTCCTTCCTTCCCTCCAGCTCTGCACATTCAGCCCTGCAAGCTGGGGAGGGTAAATAGGAGAGGGGTGTGGAAGGAGGGGAGGGGGGGATGAGGACAAGAAGGGAGGGGAGAGGAGAGAAGCATCCTTATCTAGCCAGGCAGATATAATGAAGCTGCTTCTGCACTGACAGTAAAGGGATTGTTGGGAGTTTTAGGAGCTAAAAGAATCGCTTAATTGTATCTTTTTTTAGCTCTGGGGAGATAAAAGACAAAGCCCCCAAGTCTCCCTCCATTCTCCATCCCACCTCTTTTATATAAGATTCCCCGGGAGGCACGGAGGGGCGGCGGGGGTTGGGGATGCTCCTGGCCCCACTGGTGTCAGGGGGGTTCCCAGTGCCGTTCGCAGCCTGGCTCCGCTGCCTTCCCCAGGAGGGGCTTGGGGGGAGCCGGGTGCGTTTGCACGGGGAGCATCACCCAGATCGCACCCGTGGTGCACTCCCAAGGTGCAAAGTTTTGCTGATGCTTCTCCACCAGCGAGATTTCCGCGGCTGTAGCATGCAGGAGGCTCCCAGGGGGGTTGAAACTGCTCCCCGGCAGATAGCACGAGCAGGTTTTGTCCCCAGGGTGGGCTGCAGACACCCTGACCTTGGTGCCCATCACCACATTCGCCGCAGCTCTGCGCTCCCAAAGGGGGCTGCTTGACGCCTTCCCTGCCAGCGGTGCCAGCTGGGGCCGGAGCTCCTGCCCCGCTGCCCCCTGGCCTTGGGCAGCTTTTGTTTTGTTTCTGGGCAGCCACATTCCTGCGCCTTCCCTTTGTGCTCTGCCCCTGAACCCGCTGCTTCCCACGCTGCCAGCCGTGGTGCGGGGTAGGCGTTGGGGCCGTGGGCTTGGGGGTGATGCTGCTGCTGCTGCCCCTGAGCTGGGGGCTGAGCCAGCCCCGCGATGCTCCCAGTACAGCTGCTGGGGCAGGAATCAGCCCAGCACAGTATTAACCCTGTGCTGTGATGCTGGCCCAGCAAGAAATGGGTCATCTCCCAGCGTGGCATCGCTGCGGTGCAGGGACAGCAAGCGGGAGAGCTGCGTCCCCTCCCCTCCAGCTCCTCACTGCCACCGTGGGTGGGTTTCAGATGCCACGGGGAAAGATCTCGGTGCCCACAGGGGGTGCTGGGCTCTTCTGAAGTTGCAGGAGCCCTTTGTGGGGGGGGTCTGGGCTTGGGCAAAACTGCCCCTGCCGGGGGGTGCAGCTGAGAAGCAGGGGGCAAAACACCTTTGCTCCCAAGCTGGGGGTCCAGGGTGGGTTCTGGCCACCTCCCTGCAAAGCGCTGGGATTTATCCTGCACCCCAAGAGCCTTCCCCAGCTGGGAGCTGTGCGGGGTGGGATCTGCATGGTCACGGCAGCGTGCAGAGCAGTGCCCTGGGTGGGTGCCAGCATCACCCCTCGCCACGGGCTGGCCGTGGGGCTTTAATATGCAGCAGGCAGGCGGGAAGGTGAGGTGTTTGGGATGGAGGGTGCTCCCGAAACAGGAGGATTTTAGGATCGTTGTTGTCTGCTCAGTACTTGCCTGTTGCAGCCTTTGATATCCTCCTGGGCTGCGGTGCGTGGTACGGTCTGGGCCAGGCAGAGAACACCCTTTCCCTTCCAGAGATGGCGGCGAGGGTTTGATGTTTATTTATATCCTGCATCAGATTGAAAGCTCAGCTCACGCATCCTGAGCACGGGTCCCGGCCAGCACCTGGGGAGCCCCAGAGCCTTGTGTGCCCCCAGGACCAGGGCAGCGCCTGCAGCCCCACATTTCCCCCTCCCCTGGATGGACAGCGCTCAATGAGGTGACATATTCCCCCGTGACACCAGGGGACATCCACCCTGTCAGTGTAGGCGCTGGCACAGACAGGTCCAGGCACTGCTCATCCCGTGGTGGCACCCAGCAAAGCAGGATTCCCCCCCCCAAGCATCTGTGGCAAAGCAGGGAGCTGAGCACCCCTTTTAAACTCCATGGTGATGGATGAAGCTACGTGAGTGTGTCAGGTCCTGACACGCTTGGGGTGAGCCGTGGCCTCGGTGACCAGGTCCCACCTGCTCCAGCAAGGCTGCAGGTGCTGTGAATGGGGCTGAGGGGCAAGCGGAGCTGCCCCAGGGCTACCAGCCGCTGGCAGGGGCAGGAGGCAGGATGCGGGGGGAGCTGAGTTGTCGGTTAACCTATTATCTTATAGCAGCATAAGTCATTAGTGAGGCAGAGAAATAAAAAACAATTCCCTCGGAATCAGCTCATTAATGGGCTGCACGGTGCAGCCGCCGCGCTCCCCCCCCTCGCTGGGCATCCTGGCTCCCCGCCGTGGCAACGCTCCGTGGGCACCCGGCTGCACCCCCGGGCAAAGCTGGTGTGGCCAAAATGGCCACAGGCAAGCAATGGCACAGACCCCCTGCCCCATAGCGCTTGGAGTCCCGTCCTGTGTCCCCCCCCCCAGGGTCCATCCTTTCCAGCTCGCCATCATCCTGCCTTGGCTGGGGTAGGCGGGGGTCCTGTGCCCAGCCACGGAGGGTCCCATGCCCGTGGAGGTGCCCTGCAGCGGGGGGTGTTGGGGAGGGGGGTACGGCGCTTCCCCTGGGGCCAGCCAGGGCTTTGTGGGGCTGCTGCATCCCTGCTCGGGCTGGGAGAGCACATTGTGCTGAGCGTCAGCCCAGAACCGTCCCTTCCAGGCTAAAAATCCATTAATTTCCATCTTGCCCTTTTTTCCCTCTTTTTTTTTTTTTTTTTGACTGATACCATAATTAGCTCCATCAGGTAAACTTAATTACTTCAGGTCACATGCAACCCTGGGGCAGAGGCAAAAGATGGGAGGGGTCTGGGCTCACCTGGAGCAGGGCAGTGGGGAGAGCTGCCCTGCTCCCACAGCCATCCTGCAGGCTACTATAGGGACCGCTGTGCGTGGGGGTGTCGTGCTGTAGGGGCTGGAGGGACCGCTGTGCATGGGGGTGTCGCGATGTAGGGGCTGCTGTGCATGGGGGTGTCGTGCTATAGGGGCTGTAGGGGCTGCTGTGCACGGGGATGTCGTGCTATAGGGGCTGCTGTGCATGGGGGTGTTGTGCTGTAGGGGCTGGAGGGACCGCTGTGCATGGGGGTGTCGTGCTGTAGGGGCTGCTGTGCATGGGGGTGTTGTGCTATAGGGGCTGTAGGGGCTGCTGTGCATGGGGGTGTCGTGCTATAGGGGCTGGAGGGGCTGCTGTGCGCGGGGATGTCGTGCTGTAGGGGCTGGAGGGGCTGCTGTGCGCAGGGATGTCGTGCTATAGGGGCTGCTGTGCATGGGGGTGTAGTGCTGTAGGGGCTGGGGTGTTGTGCTATAGGGGCTGTAGGGACCAGGTGTGCTGGAGTGATGCACTGAAGCATGCACACTGGCACAGCCCTTAGCAACAAGGATGCTACATGGCAACGCTGTCTCAGCCGCCCCATCATGCCACGAGGAGGGGGAGGCAGAAATCCACCCCCCCTCAGCTAAATCAATTTTTCTTATGATTATTGTCTCCAGACAAAACACGCCCTGGGGAGGGGGGTGAGCCAGCACCTTTTGTCATCCCACCTGAAAGCTCAACAGCTGTTAAGGTCCAGCCAGATGTGGACTCTGGCTGGGGGGAGCAGGGAGGGATGGATGGGGCCGGGGCACGGTGAGACCCCGCTGGTACAGAGCACGAGGAAGGGGCTGCTGGGAGGGCAAAGCCAGGCTGAGGTGCAGCGCTGGCAGCGTGGGTCGTATCCTGTCCCATCCCTGCGCTTCCCTCTGGCCAAGGAGCCATCCTGCGTCGGGAGCTGGGGAGCAGCACGGCAGCTGGAGATGGGGGACCACCAGCCCTCAAGCTTTCCCAGGGCTGTGCAAAGAGGGGGACCCCCCAAAACCTGCACGCCACGAACAGGGGGGAGAGGAGACCAGGTCCCTCCATCACCTGCTCACTGCAGCTCCCTCACCTGCTGCAAAGCCCCCCTGGCCCCCCGCGGCCGGCGCTGGTGGCTGCGCTGGCCCAGCTTCAGTCCAGCCCCGCTTCCCTTTCTTGATGTAAGACTTTAAGCATCTGCGCTGCCAGCGTGCTTTGTGCTAAAACAACAACAACAAAACGAAGCAGTCAATTTTCCAGCAATTAGCTAGAGCGAGAACATTTCAAGTGCTAGAAAACCCCGCCCCGCAGGATTAATTAAATCTTCCAATTAATGTCTAATTTGAATCATGATGATGGCTGTTATCATTTCATATTGATTTTTCTTTTTGGTGTTAAAATAGAGCTGTTGTCCCTTCCACGCCGCCTTTTCCACACCCCAGGAGCTGTTTGTTCTCCCCGTTTGATTTGCCAACGTTAAACATGAGTCTGGAAAATCGAGTATTCCCGAGTATCGGTGGGCAGCATTTGCGGGTACCTGTGGCAGGGGGATCCAGCTGCCAGTTTGGAGATGTTTGTGCATAAATCCTGTGTCTGTAGCTTGAACTTTTTACGCAGCGGCTACACACTTGGCCGTGTGAGATTGGACTCCTGGCATATTACATTTTTACTGCTCTAAACCCAAACCCATTACTTTCCCCTTGGCTCAGGCAGCCATAAACCTTGCCGCTGCTTTGCTTCCAGAATAAGCCAGGCATTTATGTTTCCCGGGAGCTGGTTCATTGGTGTAATGGATGTGTAACCTCCTGTAATTGCTAAGGTTATTCCAGTGCTTGCGTGTGAGCCCTGGCTCTGTCACCAGCTAGCTAGTGCTGGTTTGATTTCCAGTAGGTTGCTGGTGGGGGGGATTCAAAGGTGCCTGGAACGATGCTGGGAGGCTTGGAAATGCAGCGTGCTGCCAGCCTGACGCGGAAAACGTGAGTGAGCAATTGCAGGAGGCAAGGGGACCGTACAGGATTGTACCTGCCTAGAGCGGGAGGTGGAGGAAGCCTGGAGCTGGTGCTGTATCCGGACCACAGTGTGCTGACTCAGCCGGGGATCCAGGACTGAGCATCCCTGGATGCGGCTCAGCCTCACCCGAGCCTCTCCATCCTGGCACCGGGCTCCGGAGGAAAGGCAGGAGCAGCACACCGGGGCTGGGGTACCCAACACCGCTCTCCCCTGACCTCTCTCCTCTCCCCTTCCAGACGAGGAGCTCCCGGCACTCCCAGGGCTCCCAGCCCGGCTTGGCCGATCAAGCCAAACTCTCCTTCGCCTCGGCCGAATCCCTGGAAACCATGTCGGAAGCGGAGCTGCCCCTGGGGTTCAACAGGATGAACCGATTCCGGCAGAGCTTGCCCTTGTCCCGCTCCACCAGCCAGACGAAGCTGCGGTCGCCAGGTACCCTCGGGACCCCATGCCCCCGGGACGGGCAGCACGAACGTGCCCGGCCACCACCAAACCCCTCTGCCTGCTGCTGCGGGCAGGTGCTGGCATGTGCCGGCAGTGGGATCGGTTTGTATCTGCCCAAATAACCAACCCCAGGAGGAGTGGGGGGCACCACATGCTATGAAGGGTGGCTGAGGGGGATGAGCTGCCTTCGGCCTCGCTGCTCCAGGGTGACCAGAGGTCCCCAAGCCCTTGGCTGGGCGCACATGGCAAGCATCACTGGTCTCGGCACGTCTTCGGCGCTGCGTGGCGAAGGGATGCAGGCACACCTCACCGCTCTCTGCTCCCTCTCCTTCCAGGGGTCCTTTTCCTGCAGTTTGGGGATGAGACGAGGCGCGTCCACATCACCCACGAGATCAGCAGCATGGACACCCTGCACGCCCTCATTGTCCACATGTTCCCCCAGAAGCTCACCATGGGGATGCTGAAGTCCCCCAACACTGCCATCCTCATCAAGGACGAGTCACGCAATGTCTTCTATGAGCTGGAGGATGTCCGGTGAGGATGGGGGAGGGGGGGCTCAGAAATCCACCGCAGGTTGATTGTCCTTTCTTGAAGGGCATCACAAATTAGTGGGATGAAAGCAGAAGGATGGGCACGGGTGCAGTCCGGTGGCTGGGACTTGCTGGGGGCTCGGCAGCTGCCTCTCCAGGATGCTCACGGCTCTGCCTCTCCTTGCAGCGACATCCAGGACAGAAGCATCATTAAAATCTACCGGAAAGAGCCGCTCTACGCCTCGTTCCCAGCCTCGCACATCACCAACGGGGACCTGAGGGTAAGGGGGAACAACGGGGTGTTGCGGGGAGAGCCCGCAGCGTGGGTGCACCCGGCGGGCTGGGACCAGTAAAGAGAGAAAGTGATGGAGACAGGGACTGGTAATTGCATGTGTTTGTGGAAGGAGTAATGGCTGCGATTTGTCTTGCCAGGTTCCAGCGTTGTTAAGTGTTACTTTAAGAGAATGGATGTTTGAAGCCTGACAGCAGGGTAATAAACATGATAATTAGGGGATTCATCAGAATAAATCATCCCGCTCCTGGGTGGGAGTGAGGGAGCTGCTGTTTGCCAAGGCCAGGTGAAGGTGCAGGAGCTGGAGATCCGGGTGGTCAGAGGGGTGCAGCGAGGCAGGGTCCCAGCAGGGCAGGGCGAGGGCAGGGGGCCAGCCCGCAGGGACGTGGTGCTGACACCCCCTGCCCCTTTCCGCAGCGGGAGATGGTGTACACCTCCAGGGAGTCATCTCCCACCCGCCGGCTGAACAACATGTCCCCGGCTTCCCACCTCACCTCCGGCTCCCCTCCGCCGGTGCTCCAGTCCTCCTCCCCGTCCCGCTCCCGCATGTCCTACAGCGGGGGTCGCCCGCCCTCCTACGCCGGCAGCCCCGTCCACCACAGCGAGCGTCTCTCCAACCTGCCGCCCGCCCAGGGCGTCTCGCCCAGCCCCAGCGCCATCCTGGAGCGCCGGGATGTGAAGCCGGATGAGGACCTGGCTGGGAAGAATGTAGTGCTGGTGAAGAACGAGGGGCTGTACGCCGATCCCTACGGCATGGTGCACGAGGGGCGGCTCAGCATCACCTCCACCCAGTCCCTGGCTGGCATGGGAGACCCCTTCGGCTACTCGGGGGGGCTGTACAAGCGGGGCTCCGTTCGTTCCCTCAGCACCTACTCGGCGGCCGCCTTGCAGACGGAGCTGGAGGACAGCCTGTACAAGCCCAACGCGCCCATTTACAGCGAGACGTACGGACCTGGCCTGGGTTTCCGCATGCCCCCCTCCTCCCCCCAGAAGATGGCTGATGGCCGGCTCGTGGACGTGCAGCCGGGGCAGAGCCCGCACAGCCCCTACTCGGGACCCCCCAGCCGCTCCTCACCCGTCCGTCAGTCCTTCCGCAAGGACTCCTGCTCCTCCGTCTTCATGGACAGCCCCGTCAACAAGCCGCGCAACCCCAGCTCCTCCGGCCCACCGGAGCTCTTCCCCGGCCCCGGCGACCGCCCGCTCTCGGGGTTCGGCTCCCCTGGACCGGCCAAGGACACCGAAACGAGGTGAGATGGGGCACAGGGGAACCCCCCGCAGATATGAGCTTTGCTGCTCTGGTGGTCGCCCCTCGGTGCAGCTGGGGAGGGAGAGGAAGAGCAGAGGAAGGCTTGGCCCCATCACCACCACGGCAGTGGTGCTGGGATGGGCAGTGAAGCACCGAATTGTGCTGAGGGGAGCGATGCGGCGGAGCCGGAGGCAAGGAGAGGGGACGAAGGAGGTGGATGTTGCTGGTGACAGCAGCGCTGCCACCTCCCCAGCGTCCCTCCGGGGACATGCAGGGACCCGGTGGGTGGGTGCAGGGCAGGATGACCCTGAGCGTGTTGGTGGTGCCGGAGCCACCTCCTGACCTGGCCTCTCTCCCTTCCCCACGGCAGGGAGCGGATGGAGGCGATGGAGAAGCAGATCGCCAGCCTGACGGGGCTGGTGCAGAGCGCGCTGCTCCGTGGCTCCGAGGCTGAGACCCCCAGGTACGGAGCGGGACAGCAGGCGTGGGACCCCGGATCTGTTGTGGGGAGGGGGATGCCTCCAGCTGGGCTGCTTGCTGTGAGGCTGGGGGCTCCTGCTCCCCTCCCAGGGGTTGCCAGCCCCCCCCATGCCCCTGCAGCCCCCTGAGCCGGTGAGGATGGAGGCGCTTGGTCCACCCTCGCTCCTCTCTTTCATTGCAGCGAGAAGACAGAAGCCACCAACGGTGGGACCCCCCCATCAGCGTGTAAGTGACTGGAGAGCCAGCCCCTCACCCTGCAGCACCCTCTCCCCCTGCCCCGCAGCTGCTGGGAGTCCTAGGGTGGGTGCAGGAGCAGGGGTTTGCAGTCAACAACCAGCAGGACCCCCCCGCCCCGTGATGCTAAGGGGCAGCTCTGGGGTGGCCTTTCTGTGGAGCCAGCCTGGGGGTGCTGTGGATGGGGTAGTTTTGGAGACCACCCCAGAACGGCTGGACTGAAGCAGGGGGTAGGGAAAGAGAGGTCTTTCCTGGGAAAAGCAGAGGAGCGGAGCCTGCAGCCTCCCCCGGGGCGGGATACCTTCCCTCAGCAGCCTCTGCTTGCCCTCCCCGCAGCGACCAGCCGCAGTGGCATGGGGACACCAGTGCCTGCACCCCCACCGCCCTCCGCCACCAGCACGCCGGCGGGGCAGCCCACCGCCATCACCCGCTTGCACATGCAGCTGCACCTCCACGACCTGCAGCAGAACACCAGCGACCTCCGCAACCAGCTGCAGCAGCTCAAGAAGCTGCAGGTGGGTCCTGGGGGTGGCGGCAGGGGGGTCCCCAACCTGGCCCAGCTCTTCTTGGCATGGACAAATCGCCCTTTCCTGGTGATTTTGCATGGGGTTGGTTATCCATCGCGGGGGGATCTTGCCCAGCTTGAATCCCCCCTCCTCATCCCTGCAGCTGCAGAACCAGGAGATGGTGAAGACGATGCTGCGGCGGACAGAGACGGAGATCAGTGTGCGGGTGACGGACACCATGCGCAAGCACGAGGACCCGCTGCAGCGCCAGCGCAGCTTGGTGGAAGAGGAACGGCTCCGTTACCTCAACGAGGAGGAGCTGATCACCCAGCAGCTCAAGTGAGCCAGGGCTGGCGGCAGAGCTGGGCATGCAACTGGGGAGGGGGGTCCTTGCCCACTGGCCTCAATGGGCCAGATCCTCCATGGGTGTAAATCAGCAGCTCTGCACGGTGCCAGGTCACATCCTTGACAGCATGACTAGCATGAGGAGGGGTCCCCAGCCCAGCGGTCCTCTCCCCTCTGCTGCGTGAGGACCTGCAAAGCTGGCCACCCCTGGGGCTCCCCAGCATCCTGGAGCAGCGGTGACACCCCTGCCCTGCCTCTGTGCTCACAGTGACCTGGAGAAGTCGGTGGAGAAGATCCAGAAGGATTTGGCCCACAACCACCGGCTCATCCCTGTGCAGGAGCTGGAGGAGAAGGCGGTGGTGCTCAAGCAGCTGGGGGAGACACTGACAGACCTCAAGGGTGAGGATGTGGCTGGGGCCAGGGTGGGCAGCAAGCAGAGCTTTGTCTGCATCTCCTTGCTCCATCCTTACACGTGGGATGCTTCAGGTTGCCCGTTCCCTCTGGGTTTGTGTGTTTGCACCTACTGGTGTGTTTGCCTGCATCCTCAGGGCAGGTTCCCCCGGTTCTTGGTGGGGTGTGCGTCCTGCAGGCTTTGGGCTGCTGCAGGGGTGAGGGCTGCACTCCGCACGCCTGTTGCCTGCCCGTTGCTCTGCTAGCTGTCCAATTCCGTCCTGCAGCCCCTGCCTGAGTCCCCCTGACATCTCACCATTGCTCGGAGCTGCTGCCTGCCTCTGTCCTGCAGGACCTTGTGCTTGCCCACCCCCATGCGTGCTGCCTGTGATTTTACTGCTCCTGCAGCCTCCCATCCCTGGGCTGCCCCCATCCTGCCTCCCGCAGACGGCCAGCACCTCGATTCGAAGTGGCAGAGCTCCTGCCTGCCAGAGCCAAGGCAGACAATAAACGGTGATGTGGCAGCAGTTGCTGAGGTGGCAAGAAGAGGGGCCATGGGGGGGCTGTGGGGAGGGCTGGGGGGCAGAGGCAGGAGCAGCTCCACTTTCCCACAGCATTTCCATAAAGTCAGGCTGATGCTGAGCAGCCGGGAGGGCGAGCAGAGTACCGGGCAGGGAGCCAGGAGCAACCTGCTCCACATCAGCCCCTGCCACCACGTCCCCGATGTCCTGGGTACCAAAGACCCAGCTCCACAGCAGTGTTTGGCACCCACAGATGTGGAGGGGACACCTGCAGGGGCGAAAATTGGTGCCTGCAGGTGGATGGAGAAGGGGTGATGGGTACGGGGAGCAGAGGAGATGCTGGCCCAGGCTCCCCAGGATTCATCCTGCTCCGTTTGGCAGGGCGCCCTTGCCATGGGTATGATGGCCATGAAGATGGTCAGAGGGCTCTCCTGTGAGGACAGGCTGAGGGAGTTGGGGTTGTTCAACCTGGAGAAGGCTCTGGGGACACCTTAGAGCACCTTCCAGTACCTAAGTGGGCTTGTAAGAAAGATGGTGACAGACTTTTCAGTAGGGCTTGTAGTGACAGGACAAGGGGTAATGGTTTTAAACTAGAAAAGGGCAGATTAGATATTAGGAAGAAATTCTTCACTGTGAGGGTGGTGAGGTGCTGGCACAGGCTGCCCCAATAAGCTGTGGATGCCCCATCCCTGGAAGTGTCTAAGTCCAGGTTGGACAAGTCTTGGAGCACCCTGGTCGAGCAGCAGGTGTCCCTGCCCATGGCCAGATGGTCTTTAAGGTCCCTTCCAACCCAAACCATTCTATGACTCTGCGGTGGTTTTGGTGGGCGCGGGGTGCCCTGGCACTGCCAGCTGGGCACCGGGAGGGGCACCCTGGTGACCCCCATCTCTCCCACCCCAGCCCAGTTCCCCAGCCTGCAGAGCAAGATGCGGGTGGTGCTGCGGGTGGAGGTGGAAGCCGTCAAGTTCCTCAAGGAGGAGCCGAACCGCCTCGATGGCCTGCTCAAGCGCTGCAAGACGGTGACGGACACCCTCACCCAGATCCGCAGGTGAGCACCAAGCCCCCAGCCCAGTCCCTTGAGCACTTTGGAGGACACAGTTTGTCCCTTCAGTTGTCCCTGTGCCCCTGGCACGTGTGCCTTATGGATGCAAATCCCAAGGGCTGTTGAAAAACAGACTCATTTTTCTATTAAGGCATTAAAAAATGCCCTCGGTCCTTCGCAGTGTGTGTGTGGGAACCCCTTTCCAAACTGACTTTTCCCTTATCACCTTGGAAGAAAGGTCTTTGTATATCCAGATAGAAAGGAGAGCTTGATCAGAAATCTCTTTCCTGAGGAGCGGAAAAACATTCAGCTGGAGAAATATCATCTTCTGTGTGTAATGGTGGTGGCAGGCTGGGCCGTGCCCCCCGGCTGAGCCCACCTGCCTCTTCCTATTAGGAGACCTTTGGGGACGGCTTACGGCTCGGCCACGCTGCGGGGGGAGCGCCCGGCCGGGCTTGCCTCGGGCTCCTTGTAGCCTGGTTTTCTACGGGAAATGAGCTTGTATGATCACGCGGTGTCTGAATCTGCCTACCTGTCATTTCCCAGCCCTAATAACTCCTGAATCCAAAGGGCAATGCCAGGCAGACCCGACGGAGGGGCAGGATTCGGAGGGATCCGATTTCCTATAAGCTTCATGAAAGCGGACAGCCAGGTAGAGGAGCTCATTCGTGTGCTCCCCCCAGACAGGCTGTAGCATCAACTCCAACCCCTTCCTAGACATCAGAGAATCTAAACCTTCAGCCGTATAACGCGGTGTTGCGGGAGAATAAGCTTTTTGTGACGGGGCTTGGAGAGGGTGCCGTAACCCCCCGATACCGTGCAGCCACCCAGCACCTTTGCTCTGTCCCCGGCAGGCAAGTGGACGAGGGCATGTGGACCTCCCCCAGCAACCTCAGCCAGTCCCCCAAGAAGGTGGCCCCCGAGACAGACTTCAGCAAAGGGATGGATTTGGAGATGCCCACCAGCCCCCCAGTGAGCCTCCACCACCTGACGGCTGCCACCGAGACCCTGGGCATGCCCAGCTTTGGGCACAGCCCCCCCCAGACCCAGACCCACCCCTCCAAGAGCAATAACCCTTCCCGAGCTCCGGAGATGGTACCCGCCAAGACCCAGACGGGGCCAGAGACCCCCAGCAAGAAGAGTGCGGATAAAGCTGTATCCGTGGAGGTGAGAGCCTGGAATGGGGAGGGCTTTTCTAGGGGGTCTGCCCCTATGTCTCCCAGCTGAAACTGGGAACAGGAGCTGGGTCCATCCTGCTCCTCTTTGCTGCGTTTGCAGCCGGTGGGTTGTCTGGAGGGGGGGGGGGGGGTTTGCCAGGTGATGCAGCCTTGGGAGCATCCCCAATTGCACGCTGCCGGGGGGGGCAGCTTGGGGATGGGGGCAGCACTGGCCTCCCTGCTCCTCCCCGGGGGAGGCTGGGGGGGGGGGGGCAGCAGGGCTGTGGGTCACATCCTGCCTGCAAGGGCAGGAGAAGCTGCGTGCGGCTGGGGGTGCAGCGGGCGCTGCCTGCCATCCGCAGGCTGCCGAGCGGGACTGGGAGGAGAAGCGGGCAGCGCTGACCCAGTACAGTGCCAAGGACATCAACCGCCTCCTGGAGGAGACGCAAGCCGAGCTGATGAAGGCCATCCCGGACCTGGAGTTCGCTGCCAAGCACAAGCAAACCACGGGCAGCGGCAGCACCGCCTCCACGCCTGAGCACAAACCCTCCAAGCCGCAGCATGCACCGAAGTCGGGGGGCAAGGGGGACCCCAATGGCCGCAGGGGCTCAGGTACGGCGTGGGGAGGGCAGGGGTCCACCTCTGGATCCCAGGGCTGGGGGTGCCCTGGCTGTGCCATCGCTGGTGGGTCTCCCTGGGCTGAGCCGTGCCGCCGCAAGGGGAGGTTTACAGCTGGGGAGGCAGTGGGAGAACCTCGGGTGTTGTATTAGAGGGGCAGGGAAAGGTCTCGTGCCCTCACAGCATCGTTTGTGCCCAGACGAACTGACGGTGCCGCGGTACCGGACCGAGAAACCCTCCAAATCACCACCGCCTCCCCCTCCGCGCCGCAGCTTCCCCTCGTCCCACGGGCTGACCACAACCCGCAGCGGCGAAGTCATCGTCACCAGCAAGAAGGAGCCCGGTTTTATGAAGGTAGGGAGCGGGGCCACAGGATGGCTGCGGGGCTGGGCCGAGGGGGTCACTGTCAGCAGGACCAGCCCTGGCCCCCAGTGCCCCCCACCCCTCACCACCCTGCTCCCCCCTGGCAGAAGGCCGAGTCGGAGGAGCTGGAAACCCAGAAGCCCCAGGTGAAGCTGAGAAGGACAGTGTCGGAGGTGGTCAGGCCAGCGTCCACCCCCCCCATCATCGCCTCTGCCATCAAAGACGACGACGACGAGGACCGCATCATTGCGGAGCTGGAGGTGAGCGCGGGAGGGGCTGCGGGATGCCCCAGCTTATCCGCATTGCAGGCGATGCCCACCCTGCCCTGTCCGCTCACACGTGGCTGTGCCCAGCTCCGGGCAGCTGTGGGGAACACCTTGGGATTGGGTCTGGGGAGTGACATCCCACACGTCGGCACAGCAGTGGGCTTCCCCCTCCTCACCTGTCTCCCAGCAGGAGCGCGGTGCCGTGGGACGGGCAGGATGGAGCGGTTGCACCCTGCCGGACCCCTCGCTGGGTCCAGGTGCTGCATGCCTGGTTCACCACCTCTCTTCAGCGCTTCTACCCCGTCTTGAGCTTTAAGCCAAACTCATTTGGTTTTTAATGCGACGCAGATTCAGCTGGAGGTTCGTTGGGGTTTGTGCACAGGGCGCTCTGCAGAGATCCCACCCAAGACGCCGTCCCCAGGCTCTGAGCTCCCCCAGGCTGGCAGTGCCCCACGTCCTTGCCCCGTTTGCCATGGCCGAGGTGCCCAAGTGGGTAACAGATGGCTTTTCCTTGACTGGTTTCCCCAGGAGGCAGGGCACCGGCGACGCTGCTGGCAGCAGAGGACGGGGCTGCCCCTGGCTGATGAGAACAGCCCATGTCTCGCTCGCTGCTGAGCCCCGGTGCTGGCGTGACCATAGCAAGCATCCTTGCAGGCATGGGCTGCATCGTTGTTCCCCACAAGCCTCCCTCCTCCAACCCGCCCGTGTTTGACTCCCCAGGTGTTTCAGAGAAGCTCTGCCTCCCCTTTCCTTCCCAAGCTCCGTTACGATCCGCTCACGGCTGCCGTCTCCCCTGGGCACGTAGACTCGTGGCCCAACGGAGCCTCCGTTGCAGCCGAAGGATGGAAGGTAACAGCTCGCTCTGAGCACCGATCCTGCCGACGGGCTGCACTTTAACCACCTCCTCTCCTGCTTCTTTTTAACTCACTTCTGCTTCTTTCTCTGATTTAACAAACTAATGGCTTCTCTCCACTCCCTCGCTCACCGCCACTGCGCGTGCGGCACTGACATGGCACAGGACTGAGCACTAACCCGTGCAACAGCTGCATGGGGCTGCTGCAGTTCCATCAGGGCCAGATCCTGCACCCACATGGATGGGAGGAAGGAAGGGGCAACCCCAGCACTGCACTGGGCAGGGCACGGAGGGGCCTCGCCACTCTCATAGTGCACTGGGTGCCTGAGGGGGGGTGTCACTGGAAGGGGCAGTGGGGGGTGATGCATGTCGTGCCCTGTGCAGGGACACCTCGTTCCCCGTGCATGAAATGGGTGGAAGGTGAAGGACTGGACCAGAAGCTTGAGGCTGCTGGGACTTGCTTTGGGCTTGGCCCCATCACCCCTCCTGGGTGTTGGGGTGCTGGGCGGGCACAGCCCAGCTCCCTCCCAGCCGTCCTGCCCTCCATCCTGCCCTGGGCTCTGGGAGTGGAGAGAGCAGGAGGGAAGGAAGGTGCCTGAAGAGTGGATGGGATGGAGCAGGGGATGCCAGGGGAGCAAGGGGGCAAAGAGCAGGATGGAGGGTGCAGGAAGCATCTAGTGAGGGGAGCTCTGCCACATCCAGGGTGGCTCAGCTGCTGGTGAGGGTCTGGGTACATTGCAGGGGTCCCGCTGGGACCCTCCCTTCTCCTGAAGACCCAGCACCGTGGCTGCCCCAGAGCAGCATCTCTTGTCCCTGCAGGGAAGGATCCCTGTCCCCAGAGGTCGGATGGGTCCAGCTCCAGACCCAGAGCTCTGTAGTCATCCCAGCACTTATGTCTCCTTCCCTCTCTGCTGTGGGTGCTACTCAGACCCCCAGGGCTGGGGCACGGGTGAGACACACCGAGCCAGGGCACATGTCCCTGCTGCCCATCCTGTGCCAGCTGGCAGTGTGGCATAACCGCCATGCCACCCTGCTCTGCCGTGAGGGCAGGGGGCCAGGGACGGCTGCACGTGAAGCCCCTGCAGAGGTGGCAGCCCCCTTGGCCAGCACAGGGCTTGGGTGCCAGCAGCGTCCCCATGGCTGCAGCTGCAGGGGGGCAAATTTTCTGCCAGAGCATCTCTCCAGCTCACCTTCCCTCCCCTCCGTGGAGGGCATGGCCAGCTCTGGTTCCCTGGGCATTGCACAGCTCGTTGTCTTCCCCTGGGACAGGAACAGAGAGGTGGGGGATGAAGGACATATTTTCTAGGTGTCTTCTCGCTACTCAGGGCTTTTAAGGTCTGGTGCCCCTTGGCAGCTTGTTTGTGATGCCTCGTCCCCTGCCTTCAGCTCCGCTGGGAGCTGTGGTGTCCTGCGGGGCTGAGCAGGCTCTGCTCCTGCACCAGTGCCATGCCAGTTTGCACCAGCATGGGAGAAATCCGAGGCGGATGGTGGCAGTCAGGTTTCCAAAGGTGTTTGGGAGGTGCAGCAACACCAAATCATTTTTGCTAATAAGTCCAGGCAAGTTATTTCCAAAGTCTCCTAGACCCAGGTTGCCTTCAGCGCAGTAGAAAACCGGTCCCTGTCCGTGCTGCGGGTACCGATGGGACATCAGGGCTGGGCAGGAGGGAGCTGAGCATCCCCCTTCCTGGCTGAGCACCTCCCTGCAGCGCTACGATGCCCAGAGGCACCAGCAATGGGGGACCCCAGTAGTGTGTGCAGGCACATAGTGCCCCCCGGCAGCTCCTGCTCTCCCCTGGCTCTTAATCTGTCTGAATTCTCTACCTAGGAGCCGCCAGCCCTGGCAGCCCCGGGGAGCAGGGCTTTCTCCCTCCCGCAGATTGTGCTCACCGAGTGGGTGTCTGAACCGCCATCCCCCGAAGCTGAACCGGAGGTGTGGGTGGCAACTGGCTGCTCGGAGCACGGGGACCCCCTGAGCAGTGGAGCAGGAGGGGAGCGTGTACCCGAGGTGGGAAGGAAATGCCCTGTGTCTCCTGGCATCTCCGAAAAGTCCCCGTCCGCAGCGGGGTACCCTCCAGCCCCAGCCCCACACCCCCTGAGCAGCCCATCTCATGGCCATGCCCATGCAGCAGGAGAGACTCGGAGGTTCCCTCTAGTAGCCAGCAAGGTACCACCTATCTCAGGGCACAAACCGAGCCAGCCCGTGGCGGGAGGAGGAGGGGACACTCCTCCGAACGCTGCCAGCAGGCGAGAAGGTGGCAGCAAGACGTCTCACCGAGGTCCCTTGGCCGCACAGCCTCCTCGTCCCCGGGGGGAAGCCAGGGGTCCTGGATCTGGAGAGGCAGCGCTCCCCTCCACCGGTGGCAGAACGCCCAGTGCCGTCCCCCAGCTTCCCAATGATGGGGACCCCCAAGGAGGAACCAGGCGGAGCACGCAGGAGGCATCGCTCCCTCCTGGGCATTCTGCTGGGGCTTGCAGACAAGCCTGGAGGGAGGACAGCTCACCAGTGCCAAATCCCAGAGCTTTTCCAGGCAGGGATCCAGCCCCGCAGGGAAGCGGACAGTCCTGGGCTGAGCATCCCCAGGAGCAGGTTGCTGCTTTCTGGAGGCCAAACCACTGCGCAGCTCCTGCTGCCGGGGGAGGAGGTGGCACGGAGGACGCCGGGGTTGGAGGGAAGGCAGCGGAAGGGCTCTGCAAAGGGCAGGTGTCCCCTCGCCGCTCCATGGCTCCGTGCAGCAAGGAGATTTACGAAGGCACGTACCAAAGACTGGATAGCCTGGAAGAAACTATCCGTGAGCTGGAAATAACCATCAGCGAGATGAGCAGCCATCCCTTGGTTGAATTTGTATTCCCTAAAGAACTGCTAGGACAAGCGGGATCCAAGGATGCCGGCAAGGAGACCAAGGAAGGTCTGAGGGATCTCAGACACAGTCGCTGTGATGACGGGACTGCCCTGGACCTCAGTCAGGCCAAAGATGATGCTCGTGAGAGTCCATCTCCAAGCAAGACCAGGCCACCTCTGCTACCCAAGCCACAGCTCTCCCTCGACACTCCGCAGGTTTATTTTCTATTATCCCTCTTGCTGTGCTCTGCCCCGGACTCACTCTGATGTCTCTCTTCCTCCACCTCTACCTGCTCCCTCTCTGTGACTCTACCTCCAGGCATAGCCAAGGTGGAAAACAAATCTCCGTTTCTCCCTGTGGCTTGAAGGGGTTTGGGAAGCGCAGGCAAGCAGGAGCGAGACTGCAGGCAGCAGTCGGCAGCGGAAAGGCAGGTGGTGCCAAGGCAGCGCTGCCGTCTGCCCCTCGCCGGTGCTGGTGCCACCCAGTGCCATCCCTTGCTGTGCCCTAGCACCGAATTAGACCCCGGCTAAGCTGGTATCTTCTACCCTGGCAGGTTTGGGGGCTGAGCACGCTGCTGGTGATGAGCACAGGGCCAGTGATGAGCATCCCACGGGGCCGGCGAGGGCTGGGTGCGCTGGGTGACGAAGCAGCGTCCCTCGTTTTGCATAAGCACTTTTGTAATGAACTGTGGTTTGAGCGTGGCAGCTGTTTCTCCTAATTAAATCACAGCGCGGGCTCCCCGAAGCCATCCAAATTGGTTTCTGCCGGAATCTGTGGCAGCCGCTCGGCTGGCTGAATAGCTGGGAAAAGAGGGGAGAAAACGCCCCCAGCCGCTCCGACGTCAGCCTGCTCCTTTATTAACGCTCAGCACTGGGGAATAAATCTCCTTTTTCATTTGCAGCAATTATCTCAGCCCCGCTTCTCAGCACCGCCGCGGTGCTCTCGCTGGGTGAATGGGCCGACAAGTGGGTGTCGCTGCCATTTCTCCCGTTGCTGGCTCCCGCTGCACCGCTGGAGCCTGGCAAGCTAGGGCCAGGAGCTGCGGGATGGATTTGTGGCACGTGCACGGGTGCGCAGAAAGCAAAGCTCAGCTCGGGGTTCAGCAGGAGAGGCTGCGCAGCTCGGTCGGCGCTGAAAGCGGAGGCGAGAGAGGGCAGGTCTTGTGCCGCCTTTCAAGGATGCTGCGAGTTGGTTGCGAAGGCTGGGATCCAGTCCCTGCTTGTGCCAGGGATGCTGGGGCGCCGGGGAAGGTGCGGCGCAGGCAGGGGCTGGATTTCTGTGTGCTGTGGGGTACAGGAGTCCCCACGTCCCATCCATGTGCCCACCGAGGGTCACAGGGCAGGGCAGGCAGGACAGGCAGCACGGAGAGCCACGTAGCCATCGCTACAATAACCCGTTGGCCTTCTCTCGTCGGAGGTGCAATCTGGGCAGCAATTGCACATCTCTGGGGCAGCATCGGTGCTGCTGGGTTTTCTGCCTGCGGCAGCTGGTCCAGACTTGGTATGGGGCAGGCAGGAGGCAGCAGTGATGGCAGGGAGAGGATCCAGGGTGCCCCGGGCAGCGGTGGGACGCGTGCCGGGCGCCGCTTTAGGGACCCACGGTGCCAGGGGATGTGTGTACAGGTACCGCTTCCCTCGCTGCAGCTCTTGCAAGTCTTTGTATCTCCATCTCTACACAGCTAGTTAATAAAACCCTCTGTATTCCCACTGCCGCCGTTTCCACCTGGAGTTTGCTTCTGCCTGCCGTCGCCTCTTTTCCTTTCTCTTGGCCGTGCAGCCCTGCCCTGGTGGGGACGCTCTCCTCCTGCCCTTGGTCTCCTGGTGTTTGCCGTGTCTGCCCCAAACTCCCTCTTTGCCTTGCAGTGGTGGCACTCAGTAAGTCCTGGCTGGTTTCTGAGCTCGCCAAAGCATTGCCCGGTGACAGCTCCTTTGGCACACAGAGCCGGTGACCTCGTCCTTGCCTGGGTTTGCCACCATGGGCTGGTCCAGGCAGGGATGGCACGGTGGTGCCGCAGGGGCTCGGCACAGCTCCAGGCATCCGATGTGGGCTTTCATCTGCTGGTTTTAACCCCTTCCTCAAAATTCTCTGTCCTGACAGAGCGGTGGCGTTTCCATCCCAGCCATGAAGGTGGTGAACCCGGCATCCCGGCTGAAGCAGAGCCAGCAGCAGGGCAGTCCCGACAAAAGCAAGCACATAAAGCAGCGGATGGAGTACATGCGGATCCAGGGCCAGCAGCAGGTAGTCTATCGCTAGCACCGTCCCAGCCGGCTTTCCTGGCAGCAGAGCCAGCCAAAGGCTGCCCACAGCCCTGGCATCTCCCTCACTGCCTCCTACGGGGCCAGGGTGTGGGTGGTGGGCAGGGGAGACCCTACGGGTGCTGCTTTCAGGGGCTGGGCTTTCTCAGTGCCTTTCTTTGCTGAGCCTGGTGGGGCTGGGGGTGCAGGGACCCAGCTGTTGGGGTGCAGGAGGGGGGTCTTACCCCAGTCTGTGCCCAGCACGGTGGTTTCCACAGCTGGCTGCTGGGGATGGGGACATGACTTTGTGCTGAGAGTGGCAAACTCATCCCCAGTGTGGTGTGAGGCTGAAGCTGGAGGCATTTGTCCCCCAGCCCCGTCTGCCACTGCTGCCCTGAGGGACAGGGCTGAGCCCCAGCGTTGGTCCCCTCTCCCCCGAGGGACCCCCCCAGGCCTCCTTGCAGAACGTCTTGGCCGTGGGGATGAGCACTGCAGCGCCGTGTGCTTGGCACAGGGGCCCCAAGGGGCTTCACTTACCCGGGGCTGGGGCTACCCAACCCATCCCGGGAGGTTTTGGAGAGCCAGGACCCTCCATGCACCGCAGCACCGCATCTGCAGAAGCAGCTCGTTCCGGGAGGGGGGTGTCACAGGCAGGGTGATGCTACCGGGTCACCCAGCAGCATGGGGAGAGGGTAGGGGGGCCACAGCAGCTGGAAGAGGGGTGCGATGGGATGGGATGGGATGGGATGGGATGGGATGGGATGGGATGGGATGGGATGGGATGGGATGGGATGGGATGGGATGGGATGGGATGGGATGGTGTGTGTCCCCTGCCCCAGCCCAGCACCCACCCCTTTCCCATCCCCTGGGACCACTCCTGCCGCAGGCAGCGGGGCTCCCTTCCCTCTGTCCTTGCTGACAGCGTGGTGCTGGCCCTGGCTCTCCGGCTTGCTCAGGTCACGGGCAAAGTAACCACGGCCAGCCCGCTGCCCTCCACCCCCCCTCGCCTCTCCTCTCCCCCTCCCAGCCCTCCCCTGCCACCTCCTGCCCCCGCGGTGGGCAGCAGCACCATGAGCAGGTTCACCCCATTCCCTCCTCCCCGCTCCCTGCTCTGTGTGTCAATCCCCTTCCCTGCGCCTGGCGTTACCGAACCATCCAAAAAACCCTGATTTTGCTCATTCTGTTGGATCCATAAACCCTGTCAGATAAAATGAAGGTTTTTCCCACCTACCTGGAGTTGGGTTTGGAGGGGGGATTTCATGCAATTTAGGCAAATGGCGCATGAGCAAAACAGGCACCTTGCTCCCCCCTGGCTCCAGCAAGAGGGCTCAGCCCCCCCGCCCCCCCCCCCCCCCCCCCTCCTTGACTGCCCCACTGCCAGGTCGGAGCCACGCAGGTGCTCTTTGTCGTGACCACATCTGAGATGGTCCCAGGGTGGGCAAGATTTCCCCAGGCAAGGTCCATCCTTGAGGTCAGGGGTCTACCTGCCACCCCCTCCCCCAGCATACATGGGTGCACGTGGGTTTTCACACCCCCACAGACTCGGGGAGAGACAGGGGGGTTCCCTCTGCCCCCCATCCAGGGCTGTCCCATGGGCTGGGGAGCAGAGAAACACCGGCCAAAAGGGCTGTGACAGGAGCCCCGAGGGGCCAGGAAGCATCTCCTGACGCCAGGCACACCAGGGAGGCCACCAAGTCCCCTTCCCTGGAGGCCACACACCGGCACAACCCTGGCTGTCCAGCGTCACCATGCCCCTCGCCCCCACCGTGGGGCACAGCATTGGTCACCTGGCCCCTAGCACCCACCGGTGGCCTCACTGGAGTGGCCGGACCAAGAGTTTTCTGTGGCATTTTTGTCCTCGCTGCCCTCTTTATGCAGGATTTGGCCACCCCCCTGACCCCAGCAGTCCACCCACCTTCCAGCGGGGACAAGGCAGGGCTGGTGGAGCCCACTCCCCATTCCGGGAGGGTTTCTGAGCATCCTTCCTTCCCGGCGCCCTGGCTCCCTTTGGACCAGCTTTTGCATGAGGAGGGTTGGATCATGTCAGTGCTGGTGGTGATGACGCCAGCGCGGTGGGCGCAGGGGGCCGGGGTGGGCACTGTCACCTCTCGGAGGAGCCGGGGGTGCCGCGGGGCTGCCGAGGCTCTGCCCGGCTCAGCTGGACGGCACCTCGGCGGCAGCCCCGGCGCCGGGCACTGTGCCGCGTGGCGTGCACGCCCCGTCTAACGCTGCCCTTCTTGTCCCCCTCCCCACCTTTCTCCCCTCCCCCCTCCGCCCCCCCGCCTCCGTATCTGTCTGTCTGTCTACGTCTCCGTCTGTCTGTCCATCCGTCTCTCTCGTCGCTCTCCTCCTCCTCTCGGGGACATCCCCTTCCCATCCAGTAACGCGTGGGACCAGCTCATCTCCTGCTCTTTGTGGTGGACCTTTTCCAGCTGCTTGACCTCAGGCCTAACTCAATGCTGCTTCTGAACAAACTCCTGTTTGGTTCTTGGTTGTTTCCTTTTGGTTTTTTCTCCCCTTTTTTTTTTTCCTTCTTTCTTTTTCGCCTTTCTTTTCTCTTTTCTTTAAGAAACTGTTTGACTTCCCTCCCCTTTCTCCTCCTCCTCCTCCTCCTTGAATCTTGCTTTTCTTTCTAGGCCGCTAGACCATCTAAAGAGGCTAGTGAGACTTCCCCCACGGTCTCAGAAAAACCCGCATCTGGCAGAACATCCATCCCCGTATTGACTTCCTTTGGGGCAAGGAACTCCTCCATCTCATTCTGAGCATCCTTGCCAGCTCCACCCAGCCGCTCTCCTGCTCCTGGGGCCGGGCTTCTCTCTTCCTTGGGCTCCTCCTCCCCGGGACTTGTCTTCTTGAGGCACCTGAAGGGATCGCCACCCGTCCCTCTCTTTCTGTTTTTTCAATGTCTTGCTCCAATGTGGCCGACCTCGTGTCTCGCCTCCGCTCCACCACGGCCCGACTTGTGTCTCGCCTCCGCTCCGCCACGGCCCGACTTCTGTCTCCCATCTCGCTCCGCAATGGCCAACCAGCCACTTTCTGTTTCTCTCTCTCTCTCTCTCTCCCCCTCTCTCCTCCCTTTTCCTTGACTTTCTCCTTTTCGTTTCGTGGGTTGCTGTTGGTTTGGGTTTTCTCCCTCCCTCCCTCTCGCACCCTGCCATTTTCTGTTTATTTAAGAGCTCTCAGAGCTTCACTCCACCAGTTTCACCAGCTTCGAGCAAGGAAGACACGGGGCAGTGCCGGACCCCGCTGCCCGCACCGGCAGCACCCCTTCCACCACAGAAAGGTGGGAAACAGCGGCTGCTGAAGATGCCCCCGACACCCCAAGACCCGACCGCTCGCCCGCCGCTGAGCATCCCGGCA
Organism: Falco punctatus; assembly: GCF_963210335.1. NCBI lineage: Eukaryota > Metazoa > Chordata > Aves > Falconiformes > Falconidae > Falco > Falco punctatus. The sequence continues at coordinate 1,929,233 of NC_137599.1, read as the reverse complement.
GCCACGACACCCACCCGCCCGGAGGAGAGGATGCTCAGCGCTCCAGCCAGGTCCTGGCGGTGGGTGCTGGGCGGCACCGCGGCCGGGCTGCGTCCTTCACTGGCCGAGGGGTCGGTGCCGTGCCAAGGGGGTGTCCCACCAGCCCCCAGCCCCAGCTGTCCCCGGGGATGGGGTGCGATACGAAGGCTGGCGGGAGGGGGACCCGAGACCGGTGCCACGGGGTGTCCGGGCGTGCCAGAGGGGCTGAAGGCTGAGGGTGTAAAATGGGGAGGGGGTAGAGACGGGTTGAGTCGGGCTGCCCGTCGACCCGGGGTCGGAACGTAGCACTTTACATGGTCTCCGGGCGCGGTGGCTGGGGCAGAGGGATGCTGTGATGCTGGGGGGGTGTCCGACAGCACAGGGACACCCTGCCAGACCCCTGTCCCCTTCCCGAGTGCCACGCGCCCTTGGGGACAAGCAGGCAGGACAGATCCCCGGACCCCCCTGCTCTGGCAGAGGTGCCGGCTGGGGACCCCACGCCGCAGCCAGCGCCCCGTGGTCCATCCCTGGGGGAACAGCCCCCTCCAACCTGGGGGACCTGGGGGGGTGTCCCCAGGGTGCGGATGCCCACCCGAGCTGGGTGTGCGTGTGCGTGTGTGTGCGTGTGCGCTGCGGGCGCAGACCAGCCGCAGTGCAACACGAGATCGAATCACTCCTTTCGTTGGCTAGTTCGTCCTTGGGTTGTTGGTTTTTTTGTTTGTTTTTTTTTTCAAATTCTTTTTCTTCTTTGCCCCCCCCTCTCTTTTTTTTGTATATCAATGATTTTTGTACAGAAGAACGAGCCTTTTTTGAATAACAAAGAGGAAAAAAAAAAAAAACACAAAAAAAAAATAATAATCATGATGCAATTTCTTTGGATTGCAAAAAGCAACTCTTTACATTTAAGTGAAGTGTCTTAACATTTTATATTGTTTTAAAAAATATATTTACATATTATATATATATAATATACGTAATATAAATATATATAAAAATATTTAAAAAGAAAAGAAAAGAAATAAATCTCTTCACGTCTGGTATATTAGGGGGTGGATTTTCTTCCCTGGTTAGACTATAGGTCCTTGTGATTTTGAGAGGGTCGGTTCCCTGCGGCTTGTTAGCCCTCGTGCTGAGCTCGCATCATCCGTCCAGCACCTTCCTTATCCCATCCCCATCCCCCGCCGGAGCAGGGGGTGGAAGGGGCCGGGTGCCCCCCGGGGCCACTGACACCCATGGGTGACGGCCCCGGGGTCGGGATAGCACCCACCTCCCGGCAGCAATAGCAGTCACTTGATGCGTTTTATTTAATTTTTAATTATTTTTTCTTGGTACCAAAGTGAAACACTGTAGCAAAGCCGCAGCTTCTTATGGCCCCGGGAGGGGGGGGGGGGACACACGACCCTCTCTCTCCCAGCCTTACCCCCCCCTCCCAACCCCCCACCCCCTCTCCATCCCGGTGCTCCCACGGGGCTGGACATGGCACCCTCTGTCCTGCCAGCACCCATGGGGGGGAACCTGCAGACAGCCCCCCCCCCGACCTTGCTGTCCCGGGGGTGTGAGGGGGACAGGTGCCACCGGACCCCTGGGGACATGCGGGTGCAAAGGGGTCAGGGGGGCTGTAGTTAGTGCAGCCCCATCCCCGTAGCACCCATGGGTGTGCTGGGACACCCATCCCGCTGGGAGCAAGCTCGGGGTGTGGGGGGGTCCATGCTATTGCCCCGGGAGCCCCCTCCCAGGCATCACTGCTGGTGGGTGCCATGCTGCGGGCCCCCCCCCACCTCCAGACCACTGGGTGATGGGGTGCATGGTGCTGGGCGGAGGGGTGCTCGGCGCTGGGGGAGGGGGTGCACGGTGCTAGCTTGCACCCATTGCTCCCCACCCCCACCCCCCCGCCCTGCTGCCCATCAGGCTGGTTTCTCTGTGAGCGTGTGTCTCTGCGTGCGTGTGCGTCCGTCCTTTCATGGCATCGTGCAAACGTCCGTGAGCACCGACCCTGGTGCCTTCGCTGAAGCAAGAGGACAAAAAAAAAAAAAAATATTTAAAAACAAACAAACAAACAAAAACTTGATTCTGGTTTAAACCAGGAAAAAAAATAATCAAATAAATAAAATAAAAAAAAAGGACAAAAAAAAGGAAAATGTTGCAAAAACGATCCCAAAAAAAAAGCGCTGCCTGCATCGTGCATGTGTCGGAGGCGCCCGCTGCATGCGCACCCCGCTTTACTCGTCTGGATGTTGTTTAAAAAAGGCTAAGACTTTTAAAAGGAAAAAAAAAATAGAAAAAAAAAAGAAAACAAAAATTCCTAATACTCTTTAGAGGCTGTTTTGGGGTTTCTACGACGTTGTGTGTCTCTTAGCATGAATTTTCTTGTGAACTGTTTTAAAAGAAAAAAATAATTAAAAAAAAAAAAAAAAAGGCCTTGCACAGGGCGGAGGCGGGGGCTGGGGGGGGGGGCTGGCCCCCCGCCGCCCCCACCCTGTGCCCATCGCTGTCCCTGTGTCGCTGTGGGTGCCATGGGTAGTTCTGTGCGCAACGTGACCATTGTAACTTGCAAACTCTGATGACAAAGGGTTGCTTTTTATTTTTTCTTTTCCCTTTATTACTTTTCTTTTCTATCAGAGTGTCTGGCTTTAATAAAATTACTTTTTTTTTTTTCTCTCTGGCACTTTTTTCCCCCCAGGTTTGGTCTCTTGTTGTGTCGCTGTGCTGGTGATGGGGTGGGACATCCCTGGTCCCAAGACCACCCCGGTGCCACATCCCCTGGGGAGGGTTATGGGTGCAGGGGGGGCAGCTCCTTCCCCCCAGGCTCATGGAAAAGCCAGGATAAATCCTGCCCCAGGTGCTGCTGGTGCTCCAGGACCTGCAGCACAGGGAAACGGGGATCCGTGTACTGACACCCCCCCCCCCCCCGAGCAGGGGAAGCAATAACAGCAGCAAACCACCTCCTTGAATAACCAGTTTATTTCCAATATATAGACCAGGACTGGAAGGGGCAAAGCAGGGGGGGCTTGTTGGATTTTTTATTTTTTTTAATTTTTTTTTTCAGTTTTGCATATACCGGCTCCACGGCCGACTCGTACAACACGCCGGGGGGGGCACATGCAGGAGGGTTTAAAAATTCAACACTGGTTCAGCACATCCCCTGCTCGGGGCTGGCCTTTCAGCTGAGCAAAAGTTCTTAAAAAATCCTTATAAATCCTTTGGAATATGTTACACAGTCAGAGACGATATTTACAAAAAAAAAAAAAACAAAAAAACAAAAAAAAAACCCCAACAACAAAAAAAAACAACTTTACAGCAAATATTTGCATAATGGATGAGAACGACACGGAGAAGAAACAGTGACGTGACTTGACAACCCCCCCCCAACCCCGCAGTGGCTGCCCAAGCCTGTGGCACCTGTGTGCCAGCAGGGTGAGGCTGGGGGTCCCCACATCCCCCCCGCCACGTCCCCTCCGGTGGCTGCACCGCGTCCCCTTCCTAAAGTGCTTCTGGGATGGAGGGGTAGGAAGGGGAGCGGGGCTGGGGAGGGGGCTGCACCGTGCCGTGCTGTGCCATACCATGCCATGCCGTGCCACACGCCAGCTCCCCAGCCGCTGCCCGATGGTGGCTGCAGCTCGTGGGGGTGTGGGGGACAGCGGTGTCCCCCCACCGCAGGGTGCCCCTTTACGCCAGCATCGCTTGGGTGCAAACACCCACCCCGTGGGGACCCCGTCCATCGTGCCAACGGCCAGGCCAGCTGGCACAGAGCCCGGCACGCGCGGCACAGAGCACGGCCACGCCAGGGCAACAGCACCGAGGTCCCCGAGGTCCCCAAGGTCCCCAGCACAGGGAACATCCCCGGCGAGGGCAGCCGCAGCACCCAGGGAAGCGCCCGCACTTCGCACGGCTGCGGCTGGGCCCACCACCACCCTGGGGGGGGGACAGTCCCCATGACCCCCCCCCTCAACCGTCCTGGCACTGCCCGTGGGCCAGGGTACCGTGGGATGGGGCCAGGCTGCAGCATGGGACCACCGTGGGACCCTACTGGTCCCCAGAGCAAGGAGGACAGGGTGGCCTTGTCCCCCCGCTGCGGCGTAGGGGGGGCCACAGGGACTTGTTAAATAACAGCAGCTTGTCCAGAGCACAATTAAATACAAGAACGAAGGCGAGTCCTTAAATTAAACACTGGCTGGGGAGGGGGGAGCCGCGGCGAGCGCATCCTGGGAGGTCAGAGACACTGGGGGAAGCGCAGGGGGGCTGGGGGGCCGGGGCTGCCCGGGGGGGTCTTGGTGCCCGGCCCCGTGCCAGGCTGTGCCGTGGTGGGTGCCGGTGGCCGGGCTTTGGTGGACTCCAGGCTGCTGAGCCCCGAGTCCTTGTCACGGCAGGGTCCCGGGGCCACCTCCAGCCCCCGCGGCTCCTTCCACTCGTTGAAGTTGAGGTCCTTGAGGCCCCCCGGCACCACCACCGTGTGCCGGCGCCAGCTGCTCTTCTTGCGGCGGGTTTCGGGGGAGTGGGCTCGGCGCAGGTGGACCCCCATGTCGTCAGCAGAGACCCGCAGGTGCTGCCGGAGCTGCTCCCGCAGCGAGGGGCGCCCAGGGGGGCCCCAGCCCGGCTTCTCCCCGGTGGGTGCCGGGGTCTCGCTGGCCGGCCGCGGCCGCCCCAGCTTCCTCCGGGCCAGCGTGTCGCACTGGATCAGGCGGTGGGAGTTGAACGAGGGGCGGCCGAGGGGGGCCTTATCCCCATCCCCTGTCCCCCCATCCACCTGCCCCGGCCGAGGACCCTCCCGGCTCTCCATGTCCGTCTCCATGTGGCTGAGCTCGCTGCGCTCGTCGTCCGCCTCCTCCCCGCGGCTCCCGGCCACCGACTGCACCTCGGAGCAGAGGCTGCGGTCCATGGTGGACAGCGTGGAGTAGCCCGACACGATGGAGCGGGCGTCCGGCGCCAGCTCAGCCCCAGCACCCCCAGGCTCCAGGGAGCTCTCCCGCTCCATCCTAGCTGGGCTGGGGTCTGCCGCCTTGGTGCCGGTGCCGCGGGGGGCTTTGCTGGGTCCTGGCAGGGCAGCCACGGTCCCCTCATCCTCCTGCTCCCGGCCCGGGGTGTCCCTGCGCTCTGCATCGTCATCGGTGCTGCTCCCGACACCCTCGGCCTCTCTCCTCTTCTTCCTCTTGCGGGCAGCGGCCGACACAAAGGGGATGGCGAGGAGCTCCCGGTGCGGCGGTGCCTTTCGCGACGGCCACGTGCCCTGGGAATACGGTGACACCGGGGTCAGGGATGGCGGTGCCGGGGTTCGGGCCAGGCACTGTGCCCCAGCCATCGCATCCCACCCCGCCAGCCCCCAGCCCAGGACCCTCTTACCTTTGGTTTGGCGGAGCCGCTGCGGGTTGAGCCTGTAAAGCAGAATGGAGAGGAGGGGGTTAGCCAGGTCATGGGGGTGGGTGTGTGCTGGGGAGGGGGGTCGGTGGGTAGAGCTGGGGGATGCTGCTCCGTTCCCCCAAACCAGGAGAGGAACAGAGCGGGGCAATCAGAGCGGCTGGCCCCTGGCAGGGATGCCAACACCGAGCAGGTTGGTGTGCCGGCAGCTGCAGGAGGGGCTGGGAGGCTTTGGGGGGTGGGGGGTGGGGGGTCCGGTGGTGCACAGGGGTCCCTGGCACTGCTCGCTGGCTGCAGAGCCCCAAGGTGAGGAGCGGGGATAAGGGGGAGGAGGGGCACAGGCACACACAAGTGGGAAACACAGTCAGGACCCCACTGGCAGGACCCCAACCCTCCCACGGCCACAGGGCACAGAGGGGACTGGGGCTGGGCACTGGGCACGGCACTGCCACCGCCACCACCACGGCACTGGGACAGGGCATGGGGATCCGGCTTGATACCACATCCAGCCTGGGAGTGGGGGCTGGGCCGGGCTGGGCCAGAGGGGCTGTGCCAGGCCATGGGGCTGCCCTGGCTCCACGGGGGGGGGTTAGGGGGCAAGTGGGGACACAGGGGTGACAGGCAGCGCTGGCTCCGCTGCCCAGGTGTGAAGGACAAAGACAAGACAACAGGCACCCTCTCCCGCCCCGCACGCCCCGGGATGGGGTTAGCAGCCACTGACGACGAGAGAGAGGGGGAGGCACAAAGGGGGTGCTGACCCCCCCTGGGGCACGGGGACCACCATACCCCGGCGTCAGAGCGCGCCGGTACCGGGACACCCCGCACCCATCCCTGCCAAAGGATGCCAACTGCAGCCCCAGTGCCACCGCAGGCACCGGGCAACGATGTGGGCAAACCAGGGTTCAAGGATCTGGGGCTCCCCAGGGGCTCGGCAGCCCCTCCTCAGGCTGGGAACCCTGGGGACAGTGGCCAAGCAGGACAGGGTCCCCTTCCCTCCCGCCACCCCCTTGCTCCCGCTCTCTCGTGGTCACCCCGAGGAGTTAGTGCGTGAGCAATGCACCCAGCATCAACACTGTACCCGCTCTAGCTCTCGAGGAGGTCCGCTGGAGGAGGAAGAGGAGGAGGAGGAGGAGGAAGAGGACAGCACAGAGAAGTTCAAGGAAAGAACGTAAGAAATCAGTCGAACATCAAAGTCTCCCGGTCTCTGAGTTGGCAGCGTGGGCTGGGGCGGGGGAGCGGGCGCGGGCAGAGGTCCCACGGGCTGCCAGTGTGCCGCAGCCGGCTGGGTTTGCAGAGGGATGAGGAGCAGCCACCGGAGAGAAGGGTGACGGGAAAGGGTGGGGAGGGGGCTACACTGGTACCCCCAGAGGGGGTGTCCCCGCTTTCTAGCGAGGAGGGTGCCGGGATGTCCCGCTCCAGCACGCAGGGGTTTGCCGTGGCCGCGGCGAGCCAGGCTCGTGCCCGCGGCGGTGCAGGCACGGGGGGATGGAGCGTCGCCCCGGGGTGCCCCGGTGCCACGACCGGAGGGACCGTTGCCGCCGACACTGCTCCTCACCTGTGGCATCACCGGGCGCCGCGGTCCTGCCAATGTTGGGGAGCAGGTACTCGATGTTGGGCACGGACTGCGCCTCCTTCTCATCCACGGGGGTCTGCAAGGGGCGGGGGCACGGTGGTCAGGTGGCTGTCGACAGCACCCCTGCTCCCAGCCAGAGGGGTCTGCACCCCCCCTGTCCCACAGTGTGTCCCCCACGGGGACAGGACTCACCTTCTCGCCCTTGTCCTCCTTGTCACTGAAGAACCAGTCCGACTGCGGGGGAGATGGCAGAGGGGTTAGGGACCGGCAAGGAGTGGTGGGAGCTCGGTGTGGCCGGATCAGCCCCTTCCCCCAGCCACGCCGCTGCCCACCCACCCACCGATGCCGCTTACGTGCTGGATGAGGGTCTCCACGATTTTGTAGCGGTCAGGCATGTGCGTCACCATGTCGGTCATGTTGTCCTCGGACGTCCGCACCAGTGTGGGGCCGAACACCAGCGCCAGGTTTCGGGGCTCCATCTGCAACCGGAGCCGGGGTCAGTGCCTGCCTGTGGCCACCCCTCACCATCCACCGCTCCATCGGGCACCATCTCCCTTCCCACCCCGCCATCAGCTGCAGCTCAGCCCAAGCTGGGGGGCTCGAGGTGGGCCGGGGGTCCCGGAGAGCCTGCCTGGCACTGGGACGGTGCCCGGGGCTGGGTGCCCAGGGTGGGTGGACGGTACCTTGTTCTTCTCCGAGTGGTCAGCGATGGTCTTCAGGTGACCCACCAGGAATTTGAGTGTCTCGTAGTAGTGACCTGGCAGGTCCCGGATCTGTGGGGAGGCACTGGGTCACCTCTTTGCTTACCCTCCCCACCTTTCCCACCTGCACAGCCCCCAGGGTGGGGGTCCAGGGCTGTGCCCCCCACCCCACCCCATCTCCCTACCAGCTTCCGCAGCGTCCTCATCCTCTCGCTGGCATCCTCTATCCGGTTGGCCTCGATAAAGTCGTTGTACTTATCTGAAAGCGAGACACGGGCGGGGGGGCGGGGATCAGAGCTGGCGGAGGGGAGAGGAACCCCCCAGGGCCAGGGACCCCCGGCTGGACCAGCTGGAGATGCTGGGGACAGGGCTGGGTGCTGGTGGGCCCCCACTGGGATGGGGCACAGATGGGCAAAGGAGGGACAAGGAGGGGTCGCAGGGTCTGGGGACCTGTCCCCAACATGGAGGGGGGGGAGGATGGGCTCTGGGGCTGCCAGGCAGCCGGGTACCACCCATCAACACGCGGCCATTGGCAGAGGGTCACTCTGGGGGCTCTGGGGGCTCCGCTGGCCGGGGTGCAGCGACTCACCGTCAGTGAAGAGGGGCTCGGGCAGCTTTCGGAAGAAGGATTTCAGCAGGCTGCTAATGACGTTCAGATCCTGCCAGCGCTGCGGGGGAAAGAAGGGGCTGCTCAGAGGGACCACGCCAGGCAAGGCAGGAGCCAGCAGGAGAATGTCCCCAAGCCGGGGGAGCCCCAGGCCACCAGCACCAGGGGGGACACCAGCCAGCACCACCACGACTGGGAGGATGGCAGGACAACTTTCCCCAGTCTGCGTCTGGCAGGGAAAGCCCTGTGCCACTGCAGCACCGTGGCGAGATGTGAGGGGACAAATGTGTCCCCAAGGTGCCACCGACACTGCTGCCACCGACCACTAGGCGGCCCTGCCACCCCAGGGACGGTCACGGCGATGGAGACAGGGATGGTGATGGAGACGGGGATGGTGATGGAGACAGGGATGGTGATGGAGATGGGGATGGTGATGGAGATGGGGATGGTGATGGAGACAGGGATGGTGATGGAGACAGGGATGACCACGTTGGAGACAAGGATGATGTTGGAGACAGGGATGGAGACAGAGCCATGGACCAGGACAACAGCCCCAAGAGCATCCCGGAGGTGTAGGGATAGGGACGGGGACAAGGACATGAAGCCTGCCCTGCCCTCACCTCATCCTGCAGGTTGATCTCCGTGGCTCCCTTGTTGAGCTGCTCCTGCAGGCTGGACACCACGGCGTTGTTCCCGGGCACGCGGTAGATGCCCATGTACTCCAGCCCTCGGTCCTCCACCACCTTGCAGCAAGCTTCGACGATCAACGGGACATTCTGCAGGGACAGGGAGGAGGTGACGGAGGTGCCAGGGCTGCACAGGGTCCCCGAGGGCTGGCACTGCCGGTGCGGCCGTACCTTATTGTCCGGGGCAGGCTGGCAGTCCTCCAGCCTCACGCCAAAAGCCCGGGGGGCAGATTTCTTGTTCTTCTTCATGATGTTGATGCCCCATGGGGCTTTTTGGGAGCTGCTCTCATCTGGGGAGAAAAACCCACAAGATCACTTGCTAACGAGCCGGGATAAATGGGAAGAGCATCCCTGCTGCCCTGTGGGGACGAGCACGATGGCAGCCCTGGGGCGAGGCACCCCCTCCTTGCAAAGCCCCCAGGGGTGTTTGCCCTGCAGGGGTGCCCCCCACCGCAGGGGTAGGACCTACCTTTTGTGACGGCTGCATCCTGCCTGGGGGACCGGGGTGCGCTGGTTCCCGTCTGCTTCAGGAACTCGGCTCGGATCCCCAGCCCACGAGGGCCCTTGGGTGAGGAATCGGGCTTGGTGCCCGCGGGGCTGCGGGGAGAGCGGGGGGCTCAGGCGGGGCACCAGCCCGGCGCAAAACCTCCCGGCAAACCTCTTCCAGGCTGCCTGAATCCTACGGGAACCCCTGGGGAGCACTGAGCCGCTTTAAGCCTTTGCTTGGTACCAGTTTGGCCAAACCGGACCCTGCTGGCACCCTGAGTGATGCCGGGTGCCGCCGGCACCTCCGGCACTGCCCCATCAAGGGAGGCACCGGCTTGGCTCCATCACCGTGAAACTGAGATGACTAAAGCACGCGGGGTCTCAGCGCCCACCGCCCCGGGGTCCGTACCTCACTTTCCGGTAGTCGTTTAACTTCTTGTTGATAAGCGCCTGGCTGGCAAAACCGGGGTCCTGGGGAGGCAGAGAGAAGAGGGGAAGGGAGAGCTTGAGCAGCGCGTCCGCCGGAGGCCCCGGGCGAGTCCACGCTCTGCCGGGCACCACGTAGGGCCAGGCAGGACCAGGCAAGGGCAGGATCGGGTCCCCACTGCCCCGAAACGGCTGGTGCCCGCCAGTGCTCGCCGCCCCGTTGGGGTCTCCGGTGCTCCGTGCTGCGGTGCGGGGCGGCACGCGGGGTCCGAGCCGGACACAGAGGCTCAGGGACAGGCGCATCCCTCCGTGGCACACACACACCTCGATCTGCCCACACCGGGCGCACCCGCTGCACCACACAGTGTCCAAAGACACGCATCCATCCCTGCGGGATGCTGCCCACAGGGTCCTGCCTGGCAGCACCGCGGCCCCGGCAGGTACCCGGATGGCTCCACATGTTCTGACCTGGCAGTACCTTCCCTGTGCTGGCACTGCCAGCCCCACCGAGCCCCCTGCACCCTGCAGAGCGGGGCTGTGCCACAGAGAACCAGAGACCACTCCGAGCTCAACGCACCCTCCAGGGACGGAGCCTGCCACAACCCTGGCACGATCACCGCAACCACACTGAGGCCATCCCGGCACCACCGGGAGACGGCACGCAGCCAGCCCAGCATCGGCACATCCAGCCCCACGGACGATCCTCTGCTGGAGCCCGCAGCCCCACGGAGCAGCTCTCCCCATCTCAGACCCGACCGACCCATTGCACAGACCACGGCTGCCCAGCGCGGGCTCAGCCCCGACCCAGCGCCAGCCCCGGCAGCCGGCAGCACCGCACGGGCACCGTGCCCAGCGCCGGCAGGGAGCTCCCTACCAGATCTCTCTCCACAAAAGGAACCACAACACGCCACGGCAAGAGCCACGACACACCACGGCAGAGCCACGCGTGCTCCTCTCCCACTACACGACCAAATGCTGCCGGCGGATCCGGCACCGACCCTGCCTGGACGCGCTGCTGCGGCGCACGGGGAGCCACACCATCTCCACCAAGCATCCCGGCGCACCCTGCCCTGGCCGAGGCCAGCGGAGCCGCGCTCTTCTTGGACACCGCGGTGCCCACAAGCCCCCATGCACCCCTGGGAGCACGGCACGGGCCGGGCGAGCCCCACAGCAGCCGGCCGCGCAGGGGCTGGCCGTGGCCTGGGGAAGCAGCACAAGGCAAAGAGCCGGAGAGAGCCGAGGCGGTTAGTGCCGGGAGAGCCAGAGGCAGCCAGGAGCCCCATGTGGCTCTCACCTCGCCCTCAGCCTTGCTGTTCTCCCTGATGACTTTGATCCAGGCCAGCATGTCTTCCCGATCCTCTGCCTGAAAGAGATATTCACAGAAGTCAGCGGTCGTCAGGCGGAAGACGTGCTTCCTCTTGGTCTCGCTGTAGGAGATGTCCACCAGGCACGCTTGGATGCTGATCGGCGGCTCCTCCTCACCTGGGGCCGGGGCGCAGGTCACCGCCTCCCGCCTGTCCTTGCACAGGTACAGCGAGTGAGTGCGCAGCACGGCGAAGACGCGCTTCCACTGCCGGATGCCTCCACCGACCTTCTGCGGGGAGAAGGGATGGCGCACGGACCTCAGGGATGCTCGCGGCGGGGAGTCTCCCCTGCATCGCCGGCTGGGCGCGGGGAGGGGGGGCACCCGCCTACCTTCCCCTTTTTGGTGAGGATCTGCTTGCAGTGGAGCCAGCCCTCCTTCCTCACGGCACTGAACGGGACGTCCGAGAGGTCGGAGGTTGAGTGTCTTTTGGAGCGGGCGTCTTCGGACGTGCCAAGGCTGTCCAGAGACTGCGGGAGGACCGGCGGGCACTGTTGGGGTGATGCCATCGGCACCCCCTGCTCCACCAGGCAGAGCAGCCCCGGGCTACCCTCCTATAGAGATGCCCAGGCAGGGGGCACCCCCGGGACCCCCAACCCTCACCCCCACACTGCACTCACCCCATCGGTGAAGAAGCTCCTCAGCATGCGGAGGCTGGGGACCCGGCTGGGCATCCTCCTGGGGGGAGAGCAGCCCCCGTGAGTGGGACGCTGGGGAGGCGATGGGAGCCAGACGGCGACAGCACTGGGAAGGGGCGGGGGGGGTCCAGCCCTACCTTAGGATCTTCCCCTCATCCCGAAATGCATTCAGACCATCGTCGCAGGACTTGGAGCGCTCGGTGGTGATGGCCAGGAGGTAGGACGAGCGACGGCCGGCCTTGATGCTGCCTGCGAGGGGGCGAAGGGCGAAGCACATGCTGCTCAGCCCACTGGGCTTGAGGCACAGCTCCAGGGTGGGGGGCTGCTCCTCCCCATCCTTCTGCCCACTGTGGCCCCCAGGACCATTCTCCCCCCTCCCCAGCACTTACTGCAGTCCTGGGAGTAGTGCCGGCTCAGGGCAAAGGCAAAGGTGGGTGAGGAGGGGCTGGTGGCGACGGCAGGCGCGGAGTTCATGGCACTGGAGACCACCGAGGAGGCGGGGACGTGCTTAGCCTTCAGGTCAATGCTGGGGCTGGTGGGTTCATCTGCGAGATGGGTGGGCAGTTACAGGAGGGGTTGGGGCAGGACGGGGCTGGGGATGTCCCTGCTGGAACCCCCCCAGCACTTCTGGCAGCTGGTGGGTTTGTTGGTGGGGGGACATGCTCGCACCCCCAGCAAAGCCAGGGGCCACCAGTGCACCCGGACCCTCGTGCAGAGCAACCCTGTGGCTCCCCCATCCCCATCCCCTCCCCTCCCTCCCCATCTGGCCCCAGGGTCCCTTCCTGGGAGCAGGCACGGGGCAGCCTGCGGTGCGGGAGGGGACAGAGCTGGCAGCTCCCCCCAGACCCATCTGGGTCCCCAGGGGCAGACGTGGCTGGGCGGGGAGGTCCCAAGGGAGACAGGGAGAGGGTCATCCCGGACACATCCCCGTCCCCACTGCGGAGCAGGGCAGGAGCTTGCAGGGCTCCAGTTCACACCCAGCTGTGCCCAGTAAGAGGCACCAGGGGCTGGGCAGGGGGTGCAAGACAGCAGAAGGATGAGGCTACTCGAGCCCGAACCCTGGCACCCCATCGCCAGCGCCTGTGGCCCTGCTCGGGGACAGCGTGCCCAGAAGGATGTGGGACACTGTGGGGTGCTGGGCACGGCAGGGTGCTGGGCACTGCCGGGTGCTGCTGGCGCACATCCACGGATGGATGCTCTGGAATTGTGCAATTCACCCTGTCCCCCACATGTGCCCACCCTGGCACGGGACTTGCTAACCCCCTGTCCCGGGGGCAGCCACCCCCCGCCGACTCACCGATGAAGGGGATCGATGCCAGCGAGTCCTCAGGGGCTGCCAAGGGAGCCACACGCCGGCCTGGCCGCTCGCCTGCCAGCCTCTCCCCTTTGCCGCTGGCCGATGGGGGGTCGCAAATGTCCGTCTCCTTCACCCCCTCGGGGAAGACAAAGTTCATCTGCCGCAGCGGGGGTGGCATCTTGCGGCCCGTGGGTGGCTTCTGCCGCAAAACCACCTCTTCCCTCCGCTCCTCTGGCTGCTCGGGCACCCGGCTGCTCTCTGGCCGCTGCTCCCTGGGCACGGTGGGGACCGGCGGGGGGCCGGTGGGTGGTGGGACGGCAGGGACCACGCTCTCTGGCAGTGGGGCGGCCGACCGCTGCGAGATGCTGAAGGTGGGCAGCCCACCGAAGGCTGGGTCACGGAAGGAGAGGGCGTGCAGCAGCCCGGTGCGGCGCTGGAAGGACGGGCTGTAGCTCCGGTAGCCGATGTAGCCCGAATCATCCGCGCTCTGCAGGTTGGGCTGCGACGGGTGCTTCTGCACCGGTGCTGGCTCCCGGGAGGAGGAGGAGGAGGAGGAGGAAGGCGCAAAGGAGGCATGCGGGATGGGTTGCCCGACGGCAGCGACGGTGGCCCGGCAGACCCTCTCAGGTGGCCACGCGGAGCGGTCAAGGTGGGGCGAGAGCAAGGCGCTGGGCTCCAGCGCCTCCATGGAGCGCCCGTAGCGCCCCAGGTAGTGATCGGAGCGGGCGCGGGGCGCCCAGCCCTCGCGGGAGGGCTGCAGCAGGGTGTCATGCGATGCGCTGTGGGGCCAGCCCCGGGGGGCCGCCGCCGAGACCCCCAGCCGGTCCTGGGACACGCTGCGGTAGCGGGGCGGCATGGCGTGCCGCCGCTCCTCCGAGGCGCTCCGCCGCGGCTCCTGGCTGCAAAACCAGCGGGACAGAGCCTGCTGGCACTCCTGCCGGCCTGGCACCCGCTGGCTGCCCGTCACCTCCCGGGGGGAGCGCCCAGCCCCCACCAGCCCCCCAACGCCCTCCTTGAAGCCACAGTGAGTCCGGTGCTCCGGGAGGTGCCTGGGGACTCCGTAGCAGGAGGCGGTGGCGGGGGGCATCCCATAGCGGTCAGGCAGAGACGATGCGACGTTGCTGGGGCAGCTGGTGCAGGAGAAGGAGCCGGGGTGCCCGTGGGGTGCGGTGGGGCGCGGTGGGGGACCCCCAGGCTGCGGCTCGTGAGGGCGGTGCGCAGGGCTGCCGCCCACCTCGCTCCGGGTGCTGGCAAGCGTGGCGGTGCCAAGCGGGGACGAGGGGCCCGCAGCAGCGGGGCGGTGGGCACGAGTGTCCGGCGGCTGGCCCGGGGGGGGCTCTGCACCCCGCGCCTGGAAGGGGTACGTCTTCCGTGGGTAGCAGATAGGAGGGGGCTCAGGGATGCTCTGCGCCCCACCGGAGTACGGCTCATTGCCCTTCAGGTAGGCATCCTGCGAATATGCCTGTGGGGGGACGGGGATGGGGGGGGTCAGCATGGGGGGGCCAGGGCTGCAACCCCCCGTTGCCACCGCAGAGACGCTTCCCGCTCCTCCCAACCCACGAGCAAACCTCCCTGCCAGGGCGAGCTGGGCAGGGCTGGCTGCAGCCCCCCCGGGTCCCACTTTCCTCTGCCCCCCCCCTCCCCAGCACTGAGCAACTGGGCACCAGCACCAGCCCCTCTGCTCTCCCCAGTGCCGCGCAGCGCCCGGCCGCCCTCCCCTCCTTCCCGAAATGCCCCGGCACAGCTGGCCGCACCGCTCTCCCTTCTCACTTTTCACAGGCACCTCCGACTCCACGCCCGGGGGATCCTCAGAGCCCGGGGCAGGTACAGACATGAGACACCCCACCCTTGCCAGGGCTGTAAGACCCCCCAGCCCCATGGCAGCGGGTCCCCCAGGCTGGGGCCAAGCAGCGGTGCCAGCTTATAGCCAAGCCTGGGGTAGGTGCCGGCAGCTCCAGCAGCGGCACCACCGGGAGAGCCCTGGAAGGCAGCTGGGACCGGGGAAGCACCAGGCAAAGCCCCACGGACACCCCTTGGCTTGGGCCACCCTGCCGGGGCCATCGCTGCCCCCAGACCCCAGTCCACCAACAGCAGAGCCACCTGGGGTGCTCCAAGGACAAGCCAGACCCTGAGAGCCAGAGCAACTCGCCCTCCAGCTACGCCCAAGGATGCCCCCCCAAAAAAAACAACCAGGGGCCACGTTCCCCATCCTTCCTGACCTGGACCCCCTGGTACCTCCATTTATGCTCCTCCAGGGATGCTGGTGGGGGTCCCCAGCAAGATAAGGGCACTCGGCCACCCCTACCCAAGGCACAGGAGGAGCAGGGGCAGGAACAGACTGGCCCCTCAGGTCTGGCAGGGCAGGAATGCTGGCACAGCCCGGGGGAGCCTTGGTGGGGAACCCAAGTCCTGGAATCAGCCTGGACCCTCGCACCCGCCTGGCAAACTCACCAGCTGGAGGATGTCCTCGTCCTTGGGCATGATGGAGAGCTCCAGCACATCGTCGCTGTGGGGAGAGGGAACAGAAGGGTCAGGCTGGCCACGGTCGGTCCCCACCTGCCCCCAGCGAGGCCAATGTCACCCTCTGCCAGATCCCCCCCGAGGAGATGAACGTCCCCATCCCCACATGATGGTCCCAGCACACTGCTGCCTGTCCCTGGTCTCCTGCAGCATCGCTGCCTGCGAGTGCCCGAGTGGCTCGCAGCTCCTGCAAACCCCAGTGACACCCAGGGGGACAGCACCCGCTGCAACGTGTCCCCTCCACGTCACCTCCCCAGCTCTACTGTCCCTGTGCTCCTTCCAGCCCCAGGAAGGGAACTCACCTGTTCTGGATCAGCGCGATGACCTGCGAGTAGGTTTTCCCGATGATGCTCTCCCCGTTCACCTTGACCAGGCGGTCTCCTGCAGAGCAGGGGGAGAAGACAAGTGTCACCGCACGCGAGGCGGGAGGTGGTGGCACTTGGCTGTCCCCACGGTCGCTCACAGCTGGGTTTGAGCTTAGCCAGGGCTTTTGCCAGGGGCAGAGCCAGGTCCTGTGTGTCGCAAAGCCAGCCCGACCCATGGGGACCCCAATGCTGCTCTGAGCATCCCAGGCCAGGGACAGGAGAGCAGAGTCCTCACAGAGCCAGGGAGCAGAGGGAAGGGGGAGAAAAAAGAAGGAATGCAAGAAAAAGAGCAAAATAAGTCCCTGGCAGAGCATCACGTGCGTCCCATGAGCGGTCTGGAGCCATCTCCAGCTCCGAGACCCCACCAGCCCAGCCGCCCCAGTGCCCCCACTCACCAGTGCGCAGCCCAGCCTGGTGTGCCGGCCCGTCCTCCCGCACGTTCTTCACAAAGATGGTGTCCATGGGCTCCAGGCGGCTCCGGGGGGGACCTGCTCCCCAGGGACAGGGTGTCAGGGAGCCACTGGCACAGCCTGACCCGTCCCACAGCAAGAAGCGTGCCTGGCCCCTTGCGGTGACCCCCTCGTGGGGACCCTCTCGCCACCCCAAGCCCAGGCGCGGCAGCCCAGCCTGCACCTGCAGAGCACACATCCTGCCCGGGGCAAAGCCCTGCTCTCAGGGCAGCCCCCCGGCCCCCAGCTCCCCCAGCCGTGGCCACGCTCTTTGCAAGAGCAAAAGCCATCGGGTGCCGCAAGAAATCAGAGGGCAAGGGGGGCCGGGGGGGTGGCAGAGGGATGGTGCCAGCACGGGATGCTGAATGCCCCCCAGGACCACCCGGAGTGAGGGCAGTGTCCCCCCAGCCCCGCTGGGCTCTGGGTGGCAGGTCTGGCCACCGCTGCCTGGGGAGCACAGCCCCGGCGCCGTGTCACCCTGCCAGCGTGCCGATCCGTTCTGACACCTTCACATTCACTCACGTCACCAGCCTCCGGGAGGACAGCAGGGCCATGTCCCTGTCCCCAAAGACCCCGTGCTCAGCCGAGCCACCCGCCGCGGGGGGCCAGCGCTGGCCATGCCACAGCCCCTCCAGCGATGGGGCAGACTCCCCCCTTGGGTGTGAGGTCCAGCAAACCTGCCAAGGGCTTTGGGGACAAGAAGCCCACCTGCTGTGCCAAGTGCCACCGCGCTGCCACCGAAGCACCACGCCAGCCGATATCAGGGCTGCGGTGCCAGCCAGCGGAGACGGCAGGCTGTGTCCCCCAGCCACAACACCCACAGTGACCTGTGACAGCCGCGAGTCCCCCAGACTCCTGTGCCCACCGACCCCAGGGGGGTCCCCATGGGTCCCCCACGGCGGCACAGCACCAGTGCTCACCTGCTCGGTTCCCGTTCTCCTCCTCCTGCCAAAAGAAGAGAAAAACATTTATTTGGGCAGCCGTGGCAGGGGACCGGGAGCGGACCGGAGGGGTGCCAGCCCCATGAAGCCCCTTGTGGGACCTGCGTGTCCCTCTGTCCTCCGCCGCCCCCGGCTAAAATTACCTCCTGACACCGGATCTGGCTGTGCCACCCTTGCAGCCTGGTGGGCAGGGAGAGACACCCACCGCAGCCCCCCCGGTCCCCAGCTGCTGGGGAAAGCGGCTGCTTTTGGGGCAGGGGAGCGGGAAGGTGCCCAGCCGCCCCTGTGGTGGCATCTCACCCTTCTCCTGGGTCACCAAGCCCGGCCAGGAAGAGCCTGAGCCTCCACAGGGGGGTCCCAGGGGAGGGACGGAGGGGTCTGCTGGCACCCAGGCAGCACCCAGGCAGCGGGTCCCAGCGGCAGGGACCCCTGGGAAGGGGACAGCTTTGCGCAGGCGTCCTCGGAGGGGCACCAGCCGCCAGCGGGGCTATATTTAGCCCTGCAATTATTCGGCGGCGGGGAGCATGTCCCTGGGAGCGGGGCCACCTCTGCAGCCTCCTGCTGCACGGGGCAGGCTGGCAGGGCTGTGGTGCGCATCACAGGGGGGGTGGCGGAGGGGTCCCAGCACCCCCTTCCCAGCCCTGGGCAGGGGACAGCCCTGGGAGCCACACGGATCTGTCTCTTGGGGTGGGAACTGCAGGGACCCCCCTGCAGAGCCCAGGGGGGTGCCCAAGCCAAGGCAGGGCACAGGGTGCTGGCACCCACATGGGGCTGCACCCACACTGCCGAGCCCGCAGCGCCGCCACCCCGGGTGGCTCTGCCCCATGCCCGTGTCCCAGGCAGGGACCCAGGCACCGGGAAGGGGATTCCTCACTTGGCGAGTGCCAGATGCTGCCGTCTCCGTGCTCGGCTCCAGCCAGCGCAGGGCAGCGGGGACACAGCCCTGACGTCCCCAGGGCAAGCAGGTCCCCCTAGGGTACTGGGAAGGGACCAGTCTCCATCCTGGTGTGACAGGGGGACATTCCCAGTGAGGAGGATGAGGGGGCTGGTGGCATCTCTTCACAGCGCCCATCACACGGTGGGAAGGAAAAGCCACATCCCGTGGCGTCGGCACACGGCCAGCACCGTTGCCTGTGCACCGAGTGGCCGCCACGGTGCCACGGCAGGAGCGTGGGGCCACCGAGGGCCCCTAAAGGCACAGAGTCACCCCGTCCCTGCCCCTCCTCGCCCTGCGGCACCCCGGAGCCCTTCCCGGCCCTCGGGCCAACCCAGCGGCCGCGCTCCCAGGGCTGAGGCCAAGGCTGGGTGCGGCGGTGCCAAAGCCCGGCACGGTGAAAGCAGCTCTGCCGTCACCCTCCCTTGCTGAGTCAACCCCACCGAAACTCAGCCCCCGGACCTGGCTGCCCGCCGGCACCCGCGGGTGCTGAGCCAGCCGCACCGCACCCTGCCCCGCCGGCCCGGGAGTGCCGGCTTCGCTCCGGTGAGTGCCGGGAGCTATTCCCAGCCTCTTTCCATCAGCATCTCCACCTCCCGGCGCTGATCTGGCTCCTTCCCACGCAGCCCCGTGTGCTCCCGCCCTGGCGGGGCTCAGCCCTGGTGCCCAGCATCGCAGGGCAGGATCGGTCCCTTGTTCTTGGAGGATGAGGCTCAGCCCTGGTGCCCAGCATCGCAGGGCAGGATCGGTCCCTTGTTCTTGGAGGATGAGCTTCAGCCCTGGTGCCCAGCATCGCAGGGCAGGATCGGTTCCTTGTTCTTGGAGGATGAGGCTCAGCCCTGGTGCCCAGCATCGCAGGGCAGGATCGGTCCCTTGTTCTTGGAGGATGCCATAGGAGGACAGTGGAGACATGGAAGCGAGTGGGTTCGGAGCAGCTTCAGACCATCCCCAGATGAAAGCTCCTTTGCAGAGTTAAGTCAGACGGGTCAGGTCCGTGTTCCCAGTGTGGGCAGGGAAGTGCAGGCAGGAAGGATCTGGGGAAGCAGAATCAGGAGCCTGGGAAAAGTGCCGTGACACTGAGCGGGGACTCCAGCAAGTTGCTTCTCTCCACCCTGTGACTCACTTCCCACCGCAGTTCCCAGCCTGCTGGGGAGGAGGCAGCCAACGCTGGAGCCGTGGGGCACCAGGAGCCGCGGGGCAGCCAACGCCAGCCCGTGGGGCAGCTGGGGCCATGGGCAGCTGTGAAGCTCCAGGGGTGATGGGAGCACCCAGGTCTGCCCACTGCGGAGCCGGGAATGGGCTGCGATGGACCACGCGCCTCACAGACACTTCTCCCTTCATCTGCACAAAGCTGCCGCTACAGAAAATGGGGCGAGAGGGGGATTTCAAAGCCTGGGGGCTTGGAGCTGGCATAGCAGGAGCTGGCTCGTCGCCTTGGGTGCAGGGGGCACGGTCCGTGCTGGAATCTGCTGGGTTTTGCATCCTGGAGGGGAAAGGTGCTACCTGGACCGGGGCTTCCGGACAGCTCAGTGGGTGCTGGAGGCGATGGCCAACACGGGGTTGTTTCCCCCCCAAAAGGCAGCACCTGGGCAGGGTCCAGGCTGCTGCTGAGCCAAGATGTGATCGCAGCCACTGCATCCCGGGGCAGATCCAGCCCAAAGCCTCCCGCCACCAGCCAGGACACTGGGAGCCAAAAATGTGCTGCGCTAGAGGCGGTGAGCACCGGCGGGGCTGGGCATGTGCCCCTGGCTGGGTGAGGATCTGCCGGGAGGGGATGAGCTGATGCTGGTCAGAGAAGGAGGAGGACGGTTGCGATGAAGGGCTCAAACAGCATCCTCTGAAAGACCCTCTCCCAGGCTCAGCTTCCCGGTGGCTCTGTGCGGTTCGCTTCAGCTCAAGCAATATCCCACTGTGCCAAGCCTCTCCCAGGTCTCGGGGTTATGCAGTGCCTTTTCCTTTTCCTGCCATTCCCGGGGATGCTGGAGCCCTCGTTCGGTGCTGAGGGATTCTCCCCGTTGCCACAGACAGCCATGTCCCCACCAAAAGGCTCTGGGACATCTCTGAAGGTGCTTCTGGCCCGCTGCTGGCCCGCTGCTGGCTCAGGGCACGTCTCCCAGCAGCTCTCTGGGGTCCTCCATCGCTGGGCCACCCGTGGGTGGGGGCAGACCCAAGTACCCAACAAAACAGGTGATGGACGGTCCGCTCCCTGGATCCCCCCTGCTCATCCCCATCATCCTGCATCCAACCACAGCACCTCGGTGTCCCACTGCAGCAGCCCCGGGGGTCCCCATGCGCCCCCCTCCCCCAGGGTCCCAGCTGTACCTTGGCGGTGGAGTGCACGGCTGACTCCGGGGGGTAGACGATAAAGTGACGGAGGGTGAAACCAAACCCCCCCTGCGAGCTCTTCCGCAGCACCACCGTCTTCGGGCCCACCCAGGGGAAGGGCCCCTCTGGGGGCACGTTGGCATTCGGGGACGCCCCATCTCTCCGGCCTGGTGTCGGCTGTGGGGGATGAGAAGGATGTCAGTTCTGGGAGGGCAGGGGGTGCAGGCAGGCAGCCCCCCCCCCCCCCCGCCTGCCCATCCGAAGCCCCATGCTGGGGGATGAGATCTGCCCAAAAACCTACTCCACTCCTAGGAATCCCCCTCTGGACCCTACGGCAACAAATTCCAGTCCCCCTAGACCACCCCACCAGCATCCCCCAAGACTCCTTGCATGGGACCTTGTGGGAGAAGATGCAGGGAAAGGAAATTAAAAAAAAAGGGGGGGGTAAGGGGTGGGAATGAGCTGTGCCTGGAGGTCTGGATGGGACCCAGGAGGCAGTGTGGCAGGAGGAGATGGGGGGGACCGGGGAGTCAGGGACAAAAGGTCCCCTTCCGATGACGCTGCGGTAATAACCTCGGGCAAGCCGGAAAGAGCCGCCCGGGAGGTGGCTGGATGAGTGATGCTTCCCGAGACAGGGCAGGGACCTGGCACCACACTGGGCTCTGGCAAGGGACACTGCCCGGAGCGGCCGATGGGACCAAGAGGGACACGGCTCCATCCCGCAGCCCCCAGTGCTGGTGTCGGGAGGGGAAACGGGGCCGTGGCAGAGCCCGAGCGGCCGCTGGCATCTCGCCTGGCACAGGGAGCGTGGGGAAGCTGCAGGAATCCTGACACCTTGGCTGAGTTCGGGAGGGTTTAGCACAGCCCCGGCGAGGGATGTCGCTGCTTGGCTGTGGCTGCACATCTGGCTGCACATCTGCCAGCCCTGCTGAGGCAGGAGCAGCCCTGTGGCCCAAGCCCCATGCCCCAGCAGCACCGAGCTCTGCCAAAAACAAAAAAATGGCAACCTGGGAGCTGGTAGGGACAGGCAGGGCAGTGGCAGCGGGCAGGAGGGGATCTGCTGGGATCCTGCCCCAGCAGCTGGAGTCAGCCCATCCTGGGGCGAGGGTGTTAAAAATTCAGGCACTGTCTGGATGGAAGCGATGGATGGGGAGCGGGGAGGGCAGAGGGACGCACAAAGGGATGAGGCACAAAAAGCCTTTGTCTGCGCCTGTGCTGAGTGGGCCTTTTCGCTGCCGGTGGGGAAATCTGATGGCAGCTCAGGGGGGCCAGGCTGCACCCCCTGCGCCTGCACGTCCCGCATGGTGCCCGGCTGCAGGTGGGGCTGGGGGTCCCATCCGCCTGGGAGCAGGGTCCTCGCGGTGAGGGCATGGCTCTGGCACTGCAGCCCACGAGGCATCGCGTTGGCACAGCACCTGCAGAACCACTCCATCACCGCACAGCACCTGCAGACCCACTCCACGACCACCAGAGCAAACCAGAGTGGGGATACAAGGACTTTGGGCGCTCACAGACACTATAGATAACCCCCCCAAAAAAAAACAGAGCTGCAATGCTCCCAACACCGGAACCAGAAAACCCCACTACCAGCACCATACGGGGGGGCAAAGCTCCCCACAAAGCCCTCCCTGCACCATGCACGCCCCAGAACCAGATGGCAACGGGCACCCCACGCTCCCACGGGGACCCCCATCCCTTCGCCCTGGGGCCATGAGCATCCCGACGCCGGCGCCTGTCCCCATCTGCGCCCTCCATTGTGTCTGGATTATTTTTAAGCTGACAGCTGAATGCGCCCTGCTGATTTTAACCGGCACAGACAAGCCTCGGAGAGGGGTAAGATCGGTGGAAACACCACCAGCAGCACCGACACGCAGGGATGGGGACGTGTCCCTGTGTCACAGGCGTGCCGGAGCCGTGGCCACGGCTCCGGCACGCCTGTGACACAGGGACACGTCCCCAGGTGTGGCGTGACCATTGCAAGTGGTCCCCAAGCCTGAATCCAGCCTTCCATCCCAGCAAAAGGAGATTCCAAGCAGCCCCCCCAGGGCTGCATTCCATCTCCATCCCAAGGTCCCGTAACGCACGGCGGAGGAGGGATCGTTTGGGCACGTTCCCATCCTGCAGGGACCCAGCACCCTGACCCCGCTGCCAAGGACATGCGTTCGCCTTGCCCTGGTTAAGTGTCCTTTGGGGTTTTTACAGCCTCAACGTGGTGTCCCTCCCCCTCCGGATCCTGGCACACCCCCCCCCCCCCCCCCTTGTCCCGCTACAGAGACACTGCAAAGGGCTGGGCAGAGCAAACCATCCCGGACCACCGTGCCTCAGTTTCCCTCTTCACCCAACCCTGGCTCGGAGTGTTTTGGGCTGCAAAGCCCCCAGCTGCGGGCTCGGACATCCCCCACGCTGGCTGATGGCCCCACAGATGCTCCAGCTCCTGACAGCAGGGTCAGCACCCGATTTGTCACCTCAGCCATTTGTCCCCAGCGCCTGTCCCCGCTCCCCACAGGGGGCCAGTTACCTCCCAGCTTTTTGGCTTTATTTTAACCTCAGCCTGGCCGTTCCTGTGCTCCCACCAGCCCAGCTCCCCCAAGCCCCCATCCCACCAGGGCTGCGGGCAAAGAGGATGGGGGGAGCCCCTTGCTCCCTGCAAGGTGTCACCGGGTCCCTGTACCCCACTGTCACCGAGCCACCTCACTACCCCTTGGCGACATGATGGGACGGGTAGCTCCCACTAGTGTCCCCCTCCCTGGGGGGAGGATCCGTCCCCCCTCCCGGACACGGTGAGCAAAACACCCCGGCACAGCCCTGTCCTTGCTGGCGGCTGCCAGCCCTGCCTTTGCAACCACCAGCAGGAGCCCGGACCCCCACCCCCAGACCACGACCCCAGCACAGGAGGGGACAAGGACGCACCCCAGGAGCTGTGACAGCCCCAGACCACAGCCCCCCTGCACCGGGGGAGTCTCCATCCCTCGCCCTCCCCTGCAAAGCCCCCCCCCCCCAAACAAGGCACAACACCCAGTGGCCCCTGCATGCGGTTCTCACCCGGCAGCACTTGTCGGTGCGGGGGGGCACACGGCCGGGCCGGGGGGCTGGGGGCTCCGGGGCAGCAGCGTGGCGGCGCAGGCTGCTCAGCCAGATGCAGCGGGGCTCGGGCGAGCTGCAGTCCACCCCCACGGCACGCTCGAAGCGCCAGCCCTTGCCGGCTCGCTCCACGCTCCACAACCCCTTGCTCACCACCGCCACGGGGCTGGGGGCTGCAGGGGGCCGGGGGGGACCTCGCAGCACCCGCCGAGCCCCCCGCTCCCCTCTGCTCACGCTCTCCTCCACCATGCGGCCGCAATCCAGGCTTCGGCAGGTGGGGGCTCAGCCGGCGGCCATGGGCTCGGGGCCTCCTTCAGCCCCCCAGCTGGGCAGTGTGGCGGTGGGGGGCGGCGGCGGGGGGCGGCGGGGGGGTGGCTGCGCCGGCTCGCATGGCTGGGGGGACGTGCGGTGCTCCTGGCCCGGCGACGCCGCTGGCTCGCACCCCGCTGCCAGCACAGCCCCCCACCCAGCCGCCCGTGCGGGGCAGGGATGGGCGCAGGGTGGGATGGAGGGATGGAGGGATGGACGCAGGGGGGGATGGACGAGGGCGGGCTGCCACACGCCCCGGCGGGCTGGGGCTCAGCTGCTGGCAGGGATCAGTGTGCCCAGCCCACCGGCCCCCCCGCGCCGAGCCAGCCCCCCCGCCCGCAGTGTCACTTTGCCCAGACTTCCCCTTTTTTCTTTCTGTCTTTCTTTCTTTCTTTTTTTTTTTTTTAATCCACCCCCTTCTTCCTCCATCACCCCGGGCAGCATCCCACCCTCCCCGCTTCCTCCTCTCCCTCCTCCCGGCCCCTTCCTTCCTTCCTCCACTCACTCTCCACAGGGCACCGGGCGATGCCGGGGACAGGGAGGGGGACAGCCTGCGGGAGTGGCAAGTGTCCCCCCTGCTCGGCCAGGGAGCCACCGCCAGGCTCGGCAAGGGGGGAGCCAGTGGGGGCTCCGAGACACCCCTGGTCCCCTCTCCGTCCCTAGCACCCAGCAGAGTCCCTGCAGCAGAGACACGTATCCAGCCCCAGGCTCTGCTGATGCAAGCCCCCAGGGACCGACACAGCCCCCCAGGGACCAACGCAGCCCCCTGGGGACTGACACAGCCCCTCCGGGACCAACACAGCCCCCTGACCCCCCTGCTCAGTGCCTGTGACAAAGGGCAACGGCTCCAAGGACACTTCTCAACAGCAGCCAAACCAAAATCCCCCCCAGCCCCATCTCCCATTTCGGGGGATACCCAGGGCTGCAGGCACAGCAGGTCCCTGTAGTCCCCAAGACACAGAGCCACCACCCCCCACGGTTCAATCCTGCCTCCCCAGTGCTGAGCCCACAGGCTGGGATGGCAAACCGCCCTCGTCACTGGTGCCTGGGGACCCCCACTGCTCCAGGGGGAAAAATGCCCCTTCCCCAGCCCACCCTGCACCCCCTCCATGCCCCCCGAGCCGCTCTCCACCACCAAAACGTGAGAGGAATAAGGCAAAAAACAGCATCTTGGTGAGCCCAGCACCCACAGCCACCCAACCCAGGCAGGGTCTGTGGGTGGGCAGCGTCCCCCTGCCCTGGCTCCCCCCAACACTGCCCATCCCTGTCCCCACACGAAGGGGTCCCACGCCACATTCCTGCCGTGCTGGAGGCCGAGGAGAGGCACGTGCGGCCGCGCCGGGGAAATGCCGGGCATTACTGGGATTGCAGCCCGAAGCCTTGGGGCTGGCCGCCCCGCTGGCCCGCAGCCCCCTCCTCTCCTCTGCCCCCCTCCACCCCATCAGCAGGACCAGCCTGGCAGCACCGCGCCGTGCACCCACCTCCCGCAGCCACCAGCTGGGCTGGCAGCACCAGGGGACGGTCCCCGGGGTGCGATGCCACACGGGCCCCCTGCACGCTGCCGGTGCTCTGGTGTCCAGCATGTCCCCAGCGTCTACCCTGGCCAAGGTGCCATGGCTGTTTCCCAAAACAGCCCCAGCGCCTGCCCCGAGCCCCACTGCGGGGCTGGCTGCACTGGCTTGGTGGCAGCTGTGTCCCCAGGGACCCAGCTCACCCCACGACACCATCCCAGTGACACCACACCGGCAGCCAAGGGAGAAACTGGGACGGGGAAATGTGGGAGCCAAATCACTGCCATCGCCTTCCCACCCCCCAGGGCCACCCCGACGTCACCGGCTGCATGTGCTGGGGGGTCTCCCACGGGAGCCACCCCGGGGGCAGCCCCACGCCCCCGTCCCCAGCCTGGGGACAGGCAGCCGGCAGAGCTGCTGGCATGTCCCAGCAGGCAGAGCTGCCCGGCCAGGACAGCGGGACGGGGATGACACAGCTGTTGGTGCGAGCAGCACCCGGGGGGGGCTTCGCTTTCCAGCTGAAAGGGGGCAAAGAGCAGCCTGTCGCAGTGGGCTGGGGGTCCCGGGGCAGCTGGAGCGATGCCAGCCGCCCTGGGCACGGCGGGTCTGATCCTGCCATCTCCGCTCACGCCTTTCCCAGGCAGTGCTGAGCAAGCAGTCAGGGGGGCTGCTTGGGGAAGGGGTCCCCAGCCCCCGGGAGGAGGGTTTTAAAGGGAGGACGGGCCCCAGGATTGTTCCTGCAGCCCAAAGCGGGAAAGGTCAGGCGGCGTTCGCGGGGGCAGATTCCACCCCGAGGAATGCGAGCGCGCCTGGACGCCTTCCAAAATACTTGTGTTTTGCACAGGAGTGTCCTAAATACGCAGCCAAACAGGAGCAAGGGGGAAGGCAGCGCGCTCCCGGCGTGCACCGCCGCTGCCAGCGTGCCGGGGCAGGCGTGGGGACATGTGCCCACACCAGCGGTGGGCTGCAGGGCCCTCTGCCGGCATCGCCTCCCTGCCCCCCGCCAAACCGCCGGGGAAACTGAGGCACGGAACAGCCACGCCAACCCCAGCCCCCCTGCACAACCCCCGCCCAACACCCCAGGCAGCGCTGCCTGCACTGGGGGTCTCTATTCCGCACCCCCCTGCCCCACGGCTGCTGCTCGCAGCCTGGTGACACCCCCAGGATGGAGCCAGCGGTCCCAGCTGGGGGGTGACACCCCCGGGCCGTGCCCTGGCCCCACCAGCTGCGGCCGTGGGTCGCTGCCAGCGCGGCCAGCGCAACCCCTGGCACGCAGCGGGGTCACGTCATGCTGCGGGCAGGAACAGAGGACAGAGGGACAGGCAGCTGCCCGTCCTGCCGCCACCATGGCGTGCTGGGCTCGGCCCCACTGCCCTCCTCCGGCATCGCTTTCCATGCGGGAAGGAGGTTTCTCCAGCACGGAGCCAGCAGCGCTCAGGGCCAAGGGCTGGAGGGGGGGGCAAACACTAATCCCTCCTGAACGGCGAGCTGAGATTAGGGTCAGAAAAATGAGGTTTTAATAGGATTTTTGGGGAGGGGAAAGCCATGTTGAGACAATAACCCATTTCCAGCCCTTTACACGGCAAAGCTGTTGCTCGCTCCCACCTGCGGCAGGTCCCGGAAGGAAAGGGGGGGATGGGGGTCCCACCCGCTCCCCTTGGTCCCAGCCAGCCCAGGCAGCATCTGGGAGGGCAGCACCCCCAAAGGGAGCAGGGACCTACGCGCTCTTAGGAGCAGGGGGTGCCTGCAGCCCCCCCACACACACCAGGAACACGGGGATGCTCCAGCAGCGGGACCTGGCCTGGGGGACGTGGTGACAGAAGAAGGGGGGGCAGCCCCCAGGTGACCACGCCAGGAGCAGCCGGGCAGCCCGCCTGGCCGTGCCCCAGCCTGCGGGATTACGGCTCCGCAGGAGAAAGCATTTTAATTCTCTTTAACCCAACCCAGGGCTGAGGAGCTTTGCAGCTCAGCGGGGATTTGGGGACATGCTTGCTTGCTTGCACACAGCCAGGGCACACTCCCCGGTCCCCTGGGACACCCCTGCCCCAGCACGGCACGGCTGCGTCCCCCGGGGAGCGGGAGGAGGCAAACTGGGAGCCACTGGGAGCAGATGCGCACCCCACGCAGGAGAGAACTGGGAGCCACTGGGAGCAGATGCGCACCCCACGCAGGAGAGAACTGGGAGCCACTGGGAGCAGATGCGCACCCCACGCAGGAGAGAACTGGGAGCCACTGGGAGCAGATGCGCACCCCACGCAGGAGAGAACTGGGAGCCACTGGGAGCGGATGCGCACCCCACGCAGGAGAGAACTGGGAGCCACTGGGAGCGGATGCGCACCCCACGCAGGAGAGAACTGGGAGCCACTGGGAGCAGATGCGCACCCCACGCAGGAGAGAACTGGGAGCCACTGGGAGCGGATGCGCACCCCACGCAGGAGAGAACTGGGAGCCACTGGGAGCAGATGCGCACCCCACGCAGGAGAGAACTGGGAGCCACTGGGAGCAGATGCGCACCCCACGCAGGAGCAGCAGTGCTGGGAACAGGAGGCAGCAACACGGAACCACCACCACCCCCCGGCAGCCCCCGTGCCACATCCCAGCCTGGGCAGGGACTTACTGGGATGGATGCACTGTCTGGTCCGTAGGCCAGGTGGGAATCCCGGGGACGGCTTTTGGCTGTCAGGACGGGGGATGCCAGCTGGGTTTGCTCTGAGCATCCACAAAGATGCTCAAGTCTCCTCTTTTCCCACTGGTCTCACAACTACTCGGTGGTGCGCAGCACCCAAGCACCCACTGCACTCTGGAAAACCCCACGGACCCCCCAGGGACACCGGAGAGAGTCAGTGGGACCCACAGCTCGAGCAGAGGCGTGGGGTTCCCCGTCCTCACAGCCAGCGCTGGGGACGGCACAGGACGAGTCCCATGGGAGGTGCTGGGCTGGCAGCACCGAGCGGCTGGGTGGGCTCTGCCAGGGATGCTCCCAAATCCCACCCCATGCCAGAGCTACCTGCCCGGCTGGGGACCCCCACCTGAATCCTCATCATCCAAAGCAGCTGGGGTGGAGGTGACACTGTCCAGGTGACACCGAGCCAAGTGCCAAAGAGAAGCGGAGCAGTGAGGAGGCCAGAGGAGCCGCAAACTGGCTCTCTGACATTCCTCCTGCTCCGGTTTGGGTGTTAACACGGGGAAGGAAATCGCCTTGTTCCTTCCCAACACAAACTTTTATCTTGACAGCGACTCCTTCACAGCCCGGTCGTCAGCCCATGCTGGGTCCCTGCTGGGCTTCGTGTGTCCCCCCAGGCTGCATGGTGACCAAAGCCAGCTCCCTTCTGGCAGCCTTCACACTGGGGACGCCAGTCCCGCATCTGCAGGGCCGTGTCTCAAAGCGGCAGCTCCAGGGAGCTCCGGCTCACCCGGCCAAGGAGTCCCTGGTGCCACGTCGAGAGAAATTTGGGAATGTGGCCAGAGAGCCTCATCCCCTTTCCTGACCTCTCTTTGCGAGGCTGCCAGCCCTGGTGCCGCCGTGGCTCTCCGGCTGGTCCTCACCACTGCTGGCATCCCTGGCTGTGCTCCTGGGGCAGCATCGTCCCCGTTCACAGCCATGACAGCAGCCACGACGCCGGCTGATGCCACCGCATCGATGCAAGCACGTACACGTGGAGCTGCCCACGCTGCCGGCTCATGTGCCACCTCCACTCACCGCCCCACATCATGATGCTGGGGCAGGATACGGCCCTCCCGAACGCCCAGCACCATGCTCTACCTGCGAAAGCCACCACAGCACCTCCAGCCCCAGAGCGGGGGCACCCACAGGGCGCAGACCCGCAGTGCCGGGGATGTTCACAGCTTCCCAGGGCAGCTCTGCCAGCCGGAGGCAGATTTGGCAACACCACATCCCCCATTAACACAGCAGCTCCCTACGGCACCATCGGTGCCACTGTCCCTGCGGTGTCTTCCCTCAGGGCAGCCCCCAGCCACCCCCTCCGTGCCCCCAACCCCAGGTCCTCCCCACCCCCAGCCCACAGGGCTCGTCCTTAACACGGGGCAAGTGGTGCTGAGGCAGGGACAAGGGCTGGCGACATGCACAGGAGCTCAGTGGGGACATGGCCAGTGGTCCCCATGCTGGACACCGAGCCAGCCCAACACCGAGGAGGAGTTTTATCTCCCATCCCACAAGGATGTGGGATGGAGAGGGCTCACCGCCGGTGCTGCCTTCATCCCCAGCTCCTCCTCCTCATTCTCTGCCCCGTCCTAAAAACGGTGTTATCGGCAGCAAGCCCTAGAAAAGTAACAGGATTCCGTTTCCTGTTTTTCCCATGGAAACCCTCAAATAGAAGCTGGCCTCATTATTGCAATTTTTTGGGTTTCTTTTTTTTCAGCAGGGCTAACAATGAGCCATTTCCTCCGGCGGCTCCGAGAGGCACCTTGCGCTCTGCTCCCGCTTCTCTACGGCGGAAAATCCTACCCGGGGAGGTCAGGGGAAGGCTGCCTGCTTCTTCCAGCCTCTGTCCCACTCAAGCCCGGGGGCCCGGGGTGGGGGCCACAGCCGTGCACCCCTTGCACACATGGGGGGAACCCCTCGCCCCTTCCAGGGGTGCTGCCTCAGCCTAGGGCCAGCCTGAGCGCAGGGGTGGGCGATGCTCGGATGAGGGGATGCACAGGAGAAGCACCGAATCCTGCATCCCTCGCTGGATGGGCGAAATAAAGAGCCGAGCAGGGTCCTGAACCTCCCTCCAGCCACAGCAAGGACAGGAGGCAGCTTTGGGGACACGGCTTTGGTGACAGCCATGCTCCTGCAGCACCTCCTGCCCCGCTGCAGCCCCAGCACCGACACCCGATGACATTTTCCTGAGATTAGGAGCAGCCTAACATTTTTCCACAGCCCACATGCATCCATAAGCCAAAGACCCAGCCCATCTCCTCTCCATCACCCCCCCCCACCAGGGACATCAGTGTCCCACCACTGGTGCCACACCAGTCACCGCCAGCCCCGGCGGGGACCACGTTTCACCCCGAAAGCGCTGGCACCACAGCCCGGCCCCCCGCCTCGCACGGCAGAAAAAGAGCCCACTATGTGCCACAATAGCGCGATTGTCCCCCAGAGCCACCGGGCTCCATCCCACCCGCCCCAGGGCTGCCCCACGCGCTCGGCCCCATCAAGGGACCCACTGTTGCCATCGGGGTGGCTGGTGGGTAGGGGGGGCACGGCAACCACGGGCACCCCCACGCCTGCACCCCGCGGGTCTGTGGGTTCTGCCCCGGGGGTGCCACTGACGGCGGGTGTTTGATGGCAGAGCCAGTCCTGCCCGGTGGATGGCAGGGCATGGGGGGGCCACAGAGCGCCGGCACCTGCCTGGCTGCCCATCGTAGGGGGATCCAGCACCGTCGGGCTGTGCCAGCGGCTGGGCTCGGGCATTATGGCAGGAACCTATTGCCTATCCCAGCCAGACACAGCTCACCGCAGCCCCGGCTGCCTCCTGCTGCAAGGGGGGCTGGTCTTGAGCAAGCAAAGCACTTGCAGGCACAGGCCCAGGGACCCCACCGGGTCCCATCCTGGCGTGAGAGCAGGATGGGTCCCCACGGTCACCAGCGTTTGGCCACTTCGCGACGATTCTCACCCCCCCTTTTCCCTGGAGAGGACCCAGCTCCAGCTTTGCTCTCCAGCTCCCATTTTCCCAGCATGGCTGCGGAGTGGGACCGACCCCCCCATCCCAGCATCCTCCCACCTCAGAAAACTCAACTTGCTCCAGGGGCTGGGGACCCCCCGGGCTGCGTACGGCGGAGACCAAACCCACCGGGCACGCGGCCGGTTCCCACCGAGGCGGCAGCACCAACCTGCTGGACCACGCCGCCGCGGGTCTTGCAACACACGCAGCCGCGTCGGCGGAGGTGTGCTCGCTGCGGCACGGCCCCAGAAGGCAATTAGGGAAGATTTAATGAAATCGTGGGGATAAGCAGCCGCGGAAAAGGAGTCAGCCACTTCAGGTGCTCTGAGCCAGTGCCGGAGATGTCTGGGCCACGGCCAGGAGGTCGGCGGCAGGTTTAAAGCAGCCACCCTGGTTTGCAACCTGGGGCGTCCCAAGCCGGGCCGGCTCCTGGAAAGCTGGACAGGTTTTGGGAGCAGGCAGCACGGCACAGCACGGCACAGCTCGCGCAGCCGGCCCCACCGCTCACGGCCTGGAGGCAGCCAGGTCGATATTTTCCAACTTGAGAGCTTAAAATAGGTCATCTATCTCCATTCCTTTTAAATCAGGTCTTGCTGCCTGCTGAAGACAAACTTGGTTTATTAATGGGACGGCACCGACTTGAAACCTAATCTTTTTTTTTCCCCCTTTAATGAGAATAAAAGGCCATCCCCAGGGCTCAGCAGCTTCCCAGCACAACACCCCATCCCTCCGTGCTTTCTCCCAACCAGTGGCTCTGCATGAACCGAGGAGAGGTCCCAGGCACCGGCTCCGAGCGCTCCCGGGAGCTGGTCACAGCACCCACACGCCGCGAGCCAGCCCCCATGCTCTGACCCCAAACCAAGAGCTGTCACCACGTGTCCCCTCTGCCAGACTTGCAATGTCAAACCCCTGCAGACCACAGTCCCCAAGCCCTAAAAACACCCAGCGGCGGTTCCTTGGCAGTCGATGCTGTAGATGACGGCGCCCGGGCAGCGCTGCCAGCCCTGGGGTGGGTTTAGGACACCACACATCACCCAGCAGTCCCCCCGCGGGGCGAGGCACCGGTGCCAGAGGTGCCGGCTGGGTGCAGCGCATGATGCACGTCAAGGTTAAAACCACAGCGGTGGCAAGGTTAGGGCCCTCCGCATGGCTGGGGACCCGTGGCTCCAAGAAGCCCAATGTGGCCAGCCAGACCCTGGCATGGCATCGCGCCGCGTGCCCCAACCCGGCGCCGGTGCCAGGTTTCGCGCTTGCAAGGCAGGATTGCGGCAGCAGCCCCGAGCACAGGCTTTTCCTGTCTTTCAAGTTCAGGGTTCAGAAAGAAAGAAAGAAAAAAAAAAAAGAAAAAAAGAAAAGAAAAAAAAAAGAAGGCATTAAGAAACTCAGTGTGCCGAGCAGTGCCAGTAAATAGGGATGGAGGCAGCAGCCACACGGGGACGAGGGCAGCAGCCGCCGGGCAAAGGCTTGGGGCTGGTGGGGGGCAGCCCCTGCCACGCAGCCCCGGGGGTGGCCGTCGGGCAGGATTTCTGCTTACGCAGCACAAAATCCTTGCTGGAGGATTGCAAAGCACTTTCCTCACTGCCATCCTTCCCAGATGCGCAGGGGGAGGCTGTGGCGGTTAAATAACTCCCCCCCCCCCCCAAGTCACCCAGTGCCCCCAGTCACACAGGGAGCCGGGGGCAAAGGTGGGCACTGAGCAAAGCCCCCACGCCCTGGCTGCTGCTGCCCCCCCGGAGGGCACGTTTCACCCCAAAATGCAGCCGATTTCAAGAGACTTGATTTGATCCCCCGCCCCCAAAAATCCGAACGCCAGCACCCGGCGGTACGGAGTAAGCAGGGAGGAATCTGAAGAGAAACCATGATTAATGCTCAGCCGCTGCAACGAGCAGCACTCCTCATATCTGAACCATTTCGCACACCCCAATTAATCCTTTGAGGATGGTTATTAGCCCCATCGCCGGGCTGAGGAAGCCGAGTTCAAATAACCAGGAACTGAGGAACAGAGGCCGAATTCAGCTCTGGGGTGAGGACGTGCAACCTCTGCTCAAATTAGCAAGCGTTGCGCCAGCCGGACACCGTGGCCTGCACCCCCGCCTGGGCACTACCCCGGTGCCCCCTCCACCACCAGCCCCCCCAGCACCATCCCCATCCCCACCCCACGCCTTCGCTGGGATCTGGCACAAAACGGGCAGGAAACGGGGTTTTAGCCGGCGGCTCGGCTGGCCTCCCTTGGCACCATGCTGCTCCCAGGGGAGACGGGAATGGCCCCAGTGCCCTCCAGTGCGGCGCTGCTGGGTGATACTGGTGGCCACGGCATGGGAGGAACACGGGCAGCGTGGCTCAGCGGTGCTGCAAATACCTGTGCGGCCAGGGGGGCTGCTCCGAGCTGGGGGAGCAGGATACGACCCGGAGGGGCTGGGGGGGTGTTGGGGGGGGGGGCTGCTGCCTGCCCAGTGCCAGAGCTGGCCGGGATGGAGCTGGCAAGGATGGAGCAGTCGGACCCACAAGGAGACAGCCCGGCTGGGGGTCTGGAGGAAACACGCGTGGGCACTTGTGGGTCTTGTCCCAGGGAAGGGGGAGCTCAGCCCCAGGGTCTCGCCTTCAGCCCCCTTGGCCGGATCCAGCCGCCTCAGCCCCACCGCCCTGCCATGCCGCCGTGCTGGTCAGGCACCGGGGACGAGCCACCGCGGCCAGCACTGCCCGTGGCACACAGCCCTGGGCGGGTGGCTGGAGCCCCCTGCCCCGCTGCCCCTGCCCCACCACCCAGCCCCAGGGCGCTGGCTCTGCCCCCACCCCATCCCCTGGGTGCCCGGGCATGGCCCAGCACCCAGCCCCGCACCCCCAGCCCCTACCCCCGCAGCCCACCGCCTCCCCAGTCCACCCAGTATCACCCAGTGCCGCTCACCGCGGGGGCGGGCGGCGGGATCCCGACCAGGCAGAAGGCGATCCCATTCATCGGGGCGCGGCGGCCGGCCTCGCTCGGTCCGGCCCGGCTCAGCGCGGCTCGGCTCGGCTGGGCTCAGCACGGCTCGGCTCGGCTGGGCTCAGCACGGCTCGGCCCGACCCGGCTCAGCACGGCCCGGGAAGACGCGGTCCCGTCCGGTCTGGCCCAGCCCGGCCCCGCACGGTCCGGTCCGGCAGGGCTCGGCTCGGCTCGGCTCGGTTCGGGCTGGGCCGGCCGCGGCCCCGGCCCCGGTTGCGGCTCCGCCTCCTCCGGGCGGCCGCGGCGGCGGGCGGGAGCGGGCGGGGCACGGCACGGCACGGCCCGCCCCGGCGGGAGGGACCGCGGCACCGAGCGGGGCGGGCCCGGCCCCGGGACAGCGCGGCAGGAACCGGCGCTGCGGGAGCGCCCGGACGGGGAGCAGGGCAGGCACAGCCGGGATGGGAGCGCGATGGGCAGGGGACAGCCGGGGACAGGGATGGGCGAGGGACACCCAGGGATCAGGACCAGGCAAGGGACATCCGGGATGGGCAAGGGACACCCAGGGACTGGGACGGGACACCCGGGGACCGGGAAAGGGACACCCAGGGATCAGGACCAGGCAAGGGACATCCGGGATGGGCAAGGGACGCCCAGGGACTGGGACGGGACACCCGGGAACAGGGCCGGGACACCCAGGGACCAGGACCGGGCAAGGGACACCCAGGGACTGGGATGGGACACCTGGGAACAGGGCCGGGCAAGGGACACCCAGGGACCGGGACTGGGCAAGGGGGGACACCCCGGGATGGGCAGGGGGGGACCCCCCGGGATCAGGACCAGGCAAGGGACACCAGGGATGGGCAAGGGACACCCAGGGACCAGGGTGGGACACCCAGGGACCGGGACCAGGCAAGGGACACTCAGGGATGGGAAGGGAACACCCAGGGACCGGGATGGGCAAGGGACACCCAGGGACCGGGATGGGACACCCAGGAACAGGGCTCGGACACCCAGGGACCGGGACCGGGCAAGGGACACCCAGGGATGGGCAGGGGACACCCAGGGATCAGGACCAAGCAAGGGACACCAGGGATGGGCAGAGGACACCCAGGGACCGGGACCGGGCAAGGGACACCCAGGGATGGGCAGGGGACACCCAGGGATCAGGACCAAGTAAGGGATGCCCAGGGACGGGCAGAGGACACCCGGGGACTGGGACCAGGCATGGGACACTCAGGGAGCGGGATGGGACACCCAGGGACCGGGATTAGTCAAGGGACACCCAGGGACCAAGAACAGGGACGGGTAGGGGAGTCCCAGGGATCAGGACCAGGCAAGGGACACCCAGGGATGGGCAGGGGACACCCAGGGAGCAGAACAGGGGACACCCAGGACAGGATAAGCTGGGACAGAGGGACAGGGACCAGGAAGAGGACAGAGCAGGGGGGGCAGAGGGATGGCAGGACAGCCGGACAGGGACCGGCAGGGCCAGGCCAAGGCCGGGCGATGTGGGAGGAGGACGGAAGGACACACGGACAGGAAACGCCAGGACAGGGGACAGGAGCGATGGGGACTGGCACCGGCAGGCACGGGGACGGAAACAGCCGGGTTGGGGCTGACAGAGGGACAAAGGCTGACACAGACCCACGGGGAAAGGAAACGGCAAAGACGGGAAACAGCAGGACAGACGGACAGAGTCTGGGACGGGGACAGACGGACAGAGTCTGGGACGGGGACAGACGGACAGGGCCTGGGACGGGGACAGCCGGACAGGGCCTGGCCCGCAGAAGAGCACCCTGAAGCAGTCATTAAGCAGCCGCCGAGTCAATTAACTCCCACACCTGAGTCTCGGGGTGCAAACGGCACCTCAAAAGGCGTTTCGGCGGCGGCGATGCTGCGGCGCGAGCCCTGAGTCACCCTGGACTTGGCCCCAAGACGCGTGGTGGGCACAGCCGGGACCCAGCGCCAGCCCTGGGGGGCAGCGGGCAGCGCCGGGGGGGGGGACGGAGCCGCACGTGATGGGAAAGCAGGAGGCGGCGCAGGAAAGCGGGGAGCAATGACAGCCACAGGGACATGGGGACGCGGGGACAGCCAGGTGCCAACAGTGCTGGACCCAAGTGGGGGCTGAACACAAGGGGGTTTGGGACAGGGCACAGAGGGACACTCAGGGATGGGCAGGGGACACCCAGGGATCAGGACCAAGCAAGGGACACCCAGGGGTGGCCAGGGGACACTCAGGGATCAGGACCAGGCATGGGACACTCAGGGACAGGGATGGGACACCCAGGGATCAGGACTAGGCAAGGGACACTCAGGGATGGGCAGGGACACCCAGGGACTGGGACCAGGCATGGGACACTCAGGGACAGGGATGGGACACCCAGGGATCAGGACCAGGCAAGGGACACTCAGAGATGGGCAAGGGACACCCAGGGGCTGGGATGGAACACCCGGGAAAACAGAGCCAGGCAAGGGACACCCAGGGACCAGGGTGGGACACCCAGGGACCAGGACCGGGCAAGGGACACTCAGGGATGGGAAGGGAACACCCAGGAACCGGGATGGGACACCCAGGGACTGGGATGGGCAAGGGACACCCAGGGACCAGGATGGGACACCCGGGAACAGGGCCGGGACACCCAGGGACCGGGACCGGGCAAGGGACACCCAGGGACTGGGACCAGGCATGGGACACTCCGGAACCAGGATGGGACATCCAGGGATCAGGACCAGGCAAGGGACACCCAGGGACCAGGATTAGGCAAGGGACACCCATGCCACATCATGGCACCCTGAGATGGCTCCTCCACTGATGGCATCACCATCCTCACCCCTGTCCCCACCATTCCCTTGGTGTCACCCCGTGCCACCCCAGGGATGCCAGCCCATGCCACCACAGTGATGCCAGCCCATGCCACCCCGTGCCACCACAGTGATGCCAGCCCATGCCACCACAGGGATGCCAGCCCATGCCACCCCGTGCCACCCCAGGGATGCCAGCCCATGCCACCCCGTGCCACCACAGTGATGCCAGCCCATGCCACCACAGGGATGCCAGCCCATGCCACCCCGTGCCACCCCAAGGATGCCAGCCCATGCCACCACAGTGATGCCAGCCCGTGCCACCCCGTGCCACCCCAGGGATGCCAGCCCATGCCACCACAGTGATGCCAGCCCATGCCACCCCGTGCCACCCCAGGGATGCCAGCCCGTGCCACCCCAGGGATGTCAGCCCATGCCACCACAGTGATGCCACCCCGTGCCACCCCAGGGATGCCACCCCGTGCCACCCCAGGGATGCCAGCCCGTGCCACCCCAGGGATGCCAGCCCATGTCACCCCGTGCCACCCCAGGGATGCCAGCCCATGCCACCACAGTGATGCCAGCCCATGCCACCCCAGGGATGCCAGCCCATGCCACCTCGTGCCACCCCAGTGATGCCACCCTATGCCACCGCAGTGATGCCAGCCCGTGCCGCACAGCGCGGACCCAGCCAGCAAGCGCAAGTTTTCCGTGACACAATTAAGAAAGTCTGTGTCAACAACGACTTCCTCTGGGCGCCTGGAGAAACCTCAGCGCCACCAGGAAAAATAAATGACCGAGCCGTCAGCCACTGCCACGGAAGCGCCAGGAACTCAGGGCTGGAGCGAAGCTGCAGGGCCTGATCCTGCTTACGGGCACGTCCCGCTGGGCTGGCAGCTCCCGCACAGCCGCTCGCTTCCCACACAGCCGCTGACACACAACCGCAGTCGGACGGTATAGTCTGCCATCCCAGGATGCTGAAACTGCCACCCTGGGGTACAGCATCCCACCGCCCTGGGGTACAGCATCCCACAGCCCTGGGGTACAGCACCCACCGCCCTGGGGTACAGCATCCCACCGCCCTGGGGTACAGCATCCCACAGCCCTGGGGTACAGCACCCACCGCCCTGGGGTACAGCATCCCACCGCCCTGGGGTACAGCATCCCACAGCCCTGGGGTACAGCACCCACCGCCCTGGGGTACAGCATCCCACCGCCCTGGGGTACAGCATCCCACCGCCCTGGGGTACAGCACCCGCAGCAGCAGGGGTGTGGGATGGGGGGGATCTTGCACTTTGGAAACACGTGGGTGCCAGCACCCAAAGGGGACCCCCGCGAGCGCTGCCACCACCGCTGTCCCCTGCCCCGGCCTCGGGAGCCGTCCCAGCAGCTGGAGGGAACAAACAGTCGGATGTGAGTGACGGGATGTTTCCTCCCCGCGAGGGCGCAGCCGGACGCCCGCACCCCGTCTCCAGCCACCCTCCACCCACGCTCAGCACCCCCTGGCCCTGCGGCGGGTCCCTCTGTCCCCAGCCCCGCTGCACGGGCCACCTCCCGCCCGCGTCCTGCCGGGATGCGCTGGCCGGCTGCCCTCTGCCTGCCCGGTTCTGGCAGGACTCGCCACCCCGGCCGGCTCCGCCGCGGCCTCTCGCCACAGACACTTTCCAGGAAACGTCCCGTCCAGTGGGTCTGGCACCAAGGGCCACCCCACCAACATCCAGCCTTTCCTGGTGGTGGATCAATGGGAAGGAGCAGAAGCCTCCTCCGGCTGTGCCCACCGGCCACCCGCTCCTGCTCTCCAGCTGGTCTTGGGGGTCCTTGTTGTGTCCCCTCACAAGGGGACGCAAGGTGACATCCTGCCCACAACCCTCCCTCTGGGCCTGCCAGGAGCCTGGTGCAGAAAAGCCATTGCTGGCAGGAACCAGCCATGGATACCAGGACCCTGGGGTCCCCAAGCGACCTCCCCAGAGCCACCCCCACCAGGGAGGTGACACGACCCAAGCTGGCTGTGGTGGCCCTGACCCCTCCCTCTGTGCAAGTTCCAGGGACAGGGATGGACCCTCATGTGAGGTCAGGGAGAAGCAGCCATCCCCAGCGAGGGGTGACCCCCGTTCTGGGGCGCACAGTCTGGGGGGGGGGGGGGGGCCCTCAAGGAGAGCTCCCAAACCCCAGCCCCCCTCCTGGGGCAGCTTTTCCACGGGGGTCCCCAAGGAGCAGGGTGCCACCATGCACCCAGCCAGCCGATGCTCCCTCCCTCCTCTGAGCCCTCTTTGTCTCCCCCAGCCCCACCCCAGCACCAAGACCCCATCTGCAGCCCCCCCGGGGACACCCAGCTCCCCATCCCCACGTGCAGGGACAGGATGGCACCCACCGCCCTGGCAGGGCGTCCCCGAGCTGCCATCACCGCGCATCCCACACCCCATTCCATAACCATCCACCCAAAAATCACCATCCCAGCTCCCGCCGCCAAGCCAGCCGCCCGGTTTAGCAGAGCGGATCCATCATGTCCCATCACATCTCAGCCCCCCCGGCCCCCAGCCCTGACCCCAATCCCGGGCAGCCGGAGCTGGGGGAGCAGGAGCCCCCCGCCCGCCAGGGCTGCCGCTCCCTGCGGAGCTGCTTCCGCAGACAAAGGGAGCCAGAGGGGAATCCCGGCTGGGCGATGGGTTTTAACCTAATCCTATGAATTAAAAGGAAGAAAAGCAAAAGCAGGGCGCTCGGCAGCAGCATCGCCCAGCCACAGCCCCCAGTGCCAGAGCAGGATCATGCCCTGCCCATGCCAGCTGGGAACAGGGACATCCAGGGTGCCCCATTGGGGGGGGGGTCTCACGCGGACCCCGCTCGCCGTGGCATGGGTGGCAAAGGCGGGTGCAGACGCGGCGCTCAGCACCCTCCCAGCCCCAGGCAGACGCCTGCAGGCCAAGAGCTGCTTTCCCCTCTCGGCAGCCACCGCCTCGCGAAGCCATTTTGAGCCAGCGGCAGAGAGACGAAAGGGTTACGGCCCCAACCCCTCCTTCCCACGTCCAGACCCGCTGGTGGGGATAAACACGAGCAAAACCAGGGGGATGTGGGATGGGATCAGCCAAGAAACCCAGCAGCGAGGCAGAGCAAAGCAGGGCAGCACGGCAGGGGGGGCGCGGGGGGCCGGTGCGGACTCACATGCTCATCCTGCATCAGGGAGGGGCTGAAATCCTGCTGGGAATCGGGGGACCCAGGGGACCCCTCGCTCTGTGCATCCCTGGCTGCCATGGCCTGTCGCAGGGCATCTCTGCCAGATCCTGCCCGCGCTGCCCGGGTGCCGGCAGGCACATGCCAACCTGCTGCCGCTCACAGCCTAAAATTATCATCAGCTCCTCCGAAGGCATCGCCGCCAACGAGGGCGGTGGGGAAGGCGTGCGGGCTGCTCGGGAGCTCCTCTGCATTGCAGCTGGATCTGCGCGAGAGGGGATTTTTCCAGCGGGAAAAGCAGCCCCCGAGACACACGGCGGGCGGCGGGGGCTTTGGGTGCGGAGGGACCGACGCTCGCAGCCCCAGGGAGGATGCTGGACCCGGGTTGCAGCCCGTGGATGGGGATGTCAGCACGTCACGTGCAGCCCCCACGTTGGTTTTCATCGCTTCGGTGGGGCGGATGCGCGTGAGCTCCCGGGGGTCCAGCGGGGCTGGCGGAGGCACCGACGCGTGTTCACCCACGCTGCCGCTCCCAGCCACGGCCCTTCCCTGAGCTGGGGAGCTGGGGAGGGGGGGGGGATTTGCAAGCACGCGGCCCCCAACGTGCGGTGAAGCCTCGCTGCGTGCTGGGGACGCGTTACGCCCAAAGCGGTGGGTCTGCGCTGGTCCCTGGTGCAGCCCCAGACCCTTGTGCCCGGGGACACACACACACACACACACACACGAGGCATTAAATCCTGCACTCGCATCTGGGCCAAGCCAGGATGGGGCGGGGGGTGAACAGGCGAGGCAGAGGCTGCGGGAAGGGTGCTGGTCCACTCGCCTGGGTGCACAGTGGTGGGGGGAGATGCTCAGAGGGGGAATAACCCCCCATCCCAGCGAGCAGAGCTGGGGAAGCACCATCCATGCAGAGCCACATGGGGCAGGGGGGGGGGCACCGAGAGCCCCTGGGTGGGCAGCAGGGAGGGCCCGGGCACGGCAACCAGGATGGCTCCCAGAGGCGCTGGCTGGCGAGTGATAAGATGGGGGGCCAGAGGAAGGACCAACAGACACAGCCTCAGCCCAGCCCCCCCCCGCCCCTCACCCCGGGCTTTTTCCACACCCCACAGCAGACACCCCACAGAGGCTCCAGCCCCCTCCCCAAGCAGAACCCCCTTCCCCAAATCATGCTGCTGATAGCCAGCGGGGCGAGACACACCTCAGGCTGGGACAGAAACCTGTGGCAGTGTGGGGACTGTCCCCTCCCAGCCACCCGTCCCCTCCACCTTGGGCGAGGGGCTAGAAACCATGGCGGCGGTGGGCACCTGGGCAGGGTGAGCACCCATGGGTGCCCACACAGGGAGCCCACGCACATGCCATGGGTGGTGGGAGCGCTGTCAGTGGGGCAGGGATGGGACGTGGGGGACCAGGGTGGGCAGGGGCTCAGCCCCAGGGCTGCGCATCCCGGTGGGAGGGAGGGTTGCAGCAGGTGGGTGACGCTGGGGGTGCCAGGATGGTGATCAGGGGGCAGCTGCTGGTGATGCTGGGGTGGGGCGCTGGCGGTGCTGGGGACGTGGTGGGGGGGGGGGATGTGGAGCTTAGAGGCAGAGGTGTGGGGGGGGGATGCCAAGGCAGCAGCTGGGGGGCCTGGGGAAGGGCGGAAGGCAGCCGGGAAGGCAAAACGGGGTCCCTGAGCAGCAGGTGGGGAGCGCGGGGGGGCAGGCGAGGTCCCCTGCCGGGGGGGGCGGCCGGGGGTCCCCGGAGGAGCCTTTCCCCAGCCTCGGGCACCCACGGGTGCTGGAGCTGTCCCGGCCCCGGTCCCAGCCCCGGTCCCGGTCCCGGTCCCGGTCCCGGCGGCTCCTACCTGCTCCATGGGGCCGCTCAGGGCGCCGGCGCGGCGGGCCGGCCGCGGGCCATGGGCCGGTGCCGGAGCCGGTGCCAGTGGCGGAGCCGGCGCGCCCCGGTGCGGCCCCGCTGCCGCCGCCGCCGCCTCTCGCCGCCGCCCACGCCCGGCGCCGCCCGGCGCATCCCGGGAGCGGCGTCATGTGAGCGGCGGCGGGAGGGGGCCGCGCCCGGCCCCACCCGGGCCCCCCCGGCAGCCCCCCGGCCTCCCCCTGCCCCCGCCTCCCTCCAGCCCCCCCTCCACTCCTCACCCCTCCGGCCAGCCCCCAGCCGCCCGCCCCGGAGCCCCCCACCCTCCTCCCCACCCATCTCTCCATCCAGCCTCCCCTGCAGCCGTCAGCCCCTCCATGCCTCCCTCCATCCCGCCTCCCTCCATCCAGCCTCCATGCATCCTCCCATCCCTCTTTCCTCCATCTTTCCATCCATCCCCATTCACCCTTCCATCCTCCTGCCCATCCAGACATCCTCTGTCCGTCCAGCTCCCCATCCCTCCATCCATCCTCCCCTCCATCCCTCCATCCTCCCCTCCATCTCCCCTCCCTCCATCCCCCCCTCCATCCATCCCCCCCTCCATCCATCCCTCATCCATCCCTCCATCCTCCCCTCCATCCCTCCATCCTCCCCTCCATCTCCCCTCCCTCCATCCCTCCATCCTCCCCTCCCTCCATCCCCCCCTCCATCTATCCCTCATCCATCCCTCCATCCTCCTCTCCATCTCCCCTCCCTCCATCCCCCCCTCCATCCATCCCTCATCCATCCCTCCATCCTCCCCTCCATCCCTCCATCCTCCCCTCCATCTCCCCTCCCTCCATCCCTCCATCCTCCCCTCCCTCCATCCCCCCCTCCATCTATCCCTCATCCATCCCTCCATCCTCCTCTCCATCCCCCCCTCCCTCCATCCCCCCCTCCATCCTCCTCTCCATCTCCCCTCCCTCCATCCCCCCCTCCATCCATCCCTCATCCATCCCTCCATCCTCCCCTCCATCCCTCCATCCTCCCCTCCATCTCCCCTCCCTCCATCCCCCCCTCCATCCATCCCCCCCTCCATCCATCCCTCATCCATCCCTCCATCCTCCCCTCCCTCCATCCACCCCTCCATCCATCCCCCCCTCCATCCATCCCTCATCCCCCCCTCCATCCTCCACTCCATCCCTCCATCCTCCCCTCCATCTCCCCTCCCTCCATCCACCCCTCCATCCATCCCTCATCCATCCCCCCCTCCACCCATCCTCCCATCCATCCTCCCCTCCCTCCCTCCATCCTCTGTCCCCCCAACCCTTACCCACCCACCCATCCATCCGTCTGTCCATCCACCCACTCTCCCCTCCATCCCACCCCCTCCTCACCACCCACCCACCCTCCTCCCCCGACCCTCCCCCCTGCCACTCACCCCACTCCCCTCTCCTGGGGGCTGCCGGGGGGCACAGAGGTCCCAGGGGTGCCAGGGCTGCTGGCTGTGCCCAGGCTGGGGGTGGTGCCGGGGCAGCGGGTGGGTGGCACTGGCTGATCCCCGCCCGTAGCAGCTCACGGCCCCTGGCCCGGCTGCGGCATTTCCCCGCAGCCAAGCCCTCCAGCCTGGGTAAATATTAGCTCGGAGGCAGCGCCGGTGCCAGGCCCGGCATGGCCCGGTGACCCGCTGGGGCACTGCCAGGCCCTGCGCCTGCCCTCGGCTCCCCGGGCACGGGCTCACGCTCTGCCTCGGCCCCTTTCGCACAGCCCTGGACCGTGCCTCAGTTTCCCTCACACCGCCCCAGGCTGTGCCTCAGTTTCCCTCGCACATCCCACGCCTCCCCCAGTGCATTGGGACGAGCAAGGATGAGGAGGGGCACAGCACCCACCCCCTCCCTTCCACAGGTCCCAGCCCCAAGCTGGTGCCATACTGGGGGTACAGGACACCCCGTACCCCACCTCCAGCCTCACGGTTCGGGCAGGGCTGGCCGAGGAGGGGGTTCAGGGTGGGCGCGCAGTGACACCCCCATGGGACTTTTTTGGCTGGGGACCCCGCCAGGCGCAGACCCGGCAAGGGTGGGCAGCACCAGGAGCCAGCGATGCTCGACCCCCCAGGTCTCCTCACCTTGCCTGAACCCCCACACCGGGGCCACCGCACCCCGCTGGCCCTGGAGACCCATCGAGGCTGGGGGGGGGATACGTGGGGGTGCCGGGGGCCACAGCAGCACCCCAAGGGGCTGGGGGGCGGGGGGGGAGGTGAGTGGGGAGCCCGAGCGGGAAGAAAGCGGCTTTTGTCTGGGGGCTCTGAACCTCGCTGGGGGCCGGGGGAAATTTGCTGCTTTCTGATGCTAATGAGATGTTAAAAATAAGCTCTGCGCAGCGCAGCCATGTTGGGGCTTTTCCAGGGTGGCTCGGAGGCGGCCGGACAAAAGGGGCTTTATGGGGCCGCGGGGGGCACCGAGGGGGTGCCCACCCCTGCCCCGGGCACGTGGCCGCCCGCAGCCCCCTCCCAGTCGAGGGCGAGTTGTGGGGTACAGCCACCCCTGCCCATCGCAGCCCCCAACACAGCCCTCCTCGGGGCTGGGGGGACCCCAAACCCTCCCCGGCCACAGCATCCTGCCCGCGGGGGTCACGGGCTGCGGGTGGGCGATGGAGGGGGCCGCCGGCATCCTGGCTGCAGCCCCCCGGTTTGGACCAGCTGAGAAAAAATGCAAAGCGGCCCCAGATGTCTGCTCACGCCTGGAGAGGCCGTCTGGCCCTGTCAATGGGGCCTTTGTCCCCCCGCAGAGCCTGGCCTGGGGACCGTGCCCATGGCCGGGGCAGCGGGGCAGACCCCCACCCCACCCCTGGGGCCAGCATCATGCTGGGAAGACCAGGGGTCCCCTTCCCTGCTGCACCCCAAAACCCCCTCCCCATGCCCAGTGATGGAGGAGGAGGAAGGATGCAGGCTCCCCAGGGCTGTGAGCCCCCCCCCA
Organism: Falco punctatus; assembly: GCF_963210335.1. Classification (NCBI taxonomy): domain Eukaryota; kingdom Metazoa; phylum Chordata; class Aves; order Falconiformes; family Falconidae; genus Falco; species Falco punctatus. Next base: position 1,884,287 of record NC_137599.1, on the reverse strand, counting down.
GCCCGGGGGGGCTTCGTGCCACCCGCCTCAGCCCCATTCTGTCGCTCCACACTCTTTGATCTGCCAAACTCGGGGGCGTTCAAAGCGCCTCGGCACAGGGGAGTGGGGGGAAGCGCCGCATGTGGCTCCCGCAGCTGGGGAAGGGGGAGAAGGTGGAGTCGGGGGGATGCTAGAGCCAAGCCCCCACCCCACAGGGATGCTGGAAGCCAGGGAGCAAAGTGGAGACTGGGGGGGGGGGGAGACGGACACGACTCAGTGCCTGGGGACTCAAGACAACACAGAGCACATATAACAATTTCCAATTATTTTATTTCAAACCCCTGCTATCTCACCTTCCCACCCCCCCACCCCCCCAAAAAAAAAAAAAAAAACAAAAAAAAACAACCAAAAAAAACCCCCAAAAGCCATCAGTCCAAATGACAATAGAAATGAGTTACAAACACACAGAATTCTGTCAGTCCTCACTGACAAATTAAAAAAAAAAATAAAATAATAAAGCAAAAACCAAACCAGGAACTTCACACCAGCTTCCCCAACAGGACCTGCAGCAGTTACTAATGTCTCCGCACGAGAGGCCAAACATGCCTATTAATACAATATATACAGACAAACCCCCAGGTACAGCCAGGCTCCCCCCTCCCCCTCCCCAAAAATAACCAAACACACCCAAAAGTGCATTTGTTGCGTTTATATCAAAAACATTTTTTTTTTTTCTTCTGAAAGATTGGCCTGCAAGTCTGTTTTTACCATTTAGTAACTTTTTAATATAGTTTATGAAAATAAATTATACAGCAACTATTTTAATAAATTAAGCACACACCAAAAAAAAAAAAAAAAATTTAAATTAAGCAAAGCTGCGTTTCTACCAAAGGGTGGTTGGATGGTCCTGGCGATGAGCAGCGCGAGGTCCTGTGCTCGGAGCTGCCGCTGTCTGCTCCTTCCCTTCCCTAAAGGCAAGCCTGGACCCAGCCCTACTCGCTGCCCACCCCCCATTTTCAGAGTAAAGCCCCGGCTAAGGGTGGGGGGAGCCCCCTGGGGGGCACCGGCGGCTCGCCCCGGTGGGCTGATGTGTTTCTGGGCACCGGTTGTGCTTTTCAGCTGGAGGCACAGTGGGAGGCAGCGCCACTGGGACCCCCGTCCCAGGGAATGCTTGGGGGGGGGTGGGGTGTCCCGCCTGCCCCATCCCACCTGGAAGACTCTGGATGGGGAGCGAGGGGCCGGGGTGGGAGCGCCATGGGGGCCGCTCTGAGCATGCTGATAAATCCCACCATCCCTGAAAGCCGAGGGGGCAACCGGGGGGCTGGGCCCCCCACAAGCCCTCCAACAGGCAGGCTCGGACCTGACGGTCAATTTTAAGGATAAAATCAACCCCACGGGCTGATCTTAACTGCGAAGAACAAAGGCCGGCGGCCAGCTGCCCTTCTGCTGGAAGCAGGAGAATCCTTCCTTTTGCCAAACCTGCTTTCCAGCCCTTTCCTCCCCAAAACGCTCCCAAAAATCATCAGCCCCATCCATCACCTGCAGCAGAGCCCGCCCAGCCAGGGCACAGCCCTGCGCCCACAGCCCGGTAACGCGGGTCCCTATGAAAAACACTTTTAGGGTTTAAAAACTGGCCAGATATGTAAGTGCCACGTGCCTGGTACTTCCAAAACCACCGATTCCTCGGGTGGTTCCCACCCTCAGGATGATTTTATTTTTTTTTTTTTTCCCCCCCTTCTTCTGGCCCCAATGAGGTCAAGCCCAAGCTGAAAACTTCCACGCAAGAAAATCATCCCGGCTTATCCCAGCATCACAGTGCAGGAGCGAGCCCCCACCCCGAAATGCTGCAGGGAGAGGGGTGGGAGCCACCCCCACCCCCCGGAGCAAACGGTGCCGGGGGATGTTGCCAACCTGATACCAGCTACACTACACGGCTGAAGGCTGCACCCATCCAGCTGAAAAAAACCCACCATCTCCGGCTGGAAAATGAGCTTTTCCATGGGCACTTTCTGCACTTTGGTAGTTTTCACGGTCCATTTCGTTGTTCAGCTGCCGCCGATCCCTGATGGAGGGAGAAGGACGGCAACAACCTCTGCAGAATTCAAGGTTGGACAAAGGAGGCTATAAAATTTTCTTCCAAATCAGCAGGATGAGCGCAGCCTCCAGAACCAAGCCAGGAAACCATTCCAGGCAGGATACGAACGGGGCTGGGGATTTGCAGGACCTCTCGGAGAGGTCACCCACGTCCACGAAGACCATCACCACCTCGGCAGAGACCACTCCGCTTGCTCCACTCGCATCCAGCCTCGGAACAAAAACTCCAAACTTTTTTCCATGCCCAAACGGCAGAGCAGGTCCCCCCCTCCCCTTATTACACCTAGATGGGAAGGAACTCGAGGAACAGCTTTATTTTAAAGGGATTTCAAGAGGAGGCTGTTAACTACAGTTAACCTCGGGATCTTATCCAGCGCTATCAGCCACCGGCAGCGGGCTGGTGCTGCCCACGCTCCAGCTCTCCTGCCTGCCTCGGAGCAAGGAGAGGTGGAGCAGAGCCCTGGGAATGCTCGAGAGCATCTGCCACCTTCATGGCCAAGCAGACCCCCCCCCCCCCCCCCCTCCCCGTGCGTGCGGATCCATAGGAGGGTCTCACGCAGCTACAGCCGGACCCCAGGAACATCAGCAGGACACGCTGGTGTCCCACCACTCCCTATCCAACATCCCAAAGCACATTCCCTCCGTCATTTCAGCTGCCACGGACAGATCCAAAGCCTTGGGGCTGGCCTCCACCTGGGGGGTCTGCTTACCCCCCCCCTTCCCCCGTGCACATGGTTCAGGTAACAGCAGAAGCACCGGCAGGCTGTGGGGAGAAGTCCTCCCAAGGACGGGGACAGCCGACCAAACACACGTCATTCAAGTATTGCCCCTAAAGTCTGGCTGCTCCTTCAACAGCTCCAAAAGCTGCAGAGCCAGCCCACCCACCCCCACGGGGAGCCCCCCGGCGGGGCAGGGGATGGAGCAGCGCAGGACGGCTCTCCTGACCCACCGCGGAGCAGGGTTGTGCGTTTTCACCCCAGGCACGGGCAGGACGGGCTCTGCGCCGATTCCTGATGCCTGGCCAGCATGAGTTTTCCCTGCTCTGCTCCCCAGCTCGGCTGCTTTCCCTTCCCAAACCCAGCCCACGCCCCGAACAGAGTGAAAACACTGCCGCCACCGTCACGCAGGGAGAGGACCAGCTTCTCCCCAGCTTCGGCAAGGGGAGGCTCACCGGTCCCCCATCCCACACACCCCGGCCCACGCCACCGTTTCCTCGCCTCTAGGGTCTCTTTTTGGAGAGAAGCTTGGCAGGATTCACGTGCACCAGGCACACCATTCTTGGCTGGCACGGAGCTGGGACACATCAAGCATCAGACCAGGCTCGGCTCTTAGGAAGGTTTTCCTTTCCAGCATATGGATCAGTTGGAAAATTCGGATCTTCAGCACACGGCCAGCCAAGATGCAGCAGGGCCAGGGGCGCGGACACTGGAGTCTCACCTGCACAAACACAGAGGCTTTTCCCTCCGCCAACGTTTGCCCGACGTGCTGTGTGCTTTAGCCAAAGCCCTTGCGTCGATTCGCAGGCTCCGCTGATAACGGTGTGAGCTGCAGGGCTGCAGCCCAGGGGAGGGGACGCAGCGGAGGATGCTGGTCCCCGCACGGAAGGGACGCGGCAGAGGATGCTGGTCCCCGCACGGAAGGGACGCGGCAGAGGATGCTGGTCCCCGCACGGAAGGGACGCGGCAGAGGATGCTGGTCCCCGCACGGAAGGGACGCGGCAGAGGATGCTGGTCCCCGCACGGAAGGGACGCGGCAGAGGATGCTGGTCCCCGCACGGAAGGGACGCGGCAGAGGATGCTGGTCCCCGCACGGAAGGGACGCGGCAGAGGATGCTGGTCCCCGCACGGAAGGGACGCGGCAGAGGATGCTGGTCCCCGCACGGAAGGGACGCGGCAGAGGATGCTGGTCCCCGCACGGAAGGGACGCGGCAGAGGATGCTGGTCCCCGCACGGAGGGGACGCGGTAGCCGTGGACTCGATTAGCTCCCCCCTCCCCGAGGGTCAGGATATGCTGTTCAGCACGTCTTGGGGCAGCACCCCCCTCCCGATAACCACTGCCCCAACAACGCAACACAAAGTCAGTAGCGAGTAGTGTCCGATGAGGTATTTCTACAGATTTTGAAGCTTAATTATTAGTTTTCTCTGGAAGCCAAATCCTTTTTAAAAAAAAAAAAACGTACTTTTTCTCCAAGACCAAAACTGAGGCCAGAGGTGACGGCGATGACAGGGAGGGCAGGATTCGTGTAGCACCCGTTGTAGCAACGCTTGGCAGAGGCAGACAACCGGAATTTTTCCAAGCTGCTGTAAGATCCACAAGGCTGTGTCTAATTCAAGGACACAGATCACTCGGCAGGGCAAGACCGAAGTCCTCGCAGCTCCCACGCGACGGCAGCCGGCTGACAGGGCACGGAGCTCAGATCCGCAGACCTGGACCACGCGTCGCATCTTCAGACCCTGCTGCTGCAGGACGAAGCGTTTCCTTCCCTCGGATCGAGGGCGTGGGAACATTTGCTTGTTTAAATACAGGAGGAAAGGTGCTTCTCCAGACTTCTTCTCAGCACCGCTTCAGGAGAACTTTAAAACTTCATGAAATGCAAACTCTTTGCAGTTGGCTGCAGCGGATGGAACGGCAGACCAGGATTTGAGGGGGCAGGGAGGGTATTTCAGCCCGTGCCAAGCCCAGAAACACAGCGAGAGCTGCCACCTCTCTTGGCTTTACTGTTTCTGAACTGCTGTGGTTCCACGGACATCCCAGGGAGAGGAGGAAGCAGCAGGCAAGCTCAGAGATCAGATACTGTTCCGGGAGAACTCCGTTACCTGCTCCTTGCTCCGAGTCATCCTAGAGATTTCTCTTAATGCCCCAGCAGCTCCTGATCAAGGTCCTTCGCAGCTCGACAGAAAGCCACTTCATTCACAGCTTCTGGAGACAGCCAGAGAAAGGCTAAAAGTGCACGTCCCACGGCTCTGCAAGACTGAGATCCCTGTAGCAAGTCCCTTTGGTCCGTGGACTGCTGCCACGGCCACAGCAGCAGCTCTGCCACTTTCCTGCCACTTCTCACGGGGGTTCAGCGAAATCTTCCAGTGTTTGCTAAGGGAACGAGGAGGAGCAGCCCTTGCTCCCCAGCGCAGCAGCAACCATTCCCCTTTGGCAGAAGGCTCGGCGACATCCAAACGGCTGATATGCTCTTTCTTCCTCGGGCCCAACTTAAAAAGCATGCAGGGTCACCCTGCAAATCCAGTTGCAAAGCTCAGCTGCCCAAGACTAGGTTTGGCCCTCTTCTTCCAAACCCTAGAGAGCAGAGGAGCCGTGCAGCTGCCTGCTGCGCAGAGCTCCACGCTCCCCAGGTTATTCCACAGAGCTGCATCTCATTCCGGCTCAGCCTGCCTCCAAAGCAGCTCTCCAGCTGCATCTCCTCTTGGTGAGGACCGACGAACAGTCTCGCCGTAACGCCTGGGGCGGATCTTCCTAGAGAGTCCCCTTCTCTCTTTATATCTCCCCACCTTGAAGTTTCCAAGGGAGGACCATAAAATTCAGCTGATCATAAGACAGTATTTCTCATGCTGAAAATAATTAATAATAATAATAAAAAAAAAAGTAGACGACATCAAAAATAAAACTTTCAAAAAATTGTAAATAGTGCCATGACATTCTTTGATCTGCAAGGAGTCCGCGAGCCGGGCTCAGCTGCCTCCGAGACCCCCTCTCCCTCAGCCAGGAGCTGAGGCTCCTGCTCCCGTCCCACTGTGCTTCTTAGGAGTCTTGAACCCTCTTCTCTGTACAAAAGAGCTTGAGAGCAGAAGCGGCACCGCAGAAGCAGGCTTCACCGTCGCGTGCCTCCTCCCCACCACAGCCTGACTTGGGCTACAGGATGGCAACAATCAAACTCCTGGTGGGGAAGAGAGAGGGGACAGGGATCAAACAGCCCGCTTGATGTGGCAGGATCTGCCCCAGACTGCAGCTGCTTTGGCAGGAGAGCGAGCACAGGCTTGTGTGGGCACAAATAGGCACAAGAAAGTACCAGAAGCCTTGTTGCCCTCCCCAGGGAAAGCTGGGCAACGGTAAGAGACCATGGAGTGAATAGCCACGATTCCGTCAGGAGGGTTTTGTGGGTTTTTTTTTGCAATGAGGGGGAACCGCACGACTTACGTTTGACCCCAGGGGATGGGGGACGGACCAGGGCGTGCACGTACCATCAGTGACAGCAACAAGATGGGTGAGGCAGCCTCGCTACGTGGAGGATTCAGTCTCCTGCTTCTGTTTGGAGATGAGCTGAGCTTCCTTCAGCGACAGGTACACCTCCTCCTGCGGGTCGTAGTAGTAGAACTTGCGGATGTAGGAGATCAGGGGCCTGGGGAAGGAACGGGCAGGACCTTTAACCCTGCGCCACAGCCATGCCAGACTCCACAAAGGACGACCAGAACCTCCCCCACGAACAGCAGCCTGCACCCCAAGGCTGCGGTACCTGGCAGGTAACCCCACACCCGAGCCACTCCCGCACGCATCCCTACGCACCACGGGACGTTTATCTGGTTGTCCCAAGGCTGAAGAGGTCAACCATTCCCTCCCGGAGCCCCTGCTGCGGACGCAGGTGCTGTCACAGCGGGGAAACCGAGGAGCCTTGCCCCCCGGCCAGCCCTCCAGACTTACTTGGGCAGCGGCAGCTCGGGGATGTGATCTATTCGGACCAGCTGCCTGATCCGAAAGCGGCAAAGGTGCTGAAGGGATTTGACGTTGCTGAACCTGGAGACTGGATACAGGAGCTGGACAGGCGTTGGAGGCAGACCTGTGGAGGGGGAAAAAAAAAAAAAAAAAAGCAGTCTTTGAGACAAGGGTGATATTAGAAAGGAACCAACTACTGATCCAGAAAGGAAAAGCTGGTGCTTGGGAACCGGAGCTCTCTGCAAGGCTGCGGCTGACAGCGCATCTGCCCAGGAGCCCCCTGCTTGGGACCGGGGAGTCAAACCTTCCAGGGGTGATGCCCCTTTGGCTGCAAGGTATCTCCAGGCTTCCTCGCAAGGCCACAACAGTTCTGGTGTCACGGGATGCCCGTGGAAAAGCAGATCCCGGGACCCCGCAAGCTCCTAACCACCCCCCTTCGCCCAGGGCTAGTAGACGAAGCATCACTTTATACTGAGAAGCGACAGGGTTTCCAAAGGACGCAGATGAAAACCAGAGGAGAAGGCAGGCGGCATGACCGGCACGTAGGCTTTGCTCTGCACAATCCTTCGGGTAGTTCTAGCAAGGCATTAAAAAGCTGGGGGATTTGGTCAGCTCAAGCCACGCCAGAGTTGCTCATTCTTGGGGTCACGAGGCTGGGCACAAAGGCGGAGGCGGCGGCAGCTTCGCTCGAGCCAGCGCCCCACGCAAGGAGCAGCTTCGCAGGGCTGGAAGCGAGCTGCATCCCGCCACCCCCCCAAAAAACTCCTCCTCCCCCAAAGTTAAGAGCAACAATCGAGCCCACAGAACCCGGAGGTCAGCGGGAGCACCAGGAAGGATCTTTGGGAGCTGGGTTCATTCACAGCACAAGGTTTTATCTGTCTTTACAGAAGGATTCAAAGCTAGTTACACTCTAACCCCCTCCTGCTGGCTTGTCTCTGAGGGCAATGGAGTGAAAGGAGAAAAGGGAAAGCTCTTCACACTAAGATGGGCTCAAAACTGCTCCAGGCAGCTCAGGAAGCTGCGAGCCAGCTTTTGAGAAAGCAAAGAACAGCAATCAATTGAAGGCTGGGTTCTCCCCCCCTCCCACCCCATCCTTATTCTCCTACCAAAAAGGAATTAGCCTCTGGGAGCTCAGCCAGCAGCTACAGGGACGCAGCACGAGCTCCGCACGCTGTGCTAGCCACATGCCTCGCTGCCAGGAGCCAGACGCGAGCTGGAAACAGCCCCCTCCTCCGAGCAGCAGTTAACATTTCAGCAGGAGAACAGCACTAACGAGCACACTGGGGAGATGCAGATCCTCGGTGTTCTCCCGCTGAAGATCAGGCGTCACTGCGAGACTTGGTTTTTCCCCAGGATAGAGGCGCAGCGACTCTTTAAGAAGCGCCCAGGTCCAATGCTGCACCCCGACGGAGGCGTGCTGGACCCCGAGCCAGCAGCACGGCTGGCTGGCGGCTCAGAGCGGGGACCAGGCAGCAAGGGACTCCTCAGCAGGTGCACTGCACCATCTGGGGGGGGGGGATTATTTTCTTTTTCCACGATATTTTCCTATAGCAAGTCCTTTCTAAGGTATTTGCTTGGAGTCCTAAGCCCTCGAAGCCCTGCTCTCGGGGGGAAGCGATCTCAGGATCTGAAAGGTAAAGGATCTTGAAGCTGAAAGTGTTTTTTGAAGGTAGGATACATTACAAAGCTGGCTTTACATTCCTCTCCTCCCCAAAGCATGGCCACGTTATAAATCAGCTTTCCAGTTACTGGCGGCATCTGCAGCAGAGGGCAACACCGAACAGCTCTGGGCTGCGACTCCAGCCCTGCCAGGAATCCTGAGGAGGCAACATCCCATCCCTCCTCCCCTCCAACATCCCATCCCTCCTCCCCTCCAACATCCCATCCCTCCTCCCCTCCAACATCCCATCCCTCCTCCCCTCCAACATCCCATCCCTCCTCCCCTCCAGCCTCTTCTAGACCCAAAACTCTTCGGGCCGAATCCTGTCCATGCTGCGGTGCCATGGAGACGTTACAGTCACCAGCAGGGCCTGCAGGCACGATGGCAATATGGATAGGGAGCAAAAATACTGTAATTTCACTTGCAGATGCACTGCAGCAATCCTCCCACGCTTCTCAGTCCTGCCCCTCTTTGCTTCGCTGCCGCCACCCGCCTCACCGCAGCAGCACCCCCGCTCCCGCTCTGTTCCGTTCCGAGCATCGCCGCTCACCCACCCTCCCGATCCTGTCCCCCACTGCTGCTCTCTCACAAGTCAGGGGCATGTCTGCCGATTTGGCAGACTCTTCCCTTCTTTTCACGTTGGATTTTTTTGGATAGCTTTCTGGTACACCAGGACAGAGGAGTGAAAACCAGAAAAACAAACAAATACAGAAGAATACCGGTCCTGTCGCCTGCCCAGATTTAGCAGGAGGGAGATGTGAGCCCATTTAAGGAACCAGAGCCTGACGGATGGGGAAACAAGCCCTCTGCAATCCCAACAGCACGCAATCAAACACGCTTCAACAAAGCTTCACTAACACTCCCCTCCTCGCTTGCAAGCACCTGCCTGTTGATGGGCTCCGGCATCACGGTCCCCCCCCAAGGGACCCTGAATCTACAGTATCTGTTGCTTGAGGCTCACTTTGAGCTCACGCTTGGAAATGCTCCCACACGCTCAGCTTAACGCGTCTCCTCGACAGCCCCTGGTGGGTCTCAGCTAAGGGGGAGCTGGGAAACTACAAAGCATGGAGCGGTTCGTAAGGACAGCGCCGCTGAGACCGGGGGAGGGAAGACAGCAAGAGTTTTAGTAGCCAAATAATTGCTTGTGGAGGGAGTAGTTTTCCAGTCTCCAGCTCCATTTGTCCCAGTGCGAGATGGTACCACGTTTCCATACTGCTGAAAAGAAAGGTTGGGGAAGTCACCTTAGCACCACGAGCAAGCAGTGCAGCTGCCGAGCAAGGGGTCTGCTGCTCCTCAGGAGCCTTCTGAGAAGCCAGCGGGCGAGGATGCAGAGCAGGGCACTGAGTGCAGCAGACCAAAGCCACCCGAGACGGGCTCTCTAGGACAGACAGGCAGCAATCACAGAGCAAAGCAGCCCCCAGGCTCAGCGCAGGAGACTCACCTGGAACCCTGGATCGGAGGAAGTAGAGAAACTTCCCGTTTTTGGAGTGCATGATTGCTCTCTTTATGAACTCCACCACAGACTGGCAGCGGTCTTCAAACTTGGGATGGCACCACAGGCTGAAGGTCCCTTCCAACAGAACAGAAAAGGTTTCACGTTATAGGAGCGCCAGCGGCACGAGGAGACATTGAGTCACGAGCCCGATGTTCTCAAAGGCCAGGTGGATGCCCCAGGCTGGCTGCTTCCCGTAGAGCTGGGACAAGGCAGGGCACTAAGAGGAAACACCAGTGGCACCAGCTTGCAAGGACGCTGTCCCACTGGATCCAGTGCTCTCCAAGAGCTGAGGATACGCAGAGAGAGATGACAAGGTGAGCGCTGGAACTCACGCACGGCCGCAAGCCAGGCTTGCTGGAACTTGTGGACAGCCTGCAGTGACAGCTGCGCCTAAAACTTCAACTACTAAAACAACGACCAAAAAAAAAAAAAAAAATAATCCTTTAACAGGGCATTAGCAGATGCCCCTGCTCCTCCACAGTATCCCACCACCAGCACTCCCAAAGAAAGCCAGTGCGTCACGGCAAAGCCTGTGCGCAGAGGGGTGCAAAACCAGCGACCCGGGTGCTGTGGCCCTCTCCTGCCAGCTCTCCGGCTGTCGGCGATCGCTTATTTCAAAGCGGACCCGGGAGCAGCTTCACGTTCTTGCCAGCTGTTCCAAACACCTTAATTCAAATTACCATCAAGCCAGAGCCGGGGTCAAGACACAGCGATACCGTCCTCCCCGCGCTGCCACCTGACACGGCGTATGCCTTCAGCTCAAGCGGCAAACACCGAAACTGGAGACAGGCGGCACGGGGAAAGTGGGCCCTCCAGCCTCTGCACGGATCTCTAAATAGGTTAAGTTTAAGCCTCAGAGCAGCCCAGTCTCACCATCCCTTTGTGCTGCAACCAGAACGCTCCCTCCTTGCAACAAAACACAGCCGCTTATCCCCCTCCCCGTGCCAAAGCGCTGCCTACAGCCCCGCCGTACCTCCCCTTCCGTCCGCGGGTCTGCCAGCGCCCCAGTAGAGCTGACACGGAGCGGAGCTTCACGGGGAAGAGGAAAAAAATGGGAAAACAAGGGCTCTGTTGTGGATGGAGCCCAGCGGGAGCCAGGCAGGTGTGCGATCCGCACCAGCGCTGGAACCCAGAGTGAGAACGGCGGCGGAATAACTTTGCAAACACCCAGCATCCACGTAAAGAACTTGTGCTCGGGAGAAGGGGCAGCCACATCGGAGGTAGCCAGTTACATAGCACAGACCAAGGACGTTTTTGGAGGAGCAGCTCCCCCAGCACCATCCTGTTACAGAAAAACCAGAGGAAGCAGCTCCGCAGGGAATCCAGCACTCGCGGCTTTCTACAGGGTGGAGAGGGGCTCCATCCAGCCCACAAAATTTATAACACATCTCCTTCTTCCCCCACAGCTAGGTCGGGCAGGCTCTACTGGGAAAAGATGCCTCTCATCCCTGCCCTGGGCCAGCCTGCTAAACATCCAGGATCAACAAGCAGAAAAATAAGTAATCCTTCCTGGGAATCTTGGATCTGAATGAGCCCTTAAAAGTGGCCAGTAGATGCAAAGGACAAAGTATAAACCAGCCTCCCCCCAGCCCGCCTGAAAAAAAAGAGACAAAGAAAATCTGGTTTCTTCGTCTGATCTACCTGAGACCTGAAGGTCAAGCATTTCTCTCTTCCCTGTTCCCCCAGCCTCACCATTTGTCACCTTCACGGGTTTATCGAAGTGCTCAGGTCTGCAGTTTTCCGTGGTGCCGCAGCACATTCAGCACAAGGCAGCCAGTCCTGGGGGGGTGGGGGGGTGGGTACAGGGCTGCCGACACAGACCGAAGCGTTGCACCCAAACCTGAAATCCTTGATGCAGTGCCCCGGCCGGGAGCGCTGCTCTAGGGAAGGTGGCAGCACCAACCTTCACACCCGTGCAGCGAGGGCAGCCTGAGGGAAGGGAAGGACACCGGGCTAAGGCAGCTCCGAGAACGGATGTATCCCAGCCCCAAAATAAGAAAGCAGAGCAGCAGCAAAAGAAGTTTGCTCCAAAGATCAATTATGAAAAAAGCACCCACTGTACAGGCAGCCTCACATCTCCTCCAGCTGCAAGAGCTTCTTGTAATTTCTATAAAGACAGGGTGATGAAAATCCTCCTTACGCAATGGTCAGGGACAGGGGAACTGGCTCTAGATGGGCGAGAATTACTGCTGGGGCATCTTCCCATCAGAGGGGCTCAAGACCAGAAGTGCTGCAAGGTTTTGCTAGCAGTGGTGGAAGACGACAACAGTGGCATCCCCGGGGCAAGGGCAAAAAGGAGAAAAAGAGAAGCTTTGCTCTGAAAGGTTGCAAACCACTGTTTTCTGCAGCAGGTTGGCTGGGAAGCCTCAGAACCCATTATTTGCAGGGCCATTTAATGACAAGGCGCTATAGGCAGCTGTTATTAAAGCTTGCCCACTGGTTACAGGGCAGATTCCCCCTGTGCATTGAGCCCCTTGGGCATTTCCCTCGGCCTGAGGTCAGGTGTCTGTACGACAGCTCAATGCAGAAAACCACATGTGAAGACGAGCAGACAAAGCGCGTGGGCGAGGTGAGAAGCAGCCCGACGCAGGAGGGTGAGCGCAACAGGAAGAAAGGGCACAAACAGCACGCCGAGAGTTCTCGGAATAAAAACCCACCACGGTGGAGCTAAAGGCTCAGCCTGGGACCGACTGCAGCCAGTACCACCGCCGAGCATCCCTCGAGCAGCGGGAGAGCAAGGCGAGGTGACGAGCCACAATGTCAGGAGATCGTTTCTCATTTCACGGGGAAACAAGCTCTGTTTTGGGAAGCACTGGCAGCCACGAGCGATGGCTCCTGCTGCACATCCCATCTCAGTGACATGGGATCCCAACGACACGGGATCCGGTTTTCCAAAGCAAGGCCTGAGGACAGGCACAGGGAATTGTATTCCCCAATTTTTCAGAGTTAATAAGGGCAGTCGCTGCTTGAGGCATAAGAAGCAAAGTCAAATGCAGCTTCTGAGGCCTCTTGCGGAACCTCAACACAAGGGCGAGGACATGCTGCTGCTGCTCCCCCTTCTCCTGCCAGCCCTGCGCCCCGAGCGCCGTTCTTGGGACCTTGAGATCAGACTGGTCCCCAGCCGCAGGCCTCCGCCACCCCCAGAACCACCCGTGGCTCTTACCTCTGTAGTGCTCCATCCTGGTGTGATGGGTGATGCCCTGCGACCGAAAGCTGAGGCTCAGGATGTAACGGGGGTCAGAACTGTCTCGGACCAGAAAGGATCCGTCCGGCTTCCCCTTCAGCTTCATCTCTGCATCCTCCCAGTTCATCGGTCCCCAGTACCACCCGCACTAGCAAAGGAGACAGCCAGAACGTCAGCAGAAGGTAGCAAGGCAACCAAAGGCAGTATGATTTGTTCTTGTTGTTAATCCCCTTTAAATGTCAAAATGGAAGTGCCTGGTGATACCTGCCCAGGAGTATGGGTGGTCAGGACTCGTTGCTCCTGGACACCATCACATCCCTTACCACCCAGAAGTGGGGAAAGACCAGACGAGACCACGCCACCCCTTCCATGCACAACAAAGTGCTCGTCTAGACTCAAAGGCCTCACCGGGGGAAAGGCAGGAGGCTTTTTTTTTTTTTTTTTTTCCCCCAGTCCCATCCTAATCTTACACTCCTAAGTCTGCAAAAGGGATGATGCCCCCAAAACCAGAGCCGAGACACACAGCCTTTCCCTCCCGGCTGCTGCCACCAGCCCACGGCGCCGTTACCTTCTCCAGCTCCCGCAAGCTGGCCGCGAAGCTGCTGGAGTCCGGGCGGTAGAGGGGACACTGCAGGTGCGGGGCGGGCTGGCCGGGCATCGCCTCCATCGGCCTCAGCGGGACAATCCGTGGGAAGGCGTCTGCAGAGGGAGAGAGCGCCCAGGCCACGGTCACCCGTGGGGAGCTCACCCCCAGGACCGGTCGCCCCGTCCCCCTCGCACAGCTCTGGAGGGCAGGAGGGGCAGAGCTGCAGCGTGGAGGAGGGAGCTGGGCTGACGGACGCGAGGACGATGTCCTGGTGAAGGACACAGCGGGAGTCACTACCTGGCCCTTCCAAGGTGACTCGGTGCCTTCACCTGCTATTTCCTTACGCTAGCTCGGAGGGAAGGCAAGGGATGTGCCAGGTGGCACAGACTGGAAGGAACGAGCGCGCATCCTGAAAAAGGGGGCAGTTAAAGCCCCCGGGGTCCTGAAGGAAACCGAAAGCAAGAGGGTCGGGGCGCAGGAAGCATCCTGGTGTGCCGTTGGGTTGGGCTGCACCCCAGGCTGGCTGTCAAAGCTGGGGCTCCTGCCCCGAGCCCTGTTCCCACCTTCCGACATCGCCGCCTCTCGTTAGGTGACACGGCACAAAGCGGGGTGGGCTGCGCTTCGGCCAAACCCCCCGGAGGAACCCGAGAAAACGGGAGATGCTGAACTGGGGATAAAGCTGCTGCAATCACGAGCTTCAGCAAAACTACCGCGGGCAACAAGAGCCAACGCCACAGAAACCAGAGCCTGGACACCACGGTGCCTGCGCACTCGGCGGCGTAGGACCGAGCGGGCGGTGCAGGCGGCACCGTGGCTGTTGAAGCCTGAAGCGCTGCCTTCAAGTTTACCAAGAAACCCCCCAACGTCCAGACCCCCGAAGGGGAAGCCGGAGCCTTGCTGCTAGAGCTAAGCTGACCTGGGGCATGGGGCGGAGGAGGCGGAGGCAGAGGGAAAGACTGCAAGGAGGAACCCATTGGACCCACTAGGACAGATGCAGGCAGCGTCCCACTGATATCATCTAGGAGAGAACAGAGGCAAGAGAGATTCAGAAAACAGGAAAGCGAGCGAGCTCTGCGCCTGACAACACGGCTCCAGCAAACCGGCCCTCAGCACCGCCTGGAGGGGTGAAGATGGAGCTTCCCACCCGCAGCTCACCATCCTCCTCCCGCTCCTGAGCGCAGGGGCTGCTGCTGCTGCTGCTTCCCACCAGCTCGGAGCCTCGCACACACACATGCACGCCCACACGCGCTCCTGGACTGAAGGAGACTGTTTTCCAGCCCAGCCAGCCCCTCGCATGCAGCTTGCGGCACAAGACAGGCGTTAACAGGAGATGTCACAGGCTCGGCACATGGGACGTGCAGGGCAAGGTGCTGCTGGCTCAGGCTGACTTCACCCATCCCGAGCTGCTCCTGTGCAGGGGAGCCTCCTCCAGCGGAGGGTGCAGAGCGGCTAAGCCAGGCTCCTCGTGCAGCAAGAACCCGGGGAACCTCCATTTCCACCGACTGGAGAGCACAGCAAGGAACCAGCCCCGCTGGGTGACGGGTAGGAAGGGGCGGAAAGTTTCCAAAAGCAGCAGAAATGCTACAAAAGCAGCACTTTCCCTCCCACCTCGCATCGCTCCACCAGCACCCTCCCTTCCTGGCTGAGCTAAGAGAAGCTTTCAGCCAACAGCAAAAAAATCCTATTGCCAGGGAAGGGTGAGCAGGCACGTTACGGGGTCAGACGAGCAGGCAGTGAGCCCACCGCCAGCGACCCTCAGGACGCTCCTCCGCCATCCCTGCGCGGGCACATCGGCAGCCGCTACGCTCCCGGAGGGACACGCAGCAAAGGATGCTCTCCGGGACGGTACCTAGCAGGCTGAGGCTTCTTCGTGGCGGAGGCGGTGGAGTCGGAGGGTGAGGGGAGGTCAGTCCTCGCTGAGAGATGTCCACGTCCACTAGTGACACTGTTTCACCTGAAGGTTGGTGGAGCAAGACCGTTAGTACTGCACCTCCGCCGGGGCACGCAGAGGCTCAGCGTGGGGAGTGGGGGGAGAGGGGAAGGGGCAGTGACCTCCGCAGGGTGGGGAAGATGATCCTGTTGGCACTTTTCAAATCGAGTCGCCCTGCCGCGTGGCTTCAGAGACGCTGCTCAGCTCTGCTACCGCAGCCTGAAGGTCAGGCAGAAGGGAACGACACCCGTACGCGGGCCTGATCCCAGTCCAGCAGCAGCAGAGACCTTTCCAGCGCCCGCACTTTGCTTGGGGAACGGTTGCACAGGTCTGCGTGGCACCCGCCGAGGTACCTCTCCTGTTAGTGCTGATCTCAGCTGCCCTACAAGTGCCTTGGCTGATCAGACAAATACCTTCTACCCCAAAGGCTGGGACGGTCCCAGCTCTTAAAATTAATACCAGGGAGCTGGACAGGCTTTTACATTAAATCCCTAGAATTCACTGAAGCCCCAAAGCTTTGGATCCAGGAGACCGGGGAAAACAATGACACAAACTAAGACGTCTAACTGAAAACCAGAAAAGCTTAAAATTAGTCTAAAATCATGGCAGAGAAACAAAGCCATCAAATCAAGGTCAAAGCATCAGCCTTGATAACGGACTGATAGAGAGTCTGAAGGAAAACACCTAAATCCTAAAGACACCCTAAGAGGTGCTACCACAGCCATGGCATGTTTCCCCATCCACCCACCCCCAAAAAAAAAATAAAAAAAAAAAAAAAAAAAAAATCAGTCTAACCAGGCTCTGATGAACCACCGCCACTGAAACCAAGTTATCCCGACCACCCGAACCACAGTCTCAAGGACAACGAAATCTGGCTGCCTTAGATTTCAATTCCTGTGGGCAGGGAACTCCTCTTCTGCTCCAGATACCATCCGCAGCGTCGCCCGCCTCTTGGCAAGCGCCTGGCAATGTATTTACCGTCCATAACGCAGGACAACATTGACTCAGCTTCCCTCCCCCGGTTTTAAAAGTCCCGTCTATTAATAAGCGATGTTAAGAGGAGTATTTAGGGTGGGTTATTATCCGAGGTGCCTTCTCCCCGGGGGGCTGAAGGGTGTGAGCGCACACGGGTGCACACAGCCAACTCTTTCATTTCCACACCTTCGAAACGAAGCGGCTGGCCCGCGTTCACCTCGTACAAACAAAACCGAAGGGTGACCAGACTAACAGGGGCTGCGCTGATTCCGCTTGCAAATCCTTCCAAACGCAGCAGGGGCTGCGGCGGGATTACGGAGCCAGCGTTTCCAAGAGGTGCCCAAGGAGAGGTCAGGAAAAGGGGAGCACAGCCTCCCCGAAGCCCTTCCCTCATCCCACACACTAAGCTGAAAGCAAATCACCAAAAAAAAAATCTCATCCAAGTTGGGCCCAGCGTTCGAATTCTGTCCCACTTTGGCGGTCCCAGTCTCAGAAAATCCCCTACAGAGCAGCTGCTAAAGAAACCGAGAGCTCAGCGGTGTAAACCTGAAGTCAACAACAAACCAAAGCAATTCAGATCCAGATATTCACTTTGGAGATGCTTCCAGCATCTTCTGCAAAGGAAAAACTACTATGAGGGCATTGCCACTGTCCCACCAACGGGCAAAAATTGCTGTCAGTAATTCTAAAAAACAGCCAATAGGATAAGCTAACAATTAATCAGATCAACATCACAAATTTAGAGCAAAAATTTGCCAACTCCAGGTTCTCCTGTGTTGTTCGTTTGGAGGAAAAGCAGCTCTGCGCACACATCCATGCACCCCTACCACCCGCACGCAGAATTACGGTTTTTACACCCACAGCTTCCCCTAGCAACAGCTGACAAAGCAGCAGAAGCAGCTTTTGCTTTCAGCAGCTTCGATTTGCTAAATAAACGTATACGACACTCCATCAGAGGAAGCCACATCACACAAGGAGCACGTCCTCGTGTGCCGCCCCGCGATCCAGGCATTGGCTGGGGGGGATGCGGGAGCGGCGGAGAGAACAGGCACCACCACCACGGCTGAGTCACCCCCAAGTGACTCCGCTCTGCAAGAGCTGAACGAGCCACGAGAACCCGCAGGAGCGGATCAGAAGCTTCCAGTTACTAGTTTTGGGCAAGTCAGACACATGCTCTGCCTCGAAGGTCACTTCTCTGCCATTTCAAGCGGTTCCCAGCACGGCTTCACCACCGCTCTCCACAGCGGGTTTCGCCCTCCCTGGGAACACAAACCACGCACCAGCCCCTGCCCTGAGCCCTCCAGCCTCCTGCCACGCACCGGCCGAGCCGCAAGAGGTGGCTTCCAGCCCTACCCGCCAGCTTCTCCGAGGGCGGCTGCTGCTACACGTCACATCTTGGTCCCCTTGCTCCGCAGCAAGCCCCTCAGCGTGAAGTTATTTCGAACCTGACCTTCCCAACACGCCACATAAACCCACACGCAGCTGAGAGATACTCACTCACTTGCGACTTTAGATTCCTACTCATGTTTTGAGACGCGGTTCTCCCGAGGAAGCCCCTGGCCCTGTGGCTAGCGCCGTTTTGGCTACGAGCCCACACCAGAAGAGGCACATGACTGTGACTGGGAGCTTTTTCAGCAGGACAGCTTTCAGCTGCCAGCAGAGCAGGACTCCCCCCTCACCCCACTCACCGACCGGCCAACTTCCCCCTCCCTCCAGCAGAAAAGGGAAGGTCAGAAACCAGCAGGACGCAGGGAGAACACATGCAGCAGAAGGTAATGCTCCCCAAAGAGGTTTCAATTCCCAGAGCTTGTCATGCAGCAGAGCTGCTGATGCTGCCGTGCCATCCAGGAGGGAAGCTGGGCTTGCCCTCAGCCCCCCTCAAACCACAGGAGGGAAGCACCCAACTGCACTTGCTCTACAGGGGATTTTCCAAACCACTTGGCTGCAAACAGCCCTGCGTGGAGAAAGGACCATCACCTCCCAGAGCCCGGCTTGACCCGGCGTTTCAACAGGACGCATTGCAAAACGCTGACTTGCAACAGCCACGTTCTTTACGGCTCCTCTTGGGCAGGGTTTGAGGGCGAGCAGGGCAGAGGGACACCTCACAGAGATCCCGGGTTGCACGTGGAGGCAACATTCAGCATCTACCATCGAGCACATGCTGCTCTTTTCATAGCAAAATGAAACGCCACGCTGCAAATCTTGCAAATCCTGCAAATCCTTACCTGTGAAGAGGGGGCTGAACACAACCGGGGAAAAGGCACTTTGAGTTCTTGTCAGTCTGGGTTTCCTATCGGAAATAAGAAAGACATCGTTAGTAGAGGTGAGGAGACGGCAGGCATCCCACCAGAAAGCAGCTTGACCTTCTCAGACCAGAGGAACCTTCACCATTCTTTACAGCACCTTGAGACAGCTCAGCGCTGCGTGTTTATTCAACTCCTAGAGCAGCGCTTTGGCTTAAGTAGGGCAGCCAACCAGTAAAGCTAGGTCTCCGTCCTGCTACGAAGCAAATCTCTAACTAGGTAATTAATAAAGTCATTGGAAAGAAAACCCCAAGCAAGTATGGTGAGCGGAGCCAAGAAGCTGTTTCACAACAGGCATCACGCTATTCCTCCGGATCAGGCATTGCCAAACGCCTTCGACAAACAGGTTCGGTCCCTGCGCAATGAGGGGCTGTGCCTGGAGCGAGCGCGTCGCTCGGAGGATGCCATGTCCCCAAAGGCATTCAAAATGCAGGTGCAGGGCAGGCGAGCTAAACCCAGAGCACCGAGATGGATGGAACCAGCTCAAAACACACCTCTGAGGCCCCAGGAATACCAGCAATTCCCGTGAAGCTCGTTTCCCAAACCCGCAGTTTTATAACAACACTGTCTGTAGCCAGCCCTGTGCTCTCCCCACACAAAAGCACTCCTTCCAGCACCTTCCTACTGCGATGCTAAAGGGCTTTATCCAGATTTAGGCAGAGGAAACGCTGGTAAACTGAGGCACAGAGTATGGCACCCTCGGGACTTGAATCCGCGGTTGAGGCGAGTCGAGAAACGTGTTCCCCGTGCCAGAAACTCGCTCCCACTGAAGAGAGGAGCACAAGAACAAAGCCGAGCACAAGCACAGCCCTCACGAGCCGCAGGTTCGACAAAGGCAGGTCCTTCCAGCACCCACAGCGTATCGTGCAACGCCCATCCCGGCACTGGGCAGCCTGTAGGTCTGTACTGGGAGAGCCAGGGTTACTCCAAGTTCAATAACACAACCGCACCGCGCTGGCCAGGGAAACTGGTCCCATGGCATCCAGCCCAGCAACTGCACCACCAAGACCTAGAGCTCAGAGACCAGCTCTTCCCACCGCCAGGACACACCACCCAGCAGGCTGTCAGGGGGTGGCTCTGTTCCTCTCGGACGTCTCCTCGCGCCCCAGCACCCCCCGGCAAGCGGCTGCCCCTGAACCTGCCCCCGAAGCCTGCCTTGCGCTTCAGACCCCAGCTCTGCTCACAGCCTCCTGCGAAAGCCGGACAAAATTTCGGGTAAAACCGGCTCGGAGCAAGGATCTGCCGCCCGCCTGGAAGGGCTGCACGGAGCAGATGCAACTCAGCGGCCCCACAGGGAGGAGAAATCCAAGCTCCGGGCTCATGTGGCTGTGCACGACGAGCCCTGGCAGCGCAGAGCAGACGGGTGCACCCTCCTCTCCTCCCAGCACAGACCAAATGCTTCTCGTGTCTGCGTCCAGACACATCCCTGGGTCGCACAGCTGTGAAGAAAGGCTGAATACTGTAAGTTTTCAAATAAAAATACTAAGGAACACTCATCATCACGATAGATAAAATCCCATGAAAATGTCTGGAAGCGTTTTCATTTTAAGGCTCTCGCACCTATTTGAGGGCTGGATTTTTTTCCCCAAAGGAGAGCAATTCACCAATTATCAGCCACACATACACAAAATTACACTTCTGGACTAATATCAACTAACATTATAGTAACAGCTCTGTTCCCACCCACTAAGCCAGATGGAAAGGAGCACTGCTGGCATTTTGCTGTTACCAAAACAGCTATGTTTTATGCCAACATTTTACAGTCATTGATTTTGGAGATTTCTCATCTCTTGCAAGCTCACATCAGCAGCAGGGAGAGAACAAGAAACTATTCACACGGACTGAATCCTCCACCTCCCAACTCAGCCTCCACCAAAACAACATACTTCCAAACTTCCTCCTCCTGCCCTCAAGTTCAGCAGTATCCAAACGACGCCGAAACCCACAGAGAAGCAATTACATGTGACCGGTACCCGAGTGCCACTGCCTTGGATCAGCGCAGCCCCGCAGAGCTGGAGAAAGCCAAAGGTGGACGTTGCCGTGAACGCCGCGGTCAGATTCTGCACAGATTTGTGCACACAGAACTGGGAAACCCCTCGAGCTCCGGCAAATAAGGATTTTTAGGGTCAGTTACCCACCAGTTCTGTAATAGCCGGCATTTCCCACCGTGCTGCCTTTGCTCATTCCAAGGCATTGCCTCGTTATCACTACGGCAAATCTTACCTGGCCACCCGGGCTGGCTCTGTGCTACTTTATACATGTAATAACGTGGAGACATGTTAAAAAAACCCAAGGTCACCACCACAACTAACTTACCAGACTTGGGTATCCAGCGAGGGATGCGCAGCAGATGCTGGCCGGCGCTGAGATGTCCCTGCGCCCACCCATCTGCAGAGCCTCACCCCGTCCCCTTTCCCTCCAGCTACCTTGACGGCCAAACTGCTTCCAGAAAGTTGTTTCACCGACAGAGTCTTTAGTGAACACCCAAGTCCTGGCTGAGAAGCCACACGTTGGTATCTCCACACTGAGTTTCTGCAGCTCAGCAGAGCCCCGCTGTTGATTTTAGGTAATGGGGCTGGTTTCTTTCCCAACTGCTGCTGCAGGCGGGAGCCAGTGGTGCACCGATGCTGCCTCCGGGACCAGCACCACCATGGGAAGCTCAGGCAGCAACTCCAAATACCAGGAATTCGGCTCCTGGTGGATGTTTAAAGGAAGAGCCTGACTAGGTATCGCCCATCGCGGATGAAGGGAGCACTTCACCAGCAGCCTGCAGAGAGACTTGCAAGTCAGGAATAAGAGCCCGATAGCAAGCAGAGCTGTGAATTAACCCAAAAATTGCTCTGAGCCCACCCCATCAGCCACAAGCGATGGCAGCAGCGACTCACAACGAACGCCAGGCCCATCCTATATTAATGGGGGCCATGCATTGGGAGGCAACAACCTCCAGCTCTTCGCAGAACCCAGGGAAGGTCACCGTCTGTGTCCCCCCCTCAGTCAAGCCGTGAAGACGGGTGCAAAGCAGCAGACAGCACACAGCAGCACAGTATAAAGTCGGGCAAAAACCACAGCGGGAAATCAAGTCGCTGCACTACACACCTCCAAACTGAGGGACCAGGGCAACGGGGAGGGGAGGAAAAGAAAATCACCATCTGCCGAGGCCGAACATTCGCTTCCCAGCAAGCCCAGCTTCCCTAAACTGTGTCTACCCTCCTCAGGAGACCGCGAGCATCCCAGCATCCCAAACCACACGTCCTGGCTGGCGAGAGCGGGGCCAGACCTCGGAGCCAGCAGACACCATCCCACCGAGGTGCTGGAGAGATGCCAGCACACCAGCAGCTGCGTTCCACGGGCGCAAAAAGCCCGGCTCAAACAAGCCAGCCCTTGCCAGCAGGAGAGGGACCGCTGGAACTGGAAGCGGGGAAGTCATCCCTGAACCGCTAGAGTTGCTGCATCGGGCACCTTGAAGTAACCTTTGTTAAAATATCGCCTAATTAGTGCTGCAGAGTTGCACGATGCCAGAGCAACAAGAAGTGACCACGACACTCCCCGAGCGGAGGGGGGACCCCGATGGTGATGGGTCCCTGCTCCACTCCCAACCGTCCGGGGCACCGGTGCCAGCTCCGCACCAACGCCAGCGCTGGGAGGTGCCGGGCGCTCCTCAAGCGTAAGGACGGAATAAACCACGAGCCCATTAGCAAAACATTATGTCATTACAGGCAACGCGGCTCGCTACTGTTTGAGGCCCATTTAGTCATTTGTGGGGAACGAAGCCGTTGTATAAAATGGTTTCCCCACCCCACATGCAAAAGCGGGGCTCCTCGCGGGCACAGCAGCTCGAGGGAGGACTCAAACACCCCGAGCAGCTGCAGGGCTGGGAGCTGACACCCGGAGCCGCGGCTGGCCCATCTCGGAACCCATCCTCTGCTTCCAAGGGGAGGTCACGTTGGCCTCTCCTACAGCCCGGTTGCCTTTTGGGCTGCCAAAGTGCCCCAGTGGGTCACACCTGACCCAAGGCCAACACCTTCAGAGCAAGCCAGGAGAAAGTTTTTCTGCTCAACCCATCAACAGGTCTGCAGCTGCACTAAGGAGGCAACATCCCCGACAGCCTCACAGGAGGTTAATTAACCCCGCAGGGGAAGTACCCTGCTGTCACACTCAAGGCTCCACTCAATTATTTAATGCTGCTGCCGGGCGGGCTGTCCCTGCCTCCTCCATGAAGAATTCCAGTTCTGCTGCTGGAAATGCTACAGAAAGTGGTTTCTGGAGCATGGGACACCCACCCCAACCAGAGCCGGGTACAGCTCAGCCCTTCACCCTCCGCAGCCGGCATCAAGCAGCTCGTGTCTCCTGCTGAAACACGAGGCCGGAGCAGGCAAGGCGTGCCGGAGCCAACGGAGCGGGGCTGAGGAACAAGGGGGTACCCGGGATCCCACAATTTGTCCCTCCAGCCTAACGCACAACCCAGCCAACCTCTGGCTGCCAGCATTCCCTCCGGCCACGGCACAGGGGGACAGCAGAGCCACCACGGCAGCACCCACCGCCACCACCGACGCCGGAGCCCAACCGTGATGCTCGTGAGCCGCAGGAAACCATTCTGCGCGGTGCAGGAGGGTGAGAGGAAACACCAGCCCCTCAGCTCTGGGCACAGCGTCACCGGAGGGGCACAGCACTTCCTCGCTCGGCCGGTGCCGTGGCATCCCGGGGCTCCGGCCGCCCCACCGGGCCTGCTCCCAGATGGTTTTCCACCATCCGCTTTGCCAGGAGCTGCATGTGCCTCTGCCAGGCTCCAGCTGCGCTCGCCCACCCCGTGCACAAGACGAGGCCTCGGCAGCTGCTGGAAGTGGCCCAAGCCCAGCTCGGAGCCGAGGGACGGCCGCGGTGCCCAGGGGGGATGGCACCTGCGCCGGGCCACCAGCCTCACTGCGCTGCCATCCTGTGCTGCCATCAACCCGGGGGTCCCCCGGCTCCCTGCAGCGCCTGTCCTGCCACCCTGGAACGCCCCCCAGGCCAGGGAACCCCCCCAGCCCAGCTCAGCCTTTAGGGCCGGGGACACCCCCCAGCCCAGCTCAGCCCCCAGACCTGGGGACCCCCCCCAGCCCAGCTCAGCCCCCAGACCTGGGGACCCCCCCCAGCCCAGCTCAGCGCCTGGGGCCGGTGACACCCCCCCAGCCCAGTTCAGCCCTTGGGGCGACCCCCCCCAGCCCAGCCCCTTGAACCGGGGACCCCTCCAGCCCAGTTCAGCCCCTGGAACCATGTATCCCCCCAGCCCGGCCCCTGGAACCCCCTACCCAGCTCAGTCTCTGGGGTGACCCCCCCGAACCCAGCTCAGCTCCCCGGGCCGGCGACCCCCCCGAGCCCAGCTCAGCCTTTGGGGCGACCCCCCCCCCAGCCCAGCTCAGCCTTCAGAACCGGGGATCCCCAACCCAGCTCAGCCCTTGGGGCGAAGCGCCCCCCCGGCCCTGCCCAGCCCCGGGCCCCCCCGTACCTGCCCGCCTCCTGCTCGCGGCCGCGGGCCCCGCAGACGTCGGTCAGGCTGCCGGCCGAGGCGGGCAGCTCCCCGGGGCGCCGGGCCTCGCTCCCGCCGGCGGCATCCCCGGCCGAGCCGCCGCTGCAGCTCTTGGTGCGGAAGAGGCGGCTGAGGCGGACCCGGAGCGAGCCCTTCCTGGCGCCGGGGCCCCCGGGGCCGGCGGGGGGCGGGGGGGCGCCGGCCCCTCTCCCGGCGGCGCGGGCAGCCCCGCGGCCGGGGGACCCCGGCTCCTCCTCCGAGCAGCTCCCGGCCTCGTCGGGCTCCAGCGCCTCCAGCACCAGCAGCGCGTCGCTGGTCTCCTCGGCGGCGGGGCCGGCGGGCGGCGGCGGGCCCAGGCAGGGGCATGGGCAGCCCGCCGGCCCCTTCGCCCCCAGCCCGGGCGGCCGCAGCCCCAGCGCCGCCAGCTGCAGCTCCAGCCCCCCCGGCGGGGCCGCCCCCCACCTGGCCGCGGCTTTGGGCTCCAGCGCGCAGCGGTGCCGCGGGCACAGCAGCTCGCCGCCGCCTCCCGCCGGGCCCCCGCCGCCGCCGCCCGCCGCCGGGCCGCCCTCCTCGCCGGGCCGCCCCTCCGCCGCGTTGCGGAACACCATCAGCTGCGGCGGCGGCCGCGGGGCCCGCAAAGACCCGCCGCCCGGCAGCGCCGCCGCCGCCGGCCGCCCGCCGCCGGGGCCCGGCAGCCCCGCGCCCGCCGCGCCGGTAACGGCGCCGCCCGCCGCGCCCGCCTCCGGGCCGGCCCCATAGCCCAGCAGGCGGCTGAGCACCCGGTAAGAGGCCGCGGCGGCCGCCGCCGCCTCCCCTTCGCGCAGCTCGGCGCGCTGCATGGCTACGGCCGCCGCATGGCTCCCCGGGCCCGGGCCGCACCGGGCCCCGCCGCCGCGGCCCCCGCCCTCCCTCCGCCGCGGCCCCGGCCGCGCGCCGCCACGCCCCCCCACTTCCGCCGCCGCCCGGCCCCGCCCCCGATCGCCGATACCACGCCCTCCGGTAGCCGAGGTCACGCCCCCGTCTTGAGGCCACGCCCCCCGCTGCCCCCCCACCCCAACCCCAAGGTGGAGCGCGGCTGCGGGGTCCCGCTCTCTGCCCCGGCACCCACTGACGGGCCCGGGGAGCACGAGGGGTCCGGCGTGCCTGGAGCAGCCCCCTGCCCCCATCCCCGGGGAGCGGGGTGCAGTAGGGGAAGCTGAGGCACGGGCACCCAGCACCTTCGTACTGCGGGCCCTGCACGGCCTTGCACAGCTCTCGCACGGTTGCAGCGCGGCTCTTGCACCGCTCTGGCAGGCAGTGCACCCCACGGGAGGAGCGGGGCCGGGGCCCAGTTCCCCCCACCCCCACCTGGGTGCTGGCAAGGAGGGAGGTCGCTGGGGGGGGGGGCTGAGCAGCCTCCCGTGCCTCAGTTTCCCCTCTGTAACCGGGCCAGTGCTGCATGGCACCGTCCCCCAGTTTGGGAGTAGGGGGTGGGCATCAGGCCCCGCCGGGGGGCACCGTGCCCACCCCCGTACCGCACTCCCCACCCTCAATCCCCACAGGGACATCCCGCATGTATGCCAACACCCCCGCCCCCATGGCCATCCTAAGGCTGGGGGGGCCGGGGACTGAAGCCCGGGACCATATGGGGACCCAGCGGGTGACCTTCCCCCCCCTCGCCCCCCCAGCTGCTGAGGGGGCCGCGGGGAGGGGGATGCCGGGAGGAAAATTCCCGGCTGCGTTGCCATGGCTTCCCATCAGGATGTGCTTGCATCATGGCCAGCCTGGGTGCGGGGGTCCCCGCGGGGCTCAGGGTGGGGGGCTCCCCGGCAGCACGACCTGCCCAGGCGGCAGCGCGGGGGTGGACGCGGGGGGGCTCCAGGCGGGCAGCGCCAGCAGCTGAACACGTTTGGGAGCCGCTGACGTCTGCTCCGGCATCGCCCACGGAGGAAAACAGGCGGCAGAGCACGAGTCTGGCCCCACGGAGCAGAGCGGGCTCCCGGCCGGCTCGGGCGCTGTGCCCACCATGCCCCCCCCGGGCCGGCCGGTGGCACCGCGGGGGGCCGGAGGGCTCGACTGAGCCCCCGCCATGGGGCCATGGCGGTGGCTGCTGCTCTGGTGCTTGCGCATGGTGCTGATCCACGGCACCATCCTGGGGGGGGCCCAGCGCCCACCGGAGAGACCCCCCCGGCCGGCAGGATGGTCCCCAACCCCGTCACCCTCCGGGGTGCCCACAGCAGAGCCGGGAGCGCCGGGGGACCCCGAGGGCTCGGCGGCGGCGCTGGCTTTCCTGCAGACGGGCGATGCGCAGCGGCTGGCCCAGGCCAACTGCAGCCGGGGGGTCCCCGCAGGGGCAGCAGGGCTCGGCCCCCCCCCGGCGCTGCGTGCCACCCTGCGTGCTGCCCCCGAGGCGCTGGCCCACGCCGCCAACTTCCTCAACATGCTCTTCCAGACCAACGACATCCGCGAAGCCAGCGTGGCCGAGGATGTGGAGTGGTACCAGGCGCTGGTGCGCAGCCTGGCCGAGGGGCACCCATGGGTGCGCCGGGCGGTGCTCGCCCTCGACGCCCACCCGCTGGCCGCCAAGCCCCGGCTGATGCTGCAGGCCACCAAGGGGGACGGTGAAATCCTGCTGCAGGACGTCTCCGCCGCCGCCCCCAGCCTCGGCAACCTCAGCTGGGACAACGAGTGGTTCAACGCCCTCAAGTCCCAGCGGACCCCCCCTCTCCGCAAGCGCGTGCTCAGCAATGACCTGCGCAGCATGGAGACCCCCAAATGGCAGCAGGGGGACAGCTACGTGGGGGAGCCGGGCCACGTGCGGTGGTCCCCACCGTTCCTCGAGTGCCGGGACGGCAGGTTCTTGCCTGCCTGGGTGGTCACGCTCTCCTCCGCTTTCTACGGGCTCAAGCCAGATCTCAGCCCCGAATTCAAGTAAGTGGTACCCGGAGGGGCTGTGGGGGGGTGTAAGAGAGGGTTGGGGGGTGCCCCGGGTGCGTGCTGGAGGGGTAGCTGGTGGCATCACCCCAGGGTGTGGGGTGCATGCCAGCACCCTGCCTGCATCCCCATGCGTGTGCGCGTGGGGGTATCCACAGGCATGGAGCTGCCCCCTGTCCCCCCTCGGCTGTCCCCGCGCTGCCCACCCCTGTCCCCCCTCGGCTGTCCCTGCGCTGCCCACCCTGGGCTGACACCTCCAGAGCCCCCTGTCACAGCCGCACTGGAGCGGGGGGAGCTGGGCTGGGGGTCTCCCTGGGCTGGTGGGTCCCAGCTGCACCCCAGCACCCCCTGTGTGAGCTGGGGTGGGAGGCACTGGGGAGGGAAGGGGGCAGCTGGGTTTAGTCCCAGAGCGGGGACACGGTCCCATGTCCAAGCCGTGTCCCCCTTGGAGCACCCAGGGGAGAGGATGGGTCCCTCAGGGTGAGGGGTGGCACACAGGGGCCACTCCAGCTCCTATTTCCCAGTTTGTTGCCTTAAACCCCTGCCCCAGCTCCAGCCCCCCCAGACACGGCTGCAAGGGGGGGACACCCCTGCCCAGGGGTCCAGGGACGTTGCTGGCACCTCGCATTGTCCCAGTAGCCCAGGCACCAGCACCAGCCACCCCCGTGGCTGCCCCCTCCCCTGCTGTCTGTCCCAGAGGCAGCGGTGGGGCACGGCCACCCTGGGTGGGGGGCGTGGGGAGGGGGGGGCAGGGGGGATGCCCCACACAGCCCCCTGGGCTGACCCCATCCCTCTGCAGGGGCGTTGTGCGGGTCGACATCGAGCTGCGGGACGTGGCCATCGACCAGTGCGCCAGCGGCCCGGGCTGGTTTGCGGACACCCACCGCTGTGACCTCAACAGCACCCAGGTATTGGCACCCAGCACCCTGTACCGCAGGGCTGGGGACCATCCCTGTCCCCCCGGCCAGGCTGTCCCTGCCACGTATCCCCTCCCTCTGGGCTGAGCTTTATCCTCTCCTGGCTGATCCATCTGCTTGGTTCAGCTGCTCTGGGTGCTGCAGCCGAGGGGTTTATTGTGCAAATCTTCCTTCCCCACCGCCAGCGGCAGCGTGTGACCCGGCTGCTCCCTGCCCAGGCACCGCAGGGACAGCCGGGCTCCGGAGCCTGGCAGCCGGTGGGCACAACACCCCCACCAGCAGCCCCCAGTCCCCCCTTGGCGGTGCCCACCCAGTGATGCCTGAGCTCATTTCAAGGCTTGGCATAACCGGCAGCATCCCCAACCCCCTCAGCCCCCCAGCTCAGTGTGGATCAGGGTCCCACCCCGCTGGCAAAAAGCTGTCCCCAAGGGAGAAAGGTGTCACCAGCTTCCCTTTCCCACGGGTGATGCCCTCTGGATGGACGGGCTCTGCCACCGGGAATCTCTCCAGAAAACAACAATACCCAGAAAAGCTGCCAGCCCGGCCCATGCGGGGCAGGATCTGGCCACGGGGGATTAGGGTGGCCATGCCCTGCCTGCCGCTGCCGTCATGGCTGGGCAGGATTAGTGCGCTTTGCTGCATTAGGTGTCCATTTAGGTTTTAGGGAGGGATTTGGGGGCCAAGCTTTGGTTTTTAATTCTGAAATGTTTAACCACTGATTCCTCCTGGGCATGGGGGAGGATGGTGTGGAGTCGGGTACCCACAGGCTGGGGGCTGCTGGAGCCCTGGGTGCAGGGGGGACATGGGGCTGGGGGGAACATACGGGGTGCAGGATGAGCCCTCGCTCTTCCGTGCATCTCAGCCTGTCTCCTTCAGTGTGTCCCCCAGGAGAGCCGCGGCTTCGTCCTCGGGAGGTACCTGTGCCGGTGCAAGCCGGGCTTCTACGGGGCTGGCGGAGTGGCCAGCGGTGCCTGGGCAGGTGGGTGCCATACCCAGCCCTGGGGTCCCTGTTTCACCCAGTGGCACACGGCTACAACGCTGGGGTTGGGGGCTGGGAGGGGGGGGCTTTGGGAAAGTGCTGCCGAGCCCCGGGATGTGGTGATTTCACCTGGCCGCTGCTCTGTCCCCAGGCATGGCGGGGGCAGACGGGGGGTCCCGGCTGGCGTGCCGGCGCTGCCGCCAGGGATGTGCCACCTGCGAGGACGATGTGCCCTGCCTGATCCAGGAGGACCGGGCGCTGCGGGCGGCTGTCCTGTCCTGCCAGGCCTGCTGCATGCTGGCCGTCTTCCTCAGCATGCTCGTCTCCTACCACTTCCGACGGAGCAAGGCAAGGCATCCCCGGCATCCCCGCTGCCCGCCGCCCCCTGCCCTGCTCCCCTCCCAGCCCAAACCCCAGGGTCTCAGGGGGACTCAGGGGGATGTCACAGCCTGGCATGCTCCGGGGCATCCTCGTGCCCTGGCTCCATCCCTGCCGGGCACCAGCCGAGGCTCCTGGCTGCACCCTGACGCCTCTGTCCCCGCAGAGGATCCGGGCGTCAGGAGTTGTCCTCCTGGAGACCATCCTCTTTGGCTCCCTCCTCCTCTACTTCCCGGTGAGTATCCAGCTGCCCCCAGGGCTGAAAACCTCGGGGCTGGGGTTTAAGAGCTTGTGCAGCCTGGCCGGCTGCCCCCCGGGGGAGGGCGTCGAGCTGGCCCTGAGCAGGGCACGGGCACAACTCCACCTAATTGTTAATTTTGCTGGCACGGCCCCGGGCAGCTGCGGTATGAACCTTCTCGGGAAACCAAATCCCTTTTCTCCTGCTGGCTGCAGGAATTAATCCCTGCTCAAATCCCCTCTCCCTCCCGCTGGGGCGGATGCTGTAGATCCAAGGGGGAAGAGCAGCAGTGAGGCTGCCCCGAAAGCGGGTGATTTCTGAGCCTTTGGCTTGTGCTGCCCCCCCACCCCCACCCCCGGCAGGCAGGACCCGGCCCCCTGCCCCCCACCAACCCCCCTCTCCCACCACCCCAGGTGTTCATCCTGTACTTCAAGCCGAGCATCTTCCGCTGCATCGTCCTGCGCTGGGTGCGCATGCTTGGCTTCACCATCGTCTATGGCACCATCACCCTCAAGCTGTACAGGTACCCGGGATGGGGGGGCTGGGTGCTTGGGACCCCTGCGGTGGGGACCGGCTGGGGGCTCACCCCTCCATGCCTCGCAGGGTGCTGAAGGTGTTCCTGTCCCGCACGGCTCAGCGGGTGCACTACATGTCGAGTGGGCGGGTGCTGAAGATGCTGGGGCTGATCCTGCTCCTGGTGCTGTGGTTCCTGGCGGCCTGGACCATCGGGATGCTGGAAAACGCCGACAAGAACATCCCGCTGGTGATCCGCACCCAGACCACCCACGGGCTTCACTTCTACATCTGCAGCCACGACCGCTGGGACTACATGATGGTGATCGGTGAGACCAGCCCCCGTGGCATCCTGGAGGGGTCCTCACAGCCCCAGGACCCCGTCCTGTAAATGTGGCGTGTGGTGTCTTCGTTTCCTTGTCTATTTAATCTGCCTGGAGCCTGCAAGCAGGGCTGGGGCACCCGAGCTGCTCCCCACCCTCTCCCCTGAGCGTCCCCAGGGCTCACCCTGGCGCAGGGTGAATCACCCAGTGCAGGCAGTGGGTGCCAGTGGCCATGCTGGAAGATGCTCTGCACCAGTCCTGGCTCCAGCCACGGCACGTGCCGATGGCAGCCAAGCTGAACGTGCCCATCCTGGCAGGCAGCAGCACCCTCCCTGCAGCTCAGCATCCATCGGTGCCACCCAAGAACACACGGTGATGGCAGCAGGGTGATGGGGGTGGATGCTCAGCATCGCTCCCCGGTTTCTCTCCCCCAGCCGAAATGCTGTTCCTGCTGTGGGGCAGCTTTCTGTGCTACGCCACGCGCGCCGTGCCCTCCGCCTTCCACGAGCCTCGCTACATGGGCATCGCGCTCCACAACGAGCTCATGATCTCGGCTGCCTTCCACGTGGTCAGGTAGGGCACAGCACCCCCAGGGTGCCCGGAACCCCTGCTCCCACCCCCGGCGATGCAGCGGCAAATCCCTGCGTGGGTCCCTGGGCTGGGGGGACACAAATCCCTGCGTGGGTCCCTGGGCAGGGGGGACACAAATCCCTGCGTGGGTCCCTGGGCTGGGGGGACACAAATCCCCGCGTGGGTCCCTGGGCAGGGGGGACACAAATCCCTGCGTGGGTCCCTGGGCTGGGGGGACACAAATCCCTGCGTGGGTCCCTGGGCTGGGGGGACACAAATCCCCGCGTGGGTCCCTGGGCAGGGGGGACACAAATCCCTGCGTGGGTCCCTGGGCTGGGGGGACACAAATCCCCGTGTGGGTCCCTGGGCTGGGGGGACACAAATCCCCGTGTGGGTCCCTGGGCAGGGGGGACACAAACCCCTGTGTGGGTCCCTGGGCTGGGGGGACACAAATCCCCACGTGGGTCCCTGGGCAGGGGGGGCTGCGGGCGGCTCGGTGGGACCTGGCGCTGCCCTCCTCACCCCTTCCAGGTTCATCATGGCTCCCTCGCTGCACCCCGACTGGACCCTGCTGCTCTTCTTCGCTCACACCCACGGCACCATCACCATGACACTGGTGCTGCTCTTCATCCCAAAGGTAACGCCCGGCCTGGGGACTCAACGGGGCTCCCCGGCGTTTTGGGGACCCCCTCAGCGAGCTCCCCCCTTGCCTCCCCCAGTTCCTGCACGCCGGCTCGCCGCTGCGGGAGGAGATCGCGGCCGAGGTCTACGAGGACGAGCTGGACATGCGGCACTCGGGCTCCTGCCTGAACAGCAGCATCGCGTCCGCCTGGAGCGAGCACAGTCTCGACCCCGATGACATTCGGGTGGGTGGCACACTCAGGACCTTCTTTTGACGCTAGCTATGCAGCCCCGCGCAGAATAAGAGGTGCCTTTTGCGATCTTTCTCCTGATGCAAAGCAGAAGGGGGGGGGGGGGACGGGACACGAAGGGGGTGCAGGGCAAACCGCCACCTGCCACAGGCGGGGAAAACTGCTGCTCCCCCCGGGCCGGAGGGACGCGCAACGCTGGGGCTTTGGGGACACCCCAGCCCAGGGGACCAAGCTGGGGTTTTGCGGGGTCGCCCCAGCCGCAGCCCCCGTGCGGTGCCATTGTACGTGCTCTCCTCTCTCCCCTCTCTCCGCCGCGTCCCCCCGCCCGCGGCACGCAGGAGGAGCTGAAGAAGCTCTACATGCAGCTGGAGGTCCACAAGACGTGGAGGATGGCAGCCAGCAACCCCCACCTCCCCAAGAAGCGCAGCTCCCGCCGCAGCCTGGGCCGCTCCATCCTGTGCCGCGTCGCTGAGCTGCCCGAGGCGGTGGCACACCGGGGCAGCGGTGGGGAGCGGGGGGTCACCCCGACACGCCGCGGCTCCTCGGCCAAGCGGCTCCCCGACGCCGGCGGGGCCAGCCTGCGGATGCGGGATGATGGCTCCCGGCGCCGTGCCACTGCCCTGCGCAAGTCGCGCAGCACCGAGGGTCCCACGCGGGTGCCCCAGGGAGGCTCGCCCACCTCCAGCCACCCCGGGGAGGCGGCGGGGGGGAGGAAGATGATGGCAGCGACAGCCTCGGAGCAATCCGACAGCGAGTCCCTCGACGCCGCCCCACTCGTGTGCAAGTCAGCTAGTGCCCACAACCTGGCGGGGCACGGGCAGCCCCCCCTGCCCCGCGCAGCCCCCTTGCAGAAGTCGCTCAGCGTCGTCGCCGGTGCGTGGGACGAGGCCCTGCTTGCCGCCAGCCAAGCCGCACGGGAGGAGTGGCACGCCAACCGGCCCCCCTCCGCCCCAGCCTCGGGGCTCCCCACGCGCCAGGGACCCCCCGAGGAAGCCAGGAAGCCCCAAAGCCCCAGTGCCTCCCTGCCAGGCGGCTCCAGCCCCGCCGAGGGGGGCTCCCAGGAGGACACGTCCCCCCCTGGCAAGGTACAGAAACACGTCACCTACGCACCCATCAAGAGCATCAGCGCCGACAGCTCCCACTTCCCAGGGCGGGTGCGCGTGGCTGTGAGAAGGACCCCACCACCACCCCCCATCCGCTACCAGAGCTTGGGGCAACGTGCCACACCAGCTGGGGACAGCCCAGAGCCACCCACGGACCCCCTGGCACAGGCAGGAGAACCGGAGGGAACACCGGTGGGGGTGGCGGAGGAAGATCCGAGGTGCACGTCCCCCCTGGGGGGGAAGGGCAGGCTGCTGACCGCAGCCTCCATCCCGGCCCAGGTCTGCCCCTGGGAGCTGGTCCAGGAGGAGATCCTGAGCCGAAGGGAAAAAGCTGCCGAAGCAGCAGAGTCAGGGACCCCCGGTGACACACCAGCCAGCCCCCCCAGCTTCAAGCTGTCCTCCCAGAAGTCCTCCATCCGGGGTCTGGGACTCGCCATCAAAGCCTTCAACCGCTCCAGGGGGAAAAGCACCTTGAAGGGGAAGAGGGAGGGCGAGGGGAGCCTCAGGAAGAGGTGCCGTGAGCGGGAGGGGGGCAGCAGGAGGGAGAGGCCCAACCTAGCAGAGACAGCAGTTGTGTCCCTTGGGGGGATCAGCCAAGACCCCGCCGCAAAAAGCCCTGAATGGAGCCGGCAGAGGCCCAGCAGCGAGCCCCCTGCCCACTCATGGCAGGGGGCTGTGGGCCCCTGCCAGCACAACAACAACGCTGGCACTGCTCGGGAAGCCGCGGGCTCGGGGGATGGTGGGGCAGGACCATGGGACAGCCCAGCCCCAGGGCCAGGGGATGGGGGGACACTGGCAGAAGAGCCCAGCGCTCCCTGGGGGGAGGCAGATGCCGGTGGGGGGCTGGAGCCATCTTTGGGAGTGCACAAGGTCCCACCCAGCGTTGGCCACCAAGGAGCTGAACACCCCGGAGAAACCCCGGTGGGGGCCGGCAGCGGGAGGGCACAGAGCCATCCCCAGCAAGGGGCCGAGGATCCCACGGCAGAGCTGGGCAAGGACACTCCTGCAGCCATCGTGAGACTGATGGCACCAAAGGAAGGGGGGGCCAGCGGGTCCATCCACCCCTGGGACCACACAGAGGTGGAGCGGCCACATGCAAAACCTGCCGCAAGCAGCCCCTGCCCAGCCCCTGAGAAGCCAGGGGCTGAGGTTTGTCCCCAGGGAGCTCCAGGTGTCCCACCAAGAAAAGGAGCTTTGCTGCACCAGCAGGCGATTGCTTCCCGGGAGGACATCGGCGTCCCACTGGGCAAGGAGAGCCTGGCCAAGGCATTGGAGAAGGGGGGCAGCCAGCCCGAGCCCCTCAGTGCCAGGGGGGCCCAGGATGCTGAGAGGGTCCCTGCAAGGAGCCGGAGTGTGGAGGTGGCCCTGGCTGCAGCAGAGAAATGTGGCAGCATGGTGGGCAGGCAGGCAGGGGTCCGTCCTGAGGACACCCAGGCAGATTCCACCGTTAAAATAGACACTGGCCGCTGGGAGGGGAGCGAGGGGGAGCGCTGGGAGCCAGGCAGAGCCCTGAGGAAGGGCAACAGCGAGGGGGACCCCCAGCACCAGGGCGAAGAGCTGGGCATGGAAAAGCCAGCAAAAACCTCGGGGCTGCCACAAGTGGCTTTGGAGAAAGCAGGCAGCATGGAGGGCAGGAGGGCTGAGGTCTGCCCATGGGAGACAGGGGAACAGGGAAGGACCATCAGAGCAGAAACCTGCCCCTGGGACGCGGAGGGGGCTGAGCAGCAGCGGGAGAGGCAGGATGAAGAGAGGCGGCAGCCGGCCAAGCGGGTGAAAAGTGTCAGACCAAAATCCCTGGGTTTGCCGAGAGCGCAGGACAGCGGGAGCAGCCTGCGAGCAGCCGGCCAGCCCTGGGGCAGCGCCAGCAGCGAGGGACCTCCACCGAAACCTGCGCCCAGAAGCTCCGAGCTGCCAGAAGTGACCTCGAGGAGCCCAACACGGGCTTCGGTTTGTCCCTGGGAAGTGGCAGCAGCTGACAGCGATGCAGAAGTTTGTCCTAGAGAAAAAGGAACAGCCTTACCCAATGCAGGAAAGTTGGGTGACGGTGAGATTTCCCAAGCGAAAAACGGGATTTCCCCACACAAAGCAGCCCCGAGAAGCACGGGAGAGACGGCTGCAGCCACGGCCAAGGAGAGCGGCCGGCGGGGACCCCCCTGCCCTGGGGAAGGTGCAGAGCAGCTAGGCACGGGGCTCACAGCAAAACACCCAGCTCTGCCCAAAACATCATCCGAGCAAGCAGGAACTATCGATAGCAAAAAGGCCAACATTTGTCCATGGGAAGCAGAGGATGAGCCACGCGCTAAAACAGAAATATGTCCCTGGGAAGAGCCTGCAGCTCCTCTGAGGAAGGATAGACCGAGTCAGGACATGCGTGGGATTTCCAAAGGGGAAAACAAACCAGGATCAAGAGGACTTGCAGATACCAAAGCAAAGCTGACGGACACCAAGGGCCATCAACCAGTGTGCAGGGACACAGGGATCTTAGGAAAGCTCATTAGCAAAAGCCTGGAGAGCACAAAACCTGAGTCCAAGAAAAACCAGAGTGTGGAGAGCATTAAGGACAAGGTCTGTCCCTGGGAGAGCCTGGGCACGGAGCAGCCCCCAGCAAAACCCCACGCCCAGAGCCCAGACATGACCAAATCGCCTTCAAAGAAATCGCAGAGCGTGGAGAGCCTGAAGGCAGAGGTCTGTCCTTGGGAGGCGCAGGAGCTCGAAGCCACCAATAAAGCAGAAATCTGTCCCTGGGAGGTGGCTGCACCTCCCTCTGCTCAGCCAAAGGCAAAGCCGGGTGCTGGGGGGAGTTCAAAGGGGGAAAAGCGCATCACACGTCAGGCAGCGTTAGCCAGCCCGGAGAGATCCCTGGAGAAGGGCAGCAGCGAGCGAGACGCCGTTTGTCCCTGGGAGAGCCTGGGCACGGAGCAGCCCCCAGCAAAACCCCGCGCCCGGAGCCCCGCGATGCCCAAATCGCCTTCAAAGAAATCCCAGAGCGTGGAGAGCCTGAAGGCAGAGGTCTGTCCTTGGGAGGTGCAGGAGCTCGAAGCCACCAATAAAGCAGAAATCTGTCCCTGGGAGGCAGCTGTCCCACCATCAAGTAAAGAGAAACCAAGACAGGGCAGAGATGGTCTCTCCACTGTCAGCAAAAGCCCTTCCACAAGTCAAGACCTATTGAAAGAGATGAGAGAGAAAATAACTGGAAAAAAGGAGAAATCAAGCGCAGACCGTGAGTCCATCTGTCCCTGGGAGAGCCTGGGCATGGAGCAGCCCCCAGCAAAACCCCGCGCCCGGAGCCCAGATCTGCCCAAATTGCCTTCAAAGAAATCGCAGAGCGTGGAGAGCCTGAAGGCAGAGGTCTGTCCTTGGGAGGCGCAGGAGCTCGAAGCCACCGATAAAGCAGAAATCTGTCCCTGGGAGAGCCTGGGCACGGAGCAGCCCCCAGCAAAACCCCGCACTGGGAGCCCAGCGATGCCCAAATCGCCTTCAAAGAAATCCCAGAGCGTGGAGAGCCTGAAGGCAGAGGTCTGTCCTTGGGAGGTGCAGGAAGCTGAAGCCACCGATAAAGCAGAAATCTGTCCCTGGGAGGTGGCTGCACCTCCCTCTGCTCAGCCAAAGGCAAAGCCGGGTGCTGGGGAGAGTTCAAAGGGGGAAAAGCGCATCACACGTCAGGCAGCGTTAGCCAGCCCGGAGAGATCCCTGGAAAAGGGCAGCAGCGAGCGAGAGGCCGTTTGTCCCTGGGAGAGCCTGGGCACGGAGCAGCCCCCAGCAAAACCCCGCGCCCGGAGCCCCGCGATGCCCAAATCGCCTTCAAAGAAATCCCAGAGCGTGGAGAGCCTGAAGGCAGAGGTCTGTCCTTGGGAGGTGCAGGAAGCTGAAGCCACCGATAAAGCAGAAATCTGTCCCTGGGAGGCAGCTGTCCCACCATCAAGTAAAGAGAAACCAAGACAGGGCAGAGATGGTCTCACCACAGTCAGCAAAAGCCCTTCCACAAGTCAAGACCTATTGAAAGAGATGAGAGAGAAAATAACCGGAAAAAAGGAGAAATCAAGCGCAGACCGTGAGTCCATCTGTCCCTGGGAGAGCCTGGGCACAGAGCAGCCCCCAGCAAAACCCCGCACTGGGAGCCCAGACATGACCAAATTGCCTTCAAAGAAATCCCAGAGCGTGGAGAGCCTGAAGGCAGAGGTCTGTCCTTGGGAGGTGCAGGAGCTCGAAGCCACCGATAAAGCAGAAATCTGTCCCTGGGAGAGCCTGGGCACGGAGCAGCCCCCAGCAAAACCCCGCACTGGGAGCCCAGCGATGCCCAAATCGCCTTCAAAGAAATCCCAGAGCGTGGAGAGCCTGAAGGCAGAGGTCTGTCCTTGGGAGGTGCAGGAAGCTGAAGCCACCGATAAAGCAGAAATCTGTCCCTGGGAGAGCCTGGGCACGGAGCAGCCCCCAGCAAAACCCCGCGCCCGGAGCCCAGCGATGCCCAAATCGCCTTCAAAGAAATCGCAGAGCGTGGAGAGCCTGAAGGCAGAGGTCTGTCCTTGGGAGGCGCAGGAGCTCGAAGCCACCAATAAAGCAGAAATCTGTCCCTGGGAGGTGGCTGCACCTCCCTCTGCTCAGCCAAAGGCAAAGCCGGGTGCTGGGGAGAGTTCAAAGGGGGAAAAGCGCATCACACGTCAGGCAGCGTTAGCCAGCCCGGAGAGATCCCTGGAAAAGGGCAGCAGCGAGCGAGAGGCCGTTTGTCCCTGGGAGAGCCTGGGCACGGAGCAGCCCCCAGCAAAACCCCGCGCCCGGAGCCCAGCGATGCCCAAATCGCCTTCAAAGAAATCCCAGAGCGTGGAGAGCCTGAAGGCAGAGGTCTGTCCTTGGGAGGTGCAGGAAGCTGAAGCCACCGATAAAGCAGAAATCTGTCCCTGGGAGGCAGCTGTCCCACCATCAAGTAAAGAGAAACCAAGACAGGGCAGAGATGGTCTCACCACAGTCAGCAAAAGCCCTTCCACAAGTCAAGACCTATTGAAAGAGATGAGAGAGAAAATAACTGGAAAAAAGGAGAAATCAAGCGCAGACCGTGAGTCCATCTGTCCCTGGGAGAGCCTGGGCACAGAGCAGCCCCCAGCAAAACCCCGCACTGGGAGCCCAGACATGACCAAATTGCCTTCAAAGAAATCCCAGAGCGTGGAGAGCCTGAAGGCAGAGGTCTGTCCTTGGGAGGTGCAGGAGCTCGAAGCCACCGATAAAGCAGAAATCTGTCCCTGGGAGAGCCTGGGCACGGAGCAGCCCCCAGCAAAACCCCGCGCCCGGAGCCCCGCGATGCCCAAATCGCCTTCAAAGAAATCCCAGAGCGTGGAGAGCCTGAAGGCAGAGGTCTGTCCTTGGGAGGTGCAGGAGCTCGAAGCCACCGATAAAGCAGAAATCTGTCCCTGGGAGAGCCTGAGCACGGAGCAGCCCCCAGCAAAACCCCACGCCCAGAGCCCAGAGATGCCCAAGTCACATTCGAAGAAATCGCAGAGCGTGGAGAGCCTGAAGGCAGAGGTCTGTCCTTGGGAGGCGCAGGAGCTCGAAGCCACCGATAAAGCAGAAATCTGTCCCTGGGAGGTGGCTGCACCTCTGCTCGCGAAAGGAGCAGTCCCGGGCAAGGCAAGCCTCCCACCACAAAAAGCAGGTGCCTCCAAACCACCAGAGAAGGGGAGCAGTGAGCACGAGGTCACCTGTCCATGGGAGAGTGTGGGCACAAAGGAATTCTCCCCAAAGTCTTCTACAGAGAAAGAGCTGCCCAAGAAGTC
Source organism: Falco punctatus (assembly GCF_963210335.1). NCBI lineage: Eukaryota > Metazoa > Chordata > Aves > Falconiformes > Falconidae > Falco > Falco punctatus. Next base: position 1,845,345 of record NC_137599.1, on the reverse strand, counting down.
CAGCAGCACAGACAGCAAATCTGATATTTGTCCCTGGGAAGCAGCAGAGCCTACCAAGTCTGAGAAGGAAAGCTTCCAGCCAGGGATGCACCCACAGGGAGAGCATAGAGCATCTCCCGCTGCAACAGGAAAGTCAAAGCTGGTAGCAGGAGCTAGTGCCATGTCTCCAACAGCCCTGCTGAAAAAACCCAAGGGCATATCTGATGGCAAGGCTGAGCACAAGCCCCTGTGTCGCATCCTGCCAGGCACCCAGCCCCCGCAGGGCCACAGGGCAGAGCCACTGCCTCGGGGAGCGAGCGCAGCTCCCACGGTGGGCAGCAGCCTCAGCCCAGACGCCAGCATAGCCCAGGTTTGTCCCTGGGAAGCAGAAGAGGCTCCATCAGCATCTGACAAGACCAGCACAGACACAAGGAAAACCTCCGAGGTGTGTCCCTGGGAGGTGGAGAGCGTGGATCCCACCCCGACCCTCCGCAGGCAGGGCAGAGCCAGGGCGAGCCCCCGGGACGGAGGCAGGGGGGTGAGTGAAACCAAACCCGCCGTTTGCCCGTGGGACCACGAGTAGCTCCCTCCACCTGACCACCAGCCAGCTGCAGACGCGGCTTTCACAAATGGAAAGCCCTGAGCTGAAGGCTGGTGCCTCCCCGAGTGGGGACAGAAGTGGCCACCAAAGCCAGCAGCATGGCCACGCTCCCAGCGGGCTCCAGCAGTGGCCACCAGCCAGCCAGGCCTGGGGACCAACGCAGCGAGGGGACAGTTAACATCTGCCTTCATCGACACTCAGGCCGGGCAGCAGCCTGCAAACACCATCCGTCCTTCACCTACAGGCACCTGGCCCAGCACAGGGTCCCCTCGGTCCAAGCCCGGCACCTGAATACATCGGAACAGCCCTGGTGCCAGCCTCGCTCGCTGCCACCAGCAGCACAGCGGACACAAAGCTGCGGCTTGGTGGCTACAGACCCTCACCCACGAGCTCCCCAGCAGCTGAAGAGCCTCCTACCACATGGGGAGGTTTACAGCCAGGAGGGGCTTGCTTGGCACCCCGAAATACGCAGCCCCACAGTCTCAGCAAGCTGGACCCTGAAACAAAGGGAGTCAAACCAGGGCAGCAAAACAATGCAGCTGAGGAGGAAAACAGCTTTCCAGGGTTCCCGCAGCCCAGCTGATGTCCCCCAGCACTGCTGTCACCTCCATTTTAAGCCAGGGTGGTTTCTGTAAGCGCTGCTAGGTCCAGGCAAGTTCTGAAGCCTGGGATAAAAACCTGTTGTTCCCAGCCAGCCCCACATTTTGCTTCCTTGACACAAAGTCATTTACCTTTAAAAGTCCTCTGAAGTCACCGAGCCAGCCACAAGACTTCCATGCACACCAAGCAAACCTGTCTGCTGTTCTGGTCCAGCGCCACCGGCCCAGCGCTTGCACGCCGCACTTTGGCGATGCCCAGCACCATCTCTGTTCCCAGATGCCTTTGCTTATCGCTTGACCCGGGTGGGATAAACCCAAACTTCGGGCCACCCCGCTGCTCTGCTTTTACAAACCTCCACATCCACAAAGGCTGAGATGGGTATTCCTGACACTAACCTCTCCTCTAACTTTACAGCACTGCTACACTTCTAATTCTTGCAGCAACTCAGCTGTTAACAGTGTTTGTCTTAACTAACAATGCCACTAACTTTTCAAAGCACTTTGTCGTTACCGGCTTCTTCACTCATCCTGTGTGTGCACGTGTGCAAACACGCCCAGGGCTCCCCTTCCCATCACAGGAGAGTTTTCCCCATCAGCATTTCCACCGGCACTAGCAAGCCTTCACTTTTACAGCCCATCTGTAGAAGAGCTGGATGCCTTTTGCCATCCCACATTTCCACTTCTCCCTGTGTTGGCAAGACCCATTCCTTTGAGGCAGATGCAAAGAGACTCCTGTACGACAGAGAAGGTGCTGAGCCCATGGAGGCACTACGACCTCCAGAGCATCAGACAAGGCTCCCAGGTTTGCCATTACTCCAGCCTGCCCACTCACAAATGCAGGAGGGAAGGGATGCGGCCACACGCATGGGGAGAAGCCTCAGGATCAGGAAGGCAGCAGCTGGGAAACAACAAAGCCTCCAGTCTCCCCAGATTTGTCCCTCTGCTCCACTTAGATGGAAGCAAATAAAGAGACAGCTGAAGTGAAGGTTTTGGCTCTCCCTCTGATCTCCACGCAAGGCTGGGGCTCATGCTTGTCCTGCCGTTCTTTTGTCCCTTACTTCCACTCTCCTTAGAAAGTGGTGTTGCTGTTGTCTGTGGTCTTCAGCGCTGAACGTCAAACGACCATTCAGTCATGTAAGTAAATGTACATACAGAAAATAAAAAGTGTTATCTACAGAGCGCACGCTTAGTGGCTGATTTATGGGGTGTGGGTAAGATACTAAACATGCTCAAGGAAGAGGTGCAACAGAAAGCAGCGAGGCTGAAAAAGAAACCCAGGAACAGTAGTGGTTTAGATGCAACGGTCTGAATATTGGCAGAGGAGATGAGGAGCCAAATGCTGCTAGACTGGCAGGAAAGGCCGTTCTCCCAGCAAAGCCGGTCACTCCACCAGAAAACACGCTCTTTTCATTCAGAGCCAAAGCTAAAGAACCTTGTCTGTAGGTGCTGGTTGAGGAGTCGCATCCATACCTGCTTGTGAGCTGCCTGAGTCACACCAGACACAAACCAGGCAGCTCACACTAATTTATTTTAGCTCCTAGCCCTGCTCGCACATGCTGGAGCACCGAATCTCTCTTCAGCTCATGAATGAAGCGTAGGCAGAAGGCTCAATATAGTAGGTTCTTTCAGGAAAGGCAGACAGATTGTGACACCCCTCTGATTTCCAAAAAGATGAAAGGGATTCCATCACTGGCTCCTCTCCTAACAGAGCATAAAGATGATATTCTGCCCTTTCAAAAGAACATCACTCACAAGAACCACTGAACAACTCTGCAAGCATAAGGAGCCATAACCCTTTTACAGCACACCCTGTAAAATCTCTGTCAAGGAAGAAGAAAAAAAAACTTAACTCTTACAATCTCTGGAAAATGACTGGTTAAAAAGCAAGCCAAAGTTGAAAAAGAAAATGCTTTGTTATGTGACGCCTAGCGAATATGGTGCTCTGTGACTACAACTAAATACTGAGCAACACAGAGCAGTAACAGATCAGCACTCACTGGCTTACTCCCAGTCCCAGAAAAAGGTAAACCTCTGGGTACATGTTTTCCTCGACCCACACAGCCACTAAAACCAGGGGACCTGATGCTAGTGTCATCATGTCCACAGGATGGTGCCAGCCACTCACTAACACCACGCCATCGCTGCATTCATGAGCATCTATAAGGAAGGCACCAAACCCCATCAGCTATGAGAAATGCTGCCTTTCAAAAAGGCAGTGGTTGACACAAAACGCTGACCTTAGGAGTAAACGTTTTATTATTGAATTATTGGTGCTGTGCTGCAGCCCCTTTGGGGAGCATGGCCACTAACACGCACCCATTCAGCAGGAGTCCAGTTGCAGTTCCCACCCAAGAGAATTTGATTTAAAGTGTGCTGGTTGCTCTTCCCTGTTTTCTGTTTAAAAAAAAAAAGAAGCCTGGGAATCAGTACAAAGAGGGAAAGAGGACGGGAAAAGAAAGTGCCAACACCTACTGCTGCAAGTTTTAACGAAAGCCCACCAGGTCTCTGGCATTTCCCATGGAAGTGCCAAATATTTTATGTCTGGACAGACTTCTGCTGCCAAGGGCTCGCACAATGCAAGTTTGGGACAGAGGTTAGCCTAGAGAGCAGTCCCAAAGAGAACAGAATTCTTGTCTTTACAGAAACAGGGGAGTTAAGCTGCAGCACACTAAGTCTTCTTGGACAGAGTAAAGCTCTTCCCAGAGCTCTGAACTCCCCTTCCAAGCCCCTCTCGCTCCTTTAACGACAACTTCTCAGGGACTTGAATTCATTTCTGAAGCCACTTCATTTGTTGACTGCTCACTGGAAAGGCACAGCCGTATCCAACCCGCTACCTCCACAGACATTCTCCACTTCTTCCCTCGAGGCTGTCTGCACAGGCTCTGGCAATTCTCACTTCATTTCTTCATACTCTTGTGAGGGATTCAAGGTTGGGCCAGGAATCATCACCGTCTGAAAAAGCACAGAACAGAATCAGCACGACACACGAGCAGCTCTGAACTGCTGTAACAGGAATTTTTTGCGTTACAGAGCACGAGAAAGGGTGAGCAGGGGATCTGGCAGTGCAAAGGCCTTGCACAGGAAGATGACCAGATGGCGGCAGCACGGGGGAGGACACAGCGGGGGAATGAGATGACAGGCCTCGTACTACACTACAGTTCTCACCTCCTTCCTCTCTAGGAGCTGTTTTTAGTAACACAGGAAGACAGAGCACCTGCAGCACTTTGCCAGGCTGTGTACAGGGAGCAGTTACCCCCTAAATTATCACATACATATAAAATAACCCCAGCCTCCTGCTACAGCTTCCAGGTGCTAGAAGCTGATAACACCCCATGAATAAATACATCTGCTTGCAGATTAATCCACCACCTTCCCATTGCAGGAAGCTCAGCTTTGGTTTTGTCCAGAATTAACTAGGGACCTGTGTTTCACAGCCACAGGCCATGCTGGTGTCTTTTCCTGGTGGCATTACCTTAATAATGGGGCCCTTCGGTGGAGCCCACTCCGGAACGATCTTGCCGTGCATCCTCCACGTGCCGTATGGGTTGACCAAGTATTTCTCAAACACGACATACTCCAAAACGTCCTTGGGCACCTGCTCCCCACCATACATCAGCCGCCCAAAGCGGTCATAGATTGCCAAAATCTGTAAAAAGAGCCAAGAATCTATGTTGGGCTGGCAGCAGGTTGGAGTCAGCTGGGAAATGCAAGGGGCACAAGGGGACGTACCTGCCGCGTGTGCATCCGCACTGTCACCTGGCCGTACAGGTTGCCTCGATTCACGATGCTGTCACATCGAATATGAACCACCCTTGGAGGCTCCAGTGACTCCACAAAACTCCACCGGATGGTCTTGTACCTGTTCCCACGGACCATTTCCTATAAAGACAAAAAATAAGCACCAACTTAAATAGGATGTCACTTGAATGATAAGCAAACTACTATATACCACGAAGCATGTATTCACTAGCTATTACTTAGGCTTGTGCTTTCCCTCCCAGCTCTGTCTTTATCATATCCAGATAAAAAGAGAGATAATCAGGTTTAGAGAGCCTTAAAGAACATGGAAGAGATCCAGGACACGCTAGGTCCAGATAAACACTTACTGGGTAGCAGCGCTCTGTCACCAGGGAGTGAAGTTTCTGCTTGTTAAAACTGCAAGTGAAACACATCCAGTTACTTGAATACAGATGTTGCGAAGAGGCTTACTCACAAATTCCTGCTTCCCCAGAAGACACACAATCTACTGGCAAAACATAAAAAGCGCAATTCTCAGCTGTGATCTCGGCACAAAATCAAAAGACGAATGCAAGCTAGTTGACAAGACTTCAGGGAAAGACACAACATCCTTGAGAAGCCAGTTTGTGACCTAAATGTTTTACTGATGTTTGGAATTGTAACCAAGAGTGATGCAGTTTTGAAATCTGTTCTATTACTGGAAAGTGGAGCAAGCCAGTAGAATATCATTTCATACCCAAACAATCCCCTGCAGCATGATCCTGAACAGCACCAACCACCCACTCACCCGCTGATAACACCAGTGCTGCAACAGCTCATCTCCTCTGCAGGTCGAGCCAAGACGAATTTTCTGCAACCTGCTTTTCATTATCAAGAGTGGGAACTAATCAAACCTCCAACACGCTACTCTTCACAGAGATGGGGGCAGACAAAAATAAAGTACTTGTTGCAGGGGAGGTATAAGGATTAGAAAGACAAGGAAGAAACCAGAGCGTATCAGCAAACGGAAGCAGGCCCTATATAACCACATCAGAGAAGAGGTCTTACTTTGCCAGGCAATTGTGAGCTTCAATAAATATCTCCTGCGCCTTCTCTGGGAAGGTTTTAGTGCTGAAATCTGGATCATGATCTTTTATCTTCCGCAGACTGAAAAGACAAGAAAGAGAACAACTTGGAACCATCTTGTACGTTTCAGATGATGACAGTAATCTTCAAGGCCAGCTTTTACCAGGGAGCAACCAAGACAGGAGACTCCCCACTAAGACATAACCGCTCAGTGCTCACAACACATAGTGCCACAAACCCAAAGAATCCTCAAGGAAATGACTGCACGCTGTATCCGTTTGTGCCAGTACAGGTGCCTCGCGGTCATTCTCACATCTGGGATTCCCCATTAAGTGGTACAACAGCAACAATGGAAGAAGTGGGTAGAGAACAAAACACACCACCTCACCACTGCCTGACAGAACCGAGCAAAACTTCTGCACCACAGACTAATTAAAAAGAAGGTACGTACGCTAGCTGGGAGACAGCGGTCTGCTTCATCTTCTCCATCTTTTGCTTCAGCCCATCTTTGGATAGGGAGGTCAAGCGGGCATCGCCCTCAGGAGGGATGTACGGGTCTATAATATCAGCTGCGTGAGAGAGAAGAAAGCTCAGGAGGGGGCTCAGAAACAGCAACACAAAAGAAACAAAGAGGCAGCACCCTGACTGCTGGGGGCTGGAGCAGCAGGATTCCACCCTAATAATGTTTGTAAGATGAAATTTGAGCACACACACAATTGTTGGTCTAACACAGCTTGTCAGCAGTGACAGGTGCCTGCTATCTGCTCTCCTCTTCCACACAGCCCAGGATAGGAGGATTCAACACATTCAGCAGCGGGGAACGTGACCCCCCCTTGCTGCTCCTTGTCCCTAGGTACGCAGGGGCCAACAGCTTGACACACTTCTGAGGTAAAGCAGGGCAGCTACTAGCCCTACCAGGAGGCAGTGTGTAATTCAGTCTACTGCAGAAAGGCACTCTGGCACCATGGCCACACCGCTTAGGCTAACTGCTCCATGCTGCTACTTGGCACTAGTTTTGCCCTTGAGAAGAGACCAAAGCAGCCTTTCTACCACCTGTGGAAGCCAGGTAGAAAGTCCGTTCTACACGTTCCTCAGGAAGTACTTTCGCCAAAGCCTTGAGTCTCTTCTCTTTCGCTTTAGGGGACGGTTCTCTGGCCCATGCGGGGACAAAATATCGCTTCTTCGTTCTCACTGGGACAACAAGACAGGCCGAAGCTGCTCCAGCAGGATGGAGCACAGACTCCGCAGTCTAAGGAAGAAAAATAACAAAGCGGGGGTGTTAGCTCAACGGCCAGGAAACACCACCAGCATCTTTATTGCCCTTCGCACCTCCCAGACACAGAGCAGCTGTAAACGCACCTAACGCCATTACTTGTAGCCCTCCTCGTCCCATGGCCCGCCCCATATTCTCTCGGCCCTGTGCCCCCCACATCCCTCATCCCGTGGCTCTTCGGCCGCCCCAGCCCGCCCCCCTCAGCCCCCCCGCCGGTCCCCCAGCCCCGTTCCCGGGCCCCACCTGCCAGCACACCCGCAGGCCCAGCCGACCCAGGCCCGCCTTCATGGCGGCCGCCATCTTTCAGCCGCGCTGCCCGCCGGGACAGGGGCGGGGCCGAGCGGGGAGGGGCGGGGCCCGGGGGGGCCCGCGCGCTCAAGGGGGGGCCGAGCGGGAGCCCGCGGCGCCGGGTGGAAAATTCCACCGGCTGCGGAGGGGGCGGGGCCGGGGCCGGGGGAGGCTCCGCCCCCAGCGCGCGGCGCGGGGCCCGCGGTGCGTGGTGCAGTGTGCGGGGGGGGGGGAGGGGTGGCCTGCGGCGTGAGCCGCTGCGCCGGGAAAGGGGGTGGGGGACGTGGCAGGCGAGGGACCCTCTGCATCACCCGGCGGATGTCAGGACCCCCAGCGCCCCCGGGGACCTGCAGAGCTCCCCAGCCGCCCCGCGGACCTGCAGGGCCTCCCTTGGGGCCTGCGCACCCCCCAACCCGGGAGCCTGCAGGGCCCCCCCGGGGACCTGTGCATCTCCCTCAGCACCACCCGGGGGCTTGCAGAGCCCCCCAGCCCCCTCGGGGACCTGCAGGGCCCCCCAGCCTCCCCGTGGACCTGCAGGGCCCTCTAGGAGCCCAGCTTGGCTCTGGGTACAGCAGCAATGGGGGCCTGATGCCTTGGCACTGCAGCAGCACTGGGGGCTGTGGGTGGGGGGCTCAGGGGGCTTGGGGGGCTCCGAGGCCCCATGGGACAGCCCCCCCATACCACGCTGCAGCAGCTCTGGGGATGCAGCACTGACCCCCTCAAGCCAACCTAAACCAACCCACGTTCATCCCCAAAACCCCTTCCCTTGAAATTCCGCCTCGGGCAGCCCCAAGGCCACTCCCAGGGATGCTCAGCACCTGCCCACAGCTGCAGGATGAGGCCTTGGTCCATCTTGCTTACCCAAAGACAAACCCACATGAGGGTGCAAAGCCCAGGGTGGCCCCAGGGGAGTGGGGGGCTTGTTGGGAGGCTCTGGGCTGGGCTGGCGGCACCTGGCTGGGCTCCCAGTTTGCTGTGGGGACTGTTGATCTTGGCGATGGGGAAGCGTTGCTCCATCGGACAGCTGGTTAATGTGTAGTGACGGCTCTGCTGCGCCTGAGACCGTTGATCCCAGCCCACGCTGTTATCTGTGCTGGAGGCAGTGGGGAGAGCCGGGAGTGGCCCTCCGGAGCTGTGCTGGGGGGTACAGGGGGAGCCGGGCATGTGGAGGGGGGGCGGTTGCATCTGCAGCAGTGGCGGTGGCTCTGGAAGTCTGTGATGCTCATAAGGGGGCCAAAATGGGAGAGGGGGGATCCTCCCCGCTGCACCCCTGGCAGGAGCACTGGAGCCTGTTTCCCTGCTGGAAAACAGGGCTGAAGCCCCAGGGCCACCGAGCCGGTCCCAGGGCAGTTGGGGCTGAGTCACCAGCCCCAGCACCCCATGGCCCTGGCACTTTCCCACGGCTCAGGACTCGTGGGACTGGATTTTCCCAGCCCAGCTGGCTTTCCCAGCTGCTGAGCTGCCCTGCGATGCCGTCTCAGCTGGTTTAGCCACCATGGGCAGCCGTTTCAGGGGGCCACAACCTCACCGTGGGGGGCTGCTGGGGACCACGGCCCCGGAGCATCCCTGCCACTGTGGTTCAGGCCAGGGCTCGCCCAGCAGCAGTGACCTCTGGAGATGCCGCTTGACGGTGCCACCAACCCACGTGTGACCTTCCCTTTGCAAAACCATCGCGCAGGGATTTGCCTCATGGGAGAGCAGGACCAGGGCTGGGATTTGGAGTGAGCATCAGCAGAAGTGGGATGTGCTCAGCACCCGCCCAAAGCTGAGCTGTCCCTGCCAGCCCCAGGCAGGGGCTCGGCCACATTTGCCTCCATCCTGGTGCAACTCACCCCAGGCAGGTGGCGAGGCAGGAGGGCGATGGGCAGCCCTGCACGCACACATCCCCATGCAGCGAGAGGGGGAAATGATGTAAAACACTTCCCAACCTCCTGGGAACAGCAGAGCAAGAGGCCCCAGGAGCCACTTTGCAGCTTCCAGTGCTGTTGTCCCTTGTGCTCCCGAATACCAGAGATTCCTGCCCTAAGCCGCCGGCCCAGACCTGTGAGGCAGGATTAGCCGGTGCCCTCCGGCTGCTCCCACTCCCGGCAAAAACTCCAGCAAAAGAGAGAAGAAAAGCCTCTCTGGGGACCATTCTTTTTCTTTTCTTCACCCCTCCTTCCCCCCCCCCCCCCTTGTTTTCCTAATTAAAATGGTGCACTGGCAGCGGTTGGTGGCTGCAGAGTCTCTGGGCTAATTACAGCTCCTGGCTCCCACCCCATCCATGTGTCCCCAGGCCCTCCCCAGTCTGGCACTGCAGGAGAACCCGGTTTGGTCAGGACACGGCGGAGGAGGTGGCTTCCCCCCGGCTTTCTCGGTGGAGGCTCCCCCTTTCTTCCTTTCTTTCTTGCTGGATTCTTGCTGACAGCAGCATCTGTCATCTAACAATATCTCAAGCGCGGACCAGCAGCCGCAGAAGGCACCCGGAGCGTTTTGCCAAGCGCCAGCCCTTGCGGCCGGTGGGACCACCGAGCCCCCTCGCTGCCCCCAGCACCGGGCGCACACCAGGAGGGCACCCAACACCCCACACAGCCAGCGGGGACAGGAATTAAAGCTCAGAGGAGACAATCCCCTGGCCACCCTCCTGCACTGCGAGCAGCTCTGCTCCAGGAATAGGTTTATCCTGCCCCTGACCTTGCTGCCCGCCCGGTGGCTCTGCCGGGGAGAGCCCCCCGTGGCCACCGGCTGTGCCCGGGCATGGAAAGCGGGAGCAAGGCGGGAGGTGAACGGCTTTTTGCTCCAGCAGGGCTCCCAGCATGGCTGGGCTTCTTGCCACGGTGGCTTCAGAGTATCCCCAGGGTGGCACGGCCCGGCTGAGCTCTGCCCCATCCAACCTGGCTGCAAACCACGCATGGAGGGTCCCCCCAGTGTGGGCTGAACCGTGGGGTCCCCGTTTTAGACCTTCCCTCACTGCGGGGTGACGGGACTTTCGCCCCAGCATCCCGCCAGCATCACAGGCATGAGCTCGCCGCAGCAACCGCAAAACTTTCTCCATCCCTACGTCCCAGCACCGATGTGTTCCCCCCGCAGAGCCAACACCCCACGGCTGGTCTGTGTGTCCCACGGGGCTTCGTGCCCTACCAAGGCACTGGGAGGGGACAGCGGCAGGAGCAAGGGGAGGGCGGCAGCTGCCTGAACCCCCCGCGTGGCTCCGGCTGTTTCCTTGTCTCCCTTTCCCTCCTCCGGGCTCTGCAGCACAATGCGGCCCCGCAGAAGCCCCAGCTGAACCCAGGCTCATCACCCATTTGTTTTTTATAACAACGCGCTAAGAGCGGTCTGTACTTTCTCTGCACTGTTCTGGGTCTCAGCAAATCCCTCTCTTGCTTGGCGCTAACTCGTGTTTTAAACAGCAAGGTACCACTTTTAGAAAAAATAAAGTCTCTTTGGGGAGTTGGGGCAGGGGGGAGAAAAAAAAAGGAGCAATCACAGCCTGTAGCGGTGGAAGGTGACGAATGATCCCTCCTGCCTCTGCGAGCTGCATGTCCTTCTTGAAACGAGGGAGGCTGTGGCACACATGGATGCAGGGTGCGTCCCTTCGGGGGTCCAGGATTGAGCCAGGTCCGTGCCCGGCACCACACAGAGCCAGGCAGGAGGCAGCAACTGAGTTGCCAGATCTCACATTGCCGTGGCAGATCCCAGGGCAGAGAGCAGGGCTGGATGCAGGGAAAGCCACTGTGGCCGCCAGCTCCCCTCTTCCAGAGGAATTCAGTTTTTTCGCCCTTTTTTTTTTCCCCCCCCATATAAAGTCTTTATGAAGCATTTTTAAACTTCCTGCTGGTGTTTGTCACAAACCCAAACAGCCATCCGACATCACCCACTTGGGACATTTATTACCCTGTAAATACTCTGGCTGTATTGTGTACATCACTTTTTAAGACAGATTCCTTACATAGCATCTTCCACAAGCCTCAGTGATGCTCCGCAGCACGGGGACCCCAGGGTACCCCAGGGTGGGCTGCTTGGCCATGGGAAATGGCAGAGAAACCCCATCCTGCTCATGCGCTTCCAAGGTTTTTTGGCTGAGGAGAACACCAGCCTGGCCAGGAAGGTTCTACTGGGAGCCCCACAACACCCAGGTTGCACCTTGGTGCTGCAGTTCATGCACGGGGAGGAGGAGGAAGGTGGCTGTTAGCCTGGAGTAGGGAGAAAAGCAACGCCACGCAGCTGTCCGGGCAGGTGAAGCAAGCCTGGAGAAGAGGACACCTTGTCTCTACTCCACATCCGCACGTTGTTGTATCTTTACTGCAAATTCTGGGAGGTTTCAGCTGATCCCATGATTTTTTAAGGCTGGAGGTTAGCGATACCCCACGCTCTGTGCGCAGCGGCTGCCTTACCTGGAGCTGGGGAGCACAGGTGTGACCAAAGCCAGGGAGAAAGGGACCCGTGTCCTCCAGATCCAAGGGCCAGATGCTGCACGGTGCCCAGCGGGTGCTCCCAGGACGGGACAGGGTGATGGGCAAGCTGGGAAAAACCCGGTGCGCACACAGGGCACTTGCCAGGTGCTCAGCACTAAGGAAAATTAAAAAAAAACCAACCATACAGAATGAGAGAGCTGTTTAGGTTGGGAAAGACCTTGGAGATCATCAAGTCCAGCTACTCTCCCAGCACTGCCCAGCCCATTCCCAAACCGCGGCGCTCCGCTCCGCATCCACCCGGTTTTTAAACACCTCCAGGGATGGCGACTCCACTGCCTCCCTGGGCAGCTGGTGCCAGGGCTTGGCAGTCCTTTCCATGAAAAAAAAAATAAATTTTTTTTCCTAATATCTGATATAAACCTCCCGTGGTGTGATGCGAGGCCGTTTCCTCATCATGTTGCTTGTTATCGGGGTGAAGAGACAGACACCCCCCCCTGCCCACAGTCCCCCACACCAAGGGTGGCCAGGAGCCAGCGGCAGTGCCTGGGATGTGCCGGAATTCCGCACGTGCAGCCCTGGCACCGCCGGAGCTGCCACCGGCACGATGGCACCCAGTGGCAATGGCATATCCCGGAGGACACGGGGCCAAGCAGCCTCCGAGGGCCTCCCAGCCCTGGCTGCACCCATGGGTGCTGCGTGAGGCCCGGGGCGGGAGGGGGGGGGGGGGGCTGCCCTGCTGTGCCCCGGGCCTGAGCGAGGGTCCTGGCTCTGGGATGGACCCCCCCAGCGTGGGGCACCGGGAGCACCCCATTAAGGGTGCAAGCTCCCGTTAACGGGGTGCACCATGCCAGCCCCCCCCGGGCAGAGGGGCCCCTGTTACCGGGGTGCACAGTGCCAGCCCCCCGTGGCCCGGTACACCGTGCCCACCCCCTCTGCAACACGTGCACCAGGAGCCCCCATTACCGGGGTGCACCCTGCTGTGACCTCCCAGGCCTGGTGCCCCGTTACTGGGGTGCGGGTGCCAAGACCTCCCCCAGCTGGGGTACCCGTTACCGGGGTGCACCGTGCCAGCCCCCCCCGGGCCGAGTGACCCCCGTTACGGGGGTGCACCGTGCCAGCCCCCGCCCGCGGGTGCCCCGTTACTGGAGCGCACGGTATGACACGACACACTCTCAATGACACCAGCCTCCCCCCCCCCGCCGCCGCCCCGGGGCCCCGTTCGGTGCACGCGCCCAGGCGCCGCGCTCTCCCCGCTCCCCGCACCACCGGGCGCGCGGGGCGGGGCGGGGCGCACGCGCAGTCCCCCGCGCCGCTTACGCAACGCGCTCGCGCCGCTCTCTACGTGCGCGGCCGCGTGGCGCCGCCGCCGCGCGCACGCGCACGCGCCGTTCCTCCTCTCTCTTCCCCCCCCCCCCCCCCCCCCCTCACCGGCCACCTCGTGCCGGGAGCGCGCGCGCGCCCCCGCCCCTCCCTCCTCCTCCTCCGCCGCCGCCGCCGCCGCTGCCGCCGCTCGCCCGCCCGCTCTCTCGGTGTGCCGGTGCAGGGCCGCCGCGCCGCCGGCAGGAAACCTTCCCGCTCCCGCCCCTCGCCGCTCCCTCCCCCGCCGCCCCGCCGCGGGGGGGCGCAGCCCCGCACCCCCTGCCGCCGCCCCGCCATGCCGGAGAAGCGGCCCTTCGAGCGGCTGCCCGCCGACGTGTCCCCCCTCAACTACGGACTCTGCCTCAAGCCCGACCTCATCGACTTCACCTTCGAGGGCAAGCTGGAGGCCGCCGTGCAGGTAGGGCCCCGGCCCGGCCCCTCAGCCCGCGCCGCCCGCTGCCGGGCCCTGAGGGAGCCCCACCGGGCCCTGAGGGAGCCCCTTACCTCAGCCCGCTCCGCTCGCCGCCGGGCCCCGAGGGAGCCACCCCCCCGCCCCCCCCCCCGAGGGAGCCGCCCCCCCCCCCCCCCCCCCCGAGGGGAGCCCCCTATCCCCCCGAGGGAGCCCACACACACACACACACTGAGGGACTTCCCCCCACCCCACGCACTGAGGGACACACACACACACACTGAGGGGACCCCCCCCCCACACACACACTGAGGGGACCCCCCACACACACACACACTGAGGGGACACCCCCCCCACACACACACTGAGGGGACACCCCCCCCACACACACACTGAGGGGACCCCCCCACACACACACACTCTGAGGGACACCCCCCCCCCCACGCACTGAGGGACCCCCCCACACACACACACACGCACTGAGGGACCCCCCCCCCACACACACACGCACTGAGGGACCCCCCCCCCCCCCAGACACACACTGAGGGGACACCCCACCCCCCCAGACACACACTGAGGGGACCCCCCCCCCCCCCCCAGACACACACTGAGGGGACCCCCCCCCCCCCAGACACACACTGAGGGGACACCCCCCCCCCAGACACACACTGAGGGGACACCCCCCCCCCCCAGACACACACTGAGGGGACACCCCCCCCACACACACACACACTGAGGGACCCACACACACACACTGAGGGACCCCCCCCACACACACACTGAGGGACCCCCCACACACACGCACTGAGGGACCCCCCACACACACGCACTGAGGGACACCCCCCCCCACACACACACGCACTGAGGGAACCCCCCCCCCCCACACGCACTGAGGGACCCCCCCCCACACACACACACACACTGAGGGACCCCCCCCCTCACACACACACACACACTGAGGGACCCCCCCCCCTCACACACACACACACTGAGGGACCCCCCGCCCCCCACTGAGGGAGCCCCTTCCCTCAGCCCGCGCCGCCCGCCGCCGAGCCCGCCCCCCGAGGGAGCCCGATCCCCCTCATTCCCTGTCCCCTCCTGTCCGCCAGGCCCTGAGCGCCCCCCGCCCACGCCAGCCCGCCGGGGCCAGGCCCTCGGCGCGGTGGAGCCGGCCAGGCAGGTGCAGGGAGGCCGCTGGGAGCCGGGCGCCCCCCCCCCGCCGCGGTCTCCGCCCTCCCTTCCCATTCAGGCTATACATCTGTACGTATACATCCCCCCCGGGCCGGGGCCGGGCAGTGGGGAGGGGGAGAGGGCAGCTCGCGGGCCGCGCCCTGCCCCGCTCCGGCCCCCAGGAGCCGCGGGAGCGGCCTGGGAAGGGCCGGGGGCCTCGCCCCGCCGCCGCAGGCCCCGCCGCTCCCCCTGGGGCTGCGCCGGGGGTGCCCGGGCCGCCCCCCGCCCGGACGGCCCCGTTAGCCGAAGTCTGTATGTAGGTTAAGCACGGAGCCGTCTGGAGGCACGGGTAGCTGCCTCGTTGGGATCCCCGGCTTCCCCCAGAGCCCCAGCGAGCACCCTGTTCCTGATTCCAGCCTCCAGCATGCTGCTTTTATCCATACCCAGCCACTCAGGTGGCTCGGGATTTTGCTGGAAAGGCAAACTACCCCAAATACAATTAAATGAGGATTCCCCCCCGTGTAGTACCGTAAGCTGGTAGGCCTCAGTGTCATGAAAAGCTTCAAATCAGTGAAGCAAGAGACTCTTGGAGTGTTGCACACCCTTCCCACTGCTAAGGGGTGTACAAACTTAAAACACCAGGTCTTCTGCCCTTTCCGAAAGGCAAAAGCTTCCCCATGTTCGTGCTTCAAAGCCAGAATGTTTGATGAAAGCCCTGAAGTCCCATAGTCATTCTCAGGCTGCTCTGCCAAGATCTCCTAAATTTGCTTTCACGGTTTTCGTTGTGCCGTGGTTTGAAAGAGATAGGGAATTGTAAGGGCTTCCCGGGCTTCTTCCTTAAAATGGGATGACTGTATTGAGAGCTCAAAAATGTTTGAGGGAGATTTTGAATGCTGAGATGTGTACAGATTGAAATTCTGGTCTAAAGAGGTGGTTAAAACCTGCTTTGAAAATGAGGTAAGATCAGGGTGCTAACACTGCTGAATCTGAAGCACAGGAGCAGACAGCAGCGAGTCCCTCACTGGGCATCTGGTGTCTGTGGAAGCTGGGGAGGGCAAAAGGCTGTGGATGATAGTGAACCTTGTGACTTTTGGGACCTGGAGGAAGATGACCGAGATGAGTAAGTTTGTGTCATGTGGAAGAAATACTGAAAACGTAAATTGCCTTGTGGATTTTGTTGTAGCTCAAGTCCTCGGGCTGCTGCTGTCTTTGGGGTCTCAGCCTGACAGTGCATCAGCCTGGCTGAAAATGCTAGCTTGAGAAATTCCCAATCTCTTCCATTAGTCCTAGCCACCTATTCCTGTCTTCGCACCCAAGTTGCTGGTCCTCAGTCCTGTTACAGCTGTGGGGCTGTGCTGTAAATGGGATCACTGAAATCATCCAGGTTAAAAATAACACTCGGGGGGAGGGGAGCGGTGGCTTTTTAAGCCAGCATTGCTGCTGAGGAGAGAGTAGTATTGAACAGCAGCCTTGAGGTTAAATCGAGTAACAACGAGCATTTGGAGGCTTCTTGTGGAGCTGGTACTCGGTTTGCAGATACTAGTCCTGTGGAGGTGTTTTTAATATTGTTTGCTGTTCAGGGGATTGCTCAATGAATTCCTAGAGCAATGGATACCACCTGACAATGCGAAATCCTGGACTTTCCTACCAGCTGAGGGCATGTGTTAAGGAAGAACACTGATCTGTCAGGTTCAAGGTTGTAAAAAAACTCTTGTTCACATTGTGGTGAGCTGATCTGATGTTCCCAGGGTAGAGAGAATTAAAAAAAATGTAGGGCGAGGTTTTTAAAACATATCTAAAGTATCTATGTTTGTTTTTAAATAACTTCTACCAACCATAGACTGAAAAATCATGAGGCCACATCCCAGCTGCATGCAAGCAAGTACAGGAGAGGTGCAGGAAGGTGTGTGGGGTGAGTGTTCTCATGCTTGTCTCAAGTTAGAAATCTGGAGAAGTTTACTGTGGCTGCCAGTGTCCAAAGCATGCTAAAGGCACATTCCAGAAAATTAGAGGGTGGCTATTCTGCACCTTAATGGAGAGAAGAATAACCAGCTTGCCTACAGTACTAGGTAGACAGGATACTTTTTGGACAAGGGAATGGCTTATCTAGCAGAAAACTAGTAAATGTTAGCATATTCTTATTGAGCTGGAATTAAATCCAGAAAATAAATCATTTGTGTGCTTTTAGATCCGGTTGGTTAATTAAGGACCTGTTGGCCATTTCTGCTAGCACCTTGTAATAAGGTGGAGTGCAGCTCATCAGAGGCATTCTGTTTTCAGCACATGTGAGAGCTTTGGCATGCATTGTACAGTCATCGAGGTGAAAGTGATTTTATTTTAAGACAATTTGAATTTTCCAGATTTTGGGTAGGGAAATGCATGCACTGCCTCCTCTGGAAGATCCAGGTATTGCTTTTTATAACCAATCAAGAATTATTAGTCCCTCTGCTCCATTCCAGTATAATAATGGCTGGGCAAGCGATAATCCGCACCAAGTACTTAAATCAGTGATGCTTTCTGACCTGTGGTGTGAGTACTTGAACTCTGACACCGGAATAAATAATGATTAATCACAGAATTAGGAAAACTTTTCATTATGTACATCAAAAGTATTTGTTTGCTTTCTTATTTTGCATCTTTAATAGCAAACTGGAGTTAGCGAAGGCTGTGATATTTAGTCAAGGTATTGCAAATAAACCCTTGATCAGTCAGTTTGTGTTTCTCACTCTCAGCCATTAAATAGGATTTGGCAGCCCTCTGTGTAGAATTTTGGTGAGGCTTTTGACTTGAGCACCAAGGCCTGAAGAAATTTTAAGGAACCTTCCAGTCTTGCCTTTGGGGCAGTACACTTGTGTTGGCTTTTGTAAGTATAAATAACTTAACAAAACATTTTGTCTTTATGCCACAATAAAGAATGTTATGCTTATATAGCAGCTTCAAATAAGCTTCAGAGGATAAAACCTTTTATGATTCAAGAGATGAGGCTGTTGCTTCGGTGTCAGCAGTGACCAGGTTGATTTCAAAGCCTTAAAAAGAAATGTTACGTGTTTGTGGTTTATTGTGGCACTTCTGGTTTTCAGGTTAGGGAATTGGCCCCTCTGTCTAGTATTTGTTGTTCCTTGATAAAGGAACGATACTGAATCTTCTGTCTTAATAGTGCAATTTCAGAGCCTTTTGAAACCACGCTTGTTATGTATCTGGTAACCTGCGTATTAAGTTAGGTCCAGTTACTCAAGACTTTTAAATGATGTAAATTATTGTCATATAAATATTTTTGAAGTCTGTAGAGTTGTGTAACAATCATGCAAACTGATAGTATATAACTGCCATTTTTCACGATTAAAAACCCCAAAAGTCCTTAAATGAACTATTTCACAAAGAACCCTTATCACAACTAGGACAAAACGTGGTTGTGGGAGAATTGGATACTACATGTCAGTAGCAGATCGGGAGCTGAAAGAGTTGCCTGCTCCCAATCCTGTGTTCACTCTGCCAGTTATGTCATATTCTAGCATTTAAAACTGTTGATTTGTTGGGTGTGTGTGGATGTTTCTGAATGAGCACAATTCAGATTATTTTTTTTAAAATAGTTCATCCACTTTATTCTTCTGTTAGCTTGAGATTTAATTATTATAACCCGGATTCTCAGGGTCTGGTTATCAGTGCAGTGCACTCATATTACTCAGTGTCTAGGTCAACTTTTTTTCCATTCTGTTTTTGACTCCTGGGAGGCCTAATGGAGGGCTGGAACAAAGAGGGGATGTGGGGCTGTTCATGTTCTTCAGCATCGTGCTGGAAAGGCAAACATGAGTAACTAGCAACAGAAACAATCATTTGGCTCCCAAAGTTCAACGGTTCTTTTAAGCTTCTAAATGAATGTTTTTAGCGCTGTTGCGGCTCCAAACGATCACCTGTCCAGCACAGGGTGTAGTGCTGCAGAGTTTCAGGAAGGTGCATGGCTGTCTTCTAACTTCCTGGTATTTACCTCTAGGTAAACTACCTTCTTTGGAGAGTGTTGGTGGGGTGATTCATTTCTTTCATTGAACCCTACAGTGAGGTGTTCCTTGGTTGCAAAGCAACCTATCGTTAAAGAATTTACAACCTGATGTAAATGGCTGTTTTAAATATCTTTTCGCAGTCTCTTTAATGTCTGAAGGATACTCTGTTATATTTAGCAATGTTTAACCTGTATCTGTTGCTTTTTATAGGTTAATTATGCAGTATCTGCTAGACTAAAGAATATGTAGTCTTCTGATCCTGCTGCATGCCAGTTAAAGGTTAATTGTGACACTCTTGCATGTAAAGCTTGAAAAATTAAGCTTAATGGGTGTAGTATTTGTGCTCAGTATCTCCTGCATGGAGGGTGAAGTCATCTAGTGTAACTACATGGTCATGTTATCCACCATTGCAACTTACATTTCCAGCACATGAAATTAAATCTGAATTTGAGTGTTAAAGGTGCATGCTGAGTGTCCAAGCCTGGCACTTCAAAATCAGGAGCTTAGGGCTCTCTCGGTGTATCCTTATGCCACCAGTTTGAAAAAAATAGGGATGCCTTTGCTCTTCTCCCCCACAGAAAGGCTTCTTGCAGTTCTGTAATTCATAAGGCTGAGATGATTGCATTGATCATAGTTACGAAGGGATTTGCTTGTCTGTGTGAATTTGACACCTCTGAAGTATGTGTGACTGCTGCCTATGAATGTTAGCTGCATGCTCTTTGGAATGAAGCGTTTTTTTTCCAGTGGGCCAATTAGTCGTGGCATTGGTAATTTTGCTGCTTGGTTACCATAATTTGCTCAAGGTGCAGATTAATAAAACTCCTTATTCCTTTTCTCACTGAAGCTTTGAATTCTTAAAAAGATACATCCTAGAACATAACTGAGGTAATTTTAGTTGTGTGGAGTAAAAAATGCTAAACACATACATTCTTGTTATAATGCCACATTTAGAAAAGGACTCTGAAGCCGAGTGACAAGATTTTGAATATCTAGTCTTATAAATGGCTCTAGAGAATTAGTTTTGACTATAGGAGATGTCTTTTGGTGCACCTCATTCTGTATTTCAGGTAGGCTGACATTCTACTGAAGCTATTCAAATTCTTGTTTCTAACATCCTATAAAGCTTTTTCCATCAAGTCCTTTCCTGCTGTGATAACTGGTGAAAATCAAAAGCTTTACATCATCTTTGAGTCCTATTTGGCAGAGCCAAATAATTAGCCTTTTTAGCTCTTCTGTCAAATGATGTTACCTTGGAAAACTTCTTGCAGGAACTTAAGCTGTTATCCCCTATTGGGTGAGATTTTTTCCTTCCCAGAAACAAGTGCTGAGCACAAATGTGGATATGTAGGGCGTGGGGAAGTGTGTGTTGTCTTGTCTAACGGCAGGTTACTGACACAGTTAAAACATCTTCAAGGTCTGCAGTTTTATTACAGGGCAGACCTGCTTGTAGTATCTGTGTCTGGCTAATCTAATAGGTATTTGAATTCTCATTAATGTTACCAGAGTTTCATTAAAAGCAGCAGGTTTAAAGTTTTGAAATGTTCCTTCATTCCGGATATTGGTCTTAGTTCATCTGCTGATTTAAGCGTGTCAGCCTTAAGGCAAAACTACTTTCATTGTGGTCATTTGTAGCTTGCTCTGGCCTTGATTAGCCACCTCTTGTCGAAGAGTAAATTTATTATATTATAGAGCAAGGTGAAGCAGGGTGACAGTTTGCATATTGACAGCTTTGTATGTAATTGGTCATACCTTATGCAGTGAGATGCTTTTTTGCCTTTTAATATGATCGCATTCATGAAAAGCACTGCATGAGCGGAATATCTGTCTTCCAAAACATAGTATTAGCAGCAATGTAAAAGCAGTTTTAAGGTATTGCTTACAGTAAAACACACACATGCATCTTCATGATGTACGTGGTCTTGTAAGCATGAGGCTGTCGGTTCTTGTGAGATAAAATGGTTTTAAGTTAAGTGTGCTGGCTGGTTTATAGTTTTGTTTTGGTTTTGTTCTTACAGGTGTATCTGCACCGTCATTACTTTTAGTGGATCAGAGGAAGGAGGCTCATGCTAGAGCCTATGTACCAACATGAAAACACTTTTTTTCTTCTTTTTTTCCACACTGAATTAAATTGAGAGCCTCTTAAGTGTGGTGTGCCAGTACACTGTCAGTAGTCATATCTGCACACTGAATTTTGCCCTTTGTTTTTTGGGAGTTGGAGGGTAAGCAGTTTTAAGGCTACTGGTTCACTCAGGCCTTTTAAATGTTTTCTAGTATGTTGCTCTGTTTTGTAAAGCCGGCTTGATGTTTGTAGCAGGTAGGGGAAAAAAATCTAAAAATAGGTAATTGCATTTCTAAGGAGCCTCTGAAGTTGTCCCTGCTTAAACCTAAACTTTCTTATTTTGCAGGCACAGTGCCGAAAATTCTTCTGTCCTCAGAAGAGGTTGTTTTTTAAAGACCAACCCTATTGTTAAACCCAGTATTGTCTGCAATTTGGACAGTTCTTTATGCATCTTGAATTCTTAATCCAGAGAGATTTGGATTTGTAGATTGAATAAAGGTCTCTATGAGACATTTATAAAAAGCCTTTCTCATTCTGATTTTTCTGTGTTTTAGAAGACCTTGAAAAACCCCAAACCCTAATATTGTGATGAAAACTGCTGGGCTTTGATCTTAGGTTTTGGGAAATGTTGTAATCCTTTAGTTTCATGCACACCAGATTAGAGGGGGGGGAAAAAATATTTTTTCAGATTGTGAATCTTTTACTAGAAATCTAACCTGTGTCACTCCTGCTGTTACACTTGCTTCTTTTATGCTTTGCAAGCATGTTGTTTTTGGAATCAGGTTAAATTTATTAGGTAACATTGTTTTGGTTTTATTACTATAAAGAGGCAACGTGGTGAAAACAAGGCAGCTCTTGTGTACTGGTCTGTAAGACACCCTGCTGCAGGGTGACTGACAGGCAGGATTTGGAAAGGTTCACTAATAGTTACGCTTGTCAAAAAGTATAAGCCCTTACCTAATATTTATTATACAAACAGTTCTGTTTCAGGATTTGCTTCAGAAGTGAAGTTGGTGGCTGAGGTTAGAATGAAACTTCTGAGTTAGGTTTGTCTTGTTAACCATCCACCATGGGGGTTGGCTTTCCTTGGAGTATCTGGTATTAGCCCTTTGGTTAACAGATTATTAGACTAGATGGACTGTTCTTATGATGTGGGTAAGCCTATTAAGTTGTACATTTAAATTTCTTAAGCCTCTCTTATCACTGACTGGACTTCAGTTTGGCTTTTATGTACACAATGACTAAGGAACCATTCCTTCAGCAAGCCTAGGCAGAACGGCTTAGGACTGAATATCTGCTTCCATTTACTCATCTGGCGTAGATACTGGCTCCTTTATGGTGGAGGGATAAGTATCCGCTTCAACTATGACACTTTAGCTTATTATTTTGGCTTTACTTGTAATAAATGCATTTACATTCGGATGCTTGAATGGTGAGCTGTTGCATGCATGCAGAGCAATTTGCTGATTGTGTGACAGGGCAAAGCTCTTCATTTGTGGGAGCCAGTTTCCATCACAGAGAGGTCCGGTTGGCTTCTACTGTGTTCAAACATGGATAGTGATGGGTATGGGCATTAATAAAGCATTTTTAACTTACAATAGTGAAAAACCAAGGAAGGGATATAAGTCTTTCTGCTCTAAGGAACTTACTGTCTGGGGTAGGAAGCAGTTCCTTTGTGCATATGTTAAACTTCAGTTGGCTGTTACAGAAGTTCTTGCTCCTTTATTTAAGGAACTGGTGTTGTCTAAAGCCAAAAATTGTATCCTGGACTAGCAGGATTACCAGCTCAATCCAGTGTGATGATTCTAGTGGTTTCAGCCATAAGTTTCTAAATAATTCCTAGTTTAATTCCCAAATATTTTACCCCTTTGTAATTAATTGATATTTAATTTGAATTCCTCTGTATTCAAGCACTTGCATCCAAATAGAAATCTGGCACAGCGAGACAGTTTATTACTACGCTGGGAGCTGGCCACTTGTTAAATAAAGCAAAGTGTGTGTAGCCAAGAGCTGGCAGAAGGAAAGCTTTCAGGAAAATGTAAAGGCAAATTTCTTGGCAGATGTTTTTAACCTAAGAAGTTCTTATAGAGTCGACAGTTTAGAACACAGTACCATAGGTTGTATTTCTGATCATCTCTGAATGATGCAAGTTTGCATTCAGAGGCTTTTACTATAGTCTCCTGTAGGTCATCTCTAAAAGGAAGCTTACAGGCTCTCTATTTTTATTGGTCTTGGATTCCCAGGCATGTACAAGGGCCCTATTGTCAAGCTTTCATACCAATTTTTAACAGGCAGTTCATTCCCTTAAATAATTTACAGTGTTGATAAGTAGGCCTAGATGACTTGAACATGATTCAAGTACGCGTGTTCGGAACAAACGAGAGCAGTCGGTGGAATATAGTTTTCTTTTTTTACCACTCTTGAGGCCTAAATTTTATTGCAAACACTTGATGATGGAGGGCTCTTTAGATTAAAGGGAGGTGGGAAGGGAGCTCAAGGGGGTAGGGAACACTATTTCTTCTTAACGCTCGTCAAATTTCTCTTCCAGGTGAAACAGGCAACCAACCAAATTGTGATGAACTGTGCTGACATTGACATTATTACAGCTTCCTATGCGCCAGAAGGAGATGAAGGTAGGATTGCTTTTTTGTTGGAGTTTTTATGTGTTAATCCGCTTCATTTCTGACATGAGGTGCTGTTGCCAACAGTTAACAACTTTGATTGCAAAATTACATAATAGTGTGGTAAGCTAACCTACCCCTAGAAGCCAAAACTAACCTTCATGCTCTTCTCATCACTACCATTTTCATTAGATTTTAAAAAGTCACCTGAAGGTTCCATGAAGTCTGTGTTCTACTCCATCATGCCTGAGCGTTGTAGGCAAAAGGATGTCTGACTGTTTTTACATGATTATCTTGATACCGGATAACTCTGGGAGAACATGATCTGTACCTATGGACTTTGTAATATTGACAAAATCTGTGACAAGGGCTTAGATAAGGAATGCATCAGTAATGGCCTGCAGTAGGAAATACTCATTGAGAGGGAAGGATTTGCAAAAGTACAGAAGACAATTGACATGTAGCAAGATGTTCAGAGTGTAGGGCACCACTGAAAAAGGTGATTGTGTAGAGGAGACGACTTGGGTCCAGTTCAGTCAAAGGGTGAAAGTTACTGGAGAAATTGGAGAAGCAGTACCTGTTTGTAACACACAGTTACAGTCATTGACATCTTCTCCATTTATATTTTGAGGAGGTCTGGCAGATACAAAAAAAGTTTTAGCAGCTGAAGCATGAAGTGGTTGAGGCATGAAAAATAAGCTCCTGAAACAGAGTAATGGTCTAATAATGTGCAAATCCTTTCTGGTTTTTATGGAGCCTTTGCTATTTCAAGTACAGTAGCTATTTGGTCTGCTGCATATGACTGTTTCTTAAGTCCTTCAGATGACAAAAGGCTCTGCGGAGCTTCCCTTTCTGTACGGAAAATGCCACAGTGATGTCATGGAGCACTTTAAAACCATGATTGTGAATTAAAAGCGTGATCTTGATGATGATAGGAGAAAAGTGTTCCTTTGATTAGCTTCAGACTCCTAGTATGCTTATGTAACAACTGAATAAAGTTTGAGACAAGGGCTGTGTTTGAACACCTGAAGAAGAAAAAAAATAATCTTTATTTTCTTTGGTAGGGACAATTTCAGTTCTTTTTGCAGTGACGTTCTCCTACGGCTAATAGATTCGTATGTGGCAAGTGGAACGCCTGCAGTGAGTCTTGGCATTTAAATTGGTTTGACCTCTTTCACTTTTAATTTAGTGTTAAAGAAACCAGGGGGCTGCTTAAGTACAGTTGAGAGCAGCTGAGCGGTGCTTGGATGGATGGGGAGCTCTGTCCTAAGGAAGCAGCGTTCGGTGGGTGTGTTGTGGAAAAGTGGAGCTCACTGCAGGAAGCGCAGTCGCAGCGAGAGAGGGCGGCAGAGAAGAGAATTACCCAAGAGCTTGGAGCCTGGCCACCGACTTTCGATAGTGAAAGAATAGAGCGCTGTTTCCTATGTGCTGGATTCGGGCTCCTGGGTTGTACCCTGGTGCTCCAGTCCTGCTGCCGTTAGTGATCTTTAGTTGATTGGATGCACTGTGTTGCTAAGCGCTCTTTGGAGCTATTTCTTATACTGAGTAATGAGGCGATAACGAGAGTGATGCTAATAGCAGTGTGTGCTTGGAGTCTGTGCCATCTACCACTGCGCCATAGGCCCAAACCACCTATTAATTTTTTATTTTGTCATTGACATTGAAAAAATGAAAATAAATGGAAAAGGTACCTAGGAATACAGTCTCTTTCAAGTGAAATCAGGAAAAATAAATAAAATAGAGATAATCTCTATTTCAGTGTGTTATCTTTGTTTTCAGAGCTAATTTCCCTGTCATAGGGGTCTGTTTTTCTATTCTTTAACAGTGATATACTCTCCTTGTAACCTCAAATAGTAAATGAATAATAATTAATAGTAAAGCTTCATGGAGACTTAAAACCAAGTACATGGGAACTGAGTTTCTGTGGCTTAAATTCCTTCATTCTGATTTTTCAGATAGCTGTGAATGTGGCACTCTGGACACAGAGGAACACGAGTACAGCACTCTGGCTATAGTATAGACATTCACCTCTCAACTGTTGTGTTGTAAATACTTGAGGCGCAGTTTTGTTGCATGTTTATTATAATTATACTCAGGCTTCATGGGGTTAAAACATCTTTCAGTTTGGTAAACTGCCAACTAGTATAATGGCTTTGGAAGTAAAATTGCATGAAATTGGCAGACTATTTGCTGGCACCTGTTGATACAGATCAAGTCAGTCTTACTAATGCTTCTATTGTGCACAGCTTTTGGATGGTAATTGTATAACTGGTCTCAAAAACAGAGCACGAAACACAGCCCAATGAACTAACAGAAATATCGGCCAGATCATTTGGATTTAGTTACTTAGGTGAGCCTCGTACCAATTACCCATATAGTATCTTTGAAAACGGGTGAGAAGTGAGTGATGCTTTCCCCTTTAAAGGCTCTGGTGAAGAATCGTTACCTCTTTTAGTTCTGTACCTCAGTGAGGAAGAATTTGCCTCACACTTGTAAGTGTGAGACAAAAGATAATCGGTCACCTACGTTCTTTCAAGTGTAGTTCTGTTCCAAAAAGCAGCTGTGTAAAAGAGACCTCCTTGTTCAACAGATACCTTTCACCTTGTTTATGGAGTAATTTGTTGACTTTTGTGCAGATAGTTTGTTCTTTTCCTAGTAATTCTTTTTAGTCTTGAGTGCCTGCTGCGCTGTGGCTTGTACAACAGAAATCTTAGCTAAAACTGTGGGCTGTGTTTTCCCTCCCCTCACATTCACTCTTCTAAAGATGGATACAACAGAGGGTAGAACTTGGTATTTGGAATTTTAATGCAGATTTGCCAGGAAATCAGATTATTGCCCAATATTTGACAGGAAGCTGAGGGAGGATCTCTGAAGTTTTAAAGTCAAAGTAAAGAAAAATTTGCTGCGTAATTCACAATTAAATTATAGTGAATAATAAACTAGGAGAGATTGCTTACGCAGTGATTTGGAGTAGAAAGATTCTCTTTTTCGTTGTAAAACTGGTGTAGTGGTTGTAACTGGAGGTTGTGGATTTGCTGTTTGTGCCAGGTATGCTGTAATGGAACAAAGCTACTCAAAAGGCTGAGTTTTCCGTTGCTGAATTTATGCCTGACTCCTCCCTCTAATCATAATGAGCAATTGTTTTTGTTTTTTCCAGCTAGTTTTTTAGCATTTGTAGTCAAATGTTTTGAGTGCAGCCTTAGTGTTTAGGTGTGCACGTGCTCTACTATGTTTTGTCCAAGTGGTTGACTTTGCTCAGCTAAATGAAGAACTGAAAAGGCATTCCTAAGCGAGTTGGTTCTTAAATTCAGTTTTAGGGGATTGAGTTTCATGCTTTCTGAATGCTAAGTAGTTTGAGCTTCCTGTAAATTTCTCTTCTAAGGAGCTGTGAAATAGTGATAGAGTCATAATCAGTGAATTACATTGTCTTTAGTTTGGGAAGCTTTTCAGATACTGGGGGATCTGAAGCAGCTTCTTTAAATTTAGAGTTGCTTGGAGGGTTGTGATTGGCAATTTTGCATAGGAAATTACAAGCAACCATAGTGGTGTTTGTTTAGCATATGTAGTCAAGTGAACTTTGATCTGTACTTCAACCTTTAAAAGATTTTAAGGCCGGAACTCATTATTTTAGTCTTTTCCTTCATACTATGGTAGGGACATGCTTGGATGGTAGTGCTGGATGCTAGTTATACCAGAGTCTCACTGATGCTTAAAAACAACAAGAAAAGGTCAGTAATGCTTATGGAAAGCTAAGCAGTGTGACCAAAGTGTGTCTAAGCAGTGCTTTCCCTTGGCCTGGGAGCACTCCCATTCCACGGTGATCGTAAGGCAGTCTGAAATCATGCTGCCATGGAAAGGGACAATGACGCGTGTCCTCCCTCCCTTCCTCCTGTTGGCATTCACGTTTTCACTATTGAGCAGCCATGTGGATCAGGAAACTGCACGGGCTGAAAACCGCCTCTACAAGGGTGGGGGGGAAGAAGGCAGCAGCTTGGAGACTGATCATCTTCCTGATCCTGATGATTGTATCTGAGTGCCAATGGAAGGAAGGGAATGGTGGGGACATGCAGCTGGGGCCAGATGCGAAAAATGAGACTACTGTCTGTGCCTGTAGCAGACTAGATTTAAGTCAGTTGTGAAACCTTTCTTTGTTGTAGGAAAGCTCGTCCTCATCCTTTCTTCTGGAGAGGACTTGATGTGACAGATTTTTTGACGGTACGTTTTTTTAAGGAGGCCTGGGCTGCCTTGGCATGGACAGGTTGGGAATATCTGATGTGTGAGAGCACTTCTGACTTCTTTAAAGGATTTTACAACTGCTGGTTTGAAACACATGAAAAGATGTGAAAGGGCTCGAAAGCATTAGCATTCTCAGGAATTTCATCAGCATAGTTCAGTGGCTAATGCTGAAGGAGGACAAGGTATTGCTATATCAACGTGTAGGTGTTTTAAGCTAACGTGTTTCATTTGCAGATAGAGCAGGCAGAGTGCACACAGTCACTGCAGCTCAGTTGATGAATGCAAGTTCATTGAGCCACCATACCTTAATTGCCTGTGACTTCTCCATGCCACGGAATGAGGGCTACTTGAAAAAAAATCCATTTCTTGCATTGGGCTTTGTCTTTACTTTGAAATACATGCACATTTGACATCTCCTAAAACCTCTGGCTAGGATCCACGCTCATAAGCATGTAATACAGAAATTTGGTTCATTAATTGATGTATCAGTCTGATTATTGTGCGATTTCAAGTAGTACTCTGTAGAAGGACTGTAATTTATTTAAAATGCTGTTGTAAAGTTTGATATGTAGTGCTCTGAGTTTGGGAGGCTTGCTAGATCTGATTTTTGTGCATTTTTTTTCCCAAAGACATGGAGCACTAGCAGCTTTTTATTTTCTCGTGCGACTTGGTTCAGACTGTGTACTAATGTGCTAGTGATTAACTTCCAACCTTGCAGTGCCAAAATCTCCAAAGTTAGTAGGCTGCCAAAATTGTGTTGTTCTCTTCAGGAGCTTTTGTATTCAATGCTGTTAGGAATTCAGACAGCCTTTTACTGCAATTACATCTTTGTTATAAGCAGTTCTCTTAAGCTCTAACAAAAAGTATTGTTGATGGCTTTCCATGGTTCTTTTGCTCTGGATTAAATTATTGGCACTGAATAGTTAGTTAAAAAAAATAATATAACTTTGACTCTTTCATTTATATTCTGCTGTTTTGGAAATTGATATATAAGCAGCTGCTTTTAGAATTGCAAAAAATTGCTGGAGATGAGCATGGAAAGACACTCTTCTAGACACCAAGTCCCCAGTGAGTACACATCTTGTGAAGCTGTAAATGAGTTGTTACCTTTTGTCTGAGGTGTGCTCTTGCCATTGCTTTGAAGGTTCCTCAGAAGCTAGCTGTCACGGCAAGTGGGGCAGTCATGGGCTAAGACCAGACTCTTCGGCCTCCTTTAGTGGAGATTGTGGTGAGCATGTGCTGGGAAGCACAGCATTGCTCTTGAGATGGCTGCTTCCAGCCTATTTAAGTTGTAACTTGCTTAAACCTTGTTTCTAATGTTAGGGTAATTGGGATCTAACACTGTCAAATTAAGGTTGAGAAGCTCTTTGGAAACAAGGTTGCTTTCTGCAATGTGGTAATATGTTTTCTCAGGCTGTTGCAAGCAGAGGAAGAAAACACCTGAAAGTCTTCACCTCCTTCTAGCACTGGTAACATTTACCAGTATATTTCCTATGGCTTTCCAAGTACAAGTTAAAAAGGTTATAAAGTAGCAGAGCTACAAATTCAAATACACTTAGGAGGACTTCACATTTGGGAGAGGCGGAGGGCGAAATTTGATATTCATTGTCAACCTTTGGCAGAAGATCTGCATAACATGCATTCTTCTGTATTTCCCAG
This sequence comes from Falco punctatus, assembly GCF_963210335.1. Classification (NCBI taxonomy): domain Eukaryota; kingdom Metazoa; phylum Chordata; class Aves; order Falconiformes; family Falconidae; genus Falco; species Falco punctatus. Next base: position 1,815,897 of record NC_137599.1, on the reverse strand, counting down.
TTTCAGTAGGTTAGAACTATGATCCTGAAGTCATGGTGGTGTTTGTCTTTGGTATCAGGCTGTTTCCATTAGAAGTTGTAAAAAGATAAAAATGTTTTTGGTTTGCTGTGGTCATTTTAAAGTACGTGGGGGGAAGTGTTTCTGCATTCTTGTACTGATCTTTATCAGACATTTCTCAGGTTTTCATTTAGCCTCTGACCACAGGCTGACAGCTCAGCATCTGCAGGTTGTCCAGCAGTGGGATTCCTCCCAGGCAGGCTAACATAAATTTCTGACAGGTATTCAGCCCGTCCTTCCCTCAGACCGAGGTCACTCACATGCTGTTGCAGAACAACAGGTTTGCTGTCTGTTGAACTCTAAAGATAGCCAGGGTCAAAATTCATTGGATCCAAACGATGTAGTCGGCAATCAACCCTGCTCTCTGTTGCTGAGAAGCCCGCTTTCAGGCTCATATGTTGTACGTTAACATTGCTCCCCTGAATATCTTCTCTCGAGCTTTCTTATAACATCTCCTTTTCTGCCTCAGTATTCCCCAGAGTTATAAGAAGAAAACTAAACCTTTACTTTGTGTTGCTTGTTGTCCAACACTTGCTGGCACTCTGATATCCTTGGCGTGTATTCTGTTTAAATGGTCTACCTCATCTCTCTTATTTTTTTAAATCCTTGGAACTTCTCAGTACAGACCAGTAGTCTAAAGTTCTGCTTGATCCTGTAAAGTTGTTTTTTTTCTTCAATTTGTTTCTGTATGTTTCCCTCCCCGCCCCCAGCTAGAATTGTTTTATTGTAAGGATTTATGTATTGCATACCCTAGCATGGTGGTTAACTCTGATTAAATGCTGAGCAGAGCACTGTGAAACCAGTAGTTAAGACTAACGCATTCATGCAGTTTTTGCATTTATGTTCTCTGTGAGCAGAGTTGGTATTTAGTCTGACTGAAGGCTGAAATCATACTATTCCAGAATAAATAGCATTTTAAATTTTATTAAAAAAAACCCAAATTGTTTCCAGTTACTTCTGTTGCATATGCAACAAGTTAGCTGAACATCCTGCGAGTGTGCTTAGGCTGCCTCTGAAACAGAATACCTGGATTCTTGTCATGATACTTCAGTGTGGAAGGCGGGTCATTCTGTAAATGAAATTGTTGCTTCAAATAAACTTTGTCATTCAGAATTCCTGGTAATAAAGAAGTTGACATAGTGGTACATTTCTCTTTTAAGATGTTTATCTCTGTATCGCAGCACTTTCCATTATTCTTTTTTGTCCTTTTTTCTGTGACATTTGAAACTAGTGTCTTGTTCAGTGGATAACTGAGACTATTTACTGAATCTTTCTTCATGGGTCAATTTTGAAAGCACCCAAAAAGGTTGCTAGACTCTTGCTAGCGTTTCCATATCCTAGGTGTGTGTTCCCTTTGATTTGCGTGGTGTAAGTGGGATGGAACAGGTAGCTGGTACTGGGAATGCATTTCCTGTGTCTTTCAAAATGATACTGAACTGCCAAATGTTTCTTGTATTTATAAATCTAGAATTATTCATCAGTATGTCTGCAGCGGAAAATGAATTGTTGTGTCCAGGCGTACCAAGTTTGGTAGTGCAGGATGCTGACGTGTGGTAGAAAGCATTGCTTGTTTGTTTTGGTGTGGATTTGCATTTCTTAAAAATAGTTGGTTGTTGTGGTGGTAGAGTATAGAGTGACATAGGTAGCAGAAATTGCAAAGTGAGGTCCTACGTAGCTATTTTAGATATTTCTTTTGGTTGAAGGAGCATGGATGTGCATCACCTCAGATGCAGCGAGTGGGGCTGGATGAATTGGGAAGGAAGAAGCAACACCGGGTGTTCCCCTTGGCTCCACTTACTCTAGGCTGTAGGACAGTTTAATTCCTGTGTACCAGTTCCCTCCCCTCATCTGTCCAGCTTGGCCTCCTAGTTCGGATGTTTGCATCTACAAATAGATCCAATGCTATGTAAATGCCATACTGCTTAATATTCCGGTTGATTTTAGATGCTCTTGGGGAATGGTATATGAACTTCAAGGAAGGTCCCTGGTTTTGAGGACAAATTTTAAATAAAAAATCAACTTTATGTTTTTCTTTGTGGTTAAAACCAAACAAAACCACCTTGCTGTGGATATTAGTGTGCTTTTCAAAGTGAGATTCACAAATTAGTTAAATCATAAGTATCCTGTTTGGACTAATCAATAACAATCCTGCTGCACTGATGTAAGCATTTAATATTAAGGGGGAGTTTTGTGCAATACTTTACCATTTGTCAGGATTGTAGGAGTTGTTACCAGCGTTCCTGGTGTTGTACAGGACGTTGTTCTTACAGTAAACTGTACTTACTTACAGTTTAACAGTACAGTTTTCATTACTGAGCGCAGCAGATGACTTCCCTGCCACGTGCGAGTGCAGCATTCTGATGGACGGGAGGTGCGGTGGAGGTGGAGGGAGCATGGAGGTGGTGCTTTGAGTCTGGCTGTATCGTCTGGTGTAAATGTGGTAGATTGATTTGTCTGAAGCAAGATAATAGAACATGGGACTCTGGCAATGGGTCGTGTTTCTTTTGCATTTATATCATTCTGCGTTATTCAAAATCTTCATTGATTTATTCAGTAACTACAGCATGTTGTTAGATTCAGCTAAGTCAGTTAATTTTAAATGTTCATGAGTTACAAAAACATCTCTGTGGCTTATTTTGAACAAAGTAGTCTGTGTTTCTGTTTCAGAGGTACATGCCACAGGGTTCAACTATCAAAATGAAGATGAAAAGGTTACTCTCTCCTTTCCCAGTACTCTTCAGAAAGGTAAGAGCTATTTTCCTGCTTTCTGCTGGCTTCCACCATGTGTTTAAGACGTTTGCATTTGAAAAAGCTGGAGAGTAGGACAGCTCTGTCTTCTCTGAAGTTTCTGGCTGCAAACGTAGTGCTCCCTAGGGAAGTCTGTCCACTATAAGGCACTTTGTGTGAGCCTCTGGAATTGAAAATGTTGTTTCCCTAATGGTGATGTTTCCTTCCAGCACCTGAAGTGACTCTAATTATTTACCTGCTCTTGGGAGTTAGGTTCAGAAGCTGTTTATGTTAGCTACTGATGATCTGTTTTCCTCTTACCAAGAATGAGCTAATCTGAATTACTGCAATGTTTTCCTAGGTGTGAATGTACTAATTCTTTGCAAACTGCTACAGGTTTTTGCTCTGAGTTTGTTGATGGAAACTCATCTCCTCAGTTTGAATAAAGCGGTTTTATTTCATGTTGACAAATACAAATATAAAGACTCTAGGGTGATAAAACTTCCGTGTTTAATTCTGTGGGATATTGGCATCCTGCCTCTCTGATCAAGATTGGGTTTCCCCTTTTGCACTGAGACATGGAAGGCAGAATAAATCCTGAGACTAATTGACTTAGGGGCTTGAATGCAGCCAGTGCTCCATCTTGGCTTTTGTAGTAGATTTCATAGGATGCTGTTCTTACATAGTAGCCATCTTATATATTTTTGCAAACCTTACTCAAAGGTAAGGATTGTAGGATCAGACTTCTCAAATAGCTTAAGGTAGGTCTCTCCCGGTTATTGCATTGTGTTTAGAAGATGAGAACGAGTACTGCAGCAGCCCTGATCTCCGATCAATGCTAAAACACTGTGGTGAGTCTGGCTTTGCCTGCGTTGCTCCGCTGGAGCTTATTTTGTGTGAGGAGTGTGAAGGGGTTTGAGGGGGGCTGGCGAGGTGAGTTGAAGGGACATCTTATTTCAGAAGGGCAGTGGGCCAGCTGAGTAGCCTGGCCTGAAGGTCCAGACCAAATAAATGTTCTGTCTGGCACATGCAAATAACAATGTCCCATCTGTTTCTATTACAGGGACAGGGACGCTAAAGATAGACTTTGTAGGGGAGCTGAATGATAAAATGAAAGGTTTTTACCGAAGTAAATATACCACCCCTACTGGAGACACACGCTATGCTGCTGTCACGCAGTTTGAGGTATGGGCTATATTTTTGTTTTCAGGGAATGCCATCCTTAATACAGGAGTTACACTTAAAGAAGCAAAGACACAATTTCCTAGCTTTAGCTATACCCTCTGGGTGAATTTCAAAAATCCATATTTTTTTGCTTCTTGCTGTTGGTGTGGATGGGTAATACTAAAAGCAGCCTTTACATTGCAACTTCAAGGTCAGTAAATTCTGAATCTGGCAAATTCCCCAGCCAAGAATCATGGTGATGTGTGATGCATCATGCATATACAATAGTTGCAATGTTTAAGAACAGCTGTTTATTTAGATGTGGTCAAATACCTCTGTATAACTTTCCCTTGTGAAGTATATTAATTTTTTCAGTAGGGCACTCTGCCTTTATCGCAGTGTCTTAATGACATCCAAAATGTGAGCCAGATTCTGTCTCAAGTATTATGTAAAGCCTGGACCTAATGACAGAATTTTATACCATATTGTAATTTCATAGTTATCTGCCTGGTTACATAAAAACATGGAGTACTTGCCTAGTACAAATAGAACATTTCTTGGGTGCAGTCTACTGACAGAATGTAAATAGGTGGTCTTGTGTTGTATGGTCTGTGAACGCCTGGGTGCCCTCTCTGCTTTCACATGACTGAGCTTTGCCCCTGTCATGACTCTGCTAAATTTTGCTCAGACTGTAGAATTCCATCAGAGCACAGAGTGCTTTTCATCTGCTTTTTTTTTTTTTAACCAAGAGTGAAATAAGTAAGACTAAAATGCTCTGATGGAGGTCAAGAGTGTCAGTGAAGCAACTGTACCAGTCACTAGCCATCGTTCACCCAACTCCTTGCCTGTAAAATATGCTGAATTTTTGTGTGTGTTTTATTGCCACAATCTCTTGTGATTTCTTTCTTTAATGCTTTTATTTCCTTCAGGCTACTGATGCTCGCAGAGCTTTCCCTTGCTGGGATGAGCCTGCTATTAAGGCAACTTTTGATATTTCTTTGGTGGTTCCTAAAGACAGAGTAGCTTTGTCAAATATGGTAAGTTTTTGATGTGCAAGTGAACAGTGTTTTAAATAAAACCACAGTAACATGAGCTGATTGTTTAGTAGTTAATAGTGTGTCTCGGTAACAGACAGAATTAGGAATATAGGCTGTCTTGTTAGTTATTACTAAGCTGCAACAAATTGAGAAAGCTTTTAAAAATATGAAATCGTTTTGTCAGATGCTAGCACAAAACCTAAACAGGTTGTACAAACCATGGTGGTGGTTTAAAAAAAAAAAAAAAAGTCTTAGCATATGTCAAGCCACGTGCTGCTTGATTAAGAGTGACTGGAAAAAAAATAAGCCTTTGTGTTTACATAGCTGTTATAGCTACATAAGCACTTGAGATAAATAAGCTTTTTTTCTGCTCTAGAGAATTTCTGAGCAGAACTGGGATAAAATGTGCAAGTCTAAGTACCTCTGCCACGAATGCAAGTGGGCATTTTCAGGTTGCTACTTTATATATGGTGCGCATATTTCTAGTGTAATGTTACTGAGGAAGAACAAGTCTGTTTAAAAAGAGCCTTTTAAAAATTTATGTATTTATTAATTCTAGTAGCTAACTTTCATAGTTACCTGTAAAGTCTAGCCTTGTCCACTGACCACATGGTTATGGTTTCTGTTTCAGAATTTAAAGTGAAAGCCTGGTGCCTTGTTGGGATGTGGGTAATACTCTCTTTGGAGGACAGCAGTCGATAGCTGATGTGTTCAGATGCTTTTGCTGTAATGGAATATAACTTAGAAAAGTGCACCTCCATGCGTGACAGGGCATTTTTAGTTAGGAGGGGAACTACATTGTGATCCGTGTTTTAAAATGGTAAAAGGAGTCCTTTCATTTTAAATGCGTGACTCATAATGATGGACTAGTTAGCCAAATGTATTACGTAATGCAGTTTCACTTCCATGAAACTAACAAATTCCCTTTCATGTTAAAAGAATGTCATTGACCGGAAGCCGTACCCAGACGATGAAAATCTGGTGGAAGTGAAGTTTGCTCGCACCCCTGTAATGTCAACGTATCTCGTAGCATTTGTGGTGGGAGAATATGACTTTGTAGAGGCCAGGTCCCTCGACGGAGTCTTAGTGCGCGTTTACACTCCTGTTGGCAAAGCAGAACAAGGAAAGTTTGCGTTAGAGGTAAATGCACTCAGTGTCACTTCATTATGGCTGTAGTGATCTCTGACAGCTGGACATGGTGCTCTCCACTCTGCAGTCACCTTAAATCCATGCAAAGCTTGTGGGGCTGGTTGGTTTTTTGCTTTAATGGCTCGGAGAGACTGGGCTTGCTATGAAACAGAATTTCAGCTGTGGACAAACTGATGTCTATAGTAACAAAAATAATACGGTTTAAGTCAGTTGTGCTTTGGTGATGTAGACTTTGGTCCAAAGACGATGAGAAGTACTGAAGGGTAGGCTACAGCCTGGGAGAAAAAGAGCATGGGAGTCTTCCAGACTTGTGCTCTGGATGCTGGGAATGGGACTTCCGGAAGAAATCCTGTGTATGCAGCTTGCTTAGGCTCATGTCAGTCATAAATTTTCAAGTTTTGTCAGTTGTTCCAAGTTAACATTTCTCCTCTTATTTCTTACAGGTTGCTGCTAAAACTCTGCCTTTTTATAAGGACTACTTCAATGTTCCTTACCCTCTTCCTAAAATTGATCTCATAGCTATTGCAGACTTTGCTGCTGGTAAAGTAACTCACTTTGTTGATGAACTGTATTTTATTTGAATTTTAAACATTTAGGAAGAGGTGTGTATCAATATCAATAAACCTTTGTATTTATTTTATAAAGGTGCCATGGAGAACTGGGGCCTTGTTACTTATAGGTATGCTGTTAAAATACTGTCTTTCCCCCTCTTTGTTCACTAATTCTTGGAAGTAATTGGATTAGTTTTAGGGAGCTGTAATTACTGGGTATCATCCCAAATAAGACTGAGTAAATACCTTCAACTCTTGCTTCGGTTTGGATAATTTTGACTTCTGCAGCAGCGTGCGTTATTGTACAAATCTTAGGAGGGCAAGAATGAGCTATTACGACTACTGTCCAAGAGCTTGAGATTTTTTTAAGTGTCTGGCAGCAGTGCCTGTTCTACAAGAGAACTTTCTTGGTCCCTTTTTTCCCCATAGAAGTTATTAACTTACTGACACAGCGAAAGAGTTTCTTATTTTAATGTTGTAGGCAAGTTGGTAAATATAGCAGCCACAGTATAACCATGTGGATGTGAGTAAATCAAAAATATTAACTTGCCTTCCTTTTCAGTTATTTTTTTCTTCATCTGATCAAGCTTTCGTACTTTTGCTTGATATTATTACATTATCTGTGCTCATTGTTAGAATGATTTTCCTTCATTTTGTACAACGTTGGTCTTGTAAGCTTTGGACTTTAAATCCTGAAATAGTTTGAATTTCTTCTGCTAAATTTGGCCTTAAAAAAATGAAATGGAAATTTGAGCCTAGGTTTCAAATCTACTTGTCTGCTTATTGCAATCCTGATGAAATCTGATATTTTACTCCCTGTGGAAAAAAAAAAAATATTTGTCCTTGATGAGTAGAATTTTTGGAAGCCTTTCTTAATTGCGCTGTTAATTTCCTTCCCCTTCCCCCCCCCCCTTTATGCTTAGCTTGGCACGCTTGCTTTATCCCTTTGGGGACAGAAGGTTGGCATAATCTGTAGGCACCATCCATGTTTTGAGACATACATTTTTTTTCCCCTTTTGAGTTGCAGCAGTCCAGAAGTTCTTTCTGACTGACCCACTAAGTCCTGATCGTGACAGGGGTCTCTGTAGCGGAAGGTTGTGGGCCTGACCTAGGGAGCACTTGCGTGTGTGGATGTGTGCCCTGTGTGGAGAACCTTGCACATCTGCAGTGGCGAGTGTAGCGCGGCTGCTTGTGCACTTGGAAGAGTTGGAATTCCTTTGGGGATGAGGGAGGCAGAGAAGACTTGCTGTGCATACATCGTGCAGTGCAAAGGGAGTTACAGTTAAGGTTCCTAGATTATGTAGGTGAGCTATTTTATAAATAAAGGATAAACTTTCTTGTTCCTGCCTGGGTTTTTGCACTTGTCTTCTTGCATGCCGTAAGGAATTATTGCTCCAAAGCCTTCCAACAGCTGTGGAACTTACCAAATAATGTAATGTCTAAACTGAAATAGCTTTTGGTTTTTTTCAGTTGTACTGATCACTTTTTAGCTTGCTTAGGTAATTTAACCTACTTTTGATTGTGTTTTTTTCCTTAGGCATGTACCGCTCTGTTCAGTTATTTTTCTCTCTTAAATACAGGGAGACTGCATTGCTCATTGACCCCAAAAATTCCTGTTCTTCATCTCGCCAGTGGGTTGCTCTGGTGGTGGGACATGAACTTGCTCATCAGTGGTTTGGAAACCTTGTGACCATGGTATCTAACCATTAAAAGTTTGCCTGGTTTTCTTTGACATGTGCTTCATATCATGTGTGTGTTTAAGTGCCCCTTAGTAGCAGGCATGCTATCTTTAACATAAAAATACATAAATATTTAAACAGTGCTTTATTACCACTTCCTTCTTTACTAGTATGTTCTTTAGAAGTATTCCTAGATATTTTCTGTGTGAAGTAATGTTCGGTTGTTTGAGTATAACCCTAGTTAGAGTTGAGCAGGTGTTCCATGGAAAGGATTTTGGCTAGTCAGATTACTTAGAAGGAATAATCCACTCTTTTCCTTTCAGGTAGGCATGATTCATTCATCAGGCTTTTATACCAAGAAGGTGTAACAGTACCAGTACCAACATGGCAAATTGTTCTGGGCCAGTAGCTGAAAAGTTGCTCAGTAGGAACTCATATGAATTTCTTTGGATCTAGCTGTCTGAATAGTTTGATATTTAAGTCATTTTGGTGGGGATAAAAGTGTATGTGAGACAGCAGGACTGAAATCTTTAAATTCTGTTTAGTGCTAAAATCTGAAACTTTTATCTGTCAGAGCTTCTGCTGTTAACAAATGGCTTCAGCTTACTCTGTTAATTAGATCGGACATTCCTTTTGCCAAAACCCTGCAAACAGATGCTTGAATCCAAATATTTCACAGGTTAGGTATTTTCTTGTATTGCAGGAAACCAGTGTGTTTAGTAAAAAAAAGCATGGCCTCTGGAGCCCCAGATCTGCATTGTTCTGGCTTTTTGGCTGCTTAAATTAAGTGTGATTGGATGGAAGAAAGAACACAGTGTAAATACTAATTACAACGCTAAGCAAAGTTTGTCAAATTTTGCTATAGCACCATGCCTCTTAAAATCTAGTCAACTGTGTCCATTCCTGTATGTGGTAGCACAAGTAGCTTCCATGTGAGAGCAACACAATATTTAAACACAAAGGTATTATTAGTGTATTTTTAGCTTTTAGTACAGTTGAGCAGCTGGAAGCAAAGAGAGCCAGCATCATGTGACTAGAGAGCACTGTAGGATGCCAGCAAGTGCCTTAGAGACCATTAGTGACCCATGAACCATTCGTGGTCCTTTTGACCATTGAGAACTGTGTTAGTAAGCTAAAGAATGTCTAAAATTTATATGGAATTAGCTTTTTATTTTCCTTTTGAAGTTCTAAGTCTTCCAAAAATTTTCTTCTGAGAATTTTTGATGCAACTGTGAAATATGAAAAGTTAGGTTGCCAGAGGAATACGGGAGAAAAGTGGGGAGGTGAAAAGATGTCGAGGTCCATCCTAATTGCCCAAGAATCTGTTTTGCAATTGTATTAATCCTTTGGTACCAATTTGCAAGTATTGGAACCTTGTTTTGGAAACAGATGCAATCAGAAATCTTGAAGAAAATTGGATAGTCTCCACCCTAAAGTGGGGCTTATCTGTGCAGAGCTTTCCTCATGGAAATTCCGCCCTCCCTGGGGTAAATGTTTCATTCGTAGTAGGAACAGTACTTTGTGGGGCAGCTTACTGGACTGACGCTGCATCATGTTTGGTTTCATCTGCTTAAAGGGCCTATATCATCATAGCCATGCTCTTCTGAGTTAACCACCCCATTCACATTTAAAGAATGGTTGGTAGGTGCAGTTATGGAAAAGGGTGTTTTCATCCTCAGTATCCATAGCTCGTTTCCTTACCTCTCCTACTTCATTAAATATTAGAAGTGAAAGGAAGAATTTCAATGTCAGTGTGACATTCTTATCTTAAAAAAACCAAGCCCACCTCTGGCTGGTGAGAAAAAACTTTTAACTGTTTACTAGACTTCAGGTTTCCATAATCTAGAACACTTGTTCAGATGCCAGGTTTTTGTCTTTATGTAAGCATCCTCTTTAGTGAAAAAAGAAACCCCAAACCAAACAAAATAGCAGGTGCTGCTGTTCAGTTTGGGAAAGAGACTGTTGCTGTGTTGCCCACAGTTGCTGCTGGACTGAACTGTAGCCTTGCATGTCACTGACACTTTTCCCTAATCTAGGTAACGTTCATGGCTGTTCCCTCAGTGGCTCTGCTCAGACCTCTAGTCTAGTCGCCAGGAATTTCCTTTCTACCTGATGCAGTTCTCCTCCATGCAGAGTTTCTAAAACTTAAGACAAGGGGAATGCAGTTACTGGGTGCTGATTATTCTTCTTAGGCCCATGACTTCTTTATAGAGAGGAATTTGTGCTTACAGGTGTTGCCTGTTTCTCTGATTTGTACTAAACTAGGCCGTTACCAGCTTCTCTTTGGTGCAAATGTATCATTAATTAAATGAAGCTGTTGGAATTTTGTTCTTTATTCTGCCTTCTTATCTTTCCAGGAATGGTGGACCCATCTTTGGCTGAATGAAGGATTTGCCTCCTGGATTGAGTACCTATGTGTAGATCACTGTTTCCCAGAATACGATATCTGGACTCAGTTTGTTTCTGCTGATTATACACGAGCTCAAGAGCTTGATGCCTTAGACAACAGTCATCCTATTGAAGTAAATTCTGGTTTTGCTATTGATTGTCTCCTTTTTTTTTTTTTTTCTGTTAGCTGTGTGTAAGCTTTTTTCCTATTAAGAAAAAAAGGAAACTTTGGAGTCATTCATGATGTAAAGGAAAACCTAAGGTTGCATTTACACTTTCTGGATTTTCCTCTACTTGAATTAGTATTTCAGAAGTGAGGTTTGAGGATCTAATGATGGCTCCTTCTGGAGTTTTTCTGCTCTACTGACTTGAAAGGGCAAGGTTGTGATCAAAAGTCATCATTATTTGTGTTTTGGTTTGGTTTCTGATCAAAGTGGGTAGTTTTCTGGCCCTTGAGCACAGTGAAGTGTAGCAACTGACTGACTTCAGCGCTCAGCAACATAAACCAAAGTGCAGCATAGCCCAGAGCCTGAGCTACCAAACCTTGCTGGGCTTGTACTGGTTTCCGTCTGAGGCCACCTTAGGTGTTTTCTGCGTTGTGCTCCCAGAACTGTGAGTGTGATGCAGACGGTTCAGAAATCAGTAGGATCTAGCTGGGCTTACAGCTTTAGAGACAAGCAGTAGTTAGGTGATGAAGAGAAGGTGGAAGTATGTTTGACCTATAAACCGGTCCTAACCCAGCCATATGTGAATAAGCTTAATTGACTGGGTGCAGAGATTCCACGAAGACAATTTAGTGATGGATATGCATGCGCTTTCTTCAGTGAAAGAACTTCAACACTAGAACGAGCAAAATCAAAATCTTACGGCAGCTTAAATGGTTCTCACTTGTTAATTATCCTGTTTACCACAGGTTAGTGTTGGCCATCCCTCCGAAGTAGATGAAATATTCGATGCTATTTCTTACAGCAAGGGTGCATCTGTAATCCGAATGCTGCATGACTACATTGGTGACGAGGTAAAAAGATTGTTGTTAAAAAGCCGAATGTAGATTGTCACATCTTTTTACAGTTAAAAAGACTAGTTTTAAAAAGAAATGAAACCTGTTTATTCTCTGTTTTGAAAACTTTTCTCCAATTTGCATTTGGGCTCTATTTGAACTTACCTAGGAGAAATTAGGTAGTGGGGAAAATGTGGAAGGAGTTACAGATGTACATATTGATCCTAAGGCACCCTGGCAGATTCTTGAATATAAATGCAGTGTGGAGGGACGATAGAAAAGACCTCTGTTTTGGTGCTATTACATGTTCAATTGTATGTTCCCAGGACTTCCGGAAAGGAATGAATTTATATTTAACGAAATACCAGCAGAAGAATGCCGCTACAGGTAACTGGTGGTTATTATATGCTTTTAAGAAAAGTGATTTCCAGGGACAAACTCTTTAGTGCTGAAGTGATGGATTGTTAAACAGCTGTTTTTCCATCTGAGATAACTGAGGTGCAAGGAAAGAATTGGCATGTTTCCAGTTTCATACAATGTGTCCCCTGCACAGCCAGAATTCAGCATCCTCTAGGGGTTCTCTGTCTCAGGAGTATGTGGCTGAGGTAATCTGAAAGGGCTGCTTTTACTGTTGATAACCATGTCTGCGTAGTAATCTAATTTAGAAATAGAGTATGTTGATTTGCCAAGTAAGCCTTTTGCAAGCTTCCTGTTGCAGTATTGATCGCATGTGTGATTAAACAGTTCAAAGTCTTGTCTAACATCTCACAGCGCTTTCTTTACTTAAACCTTTTTTGCCTATTAGGCATAAATGTGGAACACTCTGCTCTATCAGCCAAAACAGTCCATGTGGTTCAGTCAGCTCCTTGGACATAACATATGAAAAACTTAAGGAAAAAGATTCTTCTATTTACCATTTTGATTATTTAATGTTCACTTTCATTATACTGTGTCACAATGTTTATTGATTGCGGGTTTTGTTAGTAAAGAAGCTTTCTTCTCCCCTTTCTCCCCCATGAGCAGTTCCAACTCTTTTTCTTGCCTGTTATCTGTTACAATCCCATAAAAACACAACCCAAAATGTGGAGGGCAAACTGGAGTAACAATACAGCCTCCCACCCTCTGGTGCCCATGTAGTGTCCTTAATCGCGTCTGACATGTCAAGACTCTGGGAGTCCTTAGTCAGACTTTTCTCCTGCAGAGGATCTCTGGGAAAGCCTGGAAAAGGCGAGTGGTAAACCTATTGCTGCTGTGATGAATACGTGGACCAAACAAATGGGATTTCCGCTCATTTATGTGGAAGCCGAGCAGGTAAATATAACTGTGTCTTTTCCAGGACATGACATCAAAAGTTCTGCCTTTAACTGTGTTTTGGGATCCAATTTAGTAGTATCCAATTATTTAAAAGATTCTTTTTGATCAGGAGGCAGTACAGTGGGTTGCTTTGTTTAGTGACGATTCTGTTTCTGAAGGGGGGAGAAGTGCAGCTTGCTTGAGGAACCGCGCAAAGTGATATGGAGTTATTCCACAAGCGCTCTAGATCGTGTGCTTTGAGTTTGCTGACATAGCCTGTTTGCTCTTTGTGTGTGAAATGTGTGTTGGGGGGAGGGAATATCTGACATAGCTCCCCATGCCACATGTTTTGATTCTCCGTCCAGTTTAATTATGCTTATTCTACAGGATTGCAGGGTGAGTGAGGATTACTGGCTGGAGGCTGAAGTCAGACAACAAATTCAAGTGAGAAATAGGGCATGTAACAGTGATTAATGCATTTGAATTATTCTTGAGGTAGCTACTTTTTCTGGAGGAGAGTACAAGTTACTCGGCTTAACAGAGGGCACATGAATGTATTGTGATATACAGAAGCTGAGATTAGATGTTCTGATAATTCCTTTCTCTTTTTCTTTTTTCTCTTTTTTTCCTTCCTCAGCAAGAAGATGACAAAGTGTTGAAGTTAGTTCAGAAGAAATTCTGTGCCAGTGGACCATATACTGGTAAGATAAATGCTAAGACCAGGAATGGAGTGTGTATTACTTTTCATGCAACAGCAGCAATTTTGAGAGATGAAACAGCTGTACTGCAGAGCAGGCAGGTGCTCTGCTTAGGCTCAGGTGTTTAAGTATTTGTTAAACCTTTAGAAAATCTAAGGTTGAATGCTCTCACATACGTGGTTTCTATGTTCTCTTCGCATGGGAGAATGGCAGTCCTCTGCAATCTTTGGTTCAGTTTTCATCCTGAGATGCTTCTCTTCTGATGTCCAGTTTAAAGCCAGTGCTGCCATTTGAGGAGCAATGTAAGCTGCTGGGTTTATAGCAGTGCTGAAATAAAAATGCCTCATATGGAAGCCAGCTCTGTCTTAAGATGCAGATTCCACCCACCTTCCATGCTTTTAGAAATGAAAATGTTTTGGCTCGGAAAGTGATTTAGAGATTCTTGGTTTTTAACTCTAGAACTGCCATTTTCCTTCAGATGTGTGCCTTTTTAGATGTAAATTTAAGTAGCCTTGCTTAAACTGCTGCTGAAACTTGTTTGAACACCAGGCAAAGTTTCTCAGTGTTATGTGCATACTTTTTTTTTCCTTAGGCCTTCCTTTTTATTGTTTCTTCTTTTAGGGGAGGATTTCCCCATGTGGATGGTTCCCATAAGTATTTGTACAAGTGATGACCCCACCTGTGCCAAAATGCAAATATTGATGGACAAACCAGAGCTCACCCTGGTTTTGAAAGACATCAAACCAGACCAGTGGGTGAAGGTGAGTTGTCACAAAGGAGAACATGTTACTGGGAATACATTTGATTATCACTGTAACATTCCCTTGCGTTTCATTTTCCTCTTTTCCTTTTTAGTTTTTCCCCCCATGGCCCACCCCCCTCCCATCCCCGTGCAGTCTTGTATTTCTTACGGAGGGGCCTCTCTGTGATGCTATTGAATATTGGCTCCTCTTTGCAATGCTTGCTTAGTGTAATCCTTTGCCTTCCAAGAGTAGTCTAGACAATGTAAACTTGAACCTTTTAGGAGTCCGAGCCCAGAAAAACAGTGTGCAATTAGAGGCAGCTTTTGAATTGAAATGTGGTGGCTTTTTTGGTATCCCATAGTAACCACAGTTTAGTTGAAGTCCATCCTGAGCAAAAATAGTCCTGTTTATCTTTCATTATATATAGGTTAAGGTTTTCTACTGGCTATTGCCAGACAAGTATAAATCTGTAGGCAAAAAATTTATTGTTGAGGTCCTCTGCAGACACCAGTCAACCTGAATTTAAAAACTGAAAGATGGTAACTGGCTGGGACTATTGCTGTGTGAACTACTGAGGTTGAGAGTAATTGTTTCTAAGCTGGAACTGTATGCCGAGAGGTGACTCCATGAAATAAGAGTTAGTCTCTCTGTATATTAATCGAATCTTCTCATTTAACTAACATGGGGATTCCAGCTGTTGTGCCTGGATATTCTCTCTGTCTGGGTCCTCCCTGGTAATAGAGGGGCATGAAATGAACAATTCTGAAAATGCCCTGTCTGAATGAGGGTAAAGTTTGGTATTTCTGCCTGCGAAGGCAACAGTTCAGCTCAGTCCAAGGTGAATTCGTGGGACTGCTGGCTGCAAAGTCATCAGTCTGTGAGGTTTTTCAGTGCCATAGACCTGAGAACTGGCAGTTGGACTGCTCAAAATCATAGCAGCAGCACAGGGAGTGACTTCCTGATGAGCTCAGCAGTGTGTTTGGTTTATGCCAGGTACTGTTGTTCAGCCAGCCACACTATTTGACTATCTACACTTAAATGCTAGTAGGCAGTAGCATGTAGCTAGTGTAGGTTGTTGAGCTTACTGGCCTTGAATTGCGTTTACCTTGGGCAGAGGTGCTTCTCCTTTCTTAAGAAAATGGTTCTGTCAAAATCGAATGGAGCAGGCTGTGGGAGAGAGGTTATGAAAGTTTAAGATTCTAGCACCTGCAGTCTCCTGCATTTTATCTTCCTGGTGCATGATTACCCTTAGGTCAGTTAGGATTTACCCCTTTTTTCTCCTTGCTCCTACTTTTAACTCTAGCCTCTCTTTCCTTATGCCAGCTTTCTCTCACCTTCTGTACCTCTTGGTGAGCATTTCCTCTTTGCAATCTTTATAGTCTTTCTCCTTTGGTTATGATTCGTTTTTTCTTTTTATGTAAATGATAATGACTGACTTCTCTGACCTCCAGTGCTTTGAGAAATTTCTAGTGGTACAAAAAATGAAAAAGCATTTCCTTATTTGTTCTTTACCTTTAATTGTTTACCCTTTTGGTACTTTTCAGTTAAACCTTGGAACTGTAGGGTTTTACCGTACTCAGTATAGCCCTGACATGCTGGAGAGTTTAATACCAGCGATCAAAGACCTCTCCCTACCCCCTGTGGACAGGCTTGGCCTGCAGAACGATCTGTTCTCTCTGGTAAGCAACTCTTTGCTGTTTGCCTGGTAATGAAAGCTACAGTAACCGCAGAAATTGGTGTCTGAAGAGTCAGTCTCAGTTTCTGGAGGCAAAGTGCCTTTGGGATTACTGCATACATCTAGCTATTAATTAGCTTGACAAGTTCTAACTTGTATTACAAGACTTAAATCCTATGGAAGCAGTCTGCCTATAACTCCTGCTGCACTGTTCTCTGTAGGGGTGTATTATACTATAGGGGTTTTGACAAAATTGTTTTGAGAACTTGCTTTCTTGCAGCTCGTCAAAATAAGGATATTTTAATGATCCCCTCGATGACACTTATCAAATGCTATCAGCACCGTGTGCTTTATTCCATTGGGCTTGTTGTAACTGTCCTCCACTGGAGGAGGTGGCTGTTGGGGATTCTTACTTTTAAAAAGCAAAGTGTTGCTAGCTCTGAACAATTAGTTACTGTACTCTGTAGTTCAGATCGTACTTTCTTATTCTTGCTAGTCGGCAAGTATATGGAAACTACAAAATGTGGGTTTGATACCCTGCCTCTCTAGCTTTAAAGGTTGTAACTCTTGTCGTGGCTTAGTTGAAGGGGTTTGAAACTGTACCCTAAGTCATTTCCCAAACACTGCAAGACTAATCGGACAGAAAACCGAGCAAATAATACATGCAGGAATATTGTGTTAGACTCCTAATTTGCCAGAATAATACAAACACTGGAGAAAACAGGAAATTCAGTAAGTCAAGAGCAATGGGCAAGAATATTACAAGTTGGGAGCCATCACCCTAGGAATGAGGATCGGGGCAGTGTCAGTTTTAATCGTGTTTTTATCACAAGTGAATATAGCTTAGCAAGTGACAACTGATCTTCACCACGTCTTCGGTATCGTAAATTACTGGTCTGGTTCCAGATTAACAAAAGCCTAAGCATTCTGGTTGGAGATACCTACTGTAGGTGTTATCAACCGATACTGTCGGTGTTATCAACTGCATTAAGCATAGAAGTGTTTTTTATGATGCTGTGGAGCAGTTAATACAAAATTTTTCTGGCAGAGGTGGAAAGGCAGTACTACTATCAATTAATGGGAAGCAGCAAGCCAAAATGACTTCTGCAGTTTTATACTCTCCATTTAGCAAAGAGCAAACCCTAAATCTCTAAATCTTTACAGTGTTTAGTTAAAATAAGATTTTGGTGGGTGTAGTATCTGGCTGAGAATAACTCTGGGGGTTTGCTTTTTCTTGCAAGCATTGCTGCAGTTTTAAGTGACTTAATCTCTTTGTCTGTTTCTTGTTTGCAAAATGTGCTTATAATTACATAGCTGTCTCCTTGTAAAGTGCTTACCTGTGTATAAAAAGCATTGTGTGCCATGGAGCAGACGGCTAAGGTGCTTTGACTAGCGTTAACTCACCTCCACAGAACCCCACGACAGGGAAAATAGAGTTTATATGCAGGCTGTGCAAACTGAACAGGGAAGACTGTAAAATAATGTGATGAGCTATTAAATGTCTTAATTCTGTTTAGTAGTAAGATTAATCTGTGTCTTTTCCTCTCCCAGGCCCGAGCTGGAATCATTAGCACTGTAGAGGTTCTAAAAGTCATGGAAGCTTTTGTGAATGAGCCCAATTATACTGTGTGGAGCGACCTCAGCTGTAACCTGGGAATTCTCTCAACTCTCTTGTCCCACACAGACTTCTATGAGGAAATCCAGGTGTTCGTGAAAGATGTCTTTTCACCAATAGGGGAGAGACTGGGATGGGACCCCAAACCTGGAGAGGGTAGGAAACTTCTGCTGTGAAATCCTGTAGTGGTTTTCGAAAACTCATGTGTAAATAAGCCATCAAGATTTTGGGAAAGGGGAGAGAAGGGAGGAAGAGGAGTCTGAAGTAGGCGTGCAGGGGTTTTTTTATACTTAAAAACTTTCGAACACAAAGCCCCCAAACAAACCTCTGTTATCAGGCAGAAGTTAAAATGGTAAAACATTTCCCTACCTGATCACTGACTGATAAAAATTCTCTGCTTTAGCTTTGCATCTGTTGGAGTGCATGAAACTTCTTAGACTACAAGGATGGAAAGCCATGTACGTGCATGTTTACTTGTCCTAGTCAGCCCTGTTGTAGATGCAAAAGGTTAATATTACTGACTTGGCTCAGGTTACAGGCCTAGCCTGTTGTGTTTGGGCTGGAATCATATCCTGACTCTCACCGTAAAATAAAAATATCTATGTATTCTCCAGCTGGCACCAATGAGAGTGAGAAAAGGCCTTTAGATATCCTCAAGCATGTGGAAGGATTGTTATACACCTCTGCCCTGATCACTCTAGGTGGAAGAGCACTTAATTTTTGAATTGTGTCTCCAAATAATTATTTTTTTTTCCCTCCTACTCACTCATTAGGTCATCTAGATGCCCTTCTGAGGGGTCTGGTCCTGGGCAAACTAGGAAAAGCTGGGCACAAGGCAACGTTAGAAGAAGCTCGACGCCGATTTAAGGACCATGTAGAAGGAAAACATATTCTGTCCGCTGATCTGAGGAGTCCTGTAGGTTATTGTAAATTTTAATTCCGAAAAGACTGTCCCCCACTTGGCACTGTGTGCATCAAACTCTTTTTTTCTTTCCAAGAGTCCATTGAACCCCTGTTTCTAAGAATAGGGAAGCTAGAGGAAACCAGTGCCAAGGTATGAGACCAGCTGGTTTTGGCAGAGGTGGTGGGAGCTTGGATAAGTCCAGTTATGAAGCAAGTGATACTGTGGAGCATGGTAGAAACATCCCTGTGTTTCTTGAAGCAAGTAAGCCTCATCTGACCTGGCCAATACTTAGTTATGACTAACAAGTTCAGCTGTACCCATGCTGACTGCCACAGAACAACTCTGGTCTCTAGATGATGTTGCTTTTGGGGTTTTGAAGACTATTTGAAGTGCAGTGCCAAACCTGAGCTGACTTCTAATCATTTACATCCATCCATGACCAGCTTACATCCTCCAGGTTTAAAAGCACCGTGGTAAACTGCAGGGATCGTGGGAGAGCTCTGCAAGTGTCAGCTTGGTCCTGCAGAGCACAAACTCTAACTATGGTGGATGTGGATGGAGTGTATGTGAAGTACTTACTAGCTAGGTGTTGCGTGGCACAAAGATTTCTTGTTCTGGTGTTTTGCTGTGGTTGACATTACCAAAATTTTGCTGAAACTGGGGAAGAGGTAAAGGAGTTGATGCATCTCTCAAATCCAGTCTCAAAACGTAAAGGGATCAGTGCTGGTGTCTTCCAGATCTGCTCACTTGTCTGAAATCTAACCCAAATATGTAGAAATTGATTGTTGCGTTTCTAGAAGTGTGGTTTTTTTGAAGGACCTTCCTTGTTTATGCTCTGTCTTAGGTATATGTAACTATTTTGAAGCATGGAGATAGTACTACTTTAGACACTATGCTGAAGGTGAGTGCGCGCTCTGTTGTTAACACTGCCAGCTTATGCAATGAAAAGCTAAATAGTCCACCCTGCAAGTTCCTTTAAGGTGTAGTTTATCTGCAAGCAGGCTCAATCCAATGTTTTGCAGAAGATGTGAACACTGGGGCTTCTTTACCTTGTTCCTTGGTCCATGTGTAGTGTGAAATTGCCACCTAGTGGCATCTCTCATTTTAGGATTATTTTTCATTCCTCGGAGGCACGGTCCTACTTGACCTTACATAAACAGCGGTGAAGATCAGTTTATTACTAATGGTACTTCCTGATGATGTACGTGTAATGAGGTCCGTAATGCGGTTAGCTGTGCAGGATGATTCATGAACAAGTTCAATTTGTCACGTCCTAGGCTTGAAGGCTAACCTAGCAGCTCTAGCATATACAGCAAGGTCAGTAGTGCTAGGTTAAGAAGTCGGCGTTTAATACCATGCACTAATATTATTCACTTTGGCTTTGAAGCTTCACAAGCAAGCAGATATGCAGGAGGAGAAGAACAGAATTGAACGAGTTCTTGGAGCCATCTCTCAGCCAGAACTGATTCAAAAAGTTCTCACCTTTGCACTTTCAGTAAGTTATTGGAAAAGCTGCTGCTTCCTTACCTTGGGAGAATAAGTGCGTTCAGAGCACTCGGGGATAGAGCCCTGTGTGCATATAATGTGCTAGAATAGCAGAAATAGTCTTAACGATTAAATCTGAGCTGTATCTTAAAAGCATGTGAGGAAAAGAAAAGCTATTGTTGACAGATTAGGTGCAGAAATGCATAAAGACAACATGCTGTATTTGTTGTAACAGTCTTGAATACTTGTCTACATTTTCCTCTTCAGGAAGAGGTACGTCCCCAGGACACGGTATCTGTTATTGGTGGAGTAGCTGGAGGCAGCAAGCAGGGGAGGAAAGCTGCTTGGAAATTTGTTAGGGACAATTGGGAGGAACTTTATAATCGATACCAAGGTGGATTCTTAATATCCAGACTAATAAAGGTATGTACAGCTGTGAGAAAAGTCCCATTCACCTACATGATCAAAACTAAACTGTTACATTTGAAATGCTTACCCTTCGTCAATATTTTTTTCCTTCAGCTAACAGTGGATGGATTTGCAAATGATAAAATGGCTGCAGAAGTTAAGGTAAGAAATTTCAATTAAAGAAGCAATTAACCTCATCTCTGACAACCACTGTGTGCTCTAGACTGTGAGCACCTGATGGAAGAGCCATGAGTTTCTGTGCGGTTTTTGGTTTGGAAGTGTGGCTCTGTCTCTGACTGTTTTGACTGTTGCCTAGTCCTCTAGTTGCACTGCTTTAGGTTGAGTTATTTTACTGAAATACCTTAAATTAGCATTTTCACAAAGTAATGTGCAGCTTCTAGTGATATCCGTTTCATTAGTTTTAAACATTCATTTTAAACTTTTATAAAATCCAGCACAGTCTATAGCGGTGGTGTTGAGACTCCCCAAAAGACAGCCTTTAAAGATAAATGTAGCAAAATTGATAGCAGTTACAACTTCCATAGTAAGCTGAGCCTTACAGCACCACTTTCTTTCTCCCCAGACTGACAGGGCACATTTGGGGCTGTCGGCGCTAGCACCCAGGGACACCCTGGGGGAATGAACGTGGCAGATTTTGGCTAAATTCCATACTAGAGGTCCACATTTTATGTGGTCATTTGTTCTGTGTACTAAGAGCAAGGCTTTGACACAAGGCAAATTAATGGGTTTGCAGAGAGCCTGTCTTGAAGTCGGTGGCTTAAGGTGATGCGATTTCACCACCGGACTCGAGCATCCCCTCTGACCTGGGAGTGCAGGCACTAGTCTTGGTGGAGTTTTGAGAATGTGTGTAGATTTTATTTAGTCATTGCCCGCACTTCTACAGAGACTCCTTCTTGGAAGAAGAAACTTAAAAATACCACTTTCTTAAGTGAAACTTAATTATCACTTTCTGGTTAGAGAAATGCTCAGGAGGAATTCTTATTTCAAAGATAAGCTGAGCCATGAGCTCTATCTATTGTTTTTTATCATCTAGTGATGTCTTGTTAGAAACGATTCAGTAGCATAAGTGATTTTACAGAGAAATCTTGCACTATACTTTTTTTTTCTTAGAGAACACTACAAAACATTTACCAGAACAATCATCCATAACTAAATCATAAGTACTTTCCAAGAGAACTTCTTGAGATGGTACACCTAGCTTTTAGCTAGAGTACTTACTGTGTCTGAGTCTCGATGTCACCTTGTAGTGTGCATTAGTGTGAGGTGATCTGCCAAATACTGGGAAAAGCCTGCTTGTGGGAAGATGGGGATGAGTCTCGGCTATGCCAGCTTTACTCTACCCTTTTCCCAGTTGTAAAGTGCAGAGTCACGGCAGCCTCTGGTGCAGTTTCTTCGCAGGGATCGATACTGTTGATTCTGGAGGAAGAAATGTGAGACTATTCAGCAAAACTCTTGAGTGCTGCCGGTGCTTGGAGGTCATTATGCAGCTTGGCAAGAGGCCGAGGTAGAATGCTAAGAAATCTGATACCTGGACAAATGCTTTTGCAAAATGGCCTTGGGCTTCCGTTAGTGTCTTCTTCCAAGTATCCAGAAATACACACTTGATTTGCTGCTCGTTTGTTTGCCTCCCTGTGAGGGACTGAATTCATCTTTCCCAGTGCTGCTTGCTGGCCCTGGCAGCAAGGACAAGATGGGACAGGAGGCAGCGTTTGGGCTGGTTTGTAGAAATGCTACCATGGCTTTCCTTTAGCAGAGAAACGGAGGCATTTTACTGTTCCCAACTTGGGATTACACGTCTTGCCAACTCGGCAAGCACCTTGCAAATCTTTCAGAGCCTGTGATGGTGGTGGGAACAGATAGCATGAGCTAGAGTCAGATAAGGAACGTAATTCACCAAAGCATTTCTATATGACCTAGGGAATTTGGTGACTTAAAAGCTGTAATTCTGTCTATGCCTGTTTATACCCTTATGGATGGTTGTGTGCTTTTTATACAGGCCTTCTTTGAGAGTCACCCAGCTCCATCGGCAGAACGCACTGTCCAGCAGTGCTGTGAAAATATTCTGCTGAATGCAGCTTGGCTGAAGCGGGACGCCGAGAACATCCACCAATATTTTCTGCAGCGCAAGGCCCCACCAGCCATGGTGTGAATCTGTGCATGCCACTGCTGCAGTCCTGCTGCCGCCTCATGGGGAGAGGGAGGAGCTACCCAACAGCTGATTCATATGCCAAGAATTTGGAGTCTTTTTCTCAAACCAATGGGGATTGGACAATGAATGTAGTTAACTGGTTCCTGCTCACACTCCAGATTTAAATTCTATTAAAATTATCAGCAATTCAGCAAAAAACAGAAAAAAAAGAGAGAAAAAAATCTGTAAATATGATAGTAATAAAATAGAGCATAACAAAACTGTGAAACTTCCTCAAGCCTTGTCAGTGGTTAAAATATTTAACAACCCCCTCCTGACACTCTTATTGACAGATGTTCTGTTTTTTACACCCTCCCCCAGCCCTCCCCAAAAAAAGGAAACCAGTGGTTTCTAGGTCAGTGGAATTTTGTGGAGAGTCTGGGGCAGGAATGGGTTAATGCCTCTGAGCGTTGTGTGGAACAGGTCAGTTGGAAAGGCAGGTAGCTGGTATAACATAGAGTCTGTGCATCATTCTAAGTGCAAGGTTTTGGGGAGATGTTCCTGCAACCCCCCCCCAATCCAAGGATAGTAGGTTCCCTCCCTTTTGTGTTACCTCTCAGCAAAAAGAAAAATGTTCTGTTGCTCTTCGGTTTTTCTCCTTGGTTCTACTTGCTGATGTCCTTCTTAGAGATAACGGAATTGTAAGGAAACATCTTTCATAGCCACATTAAATAAGAGAAAGATACATGCAATTTTTATTTTTTCTTACTAAATTGCACCCTCAAAATGCATGCAAATGAGGAGATGATTACTGTGTGACTGGTTCTCCTGGCTGCTGTTAGGGCAGGTCTCTTCTGTTCAAGACACCGTTACTTGTCTAAAAGATCCAGCTTGTTCAATCTCCTCATGGCCGTAGCAACACTAGCTTTTCGTTCCTTTCTGTGATGTTGATGGTAATTTGATTCAGAAGCCTTAAATTAGTGATGACTGGCGTGATGATGAAGTCTAAGCTGTGTGCCATCATTTACTTCACAAAGCAGCGTGGTCTACTAACCAGACACAACACCCTCTAATACAAAGGTTGGAGTTCCATATATTTTATTTTTTTTTCCTTTAACAGGAATTCGTATTTGGTGTGGCTTAACTGTATTTCAGAAGGTCATCAGACTAACTGTCAGACTGCTTCCCTGAAACATTTTTGTGCTATTGTTTAAAAAAAAAAAAAAAATTAAAACAGTTGGCGTTAATAAAAATGTCAATGTGAAATTCATGTCCTGATCTTGTGTTCTGTTTGAAGCCTGAAAGAGTGTTGCTGCTTTCAAAGGACCTAAATCTCTGAGGGAACAGCGGAGGTCACATGTCGATGGTGTCTTTAACAGCCCCAAGGAAACCCTTGTTCTCAGCCTTCTCCTCTTCTGCTATCAGTGCTAGGTCTTAGGGCAGCTGAATGAGCACATACCGTACTGATCGTAAGTAGATCTTGTGTAATCTGAATAAAGATTGTAGTCAAGCGCTAAAGAACTAACCAGGGCAGAATTTGGAAAGGAAGGGAAAGGAAAGGGGGGGGGCGGGGGGGGAAACCCTGTGAGTAAACAAATTTCTGTTAAACACTTGAAAATTTGAGGGACTCTGCAAGAGGGAATAGTATTGTGCAAATGCTGCTGATGCCAACCACGACGAGCCAGGGCAGGGCTACACACCAGAAATGGGCAAGTTTGGGCAGGTTTATAGTAAGTGGAGGTGCAGTGCTCCTGAATATTATCGCACTGGTTGGTATCCCTTGGACTAGTGTGGCTACATGGTCAGAAACGAGATCGAAACAGGAATTCTGTTTGTCCCGAGTCATATCTGTTAACTTGACTGCTGTTTTTTCCTGCTGTCAGCACTGCAGATCCAATGTAATTTCGGAAGAGTAAGCTGGTTTCTCTTCTGCTTCTTGCACATTGACAAAATAACATGCAAAGTTGTGATTCCAGCATGACTGGTGATGTATGAAATGAGAAGTACTGTAGCTGCAAGTTGAGGTGATCTTGTTTTGACTTTAAACAATGCAAATGACATGCAAGCAGTTGAAGGAGAGTGACAAAAATAACAAGCTTGTGGTCACTGAGCAAACTGAATAGTCTCAGCAGACTGACTAGTCCTAGTCTCTTCTGCATGCAAAGAAAGTAGATTTTAATTCTTCATGAAAGTAAGTTTGGGATTTGTCCACTTAATAGGAAATATTTTTTTTTTTCCATTGGAGACAAACTGATGCTCAGGAGAGGGTCAGGACAAGAACAGCAAGAGTTATTGTGGATGAGGAAAGAGATGAAACGGGGCTCACATGATGATTAGTGAGGATACTGCCCGTAAGAACTGAGTGTATTCACTGGGGCAGTTGTGTGCTGGACACTGCACCTGCATCAGGGATACCTGAAAGGATACAGAAGCCGGCTCTTAACGAGGACTCTGCTGTATCTGTGCAGGTGAAACACATCTGAAGAAACCCTGATATATTCTTTCTAGTCCCTGGAACAGGCTCCCAGGGAGGCGGTTGGGGCACCAAGCCTGTCAGAGTTCAAGGACTGTCTGGATGATGCTTTTCATCACATGGTTTCCTTTTAGGCAGTCCTGCGAGGAGCAGGGAGTTGGGCTCGATGATCCTTAAGGGTCCCTTCCAACTTGAGATATTTTATGATTTGTTGCTGCTTTAACTTACCTTTTTGATAACAGCGCTTCTACCTGGCTCCAGGCTTGGCATTTACAAGTAACCTTGTCCTTTGGCTGCCTCTCTGCCTCCCTATCCCTCCTCCAACAAAACCACAAAAAGCTTTCATCAGTGAGCATCCCCCCTGCCTAGGAGGCGGAAGAGTTGTTCCACAATAAATGGCGTGTGTTGCTGTTGCCTTGCCCTTCTCTTTACAGTTTCAGGTAGACGTACGGGAACAGCACTTCTTGCAGACCTCGCTGTTGATTTCTGTTGCAGACAGGTTGGCCGTGCTGTGCCCAAGGTGCTACCTTGCCGTAAAGATGCCCCTTTTAAAGAAGTAGGAGCTCGATCCCTGCTCAGGTGGAATGGTGCAACTCAGCTGTATCAATCCGTGTTTGAAGTCAGGCTTCTGCCTAGCGAGCTGCCTTAGTGCTGTGCCAAAGCTGCTCGCTTGAATTTCAGGTCTGCCCTTGCTGCAGGGGCTGCTTCCCGCTCACATGTGAACCGAGGCAGTAGTTTATGAAGAAAAATATATCAAAGCCATTTAAATTACTTGTCCTCGAGCAGAGGATGCGTGAGCGATTTGTGTAATGTTCCTTCAGCCTTGAGATTAAAGGGTTAATCTGTATTTTAAGATCATTTCTGAAAAAACTCCATGCTGCAGACTGTTGGGGGATAGTTTGTTTTTTACCTGTCCTTTTTTAAAAAAGCCTCCCTAATCGCCTTTTATCGGTCACGGTTAGATGTAGCCGCCTTGCCTAGGCAGATCTGACGTTTGAGATGTGTCCGTTTTTTTTCTACCCCATCAGCTTTAGATAATTGAACCTGAGTTTTAAGGAAATCTCAGCACATTCGTGTGTTCGCTTTCCTTAGGGGCAGTAAAAATCATGCAAGTAGTTAAAATCTAGTTGATATTGGTTGTGGCTGGAAGCTGGTACAAAGCCAGTTCGGTACTGAGCCGGTACGGTCAGGCACCCATGCTGCCTTTGGCCCCACGACACCAGAACGCTGAGCTTCACGTCAACTGGAAATGGAGTTTTTTGAATTGGTTTTAGGAATGCTTACAGTGGGTGGAGGACGAGTGGCCTCCTGCCCTGCCGTCACTGACGCCAGATCCAGTCCTGCCACTGACACAGCCGGGTTTGCTCGGCAAGTGTCGCCTCCATTTAAAAAATAACAACTGCATGTGTGAACTCTCCGAAGCAATTTGGAAAAGGCAAGTTTTGCAATAACAAAAACATACATTCCTATATATAGTCATTGCTTTGATATTTGTAAGACTCTTACACGCAGGATAGAATAATATTTAATCTGTCAGGGAAAAAGGCATGAGCTTGCCAGGCAGATGTGGAATTAGCTGGGAAAGAAAGTTTCGGAATCCAGTTTACTCTCCAAAAATACCCAGATTTCGGACCAAAATTTTAGCTAGCGTAAGTGGAACTGCAGCATCTGGAAGGACATACTTGCTTGCCCAAATGCCAGACTTTTCCCAAATACGTTTGTATTTAGAATGTGCTCCATATTTTAAATTACAGTAAAGCTAAATGGTGTACAGCAAAAAGAAACCAGTCAAAAAATGAGCAAAACCCTAAACTTTACTTCCCAAATCCTTCTCTAACATGTACCTACTTGTTTCTGTGCAGGGTCATGAGGTGCAGTGAGGTCTTGGTGTTACCCACCACCGACTGTCGCTGTGCTTAGCCATTCTATCGCTGTGTTTCAGAGACTTTACACCCAGGTTCTGTTAAAGGTACCTTAAGCCACGCAAAATACCTGCACGAGTAAAAATGCTCCGTGGCAGGCGACAGATAAATGAGCCTCGGCCACCAGGAGCGGAACAAGGCTCACAGCAGCTGTAGGATTGATACCAACGTGAGCAAAACCCTCTTCTGTGACCACAGGGATTCTGGTTAGTGGAGGAGGATGGCACGTGGCTCATCCCTCGGTGACGATGTCAACACGAGCATCCTTCCACCCTGGTGAAGGAAGGTCCAAGCAGGATCAAACCATCCAAAATCAGGCTGAGCAGTGGCTGGCTCGGTGAGCTCCGGTTGGGCTCTTCCAGACTTTCATTACGGGAGAGCAAAACTCACTGTGCTAAATTTGCGGTTTCAGGTTAAAATTACTCATGTTCAAGTGAAAATGTGTGGGGAAAATACACGTATGTGCCAAAACTCAGAGCCAAAGAGGACAGCGTGCTGTGCTCCACTGTAATCTTTTTCACTACGTTGATGTTGTGGACTCATTAACTTTTTCTTTTGCAGGAACCCAAACCAAGGAAGAAAAGCGAGGTTATTTTAAGGCTGAACGTAACCAAAGTGCTTTGAAATCATTCCCTGTAAGCAAGGAAAACCAGGTGAGTGTCTCTGCTCAGCCTTGTGTAACTTAGTCATCTGTGCCGGCTGGATTTCATCCAGGTTTTTGGGGTTGGTTTTTTTTTTTTTTTTTTTTCAAAACTGGATTTCATCACCTGACTTAGGAAAATGCATCTTCTCCATGCAGCGCGCAAGCCAGCCTTGGGGCTGCTCCGGCAGGGTGAGATGGAGCACACAGAAATCCACCACGCTGCTCTCTTTGGGAGTAGAGAAACGTGGAGCGTTAACGCAGCCTTTAATGTTGCCCCCCACAGAGGAAGGGCTGCACCTGGCGCATGCCTCGTCCTTTCACTCCACGTGGTTGTTCGTGTAGACAATCTGATTCTGGATTCCTTTCTTAAACCTGGCATCACCTAAACTCTGCTTGATTTAGGGTGGTTTCCACTGAAGTCCAAGCTCTGGATATACACAGAATCACAACTAGCTCCTGTCCCTTGGAACTGACATAGGATTTGCTGAGAAACCTGAAGGTACCGAGCATCCTCGGTAGACTCGGGAAGGGGAGACCTGGCCACCTAGTTCTGGTTCTAACCATTTGCATTTACTGAAATAACACCAAGTACCCCGTCTCTAGAGTCAGCAGCTTTTCAGCATTTCTCTCCCCGTTTCTGTAGGCACTTTCTGAAGGCAGGAGATGATACAAGCCTCTGTAATGTGAATGCTGAGTGTGCCATTTACGGCAGTGAGACAATCAGTGCATCTAGCTCGAGTTTACAGCTCCAGCCCGAGCACTACCAGGGGGAACCGATTCCACAGTCACTTACCCTGATTTTACACTGGGTTTTCAGGCTTTTGTTGCTATTGAGGCCAGATTTGTACAAAATTCTTTAATCCTTCTCTCCATCCTTGGCTTTCTTCTGGGAGCAGTCCCCTAAGGAAAGTCATCCCGGTCAGCAACGTGGAAGGGTTGTAACGGTCAGTGGAAGTGCGTTGGGTGAAGCACCGGCTGCTTCTGGGTCGTGTCCTGAAGTTCAGGGGTGGGGAGGGGAATGGAGAAGCAGGACGGCGTTCAGCTAACCCCAGCAGCAAGCTGCAGCTGCACGAGGCTCCTGCCTTGTCCCTCCTTCCCTCTGGGGAACAGCTGCAAGAGAGGGAATGTCACCCCATTGCAACCCAAATGCTGCTCAATGAGCTGGCTTTGATCTGCTGGCAGAGGCGCGCTGACTACAGAGCGGGGAAGAGGCTGCAGGCAAAGCGAGCTCCATTCCTTCGGGCTGAATAACGCGCCCGTTCTGTTCCGTCGAGTCAAGCTGTAAATAGAAATCGGTCTTAAACGAGTCAGTGATGTGAAGCGTTTACAACGCTGCCTGGCCCGACTTCCCTGCTGGTGCGGGTTTCCCATGGAGCAGCACCCTTCTCCTCCTGGCCATGCCTCCGCATCCCGCACTCCCTCCCCGTCTCACCACGGAGATCTCCAAGCTTTGTAGCCCCCAGCGCGTCAGTCCCCATCCACCTTCATGAGGTCGATCGGTTTCAGCCTTGTTTTTCCAGCTGGAATGGCCGAAACGCCCCAAGAACACGCAACGAGGTGATGGAGCAGGGCAAACAGACATCACATCCCTACGTGCGGATGTTTTTTAGCCCAGCTTGTAACTGCATTAAACCTGCCATCGCGATGCTAGGTGCTCCTCACCCCGAGATCGCAAAGCACTTTACAAAAGACACTGATCCGGGTATGTCCCTGTTTTATAATCTGAGGCTCAGGACACAGACAGACAAAATCAGTTTTCCCAGTTCTCGTGCAGGCAGCTGGCAAAGGTAGGGACAGCAGCTGGGTCTCCTGAGCACCACAGTGCTCGTCTGTCCCTGTAACTGAAATTTTTTTTAGGGGAACAATGAATTTTTTGTGTTGTGTGGCCATGGGTAAGCCCGTTTCCTAGGACTAGCCCTCGAGGGCCAGCGGTTGCCTGGCTCTGCAGCAGCAGCTTGTGTTTGGGGGGGGGGAGCAGCAGCAGACAGGGAGACCTGGAGCCATCCAGGAGGAGTTACGACTGCTTTTCCCCATCTTCCAGGTGGAGAGGGAAGCCTGCCCAGGACTTCAGCCCACAGGGAGAGGCAGCGGTGGCGACGCCAGCCTCTGGAAGCTGCTCCAGCTCTGCGTGTCCTGGGCTGGAGAAGGTCATGGAGCACCTGGAGGCTGGCAGGTGCCGCGGTGCTCACGCGTCCGGTACTTTTCTCGTGTCTTGGACCCTTCTCACAGCTGGTTGATAAATGCGGTTGTTTGCAACAGAAACTTGGGCCGCAGGATTGGCTCCGGGTGTGCCGCACGGTGCAGAACACGGCCGGCAGGACAGGCTGTGACACCAGTAACATCAACTCTTCCCAAGTATTTGTAACTCAGTTTTCCACAGCTGCCGCCAGCTACACGTCCTCGTCCCCCCTTCCCCACATTTCCCTGTTCGGAGGCAGCTGCATTTGACCCCATCCCCTTTCTGGAGCGCGGCCCTTTCCCAGGGAACCATGATGAGGAATCAGGGAAGCGTGGCTGCCCAGGAGAGCGGAGCCCCCCGGCCCCCCAGCTGCTGGCCCCCACCCGGGCCTGCCAGGTCATTCCCTTCCCCCGTGGCCCTGGTATTCATTTAGTCCCACAAAGCAGCCTGATTGTGTTACTAATTGCTTTCTCCTGATGAGCAAGCCAGAGCCCTGCCACTCACACAGACTGTCTTTACGTGCCTTTAATTATTCAGCTACACTTTTGTTCTGCCCCCCCCCCCCCCCCCCGGTTTTCCTTTTTCCTTCCCCCCTGCCCCCCAGTTTTTCATTTTTCCTTTATTTGCCCCCCAAGTTTTCACTCAACAGCCACCCCCCCACCCTCTGGCTTTGGCTCCAGCCTCCCCAGCCCCGGGGGTGCAGCTGTGCGCCCCCCTTTGCTCGGGCCAGACCGGGGGAGCCGGGGGTCCCAGCCGCCCCAGGGGGTCCCCGCATACACACAAACGCGGGACGCTGCTGGCGGTACCGCCGCAGCCACCGGGGCCTCGCGGGGGGGCGGTAAGCTGTCACCGGTGTCCCGTCCCCACCGTGCAGCGCCGGTTCCTGCGGGACGCCGTTACTCCCCCCCCGCTCCGTTACACGGCGGGGCGTTAAGCCCGGCAGGGCCGGGTCCCTCCCGGGCTCCGGGCTCCACGCTCCCGGCTAGGGCCCAGCACGCGGCCCCCCGCGGCGGGCCGGGGGAGCGGGATGGCGGGACAGAGCGGTGCCCAGGCCCGGGGCCCGGTGCCGACCCGCCCGCAGCGCGGCCCCCACGTGGCCGCCGCCGGGGCGCCCTTCCCGGCACCGCCCAATCACCGCGCGCGCCGCCGGAAGCTCCATCCCCGTCCTTCCTCCTCCGCTCCCCGCCAATAGCCGCTCCCCGGTCCTATCCACCAATCAGAGCGAGCGGCTCTAGGTGCCGTCAGCCAATGAGCGCGGCGGCGCGGGGCGGCGGGCAGCGGCTGGTATCCCTCCGCCGTCCGCCCCGCTCGGTGTGCGCGCGCGCGCCTCCTAGTTCGCGCGGCCCCTTTTTCTCCCTCCGCCACCCGCAGCAGCAGGAGCTGCCGCCGCCGCCGCCCCCGCCCCGCCAGGCCGCTGCCGCGCACCCCTCCCGCGTCTGCGGGGCAGGTCCGGCTCTCTTCCCTTCCCCTCCCTCCCCTCCTCCGGCCCGCCCCGCTCCCCCCCCCCCTCCCTTCCCCTCCCTCCCGCCTCCCGCCGCCGGCGCCGGAGCCGCCACGCCGCCGCCATGGAGCTCATCACCATCCTGGAGAAGACGGTCTCGCCGGGTAGGGCGCGGCGGCGGCCGGCGGAGGGGGGCGGGTAGGCCAGACCGGGCGGGGCGGGGGCCGCGTACCCCTGAGGCGGCGGTTGAGGCCCCGGCAGGGCGTGGGCGGCGGGGAGGCCGCGGGGCGGCCGGGCCGGGGGCGGGAGGGACCGGGGCCGGAGTGGGGAGTGGGCCGGGCCGCGGTGCTGCCGTTGGGGCCTGAGGGCCGGGCCCTGCGCTCCCGCTGACTGACGCCGGTTCCCCTCCCCCCACCCCCACCGCAGACCGATCCGAGCTCGAGGCGGCGCAGAAGTTCCTGGAGCAGGCGGCCATCGAGAACCTGGTGAGCGGCCGGGGGCGGTGGGGCCGGGCCGGGGACGGCGGGGCTGGGGTCGGGGCCGGGGCCGGTGGCGGGCGCTCCCCTCCCCCCCCCCGCCCCGCCCGGCCAGGCCGAACCGCCATGGAGCGCAGCCTACCCTGCCCGCGCCCGGCCGCCGCGCCTGGCCAATAGCAACGCGTCCTCCTCCCCTCCCAGCCAATAGGAACGCGGCGCCGGGCGGGTGGGCGGTGCCGGCTGCGGGAGCGGCCGCGGGCCATGTGCGGCCGCGGCCATCGCTGCCCCGGGCGCCGCCCGGCCCTGCCGCGCCCCCCGGCCCCGCCGCCCCCCGGCCCCGCTCCCGGGCTCGGCTGCCTCCCCCCGGAGCCGCTGGGGGGTGGGGGCAGCCCCGGAGCCCCGCCGGCCCGGGGAGGGGGGGGTCAGGGGAGGTCAGGGGCGGCGGGCGGGGAGGGGAAGGGGGGGGCGCGCAGCCCGAGGCGGGGGTCCTGCTGGGCAGCCGCTGGGCGTGCGGTGCTCCTCGTCACCCGCTTTAAAATAAAATTGAAAAAAAAATGAAAAAAAAATTAAAAACCCCAAAAAGCAAAAAAAAAAAAAAAAAAGGGGGGGGGGGAACCAACCCATTCCCTCCGGTGCCCCCGGGGTTTGGGGGGGTGGGGGCGCTGAGCTCGCAGGGATCCAGGGAGATTTTTGCTTAGTCAAGGTGTGATGGTGCTGCAGCTGCTCCGGGGCTGGGTTTGGTGCGGGGGACATGGGGGTCTCCCACTCACCTTGCCATGGCCAGCAGCACGGGCATCCTCCGCGGGGCTGGGGGGGGTCACGGCACCTTTATTCCTATTGCTCCGCTTTCAGGGGTTTGCCATGTCCCCTGGTATCAGGTTTGATGGAGCCTTTGTGCTAAACCTGGGGTTTGAGTCAAAATTCCCTAAATTGCTGCTTCTTACATCTCACAATTCCCACCCCCCCCAACCCCAACAAGCCCCCTGGATCTGTGCACGCGAAGTTTCGGGGCGATGTGCTCGGGCTGCTCATCATCCTGAGTCGAGGGATGCACTAATTTCTGCAGGAGGGATGCACTAATTTCATTTAGACTTGCAGCCTGGCGAGAGGCAGGTCAGGGCAGCCAGCGGAACTTGTGCTGGGACCTGCGTGTGACCTGGTGGGATGTGGGACGGGCCCACCTCGGGAAGGGCAGGGGCTGAGGGGCTCCCCGCAGGTGGCAGGGGTGCTCAGTGGCTTGGCGCTGCAGGAGGATGAGGCAGGAGGGTCAGGGTGTGGGGCTGGGGGCTGCTCCCCCCACCCCACCCCACCCCACCCCCCCCCGGGTCCATGGTGGGTGGGAAGGGGTAGGAGGTACGGGGTCGAGCCAGAGGTTCTGCGCCCAGGGCTGGGAGCGACCTCCCAGCTGATGGAGGTGCGTCTGCAGAGCAGCTTGTTCTTCCTCGTCATCCTCCTCCTCCTCCCCGTTGTTAATTTAGACCCTTTTCTGAGATTTTCATTGACACTTCTGTGGGTGTGGGAGCTGAGGTCGTACGCATCTGCATCTGCTTTGAGTCTCAAGGCTGGAAGCCTTAATGTGGTGCTTCTCTTGTTTTAGCTAAAATTATTCTTAAAGCTCCATGAAAAGACACTCTTTTTTTTTTTTTTTTTAATTTATTTATTGCTAATTTATGAGTGAGAAATCCAAGGACGCTTCTTCACCTTTGCGTTTTAGTACAGGTTTCTTCTCAAAGGTGGCAGCAACGTTTTTATCTTGTCCTGTGAACTTTTTTTGAATGGTTCCCCACTTTCATTAAAATCGATGTATAAAACGTGAGCAATCCTGATGGCTGGGAAGTGGCTTCGTGTGGTATATTTGTAGGGTTTTATCTATTGCATTAAAATATCAGTGTCTTTAACAGCCTACACCCATCACTTCAAGTGGTCCTGCAATTTTTGTTTCCAAATTCTGCAATTTCCATGTTGAAGAGCAATGGATAGCCCAAGTAAAAATTTTTTTCAATGATCAAGCCCAGCTTTTCCAAAATACGCAGAGTGCAAGGTGCTGGGCTTTTGAAAGTTAAATTAGTTTTAGGAAGGGCTTGGAGTTAGCTTTAGGAAAGGCTTGGAGTTACCTTTAGGAAGGGCTTTTTGGTGCCCTAAAACCTTTGTTATGTGTCTGAAGTTGTTACAGAGACTATAGACGTGGGTTACGTCTGACTATATGTTAAACGTTTTCAGGAAAACTGTGTTCCTGCTTGGTGTGAGATGGCTTTGAAAGCGGTGCAGCTGTTTCCACTATTTCCTAGAAAGGTTTTCTGATTCGGCAAGACGCTTCCCAGGGCCAGCGAAATGGAAATGCTTCGCTGCTGAAACTTTAGCTGTGCCTTGTACCCAGCGGAAGCCTCTGAAATGTAAAGCTGTCAAATCGGGAAGGGGTTTAAATGCGGAGGCATTTCTCACTAGCTCGCACCAAAAGCAAGTGGCATGGATGTCAGGTATTTTTATCCCTGTGGACCCGGTTTTTGCGGGGAGCCGTCTTCATCTATGTCTGTGCACCTCTGAATGCAGAAAAGGGAGTTTGTCATCCTGCAAACCTATTTGTAACGCGCCAGAGGAGCGTCTGACTTCACTTGGATGGTGGTTTGGGTGTTCGCTGTGAAGCGAGGAAGTAGGTGGCAGAGAGTTACCCTTTGCCACGCTTGATATCCATCCAGAAAATACATATCTTGGCATATGACCCCAGCAGTTTATTTAAAGGAATCCTTAAAGCAGGCAGGAGCACGGAAGGTAACAGTCTCTCGAATAAGCTAAAAAAGACCCAGCAAAGTCAGTGCGTACTTACGTTGCCTTCCAGCGGTTCTAATTAGGAGCTTAACGCCGGTAATCTTGGGATAGAGCCGCCATCCTTGCGCGGCGGCGGCGCTTTGCTGTCGGGCTGGTGGAGAAGGAGCTCCCCGTGGGTCACGGGCTCTTCGATGGGTGGCTGGGGAGGGGGTTGTCCCCTTGCGGGTGGGACAGGGGGGTGGGCGCTGAGCCCTGCTCTCTCCCCAGCCGACCTTCCTGGTGGAACTGTCCAGAGTGCTGGCAAATCCCGGCAACAGCCAGGTTGCCCGCGTGGCGGCCGGCTTGCAGATCAAGAACTCCCTGACATCCAAGGACCCCGACATCAAGGCTCAGTACCAACAGAGATGGCTCGCCATCGACGCCAACGCCCGCAGGGAAGTAAAGAACTACGTAAGTTTTGTGATTTCAGGTTCTTCGCCTGTCGCTTGCTCACGGGGGGGGGGGTGGTGAGCAATGAATGCCGTGCCCATCCTTTCCCACCCGAGGGGTCTTCTGCTGGCTGCTCCCTTTTCTGACACAAGCAGCATCACCTGCACTTGCTTGGGCGCTTTGGTGCTCGTGGCTTGTTTCCTCTGTGCATGTATCGGGGTAAAAGCATGGCAGCGGGTACGAGGCTGCTGCTTTTCAGTCCACACCTATAAAGGCTTTTACAAGGAGCCTCCGAATAGTTGTGCGGCTGTGGGAGCTGATGGGCACGGCTTCCCCATGGGGTGATGGCAGCTGGGCTGGGGTTGGCTTCTTCCTACACTCAAACAGCTTCCCCAGCTGTTTCACAATCCACGTTAACGTCATTGAGGCGTGCTCTGTGTCCGAACACACGTGTTTACACGAGACCTAGCAAATTCTACGAGTAGAATAGGGTCAAACATTTGCAAGTTGTAAAGGGGAAATGATATTCTTGAATTTTCACGCAGCTGGGGAATTTGCCTGGTGAATCCTGTGCTGTTGGATAGCTGACGTTCAGGATTTGCGATGGCAGAAGTGGTGCCCTGCTGGGTTTTGGCTGGTGGGGAGCAAAGGTGTGCAGCATTCTGTAGAGGGATATGAGTTGGCTGCACACTTTACATATATTTTTTCTGTTGATAGAATCTGCAGCTAGCAGAAGGAGGTGGGGCAAGCATGGTGGTGATAGCGAAGGGGCAACTTACACTGTGAATGGGAGCTGTGGTGGTGGGTACTGGTGCTAACAAAACCAGTTCATTACTGTTTTCTGTCAAGAAACAATAGGAGTACAGTATTTAAGTGGATATATGGAAAATGAAGGCGTATAACTGGCAGTGCTGAAAAATGCACGCCCCTCCATATTTTTAAGAAACAGTTATTGAAGAATACCCCCAAAAAATACCATTCTTCTAATTGATTGCTATTAAAGTGAAAGGAAATTATTCAGCCCTATTCAGATTATCTTGGCATAAACAGCCCGGTATTTGAGGAGGGGGATTTTTAAACCATAGTTTGTTTAGCTTTCGCAATTTTGCTTTGTAGTATGAGCGGGGAGGAATTGTTGGGTGAGTCATCGCTGCGCGCTACGGCGCGTAGCATTGTGTCCGGGATTTAAAGGATGTGGTAGAAGGACGTGTGATGGCACAGCTGTATCTGGCTTCCTGAAAGGGGCAGCCGTGGCCACGTTCCATTTCAGAGATGATTTGCCCGTGGTCACGGCTGTGTTTGCAGCAGGAGAAAGCAGAAAACCAAATTGCTTTACTGGGGAGGGGTCATGTTTGGGTAACACCGAGCGAAGGCTTCGGTGGGGAGGCAGCGCCCGTTTCCCTTCGGTCACTGACATCAAACCGTTGCCTGCTGATCTGTCCCGCAGGTTTTGCAAACGCTGGGGACAGAAACGTACCGGCCCAGCTCAGCCTCGCAGTGTGTGGCCGGCATCGCCTGCGCAGAGATCCCCATGAATCAGTGGCCTGAACTCATTCCCCAGTTGGTAGCGAACGTTACGAACCAGCACAGTACGGAGCACATGAAAGAGTCGACGTTGGAGGCCATTGGCTACATCTGTCAGGATATCGTGAGTACATTTTAAGTGTTATGGTGGGCACATTTTAAGTATTATCGTGAGCACGTTTTAAGTGCTGGCCCAGCCTCTCCCCAGCACCGTTCTCTCTTCCAGCCTTCCCTTTCTCCCACCTCTACGCCCCGTAGGCTCTGATGCTTCCCTCTGGCTGTCCTTTAATGTTTCTCCGGAGGATGCCTCTGTGCTGGCAGAGCGATGGGCAGTAAACGCGCGGGGACGGTGTCTGAACGGACTGACCCGCTTTCGCAGCTGAAATCCAGGTCACCTTCCATAAGGTGCAGATTTAAATCTATACGTCGCTGCGGCCGTGTGACGGTTGCTGTTGTAAAACTTCAGCTTGAACGTCCACTTGTGTCAAATGTGATGAGTGATAATCATTTGATTCCTTTTTGTGTTGGGGAAGCCTGACAGCTCCCCTCGTCTTGCGTGGGGACTCCCTTTATTCGTAATTTAGGAATTTTTGATGCGCGGGCAGGAATGTTGAGCTCTGAGGCACCTTCTGCAAAAGGTCTCGCGGTTCTATCAGCGTAGCCTGCAGCATCGCCCTGAGTTGCATCAAGTGTCTTGCGTAGATTCCGTGCAAAAACCCTGTGCACTGCCTGACCACTGGAAAACAGAAGTGGCTGCTGCTTTGTTGGTGCCACTGAATGCCTGGGAGAACGTACGTGCCGCGTGTCGCTGGTTGAACCTCCGGCGTAGTGAGGTGGAAAGAGAAACATTCGGTTTGGTGCTTTCATCAGGCTGCAGGGGACTGGTTTTACTGAGGGGAGGGGGTGGTTGCTTCGTGGAAGGGCGGATGGAATAAAAGAGGAGCTCCCCAGCTGCGTGGGGGGAGAGCTCCAGGTTGTTTGTAGCAAGTCTGGGCAAGGCGTGAGCGCGTGTTCCGTGTTTCTTCGGGTGGTTTGTATCCTTGGCCTCCGGAGTTTTGGATACCCTGGCTTGCTGGTTGGGTGTTTTGTAACCAAGATCTCTTGGAGCTTTGTCGTTTGTTACTCACGTTGTGATACAGTTTGTGACGGGAGTTTGGGAACCTACTGCTGTATAAATCCTGACGTAACAACACTGTTATTTGGGCATCTCGCGGTCTTTAAATTCACCACCAAGAAAAATTAACCTTTAGTCTTATGTTCCCAGCTTTATTCTTGAAGCCATACATGCTTAACAGTTCCCTGTCCTTGCTGCTGGTCCCAGCAATGTGGTTTTGCCCTAGATCTAAAAAAATTGGCAACTTTACCGATAAAAATCTCAACCACAACTGCTGGCATGGGCTTCTGCCCAGCGTATAAAGGAGCTGGAAATCAGTCACGTGTGTTTTACCTTCCTGATGGAATGAAGTCAAGCAGTCTAGAGCTTGTTGGCTGTTACTTGGGACAGTGGCATTGATTTGGCATGGACACCTTGAGTGTCTGGAGTGTTTGTGCTCAGTTCAGTCTCCTCTTCCCTGTCCCAGAACCTGTAGAGGTGGAATGGTGTACGAATTCCTTGCAGTTGTCTTCTGGTCCTGCCAGTGAACAAAGGGCTGCTTGGCCTTAACGTCTTAAAACTTCGACTTGTAGATTTCAGGATCCAACTTAGTGCTTTAAAATGTGGAGAAGGCTATTCAGCTGGCAAATAACTCGATCAACGCTTCTTTTAGGATCCAGAGCAGCTTCAGGACAAATCCAATGAGATCCTGACAGCCATCATCCAGGGAATGAGAAAGGAAGAGCCCAGCAACAATGTGAAGCTAGCAGCTACTAACGCACTCCTGAACTCTTTGGAATTCACCAAAGCAAACTTTGACAAAGAGGTGAGGGGGTCCCGATTCTTGACCTAAAACTCCAGGGTTGAATCCACGGTCTATGATGAGAAATCATGCACCACGCTGAGTTTTGATGCATAATTCTGTTGCAACTGAGACTTGGATTCATTTCTGTAAAGCCGGGATGTTCTTGTGGTGGTGGAGAAACGCTGTGGGAATCTTCAGAGATTCATCAATGGAAAGGGAGCGTCGTTGGGTTGGGGTTTTTTGGGTATTTTTGGTTAAATTTGAACTGACCTTAGAGTTTAGCCTATGAGATGCTCTGCTTCCTAATCAAACTCAACTCTAATGCTGCTGTAAGAGCACAAGCTTGGATCAGCACTTTCTTTCGAGTGGTGTGGCAGCAATCCAGATTTAACTTTGCCTCTGAAAATCGCTGGGGGAGGAAGGCCTGCAAGAGTCTTCAGAACCAGGGTCTTTTCAGAACAGACAAATCAATAGATTTTTTTTTATTTATTCTTTTTTTTCTTGGATTAAGTCTATCCTCTGGGTCTCTACCAGGGAGAGCGTGGGGAAGATGGAATTAATGTTGAACCTTCAGCTAAGAAGGTCTTTTAATGACACCTTTCCCTGGTCAACTGTTCAGTGGAGGTTGATGGGGATCCGGTAGAGTCTTTCAGAGTTTGAGGTGAGAGGTGCACGATCCATTTGGAGTGGATTTCTGCGGGGCTGCAGGACCGTAAAGAACCTGGGCCCGTGTCTGTTCCTTCCTACCCAAATGCAAGTATCCAGGTACGGCCCCGCAAGGAATTTATGTCCTGACTGAGCTTTGAGGTTTCTTGAACAATTCCTGAAGTACGTCAGGAAACAGCAGGGCTTTCTCTTCTCCCCCCAAAAAGCTGGTGTCTTTAGGTCTGCTGTATCTATCTAAGGCTTTTTAAAATGGAAGCTTGGGATTCTCCTCTTGGAGAAGAAATTATTTAAAATACTGCAGTGAATAGTACCTGTACCGTTCCTTGATCTTTAGAAATGCTGCATGGGTGTGATTGTCTTAGTCCAGGCTCAAAGTCCACCCTCCACAGGAGGACTTGCAAAGGCTTCTAATGATTTTTGTAAGGCAGTTCTAACGTTCTTTTATTTCTTCTTCTAGTCTGAAAGGCACTTTATTATGCAAGTAGTCTGTGAAGCAACGCAGTGTCCAGATACGAGGGTGAGTGAAATTAAATGCTTGATTTGCCGCTGCAGCTTTCTGGGGATCCAGGCTAGAACCTCCAGCATCAACAAACGGTTGAAAAGCGTTACCTGAAATAAACAGTAATTCTGTTAAACCGTTGGTGCACATGTAAGTGCTCAAACAAAATGGGTTGTAAAGTTAGAAGCAGTAAACTACTAGGAGGGTTTAAGTCACGTATGAAAGACTTTACTAGGTAAGGAGGAAACTAAATCAGCAGGAAGGCTGGGTTATTCAGCTGCTTGGTTTTGAAAGCACTCGGAAAGGTCACGTCTTTGATCCATTTTCTACTCTGGCAGGTACGAGTGGCTGCCTTACAGAATTTGGTGAAGATAATGTCCCTTTATTATCAGTATATGGAGACGTACATGGGTCCTGCGCTTTTTGCTGTGAGTATTCGGGTTTCTCGTGTGCGGTTGCCTGATCTCCCCGTACTCCTTTGTCCTAATGTCAGAGGAAAAGTTTCTTTCGATCCTGGTTTGTTTTTCTTTCTTCGGCTGCGACTGCACGCTGTGAATCCCTCTCCTAGCAAAATCCATAAAACCAACATCGGGGTTTCGGACTTGAGACTCCCAAAGTCAGGACAGTGCAGGTTGCTTGACTGGCTCTGCAGCCCTCCTGAGGTGCTGGTGGCTGGTAAACCTCGAGATGAGGAGATTGTTTTTGGGAACAATAACTAACGTGGCATCCAATTTTAGGCAATCTTGAATCTCCTATCAGCTGGGGCACGTGTTTCAGGAGAAATAACTTGTTTGATGTCCTTCTCTTCCCCCTCCTTGCTTTCTTGTTTCTCAAGATAACTATCGAAGCAATGAAAAGTGACATAGATGAGGTGGCTCTCCAGGGGATAGAGTTCTGGTCAAACGTCTGCGATGAGGAGATGGACCTGGCTATAGAGGCGTCTGAGGTGAGCTCCAAACGCCCATGAGCTTTTTTTTGGGAATGCCGAGCCCGTGTCTTTGAACCACATGCAGAAGTCCTGCCGCTCTCCCAAGTGGAATGGTGTGGGAGAGCCCATCGGAGCCCCCCGTGCGGCACGCCTGGGTCCGCGACGGGGCACCGCGCGCCACTCCGATGCGACGTGACGCATGGCTGTGACAGAAGCTGAGCCCCCAGCTGCGGGAAGCCCACCCGCCTGGGTTTGTAGCTGCTCACCGGGGTCCCGGCGGCTGTCGGAGCCAGGGCTCGGCTGTGGGTGACGCAGACACAGAGCTCGCAGCCAACGTTGCGCAGGGGCTGTGTTTGGCGTTCCCTTGAAGGACTCTTTATTTCGTAGGCTCTGCAGCCTGACAAAGTTCTTCGTGTAGCTTGAATACAGCCCCTTTTGCTCACTAGATTACGAGCTGCCTTTTTTAAGTGAGCAAAACGGTTTTACTGCCAGCCTAGCTGGGAATTGAAACTACTGGAGATAAAGCTTCTCTGACAGGTTTGATGAGAACATGCTGTGACACCCGAGTGCTAGCTTTCTGCAAACGGTACCTGACAGCTACCTGATTCCGTTTTAGCCTTCAAAAGTCAACTCGAGCTGCTTCTGTGAGGTTAACCCAAACGTGCATTAAGCGTGTGCACTAGGCATAGTATAATACCAGAAGGTTCTCGGTATCCTGAAGATCTTTGAGCTGTTGCTTCATTAAGACAGCATCTTGAATGGAGATATACCTACCGCACAGAACGGAGAGCGTTCCTTGAACTACCTGCTCTCCTGGAGGCCTGGCAGACTCTGTTACACCAACATGTAAGAAATACGGGGTCTGTTACAGGCACGAGGGACTTGGTCCTACTCCAGTGCGCAAAAAGATTGATCGCATTCTAGATAATACATTATTTATAAGTATAAAATTATAGGATGAAATGAAAGTAATCATCCCTTACAATGGATGGGGCTGGAGAGGAATTTGGGGTCTTGTTCTGCATGCAGATGCTGTTTGCATAAATTAGCTGTAGAGATCAATAATAGCTTAAACTTTGAAGGGCTCTAGATGAATCATATCCATCTTTAAAAGCGGCTAAATATATATTTATGTTGAATGCCCAAAAGAGTAAGGATAGCAAGGATAAAAGGACAGGCGGCAGCACGTAGGTCTAGTTTATGTGCTGCAGACCTTTTGCTGCTTCTGCTTGGGGTCATTTGTTAATTATACATAACTTCAAACTGAAAATATTTATATTTGTACCATGTGAGGAGGGGCTCTCTACGTGTATGGAATGCCAAATTGAACTTGCTGATGGAATATCTAACTGGCATGGGTGCAGGGTGTCCTTGAGGTTCCCGTGTCTTACGATAATGTAAGGTTTGTGCTGGGGAGGAAAGCGTGCAGAAGACAAATTTGCATCTACTGGAGTTGGTAATTCAGACCTTGTGCCTATGTAGCCACTGAGCATCATTTTATAACCTTTTATTTCTAGGCAGCAGAGCAAGGAAGGCCTCCAGAGCACACTAGCAAATTTTACGCGAAGGGAGCGCTACAGTATTTGGTCCCGATTCTAACACAAACGTTAACGAAACAGGTGAGTTGCGAAATCCCCACTGCGTGTCCACCAAAACCACCTCCTGCGCCTGCTGGCAAGTTCTGGGGCAGCGATGCTGCTATTGCACGGAGGAAGAAATTGTCAGTGGAGGCCGTTGCTCCCTTGCATAGGTGACTCCTTGGTCCCAAAGGTGCTTTAGGTCCCCTTGGGTCGTTTTTGAAGAGCATCTGTAGTGGTGGTCCTCGGTCTGCCCCAAGGCATCACATCACGCACCACCGGCCGAGCGATGCATCGGTTTTTAGGGCTGAGACTGCGGGCAGGGTCGTTTTCGTGCTCAATACTGTTAACAGATGCTTGTATTTATGGTTTCTGGAGGGGTTTGGTAGTTATCTGTATTCCTAATGAAACGCTTGTGAAATTAAAACCGACATGCACTCTCTGCGTCATTTGAGATCCAGTTTCTGGAATTCTTTGGCTTTACTTCTTGAACGGTGAGGCCCGTGTTTATTTGGTGCCCGTTAAACCCTTCACAGGGACTTATTTGGACTGCATTTCACAGTCTAATCAAAATTAATGGAATCGCTTGCTACAGCAGGTCTAATTATAAAATAAAACCGTTAATTAAGCCATGCAGGATGGAGTTCATTTGTCTTCCTGCAATGAACTGGGAAAACGCACGGTCCTCTCAGTGAATCCAGGGAATTGTTTCCCTGTTTTTGTTGTTTAGAGTCCAGGGAATTGTTTCCCTGTCCGCTCGGATGCGGAGATTAAATTGCAGGAGGTTCTGAAGTGCTTGTTAAAAGGGGAAAGATAAAACAGATGAGAGAAGGCAGGTACACAGCTTCAAAGGAATTTGGTAAGTGGCTGAGCTAACACCCGGGGAAATGAGCTATTTAACCGGTACAGTGGGCTGCTGCGCCAGGCGGTGGCATGGATCAAAGGAACAAAATCCCAACCTCGATGGGAGAGGAGCAGATTTGGAAGATGCATGAGGCTGCTGTTGGTGCGTCAGTAAAGCGCGAGCAGCCTTACGCCGGGGTGGATGAGGTGTGGCTGATGCGAGTAACTCGGGTTGCCGGAGATGTAGCTAGCACTTCCAGACCGGAATTAATTTCTAAATATAACACTTGGTAATAAGGGAGCAGTAGATCCAGCAGGATGCTGCTGCCTGTGATTGGGAAGGGATATTTTCCCCAAGACTGACCAGGGGTGCTCTCCTCCTAGGATGAAAACGACGATGATGACGACTGGAATCCCTGCAAAGCGGCGGGTGTCTGCCTCATGCTTCTGGCGACCTGCTGCGAAGACGACATTGTTCCTCACGTGCTGCCCTTTATTAAAGAACACATTAAAAATCCAGATTGGCGATACAGAGATGCGGCTGTGATGGCTTTTGGGTGCATTTTGGAAGGACCAGAGCCTAACCAGCTCAAACCACTAGTCATACAGGTAAGATTTATTGCGTTCCCTTGGAGGCTTGTAGAGCGAAAACTTTCTGCTTTATTTGGAGGACGCCTGCTTTGCACGTTGCTGTTCTTAATGGAAAGCAAAAGGATCCACCTTTTGATCATGCTTTAGAGAGGTTTGGCAGGCTTAGGGTGGGTGGTTTGGTTACGGAGCTCTGATCCGCAGCGACGGGATGCCTGACTCCGTGTGCCTCAGTTCCCAAGTCTTACCCCTGGGAAATAACCTGATGAATCTTAAAATACCAGAACAACAGCTCAACTGGATCAAGACTGTCCCATCCGTCAGTAGCTCAAAGGGGATATGCTAAACCCAGAAACAGCAGCAAATTCATATTTCCAGATATCGCGCGTGATCTCATCCTTCTCCTGTCTGCGGTTCCGTTCCAGGCAATGCCGACTTTAATAGAATTAATGAAGGACCCCAGCGTTGTGGTTCGAGACACGACTGCTTGGACCGTGGGCAGGATTTGTGAGATGCTTCCCGAAGCTGCCATCAATGACATTTACCTCGCTCCACTGCTGCAGTGTCTGATGGAGGGTCTGAGCGCGGAGCCCAGGGTGGCCTCCAACGTCTGCTGGGTAAGGCGGCTGCTGGACCCGAGAGAAGTTTCGAGCACCGAGGGGGATGCAGCTCATCTTCCCATCCGTGAATACACACGCGGATGTGTAATGCACGCTGAAACGGATGGCAGAGGTGACTCATGGCTCGGTCACCCAGCACACGCAAGTGTGGTTAACTGAATTATCTGGGGGCTGCTTTGTG
The DNA here is from genome assembly GCF_963210335.1 of Falco punctatus. NCBI lineage: Eukaryota > Metazoa > Chordata > Aves > Falconiformes > Falconidae > Falco > Falco punctatus. Next base: position 1,771,522 of record NC_137599.1, on the reverse strand, counting down.
GCTCTGGTAGGAAAGAGTAAAGGGGAAAAACGGATTTTTAATTTTTTTTTTAAGGAGGAAACTGCTCAAGTTCGCTGGGCGTAGAAGCTGCCCTCAGTTTGAGAATTCTATGCGAACTGGTGCGATGGCTGTTCAGAACAGGCACGCTGGGGTTTAGCTTTTTTCCTTGGGGGCGGCTGGGTTGTTCGCTTCATCTTAAGGGAGAGGCGAGACACCTCGTTTTCCATCACCAAAGCCCGTGTCTGCAGTGGTTCCAGGGCCGAGCTGAGGAGCAGGAGGGTTTGGTTTGGTACACTTGGAGAGCTGCAGTCCCTCGGGCTGGGTTGCTAACTTCACTCCCATCGTCATCACGATACACGTCTACTACCGAGTAGCAGAGCTGATTTTTCGCTGTGAAGAGGCTGTGTCCCTTACTGCCTTTTACGAGAGCTGCTCAGTAAGAATTGAGCTAGAGATGAGTATTTGCGTGTCAAAACAAGTTTGAGAAATGAGAGAATTTGTTCTCTTCATATTCCAGAGGTTTGAAGGCTTCTGGTCAGCGCAGAAGCTTTTCCCCAATCCGTCGATCCTGGCAAAAGTCCACGTAGCTGTGGCTTTTGTCTTCTGAAGAGGATGACTGCGATGTGTTTTTTAGACTGAAATGAAAGTCCGGAGGCTTTCAGCTCCTCTGAGCCACCTGTCTCCGAGCAGTTACGAGTGCTCCGCAGTCGGGAAGCGGAGCAATCCGCAGCCCTGTCTAAACCGGGATTTTAACTTGGGATGATGATGATGCTGGGGAGGGGGTAGAGTCTGTCTGTACCCCGTGAAGTCCAGTCAATCTGCCCCTGACCCCGTTTGATCCTGGCAGCTACCAGTTATCGAGACCAGTAACGCTGCCTCGCCGTTAACGTTACCTCGGAAATCTGGGAAAATTTGGCCACCGTTGCACCAAGTCCTGTGCCCTGGGCAATTAGCTGTTGGTGACGGGAGCTGTTAAGCCTGCGTGTGTTTGGGGGGTTTCTTTGGGGTGGTTTTGTTAGAAAGCGGCTGGGTTGTGTGGTTTTGGGGTGAACTCAGCTGGGTAATCGCGACGGTGCTTCTGTGTTTCAGGCGTTCTCTAGTCTTGCTGAAGCTGCCTATGAAGCTGCAGACGTAGCTGATGATCAGGAAGAACCAGCAACCTATTGCTTATCCTCTTCGTTTGAGCTAATAGTTCAGAAACTTCTGGAGACTGCAGATAGGTAATACAAAACTGCCTGGCTTCAGCTCTACAAAGATGCTTTTATTATTATTTTTTATTATTATTATTATTATTATTACTTCAGGCTCTTGGTGCTCTTGCAGCTTAGATCCGAATGGTGTTTTATCAGAATCGGGCTTTTTTGGGATCATGTGGCATATTGAATGCTAATCCCTGGGAAGGGAGCCGTTCACACGGGATGAGTTCTCGGTGGTTTGTCTGTACCTGCTTTTAGTAGGTCGGGGGTTTCTCCAGGAGTGCCCCTTCCCTGTTGCACTTCGAAGCCTCTGAGCGCAGTTGAAGGCTACGCACATTTAGTCAGAGCCTCTTCCAGGTTGGCTTAGGAGGCCGCTGGATAATCAGGATTGCAGCAAGACATAATTAGGACGATCCAAACCATATCGTCCAGTTGTTTTACTGTGCTTGCTCCGCGCCGTGGCTGTTGCTGTAGCGTCACATCCACCCCATCAGCACCGGCTGCTCCCGGAGGAGGTGAGGACCCGGTTAGGCTGGGTACCCTCCTTTGCCCAACTAAACTGAAGCGTAAAGAGATGAGGCAAAATACTTATCTCAGTTCTGCAGCTGCAAAAACTAAAGGTAACACTGAAGTTTTATGCGACCTTCGAGGCAGGATACATCTTGACAGCTCGGAGTTCAATCCTTGGATCAGTCCAGGCGCCTGTTGAAGCCTTTTGCTGCAGGACTCCTTCTCCTTACGCGGTGTCCCTGTCTGAACGGTTCAAAGTCTAAACTCTTCCCGTCTAATTTACATCCGACCAGCAGCGTGGTGTCTAGCTCAAGGCTCTGAAGCCCATCAGTCATCTTAGCGCAGATTTCAGCTGTCTTTATTTCAAATTTGACACCCTTGCTGACGGCTGGGAGGGATGGCGGTGTGTAATGTATGCTGCTCACCTCCCGAGACCATCTCCTCCCAGGCGGGGGAGAGGTGGCTTTGAGGCTTTTTTTTTCTCTTCCTGCACTTGCTGCCGATGCCTGAAGATCCTGGAAGTCATTATTAACAGCAAATGAAAAAAAAAAAAAAAATGTTCCAAAAGTGGCTTCACAAATTTCATTTACTTTCAAGTCTTGGAATACAGGCGTGCAAGTGCTTCTGCTTGTCACAACACTAAAATCTAGCTGTTACCGATTTACTAAAAAAAAAATAAAATCTCTGTTTCTAAGCAAGCTTGAGCACTGGGAGCTGCAAATGTATTCCTTCTGTTACAGGCCTGATGGACACCAGAATAACTTGAGGAGTTCTGCATATGAATCTCTGATGGAAATAGTGAAAAACAGTGCCAAGGACTGTTACCCTGCTGTCCAAAAGACAACTCTGGTCATTATGGAACGACTTCAGCAAGTGCTGCAGATGGAGGTAGGGCAACCGGATTGTAAACCCCCGTTACGGTGAGGAGTTTGAGGAAACTCAGGTGTGGTGGTGGCTTTATCTGGTGTAGGGGGGTTAAAAAAAAAAAAAAGAAAAAAAAAGGGTTTGGTGCTGACTGCGTATAGTATGGTATAAGGTGGTATTTTGGTTTTTTTATATTGATAAGTTTCTGAACAGCACTTCTTGTCTTAAATTGGAAGAAACATTCAGAATTGAATGTCTGGAACTCTTAGTGCCATCAAAATCTGCTGGGCTTGCACGGACCGTGGTGCAGGCTTTTCACGTGCGGCATTTTGTTCTTTTTCAGTCTCATATCCAGAGCACTTCTGACAGAATCCAGTTCAATGATCTTCAGTCTCTTCTTTGTGCTACTCTACAGGTAAGTTCCCATCTCCTGCACTCGTGGGTATGGGCGAGAGGTGATTTTTTCGAGACGTTTCTGTGCCCCTGGGGACACAGTCGTGGTCCTGTTGATGAGCTCTGCGTAAGAAAATTGGATCTTGTGTCCCAGCTGATGTGTGGGAGGTGATGCAAGGTTCAGAAGGCTTCAGTGGAATAGGACTTGGGAAATTTAGGGCAATATGGATAAAGAACACCGTATGCAGCATGGTAAAGATTGTATATGCCTTCAGATTGGCTCTTAGGTGGCTACAGGCTGAACAATCATTTTGGTTGGCACAGACAAAAAAACTCCATAATGGCTTTAATTTGTTCATCTGCCTCTTGTGGTTGGTGTTCTTATTTAAAATGGCACTAATTAAAATGCACTGAGTGCCCTTGAAATTAAACATCTGGTAATGAAGGGCCCCTGTGACTCGGAGTGCCGGTGTGTTGCAGTTCCTCCCCTCACTCCTACAAAACAGCCACTTTGGGGGGGTTCGGCCCCCCATACTGCTCAGGCGAGTCCTCAGCTCGCCTTTTCTGAACTCACGTGGTGTCTGATGCTGAGGCTTTCCTGTCTGCGCTGCAGGAGGGGTGCTCCTGTGCTGTCATGCCTAGCTTATTAACGGTGACGAGCTTTAAAACTCTGATAAAGACGCAGGTTCAGCGTCAGCGCAGCTCGGGGAAGAAAGGAGTGTTTTCTTCTGGAGGTGTAACCGGAGCGCTGTGTAACCTGAAATAAAAGCAGGGCAGAGCACTTCCCTCTATCAGATTTATCCCTTTGGGGGTGGGGGGGTGCCTGTTCGCTGCGGTTCCCTGCCATTCCTCGTAGCCCAGGCGCAAGAGCCTTTTCCTCACCCACAGGTGACAACAGCCGGTTTGTATCTGGGTTTGCTTCCCATCCTCTTCAGCGAGGTTAGGAGGTCTCCGGGGGGTTGTCTCCAGGTTGTTTTGAGACACCAGTAACTCCATCCTCCTCATTCAAAAGCCCACGGCATCAGCAGTTCCTTCCACTCGCCAGTTTTGGGGATAATTTATCAAATAATGGGTAGATGGGAATAATCTGCCCTTCCATGGGCTTTAACACGGAGGCTTCCATACTGGAATCTCCTTTTGGCCCAGCGTGGTCACCGATCCTTTCAGGACGGCGTTGTTTGCCTGTCGGAAGCGTAGGACAGGTGGAATTAAACTGCTAGTTCTAATTTGTAAACGTTGTGTTTCTTCATTATTGCAAAATCCGAACCGTCAGTATTTCCATTAGTTGCAGCAGATCCTTAAGTACCACTCGGCAGAAGCCAGCAGAGAGACTCTTTTTGGTGTTACATAGTCAAATACACTATTTTGTTACATAACTTTTTCCTCTTCTGCTGGAAATAAAATTCTGAACATCCACCAGAGGAAAAACATTTGTTAATCTTTAAAAGGAATGAGAAAATCAAGACCAATTATTTAAACAGTCAAAGTCAATCTCTTCGGAGTGACTCAGTTTGAAGAAGCAGACTTGAAATCATTATTTTCCTCCGCAGGTTAAGCAATCAGTCTTTCTCGTTTCATAGGAAATGCAAATTTATTTGAAATCGGGATCCGTCAGAGCTGTGTTCCGTAGTTCACATGCTGGAAGGGGATGGTCAGAGCTGTGCCGTGGGAGCAGAGCCTAGGTTAAGCTCGGGATAAACTCACCTGGGGATGCTGCTGTGGTCCTTCTGCTCTGTAACAGAGAGCACATGTGGGCTCGCCAGCCTGCTCTGCTTGTGTCTAAGTGTGTAAGAACTGCCTCTGCTCTCTCCAGAAATCAGTTTTGCTTTTCGGTGCTAAACATGTTCCTGTAAACGTATTTTGCGTTGGTTGTATGTTAATTTATTCTCCATTCATCCTGGCTGGGAGAGGTTTGACTGCAGTTAGCGGTAAGGACACGCTTATGTCGGAGTTGAACCAGCAGCATTTCTGAAGTTTTAATTCCGTGGTTTAGAAGCAAAGCTTATGTGCAACCCATACTTGGCAGCCGGAGATCGCAGTCACGTTGCTGCGATGCAAAAGGGCTTTTTTTTTTTTTTTTTTTTTTTTTAATAGGGCCAAATTTGGGCTGGTCGCATTTAATGCCAGCTTAGAAATGGAAAGCCTGGAGAATAGCCTATGCAGCAGGAAAGGTGGATTCAGCTTGTTCTGTAGCTGGAAAATTGAATGCGGCTAAAATGAATGGGACTCTGCGCTTGCACTGACAAAGCATATTTTTGCAGCCACAGAGTTCAAACAGCAGCTTCGCTTTTAGCAGACCGACGTGGTCACGAGTGTTCGGAGCTAGCGCAGGGGGTGTAAAGGCATGAGCCAGCCTCGCATAGATGGAAGCGATGACAATCATTTTTTATTTTTTTTATTTTTTTTTTTTTTCCTCCTTTCCCACTTAGAATGTCCTCCGGAAGGTCCAGCACCAGGATGCTTTGCAGATCTCGGATGTGGTGATGGCATCTCTGCTGAGAATGTTCCAGAGCACGGCGGGCTCGGGGGGCGTGCAGGAGGACGCCTTGATGGCAGTCAGCACCCTGGTGGAAGGTCAGTATTGTGCCGCGGGGGGAGGCAGAGCTGCCGAGCTGCCTTCTCCGCTTGAAAACACGTTGAAAAACTTTATCCTGGTTTTCCTTGAGGAGCGGTTGTGACCACGCGTCTCGCCACGTCTGTGGAGCCGAGGCGGGCTGGCTGGGCTAGGCTGCGGTCGGTGATCGGATGGGTCGGTTGTGGTTCATGATGTAGCTACGATGCAAATTCTGCCAGGAAAAAACACTGCGCAGGGCCAAGCCCGACGGGGACCTGGTCTCCTCGTGGTGCTGCAGGACGGATTCGACGTTATCTTAACGATTAGTGCTCGCCGCTGCCTGTGACCCACGGCGGTTTGGTCAGCGGCGGATTTACATCATCGTTCTTGCCTAGAAGAAGTCACGGCAGCAGTGGTGGGCGTTGGAGTGGGTTGGGCTGGGCGAAGGAAGCCCAGTTTGGGCTGTGGTGGTCCAGGCAGTTTGAGCTTGGTGGTTCAGGCTTAGAGGCTGGTGGCGGTGGCGTCATCCGGAGCTCTAGGGACGCACGTGTGAAAGCTGAGGCGCCGCTGGAAGGCTGTACGTCAGCTCGTTGCCTGACGCTCCTGCCTTGTCCGATGAAAGCCGTGCGTGATTTGGAAATGGCCTTCAGGGAGATGAGTTTGTAGAGATGCTGCTTTGAATCCTCCTTTTTTCCTGAGGCTGTTACCCTGGCTAGCCTGCGGGGCTCTGGGCAGGTGACAGGACCCGTTCCTGGTAGAATCACAGGATGGTTTGGGGCGGAAGGGACCTTAAAGCCCACCTGCTTCCAGCCCCCTGCCCTGGGCAGGGGCACCTGCTGCTAGACCAGGTTTCTCCAAGCCGCGTCCAGCCTGGCCTTGGACAATTCCATGTCTGATTGCTGAGGACACGGAGCACCTTGTAATTGTGGCAGAGTTTAATTTTGGCATTTTGGAGTTGTTCCTGCCAACAAGTAGCACGTGCCGGAGAGCCAGCCCGTGGTGGGTACCCGGGCAGCGTTCAGGGGGATTGCCTGAGGAAGCTGGGAAGGGAATGAGGAGGCTGGGTGGGATCGTTGTGAGCCCACCAGCAAGTAAAAGTGAAAGTTGGGTATCCTCTTGGGACACAAGCCTTTTGGCTTTGGGATAGGTAAGGCTGCGTGCGTGGTCTTGGCAATGCAAGTGACTTGAGGAGGTGGGAGCTGGCGGAGGGGAGCTGAAGTATTTTACTTTGGATATTGCCTAAATGGAAACATCCCGCAGAGCGCCGGGCGTGACCCGAGCAGCTCTTTCCAGAAGGAAGATGTTAGATGCTGTGGCCATAAAGCCGTGTGAAAAGGCGTAGAGTTTTCAGCTGGTGCAACGTAACCGTGCCGGGCGCTGTCAGAAGTGTGCTGCCACATCCCTCTCCTGGGTCTGCGCGGCTGGGAAGATCTCGACGTCCTTTCTGAGCGCAGGAGGGGGTTGTCTGCCTTCAGAGGCCTGCAAGGAATCGAGCGATTTCATCTCAAACGTTTAGTCCAGATGGACACGTTTCACTAACGCTCAGTCATCGCGTGATGTCTAGTGGAGAATTCATTTCTTGTGCTTCTGTGGATGGTGCGGGTACCGGGTTTGGGTGGGATGGAACGGTGGGCTTCTGTCTTGTGGAACTCCAGCAAATATGTCACAGGTTGGGATTTTCTTCTAACTAGAATATTTTCCCTGCACAGTCTTAGGTGGAGAGTTTCTGAAGTACATGGATGCCTTCAAACCGTTCCTTGGCATCGGACTGAAGAACTATGCCGAGTACCAGGTAGAGGTCAAACCAGGCAGCCCCATGCTCCCAACATCTAAATCCTTCTCTGCTCCCAGGTGCTGGGTTCAGCAGGTGCATCCGTGAGACACCACAGCTTCTGGTGATGAAACCAAAACCGGAGCCCCCTAGACTTTTCTCTAATTACTGGCCACATGCGCAAATTTAGTCTCTGCTCTGTTTAATTAGTGGAAGGCTTTTGTGGTGACCCCTCGGTTTTCACGGTGGCTGCATATTAGTTGGCCTCGGTGAGGGAAGAGGTGGCTGCCGGCGCTGTGGTTCCTTTAGAAGGCCAAGGCACGGCACTCGGCGAGGGGTGGGTGTTCAGACCGCCCGGCTGCTGCGTTTGGCAGCGTTTGTTCAGAGCGGGGACCTGTCGCTTTGGCGGCTGGATCTCCTGCCCTCCCCCTTGGCTGAAGCTCTTTGCAGCTGTGTGACACAAAGGAAGCAGGGACGGACTCATCAGCTAGATGAGATGAGGGTGGTTGTTCTTGGCGGTGCGATGGCCGCACCACTGCTTGGTGCTTTAATAAGCTGTTGGGGATGGAGCCTGGAGGCCTGACTCACTGGGTGGGTGTCTCTCTTGCTGTTCTGTTTGCAGGTTTGTCTGGCTGCGGTGGGCCTGGTGGGTGACTTGTGCCGAGCCCTGCAATCCAACATCTTGCCTTTTTGCGACGAGGTTATGCAGCTGCTCCTGGAGAACTTGGGGGTGAGTGTTTACCTTCTCATTAGCCAGTTAGTAACAGTTGGCTTGCACGCTGAGAAGAAAGTGGGAGGTGGGAGAAGCAGAAGTGTTAGGCATGCTCTGAAGATCTTGTGTTTGACAACTTTCTTGCTTACTATTTGAATGGAATCCAGATTTATTGGGGGTAAGGATTTACACTTCAAGGCCGTGTCTTGATGTATTAGCTCCCCCCCCTCCCGCTTCAAAAGAAGTCCAACTGGAGGGTGCTGAAATCTCTTCCAGAACGAAAATGTTCATCGGTCTGTGAAGCCTCAGATCCTCTCGGTGTTCGGCGATATCGCCCTTGCCATCGGAGGAGAATTTAAGAAGTACCTAGACGTCGTGCTGAACACCCTGCAGCAGGCCTCCCAGGCGCAGGTCGATAAGGTAAGCCGCCAGGGCACGCTCCGTGAAAATCCCGGACGAGCGAGCGCTGTGCCCGCGCTCCGGGGCGTTGCTGCAGGATGCTCTCCCATTGCCTTCCCAGTCCGACTACGACATGGTGGATTACCTGAACGAGTTGAGGGAGGGCTGCCTGGAAGCTTACACCGGCATCATCCAGGGACTGAAAGGAGACCAAGAAAACGTCCATCGTGAGTAGCCTGTGCTGCCGTGTCGGCTCTGTGCCCAAAATGACAAAGGGAGGTAGGAAGAACTCTGCTTGGACGAGCTGCTTCACGGTTGTTGTCACGTCCATGGGCACATCCTCGTGTATTCCCATCCGTGTGGGTGTCAATGTTCCGCTGCTGTGAGCAGGGAGTGGGTTTAGAGCCCTTCGCTTACGATTCCTCTTCCTCTGGCAGTTTTTCCCCTCCCCGTCTCCAAGAGCGTGCCTAGGGTCCGATTCTGCCTGCCCAGGGGTGGGCTGGGGTCCCTTTTGAAGGGCATGAGCCGTGTTTCGCCCCGCTCTGACAAAGCTCTTTGCTTTCAGCGGATGTGATGCTGGTGCAGCCCAGAGTAGAATTTATTCTGTCTTACATCGACCACATCGCTGGAGATGAGGATCACACCGACGGAGTAGTGGCGTGTGCTGCCGGACTCATAGGGTAAGCATCCTGATCTGATTTCAACCGACAGCAGGCTCGTTAGGTAGATAAAAAAAAAAAAATAATCTTTGTACAACTGCCTTAAATGTTTGAGGCTGCGTTTTTATGACTGTCTGAAGCGTTTAACATCAGGTTGGAGTTTTTTTACCATCTGGTGTTGGATGTTTAACCCAAGGTGTGAAGTGGGTCACGCAGGGTGAGGGTCCTTCAGCTGACAGGGTGAAAACCAGTAGGTAGGAGTGAAAGTTGGACGGGTGTTCCAGGAATCCCGGCCAGATCTAGGGTTTTTCCAGGATGACCTGGGCTTAAAAACAACACACCCCACCCTCGATGCCCTGGGTGCGGAGGAACTCGGGTCAGGGTGTTTTAATCTTTTCTATTGAATTTAGGAAGAGCTGACGGGCAACACTGGGGACATCGGTCTTTGGACAGGAGATTGAATGTCTCCGGTTAGTCACAGTTTCAGAGAACTGTTCAGCTCTCCTCCTGCTGAAATTAGTGACCATATGCAGCATTTTAAAAAGGACATTAGCTGTGAGTCAGATTTCTTTTTGCTAGCAAGAGCCGATCGGAGTGGTGCTGGCACATCTGTTTGCGGTGCTCAGCCTCAAAGCCTCTCTTTCTTCTTCAGGGATTTGTGTACAGCATTTGGAAAAGATGTACTGAAATTAGTAGAAGCTAGACCCATGATACATGAACTGCTAACTGAAGGAAGAAGATCCAAGACGAACAAAACAAAAACCCTTGCTACCTGGGCAACTAAAGAACTGAGAAAACTGAAGAATCAAGCTTGGTAAGGGATGACACCCACCTCTTTTTACACACCCACCCACCTTTTCATGTGGCATAACTATAAAATCGGCTAAACTCCTGAGCCTGGGAGAGCCGCCGCACAAAAGCCTTGTTCTCTAGAAGGTTGGGTCAGGTTTATTTTGCTGTAAACAAGCCCCGTCGATCAGGACAAACACCAGCCCCAGGGAGGCGGCGAAGGCGCTTGGCTTTGGGCGGCCCAGGGGAGGGCGGCTGGCGCCGGGGGGGGTGCGTCGCCCTTGCGCGTCCTGCGCTCCTCCAGGCACGCTGGAGTCCAAGCCTCGGCTCCTCGGTCCTACCTGCAGTCCAGGGAGCGCCGGGGTGATGCTCTCAGCCTTACGGTTTAGTTGGAGCCAGCCCTGGGCGGAGGCAGGGTGGTCCTTAGGGGTCCCTTCCCACCTGAGATGCTCTGTGGTTCTGCCGAAGCGCCCTTTGAAAAGAGCAGGGGGGGGGGGGTGGTGGTGGTGATGGTGTGTCTGCTCCAGCTTCCTCGCCCCCTCCCGAGAAGCTCCTTGGTGCCCCTGTTCTTTCTCTTCTGCAAAGTCAATTTTTCCCCACTCTCTGCTCGTCCGACCTCCCCGGCGTGGGCTTTCCTGGTGTTGGGGTTCTTGTTTGATGAGCCCTTTCTGCTTGCAGATCTGTTACCATTGGGATGACACCCGAGACCCCCACTGGAAATCTCCAATCTTTTGAAAAAACCCGGAAGTGAGGAGTGTGCACGGATGCTGAATGTTTGGGAATGAGAGGATGAGTGAGTGAGGCTTGAAACACACCACATTGAAAATCCCGCCACAGCCCCAGCAGCAGCACTGACCTGCGCAGGGAACCTGCCGTCGGCCACCGTCGGGAAGAGGGAGCGAGCGATCCCTGGCCGAGTCACGAGCGAGTCTCTTCTTCCGACAGACCAGGACTGGCTTCTCCGTCGTGGCCGGCGCAGAAGGGGGGAGCGGCCGGTTTGGAGGAGAGGAAAACTGGGTTCAGCTGTGGTGCTCTTGGGCTGAGGTCTGGTGTTGGCTGCTGGAGAGAGAGACGGAGCCGGGGTCTCCAGCCGCCTGCCGTCACCTTTGCCACACGATGCTGTCGGTGCATGGGATAAAAGGAGGGGGTGAAGGATTTTCAGTCTAGGAGTGAGTGTGTGTGAATGAGGCGGTATCCACATTCTCAACTTCAAGTCATTGCAGTTTATCTTTTCCCGAGAAAAAAAAAAAAAAATAATAATAAAAAAGGGTTAGCTGTTGCATTTCATAAACTAACCGAAGTTCAGTCTACTGATGCAGCGTAAGAGATGTAAAAAAGAAAAGAGGAAAAAAAAAAAAAAAAAAAAAAAAAGAGGAAAAAAAAAAGAAGAAAAAAAAAAAGGAAAGTCGCTCTTTAGGGCTTTTTATTTTAGGGAAACACTGACGAATGTTCAGAGCTCCCGTTCTGAGTGACGCTTTTCATGATCTCGTTTCATCAAAGCGCCTTTCCTTCCTTAATATTGTTCAACTGTGAATGTAGAAATGGGGGAAAAACAAAACTCTTGCGTTAGAGGGAATAGAAATAAATTGTCTAACAAGATTTTCAGGCTTCAAACAAACACAAACAAACATTAAGTGCTCCGAATTGGCAGTGAGAACGCAAAGGGAAAGATCTCTCCTGACTTGTACTGTAGCAGCCCGAACACCCACAAAAATTGTGCCAAAGAGTTGAAAAACAAAATAAAACTTCAGGTAATATTTTGGATTGCAAAATGAGGATAAATTCAATGTTCAAACAAAATCTGATAAAATGCCATTTGGAAACTGCTTGGCCTTTTGTGCTCTTTATTTGATCAAATTTAATGTGGTATTGGTCTCTTGCTGCACTTCAAAAACAAAAAAAAAGGAAAAAATAAATTTATATAAAATATATATATACTGACTTGAGCTTACACAAGACGGCACTTGTAAAAGGTTATATTTTTCCACTGCAGTTGAAGATTAATAAAATGGTGTCAAACATTCCCCAATACTTCCTTTTTGTATTCTTGGTCTTTCCAGTAAAAGGGGAACCCATTAATTTTTTTTTTATTATTATTTTTCAATAGAGTAGTAACAGTCTGATGGGCAACTCGGAAATTAATTGGCTGTTTGCTGCTTCCCCAGTCATGCAACGTCTTTATTTTCACATGAAGGATCAGAATCTCTCATTTCCTCTTAAATGAGACTTTTGCTTTTGAGGAACGGTCCCTTGCTTATCCTAGATTGTCAGCAATAAGCCAAGAAAAAACGGAGGAGGTGCAGGGTTTTGAGACTCTTTTTCATTTCATTTTTATTAATGCAGCTGTTGATATTACCAGCATTTGAATCTGCAGTTTAACATGGGCATTTTTGAAAGCTGCTTGTGGGAGGGAGAGTAGAAAACCTTAGCCAGTATTTTTTTTCCATTTTTCTTTTTTTTTTTCTTTTTTTTTTTTTTTCTTTTTTTTTTTCCTTTTCTAAAAAGCAGGCAAGGATCTGCTTTATTCCCCGATTTCCTTTTCCCGGTCTGATCCTAGGATCCATGACAAATGGAATCCACTTTCGTTGCCCATCTGCACTGCAGCATCCACAATAGCTCTTGTACAGGGTATCAGATATGTGCCTTTCAGTGCTGGGTTCAGATTGCAGTCGAAGTGCCGACTTTGAACCAGTGTACAAAAAAAAAAAAAATAAAATAAAAAATCCCAGGTGTTTAGAGGAGAGGAGGAGCTCTGTGAACTGGGAGAGCCAGCCAGCTCCGGAGCACGGACTAGGGAGAGGCGCCTGGGTCACATTTCTAGTAATGCCTTTTCTTTTTATTTTGTTTCTCGAGGTGGGGTGGGATTTCCTAAAAAAAAAAAATATAAAAAAAAGAAAAAGCCATTCCTGAAGTTGGGGAGGGGGCGTGGAGGGAAGAAATCTGATCATTCCTCAGTGCTACCTGTTTCTGTCCTGTGTGGCTGTTCAGCTGTAGACAGCAGGAGAATAAAGTACACTGAGACAGTAGTGGAAACAAACCTTGTGTCTGTCCTGTTTGTTTTGGGGCTTTTTGGGGTTGGGTTTTTTTTTTATTATTTTGTTTCAAGGAACCGGTTGTGGAGAGCGACTGCAGCCGGGCAGGCTTCACCCGCGCCAAGTGGGGAGTGGGACCCGCTCCGCACCCCGTGCCCGTCACCCTTGGTCCTACTGCCGGCTGCAGAAGGAGCGCCAAGTACCGATTTTATAGACTTGTTTTATTTTTTAAGAGCTGGTTTCACTGCTTGGCAGATTTAATTAACGGAATCAATAATTGATTTGACTTTTTTATTTTTTTCCCTCCTTCCTCCCAGTGCCATTTCAGCACTAGAACTGCAAAGTGCGTGTTTAATGTGATCCTGAAATTCCAGCTCCAAAGCCAGTTCCTTTATTAACTTCGTTTTGTCGGTTTGTCAGTCGCACCCGGTGAAGGACCCGGCGCTTCCACGCTCACCTGCATCCCCACCGCGATGCCTTTATCCCACCGTGACACCGACCCCGCACCCCCTCGGTAATATCAATTGGAAAGGATCGATTACTAACAAATCGGTAGGACTGATTTATTTACCTTCTTAAAAAAAAAAATTAAAAAATAAAGCTTTATTTTTGTTTTTCTTACTTTTTTTTTTTTTTTTTTTTTTTTTCTGCTTCATTTTTCCAGAGCCTGCCGCGTCTCCTCCTGCCAGCATTCTTCCCCCGCCACGGTGGCTCGGCGAGACTGCGTGGGTGCGCGGCGCTCGGTGGGTGACAAGCACCCGGTTCCTCCTCGGGGGAGCCGGAGGTGACAGCAGTGTGTCATCAGCCATATGTGCCACCCCGGCGCCCGAGGATAGCGGGGCCGTGCGGAACTATTCTTGGGAGCAGGAGCTGGGGCTCCTCTCCCAGCGCCGGGGTTTGGGATGTAGCATCTTTTTGGCGATGGGCACCCGAGGCAAGCCGGGGGACGTGCCCGGCTGCCCCCAGAGCGCTGCAGCCCCATGGGGAGAGGAGAAACCCGGGTTTTCCTGCAGCCTTGGTGGGGGTGGTGGGAAAAAACAACCAGCAGTTTGATTTTCTAGCCTCGGAGGTGATGCTGTGGCCTCGGCACCCCCCCGCTCGGGGCTGCGGTGGCTCCCGGTTCCTGTCTGGCACCGCCGGCACTTGCCGAATGCGGCAGTTTCCCACCCGTGGGGGTGGCACAGGGGGATGGGGGCTCAGCAGGGCCCTTGAGCTGGTGTCACCACTCTGGAACGAAAACTTGCCAGCCGAGGGGACCTGGATTTTGCAGCTCTCCTCCCTGACGCCATTGAGGTGCTGCTGCCAGCGGAGCAGGTGGCTTCGCACGTGGTGGCAGCACATGGTCCGTGCGGCGGCTGGAGGGTCCCGCGCTGCCTGCGGCCAGGAGCATCCCTCACCCCAGTGGGAAACCCGGGTGCTGCGCGGCTACGGCGGCATCACCCCTGTACCCTCACCCAGCAGGACACGGGGCTCTCCTGCCACAGCCGAGTCCAGACAGGGGATGCGCAGCCTCCCTGCCGTGAGCACCCAGGAGCTGGGGGTGCTGCGGGGGTGCTGAGCCGGACTCAGCACAATTACGGATGCACTGAGCAGGGACGGGCTCCAGCGCAGGGACGTACAGAGCTTTGGGCTCTCTGGTCACAGCTTTCCCCTGTACCCCGCTCCGCTCGTCACGGCCATGGCCAGGGTGGGGGACGCGGCTGTGCGGGGACTCGCAGCCTTTCGCCCTCATCCTGCCACGCTGAGCTCGAGCCTACGGCAAGAGATGGCACCGATGCAGAATCCCACCGCCGCAGCTCTCCGGTGCCAGCGAACACGATGGTTTCCCACACCCACGCGTGCTCCGTGTTTTACCAAAGTCGCTCCACACTCAGAGCCACCAGTTTTGGGGAGCCCAGAGCGCGACGTGCCGGTCTGGCTTGCCGGGTGGCAGCCCCCCATCATCACCAGGCACCGATACCAGCGCAGGGCTGGGAACATGACTGCAGCCCTTGCACTGAATGCACAGGGGGAGCATCCTGCTGAGGATGCTTGGGGTGTGGAGCGGGTGCTCGGACACCGCCGGGGAGCCCGCGGGTGCCTCCAGCCAGCCCAGAGATGCTTTGTGCAGGTGGGAGACGAGCTGGCCGACGGCTTTTGGAACATGCAGGGCTCTTTTTTCGGATAAATCCAGTGGGAAATGGTCGGCAGTTTTCCACTCCGCGTGGCAGGGTGCTGAGGGTCTCCCCGCACAGACACCGCTGCGCCGCTCTGACCCCTCTGCCCACGGTGGTGCTTCCACCGCCGCCTCTGCGGCTGCTGGTGGGAAGGGGGATCCCTGTTCCCGTTAAACCCAGTCCATGAGCAGGAACCGACGGGGGAATTCACTGGCAGCCAGAGCTGGTTGGGGTGGAAGGGAAAACCTCAGCCAGCTAATGCTGCTGGGTGTCACCAGGGGGGGACTTGAAGTGTCCCCCACCAAAAGGCAGCCAGGCTCATTATTTTTGCTGGTTATAACCAAGGAGCCCAACGCTGCCTCCACCACAAACGCACTAAATACTTTCACTCAGGCCTTTGCTCGAGGGATCCAACAGGCTCCTTCATTCCTCCTGAACGTGGCGAAGGGGGTAACAAATGAGAGGGGCTCACCAGGGGTGACGAAGGCCACGTTTTGGGGTTCAGCTGGCATTTCTAGCACAGCACAGGCCAGGGAGTTTGCAGCCACCAAGTAACACGGGCTGTCAAGAGGAGAAGATGCGGGCTGGGGGCTGGGAGAGCTCTTCCCCTGCTCTCCATCACTCCCCGCCACGGGCACTGTGGAAGTGTGCCGATTAGCTGAGGCCTTGAGCATATCCAAAATGCATTAGAGTTAAATAATTCAGTTATGGAGTGAAGATGAGGATTTGGGAGAGAGGCAGGCACGAGAGATGCTTGGAAATGCAGGGGGAGGCAGCCCCCCGGCACAGGGTGAAGCACGGCCGGGCAGCAGGGAGGGAGCGGGAGGGACCATCCTTGGCAGGCGGCCGAGGCCGCTGGAACATCGCGGGGGATGGAGACATGTGGCTTTGGGCAGGATTCTGAAGCGGCTGAGAAGCCGGCGGAGTTCCTGGGCAGGGAGGTGGGTGCTGGTGTTTCCTCTGCTGCAGGCAAAGCTGGGCAAAGAAAAGCCAAGTCTGATGGGGTGAGTTTGTGGAGGCCTGCCCGCATCCCTGCCCGCATCCCTGCCCGCATCCCTGCTCGCATCCTTCCCCCACATCCCTGCCCGCATCCCTGCTCACATCCTTCCCCCACATCCCTGCCCGCATCCCTGCTTGCATCCTTCCCCTGCACCCCTGTCCGCACCCCTGCCCGCACCCCTGCTCGCATCCTTCCCCCGCACCCCTGCCTGCATCCCTGCCCACATCCCTGCCTGCTGGTGCCGTTGAGCGCTGGCGGGTGCCTTTGCCGTCAGGCTGGACTGCCCGGGGCAGCCGGCGAGCGGCACCACTGCAGAACAACCAACTTGCGATGGCTCTGCCCTGCCCGCCGCGTTCCCGTGCACGGACACTGCTGGAACAGGGGTTTTACCTGGTGCTGCAGTCCTTGCTGTGAAAGCCGGCTGCAGAGGCAGCTCTAGAGCCGTTCCCATCACTCTGGGCATTGCACCTCCCAGCTGCTGCACCCCAAATGTCCAGGGGTGCTGCAGGCTGGCCCTTGCCATTGGGGATCATCCCTTTGCAGGATGAGGCTGGTCCCCAGCACCACAGAGGCAGCAACGAGGGGACGAGGGACCTCTGATCTGATCCCCGACGCTGCCCTCGGCTTAAAACTTTGTGGAAACTGTTGGGAGGAGGAGAAAATGCCACGGGGGTGATGCCCTGCACCCCCTCACCTCCCACCACCCACATCCCTGCTGCACTGGGGCGGGTACAGGGAGATTGTTGCAGCCTTGGGAAGAGCAGAGCATCCCGTGGGGCGGCCGGGATGGATCCAGCTTTGTCCATAGCAAAGGTCCTGGAATGTGCGTTGGCTGTGGGGGTGCAATGGGGACCCCAAATCGCAAGGCCTGGCTTACTCAGGTGACAATTCCAGGAGCTTGGATCATTCCTCCTGCCTCCAAAGTCTCCATCTGCCTTCCTCCTCTCCGCAGCCGACCCTTCGACAGCCCCCAGGGTGGTGCAAGGCTTGTCCTTCATCCCCAGGGAACTTCTCTGCCCGGTTCCCTGCGTGCAGCCCCTCGGGGGGTCTCGGGGGGGGGGGGTGGGGGGTGTGGGGCACTGGGCCGTGTCCCCCTGCTCCCCACTGGGCTCTGCGTCCCCAGCACCACACATGCCGCGTTGAGGCCATGCTGTTTTCTTTGCGTCACAATTAACTTCGAACCTGATGGAAAACCTTAATTTGCACTTCAAAGCGCTTTGCAGCAATCTGCCAGCCGAGCAAAGCCGGAGCTGGCACTGGGATTTTTCCAGGGCCCGGCTTGCGGCAAAGCCCAGCACCGCGGCTCCTGCCTGCCCCCCTTTGATCCCCTGGGATGAGGGATGCTCCCCGGCCTTTCAGCCCACCCCGGCGGCCCCCCAAGAGCTGTGTGGCTTCTCCAGGCCAGGCACCAAAGGCAACACGGCCATTCCCCGGTGGAAATTCAGATGGAAGCGGCCGTGCTTTGCTCGCTGAAGCCTCGGAGCACCTCGGTGCCCGCCTGGCATCGGTCTCCCAAAACCTCCTGGGCCTCATGTTGCATTTTCAGCTCCACAAACCCCCCGTGCGGGATCCAGCTCCTGCTCCAGCTGTGGGAATCACACAGCATCTCAGCATCCCCGGAGTGGTACCCACCGATGTCAACCCGGGGTGGGCGGGGGGGGTCCGTCCATGCCACTGCCAGTGGCCCCGCTCCTGCGGCGATGCTCCGTGTGCTGAATCACCGCCGCGCTCTCCCGGCACAGCCCGGGCTCCATCCAAGCGATGATACATCTGTGCTAAACATAGTGCCAGGAAGGGGGGTCTAGGGTGGGGGGCCCCCGTGGGAGCGCCTCAACTGGGGGCTTCACTCCCTTTGGGTCTGCCGGGGGGGCTGAGGGCTGGGTGAAGCCAAGTGCTTCTGCACCAACACCTTCTCCCCCCGCCTGGCGTGGCCGTCGCGTGATGGAGGCAGATGGCCGGGATGTGGGATGGCTCCGTGCTGACATCTCCCAGCTCACCTCTGCTGCTGGCGTCGGGGAAGGAGCGACCCCCCCCCCCCCCCCAGTCACCATCCCTGGGGGTCTGCTGCCCTCTCCCCCAGCTCCTCCGGTGGGGTGGGATGAGGCCTTTGCAGGGATGCTCGTGCTGTCTGGCTCGTTCAGTGCCGTGCTGGGTCCATCCAGGCCTCGGGGTCTGTGGGTGAAAAGCTGGCGGCAATCCCCCCACCCTGGGGGGCTGCAGGGGGCTGTCCCCCGCAGCACGGGACTCGCCGGTGTGGCCTCCGGCAGCCACGGCGGCAGCGAAAGGAGAGCAGCTATTAATAACCCTGCGCAGCAAAGGAAAAAAAATGTAATTCCATAATGGAAGCAGCTCCCAGAGAACAATTCAGGGAATAAAATGTTCGCGGGGGGGGGGGGGGGGGAGCGAGCCCAGCCCCCACTGGCTGCAGCTCTGCCATTGCCCCCGGGGGTGCCCGGGAAGGGAGCAGCCCCCAGCCCCGGGGTCAGCGTGGGGGGGACCCGGCTGCGGGAGGGGGCTGGGGTCCGGGGTGTCGTCCCCCCCCCCGGGGCAGGGCGGGGGTCGGTAGCTGGTGGGGGGCTGCGGGGGGGGGGGTGGGCGCCGGGGCAGCAGGAGGGGTTCCGTGTCGCCGTGTGCCCCCAACCCGAGCATCCCGGGGACCCGCCGTGCCCCGGGAGGGGGGGGCGGCCCCGGGGGCGGCCCCGGCGCGGGGCGGGGGGAGGGACCGCCCGGTGCCCACGTGGTTTCGCGGTGGCTCCGGAGCGGAAGAACCGGCGGCCGGGGCCGGGGCGGCGGCGGGGGCGGCCGGAGCGGGACCCGCCGGGGCGGGAGGGGCCGGGGTCCCGGCGGCGCCGCCGCAGCGCAGCCATCGCCTGGCCGGTGAGTGCGGGGCTGGGCCGGGGGCTACCGGGCTGCCCCCCCCCGGGCCTGTCTCCGCCGGCCCCGCCGCGGCCCCGTTCCCCTTCCCAGCCCCGGCCCCATCCCCGTTCCCGGCTCCATCCCCGTCCCCGTTCCCGGCCCCATCCCCGGTCCCGGTCCCGGCCCCATCCCCGGTCCCGGTCCCGGCCCCGTTCCCAGCTCCATCCTCATCCCCGTTACCGGCCCCATCCCCGGTCCCGTTCCCGGCCCCATCCCCGGTCCTGGTCCCGTTCCCGGCCCCGTTCCCAGCTCCATCCTCATCCCCGTTACCGGCCCCGGTCCCGGCCCCATCCCCGTTCCCGTTCCCAGCTCCATCCTCATCCCCGTTACCGGCCCCGTTCCCGTTGTTCCCGGCCCCGTTCCCAGCTCCATCCTCATCCCCGTTACCGGCCCCGTTCCCGTTCCGGCTCCATCCCCGGCTCCGCCCCGGGCCCCTCCTGCGGCCCCGGCGACCCCGGCGCGGTGCGGCCCCGGGCTGGGGGCGGGCGGCCCCTGGGCCCTCGGGAGGGGAGGGGGGGTTACCGGGGGCCGCCGCAGGCCAAGGCCCCCCCGCCGGGGCCCGCGACCCCCGCCCGGGCTCACCCGCCTGCCCGGCCCCGCGCCCCACCCGGGGGCACGCTCGCCCCCTGCACGCGCCTTGCACGGAGCTTTGCACGCCGGTCTGCACACCCGTTTGCGCACAGGCTTGCACGTCGGTTTGCGTGCCGCTTTGCACACAGGTTTGCACGCCAGTTAGCACACCCGTTTGCACACAGGCTTGCACACCTAGTTGTGTGCCGGTTTACACACCGGTTTGCACGCTGCTTTGCACGCCGGTTTGCATGCTGCTTTGCACGCAGGTTTCTGCGCCAGTTTGCACAGAGGTTTACATGCTGGGGTGCACGCTGCTTTGCACACAGGTTTGCACACCAGTTTGCATGCCAGCTTGCACACATGTTTGCATGCTGCTTTGCACGCAGGTTTACACACCAGTTTGCACACAGGTTTGCATGCTGTTTTACACACCACTTTGCACACAGGTTTACACGCCAGTTTGCGCGTTGCTTTGCATGCAGGTTTACAGGCCACATTGCACACAGGTTTGTACACAGGTTTGCACGCCGGTTTACACACCAGTTTGCACACAGGTTTGCACGCTGCTTTGCACGCAGGTGTACACATCATTTTTGCACGCAGGCTTGCACGGAGGTTTGCACGCTGCTTCACAGCCCATCAGCGCTCTCCCAGGTCTGTGGTGGTGGCATTGCCCTCCCTGGCCTCCAGCAGCCCCACCGCGCAGCCCCCCTGGCCCCAGCAGTGGGGAGGGCACGCAGGGGGGTTACAGCAGTGGGGAGGGGGCTTTGCCCCGTCACAGGCCCCCCCAGTTTGGGGCAGGGGGTGCATGGTTGGGGGCGGCTGCCCGGCGCTGCGCTGGTGCTCGGTTCTACCCCGCGCATCCTCGCAGCCCCCCCGGCGGGGCTGTGCTGGGGGGCCGGGCGGCTGCGCGGTGGCTGTCCCCAGATGCCAGCTGGGTGCCAGCGGCCCGGCAGCATGGTGTGCCTGGCCCAGCGGGGCGATGAGCTGCAGCCCCGTTTTTGCTCTCTTCAAAGGCATTTGTAGGCCTGGAGGAGGGGCTGACCGCTGGGAACATGGAGGCAGCGTAGCTGGTGCGGTGCCGTGGGGATCTGCGCCGTTAACCCTGGAACCTAATGACGGCGCTGCCCATCTCCCGCTGACCCTGTCGTGGCTGACGTGAGCTCCTGCCCGCCGCAGCTCCCTGCCCGCGCTGCCGACGCCTGAGACACGTGTGCCTGTGCCGCAGCCCTGCCCAGCCCGCGCCCCCACGCCCCGCGCCCGGGGCCTGCTGCCAGGCAGGTGCCACAGTGCGATGGATGGGGAAACTGAGGCACGGCGGTCTGGGAAGCAGCAGGGTCAGACCAGGGGGCTCTGGGCCAGGCTGTGGGTGCGAAGCTGCTGCCCTGTGTGTCGGGGAGGGTCCCGTTCCCAGTTGACACTGGGGGCTCCCCCTCAGCCTCCAACTTGCCCCCAGGACCCCCAGGCAGGGCCTGGGCAGGGGTCTGGGCACCCACCGGCCCTATGAGCCAGGGGTCCTGGTGTGTGGCTTTGAGGGGGTCACCTGGGGCTCAGGGACTCTCATCTTGCCTTACGGGGGTGCCTCAGTTTCCCCAAAGGGGACGGTGATGGTACCCTCCTGCCTGTGCCGGGGAGAGGGTCCCCTCCATTGCTGCCCCGGGGGGTGGATTTAAGGCCCCTACAGGAAGGGACAGAGGGGAGGTCGTGATGCCAGGAGGGGGGTGGGGGGTGGGGGGTGTCTGTGTTTCATGCTCCTTGTCCCAGCACTGACTGTGACAGCCCAGGCTGCCCAGCCCTGGGGTCTGCCCCCCAGGGCACAGCGGGGCTGGGGGGTGCCAGCGGGGCTGGGCTGGCCCCAGTGCTCGGGGGGGGTGGTGTGGGGCTGGGCTGTCGTCCATCGTCCCCCCCACCCCATCACCCTGCAGATATCACCTTCCTCTCCCGGCTTTGTGCTATGAATTATTTGTGCGGTGGCTCCCAGATGTCTGCCCGAGCCGCGAGGCTGCGTGCGGCTGCCCCAGTGCCCGCGGGGTCCCCGGCTGGGAGGGGGGGACAGTGCCACGGCACCACTGGCACCAGCACCCGCTGCCGCCTCGCTGGCCCGAGTGTGCCAAAAAAACAGGGAGCTGCAGCAGAGCCACCGGTGGCCACCCAAAATCCTTGACCGGGGACAAATCCTGCGGTGCTGGGTGGTGCGGCAGAGTGGGCTGGGCAGGATCAGGCCCCCCCGGGGCTGGCTGGGGAGCTGTGCCCTGGTGCAGGGGACTCCCGGGGGGGTGAGCGGCAGTGCCGGTATATAGGGCACGGCACGAGCTGCGTGTGCCGTGGGGGCGTGGGAGGGTGGGAAGCCGCTCGCGTGCGGTGCGGGGTGGGAGGCGGCAGCACCAGCCGCTATTTCTGGCACTTGCTCCCAGGGGGACATGGGGAAAGTCACCGTGTCCCCCCCCGGGGATGTTCTGCCAGGGATGCTCTCTGCCACCGCAGCTCCCAGCCTCATCCCGGGTGGTGATGGTTACAGCTCTGGGGGTGCTGGGACCCCTGTGCCCCCCATTCCCCGGTGGGGACAGAGGTGCTGGGTGTCCCCCCGCCACCCGGGGAAGGCTGTGGGGTTGGAGCCACTGCCGGTGGCAGCTCCCAGGACCATCCTTCCCCCATCGCTCTGCCACTGGGACATGCTGAGCTCCCGCAGACCCCGCTCCATCCCCAGGGCCCAGCCAGGCAGCACCGGTCCTTGGCCCCCCACGGCCGGATCCTGCACCCGGTGTCCCCACAGCCCAGCCTGCTCCGGGGGCTGCCCCTGGCCGGGTTCATCCCTGCCGTGGGGTCACCGGTGGTTGTCTGTCCGTCCGTCCGTCTGTCCCCCAGGCAGGACATGGACTCCATGTTCGAGGACGACATCAGCATCCTGACGCAGGAGGCGCTGGGGCCAGACGAGGACTGGCTCGACAGCCCCAACACCGACCTCTCGGGTGAGATGTGCTCGGCCTCCCACTTCGCCCTCATCACCGCTTACGATGACATCAAGAACCGGCTGACGGGGCTGGAGAGGGAGAACTCCACGCTCAAGCGCCGGCTCAAGATGTACGAGGTCAAGGTGAGGGGCCAGGGGGGGTCGGGGGGGCGCGGGGCCGGGGGTCCCCGCTGATGTCTCTGCCCTGTGGCCGCAGTACCCGCTGATCAGCGAGTTTGGGGAGGAGCACATCTTCTCCCTCTACGAGGCCAAGGAGACATCGCTGCTCAAGAGCGAGAAGGCGTCGCTTCAGCAGCAGCTCAACCAGTTCCAGCATGAGGTGAGCGGGGCCGGTGGGGTCAGGGGTCCGGGGGGGGTCCCTGAGCTGCCCACCCACCATCCCCACCTCCCTCGCAGCTGCAGAAGAGCAAAGAGCGGGAGGAGCAGCTGGAGGAGATGATCCAGGCCTACGAGAAGCTCTGCGTGGAGAAGGCTGACCTGGAGACCGAGCTGGGAGAGATGGTGGGTGCCGGCAGGGACCGGTGCCTGGGGACATCAGTGTCCCCTTCCCCTCTCTGTGGCAGCAGCTGGGCAAATGGCACCGCCACCCTGGTGCTGTTGCTGGGACGCGGTGGGGATGCGGGGCCTGGGGGGCCGTAGCTGCTCGCCCCTGTTACGGCTACGCTGAGGGGTTGTAGTGATGCACGTGGTGCAGCTTTATCCCTGTCTCTTCCCACTCCTGCCCTGCCAGGGGATGCTCCTGGCTCCAGCGTGGTGCGTGTCCGGCACCGCTGGGCATCCCTGGTGTCCCCTGGGATGATGCTCCGCCAGCATCACCCGGCACGATGCTCTGCCAGCCCAGAGGGCCACCCCCGCCGTGCCACCCTCCTCTGGGCTGGCCACGTGCTGGGGACACATCCCCCCATCACCCCGCCACCGCAGCCACCAGCTCCATGGGGACCCAGAGCGCCAGGGCGGGGGGCAGGATGGACCCCGGGGACGGGGTGCTCAGCCCTCCCCTCCCCGGGCAGCGGGCGCTGGTGGAGACGCACCTGAGCCGCATCCGGAGCCTGGAGCAGCAGCTGCGGCAGCGCGATGGCAGCGCCTTCCCTGGGCTGGGTGCCCCGCTGCCGGGCCAGGAGGTGCCATTCCTCACCCTGCACCCCAACCCCGGCCTGAGCCACGGTGAGCAGCCCCCTCCCTACCCCACGGGACCCCCAGACGGGGCAGCCGGGGCTGCGTGCGGGAGGCTGAGCCGAGGGCTGCCCGCAGTGCTGGAGCGGGCCGGGGGCTGGCAGAGCCGGGGGCTGGAGGCTGAGCTGGAGGCGGCACGGCAGGAGACCCAGCGTGCCCAGCACCGCGAGGAGCATCTCAAGGCCGAGTGCGAGCGGCTGCAGGTGGAGCTGAAGCATCTGCAGGACACCCGGGAGCAGGTACGGCGCAGGGTCTGGCCACGCGAGACCACCCCACATCCCCCACGGGTGGGGGGCTGGGTGCTCACAGGGTGTCCCCTCTCCCCAGGACCAGTCGGAGCGGGACATGGCCTGGGTGAAGAAGGTGGGCGATGACCAGTAAGTGCTGGGGGTCAACGGGGGCAAGGGCTGGGCTGCGGTGGGGGTCCCGGCAGGGAGGGCTGGGGGCACACGGGGCTGCACTGCGGCACCACTGGGCTTCCCGTGCGGGGTGTCCTGGGGGGGGACAGGGTCCCTGGGGGCTTCCCCCACTGCAGTGCTGCAGGCGGGTGGGATCCTGCACCCCAGGGACACCGGGGAGCTTGGGGCTGAGCTGGGCTCCGGGCGTGCGGTGGCCACAATCCGGTGGTCACAATCCGGTGGCCACAATCCGGTGGCCACAATCCGGTGTCCAGCACCGTCCGGGCTGCGCGGTGCTGGCTGGGCGAGCGCCGCCGCCTCCAGAGGGCACTGACAGCTTGTGGCTGCCGAGCAGCCACCGCACAGCACCCATCCGGCACCGCACAGCACCCATCCGGCACCCGCCGCACCGAGCCGTGCCATGTGGCCGTGCCAGGCTGCGGGATGTCGGCAGCACCGGGAGGCACCGGGAGCGTGTCCAGGCTGCTCGGCGCCACAGGCTGCCCCTTCTCCTCCGGCTCACCGGCTCCACATCAAACCCCACCAGGGTATTTCTGGTGGCACTGGTGTAACTGGGTGCGGAGCCCTCGTGGTGCTGGGGGACCATCCCTTGTGCCTTTTCGCTGAGCCGGGGGCTCCGTCAGCGCAGCCCCCGGCAGCGCGTGGTGCTGGACAGGGACTGCGCACCTGGGATCGGCGGGGTTTGAGCCAAAACACCCCCAAATCTGGGGAGGGCTGGGGGGGGGGGGGGGGGCGGCACGGCTGTGCCAGGGCAGGGGGTGCTTCCCGTGGCCGGAGCCCTGCGCCAGCATCGCGGGGGGGTGCAGAGCAGCTCCGTGCCGGTGCTGAGCCTTCCCCTCAAAGCAGCTGCCCGTAACCTGGTTAATTAGGCAACAGCCTCGTTACCCCACTGTCTTTGAGGGGGGCTGCTGGGCGGCAGCAGCAGGACTTCGCACCTGTGCCCCCCCACCCCCCACCCCTCCCCGCTGTGATGCCGGGCGGGCTGTGCCGGGCTGGCGTCGCGGCTCCTCCGGGCACGTCGGGCTGTGCCGGGGCCGCCAGCCCGTGCCAGGCTGTGGACAGATACGAGGTGACGCGCGGGGCCTCGCCTGGGAAGATGCCGGGGTGTGGGGGTGAGGGGGGGTGTCCCCCTCCTTTTTCCTGAGGTGTTGGATGCTTTTGCCGTTTCTTGTCTCCCCGGCATCTATCAGCGGGGCGGGGGCGGCCGCATCCGCGCTGGCACCCCCGGGGGCTGCGGCCGGGCGGCTGCCGCCCTGTCTCTCCCGTGCATCCCGGGGGGCGACCCCTGGTAACCTTCCCCAGGGGGGTGTGTGTGTCCCCCCCCCTTAATTCACTTTATTTGTCACAAAACTGAGCCCCACTGGCTGGGAGAGCTGAGCTCACCCACCTGCCCCCCCCCTGTCCCCCTGCCCACGATACCCAGCCCCCACCGGGAAATAAAACTCCAGATTTATGTATGAAGGTACCCCAGACCCACCTTGCTCAGCCAGCCTTCCCCAGGCCAAGGTGGGGAAACTGAGGCACGGCTGGTTCCGTGCCCCTCACCCCCCGGCCTGGGGGCACCTTCCCCCCTCCCCGGGCACAGCCCTCCCCTCCCCGCTCTTTTCTTGGAAATACGGCTCTTTTTTGTAACCCGCTCCGCTCCACCACGGGGCTGCTGTGAAAGGTGCCTTCTCGGCGCTTTCCGTCGCTTTGCCGAATTAGTCACCGGGCTGCCGCGTGTGAGCGAAGCGGGGGTCCCTCCGGCCCCCTCTTTTTCTTCTTTTTTCTTTCTTTCTTTTTTTCTTTCTTTCTTTCTTCTCCCCCTTCTTTCTCCCCCTTCTTTCTCCCCCTTCTTTCTCCCCCTTCTTTCCCCCCCTCTTTCCCCCCCTCTTTCCCCCCCTCTTTCCCCCCCTCTTTCCCCCCCTCTTTCCCCCCCTCTTTCCCCCCCTCTTTCCCCCCCTCTTTCCCCCTTCCTTTCCCCCTTCCTTTCCCCCTTCCTTTCCCCCTTCCTTCACCCCTTCCTTCACCCCTTCCTTCACCCCTTCCTTCCCCTCTTCTTTTCTCTTTTTTCCTCTTTTTCTCTGCTTTTGTCTCTTCTTTTCTCTTCCTTTTTCTTTTTTCCTCCTTTCTGAGGCCACAGCAAACCCCATTCACGCTTCCTCAGGAGGGGGCCAGGGAAAGGCCGGGAGCCAAATCGCTGGGAAAGCCCCGGGGGGAGCCAGGTGGGGGTGCTGGGGATGGAAGGTGCTGGAAGGCTGCGGGGACCCCTCCCCAGGACATCGCTGCCAACACCCAGGGCTGACACCGTGCCCAAAGCTGGGGGTGCAGGAGGTCGGAGCACCCCCCCACCAGCCCCCTACCCTCTCGCTGCCCAGCTGCTGGCACCGTTTTGGGGAGATTTGCTGGGGTTTAATGACTCTTGCGCCCATGGGTGCCTGTGCCGGGGCCGCCGCCGTGCTCACCACCTGCTGTGCCAGCGATGCTGGGACGTCCCCGTCCCTGCTCCCCCGACCCTGCGGCCAAGGGGGGGCCCGGCGGGTGAGGGGGTCATGCCTGGCCCCCCAGCCCACGCTCCCCCCGCCTGGCGATGGCAGCTACGCCTGCGGTTCCTGCTTTTATTTCAGTCTTCACCGGCTTCTTGTTTACCAGGTGTGACTCGCTCGAGGTCACCCCTTCCTCCCCCCCCCCCCCTCCTCGCACTGGCCCCCACCCAGGGGGGCTGTGCCCTGGCCAGCACCCCCACACGGTGGGTTAACTTTGCCGCTAAGGGTGGGGGCCAAGCCCCAGGCCCGGCGGTACGAAGACACCACCATGTGTTGTCCCCCCACCCCCAGGTTCCTGGGGACCACGCTGTGCCGGGGGGGGGGGCGGGGGCACAGCCCTGCGGTGGGGCTGGAGGGGTGTGTGATGTGGTTGGCATCTCTCCGGGTACCAGCTGTGCCGCAGAGGCGATGGGTATCATTTGCCGGGGCGAGGCTGTGCCGCTGCCCCCCGTAACTGGGTCTGGGGTCCCCCACTGGGTGCTGTCAGCAGGGGACACGCAGCACTCCGTCCCCACCGCGTGTCCCCAGCCCCTCGCTTTGCTGGTCCTGGCTGGGGGGGGTCTCAGCGGTGCTTGGCAGGCCCCCACCCTGGCCACAGCATCGCTGGCGGGGGGTGAGGAGGGGGCGCGATGCCGGTGGTCCTGGCAGGGCCACGGGGGTCCCACGCGGTCCCGCTCCCGCCGCAGCAGCGATGCTCCGTGGTGCTTCGGCAGCCCGATGCGCGTAGGCGGCTGGTTTGTTCTCACGGCTTATCTGCAGTTGCGTATCAAAACCCCACAGTCTACCCTGAAACAGAGGTTTTTTGGAGGCTGGGGGGCACTGAGACGCGCCCCCCCCCCCCCCCCCCCCCGCCCCATTTCCCTCCCCTGGCACCAAACCTCTGGAAACCCTCGCAGCCCCCCTCGGCCGCAGAGGGACCCGTGGGGCAGGGTCCCTGCCCTCCCTCCGGTGCAGGCAGGGGTCCCAGCAGCGTGGCCTGGGTGGGGGCAGGGGGCTGCTCACACACCCCCCCCCCCCCCCCCGGCAGCACTTGCTCCTCCGCCCCGGCACTGCGGTTTGGGCGCTTCCTCCCTGCACCTCGCTGTGACTGGGGGGGGTGGGGGCTGGGGTGGCCCCTCTGTGGCAGCGGCCACACTCCAGCGGTGGGGCTGGGGGAGCGGGACCCCCCCACTTCAGGGAGCAGCCACAGACTCGGTGCTGGGTCCCGGGCTCAGAGCCGGGTGCCCACAATGGGCCACAGAGGGGAAACTGAGGCAGGAGAGGTGGGAGCCGGCGGGGCTGCAAGGGGGGGGTCCCGGGGGCAGCTGTCCCCAGGTGCTTGTGTCCTCGATGCCACCGCAGCAGGGCCGTGGGGACTCTGGGGACACAGCATGGGGACCCGGCTGAGGAAATGGCTTTTTCTTTTTCACTTTCTTTTCTTTTTCTCTCTTTATTTTTCTCTTTTTCCATCTACTTTTTTGCTCTGTTTTATCTTTTTTGCTCTGTTTTCTCTGTTTTTCTTCCTTTTATCTATTCTCTTCCTTTTCTATTTTCTTTCTTCCTTTTCTAATTTCTTTTTTCTTCCTTTTCTATTTTCCTTTTTCTCCCTTTTCTATTTTCTTCTTTCTTCCTTGTCTATTTTCTTTTTTCTTCCTTTTCTATTTTTCTTCCTTTTCTATTTTCTTTTTTCTTCCTTTTCTATTTTCTTCTTTTCCAATTATTTTTCTTCTCTTTTTTTTTTTTTCCCTTTCTTCTTCTTTTTCTTCTTTTTTTTTTTTCTCCCCCCAGTGAGATGGCAGGAGGGCGGCCAGGGGCAGACCTGTCAGCTGCTGTTACGAGCGGCGGCTGCCGGGTCCCGGGGGTGTCACAACAGCTCAGCTGAACTCCGCGCACGGCGCGGGGCGCATCGAGCCCCCAGCCCTGGGGGGGCCTGGGGAGACGGCTTCTCCCTTCGCATCACCGCGGAGGATATGGGTTTGAAAAGCGACACCGAAGTTGGGGAAGAATTGATGACTTTGTCAGGGCTTCCAAGAGCTGGGGATGGGGGGGGGGGGGCGCACACAGCACCCACCGCGTTCCCGCTCCCGGCTGCTCCCGGTGCCGGGGGAGGCTGCGGGTACAGTGCTGGGTGGTGCGCAGCCACAACTTTTTTCCTTTAGAGTTAAAAACCTGAATTCGGGTTAATTCTGGGTGTGCCCCACAGCACCCCATGGCAGGGTGGCCCCCCCCCGCCCCCGCTGGGGAACCGGGGCTGCTTTGCCCTCAGTGATGGTTCGTCCCTGCCGCAGAGTGAACCTGGCGCTGGCCTACACCGAGCTGACGGAGGAGCTGTGCCGCCTGAGGAATCTCAGCTCCCTGCAGAGCCAGATCCTCCGTGCCTTGCTGCAGGAGAAGAGCCTCAATGGCGGTAAGCAGGGCAGCTGGGGGGGGGCTGGCACCCCGTGGTTGGACAGGGCCGTGATGCAAAAAACAGGGAGACCGTGCTGGCTACCCTCATCCTGCAGCTGGTGCTGAGCTCTTGTGTGTGTCTGTCCCTGGGAGCATCCCTACCTGGGGAGCATCCCTACCTGGGAGCATCCCTCCCTGGGAGCATCCCTACCTGGGGAGCATCCCTACCTGGGAGCATCCCTCCCTGGGAGCATCCCTACCTGGGGAGCATCCCTCCCTGGGAAGCATCCCTACCTGGGAGCATCCCTCCCTGGGAGCATCCCTCCTGGGAAGCATCCCTCCCTGGGGAGCATCCATCCTGGGAAGCATCCCTCCCTGGGAGCATCCCCCCCTGGGAGCATCCCTCCCTCGCAGCATCACTCCCCGGGAGCATCCCTCCCTCTGGGGATCTCTGTGGCCGCATCCCCCATCCACCTGGGGAGTGCATGGGTGAGGAGGGGTATTTTCTGTGCCGCTGAGCTGATGGGGGGGTATTTTCTATGCTTCCCCACCACCACCTCCTGCCCCATTTTCTTTGCAGGCCAGCGCCACTCCCCACTGTCCCAGTGCCACTCGCCAGCCCAGCAGCGCCGCTCGCCTGCCCCGCAGTGCCCCTCGCCCGCTCCCCCGGGACGTGCCGCGGCGCCCCAATGCCAGTCGCCAGCACTCCAACGGCGCTCGCCGGGCCCCCCCAGCCAGTCGCCAGCCCAGCAGCGCCGCTCGCCAGCCCCTGGTCCCTGCCAGTCCCCTGCCCAGCAGCGCCGGTCCCCAGTTCCCCCTTCCAGCCAGTCACCTGCCCAGCAGCGCCGGTCCCCAGCACCACCATCCTGCCCGTCCCCGGCTTCGGCATCACCGCACCGGCTGCCTGGCGAGAGGATGGAGCTGGGCTACGCCAAACCCTCCAGCCGCCACATCAAGGCCGGCTTCCAGGGCCGCCGCAGCTACTCAGAGGTGAGCAACGTGGCCCTGTACCAGCAGAGCCGCTCGCTCTGGCTCCAGCCCGAAGCCTCGACGCTCCCCAAGCACAGGCCCTATGGCGAGGTGTACCTGGGGGGCGCGGGAGCCCCCCTGAGCGCCCGGGAGCCCTTCGAGGAGCATGTGCGTTTCGAGAAGCAATCGTCGGATGAAGAGGAGTGGGCGCTCCCCAGCCCCCCCAGCCCCGAGGCGGGGGCTATCCGCTGCGCCTCCTTCTGCGCCGGCTTCCCCATCCCCGACGCCGACGCCGCGCACCGGACGGCTGCTGCCTATGCCCGGGCAGAACACGCTCAGTCCTGGCCCTCCATCAACGTACGTGGGACCCCCCCCACCCCCAGGGCTGTGTTACGGTGGGTTGCGGTGGGGGGGAAGAGGCAAGGGAACCCCCCCACCACGCAGGCGGGGTGGTCACCCTGTGGTGTGCCTCAGTTTCCCCATTTCGAACCGGCTGCAGGGCATGGCAGCTGGTGGGGGGAGGGGGCCGGGGAGGAGGCGATGGGCAGCGGGGGGTGGGCTCAGCGCTGCCCTGTGCCCCCGCAGCTGCTGCTGGAGACGGTGGACTCGGAGGTGCGGAGCTGCCCGCTGTGCCAGCTGGCCTTCCCCATCGGCTACCCGGACGATGCCCTGGTAAAGCACATCGACTCGCACCTGGAGAACAGCAAGATCTGAGCCTTCCCCCCCTTCCCGATCTTTGGATGCTGCATGGAAACACACAAGGAGCAACACGGCTCCCGAAATACCTCCAAGTCTTCAGTAGCTACAGAAAGACTGAGCCCCCACCCCCACCCCAGAGCCCCTGGCCCCCCATCAGCGGGCTCCTCCGCTCCTGCCTCGCCCCATCCCTGCATCCGCACCGGGTTTGGATGCTCAAATCGGGGCGCCAGGATAACGCCATCCCGGGTGGCGGCTGGAGGGGACCCCTCTGCACCCTTGGGTGTCATCTGCACCCTTGGGTGTTGCTGCTTGATCTCAGGGAGGATTTGAGGGGCTGGGTCCTGGATCCAGCTCCCAGGACGCAGGTGAAGGGAAGGGGCTGTGCCTTCCCCAGCTCCTCGGGTCAGAGTTGGGTTTGGGGGGGTGGGAGGTGGGGGGCAGCTGCTTGTTCTTAGTCCCCCTTGCCTTGTCTCACCGGTTTAAGCATCTTTCCACTCTTTTACATTGAAAGCCCCCTCCCCATTTCTCCCCCCTCCCCACAAGGATGCTGCTGAGGGATAAACCCCGAGGCACAGCATGCCCCCCCCCCCCCCGCCTTGCACTGGGCTCTGTGGCCTGAGGGCTCTCCCTGACCCTGACACCCCCCCCCCCCCCAGTGTGGGGACAGTGCAGCCCCCCAGCGCCCCCCCTCCCCTTCCTGCTTTAGCCCAGGGCTGCAGGTGGCTGCTCAGCCTGAGCCCCCCGCCCTCTCACCCCCATTCCCCCCACGTTCAATCTACCTCACAGCTGCCGGGAGAGGGGGAGTTCACAGTGCCGTGCCCCCCCCCCGAGCTGCTCTGCGCTGCATGTGTCCCCCCCATACCACGGCGTGCACCCCCCATGCACCGCCAGGGGCTTGACCAAGTGCGGCCCCCCCACTGCACCGGGACCCCCGGGCAGAGGGATCCGTGCTCTCTGCAACACCACCGACTCCAATAAAACCTTTCCAGCGCCCAGAACGCTGTGGGGGGGCGAAGCCATCTCCTCTTTTTGGGGTCGCTAGGGAGGGAGTGGGGGGCCAGGCTGTGGGTGCACCTCCCCCCAAGGCTGGGGCAGGGGGTGAGCCTGGTGCTGGCACATCCAGCCCTGGCAAAGCCAACTGGTGTCACCAGGGCCCAGCCGCAGGGGTGACGGGGTTCAGGGTGCCCATTGTGGGTGACCTGCACCCGTGGCCCCGTTCCCGGCACGGTGGCACGTTTCAGGTTTAGTGGCCCAGCAGGCAGCAAGAAATGGGACAATCAAAAGCAAAACAAAAACCATTGCCAGCCCCACGGGTGACAGCAGGGACACGGCCAAATCCCAGCCCCGCTGGTTCCAGCACCCATGCGGCCACACCGGCACCTTCAGGGTCCCCTTGTAGCTGGGGACATCCCCCCCTGGGCTTGTCCCAGGCCTGGGGGGGGGCTGCAGGGTGGGCGCGGGGGGACTGTGGTTGTGGTGGTGCTGGGCTCGGCTCACCCACAGCGCCCATGGCACAATGGCACAGCCCTGAGCCACTCACCTTGGTGATGCTCGTGGGGTGGCCCACGGGGGATAAAATGGGCATGGGCCCCCCCCAGCCCCACATGGGACCCCGGTGTGGAGCAGAGCTGCCCTTCCCTGTTATTTGGGTGAGGGGAGTGGAGGGGCTACGCCAAACCCCCCAGGAGGAGCCGACGGGTGAGCAACGTGGCATGCGTCGAGCGTGCAGCCCCGAAGGTGGCAGGGCTGGGACCGTGGAGGAAGCAGAGACCCCCCAGGTGAGCAAAATGCCGAGTGGGGTGGGAGGGCAGCGCCGGGGGGAGTGCGGAGGGAGGGGATGCGCTTGGGGGTGATGGTCGCAGAGCATCGCGGGCAGCTGGTGGGGGTGGGGAGGGCTGCCAGGCTTCACACCTCCAGTGTCCTGCTCGTCATCAGCCTCGTTAAAGCTGCTCCTCCGCCCCAACGGTGCCACCAAACCAGCCCAGGGTGGGGACACCCCGCAGGGCTCAGGGGGTGGGGAGTGATGGCTGGGGTGAAGGTGGCGGTGGGATCCTCCTGGTTGTCCTGGGGGGCTGCCTGGGGAAGCCCACTCCCACCGCTCCGGCAGCACAGCCGAGACCCGCTCCTCCGTGTTACTGTAGGGCCTACAGCCCCCCTGCCTGCGGGCTGAGGGGCAGGGGGCTGCAGGGGCGGCCCTCGGGGGGTCTCAGTTGATTTTGCACCCTGGGGGGATGTAGGTGCATGACCTGGGTGCCGAGACACCCCTAAACTCAGCCGCTCGTGGGAAATCCCAGCTCTCACCTAGCCTGGCTCCGGCAGGGAGCATCCATGTGATGAGTTGTGACCGTCCTCAGTCCCCTCTGCCCGGGGGAGGCTGCAGGGTGGGGAGGGGGCTCTGTCCCCACTCCCCAAGCAGGATACGAGCTGGTTCCCAGCCGCTGCGGCACGGCAGGCTGTGGGGCGATGGTGTGAAGGAGATAGGCTCGGTGCTGCCGGCGAGGCAGTGGCACGGCGGGCGTTATCGCCGGCTGATCTCTGCATCTGGCAGGGGAGGGGGGGGGAACAGCAGCCCCTACCCCACGGCTGAGCCGGATCTGCCCCCCAGCTGGGCACCGGCTCGTGCCAGGCACCAAGGGAGCTGAGCCAGGGGGACACACGCCGTGACCCCCATGGGGACATGATGCTGCAGGGAAGGGTCCCAAAAAGAGCAAATTGGGCCGGGGGGTTGCACCCACCAAGGATGAGGCCTGATCCATACTCGGCGTGTTGTAGAGGATGGCCAGGCTCCTTCTGTCCCCATCCACCAGTTTAGACTGGAAATGCACTGGGATGGGGGTGGAGGTGTGGCCCAACAGCGGGCAGGGGGTGTCCAGCCCCCACCCTGCCCTGCCACCCACTCTCCCCCCCGGCTTCTCTCACTTTTTTTGAAATCACGTGATAAATGTCAAACGGCGGGTGCCGTTACTCATCCTGCCACCGACTCAGCACCGCTTTCCTCCGGGGGCGGCAGCCGCTGAGTCAAGAGGCTGCTGGGCTCCCCCGGGGGCACTGAGACCACCAGCCCCCCCCCCAAAACCACCAGCCCCTCGCAGGCTCCTGGGCCCTGTAGGAGGAACCAGGCGGCTTGGGGACATGTGTCACCCCGGGGCAGATGCGCCCCCATCCCGAGTGCGTGATGCTCGTGTGACTTCGGGGGTCCCAGCACCTCTGCTTTGGGGTGTTCAGCTCCGAAGCCTGGGGGCTGCCCTTTGCATGGTGCTGGGGGGGGGGGGCACGATGAGGGGCTGGCGGTGGCCCTGGGATGCTCATGCAGAGCACAAGGCTCCGTGCCCGGTGGCTGTGCTGTGGCCTGTGGTCGCGGTGCTGAGCAGCTTGCCACGTCCCGTGAGCAGGATGCGGGCACATCACCCCCTGCACACCCCACCCTTCACCAGTGGGGACCACCCTGCCTCGTCCCCGCTCTGTGTGGGGAAACCCTGAGACATCCCCACTGCGAGAGGGACCGCTCCCCCCACCCCGATGCCTCCCGCAGCCTGGGACCGCCGTGCCTCAGTTTCCCTCACCCACCCCGCTGCGGCTCCGTGGCCCGGCCTGCAGGGCAAGCGGGGCTGCCCGGGGAAGGGGGGGGCTGCTCTGTGCCTGTGTGTGCGGCCCCGTTTCCTCTGACCCCCCCCCCGGGTGCTGCCGCCTCCTCGACACCTCGCAGGAGGGAGCTGCAAACCGCAGCGCTGGGCTGTGGTTTTGGTCTCACCCTCACCCCCCCAGGGTGGCAGGGCTTTAGCCTGGGGCACCCACCCAAGCCTGAACCGGGGGCTCCTGGGGGCTGCTGCACCTTGGGGTGCCCGAACACCCCTTGCAGGGCTCAGGGTGCCACGATGCCACCCATGTGTGACACCCCTTCCTGCAATCCCGGCCCCCAAACCCACCCTGCAGTGCCTCTGCAGCTGCCCTGCCCCCAGGGGTGCTGGGGGGGGAGGGCGGGGGGGCGATGTGGCCCTGCTGTCCCCATGGCTTGGGGCAGGGGACCAGGTGGCTGCAAGCATCCCCCTACTGCCACCAGCATCTCACCCTGCAGTGGTGGCTGGCGACCAGGATGGGGTGGTGGCCATGCCTGGGGCTGTGGGGGGGGGGTCCCGCTGGCCGCGAGGGGTGGGAGCACCCACATCGGCGTTCAGGGGGTCTTGGTGGGCGAGGCCTGTGGTCCCCAGTGCAGCTTGGCTGTGCCAGCTGCAGTGACAAGAGACAAGCCACCATGAGGGGGCTGGGCAGTGGGGGGGCTTCCCGCAGCGCCATGGGCTGGGGTCCGTCTCCTCCAGCCTGTCCCGAGGGCAGCGGGAGCATCCGCAGGGGAATCATCCCCGGAACACCAGGGATGTCACAGTGTCTGCACAGGGCATCGTCCCCAGGAGCCCCCCACGTGTGGGCAGCCCCCTCCCCACCCCGGGGCTGTGCCCCCCAGCCCTGGTGGGCCAGGTTGCAGCATGCCTGACTCTGTGCCAGTGTCCCCGGTGTCCCCAGCCCCTGTGCCAGCCTCACAGCAGGTCACACCTGCCATTTCCCATCCAGCAACTTTCTTTTTCTTATTAATTTTTTTTCCTCTCTCCCAGCAAAAAACCCCTCTTATTTTGGGCAGGTTGAAAAGTTTCTTTTTCCAGCAGGTTTTCAGGGTTGGTTGTGGGGTTTTTTTCTTTTGTCTTTTTTCTTTTTTTCTTTTTTCTTTTTTTTTTTTTTCTCAACCTTTCTATCTTTTAGGGGGAAAATGAAACGCTTCTCACTACTCGGGTCCTGCTTTCTCCAACAGCTGGGTCCTGCGGCACGGGGAGGGGGGCAGGGGATGGGACCAGGGATGCTCCTGCCCCATTGCTGGGTGTTCAGGGCCAGATCCAAGCAGGGAAGACAGCGTCCTGGTGTCCCTGGCTGTGTGTGCCGTGAAGGGGGATTCTCTGATGTCTAGTAAGGGTTGTGCTGATGTCTTGCCCTGGGTGTTCCACACTCCTTCCCGCTTTGCCCGCCAAAGGGCTCTGTGCACTCATAGGGATCACCCATGTGCACCAGCCGATCCCCTTTAACCGAGCTGCAGGGATCCCCCCGGCTCCAGGAAGGCTCCAGGGAGGACCCCCGGGCTGGGGGGCTGTGGCGGCAGCGTGGCCTCTCCGTCGGGGTTTATAGGAAACGGCGCTGCAGGGAAGCGCCCGGCGCTCCTGCCCGGGTGAGCGTTTCTTTCCAGCCGTGGGCGCCGAAAGGCCCCTCTCTGCCACGGATCCGGTGTGAGTCAAAGCCGGAGCCCTGGGGTTTAACCACAAGCCCCAGAGCTGCCATGTCACAGGGGAGCGTCGCCAGAGGCATTTATAAGAAATGGAGAGGCTGCCCTGCCGGGGAAGGGACCCCAGCTGGCACGGGGGGCTTCGCCCGTGCCCTCCGGGAGAAGCCCTTTGGCCCCATGGGCAGAGGTTGCGGCGGTGGCTGCGGGCTCAGCTCCTGGCCCACATCTTCTGCAGAGGACCCAGGGCTGCTGCTTTCAGCTTCTCAGCTCAGCCCCTTCCCAGGGATGCTCAGTGCCCGCATCACCCCAGGGTGCTCCCATCATCCAGCTGGGTGCCTGGTCCCTGCATCACCCCTGGGTGCCTGCGACCAGGCTGTGCACCCAGTGCCAGCACCACCCTGCGTGCCCACACCAGCCCAGGGTGCTCCCATCACCCAGCTGGGTGCCTGGGACACCCACCCAAGGCTGAAACAGGGGCTCCTGGGGGCTGGTGCACCCTGGGGTGCCTCACCACCCCTTGCAGGGCTCACGGTGCCACAATGTGTGGCACCCATGTGTGACACCCTGCTGCAATCCCAGTCCCCAAACCCACCCTGCAGCACCTATGCAGCTGCATCACCCCTGAGTGCCCATGTCCAGGCTGGGTATCTATTGCCAGCATCACCCTGGGTGCCCGCATCAGCCTGGGGTCCTCATGTCACCCTGGGGACCTGCACCCAGCTGGGTGCCTGGTCCCTGCATCACCCCTGGGCGCCTGCAGCCAGGCTGTGCACCCAGTGCCAGCATCACCCTGCGTGCCCACACCAGCTCAGGGTGCTCACGTCACCCTGGGTACTTGCATCCAGCCGGGTGCCTGGTCGCTGCATCAGCGTGTCCAGGCTGGGTACCCAGTGCCAGCATCACTCCCAGGCGCCTGCATCCACCTGGGGTGTTTGGGCCCTGCATCACCCTGGGGTGCCTGAATCCCCAGGGAGTCTGGTCCCTCCCCCACGCAGGATGCATGGCCCCCGGGGTGCCCAGCCCTCCTGGCACAGCAGCTGCCTGTGACCCCCCTGCCAGCTCCGGCTGTGGCGGTGGCACCGCTGGCTGCGGGTGCCCTTCCTGCACGTGTGCCGGCAGCTGCTTGGCCTGTCACAGATGCTCCTCCTGGAGAGACAGAAGGTTTTCGCACGTGCCTCGTCCTCCCCAGCCCCAGCTCCCCACAGCCTGGGGGGGCCGTGGTGGCTCCCACAGTCCCCGGGGACCTCCTGCCCTTCACGCCTGGGATGTGCTGATCCTGCTGCCCTGGGGAGGATGTGGTGTGTCCCCTCCCGGCCAAGCCACCCCGGTGTCCGTCCTCACCCCTGTGATGGGATCAGCTCTTTATCATCCGTCTGTGGTGACCCCCACCTCCATTCCCAACCACCGGGGGGGGGGGGGGCACAGCCTCAAATGACGGCGGGCGGGAGGGACACGCAGCCCCGGCTGCCATGTGCCCAGCGCCAGCCATCACAGATGCTGCAGAGAGACAAGTGCCACCAGGCCCCCCAGGGACCCACAGGCTGCCGGCCGGGGCCCAGCCTCGCGCGGGGGACCCGCCATCTCGCTGCAGGGAGGTGACGGAGCCAACACGCCGTGACATGGGCCTCGTGCCCCCCCCGCCACGGCCAGCGCCTCGCCAGCGCCCGCCGGGGGGTACTTCTTGGCTGTCACAACCCATCTGCGTCGGGGGCAGCGTCTGCTGGCGCCGTAAGTGGGGTTAAACTCGGGGTCACCCGGATCGAGCATCCAAGGCAGGGGGTGTCTCGTGGAAGACAAATGCCTCCCCAAGTCCCCCTGTGCCCTGTCCCCCTCTGTCCCTGGTTGTCACCGGAGCGGGATGCCGGAGGTGATGCTCTGTGGTGCAGGGAGCGCTGGGGATGTAGGGAGGGACAGCAAATGTGTCCCCAGTCCCTGCGTGTGGTTCTTGCGGTGGTGGCCCTGTGGCAGATGTGTCCCCAGGAAGCTGCTCCTCAGTTCTGGCTGCAGGTCCTGGCTCCTCACTGTGGCCAGGGGACATATGGGACTGTGACGGCCACGACCCGCTGTGGCCCCGCTCTGGCCGGTGGCCCAACATCCAGCGCCAGGCGGGTGCCCGGGGCCATCGACACCCGCGCCGGCAGCCTGAACTCCCGGTAACCCACCACGGCCACTGCCAGCATGAGGCCACCCCAGGCACCAAGCCACCCTAATGGAGCGCACAGCCCCAGCAGTCCCTGAACCCTGCCCTGAACCCCCCCAGGAACCCTCGGGGTCCCTCTAAACCCTCCAGCACCTGCAGGAAAGTGGCACTTTGGGGACAAATCCAGCCCTGACGGTGCCAGCAGGACCATCCTGACCTGACACCGAGCCCTGG
Organism: Falco punctatus; assembly: GCF_963210335.1. Classification (NCBI taxonomy): domain Eukaryota; kingdom Metazoa; phylum Chordata; class Aves; order Falconiformes; family Falconidae; genus Falco; species Falco punctatus. The sequence goes on along the minus strand of NC_137599.1, from coordinate 1,733,238 downwards.
TGCTTCAGAGGAGCCAAGCTTGGGGCAGGTGGGATTTGGGGCTGGGGTCCCACCACCCCGGCAGAGACACACGGTGCCGACGGCGCATCCCGGCCCCTTCCATCCCCATCGCTCCCCCCCCTCATTTCGCACCCCCACTGCCACCCGGTCTCACGCCGCGCCGGCTGGACCCATGGGCAGCTCTTTAACCGCCGGCTGAAATGAAACCGGCTCCGGCTCCTTCCCCCTGACCTATTTTTAACATTTGATTGGATATTTATTATTTTTTTTTTTCCCCTTCTTCCCGCGCTCCGGCCCCGGGTGCGACCGCGGTGTCAGCCCCGCGTCACATCAATTAACGCGCGCGGGGCATCATTTGTCACTTTGCATTTCCCCGAGACCCCTCACCCTGCCGCCACGGTGGCGGTGGGCACGCGCCAGCCTGGGTGCTCCCGCTGTGGGATGGGTGCTGGCCACGCTCTTCCTGCCCGTTTTGGGGTGCACAGCTCCGCATGGTGGGGACCCACCAGCTGGTGCTGCCACCCGCTTTGGTGGGATCCTGGTGCTGGGTAGGAGGGTCCCCGGCAGGGACGGGGACACTGGAGCGTGGCCCCCCCGGCCCCTAGCAGCCGGTGCCGACACCTCCACTTCCGTTGCAGGGCCCCCACGGGTATTTTTATCTCCCGGCTCTGCCATTTGGCACGCAGTGAGTGTCCATCCCCACCGCTGCCCTGCCTCCAGCTGCCTCCCCCAGCCCGCACCACCCCCCAGGGCAGGATTGGACCCTCTGGAGCTGCGTCGGACCCTGTAGGACTGCATAGGACCTGATGGGACCCCATGGGGCAGGACTGGACCCTATGGAGGATGATCAAGCCCTAGATAGCAGGATAGGGCCCTGCAGAGTAGGATGGGACCTTGCAGGAGTGGATAGGACCCAAGTAGGCAGGATGAGGCCCTTCCTGACAGGACAGGACCCTGCAGCGCAGGGTGGGAACCTATGGAGCAGGATTGGACCCTGTAGGGCAGGCTTGTTTCCTGCAGGGTGGCTGGAAAGCAGGACTAGACTCTCTGCGGCAGGATCAGACCCTGGCAGGGAAGATGGGACCCTGCAGGGCAGGATTGGACCCTACGGGATGGGATAGGGTCCTGTGTGGCAGGACCTTCCAGACCCAGCTGGCTTTCTGCGGGACACGATGGGACCCAAAGGGGCAGGATTGGCCCCCGTGGGGCAGGACCAGCCACCACCAGCTCTTCTGCTGGGCAGCAGCATCCTCAGCCCCATCCCAGGGGGGTCCAGCCCCCCACATCCCCATGTCCCCCGTGCCCCCGAGCCCGTGGGACCCCTGCATGGCCGGACCCCCGAACGGGGGCTCTCGGGAGGGCCGTGGCAGCGGCGTGGGTGATGCCGCACACGCGTGTGCCCAGCGGGGCTGCACGTTGTCAGAAGCTGTAGCCCGTGTCGGAGCCGCCGTCCCCCCGCCTGCTCAGCACACATCACTCCCCGGCCTTCGCCTCCCGCTGACGAAGAGGAAGGGCCGGGGGCCTGAGCCCCCAGCCCCACGTGCCCACGTCACGCTAAGCCGGCCAGACAGGGGCTGCAGCCCCCCGGCGCTCCCCACAGCCGTGGCTTTTCACCCAGGATCTGGCTCCCGCTGAAGCAAATCGCCTCGTACAGGAGGGGGGCGAGGGGCCGTGGCGGGGGGTGACACAGGCTCCCCCCGGCCCACTGGGTGCTGGCGGGGGGGCCTTGGCATACCCAGCGGACCCCCCCCCACGCTCCGCTGCCGCGCTGCACGCACGCACGCGCACACGGCAGGCCGCCCGCGCGCACACGGGCACGCTCGTGCCGGCAGCCTTGCACGCACATGGCTGGCTCTCTTGCACACCCACAGCAGCCCCTGTGCACAACCGTGCACGCATCGAGCCCTTGCACACCCATGCACACACTGAGCCCTTGCACACCCCGAGTCTTGCACACCCATGCGCACGCTAAGCCCTTGCACACCCATGCATGCACAGGCTCCCTTGCACACCCACAGCACACCCCAGACCCCTCACACACGCACTGGCCCCCTCGCACACCTGGGCACACACTGACACCCTCGCACACCCGTGTCTTCTTGCACACACACACTCCCTGGCCCCTTGCACACCCAGGCATACTCACACAGAAGCTTCCTTGCACATAAGCACACAGAAGCTTCCTTGCACGCCTGTGCACAGCCCCCCCAGCCCTCTTGCACACACACACCCCAGACCCCTTGCACACCCACACAGCCCCATGCTCATCGATGCGCTGCCCCATGCACGGGGGGACGGTGGCACCCCAGACACGGTGGCACCCCGGACACGGTGGCACCCCAACAGGGACGCGGTGGCTGCTCCGTGCACACTGCCACCTCCCACGCAGGCTCCCACAGCCAGGGCGAGGAAGAGGAGGAGGGCCAGGACCCAAGCTGCGGTTCAGTCCCTGGAGCTGTGGGCAGGATCAGTCCCGCAGGCAGGTGGCAATGCACCCACCACCGCTGAGCTCCGCAACGCTGGGTGCTGGGGCTTCGAGTGGCCAGGGATGAAGCGGGGGGGGGGGTCCCTTGGCCAGACCCCACGGTGGCACCCCACGGCAGGGCCCCCGGCAGCGTGGCGGCGGTGGTGGCGGGGGCGCAGGGGGCACGGGGCTGAGCACCAGGAGGGTTTTGGATGGCAGCGGCTGGAACGATGTTAATGACTTTTCTTCCTGTTGCTCTCCTTTTACACCGAGGGCAGCTCCGTAACCAGAGCCGCTTCCTTCCCCGAGATTAAGGAGCCGTCTGCTGGGCCCCCCCCGGCTGCTGACCCCCCCGGCGCTGCCACCGACTTGTCACCCCCAGCTGGCCCAGGCAGTGCTGGGGAAGGGGCAGCACCCATGGGTGCTCCCCTTCCAGCAGGGGCTGGTGGCTGGAGGCGCTGAGCATCCTCCCAGCCCTGGTCAGGATTTGTCCTATCAGAAGGTGGTTTGAGGGTGCTCAGGGGAAGCCCCACGGTGGGACGAGCTCATCACGCCCCCCCCCCCGCTCCCCTCCTTCCCCCCGGGCCCCCCCGTGGGGCTTCCCCCTGCAGTGGGGCTGCCAAAGGCTGGGGTGGAGGGTGGTGGCCGCCTGCCAGTGCCGGGTGGTTTGGGGCAGGAAGGAGGGCGACAGCGCCAGGGTGCAGGGTGAGGTGTGGTGGGGGGGGGATGACAGGGACCCCAGGACCCACCACAGTGGGGGCTGAGCCCCCCAAACCGGCCACTGGCTCTGCCTCATTGCCCACCCATCACCACCCGTGACTCGATTTCCCCTGCCCGCCCTGACTCAGAGGGCACGGTTGGTGCCATGGGACCTGGAGAGGGGGGGGACACACACACACAACAGGGTGCCTGGGGTGCTCCGACTGTGGGATGGCCAAACTGGGGGTGCAGGAGGGGGCTTTGCAGGGTGGGAGCCCAGGTAGGCTACTGGGGGGGCTCAGCAGCATTGTTCCTCTCTGGGGTACAGTAGGGATGTGGCTCCATCTCACCCTGTGCCCTTCAGCCCCTGGGCTGCAAAGCACCCAGGGCTGGATGCAGCCGGGTGCAGGATGCAGCCCCGGGCTGGGGTGCGCTGGTGGTCCCCCGGGTGGGTGGCAGGTGGCCAGCCTGGCCCGGCCGCGCTGCGGTTTGCATTCATGCCTCCATGAACTTCTCAGCAACGCGCTGCCTTCGAGCAGCAGCGAGATGCAAATTCCTCTGGGGTGGGGGGAGTATTTTTGGTTTTCCCTGAGACCAAATTTAGCCCCCGTGGGTGCCCGGTGCCTTCGCGCTCGTTTTAATAATGAAAACAGGAACAATGCCATTTACTCAGAAAATAACCCCCCAGTTTCCCCTTGGTCCCCAGCAGCCAAATTCCCACCGGGAAGGCAAATCCCCACAGCAGCACCGGCACCTGCCTGGGGTCTGGGCTGGAGGGTGGCATGGGGACGGTGGGATGTGGGGACATGGGGACATGGGCTTGCACCCTGCGTGGGGCTGGCTCCTGCCCAGCACCTCTGCTGGGGGTTTGGTCCTGCCGGCACCGGGGCTGATGCCCAGGAGCAGTGAGATGCGGGATGGAGCCGTGTTGCAGAGGTGACGTGGAGCAGGAGGGGTCTGGGGTAACCCACCCACAGAGGCTCTGACCCCCATCCCATGCTGGCACTGGAGACCCCAGGGATGGGGATGTTCCACCCTGCAGCTGCAGCAGGAGAAACTGAGGCACGGGGCGATGCTGGGGTTTGGCCCTTAGGAAACTGGAAATCCTGCTGGGGACGGGCACGGGCTCGGCGCTGCGGCTGGCTCGGGGACGGCTGCGGCCGGTGGGGCAGAGCCTGTGCGGCAGCAAGCGTGGCCCTGGCCCACGGGGCGTATCCTGCACCGTCAGCCACATCCTCCCCGGCCCCGCCGCGGGCACCGGTGCTCGGCGAGTGCCGGAAACCAAGTGGGTGTCCAGGAGGGTCTCAGGCACAGGGGACACACGCTGGTGCCCACAGCCAGCAGCCCCACGCTCTCGGGGATGCTTGGATGTGCAAAGTGCCGTGTTGTATCAGCCATCAGCAGAGGGGAAACTGAGGCACGGGGCTTGAAGCGAAGGAATTTGGCCCCGAGAGGTGCCAGGGGTCCTGCCCTCCAGGAAGGGCCCTGCAGGTGAGGGTACCTGGCCAGCTCGGCTGCTGTGGAGCCGTTGTCCAGCTGGAGGGAGGTTTGGGTCCAACTCTCAGTGCTCCCTCACCATGGAGGGCTGAGCTCAGGCCACTTGGCGCAGAGACTGTCCCATCCCAAGGGACATTGAACCTGGATCCCGGGCTGAGGATGCCCCGGAGCATCTCTGTCACCGTCAGACAGGGCCGTCGGAGGCTGTTCGAGGTGACGGCCAGGACACGGCTCCCAGCTCTCCTCTCCCTCCTGGCCCTGGGCGAGTCCTCCCTGCGCAGGGACACTTGTGACAACCATCGCCCCAGGAGTCCCGCTGTGTCTCCCAGGGAGGGCTGTGTCCCCGGTGTCACTTTACTGTGTAAGGCGGGGGGAAACTCAAGGACATGACACCCTGGGGACAGAGCCATCCTCCTTCCTGCACCCTGCTGGACCCCACTGTGGGCACCAGCCAGGACCGGGACCCCCAGGGGCAAGGGGGACATGGGGTGGCGGTGGCAGGTCCCCATCCACGGGCGCAGCGGGGATGCTCGCAAGCCCAGCACCCGTCTGGGTGGCTGCCACGGCTGATCTCGCAGCGGGGGGGGTGCCTGTGAATTTATCCTCGCCGGCGATGGTATAACGGGAATGAATTAGCACGTCGTGACGTCAGGGAGCACATGTGCTGCAGCACTTGCTACCCCCCTGTTAATGAGTCGCTCCCCCCCATCCATACCCCCCCTCCACTCTGGCCTTTATTTTTCCTCCTAGAGAAATTTTCTGGAAATTTCCTTGTTTTCTTCTTTTTCTCGCTTGGGAACTCAGCGGGGGGATTCCTGCCTGATGGCTGGGGAGGGGGTGGCGGTGCCCTGGCAGCCTGGGGGTGCCCGGGGAGGCAGGGGACAGCTGCCATGCTCTGCCAGGGACACAGAGGCCAGGCGCAGCTGTGCCGCAGAGGGGTGCACATGCGTGTGCGTGCACACACCAGGCCAGGGGTGAGCTGGGGGGGGGGCTGCCCTAACTGCAAATCCCCCCCCCGCCCCTGCTGCTGCCGCATGCCCCACCGCTGGCCCTCTCCCCCACCGACTGCTGGGGGATTAGGGGCCAGGAGGAGCTGGCAGGGAGCCGGAAAGGCAGGGAGGGGGTCAGCGGGGGGGGGCTTTGCATAGAGATTGAAGCCCAGGACCCCTCTGAACAATGACACCGGTGAAAAGCTGGTCAGAATGGCTGCTAAGCTGTGTCTGATGGGCCAATACACAACCCCCTGCGAGACCACCGCTCCTGCCAGAGGTGACTCACCGTGGGGACGTGGGGGTCTCATCCATCCACCCCCCATGGCCCGGACACAGCCCCCACGCATCCTTAACTCCCCATTTCCTCCTGCAACACAGCCGGACCCCTCTGTGGGGGAAGCAGAGCTGTCTCCATCCCTGTCCCCATCTACGACCCTGTCCCCATCCCCATCCCTGTCCCCATCTGCTCTCGCTGCCCCCTGGCAGCACTGTCACTGACCCCAGGGCCACAGAGCCCAGGGGATTTAGATGTGGGTTTGGTAGAGACCCACATGTGCCCCTTTCTCCCCCCTCCCCACACAAGACCCCAACCCCAGAGGGGTCCCAGAGGCATGGGGACGGCTGGGCACATCTCTGCACCCAGGGGCCGAGCCAGGAGGAGGACACACAGGCGCATGGCAGTGTCACCCGTCCTTTCGTGCAGCGTGGGAGTGACAGGCGGGGGGTGGCACCCAGCCGTCCCCCACCCCTCCACAGCACTGCCCCACTGGGAATGGAAAGTATTGACGGGCGCTGAGCTGGGGAGCTGTCAAGGGAAGCGGCCCCTCCAGAGCAAAATGCCACCATGATGGCTCCAGGGGACATGGGGACTCCCCCCGGCACAGAGGGGTCAAGGGCAGGTGCCGGGAAGGCCTGGCCTCAGGGTGGGCACAGGAGAGGGCACGGCTTGTTTGAGCTCCCTGGGGAACTCGGACCCCCCCCCAAATCCAGCAGAAGGGGAGGAGGCCAGGAACTGGACGAGCCCCCAGCCCTGGTTCCCAGGGGCTCACCGGCCCGAGCCACCCCCTGTGTGACACCCCCTTGCTGTGACACTGGGGGGGTGTCCCAAAATATCCACGTGTGGTGGTGTGGGGGGCTGTGGGGACACCCAAGACCCACACAGAGGCTGCCCCAGTCACCCCAGGGAGGGAAGCCCCCCACCTGCCCCTCCCCAGGCCCGGGCAGCACCTCTGGGCAAACAAGCTAATTAATGGATTAATTAAGGGTCCTGGGAGGAGGGGGGGCAGGGTGTTAAGTGGCCCTGTGTCATCCCAGAGCTCCAAAAGCTGGGCAGGAGCCCAACCCAACCTCAGGGCCACTCCATGCTCTGTTGCCCCACAGTGTCCCTGTCCCCTCCTGTGTCCCCACCCCTGCCACTGTCCCATGCCCCCCCATCCTCTCCCACCTCCCCACTCCCCCAGTTTCCCATGTCCCCGCGTGTCCCCCCACCCCTCCCATGCTCCGTGTCCCCTGCGTGTCCCCCCGCCCTTCCCACGCCCCGTGTCCCCCCACTCCCCCGCGTGTGTCCCACTCCCCCGCGTGTGTCCCGCTCCCCCCGTGCCCCGCTCCCCCGTGTCCCGCTCCCCGCCCCGTGCCCCTCCCCGCCCCGGTGGGGGCCGCCCCCGGGGGGGGGCGGAGCTCCCGGCGCGGAGCCGCTTCTTTGGATAAGAGGCGCGGGGCCACGGCGATGGGCAGGTGGAGCGTGTGAGGGCACCGGCGAGCGGCACTGGCGGGGCAGCTCCCCCCCGCCCCCCCGACGGCACTTTTGGGGGCTTTCCGGGTGTTTGGGGATTTTTTTTGTCGGGGTGGTTTTTTTTTCGCCCCTCTTTCCCTTGGCTTTCCCCGGGCCGCCACGGCTCGTCCCCCGCCCCGCACCCTCCCCGGGGCCGCCGGGCATGGAGGGGGCGGCGGGAGCCCGGCGAGGTGGGCACCGCTGAAGGGCGCCGGGCTCCGCGTCCCGGGGCCGCCGGGGGGGCCCGCATGAGCGGCTGAGCGGGGCCGGTGCCCCCCGCCCGTCCATGGGCGCGCTGGAGCCGGGCACCGGAGCCCCCCGCCCCGCCGTCCCCATGCTCAGCGCCGCCGCCAGCTTCGCCAAGGAGCCGCCGGGCCCCCGGGACGCCGCCGCCGCCTACTACGGTGATGGGGGGGGACCGGAGCCAGGAGCACCCCCTCTCCCTTACGGCACCGCCGGTGGCTTCGGTGCTCGGTTCCTGGGGCCGTGCCCGCCTTACCGGGCTCCGCCGCCCCCCGCCGCAGCCCCGGTGGAGGGTTACGCGGGCGCGGAGCTGTACGCGGGGGCAGAGGGGGCGTACGGCGCCGGGACCGGGCCGCTGTGCCCCCGCACCGGGCCGCTCTGCGCCCTGCCCGGGTACCGGGCGGCCGGTAAGGTGCAGGTGATGCTCAACAACTACCCGCTCTGGGCCAAGTTCCACAAGCACCAGACCGAGATGATCATCACCAAGCAGGGCAGGTGAGCCGGGGAGGGGGGCGCACCGGGGGGGGAGGGTGTCCGGGCGGGGAGGTTCTGTGCGGGGGGGCACCGGGACAGACCGGCAGCAGCACTGGGACCCGTACAGGCAGTGGGGAGGGGAGGGTGGGGGTCCGGGGTGGGCAGGGGAATTGGGGGTGCTGGGGTGGGTGCGCTGGCAGTGGGGGTGCGGGACAAGCCGGGGGGGCTGCGGGGTGGGGGGTGATCGGCACGGTGGGGGGCTGGAGGTTCCTGCCTTGTCACCCCAAAGTGCTGGAGGTGTTTTTGAGGCTGGGGGTCCCCATCTGCCCGTGCAAGGGGGGGGGGGGGCTGTGTGTGCAGGAGGGGATCCCCATCCCTGTGGGTTTGGGGGTGATGTCTTTCTGTGGGGGTGAAGCAAAAAGGTGGGGGAGCAAAGTGGACCAGACTCCCCCCCCCAGGTCTTGTTTTCTAGGGGAGTTGAGGCTTGTTGGAAGCAGAAGGGGGTCTGGGGGTGTCCCCACCTGTGTCAGGGTGGAGCAGGGGGGGCTGGACCTCCCGTGCCCAGGCAGGGTCTGTTGTGCCAGGAAGCTCACGGAGATGGGGCCGGGCGGCAGCGGTTACCCAGCCCCGACCCACGGGCCGGATCCAGCTCAGCGCTGCAACAAGTAGTGACGGTGCGGTGCCTGCCACCCCACGAACACGGCGGGGGTGGGGTGGGGGGGTGGCACCCCCTCTACCTGCTGTCCTCCCCCTCCAGGATGGAAATCTCCCCCTGCTCTGTGGGGCAGGCAGAGGCCGGGTGCCCCCCATGTGCCTGGGGAAGGGGTTCGGCAACATCCCGGGTGCCAAAACAGGCGTTGGTGACACCGCAGCCGGGCACCTGCTGTCCCCTCCGTGCTGCCTCTTGCTCACAGGCTGTGGGTTCCTGGGCTTGGGACAGGGTAGGGGGATATATGGGGGGCTAAAGTCTACCCCACCTCTGCCAACACCCCTGCTTATGGAGTCGGGGGGGTGGGGGGCTGTGATACAGGCTGGAGGGGCTGTGGAGTTGCCCCGACTTGGAGCAAGGGGAGCCCAGAATGCTGGTGCCCACCCTGTGCCTGTCCTTCGGCCCCACGCTGGGGTGATGGGGGGGCGTGTGTGTGTGTGCTGTGCTTTGGGGGGGTCTCAGTGGGATCATGCAGGGGTGACGAGGGGAGTGTGAGCATGGGGGGGCATGGGGGGCTCAGCCCCCTCTGGATCAGGGGCTGTGCTGTAGCTCCTAAAAATCCATGGTAAGGGGGAGAGAGGGCAGCCGGCAGAGACCCCCCCCAGCTCCTCCTGCTGCAGTGACTGCCCCCCAGCCCCCCCACCCCCGTTGCCATTTCTTGGCTTAGGGGTTCTTCTTCTGCATGATGCCGGGGCTCGGCACGGGGGCTGCCGGCAGCGATGCTCTGTGCCCTCTCCCCTTCTCTCCCTCGGCCGAGACAGACGATGTCACTTCGATGCTGAGACCAACCTGCTTAATGTGTTGGAAGTCTAAACACGTTAGGGCCGCTTGGTTTGCCACGGCCGTTCCCAGGCCTGCTCCCCCCGCCGGGCTTGGGGCCGCTCAGCAGCGAACCAGCACCGACACGGGTGGGCTGATGTGTCCCCAGCATCGGCCAAGGGGCTGGCAGGGGCATCGGACCCTCCAAATGGTTGTTTCTCACCCACCATCATTTAGGTCCCACTGAAATCTGCCCTGTTGCTTTCCTTCTCGCTTCCCCCAGCCCTTACAGCTGATGCTGGGGCAATGCCCGTCCCCGCTGTGTCAGAGCAGCTCAGGATTTGGCGCTGAGGGTCTGGAAAGTGGGGTGCTGCCCTCTCTGCCCTGCTGCCCATCTGGGCTCTGTCACCCACTTCCAGCCTGAAGCCAGGCGATGTTGGGGCTCTTCTGCCAGCTCCACCCCCCATGGCGACTCTGCAGAGGGGCTGGGGGGGGATGTGCTCTGTGCTGGGGTTGGGGGCTCATGGCAAAGCCAGCCTGGGAAGATGTCAAACTCAGAGCCACAAAACATCCGTTTCCCCCGACCCCGAGCTGCTTTTGCAAAAATCTGTGTGCAGGGCCAGGCTGCAGCTCTGCTGAGACACAGGAAAAACCACAAAGCAGGGGCCTGGGGGGCACGTGTGCCTCAAAGCAGGCACCCCCCAGCCTGGGGGGCTCTGGGACAGAGCAGGGGACGTGTTCCATCGGCAGTGCCCGTGCCCCGTCTCATCGGGCTCTGCCAGTCCCTCGGTGCCGGCGTCCCTGGGTTGCAGCCCCCCGTGTCCCCATGGAGAGGGGCTGAGGCCAGGTCGGAGATGGCAGCACCCGGTCAGGTGTTGGGGTTGACCCCCGCTGGCACCTTCCCTGCCCACTCCCACCTCTCTGTCGCGGCTCTGACACCATTCCGTGCCATCACACGCCGTCCTGTGCCATCCCACGCCACCCCACATCCACTCATCCCAGGCAAAAATAATTTCCTGCTGGTTTCCCACGCGGGTCCCTCTCCCTCCGCCCCGCAGGGCGCTCGGGGCTCAGCCAGGGCAGGATTTCTGCGGAAACCCCCAAGGACTCGCCATCGCCCCGGGGAATTCCTGCCACAGGGTTCTGCTGCAAAGCCAGGGCTGGCTTTGCTTTTTTGGGGGACACGGGGGGTGGCTTTGCCTTTCAGGGGGACACAGAGGCCGGCTTTGCATTTGGGGGGGACTCGGTGCTGTCTCTGGGGGTGCAGGGGCTGGTTTTGCATTTGTGGACACGGAGGATGGCATTGCCTTTGGGGAGGATGCTGGGGGTGGTTTGCGCTCGGGGGATACGGGCTGGCGTTGCCTTTGCAGGGGACATGGAGGACAGCTTTGGGGACATAAGAGCTGGGTTTGTGTTTGGCAAACACAAGAATTAGCTTTGGTTTGAGGGGTGCCAGGGGTGGCCGTGCAGTTGCAAGGAGACATGGGCCGGCATCGCCTTTCCAGGGGGACTTGAGGACAGTTTGCCCAGGCCAGCAGCGGCTCTCCCGGTGCACGCCGGGCTGGGGGGACCCGGTGCCCAGTTGGCAGCTCTGTGGGGCTGGAGGCAGTGGTGTGGCAGTGCCACTATGTAGCTATGCCACCATGTAGCTCTGCCATGCACCTGTGCCGTGCCGCACAGTGCAGCCACGTAGCACCGTGCAGCCGTGCCATGTCACCATGCCGAGCAGCCTCACCGTGCAACCACGCAGCTGTGCACTGCAGCCACTGTGCCATGCATTGCCGTGCAGCCGTGCCATGTCCCCGTGCCGTGCTGAGCAGCCGTGCCATACAGCTGTGCCATGCAGCTGTGCAGCGGGGGCGGCGGGCAGGTGGAGCACGGTGCGGGCTGTGCCGATCTCCCACACGACCGTGGTTCTTGCAGCTGCTTGGGCTGGGGCGCGTTGGGTTGCCAGTGGGAGAGGAGGCGGCTCAGGAAGCTGGCAGCCCCCCCGTTGTGCTTGCAGGGGGGCAGTGCTGGCTGGGGGCACGGTGGCACTTCTGGCCCCACGCAGGTTTGCAGGCAGTTGACCCCCAGATTTCTTTCTGCCTGGGTTCATCCTGGACCCCCTGTCCCTGCTCCTGGTGTCCCCATGACCCCGGGGTCCCATGTCAACCTTGACACCCATGTCCCTTGGATGTGCGTCCAGCTCCCCCTGGCTCCCCTGCCCCATGGCCTCACATGCCCTGTCCCCACCAGCCCCCTGAGTCAAGGCGTTCACGCAGGGACAAACCTGGGGGCAGCCTGAGGGCCGGGAGCCCCTTCTAGAGCTCCAGAAACGAACGTGCGAAGAGAGGGAAACCAGAAGTGGCCACTGGCTTTTGGGGTGCACGGGGAGGTGGCAGGGGCATCCTGCACCCCACCACGGCACCTCCCAAACCACAGGGACCAGACCCAGGGGAACCAAGTCCTGCCAGAGCAGCAGCCCCGGGAGCTCAAGCACTGGGGGATTTAAAAATAAACTCGAAGCATGCATGGTTTCGGGTCTTACCCCCACCCTCCCATGCCCCGGCCGAGCCCTGCGGTTTGCACCGCGGCAGCGGCTGAGCTGTGACTCTCTCTCGGCTCCGGCAGCAGCGCGAGGCTTGGGGAGCCGGGGAGCCAGCGGTGTGGGAGCAAGCAAGGTGCAAAAAAAAAAAAAAAAACACCAAACCCAGAAAAAGGCTGTTTTCTTCCTCCCTGCTCCTTGCAGCAGCTTGAAGCTGGTGCAACGCTCAGCCTGGCTGCTTGCCCCTTGGCCAGCCGTCACCCTGGCTGATGGTGTGCTGCGAGCTGGTGCTGGTGAGGGTTTTGGCACGTGGAGCACGGTGGTGGCAAGGCAGTGCCGTGCAAGAGCTTGGCAGGGGCTTGAAGGCAGCACAGCCCCTCGCTGCTGCCCTTTGATGTGGCTGCAATTTTTTATCGGTGGCAGGAACCACCTTCCCATGACAGGGCCAGGTCTCCCTCCGGAGGAGGTGTGAGCCCCCCGGGCTGCCCGCTTTCGGCACACCAGTGGCAGGACGGGGTCTGCGCGGGCTTGGCCGGACCCTGGGGTACCCGGGATGCTCGGGGTCCCCATCCATCCCGACCCCAGGGAGCACATGTGCAGCTCCTCACCGTCAGCGCTGCTTTCTTTTTCTTTTCCCCTCTCTTTTGCAAGGGCAATTTTGAGTCAGCGCTGCCTGGTGCGGGTTGCATGCACTCTTTCCACCGCTCTTTGCATGTTGCTTCCCCGGTGCTGTGGCATTGCCCGAGCCACGCTTCCTGCAGGGGCCACGGCTGGTGCCCCCCGCTCCTGCCCCAGCCCCTTGCTTTGCTCCTTGTCCGTGTTTTGGCCCTCTCAGCCCCCCCCCGCTGGGGCGCAGGGGCAGGATGGGGCTCAGCGGGGCTCTCTGGTGCGTGCTGCCATCCCTGTCATGAGTTTCCAGGTCTCTGCCTTGAGGTTGGTGGGAAACCCTGGTGCGCTGGGGCCTGGGTGGCTGGGAGCTGCCGGGGGAGGGGGCAAGGTACCCCCTTCCCATGCTGCTGGGGAGGTAAAGTACACCCACCCCCCCCCAGCCCCCTGCCAGGGGTGAATGGTGCTGGTGGGCAGCCCGCTGGCTCCATCCCTCGCTCCTGCTGGGATGATGGCTGGGCTGAGGGTGGCTCCAGGGAGCAGCCCCCCCTCCCTGCCCCAGCCCGGCCACCCGGGGCCCCTTCTGGCACAGGGGAAGGTGGAAGCCCCCAGCCAGACATGGGACCCCTCGGCTGGGTACGGCTTTCCGAGCCCTTTTTGGAGAAGCCCCAGCACCATTTTATGAGAAACATCGATGCTTTGAGGAGGTGGGGAGTGGGGGGAAAATGCAGCCCCCTCCCCCTGTCGGTTGTCCCCCTTCTCACCCACCAGGTACCAGCAGATGGGAAATGGCACAGCCCGAGAGAGGGAGGGGGCTGGGGGGGTGCGGGGCTGCAGTCCCCCCAGCCCTCTTCCCCAGGGTGGGGGGGTCAGGATGAATTCCCGCATCACCCCATGTGTATCTTACCCTTGCAAAGCTGGGAGGAGGGCTGAGGGCCCCCACATCAGTCTGTGCCGGGGCAGGGGTGGGGTCTGTCCTGTTCCGTGCCAGCGATGGTTTGGTAGCGTGGGTGACACTAACGGGGTAGCCGGGGGGGCTGCTGGTGGTGCCGGGGGGGCTGCTGGTGGTGCTGGGGCTGGTTTCCAGCTCCAGCTGCCAAGAGCCAAAACTCCAGCGGGTACCAAAATGCTGCAGTGGAGGAGCCGTACTCTGCTTGGGGGACGGGGGGCTGAACCAGTGACCCCAGCCATGGCTTGAGGCCCCGCTGTGATGGCAGCTGGGGCTACTGGGGCTATGGGAGCCAGTGACAGAAAGAGAGGGACTACACTTGGAGTGTGAAGTGTCAGATCTCCCACCCCAGAGCTGAGATTTGTGGTACCCCCAGCCCCACCGGTGCGTGGGGACAGCGGGGTGCAGCCCCACAGGGGGTGGCAGCTGCAGCCCTGTGGCCACAGGGTCCCCCCCGTCTGTCCCGTCCTGTCCCCTTCCTGCCCTTGGCACAGGCTGGCGCCCAGCCCGAAATAGCAGCGGTGTTGGTTTCCGATCCGGAAGGTGCTTGGGGAGGGGGAGGAAGATGCCGGTGGGGGGGGATCGGCCCGAGAGCATCCCCCAGCTGCCAGGGTCAGTCAGCTCCTCACGGGCACCCAGCCGGGCATGGGGGGGGGGGGGGGGGCAGGCATCACACTGCCTCAGTTTCCCCATTGCCACTCGGCAAGACAGAGCCACCCCCACACCCAGTGCAGCCCCTTGCAGCAGGGGTTGAGCAGGGGGGTGACAAGTGCCTGCACCTCTGTCCCCTCCCCAGGCGCATGTTCCCGTTCCTCAGCTTCAACCTCTCGGGGCTCAACCCCGTGGCCCACTACAACGTCTGCGTGGACGTGGTGCTGGTGGACCAGCATCACTGGCGCTACCAGGGCGGCAAGTGGGTGCAGTGCGGCAAAGCCGAGGGCAACATGCCAGGTACGGCCACCCCCGCCGTTCCTTCCTCATCCCCCTCTTCACCATGCTGGGCAGGGAATAACCCTGTCCCTGCTGCCCCCCCCCCCCCCCCCCAACCCAGGGAACCGCCTGTACCTGCACCCCGACTCACCCAACACGGGTGCCCACTGGATGCGGCAGGAGGTCTCCTTCGGGAAGCTGAAGCTCACCAACAACAAGGGCGCATCCAACATCGGCCAGGTAAGGGTCCCACCACTGTGCCAGGCTGTGCCAGGTCTCCACATGCCCCCCATGACCACCTGCTGCCCCCCCCCCCCCCCCCCCAGATGATCGTGCTGCAGTCGCTGCACAAGTACCAGCCCCGGCTGCACGTGACGGAGGTGAAGGAGGGCGAGGGCGAGGAGGCGTACCCCTCCCCACACACCCACACCTTCGCCTTCCCCGAGACCCAGTTCATTGCCGTCACAGCCTACCAGAACGCCGATGTGAGTATGAGACAACCCCTCCTCCAGTTCCCAGCATGGGCTTACCCCCCTCCAAACAGCCCCCCAGCAGCACAGGACCCCCAGCATCCTCCCACGGCCACAGAAACCACTGATACACCCCAGTATTGCCCCAGCATCACAGCAACCCTGGTAACCCACCCAGAGCAGCCCCTGGTACCCCCACCCCCCAGTATCCTTTAAGGTCCCCACCATCAGGGAAACCCCAATGGCATCCCCCCAGACCCCCCCATGCCCCTGCCAACACTCTCTCCACAGCATCTCCCTAACCCCTGGTACCCCCCACATCCCTTCAGTATCCCAGTAGCCCCACCAGTGCCCCCTGCATCCCCCCAGCATCCCAGCACCCTGCAATGCCCCGCCACCAGCATCCCAGCAATTGCCCCCTGGCCCCCCCAGCTGAGGCTGAGCCCCATGGGTGCTGGGGTGGGTGTCCTGGGGCAGGCAAGGGTGGGGACCACTTGAGGGAAAAGAAATGGAGGGGACATCCCTGGGCAGGGGGGAGGCTGCCATCAGCCCCAGCACCCCCCAGCTCTGTGTCCCCCCCAAGATCACGCAGCTGAAGATCGACCACAACCCCTTCGCCAAAGGCTTTCGGGACAACTTTGACTCGTGAGTGTCCCCCCGCTCTCCCACCAGCCCCCCCCCCCCCCGCCCTGGCTGGCAGGAGGGCATCCCCCTGACTCCCACCCTGTGTGTCCCCCCCCAGGATGTACACGGCCTCGGAGGGTGACCGCCTCACCCCATCTCCGCCGGAGGGTCCCGGCTGCCAGCAGCTCCTGCCAGCCCCCCGCTTCCAGCCCTTCCTGCCCGAGCAGTACCCGCTGCCCCCCGGGCGCTTCTTCAGTGGGGAGCGGGGGGCTCCGCTGCCCCTGCCCCCCAAGGACCCCCCGTGCTGGTACTTCACCCCCCAGCAGCCGGCTGCCGCCGGGGCTCTGGAATACGGTGGCTACGAGGGGGGGTATGGGGGGGGCAAGCTGGTGCCCTACGGGGTGAAGCCCTTCGCCCTCTCACCTGCCCCACATCCCCCCCTGCCCTACTACCCCGAGGGGCCGGGGGGGTTCGGGGTGGCGGGGGGCTGGAGCCCCGGGCAGTACGGCCCCAAGGGCAGCCCCGGGGCTCTGGGCTGGTACCGGGAGCCCCGGGAGGAGAAGGGGAAGGAGGCGGAGGGCTGGCCCCCCGAGCCCCCCGCCGCCACCTCGGGGGACTCCTCGGACTCGGGGCTGTACGAGTGCAAGCGGCGGCGGGTGTCCCCGTACCCCTCCAGTGCCGAGAGCTCCCCCCCACCCCGAAACGGGGACCTCTACGACAAGGACCTGGGTGCCGACAGCGGCTACTATGGCTTCTACAGCAACTGAGCCGCACCAGGGGGCTCAGACCCCCGCCCCGGGCACCCCAAGGCCACAGGAGCTGGGTGCAAGGGGTCCTGCGAGTGCGTCCCCCTATTTAACACCCGTATCCTGGGAAGACTTGAGTGGAGGGGGGCTGCAGCCAGACAATCAGCCCCCAGTGCCACCCCGGTGGGGGCGCGGGGGCGAGTGGGGAGGGGATGTGGGGGGGACGGTGCATTTTTTTTGTCGTCGGTGGTTTTTAAGCGGGGGGAGGGGGGGGAGGTTAATGCTGAAGTATTTATTGAGCCCCCAAGTGCCCGGCGTGGGGCTGGGGGCAGCAGCATATCTTGCAATAAAGGGAATGCTGTGGGGCATGGCTCTGTGCTCTGTGCACATGGAGGAGGTAAACTGAGGCACCAGGGGGGCTAAGGGACTTGTGGCCCCCCCACCTTGCTGGGGGGCCCCAGCCATCCTGGCCTGGGATGGGGGTCCTGAGCCCCGGGGGTGGTGGCAGGGAGAAGGAAGCTCTCTGCACGCTCCAGCACTTTGCAGCCTTTATTAGAGCAGCCCCTGTGCACAGCCTGGGGGGCCAGAGGGGTCTGCCCGCCCGCGGGCACCCCACGACCCCCTGCTTCCCCCCACCCCACTGCAAGCCAGGGACCCAAGCATCCTGTGCCCCCGAGGCAGGGGGGCCCCGCCAGCCCCTGCCCCAAAGTTCCCCAGCCAGCCCCAAGGCTCTGCCCCGGGTCGGGGGGGAAGCACCACCTGTGCCCCCCCACCCCCTTCTTTTTTATATCACAGTTTTGCTTGAACACCAGCAAAACGGCTTGGGGGGGCCGGGACGACTCACTGCACCCCCAGTGCTGGGGGGGACCAGCCCCACCGCCGAGTGCCACTGCTGTAATGAGCTGGGGGGGCTCAGCACCCGGGGGGGGGGGGTTGCTACCAGAGCACCGCGCTGTCCAGGTGGGCGAAGCCGGGGTCCAGGCGCAGCTTCCAGTAGGTGTTGTTGGTGACCCAGGACTCCTTGCCGTTGGCATCCGTCAGCCGCCTGGGGGTGGCGGAGGGGGGGCTTGTGTCACACCCAGGGGGTCTCCCCATTCCCTGAGAGATCCCACAGCCCCCGGCGCCCCACGCAATGCCCCCGGCCCCACCTGAAGAAGCGAGCCTGGTGCGTGATGTTGTTCTCCTCCATGACGCGGCGTCGGTCCCGCTGCAGCTGCTCAATCTGGCGCTTCTGCGTCTCGGCCGCCGGCACGTTGCCTTCCTCCAGGTAGCTGGGGGGGGGGCACACAGCTGTAACGAGCTGGGCAGCCCCAGCCACCCCCCACCCCGGTGCTGGGGGGCTGCTCACCGCTGGTCGGGGCGCAGGCGGGTGTCGGTGGAGGGCAGGACCCGCCGCAGCTCAGGCGTGAGCTCGTTCAGCTCCAGGGCGAACTGGGTGAAGCCATAGTTCCTCTCGTGGTCACGGGGCATGGGGTCTGCGGGGGGGCACAGTGCTGAGACCCCCAGGGCAGGGGATCCCCCGTTCAGCACAGCCCCCTCCCCGGTCCTTACTGGCTCTCCAGATGCACTGTCCGGGGGCAGGCCCGCGGTGCAGCCCCTCGTGCCACTTGCCGGCCAGGCGCTCCACCACCGTCCCGCTGCGGCTCAGCACGGCCCCCTGCACCTCGTTGGCCCCCGCGCCCCAGTACCGCGCCTGCGGCCACGGGGATGGGGGACAGGAAGGGGGGGGCCCAGAGTGAGGGGGGGGCACTGGGAAATGGGGGGGCACTGGGAAAGGGGGGACGCTGGGAAAGGGGGGGGCCATGTGGTGGCTGGGTTCATTGGGAAAGGGCGGGGCCACCGGGAAAGGAGGGGGGCCACTGGGAAAGGGGGGGGGGCACTGGGAAGTGGGGGCTCTAAGTGAGAGGGTGGAGTCATCGGGAAAGGGCGGGGCCATGAGTGATGGGAGGGGCCATCAGGAAAGGGCAGGGCCATGAGTGATGGGAGGGGCCATCAGGAAAGGGCAGGGCCATGAGGGGTGGGTGGGGTCACTGAGAAAGGGTGGGGCCATTGAGAAGGGGGGCCATGAGCGATGGGTGGGGCCATTGGGAAAGGGGGGGTTTCTAAGTGCGGTGGTGGAGTCATTGGGATGGGGCGTGGCCATGAAGGGTGTGGCCACTGGGAAGGGGCAGGGCCATTAGGAAAGGGCGGGGCAACAATAACACATTAAGTTGTGCATGGGGTGAAGGGGGCGGGGACACAGCCCAAGAGGCGGGGCCAGGCAACGAGGATGCAATGGGGGGTGGGGTCAGGGACACGTGGAAGGGCGTGGCTGGGGCGGGGCCGGGGTGGGGCAGGGCACACCTTGCAGAAGGTGATCTTGCAGTGGTAGGAGGCATCACGGGTGTTGCGGATCAGCACCTCCCCGTAGTGCTCGATCCAGCGCGGGCCGCTAAGGACGTTGTGGATGCACGTCGTCACCTTGTTCCACTCAAAGTGGTCCCCAGTCCTGCAGGCACCGCCACACCGTCGGCCGGGGGACACCCGGCAGGGGGCCACCAGGGGGGCGGGGGGACACCTGCCTGGGCTGGGGGTCTCACCTGGGCAGCTGGACGTTGACGGTGCCCACGGGGACAATCTCCAGGGACTTGCCCCAGAATTTGTTCTTCCACCTCATGTCTGGGGGGGGGGTGGGGGGGGTGGGGAGGATGTGAGACCCCCCTTGTCCCCTCCTGTGTCCCCAACACCCCCCTCAGCACCCACCTTGCCAGAAGATGAAGTTGTCAGACTCGGCGTGGCAGGCAGAGATGGGAGGGTGGTGGCAGACCTGGAGAAGAGGGACATGCCACCGCCCCGTCCCGCTCCTCCACGTCCCCATCCCTTCATCCCTGTCCCCAGCCCCGTCCCCACCTGCTCGCTGATGAAGCGGAAGCCGCGGTCGGGCCGCACGCACTCGTAGGTCTCGCCCAGCACCGGGTTGAAGGGCTTGCTGCCCGCCCGGTAGTAGGTGGAGGCGTAGGCAGACACGGCGAAGGCGGCGACGTAGACCTGCCACCGCAGCCACCGACCGCTGTCACCTCGCCCCTGCCACCGCGCCCGGGCGGGGCACCGACGGTCCCGCCCCACCCCGGGTGTGGTTTTCCAGAGGCTCCGCCCACAAAGGGCGTGGCATCTCCGAGCTCATGCAGCCCCCTGCCCCTTGTCCGTCCCGCTATGGATGGGGAGCCCCCCCTGTCGCCCGAGCACCCCCATGTCCCCCGTCCCCTCCCGCTCCCCCATGTCCCAGGAGCCCCCCTTGTCCCCCAAGCCCCCTAAATCCATCAATTCCCCAAGTCCTCCCGCGTCCCCCAAACCCCCAAACCTTCCGGAGCCCCCTGTGACCCCCCCGCCCTCCGTGCCCTCAGCCTCCCCCGTTCTCCCCCTGCCTCCTGAAGCCCCCCAAGCCCCTGAAGCCCCCCGTCTCCGAAGCCCCCCGTGCCCCCGAAGCCACCCCGCCCCCAAAACCCCCGGAAGACCCCTTGCCCCCGGAGCCCCCCGAGCCTCCCCCCGCCCCAAACCCCCTGCAGCCCCCCGCGCCCCCCCACCATGCGCTGCCGGGGGTCGCGGGCGCGGCTGGCGCGGTCCAGCAGCGCGCTGTACTCCAGCTCCTCGCAGAGGCGCTGCAGCGTGTTGAGCGGCTCGTTGAGCTGCACCGGCAGCGCCACGCGTGACAGGTCCTTGCCCACGCTGCTCCGCAGCAGCCCCCACAGGCTCACGTCCCCCGGCGGCGCGGGGGGGGCCGGCAGGCAGCTCCGCCGCCGCGGGTCCGGCCCCGGCAGCTCCAGCGGCGGCGGTTCCACGGGCACCCCCGGACCCTCCGCTCCTGCCGGCGACCGGGCGGTGGGGGGAAGGCTCCGCTCCACCGGCCCCCCCGCGGTGCCAGCCCCGGTGCCCACCTCCCTGTACCTGTCGGGGGGCGGCCCGGCCCCCCCGGCTCGGCAGCATCCTCGCAGACGCTGGTGGTGACCTCGCTGATGCACGACTCGTCGTCCGAGGGCTGAGGAGGCGCAGGGGACCGTCGGGGGTCGCGGGGGGGTGGGTGGGAGGGGTGGTTCTGGGGGTTACCCCACCGACATGGGGCAGCACAGGAGGGGCTGTACCGGGAAGGGCCCCCTCGGGAGGATGGGATGAGACCTGGGTACCTGGGATGGGGGCGACGGGCAGGATGGGGAGGGGGTGGCGGCTACCAGTGGGGCCGCAGAAGGGGGGAGCAGAGAGGTGGGGGGGGGGGCACCGGGAGCACCTGGCCCCCACCACCAGGCTCAGAGCCTGTGGAGACCCCAAGGGCCCGCAGGGGGGTGAGGGGGCGGGGGCTGCAGGGGTCACAGGGCCACGGGGGGGTGGGGGAGAGGGGCTGGGGGGGACATGGGGCCCAGGGGGGGAACAGGAGCTGGGGGGGACATGAGGGGCGGCTCATGGGCCAGCTACTGGGGAGGGGACGGAGGAGAGAGAAGGGAGAAATGAACCCACAGAAACAGCAGCAGTGATGGCAGGGGGGTCTGCAGAGCCCCCCCAAGCCAGTAGAAACAGACACACCCCATAGCCCCGCCCCCAGCCGAAGACCCCCCACCTCGTTCTCCGAGGAGCTGGCAGAGAGGAAGACTTCGCAGGCGTCGAAGAACTCGGTGTGCGAGTCAGCCAGCGAGACGATGCTGCGGTTGGAAAGCTGCTGCTCCCGGCCCTTGGCCAGCAGCGCGTCCGGCTGCAGGGACAGCCACCACCTCAGCCCCCCTGCTCGGGGGGGCAGCCAGCCCCTCCACCCCCCAGCCCCTCCTGACCTCGTCGGGGTGCAGCGAGGCAAAGGAGTCCAGCGTGGTGTCGGAGGAGACGGAAAGCGAGTGGAAGCGGCGCAGGGTGGCCTGTGGGGGCAGGGGGAGGCTGAGCCAAGCCCCCCTGGCCTGTCCCCTCCAGCCAGCATAGGGCTGACAAGGAGGGGGGGGCACTGCCCCACTGCTGCCTGGGCTCCCAGCACCAGGCTGAGACCCGGCCAACTCGCTGCACCCACCAGCACCCCACCAGCACCAATCCCTGGGTGCCGGTGGGACCCAAAGCTGGGGGCAGCCCTGGCCCTCTGCGATCCCTCACCCCGGCATTGCCAGCACTGCCCGGGCGCGGGGCTGAGCGCCGCCGGTCCAGCGCCTGCTGCATCTCCTCCAGACGCGCCCTCTCAGCCATCAGCGCGGCCACCACGCTGCTGAGCGAGCCGTGCACTGCCAGGAGACGGGGGCAGGCGGTCAGGCTGTGGCACAGCACCTCAGTGTCCCCCTTGCTGCCACTGAGACCCCCAGTGGGGCTCAGTCCCCCCCCCGCCCCATCCCACCTTTCTGGGCCAGGATCCAGAAGCTCCTCTGCAGCTGGCTGTACTCTGGGGGGAGGCTGAAGGGCAGCTGGCTCTGGGACGGCTCCAGGTAGCGCGAGAGGTTGGGGACGGAGCCGTGCAGGCGGCCCACCTGGGGTGGACAACGTGGGGGTCAGTGGGGCTCTGGGGGGCTCCGTCTCAGGGCAGCGGCCCAGCCGGCGGCAGGCAGAGCTCGCCGGGATTCCCTCACCCTGCCGATGGTGTCGTCCTTGGCAAAGCTCTGGGTGCACCAGATCTTGGTGGTCCTCCTGCCCTTCTTCGGCCTCTCCGCAGCGGCCGAGGGCTGCGAATAAGAGGAGGGGGCTGGACCCAGACCCTCCCCAGGAAGGGGGGGGAGGGGGGGGGGGGGGCTGCTCGACGATGCTGCTGTCCCGCTCACCTGGCTGCCAGAGATGAGGGGGGCCGAGGGGATGCGGTGCAGGGCCTCCAGGCTCTGCAGCATGCCCGTCAGCTCCTGCAGCTTCGCCTGGCACTCCGACAGCTCTGCGGCGGGCACCGAGTGAGTCCGGTCAGGGAGGGGGGACAGGGCACGCACCCCCCACCCTGCACCCCCCTCCCACCCCGCTCACCGGCCGAGCAGCGCTCCAGCCCCTCGCTGTCCTTCAGCCAGGCGTTCACCTTGTCCCGGGAGCTGGCGAGGGTGGAGAGGGCAGGGGCACTGCCCGAGGGCAGGATCCGTGTCCACTGGCCCTGCAGCAGGGGGGAAGGGGCAACACCGGGGCTGCTCTCAGGACCCCCGCGCCCGACCACTGCCTCGCATCGCCACCCCGAGGTGTCACCCACCTGCGCGGTGGTGGGGGTCCTCCCCACAGGCCCCCCCCTGGGGCAGGGCTCGGGCCTCTCGCCCTGGTGGTGGGAGCAGAGGCTGCTCACCCAGCTAGCGAAGAGCTCTGGGGACTTGATCTGCGGGACAGGGGCAAGTTCAGGGGGACACGACCCAACGCCCCCAGCCCCGGCTCCAGCCCCCACCGGCACCTTGAGGTGGTAGATGTTCTCCTCCGTGTCCAGGTCGACCCGCTGCGCCTTCTTGTTGACGGACATGACGGACTGACGGACGTCGATGGCACCATGCAGTTTGCCCTTGAGGACCTGGGGGAGCCCGGGGACACCTGTCAGGGGGAAGACCCCCTTCCTCATGGGGCCCATGGGGTCTCCCCTGCCCTGAGCCCACGGGGAGGCTGCATGGACGCAGCCCGGCCCCACACTCACATCCTGGCGCGTGGTGGCATATTTCAGGATGCCGTTTTCCAGCACAAAGTACCGCTGGGGGACAGAGAGGATGATTGTTTTGAGGGGGGGGGCGTGCAGAGACCGGTCCCTGCCGCTCCCCCATCCAGGGACCCAAATTGTCCAGGGCTGGGCACGGCATCCAGGACCAGCCGGGTGATGGCTCCCAGTGCCGGGTGGTGGCTCCCGGTGCCAGCTCTGCCGTTACCTTGTGCCAGCCCTTCAGGGGCCATTTTCTCTTCTTGAGCAGGTAGCCCTCGTGCCGTGGCGGCTCCTGGCCCGGGCTGCCCTGCGCGTGCGGCTCCTCCACCACCTCCCAGCTCTCCGAGCCCTGCGGGGACAGGGGTCAGCGCGGGGGTCCCTTGGCACCGCAGGCAGACTGGGTGCTCCCTACCTAGTCCCCGGGGTCAGGGACAGTTGGTACCTCCGGGGGACCTCTGTATCACCCTTCCTAAAGTGGGGTGAAGCCCCCCAAAGCCCCATGGCACCCCTGGGCCAGCCCTCACGCGCCACTGGGGTCCTGCTGAGTGCTCCCCAAGCCCGGAGTCCCCTAACCTGCTGAATGCTGCTGTGCTTGGAAGACACGGTGCTGTTGGAGCGCGACAGGGCCCTTTTCGGAGAGGACAGGTCCTTCTCGTGGCTGCCCATGGCCGGCGAGCAGACAGAACAGGGGGACCGGGCAAAGCCCCCCCTCCCATCCACGCTGAGGGGCTGGGGGTCCGAACTCAGCTGTCACGGCCTGAGTGGTGGGAGCTGCTGCAAAGAAGGGACACCCCATCAGAGAGCCCGGAGAGGGCATCTCCCACCCTGCACACAGGTTTCCTGCCCTGCCGGACACCTCGTTCCTTCCCTCATGGGGACAAGGGGTGGAGGGGATCCCCCTGCCCCCCAGGAGCCTCGTGGATGACTGTGGTTGGGACCCAGAAGCTTCTGCGTGAGCTGGAGCCTTCGACCCACCCAGCCTTATCTTGCCTCTGCCGTCTGGCCCTCGCCTGCTGGCGGGTCCAGAGTCCGACTGTGCCACGCTGCTCCCGCTCCGTCATCCCGTAGACTCGGTGCCATGGGGCAACGCCACGGCGGGCACAGCCAGGAGAGTGACCCGGGGCACAGAATCCAGGATCAGCCCCAGTCCTCCCAGCACCCCCGAGCCAGGACACGACCCCCCAGAACCCCAACCTGGCCATGCTCCCTCCCGGCAAGCTGTTCCCTTTGCCCTTCTCAATTACAGGAAGGGGAAACTGAGGCACAGGGAAGCTGCCCACCCCCCCCACCATACCAGTCCCCCCCAGCACTACTCTGGCCAGGGTACCCTGGTGTCCTGGCCACTGTTGTAGGACAGGTCCTGGGATAACCCTGGAGCAGCAGCCAAGCCCTGGCACCGGTAACCGATAGCCATGCCACCACGCACCCCTGCTCACAGGGGAGGAGAATGGGGGGCCCCTCCGCAGCCCAAACCCCCCCACCCTGCCCGGCTTGACAGCTAAGGGACAGCCCCCCCCCCAGCAGGACTGACCCCCCCCCACGGGGCCGATGCCCCCGGGGGGTCTCCAGCCGCCCCCTCTGCCTGCAGCCCCTACCGGGGGGTGGGGGCACAGCTCCTGCCTGCTCCGGGCAGGGCACGACCCCCGGTACGACCCCCGGCAGCGCGGGGTAAAGCCCAGCCCCGTGTCCCCCCGTCTGCCCCTCGCAGTGTCAGCCCCCCCGGGGCAGCGGGGGCCCGATCCGGATGCCGGGGGAGGGGGGGGGGGGGGCTGACAGCGGGGGGGGCACGGGGCTGGCCACCCCCCGCCCCCGGTTCCCGGTGCTTACCCGGGCGGGCGGCGGGCGGGCAGCTGGGGCCGGGGCCGGTCGCATCCTGCCCGGCGGCTGCAGGAACCGGAACACGGAAGGAGGCGGAGGCGCCGGGCCGGAGCCGCTCGGCTCTGCCCCCTGCACCGTGGAGGACCGGAGCCGCCAGCGCCGGGTGCCCACCGGGTCCCGGTAC
The DNA here is from genome assembly GCF_963210335.1 of Falco punctatus. Lineage (NCBI taxonomy): Eukaryota > Metazoa > Chordata > Aves > Falconiformes > Falconidae > Falco > Falco punctatus. Next base: position 1,708,190 of record NC_137599.1, on the reverse strand, counting down.
CCCCCCGTCCTGCTGCCGCACCGAGCCGGACCCCCCCGCCCGGTAACGGCGACAGCTCCAGCCGCGGAGCCCCGCCGGGGGGACGACTCCTTCCCGGTACCGGGGGTCACCTTAACCACGCTGCGCACCCCCCCACACACTCCACCAGCCCAGGGGAAAAGAGACGACCCCCCCAGCTCTGCCCACGCGTGGGAGGGGGGCAGGCAGTACCCCACAGGGCTCCCGCCCCCACATTCTGCTTTACCCACTGCCCCCCCCCCGGATTTCCTTCACCCACCCCACAGCACCGCTCTGCCCTCTGCACCACAACCCCCAAGCAGTGCCCGATCTCTCCCCATGGTATCGGGGGGGGGAGCAGGAACCCCCCACCCATCCCCCAAATCCAAGACGAGGCCTCCAGCATCTTCAGCACCACACAGCTGACTTTAATGGACAGGACAGCGAGCCCACCGACATGGCTAGCTCCACCACCCATGTGGCTAGCTCCGCATTACAGCACACTCGCCCTTGCTGTCCCCGCTCCAGGGGGCTCGGAGCACCCACCACCCTCCCCACCAGCACCACTGTGGGTCCCCACCACGCTCTGCCTCCTCTGGCCGATCCCGGCGACCCTCTGACTGCAGCCCCTGGAACGCAGCCGGGTTGTTCCCAAGTGCCACCTGTGCCAGGAGCGAAGGGAAAGGCTGGGGCTCCCCAACAAGACGGCAGTGCCACTGGACCCTAAGTCCCACCACTAGCTGCCCACCCGGCACGAATCCTTCCATCCCTGACCCCCCAAACTGCAGCCGGTGAAGAAGCCAACTCCCAGCCAAGACACGGGGCCCGGCTGGGGGCCAGGGGCCAGAGTCAGTGAGCCCCCGAGCTCTGGGCAGGGGCGGGCTCAGCTGGGCTCCCCGTCTCCCCAGCCTGCAGCTGGCGGATGTGCTGATCCAGCAGAGCCGTGAGGTGCGCGGAGCCACACTGGAGCAGGGAGGACGTCTGGGAGGGCAGGAGGCCCAGGGCACCCACCGTCTGCCCCTGGGCAGCCTCCAGAGGAGGCAGCTTGGCAAAGTTCTCCACTCCCTGCCTGCTCAGGATGGTGTCATCGATGCAGGCGGCTGGAAGAGAGGAACAGAGCTGAGGATGGGAGATGGGGGTGCCAGGGACCTTTCATCTTCCACAGGCACACAAGGGAAGGTTTGCTCCTGCAGGCAGGGCTCCCACCCCTTGCCATCCATCCTCTCATTTTAACAGACAGGGCAGTGATCCCGCAGACCCAGCTCCATTAGCGTGCACTCTGCTGGAGGCTGCAACTCTCCCCAGCGCCAGATGAGAGCCCTGAGCCTGATGCCAGCAGATGGGGACACAGGGAAGGCTCTCACCCAGGAGGTTGACCTGTGGCACTCTCTTCAGCACCCGTAGCATCTCCCTCGCCTTCGTTTCCGGGCTCACCAGCAGGATATTGCGTGCCACAAAGAGAGGAAGGAGATTCTTGTACTTGGACTGTGACAGCACAGGTCTGACAATCTGGGGGAGACAGCTCTCAGAATAAAGCAGGGGAGCAGAAGCCACTTTTCACCCCAGCAGGCAACACGCGGCCATTCCACCCCTCCTCCACCTTCCTTCCCCCTGCAACCCTACCAGGATCTGCCCCGACAGCTCTGCCCCTACCTCGTTCAGGACGAACTTGACCTCAATGTTGTGCTTTCGGAGGTAGTGCCTCATCAGCACCATGTCCTCATCGGGCATGGAATTGTACTGACACACAGCAATCATCCGACTGTCCCGGAACACCTCCTCCACCTGCCGCTGTAACAGCCGGGCGTAACCATTGTCCTGAGGGAAGCGAGCAGTGATGGGCCACAGGGAAGGGGCAATGCCTGCTGCCCCCTGCCACTCCAGCTGCAGCTGGACCTGCTGCCGGGAGATGCTGCCATGGATCGGGAGATGCTGCCACAGCTCAGGACTCGCCTGATGACCAGCCGGGCACCTCCCAGCCACCCACAACATGATGAAAAGGGGCTTTAAATTCCCCCGAAAGCTCTCGTACAGGTGTCCGGCCCAGCTAACCCTGGGGCAGGGCTGTCCTGGTGGTCTGTACTGCACCCAGTGGGTGCTGCGGACCCTGTGTTAAATCCCCGGAGCAAAGCACACACACGGGGCGTGCAAAGCCACTCGGACTCCTCAGACACCGAGACCCCACAGCGCCAGAAAATTACCTCCTGGCTCGCCTCCTTCCTGGGGGCCAGGCAGTGCGGTGGGACGGCGGGTCGCGGGGCCAGGTACTCGGTGACGGCCATCAGCTTCTGGCGCTGGAAGTGCATGGCCTTCCAGTGGCGGGTGACCGCCTTGGAGCCGCGGCGGACGAGTTGCAGGGCGGGCAGCCAGCCTGCGGATAGAGGCACAGTGGCAAGGGCGCGGCGGGCCGCGCTCAGGGCCGCCGCCAGGCCCCCGCGGGCCTCAGGGACACGCCGGGCCGCCCGCACGTCCTCCCCCGCTCACCCACCGCCCGGCCTCGCCGCTCGCCCCTGCCCGAGCCTGCGGGAGACGCGCAGCCCCGGGGAGCAGCCGCTCACCCCGCCGCCATGGCACGCCGCCGCTCAGCGCCGCCATCTTTGCCGCGGGGGCGCAAAGGCTGCTGGGAACGCGGAGCAGCGGCGGCGCGCGGTGCGGGGGGGGGGCGCGCGACTTCCGCCCTGCCCCTTCCGGGGCCGCCCGTCTCCTAGCAACGGGCACGCTGCGGCCTGCGCTCCCCCGGCCTCCCCGGGGGTGTCCGTGCCCCCCAGCCCGGGAACCCCGGCCCCATGATCCCCTCAGGCCCTGCGGTCTCTCTGCCCCACCTGGGGGGCCCAGCGCTGCTCCCCCCCAGCCCGGCAGCAGTGTCCTCGCCGACCCTCCCAGCCTGCAGGTTTCTGCCCCCCATCACCTCAGCACCCTTCCCTTCGCAGAGAGCAGCGGAGACAGGCCAGCCCTCACAGCACACCCACTCAAGGGCCCAAGGAAGAGACAAGGACCCCAGGAAGCCCCCTACCATGGCTGGGCAGGGCGAGACCCTGCTTGGGGGTGAGTGAGCCATTGCGGGGCTTGCTCACAGCTCAGCTGGGGGGCTGGACCCTGCTGGCCTGGGCTGCATCACTTGGGGTTTCCCACAGGCCATAAGCAGCCCTTCGCCGGGGTGACCCTCACTGACAGCTTCATTGCTATGAAGAACCTGCCTTGGCCAGTGGAGCCCCTGTGCGCAGGGAGCCGGTGAGGATCTGCCCAGAGCCCATCTTTGCCACCCAGGCTGGCAGGGAGGGGTCCCTGAGGCCAAAGGACACCCTGAGCACCCCCTTCCTCTAGATCCATGGAGCTGCTGTCCCCCTCAACTCTCCGCTTGGACCGGGAGAACATCTGTGCTATTGGGAGGCTCCAGAGCCTGCAGGAGATTCACAGCCTCTACCTGCAGCAGGTAAGGCCCTATGGCAGGTGCAGGCAGCAGAGATCAGCCCTGGTCCCACGGGTAAAGTCCTCCTCGGGGAGACCGCAAATATCCCCAGCTCTGCTCCAGGGTTTTGACTTGCTACATGGCCAGAGGGTCTGGCAGTACTCCCCTCTGATGACAATGCTACCGATGGAATTCAAGCAAGGGTCTGGCATCAGCCATTCAGTGCTTTTAAAGCCCACACAAGGAGCCTTAGTGTCCTCCTGAATGCTTCTAGGCTTTCCATGCCATCACAGCCCCATACTTATAGAGGAATGAAGGCAGTGGGTTGGTTAGCGTTGATAATATGCAGCAGTGGCCTTGCCTCGAAGGCAGTGGGTTGGTTGATATGGACGATGTGCAGCTGTAGCTCGTTCCTGCTAAGTAGTTAAATAGCCCTGAGGAGTGTGGGAGAGGTCTTTGGACAGAGAAGGAGTGTGGTCTGACCTCTGCAGGAAGGTGAAACTGCAGGGACAGTAGAATCTGATTGATAGTAAAAGCCTTGTTACAGCCAGCTAGGTTGTTTGTGCTACGACTGGTGTCCCATGTGAGGCTCGCTGAGTTGAACTCCAACTACAATGCATACTCTCTTTGTAAAGCTCCTTTGGTGGGTCATTGTGTTGCCCTGTGAGACTGGGACAGTCCTGGGGTGCTCCTGAAGTCTGGGGTTTTTTTCATGTAGCAGAAAAATGTGTTGCTTTTTTGTTGGTTTTTTTTTTTTTCAGAACCAAATTGAGAAGATTGAGAATCTAGACTGCTTTCCCAACCTGCGGTACAGGCAGCTCCTCTCCCCACATAAGTCATTTTTCCATGATCAGAGGAGTATGGGGCTCCCCGCTTCCCCTGGCAGAGCCAGGGGGGACTGTGTTGCAGCCCCTGACAGCCTGGTGCTGCTGGCTCTGACCCTGGGGGCTGTGGCATCCCCCCACCTCACATCACTTCTCTCTCTGTGCTCTGCAGGTTCCTCTGTCTGGCTGGAAACCACATCCCTAGAGTGGAGAACCTGCGGCCCCTGCGACACCTGCGTGTTCTGGACTTGTCCCACAACCAGATCCAGATGCTGGACCCAGGTGGGAAGCAGGAACAGGTCCAGGCATGGCCTGGGTCTGCCCAAGAGGTGCCTCAGGTTACTGGGGAAATGTGAACAGGCCCCTGGTCCAGGCTCCGCTAGGGCCTTTGGCCTCAGCTCCCAGCCAGAGCCCCAGCAGAGCCCCCCTGGGTCTGGCCTGCACATTCCAGCGTGACACCAGAGGAGCCCTGTGGCCAGGTTTGAGCCGTCAGCTCTGCTGGCAGACTCCAGGTGTCTGCTTCCACCTTGTGTCCCACTTCAGCAGAACATTCTCGCAGCTTAGATCAGAATTTGGGATTTCAACCTCGTGGCAAAGCTGCTCCAGCCCTGAGAACCCTTAGTCTACCTTCCAGCCAGCTCCTCCTGTGTGTGATTTTTGGCAGAAGAGGGAAGGACAGAGGGATGTCTCCCTCCCTTCCCCTGTAGCATTACTGTTGTGGCGCCAGGCCTTCTGCTTGCAGACTTGAGTGAGAAAGGGAGCAGCGAGGGCCTGGGAAGGGGAAAACCCCAGCTCTCACATAGGAGTGTGCGCAATACACATTCCTGCCCTCTCTGCCTCACTTTCCCCAGCTGTGAGGTAAGAGACTGCTTCCCACAACAGGGCTGTCACCTCGGGAGTGGGTGAAGAGCTGTGGGAGACGGAAGGGTGCAGGGGTTTGGGGTGGGGTAGGGCTCAGGTCCCATCTCAGCACCTTTCTGCCTTCCCTTTGATCTCTGTAGATGAGCTGCCCCGCTGCCTCCGACTCCTGGACTTAAGGGGAAATGAATGCACCCACCAGCACGGATACAGGTGGGTCAGGGGGGCCTGCTGGGGAGAGCAGAGGGGGACAGCAAGTCCCCCAAACCATGCGAGCCCCTCAGCAGGCTACAGCCATCCCCCCCCATTATAAAACACAGCCTAACTCCCCCACCCAAACCCTAGAAAGCTGAATCTCTGCTTTCTGCCTGGGCCAGGCTGTGGGGTGGGCTGGGCAGAGCAGTGCCGGGGGTGCACGGTGCTGGGGAGGGGTCGGTGCCACTCCATCGTGCTCCCAGCCCCGAGGCGATGTCACATGGCGGGGGAATGTCTGCTCTTCCTCTCCTGCTTGCAGAGAGCTGGTGGTGGGAGCCCTGCCACATCTCCTGCAGCTGGATGCCCAGCCCGTCTGTGCCAGCGTGGGTGAGGAAGAGGAGGAAGGAGGCTCTTCCAGCAGTGAGGATGAAGATGATGAGTTGCTTTCTGAGCCGAGTGACCCTTTCACTACAGACAAAGGTGCCCAGACTGAAGGACACATTACACACTTGGGGGGTTAAGCAGGCCTGTCCCCAAGGGTGACAGGAGTGGCAGGGAGCCTGGGGGGGGGCCTGCCAGGTCTGCTATAATCCTCCCTCCCTCTGTCCCTGGCAGATTTCTTTGCGGATCTGCACTGGGAGCTGGCTGGGCGCTTGCGGCAGAGGCAGAGGGAGGCCCTGGAGGAGCACCGGACCCGTCTGGAAGAGCTGGAGGAGCTGCGGGAGCGTCAGGGTCTGCTGCTACCCCCTGCACCGCTGAGCCCAGGCCGGGAGGGAGCAGCCTGCGTCACAGCCCCAGCACCCAGGCGGTCTCAGCCTTGTCCCCAAGCAAAGCTGGGGACACAGCTGCCACCTCTGCCAGGACCCAGCAGGCAGCACGCCTGCCTGAAGCCCCAGTGAGCTACTGGTGGGAGCCAGCCCCAGACCAACGCTCTGGAGGAGGAGACGTGCATCGAAGGAGAGAGAAACAGGCAGTTGCCCCAGCTAACCCGCAGCAGCACAGCACCGCGCAGTTGGGATTAAAGCCTCTTTATTCCTACAGCAATTTGCCTGTCTGCAATGGAGCCCCCAGCCCCGCAGTCAGCCCCAGAGGGGCCAGGAACAGGCAGCTCTGCCTGATGGTGGGAAAAGACACAGGGCTGCAGGCAGGACCCCAAATCCCGCTCCACGTCCCTCATCCTTCTCCTTCCCCCGGCACCTGCGTTCCCGGCCATGGCTGCCTCTCAAACTGCTGATTCCTCCAGGGCGAGTTAGGGGGCTGGAGGCTCTGCACCCCCCAGGCAGGGCTGGAGATGCTGGTTGAGCTGTTCCAGCTGTGCTGGCACATTTGTGGTGGGAGGAGGTGAAGAAGCCAGGGCTGGGCACAGGGAAGGTTTTCTCCATACCCTATCCAGGAGCAATTCCACAGGGAGGGGGCGCGAGCCCACCTACCTGCGCAAGGTTTACGTGTAAAACTTCATCTCTGCCTCCACGCAGTCAAAGAAGAGGTCGGCCAGCTCTTCTGAGCTGGGGGTCACCTTCCCTCCCAGCAGCGCGTTCATCCCCTCCAGACCCTGCTTCTCCAGGTCCCGCAGCGTCTGCAGGAGCTTCTGGCCCTGCTCCTGGCAGGATTGGGGAGGGAGGAGAGCTAAGACCACGCGCTCTCAGGACATCTCGCTGCCTCCCACATCACCGGGGGCGATGTGAGGGTCTGGGGGCAATGGCAGCTGCAGAAGGGTCTGCGGTACCTGGTCCCTCTCCATCAGCTCCAGGGCTGCCTGGTGCCGGCAGTAGAGCTCATGCCGCCGATCGACTGCGCTCTGGAACCGTGGGATTTGCTTGGCAGGGTCGTCGCGGAAGGTGGGAGATCTCACCTGCGGTGCGGGCTTGAGGCCGGCCACAAAGACGAAGGGCTTGAAGACGGACCTGCCGGAGAGGAGCACCGGGGCCCTGGGACCGGCCAGCACGAGGACGGATGCTGCTCCCCAGGGATGCTCAGCCTGGGGCATGGCTCTGCCTCATCCCTGTCACCCCCAGCGTGGGGCTGTCCCCACCGGCGTCCTCACCTGGAGGGGTCAGGGGTGGCTGTGAAGAAGTGCACACAGGGCAAGGCGGGGTCCTGGGGCAGCACGGACACCATGCTGCCTGCCGTGTGGAACCCCTCCGAGTCCACGCAGATCCCACTTTCCTTGTCCCGCAGGATGGCCATGAACGTCTCTGCCGTGATGTGACCTGTGGGCGAGGCACAGCCACGTCACTGCCTGCAGCACAGCCATGGCCACGGCTGCTGCGGCCGCGGGGGGTGGGGAGATGCTGGGGTGAGCCATGGGTGGCCCCTGTCCTTGTCCCCACCTGCGTGCTGCCGCAGCAGCTCCTTGCCGGCGCAGTAGCGGGCCTTGGCAGCCTCCATGCGAGCGGGCTGGTGCGGCAGGGAGAAGACCTCGGCGAAGTTGAACTCGGCAGCCCCGCTCCACCAGCCCTGGCTGTGCGCTCGCTGCCGCAGCCCCGCGTGCTCGGCCGTGATCTCCCTCCCGATGCTGAGCTGGTTGGAGATGTTGCGGCTGCCCTCTGCAAAGTCCGGGGTGGGGGGGGGTCAGGGGCAAGGAGACAGGGCTCCCCATCCCCCCAGGACAACCAACACCTGCTCACCTCTGATCTGCTGGGCTGCCCAGTACCGGCCGGCCGTCTCCAGCACCCAGGCCTCGGTGCGGTCAGCCAGCAGGAAGGTGTTGTGGTAGACAAAGGGCACCGGCTCCTCCTTGCAGCTCCCACCCTGGCCGTAGCGTTCCAGCAACGCCGCCATCACCTGCAGAGCCTCCCAGGCAGAGCTGCCCCGCTCCAAACCCAGCCTGCCCCGCCGGCAGCACCCCGTCACCGTCAGCCAGCGGTGGGGGACAGCGGGGCGGCTGGGATGGGACAGGGACACACGGTCCTCACCTCACCAGGTCCATCCCCAGCAGCGCCTCATCCTCCCCGATGGGCTCACGGGTCCAGACGCCCTCATTGCCCACACAGACACCGTGTTCATTGGCGCCCATCTCAGCACCCCACAGCCAGGCGGGACGGCTCAGCACCACTGCATGGGTCCTCTCCACCTGCTCGATCTCCAGGTAGGTGCACTGGGGGGGGGGGGGGGGGGACGGGGGGGACACGACAGAGAGTGGGGCTGAGACCTGGCGCACTTGCTGCACCGTCCCCTGGAGCCACCCTGGTCACAGCGTGGTCTCACCTGGACTTTGTCCCCGGGATGGTGGGTGGCGGCGGGGATGTAGACAACCTCCTGGACTTCGTGCCGCGGCCGGTCGGCGTTCTTGCCGAAGATGACGGCGGGCGTCGCGGTGTGCGGCGGCAGTGCCACGAAGCAGTCGCAGGATGAGGGTGCAGAATCCTGCCCCACCATGCTAAACCCGGGGGGGAGGGGGTGGGGGGGTGTATGTCACCGAGGGGGGTGTCACCCCGTCACCCCCTCGTCCCTGGCGTGGATGTGTCCCCAGGGTCCCTTTGGGGCTGGCAGATGTGGGGACACGGAGGGTCTTCAGGGGGTGGCTAGGGGATGACGTGGTCCGTGGACCTGGGGGAACATCACGGACCCCGGCCGGGGGTGGCCCGGGGGGCAGCCCCTGCCCCGGGACCCCGCAGCTCTGCACCGGCCGGGGACGCCCACCCACCCGCGCAGCCCCGGTTCCTGGGACCCCCGCACCGAGCGCGGACGGGACCCCTCCCGCACAGCCCCGGTTCCCGGGACACTCCCCGCCTCCCCCCGCCACGAACCCCCTCCTGGGACCCCGCCGGGATGCCCCGGTCCTACGGACCTGCCGCCGCTCTCGCCCCGCCGCCGCCCGGTCCCGCCCCCCCCCGGCCCGCCCCGTCTGGGCGACGGCGGCGCCCCGTGGCCGGAGGCCGCACGGCGGCAGCGGGCGGGGACCGGCCCCGCCCCCCCCCGGGGGACATGGGGGGACCAGACCCCGAGGGAGTCCGGGGGCGCGGGCGCCAGGTCCCTCCCGTGGGGCTGGGGAGGAGCTGGGGAGGTCCCGTGGGGCAGCACCCTCTATAGATAGCACCCCGTCTTGGCAGAACCCCCTATAGATAGCACTTCCTATAGGTAGCACCCCGTGGGCAGAACCCCCTGTAGATAGCACCCCCTACAGGTAGCACCCCGTCTTGGCAGAACCCCCTACAGGCAGCCCCCCCGTGGGCAGTACCCCACTTGTGTAGCCCCCCCGTGGGCAGCACCCCCGTGGGCAGCACCCCGCACGGCACGCCCGCCCAGCGGTATGCAGGCAGACCTGCCGGGCAGCACCCTGCTCGCAGGGGGGACCCTGGGTGCCTGCCCGGCGCGTCCCGGTGTGGGAGGCTGGACCGGAGGGTGCAGGATGGGGCCCTCCTGGCAGGGGAGCAGCTGGTCCTCAGCCGGCTCACCCCCACCCACCCAGGACCCTCCTGCATCCCCATCCCCAGCAGCCCTGGAGGCCCCAGGCCAGGGTGGGGGTCGGGGTGCAGGACCCCCAGGTCACTTGGCAGGGACAGATTGGTCCAGTCTGGTGCTGGACCCCCATGTTCCTTGGCAGGGATGGGTGGGCGTCAGGATGTCAGACCCCGGGTCTTTTGGCTCCAGGCCAGGGTGGGGGTCAGCGTGCAGGACCCCCGGGTCCCTTGGCAGGGACAAATTGGGGGTCAGGGTGCCAGACCCCCACTTCCCTTGGCAGGGATGGGTGGGGGTTAGGGTACAGGACCCCCGGGTCCCTTGGCAGGGATGGGTGGGGGTCAGGGTGCTTGGACTCCCACATCCCTTGGCAGGGATGGGTGGGGGTCAGGGTGCCAGACCCCCGGGTCCCTTGGCAGGGATGGGTGGGGGTCAGGGTGCTTGGACCCCCGGGTCCCTTGGCAGGGATGGGTGGGGGTCAGGGTACAGGACCCCCGGGTCCCTTGGCAGGGATGGGTGGGGGTCAGGGTGTGGGACCCCTGTGTCCCTTGGCACAGACGGAGCCGGAGAGCCGGGGCATGGAAAACATGCGGCGTTTATTCCAGTACAAAACCCAAACCCACAGCCCTGCAGCCTCTTCACAGCACAAACTCTCCCCTTGCCGGGTGGGGGGCACCCCTCGTCCCCGGCCACAGCACCCCTCGGGCCACCCCGCTCCCCTTCACCCCCTGCAGCCGCCCTCCACCTGCGGCTGAGGCTCGGTGGGGGACACCCAGGGACCCCGGCTGGGCCGGTTCCTCCCTGCCCCGGGGAGGTGGCTTGGGGGTGGGAGACGCGGCGGTTCGGGGCGCAGGGCCGGGATCCCCACGCCGCAGCAGGCTGGACTGGTTTCGGCGGGTGGGAGCCGGCCTCCATCCTTCCCCACCCGGTTTTACAGCCTTCATTGCCCCATCGCGGCAGGCAGGGCCCGGGGGGTGTGTGGGGGCAGAGCACACCTGGGGCCCCTCCTCACAGCCCCCCAGCTCTGAGCCGGGCAGGTGGCAGCTCGGTGAGGCTGAGCCCCAGCATCGCTGTGGGACAACCCCCCCGCCCGGCTCAGCGGTTCCCTCTCCAGCCCACCCTTGGGGTGCCCCTGGTGCAGCCTCCCCCCAAAAAACTTCCCCCAGCCACTGCAGCACAGGGTCCCCGTCACACCAAAGCCCCCGGCCGCTGCTGGAGCTGGGTTCAGCTACTAAAAATCTGATGGGCCACCGGCACGATGCTGTGGCAACCTGGGGAGGGTCTTGAGCATCCCCCCCCGGGGTCCCCTCAGAGATAAAATCCTGGTCAGGGGCACCGAGGGGGAATTTTGTGCTGGAAAAGGCAAATGCCGGAGTCGGGGACGTCCTTCAAGAGCTGAGGGCAGCCCAGGTCACCCGAGTCCTGTGGAGGGACGGTGGCGGCCGTGCTGGGGCCGGGGCCACATCCTCGCAGACCCCCCCAGTGAGACTTCACCTCGTGCTGGGTTTCTCCAGCCCCGTGGCCCATCCCTGGCCCCATCAGCACCCCCGTACTAATGGGGACAGGGACAGGGATGGGGACAGTACCCTTTGAGGGGTCCTACCCCCCCTCCCCAACCATAAGGCCTACGGCCGCAGCTTTGGCCCAAGACGTCCACTCTGCCCGAGTGGCAAAGTCTGGCTTCACCTTAATAAAATAATAATAATTAATAATAATAATAATTAATAATAATAATAAAACAAAACCGATGGTTTCGGGGCGCCCTCTGGGCACGGACCCCACTCGACTTCACCTCTACCCCTTCCCCCCAGACCCTGGGGTGCTCCGAGCCCGGGCAGCCCCCACAGCCCCAGACATGACCCCCCCCCAAGCCCCCAGGATGGGGCCATGCCAGGAGATCAGCCCCCCCCAAATCTCCCCCCATCCCCACTTTCCCAACTGGTGTGAACTGATGCCAGTTTGGGGGGCACAGAAGCCAGGGGAACCTCGGGTGCCCCCTGCAGCCTCTGAGCCCCATCCCACCCGACCCCAGGGCTGCCCCCCAACACCCCCCCAGGTCCCAGGTTCAGCATCTCCTGTGTCCAAGGGGTTCTGCCAAAATTGGAGGGATAAGACCCAAAAGGTCTAAAAACCAAGATTCATGGACCACCAGCCAGGGGTGAGGGACAGATACAGGGTCCCCCCGGGCAAGGGGGACAGCCCCAGGGGAGGAAAGATATGGGGGGGGCTCCCCCGGGAGATACAGGGACCTGGGAAGGGACAGCTATGTGGTCCCCGGGGGGACAGGCAGCATGCACGGGGGGGACATGCAGAGGTTCCCTGGAGATATGGGACCCGGGGAGGGACGGCTACGGGGCCACAGGGGGACAGGCAGCATGCACGGGGGGACAGCAGGGGTCCCCTGGAGATAGGGGGTCCCTGAGGGACCCATAGCACACACAGGGGGATGGCTGCAGTCCCCAGGGGGGTGCCCGGGGAGGGACTGCAATGGGGTCTGTGGGGGACAGGCAGCATGCCCAGGGGGGGGATCCCGGGTCCTCGGGGAGGGACGGCCACAGGGCGCCAGAGGGGCAGGCGGGGGTCGCGGGGCGGCGGGCAGCATGGCCATGCCAGGCCAGAGGAATGTGGCCATCCCGGCTCTCCCGGGACCGCGGCCGCCCGTGTGCTTCCCGCCCGGGGCCGCGGCGGTGGGTGTGGGAAAGCTGCAGGTGTGTGCTTGGGCAACCGCCCCCGCCACGCCACGCGCCCGCCGCCCCCCACGCCCCCCACGGCCCCCAGCTCACAGGCGAGCAGCGCTTCATTTTTCCCCATTTTAACCTCGGTGTGGGCCAAAAAAGGGATTCACAGCCCCAAGCCCCCAGCCCAAGTGGGGCTCCAGGGGGTGGGGGACCCCTGCCAGCCCGGCATCCCCAGCCGAGGCAGGGCGGCCGTTGGCTCCCCCAAACCCCCGTGTCCCCCCCGTGGGACAGGGTGACCAGTGCCAACGCCCCATGAGTGGTGACAGAAGAGGGCTGGTGCTGGGGGGCTAAGCCTGGGACGCCAACAGTTTGGAGGGGGCCATGGGGAGGGGGCCGGGGGGCTGCAGCCACCCTCCCCAAGCGAAGGCTCCCGGGTTTCTCCTCTCTCCCTTTCTCCTCCTTCCTCCCCTTTGGGCTGGACGTGCCCAGGCAGCGCCTGCTCCTTCGGCTCCCATTGATGTTCCTCCCACACAGCCCTGCCGCCTGCCAGCAGCCTCCCGAAAAAAAGATTTGGGAAGCTGGGGGAGGACGGGGGGAACCGGGGCGGGAGAGCGGGAGCGGGACAAGTGAAACTGCCGCGGGGCAGCTCCGGCGCTCCCCAACCAGCACCGCCACAGCGGGACCGGGCTGTGCCACCGGCGTGGTCCCCCCGCCTTGCCACCGCTTTGAGCACAAGGTGCCAGCCCTGTGCCCCCCACCCCAACATCCTTCGGAGACCGGCCCCAAAGGGTCCCCCTGACCCCCGCCCGGGGTCCTCCCCACCTCCATCCGTGTCCCCCCCGGGGCTCAGCAGCTCAGTTTGTGGGGGCGGCGTTACCCCCCTCGGACTCCCTCTTGCCTCCCTTGCTGGCCGACGGGTCCCCAGCGCCCTTGACCTCAGGTTCGCCCCCGTCCTTGCCCCCATCGTGTGTCTTCATGTGCTTGCCCAGGTGGTCACTGCGCATGAAGACGCGGCCGCAGACGGGGCAGGCAAATTTCTTGGCGCCGGTGTGGGTCTGGAGGTGCCGCTGCAGCTCGTCGGAGCGGGTGAAGCGTTTGCCGCAGAAGAGCCAGTTGCAGACGAAGGGTCGGTCGCCGCTGTGCCAGCGCAGGTGGGCTTTCAGGTGGGAGGTCTTGGCGTACGCCTTGCCGCAGCCGGGGATGTGGCAGTTGTGTAGGTGTTTGCGTTTCGCCCCCTCGGGGCAGGGCCCCCCCCTTTCTGCCTCCTGGCAGTTGGGGCAGCGACACGCCGCCTGCCCCCCGCCCCGCGGCACGGCACGACGGGCACCTTTCGGCCGCCCACCGCCCTCCGTCTCCGGCCCCCGGGGCTCGGGGGGTCCCTCCAGTGCCTTCGTCCCCTCCGGTCCCAGGAGATGCTGGGTGGGTGGGGGCAGCAGGTGGGCAGGGGGGGCGCAGAGCTGGTGCTCCCCCCCGCCATACCCCCCCAGGGCCGGTGGCAGCCCGGGGTGCCCAGGCACCTGCAGCCCCCCACCCTGCCCAGGGGGCAGCTCCATCCAGCTGGCTCCAGCGTGGAGGTCCCACCAGTTGACACCTCCCTCGTCACCGGGGGCACCAGGGTGGGGGGGCCGAAACCAGGGCTCGTAGGGATGCGCCATGTCCGGGGCAGCCGGCAGCAGCTTGGCGTAGGCGCCGGGGGCGGTGGGGCCGTCGGTGGGCAGCTCTAACCTCGGGGGGCCATGGGGCTCGTAGGTGCCGGGGTTGGCGAATGTGGTGTCGTCGGGACCCGCCAGGGACAGCTCCGGGGGGGGCAGCGGGGAGGTGAAGTCGGCGGCACCGGCCGCGGCGCTGCCGTGGGGCTGGAAGGGCTGCAGCGGCTGCAGGTCCAGGTGGCTCGGGGAGGCACGGGGTGCGTCGGAGGGCTGGGTCCCCAGGGTGCTGCAGACGGCTGTGAGCATTGCCGAGGCGCGGGGCGGTGACACAGACAGATCTGCAGGGCCAAGGAGGGACGGGCGGGGAGGTGGGGGGGAGAGAAGAGCTGTGAGAAGACGGGGGGGCTCATCAGGTAACCCCCAGCACCTCTTAACCCCCCTGCTCTTGTGCACACCGGCACAGTGTGGGGGGTTGGCACCAGCAACAGCCCTGACACCGATTCCTGTCCCACACCGTCGTGGTCCCACCATGCCACACAGGCGGCAGCGTCCCCAGCACCTGTCACCCCATCACCCAAAATTTGGGCGACACCCCTGCCCCACCAAGGGGGTTTCTCTGCTCTGCAGCCTGGTGTGGCACCAGGTAGAGGGGACACCCCTTAGCACCCATCCCTGTGCCCCTGTGGACCCTGTGCCAGCCCCTGGCGCAGACCCGGTGCTAGTGGGTGACGTCTGTGCCTAATTCCAAAATCTGAGGGAGTCACCGGTATCTGCCTCGTCACCTCCCTGGCCATGTCCCTCCAACACAGCCAGGGTCCCAAAGGGACCTCAGTGGCATCCCCAAGCCCCAGCCACCAGCCACGGCGGGACATGACACCCACAAGGCCACCCTGGCTCTCCTGTGACACAGCCAGGCTGGGAAACCATCGCCCCCATCTCTGCCCCTGCCCCAAGCCCCTGGTCCGGCTGGGAGCCCCCAGACTGCCAGGGGGGCAAAGTGCAGCCAGGGGGTGGGGGGCTGCACCCCCAGGCTGGTTGGCAGCAGGATGGGGGAGCAGAGCCAGCTGCGGGGAGACCACGGAGCCCCAGGGCTGAGCTGCCGGCAACCCTTTGAAGCCAGGCTCTGGGCTGCCATCACCCGCAGCCCTGGACCCCCGGGGCACCCGTTGCGCCCCCAGACCCCGAGGCACCCGCTGCCTCCCCGGCATGGCGGCCGTGACTCACCGGGAGCTGTACAAACCCCACTGGGGATCGGCCCCACCCTGGTGTCGAAATCCACCTGCCGCCACCGGCTCCCGCCCCCCGACTTCCCACCGGCGCCACGGCGGGAGGAAGCCAAGACCCCCTCCCCACAAACACCCACTGTCCTCTCCTGTCACCGTCACCCACTCCCAGCCACCCCCTTGCTATCCCCCGCCAGCTCCCTGCCACCCACAGCCCCTGTGGGACAGGGGCAGACCCCCATGGAGACACCCAGGGGGTGCTGAACGCTTTGGGGTGGGGGGATCCCCTGTGCAAAGGGGCTGGACCCCCAGAGCCCCCTGATGCACAGCACTATGAGCACTGGGCAGGGAGGGAGTCTCCGATGCTGAAGACCCCCCCCCAGCTGCATTGGGACACCGCCTTCCCCTGCCAGTCAGCACCAGGGAGGGCAGGGGGACCCCAAGGAAAGGGGCAAGAGCTGGGGGGTGCCAAAATCCCCCCAACGGACCCCACCTCCACCTGCACTACCAACACCCGTGGGGGCTTGGCCTCGAGCCAGTGCTGGGGCAGTTATGGGTGGGATGAGCCCCCCAGAGCTGGCAGCCCAAGTGGGTTTTGGGGTGCTGCTCCCCGGGGGGGCTCAGCTCTGCCCACACCAGCCCTTGGGGGGGCTTGGCACCAATTTCAGGGCTGGCTCGTGGGAACTGTCCCTGCCTCCTGGGGCTGCCAGCAGGGTAGGAGAGGGCCGGCACCGAAGGAGTCCATCGCTCCCACCCAGCAGTGGTCCTCAGCGGGGTCCTGAGCCCTGCCAGCCCCCTGCTCCCCGTGGGTGTGAGATAGGGGTCAAAACCCTGAACCCCCATAGTGACAGCCCATCGTGGGGCTTTGGGGGGGCAGCTGGCCCTGCACAGGGCCCCCCCTGGATGTGGGGACAGAGGTGACCTGTCAGCGATGTCCCCCCGACCCCCAACCCCGAGGGGAGAAAGGACCCTCTGTGGGGTCCCGGGCAGGTCCCACCCGACACAGACCCGGCACAGCCACATCCCGGTGGGCTCTGAGCCGCGACGGCCACAGCTCCCCCGATGCACCCCGCTCCCAAATGTCCCCCCCGGCCCGGGGGGTCCTACCGGGGCTCCAGCTGCAGCCCCACCGCAGGCACTGAGCCCCACCACCCGGTCCTGAGCACCACTGAGCACCATCACCGCGGCTACACGCTTCCCAGCTCTGAAGCCAGGGAACGGGGGACCAGTGCTGGGCTGGGGGGGAACTGGGAGGACCCCCTGCCATAGCCCTGCCCTGCCTGCCCCAGCCACGCGTGGAGTCTCCTAGGGCATTTTTCCATCCGGGAATGATGACAAAAATCCCCAGGGGGCCCCCAGCGTCCCCCTCCCTGGCGGGGCTCGACGACGCGTTGGCCATTTCACCGCAGGGAAACTGAGGCACCGGCGAGTGATGCGTCCCGTGAGTCACGGTCCAGGCTGGGCAGAGGCGGCTCTGCCCGTCTCCCAGCCCCAGCCGGTGCCTCGCCCCGCGGCGGGGCTGGGCGGGCGGCTGCCCTCAGCCCCGGCTCCGGCCCCCCCAGGGAGCCCCGACGGGTGGGTCGGAACCCGTGGTGGGGCCGGGGATTGCGGCTGTGGGGTGATGCTGCGGTTTCGGGGTGACGCGGTGGGGTTTAAGAGTGATGCTGCGGGTTCGGGGGTGATGCCGTGGGGTCGGGGGTGATGGGGGTGTGAGGTCGGGGAGATGCCGTCGGTTCCCTGCGCTCAACCCACCGTCCAGCCCACAGCAACGCTCCGCCGGGCCGCAGCGAAACTCCCCGGGGCTTTGGTGGACGGGGGCGGGGGGGGGGAGGCGGGCAGCAGCGGTGGCGGGGCGGGGGAGCCCAGCCTGCCCGGCCCCCCGCCTCGCACCCGGGGCTGGGCACCGGCGCGGGTCGCAGCCCCACGGGAGGGGGCTCCGCGCTGTAAATGGCGGCGAGGGGTGGGGGACACCCAGCAGGGGCGTCGCGGGAGGCGAAGGGGCCGGGAGCCTCGGGGCTCGGTGGCCAGTGGACGCGGCGGGGTGGCAAGCAAAGACTTGCCGGGGCTGGGCTGGGCCGGGCGGCGGAGCCAAGCGCAGCGCGTTCCCAGCCGCCGCTCGGGGCGGCGCGGCGCACCGGGCCCGTCGGGGGTCCCCGCCGGGGGTCCCGCGGCCGCCCCCCCTCCCGCCGCGCCGGGGCGATGGAGACGGGCGGCGCCGGGGGGTACGTACGGGTCTAGCGGCAGCGAGCTCCCGGCGGCTCCGTCCTCATCGGCGTGGCGTGGGCGCTGGCTCCCGACGGGACCCCGAGGGACCCGCGCGGCTCCCCAGGGACCGGGCACCCACTGGGCCGGGCGAGCAGGAATGGCTGGGTCCCAGCCCGGCTCCCGGCTCTTCCCTCCTCCCCGGCGCCCAGCTCCTCCCCTCCCCGGCCCAGGTGATTTTAACCCTTGGAGGCAGAGCCCCAGCCCCGCCGCTTGACAGGAGCCGGCTCCCGGTCCCAGGATCCGGCGCATGAAAGCGGAGGGAGGGGACGGGAAGTTCGCAGCAGACACTGCAAACAGGGGGGTAATTAAAGAAGAAAGAAACAACCGCCTCCCTCCCGCGCCCGTGGCTGCCCTCCTCCTGCCATCCTCCTGCCAACCCCCCCCGGGGACCCCCAGGCACCCCACGGACCCCAGGCACCTGTGTCCCCCCCCCCCCAGGGATGCCGTGCAGAGGTGGCCATCTGCTCCCACCCCCCGGGGATGTCGCCCGTGGGTGAGGGGCTCGGTGTGTCCCCCCACGTTGTGGCTTGGCCCTGTGCCATGGGGCAAAAGGGATGGGGACGGGTGCAGGGGACAAGTTTTGGGGCCAGAGCTGGACCCATGGGGGGGGGAGAGGGATGGTGATGGCAGGATCCACCATGACCCAGATGGATTTGGGGCAGCCCAAAAGGGTCCAGGGGGTCCCGGCTGGGGCTGTCCCCACTCGGCCAGGAGCATCCCACCCTCCCCGTTCCAGTGTCCCCGCCACCAAGGCTGCCAGCATGGGGGGCTGCTGGGAGGGAGAACCCCTGGGATCTGCCAGACAGCAACTCCGAGGCCAGAGGAGCCATTTAATCACCGGGCGTCGTGTCCCCATTTCCACAGCCAAAATCCCTGGGCCAGCACGGGCCTGGCTGCTGGTGGCCACAGCCCTACAGGGACCCTCATGGCCCCAGGGGAAGCCCACGCCACCAAAGCCCATGGGAAAAGGTGCTGGTGCCTCGCCGGAGCCCGGACCTCGGCCGGCAGCACGCTGGCGCGTGGGAGCCCGCATCTCCCCGCTGAGCTTGCCAAGCGCCCGGCCGGGCGGAGGGCGCGGGGAACTCCTTCGCCCTGGGGAAAACTCTCCTGGTTTTCGTCATCCCAGGGATGGCTCCACCACTGCTGCCGAAACACGGCTGCCTGTGGGCTGAGCGTGGCCCCATGGCTTGGCCAGGCACCGGGATGGGCACTCTGGGCTGGGGACCCCCGGCCAGGGACCCTGGGATGGGCAGGAGCAGGGCAGGCAGCAGGGCTTGGATGTACGTGGATGGCGGTGAACACACGCTCTGGTGCTCAAGTGCTCTGCAGGGCACTTGCAGGATGTGGGGGGACCCCAGCCCCAGGGTCTTGCCACTGCTCCTCCCCTGTGTCTGCCCACAAGGTGCCGGGGGCCATCCCTGTGGCCACGGGGAAGGGGGATGCTCCTGCTGGGGGACGCCCGAGCGGTGTTTGGGCTGGGATGGTGGCCCTGGGCTCCCCGGCTGCCTCCCAGGCGCCGTATTGCGGCCGCCAGCAGCTCTCCAGGGCAGGGAGCAGTTCGCAGACTTTGCATGGACAGCTTCAGGTACCGGCCAGACTGATCCCCAGCCTGAGCCCAATCCCCATCCCAGCTGTGCTATCACGGGGAGCGGGACACACTGGCCTCCATTTCCCCCAGCCCTGATCTCCCCTTCCACCAGGAAGGATGTGCCTTTCCCAGTGAATCGTGCACATGTGGCACATCCCGTGTCCCTTCGCTCTGGGGTCTCCTCCCAGTTTCCCCAGTGCTTCAGGGACTGGTGGTGCAGGAGGGAGATGGGTCTCTGGCCAGGGGACCCACGTGCTGGCTGCCATGGCTCCTTTCCCACCTGTTCCCAGGGCCCAGCCTGGGGTCATGGAGGGGCTGCAGGGCAGCAGGACACTGTGTGACTCCTCTGGGGACAAGGACGAAGACCTAGGAAAGCCCTGACCCACTCGTGCCACCAGCACCGGGCCGCAAGACCTCCCCTGGGATCCTCCAGATCCATCCCAAAGCACCGCTCCTGGGCTGGGGGGAAGAAGCTGCTGGGACGTGGCCGGGGGCAGCGGGGGGCTGAGAGCCTGCAGCTGGATGGGGCAGTGGCACAGGGCTGGGGGCACCGGGAGGGTCGGGGGGGATCAGGGGTCTAGGGGGGCCGCGAGCTCCTGGAGCCACCTCAAGCGGAGCTGGAGCTCCATCTGGGACCACACATGGGGAGGAATCCCGCTGATACTGGAGGATTCCAGGGGGTGCATCTCCTTGACACGAGCATCTGAAACCCCAAGCTGTGCCTTGAAATTACAGCTAATTACAGAGCCCATTTGCATAAATTACAAGGCAAGAGGCAAATACCTCCGATCCCCCGATCCTTCCCCAGTGCTCAGGCAGCAGGAGCTGCTCCAGCCGCTCAGGGGGGCACAGAGGGGTGGTTGGGGGGTCCTGGGTCCCATGCGGAGGCAGGGTGGGAGCAGGAGGGGTTGGTGCCCCCTGAAACTGCAGCTGGGACCCCGGTGGGCAGGTGTGCAGGAGGCAGCAGCCACCCCTGGTGCCCCCAGCCCCTGCCCCACCGCTGTGGCACAGCCTGGCCCTGCTGGGGGGGGACATGTGGCCCTCTCTGCACCCCGGTGGGTGATGGGGGGAGAGAAGGGCTGGCACGGGGCACGGGCAGCGCGGGGCTGGAGGGCACAGCCCTACAGTGTGTGGGGGTTGGGGGCACCCCTGTCCCCAGGGGGAAATGGGGAGGGGGGAGTGGAGGGATGGATGGACAGAGGGATGGACGGACAGAGGGACAGAGGGGATGGACGGACAGAGGGGATGGATGGACAGAGGGGACGGATGGACAGAGGGACAGAGGGGATGGACAGACAGAGGGGATGGACGGACAGAGGGGATGGACGGACAGAGGGGACGGATGGACAGAGGGACAGAGGGGATGGATGGACAGAGGGACAGAGGGGATGGATGGACAGAGGGGATGGACGGACAGAGGGGACGGACGGACAGAGGGGATGGATGGACAGAGGGACAGAGGGGATGGATGGACAGAGGGGATGGACGGACAGAGGGGACGGACGGACAGAGGGGATGGATGGACAGAGGGACAGAGGGGATGGACGGACAGAGGGGATGGATGGACAGAGGGATAGAGGGGATGGATGGACAGAGGGGATGGACGGACAGAGCGGATGGATGGACAGAGGGACAGAGGGGATGGACAGACAGAGGGACAGAGGGGATGGACAGACAGAGGGGATGGATGGACAAAGGGGTGGAATGACAGATGGACAGAGGAGTAGAGGGATGGATGGACACAGCAGTGGAGGGATGGATGGACAGAGGGGTAGATGGACAGAGAGGTGGATGGACAGAGGGGTGGAAGGACAGATGGACAGAGGGATAGAGCGATGGATGGACAAAGGGATGGAAGAATGGAGGAGAGGTGCCTCCTGGCCCCCCCTAGGAGCAGGGGGATGGAGGGACACAGGAGGGATGTCCCCTGAGGCCCCAGCAGGATGTTGGGGGACAGAGGGACGGCCAAGGTCCCTCCCAGCCCCGGGGCCACACTTCAAAGGCCTCCTGGCTCCGGGGAACGGACGGCAATTTCCTCCGCTGCCATAAAACAAATTGGTGTCTGTGGGGGGAGCGGGGCTGGGAGCGTGTGCATGTGCATGCGTGTGCATGCCCGTGTATGTGTGTGTGCAGGGAGTGTCACATCCACGCGTGTGCCCACGTGTGCGGGGGGGTGTGAGCCCCCAGTGCTGTGCCAGGTCCCTGCGTGTGTGCACGTCCGTGTGCGTGTGCGCCGCTGCCTGCGTGCACACCCCCCCCCCACATGCTCCACGGAGGCTGGGTGCCCAGGAGCGGGGTGCCCGGGGGAGTGCCTGGGGGGGGTCTGCAGCGGGTGCCACGGGGCTGCGCCGTCTGGGTGGCTCCAGCCTGGGGGGAGTCTCAGGAGCGGCCGTGGGGCCTCAGACGGGGAGAGAAGCTCCCCGATCCTCCCCCGAGGCTTCGGGGGTGCTGCCCCCGGCCCCGCACCCAGACAGCCCCCGGGGGGTGACGCTGAGCTGATGCTGAAACCCCTGCGGGGTGCAGCCGGGGGTGCTGGCAGGGACCCCGCGCCTGCTGGGGCTGGCATGGTGGGGACGATGCCAGGTGGGTCAGGGAGCAGGGTGGCCTTGGGTGCTCACAGCCCCACAGGGGGTCACCGTCCCCGTGGGAGCGTCACAGCCCCGTGCGCCCTTGGCTGAGCAAACCTGGAGACCGGCACCCAGTATGGGGTCCCTCAGCCCAGACTTGGACCCAGTGGGACCTCCATCACCCCCAGCACGGGGTCCCAAATCCCCACACCTGGGGGGAACAGCCCCCATCGCTCTCACAGCCCTTCGGCCACTAAAGCAAACAGGGGGGAGATGCTCCCGTCCCCGTCCCCAAGCCGTGCCATCGTAGGAACGAGGGTGCAGCACCCGTGCCAGCCGCCATGCCCCCGGGGATGCAGCGGCATGAGGGCTGGCACGGGGCTGCTTGCCCGGTCCCCGGGGACAGGCTGAAGGCAGGGCACCCGCCTGCCTGGCAGAGATATCTACCGGGATTATCGCGACGGGCTTCCCCTGCCCGCGGTGCGTGCCAGGTCGTGGCGTGCCCCGAGGGAACATTTCTCACCGGGAGCACGAATTACTGTCGGGACTCGACCTCTGCGACTTGGCGATGGAGTTGACGGCTCGGTGTAGTTTTTAAATATGACTTTTAATTAGCCCCGTGTAATCTCCCTGCCTATCTGCGCCCAACCGGCCCGGCTGTCAGTCACCGGGTGGGGAAACCTGCCTGGCACGGTGGTGGGAGCGCCCAGCATCACACGCCGGGGATGGGGCACGTGGGTGCACCGGGGATGGGACATGTGGATACACTGGGGACAGGGACACATGGCTGCAGCAGGGATGGGACACTGGGCTGCAGCTGGAATGGGATACTGGGCTGCACTGGGGACGGGGACACACAGTGGCACCGAGAACAGGGACACACGGCTGCACTGGGGACGGGGACATGCAGTGGCACTGGGAACAGGGACACAGGGCTGCAGCGGGGATGGGGACACACACTGGTACTGGGAACAGGGACACACAGTGGCACCAGGGTTGGGGACA
Organism: Falco punctatus; assembly: GCF_963210335.1. Lineage (NCBI taxonomy): Eukaryota > Metazoa > Chordata > Aves > Falconiformes > Falconidae > Falco > Falco punctatus. The sequence goes on along the minus strand of NC_137599.1, from coordinate 1,685,531 downwards.
CATGGCTACACTGAGGACAGGGCCACGTGGCTGCTATGGGGACAGGACCACACTGCCACACCAAGGACAGGGGCCGCCCACTGGGCCACCGCTGCCTTCCCCTGGCGCAGGGCTGTGCCGGGACCCCCAGTGGGGTCGGGGCTGACAGGGGTGACCTGGCCACCCCCCAGCCTGTGGGGCTCTGCGCCAGCCCGTCCCCATCCCCGGTGCCCCGTGGGCCTTGGGAGCTGGTGTGGGAGCAGCTTTGCTCCCGGCAGGACCAAGGCAGTGGGAGGCAGCGCCCGGCGGACGCCAGGCCCGCAGGCAGCGGTGACAGCATCGTCCCCTCTTGCTCGCTACGCCCCAGGAAGAACCTCCGCAAAACCACTTTCTAATTCTCTGAAGAACCCATTAGGAATGGTTAACGACCTCGGCTGGGCACGGGGACAGGCTGGCGGCTGAGGAGGTGCCGTAATTGCTGTAATTGAGCGTGGGCTTGGGCGCGCTTCCCGTGCCAGGGCGCATCCAGCTGGCACAGGTGATGGGGTGGGTGGCAGGGGACTTGGGGATGGGACCGTGGCGATGGGGACTGCGGGGGATGGCGTGATCTCGCCTTGCGTCTTGCCTCCCGGTCCTCTGGGTCCTCCAGGTCCCCCTGGTGCTGGCTGGCTCTGCAGGGGTCCCTGCCTCAGTGTGTGGACCTGCGTGCCCATGTCCCCGTGTTCCTGTCTCCCTGTGTCCCCATGTCCCCATCTCAGTATTGCTGTGCCAACTTGTGTGTCCCTGTCCCCTGCCTCTCTGTGCAGACCCTTGTCCCTGCATCCCCATGTCCCCATCACAGCCTTGCTGTGTCAGCCTGTGTCCCTGTCCCCTGCCTCACTGCCCAGACCCTTGTCCCTGTGTCCCCATGTCATCGCAGCCTTGCTGTGCCAACCAGTGTGTCCCTGTCCCTTGCCTCTCCGTGCAGACCTGAGCCTCCATCCCAACCTCGCTGCATGCCCTGTGTTCCTTTGTCCCCATGTCCCCATTGCAGCCTTGCTGTGCCAACCTGAGTCCCCATCCCCCGTCACACTGCACAGACCCTTGTCCCTGTGTCCCCATGTCCCTATCCCAGACTTGCTGTGCCAACCAGTGTGTCCCTATCCCCTGTCGCACTGCACAGACCCTTGTCTCCATCCCAGCCTCGCTGCATGGAGGTGGCATGGCCGAGGCCACGGGGGTGGCCCTTTCCCAGGGACGATGACAGCGATCGTGCCCGCACTCGCGTCCGCACCAGGCTCACAGCCGAGAGCCGGCGTCACTGCCCGCCTGGGGAAACTGAGGCAGGGAGCAGCAGGCTGGGACTTGTCCCGGCAGTCGGGGCGGGAGCGCCGGGAGCGGAGCCGGGGCTGCGCAGGCGCCCAGCCAGGCAGTAGCCCTTGGGCACCGCTGCCTCCCGCCAACCTACTGCCCGCGGCCACTCGCCCCGGCATGGCTGGGGGGGACCGTGAGGACCCCTGTACCGCAGTCCCCTCCCCAGAGATTGATGCTGGACAGGGTGTCCCCTGCAGTGCTGGGCTGTGGGGTCCCATCCTGGGGTGCGGGGTCAGGGAAGGGGTATGGGGCAGGCAGCACCACACCATGGCCGCGTCCCGCACGTGTGTGTCCCCGTGCCCCCAGCACGTGGAAGGCGATGCCAGCGCGGCGTCGGAAGCGTCAGCGGCTGCGGTGCCTCCTGCAGCATTTATGAGCTTGGCCAGAGCCGGGTCCCGGGGGTGGCCCCCATGCAGGGGACCCTGCTGGGCACCCAGCCCCAGCCCTCCCCTTCCACCTGCCGCACCAGGGCCGGACCCCCACCCACCTTCACCCCGCAGCGCGATGAGAACCCAAGGGTGCACCCATCCAAGCACAGCACCAGCACCCCAAGCCCTGCCGCCGGGACCCCCACATAAGGCTCGGGTGGCGGGGGGCCGGGCCGGGGGTCGAAGGCGCCGGTGCCAGGCGGTGAGTAAGCAGGAGCATGGGGAGGGGAGGTAATTAAAAGGGAGGCACTCGCCACAGCAAGTTCCCACAAATGGAGGCCCCGGGGCCATAGACAGTGCACAACAAAGCACCGAGCAATTATTTGGCTCCAGTGGGAGGTGCTGGTCCCGTGGGGGCTGGAGCCAGCTGGGCACCCCGGGGCCCTGGCAAGGCCTGGCACCCACCGGCGACCGGGAGCCACTGAGACCCCCACCCCTGCAGCTAGTTATGGGGTGGCTGGTGGCCCCTTGGCTGTGGGGCTCTGGTGGGGTGGGTGGTCCTGGAGCTGGGAGGTGGGGGGTTGGTGTGGGGATGGGTGACAGCTGCTGGGCACCCTGATGCCTGCAAGGGGGCTGGACACCCCAACACTCTCCAAGCACCATGAACCCCCCCTCCCCCCAAGGACCCCAACCCTGTAAGGGGACTGGGATCACCCTGACGACCCCCAGCACACCAACCCCTGTGAGGGGACTGGGGAGCCTCCTGAGCCCCCCAGAGATCCCAACCCCTGTGAGGGGACAGGGGCAGCCCCCTGAGCCCCCCGATCCCTGCAGGCAGATGGGGCACCCCAACCTGTCTGAGCACGCCAGCTCCTGCATGGGGCTGGGGCACCCCAAACCCCTCGGCACCCCCAGTGCGGGGTGGGGGTACAGGGTCCTTCGGCAGCAGCGGGGCTGGGCCCCCTCGCCCCCCACCCAGGCCTCCCCATTGACCCCGGGCCTAGCGGGTGGGGGGCAGCCCTGAGGGACCGGTGGTGGGCGCCAGGCCAGCCGGCGGGCCGGGGAGCGGGCCCCTCCCCTGTGCCTCAGTTTCCCCATCTGTGGCGGGGGGTGAAGCCCGGCCTGGGCTCCACCACGGGGCCACGCAAGGCCCTGGCCCCCCCCGGGACTGGGGGCCGCTGGGGGGGCAGCACCGGCGACACCCCCGGCCCCGCGGGCGCTGCCCCCCCGATACACAGCGAGGAGGGCGAGTTCCATCCCGGAGGGTCCCAGCAGCGGCCGGAGGGGTCTGTGGGGGGAGAGTCCGCGGCCTGCGGGAGGGGCCGAGACCCCCCGGGGATCCCCGGGACTCCCCGCCCCCGCGGGGACCCCGCTGCCGTCACCAGGCTTTAGCGTTTCAGACCCGCCCGCCAGGCGCGCGGCCAATCACAAGCAGAGCTCGGCTGCCTCCCATCTCCCATTGCTTTCTTTGCCTGTCAATCATTATGAGCGCGACCAACCGAGAGACGGATTTTGAGTTACACCCGCCCACGAGGAAGTCTACCTCCCCGCCTCGAAGGCTTGTCAATCAATCAGCGGACCGCGGCAGGATGAGCTTGTTCCCATTAGCTAGCCGAGCTGTCAATCAGAGATCTGCCCTCCCGTTGGGTCTCCGCTTCCGTCCGTCACCTCGGGGGTCCGCGCCCATTGGCGGAGCTGTCACTCCATCATGGGTCCTATTGCTCGGCGGAGCTGCCCGTCAAGGGGCAAGCCGCGGCGGATTGGCTGTCGATAAAGCATCTCGCCGTTTGTTGGCTAGAGCGCCGGAAAATCGAGTAGGGATTGGTCAAGAAGCCGCCGAGGGGCGGGTCACTCAGGGCGGTGCCCGGGCGGCCCCGGGGGAGGAAGATGGCGCCGTGAGGGGGTCGGAGCCGCCGCTGCAGCCGCCGCTCCGGCCGGTCTGTGCGGGCCCGCGGCGGGGGCGGGCGCGATGGAGTGGGGGGCGGCAGCGCCAGCGGGGCCGGGCCCGGAAGGGGCGTGCGGCCTCCCTGGCCCGCCCTCCCCGAGCGCCGGGCGGGCGGGCGGCGCTTCCGGGGCCGAGGCCCGGTCGGGGGCGGGCTCGCTACCTCGGCCCGCCTCCCCGGGGACCGCCGCCGCCGCCGGGAGGGGCCGGGCGGGGCGGCCCCGCGGCCGGGGGGGGGCCGGGCCGTGTGCGGGGGGTGCCCCGGTACGTGGTGGCGGGGAGCCGGGGGGGCCCGGCCGGTGGTAGGGGTCCCCCGAGGCCGCCCGGCGTTCCGGTGGGGGAGCCCGGCTCGGGGGGCGGAGGTGTGTCCTGCCGGGGGGGCCGGGCTGCTGCGGGGGTCCCTGGTGGTGGGGGGGAAGTGGCCGTGCTGGGGTCGCGGGGAGCGGCCGCAGGGGGTGGCCGGGCCTGGGAGCCCCCCCGCGTTGCCCAGGGGCTGGGGGGCTGCGGCTGGGGGCGAAGCTGCCCCGGTGTGTGTGGGGTGCGTGGGGCTGGGGGCAGCGTGCTGGCAGGCGGGGCTGGGGGGTGCTGGTGTGTGTCTGGGGGGCTCTGCGGCCGCATCCTCTTCTGGCGCCTGGGACGTGGAGGGGGGCTCCGGGCCCGTTCCCCTCGGGCATTGGAGGTCCGGGGGGGGGGGCTGCAGGGCAGAGCTGGGGGCAGCTACCCGGGGCTGGGGGTGCAGCAGGGGGTACGGGCTGAGGAAGTGTCTGCGGGCCCTGGCGATGTGCTGTCCAACAGGAGCTGGGCCGCCCCGGGAGCCACAGGTGCTCCTGATGCTTCTGGAAGTTTCCACCGGGGTCTGGCATCACTCTGGGGGAGCTGCCGCTCGAGGGTGCCCTGTGATCCGCTCGCTCCCGAGGCTCGAAACCTCCCGACCTCATATGTGCGGAGTGAGGAGCTGCTCCCTCCTCTCCCAGGCCGGCCCAGCCACGGAGTGCCTGTGCATCCTTGGCAGCACGGCCGGCCTGGCTCGCTTTACTTCAGCTGCTTCTCCTCTTACTCCTCCTTAAACGCAGCCAAAACACCAGGGAATTTCCCCCCAGCATCAGGGAAGGAGAAAACAAACTCAGATGTTGGCAAGTGGCTGTAACGCCTGCGCTGGCAGAGGCGTGTCGGAGTCAGACCAAGAGTTAAAACAGCAACAACAGAAATCCTGGCCAGGTTATTCTAATGCATTGCTTGATTTCCTGCTGTTAATATGTAAATACACAGGTGTCTGAGCTCCTTTACACCCGACTTTGAATACTTGCTTACAGGCCTGACAAACAAATGGGGCTGCTACCACTGGCGTGGTTTTCTCCCCCATGACTGTGCTTAGCTTCATAATCCTGAGTGGTTTTTTGCAGTTGCTGAGGTCGTTCGTGGATTTTAGGGAACTCTGATTCACCTTCATGCTTAAGGTGCTAATTAAAGCCGTGGTAACTCAGATCAGGTGTGTCAATTGGCTTAAACTGAGTGCTGTAAGTTAGGATTGTGTTCACCCTGCTGTACCCCCGAAAAATCCGTCAGGCAGATGGGAAGGGTATTTTGGGGAGCAGGGACTTCCCTGCAACTGGAATACCTGGACTGGTGGTGTGCACTTTGTAAGTTGGTGTGGTATTTCGTCTCTCAGCGGGGCTGTGAGAAGATAACGAGGATATCGCAGTGATAGGGCTTGAAATCATTGTCTAAAATTTACAAAACTTTTCCAGACTCCTCCGAAAGGGAGTTTTGTAGCTGTTCAAAAGTGCTTGCGCTGCTCGAGCTGCAGGATGGGGTGTTGGTTGTGGCTTTGAGGACTGGCAGGTACCTTCTTGTCAGCGTTTTCCTCTGTCCCGGGCTCCTCAGCTGAGCTGGAAGCCGTAGATGTTGCGGAGGACTGCCTGGCAGCTCCCCGAGGAGAAGCGCTTGTCCTGGTTAGGAAGGAAAAAAAAAAAAATCTCTCCCCTTTATGTCTCTTGTAGAATATTGAAGATAATGGCACGGTTTCCAAAATAGATAAATTCTTGTGAGAAGCGAAGGAGCAACCTCTGAGCAAACCTACCAATCGTGCCAGTGTGAGCGGTCCAGCTGGCTGCTAGCAGGCGTTTCCTCCGGCTGGACACAGGGTCTCACGGGCTGGCGCGGTTGGTAAGTTTTCTCTTCCTACGGCTCCATCACTTGAGTCCTGTGGACTTTTTTTTTCCCTGCGCTGTGAACTCACGGCGGACTCGGAGAGCTCCTTGAAGCGCTGTCAGGCAGACCTCGGAGTATCTGGATAGTTGGCTGGGACATGAGGCGCTTGGTCTGTGTGTCCTGGGGCAGGAATGAGTCCTGGTTGTTCTCGTTTGAGGAACATAATAAAAAAAAAAAAAGAGTTCTCCAGCCAGAAATCACTGAGTTTTAGGTTGCTTTGTCCTTTTACGGGGGTGAAGGCAGGCAAGGGGTGAGGAGGTTGTTGTTTCCACTCTGTGGGGAGACAGTTTCCATACAAAAGCTGAGGAAGAGGAGGATGGCCAAGAAAAAAAAACTTAATTTTATGAATCAGTGCTCCTTAATTGCCATAAGGGAGACTCCTCTTCCGCTTGAGGCTTGGCTGGGGGTTTACAGAAGGGCAAACTGGACCTGAACTGCTCAGCACATTCTTCCTGGGGCGGGAATAAGCGTGTAACACAGAGTGGGTGATGATTTCCTGCTGCTCATCTGTGAGAGGGTCCGTATCCCGCAGGGCCTTTCCAGAAACCTTCCCCACAGGCAGTGACAGTCCCACTCTCAGATCTGTCCTGGGCAAACGTGCAGGGAGTGAAGCCCTGTGCTTTGGTACCTGCTGGATTTCACCACGTTGCGAGTAGCTTTATGCCACATTACACCCTCAGGATGTGAAACTGTCACTGCTGGACTCGGACGTAAATTGTACAAGTGAGAAACTCGCGGAGGGATTACACTGCAACTGCAGCGACACAGGGCTTCTCCCCCAGTCATTATCCTTATTTATTTGTTCGGGCTAATGGGATCTCTCCTGGTATGTGTCTCTCTCTCTGGCCAGCTCAGCATTGCTCTTATTTGTAGTCAGGGCTGTTAATCCTCAGCAGTGCCCTAATTCTGCTGAAAGGGAGGGTGCAGCCATTGAACTCGGGCAGCCGTACAAGCTCCCAGCTTTCTGGGAAGAAAGCGTCCTTTTATCGCAGGCCAGCTTGCTGGGTGCGAGCGTCTGATGCTTTCATCTCCGTGAGGTTGCCACAGTGAGCGGCAGCGAGTGGCTTCAAGGGAATGGATGCCCTTCGCTATGGAACGGGGCGAGTCATTTCCATGCGATGCCATCCCAGGCGCCTGGGACTCTGACCTGACTCTTCCTGGGGATTTATGCCCTCGGACACAGCAGGGCTGTGAAAGAGCCTTCGTGGAGCCTGTGCTGGCGAGGGGCGAGCTGCCTGCCTTTGGGAAGCGGGCTCCTTGGTGACTTGGCCCAGGGCCCGATCGCTCGGTTTCTTAGGGGCTTTCTGTTTGGCAAAAGGCTTCGTGTTCCCAGGGAGGGGATGTCTGGCTCGGTTTGTGCCGTGCAGGCCGGCCGAGGGGCACGGGGGGAGCTGAGGGCCCTCACCTCTATAGTTCTAGGCGAACGCTGACGGCATCTCAATTACTTAGAAGACTTTTCTCCCAGCCTTAAGCTGTATTAAGACGTGACGTCCGGCCCTTGTGTTGGGCAGCAACGTGTGCACCTCCTGTGCCGTCCCTGCTAGCCGACAGCCTCAAAATGAAAGAACCTCCTTATTTTCCCACTGTAGACGTGCCTTTTGCCCGGGGCTCCTGCACCCACGTGCTGGCAGCACCTGCTGCTTCGAGCAAGGTCGAGTTTGCCCTTCCTGAGGCTGGGTGCTGGCCATGCCACCTTCAGCCGGCCGGTGCTGGTGCCTCCTGCCCCCACTGCGCGTGTTGCTGCTGAGCTGTGGAGCGTGAAGTTTGCTCCCTTTGAAGCAAACCCCATGCCTACTTTTTTCCACACGTGTAGTCCATCTTCCTACCCTGGATCTCCCGCAGCTCCCCCGGCAGGAGTGCCGGGTTGGCAAATGGTGACTCTGCTTGGGCCTGGAGCCAGAGACCGACACTGCCGCAGTCCCGGGACGTGGTTCTTGCCTGCTCCCTGCAAGCAGCAAAAAGCCACTCGCTGTGCTCACACAACAATTAATTTTTGGCTGGTACGATGTGTTATAAGCCATCCGGGACTTCATATCGTGCTACTTGTCCTCTGCCAGCACTTCCCATCGCTCCTGCCATCCAAGCATGTCTGTAAATACCATGGCGCTGGCTTCCTATCGGCTCTCCCACCCTGGGGCTGTGTTTCAGAGACTCCCTGAGTAAACCTGAAGCATCCCTATTCCTCAGACAGCCGTAATTCCCCACTTGAAGTCAGGACGTTGACAGCAGCAGTAATAGAGAGTGTTTGAGCTCAGACAGGTTTTCCCTGGCACCTTATCTAGGCAAATGTTACCAAGCTAGCGAGCCATACAGCAACTGCTGGATGGGGATGACTGGGGAATTTGCCGAAGGAAATGTCAAGGATGAAATGTCTTTCCAGTCCAGAACAAAAGATTTAGCAAATTGTAAGGATTTAGGAGTCCCTTTCCCTGGTTTTGCTGTCTTAAACCTTCAAAAAGAAACTGCTGTAGCTGCCCCAGTGGCAAGAAAAGCTCCAGCCTCGGTGTTACTGCTTCTGTGGCGATGTGTGTCAGAGATTCCAAACTCCAGAGGAAAGTGTTGAGAGGAAGGCAGCAAAGCCTCAGGGCAGTGAGTGGTCCCCATCCTTGCAGCTGCCCCTCGGGGTAGCCCTGCCCCATCCCACTCTCCCTCCGCACCATCCGAGGAGCCGCGGCCACTTGCCTTGCACCCTCCCTGCCTGCCTGCGTCTGCTGAGGCCCTTGAGCAACTGGCTCCTCCACCGTAACTTTGCCCCTCTCCTCTCCCCGGTGTGCAGACCCCACTGAAGCTGTAGGCTCTGTGGGCACCTCCTCATCTTCGTGTGCTGCCCACTGCTGATCTCTCCTCCCCTCTTGCCGACAGCTTTTCTCGACCTCCCCAGGTCCCGCTGCCAGCCAGCACCAGCAGCTTTATTTTATTCCCTGAAGTGACCCTTTAATTACATAATGACTTACAAACACAGCCCCAACAACATACCAAAAATAATTGAAACAATGTTCTTTCCAGCCTTCAAAAACACGACTCCATACCAAAACTCTGTCCTTTTTAATTCCCAAACTTAAAAAAAACAGGCAGCAGGGAGATGGCATGGGCTGGAAACTGGGAAGCTGTAGGCTCACTGGGCATGTCTGCCTCTGCTTTGAAGTGGGGGCTCCTCAGGGCAGCAGTGGTCTCTGTCAGCCCCAGGGTGGGCGACGACTTCGGGTCACAGCTGTGCTGGGATGCAGCAAATAAGTGAGGGCTGCAGCCGGTTGCTCACCGTAATTGGCATTTCCCTTTGGTGGCAAGCAAAGGTCAAAGGAAAGTGCAGGGAGAAAGTGGAGAGGCGGTGAGATTTCTCTAGCCCCTTTGCAACCCCCCCTGCTGAAGGTGTGTGTGTGAGGTGTGACATTTTGGGCGATGCAGGGAGACACCAGGAGAGTCCCCCCGAGCACTGGGGCCCTGGGCTGGGCGCACCGAGGAGCTGCGGTCTCGGCTCTTGCTGCTGATCTTATTCCTTTTCTCTCTGCTTCCTCCTCGCAGATCAAGAGACAGCATGGCTGCGACTGCTGCCGTCAGCCCCAGTGAATACCTGCAGCCAGCTGCCTCCACTGCCCAGGTGAGTACAGGGGCATCGCCGGGGTGGAGGGACATGTCCCGGGCTGCAGGACAGCAAACGTTGCATCGTTCGGCCCCTCCTGCCTCCGCTGTAGCCAGCGTTGCTGCGTCAGGAGGAGGGCTGGTTGCTGGACAGGCTGGGGAGCTGTGCTCTGGACCTGTTCCCAGCCCCAACGCCAACTCTTCTGGAGTGTTCTTTCTCCTCCCTGCGGTGTGTTTTTCTGAAGGACCTCTTGGATTGCGTTAGCAGCTGACATCACAAGGTGGTCTTGGAATTAAAACTGTGTGTGACACTCCAGGGTGTGTGTAATGGGTGTAAATACCAGCAGACTTACAGGGTATTTGCAGCTTTATAGAGGTTGTAAGAACACAGGCACACAATTAAAAGGCAGTCACCATCCTGATGGCTAAAAGTAGTGTGACGAGGGTTGGCTAAAGGCACACGTGGTGTGGGTAATTAAGCAATTCCTTTAATAAGAGGTGTCTCATTGGCACGGACTGGATTGCCTTTGATAGCATGTGCCCTTTCCTTCACTGACTTGATCTCCAGATGTGTAGCACAAGCCCCTGTCTCTAACGAACCTGTCTTCCTCCTGGCTCCCCAGGACTCCCAGCCGTCTCCTCTAGCCCTCCTTGCAGCAACATGTAGCAAAATCGGTCCCCCTGCAGTGGAAGCCGCCGTGACTCCTCCTGCCCCTCCTCAGCCAACGCCTCGCAAACTCGTCCCCATCAAACCTGCTCCGCTTCCTCTTGGCTCCGGTAAGAACAGCTTTGGGATCCTGTCGTCAAAAGGGAACCTCTTCCAGATCCAGGGCTCTCAGGTCGGCACCTCCTACGCTGGGGGGCAGCTGGTTTTTGCCATTCAGAACCCAACTGTCATCAACAAGGGCACCCGCTCGTCCGCCAACATCCAGTACCAGGCAGTGCCCCAGATCCAGGCCGCGAGGGGACAGACCATCCAGGTCCAGCCCAACCTCACCAACCAGATCCAGATTATTCCAGGCACGAATCAAGCCATCCTCACCCCTTCCTCTTCCTCTCACAAGCCCGTGCCCATCAAACCAGCTCCGGTGCAGAAGGGTGGAGCGTCACCGGTGCAGGGCACAAGCAACGTGGTCAAGTTAGCTGGTGGCGGCAACGTGACTCTTACCCTGCCCGTGAACAACCTGGTGAACGCCGCTGAGCCAGGCACGCAGGCTCAGATCCTTGCAGAGAGCTCCTTGAAGCCCTGCAAAAAGACTCGAAAGAAAGCCATGTCGCCCGCCCAGCCCGCTGCCATGGCTGTGGCCGAGCAGGTGGAGACGGTGTTAATAGAGACCACGGCAGAGAACATCATCCAGGCGGGCAACAATCTGCTCATCGTGCAGAGCCCAGGCTCCAGCCAGCCGGCCGTGGTGCAGCAGGTACAGGTGGTGCAGCCCAAGCAGGAGCCGCAGGTGGTGCAGATCCCGCAGCAGGCCCTGCGCGTGGTCCAGGCTGCCTCCGCCACGCTCCCCACTGTCCCTCAAAAATCCTCCCAGAACTTCCAGATCCAGACGACGGAACCCACTCCTACCCAGGTACCATCTCCTGCGTTCTGCGAGGTCTCTCTGCCCTGTTTCTCCTCTCAGCCCTCACCCAGGCTTTAGAAAGCTTGAAGGGGTTTGTGAGCCGCCAGACATTCCCAACTTGTTCAGCCATCGCTCGTGTGGATTCTCTGATGTCTAAGAAGGGTTGGGAGCACAGCTGTTCCTTCGGTGGGGGTTTATTAAGTCTCCCTTGTTGGCCACCTGCTTTTGTAGGACCTGTGGAAATGCAGTGTCCTCAAAACCTCTGCTGTGCCACCAGCTGGGCGTGGGATGAGCCAGCCTGCTCAGGAGCTCCTGGGGGGTAGAGGGAGGTGGGGGAGTGGGGCTCACAGCCTGGAGGACTGTATCTTTAGTGTTGCCTTTGGAAACCAGGCTGCAAGGCCAGAGCAGCCCTTTGGCCCCGGGGAAGGCCAGGACCTTCCTTCAGGAGGTTGCCAAGAAGATGCTTGGGCAACTTCTCCTGCTCTTTGGCTCATCACAGGCTCAGATTCCTGGGTTGCGTGGGGAGGGTGACCATTGCGCTGGGGAGGGGTCTGCACGGTGGCAGTACCCGGTCTCATTCCTCTTCTCTCCTCCCATCAGGTCTACTTCAAAACGCCATCGGGCGAGCTGCAGACAGTGGTGCTCCAGGAAGCCCCAGCCATGACGGTGGCTCCATCTGGGACCTCTTGCACCTGCCCCGTGTCCCGCAGCTCCGGCACGGGGGGCAGCAGCAGCAAGAAGCCGGCCACGCGCAAGGAACGCACCCTGCCGAAGATCGCTCCCGCCGGAGGCATCATCAGCTTGAACGCGGCTCAGCTGGCGGCCGCGGCGCAGGCCATGCAGACCATCAACATCAACGGCGTGCAGGTCCAGGGCGTGCCTGTCACCATCACCAACACTGGAGGTGGGCTGCGCCCCGCTCTGCCTGGGGCGGGTGGGAGGTGGGCTGCGCCCCGCTCTGCGTCGGGGGAGGAGGGACAGCAAGACACAGGCAGCTGCCTGACCCGGAGGACAGAAAGCCCCCCCCCCCCCCCTTGCTAGCAGCACACTTCGCTTTGCCTGGGGTGTTGCAGCTTTGCAAAGAGATCCCTTGCACCCTGAGGCTGAATGTCGCTGACTGTTCAGCGCCACCCGCTTCTCTGGCTCCTCTTGCTCCAGGAATTGTGTAGAGTTTTGTAGAGTGTCTCTTTGGGGGTTCCCCTGCGTGTTCCTGAGCCCGTCCCGCTCAGCTGTGTCAGGGAGGGTGGTTAGTGGAGGTGGCTGCCTACGGGGGCAGGCTTTGTGGTTGTGCTGAGCTGGAGGATGTGTCTGAGCGCAGGGACTGAGGCCGCCCGAGAGCCCAGAGCAGCTCTGCCATCTCCGCAGCTCTGGGCAGGCAGCAGGCTGAGCTGTGCCCAGGCCCCTGGGGCGAGAGGGGTGTCTTTTTTTTTTCCAGAGAGCTGGGACCCAGGCAGGCGGAGGGACGTGATGCACCGGGGTTTTCCCTCCTGCAGCCCCTACCACAGAGCACACTGCCAGGTCCCAGTCCCAGGGCTGGGACATCTCCTTGCATCTGCTGGGTGCTGTGGGTGCTGGTTTGGGCTTCCAGGAGTCAAACCCCGAGACGTGCCTTCACACACACGCTCGTATGCTCCTCCGAGCTCTGTAGCAAGGGATTACTGTTCCCTCAGAGCGAACTCAGCCCCTCATCTCCCCACTTGTCACATGGGACAAGTGTCTTCCTTAAGCCAAAAATAGCCAGACATGGCCCTGGCTAGTGGCTGGAGCGGTCCGTGAGCCGCAGACAGCCCGGTGCATGCCTGCCCCCGCGCCGCCGGCTCATCTCCCCGCTGCCAGGAGAGACACGTCCTGGCAGCCGCTCTGTCCTCCCGTCCTGCCAGCAAACCTTCCCCAGCCCGGTCCCGGCGGTGTGGGCTGCCACCAGGGAGCCGCGGGGAGGAAGCTGTGTCTGAGGGAAGTTTATCTGCTTTCTGATCCAGAAAGACCTGCTGCCATGCGGTGGTTTCTCTCTCAGCAAGAACCGGCAGGAGTCCAGGCTCAGTTTTGCAGTCAGAAGCTGTTCTTTCTTGCTTGACTAAATGATGTCAGCATAAAACACGGGCCAGCGTGGTTTCGTGCTCCGCAGCAGGCCACTGTCCTCACTGGGGTTGCTTTTAAGGGGGTTTTTAATTGCTGCTTTGCGTGTAAATGTGGAGCCAGCCGCGAGCGAGCGTCAGGGAGATGCCACAGGCAGATGTTGCTGCTGTCTGCGCTGCTGCCCGCGACGTGCCACAAGGCTGGCGGGGGCCCGGTAGGACCTGCTGGCTGCTGCCCCATGAATGAAATGAATTCAGTCGGGTCTCAGCCTGGTTTCAGCTAGGACATGGCCACCTCCCAAGGGCTGCCCCGACCCTGAGCTTCGTGCTTTCCCTCCCAGTGTGTCTGTTGGCACCTTTGCTCTGCCTGCGCCCCCAAACCCATCCTTCCTCTCTTCAGTCACCCCTTCTTTGCTCTGCTGTCAGATCCCACTCCTCCTCCTCCTCCTCCTTCCCTGCTGCCCTGAGAGCAGCCATCCTGCTTGCTGACGCTGACCCCATCTTCTTCTTTCCAGCCCCCGTCACGGCTGCTGGGTGCTGTGCAAGGCCCAGGCTGCCGCCTCCGTGAGCGCCCGAGCGTGGAGCGGCCCTTAGGGTCTGGGGTAAGTCCCATTTTTTTGGTCAATATATTGCACGTTTTTTCAAAGTTTCTTTTTTGTTTCCTCTTTGGTCATTTCCCCACCCCGAAGGGTCAAACCAAAAACTTTGAAAAACCGCACAGTATATTCAGAAAAAAGGGACTTACCGGCCCCGCTTGGGGACCAGCACGTGGCAGGGCAGGGGGGCCGTGGCGGTGCTGCATGCGGGGCTGGGGCCTTCGAGACCCAGGGTGTCCCGTCCCACACGCCGGGGGCGGGGGGTGCAGGGTGCGGCTTTCACTGCCTCTGGAGGGTTCCGGCAGGATCCGCGCGTGGAGCATGGACGGCCACGTTGGGCACCGGTGCGCGGGCGCAGCGCGGCCCCCCGGGAGCGGAGGGGCAGAGCCTGACTCCCCCTTTTCCCCTCCAGGCCAGCAGCAGCTGACTGTGCAGAACGTGTCCGGCAACAACCTGACCATCAGCGGCCTGAGCCCGACCCAGATCCAGCTCCAGATGGAGCAAGCGCTGTCCGGAGAGATTCAGCCGGGGGAGAAGAGGCGGCGGATGGCGTGTACCTGCCCCAACTGCAAGGACGGGGAGAAGAGGTGAGCACGGAGGGGGAGAGGGGCAGCCCCACGGAACCGGCACCCATCTCCAAGGCTAACGGTGGCTTTCCTTGCCAGGCTGGGGGACCCGGGGAAGAAGAAGCACATCTGCCACATCCCTGAGTGCGGGAGGACCTTCCGCAAGACCTCGCTGCTGCGTGCTCACGTGCGCTTGCACACGGGCGAGCGCCCCTTCGTCTGCAACTGGGTCTTCTGCGGGAAGCGCTTCACACGCAGCGACGAGCTGCAGCGGCACGCTCGCACGCACACAGGTCTGCAGCCCCACGGGGCACGGCTGGGCGCCGTGGCGTGGCCCCCTCCCTCCCAGGGCGGCCCCCAAATCATGGCCCAGCCCTTGTGGGGTCCTGAGCCTTGCAAGGGCCGAGGGCATGTGCTGAGCTGAGGACTGGGATGATCTTGGGCCACGGCACGTTGTCCTTGTGATTTGCCTGAGTTAGCGGGAGGGACTGGAGAACCTGGGGCGGGGGTCTCTGCTGCTTTGGGGCTCTCCGGGTGATGGTGGTGACAGAGGGGAAGGGGCTGGTGTGGAGCGGCTGCAAAGGGGACCTGTCATGGGGCTGTCACTGCCACCCCGGGAGGTCCCCGCTGCCCTGACATGGCTGGTTTAGGGGAACACGGGGACAAAAGCAGGTGGGTGACGGTGGTACTGGGGCCGCGGCCCACTGGCTGCCACCCCCTGACTGCCACCTCTCTTCCCCACAGGTGACAAGCGGTTTGAGTGCGCACAGTGCCAGAAACGCTTCATGCGGAGCGACCACCTGACGAAGCACTATAAAACCCACCTGGTCACCAAGAACTTGTAGGGCCAGGAGCTGCCCCACGGCTCCCTGGCTGTGCAGACAGACCCTGCGAGGGCACCAGCCTGCGACGCCGCAGCACTCCAGCATCCGCGGCCGCCTGCGGACGGGAGCCCTCGGGGACATCCTCCTGCCCTTCCTCCTGTGCCGCCTGGGCCCCCACGCAGAAGCCGCCCTTGCCGAAGGGGGCGAGGGGCCGATCCTCCCTGCACACCCCTGGGGCCGCGGGGTGGCCCCGCAGAGGCCCAGAGCCCGGTGAGACGTGTCACGGCCGCGCGGGAGCCGGGCATGGAGGTGACTGTACGCTCCGGTGCGCAAGGGCTGGGAGAGGCTCCACAGCACATTCCTACTTTATATTTAAAGTCTATAAATAGCTATAAATATCTATATAACCCCCTTTGGAAGGTCCCTTTTTTCTATGGAGATCGTTGCCTTATGCTCCTCGCTCCCGATTACGAACACTGTGTATTGTGAGTGCTTTTTTAAATCTTTATTTAATATCTCTCTTAAGATGCTGCCCATCTTCTCGACCCTTTTTTCTCTCCTAACATTTCTTTTCCAATACTGAAGAGATTTTATTTTTTTTTTTCTCCCCCCTTTCTGATGATTTTTCTCTTCCCCCCTTTTCTGTTTCCAAGTGACGTGGCATTTCCTTTTGAATTCTGGGACTGCAGCCCCCTTTCCTGCCCCGTGTGCTGCTCGCCATCCCCACTGTGTATAGTGTACATTGTATCATAGATTATATTGCTTTTGTGTTTACTACATGTTTAAAAAAAAAAAAACACATGGCTTGTTATTTTTGAGCTTTTAAATTAAACAAATCCACTTTATTTTTTAGTTGTAACTGCCCAAGGTTGTTTTCTGGATTACGTGACAGATCTGTTATACTTTAACAACTGTAACTGGCTGGCCGGCCTGGAGTCAGCCGGGAGCTTTCCTTGCTAAATAAATTTAGCTGCCAGAGGCAAATCCAGTGCAGCGTGTGCCGCCGAGGGTCCTTTCTCTCTGGAGCCGGCCCGGTGCGAGCCGTGGTGCTGGGCTGGGCACCGCCACGAAGGGGGCTGTGCCGGCTGCAGCGGGACGTGCAGCAGGAGCCCGGCGGTGAAGAGCTGAAGGCGGAACGCTCGGCGTGGCCGCGGGGAAGGCGAGCTGCCGGCCTTCTCGGGCAGAAAGCAAGCGGGGTTTATTTAGAGGAATCCCAGACATCGCTGGAAACGGACTTATTTACAGGAAAATGGTCCCAAGCCGTGGCTGGATGCGTGGAGCCGCTGCTGTGTGCAGGAGCAGCTCTGCTGCTGGGGGTGGCTGTGGCCGCTGGTTCTGCCCCTGGCGCTGGGGGACACTGGCACCACGATGCCAATGGTGGCACCGGCATGGCACCAGCATCTCCCTGCTCCAAGCGGCCCTTGCCCCTGCCAGCGCCCACTCCCCGCTGCTGGGGGGAGCGGGACACGTGGCTGTGGACCCTCGGGCCGTGGCGCTGAGCCAGCCGGTCTCTGTAGGGCGACTCCAGCTGCAGCCCCTCTGTGAGCACGGGGGCACGATCCCACCACACCGGAGGGCTCAGGGCTTGTCCCCCGGCACGGTCGGTGGGCCATGGCCGTCCCGTGGGGCTCAGCTCACTCCACGACCACCTTCCTGACAGCCCACCAGGACCTGCCGCACTTGCTGTTGATGACGGCGTTGAAGTTGCAGCCGTGGCCACACAGCTTGGTGCTGTGCTCTGCGGGGTGGAGGGGGACCGGACCTCACTCCTGGGTGGCACCGTGGCCTGTCCTCACCTACCGCAGCACCGGCAGGGGACAAGGGACCCTGTCCCACCCCCCTGTCCCCTACCTTTGATGGTGTTGACCATGGCCATGGGCAGGCGGAGGGGACGCTCCATGGTGGCGTTGTGGGCGATGTGCTGCCCCGTGGCTGAGGACCGGGCCAGCATCTCCCACCAGAAGTAATCGAGCAGCTGCCGGGTCATGAGCTTGGGCTTGTCGGTGGAGACCTGCGAGACGTTGTCCAGCTGCAGGTGGGTGACGTAGACCCCCGCGTTGGGGACCAGTTCCAGTTTGGGCCTCCCATTCTCCTGCAGCGAAGGGGAGAGCTCTCTTCTGGCTCCTGGACGGAGCCTGGGGACCCCCTGCCCTGTGCCCAGGCTCCCCCGGGGTACCCTGACACCCTCTGTCCCTTGGAGACCCCTGGGTCACCTCTCCTGTGCCTTGGGGTAACCCTGTTGTCCCCTATGCTCCAAGCACAGCAATGTGCCCAGTGGCACCCCAGGAGCCTTGGTGGGACCCCAGGAGCTCCAGCCAGCCCCACACACCTCGATGGGTGATGCCCAGAGCGGGGTGCCATCAGCGTGTCCCCCCCGCTCTCCTCCCAGAGGCAGGCAGTATCGGTGAGCACAGCGGGGCTGCCAGCCCCCTCCTTGGTGCCCAGGCAGGGGGGGAAGCCACTGGGCAGCCCTGCCCACAGCCTCCAGGCTGGGGGGCTCCGGGGGACATCAGCCAGGGCACAGCCCTGCTCCCCGGGGCTGGGAGCGGAGAAGGGCTGAAGCCCCCCAGCCTGTGGGGACAGAGGGGTGCTGGCTGTACAGGGCTGTCCCGCTCGCCCCAGCGCTGCCGGGGGCCGGGGCAAGGCTGGTCCTCAGCCTCTGTAGGGTGAGGAGCTGTGTGGGTTGGGGACACAGGGGCAGAGCTGTCCCCAGACCCCCATGCTGTGGGGACAGAGACCCACCTGCACAGTGGCATTGCTCTCCAGCAGCCCCACCAGCCCCTTGAGGAACTGGATGTTGCTGTCACTGATGCCTGTGGGGACACCGGGGTGGGGGGTGGGGGGTGGGGGGGTGGTGGATGACACCCATGGGATACACCTTGTCCCTGGGCAGCTCCCCTCCATCCCCCACAGCCCTGCCAGCCTGTCCCTGTCCCCTTCTACCTCTGTCTGTCCCAGTGCCACCCCACAAACCGGGTCCCCTCCCCATCACCCTGTGCGCCCACCGCCCTTACCAATGCAGCCGGTGCCAGAGGCCAGCAGGGTCCCGGTGGTGGTGGCACTGGTAGCCAAGGGTCCCCCGCGGCCACCTCCGGAGGACAGCAGGTCATTCTCCTCCAGGCTGCGGACTTGGCTCCAGAGCTGCCGGTTTTCCAGCTCCAGCTGCCGGATCCAGCGGTCACGGTGCAGGATGACCTCGTCCCAGGCTGCCAGCGCCTGCTGCAGCTCCTGCACCTCCAGCTCCCGCAGCAGCTGGGGGTACAGCCCCGCCACCCTGCCCGCCCGCGGCCCCCAGCCCCCCCGGACCCCCCCGGCTCCCAGGGGCTCTCGGGGTCCCCGGGGCTGGCCTGAGTGCCCAGGCTCAGCCGGGGTCTCTTCGTGGCTGTGATGTCCTCGGCAGCAGGAGGGCTCTGGGGATGGCGAGGGCACGGGGTCAGTGCTGGCCCTCTGGGGGTCACAGCCCCCTTGGCCAGTTTGGGGACACGGGCGTAGCACTGGTGCTGGCACAGGGATGTGTCCCTGCTCCGTACCTGATGTGGCTTGGGCTGGGGGGCAGGGGGGTCCTGCCCCCCCAGGTGCTTGTCCTGGGGCTCGGCCCCGCCATCAGCGCCAGTGTCGGGGTGCAGCAGCCCCCGGGTGCCTCGCCGGGGTGGTGGGACCCCTGTCCTGCTCAGAGGGGACCTGGCAGGGGGACACGGGGTGGCGCCCCAGCACCCCCTGCTCTCTGCCCCACCCCGAGCCCCCTCCCCACGTTCCTGCCGTGTCCCCTTGCTGTCCCCACTGCCCCGCTCCCCAGGGCCCTACATGTCCCCAGTGTCCCCTCCAGGCCCCCGGCAGCTCCCCTGCCCACCGCTCACCTGCCCAGCCCTGTCCCTAAGTCTCTGCCCTACAGGCCCCCCGCCGCCGTGTCCCCCAGACCCATGTCTTGCCCCCCCTTCCCTGTCCCCAGTGTCCCCATATCCCTGTCCTGCCCCGTCTCGCAGCCCTTGTCCTTTGTCACCACCCCCACTGTTTCCCCCAGGCTCAACTACCCCGCCTCCACCCTCTCTGTGACCCCTGTCCCCAGGTCGCTGCCCGCTGCCCCCCGCCCCGACGGACGCTGTGCCTTTAAGGTCCCTCCATGTGGCTGTTTACAGACCTGACCCCACTTCCGGGTCCGCGCGTCCCGCCCCCGCCGCCCCTCCAATTGGCTGGCGTCTCTCCTCTCCCCTCCCCGCGGTGGGCGCGCTTAGCCGCTTCCTATTGGCTGTCTGGTGGGGGCGGGCCCGGCGTGGACCACGCCCCGCGGGGGCGGGGCTGCGCCACGCTGCGCAGTTGGGTCCCGCCGGGTGCCCGTCGGCCGCGGCCGGGATGGACCTGGGCCCGCTGCGGAGCCCCTACCGGGGGGATGCGGAGGTGGGGACGGGGGCGCCGGGGGGGGACCGGCCAGCTGGCTGGCTGGCTGGCTCCTGGGGGCGAGTGGGGGCACGGGGCCCGCGGCCTGGCTGCGTTCTGGGGCACCCGGCTGTCCCAAGGCCCAGGGTGACACCCCGCCCCCCCCCGGGCTGTCCCCAAGGCCCGGCGTGACCCCCCAGACTGTCCCCAAGGCCTGGGGTGACCCCCTAGGCCGTCCCTAAGGCCCAGGGTGACCCTTCCCTCAGGCTGTCCCCAGGGTCCGGGGTGACCCCCCCAGGCTGTCCCCGAGGCCTGAGTGACCCTCCCCACCCCATACTGCTAGTGACCCTGGAACCAGGGTGACCACCCCTCCTGCCAGTCGTGCCTTGGGAATTGGGGTGAGGTCACCCAGGCTGTCCCCAAGGCCTGAGGGATCCCCCCCGCACGCTGCTAGTGACCTGGAACCAAGGTGGCTCCCCTCAAGCTGTCCCCAAGACCTGGGGTGACACCCCCCTCCCCCTTGCATTGCTGCACCCCTGGGGCTGGGGCCACCCCGTCCCCTGCACTGCCTGTGCCCTTGAGCCTGGTGTGACGCCCCCCCAGCCCAGTGCTGGCTGTGTCCCCAAAGGCCAAGTTGCCCCCCGCCCCCATTTCAGTGTCCCCCCCCATGTCCCCAGGCCTTCGAAGAGCAGCACCTGGCCTCCCGCGACCCCATCCAGCAGTTCCAAGCGTGGTTCGAGGAGGCCGTGGGCTGCCCGGCCGTCGGAGAGGCGAACGCCATGTGCTTGGCCACCTGCACCAGGTGAGGCTGGGGGGGGGGGGCACCATGGGAACAGTGGGGGTCCCCTGGCTGCTGCAGGGGGGAACATGTCGTCACCTGCCCTCTCCCCCCCGGCAGGGACGGGAGGCCCTCGGCCCGCATGGTGCTGCTGAAGGGCTTTGGGCAGGATGGCTTCCGCTTCTTCACCAACCACGAGAGCCGTAAGGGGAAGGAGCTGGTGAGGGCTGCGGCCACGCTGGGGCTGGCGGGGGCTCTGGGAGGGCGTCCCCGGCAGGGGGGTGGCTTCCCAGCCCCTTGGCACCAGGGCTGGGGCTTTTGGAGAAGCAAAGCAGCTGGGGTTTGGGTCGAGGCTGTGCCGGGAGCGATGCTGGTCAGCTGACAGCCTCGTCTCTCCCCCCTCTGCATCCCAGGACACCAACCCCTTCGCTGCGCTCGTCTTCTACTGGGAGCCCCTCAACCGGCAGGTGAGTCGTGGTCCCCTGGGGTTGGGGAGGGGGGCTGGGGGGGGGCAGAGATGGCCCCTTGGTACGGTGCCAGGCAGCGGGGGCTCCCCGCTTCAGGGTGCAGTGCTGGGAGTGACATATTTGGCTGGGGGTCACACTCAGATGGGTCCCAGCCCCCCAGGGATGAGGTGTGATGGGGAGTGCCCATATTTTGGGGGGAAACTCAGGGGATGGGGTGGTCACTTGGCTGGGAGCCCACTTGGCCCCTTCAGCACCGGAGCCCAGCTGACAGTGCCTGGCACAGGTACGGATCGAGGGCTTGGTGAAGCGGCTGCCGGAGGAGGAATCCGAGCGGTACTTCCACTCCCGCCCCAAGAGCAGCCAGATCGGGGCTGTGGTCAGCCAGCAGAGCACCGTCATTCCGGACAGGGAGGTGAGCGGCCATCCCCTCCCCAGCAGCAGCACCCAGAGGGGCCGGGAGAGCCGGGGCTGCCCTGGCTGCCCTCGTGTTCACCGCCTTCCCCATCCCCACAGTATTTAAGGAAGAAGAATGCGGAGCTGGAGGAACGGTACAGGGAGATGCTGGTGCCGAAGCCGGCGTACTGGTGAGTCGTGGGGGCTATGGGCAGGGTGCTGCCTGCCAGGGGGCCCCCCTAAAGCCCCCTGTTTCTCTGCCAGGGGGGGCTACATCCTGTATCCAGAGGTCATGGAGTTCTGGCAGGGCCAAACCAACCGCCTGCACGACCGCATCGTCTTCCGACGCCTGCGGGATGGCTCGGCCCCCCTGGGAGACATGACGCACCAGGGAGAGGGCGATTGGGTCTTCGAGCGCTTCTCCCCATGAGGCCACCGGTGCCTCTGGCCGCGTTCAGCCGATCGGGAGCATCACCTGTGCCAAAGCGGCCCGCCTGTCCCCTGCCGTGCCCTGGGGAATGGGGCTGGCCTCACTCTGCCCTACCCCGGGAAGCGTGTGCTGAGCCCTGGGGTGCTGGTGGGGGGCTCCAGTCCAGCCCCGGTGATGCTCGTCTCCTTGTGCCTCTCCCTGGGGTGGGCGAGAGCCGCAGGTGGGTCCCCAGGACCCGCTGCTTCCCCCCCACCAGCCTGCAGGGAGCAACTGCTCCTAGTGCCACTGGTGGTTAATTAATCGTGTTAATGATTGTGGAGGGACCAAGAAAGACCCCGGTGTACCCCCTGCCTGTGTCCTGCCGCTGCCACCGCTCATGCCTCATGTTTTAGCTAGAACCGTGCAGCGTACTCAGCCTCTGCAATAACTTATTTAATTACAGCTCTATTGTCACCAGTGTTCGTGGCCGGCCGCATTGCCACCAGCGCACCCCATCTCCCCAGGACCATGGGACCCCCACCCTCAGCCTGTGTGTTCAGGGGGAGCTGGGCTGGCGCTGCTTCCAGTCCCCCCGCCCCAGCTGCCTGTCTGAGCTTCAAAAAAATAAATCCCGATCGGCACAGAGCCATGCAGTGGGTTTGGGTTAATATTTACCCACGCGGGGCTGGGCCACGCGCTCGCACGGAGCTCGTTGCAGCCGGGGATCCCGGCGCACGGACCGGGGCAGAGGGTGCTGGCAGCCCTCCCTGCCCTGGGCCTCGTCCCAGTGAGACCCCTGGCCATCATAACCTTCACCCCCCAGCTCCGTGTTTGCTCTCCCAGTCGCTGCCTTGCAGGGCGGGATCGTACCCTGGGTCTTTGCTGTGGCTGGGGGTCCCCCGGTGGGCTCCTGACCATGCCATGCTGGTGGGGGACAGTGGGGGAGCCAGATGAGGTGGCTGTGGGGCTGTCACACACCTTGTGTCACTGGCGCAGACTCACTCGGTGGCCTTGGTCCCTCCCAGCTGTCTCATCCCTCAGGGACGGTGCCACGGTGGGGCAGGAGGGGATGGCTGAGGTGGCTTCTAGTGTCACCTCGAGGTGGCAGCTTGATGTCCCAGGGAGGGGCTGGGGGCTTGGCTGAGGCTGGCAGCACAGCCAGGTCTCCCACCACCCATCTCGGTGTGTGGCTGGAGCCCCGGTACCACCGTGACGGGCGTAAATGAGCCGCTTGGCCCCGGCGGCGGCGCGCTCTTGGCTCTCCTCCTGCCGGTGCCCCGCTCCGCTCCCGGGCCGGATCCCGGGACAAAGAGCAGCCTGTGAGCCGGCGGGCGCGGGCAGAGCAAACAGAGGGGGGGGGCGGGGGCCCTGGCGCAGGGGTTGTGCCGGGGGTGGGGGGGTTGGACTCTGGCGCTTGGCACCCTCCGGCCGCTGTGATAGCGGGGAAGCTGCGCGGGGAGGGCACCCGGGCTGGCCCCCACCGTGACGGCCACCCCCTGTGTCCCCCCCCCACCCCGCAGGGTCGGGGATCGCCGGAGCTGGCACGGCTCCCCAGCGCGGTCCCTGTGACTCTGCCGGGCTGGGGCTGGGGGGTCCGCCGAGCTCCCCCTGCCCGCGCCCCTGAGCTGCCTTTGCGTCCAGACCTGGTTTATTAACAACAGTTAATTACCAGCGGTTGCCAGAGCTGGCAGAGGGCTCAGCTTCCAGCCACCCCCACGAACGCCGGGGCTGCCAGCTGGCCCTGGCACCGCGTTCCGTGGCCGGCTCCCACCGTTCCGGGAGCGATTCCTGGATGCGAGTGGGAATACGGCTCCTCCCGGGAAGCCCGGAGGGTTCCACAGCCCCCATGGAGGCAGCTGGGGGGGGGGGGGGGTGTCGTTCCCCTGGAGCAGGGAGGTGTCATGTCCCCTGGTGTGGGGGT
Organism: Falco punctatus; assembly: GCF_963210335.1. Classification (NCBI taxonomy): domain Eukaryota; kingdom Metazoa; phylum Chordata; class Aves; order Falconiformes; family Falconidae; genus Falco; species Falco punctatus. The sequence continues at coordinate 1,662,128 of NC_137599.1, read as the reverse complement.
GGCTGCTGGCATGGACGTGGTGGTGGTGGCTCTGCCCGCGGCCACGCGGCCCCTTGGGAGACGAGCTGGGGGTCCCCAGGACTTGCCCAGGCAGGAAGGGATGAGGAAGGGGATCAGGATGGGGATCAGGAAGGGGGAAGGGGATCGGGGCTGTCGCGCTTGGGGCAGAGCTGGGTGAATGATTGGCTCTGGTGGTCCACAGCAAGCGACCAAGTGATGAGCATCCTCATCCCAGTATGAACCAGTCAGCCACGGGGGGCCCCCCATGCCCACAGGGGGCTGGGAGGGATGGGCAGTGCCTGGCTGTGCTCCCCAGTTCCCCCAGTTCCCCCCGGGGTGCCGCCAGCACGGGGGCTGCAATTCAGCAGGCTCCTTGCTTCTCCCTTGGAGAAACTCCGGTCCAAGTCCTGTCCCCCTCCAAAGCCCCGCGGTCCGATGTCCCCGGGAGGGACGGAGCCTGGGCAGCCAGGGGTGGCAGCCGGAGGGTGACAAGGTGACAGCCAGACGGGTCATTTCTCCTCCCGCTCTCCAGCAGCACAGAGGTTGGGGTGCTCAGCCAGCGTCGCCCGCACTTTCTTCTTCTCCTTGAAGCGCCCTGAGTTGGAGACCTTGACATGTTTGCCCTTGCTGCTCTTGTCCACGAGCTTCTCCAGGCGGGCGGCGAAGCCAGGGGCCCCCTCCTCAGCCGGCCCTTCCCGTGTCCCACCGGTGGCGGTGGTGGCGGTGGCGGCAGTGTGGCTGTCGGGGCTCTCGTACAGCACCGTGGGCACCGACTGGCGCTTCCGCAGGAAGGTCAGCTTCCACCAGCCGTGGCTGTCGGCCATCGCCACCAGCCCCTGCAAGGGACGTGGGGGTCGTAATCCCCGTGGATTTAGCCCTGCTGTCCTGGGTCTGACGGGGATGGACAAGGGACACGGGCTGCTGCTCTGGCAGCGTTGGCGGGGAGCCCGGTGCCGTGTTTGCCGAAGGCGGCTCTGGCACTCTCCCACCATCTCTGCCGGGATGCTTGTGGTGGGGGGAGGGGGGCCTGTGTGGGGCTGGGGCGGGGGGGCCCAGGGCAGGAGGACCCCCCAGGTAGCAGGAGGGGATGTTGGGGTACCTGGGCACTGCGGAGCCCCGGGGAAGGGCTGCCGGCACCACCGGGAGCTGCTGTATCAGCCATGTGTAGCGGGGCAGGGAGGCAGCCCAGTAAGCAAACAGGAACAGGAACTGGGAGCAGGTGGGAGCTGGGGAGGTGCCGGGGTCCCTGCCGGGGGGTCACCACCTGCTGCACCCCGGTTCTCCTCTCGCCCAGCCCTGCCTGGGGAGGGGGCATTGCTGGGGCCTTGGCCACGCTGGGAAGGCTCCGGCGATCCCGGAGGGCTCCGGTGCGGAGCGTGGCTGCGGGGCAGGACCGGGAAGGCAGCTCCGGAGCGGAGGAGCCAAATGCTTCCCTGGAAGCGGGTGGGTGGGGAGGGGTCCCAGTGCCCTATCCTGGGGGCCAGCGTGGCTCTGAGCCCCCCAGCACTGGGCCATGATGGACCCCTGCCCAGCTGCTCCCGGGTGGTGCCACCGGCATCGCTTCCAGGTGCTGGGGCAGGGGGACAAGGACACCGGGGGGGGTCCCAGCGCCCCATCCCAGGGGCCAGCACAGCTCCGAGCCCCCCCAGCACTGGGCCGTGACGGACCCCTGCCCAGCTGCCCCTGGGTGGTGCCTTCAGCATTGCTTTGAGGGGGACAGGGACACCAAGCCTGGGGCCACCACCCCAGGGACAACGCTGGTGGCCCCCCAGGATGGTTAGCTGTGTCCCCCCACATCACCGTGACCCCCGCCCCCTCCTCAGGCCAGAGCCGGGTGGGACCCATCACCAAATGGGGCTGGCGGGGGGGGGTGTCCGCATCCCACTCCCCACCCTGGGCACCCCGGGTACCTGCACCTCCCACGCCTCCGCTGTGGCCGCCCGGCCCGGGGGTCCCGGGGGTTGGGGTCTGCGGGCAGGTGCCGTTTACCTGCCGCTGCCCCGGTGGCTCCCGGTCAAGGTGAACCCGGCACCGGCCGCCTCCCGCCGGGGGCCGGGCCGGGTCCGTGAATATTCATGACGGGGAACCGGGGCTGAGCCCGGCGGGGCAGCTCGGGACACCGGTGGGCGCTGCCTCTGCCCCGGCCCCGCGGGGGAGGGGGGGGTCCGGGGCTGGGTCCGGGGGGACAGGGGCGGGGGAGGCAGGGTCGCAGCTGCCCCCCCTGCCCATGGGGACCCGCCTGTCCCCGCACTGTCCCCGCTCCCCCCCCCGGCGGTGCCCCCGGGGTCGCAGCCGGGCAGCCGCCCCCTCCCGGCGAGGACACGACTCGGGGGACACGCGGGACACGCGCCCCCCGGTGACGCACTGGGTGGCGCCCAGGGGTGTCCCACCCCCCCCGCCACGATGGCCCCTGGGGTGACGGAACCAGCGGCTCTCCCGCGGCGGGTCCCCGAGGGATCTGGGATCTGCTCTGGGCTCCCCATGGGATCCCCGAGATCCTCTCTGCAGTGGGTGGGGATCCCGGGGGGGGGCCCTGGCTCCGTGCTTGGGCACCCAGCGGCCCCGACAGATCTCGGATCCTCTCTGGGGCAGCTGGGGGTCACAGGGGGATCCTGGTTCTGTGCTGGGGCACCCAACTGTCCCTGAGGGATCTGGGATCTGCTCTGGGGGCAGCTGGGGATCCCTGAAGGAGCCGGGATCCCCTCTGCAGAGGGTGGGGATACCAGGGGGGTCCTGGCTTTGTGCTGGGGTACCCAGCGGTTCCTGAGGGATCTGGGATCTGCTCTGGGGGCAGCTGGGGATCCCTGAGAGATCTGGGATCTGCTTGGGGGCCTCCCAGGGATCCCTGAGGGACATGGGATCCCCCCCCGGGGCGGCTAGGGAGCCCCGTGGGATCCCGGTCCCGTGTTGGTTGGGGCATCCACGATGCCCGTGGACTTGGGACCTGCCCTGGGGCTCCCGAGGGATCCGCCCCGGGGATCCGCTGCCCTGCGCGTGCGTCTCCTGGTCCCGCCCTCGGTCCGTTCCGATTGGCCGGCGGCGTCTCCGCCCCCCGCCTCCTCTCAGCCAACCGGGACGGTGGCACGTGGCGCAGTCGCCCTGCCTCTTCTATCTGATTGGTCGCGGGGGCGGGACCCTTTGGCCTATTCGCGTTTTGATTGGTTAAGATGCGGAGGCCGTGCCCGGGGATTGGCTGGGGCGGGGGCAGCGCGGGCAGAGGCGGGGGAACGCGGAAGCGGCGCCGTGGCGGCGGGCGGCATGCAGGTGGGGGGCCGGGCCGGGGCCACGGCCCAGGCCGCGGGGACAGGCCGGTCCCGAGCGCTGGAGCAGGGGGGGGCCCCGGCTGGGCTCCGCCAGGCCCCGACGCGCCCCGACCCCCCTCGCCCCCGCAGGTCCCTCCCCAGGACTACCAGAACGTGCCCATCGACATCCAGACCGGCAAGCTCCTGGGTACGGCACCCCTGGCCCGGCCCCCCCGTGCCCGAGCTCCCCAGGGGGTTTCGGGGGGACTCTCCGGCGGGCGGGAGCGTGGTGGCACCGGTCACTCGTGTCCTTCCTCCCCGGGAGGGGCTGTCACCCTGCCGCGGGACAGCTGGTGGCCCCAGCGCCCCACCTCCGTGTCCTGTTGGGTTGTCCCAGCCGGGGCAGCAGCAGGGTGACCCCCCCGAACCCCTTTTCCGTCCAGCCCTTCCCACACCTGGGGACGGAGCTGGGACTTTACCCCAGCATTTGGACCCCCTGCTTGGTGGGGAGGGGTCTGCCAGGGCCTCGGCCTCCATCTGGCATCACAGGGCAGCCAGGGGGTGACCCCCTGTTGTGAGCCCCCCAGGCTCCCTCTCCCAGCTGACCCCCTGTCCCCATCTCCCCCACCTGGCAGACTGGCTGGTGGACAGGAGACACTGTAACCTGAAATGGCAGAGCCGGGTGCTGGCCGTCCGCGAGAAGATCAACGCAGCCATGCAGGACATGCCGGAGAACGAGGAGATAAAGCAGCTGCTGGCGGGGGGCTGTGAGTGGAGCTGGGGGTCAGGGTGCCTGGCAGAGCTGGGACACGGGCAGCTGGGGTGGGTGTCCCACCGGGAGCCTCTTCCCGAGGGTTTGCTTACAGCAGCCTCCCCCCAGCCAAGGGGGAGACGGGGGGTCTGTGGTGTGGCCCGCGCTGAGACCTGCGCTCCCTGGGCTGTGCTGGGAGGGGGTGGCACCCGGCAGGCATCCCGGTGACTGCATCCCTCCCTGCAACGCAGCCCTGCACTACTTCCACTGCCTGAGGATCGTGGAGATCCTCAAGGGTACTGAGGCTTCCACCAAGAACCTCTTTGGACGCTACTCATCCCAGCGCATGAAGGTGAGCGTGGGGCTGGGGGTGTGTGGCTGACAGCGGCTGGCGTGTTCGCAGCCCCCCCTCCCCTCAGCTTCCTTCTCCCTAGGACTGGCAGGAGATCGTGTCCCTCTACGAGAAGGAGAACACCTACCTGGGTAAGGCAGCTCTGGCTGTGGGCAGGCTCCGGAGAGCCCCTGGGGGGTGGCAGTGGGTGGCCTTCCATCTCCAAACTTGGATGAGGATGGGGTGAGCTGGGAAAGGGGCAGGACGGGATGGGCTGCCAAGTCCCGCTGGGCTGAGGGCCCTGAGCTGGCTCTGCTGCCCAGCTGGGAAAGCCGCCGAGGTGACGGGGGGGGCACCCTGAGGGCCTCTCAACACCCCTCCTTACCCCCCCTGCAGCCGAGCTCGCCAGCCTCCTGGTGCGCAGCATCAGCTACGAGATCCCCTCGCTGAGGAAGCAGATCAGCCGGTGCCAGCAGGCCCAGCAGGACTTCGCCCGCCGTGAGGAGGAGTGTCAGCTGGGGGCGGCTGAGCTGCGGGAGCGGTTCTTCGCCGCCTGCAAGCAGTACGGTATCACCGTGAGTCCCTGCGGCCGGCCCCGTGGCGGAGGGGGTCCTGCTGTGCCACCTCCCTCCCCAAAGCAGCCTCCAGCCACCAACATCTGGCCTCAGCAGGGCTCAGGTGTGGTCCCAGAGGACGTCCTCGATGTGCCACCTTACCTACGGGACGAGCTCGGGGCTGTAGGGTGACCCCACGGCCTCCCGTCCCCATCCTGCCCACATCTAGCTCTGCAAGCAGAGGGTGAAGCCGCCCGGGGGTGCTTTGGCTGCCTGTCTCCCCTCCCTGACACATCCCTGCTTTGTCCCCAGGGTGACAACGTGCGCCAGGAGCTGCTGGCCTTGGTGAAGGACCTGCCATCGCTGCTGTCCGAGATCGGGGCGGGAGCCAGCACGCTCTCCGAGGCCATCGAGCTGTACCAGGCCTGCGTGGAGTTTGTGTGTGAGAGGTGGGTTTGGGGGCATGGGGACAGACCCTCCCATCTCCTGCCCCCACGTGTGGGGACAGTGGGTTGGTGTGGTGGCTGCGCCCAGGCTGGGCTCTCCCACGGGGACCCTGGTGGGGTTGGGGGTGCTGGGGTGTCCCCATCCTGTCCCTGGCACCGATGTCTCCGTGGTGGCTGCCAGCTCCACAGAGGTGGTGGTGCCCCTGCTGCGGCACGTGGGGAGGAGAGGCAACACGACCGTCTACGAGTGGAGGACGGGGCTCCAGCCCCTGCGGGTGGAGCGGCCGGAGGTGGAAGAGGTGCCGGAGCAGCCAAAGGAGGACACGGTATGTCCGAGGCAGCGGGTGCTGAGCTGTGGTGCTGGGGGTGTCCTTTAGGGCTCGTCTGCTTGCCCCCAGGGATTTCAGGGGGGTCTGTTGTCCTGCTCCTCACAGATCGACTGGGGAGACTTCACGCTGGAGCCCATCAGGGCGGATGAGGGTGCTGCTGCCAATGGGGGAGCCCAGGGTGAAGAGATCGACTGGGGGATCACACTGGAGCCCAGTCCCCAGGTAGGTGACCCCTGGCTGTGCTGTCCTGGCCGGGCTGGGGACCTGGGGGGTTCTCGGGCACCTCTGTCTCACAGGGTGCCCTTTCCCCTGCAGCAGGATGATGGCATTGACTGGGGAGGTGGTGAAAGCCAGGAGGTGCAGATCACGGTGATGGAGGCTGGCACTGAGGGTGAGCGTGGCTGCAGAGGGACATGGGGGTCCCGATGGGTGGCAGGGAGCACCCACCCTGCCTGCAGTGACCCTGGGCACCCTGGCTGTGCACAAAGGGGACAGAGCAGAAGGCAGCGCAGTGCTGGGCAGGCGCCTGTTGGGTGCTGGGTGGGCTGGAGCAGGACCCTTCACCCCACTAAACAGTGCTATGGGGTGATGCTGAGCATCCTGTACGGGACAAATCGGGGTGGGGGGCGTGACCCAAGTGTCTAAGCCATGGAGGTCCCTGCCCCTCTCATCCCCCAGTGCCTGAGGGGGTTGCCTGCGGCTCTGACGCGCTGACACTCCTGGAAAACACCGAGACCCGGAGCCAGTTCATCGATGAGCTGATGGAGGTGGGCACGAGGAGCTGGTGGAGGGGTGGGCACGACGAGCTGGTGTAGGGGGGTACCACACGGCTGGAGCCGGGGCAGGGGCAGCCCCACCGCAGCAGGGCTGGCAGCACCAGCGTGTCCCCTGCCCTGTCCCCGCAGCTGGAGCTGTTCCTGTCCCAGCGCCTGGTGGAGATGGAGGAGGAGGCTGACATCGTCTCCATGAGCCAGTTCCAGCTGGCCCCCGCCGTGCTGCAGGGCCAGAGCAGCGCCCATGTGGGCTCCCTGCTGGCCACCACGCGGGCCCTGCTGGGCCAGCTCTGCACCCGCAGCATGCAGCACCTCTTCATCATCCTCGCCTCCCCCAGGTCCTCAGGGGGGCAGAAAAACCTGGGGGTCAGGGCTGGCGGGGGGGGGGTGTGTGTGAGACCGTGGGGCTCTGCGGGCACGCGGAGCAGGAGGTGGAGGTGTCCTGGGGTGGGGGTGGCAGTGGGGGCGACGGGGGTCCTGGCGCTCCCCGTGCAGGTACGTGGACCGTGTGAGCGAGCTGCTGCGGCGGAGGCTGAGGCAGGCGGAGCTGCTGCTGGCCAAGGCGGCGGCCGTGAGGCAGCAGCAGCGGGAGGCCCTGGCGGAGCAGGGCGCCCTGGAGCCCCAGCTCGACCGTCTGCTGGAGAAGACCAAGGAGCTGCAGAAGCTGGTGAGGGAGGGAGCTGGACCCCACCGGGATGCTGCAGGGCCCCCCCTCCCCCTTCCTCCCCCTTCCTCCCCGCACCCCCCCTGACCCCCCGGGTTCTGTCTTGCAGATCGAAGCAGACATCTCCAAGCGCTACAGCGGGCGGCCGGTGAACCTGATGGGGGTCTCTCTGTGAGCCCCCCCAAGCCCAGCACCCACCAAGAGGGGCAGGGTGGGGTCCTGCTGCCCAGACCCCCCCAGTTCACAGCCCTGAGGTGCTGGTAATGTGGCCGCGGGGTCTCTGTGGGGTGGATGTTGCTGAATAAAGCCAAAACCCTTCTCCCACCCATCAGTCTGGACTTTTTTTTTTTTTGGGGGGGGAGCCCCTAAATCCCCAGCTCGGGGTCGATCCCCACGGTGTGGGCCCTGGGGTGGCCCCAGGGACACGGGAGCACCTTGTCCTTGGGGTGGCCCTTGTGGGGGGCTCTCCCTGCCCCTGGGTAGAGCCGCCCCCCGGGGCTGACAGCCCTTGCTGGGGGTGGGGGGTCGCGGGGGGGTGGGCAATTCGATTTTAATTTCATAGCAGAGCAGTTGATTCATGGCTGGTTGTCGCCGCCGGTGACGCCTGTAATGACTTTCCATCACGATGAAAAGTGGAGTGACACCGCTCATTATTCCTGCCGCTCGTTATCGCCGCGCGGGGGGGCCCCCCGCCCCCGCCGGACAGTGAGCGATGGCCCCCATTAATCACCCCCCGCCCCCAGGCCCCGCCGCCCCCATCCCTTCCCATCAGCCAGCGGCAGGGCAGAGCCATACTGGGCTGTACTGGGATATACTGGGTTGGGCATGATGGGCCTCCCTGCATCTCTTGGGAGGGGCCTGCCACACCCTTTGTACGTCATGCATTGGCCACACCCCCTGTTAAGCCATTGGTCCCTGTGCCTCTTGTCCCACCCCCTGCCACCTTGCAGTTGCTCGTTGGGCTGGCGCTGCTGTGGGTCTGCCCCACCCCCATCCCCCGAGGGCTGGGTGCGCTGCGGGGCAGGAGGGTCCCCCAGTGGGTCCCATTGGGGCTGGGGAGGGGGTTGGGGGCAGCCCTGAGGCTCTGTCCCCAACGGGGGTGGGCGTGCGGCACAGGCATCTAGGCGTGGGGCTGGGGGTGCTCCTGCCCCATTGCGCTGGGGGGATCCCATTCCCCATGGGACCATGAGGGATCCTGGACCAGCCAGCGCCTGAGCGAGGCGTGGGGCTGTGCGGGATCCTGTCCCCATCCCCGTTGTCCCCATCCCCGTTGTCCCCATCCCCGTTGTCCCCATCCCCATCGTCCCCATCCCCGTCCCCCCTGGCCATGGGGCCCGGGGCTGTTGGGGGGCAGACCCCCAAGCTGCGTGGTGGGGATGTCCCAGCCCAGCTCCAGCTCTCGCCCCGCCAGCCCCCTGGCACAGCATGCGGCCACTGCTGTGCCACCACCGTGGTGGTGACGAGGGTGAAGGTCGCTGAGAGCCAGCCTGGCTTCGGGGAGCCCCTCATTACCCCGCTAACAGTGATTAACGGGCAAATTAAACGGTGTCTGTAACTCCTTAATGCCTGGGAACGGAGCCAGCAGCCGTGGATGGGCCCCCCCGAGGCTGGCGGGTGCTGGGGGGGCCAGGGTGGTCCCCATCCTGCTAGGGCAGAGGGAGCTCAGCACCTCTGAGTCTGGGGAGGGGGGGACCAGTGCAGCCGTGGGGTCACCATCGCCATCGTCTCCATAGCGAGCGGTGGCGAAAGCATCTGGCACACGGGGGTCTCGGCCATAAAGCCCCCTTTATCTGCCCGCCCCACTGGAACTAACGCCCCCCCGCCGTGGGTCCCCAGCCCCTGACCCCTCCAGCCCCCTGGCCCTGCGGGTCACGGTGGCCTGGCCGGGGGCACTGCCCCCACCGGGGGTCATGGCTGGCGGGGGGGCAATGGCACCGTGGGGGCTTTAATGAGGAATTAAATGAGTCGGCAGCAGGGGGGAGGCCAGCGGTGCCCCCACCCCCACCCCTCTGCCCGGGTGCACCCACGGCCCCCCGTGTGAGGGGCTTCGTTAGGGCAGCGGTGCAGGGCCTTAATTAATATGGCTGTCTTGGGGCCCTGTCCCCCCCCATCCCATCGTGCATGAAATATTGGCCAGCGCCGCCGATCGCTGTTCCCATTATCCCTGACATTACTGGGAGATAATGACGGAAAGATAAAACACCCCCTCCCAGCTGGCGGGGGGCAGCGCTGGGGCGGGGGGACCAGCAGCAGCAGGCACTCAGGGGGGGTTCCAGCCCCCCCATCCCTGCCTGCATCCCGCTGCCCTCAGGGTCTGCGTGCTGTGGGGATGGGGGGCCTGGGGGACATGCGGATGGCAGGGACCAGGGTAGGAGCCCCCCCAGAATACTGGGGTCCCCTGTGGGTCCCTGCCTGGCACCCCCCCGAAGACCGGGTGACTGTCACCGGCTGGTGGGCTGCAGGAGGGGGGACCCCGGCCGGGGGGGGCGCGGGGCTGGGTGTGCTTCCGCAACCAGCAGACAAAGGGACGAGGCGGGGATGGGGACAGGGACCCCCAGCCCCATGGCTGTGTCACCCCCCTCCTTGGCTCTGGTGGGGACAGGGACCGGCTCTGCCTCCCCCGTGGTGGCTGGGGGGGGCCCGGGCTGCTGCTCCATCTCACCTGCCAGGGAGGAATTTAATTACCAATTAAGGGGCCTTCCATCTGTTTGAGGCCTGCCTGAGCACTCGCGCTCCCCTTTAATTACATCGCTGACAGCCATTTCACTCAATTAGCTGCGAAGCCAGCAGAGAGCTGTGCAGGGGCACCAGCTGGGGGGCCAGCCTGCGCCCCCCTCCCCGGCCCCAGCCATCCCAGTGGCTGTCCCCGTGCCATCCGGACCCCGTGCCCCTGCCTGTCCCGTGCATCCATCCTTCTGGCTCTCCGTCTATCCCTGCATCCTTTCCTGCATCCATCCCTCCATCTCTGCAACCCTCCGTCCCTCCCTGCATCCTTTCCTGCATCCCTCCCTGCATCCCTCTGTCCCTCCATCTATCCTTGCGTGCTTTCATGCATCCCTCCATCCCTGCATCCATCCCTCTGTCCCTCCCTCCACCCCTGCATCCTTTCCTGCATTCCTTTGTGCCTCCATCTCTCCCTGCATCCCTCTCCCCCCACCCCACCCCATGCAGGATGCTCTGCCCCCCCTCCTCACCCCCTCCATCCCCTCCCAGCCAGTTTTTAGGGAGAAGACACCCACCCCAGGGTCTCGGGGTGGGGGAAGGCAGAGGGGCTGAGGCTGGCATCTACCCCCGCCCCCCTCCGAGCCCCCCTGCCTGTGCTCTCCTACAGGCAGACACTGCAGCTGCTTAACGGGCTCTAAATTTCCTCGTTAAAACAATCCCTAACGGGGCGACAGATGCCCCAGCGCAGCGGGGACGGATGGATCACCGGGGGCTGGGGGCGACAGCTTCGTGCGGGGGGGGGGGGGGGAGCGCTGGCCTGTAGCCCACCGGAGCTGCTGGGGGGCTTCTGGGTGTATGGGGGCTCCTCCAGAGCCTTGGCAGGGGCTGGAAATGGAGAGAAGGGAAGAGCTGAGGTGCCGGAGAGGGGAAAATCCTCGTGGTTTCTTTTTGGGAAGCAATCTGGGCTGGGGGGGGGGCGTCCAAGTACAGCCACCCCACTGTCCAGCAGCACCTGCGATGAGCTGGGGGGGCTCAGCCAGGGGGTTTGGGGGATTCATCGTGCAGCCGAGCCCCCCAGCATGGCTTAGGGTGGGGGAGCTGCCCCCCATGCCAGGGTCTGCAGCCCCCGGCCAGTCTCTGGGGGCTGCTTGGGCCCCCCAGCCCCAGAGAAGGGGGGTCCCCAGCCCCGCAGCCCCCTCGGTGAGGATGCTGTGGCGAGGCGGGTGCCCCTGGCCGGGTCATCCATCACCGCGACAGCCGGGGGAAAGGCGAGGAGGGGCCCCCTCCCTCAGCACCCCAACCCCTGCTGCCCCCCCGCCCCGGGGGCTGTTTTCCCTCCTCTTTCCTTTTCTCTTCCCTTCCTCCCCCCCCGGCCGGGAGACAAAACCCGGCTGCCAAGATGGAGGCCAGGCCATCAATCAAGGCGGCCGCTGGAACCACCTCTCCCCCCGTTAATGAATCCCCTTCCCGGCCGCCACCGCCGCAGCACCCCAGCATGGTCACCCCGGCATGGTCACCCCCCCCCCACGGTCACCCTGGCACGGTCACCCCCCACCACGGTCCCCCTGGCATGGTCACTCCCCAGAACGGTCACCCCATCACGGTCACCCCCCATCACGGTCACCCCGGCATGGTCACCCCCCACCACGGTCCCCCTGGCATGGTCACCCCCCGCCATGGTCACCCCAGCACAGCCCCCCCCCCCAGAACGGTCACCCTGGCATGGTCACCCCCCAGCACGGCCACCCCCCCAGCCTCTGCACCCCCAGACATCACCATCATCTCCCCCCATGGACTTGGGGTCCCCACTGGGGCAGGGATGGGACAATGGGGACAGAGTGACCCAAGTACAGGGTGACAGGGGCTGGGGGTGATGAGAGTTTGGGGGTGACAAAGGTTTGGGGGTGATATAGGATTGGGGGTCTCGGTTTAGGGCTGGCAGGGGTTTGGGGTGACAAGGCTTTGGGGGTCCCTGGGTTTGGGGGTTGCTGGGCTGGGGGGGTCACTGATGGTTGGGGGTCCCTGGGTTTGAGAGTTGCTGGGTTGGGGGGTGGCAGGGGTTTTGGGGTCCCTGAGTTTGAGGGTCACTGGGGTGGGGGTGGCAGTGGTTTGGGGGTCCCTGTGTTTGGGGGTCACTGGGTCAGGGGGTGCTGTGGGTCCAGGCTGGCAGGGACTGGGGGTGCAGCGTGGGGCCGGGGGGCTCTCAGCGGGGGTGGGGTGCGCAAGGCACTGTGGGCCAGGCTAGTGGGGTTGCGGGGCCGCAGCCCCCAGCCCCCCCCCGAGAAACCCCCGGTCTGCTCAGCCCCCCGCACGGAGTGGCGGCCGGACCCCCCCGCCCCGCAGCCCCCGGGGGTGCAGCCCCTTTGTCCCCCGGCCTGCGGCCCCACGGCGCCTTTGTCCCCGTGTCACCTGGGGGGCACCAGCTGTCAGGGACCGGGGCTGGGGGCCTTCGCGTCCCCCTCCCCCCCCCCCCTCCCCCCTCCTCCTCCCCCCCTCCCCTTTGTTCTCTGCTCCTGCGCTGGGGGCTGCCGGGACGGGGAGGGAGGTGGCACTGGGGGTCTCCCCCCCTCCAAGGGGCAGCTGGGGGCACACAGCCTCCCATGATGGGCAGCCCCCCATGATGGGGCACCCCCCGCAGCACCCCGCAGGGTGGGCTTCATCCTCCACCCCACAGTCCCTGCCCGGGGTCCCCGGGCTGGGGGTGCCTCTGGTTTTGAGAGGGGGTGTCCCCTGGGGCTGGGGGGTTCCCAGGGTGGGGGAAGCCTCCCCCTGCTCGGCCCCCGTGCTCCCCCGACACCCCCTTCCCCATCAAAGGCAGTTTTTTGGGGAGGGTCCCACTGGCCTTCGCTGCCTATTGTGGGGGGCAGATCTGGGGGTGGGGGCTGAGAGCTCCTTGGGGGGGGGCTTGGGTGTCCCTTGGGGGGGCTTGGGATGTAAGAGGCGCTCGCAGCCCAGGGGAGTGGAGGGGCTTTGGGGACCGGGGGGGGAGTGGCACAGAAAGGTGCTGGGGGGGTCCCAGCTGCGGGGACATCTGTCTGGGCCCCCCCGGGGGTCGCAGGCAGCTCTGCCAGCTGCTCTCCCTGCCCGGCCCTCCGGGGGGGACCATGCCGAGGGGAGCCCATCCATCAACGTCTGCCCGGGGGGGCCGCCCCCCCCCCTCAGCCCCGGGCCTGGGGGAGTCCCTGCAGCTGGGCTGGGTATGGAGGGGTCGTGGGGTAGGGGGGGGTTGTGATGCCACTCGAGTTTTGGGGACACACACACCTTTGGGGTCCACCGGGTTGCAAGGTGTGGAGTAACCTCGGGGTGAGGGGGTCTGGGGCAGGTGGGAGCAGGGTTTTTTTTTGGGGGAGGGGTATCAGCTGAGAGGGGTGTGGGGAAAAGGGTGCACTGGGGGGGCGATCAGGCCAGGTTGGGCTGCCCTGCGGGGGACTCAGGTTTGGGGGAGGAACAACGGGGGTCTGTGTGTGTCACAAGGTTGAGGGGGTGTCGCACCGCAGGGGCGTCCCAGGGATGAGGGTCCCTGGGGCGGGCGCTAGAACTGTGGGGGGTCCCAAAAGAGAAGATCCCCAGGATTTGGGGGACCCAAGGCGGGGGCGCCTATGACGGGGAGTGCCCGGGGGTGCCCGGACTGGGGAGGTCCCGGGGAGGAGGGGGCGTCCGGGGCGGTTCTCAGGGGGGTCTCACACGCTCCCCCCCCCGTGGCCGCCGGCAGGTGGCGCTGCAGGATCGCGAATGCGCAGTCCGGGCGTGGGCGGGGCGCGGGGCGAAGCAAAGGCGACTGGGGGCGGGGATTACGCCATATAAGGGACGCGACCGGTGCGGGGTGGGGCTATGCAAAAGAGGCCGCGGTCTCGCCAGGGAGCGGCGTGCAAGAGCCGCGCTGCGGCCGCGGCGTTAGGGAGCGTCGCGCAAGAGGCGGTGCAAGTCCCACGGTGGGTGGACGGACGGACGGTCCCCTAGGCTGGGTGTCCCAGTATGGGAGGGTCTGTAGGGTGGGAGGTTCCCAGGAAGGGGGCGATCCCAAGGTGGAAGGGTCCCCCAGCTGGCGCAGTGCGACCGTGGCAGAGCAGACCATGCCTACCTGTGGGTGCAAGCACCACAGCTGCCCCACGCATGGGTGGGCTGCGTTTGGGTGCCCAGCTGCACGCGCCCATCTCCCACCCTGGGCATGGCCAGGGAGAGGGTGGGGGGTCCTCTCGTCTCTATGAAGACCCACACTGCAACTGCAGGATGCCACAGCCTCTGCCAGCCCCAGGCCACCCTGTGCCAGACCCTGATCTGCACTGGCTTGAAATTATGAACCCATAGAGACTGGGATTTCACAGAAAAACCCATAAATGTTGTTTTTGCCTCCAAAGGAAATGCACTGAATAGTGAAAGACCCCCTGGGGCCTGGCCTCAATGGGTGACATACCCATGGGGACCCACCACCCAACATGGCTGATAGAAAGAGGACACCCAACCGGGAAGGAAAATTTTATTTGTGGCCGGTTCCAGGTGGGAGTGGGAACCGTGAATCAATTCTCCTTCGTTAGTGCTTAATTTCCCCCTCGATATTATTAATGCCGGGGGCAGGTAGGAGACCTGGCAAGGGGCTTCTGGAGGCAGCCTGGGGATCCTGGGGCTGGAGCAGGGTGATGCCGGGAGGGTCCGTGCGTCCTGCTGCCCGGCATCCCTCGGCACTGGGGTCCTGCCTTTCCAACCAGCCCCTCCAAGGGGAGACCCTGGAGTCATCACGTTGGCAGGGATGGCTTGGTGTGCTCCTCGGTGGGCTGCAGGACCTGGTATGAGACCCCAGGGCTGAGCCTGGGGCCAGCTTGACCTTGGGGTGCCCTTCCCAGCCGGATGCTGGGGTACCCTTTTCTGGAGAGGGGGGGGGCACACCTTGTGCTGAACTATTAGGGGTCTGTGGAAGCCCGTGCTGGGGTGACAACATGAGTGGGACCCAGGGTGTACCCCGTCTTTCTGCTGGGTAAAGCTGGGCAAGCCACCTCCTCGTTAGTGAGGCTAACGAGGGGCTTACTGGGACATGCTCTGCTGGGACGGAGGGCTGCCATCAACCTGGGGGGGCGAAGGGGACCCACTGGGGGCCCCAATGTGGGGAGCATCCTCCTGGCACCCATCCTGCTCAGTGCCCTCACCCACAAGGCTGCTGCCGTTGGGAGCTTTCTGGCAGCGGCTAGACCCCCAACCCCAATTCCTGCCTGGCCCAGGGAAGGGTTTGCATCTTGTCACTGCTGCCTACTGGCAGTGGCCGGTGTCCCCTGCGTCCCTCCGCTCCAAGCTGCCCGCCAGGTAGTCAAAGGCTGCAGGGCCTGGGGGCATGAGAGGGTGAAGAGGGTGGGAGATGCAGAGGAAGGTGGAGGAAGGCCATTGCACGGGATGGCAATGCTCACCTGCAGGCTCAGCCGCTGGATCACTTGCTGAGGGTTGCTCTCCAGGATCACCCCACAGAGCCACGCTGTTATCCCACCAGGATCCCCCTGGCATGGCTCTGTCCCAATCCCAGCTGCGCCCCACTGGGCATCACTGCCCCGTGCCTCAGTTTCCCTCCCTGTGCAGAGCCCTGGGCTGCCCTGATGAAGGATGGGGGTGCCCAGCTCCCCCCGACACCCGGAGACAGGCCCAGCCCCCTCCCAGCCCCCCAGGGGACCAGTGGAGATGGGTGGGGGGTCCAGCAGCGGGTGCAAGCACAGCCCAGGTGCAGGATGTGGCCTCTGCCGGAGGGTCCGTACCCCCTCCATGTGCCATCACAGGTGACCCCAGCCATGGGGTGCAGCCCCCCAGTGCCCCTGCTCCCAGCCCTGACCTCTCCCTGCAGCGTTTGCTGGTGACTCACTGGTTGCACCAAAACCACCCTCGTTTGCTTTAACCTCCTGGGGGGCTGCACCCATGGGGGGGGCCTGGGCCACGGCCTCATAGTGAGGGGCAGCAGGACATGCCATACCCACAGCAACTCCCCACTGTGTCTGGCTGCTGGCCCCAGACTGTCCCTAACTGTCCCCACCGGCCACCAAAGTGGCAATTTCCCTGTGGGAGCCTTGGGGAAGGGGCTCCGTGCCCCCCGCCTCGCCAGCACGAGGCACTGAAAGGCTTTTGCCTGCCCAAGCTGGAGGGCTGGGAGCTGGGCAGGGTGCAGGGACGGGGCCGCCTGCCAACCCTCCAAATAGTCCTTGGAGAGGGGGGGACACACTAAAAATAACCCCAGGAGGGGCAGCCCGGCTCGGGTTGCTGGCGGGAGGCTGACCGCAGCCCTGGGGACAGACGACAGGAGGGTTTCAGGGTGTTCCCCTACACCCGTTTTCCCCATGGGGTGCAGGGGGGGGACAGGGAGACGGTGCCTGACTGAAGCTCACCAGTGGGGCAGCCCTACTGCAAACCCTCGGTGGCCGTTGGGGTGGGCTCCCCCCCCCCCCCCCCCCCCCCCCCGATTTCCCACCTGGTGTGCCACGTGCTGAGCGGTGGCTCATGGTATGGAGGGGGAACCGCTCTGGCAATGGGGCCGTGCCGGTCTGCCCGCCGGGGCTGCTGCCGTTGCCTCAGCAAATTGCCGGTTGTGGCATGATGTGGGCCGGGGCCGCACCCCAGCTTTCGTGGGTGTTTCGTGGCTTGTTTTCCAGGAGGAGATCAGCGAGATAGAGCAGCTGGGGCAGAGCAAGCCCATGACCCAAAACCCCTTGGATCCCGGTGCTTCCAGGCTCTCACCACCTTCCCCTGGCTGCTCCAGTTGCTTTCCCTGCAGTGCCTGTCCCCCTGGGTGCTCCAGGGCATCCCTGCTCGTAGCCTTGGGGCTATACAGGTTTGGGGGGGTGCACAGCGCGTCCCCCATCTCTCAGCCGTTCTGGCAATCTTGGTCTTTGCTGTTAAGAAGGGGTCTCTGCTCGCACCACTGCCCTGGGAAGATACCCCCAGCTGGGAAACCTCACCCCGCTGCAAGGCGTTGGAGCTCACGCTCATTTTCCACGTTTTTTTTGGATGAACTATTGTCTCTGGCATCCTGTTTGTCCCAGTGAGTTTCTGGGGCAGGGAAGAGGGTGTCTGGTTTTGGCAGCTGTGGCTGCTATGGGCAGCTGTAGCGTTGCAGGAATAGCAGGCAGGGGTGGTGCTGCCCGGCTGCCCTTCCCTCCTACCTGCCTGCCTCTGCTGCCAGGTCTGGCAGCAGCTGCCCATTGCTCTGTGGGCACCGGCATTGATTTGGGCAGGAAGCCCGCGCCGATCAATGCGGGAAGGTATAAATAACCTGCGCAGAGCTCACTGGTTTTAACACTGACCCCGCTCTGTGCTTATTTATTTAAGCAGTTTATGGAGTTCCCGTCGGTGATCTGGTGGTTGGTCACCCTGGGGAGGAGAGGACGGGATGGGGGCCTGATGCTGGCCCTGCTCTCGTGGCCATTCACAGCACCTTTCCGCCTCCACTCCTGCAGCTTTGCTGGGAGATCTTGGCACGTTTTGTCAGGTAGCTTCAGAGCCACCAGCTGCATGGCACAGGTCCTCAGGCACTGGTGAGGTGTCTGGGATGAGTTGCAGCCTTTCCATCACCTCTGCTGGGGTAGTTACTGTCTCAAAAGGCATCAGACGTTGAGACCTCTGTTGCTTGGTCAAGCTCAGACTGGCTGGTGGGTACCCCCATGATTAGCTGTGGCGCTTATGGGATGACCCACAAAGAGCGTGGCTGCTTCAGGCTGACAAGCGACAGCCAGCCACAGGGCCTGTCCACAGCACGCCAGCTGCAGGCGACTGCGAGCAGCTCAAGGGTGGCAGCTCTGTATCATGGGGAGCCCCATCCTGCTCTGAGCACCAGCACCCCAGGGGCACGGAGCCCCCGCTCTGGGCTCTCCCCCTCCCCACAGCTCTTGGCCGGCTGAGGTCGGGGGTGGTGGTTACCTCTCTCTGACACAGCCATTTGCACCTCCAGCAGCTCCCACTGCCATGGGCGAGGAGCAGCCGACCAGGAAAGCTTGCTGTTTTCAACCCGAAAACAGACCTGGGCGTAATGAGCAGGGCTATGCCAACTGGGCCGCTGCCAGAGCGTGAAATTAAAGACTTTTAATTAGCGAAGGGCTGGAGCAATGAAGAAAGTAAAGCATGGGGTTAGCAGGCGATGCCCTGGCTGCGCTCCCAGCCCCGCCACTGACTCACTGCAGGGCCTGAGGCGAAGCTCTGGGTTCGGCGTTGACTCGGGCCTGTCTGCAAGGGGCTCTGGCGGCTTCATGGGGCCGGGAGCCTGCGCGGGGCAGGGTCTGGCTCAGCGCGATCATCCCGTGGGCCAGAGGCCACGCAGGGCAGGCCCCGGGCAAGCAGGGCGAGGAGCCATGGCGCCGCTGCAGGCCCTGCTGCGCTGTGGCACCGGGGGGAGGCCCGAGGCCCTCGCTGCCCCTGGGTGGTGACACTCTGGGGACACGCGGGGCAGTGGCGGGGCCTGTGGGGCAATGGAGGCTCTGCCATGGCGGCCCAGGCCTCGCCCTGCGCTGGGGGCCCGGGGCGCCCGCTGCCATGGCAACAGCTGCGGGGCGAAGGGGCAGTACTTCTGCTTGGCGGGGATTGGTGCGCGCCGCTGCCAGTTAAGCGCCCCGGACGGGCGGCTGGTCTCTGCGCGTTGTCTCATTGGTAGCTGCCGCTGTCGCTCGAAAGAGCCTCGGCGTTCCATTGGGTGGGCGCCTTGTCACTCAGTCGCTGAGAGGGGCGGGTTGCGTTCCCCGGCTTCTCCTCTCCCATTGGCGTAGCGCGCGGCCGCTGGGCCAAGCACGGGGGCCAGCCGCGCTGTCTTCGCGCCGATTGGCCGCTCGGCCTGCCTATCCAGACGGCAACATAGGCGGGAGTAACGCCTTGCCACCGCCTTCCATTGGGCCGCAGCTTTATCCCGCCTCCCCTTTCCCGGCGCTGATTGGCGGCGACGCCGCGCGAGGCGGGAGGGGGAGGTGGTTGGCCAGGGCGGGGAGCGGGAGCGGGGCCGGCGGCGGCGGCGGGGCCGGCAGCGAGCGGCGGCGGCCGAGCGGGTAGCGGCGGGCGGGGGGGCCGGGACCGGGACCGCAACCGCGACCGGGGGTCTGGGGGGTGGGCAGGGGCCAGGCGGCGGGGCGGGGGGGGCCGGGCCGAGGGCCGCGGGGCGGGCGGCGCTGAGGGGCCGGCGCTGAGGGGCCGGCGAGGCCGCGCGGGGGGGCGGGTCACGAGGCGCGGGGGGGGTCTTAAAGCGCCCGGGGTGGGGGCGGGAGGGGAGCACATGACTGCGAGGGGACCCCCACGGAGGGGGGCGCGGGCAGCGCCGGGGCCTGGAGGCTCCTCCCGGGAGCCGCCCCGTTGGGCTGGGGCCGGTGCCCCGGGAAGGCCGGGGCGGGGGTGATCCGGGGAGCGCCCGACTGGGGGCTGTTCTGCTGCCGGTGGGGAAGCCCCTGCGGGATTTTGTAGAGCCGCTGGAGCCGGGCTGAGGAGGAGAGGGAGTCGGAGCTGGATTCCTTCAGAGAGAGGGGAAGTTGACGCACCAGCCTAAGAATAGCTCAGGGAGGGGAAGTACGGACAATATTGTCCCCAAAGGTAACCCCCACCGGGGGGGTGCTGTGCCCCCCATGTGTCAGGAACTTTGGAGCGACACCCGCTCGGCTCCCCGCGCCCGGACAAACCGCCGTGTCCCGGGGTAGCAGGTCCCGGGGTACAGGGCCATGTGCAATCCTTAGGGTGGTGCCTCGGCGGCGGCGTGTTATCGCGTTTGCTCTCTTGCTTATATTTCAGCTGCTGATGAAATTAGAGCCAGAAGCGGAGGAGTCTTTGGACCTTCCCATGATTGGGACCTTTGACTCGTAAAAGCCGCCTTCAAGAAGCTTCACAGACCAGGAGAGGGGAAGAAGGAGCAGCCGGCTGTCGGAGGGAGCAGACCCCGTCCCAGAGCGTGGGGAATTGGGGGGGGGGGGCTGCGAGAGGAAGCTGCTGTATGTGGAGTTTGTGGACAGTAAGTCCCATGGATTTTTATGTAGCTGCATGGTCTGTGTTATAAAACTGTTCTGAAGAAAAGGAAAGGGCAGGAGAGGGTGGAGGCTGTCTTCTGGGGAGAGAGTTTGTTGCTTCTCAAGATGTAAATCTTTAGTTACACTCTGCTGGTCGACCACTGAGCTCCAGAATTTTGAAAGGAGAACAAAGTAATCCTGAGGCCTGACTCTTGCAGGTTCTTTAAACTTTCATCCTGCTGTTTGGTGATAACCTGAACGTCGAAGTTGTTGCTTTATTTTGTTTGTTTGAAAGTGGGGCAGAGGAAAGACAAACCCAACCAACCTGTTGTGTGGAGAATTCACCTGACGCTGGTGTGTGGTGGTTTGTGGTTGTGTGTTTTTGTTGTTTTTTTTTTTTTTTTTAAATTCCCAAACCCTCCACCTGTTTTCTTTTCTCCTCTGCCAGAAATGCTTTCTCTGAAGAAATACTTCACCGAAGGCCTCATCCAGTTCACCATTCTGCTCAGCTTGATCGGCGTTCGTGTGGACGTGGACACCTACCTGAACTCGCAGCTCCCCCCTCTCCGGGAGATCATTCTTGGCCAGAGCTCCGCTTACACACAGACCCAGTTTCATAACCTGCGTAACACCTTGGATGGATATGGCATCCACCCAAAAAGTGTAGACCTGGACTATTACTTCACTGCTCGTAGGCTGCTCAACCAGGTGAGGGCCCTGGACAGGTTTCAGGTGCCCACCACCGAAGTCAATGCCTGGTTGGTGCACAGAGACCCTGAAGGCTCCGTGTCCAGTAGCCAGCCCAGCACTGGCATCGCCCTAGAGAATGGCAGCGGTCTGCAGGATGGCAGCAGTCCTGACAATGGGGTGAGAGAGAGCGGAGCTGAGCAGGGTTTTGGGGAAGAACTGGAAGATTTGGGAGCGGTGGCTGCCCCGGTGAATGGAGACCTGACCAAAGAGGTAGGCAGGATTTTTCTTTTGCCTGTGGTGGGGGGGAAAGGGAGCCCTTGGGGAGGCCTCCCGCCCTCTGGTACCCATCCGAGTGAGCGGTACACTGTGTGTTGTGTGTGTTTAGCACTTGGGAAAAGTGGATCCCTACTTGGGAATGGTGTAACATTGAGTTATGGTTCAGTTAGAGGGCTCTGGGGTTATGTGCGGGGTTTTTTTTCCCTTTTTGTTTGTTTTATTCTTGGTCTGAAAGTAATAGCGAAAGGAGGGGGAAAGAGTTGAGGGGCAGCATTTCAACTCGTGCTTACAGCTTTGTGTTGTGAAACCGATAAAACGAGGCTGGGAAATAAACAGGGGCATTGGGTAACAGCCTCATCCCAGGTGTCGAGCGGGTGGTTGGGTTACTTGGCCCTGGAGTCCATCCAGTGGCAATGTTTATTGCTGGGTTTTCATCACAGGCGGGTGGGGAGAGGTGAACTGGAAAGTGGTTTATTTTTTTTCTGTTTGAGCACAACCTTTTGGAGGCTGTGATGCAATGCCAGTCCCCGGGAGCTGCTGCTCTTTTTCCTTTTTGGCACCGCTGTCTTTGTCACGGCACGTTCAGCATCTCCCTGGCCGAGGTGCTGGGGGTTGTTGGTGCTGATTTGTGGTGTCGGGTCCTTCCAGCCTTGTTCTCGTGTCTCGTAAATTGTGTCTCGGGCAAGCTGCTGGGGCGTCTGGGTACGAGGAGAGCTGGGTTCAGCTTCTGACACCCCTGTCCCCTGTGGCGAGGGGTGGGCAGCTTTGCAGGCAGCTGTCGCGGATGCCTGGGGCTTTTGTCATGTGGCTTCGGCGCAGCAGCAGGCAGGGAATCGAGTGAGGAAAGGCGGTTGAGGAAAGGCGGTGTGAATGCGTGCACGCTGGAGAGACAAAGGTGACGATTGTTTTGGGTCTAGTACTGATGGATGAGCAGCAGGATGCTGCCGTAGGAAGCGTGGATGGTGCTGTGGCTGTGCCTGCGGGCAGCTTTTCCCTGTCCGTGGGGATCTCCTGGCTCCAGAGGCATTGGGGCTACGGGACTGAGGGTGAAAACCTTGTTTTGAGTTTGGAGCCGGCGACCTTGGAGGTGTCAACGAGCAGAACACAAGGTGGAATGTTCACACATGTAGTTTCCTCCCTGATAACTGAGAGAGGTAATTCCCCGTCTTGGGAACGGGGAAGAATTTGATGAAATGCCTCGTACAAGGTCACGCGCAGCCCAGGGAAGACTTTGCTGTCCTTCCCCAAGCCTGATGCCCTTGGCTGAGGGTGTTGAGTCTGGGGAGCCTTTGGAGTGCAGTGTGGAGAAAGTGGGATCCCATTTTAGGGAGGAGCGCTGCGGGTTCGGGTGGCAAGAGGCCGGTAACACTGCTGTTACCCGGGGGCCTGTTTTATTTCTGTCTTTAAAATACAGTCCTGCGTTAGATGCCACTGCTGTGAGCCGCCCCTGTGCAGCTGCAAACGCGTCCGGCCGGGATGGATCTCCCGGCCAGCCTGGGCGATGCCGGCTGGGAAGCATGCCGCTCCACGCTGCGGCTTCACTCCGGTCACTCCTTCAGGGAAGGGTGGGGAGATCTGGGTCTGCACCTTCCCTCATCCCGGGCGTTGAGGCATCCATGCTCTTCCTCAGGTCTCCATTTTCCATCTTTATTTTTTTATTTTTTTGGAAGGGAGGGGAGGGTGCCGGTGCACCTGCAAGGTGCACCGCGCTGCCGGGGGCATGGCACCCGGGCACCCAACGCCAGGAAATCCCGTCTGCCTCGCTGCCTCGCACACCCACTTCACGTCACATCACATCGTCACATCACCTCTTCCCCCGGGGCCAGCAGGACTGCGCTTGCTGCTGGCCTGACGCTTCAAAGCACCGAGTTCTGTTTCAAAGCATTACCCCAGTGGGGTGGTTTTTGGTTTTTCTTTTTTTTGTTTTTTTTTTGGGGGGGGGGACACGCGGGTGTTGGTGTCTTTGTCTGGAACCTTGGCTCCCTGGTAAGTGCTGAGCAGCCGCCCAGCCTTCCCAACTGGAATATGGGGTGAGCTCTGCAGCTCCCGGCAGCTGCTACCTCTGGAAGGCACCTGCAGGGCTCCATCCCCACCCCCCTTCCCCTTCATTAGGTGGACGATGATGATATGCAGATGGCTTTTGGGCTGGCGTTTGAAATTTTTCCATGATTTTTTTTTTTTTTTCCCCTGGCACTTAAAATATTGCGACTCCCTGCAGGAGACCTTGTTTGGGCTGTTCATAATAATTGTAGGAGCTGGAGCTTGGGTGCGGCGCGGGGCTCTCGGGCTTTGCAGTGCCGGGGGGAGGCTTGGGGATCAGCCAAAAGGGGAAATTAAATTTTTTTTTTTTTTTTAATTGTCATTATTTTAAAAAATATTTTAGAAAAGATATTTGGGGTTTTTTTTGTATGGTGGGGGTGCCAACTCCTGGTTAGCCTGGAGCCAAAGCGGGTTTAACGTCCCTCTGCAGCATTGGGGGTGGGGAGGGCGGGAGGCACCGCTGCCCTGGGCCGTTTCCACAACAGGGGGATAAAAATACGCGGCCGTGGGACATGTGATGAGCTGCTGGTGCTCAGCGCCGGCCCCGCCTGGCCAAGCCCCCCCGCCCCAGCCCCCCCGCAGCCGGGCGGGGATCTCCTTGCACTTGGCCTCGCCTCTCCAGCGGCCGCCGTTACCGCTGGGCCACGGGGGGGCCGGGCCCCGTTGTGCGGGGGTGAGGAGCTGGGGAGGGGGTCTTTGCCTCCCCGGGTTGAGCCGGGGGGTGGTGGTGGTGTCGCAGCTGCGGGCTGGGGTCTCCCGGGGCAGGGAGCCAAGGTGACCGGGGTGCCGCCGCCCGGTCAGCCCCCCCGCCTCCCCCTCACGGCGCGCGCAGGCGGCCGCCCCCCCGCCCCGGTGCGGACCCCGCGCGGTGCAGGGCGAGGCCGGGCCCGTGGTGGGGGGTGGGGTGGGGTGGGTGGGGAGGTGGCTCCCCTGCGCCAGGGCGGGGGAGCCCCGTGGCCGCTCATTGGTTCAACCCGCGGCCCCCGGTAGCAGCGATTGGTCAGGGCGGCGGCCCCCCAGTGGTGTGGATTGGTGTCGTCCGCCGCGCGGGGGCGGGAGCGAAGCAGCCGATTGGCGGCGGGCGGAGGCGGGCGTGGCCTGGCGGCGCCGCAGCCGGGAGGGGCGGGGCTTGGCGGCCGCCGCAGCCACGGTAACGGCGGGGGAGGGGCGGGCGGGGCGCGCCGCAGCCCGGCCCGGGCAGGGCGGCGGGAGCCGAGCCCAGGCGAGCCCGGCCCAGCCGCCCGGGGGGGGGGAACCGCAGCCGCCGCACGGGGGGGCGGGGGCGGCTCCTGGCCGCCGCAGCGGGGCCGCGGGCACCTGTGGCCGGTGGGGCGGAGCGGAGCGCGGCTCCCCCAGCCGCCCCGGCCGGCGATGCGTGCGCGGCGCCGCGCCCCGGCCAGCCCCCCCCCACGCCGCCACCGCCGCTCCTGCTGCTGCCGCCGCCGCCTCCCCCCCCAGCTGCCCCGGGGACCATGATCGGCGTGCGCCGCGGCCCGGGAGGCAGCTGGGGACATGAGAAAGGTACCGGGGCCGCTCCGGTGGCGGGAACGCTGCGGGCTGAGGGGGTACCGAGGGCGGGGGAGGGCTGCGGGAGCCCGGTAACGGCGGGGCCGGCGGCTCAAGTTGCATCAGGTGGGTGGAAATGCGGGGATTTTCCTGCCGGCGCACCCCACCCCTTATGCAAATGGCCGGGATGGCACCACGGGCTGATGCAAGGCGGCCGCGGCGCAGCCACCGCCGCGACGGGGGCCCGGGCGGCCCCAGCCGCCTCTCCCGGCGGCGGCCGGGCGGCCATGGGCGGCGGGGGGCGCAGGACCGGCCTCGCCCGCCATGCAGAGCCCGCAGGACCGCCGCCGGGGGCCCCGGGGGGCAGGATGGCCCCCGGGGGAGCGGACCGCGCAGAGGGGTGCCCAGCGGGTGGGCTGCGGGGGCCTTGGGGGGGGCCGGTGGGTGGGGACCCAGCCCGGGGCTGAAGGAAATCTGGTCTGTCTTTCAGGACATCGATTTGATTGACATCCTGTGGAGACAGGATATTGATCTCGGCGCTGGGCGAGAGATTTTTGACTACAGCCACCGTCAGAAAGAGAGCGAAGTGGACAAAGAGCTGAGCGATGGGAGGGAGCGCGGGGACAGCTGGAGGAGCGGAGGGAATGAGGTCTTGGATAGAAACCTACTAGTTGATGGAGAGACCGGGGAGAGTTTCCCTGCGCAGGTAACACCCCTGGGCCGACCGGGCTGGGGTCTGTGCCTGCAGTGATGCAGCGTGCCAGGGGGTCTGCGCTCCTGCCCAGGCGGAGGGGAGGCGAGGGGCCCTTGGGCTGGCCCGGTGGGGTGAGCGGCATCACGTGTGACTTTCAGCGGGCATCGGCTGAGCCGCAGGATAAGGCTTTGCCCAGGTGGACGAGAGAATTTGAGGCTGGGAAAAGCGCAGGCTGCCTGCCGGGCCGGGGAGCCGCAGCGAGGCGGGCAGGGTGATGGCCGTGTCACCGTCGGCAGGGCGCTAGGACGAGGGCGGCTGGTTCTTGCTGTGCCTTTAGGTTGTCTGGCAGAGGTGGTGGCGCGGGTAGGCGCAGAGTCCCCTCCAGCCTGTAGCCGAGTCCTTGCGCTGGCAGTAGGTGAGGCTCGCCAGGAGCAGAGGCAGCACGTTTTCTTTCCTCACTGCGCTTGGGGGCCGCTCTGATGCTCTCCGGAGCAGGAGGATGGAGTCTGCGAAGCACTGGGTGGGGCCTCTGGCTCTTTTTGGATGCGCTGTAATGAAGCCCTGCTGTAAGGAGCTTGTTTCTCATCACCACCTCCCTAATCCTGGGGCTACGATTGCTTGTGTTTTACATCAGGTGCCTGGTGCGGAGGATCAGACAGCCCTGTCCCTGGAGGAGTGCCTTAGGCTGCTGGAGGCCACCTTCCCTTTCGGGGAGAATTCGGAGGTGAGCAGAGAGGGCGAAGGTTTCTGCCTCTGGGCGGATCCAGAGGCGGCGGCTCTCCTTAGCTCGCTCGCTGGGGTTTCGGTCCCTCTTGTACCCCTAACCCAGACTGCAGAACCAGCAGTAAATTGGGTTAGCCTGCTTAAGGAGGCTCCAGGCATCGTGCCTGTGAAACTAGGAGGGGGGTGGGGTGGTCACAATTAATTAAAGACTTCTGGCTTTGCTTCTGATTAGTTCATAGTGAACTGTGGAGGAATAACTGCAACCAGTTCGCTTTGAACAAAGGAGAGGCGATTGCCCAGGCGGAGGTGGAAGGGCATTCGGGATTGCTGCCTCCCTGGCCGCGGCTGATCAGCCGGGGACTGACTCTGCCTCACGTGGTTAGTTTCCAGCTGCGGATGTCTCCACCCTGAGCGAAGCCGTGCCCGGTGAGAGCAGGTCTGCGGGCATCCAGACCAGCCTGCTGTCTCCTCTCCTCACCGAGACCGAGTCGCCCTTCGATCTGGAGCAGCAGTGGCAGGACCTCATGTCTATCATGGAAATGCAGGTCAGCTCGAGGGGGGGTTGCGGCAAGGCGTTGGCCCCTCCAGGCGCGCGGTGCCACTCTGTTGAATTGAGGTTCCATGACTGTCCCAGGCACCCAGTTCCTGGGCGACCGTGGGTTGGGGTTGGTGGCAGCTGCTTTGGTTTTGTCCCAGCCTGCGCGGTGGCACCGTGCCGCCTCTGTGGCAGTCGCTGCTGCTGTCTTAACCCTCCCGCAGCCGGCGGGTGATGCCGGGCTGCCAGAGATAGCTTCTTCCGTGGGATCTGGAAGCATTGCTCCGTCTCCTTTTGGCACACACCAGGAGTGAAGGCAAGGGCTCGAGCGCGGCTCGTTTACCGGGCTGTTTCGCGTCTCTTCCAGGCTATGGAAGTGAACAACACAACCGCTGAAACCCTCTATAACGGCACAAGCGGAGACCTGCTGACTTCTAACTACAGCCTCGCTCCGAACACTCCCATCAATCAGAATGTCAGCCTGCATCAGGCCTCTCTGGGTAGCTGCTCACAGGACTTCTCCCTCTTCAGCTCCGAAATCGAAAGCCCCTCCATGGCCGGCAGCTCAGCCCTGCTCCAGCTGGCGCCGGACAACTCCACCGGCCTCAACACCACCTTCGGCTCCACCAACCTGAGCGGCATCTTCTTCCCTCCGCAGCTGAACAGCACCGTCAACGAGACGGCTGGCCCCGAGCTGCCGGACCCGCTGGGAGGTCTGCTGGACGAAGCCATGCTCGATGAGATCAGCCTGATGGACTTGGCGATTGAAGAAGGTTTCAACCCAGTGCAGGCCTCGCAGCTGGAAGAGGAGTTTGATTCAGACTCGGGTCTTTCTCTGGATTCTGGCCACAGTCCGGCTTCTCTGAGCAGCTCAGAAGCCTCGTCCTCCTCCTCCTCCTCTTCTTCCTCCTCGTCGTCCTCCTCCTCCTCGTTTTCTGAGGAAGGAGCTGTTGGCTACAGCTCCGACTCCGAAAACGTGGACTTCGAAGAAGCGGAAGGGGCGGTTGGATACCAGCCAGAGTACAGCAAGTTCTGCCGCATGAGCTACCAGGACCCGTCGCAGCTCCATTACTTGCCTTACCTGGAGCACGTTGGCCACAACCACACCTACAACATGGCACCGGGGGCCCTGGATCCCGAGGAGCCCAAACTGCCCAGCGCGGGGAAGAAGAGCAGCAAGGAGAAGCCTTCCGAGTTCCTGGATAAGCAGATGAGCAGGGACGAGCATCGAGCCAGAGCCATGAAGATCCCCTTCACCAACGACAAGATCATCAACCTGCCTGTGGAGGAGTTCAACGAGCTCCTGTCCAAGTACCAGCTCAGCGAGGCGCAGCTGAGCCTGATCCGCGACATCAGGAGGCGAGGCAAGAACAAGATGGCTGCCCAGAACTGCCGCAAGAGGAAGCTGGACACCATCCTCAACTTGGAACGGGACGTCGAGGACTTGCAACGGGACAAGTCCAAACTGCTCAGGGAGAAGGTGGAATTCCTCAAATCCATCCGCCAGATGAAGCAAAAGGTGCAGAACCTCTACCAGGAAGTGTTCGGCCGCCTGCGGGACGAGAACGGGCAGCCCTACTCCCCCAGCCAGTACGCCCTGCAGTACGCCAGCGACGGCAGCGTCATTTTGATACCTCGCGCCGTGGCTGACCAGCAGGCCCGGCGGCAGGAGCGCAAACAGAAGGACCGGAGGAAGTGACGGGACGGCGACGCGGGAGGAGTGGGACACTCGCTCAAGTGAGAACTGGAGAAGGGCTGAGCCTGGAAGTACTTAGAGGAACTTTCATGCCTTCTTATCCGATATATCTTCTCAAAAAAACGTGACTGCTGCCGGTCAGTGTGCGGGAGAGACTGCAGGACCTGCAGGCTGTGTTGAGGGCTCCCTGCGGGGAGGGACGGACCCGGCACTGGCGAGCCCGGCGCCTTCCACAACCTGGAATCCTTTGAGCGCAGGAAACGAGCTGGCATCACTGGTGGTGAGATTGGCAGAGGTGGAAAAACTACTGTTAGGAACTGGCTTTAAATAAGAAAAGAGATTTAAGCAAACGAACTTAAAACAAGTTATAGGAGAGACATTTTTCTGAACTTCCAAAGTTCTGTGATTTCAGGTAGTTGGTTTTTTTTTCTTTTTTGGTTTTTTTTTTTCTTTTTTTTTTTTTCCCCCCCACATCGGTGTGTGTGATTCAATCTGACTTAATTCCAGATTAACCAACATCCCTTCCTAGATCAGACCAGTGCACACATGGAAACACAAGTGGTGTGACTTCCATTAACCCTTTCCAGTCTGAGGAAGCTCAGAAGGGGCTCATGGGAGAACCGTTACTGTCCGTGTGGAGCTGT
The DNA here is from genome assembly GCF_963210335.1 of Falco punctatus. Classification (NCBI taxonomy): domain Eukaryota; kingdom Metazoa; phylum Chordata; class Aves; order Falconiformes; family Falconidae; genus Falco; species Falco punctatus. The sequence continues at coordinate 1,633,632 of NC_137599.1, read as the reverse complement.
GACGCCTCGGTGGAGGGGCACGTGGAGCTTTAGGATTTTGGGGAGGGGGTGGGTGGGTGGAACTGGAGAGGGTTAACAGAACCAGTGCGATACACGGCCCCCGCCACACTCAAGAGCATGTCACTGCCGCCGAGCCAGCGCCGTGCTGGGCCGCTGAGCCGGCACACGCAGCAGCCTGCATGCAAACGCTGTCTTCTCCCACTGACTGGCTGGGGAACTGCTTGGGGGAGGAAGGCGGGGAGGGTCGCTGGGCCCCCCCCCGGTCAGCGCACAGCACAAGGGGAGCAGAGGGTTCCCACCCCAGGCCATGGGCTTGTCACTTATAGAAATTAGACAGCTGTTAGGATTCCTGTTTCTTAACCGCGCTTTGATTTTTAGGGCTTCAGCCCTGTTTTTCCCTATAGGGTCTAGAGTGCTTGTGTTGAGTAAAAGGGAGAAGCCCAAATGTTCAAAGCTGCTAAATGTTCTCTTTGCCATAAAGATTCAGTGTAACCGTGTGATCACATTATAGGATTCTCTTCTGTCCCTAGGTGTTGGTCTGACTTCCTTTGTTTTCAGGAGGGGGGTGGGGGTAGTGCCTTGATCACTGTCGGTCTCCGCCACGGAGACGATCCTAGAAGCTGTATTTACAATATAGCACAGCTGGGAGTGTACTGACTTTACCAGCAACTGAAAAAGCTTAAAAATGGCTTTTCCTAGCCAGTCCTGTGCATGTGATACGGGGTGAGGGTGGTGCGGCGGGAGGGAAGACTCGGGGTGGTAACTCGAGGGAAGGAAACCTGGTGATGCAAGAGGGAGGCCTGGAGCGGCGCTGCCCGGAGGGAAGGTGTTTGGCTGCGGGCGCGTTTTCCAGGTGATGGGGAAAGTGGTTGGATCTTGGAGCATGTGGCGGGGTGTTCGGTGCGTTCGCTGTGGCCCCAGATGGTGTGAGATGGACTCACCGAGACCCTGGCAGGCTCGCCCATCCCGGACTCCTGAGATTCAACGGCTTTACTTACGCATGAGACGAAGCACAAGTGGTGGAGATGTGGGTGTGGGGAGGTTGGAAGGGAGCCCTGCGTGTATGTTTTAAATTATTTTCCTCTTAGAAACTTTATTTTAATGATCTGTGACCTGTCAGGGAAAGAAGAGAGATTGTGTGAGCACAGGACAAAAATAAAACGGCTTATTCACTGTACGAGCGTTTGTTCCATGGATTTTTTTTTTTTATTATTATTTTAATTTTTAAAAGACGAAGCAGGGCGGGGAAATGAAATGGCCTCCTCTTGTGGGTCCTTCTCGCCCACAGTAGCTCCTGGCTTTGTGCTGCAGCGGTGAGCTTGGAGCAGCTCTGGTTTGCCTCCAGCAGTGGTCTGGGGACGGAGTCGCCGTCATCCCAGCTCGCAGGTACCGGCCCTGGAGGGGAGGAAAATGAAAAGGCTCCTCAGTTGTGGGAAACAGGCAGCTCTGGCTCGGCTGCTTTTTTCCTTACTTCACAACAGCATCTTACAAAAAAAAAAAAAAAAAAAAAAAAAAAAGCCGAGGAAAAGTGTGTTTCTGGTTAAATCCGCAGCTGTGTGGAACAAGTCACGGGTCCCTGGGCCAAAGCCACCAAAGCTGCTGCAGTTCAAAGGCCGGGGGCTGGCTGGGCGCAGCATGTGGCTGCCGCTCAGAGCTGCCTTGGCACAGCCCGATCCTGCTCCTGGAGCTGGTGCTGAGTGTCCTGCTTCCCTGTGGGGCGAGCAAACGGCGTCGGCACAGCTCGCACCCTCCCCTCCCTCGCGCAGCTCCAGCCGGCGCCGCTGCCATGACACGCGCCCCACCTTCCCCGCAGGTTTCGGCCGTGGCGCTGGCGACGGAGCCAAAGTTTATTCAATCGCTGTGTATTTATATCAGGCTCTGCAGGCCGGCTCCTGCCCCATCCCCCTCCCTGCGGGACCGGGCCCAGGCGGGAGCGAGGAGACCCAGCCCTTCATCCCTCTGCCGGGATGGATCAGCACTGGGGCACCTCGGGCCTGCGGCAGAGCCACCGCGGGGCACAGCTCGTGCCATGGCCATCCCCACCTCGCCGCCCGCTTCGGTGCCGGTGGGCAGCTCTGGCCGGGAACCGGTGGGCAGCTGCCAGGCTGGTGCTGGTTCCAGCCGCTGCTCTGCAGCCCCGTTCGCCGGGCAGGGCTCGGCTGCATCCAGCTGCGCTCAAGGGCAGGCCCTGACTTTGCTGGGGCTGCGGGGAGGGGGACGCGCTGCTGCCGAGAGCCCCCGCCTCGGGCCGGGCAGGAACACAGGCCGTGCAGAAAACACCACGCGTGGCTGGGATGAACCAGCCAGGGATGGAAAACCGCTCCTGGGAACGGGACGGAACAAGTGACCGGGCTGGTGCTGAATTGCTGCGCTTAAAAGCAGCATTGTGGGTGCCTGCCCCGTGGCTCAGCACCCTACCACCACTGCGCACCTCGCTTACGGACGCCGCTCTCGAAGGCTTTAACACCCCCTGCCCTAGGGCACTGCTGCTGAAGCCGGGCACCTGGGCCACGTGCTTCTCTGGGGCCACCAAAGCCTCGTGTCCACCAGCCCTGGCCACCTCCCTCGGCAAGACGCAAGCAGACGAGCCAGCAGAAAGCGTGCTGGCCCTGCTCCCCTCCCGGGGGTCGGCCACCGAGGTCCCCACAGGCTGAACGTCCTTTTCCTGGGGATGAAACCTCTCCTTACGCGACTGGCAGGGCTCGTCTGCTCCTGCTGCCGGAGCTGAGCCCAGGCCAGCTCCACGCATGGCAACAGCTCAGCCAAGGGGAACGCGAAGCATTAAAATACACACGCTGAGGTGCTTCCCTCGCTCTTCCTGGGCTCCGGGGTATTTATTTCAGATATTCCTTCGGGGGCTGTTTTAGAATCGAATGCTGGCTTGCAAAAAGCACCGCAAGGATTTCCCCTGTCCCGGCGATGCCGGGGGAAGGTTAGAGCCCCCCCGCTGGGGTCACTGCCCCCTCCCTGACTGGAGAAGGGAAGCGGGATGCGGAGCGCGCAGCCATGGGACGGGAGGACACACCGCTCCGCTCGGGCTCCAGTTTCCCTTTGCTGCTTCCCCAGCGCCGCAGAACGGGACCTTTTACTCCGTGTCTCCGCTCCTACGCTCATCCGTGTCCTTGCTCGTGCACAAACCCACCAGCGAAGCCCCATCTCTGCCGGGAGGCTCCAGGTGAGCAAAGCGCAGCCCCCAGCCCCCAGCCCCCAGCCCCGGTCCGTGCCGGTCACAGCCCCGGCGGGCCAGGCAGCAGCTGAGGGGGGCAGGCGGGATGGGAGCTCCTCGCCTCCGCTGCTGTCACTGGCATGTCACGCCGTGCTGTCAGAGGCGCAGGCTGCCTGCCAGCCCATCATCAGGTGAAGTGCAGCCCTTTCATTTTCCGAGGCAGGAAGCACTCGGCCACCAGCGAGGCCTCGCGCCTCTGATCTCGGCCGGAGCCAGGGCTCAGCGGCAATTCCAGCCGGTGTCCAGCTGCCGCCCGAGCCCTCAGCGCAGCCTCCCGCCGCTGTGCTCCCTGCCTGGGACGGTCCCTGGTTTCTGGGGGGACAGAGGAGCTGCCTCTGCCCTTCCCTGCCCCGCTTCCAGCGGTCCAGGTCCAGCCTGGAGCACTCAACCCAGGGAAGCCCCCCACACCGTCGCCCACAGACCTCCGAGCGCATCATGAGGGTTGTGAGACTATTTCCCTGTGCCTCAGTTTCTCCAGGGGACGCATCCTGTGACACAGTGTCGCAGCCGGAGGCTGGTGCCTGCCTGCAGCTCAGCCAGGAGCCCCATGGACCTGGCGCAGCCACAGTCCCACCCCCGGGATGCAGCAACGTGCATCTTCCAGCTCCCTGCTGCGATCGATCGCCCCAGAGCCTCCCCAGGGACCCGCAGCCTTCTTACGTTCAATTAAGTGGACGTTACCCCTTCCATCTCTAGTGATTAATAAAGGTTTAATTGCTGCTTCTGCTGGCTGCTGGGGCAGGGCAGACATTTCCCCGGCCCGCCGGGTACAGGCTGGGCTGTTGTGAATAACCTGCATTTCAACCGGCTGCACAGTTCTTCAGCTCTGAGCGCCAGTGAGGGGCTGGTGGAGCCCCTGCTCAGCCCCGAGCACCACCCAGATCCTCCCCGAGCACCACCCAGATCCTCCCTGCCTCTCCCTGCTCCATCCTGCACCCTCCCAACACCAGAAACCAGAGCCTGGAACCACAAGCCTCCTCCCAGGAACGCTTCAGCCCACTGTGCTGCCTGTACCACTGCGTGGAGCGTCAGCAGGGCTGAGCAGAGGACGAGTCTACTCTTGTCCATGCACAGGAGCTTACGGCCTTCAGCAAGCCCATACTAAGAATAACGGGAGGCCATCTCCATCCTCGGCAGAACCATTGCTGGAGCTCTAGAAACCCATCCACCACCACAAAGTGAAAAAGTCTGCTCGACATTCAGGTGAGAATTGAAGTAAAGGTCACTTACCCCACCGCTGGTGCTCGGTCCTGGCTGGGAACACATGCAGCGCACGCTCCCGGCTCAAGCAGCATCTTGCTACACCCAACGAGGTCCCAAATCACAGCTAGTCCTCTTGTCTCCACGGGCGAGACTCAACTCAGGCCTCTAGACACTAACCTCTATGACACTTCTCTTCTCCAGATGGAAGCCAACATAAATCAGAACCTGCCGTCAGCTGCTCCAAAGCTCCTGCCGCTGTCGACACCCAGAGCGGAGCCACCGGCCAACCTGGGCTGCACCAGAGCTACCCGTGCTCAGAGAGGGCCGCGAGCGCAGGCTAACTTCCCTCCGGGACCTGCTCTACACCTCGTCACTCATCCCATGCACAAAGAGCTGGAGGAAGGAGCAAGGTAGAGAAGAAAAAAATCAGGATTATAAATCTAAAATTTTATTGAGACAAAAAACTGACAGAGCTTGGTATGAAGTTAAAATCCAAACACGTACTTTACATTTAAACAACGTTTTCACAGAAACCTAAACACATGCTTTTAAAAAAAGGTTTGTACAATGCAAGTCTAGATACATACCACCCTACAAGGAGGTGCCAGGAGTCTGGTGGGGCTCATGACTCCAGACATTAAATAGTTCAGTATTTGTAATAAATCTGATTAAAAAAACAACAACCACCAAACAACCAAAACCTCAGAAGATTCAGGGTGACACATCCGGCTCCAGCACCAACGTCTGGGCTCCTACAAATAATCACTTGTTATGGGAGAATCTGGAATTGATTTTATGTTTTCTTGTGCTGCTGTTGATTTCCTCCCCCTCCCACAACTAAAGGGTTCCCAATGCCGCTGGCTGGACAGTCAAATTAAGGTGAGAAAAGGAACGAGTAGTCAGAAGTCTCTCTCCCCCCCTGCCCCCAATTTTGAGAAATAGCACCTTGTAACGGAAAGAAGGGTAGAAAGGCTTTTAAAGGGTTAAAATCCATGCCCGCCCCACACCCCACCCTCCCACATACAATGCATGTGTCAGTAACTGGCAGTTCTGCTTCAGGACAATACGAATCACAAGTTTGCATTTTCACAAGTCTCCCCTCACCCCCCCTTGCCCCCCCCCCCCCCCCCTCCCCCCCGCCCGGTAAAAACTGCTCGCAGGGTTTTGAGGATCTTGGCTCCAGAGATTTGGACATTCACAGTTTCAGTCTCATGTCAGTGTCCCTGTCTCCCTAGTTCTGTCATCAATACTGGGCTCTTTCCCCACCCGCCTTTTTTTTTTTTTTTTCTTCTTCTTCTTATTTTTTTTTTTTTTTTTTTTTTTTTTAAAACTTTTTTTTCCCTTTTCTGAATTCAGGTTCTAAAAAAGATCTGGAAATGATCTGGAACATTGTCACCAGACCTCATCTCCCTCCCTCCCCAATTAAACAAGAGACCAATTTCCCCACATCCCTCCCCCCAGATCCCCAAACCAATACACCAGTAAATAGCAAAAGAAAAAGAAAAAAAAAAAAACCCAACAAAAAAACAACAACAAAAAACCTACACACATGCTACGCCATAAAAATGCAGAGTTAACACTATTGGGAAGAAGGCTGTGGGTTGCTGAGATGGTCTTTGAAGAATAAGCAGTATCCATCTGCACTCCCTTTCCCCAGCCCACCCATCACCAGTGATAGTCCTTCATGGAAGGGGCTTTGCTTCCTCTCCCACAAGCTGCAAAATCGACAGCCTTGAAACAAATATCCCCATTCCCTCCTCCCACCCCTCGCCGGTATCTCCCTGCCCTTCCCTCCACCCCCCCCCCCCACCCCCTCCCCAAACTGAGCCGGGCTGGTTTGAATCTGTACACAGCATGAAGCTGCATAAAGCAGTTGAGCAGCTGCAGGGCACAGAAACCATACTGGTCTCTTCAAAGGGCATCTTCTCCAGCCATCTCTACGCTCCCAACCGAGCAGAGCTGCGTTCTCTCCCTCTTGCTCAAACCCACAGTTCAGATCTTTATACAAAGGCTGGCCCGAGCGGGTGCCAGGGGTTAGTTCTTGTCCTCTTTCTTGTCATCGTCCTCTGAGGGGTAGGAATGCCATGTCAACCTCTCCTCATAGAACGAGATGACCACCTGCGGGCACTTGATGTTGGCTTCCTTGGCGGGGACCAGGTCGGCCTCGTCAGAGTTCTTCCTAGAGGCCAGAGCAGAGGTGCAAGTTAGGGTGCTGCGGAGGGGAGGCAGAAGAAGCGGAGACCGGAGAAAAAAACAAGGTGGCAGGTCAACGGAGTCCCTGAGGCGCTCGGGGGATCCAAGCGACCCCTTCCCGAGTGGCTCTGGAGCAGGGAGAAGCAGCACGGGAGCTCGGGAAGGGTTCGGGCGTGAGTTCAGCTCTGTGTTGTCGGGGACGGGGAGAGAAGCCGAACCACAGCTGCGGCCCTGTCCCCAGCCACTCCGCACTTCTGAGACGGTGCAAAAGCAAGTGGCTCCCACACCTGCGCCTGCCTGGTTTGGCTCCCACCTGTGCCAGCGACAAGCCCTGTGTCACTACAGCCGACGGGGACGCGGTCATCATCACGGCTCTCCTCTGGGCACAGCCTTCCAGAACTGCAGCCCGTGCCATGACACCGTGCCCCTCTCTCTCCCCAAGCTCGCGCCTGCTGTGGGGGGACATCTTAAGAGCCACACAATCCCGAGGGCCCTACCTGCTCGTTTCACATCCACGTTAGCCTCAGCGCAGAGGGTCACCTCAGGCAGCAGCGCCATCGCCACAGATTTCATGCCAGGTAGCAGGGACTCCCCAGGTGCAGGTCCTTCCCTCTCTGGCACAGAATAAGTGAAGAAGTGACAGACACAAAGACACACTCACCACTTCATCAGGAACATGAGCTCCCCGCTGGAATCTGTGGCACCAATGATTCGCTCTGGCTCAAATCCTCGGGCAAAGCCTCGTGGTTTCTCCGACTGAAAAGAGACAAGTTTCCACTTGCAGCATCACCAGGGTAACAGCCACAGCTGTTTCTGGTCACCAGGACACGCTGGTGGCTGTTCAGAAAGGCTCTGCATACCAGATGCTCAGACTATAACAACTGAGGCCAGCGGGGAACTGAGAAGACTACTCAGGTGTGAACCCACCACACAGGTGACCTCCTGCCAGGCCCCGGGCAGCGTGGCCCAGCATGCTGCTGCTGCTGCTGTTGCAAACAGAGGATTTGATTTCCAAGGCCCTGCTGGTCAAACTCTTGTGCCAGCCAAGATTCAGCAGCTCCGGGGATGAAAAGAGCCTGCAGAGGCTTTTACTGTTCCTTTTCCCCAGCAGCTATGCACACCCTGAGCAGGAGGCTCTCTGCTTCACCCTGTTCCCCTCTCCAAGGGGCAACAGGCAGCTCCTGCCACCTGTTTCACCCCTTCTGCGGCTCTTCGGGAGAAGTTTGGGCTCTGCACCCTTCTGGTTCAACAACTGGCCTTTCAGTTTAGTGCTAGGACTGGCTCTGGATTCAGAGGCCCAGCTCAGCCAACAGCTCATGCCTCCTTCCGAAAGCTACGGCTTTCCAAAAGCACTGCAGCTGCGTCTTGTTGAAGTTCAATAGTTTCCCCTCCGTGCAGGAGAACAGTTTGACTGAGGTTTTGCAGCGCAGCTGCTCTAGCTACTCAACACTGTGCCCAACGCAGGGGTAAGGAGGTGAGCACAGAACCCCCACTCTGCCTCACCTCCTCCTTCTTCTTCTTTGGTTTGCTCTCTTCCCCTTTATCCTCCGTGTCAGACTCTGCCTTGCGCTTGCTTCCCTCAGATTTCTCACTCTCATGTGCAGTTTTCTGGGACTGAAGGAACTCTGCAATGAGGTCTGGGCAGTCGAGGTTCTCCTCTGGCTCCCATGTGTTATCTTCACTGCAATCAAAGACAACAGCTTAGTTTTACAACGGGGCAGCTGGCTGCAGCTTTCCCTGCCAAGGAAAGAACTGGACACCAGGTCATGTGGAGATGCTGAGCGAAGCAGCAGCCTGGATGTGGGTGTCCTTGCCCCACAAGGCGGGACCCTGCCCCGATCCGGGCAGGGATGCCAGAGGGCAGGGCAGTTACTTCCTTTCTCAGGGAGAAACACAATTCATTTTATCCAGCTGCCTAGTGGGAAAGATCCCACTAGGTTTAAGGCAGGGAAGCCCCACCAGGGCGCTACACAGCCTGTCCGTGAGACAGAAATGGGACTTTCTCACCCAGGCTGTGCTCTCCTCACCCTGACTACAGCTCAAGGCATTTAGCACTGCTGGTTTTATCATTATGGCTGCCCTTGGCCTGTTGGCTCCGTTTTACAGATAGGAGAGGAGCAGGGAGGCTGAGCCACCTGCCTGGAGGCTTCGGGAGCCAAAGGAAGAAGAGATGCTCGCGCCGGAGCGGCCCAGCACCCACCCTGTAGCAGCAGGCAGGGAGGGAGGCACTTACTCCGAGAAGCCTTTCCACTTCAGCAGGTATTCCACTTTGCCCTTTACCACTCGCCGATCCAGGACCTTCTCCACCACATACTCCTCCTCCTCTTCCTCTAAGACCTCTTCCACTTTCTTCTTGTTCTGTTTTTTTCCCATTGTGCTGGCCAGTTTTTCAGCTTACGGGCGACGCTGCTAAAAGAGGAGCGAGAACCACACGTTTGTGTCAAGGTCAGGTTTGCCTTTGCCAGGAAGCAAACATGCTGGATATACAGAGGCAAAGCAGCGCAGGAATGACGCTTTGGAGAAAACAGGCGCATACGAAGTAGGTAACACCAAAAGATGGGCCAGGATGGTCTTCCCTGCCGAAAAGACAAACAGGAATCTCCAGCAGGAGCTGCTGCATTTACACGATGCCTTTTTGACACACAGCTTTGGCCTTTTTGTTTCCCCAGCACCTTCCTTTACCAATTCCATCAAGACCCTGCCCGATTCCACCCATACTTTGTTCCTGTTTTCAGCACGTCATGTTGTGACCCCGCTGCTCTTCTGTTGTTCACTGGCCTCCAGAAGCGAAGCAGCATCCTCCATCAGCGGCTCCACACCTTCTCCTTCCTCTGCTGAGTCCCATGTGTCCCCCCCGGCCTGTTATCTCCCCTTTCCTCACCTTGCTCACCTGCCCTTCAACTCAGTTCAACCCTGCCCTGAGCTGCAGAAAGCATTCGCAGAGCTGTGCAGCAGCGTGAGGGAGACAGCGCACTGTTGATATTAACTAAAAGTTAATAAATAGTTAATCCAAGTTAAATACAAGTCACAGTCCCTGATACCAAGCTCCCCACGTTCATTTCTCTGCCGGTTCGCGGATGTGCACTCTGGGATATTTACCTAACTGACCAACCCAGACGATGCTTTTTTTTCTCCTTATTTTCCAGAGATGTTTAAAGAGTCAAAAATTCCTACACACATACCCAGTGCTCACTGGGAAGCAGCGCAGAGCTAGGAGAACTCTCTGGCCCGGCACAGCCCAAGGCTACCTGCCACAGATGCCACAGCACTCAGGTAATGCGTGACCGGGTGGCCCTCGGCACAGCTCTGTTTTCCACTCGCATGGAGGTGACTGCAGAGGAGGAGCAGCCCTGCCAACATGCCGGGCGCTTCCCCCAGGCTGAAACGAAACACCTCAGAGAGCCAAAAACCACAGAGAGGCCCCAATTCCCTGCCGAAACCCAGCTCGGACCAGTAAGAGCACCGCAGCTGGGCAGATCCTGGGTCACAGCCTCTCCCTGCTGCTGCCGGCACGGTTGTCCATCTCGCCCCTGCCCTGCGTCTCTGCAGTGGGGCAGGTGGCTCTGCTAAAAACGCCCCCTGTCCTTCCAAATGCCCTCCAGCCACTTCTTGGCTGGTACCAGTTACACCAACAGGTCCCAGCCCCGCAGCCCAGATCCCGAGCCATCACACGGCCCCGCGAGCAGAAGAGCCAAAGCATCTGCTTGTGCAAGAAGGAGGCGCAGGAAGGGTTTTTTCTTCAGGTTCAAGAAAAATACAGAGCCCTCCAGCACCCTGACTTCATCGCCAGCCTCTGCTCCGAAGAAGTCCGTGCAGCCAGCCGAGCATGCCGAACGAGTTGCACTGATTTAGATCAACCGAAGGGTCAGGAGGTTCCGAGTCTCCTCATCCGTTATCTCCGATAAGCAGCTGTGCCGCCACAGAGCGCCATGGCAAAGCTGGCAGGGGGACCCACACCGCCTGACACCAACTCTGCACCTCGGCCTCCCAGCACCCCACCCTGCTGAACCGCTGCCCAGGGAGCTGTCACAGCCTCAGAGCTGAGGAACATGACTTCTTTTTCATTCCAGTAAAAAATACTTTCTTCCCTTTTTTTTTTTTTTTTAAATTCCAGTAAAATACGTATTTTCTGCCAAGCAAAATGATTGGTGAGCAGGTCAAACATCACCTGCTCAGAAACCTTCATTTTGCCACTCAGCTTATCACGAATATTCCAAAACAAATTTCAGCTGGCAAAAATCCATGCAAATCGGGACGGGTTTACATGGCAAACCAAAAATCCTGCTGATTTACGCCGGCTGAAGGAGATGTCAAGAGCTCAGCGACAGCCTCAGTTCTTGGGGTACAGCTGGATGAGCTCCCTTGTGCAGCTGCCGTAAGCATAGCCTTCAAAGGAGAAGGCTTAAAACCAGGTTCTGCAGAGCTCAAAAGGCCACCAGTTCAGACCAGCGGGAGCCACAGCAGAGGACAGGAGGGAGCTGGCATGCTCCAGACCACCCCACCTCTGCTGTTGTCTCAGACAGGACTCGAGGGCAGCCGACGAGCTTGGAAGAGCGCAGAGGGAGAAAGCAGCGCGTCTCGGCTTGGCAGGTGCTGGACCAACGTGTTTATACTTTGGACCCCGCTGCTGCTTTCAGCCTGACCTTGGCGTACAAGCTCTGCCAGCACCCGGGCTCTGGCAACGTGACGCGACCAGCCCCTGGCCACACTTGGGCTGTAGAAACATCTTCCCTTTATCCCCCAAGCCCTGCACGCACCAGCTGCGAGGGGACCACAGCCTCTCCAACCCCCAGCAATGTCAGGGTGGAAGGAGCAGCGAACACCTCACCCCTGCCACGGCACCCAGAGCTGGGGCTGCTCGGAGCCAGGCCGGAGAGGCTGCCAGCACCTCGGGGTGCTCGGTGGTCACGGAGCAAGCTGGGAAGGCCCAGGGCCCCACATCACAAGCACTTTCCTTCTGCTCGTGTTTAGCACTAGATCTCTCCATCTTTCTTTTGACTGGTGGTCTCAGAAGGGAAGTTGGCACCTGAAGAGGCTGCAGAGCAGGCAGGGAGAGGGGAAGAGCTTGTTCTGCTACCGCACGTGCTGCGCTGTGCTTCAGCGTCCACCAAAGGTGCAAACTCAATCCCCTCGAAGCGTCAAATGAAGTGAGAAGTTCCCTGCCCTGTACAGACCAGCAGCTGGGGTGGTGGCAGGGATATTCCACAGACAGGCACTGCTTCCCTCGTCAGCCCTTTATTCAATGCCAGAGGACACCCAGCCCCCCCCGCCCCCCCCCCCCAGGGATAAAGTTTCATTGCCCTGTTCAATGGGGAGGTGGAACCAACCACCTGGAAACAGCCCACTAAAACGGAGCCACGCAAGATGCATCAGAGAGGCTTTTCCCTCCTGAACTCCTGGGCTGAAATACACTGACAGCATCTTTAATCAGCTGCCAGACGGAGGCCAACCCGAAGCAGCAAGGCTCCTGGTCGCCCGCAGGCTCCCGAGGCGGCGGCCAGGCTGCCTGGCACCACCTCAGCTGGTGTGCAACACAACAGTGCGAAGCCTCCGACCCACCGCCAGCATCTAATCCCCGAGCAGGAGCCAGCGCTGCAGCAGGAAGCCCAGAGATCGTGTTTCTTGGAATTCTTCAGACAGTTCCTTCCTCCCCTCCATCCTCCTCCTCTGGCACCATGTGGCTGCTGGAGAAGGGGGCCAGAGCCCGGCGCTGGCAGAGGAGATGCCCAAGAAGGTGCTGTCGCAGCTCTGGCTACTACCAGCAAATAAACCCCGAGACAGCCTGGAGGGGCAAGATCTCGGGCTTCCCCTCTCTCAGCAGGGATTTCTGTTCAGCTGCAGCCAGAAGGACTTCACTCAAAAGCACTGTGGTTATTGCTTGGAGATGGACTTATTTTTAAGGCACCTAAGGATGCTCAGCTGGATCACGCAGCTGCTTGAGCAGCTTCCTAAGGAGGCAATTGGATCAAGAAGTCTAACGGTAAAGTCTGGCCAAGATGAGCTCGGAGAGGAGTTGCTAGAACTAGAGGTGGTGTGTAGGATGGGCAGGTGTGGAAAGGGGAACGGAGAGAGGCAATAGAGCAATGCAACGCTGCAGATCCATGGCTTTATTGTGGTAAGCGCTGGGCCAAGACGACGCAAATCCAAGGCCAGGAGCACTTTGAGAAAAAGCTTGCCAAGGGAAGGATAAATATTATGCCCACTTATTATGCCACTGCAGTGCAAAGGGTTGCAGTGACCGTACCTTAAGCGTACGACAGGCAGTGACCCCTCCAAGGTCCCCAGACACTCGGGGCTTGTTCCTTGCAGCAGATATTTCCCCCTTTCTGCTAGAAGCGTTGACACTGCAGAGTCCCAGTGTCACCCCCTGGCACGGACCGGACCTGCTCTGCCTCCGTGGGTTCGCAAGATGCAGGCGTGGGGCTGGCACCCAGCTGCCTGCTGAGGAGCCGGCCCCTCGGCACCCACCACAGCTGGTTTCGCCTCCAGAGCCTGCATGCCGGGAAGGTGCTCTGGGCAGGTAAGGCCAAGCTGTAGTTCGCAGCATCTGCTGCTCGGCACGGTACAGTTTCTAGCGTTCAAGCCAGCAGCACAGAGACAAGCTGCTGCACAGGCCTCTCGCTGCACTGCAGTCAGAAACGCAGCCGAGTGCGAGAAAGGGACTCCAGCCCCCCCGGGGGTACAAAGTCAGTGCGTGGCTTTATCTGCGGAACATCTGACTGCTCCCCACACCCTCTTCCTTCGCGTCAGGAATGCCTCTGTGCAACAGAGCGCTCAACAAAGATTTCAGCCTTCTGTGACATCCAAACCCTCCAATTTTAGGTATTAAAAACAAACCACAGCCACCCAAAGCACTGGCTGGTTTCTAGTCTCTGGAGGAAAGGGGAGAGGTTGAACCATCCCCCTCTGTTTGGAAAGGCAGCGCAGGGAAGCCTTACCCCGCGCTCTGCTCCCGCAGCCTCCAGAGCTTTCAGATAAACCCATTTCACACACAGAGTTCCTACATGCAGAGGTGCAGAACGAAGCCATTTCATTTTGGGAAGGACAGAACTCCTGTTACATTTACACGAGCAGTCTCATGTCTACCGAATTTAGGGCTAGATGACTCCTGCCTGAGAGAGGTCTAACCAGAAGCATGTTTCCTAAATTTCTGCTTCAATTTTCTGTACTTAATGCATGAAAAAAAGTCGGCATATACCAAAAAACACAATTTCAAGACAAATTCAGGATGGGCCTATGCCCAATCTTTCAATTTTCATTTGCTGCTTCTTACCCAACACTAAAGGCAAAGCTGAAACCCTTTGTGAGGAGGAAAGCAGAACAGAGCAGAACAGCTTCTTGGGTCTGCAGCTAAGAGGAAAGGACCCAGGGCACACCTAAGCCACTAGAAAAAGAATTCAAACTCCGGTAAAAGGCTGTGAAGGAGGAGGCCCAGCACGAAAGGAAAGTGTGTAGGAAAGACTGCGTTACTGGGGCAAGAGGAGCAGGCAGAGGAGCAAGAGCCAGCGCTAGCAGCACATCGTCGCAGCAGATCAGAGCGAAGCACGTGCTGGTATCGAGAGATCTCCTGGAGAACAGCATCCAGGCGGGGAAACCAGAGAAATACCAACAACACCCAGCCCCGCTGGCTGGGACGCTTTCTTTGGAAGATCGTGAAGCTCTACCTCGTACCCTTCCGTGATGCCTGGCGCTAATCTTTCCAGTAGAAAGTTTAACAAAGAAAAGGAAGAAAAACGTGGAGACCCAGAGGTTTAATTTAAGTACAAACTAGTTCCATCAGCTGCATCTTAAAGGATTAACAGTTCAGCTCAGCTTTATTGAGTTTTAAACTTAAAACATTTCCTCCTTCTGCCTTTCTCAAACTTGGCTAGGATCACTCATCTCTTTAAAGACTTATGAGCATGCCAAGTTTATTCCACACGCGCCAGGGAAAGGCAGCAGGCATCTTTCTTTTGAAGTGGGAACAAGCATGTTAAGTCTTCCACTCTCCAGAACCTGAAAACAGCAGAAAACAGTTCTGGAAAGTTTGAGTGAAAGCTCAAGCCTGTGAGCAGGGACCAAACTAAAGAAAAGCCACAACCTTCAAGCTCAGCCACATCATTTCCAGTTAAATTCACAGTCCATGAGAGAATGAATCTCTGGATTTAAGAGACACACACATGCAACAGTAGGAATGTTACCTCCTTGCTGGAAAAAAAAAGAGAACCTGAGGTAAGAAATCCCGTCACGCAGACAGGAATTTCGTTATGTGGCAGCAGACACAACTTCTGAACTCCTCCAGATCAGAAAAACACTGATGGCATTAGAGCAGGGATTTACGTTGTTCTTCTCCTTTTTTGTATAAAGACGATAAAACATCGCCCCAGGTGCTGCAGGGTTCCCAGCTTCCCAGTGCCCCTGCACCACCTCCCTCTCCACACGCAACCCCAGGCCCCTACAGCACCGTCCCCTGCCAGCCCTCATCCCTAGGGACATGGGGACCACCCGTGGGGGCACTTCCCCAGCAGCCCCGTGCCCAGGAGCTGCCTGCCAGCGCTCACAGGCCCTTCACCTGCTTATTTCTGCGTTTCAGTGGCGCTGAGCAGTGGGGATAGAGCAACTACAGCTGTTCTCATCATTTTCACTACTAAGATCACGAGCACCGATAGGAAACCGCGCCTGGGTCACAAACCCAACGGGGGCTGTTGACTACAAACATGCCCATTGCAAACACCTTCTCTCTCAAATGCACGAGGGATTTCTGAGTTTTATTTATATTTTTTTTAAGTTAATCAAATCTTTTACAGATAAAGCCTGTAATTACTCAGCCAGAAAGCCCTTTTATAGTTTGATCTCTGTTTTGTAGGGACAACGTAAATGCTCGCTGCTTCCAAACTGATCAACCCCAAAGCCAAGAGCACTGCCCCATCCCTGGGATCCTCACACTCAGCCCTCCATCCCTGATACTCCCCACTCAAACTCAGGCCACTTTTTGGTCCCTGCCACCTCCTCCATGTCACAAGGGAGCGAGTCAGCTTCACAGCACAGCCCCGAGCCAAACCCCGCTGCCGTCCACTTGCTGCCGTCCACTCGGCAGCCCCGCATCTGCAAAGGTTCACCACCTCCTTGTCCGGAGATACAAACCCCATATTGCCTCCATCGTCTTCCCTTTCCAGAATTCCTACTCTTCCCCCAAATGCTCCTTAATTGCCCTTCCCAGTGTGGCTTGACTCACCCCAACTCTCAAACCTCCTCCGCCGGCAAAGGGGCTGGAGAAAGCCAGTCCTGCCAGGGAGCTGCCCCGACACCCACCCCACGCTGCGGGTGAGCAGGGACTCGACCCAAACCCAGCTCCTGCTGCATCTCCCCCCTCATCTTCCCCAACGCATTCCTGCTTCCAGCCCACCAGCCCCAACCTCCCTTTTGCACCTCCCGCCAGCCCCACGCCGAGGTCCCCACAGGAGAGCTCTCCCCCAGCCCCAAGGCCCCACATCCCCCCCAGCTCGCTCCCCAGCAGCTCTCCTCCCCCTGCTCCCTGCCTGCTCCCTGCCTTCCCGCAGCCTGTTGAGCGCCTTCCCGCTCATTCTCCCCGCCAAAAACTGACACTCGTCCCCTCCCCGCTCTCAGAGTGGCCAGAGCCTGAATCCCCCTTTCCTCAGCCCCTCTTTCCCCCGAATCTCCCCCTCCCCCCGGCAGCATCGCCCTCCCCTTCTCCCCATCCCAGAGGCTTCATCAGTGCTTTTTTAAAGCACCGCATGCGAGTGCCCCTTCCCCCCCCAGAGCAGGGGCTCTGCCCCAGCCTCTCTGCTCCAGCCTCTCCGCTCCCAAAGGGCATTTCCACCCCCCAGGCCAGCCCCCCTCATTCTCCCAGCCCCCTGCAGCAGCCCCTTATTCTCTCCTCATGCCCCAGCCCCCCAACACCCACCTTTCCCCTCTGCCCAAAGGCACCCCCACACCTCTCCCCCCACCCCCAGCTCATCCCCTGCCCCAAGGCCCAGCTTCGCCCCCCGGCCAGCCCCTCCTCACCCGGCTCCCCGCCCCCCGCGGCCCCTGTGAGGCACGGCCCTACCAGCACATCCCCCTCTCCCAGCCCCCCCAACCCACCCCCCAATGCTTCTCCCAGTGCCCCAAACCCCCCCTTTCCACTAATCCCCCAGAAACTCAAACACTCCCTTTCCACTACCCCCCCCGCATCCCCAGCCTCCTCCTTCTCCCAAAACAGCCCTCCCAGCACCCCCACCCCACACTAACGCTTCTCTCAACGCCCCAACCCCTCCTTTCCACTGACCCCCCAGCCCCCCAACCCCCTCCTCATTACCCCTCCCCAGCACCCCAAATACCCTTCCACTAACCGCCCCCCCATGCCCCCCAGCATCTCCCCCCATCCCCGAACGGCCATCTCACCACCCCGAACACCACCTCCCGCAGCACGCACGCCCCCCCACCCCACCCCACCCCGGCCCCCCCCAGTAACGCCCAGTCCCTCCCAGCATCGCCCCCGCCCACGGCCCTCGCTCACCTTGCACAGCCCCGCCAACGGTTGCCGAGGGGAAGGGGCCTGCGGGGGCGGGCGGGCGGGGCGGGTCGGGTGGCGCCGCGGGCCTGGCCGCTCTCCGTCCGCCTCCCTCGAACAAAAGAGCCCGGCCAGCCCCAGTACCCGCCGCCCGCGCCGCGCCTGCGCCGCGACCTGCGCCCGCCGCCCGCCGCGGGGCACGCCGGGAGCCGTAGTGCGCCCCCGCGAGGCACGCCGGGAGCCGTAGTGCGCCGCCGCGGGGCACGCCGGGAGTTGTAGTTCCTCCCCCCCGTGCCGGCTCCGCCGCAGGGCAGCTCCCCGCCCGCCTCGGCGGGGTCTTCCCGGTTAGGCCCAGGACATCCGCCCTGATGGGCGTCGCTCCGCGGCGTGGCGCGGCCGCCGGTGGCTGGAGGGCCCCGGCCTGTCCCTTTGCCTGAGGCGGACTACGACTCCCAGCAGGCACCGCGCCGGAAGAGGAAGCACCGCCCTCGCTATAAGGCCGCCGCGCCGCTGCGCTGCTTAAAGGGGCCTCGGCCTGCGTGAGGAGGTGAGGGGGCCCTGGGGGGGCAGGCAGGCTGGTCAGCTCGGCGCTTCGTGGGGTCCCCTGGGCCCCGCGGCAGGCAGCGGCCAGCCCACCGTGGCGGGGGTCTTGGCCTGGGGCTGGGTGGGGCGGTGGGGCTGGGCCTGGGCCTGGGCCTGGGCCTGGCCCCGGCCCCCTGCTGCGGCCTCTCCTTCCTGAAGCAGCCGCCCGGCAGCGGTGCCAAGCGCCGGGAGCGGGGTGCTGGACGCTGCGGAGCGGCGCGGCTGGGCTGGCCGGGGCGGGTTGGGGTCGGTGTGGCCGGGGGTCCGGCCCTGGTGCTGATGTGCTGTGGCGCTGGGGTGCCTGGGACGTCCCCTCCCGTGGGCAGCGGTGGACCGAGGGGGTCCTAATGCGGGGCGCCTGGCTGCATGGGGGGCCTGCGCCTTCCCGGGTGGGAAATCAGCCCCAGCAGATCCTCCCTGGTATCGGCTGCAGTCAGCTCTGTCCAGGGGTGACAAGCAGAAATAAACGGGACTTGTTCCCTTTTTTCCTGGCGTGGAGCATCTCTGTGAGGCTTTCCTCGAAACTCAGGGGCTCTCGTGTGGCTGGAAGTCACCTGGAGTCAGGCTGTGTCAGCGCTGAGGGACACAAAACCCTGGCCGCCCTGGGGCTGGGTACGGACTGGAGCTGTGGGAGAGAGCCCCGAGCTGGGCTAAACTGCCGCTGGGATGTGCTGGTTAGGAAAGCGTGTTCGGTGTGGGACCTGCTGTTGCAGAGG
The DNA here is from genome assembly GCF_963210335.1 of Falco punctatus. Classification (NCBI taxonomy): domain Eukaryota; kingdom Metazoa; phylum Chordata; class Aves; order Falconiformes; family Falconidae; genus Falco; species Falco punctatus. The sequence goes on along the minus strand of NC_137599.1, from coordinate 1,615,220 downwards.
GGTAGAGACAGCTGCTGAGGGTGTGCCCAAATCAGCAAGGAAGGTAAAAGATAGAAAGTAAGAGATTAAAAACTAACGCTTGCTCTGTCAGTAGTGTGAGTGCTGGGCTGGGAGAGGTCCACCTGGAGCAGGCACTCGTTAAACGCCTGGATTGCCCGATATCCGGCTGGGTGAAGGTCGTGAGGCTCCAGGAGCGTGGATGTGGGGTGTTCCTGTGTGGCTTCTACCTCTTGCGTCCTCCTGGCTAGAAGAGATGGAAAGTGTGAGCCCTTGAAACACTCACATGCAAATTGGAGGAAGATTAAACCAAACCCAAACCGTGTATCCCAGGGCCCCTTAAACTAAGGCGTTAAGCAAAAGCCCTGAAAGAGGATTTGGTGTAACTGTTTAAAGCTAACTCAGAGCAGCCTTCTCCAGTGGGTTTAAGTTGATTTATCAAGTTAAGACCAATTAACTCTAAATAAAGCATAAATGAGATTATGCATTTCTCTGTACAACCCTGGATGGAAGTATAGGTAAAAAGATGTGAGTGCTCGGACTCGCCGGTCCGCCTCCTTGCTGACTGGAGAGCCATCTCCCTGCCCTGGGTCTCTGTTCTTTGCAGCACCCTTTCAGTAGCTGGGAAATTAAAATCCTCTTCCTGGCAGGCCTCTGCTGTTCCATTAGGCAATTTCTGAGTCTCTCTCTTCTCTCTCCTGCATTTTTAATCTAGGCAGGGCTGTTATGCAGAGCAAGTTGCTCTAAAAGCAATGGGATGGCGGCAGCATCCCCTGGGGAGGCTGGGGAACATAATGGTCAAGTTCTGCTGTTGAGCTGGTTCTAGCTGGGAGCCCCCAGCATGGGGGAGGATCAGAGCTTCCCCCATTACCGTGCTGAGAAAAGTGACTCATGTCACATTTGGCTCCTTGGCTCCCTTCCTTCCCCAGTGGAAGAATCATGTGTGCTGGAACATGGGTTTTGTTTTTTTTTTTTGGTAGGTTCCCCTCGCCCTCCCCCTTACAGCTCAAATTGGAGACAGCAGCAGCCTGACCCAACTCCAGCGAGAGTTCAATTACTTGGAGACATCCTGGAGTGAGCCTGGGTCTCTTGCTGTCTATCCCAAAACTCTTCTCTGCTGTTCTTAACACTTTCTGTGCTCTCTGAGTGGAATCGGATGGCTGAAGTCTTGCAGAAGGTACCTGCAAACCGGTGGGGCCAGATTTTTATTTTTTTTTTTTAAAGTGTGGCTTAACCCCTCCCCTTGTCCCAGCTAAAATTAGCTCCGTCCTCAGAAGAGCTTTGTTTCACATCTGAGCATATAAATAAGGGCTGGGTTTCCAGCGCTGCCTGACACTTGGCAGCTCTTGTGGCCTAAAAGGCAAGACTCCAGGAATGGGGAACAGGTGAAGGGCTGCTTCGCCTCTGCGGTCAGGCAGCCATGTCCCTCGGGAGCCTGGGCCGTGACAGGCAAAGTCCTGTGCTGCTGGTTCATCCCAGGGGCTCTTGCAAACAATCCTGCAGAGAAGGTAAAAACCAGGGCATGGGATGTGCTTGGTCTTCCAGCTCCCCCTGATGAGTATTCCTGGTCTGTGTGCACACAGTGATTCTGGGGGGGTGGGTGGGGGTGGGACGGGCTCTGGCTCTGAAGGGGTTTTGCTGGCTGGCCTACGCATTTATTTACTGGGGGGGTGGGGGGGATATCTCACTCCCCTCCCCGCCTTCCTCCAAGCCCTGGCACTGTGTTCGCGGTGGTGTTGCAGAACAGGAATTACTGCAGGATCGCGTAATGGTGGAGCAAATTAGCTGACACGGTCCAGCAGGATCTGGGAGTGCCGGAGGGATGTTGCAGGGGAAGCGGCTGGTGTGATGGGAGCGTGCGAGCAGCTTGCGGCGCAGCTGAGCCGGGAGAGCTGGGCAGCACAGAGGGTACCAGGCACCTCTGCGGCTCCCCAAAAGGCTTCACCAATGCTCGTGGGGGCCCCGGTTCCCGCTGGGGAAAGGGGAAGGGGTTGGGGGGTGGTTAGGGAGGGGTGTGAAGGGGAGCGGGTGCAATGCCTAGCCAGCTGCGGAAATCTGGTACTGACTTTGCTGCTCGTTCAGGTGGCTTGTGAAAGAGGAGGAGGGAAACGGCATCTCTGTGTCTGGTGCTGACGGGAGGCTTGCTGGGGAGGGGAAGGGGGCTGATCCAAGCAGGAGAGAAGCAGGTTTCCTCTGGCGAGGGGAGTGGGGCTCCTGGTGTGGGCTGGCTGCTTCCCCTGCTCACACCGCCCAGCTGAGCTTGTCTTGGGCAGGCAGCGAGGAGGGAACTCTGAAAATCAGGGTTTTCTCCTCCCCAGCCAAACCGGCTCCGCTGGCACTTCAGTGCAAACTTACCCTTGTGGGGAGTGGGCTGGGCTCTTCCACGCTGTCTCCCTCCTGCACTGCCAGTCCTGGCTCTGCAGGAGCGAACTGGGGACCTGGGGTCTTGGTGCAATGAGGGGGCTGTTCCTGGCTAACGGGAGTTCCAGTGGGGGACAAGCTCTCCTGACACTGTGTCTGGCTCTCCCAGAGACCCTGTTATCGGCCCAGGAGCAGGGACATGCTGTAGGAGAGGAGGGCAGGCAGCTCAGGAGGAGCGGACCGCTACCCCATCCCGTTCTTGGGTGGTTACAGCTCATCTGAGCTGGGAGCCCTGCTCGCCTCTCGTTGGTGATCTGGGGATTTTTGAGTGCTGTTCCAAAAGGCTGTGGGATCCCAGTCCCCCTCGGTGGGCAGACCTGAAGATGAGCCGTGGAGGAAAGAGGTGCTGCAGGCTCTGGCTCTGGTCACGGCACACGCTCCAGCACACCCCAGCAGGCCATGTTGCCTCCGGAGCACGTGGGAGATCAGTGCTGGACGCTCTCTCCCTTTGGGCTGCTGGATTTGGATGTGTCTTTATTTTGTGGTGACTAAGGGGAGAGGATCAGGGAGGGCAGCTGAGCGGGGGCTGGAAGGATGCTGGCTGGCTGGGACAGAGGTGTGAGGTGCCTGAGGGGGATGTAGAGTACATGGGAGACCCTCACGTATGGATTTTGTCTTACTAAATCCTTCTTTAATCTGTACAGATGTTTCCCGCTGGGCTCTGGCTCTAGGATGTTGGAGAACCGAGAGGAGGTAAGACCCTGTCTGACGTGGGTTTTGTCTGTTCCTCGCTGGGGTTTGGCAGTGCTGGAGCGGGTGGTCTTGGCTGAGGGGTGAGAGGTGCTAAACGCTGGGCTGGGTCTGTGGGGCAGAGCTGAGGGGCAGCTGGTGACAGGGATGGGGGAAGGCTGTAGGTGTCTGTGCTGCTCTGGAGCAGGATGGCCGGGCAAGCCAGGGTGGTCGTGGGTACCTGGGACCCCCCTGGGGGTGGTGCTGGCACGGGGCGGTGAGCACTGCCTCCCCGTGCTCAGGCAGCATTTGTGCCGTAGGAGCTGACCACGGTGCGCGTTCAGGACCCCCGGGTGCAGAACGAAGGCTCCTGGAACTCCTATGTGGATTATAAAATCTTCCTCCATGTGAGTTGCAGCTGAGGGTTGAGCTGCAAGAGCTCGGTCGTGCCGTACGTGAGGCTCATGAGCAGCTGTCGGGCCATGTGTGGCTGTGCTGAGCAGGGATGGAAGAAGCCACGAAGGGGGAACCCTCAGCAGCCCACCCCTCCTCCTGCGCTGTCTCTGTGGGTCTGAGACCCAGCTTCTCCCCTGGAGCCTGCTTAGGTTTTCTAGGCACTTTCAGCTCCCCCAGTGCTCCCTAAAGCCCAGTGCTTTGAGGGGATCCCTTAGTCACTGAGCTCAGGGGTCTGCGCAGGTGAGATCCTGCCCTCCTCTGCCTCGCTGCCCCTCAATTATGTGGATTATTTCCGTGGTGGTTTTTTTTTTTTTTTCAGACCAACAGCAAGGCCTTTACTGCCAAGACCTCATGCGTGCGGCGCCGGTACCGTGAATTTGTGTGGCTGAGGCGGCAGCTCCAGAAGAATGCTGGCTTGGTGTAAGCATGCCTTGTTCTGCCTCCTTTCCCCCTCCTGTGTTCCCGGTGCTTTGGGAGACCCATGTGAACTCAGAACAGATGTGGACAGAAACCCCAGACCTGAACACGGGATACCTGAGCTCCTGGGATCCAGCCCTGCACAAAGCAGGGTCCTGGCTGCTGCTGCCGTGCTGCCTCTGTTGCTCTGTCTCGTTGCTCTGGCACTGGGGTGATCTGACCCAGCACCACTCTCTCTGCTCTGTGCCTGCAGGCCTGTCCCAGAGCTGCCTGGGAAATCCACCTTCTTCGTGGGCAGCACGGATGAGTTCATCGAGAAGCGGAGACAGGGGCTGCAGCAGTTCCTAGAGAAGTGAGTAGAGCATTTGTGAGGGCTGGAGGGAGGGAGAGGACGTGCTGCTCCTGTCTTGCTTGGAAGATGCTGGCTGTGAGGTGGCAGTAGAGCTGCTGATGGTCACCGTGGTGGTGTGGGGCAGGCCCAGCATGCTCCGTGCTCCTGCCTCGCTCACCCTCCTCTCTCTGTGCCCAGGGTTGTGCAGAACGTGGTCCTCCTCTCCGACAGCCGGCTGCACCTCTTCCTGCAGAGCCAGCTCTCGGTACCCGAGATCGAGGCGTGCGTGCAAGGCCAGGGCGCGCAGACGGTGACAGAAGCCATCCTGCACTATGCCATGTCCAACTGCGGCTGGGTGCAGGAGGAAGAGAGCCGCCCTGCGCTGCTGCCGGGAGGGGACCTGCGGGGCAGGTAACGCGGCAGGGAAGGACCAGCAGGAGGGTGCTGCTGGGGGGGCACCCCCGGCTCCCCTGCTGCGCCTGGAGCTGCTCGGTGGAGCAGGGCTGGTGCTGGCAGCAGCTGCGGGTCTGGCTGCAGCCTGATTTGAAATGGTTGGTGCCTGTGCAAGGGACTTCCACCAGCAGCGAACAGCCTCTGCTGTGAAATAGGAGCTGCTGGGCTTTAGAGAACCCGGAATGTTTTTGAATTTCCCTGTCCTGTCCTTGCTGCTGTCACATGAGGGAATGAAGCTGAGCATGTGTTCCCCAGCCCTGCACCCCGCATGGGTGGGAGGATTCCTGGGAGTCCGGTGATTAAGCTGGGACAGTCTTGGGCTGTCACCAGCAGTCCCTGTACTGCCCTCCAGGGCAGTGACCTGTCTTGGCTGAGGCTTAGCAGAAAAGAGCTTGAATCTCTCAGAAGAACTTAAGCTGAGGTTTACAAAGGTCTTCGTCTGCTTTCCTCCCTTCATCCCTAGGGAGTGAGGAGCCTTTAGAGGCTTTCAAACCTCAGGCTCTGTTTATCTTGCCTTCACCCTCACAGCGTGAGTGGGTTCTCTGCAATTCCTCGTGCCCATCGGAGCTTCAGAGTGCTTGCTGCATGCTGCAGAATTAATCGGGCATCTCCCTGTGGGGTGGCTGCCCCCCCCCCCGCAGCCAGCTGAGGGTTTTCAGCACCTGGGGGGAGCAGCTGAGCTGGTGGGAGAGGAGGGCATCATCAGTCTGCCACTGCTGCAGCTCCCTGCAAAAGCTGAACAAGCACAGATGACACCTCTGTGTGCTTAGGGCCCTGTGGCAGGCGCGGGGTCCCTGGCTGTGCTGGCTGGTGGCCTGGTGTGCCTGGCAGAGCTGCTCTGTGTCCCCTCGCCCCACAGATGAAGGAATTTACCTGCTAAAGCAGGAGGCTGCGTCTGGCCGCCTGCACCACCCAGTGCCCCTGTTTCTTCATCTTGGTTTTCAAATAGCAGGAAGAAAGAGGTGTCTGGACCCCAGCGAGAGACTGTGTTTTAGATAGAGCCCTTCTGGTTTGAGGAGGGGGTTCTGAGTGAGTGCAGCAGCCCAGGCTGATGGGTAGGTAGTGGCCAGTGGTCCCTCCCGACTGCCAGCGCTGGCTGCCTCTGGCCGGTGGGAGTCTCCCCCCTTTGCTGCTCCGAGCTTGTGCGCGTGGGTGAGCGGCTGCCTCCGGCTGAGCTGGCTGGAAGCTGCGGGCTGTGCTGGGGCTCTGTGGGGCGGCAGCAGCCGCTGCTGTGCAGAAGGTTGTGCCGAGGCGGCAGCAGCTGACTTGGGGACAGGCGAGCACCTCAGGCCCCGCACCTTCCCCGGGTCCCTTCTCAGCCCTGACCTGTTCTCTCTTTCCAGCTGCACCGGCCTGGGAAGCCCGCAGGGTCCGAGCTGCCTAGAGACCTGCCCGTACTGGAGCGACTTCGGCATGGATGACACCCACTCGGACAGTCCGGATGAGCCAGCTGAGCCCTTGGGCGACGGCGTGAGATGCAGTAAACGGCTCTAGCGAGCTCGCCTGCCTTCCCTGCGACCTGCAGCCCTCGCAGGAAGAGGGACTGCTGCTGAGCCAGAGCCGTGTCCGGGTTGGCAGGACTGGGGCGTCCTGGGAGCATGGCCTTGTCCCGGGATCTGTGGTGTCCGGGGCTCACGTGCTCTCTTTCTGCTGACTCTCGGCCGTCCTTGACGTCCCAGGCGGTGTGTTCGTATCACTCTCCTCTTTGGAGGAGAGATCTAGTGGTTAGTGAAACCTCTGTGTGTTGTTCCCATGACCCTTGCGCTCGGACTGGAGCGGTAGCAGGGCTCAGTTAGGTGGCAGTGCCAGCGAGGCTCCGTGTTCTTGGCGTGGGGTGTGCTGGCTGACGTGCAGCACGATGGAGGAAGGTTTTCCTCGGTGGAGCCATGGGCTGGGAGCAGGGGCTGGCCACTGCCCAGCGAGTCTCTTCAGTTTAGTCCCCTGTGTTCCCCCTCGGCGCCGGGGGGAGTCTGCGTTTCCCCTGTAATAGCTGCGCTGGGCAGCTCCTGGGGAGGGTGATCTCGGCTGTGCGGGGCTGGAGCCCACACGTGGGGTGCAGATACCGTGGGGTGCAGATACTGTATCCACACCTGCGGCCTCCTGGCGCAGCTCGCCCTGCAGGTTGCCCGCAGCTGGGATGAGCAGAGATGAGCTTCCCTGTGGGAGCGTGGGGCTGGGGAATGCGTGGGTGGAGAGCGAGATAAAGCAGTTTGCCTCCCCAGCCCTCTGGAGGGGATGCTCCTTCCTCACGCGTGGATTGCCACGCACAGCAGGGAACGGGGAGCCTCGCAGCCCGGATCTAGTTTGCTGGAAAGAAGGAGCAGGTAGCTGCCCCAGAGCCGGCATCCGGCAGTGCTTGGGCTCAGGATACTCTTGGTGCCTCTCCCTGTGGTCTCCTGCACCTTTTCCTCCCACCCTCAGCACTGGTGAAGGTGGCACCGACGTGCTGTGACTTGAAATAAAAATGAAGTAGAAGAGACTTGCCGGCAGTACCTGTCCTGGCTGCGTGGGCGGTGGGAGCCCGGGCCCAGCTCACTGCAGATTGGCTTTGGGGAAAAGAGGGGGCTATCGCCCCCCTCCCCACGGGGCTGGAGCTGCTGAGACCCGTGGGGCTGACCCTGCCCTGGGCAGCAGAGAGGTTGCTGAGGCCACCCCAGAGTGGTGGCAGGGCCGAGGGGTCCCACCTTAGCCCCACAGGAAGTTTGGGATGTGCTGGGGTCTCGGCCCCCCACAGGGGCTGGGATGTGCTGGGGAGGAGGAGGAAGGGTGGAAACCCGCCGAGGCACATCTGAAATGTCAGGAGAAGTTCATTGCAAGGCTGGCAGCTGCTGGCGTGCCGGAGTGCTGCTGCCATTGGCTGCCCCCCCTCATGCATATTCATGCGTATTCATGAGTGTGTGGCTCCAAATGGTGCAGCTGTGAGGCCAGCTGTGCCCACAGCCCCGCTCCCTCGCCCACGCGTGGCCTTCGCCTGTGCGCAGCCTCACGCAGGGAACTCTCCCTGGGCTGGGGCCCTATCCTGCCCCTGGCTCCCTCTGGTCCCCAGCGCGGTTTGCTCCGTGAGCTGGGCCTGGCGCTGCTGTGCCCTTCGCTTGACGCCTTCCCGGGAGCCCGCTGGCCCCGGGGCTTCGCTCTGAGGGTGGATTTGGAACGGGCAGCCCATGGGGCTGCTGGAGCAAGGGCCCCCCCAGTGCCCATCCTTCCCCCGCAGGGCTGCAGCCCCGCTGCTGGCTGTGCGTCAGAGCCGGGCAGAAATTATTTTTAGTGGTGTTGATCAGCTTTGCAAAGCTGTTGGCAAAACAGTGACTCAGAGGCAGACCTGGCCGTGGCGGCAGCGGGAAGCAGCCGTGCCCCCGGGAGCCGAGCAGCGGTGCCCTGGGGTGGGGGTCCCACCTGAGTGGCACCAGGCAGGGCTGGTGGGCTGGGGGCAATAGCCCCGGGGACATACACCATCCTCTCTGCCACGCGCGGGGCTGGCTCAGCCCCTCGCTGACCTGATGTCTGCAGGCAGCTGCCTTGGGGGGGTTACGGCAGGCGGTGAGTCAGCTCTGGGCATGGAGCTGCCACCCCGTCACCTGCGTGGGGTCGGGGACATGGTGGGCGCACAGAGCTGCTCAGGGTTACCCGCCCCCCCCTCCCCCGAGCAGGCGAGGGTGGCTTGGCCCCCTCCCCGTGCCCTCGCAGCCTGGCACATCTCCCTCCTCCCTGCCGCCTGCCAGAAAAACAGCCTCGCTGCTTGGAAGCAGGCCAGGCTCTCCAGACAGCACATCCTCCGCACCCCCAGCGAGGCTGTCTCTCAAGTCTGTGCAAACAAACTGTGGGGCTGCCCCCCCCCCCAATGCAGCCCACAGTGCCGAGGGGTCCTGCTGTGACCTGGGGCTGCAGCAGCCTGCGCTGGGTCAGAGCATCCTGCTCCCAGCCCCTCCTCGAGCAGAGCACGAAGGTCTCTGCTCCAGGCTCCTGGGTGAGTCAGTGCACCTGGGGCAGGATCAGGCCTCCTGATGCCTGAGCATGGGGAGCGGGGTGCAAAGGGGCATTTCCTCCACGCCGGGCTGGGGCAGACGCAGCCGGTCAGGCCCAAGCCCTGGTCCTTTTTGCACCAGAGCATCCTGGGCAAGAGCATTGGTTCCTCCATGCCAGGATCCCAAAGGGAATGATGCTGAAGGGATGGATACTGGCCCTGCAGCTGCCCCCCAAAAGGAACTGCTCCTTGCAAGATGCTCATCGACGGGGAAACGGAGACGGGAGCGCTGAGCATCACGCCGAGGGGCAGAGTGGAGGGAGTGTTTCCCCACAGCTCCCCGCTGCTCAGGGTCACCCATGCTGTGGAGATCCAGGGCTGGAAGAGCAGCTCGGCAGCACCGGAGGGATTTGAGCCGAGCTGGCGCCCTGCCAAGCTGAGCTCTGGGCATCCCAAACCCATCCTCCACAACAAAGACAAGCCCAGCAGGGAGGTGCCTTTGCCGGTGCGAGCGAGGCCACGTGTGGAACCCTGGCACCAGGAAGGGTTCGGCCCCTGCAGCCTCCCCCCCCCCCCCCCCCAATACCTCTGGTGTGTCCCCCCCAGTTGTACCTGGCTTCCAAACATCTGCACAGCTGTGCTTCAGAGCGGTCATTCGGCCCGTGCCCAGGCTCACCCCACTGGCGATGCTCCTGCTTCTGCACCGACGTGCTCCAGCTGCTCCTGGCCAAGGGCTGGCAGGTGCCGGGGGGCTGCTCCGGCGCAGCCCAGGGGGTTTGGGCACCCTCCCCGGGAAGGCTGCAGTCAGCAGGTACTTACCACCATCTAGTGGCCCTTCAGCCAAGTGCGGGAGGAAGAAGAGGAGGAGGAGGATGCGCTGGTTAATCCTCAGTTGTGACATAAAATGGGTTTGGACCAGAGGGCTCTGAGGGTGCTCAGAGCTGGGGCTGCAGGTGAGGAGCCACTGCCTGCACCCAGCTCTGGCTCCAGACCCTCGATGAAGTCTGGAGCAGCCAAACACAGACATGAAAGTGGCTTTATTGTGGGCTGCCAGCCCCCCGCGCCCCCCCGGCATCACAGCAGGTACCACAGGGCAGAGCAGGGCTGCAGGGCGCCGTGTGCGGCTGGGTGACGGGACGTGGGTCTCTGTGCAGTGGGTGCCCATCGCAGGGGGAGGCTGGTGGTGGTGACGGGGTCATTGGTATCTCAGTGTGGCCAAGGAGAGAGAGGCACCTGGATTTGGGGAGGGGGAGAGACACGGGTGATGGTGGGGAAGGGGACACCAAGATGCAGGCTGGGACTGATACAGCCTCGTGTGTTGATGGCTCATGGGCACAGAGGGGGATAGCAAGGGTGGGAGATCTCCAGCGGAGTGTGGGGGTCTTGCTGCCCCAGGCAGGTGTCAGGACTCTGCCTCTAGCTCAGCTGCAGACCCCCTCCATTTTCCCAGCCCTGACCCGTGCCTCAGTTTCCCCATCTGCCAAATGCCTCCATAACGGGGTTGGTTTGGGATGAAAACACGGCACATGCAGCGCTGGGTGCCAGCGTTGGCGCTGGGGCCGGTGGCACACAGCTCTCCCTGTCCGATGGAGGTGGCTGCCACGGTTTTACTGTGTTTCTCCCATGGGGCTTGAAGGACTTGAAGTCCAGGGAGGGACAGAGGGCAGGGTGGCATTGTCCCTCAGCTGCAGCTGTAGCTCCTGGTCTCGCCTGCTCCCGTGTAAAACAGAGACCAGGAGATGGAGCTAAAGCCAGTCCTCAAGGCTCAGCACCCTGGAGATGCTGGGGCACCCCAGGAACCGAGCTGTCTCCCCAGCACCCACCTCCACACCCCATCCCCAGCAGCTGCACCCCAGAGTGCCACCTCTCACCTGGGGTGCTGTGTCCTCATCACTCCTCCAGGTCATAGGCAGCCACCAGGTAATCCCTGGGGACGATCCCAACCGCGTCGTTGAGCTCCCCGACCCACCAGCCGTACGTGTTGTACTCCTGGGGGGACACAGCCGGAGGGATGCGGGTTTAGTGCTGGGGCCGGGGACGTGGCTCAGGTCCCTTCCTTTGGCACCTGGATCTACAGAAAGCAGCCCCCAGACCCCCACCAGAAAATACCCCAGCCCCACTCTCCCCAGGGTAAATCCTTCCCACCCTCCATCCTGCTCCGCTCTCCCTCTTCGCCCCGGGTCCTGCGGGCCATGGCTCGGGGCGCGCTTGGAAACGCAGCGTTCAGTTCACACCCTGACATTTTGGGGTGTTCTGTTTTCAGATGTCGGTCCTCAGGATGTCCCAGAGCCCAGCCTGGAGCTCTGTGAAGCCCCTCCAGGTGGATCGTGCCTGGGTAACACGTCCCCTTCCCAGATTTACATGTGATTTTCCTCTGGCAGCAGATACAGGAGGCAAATAATAACCGAGAAAACTTCCCCCCTGGTGTGTGCCAGAGGAGGAGTTAGCACGCACAGGCTTAGGAAGTTTGCCATCAAAAGAGGAGAATATTTTTTTTTTAAAAGGAGGTGTTAAAAGTGATGTGCACAGCAGCACAGCCGTCCCGTGTCCCACGCGAGTTCTGACCCCCCCCCCGCTGACCTGGCTGGGGCGTTTAACAGGTCCCCGAGCTCATCCCTGCTTCCCGACGGGGACAGGGATTTGCTCGGGAGCGGGGCTGAGTCACCAGGGACAGACGCTGCTCCCCACACCTCCAGCTCTGCAGATGGTGCTGCCCTCGCTGGAGCTGGGAGGGGGTCCCAGGAACCCTGACACCCCCCGGGCTGGGATCCTGATGCTCCCCAGGGACCCCAGCAACCAGCGCTGAGTCAAGCCCCTGTGATGCTGCTGGAAAAGGAGCGAAGAGGGATGGGGGCTACGTCCCCCTGCCCCACCGTCCTCATCAGCCAGGGGGGAAAAATCCTGCTGCAAAACCAGAGGGGCCGAGAGGGACCCCAGGCGTGATGGGGAGCCCCCAGCCTCTGCTCGCCCACCCCCAGCTCTGCCATAGCCTGAATGCTATGAGGTATTTTAAAATAATTTCTGCTTTGATGAATTGCTGGGTAGTCCGCAATTGCTCATAATCCAAGGGAGGAAAATGCAAATGAGAGCCAGCCGAGAACTCGCGGCACCGAGCGTTTATTTCACTGCGCAGTGCCAAAAAGAATTAAAACAACATTAAACTCCCAGCAATAATGTTTAAGTCCTCGTTTCCAAGTGCCAAATTGCACCACTCTGGATCATACAGATGTTCGTTAATTATGCTAATTTTTATTAAACTATTAAAACGAGGAGTGCACTGGCACAGCAAGGCAGAGCCCAGTGCAGGGTGAACTCTGCTCTCGTCTGGAGGTGCTAATTTACATCTTGCTAACGTGCTGCTGCCTGGTACCGGGTTTTGGAGGGGGGGTGAGGAGAAGGAGGGAGTCTGAGGATGGTTTTGCAGGAATCTACCTAATTACACACTAATGGGGCCTCTGCGCTTGGTACCTGCCTGGACTGGGTTGGGGGGGGGGGGAAGCAATTTAGCTGAGACTTTACAGAAGGGACTGAAAACCCACTAATCGGGAGGATAATTGCTCCAGCGAGGTTGGTGGGCCCCAGGCGTGCTGGTACAGCGGCATCAGGAGAGGGGAGTGGGATGCTCTGCCCCCTCCGCCTGCTAAACCTCCATCGGGTGCTGTGTGGCAAGGGCTCGGCAGGGTGCTGGAGGCAGCACTCATGGGTGCTGATGCCATGCCAGGAGCCCCTGGGGACCGTAGCGTGCAGCACCAGGCACAAGGCAGGAGGCAGAGCAAAGCCATCACTCTGCTTCAGCGCCAGAAATGCAGCAGGGCCAAGCAAACCAGAAATCCAGTGCCCTTTCCAGGCTGGCATGTAATAAGGAGATGTGTTTGGGGGTCACCCCAACACCCCCGCAGCCATCCTCCCGGCCCAGCCATCCTCTGCACGGCTGCGGTGGCCTTGCTCTGCTCCCAAAATGCAGTGATTTTCTCCCAGAAGGAAGAAACCCCCTCACAGCACTTCTCCACGTTTCATTCCTGAGATCCCTGGTGCCAAGCGAACCCAAAGCAGACGCTCATTCAGATAATCGTCCGCAATCAGGGCTTTTATGGCGGGTTGGTGCACGGGGCCATAAAAAGCTTTATGCTGCTAATCTCTATCGAAAAGGGAGAAGGAAAAGGGGGGAAAAGAAACAACAAGAGGACAACCACAACCTGGTTTCTCTCCCTGCCTTGCACCGTGGCTCCTCCAGCATCACCCAGGAGAGACGATGCTTGTCCAAGGAAAGTGGGAGCCCCTGAATGACCCAGCCACAGATCCCCCCATCAAAGGGGACATCCCACAGCTCAAGCCCACAGTCACAAAGGTGGTGATGGGAATGTGGCCAAAGTGTCCCCTGCACGACCTCAGATGGCTGGTGAGACCCTAAACGCGCAGCTGCACCTCTCCAGCAGTGCTTCCCCTGCTCCACCAAACTCAAATTGTCCCGTCTAACATCCCTCCTGCCCCTCTCCAAGAAGCACAGGCTCCCTTCCTCTGCTGAGGGGATGATATTTACTCCCCGCCGGTGCTCCTGAGCCCTCCTTGCTACCGTGCTTCTTCACCAGCCCTCGTAAACAACCCCGTCGGGCTTGGGGAAGGCCATTAATCAGCCCCCTTCACACAGAAGATCAATGACGCTTTGATGGATGCCAAAGGAAAAGCCAATCAGTCAGGGACTTATCGGTTTATGATTGCTTGGCCCCATTATTAGTGCTTGTGTGTCATACATTATTGTTAGGAAAATGGAGGAATCTAATTCATAGATGAGGTATGGCGGGCGTGCGAGGGGTCGGCTGACACCAGGGAGTTTTATACCAGGTCAGCTATACATCTATTTACCTTGGAACCAGCTTGGAGCTGCAGCAGGCTCTGAAATCCAGGGGCTACCTGTCCTCGGGGGATCTGGAGCCGGCGGCCGCTGAGGGATGCAGCTGGGGATGCCATTTCCCTGGCGCATCACCCAGCCTGGTACACAGAGGAGTTCATTTGGGTGATGCTCACCCTTTGCTTCATATCGTGGCCTGCCATTATGTGCCCCCTCACCACGCTGCTCTTTTGTGGGGTAAATTGCTATAAAAATAAATGATTCCCACTTCCTTCCAACGATTCAATTCCCAGCTGCTGTGAGGAGCTGAGGACACACAGCTGGGGCTTGTCCCACCTGCAGTGCCTGCTCCGGCACTGCCCAGGGTGGCTGCAGCATCCCACCCCACCGGGGTCCGCGTGTCCCACCCACCCAGGTGCTCCACGTCCCAGCCCAGGGGGAAGAAGCTAACAGACAGAAGGGGCTCAGAGCAAGCAGTAGCAGCAGGGACGGAGGGAGAGGAAGGTGATGGTTCCCAGCTGGGGAAGGCCAGGCAGAAATGACCCCCTGGGCAGCTTTGGCAAGCACAACAGCACAGCTCCTCCCTGAGAGGGAGCTTTCTGTGGGGATACCGGCCTGATCGACAGCGATCAGGATTTAGCCCATTAGCCATTTCCCACTAAAAACAAGCAAGCAACCAGCCAGGCGAGCAAGGCAGTGCCACGGACCAAGGTGGCCGAGGACAAACCCACCCTGACTGCGCCACGGCAGCGGCATGACCTGGTTTGGGGATGCCGACGCAACTGGGGCGAGAGGGCTGTGCATCCCTTTGGGCACCCTGGGGCTGCTGGCTCCCCACCAGGGTGCCATAGCCAGGGGGGTGGCACGGGGGGGCACACATGGCCGGGCCCCCGTGCAGCACGGGAGCGGGCAGAAGGTGCAGCTGGAGCCCTGCCAGCCGCCGGGGCCGAGCTGGGAGACAATAGCGGCGGCAGCATCCGATCCGCGGCACTGATGGGATTGGGAGCCCATGTGAAACTGCCGTATTAATATTTATTCCATAAAGCGCGCGGCTCCCAGCTTTGCGCGGCTCTGCCGCGCTCTGACCGCAGCACCAACCCTCAGGCACCGCAAACACAATTTGAAAACAATGTGACGGAAATGTTTAATCTGCTCAGCCCATCTGTGCTGCGTATTTCTCCAGATCTCCCTGAGAGAGGCGCCTTCGAATCTCCACATTGCCTTTAATATTCTCCTAAATCACCTCCCCACTGCACTTCAAGGGCCATTGCTACAATATCACAGGTTCATCGAGAGTGCACGGGAGAAGGGGGGTGCAGGGAGGGGAGGGTGAGGGACGGGGGTGTTGGCTGGGATATTTTTTATTTTAAAATATTTCCCAGGGATGGTGTTCCTGTGCCCCTCGGACAGGCGAGAGAGAGGAGAAAAAAAAAAGGGGGGGTGGGGGTTGGAAATCAGAGTGAAGTTATTGTGCTGTTGCTGGGAGGCGATTAGCGAGGCTGTTTAGAAGCAAACAGGCTGGAATGGAGCAAAAGTCATTTCCAAAGAATCGCTTTTATTAATCTCCTTCCTCGGCTGCTTGCTTTCACGTGTGGCTGCTGCTATTCCTCTCTCTGGAGGGCCCCATCCTGCTCTGAGCTTCAATGCAAAACAGGCGTGGATGCTCGGGTGAGGGGAGGGTGCCCCAAAGCAGTGGCAGCCCAGGGTGGGGGTGGCTGGGCCTGGCACTCCTGGGTTCCCCCACCCCAGCACAGCCGTAACCTAGAGCCAAGATGCTCCAGCTCAGGTGCATCCCTGCTCCCTGCCTCAGTTTCCCCATCACACCAAGGCTGATACCCCCCATGCAGCTTTTTAATACTTAAAGGGAGCTTCACAGAAAGGTGGGGACAGACTTTTTAGTAGGGCCTGTAGCCATAGGACAAGGGGAGATGGTTTTAAACTAGAAGAGGGAAGGTTCAGACTAGGTGTAAGGAAGAAATTCTTTACGCTGAGGGTGGTGAGACCCTGGCACAGTTGCCCGGGGAGGTGGTTGATGCCCCATCCCTGGGCACATTCAAGGTCAGGTTCAACGGTGCTCTGAGCAACCTGGTCTGGCTGGAGATGTCCCTGCTCGTGGCAGGGGGGCTGGACCAGATGGCCCTTAAATGCCTCTTCCCACTCAAACTGTTCTATGATGATACCTCCACTGGGAAGGCCCCTGCTCCCTCCCCAGGGTGCTGAGTGCTGCCATCCCCAGATCACCCCACAGCTGTTTGTGGGGTCCAGTGGATGTGCGGGATGCATGGTGTCCAGGGGGAATGTGCAGGGTTGGGGGGTGCATAGGGTCTGGGATGCTTGTGTGGGGTTCAAGGGGGATGGATGGTGTACAGGGAATGCATAGAATCTGGGGGTGCAGAGGGGATGCACGGGTTCTGGGGGTGTGCAAGGTGCAGGACGGGTGCGTGGGGTGCAGGAGATTCATGGGGTGCACTGGATGCCTAGGGTGCAGGGGGATGCGTGGGATGCTGGGGATGCCCGGGGTGCCAGGGGTGCGCGGGTCCAGGGGTGTGCTGGCCTGGGGGTGCGCAGGGGGGACGCTCGGGGTGCCGGGGGTGCGGAGGAGGGATGCTCGGGGTGCTGGGGGTGCGCAGGGGGGATGCTCGGGGTGCCGGGGGTGCGGAGGAGGGATGCTTGGGGTGCCGGGGGTGCGCAGGGGGGATGCTCGGGGTGCCGGGGGTGCGCGGGCCCAGGGGTGCGCGGTGGCGGCGGGCGGGCCGGTGGAGCATCCCCCGGCGTTGCCATGGCAGCCGCTCCCGGCTTCGCTTCCTGCATCCCCGGGGGCCGGCGCAGCCGGATCCACCTGCTCCTTCCCCGACCCTCCGCGGGGTCATAGTCAGGTCGGCAGAATAAATGAACGTGAGCACTAATGATGTGTTCGCTGGCTGTTTATGCTCTCTGTGTGTCAGGGGCACTCACATTTAGAGAGCTCATTATGGCTGCAATTAGACTGCACCATTGCTAGATATTTAACTCCTTTTTCTTTTAAATTAGCATTTTAATAACGTGCTTTGAGCAGGGGAAACAAAATGACCATTTTTCACGGACAAACTTCCTAGCTGTAGGTGCAACTTTAATGGCAAAGTTGCAAGGGAGGTAAAATAAGATCAGGCCGGTTCCCTTCCCACCTCTCCCTGCCCTCTCCCCCTCCTCCCCGCCACCGGGAAAGGGAGGGGGTGGGGGGAAAAAACCAGGAGAGATTTGTATTTGCTTTATCGCACACTCCATTTCCTAAATTTGTTCTGCAGCCAATTATTTTCGCCTTTAAAGTCCTGAACGCTCACGCCTGATGAAAATTAGCAGCCATCTGAGTTAAACTCTGCCTGTGACCTGTGAAGAGGGCTCGGAATAATTGCGTACATGTGTGTGTGCACGAGCGTGTGCGAGGAGCCATCCATCCCTGCCTCCCCGAGCTGCGAGAGGGGAGTGGGGGGTGCGGGGGGGAGCACCGAGTGCCAATTACGTGATGGGTATTATCAAAATATCTTTATACAGTAACCCCCAGGGCTGCGTCCCTCCAAAGGTCACTGCAATTATTTCCCCTTCATTCATAACTCTTTGGCTGGGCTTATAGGACCGGGGGAGGTGGGGGGGGGGACATGAGGGGGGCAGCTGAGGGGCTGGTGGTGGCCACTGTGCCAGGAGGAGGGATGGGGACCGGTAGAGGGGACACTGGCAAAGCCAATGGCCCTGTGACTTTACTGGGAAGTTGCAATTCTCTGCACCCACTCCCCAAGCACAAAGCCCACCCTCAGCCAGCCCCAAAATCATGGCTTCGCTCCTCCATTAGGATTTATGCTCCTAATTAATTGATGACCCTAACCCACCCATCTTTCCCTCTGGGATTGCTGTGGGGCCACGGGGAGGGGGTGAAGGACCCCAGGGGTGGGTGCACCTTCTGCTGCCGGGCTGGGAGAGGCACCTGTGCCAGGACGGGGGGGTCACTGGGAGCGGTGCCCCCCTCTCCCCGGACACCAGTCCCAGCCCCGGCCGGCTCCAGCCCCTTTCTGTAACGACCAGCAGCCCCCAGACAGCCCAGGTCAGGGCCAGGAGCCAGAGCAGGGACCCCCAGACCCCTCCCTGCAGCCGAAATCGCGCTGAGGGTCCCGAATCGGTGGGGAACCACAGCAGGGAAGGGCGGGAGAGGAGGGAGAGAGACGCAGCCTTCGCGAGAACGATGCTTTAAACATTTCCTCTTTCGCATCCGCTCAGCTGTACCTTAGACGCCGCCGTTTCATAAATACAATCCGGGTAGCGCAGACTATAATTCGGTGATAGCTACCCCAGGACATATCTAGATACACTTCTGTTATTTTAATTAAATACTGCATTATGGTTTGTGACAACTTCATCGCTATAGCGTAAATGAATTTGGAATTAAAGTCTTACTTAGGCATTCCACTACTTCCCCCTCCTTCCCCTCCACCCCTCCGTGTTACAAAGCAAAAGGCTATAAAATCAAGATGTTTGTTCATTTACAGATGGAGCAGCTTGGAAAAGGGGGAAAAAAAAATAAAAGGAGAAAAGGCAAGAGTGCAGAAGCGAGTGCAAAACACCGGTGGCTTGCTAGCATCTTTGGGTGGAGGAGAGCACAAACGGGGATGCTGAGCCTTCATGGTGTGCGTTACCGTTCTCCTCCGAACCCGGCTCCTCTGAGCACCCTTTCCCCTGGCAGAGGGGTTTCTGTGCTGTCCCTGACTGTCATTTTTAACTCTTGATTTGTGACTGCTGCAGAGAGGATGAAGCACTGGAAGTTTTAGACCTTTTGGGATTTGGTCCATGGGAAGGGCACAGCAGCAGCCGGAGAGACTGAGTTATGGCAAAGGGAAACTTTTTATTTTATGCCCAGGCCTGGGAGTTTCAATTCCATCCATCTATTAACTCGTCTCTAATGAAACTAGACCGTACGTGACATTTTGCAATATAACTGCTTTAAATGTTACCACATCAATTGGTTTAAATGTTACCCGCGCCTCATGAACCGGGAGATGGTTTTATAATTATCTCCGTCTCTCTCTAATGAACAAAGATTTCTACTGTCTGCTGGTATTTTACATTAGCAAAGGAAACAAGGATGCCTGCTCGAAGCATGGGTGCTCAACAGGCTCAGACAAATAAACCCCACAGCTCGTGAGGGTGGCGGAGGTGTTGCCTGTCACCTCTTGGTGAATCGGTGCCAGATTTAAACCCTTCCTGACCGGTGTTGCCGACGTGCGCTTGGGGTTTCATCCTCAGGTCTCCTCTCGTTCCCTCTATAGCTGACGAACCACCCCCCCAGTAAAAACAACTCGCATCCATCTACCCGCATGCGCACATATATATATGTATATAATATGTAGATCCATAAAACGACGGCAGCCTGGGAAAGTTATGGCCGGGGAGGGATGGGTTTAACGACGACGCTTCGCTTTAATATTTCCCCTCGTAGCAACCCCAAGTGAAATTTCCACTTCCATTTACGAAATAAGCTGGGAAATCGTCGGGCATTTGTTATGCTGGAAACAAAAACCTTTTTTTTTTTTTTTTTTTTTTTTCCTTTTTTTTTTTTTTTGGCCACCCATTTGAAACAGGGCATTGCAGCAAATGTCACCCCCACCTCCCTGGCATATTAGCGAGGGGCTCGTTACTAAATCTCTGTCTAATAAAGGCAGAGTTGACTCTGGAGGAGATGCTGGTTATAACGCTGGCTTTGGAAAATGGAAGGATTGTCACACTTAAAGACACAAATTTCCTCTGTAATATATTCGAATGGAAACCTCTGAATCCAATACTACATGGGCATATCTAATAAATTCACAATATTTCAGCCTCAACAGCCTACGACGGTTAGTTTTAAAGATTTATGTGGTAAAAAATTACTCGGTGATGAATATAGTTTATTCTGTGCAGTATTGGAGGGTATAAGGAATTAAACTACTGTCTTTAACAGTGAATTTATTATTACCTCTGTCAAAGCCAAAGTCTTTAACAGCATTTATTATAAATTTCAGTGCAAAATAAATGGTCAGAGTACGCCTTAAACCTTAAACCCCCCCAGCAGAACCATGTGCCACCCCAGGAGAGGTTCACGGACCCGGGGATAACAGCTCAGCAGCCCCCCATGACCTCCAGGACTGGCGCTGGGGTACCACGGCTGCAGGGAAGGGGACACCACATGTCCCTGCCACGGCCACCACTGCCCCGTGGGGACCAGGGTCCCCCTGAGGAGGGCAGGCTGGCACGCTTGGAGCTGGCATGGTGGTCGGTGTGGGGTGACAGCAGCGGGGTTGGGGCAAAATTTGGGATGGAGCATTGGGGAGCCCCCACAGATGGGGCAAAATCCGGGATGCGGCTTCGGGGATGCGCAGGCTCTGGGCATCATCAGCGCTGCCTCCCTGGCGCTCGGCCACCCTTTTGTCCTCGTCTGCAATGGGTGTCCCCTCATTTATAAAAATTACCTGGGAGGAATGAGGCTGCCAGGGGCTTGTTCTGGACGATTGGTTCCCGCCGGGGGGGCGAGGGGGCTGGCGGGGGAAGGATGGCCCTCGCTTGAATTTGACCGGTGGGTGACCGTTGCCTTCCAGCTGACCCCGCCGTCCCATCCCCATCCCTCCCAACTCAGGAGCCTCCCAGAGGGGTTGTTAATGGGAACCGAACGCTGCTGAGCCTCGGGGGCCCATCCCTGCAGCCCACCCCACCGGAGGCTGAGCCCACCGCCCCGGGATGCAGCTGCGCTGAGCCCCGACCTGGCTCATCACACGTTGGCTCCATCACCCTGAGGTTCAGCGCATCGTCGGGGGGCCCGTGGCCACCCCCCGGCCTCTGCCCACCAGCGAGATGGTCCCAAACCCAGGCAAAATGCCACTAGATGTCACCACACACCTTTCGCTCGGGGTCCGGGGTATGGGAATATGCCCCCCCCCCCTTCCCCCCCTGCTTTCATTGAAAGCAATTGAGAGAATTAACTTATCCGGTTTTATGGCCTGCTTGTCACATCCAACTAAGCCCACTTAAAATAGGAAGTCTCGCTGCATTCAAATAATTATCATAACATACAAATCACTCAGCCAGGGGACAAGGGACTGGTGCCGGGGAAAGGGACGCGACGCTGGCGTTTTGCTGGGATTGCTGCTCTCCCCTCCCCAAATTCATTCCCACGTGTATTAGCCCAGCTGGGCTGCACTGAGCGGCATGGTAGCGTTTTGGGGTCCCTGTAAAGCAGAGGGATGAGATGAGGTACGGGCTTCGCTGCTTGGCCAGCTCTGGCTGTGACCCACCCTGTCCCCGTTATCGCGGCAGCACTGGGGCCCGACGAAGCACTGGTGGCACTGGGGTGCAACAAGGAGCCTCCTGCCCGGGTCTGCAGGGGTGCTGAGCAAAGCCCTTGACAGTGGCATTCCCTCGACTCCCAGTCAAAGGCTCCCAGTGCTGGCACAGGTGCCCAGGTCGGGGGTCGGGGCCATGGGGACACAGCATTGAAGGGACCGCTCCGAGGAGGGCTGTGGTGGGTGACGATGCTGCAGGCAGGACCGTGCATCCCATCTGCTGCAGCATCCCCCACCCTCCCCGCACTCGCAGCCCTGGGGCTGCCGGCTCCCCCCAGCTACTGATGTCCACTAACCCCCAAATCACTTTTTCCCGCTGTTGATGCTCGAAATGTTTGACAGGACCCAAGCAGCAGCCGGCGTGTGTTTCAAACACACCAGATGGATTTTTATATTAGCTACTATTTCATGTTCAGACAGAGCGACCGCACCGCTAAAACGGCAGCCTCGATGCTGCCGAGTTTGCTTCTGTGAGATTAATTCTGCGAAATTAATTGGGACAAGATTGAAAAGGAAATTAAAATGCAGCTGAGTGAACAGGCTTTTCAAACACCTTTCCCCCCCCTCCTCGCTGCCCCCCTCCTTTCCCCCCCTCCGGCCCCACGCCGCCTCCGTTCTGCGGCGGCCGCGAGCATCCGTTGCACAAAGTAATTTACGGGGGAAAAGCTCTCAGGACCGATCGGTTACGTGTGAGGAAGCCAGCACAAGAGTCACAATCTGGAGCCACTGAAGAGAGCGAAAACCCTGCCGTGACTCCAAGCTGTGTCCCCGAGCTGGCACGGGGGGGGGGGGGGACGACACCTGACCCGCTTGGCCGTCGGTGGGATGGACCAAGGTGCTGACAGTGCACGAGCACCCTGGGCTGCGGGTGTCACCCCCCAGGGACAGCCGTGGGCTGCTCCTCGTGTCACCCCCCTGGATAAATGAGGTGATGAGCCAGCGCTGTGGGTTCAGTGCCCGGAGCACATCAGCACCGTCCCGGGGGAAGCAAGTCACTAAATGCTGCCATAAAGTGCTTTGAGATCCACAGATGGGGAATTCTCAACCTTCCAGAAAGGGGCGGCGAAGCCCAGACTCGAAGCTGCTCTCTGCTGCTGCCAGGGATGCAGCTGCCTCTGCGGGGATGCACAGGAGCTGGCCTCAAAAGCACCAGCTAAAAATGCCCGTGCCACACCAGCTGCTAGCTGGCGGGGAGGTGGGTGGGCAGCCCACGCCGGGCTCCGGGGTGCCCAGTGCCAGCAGCACCTGGCTCCGAGCCTGTGGGAGCGAAGGGCACCCGTGCTGGGGTCCAGCCTCAGGGGCTTGGATGGATGGACAGACCTCCAGGGAGAAGCCTGATGCTGCCGACGTTGCTGTCCTGTCCATCACTGTGGCATCCGATCGCCTGTGTCCACCCTGGGGACATCCTGTGGCTGCCAAATGATCTCTGGACCTTTTTCTCAGCTCTAAATGTGGTTTTAAGAAGCCTGAGACTTGGAGGTGCTCTTCAAAGGATTGTACCTGCCGCAGTTGAGCCATCACTGCACCCACTGCCCTTAACCACTATGGTTGGGCTCGACCTTCCCTGGGTGGGTGCCCACCGAGGGCAAACGCAAAACCAGCAAAAACCAGTGTGCTGGCTATGCCCGGCGGCCTGGGGGATGCTGCTCAGAGCATGGGCAACGCTGTGCCCTGAGATGTGGCTGCTGAACCTCCCCAGAAAGGGGGATTGAGCCAGAGATCTGGTTGTTGGCAGCCAAGGAACTGGCCGTCCCAGCACCTCGGCCAGGAGGATGCTGTGCACAGGGGGGATGGTGCTGTCCCCCCTCCTCACTGCCAGAGCTGCACCGAGCACCAAGTCAGGTTGCATCATACATTGCAAAACACCACTAGCAAAATGCAACCCCCTCCAAGCCACCGTCCCCACACTGTATCAGGGTGCAAAAGCGCGTTGCAGAGCATCGCCCCCACCACGCAACCCCCCCAGGTTCATCGCTGTCTCTTGGGGTACCAAGCACATTGCAAAATGCCACCAGCAACGCGCGGCCCCCCAGGCTCATCGCTGGTCCCCTGCCAGATCAGGGTGCAAAGTGCATCACAAAAAATCACCCATGAAATGCAACCGCCCCAGTTCATTGCTGCCAGTCGAGGTCACCGTGGTCCAGCAGGGACCGGCTGGGAGCCAGGACAGAGCCCTGGGGGGACAGGCAGGGTAGGAGGGGGTCACACTGGTGGCTCTGCTCCTGCCCCTGCAGACCTGCTAAGGCAAACACTTAATTTATTCACCTGCGTGTGCTTGCCGAAGGGAGCCCTGGTCACACCCGGCTGAGCAACTCAATTACCCCTGTAATACCTGAGCAACAGCACGTACAGACTCCATTACCATGAAAAAAAAAAAAATAAAATCTGGCTTTGGGGCATTAGAAATGTCACGTGTGAAGACAGGGGGTACTCACAGGAGTGGCATTGATGGGGCAGTCACGGAGGGGGGAGCGGGATGCCGGGTCCGGTTGCTATTTAACTCTGCTCTGGAACTTGATTTTTAGCAATTTCATCAGCTCTTGACCTTGCAATTGAGCCCCAGCCCCGTGCTGATGAACGTGGGGCTGCCGGCGATGCTCTACCTTGCTTAGGATGTAGATGAGGTCCCCGCGGCGGAAGGAGAGCTCGTCGGGATGCTCGCTGATGCAGTCCCACATGCCTTGGTAGTAATTAGCGTAATCTCGCTGGGGACCTCCTGGGGAAAAGAGAGAGAGGTCAGGGTGACAGGGAATTATATGGGGAAACATTGGGGTGGTGGGGAGTGGGGTTGGGGGGGGAGAGGGGCTGGTATTTGTTGGGGAAAGGAAGGAGATGTTGGTGTTATTAATTTTACGCTTCAATTAACAAGCAGAGGCCGAAGAGGTACTGCAGGAAAAAGAGGCTGGTCAATAAATACACGCAGTATCTATCAGTAAACACACATAAACCTGCTGATAAATGTTTCCATTTTGGAAGACCCTGAATTAACGCTATTTACCACAAACCACAAAGGGACCCGAGGTTGCCTTCCCTCTTTCCCAAGCCCTTCATCTCCTCCTCAGGCTCAAATCAAGCTGTCCCTGGGGTGGTCATCCATAACCTGGTCAAGACGGGACACGTGGCACCAGTGCCAGCTCTGCTGAGCAGTGTCCCCACCACAGTGACAGCCATGCCAGGGGCCATGGAAGAGCACTACGGTTAATTAACATGGGTATTTGCACGGGGCTTCTGGGAGGATGCTGCTGGGGGAAGGTGATAGTCGAGTTTATTTATTAATTAAAGCAGCCAAGCAGGGGATTGCAGGGCCCGCTCAGCAAGCAAACCGCACCGACTGCTTGACTGGGAGCGCCCAGAGCAGGAATGGCGATGGGAGGAGGGCAGGGAGCAACCACCTGCCTTCACCCCCTATTGCCAAGAGGTCAGAGAAGGTCCCAAACCTTCCATGCCACGATACAGCCCGATAGCTCAGATCTCCATCTTCCCACCGAGCTGTGAGTTTGGGAAGGCAGAGCCTCCACTCGATGCCTGTGAGCACGGCCTGCTGCAGAAAGGGGAGAGAACGTCAGCCAGCAGACTCTTTTTTCCCTATTTTTTTGAGAAGCAAATGATCCGTTTGCTGAAAGCCGTGGGTTTGGGCTGATGAGGCTGTTGGCAAGCGGTGCCAAGGCTGGGGACCGCCCTGGGCTAAATGTGTGTGTGGGTTTTCTGGAAAACTTCACAGCAGCGTTTCCAGAATGAAACGTTTCCATCTTTGCCAGCTCAGAACGGCATTTCCCACCCCAAAAACTGGCTTAGAGACCCGAGCCACCATGCAAGGTGGGTCGCTGCCATGGGGGCAGAAAGCATCCCACCCTGTGATGGAACCAGATGAGCCTGATGCCAAGCTCTTGCAGAGCCCCACGACCAAAGGAGATGCTGCTGTGCCCAGTTTGCAGGCTGGGGAAGCGACCTCTCCCAGCACATCCAACAGATCCTTCACAGCATCAAAAAAACACTCCCCGAACCCGCAGAGTCCCAGTTTTCCAGCACACAAGGCAACCATTCAAACATGCTTCTGGACCAAAAACTTCAGGCAGGAGACTGCTCTGATGGCATGGCACCAAAGTGGGGGTGAATCCAGATGTCACGACATGGACATCTCCATGATGTGACCCCCATGGATAATTAAAGCCAGTAAAACCACGTTCTGCAGGGGTGTGGGGACTGAGCACTGGGGCTGTACCAGCGGTCTGTGCTGCTCTGCCATGCGGCTGAGCCAAGCCCAGAAAGCATAAATAGAAAATATTGAGCACATGTTGGAGGAAATGTTTCTAATATGGTATAAGGGACCGAGTGATAAGGGTGCATCTGGAGTGCTGTGCCCAGATTTGATCACCTAAATATGAAAAAGGACATTACAGAGATGGATAATGGCACAGCAGGGAGCAACTGGAATGACTCAGGGACTTGGGGAACTTAAATAGAAAGGCTGGGAAAAAAAAAAAAGTAGGTCTGCATCCTTTGGAAAGTATTAAAGGGGGAGCACACAGTGGTGAGGAGAAGATTGTGGAGGGAATAGCAGGAGTAGGAGCTACTGAGTTATTTAAGCTTGTGCTAAGTGCAGGAACCAGAGGTTATGAACTGGAGGCAGAGGAAATATCAGGGCGTGCGGGCACCGAGCAGGAGGATGAGGCAAGCAGCAGCTTTGGTAGAGGCCAGCAAACAGTGTAATTAACAGAAAAGGTCGTTATGGGAGGAGGGTGTGAGGACAACATCGCAGTGCAGGGAATAACCTGGTACGGGGGGAAGGTGCTTGGCACCAACCTGCTGGTGTGCAAGGGTGGGGAAAGGCTGCACCGGTGGCATAAAAAATACCGGTAATTCTGTGGAGCATCATCATTAACTTGCTGCTAAAGAGATTTAAATGTAGCGATGCCCCGCACCAGCCTCTGCTCCTCTTCAGAGTTCTGCTCCGTGTCACTGAGGTATCGGGAGAGGAAGAGGGTTTGGATTGAAACAGAAAATACATCTCCCTACAAGTCGTTTCCAGAGCCAAAAGCGCCCATTCCTGCCTGGAGCTCCCCCGGGACAGGGAGCCGTGGGGCTGCTCGCCCACACCGAAGATGCTGCCAGGAAGCTGGAGTCAGCCTTGTTCCAGTTGTCCCTCATTTAGCAGGAACACCTGGGAGATGCCTCCCTATCCCACATCTGCACTTTCCTGCTTATCAAAGGAACAAGAAGACCTTAGAGGCATCTTGCCATCGCATCAAAGAGTGGAGAAAGGAGAAGCTGCTGTGAGACAGAGGCTTTGCAGAAGCCCTACGCAGGAGCCTGGACATGATACTCCGCAAACATAAAGGGAGGAATATTTCCAGCCCTCAGGAAGGTTCGTGCTCCCAGAAGTTTGTGTGTTTTCTCCAACTATGTCAGCTGGTCGGATGGAAGGTCTCACCCCTGCCTCCAACCCTGCCTTCAAAAGGTCAGAATTAATTGCATCGGATGAGGAAGATGCCTCACGATGAAAGCGCGGCCGGGCTCTGCGCTTAATCCCCAGCCGCAGCTTCAAAAGCAACGGAGAAGTTTGTGCCAGCTGCTAAGAATATCTTCTGAAAATTAAGACTGTTTGCAGCAAAGGGATCCTGGCTCCCGTTTTAGCACTTCAGGACAAGGCCAGGCGGGGGAGGGTTTCTCTCTGCAGCCTCCACAGGGGACAGTGGGTGTCCACGATCCTCCCAGGCTGGGTGGGACGTGGGTCAGGCCCAGACAACCCATCCCAGGGCTCCTGCACGAATCCCTCTCACTTTTACAGCGAAGAGGTTATGTTTAAATAGCCCCGGTGCCCCGTCTAGACATTTAAATCTGTGTTCAGGCAGAGCCGTGATTTCAGTGTGACTGATTTACACTGATGTAAGTGGGACGAGAGCCTGCTCCCGTGTTTATGGGCCTTGGGGTCATTAAGAAAACCAGCCAAATGTGACAACCGCATCATTTTCTTCTGCAGCCTGAGCAGCCCCCAGAAGAGGCTGTGGGAGAGGCACGAGCCACCCCAGCCCCTTTGCTCCGGGCGTGTTGCTTCACAAGCTTGTTGATGCTGAAACCTAATGACAACCGTCCCCAGCTCAGGGCTTTTCACTGCTGTGCTCACGCTAGGTGAAACCTCCCGCCGCGCTAGGCGTTGGGGACTGCGATGCGAAGCAGGCTGCGAGGCTTTTTTGTTTTCCAAGTAGAGGAATTTTGCTCTGTTTGTATTCGGCTGGTAAGCTCGCACTGCAGCGGCAGCCCCGAAGCTCAGCTGGTGCAGAAGGCAAGGGATTAAGCAGCCTTGAGAGGAGCAAATGGGTGTCTTGGCAGGAGCAGCCTGAAGCTCTCAGCTGGATCTGCTGGGCTGCTCCAGCATCGTGGCATCCTTGTGGTTCTTAGAAATTAGAAACAATAGCATTCCATTAGCCAAATGCTCATCTGGCACTTTGGCCGTGTGACATAATTAAGAAATAGCCCCTTCCCTCCCTCCCTGCAGCCCAGCCCTCTGCTCAAGGGCTCCCATCATCTCTTTCTCACCGTTGGGCCAGTTGGCCAGAAGCACAAATTACCAAGGCAAAAGGCACCAGGGCTGGGGTTCCCGGCGCTGCCATAACCTTTCCCCTTGAAATGCAGCCCAGCTTTTCCGAGGCAAGAGTCTAATATATTATTTAGTGTAAAAACAGACACAGGACTTAAAGCAATCATGACAATGCTAATAACTAAACCAGTTATAACGATTAACAACAATTACAACTGCCAGGCAGATGCTAATGAGTATGAGCAGGGTGTTTAAATGGCTGGCAGGGCTGTGACAGGCGAGTGCCAAAATCCTTGGGGTGGCCTTGGGGTGCAGGTTTGTTACCACCCCCGGCACCAGCCTGCCATGAAGCCGTGCTCTGCTCCCCACTGACCCTCACCCCGAGCTGCAAAACCCACGGGGGAGCTGCTTTCCCAAGCCTGCGCCTTTGGATGTGTAAATGCTGGGGCAGTTGTGAAAGGCAAAGACCAACATGCCTGTGCACACATGTCCCATCACCTTCTGCTTCATACCCCGCGCCGAGGCGTCCCCACGGACAGATGTACAGCCCAGCTTTAGGACCACAGTTATAAAGATCGGGATGTTGTTTTTTCCGAGCTTTGGGTGCTGATACCAGCTGCAGCTGCCACATGCTCCAGTGGCCAAATAAGTCATCGGGGGGGGGGGGGGGGGCTGCTGGGAAACAAGCTCTGCAAAACCACGCGGGGTGGAGAAAGGCTGGCTTGCTCCGGTCTCTGCAAGCAGCGGGGACTTGACCCTGCCTGTGCTACCAAGATTTCAGTAGCAACAGGTCTGAGCACTCTCCTGGGCTGGGGACAACTACCCAAGAAACATCCAAGGGGGTTTGATGTTGGCTGAAGGGAACTGTTGGATCAGGTGTTCCAGAAACACCGGCAATGGAGGCTCCCGGGGTGCTGGGAAGGGTAAACCAGCCGGGCAGTGCCTGGGGTTCTCGCGCGTTCAAGGGAGCACGAGCGTGTGTGAAGCCGGTATAGCCACCCCCCACCCACAGCATCCAACACCGAACCTCCAGCCTCCAGCACCCGGCAAGTGGGATGCCCGCAGTCAGACCGTCCCCTCCAGACTCTGGAGCGGGAGGATGGTGCGGGAAGCTCTCCCGAGCCGGGCTTTGCCAGGAGGATGTGTTTTCCTGTCCGGCGAGGAGCGACAGGGCGGCAGGAAGCCCCCAGCCAGTCCAGCCCCGGCTGCTCGGACACAAGTGCTGCTTTCCTGTGCCGGCACGGAAGCGGCGATGGAAAGTGAAGCAGGTGGGATTGGGGAGGAAACAGATCTTCCGCTCCCATCCCATGGTGTGGGTCCTTAAGGAAAAAGCAGGGGTGGGGGCCCTGGTGACCATGGCAGGCTCTCAGGCTACTGGTTCCTGGGGTGGTGATGCACGTCCTTCCAGCGCCAAGATCCCTCCCTGCGGCAGCTTCCTCTGGACCATGACTCGCTTCCTGCCCTCTCTCCAGGGTCTTTCTGCCTCTCCCCAGCCCTTTGGGATGCAGCGGGAGGGCTGGCTCCCTCTCTGTGGTCCGGGATGGGATAAAGGACAGGGATGGGGGTGCCTCCATGGGAGATCCTTCAGTGCACAGATCTCACCAGGCAGGAGGGGGGATGGATGCTGGGGGTCCTCCATCAAAAGCTCACTAAAGCCACCCCTCATGGACTGTCTGGCCAAAAAGGAGGCGCGTCCCCCATGCCCATAGCATAGAGAAGACTGGTTTAGCCACCCCCCATCCACAGCATCCAACACCGAACCTCCAGCCTCCATCCTCCAATTCCCCAAGCCCAAATTATCTGAACTTCGCCAGCTGCAGAGTCTCCTCTGTCACCCATCAGTCTGCTCTGGGGCCTCCCCGTCCTCCGCACACCCTCCACCATCAGGATGCTTGAAGGTGGCTGGACTTGGACCCCCCAGCCATGACCTGCAGGTCTTGTGGGCTCGCCAGAGCAGCGTGGGCTCTTACCGCTTCTCTGTCTGCTCCTGGCATCCTCACTGTCCTCTGGGAATGGGGGCTCCGGCTCCTCATCTGGGGAGGGAACAGAGCAGAGAAGTCAAGGGAAGGGCTGTGAGCATTACTGCTACACCAAACCCCCAGGCAGGCAGAGGGCTGCGAGAGCATCTGACTGTCAGAATAATAAATTCCCGGCTTAATTGTGAAGAGTGGAAGGGAGGAAGTCACAGATAATATTTTAAAACGTGTCGCAGAAAAATATGAATTGTTGTTAGCACTGGTAAAAACAAATCACTTATTATAGCCTCATAAATTTAGGCAGCACTTTGCTGAGTGCCCTATAGGAAGAGAAGCTTCCCGCGCCGGACTCGCCACGCAGAGAAAATGAGACGCGGAGGAGAAATGCCAGGATGGCAAGCGAGGATGGCTGGGGGCAGGAGAAGGAGTGACGGAGGAGAAAGAGGACCTTGGGCAGCAGAGGAGAGGGCAGGCAGGCTGGCTGCGGAGGGTGGGGAGAGAGGATGCAAGAAAATAATGAGAAATGATACTGTGGAAAAGGTTACGGACAGAGGGGCTGGAAGTCGTGGGGAAGCCCTGCGGGATGGCTGGAGACTGACAGGAGCAAGGATCTACACGTAAATAAGTTTAAATAAGATTGTTTAACACTGGGTGCTGGTGCAAGTCGGGTGCACAGCACCCACGTTGGCTGCCATCACAGCCCAGGCTTCCTTCTGCAACCATAAATACCATAATAAAATAATACTAAAAAAAAGAAAAAAAAAAAGCAAATCTGAAGCCGTTCAGAAAGCCGACACAGGCAGGTGGCTCATCCGCACCTCGCACCGGGCAGCTGGGCAGCGTGGGGCGGGGGATGGCCCTGCTGCATCCCAGGGGATGCGGCTTTGCTGTCACTTTTGGCAGACCCAGCAGAAACCAAGCCTGGGTCTCCTGATCCCACCCGAGCATGAGGCAAGGGGAGCAGCCCCAGCCCCAGCGGCTCTCCCACCCCAGCTGATCGATGCAAACCAGGTCAGACCCCCGCTGCCAATTACAAATTGCATCCCAAGTTGGGGGGTCACAGCAATGGCTCCCCCATTAGATGGGAAGCAGCACCAAAAATCTTTCCTAAATAAATCAGACTTTATTGTAAAACTCTGCCACTGACGAGACAGAATCTCATTAGCATTGATTTTAAAATAAATTATTGAAAGTGGCTTTTGCCTGCTCTTTGCATTTGTAAAAGAGAACGTAAATGTATCTGTAACAGCGCTCAGCCCCCATCATACCCACACACGCTCCAAACCCTCACATCTGGATTCCTTTATACTTTAACCAATGGCACTGACTCCTCCAGCCCCATTTTAGCATGAGATGGAGGAACCAGCTCCTGCGCACCATAAGAACACCAGTGCGGGCCAGTATCATTCCCCTACTGCTGTGGGTGACACCTGCACCCAGGGTCTCCCCAGGCCACCCCCTCCTCCCACCCATGCTGTGCACATCCCTCCGGCTTGCATCTGTGTCTGCATCCTGCAGGCACCGCTTCCATCCCAGAGCCAGGTTGTCCTCAGGAAACCTCTTCCCAGAGCCCTTCTCACTCCCCCCAGCACGCACACGCGCTCCTTGGGAAGCGTCAGCCCATGCTGGTGCAGGAAAACACGTGCCACGGAGGAAATGCTGCCACTGGATTGCCACTGGATGAGCAAAGCTGTGTGAATCCTGCACACGGGGGAAGGGGCTGGCGCTGCCAATGGTGCTGGGCAGCTGTGGGAGCCTCCGTGATCCTGGGGAGATGGATCTGTCCTGCTTCCTCCCCGCTTTCTCGGGACCCTCCCCCCGCCCAGGTTGCAGGGCTGGTCCCCCTTGCTGGCACAGCTAATGGGGAGTCACAATTACAGCCCCTAACGAGCTCAAGCAGCTCTGTGGGTCCCCTCGCCCCACATAGAGCTGCTGCTCCCCCACGTCTCAGGCTCCAGGCAAGGCTGCCAGGCAGGGGCTGGGGAGGCTTCGCAGAGCAGCCCCCTCTCCCTCTCCCACCTTGGGCCATGCTCTAACCAGAAATCAAAGCCAGGGACCTCACCCCTGTTGGTGTCGCCCACCTGAGACATCAGCTGGGCAGCTGACTGCTCCACGGCTTGGACAAGGTGCTCTGCTCTGTTTCGCTCCTCTGTGCCTCAGTTTCCCTTTCTTTTCAAATCCTCTGCCCTGCTGACCGCTCACTCTGGGCCTTTTGCAAAAGGTGCTGGGAGGAAAACCCCGGGCGCTGGCCGGTCCCCACTCTGCCCGGGATGCTCGGCTGGCCACCCCGCGCGAGGTCTGCCAGGGCTGCGAGAGACGGAGCCTTGGCAGAAGGAAGGGAGGAAACTCGCGTGGGATTCTTGTCAGGAAAACGTGGCCAGCTGGCTGGCGTGACTTCCCCTTGGCTGACAGTAGCCAGCTCTGCTCGCCCGCCTGCAGCCCCCCTTCCCTGCAAGGCTGGAGTGGGACCAGCAGCCCGTCCCTGCCTGCAGTGCGGGTGTCCTGGGGTGTCCTGGGGTGTCCTGACGAAGGCACGAACCCTGGGGTGCTGCCGGCCCTGCCTGCACCGTGGCTCGTGCTGCAGCACACTGTCCCCGGGCACAGACACATTGACAAAAATTGTATATTTTGAGCTGTGAAATTAATGAATGCGGCTGTCAGGGATGAGCCAAGCTCCCCGCCACACCACAGACCTGCAGCCTGTTGCAACCAGGTGTTTTTCTGAGTTGCCTGGAAGCGATGCTCCATCTTCCCGGGTGTTTGGTCTCAACCAATATCTGGATTTTATAGTGATGAATCTGAGGGAAATACTGAAAAACTGCATCTCCTGGGGGCTGTGCTGCTTCTCCCTATGCCACCTCCCTGTGCACAGCATCACAACCCCAGCCACACCAGCCTCAGGAAAATGCCTTTACATCCCCGTGGGCAGCTCGGGTACCCACAGCCAGGGTCCAGAGCCCCACAATAGCCCCCAGCTCCAGGCACGCCTGGGGAGCTGGCGGGCCATGCACCCCACCGCTGCGACGGAGCAGCCTGGGCATTGGGCAGATTCTCAGAGGAGCTGTGTTTTAATGTAGCAATTTGATTCAATTTTCCACTCTATAAAATTACCCATCACTGCTCGTTGCTTCCTAACAGACACCTTCACTCTTAATTTAACAATCCTATCGAATTCTGCCAGGGAAATTGGAAAAATTTATCACCTGTGAAATTTTATTTTTCCTTGGTTGTATCTGTTTTTGTAAAACTTCATTAACGACGATGACTTGCTGAGGAAATTATCTCTTCATCTCCCCACCCACCCCTTCTTTTTTTCCCTCTCCCTCTTTCTCTCTATTTTCACTCGGGACACAAGGGAGGCAGCCAGGCCCAGAGGACACCCCAGTTTGGACGGGGACCTTCCCTGTGCTTGCTGGGGGGGGTCACAGGGGTGCAAAGGGACAGGGGGGATGAGCCTGAGCAGAGCAGACCTCTCCTACCTGCCCCTGAGCCCTGCAGCTGGTTTCTCACTGCTTGCACACCCCAATGCTCTGCCGCTACAGCAACGTGCCACCACCAGCTCTTCCAGCTGGCAGGGAACTGGGGTCTGCGGGGGTCGAGGAACTGCCAGACGGGAGAGCTGTGGCTTTGCTCGAGCCTCCCTGCGTGTGGGTGCGATTCCAGCCATGTGGGCAGGACGCTGGCTGGGGGGCAGGGGCGATACCCGCGCCCCAGCTCGGCACAGCCGTGATGCTTGGCTGAACCCCGGGACGGCAGCCCCCGCACGGCAGCAGCCCCCCCCAGGTGCCCGTGCACCGGGACTGAGGGGTACTGCAAACGCACTGCTAGAGCGAGGGGCTTCATCCCTGCTGCTGCGGGGCGTGGGCTGGCGAGCAGCCCGAGACACGACCCTCTGGGCCGCATTAGGAACCCCTCAGCAAGCTTTGAAGAAACTGGGATGGGCAGGACGGGGAGCCCAGTAAAAGTTCCTAATTAAAGGAAGGGTTTGGCTGGGATCTTCCCTCTTCCACCACGATGCTCCACAGCCCCAGCATCAGGGCATCGATCGGTGCATGGGGGCAACATCCGTGAGGACCGAGGGTGAACCAGGCTGGCAGGGTCAGCTCCAGCTCTTTCGAGGCACTCAGCGTGCCGGAGCGGCGGCAGCGGTGGGCTCTGTCCTTAACTCGACACTCTGCCAGCTCCTAGCGGGGTCACCGTGAGCCACGTGTGGAACAAGCCTCACATCTCCTGTCTGCTCTGCAGCCAGTGCTGGCAGCCCCAGGGCAGCGAGCGCTGGGCACAGCTGCCGAAGCAGCCGGGGATGCTGAAACCCTGACAGACCATCAGCACCTCACACCCACCAGCCTGGGCACCACCGCGCCGGGGCTCCTGCTGAGCTCAGGGCTGGCTGTAGGTACGCCTCGAGGAAGAAAAAGCTGCTGCCCAAAGAGCTGAGGATGTAAACAGAGGAAGGGAAGGTCAGGAAGGAAAGATGAGAGATGGAGAGAGGCTGAGGCTTCGCCCCGGGTTGCGCAGGCAGCCCCGCAGCCCCGCTCCGCTCCCGGCAGCTGTCTGGATGCCACTTGCAAACCGCTGAGCAGAGATTTCCTTTGGCAGCAATAACAAGACAAAGATCTCGGGCACCATAAAACTTTCTGGTGCATTTAATTATTATTTTTTCTTTTTTTAATCACTACAAATATAAAGTTCTGAAATAAATAAGAAGAAACAAGGACCTATTTTTCATCTCCGAAGGCAGACACCGAGGAACCCTGCTCTTAGGGATGGGGTGCAGAGAGCTGGGTGATCCCAACCTCAGTGCAGAGGCAGCCCACGGGTTTCAAAAAGGCTCAGGTGACCTGTTCACCAAGCCCTGGGGCATGTCACACCGTGATTTCTGCTGTAATGGTAAGAAACGTTGCAGACTGTGTCACCCTCACAGGCTATTTGGTTCTGTGCCAGGAAGATTGCTCCTGGCTCCTTTCACCGGTAGCCGCTGCCCTCCCACCTCCAGACCTCGTGCACTGTTAGTGAGCAAGCGCTAGTCTTTAATGCAGTTATTTTATCATCTCTTGGAAGGCCAGTAATTGTGTTACGGCCCTGACTGCATGCCCAGAAGGAACATTTTCATCATCTAAATTCTGATTTTCCAGGTAACACAGCCCAGAGATTCCACTCTTACCAAACTTAATATTACTCGAGTTGAATGGAGGACAACTTCTAAAAGCTGCCTCACCTGAATTGACAAACCTCCTGCCTCACCAGAACAGAAAGGGTCTGGTCCTGCAGTCCATCAACCAGTCTGAACAGAGAAATGGGGCCAAGCCTTGGAGTTATGGGTCCACCAAACTCAGAAGAGCCCGAGATTTTCATTCTCATCAACGTGTTTTGTGGCCAAGGTCTCCTCCCACGTTCGCAGTGCTAAGGCTAGGGGATGGCTCATGGTTGCTTACCTGGCAAAACCTCGTAGATGTCATCCTCTTCCATCTCAACATTCGTCTCATCCTGATTCAGGGTAGTATTGTGGGATGCTGTGTTCACAGAGTCAGAACTGTCCACGTCATTGTAGGTCTCCTCTTCATCCTCCTCATCATACGGGATAGTGAGGGAGCTCAGGTCTGGCAGGAGAGAGCAAAACCACGGTCAAAAAGAGCAAATGAAGTACCAGCTGGATGCCGGTACTTTCAGTGAGCTGGAATCCAGTAGCAAAGCCTGTGCCGTGGCACTTTGTGCTCACGATGGACCTTGCAAGGAACGAGCTGTCCCTGTGAGCACCTGGTGCACAGAAAATGGGATGGAAGCTGAGAATAGGCTAAACCAAAGGAAAAGACCAAGAAAGGATGGAAAATGCCAGAGAACAAAGGCAAATTCAACAAGAGACTCAAGGAACTGAGCATGGGCAGCTGCCTATGGTTTTCAGCAGGTTTCCACAGGCAGGGCTGGAGTCTTGTCTCAGTATTTCTGGTCTCAAACTGGAGCAACTCCGGTGGATCCAGACCCCATCCTTCATCATCCAAGGACAGAACCGCTGATCTGCAGCCCCAGCAGTGAGGAGCGATTCCCATCCTCTTCTTGTCCTACTTGATGACACTTGCAGCCTTTGAGAGGACACACAACTCCATCCTCTAAAAGCAGCCAAAAGCTCTCGAGTTGGAAACCAGGTGCCTGGGGGCTCCAACCCACCACCTCTTTCTAACCACCAGCTTGAAAAAGCAAAGCCCCAGAACCTCTCTTTTGCTAAGAGGGGATGCTGGGACCCCAGCAAGGTCCTGGCCACAAGCACAAGCCCACAGGTTGCTGGAGGGAGCATCCCAAGCCAGGTGGGAAGATGCTGTCAGGAGCTGCCCAAGCAAACAGGGCACGCTGGCTCAGGGCAAGCTGCTGAACTCACCCTTCAGGAGGAACTGGATCTGATCCACCCAGTCTTCAGCCTCGGCTGGGCTTGGGGCTGTGAACTGGAGAGAGGTTCACCAGTTATTGGGCTGGTTCTCATACGTAGGAAGAGGGAAAAATTTGCAGCTAGAACAGGATGGAGATCCTGGATCTGCCATTCTCTACCCTGTGACTTCGGGAAAGCCATTTCACTTCTTTATGTCTATTCCAAACAGGGAAACAGAAGCGGAAAAAAGCTAGACTATCCCAGAGGAAGGCTGTCAAGCCTAATTCATTAAAAGAATTCAGATGAAAACCACAATCCCCACCGAATATACCATACCGACTCTGAACCAAGACTCTACATCCAAAGTCCCCCTGAAGCTCAGGAAGACTCTCGTGCACACTTTATGGATCAGGCCAGGTTCTCCATTACAGCAGCTTTTAGGCTCTCCCCTGCGTGCTCAGCAAATCGAAGGTTGAAGTTTAACCTGGCTCTGAATGGCTTATTTGAAAATGGGTTTTCCAAACCCAGTCCTCTGCTGCTTCTGCCCCATGTTCTCACTTAACCCTTGTGCCCCACAAGTGCAAAGAGAGCCCATGGTCACTCGCGTGCCAAGGGAAGGTCTGTGCTGAGGTGACCTGCCAAGAAGGAGAAGCATCAGCACCTTCTGCAGCGCTCCTTGGTTTGTTTTACCAGGGGGTTTGGAGATTCCCAGCCTCCCTGACCCTGCAGCTCCAGCCTGCACCTCTGTCCCCAGAGCTGGGACCTCGTGGCCAGCCAGCACAGAGGGTCCCTTTCTTCCCCCAGTTCTTACCTCGTACACGCGTTTGCCAGGGCAGATTATCTCAAAACAGCATTTTTTTCGAGAGTCTTTGCGGAGATGGGGAGCCAGCTGGGCACTGTAGTGCTCCATGGAGAAGGTGCCTTTAGGTTGCTTGCCTGGAAGAAGAGAAATATGCTCAATCTGGAGTTTGCATCTTTTTATCAAACTCGCAGTGATGCAGGGTGGTGCAGATGTCTTTGCCCACACAGGGAAACCGAGGTACACAGTGCGTTGGTGAGAAATGGCCACACACACCCCGCCCCCCCCCCCCAGTCTGAGCATGTCCATCCCCTGGAAATCCAAAGGGAATATTACAAAATCTTCATAAAGACACAGTAAAGAGGATGCCCTTTTCAGCCTCGAGAGATTACGAACAGCCAGCAAAAGGTTGCCAGGGTCAGAAGGTTGCATGAGATGAGCTGGTTGTAATGAAGCAGAGACAAGGGTGTACTTGGGGAAATACGAGGCCGATGATTATTCTGCTGCTGAGGCATTAAGGGGCTGGCGTAGGGGAAGAAATATTTAGTGGGCCTTTGAGAACTGGCCTGCAGATCGTGCCGATGCACGGGTGAGGCTGGTGTCAGGCAGGGTGGGGAGAGGGAACTTCACTGCAGTCACCTGAGGCATCGTTATTTACCCCGACTCGTTATTCCCTTATGAATGTCCTTGAGGAAATGTGGGAGTATGATTCAGGCAGTGGCTCCAAACCTTTTTTTTTTGTTGTTTGTTTTTGGATATGCACATCACTAAAACAAAAACTTCCAGGGGTGAGGTCAAGCCCAATGTGAGGATTTCAGCCCATTGAGAACAGGTTTGCTTTACTCTGTTGTCTTCTGGAGACCATTTGGGAGATGACAACCGCTTGTCCCCCCCCAGAAACAACCAAATATCAACCCCTCGCGCTTCCCCATCTACCTCTGCTAGCAGCTCCTACCCCTGCACGTGCCCTGCCAGGATGAGAGGAGATGGGAAGCTCATTTGGAAACAAAAACCACTCGAGATTCTCAGGCAAAGGACGTGGCAGAAGGACAAAGACCAGCTTCATCCCCACGACCCACTGGAGTTTAACCCTGTCCTAGCTGCAGCCTGGTCACTGTAAACCAAGGGTGTACGTAGGTGTTCTGTAAGCCATCTTCACGCCGCGTGTCTGGATGGGTAGAACAGAGGAAGGCCGTATATCTAATCATGCCAAACTCTGCTGGAGATATTAGCTGTCTGTTTATATGTACCTGATGGAGCATGACTGCAAAATATTTATATACACTGACACATGAATTATATACAGTCACTTAGGGGGTTGAAGCCCAGCTGATGGCTAATGGAAAACTTGGTACATCATTTTATTTACACCCAGCTCTGTTCCTGTGTCTCTCTTCTCTTGTTCCATACCTATAAAGGTGTTTGGGGGGGGGAAACCCCAACAAGCAAACTGAGATCTACCTTTCAAGAAGCTGCTTGTTAAGGCTTGATGGGGAATTACAGCCTTCCCATGGTATATGCGTTTCTCCTGCCTGTCCTTCAGCAAGGGCTCTCCTCTTCTCTTCTCCAGCCCTGTCTGTGCCCTCAGCCACCACCCACAGTCTGGGGACCGGAGGCAGATATCTCACCACTTACTTTTCTCATTGGCATAGTAGTAAAAGGCTCTTCTGCTGAGGACGCACCACCGCTTCTGCCACTCCGACCCAAAAAAGCTGTGCTCTAGAAAGAAAAGGACAGCAGAAGGTATTGCACTATATGCTTCAGGTGTATATTTAGGGGAAAGAAGATTTTTTTCCAAACAAACCCCTGAAGATTTCTGGCACAAAATTCAGGTAAGCACATTTAGGTACAAAACCTCAACGATGCAAAGGAAAGCCAGCCTGCCCAGCCAGGCTGGAGCCCCTGCAAACCGTCCCCAGCTTCCCAGGCAGGATGGGCTGGGCTGCTGTAACCCTGAGTCCTGCTAACTGGGAGGGAACACAGCTTTGGGTTAAACCTCCCTAATTGAGATTTAAGCAAATGTCTTTTACTCTGTAATTGGAGCAAGCTAAAACATGCACAGGGCCAGTTATACAGCTTAGCTGATGGCCATGAGGAAAAAGGGCTGTTCTTGCCTCATACCACCTGTCATACAGTAAATAAATCAAGATAAAATCTGAGTGATGAGGAAATAATTTGTAGCTTTCACAAGAGTCAGTAAAATCAAGATAAACCCCAGGCTGACTCACAGTCCTTATCTCAACTTGCTAATGTGTGTGATGCTACGAACTACCTTGTCTTCACCGGGATTTTATCCTCATTAGGTATTGCTCATTAGAAGGGCACATCTTGCCTTAGAGGACTGGGCTGCGGCTTAATTCAATTTCTGGGTTTTAATCTTTGTGCAGTTTGATGATCTGCAAAAGAGAACAAATAAAAGCTGTGCCCTCCCTGCATGTAGGATGCCTAAGAAAAGCCTGAAAGATTCTGCAGGCGCCTACAGACAAATCTGCAGAGAAGATGTATTTTCCTGGTTGTTTTTTCAAATGAAAACTTGCATTCTTGGTAGTTCTGAGGTGAGATGCCCAAACCTTATCTTATGATGTACTTGTCAGCCCTTACCTCGGGACCTCTTCTCCAGGTAGCCTTGCTTCAGAATGGTCCCACTATCTTGAACAGGCTTCAGTGTTGTCTCCTCCAGTCCTACAGAGAGCAGAGCAAAGCCAAGCCTTGAGATTCCCTGTTCCCACACAACCCCTCAGCATGTTTTTAGCCCCTTTCCCTGCAGAAGCAGCCTGGGAAGGCAGAGCAGTGACTGGAGGTGAAAATCACTGTCTATCATGATCTCACCAGCTATTCCCAAGCCTGGCTGCAGACTCCCAGAAGTCCTCAAGGAAACCAGGACCATGCTTCACACGGCTACACAGAGCCATCCTCCCTGGGCTGAGGCTGGTGCTGCTCTGGGGGCGGATGCTCAGCCCTTTGCCCCTCAGCCAAGGCTCGCTGGGTCCCTGGGAGCCTTTGGCAGCAGGCAGGATCTGGTCAGGTTTATGGACTTGGAAAACATGATCCCCCTGTCCCATGTCTGGTCTGAGACCACGGCACCTCGCCCCGGGCTGGGGGACGGACACTGGGCCGTGGGGGGACTCTGGCACTTGCTGCATGAGGTGATGGCTACGTCTCATCCCCAAAACCATCAGGGCAAGGATATTCCCAGGGCATGGCTTACTGCTGAGAAGGTCTCCCCCTCCTCTCCTACTCAGCTCCTGTCATCATAACTTGTGCTAAAACACAATAAAAAATGACTAAATGCCACTAATCACCTCCCCAGTGCCCGGCCTTGGCAGCCTTTTCGGTATGAATAACTTCCCAGAATCCCAGGTCCCAAGAGCTTCTCTTGTTTTCTTAGCGTGTCTCACTCACATCCAGCTCTCAGCCCAATCCACCCCCCCGGCACCCCCCTTGTTCACGGGCTATTTTCATCTTTGTGTTTTATAGTTTTCCAGCTCCGGGCTCGCTATCAGTCCTCTGCAAATGGGTCTGGGGGCAAGCGGCAGGCACAGACACACAGAGGTTGGGTGGCTGGGAAGGCTCCCCTACGTCTGTCTCCTCTGTTGGCTGGAAACTGGATCCTTCAAAGACCAGATCCTTGGCTTGCACAAAGCTGTCCGAGGTGATCCAGGGTAGAGGAAGCCCGGGGTGCTGTGGGGTTGCCCCCCTGCAATGCCTGGAGGACATGGCCCCTTCCCACACGGGGAAATCGCGTTTCTCTGCGGTACGAGTCAGGTTGAGCTCGTTTCTGACTCTGCTCCTGAGAAATGCAACAGGGCAGCTCCAGCGGGATGGAAGGGAGCAGGGTTTCACCTTCCCTGTGTGCAACTCAGTGCTCGAGTGGTCGAGGAGCCGAGAGGAAATCGAGACCTTCCTACAAATCGCACTGGATATCAGGGTGATTATCTTTCTTACAATGAAAATAAATGAAGATGCTGAAAAGGACCAGAATTCCCCTTCAGGGCTGAGGCTGACCGGTACCAGGAGATTTTTCCTCATGGGGGAAGGCGCTGAATAATGTCTGGAGGAGCTCCTGCACCCTCCTCAGATGCAGGTGGCCCTGGGCACCCTCAGAGGTGGGACCCTGCGCTGCCACCTCCCAGGGCACCAGCCTGGCATCCCTCCTCTGTGCACAGGTGAAGGCACCTGCCTGGCACAAACGTGCTCAGGCTTTTCTCTACTGACACCGAGCATCTGCTTTGTAAAAAGACACATTGTCTCCTCAAATCCAAGCCCCAACCCCTCTTGCTAATGCAAATCTAAATGTCATTTTATGGGACATTTATAATTATGAAAATGGGACAGTGCTGCCGGATGCACAGAGAGACCCTGCAAGTATGAATATTACATTAATGTGCCCAACACCAGCTCACTGATCCCGCTGGCAGGAGCATAAAAAATGCTTGAGTGAAACTTTTATTTAGACGTTAAGAATCCAGGCCCCAGCGGGGTGACAGAGGCAGCCCCGGCGAGATCCCATCAGCGCGAGCGCTCGAATTGAATTACCCAGGGGGGAAGGCAGGAGCTGCGAGTGCTGCTTCGCTTATTTAATTTCATTTACTTTCAGTACATTATCAGCATGGGGCTTCCCTCTGCCCCTGTTCCCCCAAGAAAACCGGCTGCAGAAATCGCCAGCGTGCAAGATGCTGCTGTCGCTTGAGCCAAGGCAGGGATGTGGTCCAGCCAGCCTGGTCCTCCTTGGGATGTGCTTTCTGCTTGTCCCTCGGTTGTCAGGAGAGATTTAGGGAAGTGCAAGGACCTGTCAGACACTACAAAGAGCAACTGGAGCAGGGAAGCAGGACAGATGCCATGGGAGCCAGCAACAACCTCTTCCAGCCCCACATCTTCTCGCTTCGCCCATCATTTCTCAGCGCTCGCCTGTAAGCAGGCAGGACCCCTGGGACAGCTGCTGCCTTTTCAGTTGTGCTTTGCCCTCTTTGAGATCAATCTTCCACCTAAGTAGAGCCCATGGTTCAGGTTATTTGTGACCCTGAGTCCCAGGACCTGCTGGGCTGGCAGCCTTCTGGGGCTGGGGCACCTCTGCGGCATCACCTCTGAAACACCGTCAGGAGCCCAAATCTCTCCCGCTCTGCAAGAGACACCGTGCCTCAGTTTCCCAGCAGGAAAATCAGAATGAAAGGAGACTCCCTTCTTCTTAAATACTCAGTGACTGCTCAGACAAACTAATGCAATTAAGGAGGGGTTGCAAGGGCTTGATTCGATTGCACGGGGCTCTGGAAATTTTAAGTTTTACAGAATGTGACACGAAGATGACAGCTGTAACCTGCGTGTTGCACACAGCCCCTCTAATGCAGCCCTGCTGGCGCAGAGCTGAGAAGATTAAATCTGTGCAGGTGGGTGAGTGGGGGGGATGCGGCGCTCGGGGCTCTGCCTGCAGATGGGGCTGGGGCTACGTGGGGTGTCCCTGCCCTTCCCCACAACCCAGCCTGCTCCTAACAACAACCCAGATGGCTTTTGCCAGCAGCAAATAGCTAAATCTACCTACAAAGACAGTCCCTGGGTTTTTTTATTTCTTTAAACCATCCTAACGGACAGCCAGAAGACCCAGAGAGGCCAGGTGGGAGCCCAGCCCCAGAAAGCTCCTGGGTTTCCAAGGGCAGAGGGTTTATTTACCCAGGCAGCCTCTGCCAGATGCTTCTGCCCCAGGACCACACAGCTGGCAGGTAAACCACGGCTCACCACATCTTCTAGGACTCCAAGTGATGGAAAAGCCAGCCTGCCGCCTGATTGTCTGTTCCAACACTAACAGCCATTCACCATTTATAAAATAGAGAAAGAAAAAGCCTTAAATTCATCTGAGACACGCACATCTGTGCTCTCCCAGACACATAGTCTCTCTCTGGTCGTTCCTGGCATGGCATGGCAGGGCTGTGGCTGTGTTTGGATGGTCTCAGTGGTCCCCTCCACCCTGGAATCTCTCCCAGCCCACCCTTTGCCCAGCAGGTGGCTGGTACTGGCAACGCTGCCCTGTGCTCTGTGGCTGAGCCTGACGAGCCTCTCACCCTCCCCAGACACCTCCCAGTGCCACCAGCACCTCAAAGCCCTCGTGGCCTCTCCTCCATCCTCTCAAGCCTGGCTCCTGAGGGAGCTGCTCACTCCCAGTTGAATTTCCCAATTCATGATCCACGCCGCTCCATCTGGAGCCTCCCGCAGAAGGGCCGCACGTTGGCGGCACCGGGAATAGCTCCGCGCTGTGATCCTGGAGACCACTTTTCTGCAGGGGATACAAAGCTGCAGCATTTCAGGAGCGGGAGAAAATGAGCCAGAGACCCATACCCAGGGATGCAGGAGCAGGCACCAGCTCTTTCCTTTCCCCTCTTTCTTGCACCCCAACTTTTACTGTGATGTGCATCCCTCAGGTGCTGCCGAAGGATGCTCTCAGCCTCAAAGGCTTCGCTCCTGCGTCAGCCTGAGCCCAGGTGACCATTGGAGCCACTGGTTTTGCTGACCAAAGCACATCCTTTGGGCAAAGACCCTAGGAGTTCGGCTGCCAAGCACCACGACTGTTCCACCCGGTCGCCACCATGTCCTCAAGGGCCTCTGGATTTCAGCTCTCGCCCCTTTGCTTTCTGAGTCATGCACACCAGCTGCACAAAATGTCACAGTATCTGCAGCCAAACATGCCCGGGGGCCGCGTCGGTGCCCACGCTGTCACATCAACCGACTGTTCAAAGGGATGGAGCACGGAGGCACGACGGTTACAGCTAATTCCCCATCCTCCAGCTTATTCACCAAGCTCAAACGTGCCAAGAGCAGATTCTGCTCCCGGGGACTTCACAGGGAACACCCAAATATATTTCAAACCAGAGCACAATGTGATTTCCCAAAGCCCTCCGTGGTGGCTGTGCTCTTTTTCCATTGAAGCTAATGAGGGAAAAAACAATCAGAAAGAGACAAACAACCCCTCCTGCTGCCTTCAAAGCGAGATGGGCTCGGGAAGGCTTTTGGAAATCCCACCCACCACCAAGGGCTGCCGTGGCAAACGGGTCCGGGCCGTGGCTGCTGGGGCTGGTGGCACTAAAGCCGCTGCCGAGCGGCGTTTTTGGGTTTATTCCAACACAAGTTTCATACACGCAGGAACAAGGAGCGGCTTGGGAGCCAGGCTGCTCTCAGGCTCTGATGGGAGGATAACGCTTCCCGTGTTTCAACTGTTACCTTTCTCCAGCATCAAGGGGATCTTGAAAACATCTCTGCTTTCTCACACCGGCCAGATCTACCCCACGGGCCAGTTCCCCGTGGGAGGACAGGAGTGAGCTCAGCCCTTGGCTCCAGGCTCCGGCTGACGGAGGTTGGACACATCGGGCACAGCTGGGCAGGGTCTTTGCGGTGCCATGCAGATGTTGCAGCCCAGCAAAGCAGCCAACAACGGGCATGGTCTGATGTCCTGACCAAATGGAGCAGGAGGAGAAAGGCCATCACGGGAAGCGAGCCACTGTCCCTCAGCGTGGTGCCCCTGGTCTCTGCCTCCTCATTCCCCTGCTCCAGGTCACAGAGCATCTCCTCGGTGGCTCCCAGGCCCTCGGTGCCCCCCGAGCACGCTTGCCTCCATGCCTTGGGAATGTCACTAAACCTTTCAGCGCCCTGGAAATGGCTGGGGATTATTTATAACGACGGGAACAAAATGAGCAACGGTTTCAAAGAAAATGGGGAACTAAACAATTGTCAACATGGATCAGATGAAATACATCTTGTGCCAGACTAATTCCAGTGCATTTTTTGGAGGAGGAAAATAAGAAAGTAGATGAAGAAAAGGCAAGGCACAGCAGAGAAGATTTATTTGGGCTTCAGCTCGACTTTTCAGAAGAGGCTAGTAAGCAAAATTCAGAGTGTAGGCATCCACCCCAGGATCACTACCTAGACTGAAAGCTAGTCAGCAGGCAGGAGGCAGTGAAAAATCAATGGCAACAAATCATGGAGAGGAAATTATCAAGTGAAATATCCGTGTTCAGCTTCGGGATCGGTTGTCCTCAGGCTCAGGAGCACTTGGATGCTACACGGCACCCCGATCCAAAGAGCCCATCCAAAACCTGCAGCTAAACCCAGAGCTTCCCTCGGGACAGACGGGGAACTGCTAAATGCTCCCTTGTAGCAGCCAGTACAGACCAGTGCTGAGAGCGGGAGCCAAGATTAACTGGTCCCAGGCAATGGCGAAGGCTTTGACAAGTGCTGACTTGTCAGGAGTGAACACAAAATCCATGGAAGTCGCTGAAGAAAACCACAATTCTCACCTGGGGTTGAACGGCACCTAATTAACTGTGTTGCCCCTAATGTCCTCGTTGGACTGCAATTAATGACCGAACACAAACAAATAGGG
Source organism: Falco punctatus (assembly GCF_963210335.1). Taxonomy (NCBI): domain Eukaryota; kingdom Metazoa; phylum Chordata; class Aves; order Falconiformes; family Falconidae; genus Falco; species Falco punctatus. The sequence continues at coordinate 1,570,287 of NC_137599.1, read as the reverse complement.
GCTGTACAAATGGACTTTTGTTAGGTGCCGAGTTGGTGCTGGATTCAGAGATGTTTTGTCAGAGGAGCCCATGACTGTGGTTTTGATGATAAGCAAACAAGACAAGAGACAGGTGATGGCATAGAGCTGACTGTAGACTGGGCTTGGATTTAGCCCGAGAGGGTGGAAAAAAGCCTCCAACTTTTATTGCTGTTTTTTTTTTATTTATTCTGTCTGGAAAATTTAACAGCAAGTTTGAAGTTCAACCAACTTTGCCAAAGGAAAAAAAAAGAAAAAGGAAAGAAAACTCAAAGAGGAGGCAGAGCCTTTGGCCCAAAAGTTTCCTTCCAAATCACTAAGTCTATAATTGCAAAATAAAAACCACTAAATCTCAATATCTATTTGCACAGCTCATTAGCCAAGGGTTCACACTCAGCAAAGAGGGAGGGGAAAAAAACCCCTTCATCACCAAGTGGATTTGGGGAGTTGCTATGGAAACGGGCCCCTGGCAGCAGCATCTCGCAAATCCCTGCTCAGATGGGTCTGTCAGTCCATCCGTCCACCCATCCACCCGTTTCCCGAGGATGCAATTTTTTAAAGTCCTTGAAAAAAAAAAAAAAAAAGGCATAACGTATGAAATATATAAATATATAATCTGTGTAACTCATTCCCCTGTTATTTCTCTCCCCCAAACATAACATTATGTCAGACATTCGACCTGCTGTGCTACCGGGACAACATGATTTACAATGTGAAAAGGGAAAACCTAAATCATCACGTAATGAAAACATTAAAGTTAATGCATCACAAGTGAGGAATTTATTACCATTAACTCCAATAAACAGTTATAAACCACCCGTCCTTTCCTGTCCACGCGCAGGGACACAGGCGCGGGGACTTCATTAAGCTCAACTTTCTTTTCTTCTTCACTAGACCGCTCATGTGTGCTCCCACCGGCCACCATTTATTGTTAACTGGACTGGCTCATTTTCCGGGGACTGGCGGAGGTTTGAAGGCCTCATCCATTTCCTTCCACGGGTGGCTCGGCGCAGACAGATGGGACAGGAAAGTTCACGAGACATGCAGCTCGATGAGTTTATTTAAACGCCGCTGAAATATATGCTTTGACAAAAGCCAACCCTCGCCCTGGCCCTGTATGTCGTTACTCAAGGAGGCTGATGGATAAGTAGTAACATATGGGCACGCGGGGTGGTTACACCGGACACTGGCTTACCTCAGGGTGCACTTGGCCAAATATTTGCTTCTCACTGATGTTACACCACCACCTTGGAAACCCAAGCCTGACATGTGAAGCCTTATCGAAATGGCCCCCGGCGCGGGGGAGGGCAGCCAGGCTGGCTGGTTCCTGCATGGGAGCATCTTTCCTCATCCCCCTTCGCCCCATAGCAGGTCTCAGGAGAGGTCTCGGGTGGGCTTGTGGGGCTGGGAGCCGTGGGGATGGGATAACAGGCACCACCATCCAGTTATTAACTACTGCCTCAATCCTGAGATCTTTGCATGAAAATACCACTGGCTCCAGCAGGGGCTGCAGACCTGATCCGTTAATTGCACTGATGGGTTCGTTATTGCAGGGCTGCTGATGAGGACCTTGACAAGAAGGTGCTTTTCCCACAGCACCCAAAGGAGACCCGCTGCCCCGTGCCCCAGTACCTGCACCCAGGGCCAGGAGCCAGGACCCCACCGCATCTGCACGAGCAAAGAGATGGTCCCTATGACCCGTGCCACATGTGTCCCCTCACTGCACCTTCAGGGGGGCTTTAGAGACCCTTCTCCTCTCCTCGGCGGTGAGCTAAAAGCAAAGGGGTGGGAGAGTGGGGATGGGATGTGGCGCTGGGGGGACCCTGGCGGTGGCAGGGGACGCAGCCCTGCTGCTGTGTGCGCAGGCTGGAACCTTCTCCTCCCTGCTGCTCCCCAGGTGAAGGCACCGTGGTTATCGATGCAGGGTGCAGCTGAGCAGCGCTTGCTCCTTCTGCCAGAAGGAAGGTGGCTCAGCCATCCTCCGCCTTCATTACACACTCACTTGTGAAGCTAACAGGACCGAACACCGAGATCCAAGGGATTTGCAACATACATTTCTCCTAATTCCCAGCAGAAGCAAATTTCCTACCAAGGAGTTTCCCTGTAGAAACATTTCACCATCTTGAATTTTCTCGGGAGTTTTGGACCGTTGTCACGCCCACGCTGCACTGTGGTAGGATGTCAGTCCAGACACGAGCACAGCAGTTTGGGTCCGACCTCAGAAATCCCTCTTGGCCTTTCTCCCCAAACAGATACCTGAAAGGGCTCAGCTGCCCTGCAGAGCTGTCACAAAGTTGTGGTGTCCCCAGAAGACACCAAGTACGGCACATCTGGGCCGTCCCACATCCTCCATGACCAGGGTCCTTCCACATCTTTCAGCCACGACCTTCCCTGCTGGGAACAAATGATGAGGACGAAGGGAACACCAGGAACAGCCGGAGATGGGAACCCCAGGCAGAAGGGACCCAAGCAGCAAACACAAACTCTTGGTGCCCACAGCAGCATCTCAGGTTGCTGGGACATCTGCTGGGGCTCCGAGGGGGATGTTGGCTTTGAGGGGCCAAACCGCATCATGTTTCGGCATTCCGCGGTACCTCCCCGCCATGCTCTGCCATCCGGTATTGTGACACCGTGCCCGAAAGCTGCTCGACCCCAGCCCCTCGCCGCAGCCACAAATCAGCGCAGGAAAACTCCCAACGGGCAGATGTGATTTTAATTTACAGGGTCTCGGCGAGGCTGCGAAAAGACCAGGCACCTGTTGGCTAAAGCCCATCTCACGGCTTAGGCCTTTTATTCCTATAAAAATTCTGTACCACATAATCATCAGCCTTGACACAAACGATTCCTATAGATCACCGTGGAAAATCGAGAGGATTTAAAGAGAGAGGAGGGTTAGGAAAAAGTAAAACAAACGATGTGCAATTTTTCAAGTGGAAACAATGGCAATATGAAGATATATAGGTGTCAGCCATTCTGTAGGAGGCAGGAGGCTGTGCTCTTTTACCTCTTACAGTGTCGCTCTCATGACCTCTACCATTTGAAATGCTTTGATTCCACCTTGCCCAAGGGATCTCTGAGCGCCAGGGAAGAGATGAGGAATGCCCGCGCCTGACCTCACCTCCACATTGTCTAACGACTGACTGCATAAATCAGTTTTTCCCCTCCACAGACCCAAGTGTCAAGAACCCATGTGAGAAGGCTGGAAATATTAAATGATTTCCCTGAGGGTTTTCGTTGTTACTTGGTTTCTCTCCTGTAACTGTGGAGCTGTGTTTCACATGAAGAACAACTTTCCCCTGAGACCTCAATTTGTGTATAAAATGAACAGGGCCGACGGGGGTGGGGAGAGGGATGCTGGCAGCCAGCATCCACCTGGGAGGGGAGCAGGAGGGGCACGACGCAATCCACAGCCCAAACGTGCTGTGCTCATCCCTCCTGGTCTCACGCAAACCAAAACCAGTGCGAGTCCAGTACAAAGGTATAGAGAAGGGGTCAGTGAGGCCGCTCGTGCAAGGGGTAAGGCAGACAGAAGCCATCCTGTCGCGGGGGACAGGGCGAGGGAGCAAATCCCAGAGAAAGAATAAAACCAGCCAAGGGGTCTCAGCGTACCTGGGCCTCTTCCCACCCTTGGGAAGGCGCCTGGCTCACGGGATAAAGAGACATCACAGATCTCAGGGCGGGCACTGGAAGCTGCAGCCTCCCCTGTGCTGGGGATGCATCTGCACATGGAGAAGCGCAGCCGACGTGGGTACAGCGAGCGCACAAGCGCGCTGCTTCCCCCTGCGCCATCCCCTACGGGTATTTTTCCATCTCGCTAAGCCTGACAGTAACATGCTGCCACATTCTCCCTAGTCATTGAATACCAGCTCAGGCAGAGCCATTTTGCTGTCTCCTCCTGAATTCACAGTATTCAGTGTTTAATGTGGTCATCCCAAGAAAACCGGCAGGAGCTGTTCCCCAATTACAAACACATTTATTCCTCCTGGATACCATCCCTGTGAGACGCCCCTCCTGTGGCCACTCACTCCATGCCAAGCATGGAAATGGCAGAGAGAGATTTAGAGACCTGGAGTAGGGGCGGTGCACGCAACAGGCTCTGGAGGCAGGAGCAGGCAGCCGGCACCGCCTGGCAGATGGTTGGTGACAAGTTCTGAGTCACAGGTTTGGGTCTGCACACCCAGGCCGGGCAGTGGAACAGCCTAAACCCTGTCCTGAGCCTGCCTGCATGGGCGCTCCTGCCCGATCCTGCCCGGCTGGGAAGGGCTGGGGGCAGCCGGCTGTGCCAGCAAGGGTACCCTGGTGAGCTGAGCCACGTTAGCCAGCTTTAGTCTGGCTTTCCTGTCTGCAGCAAGCTAAGAAGCTAACGAGAAGTCTTGAGGAATAAAATTAGTTTATTTTAGGTATATTTAACCCAAACTCTTGGCAGCATTTCTCTAGAAAGCAGGCAGTCCACCTTTACCTGGCTGCGGATGCCAACGGCATCATTAGCTGCTATTTGCGCAGCGTTCCCAAGCCTGAAACCCCACTGAAGCACTAAGTGGGATCATTATTCCATCATTCAAACCCAGCATCACTCTTTAAAAACGAATTTTGCAGGTAATTAGTCCAAACTGCTATTTACAAATCATCCACTAGTTTGTCTCATCTCAAAAGCAAGTTGAGGCACCACGGCGGGTCCGTTCCTCGGCAAAAGCTGCCCAGCACCGCAGCCCTTGCACCTCCGCGCCACGCTGCTGGGGTGTGCTGGTGACATCCCTCAGTGTCGGGGAGCACCACGGTGACCCCATGGCATGGAGCCCCCTGCAAATGTCTTTTGCTACTGGGTGCGATGGCTGTGGGTTAGGACCGCATCCCATTAAACCAAAGGCAAACCAAATTCCTGAGCTCCTGAGCACGGTTTAAAGGTCCAGGTTTGACGCTGGAAATTGCTGTGATGATGCTGTGCCACTCCTGCAATGATAAGAAAGGTCTTTGCCAGGGCTGGAGGCAGCGAGTGGGAGGAAGCCGCCCTTCCCATACTTATTAAACTCTTACATTTCAAACAAGTAGCCTGGTTCTCCTACTTCCCTTTCATCTAGGCTCAAGCCTATTTTTTCCTTGCTTCCTACTTCTGAGTAATTGTTAGAAAAGTAAAATCAACAGGTCGTAAAATGATAAAAGCATGTTCTTTGGTAAATCCTCCCCTTGGGCTCACTTCTCCTCTCGTTTTACACTGATAAAATGCCCCTGCCTTCCCTGGAGCCCTCTTGATTTACATCACATACCTTGGATTACGAAAGAAACGTTGATTTTCTGATATCAACACAACATGAATCTAGACACACCCAGCTTAGCTCTGCTAGTCAAATAAATCAGGAGCAGAGCCAGGAATAGCTTATATACGAGTAATAGAGCTTCAACTACACCATACTGATACGGTGAGAGCAATCCAACCTCCTTAATGTAGATAGTTATATCCAAATAAAGGTGCTTTATGTCAGTATAAATTATTCTCTTCCCATTTAGGGATGCCTTTCTACAAAATGAATGTGCTAGAGCAACTGCCAATCTGGATACAGATATATTGTTTAGAAAAAAAACAAAACCACCAGCAAAGCCTCATGGAAACACAAGCCGGCATTTGTCGGCTCCTTCTCCCGGACCGACACCTCAGGGTCCCCCCGGCCCCTCGGGACATGGTGCTGTCCCGCTCCAGCTCCCTTCCATGCAGATCCAGTGAGGATCTGCAGAAGGCAGCAGGTTTAGTGTTGTGGTTTTTCCCCCCCTAAACCTGCTGCCTTTTCTAATGCATCACCCCCAGTCTGAGCGGGCCAGGACCCCCCTTGCAAGGAGGTACCGACTGTTTTGCAGGACAGGAGGGCAGCTGTGAGGAGATGGGGACAGGGATGCTCTGGGAGCCACCACCAGACAGGAGAGATGATCTCCAGTGCCGTCAAATGAATTTCAGACTGTGCTCAGCCTCAGGATTCTTTCTGAGCAGACTTGACTCAGCCAAGGCGATGGGTACAGAAGGCTTTGTCCCAGATGCTGTTGCTTGGTCCTAAGTGCCTCACACTGGGTTTTAGTACCTTGTCAGTCCACAGCCACAATTAAACACGTGTATTTGAGGAGATGGACCAGGAAGAGGGGCCTGATGCAGACACAAGATAGGTGGAGCGGGAGCCCAGTACAACCACATTGTCCCCACAGCATCCCAGGACCTAGGGCTGGGACCGCCAGGACTGAGGAACCCTTCCCTGAGAAAGAGCTTTTGACCAGATGCTCTGGGTTTTTGTCTGAGGTTTTGGGTTTTTTGTATATAAGATGCAAACTCTGCAAAATTAAAAAAGCTTGAGAAATTTCTGAGTGCCTCCTCGTCTCAGCCAGAGAGCGGGGCTTTGGGAGCTGGGCTGCTTTCCCACCCCTAAGCCAGCCACCGACGTTAGCAGCCCAGCCTGGCATCCATCTGCAGACCTCGTGGCTAATTCCCTCGGCTCTCTGCTGCAATCGGGGCCAGAAATAGGCACTTTCTCCCCGTGGAGTACAAAGGGTGCCTGGGGTGCGCAGCTGGAGGCAGGTGATGGGGATAATTCTTTCCCCCCAAGTCCCCCTCGCCATTCCCAAGACTTAACTCAACTTCATTGCTCCTGGTTCAACTCCGCGAGGAGACACGGCGAGGGCATGGGGAGCGTCTGGAGCTCATTAGAGGATCCTGCTTTGCGCTGGTCCAGGACAAAGATGTTTCCTTTTAAAGCCTCGGGCTCCCGCGGGCAGGAGCCCAAGTGATGAAAGAAGCTTTCTGGGTGGCGCGGTCCCAGCAGAGATGCAGGAACCAGAGCCCTGGGTGGGTTGATTTAACTCAAAGTGATTTAAATCGTCAATTTTCGTGATGATTTAAATCATCGAGCAAGACATCTTGATTGAAATCATCCATTTTAATGTTGTTTTGCGTTTGTACTTTTTATTCACTTTCTTAAGGAAAGCTGGTAACCATTAAAACATGTTGATAAAGTTCGCTTTTATGGTAAATTTAACATTTCTCTTAGCTAACCAGCAGAGCACACTATTTCTATGCAAAAATATTTCGGTCATTATGTAGCTTAACAAACATTTATTTGGGTACTTAAATTTTGTATTATGTTACAAAATGGTGAAAGATGCAGTTTTAGGAAGTGATTATTAACTTTTATTCACAGCTAATGTTAACACTATATGGCCTGAGACTGAAAATCAAATAAAGATATACAAAAAGAACTTCAAATTTTATTGGTAAAATAAATTTACTTTTAACTTGATGGATATATGAGGGGAAAAAAATCAAATCCTATTAAATTTAAAGCTGATTTATTTAACAAAGGGAGTATTATCAGTAGGGATGGGATGGGGTTTGCGGTTCCCAGTTATCACATCCTTCCAGTTGCCAGATCTCATCCTCCCAAACCTTGTCTCCTCTTCTAAACTTTGAACGAAACCAGCGGTTGCCTTTCTCAGCCTTCCAGATTTTGGCTCTGCGTGAGAATGTGAACTAAGTTGCTGCCATATATCAAATTAAAAAAAGTATTCTCCCTGAGCCTCTGTGTTGTCAAGCCTGGTTTAGGACCTTTCAGAAATCCTGGGACTAATGGGACTCTTCAGTGCCTTGCTTAAAACTTTTGGCAAGCAACAAGTTTCAGGTTGTGTATTTTTTATTTTTGAGTCTTAACAATTCTTTTAAAACTTCATTTTTAAAGGAAATATCTGGACTTTTAAAACACATCCATCTGAATTCCTCAATGGCCTTGTGACAAAGCCTGCAGCATCCGGTGAGGCGTGGGGTGGCTCAGCACCCGGGGCTGGGCAGGGCTGGCTTCCCGGGGGGGAGCATCCTGCATCCATAGCCCCTTGGCACTGCTTGTGCTGGATCCAGCCCCGGCATGGCCACCGGCTGAGCCAGAGACCCCCAAAACCCACGACGGGCTGCACCACCTTCCTGCGCCCTCCCCACGCTGAGGACCAAAGAGACGGGGCTTATTGCAGCAGGCATGACCCGGGATTTCACACCTCATTTTTCCCAACCCAGCGCTGTTATTCCAGCAACTTCCACCTCCCGACCGCTGTGGTTTAACCCCCCCCCTTTGTGTTTCCCACTCCCCAACCCTTTCCGGGGTCTGGCACCCCGAGGCGAGGCTGACACAAGTAAATCTGGTGTCTGTGAGTCCTCCCAGGTTCCCAGCTCCTGCGGTCCCGGCTTGGCTGGGCATGGAGCCATGCAGGAATTGGGAAATGGGGAAGCATCCCCGCGAGCCGGCGGCTTGCTCCGGCGGAGGAAGAGCTGCGCTGCCGTGGGAGGAGGATGCTCGAGGCTCCGGTGTTGGGTGATACGGGGCAATTAGATTAACGTATCTTCCATTAGTGAAGAGTGAGAGTTTGCTAAGTGTGGTATCTGTTAGCCCAGAGTCATAACAAACGCACAGATAAATGAAGTGCCAGTTACCTCCTTCAAAACGAGGGAAAAAAAACAGGGAAAAAAAGGAAGCTGCTTCCTCTTGGAAAGGTTCTGGGCTCTGGAGTCCCCTGCCTAAAATTCCAGTATCAGCATGGTTCATCCCTGTGAACCGATTCTAGAAAGCCAGTGTATTTAATAAAAAATCAAGAATGTGCACTAAAGCAAGACAGCTGGAAGATTACAAAGGTGGGACGCATTTTTAGGAAGCATTGAATTGCGATGGCAATGGATCGCGCACAAGAAGAGCAGGGCTGTTTGCTGCTCCAGGATCTGGGCATCGCCCTGCACAGCCTCCACCCCAGTTCAGACAACTGTGCTGGACACGAGAGGAGTCACTGGGAAGACGTAGCTGTCACATGCAAAGTTCGTCACACCGTGCCGCCTCTCAGCTGCCAACTAAGCTGAGTGAAATTTCCACTTTGCTTGTACTGGTCCAGCTCAGCAACAGTGTGAATCACTTTGCCACTGTGGTGAGCCCCGTCACCCTCCAGCCTGCACTGGTGGCAACCCTAGTCCCGCACTGGTGGCAGTCCCAGTCCCACACTGGTGGCAGCCTCAGTCCTGCACTGGTAGCAGTCCCAGTCCCACACTGGTGGCAGCCCCAGTGCTGCACTGGTAGCAGTCCCAGTCCCACACTGGGGGCAGCTCCAGCCCCAACACAGGGGACAGTCCCAGTCCCACACTGGGGCACCTCTAGTCCCGCACAGGGGACAGTCCCAGTCCCACACTGGGGGCAGCTCCAGCCCCAACACAGGGGGCAGTCCCGATCCCACACTGGGAGCCCCAGTCTCACCATTCCCACACACGCAGGGGACCCGAGGAACTCCCGACACAGCACCTGGGCAGAGGCACGAGGGCTGGGAGCAGTGGGAACGTCAGCGCTTCACAACCTTCCCCTTACAAGATGGTGCCAAGGGCAGGAGCTGGGGCCAGCCTTGGATTTCACGGATTTTCCCATTCTGGGCACTTCCGAAGGCAAAGCTGTCCCCGAGGCCGACCCGCTGTGGGGATGTGGCAAGCGCTGCCTGGCACAGCGAGGTGCCAGCCACGCCGCCAGGTGATGGGGATGCTGGAGGCAACAAAACCCGCAATGGGGCAAAACAGGGAGGGAATTTGGCGGTCCTTGCCCCTTACATCAGTGATGGCGCACGGAGCCGGGGAGCAGAGCGAGGGCCCCGCACCAAGCCGGTTACACGCTCTCCTTAAATTTACTCCATCCACCCCAGCACGGCGGGCAGAGCTGAGCGCGGCCGCATCACCCCGCTGCCCCCAGCATCCGGGCGGGAAGCGGAGATGAAACTTGGCCACTGCTTTTCCTTGTTCCAGATAAGAAAATCATTTGTCACCGTGGGGCGGGGTGGGTGTCGGGGCAGCGGGGGGAGGGGGTGGGGGGCTTTTATCGGGAAACTGTCAGTCTGTCCACACGACCTGGAGAACAAATGTGTGTTTTATCATCCGCCCAACAAAACCCGCCGAACACCTGCAGCAGGCGTGTGCCCCGGCCACTCTCGCCCCGCCGCCACGGAGGGAGAAAGTCACAGTGATGGATTTGCCCATCTTAATTAATGTAAACAAACAAAAGAGGAACATCAAATAATGCCCTTGACAGCCTGAAAACGGAGCCGGGAGAGCAGAGAGCGCTTTATAAAAGAAGGCCTTTTGATGTGCAGGCCACAGGATCAAGGTTTGTAAATAGCAGCAGCTCCGTATCACGGCTTATCCAAATATTTTCATTTCCCATCACAAGCTGAGAGCCAGGGGTTGATGGTTTTGTACTCTTCAACTTTCAGCTTTCACCCTGCAGCCCTGGAGCGAGCAAGCGGAGTAGGGCGGCGGGGGGTCACCCGCTCCCCATCCCTCCTGGCTGCGCTGTGCTCCCTAATCTCCCCATGGAAAAGAGCACCTGGGAGAGCCAGCCCAGAGCCACCGGGGCAGCTCTCCCCTGCACGACCATCTGCCTGGGGGTGCTGAGCCCCGCCGGCAGACCCCGGCTGCCGCCCTCACCGATCCCATCCTCTTCTTCCTCCAGCCACGAGCGGAGGGATGGATCTGAGGGCTGGGGCGGTTCATGAGCTGAACATGAATCAAGGGTGTCACACCGGCAGGATGAAGCATCACCCGGTGATGTATAAACAGGATTAGCATTGCTTGAGACATGTGAAGAAATCCTTCCCCTCCACCCGGCTCTGGGCAGGACCCCGGACTGCGGACCCCAGCGGGGCTCCTCCTGCCTGGCCACCCCTTCTCCTTGTCCCCACTGGGCAGTTCACTGGGGTCTCTGCAGGGAAGGGGACATGTGCCAGCCCCGAGGGCTGTGGCAGGAGTAGGGCAGTCCAGGGCAATACCCCCCATTTTGGGGAGCAGAGAGGGGGGTTATCACAGCGGGTGTCAGGCAGAGGGGGAAGCCCACATTTAATCCTGAGCAGCAACAACACTAAAATTAGGGAGAAAAGGAAGGGAGAAAAAAAAGCCTTACACCATAAATATTCTGTGAATTCCCGTCTTGACATCAGGGTTACATTTCAGGTCTTTAAAAACACATATGACTGAAATCAAGAGCTTCCATCAGCTTCTTTGGCATATTTACGGTCTCCGGGAAGGGCTCCCAGACAGAAATCCCACTTTGACTTATAAAGGACCCAGCAAAGGTCAGCGCGGGGATGGACAGGGGTGAAGCACTTCTCTCCTGTGGCTGCAGGGGCGGGGGGACCCCAACCTGGAGGCAGGGGCTGCAGCCCCCCTCCACCTGGACCTGGTACCCAGGAGATGCTTGAGGCGGGGGGTGTCCCGGGGGCTGGGGCCGCCGTGCCCGGGCAGGGCTGGGGGAGGAGGGGGCTGCGGGCCGGGGGGGGCGGGGAAGGACCGTGTCGTTCCTGGGATTCGCCACAAGGAAGCAGCAGAAGCCCAGGATTGAAGCCGGGAGCCGAGAGCATCGTGGTCCAGCCCCGGCCCTGGGAGAGCAGCAGCAGCAGGGCTGAGCCCCGCTGGGGGCCAGGTGGGACCCCCCGGCCCAGTGTGCCCTCCCCCCTGGGGGGTTATGCTGAATCCACCCACCCCCCGCCCTCCGAGGTCACCCGAGCACCCCCAGGCAGCCCCAGTCCTGGGGGAGCCCCTCGGCTGCGGGCGATGCCCAGGAGCACAAAGCGGGCTGGAAGATGGGGGGGTGGCTACAGCCCCCAGAAAAATAATTTTCAGAGACCTTGTCCTAACCCCGAAGCTTTTAACCCTAAAAAGCCTGGAAAGGAGCGGGTTGGCGAGGAAATACATTTGGGCAAAGTCAAAGAGGCACTAAAACGAGACCTGGAGGTAAAACTGGGCTCTCTCAGCTCCCAGTCTGACGTCCTACAGGTCATACTGGCCGAGTCCACCCTTCCCAGCTCCCCAGTCCCATGTCCCTCAGCCCACCCAACGGCTGGCAGGGGTGGCAGCCTGCTTCCAGCCCCTTCCTGGATGGACTCTGGGGGTCCGGTGACCCCCGGCCGTCGGGGACAGCACACTTTGGCACAGCTTTCGGGGCAGCTGTACCTTCGTGCCCCCAGTTTGGCTCGGGATGGGGATGCTCAGCAGGCGAACAGCCCGGCACGCTCCTGCCCTTCCCCATGCCTGGCTTCATCGCTTTTCTTCTGCAGACTTTTCTAAAAAGTGCTGAACGCGGCACTGCTTCACTGTAATTATTTATCCAAAGGTGGGGGATGAGAGAAACACACTATGATTAAAAAAATTATTGGTAAAAGGAGATAAAATAAAGTATTGATCGTGTTGGCTGTATCCCACCTCTGGAAATACGAGAAAGTGACAGGGCTGTATAAAGAATGCCGGGTCCAAAAAAGAAGCTGCTTCTTATTACATCTCGGATACCCACTAAGTGATAAATCCAGGACGCTATAGATCAGGAGTTTATTATAAAAAGCACCAAATGTGGTTAATCAGATGTGTCCTTGGCCACAAATCCAGGCTAGCTCGGGGGCTCAGGACCCAGGGGTGACATTCAGACCTTAACCCAACCCCCAGCACCCCACTGGGTAAAGGTTCCCGTTAGGGATTTGGCATTAGCCACGTGCAACCTGCTCTACAAAAATGGGGAGAAAAGGGCAACTTTCAGTGCCAGTTCTGCACCCCTTGAATATTAATACTGACAATTCCTGCCTGGCAGAGGGGCAGCTGGGGAATGGCAGGGCTGGGCTCTGCAATCCCAATTCCCGGCACAGAGACAGGGCTGAAATGTTTAGGCAAAGGTGAGAGAGACACTGAGACTCTTGAAACGTCTCTCATCAAATCAAAACACTGAGCTTAATGGCTCTGGCTACCTCAGAGACCAATAAAAGCCCCAAAACCAGTTATGAGCCTGTGATCTGAGGTTAGAGGAAACCTGGCAGAGTGCTGACTGATTGGAGAGCTATTGGAAATAAATAAAAAGGTTGCATTAAACCTAACGGAAGGTCACAGCGCGAGCGTATCTCATGGAAGGTGACTGCCCTCATTACCCATACCGGGGTACCCCCCTGCACCTTGGGGACAGTGCTGGTGGTTTCAAGTCTCTTTGTGGAAAAGAGATTTATATAAAACTGATTATTGTTATTTTTGCAGTGGAGGAACAGCACATTCATCAGGCTGCTCTGCCTTCCTCCACTTTCGGTTACTTCACTTGAGGCACCTGCAAGCCACCCCCTTTTCCAGCCCTGAATTTCTTCAGGGGTTTAAAGTAAAAAAAGGCAAATAACAGCCTTCAAGGAGGGATGTATCGGCGCTGGTCAGTCCCTCTGCACCCAGACCTGCCTCCAGCCACCCCTTACCCTGCCTGACCTGGCTGGGCAGCTTTCCTCCCTCTTCTCTCCATCTCGGGGGCGTGCAGAGTCTTTAGCGCAGGCGTTTCAGCTGACCCTAAAAAGCAAGAGGACTTGGGCTGTATCCTCCTGAAACCTATCTGAGGTAAGATGCAAAGGGTTTGTCTCCACAGGAGATACCTTATCTCTTATGACGTGAGCACTCCCTTTTTTAACCTCCTTTGAAAATCCCGGCTTTCTAAATCAAGGAGGAAACCCAGACAGGGCGGACAATCAAGGCATTAAACAAACTGAACCCTAAAAATATGAGCACGGAGCAAAAAGGGCTCACATAACTTTGTATGCCACCATGTTATTCATGCAACTTCAGATACCAGCACCCTGCATTTCTCCCTCGACACTCCTGTAAATTTTGAGTTTTTCTTTAGACTTTTGCCCAAAAGGTACCAAGTTCTCATAGGAAAAAGATAAAAAAAAAACAAACCTGCCCAGCAGAGTCAAACTGGAAGCTTCTGACAGCTCAACTCCAAACAACCAGGGGCTGCGACAAGTTTGCTAATTTGCCCCAGAATCTATAAATCTGAAAACTACAAAGATATATTAACTCGGTAACCTCAGTCCTTCTAACTCCAAGAGAGCTCTCCCACGGGAATGAAGCATCTTTCCATCTTTACGGCACGTAACTGAGCTGGGATGGGTTCACCGCAAACTTTCTCCTCCAGGAAGGGAGACGGTGTGTGTTCCTCCATCCCTGAGGACCCTCTTGGTGTTGAGGGGAGGGAGAGGAACATCATGAAGAATTTGTAACCGTGCATGTAGAGATGACATTTATAGGGCTCTCAAATTGGAAACTGTACATTTTATTGCACTCTCTGTCAAAAAATGCAGTTCCATCAGAGGCGAGAACGACAAGGGAAACAACCAATCAATATCTGGGCCTCTAATATCTGAACTGGAAAAAATCATTATCCTGTTACTTTTATTATGGCGTTATGCTTGAAATATGATAGTTTAAGGTTGTTTCCATTACCTCGACAATTTTTAAGGGGTGTTTCCCTCCCCTCCGCCTCTGGCTCAGCTCCCTTTGGGCTGAAAATCACAAGTCACTCGAGAGGGGGATACATAGGTCCTGGCTCCCCCCAGCCCTGGGGTGGGAATGTTGGGGACCCCATAGATCTCAACTGCCTCCGGAGACACCGAGAGGGCAGAGGGAGCCCGTGCCCAAGCACACGTGCTCAAGCCAGGTCAGGTAGATTTGGGTGCTGCTGCTGAAACGCCAAACCAAATAATTGGGCACTTGCTTCACCAACACCCCCGTGCGAGCCCGTAGCCCTGCAGCCTGCCCCAGCTGCCAGCCCCGGTGGCTCTCCGCTGGCCCTCAGCAGCGTGCTGTTGCCACCAGCACACCTAAAACTTCAGCAGCAGCCAGGAGCAAGGAAGGGCCATCTCATCCATCACCCCCAGCGCACAGTCCTTGCCCCAAAGAGTTAATTTGCCCATACACATGCAGTGCTGTTAAGGACACAGCTGGGCAAACTCACCCTCCCCAAGTACAACAGCTCACAAGGAGATGCTCTGTCTTGACCTTGCAGGTTTTTCTTTCTTTGGGGGTAGTTTGGGGAGCGCTAGGGTTGTATTTAAGTTCTGGGTTTGCGTTTGGAAGATTATTGATGAAGTTTTGCATTACCCAGGCTAAAAGCCCTGGGCTGCTTCTCTCTTCCAGACTGTCTCGCTTCAGTCCCACAGAGCACTAAGTGGGCCCTTAATGAACAAGAGAAAGGTTATCAGGACCCGCATGGGGCTCAACCGTCTGCTCCAGCGAAAATCCGGAGACGCCACAGATAAGAGTTCAAAGCGATGCAAAGAGACAGGCTGTGCTGGCTGGCGTGCCCAGGGAGACGGTTCCCAGCACCGAGCCAGCACAGCAGGTAAACAGCATCTTCCTTCCGTGCATCCCCATGCTCCGGCACTGTGGAGTGCAGTCCTGGAGAACTGGGTGGGGGAGATGCACTGGTGAGGGGGCTCCCGGACTTTGCTCCACAGTACCTCTGAGCCCCACCGCGCATCCTGCAGGATGCTGGTACCCAGCGCCCCCCAGACAGCCTGCAGCCAAAAGTACTCTCAGCTAAGGAGTGCCACAGCTTATAAAACATGTAAGGTTTGCCACAGGACTGCCACAAGAGCAGGGATGTAGCCCCGGGAGCAACACTGTCTACTGGGGGTCCGGGATGGAGAGACATAGGTTCCACCAGCCTTGATTGCTGGAGGCGGCGTGATGCATTCGAGTACCACCTGCAGCATTTCGGTCAGGTTTTAGCAACTGGGGCAGGGTCAGAGAGCTCGCCAGAGCACTTGCACCAGGGAAAAACTCAGTGAATGAGTAAAGCAGGCATTGGAAGCTGTCTGCTACAGGATGGCCCTGGAGAGCCCAGCTGGAACAAAGCCCATGGATGTATAACAGAGTTCAACAAAAAGCAAGGCCAAAAGCTCGTAGAATGCAGTCAAAAATGCCCATCAGCATCTCTGACTCCTCCAGTACAGGCAGTTCCTCTTTTAGAGGACAGTCCAAAATCCGCTGTGGGACTCATCCATCAGAGACACATTTAAGAGACTCTGCCCAGCTCTATTTACACTGCTGACAGGGTCACAGGGGTAGTGTCTTCGTGACAACACAGCAAACTGCATTAGGCAGCAAATCCTGGCAAGTCCCTGGGAGGGAGGGTTCGCATGCTGCTGGGGGATGCTGGCTGCACAGCTCCTCACCGGGACCTGGACCACAAACCCGTGAGGAGATGTCATGGGGAGATGCAGGACGGTAACCACAGGTGCACCATTGTCAGGCCCACCACTGCAGCATCCTGACATGAACAGATATCTAGCAATTACCGAATGCTGCAAGGGATAATTACTGCAAAGCAGAGGAGGGGAAAGGTTCCCAGAAAGCATTTTATGCTTTAGCCTCCCCGGGCTGCAATGTGCACCAGGGTTAGTTGAGACATGCTCATCTCTTGCCCCTTTCCGAAGCAGTCATGCAACATGGATCACCGAGATGGCAGTGCTGTGACGGAGCTGTCCCCCCTGGTTGTCACCTCTCCCCATGGCCAGCTCAGAGCTACCTGCCCTTCCGTGCCATCCCACCGCAGTCTTTCTCTCCAAGAAACTATATCACCGCGTACAGACTCCTCAGTGCCATGTTTTAGACGCTGGAGTTGTTTAAGTGGGACACCCTGCAAGGTGCTAACCTTTAAAGGATTTGTGGTTGAAGAGCAGAGAGAGTTGGGAGAAACAGGGCAAGGAGTGAACGTGAAGAAAAGACAGATCAATCCCAACGATTCATCATGCCAAGAGCTGTCCAAATAATCAAAGGCATCAGCCAGGTTGATGTATAGCTGATGTCACCGAGAGAGACCCTTAACAAGGCAGCCAGTACAACAGCTGCTGGTCAGGGAGTGTCTCAGCACATGCCGGGCTGGGGCACGGGAACACAGCCCATCCATCACTGACCCACCTTAATGGCCAACCTTATTAGTAAGCATTCGCCGGAGCTGACAGCCCACGGCAGCCACCCTCGCCCTCCCCAAAACGGGCTGTCCCACCTGGCAGGAGAGGGTGCTGGGAATGGGATGCGCAGCAGCCGGGCTCGGTGGGCTCAGCCCCATGCGAGGGTGGGCATCAGTGGGGAACTGCGGGTGGTCACTGGCTATGGGGGCTGGCTCCAGCGTGGCTGAGAGCCCCGGGCACATCCATAAAGCCCCATCAGTGGTGGCAGGACAGTGCTGCTGCAGCTCTGGAGGCAAGGCAAGGGCTGCGGGTCTCCAAGGCACCCCCCATCTCTTTGCACACTGAATATCCACCAGCAATGCAGGGCAGGAGCCAGCCGCTCTCCCAGCCCCGCTCTGCCACCCTGACATTACAGGGCAGGGCACGGGCCCTCAGGGAGCCAGTTTTTAACATTACAGATGATTCTATAGGGCCAAACTGGTGCAGAGGATCCCAGACAATCCTGAAACCAGGGGCTCTCCCTCTGCTTTTGCTTCTGACTCCACCACGTTGTTTACCTGAGCAGGGCTCACATGTCTCAGCTCATTTTTTCACGCTGCAGGTGAGAGCCAACAGCTACAGCCCAGACGCTGCATCAAGAAATGGGATTTCCCCCAGCCTCTGCCCTCCTGCAGGTCCATTCAAGGACCAAGGCCATGCACAAGGCTAAGCAGTGACATTCACCTGCTCAGGCCCCCAAATTCCTGCTACAAACCCTTTGCTGTGCTCCCGGCAGGGCCGTGGAGGTGACCTGAACGTGGGGACCCAACAGTGCCAGGGACTGACAGGCATCGCCCGGCTGGGACATGTTCTCCTCCCTGACAGCCAGCAAGAGTAGAAGGGACGATAAAAGTTTTTGCTCCATTTCTTCCTCTATTTCTATGTTCCTGAGGAGCTTCTGCCCCCTGAGTCCTACCCACAGAGTCAGCAAACCCACCCAAGCTGCAGCCAGGATACTGGGGGGATGCATCAGGGATGGGAGCGGACCCTCACGCCACACACCAGCCCAGAGAAAAACACCAGCTCCACTCACCAGTGGGAAATCCCTGTGTGAAACCACAGTGGATTTCTCAGCAGATGGCATTGTCCCTGCCCACGGCCACCCGTGTGTCCCCCAGCACCGCGGCATGCAGGAAGGGGAAAAGCATCTTCCTGTGCCTCAACCTCCCACCAGAAACAGCCCCCGCCATGTGCGTGCCCACACACATATTTTCACGTGTGTGCATGTAGTGGGATTCTTTGCATGTAAAAAATCATGCCAAAATCCCCTATTTTTCCTCATCTGGGGCAAAGAGATGTGCTAATGCCTGTAATTAATTAATAACATTAATACAGGTGAAATACATGGTTCTACAATGTCTTAAACCCTCCTGCCACCAGGCAGGATGCGGTTCCTGCTCCTATATACGTCGGTGTCTACAGGAAGGCTCAGCACCGCGGCCAAGCAGGCGCAGCTCAGACCAGGCTCAAGCTTTCCTAAAATACCCCCTTTCTGCCAGGCCCCAGGACAGGATCCCATTGGATTAACTGGAGTCCAGTTGATTGCTGCAGTTTCAATAGCTTGTTCAGACATCGATTGCCGTCATGTCACTGGGAGAAAAGGATTAATAATCGGGTGCTCAGGTTGGCTCAATACTGCTGATAGTGCCTGACAAAATACCGTTAGGAGCACTCCCACCGGAACACTATCTATGTAGGAAAGCTGCAAGAAACATCATTCAGGGTTTTGCAGAATAATGATTAACTCCAGATCTTCAGCCTAGAAAATCCAACAAATAGTTTCTATTATTTCCAGATAAATTCTCTCTCTTCTTCAGTTCATTGCTGTTGCACACACAAACCTTTTCACTGAAACCCACCAGGGGAGATGCATCTTCTCCTGTCTCTCCCTCCTCCTTCTCCCTCCCCTCAACTCTTTTATAATCCATCCCAGAGGAAGTACACTTCTTTGTAACCCTCACATTTCTTCTGACCCTCAGCTAAAAAACCTACAACCCCTTGCAAGTCCCCAGTGCCACACGCAACGAGCAGAGTCCCACCAGGTTTTCACGTGGGAAATACCACCGATGTCCTGCCTGGCCTTGGGCATGTCACTCCTGCCTGCCACCACCTCCCTGCCACCACTGGTGCCTGTCTGAGTGGCAAGGGACAGCCTGCACACACAGCTCCTGGGGACCCACGGAGCAGGGGTGCAGGCAAGGAGCTGCCCCCTGACACCCCCCTTCGTTTCCAACCTCACTGTCATTACTGGCAACCAGGACTGAGCGTGCAACAGCAGAGGTGGTTCCTCAGCCCTGGAAGGGCAGGATCCAACCCGCCATCCCATCTTCCAGGCTCCGTGAGCCGGTGCTGGGTGCAGATCCGGTGACCTCCCTCCGAATAAAAGGAGGATGGGATTGGGGCAGTAAATCCCATCCCGGTGCACATCAGCCTGGCAGTAAATCGGAATCCTCTCTGTGCCCTCTTTATTATCACATTCACAGCATGAAGTTATGAGCTTCTTCACAGCTCCTGCTATAAAAATGTGATGGATGGCAGGGGAACCTCAGGGAGTTAATCTATTCTCCCATTAAATTTTACTTTAATTGGTCTTTGAGTCAATCAGAAACTCACTAGACAGTGAATTAAGAAAAGAAAAGGAAAAAAAAAAAAGAATGAAACAGGGTGGGGGGAGTAAAAGGAGGTGCCTGTTTGCTGTTACTATATTATAATACTGGATTAGCCTTCTAGAGAAAGGCAGGAGGCTGACAGGCCATGCAGAGAGGTTTCTGCATGGCTTGAGGTATCACTACGGAGGGGGAGAGAGAGTCAAGTAATGCAGGGGGAAAAAAAATCCTCAGAAAACACAGGGGCATCAATGAAACCCGGTCATCAGCCACAGTAAAGCAGCGGTGAGTCGGCCCCGCACTGGTGACAGGGATGCGCGCGGGAGGATGGAAACGGCATCACTAAATAACCGACATCAATAACATTAACATGGAGGTTGGGGAACGGGGCAGCGTTCCTGATTTCTGGCAACCAGTGGTGTTTTATACGTCGGCAAAGCCCGGCCTGATGGCAGGTGGCACCGGGGCCGCGTCCCGGCATCGTCCCTGGTTTGCACTGCCCCAGCCAGGACAGGGCGTGCGGAGCGGGAAGGCAGATTTGGCAGTTGTGTTGCCTGTGTGGAATTAAAGCCTGTAACGGGCTCCCGATAAAGGTATTCGGGGTCCATTAAACGTCTCCCAGGATCTCCTGCCTTACTAGAAGAATAAGAAGTGTATCAGCCGGCAGATCAAACACCCTCACAAAAATAAGAACTGCAGCGGCAAGAATAAAACCAGAGGAAAATGGAAGACAAAACCAGGCTGCCTGCGCTCAGGAGCAGCGTGCTGGGGCTGACGTCTGAAGTTTATGCCCTGGAATATATGATAATAAGGTTTTATGGGAGTGAGCCCTAGGGACAGGCATTGTCTCTGCAAACAACGGACTTCAGGGAAAAGCTGAGGTTTGAGTAATGTGCTTAACCTTCACTTATGATAATATATATATGCATACATGCATATGCGTATATATATGCGCATACACACTTATGTAAGCACATAGGGCAGCAAGTGCAGGAAATTATCGCCCTGCTCTGCCCGTGGGACCCCTCGCTGCCCGCACCCGGCGAGAGGAAAACAACCGGCAGTGGGAGTGGGAAACACCTTGTCCTGGGCTGGTTTGAGGTACTGAAACCAGTAACTCAGGCAGGGGGGAACCAGTCCCAGACGTGGCCCTGAGCAGGTGGGTCAGGCACCTGGGGGCTCTCTGGGGCAGAGCCGCACCCCCAGAGCCGGTCAGTGTTTGTGCTGGAGTCAAGTGCTTCAGCCTACGTGAGCCCGGTGGACCTGCGAGGGGTGCAGCACCCCCAGACCCCAGCCTCGGAGGGTAAAACCTCTTCCTGGGGGAGGGTCTCACTCTGCAAGCTCCCCACCTGACCAGCCTTGGTGGCAGCCAGCAAGCAGTGGGCTGGAGGGGGACGTCACCGATCCCGCCGCGTGAACGATCGCTTGCCAGTTGTGTGATCTCATCCTGACGACTACAAATGTTTCCTTTAAAGCCCTGTGCTCCTGGAGTCCCGTGAATACATGACGATTCATTTTTCTCGTAGAGGAAAGAAAAGCTTTAAAACTCAAGGCAAAAGACAGAAACTGAAGCCAGACCCCACGTTTCTGACACTGCAGAGCTCAGGACCGTCTCAGCCTGGAGGGCAGCGAGGGGTGTGCTGGTGAGGAGTACCAGGGTGCACATCCCAGACAGCACGTGCTCTGAAAGCCAAAAAGTCATGATTTCTCATTTTGGAGGAGGAAGAGGAGGAAGGGGAATAGTGAGGAAGGCTGGCTTGGGCTTTTGCAGTGCTCAGAGCTCACAGTTTTGTGTTAGGCTCCTGGCACGGGGAAGGAACAGCCCGTCCAGGCTGTATTTGTGCATTCCCATGCCTCCTCCCTCCAAAAGGAGGACTGAGTGATGTCGCTGGCCCTGGCTCCCACAAAACACACCTGCACCAGCCCGAGAGGCCAAAGAGCACCCCAGGCTCCTGCGCAGGATCCGTGCCTGACCCCGGGATGAACTCCGTAGCCTCTCAGCACAGAGGCACCGATGAGTCCCCCAGGACCGTGCCCTTCGGCATGGCTCTCGCATGCGGATGGGTGGCAGCAGAGGGATAGGGATGGAGGGAGGCAGGAGTGGTCCTGGTCTAATTATGAAAATTAGATCTTTTAAGCACCAGATTTTAGGCTCAATTTGGACTGACAGCTCATGAAGAGATCATCTGATGCCCTTAATGGGTGAACACGGGTTCAGCGGCTGCGTGCAATTAAATCATGCATGCTGGTGTTGTGGCTGACGTGGGGAGGGGAGATGAGCCCAGATGTGCTGGAGGGGGTTTTAGGGACCACTGCGCATCCAACCGCTGGCTCTGCTCCACAGGAAAATGGGGTAATGGCATCACACACACTCCTTCCACCGCCTCCTGTCCTCCTCTGCGCCTGCAAGTACTCAGTGCCCAGCTCTCATCTGGCTCAGACTTTGTTTCTCCTGGGGTAAACCCCAGGCTGATGTGCCAGTGGCCATGAGAATTTGGCCCCACACAGGCAATTATTTCTTCTAACAACCCACCACCTATTTATCACCTTCAGTTTGTACTTTATGGAGCTTACAATAAATCAGCAGGCAAAGCCAAGACCAGAACTTGGAAGCGCTTGGGCCCCTGTTCCAGGTTTTCTGGGAAGTCTCAGCAAAGGCACAATTCACCATCAAGACAATTCCTAGTGCAAGAGGTCCATTGCCGGAGACCCGGTAGGAAAAAGACCTGAGGGCCATGGGGATGCGACTCACTCTGGTGGCAGGTTTGGCTGCCCCGCTGCTGCCTGTGACCCTCCATGGCCCGGCAGGGGCATCCCAGGGGACTGCGCTTGTGCCTGGGCCACCCTTACGTGCAGTGAACACCCCTGCCCCACGCTGAGCCTGCCGACACCCCCAAAGCGCTTGTGTACCCCCCGCGCAGAGCTGTGAGGGTTAACACACACAGAGCCCGTCCTGAGTCCTGAGCAAGAGCAGGATCTGCCCTGCCCGGAGCGATCCTCCACTTTCCCCATCTCTTATGGAAGCGAGAGGCTGAGGCGGAGCAGAATAAAACCTCTCCCCTGCCCAGTGCCCACCTTCCCCATCCCCTGCCACCCCCCGGGCTCGGCCGAATGGCTGCAGCGAGGCGATGGGCACCGTCCGCCAGCGCCCGAGCGGGAGCGTTTGGAGGGGTGTAATTCTGCCCGAGGAGAATGGACTTCCCGAGCACATGGACCTAAACTGCAGGGAAACAGAGCCCTAAATCTCTGGCTGCAGATTTACAGCCTCCATTCTCTTTCTTTACTGCAAATACAATCCGGCAGTAATGGTCTAACACAGGAACACCATCACCAACTGGCTGATGGCTCACATAAAAGCAATGTCAACCAAAAACTATGAGTTTATAAAAGGGAACAAACCCTCAACAGTGACAAGAACATGAAACCCATTAACAATTTAAACACTCTCCATTTTTTATTCCCCACCTTGAAGCTATTACGGCTGATAGAAGGCTTCACAGCTGAGTTAACCACTTCAAGGGAAGGCTGCTCACACGCATAAAGAGTTTGCCGAGGCCGCGAGGTGGGAGGTTACGTGGTTTAAAACCAGCCAGGGCTCTGCTCCTGCAAGATGCTCAACCACCCTCCCCTCCGCGGACCTGCTCAGCACCCGGCAGGATTCAGCTGCTTGCAATTTCCAGTGCTTTCACAAGCTGCCTAGTAACCCCAAGATACCAAAAGATTATTGCTATGGTTACTGGAGGAAAAAAAAATTGCAGGTGTGTTATAATTGTTTTTCCCGGAGATTTTCTTGCTGCTCTGGGTCTCTTTTGGCACCTTGTCATATTATGGAGCAAATATTTGTGGAAGCTGTTGTGGAGTCCCAGAGCTGAGCACAGAGCCAGCGCAGAGGAGAGGGGAGAGACCACCTGCTTGGAGAAACTCGTACGACTTCTTCGCGGCAAGCTTTTGCAGAAAATACAGACAAACCCCAAATATTTGGGGTGCCGTTTGAAATCAGAGCCAATTCAGCACCCAAGTGGTAAATGCCCCTTCATGAGAGCTTGGCGCCTGGTGCTGGCTCCCAGCGAAGTGCAGCAAACCTGCTGGGACAGCGCTCCTGGCTCTCCGCTGACCCTCAGAACACCATTTTACCTCTCTAACTATCAATTTCCTCCAGCTGCAAAACAGGGATAACACCAGTTAACCTCTACTGTAAAGTGCTTGATAATCTTCGATGTAAGGTGCTCTGTCCTAACAGGAACATGACCGTAATTTTTCCCTATTATTAGAGAAACTAAGATGGGGCTGATCCTCGTCCAGCCTGATTTAGATTCTCTTGCATGAGCTGCTCCAGGAGCAGGGACAGCTTTGACTCCTCCAGGTCTGAAAAAGCAGCAGCAGCTCCATGCAAGGTGCAATGGTGTTTGCACAGGGGGTGTCAATGATCACTGAGGGTACCATTATCATTGATAAAATCACCAGCTGGGGAAGTGAGAGCAGTGGAGAGGCTCACTGGGCAGGCAGTCATGCCGCTCCCTGGCTCCCACACAAACCACCCAGATCCCACTATTCTGGGCTGGCTCCGTAATCCTGTCCACTGCGCATCATCAACTCAAGGCTGTGGGCGCGACCTGTGCCCATGGACCCCACTGAGCCCCTGTGGCATCGCCATCCCCTTCCTTCCTTCCTTCCTTCCTGCCCCAGCCGCGGGGCAAACAGCGGGGCAAGCAGCAGGGCTGCCGGGAACAGCTTGAAATCAGCTCTTCATCCCCAAATGGAAGGAAGTGGCACTGGAGGCTCCTGCCATAAAGCTGGTCCCATCCTATTGAAACGCCGGCAGATGGGGCCATAAACGTTTCCTCCTCCCCTCGCTAACAACCATCGAGGCTTCAGATTCATCTTTATCTTTATCTTGCTGTCAGGTTGTAAATGCCTCTCGCTCCGTCTCTTGCAGCTGGGACGCACCAGGCCAGTTCCCTTCCTCTTGAGGTTCGTTTTAACCGACAACAGAGGGGAAAGGAGAGGGTAAGGGTGAAAAAAAAAAAAAGGAATCTACAAGCAAAAAGGAAGGAAACCCACACCTGCCTCATACATGGGTTTATGAAGTCCACCATGAGATGTCCATGGGATGGAAGCAGGACCAAGAGGACCTGGCAGCAAGTCTGATGGGGCCAAAATCAAAATGACCCCAAGATCCAGCCCCCCCCCCCCCCCCCCAGTATATCTAAATCCGAGGCGATGCGGCCAGGATTAATGTACCCTCTTGTTTACCTGCACCGATATGGGTTAGATATTTACACAAATAGCACAAACATCTGCAGCTTCATTAGGCAAGATAAAAGTTAAGGACTATAAACCTTTATGCTTCAAGTCGTAAAGCAGTAAGGGTCAGAAGGGAATTTCTAAATATAGGTAAGTTATTCCATCACTGTCCATTATGGGGTTTTCTTGTGACTCTCCAAAGCAGCTGGTAATGGTCACTTCTAGGCATCGGCTACTGGACAAGGTGGGCCACGAGTCCAATGTGAGCTGGCCCATCCACATTTCCATGGTGTTTGTTTTATATTTCATCCCACACTTCTACAGTCTTCGTTTTATACTGCAATGCCACACGAGGACCTCACGTAAGATGTGGGTTTGCTGGTTTATTGGGCACGGAACAGAGCCCAGAGGTCTGAAGACCTGCTACTCCTCAGCTTTATACTGGAAAAGCCACACTGAGGCTCCGTAATTGATGTTCTCTTGAGCAGAATGGGGAAAACTGTCACCTTTTCAATTTTCTACTTGTTTGAGGATTTGGGCCGGCAACTTGTATTGCACCAGGTACTTTCTGGCTCGCAATGTTCAACTCCGGACCCGAAGACACACGGGCATTCCTGCAGAAGGAGCAGCTTACCCAGAAACCGCGGATGCTCTCCATCCTGGGCTCACAAGCAGTTGTCCCTGGGGCTGATGCTTTCCCACTCTTAGTAAAGGCTTGGGCCACAAAACCTTGAGTCTGAATTCCACAGTCTAATTCCCTACTTTTTAAATCACAAGCATTAATTTTCCATCCTAACCTGCTGTCATATCCATCTTCTTAGGACAGACATGCCATAAACCCAAAAAACCCATATGGCCATCCCTCCGCGGGCTTGTGGAGCAACCAGGACGAGACTCCTCCAGGGTGGTACATCAAACTGCAGTGAGTCAGGATGGGGGGCCAGCGGCCCCTGCCCCAGACTCTGCATTTCCACAGCCAGCAACAAACTAAACAGCAAAGGAAGCCTGAGCAGCATACAGATACGTTCAGCCTCCACCACCCCACGAGCAGAAGTCTGACAAGACGACGGCACTTTTGACCCCTGCAATATGCGTAGCGAGGAGGCGAAAGCTGCAATCAGGTGGGAGATGCCGTACTTCAAAGAACAAATTCTGGGTGAAGCAGTTAAAACCCCCTAACTAATAATAATAGTGACAGGCTGACATTAATTAGAACAAGCGGACTTTTGTTGAGCCAGTTTACTAAACTAAGCTTGTTGCTTTGTCCTGCCCAGGGAATGGATGCTGTGAACTGTTCTATTACACTGGACCTCGACCTTTGGTTTTATGAACAATGTATTTTGGAGGTATCCTGGCTAAAAGGGTGAAAGTTTTGTAGGAGGACACCAGCTGGACACACTCCTGCGCTGAAGCCCTGATGCAGGACGCTGCAGCTCAGCCCAGCACCTCGGCTCCTGCCCGGGTGCCTGCACTGCCACAGCGAAGCCAAAGCTCCGCGAGCCCTGGTGGGAGCAAAGCTGCCACCTCAGGCACATCAGCCACCGTTGCAAGGGTAAAATGAGTTTTAAGGACCTAAGGACTGGCTGCGGCTCCCAAGAGGACACAAGCATTTTAAGGTCCCTTACACCTGGCATCCGATGTGCCTCAGCCCCCCTTGGGCTCGGGGAGCTGCTGGAGCTGCTCCAGGATCTCCTGCCAGGCAGCCCACAACATCTCCTCGGTCCATCGATGCATCAAGGGGTTTTATGCTGAAGTTTCCCATACTGACTCCCTTTCACATCAGGTATGCCTCAAAAATGACAGATTTTTTTTACATCCAGCCATTTCCCCCTATTATTTTACACTAAATAGTAAAGCCTGGGTACACTTCTGCCACAGGGGTGCCTGGACCCATCACGTGTGGGGTCAGCCTGCACCAGACCAGCTCAGACGAGACGGGGGTCACTAAATAAATACCTTTTTCAGAGGACTGAGAAGCTCTGACCAGTTTTTCCTACCACAAGCTGGAAACACGACAAACACAAAACTCTCTTTGCCTCGGAAGGTTTGAGGACCTGTCCGCTTGAATGTTTAATAAAGATGTTTTTTAAAGAAAAAGTGTAAACATGGAGGAATTTATTTTTATCATTTTAATTGTGTGAGCCTGCTCTATGCTGGTGTTTTCCAGGTTTAACAGCCAGAGCTGGAGCTCTCCATTTTCTAAGTCTTCTAATTCTACTAAACATCCGCTACCCTGAAAGGACTCCACAGAATCCCATAAAACATTATTTATCTGTGTGCGTTAGCTGCACGATACTGTAATTTCCAGAATAAATGCTGGGTGTAAATTGTTGTTTATGTTGGAGTCTGACTGTCTTTACGAGAAACAAAGTGAAAACTGAATCTTCACAGCTTTATTTCTTCCGCTGAAACCTCTTCTGCAGAAGGAGAAATGCCTGGTGGAGCGCCTTAATGGATGGCTGTAAAGATTGTTGGGTTAAAACAAAGTACAGGGAATCACCTTCATCCCCCCCTTTTACTGCCAAATCCTCAGCTGGTGTAAATTGGTGTAGCTCCAGTGACTCTGGTTCATCTGGCCCACGAGTGTCATTTAAATCAAGCTAAATTAAAGTGAAAGCAGTGCCATTCACATGGTTCTAATTAAAGGCCCATCAATGTTTCCATCACAAACCCTGGCTGGTTAAAACCATTTATTTCCACACCAGTGTCCAGCTGCAAGCCTCAGGCAGGGCTACCCGAGCATCTCCTCCCGGGTATCTGCACTCCATCCTTGCCTGGGCTGTGAGGATGCTCTGGGGTATCTCACTCCTAATTGGGTACCACCACCGATTCCCTTTGCCAATAAGCATCTTTGGAAGAGTATGATCAGACTCCGGGAAGGACTTTGGTGCAGGACCTGCCCTCGCTGCTCATCACGCAGCTGCTGCGGAGGGCCAGTCCTGTGTGCTGTCTAAAGTCTGGGCCTGTCTCATTTAACTTTTGAAATCCACAGGAGATGTCTCTGCGAGTAAAAAAACCGCCTCCTCCCCTTGCCAGATGCAATCCTCTCCCTGGAGGTGCCTTGCTCTGCCCCAGGGTCTCAGGGTCTCTGCCCAGGCTCCTGTCTGACACGCCAAAGGGAGGGGGGATGAACCTGAGCCATCGATCAACTACAGGAGCGGAGAAGCTTGAGCTTCATCTTGACTTTCCTCTCTGGTTGATGCTTTATTTCAGCCCCACCTGGTGAAAAGCGCTTGCCAGATACAATGGTGCAAACTCCGGGAGGACCCAGGTTGGGACGGGAGCCTGGGAGACCTGGCTTTGTGCGTGTCACACAATTGATGGTGGCACTGCGGGGACTCCACCGCTCTCTCCCACCTTCACTTGCCTTGTGTGCCCAGACTGGGAGCGTTTCTGGGCCAGGTCTGCCTTGAACTTGCTGTGGCAAAGGGGATGCGCCACCAGCCGCGCTCCCCTGGGCAGGGCAAACCACCTCCCACCACACAAACACCAAGCGGCGCAGAGCTTGTCCTGCTCCAAGCTCCCAAAAACTCTGTCCTTCAGGGTCGTCAAGGAAAAGTGGCTGTTAATGATGTGCAGGGATGGGAGAAAGGGACAGAGGCGCTGCCCTGAGCTCCTCGCACCATCCTTGGGCTGGGTGACCCCTAGAGCTCCTGGGCTGCCCCTCAGGAGAAGGTAAAGCCCAACATCTTCCACCCCACAGGACTAACCTGGACCCTGGTAGGTCCCTTCCATGAGGACATCAGTCCTCTGTTCATCCCTTCTCTCCTTTTGGAAGGGGCCCCAAGAGGGACGCGAGCCCCCCACCATCCTGGTCCCCAGGGTGCTGCCGAAACAGCTGCCACCGCTCCGCCGCACGTGGCAGGAGATCAAAGTTCAGGGAAACTTTTGATGAAGTGCTCTGGCAGGCCCATCATCGCGAAGCGGGAAAGGTCAGAGAGTGGAAAAAATAATAAGAAAATATAACTGCTTTCTTATGAGGAAAATATTATGAGTTCTTCCCCTTTTTCAGCTTTTATGGAAGGAGATTCTGCCAGTTCCCTCAGAAAAAAAGAAGAAAAAGTAGTTTTAAAATGAGATTATGCACCTTCAGGGTGCCATTAGGAAGTTTTACTGTACTGAGATGACATGAAAGCTCTGGAATTAATATCCCTGAGATGCTTCAAACCTGCAATAGCAATTATTGTACTACGTGT
Source organism: Falco punctatus (assembly GCF_963210335.1). Taxonomy (NCBI): domain Eukaryota; kingdom Metazoa; phylum Chordata; class Aves; order Falconiformes; family Falconidae; genus Falco; species Falco punctatus. Next base: position 1,541,435 of record NC_137599.1, on the reverse strand, counting down.
CCCTGGATAAATAATAGGGCCATTCAGCTAATTAGCTTCAATGATTTCAGCTCCCTGTAAATTCTCTCTCACTCGACTATAAAAATAACACTAGGCAAACTTTTGGTAACAGAAACTTCTTTCAGGGAAAAAAAAAATAAGGGGGTTCCCCCAGCTCCTAATTCATAACTGCTGTCGTGGTAGTGGTGCGATTGCAAGGACTGGAAATATTAATAGGCTATAATAGAAAATATAAAAGGAGAACCATTATTAATTGCCATTTACTGGTAATAAACCTATCGCACCAATTTCTGCCCGCGCACATGTGCAACCCCATTAATTTCAATGGGGCTGCACGTGTTAATTGAGAGCAGAATTTAGTCCACTGGTTGTAATTAATTAATCAAGTTTTCAGTATGGTTTGCATACTTTAAATCTTTTTTTTTTTTTTTTTTTTTTTAATTATTTTATGTCTTCACATTTCTCTAGGTTTGACTTATGCAACAGGGGCTCCGTTCTCCACCACATCGTGATTTACTCTGGGAAAGAGCAGGGATTTATCCTGCCATCGCTCATTTTGCATGGAGTATATTCCCCGCCGTGGATCAGACCAGACCATCACACGTACACCTGCCCCAAATGCTCCTCTGAATTCTCTGGGCCATGTTCTGATCTACACCAGCACTCCTTGGTCCTGAGCCCCCGCTAGCCCCCGGCTCCCCACCGCACCAGCACCCACCAGTTTCTGGGGGTTTGGGGGGGTTGGGGCAGTACGGTAACGCTTCGTACAAGAGGCAGCACTGCCTGCACCTACTTTCAAGCCCTGCTGCACCGAGAAATTTAAAGTACTGACAAATTCCCATCTAATTTCATGCACAGAGTTAGATACGTAATTATTTCCTTTAGAGCCCAAACGGTTCTGCCTGTAAAAAGGAATGCCATGGTAGTGATGTGGTTTGGGGGGGTTTAAGGCTGAAATACGAAACAAGCTTTAAAGGCCAAGTCTTAATCTGGATTATCGGGCCCCCCTGCCCAGTCACAGGGGTCCCCGTGGGGACGTGGCCATTGCCTTTTTCCAAAGACCTCGATATCTACAATAGGATGAAAATATTTGTGTTGCTGGTTTAAAGTAAACCTGATTTCCAACACGGCGACTAACTAAGCAAAACAAAGCAGAGTCACAGAGAATTCTAGGGAGTCAGGAAAAAACAAAGAAAATAAGAAAATAAGAAAGCATCCCAACCAGCTTCCCAGACCAGATTTTTTGTCTGTGTGATTCAAAACACCCAATGCCCAATATTTTTTTTTTCAAATGAGCACATGCTCAAACCCCTCATAATGGGACCCTCTAAAAGTCCTGACTACTGACGGAGCTGAGTGCTTCCCTGGATTAGAAAAGACCCAGGACAGCCAGGTGCTGGGCATTCCCAGCAGGACACAGCCCGCAACGCTTGGCTGCCCCGTGCCGGAGCCGCGAAAGCCCCAAAGGCTCCTGCAAAAGCCCAGGGGAGGGCAAGAAGCCCCGAAGCTGGTGGCTGCATGTTGGGGCAGCTCCTGGGGCAGCAGAAGCCCCCATGTCCCCTCATCCCGGGGCAGCACCAGCCACTCGTGCCCTGCACACAGACCTGGGCTGAGAGAAGGATATAAACCCAAAGCGATTCCTCTAAATGGAAATTTATCTCAGGCATCCCCCTGCGTCAGCGCGGCGGCACTTTCCATCTCAGCACTCGACATTATGGCCCTTGGTGGTAATATTAATAATCATGCTATGATCAGACACCACACGATCCTTAAAGAACTGACCCAATGTTATTTTAACGCTCTCAAATCCCTTTCTCCTTGCTCCCCGTTAGCCGCGTGGCTGCTGCGCTGCCTGCAAATACATTTCACTTTCGGCAGGATCTACACGCTCAGCTGATGAGAAATCCAGGCACCTCGCTCGCCAAGGATGGAAAGTCATAACATTTGTTTTGGAAATTTATTTTAGCCAATATTTCTCAATAAAATAAATTGTATAAATGAAATCAGACTGACATAGCAATATTTCCTAACTAGCTGGCGTCTCCCTGCAGCACTCAGGGACTGTCAGAAATTTTTCCCTGAGGTTTTCCCCGTTTATTTTATTTATTTTTGTAAAGCAGGGGAACGTGTGAAGGTTTTGGCATGGTATATTTTTCATATCATTGCAAACCTCATTACATAATAAGCAGGTTTTGCATGTTTCACTGTGACACATGCCTCCTATTTGAGGCATGATTGCTATATATTCTGATACCATTTCAACTAATATGACAGGTTAAAAAAATTAAAAGCCAATCCTGAAAATAATTAATTTGTTGCCCTCAACACCTTTAGAAGTCTGTGGAATTTGAAATTCCCTTGTAAGATTCAAGCCCAGGTTTGGACGGGTAAAATTGCCTTTTATTTTTAACCCTGATATTGAGTTCTGGTCACTGCAATGAAAACCAGGCAAGATTTTTACATGGGTGACACTCTTTGCTACATCCATTGCAAAAAATCAGCTTAAGAAAGAAAGAAAACTGAGCGTGGTGAAGACGAATATAAAAATCTGCACGATCAACATCAGCAACAGGGATTTAAACCAGCCAAACCCTGGGACCAGACACCAGCAGAGTGCTTGAGTTGGAGATCCACTAAACCCCAGATTTAATCAATCACGGCAGGAACAGAGACCTTGGTTCAGCACATGTTCATCAGCACATTGAGGTCAAGAAGACTTCAATGTATTTTTGCTCAGGTGAGACCCACCTGCAGCCCAGGGCTGCTACAGGAACAAGCTGTTGGGTAAAGCATGAGACAGAAGGAGGGATGCATGATCTTTGCTCTGTGGAGAAGCCAACAAAAGCCCAGCGAGGCTGAGGTTAGGGACACCAGGTCTACACCGAGCTTTGGTGGCACAAGACCGCTCGGTGTCCTCAGGGGAGAAGGTCTGGGTGGCAGGGCAGCGCAGCTGATCCGCTTTCCTCCACACCTAGTGAGCATCCAGAAAAGGGAACATCCAGACGGCATTATCGCTCGCTATGAGGTCTCTCCTCCTCACTTGAGGACCGGCCCATGCCCACCATCCCTGTGACTCCAGCCACAGCCACGTGAGCTCAAGGCATAAACCTGGAGGAAAACCTGGAGGAAAACTGCAGCGCGGCAGCTGTGTACCCGGAGCAGGCGGAGCGCTCGGCAGTGTGAGAAATGAGCAGGCTGGGCATTGAAAAGCAAGCGCTGGAAAAACGTGACAAATTTAGCCCTAATTCCTCAAGGGTTTAAATTTGTCACTATTGGGGTTAAATTGCTTTCAAGGGGTTGCATTATGTGGATACAGCTTTTAAAAAGCAGGACAGGCTGAAATGCCTCATGTTGACCCATTCATGTACCCATGGCCTTAATCTAAACTTTCCTGGATCTCATTCTATGAATAATTATACACACAGGAGGGCAGCTCATCAGCTGGCGTAAACTGGCTTAACTCCACCGAAGTAATTGGAGAACAGGCCAGGATACCGTTTCCAGACATGGTACGATGCCACTGGGGTTGCGCAGGCAGCGCATGAGGGCTGCAGGCAGGAGCCCGGGGTTTTATCACCACTTTGGGATCAGCTCTGGTCCAACGGATTACGAGCCAGGATGCCTGCATGCTTTGCCAGCTCCGTGTGTGTCTTTTGAGCTTGCTTAATTCAGTTCGCTTTAACTTTACCCTCCTTTTTTTTTTTTTTTTTTTTTTTAGTACAAAATAATAGCACTGTCATCTTGAAAAAGCAGACGGAACTGTGTGGATTAAAAAAAAAAAAAAAAAAAAAAGCCCAACTCTCCGAGCATCGCTGCATACACTGTTTATTCCTTATTTTAAGACATCGCTGTGTGGCCAGTTCTGCTCGCAGGCACCCCCCCTTTCGCCTCCCCCAATCCACTTTCAGCCTCAGTTTCTCAGTTTCTTGCACACACGCTCACACTGTCCCAACCCACCAGACCCAGGGGCACACACCAAATAACCCCGCTCCCAACTCCAGGTCCCAAACAGCATCTCCCCAGGACCCAGAACAAGTTCCTGGTGCACTTTGCAAGAGCTTCACCCGTGTGAAACCTTGGTGTAGGTCCTGCACGGGGCAGCTGGCACATGTCATATGGACGTGAGCGGTGTATACATGTGTGTTGGGGATGCTTGCGGGGGGCCGGGGTTGGGCTGTGTCTCCATCCCTCCTCTGCTCTACCTGGATGGAGAGATTTAGTCCCACAGCCAGAATCGGAGAGTATCGCAGACTGCTCATCTCACCAATCAATTTTTACGGCTGGAGAGGATAATAATGGTAATATCGGTATAAAAAAAACCCCGCAATGACCCATAACAGTAACATATTACAGCTCCTTTTAAATAACTGTGCTAGCTGCAGTTTCTTTGTTTCTCTGGCAGCAGACAAGCCGAGGATCTGGGACTGTCTCTGCATCTCTGGGATGTGCAAGCGTTTCCAAACCGGGGAGGACGCATCGGGACGGGGATGGATGCGCGGGGCTGAGTGACCCAGCGGCCGTGGGAGACGGGCTGGGAGGGGAGGGAGCACCCACACACACACCTCCCCAAGGCAACACCATCTCAACCTGGCAAAATTTAGGCTGAGATTTAATCCTGTCCCTGCTCCCATGGCCCAGCAGAGCCATTCCCTGCGGCGGGTCCTTTTGGTACCGCAGGCACAGCATGCCCAGCCACAGCTGTAAACCAACCGAGCAGAATGCGCCGATTAATTTCCGACACCCCCCAACCATATGCTGTATCAGGAAAACCTGAAGATAGAGCATTTTACTGAAACACTGGGCACCAAAAGCGAGCGCGTTCCCCAGGGTTAACAGAATTTACGGTGGTTTATTGGTACTGTAGGAAGCAAAGTTCTCACTTGCCATATGCAAGACAAAAAGTTAAAACACAAAACTGCCCCCCCACCTCCGCTCCTGGAGGCCCATGGGGGAGGACAGGGCTTATTTTACGGTGGGATGTTACATACCCCACTGAAGGGAGCAACGAGGAAAGACTGAGCTGTTTTTCATTTCAGACATTTGACGACAGGAGGAAGAGCTACAGAGGATTTAGGTTCATTATGATGGGGGGGGGGGGGGGAGAAAATTAAAGCCACTGCTACTTTCTTTACATGACTTTTCTTCGTAGTAATTAGCTTAGCTGTTCAGATCTCCACAAAAAGCTCCTTAAAACAGTGGACTTGATTTCCAAGTACAATAAAATACCTTTATGCTTTCATGTAAAAGGACCTTATGGCTGCCCTCAATCTTAAGCACGTCATTAGCCCCAGAGTACCTGGTACCTAATGCTCTGTATCTCCCGTGCAGCATCATAGCCCTGTCCAAAGGGCTGTTTTCTTCCAGTCACTATTTCACACAAATACAAAAAAAAATTTTAAAAAAATTATTTTTTTTTGTTTAGAGGGTTGAAGCCCTTCTTTTGTGTTTTGGGGTTTTTTTATCGTTTAAAAACAGGACCAGATCCAGACTACTGCTATTTACTTCACCGGCATTGCTTCAGATTTAGGCTTGTGTAACAACAACAGCAGAGCTGAGTCCAAACTGTGCAAAAAAGATTTAAAAACAAACCGGTAAGATGAGAATGTGGCAAGACACACACAAACACACAGAAAACCACACACACACACAAACACAACGTGCCCGGAGCTGCTGCGCTCCCTGGTCCTAGCTCCAAACTCTCACTTGTCCTCATGAACCCTCCTAATACACTAATTTATCATGGATATTATTTTAAATGATGCTTCTAAGTGACCCTCAAATCTGCACACACAATAAAACCTAATCTGCATCTGCAGACTGTGAAATGGTGTGGGGATGCCAGGGCGTTTGCTTCATACAATCCTCTGTACATATGCACACCGTTTTTAGAGAGCAAACCTGGAGCCCGTTTTAGACAGATAATACCCGTCCCCTTCTTCCCACAAGCATCCCGAAACCCAGAGGCCAAACCAGGCTGAGAGAGCTGCTCCGACGGTGGCAATAAGGCTGAACAGGAGAGAAGAAAATGTAGGGGAAGGGATCTTAAAACAACCCTAAAGTGTGCTGCTTTAGATGGACTCCTCTTCTGCAAGTGCTATTTTGAATCCTGCACCTCATTCCTGTGTTTTCTATACACCAGCCCCTAGATTGCTAACTCTCTCTCTCATAATATTTGCTTAATTTCAGAATATTTCCCCAGCCTAGTTCTGGCAGAGTACAGCTCCCACATAATCACAAAGAAATGCTGCAAACAGGGGACGTAGACTTCTGTCAAATTCCCCTACGCATCCCCAGCCCCAAGCCGGAGCTGTTCCCAGCCTGGTCTCGGGATCCGACCCCCTTTTGCCATGCCAGGGTCACCCCTCCATCCATCGGGACAAGGAAACGGGGTACAGACCCCTGGGCTCCCCTTGCTCCAGGTGGATTCCTGGTATTGTTTTTAGTACCTAATTCCTAACAAATAACGAAGCCGGAGCAGGAGGATTTTGTTAGCGGGGAGGAGTGGGTGCCGCTTCGTTTTGTCACCTCCACCGAGTTCACCGATTCCCCATAAAACAGTAAATGCTGCTGGGGACACATTACGCAGACATTTAAATGAAAAAATAAACGGGGTGCCTTTGCCGCAAAGGCAGGTATTAAATACATAAGCAGACGCTTTAAACCCATCTACCACTGCTACCTGCGAGTACACCGAGAAGCTGAAGCACAGGTACCTTCCAGCTTCGTGAAAAACACCTCTGATTTGCACAGGAAGATGTTACTCAAAAATTCCCTTATGCAAAGATTTTGAAGTAGGAAGAAAGTTCCTTTTATGTATTTATTCTCAAACGAGCGTATGTGTGAGAGAGAGGGAAAAAAGTGTTTATTTTAATCAAACCCAGAATATTTAAGCAGCCAAAATGGGTTTATATTTCATGTTAAAAAGGACATTTTGAAAACACTCCGTGAAACAAAAAAAAATCAACCCAAAATGCCTTGATCACAAAATAAATTATTTAGCTCTTATATAAACCCCGGCATGAAACGACAAACATTTTTGTCACTTTTGCACAGCCCTGATTACCGTGCATTATGCTTTCTAACAGCTTTTCCTAGCATCATCACTAATGGATTTTATAACATGCTTTATAACAGGTTATTAAGGAATATGGCTATAGCTGGTAATCGCTGTATAATATGAATAAAGCATTTAAGAAACGGCCCCTTCATTTAAACTGTTAACTGGGAAAACTGTCGCATTATAAATAACAGAAGTGAGAGGCATTTCTGGGGAGGGCTTCCATCTCCAGCCCTGCAAAAATGTGCATTTGCACATTCCTTCCTTTCTGTCTTTTTTTTTTTTTTTAAGAGTAAAACCCGTGCATTCATCATTATTCTTAAAACCTACTATTGCTGCGATGCCCACAAGAAGCGAATCCCTTGAGACTATTTTCTTTTATATGATGAGTCATTTATTTCATACAATGGTGTCATAAATTTTAAAAAAGTTCAAGCGCGCTGTGCATGGGCCATTGCCAAGTAACCGTGTCATCTCACGGCTGTGTTTACGGTCTCTCCTTCCCCACACCTCACTGTTTTGTCATCCCATCACTGAATCATTTCGGGCTTGATCCTGCTCCCATTTAAGTCAATGGCAAAATTCCCATTGACGTCAATACGAGCAAGAAACGAGCTATCTGGGAGCGAGATGATATACGAATGTGGATGTATATATCAAACCACGGCCCGATGTTGAGTATCCAACTAATAATAAAAAATTACAGTCTGCTGTGATAGTAGGGGAATAGTAGGTGGGCTTGGGGAAGCGAGGAATAAAATTAACATTATAATTGGGCAGGTATTTATAAATCTGCATCCTGGAGGAGTTTTTAAATGTCCGTTAAACATAAAAAATATCGACTTCCCCCAGCTAAGAGACAGGCTGTGGGTTTCTGTGGAGCACCCGCCTCGGCCCCGCAGGTGCTCCAGCATCCTGCATCCCACGCCGCATCCCACCCCCCGCATCCTGCATCGCACCCCGCACAGCCCCGGTGGGTGCATGTCAGTCCCGGCTCCGCAAGCAGGTGGCAGTGGCGACATTTCCCGACGAGGCTTCTCAGCTGGAAATGTCCAAAGCAAGGAGAGGAGGGGGGAGAATAACCCTCACCCAGGAACAAACACACAAAAATAAATAACATCTCGAAACGTTAACTTCTTTCCCTCTATCAGATCATTGTTAACAGCTAATAAAATATCAGTCTGCAGGGACACGAGATATAACCAATACCCTAATAAAGAGAGTCAAAGAAAGGAAATTAGATCTGCTGGGTTTTTATACCATTCGAATAAAGTGATGGATCTGAAGATTTGGACAATCGTTGCCTAAAAAATTAAACGTGAAGCCTGCGCGTGCCGGCAGGTTGCCGAGGCATGGAAAGCCGGGATGTGGCTCTGCCGCAGATCAGATTTCCTCCTGTTATAACTATTGGTTAATGTTTTTAAAAAGGGGCCATTAGCAAATGCCACATGTAAAATGATTCATTGGTGGAAACCCATATGAAAAAGTATTACAGTCTCTGCTCCTATATTGCAATGTAATTAATATCAATTGAATTAATCATAGTGAGTTAAGTGAAATGTTATTAAACAATGCACACGCGCAAACATCATGGCATCCCCCTTCAGACAAAATGTAACGTTTTCAATATTTGCCTGCAGCTGACAACAATAAATCCTCTTAAATTTGCCTTCCAAGGTCAGCGAGTGCGGGAGATGCATGTATATGATTTTCTAGTTTACCTGCTAAGGAGAGAGAGGGGTCAGTAAATTATACTCCCAATCCAGCCTAATTGAATAGACTAGTGGACGTCAGACTCGAAACTGGAGGGAGCATGAGGACATCCTTGACAACACATATCTGTCACCGACGACAAGAAGAGACAGGTAAATGGACTGACAGAGGGGAAAGATATACCACACGTATAATAACCACCATGTGATGAGAAGAACAAGTGTTAAAGGAAGAATAACAGAGCCACCTCCACTATCTGCAAAGCAACTCCGCTCATTTTTTTAATTAGTGGAACCTGCGGCTGACAAGGGAGGGCAAGATTGAAGAGTCACTGGAAGCTCATTACATATTCTCATCCCGAAATGGGTGGCAAGAGGCAATGTTTTTAAGCAAACCCAGTTGTGTTTCTCTGGAGCAGGACAACTTCCAGGATTTGCCAAATGGGCAAAGAATGACAGGTTGATGTTTTCGAGAAAAATGGATTCCCACTGCAAATCTGTTAGAGCAGCCAAAGCAGCAACCCAGGGATTACACAGTGTTTGCTCTTGTATGGGGCTTTTATGCATAGGTTTCGAGGTTCTTTATATGAGAAGGCTTAATGGCATTAATCCCGTTTCACAGATAGAGAAAGCGAAGCAAAGTCATTTGCTCAAAATTACTCAGTTGAGACCAAGAACCAATTGCTCTGACGACTGCTCCCGAGCCTGAACCGAAGGGATGAGCAGAGAAGAGCAGCAAGCAGGCGAAGTACAGCGAGACGCAGACTGACACGCGAGGAGGGGAGAGGAGGTATCCATGGGAGAACCCTGCGTTAGGTCTTCTTCATAAGTCTGACCCAACAATATCAAACCCGTTGTGCTAGACCTTGGAAAAGTAATAGGACAGCAGCGGTGCAGGGACTGAGGAGAAGGAGGAAAACCAGGAACCGCAGAACTAAATATCCCATCGTATCAACGCAGCAGTGCAGAAATATAACAAATATGCTTCTCCTTTTAGAAGAGAGGCCAGGAAAAGTTGGGTTAGTCTTCAGAGACAAGCTGGTTTTCCACAGCAGAGGCTCTTTAGTCAGGAATTTTTCCTTCCATTTAGCAGCTCCTGACAGAGCACATCAAAACACAGCAGAAATGTTAACAAGTTACTCCTGGGAAAAGGGAGGGTAGGAAGAGGAACGTTGAATGTTGTCATCCAATTTAATCAATGAGCAAACCAAGGCAAAACATGTTCCACTCTTGTCTCAAACTCACCAGCAGAGTTCAAACAGAAACCAGCAATCTTAACTATTAATCTCGTTTTAAGCCACAAGAAACTGTATCTGCTTGCAGTACTACACAGCTTGCTGTGATGGAGCCCGTAAGCTTCTTATCTTTCACTGTGTCGTTCATGGTAGGGTCTAAATGAGTGTTTTTAACAATGTTTTGATGACCAGCTGATTAAGCATCTTCTTAGTTGCCTGACATTCCTATGCCCTTCCCAAAATAGCATGGTCCCAATAAAATGCTGGAGACTCTTGAAGACAAAGCGTGACCTGAACGGGCAGCAATGGTTACCTTGGACAGTCAACATGACTTTAAATATCAAGCCTAGAAGATCAGAAAACTGGTGATGGGGTAACAGGACATTCTGGTACTTGCAGGTGACAGGGATGGCAGAATGCAGTCTGAAATCAAGCTGCAAAGTATTCTTAAATCCAAATACCACAGGAAAGGTCTCCCTGGCTAGCTATGCATCAAGTTAAAACGGTGGCTCCCCATCATCCTGCCACCTGCTTTGGTCACTCTTTGTGACGAAAATGCTGCGCTGTTGAAGAAAGCTCCATCTCAACCTCTGGTGCTGGTGAAGAGTCTTGTCCACAAAACATGGCAATTCTTCCACCTGGCTGAGAGCAAGATCTGGGACTGGCCTGTTCCTCCCGACCTGCACAACAGGGACAGCGTCAGAGGAGCTGTTCGGATCGGTGTCTCACACCTTTCCCGAGAGGTTCCCCAGGCACCTGGAGATGATGAGCAGCATCAGCAGCTCAGCACATCTGGCTCTTGCTACCTTCAGAGTCCCAGCTCCCAAAGTTATAAGACTGCCTGAGGATCTTGGGCATCATTTAAGCAAAGGTCTGGCAGCGAGGACTGAAAAAGAGAATTGGGAACCAACACTTCTCAGCTCCACAAAAGCCTGAGTATTAGGACGGCCTGGCCTTTTTAGTCCACTTTCACTGCCTGTCTTGTGGCACCATGAGATGAGAAAGGACTGATAGGAAAAATGCAAGGGGAGGCACAACCATTGCAGCTCACTTACAATGTGGAGTAGGAAGCAGGGAATGTCTTATGGTTAAAATTTCCCAACTAGGACAAGGGCAGGCGACCGTGGCCACCCCGGTGGATGTGAGTCTGATGCTCAAGCTCTTCATAACCCTGAGCAGATCCGGGACCTCCTTCTGGCTTTGGACTCTGCACGTGACATAGAAAATGGGGACACAGGAATTACCAAATTCACAGAATTTTATGGACAATTTCTATTTAGTGCTTTGGAAGGACATTTTGGAGTCCATAAGGTACCACGGGAATACACAGAAGGCACTAGAGGAGACCAAGCATTACTAGTACCACTCTGGGACTTTCGTCTGTGTAATTCCAGTGTAGTCAGTCATTCAATTTTAATCATAACTAATGCAATGCCTTTTACAAGAAGAGGTTGTGCTATATTCTAATCCATTTTGTAATTAAGCATAAATTTTAAAGAATCAATTGAACATAGCAATGAACTCAGTTTACCCAATGCTTCTGCTGCCAAAGGGTGTCCCTGTGCAATTAGGAGACTTAAAAAGACCTGGCTAAAGGATGCAAAATTCTCCCAACCTCTGGCACGCAGTCTTATCTGGGAAGCAATGTAAGGAATAAAGCAACAATGCCATAAAGATAAGGTGGAGAGGCAGGAGGGTTTTTTAAGGAAATATTTAAGAGCAGAGAAAAAGAACGATCTGATTCAAGAATCTGAGCACGAAGGGGAGGTTGTGACCCCTAAGAGGAAAATCTTGAGAGGTGCCAGGAAGAGACATGTTCAGAACTTGAGCATTATCTCTGGCTTTCATACTGGGCATCTTCCAGTTCCTCCAGTTAACACCATTTTCACTGGCCAGAGTTCAGATGGACCCGATCCTGCACATACTGGTGGGAATGGTCCTTTCCATCATCCAGTTTAAAGTACTGGGACTGTCCAGGCAGAGCCATGGTGGGAGGTATCGGCAGGGTCTGGGCAGCCATGTGCTTCCTCTGATTTTGATGAAGTAGCGAAAGAAGCATAATGAGCCCCTCAGGTCCGACTCTCTTCCCTGTCCAGGGGAAAATAATTTAGCCTGAGAACTTGAAATTGAAGTCAGGAGAAGATGAGATGTCTCTCTCTGCAGTTTTGTTAATTTAAACTGGACTTTATTAGGGATAATTTAAAAATATAAACATTTTTAACCAGAGCCAGGATTTTAAATGTACTAAACAGCCTGGCTGCAGGAGTTTGGACTGCTGCAGAAAATGCTGCCATTTGCAAAATCTGGATGCAGACACCGGGCTGATTCCAAGCCTCTCCATCCCCCAGGATGAGCCCTGCATCCCGGCTGCAGACCGGCTCCAGCTCCACCACCTGCATCCATGGCGGCCCCTCCGCCACTGTCGGCAGAGGGCAATGAAGCCCACGCAGAAGCCCCCACGCCAGCACCACCCAGAAGACAGAAAGCAGAATTTTTTCCATCCCAACTACAAGGCGAGCAGCCCCCAAATCCATCTCCTTTCCCAAATCCAGGATCACATTTCTTCCCCATCTGACAACAGAGCGTTTTCGCTCGTGTTTACACAGGGCAGAGCAGAGCAGCCTCTCTTCCCACACAAACACTTCCCTTGCACAAACGCTCCCTCCGCGCACACAAGTGCGACCCTTCCCAAACTCCCCCTGCGTTTGTGCTGGCCCCGAGGTCAGAATCCATCCCGCTGCCTATTCATCAGCGCGGAGTCCGGGGAGATTTAGTTTTCTTTCTTTCTTTCTAAAGCAAAGATGAACACTGCGTGTGCTTCAAGACCCTTGCAGCCTCAACGGCAAGACTCTATGCAAATACAGTTGCTAAGGAGAAAACATCGCTCTCCCCACGTCCTCCTAAAAATACTAATTAAAACCAACCCCTCTCGCTCTCGCAGGGTACCAAAGCGATGCGAGGCAGTGAACTCCATGCGGCCAGCCGTCAGCATCGGGAACAGGCTGGAATGATTTGGTTTTGACCGCCAGATGACCTCGAGGGCTGCCTGGCCTGATGGACAGTTGGACCATTAGTCCTTTTAACACACATTCTTTTCCCAAAACGCAGACATCACTCCGCTGGTTCGCAGAGAGAGAGCGAGCACCATCTAAACCAGCCATGACCCTGCCCGCTGGGTTATGGGCCCTAAGGCGAGGGGGAATTCATTCGGGGAAGGAAGGCGACAGCTCGCCTTTCACAAAGAGCCCCGAAACCCCAAGCATTCTCCCCCAAGCCTGAGAAAACCATGACACGCCATGGCAGCCCCGGGAAAGGAGGGTACGGAGCTCTGCATTCCCATCCCCGCGCCCCGCAACAAAAGGGAAAAGGCAAATCTCTCATCTCTTTGTGTTTCCCAGTGCTGGGTTGTTGTGTTGGTTTTTTTATGGTTTTTTTTTTCTTTTTTTTTTTTCTCTAACTCAAATAAACGCTAAACATCCCTCACAGTACCATTTGGGAGCAGCCGTGCTGCTCCGTGCTCTTTTATCAGAGGACGTGAAATCCCGGCTCCTTTTATTTGCCCCCCTCTCGTCTGCCGAGGCATAATTTTTTGGTCTTATTATTCCAAGCAAAATGAGGCAAGAGCGAGCAAGCCCTGCTGCTAATAGACCAGAACAACCTATTAATCCAGAGCAAAATTAAGCAGCACAAAGGTTAGGGAAATGAGAGTCTTGCTGTTTTTTAACCTCATAACTGAGGCCTGAGCCTAAAGCCTACAGATGATGAGATTTTTTTCTGCCGACTTTAATGAGATTTGGGCCAGGAGGTTTAGGTGCAATCAAGGGTCTGTGGATACCCAAAGGCGTTTTGCCTCAACAGAGCCAGAATTTCAGCAATATCTTCATTTTTTTGTCACCTTGCTGCAAGACTGAGAACAAGCTGCTAGTGCCCACAGCTGCCTCAGTTTCCCCAACTGAAAAAGATGGATAATAATTAATCCTCCTCCATCAGGCTTATCACAAAGAACATCTATTAAGTGCTCCAAGACTACCAGATGGAAGAGAATAAATACCACAAACTGCTACAAATACACTGTTGTTATACACATTGACTCTGCCTGAACCAGTAGCTAAAAAAAACACTGAATTCTGCTGGCAAAATTAATACAAAACAACAAAACAAAGTATGCTTTGAGGTGGAAGGGGCAGTGTGGAGAGGGAGAGGGATTTTCTGCCCCCTGCCCCAAAGAGATGATTAATACCATCTAAAAATAAAATGAGTAAATAAATACAGATGCCAAGCCCACAACACGGGGGCAAAAAAAAAAAAAAAAAAAAAAAAAAAAAAGGCAAAAAGAAAAGCTTTTCATCTCCCTTTTCAGTGGCTGCAGCAGACAGAGCCTTGCCTGTCCCCGGCCCATTTTAATTTCCCTCTTGGGATGACGGACAAGCTTTGCTGAGCTAAATGAGGAAACATCTGTTTGACTTTCTGCGAGCTGGCACTGGGTGCCGGAGCCTGGGTCCTGAATGCCACTTTCACAAAATGCAGCCTCTCGTGCTGGGAACCGGCCAGCTGGGGCAGGGGCAGCAACGCCGGGGTCGAAGCCTCCAGACTTGCTCGTTCCTCAAGATCTAAGCCCAGAAAGGAGGCTGCACCTTGAAACGTCAGCGCTCAGCCTGCTTTCCCCGTGCTAGGAGAGAAACCGAATCGCAAAGGCAAGCTGAGCCCCCTTCCCCATCTAACTTTCCCACCTAACTTTCCCCACTGCAGCTTGTTTCGTGACGACCAAGAACACAGGGAGCGTTATAATTCCGCTTAACAGGAGGCAGAGAGAAACTTCGGGTCTCTCCAGCCTGCTCTATGTCCAGGAAAACCTTACAGGGGCCTTTAATTATTTTTTTTAAGTTGCTTCCCACAGTCCCTGACATTTTGCAGGCTGCTGGCTGTTTGTTTTCCCTAGCACGGTGGCTGTACAGTAGAGTGTGCCTGACCCCTGCACTCTGGCGAGAAGTGTGTCTAATGCTCCTACAAGGTAACCTTTTCACTGGAGTTTTCTTGGGTGACCCCAGAGTCCCATCTGTCCAAAGACTAACTCCTACGGCATGTGGAAAATGCAGCTGGCCTGGCTCCAGAATGCCTCCTGCAAGACCGACCCATCTGCATCTTTTCTGCTTTATCCAAGTTTGCAGTATGGCATATTTCCCCCTTCTCCCTCTGTACAAGCTCAAAAATTAACTCCTTCTGCCCAGGCAGAGGATTTTGTTTAAGCAAAATGAACCAGGCATTAGAAGCAAGTTTAGACTGACTTGAACCCGCCTGAATCCATAGTGAATTTACCTAAATTATACTCTGAATTTAGTTTGCAGTGGTTAAGAAAATAATCGAGCCCTTTATTCCCTCCCTTCCCCCAGAAGGGATTATCTGTCTCATCTTGTCCCCAGTCCCTGTTCGGCAGTTTGCAGAGCCGGCGCTGCTATGGGGACGATAAGATGCTGCTGGTATTGCTTAAGGGAGAAGCTAAGAACAGAGAGTCACCCGATTGCAGCGATTACTGGTAAACTAGAGCCGTGAGGGATTTTAGGCAAATGATCAGCTGGGTGGGGGCTGTACTGTGGAAGAGTGCATTTCCACTTCAATGAAAACAACAGCATGCCTTGATTCTTTGGGGAATCTTCTTAATCGTGAATTAGTGGCTGAAGATCTCCAGAGCACGACCAGAGGGATGCTCAAGCCCAGGAGCGTGCAGATTTTCAGCATCAGCCTCTGTTTGGGTTTATACATGTTCTAGAAAATAGCCAAATATTTGCGGTGGCACTAAACTGCAGACACATCCTCCAGCTCAAGTTGCGAGTTGATGGGCACAAAACTGTGGCATTCAACCACGGCCTGGCATTTAAAACTGGCTTAAAATAAAAGAGAAAAAAGGCAAAATGAAGCCGCGTTTGCTTCAACAGTCCTTTGCCACCCCATCCTGCAGTTTGGGCATCGCCCTCTCGCCTCCTCAGGAAACAGCCTGGATAGCCCAAGGAACAAGGATTGACATTCAGATATGTTTGGCCACACTCATGAAATTCCTGGGTTTCTGCTTCATTTAGATGAGTAGCATTTCAAAACAAACGCCGGCACCAATTGCCAGCACCCACAAAGCTGTCCTTGCACTGCGGGAGGCGGGGGGGCAGGGGGGCGTTTGCTCCTCTGCAGGCTGAGCACACCTGAGAGGGTCAGAAAACCTCCCCTTTATTTATTTTAACGTCGTAGAGTTGCACTTTACGACGAAGGTGCAGAATCCAACTCCAAATTACCTGAGAGTGAGGATCCGACACCCACAGGCACCTCAGAGAAATCCCAACTTTCATTAACAAATTACAACTGAGCTTTGGTTCCCGCAGGCTAAAACACATAATAACCCGAGAATTAACTTCAGTGTATTCACAGCGTTAACGTTGTACCAAGGGCTGATAATTAAAAGAATCCTGATAAAGACTCTGCCAAAAAATTAATTAATAAAAAGAGAAATAACATTGCAACGTTAGATCTGTGGCTTTGATACTCCAGCTCACACAGTTAAACAAATCCCTTCCGCCCGCTGAAAACCTGGCACTGAAGTGATGTAGAAACTTCAGGCAGGGCAGTCGGCGCGGCTGAGTCCCGAAAGCCGAACTTTTCTATCCCGATCAGGCTCTGACACTTGAAATCCAGGGCAGCTGCTCCGCTGAGCTCGACCTCGCTCCTTCTCCGCTTTCCCAACAGCCCATCGCTCCCTCCCCTTTCCTTATTTTTAAACTTCAAGTTTTTGCAATCAGGGGGGAGAAAAATGGCAGCCATTAGAAACACTAGTTAGGGGCTTAGTCTAAAATCAATTTTAATTAAAACCACACCGCTTTAATGTTGAACATGGTCATTTTTAGCATCGCTGTTGGCTAGATGATCTGTGCAGTCTGGCCACCACCGATAGGCGAGGAAGGACTTTCCACCAGCAACAACCCTTGTTATTAAGGGGGGGGGGGGGGCTGGCTGGAAAGCCCTGGGGGTCAGGGGAACCCTCTAATGGCTATCAGCCCTCTCCGAACAACGTCAGGGTCACAGCACCAAACGACCGGGTGTATTTCATTTTGGGAGGGGGGATACGTGGGTGAGAAGAGGCCGGCAAGGCGGGTGTGGGGGTAAATAAACTGTAAAGAGCAGCGCCGTGGTTTTATGAGAGCTGCTGTGACCCAGAGTCAGTTGGTCACATGCAGCCGGTGCCCATTACCAAATCAATAAGCATTAAATCAACCTCATTTTCTACTATTTAAATTAACTATAACTGTTTTAATTGCAGATTCATAGCCTGCAAACTGCTTATTACGCTTTACATTATAGCTGAGATTTGCTTGCACGTTACAGACCATTGAGAGCACTCTGCAAACCCAGCCCTGCTGAAACCTTCCCCCCCACCCCCAGCCTTCAGCATACAGGAGGAGACCCATTAAAACCAGGGGAAGCAGGGAAGGGGAAGGGGAAGGGGAGGGAGGGCTGGGAATGCACAGCGTGGGAGCTCGGCACAGGGTAATGGTCACCGCAGACTGTAGCAGGAGGCGAGAAATTAAGGGCTTGTTCTTTTCTTGCTCCCACAGAAGATGCTTCTGTGCCTGGGCAGCGACTGGGATCCCAGTCTGGGGGAGCTGCAGGTGGAGGGGGGCTGTTATGGGGGAGCCCTGTGGTGTGGGGTGCACCTCCAGGGGCTGGAAAGCGGGGTCCCCTAGCACTGGGATGTGGTTAGGGGGTTATAAATCCTAAAGAAGAGCCTGCACGCAAAACGGCAGCGACCTTCAGCAGCGCTGGGCAGGGTGGAGAGAGGGGATGAGACATCCCAAAGGGCAAAATTAGGCCAAGGACGTGGGCGAGCCTGGGCTGTCCTCAAGGTGGGGCTTCCCACTAAGGCTAAACTCTCGCAGGTAGGAACCAAGTCCCAGGGAAAGCAGCATCAGGGCCAGATCCTGCAAACGGCTGCATGGCACCCGGCAGGATGGAGCCCACCTGCCTGCGCAGACAGCAGCGCCACCAGGTCTGGGGCTCCACCGCACCAAGGTGCCCTTGCTCCCGTCTTCATTTCATTGCTCCCTGATTTCCAGGGCACTCTCCAGCAATGCACAGACATGTCTGATTTAAAATCAAATAGGATAAAAATCCTATCCCATCAGTAAGGCAGAGGTGCTCTAAACAACCTTTGACCGTTTTCATCTTTCCTGGGGAGTGCACACCCTGGTGTTGGCCCTGGACATCATTCTGGCATTTTGCCCCTGTTGGTCTCGTCTTCTTCCCATCCTGCCTCTGAGACAAGGAACAGTCTGTAGGTAAACGGGAGTTTGTTCATTTTTTATGGATGTCAGTCTCTTGACATTAGTGCTAGATAGACTAGTCCTTGGGTCAGTGGCAATGACCCCAGCAGCACTAAAACATGCACAGAGTAAACACTCAGGGGTGGGCAGCGAGGGGGTTATTCTACGGCGGGTTTGCTCGCTGCCGGCTGCAGCCCTCCCCTCGCTCAGCAAGGGTCTGGGGGCGCACGGGGCAGCCCTGCTCCCCGGTCAGCCCCTCTGGCATGCCACTGCAGCCACGGTCAGCTTTTTGGAGACCCCGAGTAATTTTTTGCAGTTTTAAGAGCCACGAGCTCTACTTGACAGGCTTGTCATGGCTGACAAGAAGCCACCTCCCCAGCAGCAGAGGTTTACACGTGCCTTTCTTCCCCAGCTCTCCAAGGGACAATTTTGTCCCCATAATTTCTCACCTGCTTGTTTTTACGTCTCAGCCATGCACCAAGGCAAAGGGACCATACATTTCAAGCTAAGAGCGATCTCTGCTCAAGCCCCTGGTTCCTGTACGATCAGCCAGTGACACCAGTGACAAAGCTGCGGTCAAGACCAGACATAAGGAAGGAATTCTTTACTGTGAGGGTGGTCGGACACCAGCACAGGCTGCCCAGGGAGGTGGGAGATGCCCCGTCCCTGGAAACATTCAAGATCACGTTCGAGGGGCTCTGAGAAACCTGATGTAGTTGGAGGTGTCTCTGTCCCCAAGGGGTGTTGGACTAGATGGCCTTTAAAGGTCCCTTCCAACCCAAAATATTCTATGATTCTATAAACACTTCCACCTAATGTCATGGGTAATCTTGAATCAAGCAGCCTCAAGTATTTCCACAAGCATCATCCAACCTCCCACCGTCAAAGGAAGAGCTATCGCGTTAGGGCATGGGCAGCACAAGACAAAACGCATCTGTCGATGCTGTGGAGAGAGGAGATCAAGGAGCAGAGGGCACTTCTCCCCTCCCACAACGGCCAGGGCTGGGTGCATGTAGGAGCCCACAGGGCTCCAGGATCTTCAGTTCACCACCTCCTGACGCGCCTTCTCTACCCTCCTGCTCCTTGCAGCAGCAGAGTCGCAGACCATGAAACTCCTGGCTCAGCAACCGGACTGAACCCCCAGCTCTCTAACAAGGTTTTCTCAGCATCACCAGATCTGTTTTCTGGGGTTTTTTGCCAGGCCAGAGCACCCAGGGAAAGATCAAACGCTTAATACTGGCATGCAGGCTGCCCTTCATGGAGAAGGCTGTTTACAGGATCTTGCTCCAATCTCTTGGGTCTGAACAAGAAATTTAATTCTGGGCTCCCAGATTTTCTATCTGCACAGCTGGCTCCGTAACAGGAATTCTGCATGCATGCTGGGTATAAGCCGGGACTACTTTAACATCTAATTTCAGCACAGCAAGAATTAGCTCATCCATAAATGACAGCAGGCCTGCAGCTCCTCTGTCCTCTCAAATGCCCAAAGCACAGATTAGCGATAAAAATATCTGATTTTCTAGATGCTATACTTGATAATAAGCTAGTGAATTCCCCTGGATGGATTTCTTAAACAGTTCCTTTTACTCAACAACCTGCCCTCCCCGAGAACTGTAGTTTCCAAGGCTACGCTAGTGGACAGCCCCCCCATCTGTCCCCCCTAGACCCCAAGGTACGGCTCCACTGGGACAGTTAATAGCCAGGATTAGTGAGCTAACCAATATCATGACTCTCTCCCGTGTGTTTCCCTGGTCTCCATTACTGCCCAGAGCACTGCCGGAGCCGGCTGAGCACTTTGCAGCCATTAGCGTCCCCCAGAGCGCCAGGGGCTGTTATCCCCATCCCACACGCAGCCGTGCTGTGACTCAGTTTCCCCAGAATCCATGAAGAATATTCAAGGGAGAGACCTGCCTGCGGGGCAGGGCAGCCCATCACCCTTGGACTCCCTCCCCAGCCTCCTCTTCCTCAGGAGTGGGAGAAAAGAAGATGTTAAAAGGAACGTGCAAATAAGTAAATAATTATAACCACATTTGGAAGCCAAGGGGACACCAAAATGTGCCAATATTGTTCCACAGAACAGGTTCCTATTCCATCCCACGGGCTCTCAAGGTGAAGAGCACGGAGAAGACTCTGTAAGCAGCCACCTACAAAAATCCCTCTTCTCCTACCACCCAACTTTGCTCGAACCCCGTCCCCAGGGTCGGGTCCGAGAGGAAGGCATCCAGCACGCTGGGCTGCATCCCAGGCTCAGGGGGAAACCTGCTTCCAGAAGGGGCCGTGCAGCCCGGTCAGGCAAGCGGGGAGCCCAGCTCCTGGGCAGGCAGGTAAATGCTCGACTCGTCGCGCTCCCAGCCTGAGCAATGGTGAATAACGCACAGGACCCCGGAGCAAGCAGAGAAAAATGAGGGGATGCCCAGGGCTCTAATAGGGAGGCAAAGGTCCCCGCCCAGGTAGGAGAAAATGTGCAATAAAATTGGCCGATTTGGCTTAACAGGTAATTACAGAGTTAATAAAACCAGGCTCCTTGACACGATAGGTCCTAACGATACAGCCTGTGTCATGGGCACTAAGTGACTTTTTACTTTGCTGATCATTGATCCAGCAGACAGTAACAGCTCCGAATTGGATCGATGCAGCTGTCGCAGGCTGGCAGCGAGGCCGCGCGCCGCAGACCGCAGGACACCTCACATGAAGAAGTTTACTGCTCTTGCACTGTGACCTGTTTGGAAATGAAACATCTGGCCATTTACCTCTCCTGCTTTTAATACAAAGATTAATCCATGCTAGGAACTATTTGCCAGAAAGATCCATTTTCTTTTTTTAAAAAAGTAGCAGCGAGTTTTATTGCAAAGGGAAGTGGCAGCTTTTCATGTTTGTAAAGTTTTATTTTAATTTAAAAGTTCTGGAGTTTAAAAAAAACTACACCAATGCTCATACAACAAGCAAGCCTGGGTCAAGGACTACAATCTGAGGTAATCTCCGTCTTGCCAATTCCCCAATCAAAATGACTTTGTTTTCCATTTGAAAACAAAACCTGATTTTTTTTGCTAGAGGGGCTATTTCTGTGGCGAAAGGTGTTTACTGCAGAGACCTCCCCAGCACCTCGAGCACACACGACACACAAGCCCCGAGTGCTTGAAAGCAGGTTGGCTGAGCAGCCCTGGGTGGAGGGATGTCCACATGGGGACCACAGCCCAGAGCTGTCCCCAGGGTGGGGGCACGCGGGGTCTGGATGTCCCGGGGTCCTGCAAGACCCAAGCCTGATGGCCACGGGCCCTTGTGGCAAGTCAAGACATTTACTCATTGCCTCCTCTCTGTCAGACACAGCATTTCAATAGAAATCATAAAGAGATGAAATCCTTTAAAATTTCTTCTGTTCAGTTTGGCTGAAACAGGCCAACAGGTTGAAAAAGTAAGAGCGACAGCGGTGGCACCCAGGCAGGTGGGGTGGGCGACTGACTTCACCCCCCTCAGGAAACCCAGATAAAAACTAAAATTAAAGCAGCAAGTTTCCGGCAGGAAGCAAAAGGTGCAGTAAACATTTCTCCTGGCTTGGTCTCCCCAGGTATAAATACCTGCAGGGCAACGAGCACAAGGAAAACTGGGATGGGGGGTGGTGCAGGCCCCCCTGACACGGCCGCGGTGTCACCACAGCTCAGCGCCCCATTTGTCACCTGCCTCCGCGCAGCACACCTGTGGCTCGCAGCCCTCGCAGTTGGTATCAACTGCCGAAACAAAGAAATACAGCTGGATTAATATTTAACAGTGCCACCTGGGCATCTTTAAACATTACACAAAATATATTTACAGCTTGCTTTAGAGTTGCTCCAGCTCTAGAAAGTTTCCACAAAACCAGTCACCCGTGCTCTGCCTAAGTGTGGGGTTTGTGTTGCTGGGATGAAAGCGATTCATCAGCAGCTGGAATTCAGCGTGGCCTCGCATGAGCAGCTCAAACCTGGTGGATAGGAAGCACGGTCTGCTGGGGCCAGCACCAGACTGGAACTGGGGTGACTGGGCTCACACATCTGTTCTGCCACCGAGTCGTCCCCAGCAGCCCTGGGCACATTGCTGAGCCTCCAGCGTGCCTCTGCTCCCCGGCTGTCACGCAGGGCATGGCTAGCGTGAAAAGAAAGATATTAAAATAAAAAGAGAGGGGCTCGTAAGGTCCTCGTAACCACGTAGTTCATTGGGGAAAAGAGTGGGGGGACAGCCACCCCGGCCGTTGCAGGGTGGGTGGATGGGAAAGAGGTCTCCATCTCTGGCTGACTCATCTATCACTCCGATCACCTATCAGTCACACCCCTTTAATTGTGCCAAGCTGGCGCAGTCTCACAAAACATCTTTGGTGAAAAAACAGGCTCCAGTTTAAGGAAAGAGCTGCCCTTGCTCTTAACAGGGCGCCTGTACCAGCCCTTGTGCAAGGCGAAGTCCCATCACCCCGTCACTACTGCAGCTTTTAAGACATCCAGGCACACGTTTCCTCTGCTGGGGTTGCACTGGCTTGGGGAACCGGGATTTTATTTTTTTATTTTGCAAATTTAGGTCTCCCAAGCATATCGTAGTAGCCATCCTGAAAGATGGGACCAGCACCAAGTTATCTTTGGGGACCCAGAACCAGCAGTGTTGCACCGAGGCCAAAACACAAAATACTTCAGTGCAAAGCTGCAGTCTGTAACTTATTTCTAAGTGGAAGAGAGGAAAAAAGCAAAGTATTTCAGCATCCTTTGCAGAATAAGCACATGAAGCTAAACATATGCTCGATAAACACATCTCCCTGGACCAGACACATCTGTCTGGCTCCTGAATTAACAATTTCTGAGCCTGGTTGGGATAGGTGACTGACTCTTAGCCATTACATCAACTCTTTCCCTACCAGAAGACAAGCTTGTCAAATTTTTACAGCCTCATATGTACAGAACAGACCCACGCACACACACAGCGGGACAAGAGAAACGAAAAACATCCAGTTGCTTCTTTACAAGCATTCCCTCTTTAACTAAATATTTGCAATATGTTTATACAGACCGAGCTGCATGACCTTTTATAGAGCGAGCTGAACGAGCATTAGCTCCGCAGCCCTCGATATAAGACAGTCACCTACCGAGCCCTAGAAACCATGTCAAAAAGGCGGTAATCATTCTCCCCCCACCCTCATTTTATCGACGAAGGAAAGGCAATGGCTGCTCCTTCAAAAACAGTGCTGAAGATTCATCGAAGTTGTGACTTTTTTTCCTAACAGATTTCTGAGAGGCGCAATAAAGTGCCATGCAAATGCCAAAAAGCTTTCAAATACAAATTATTAACCATGAGCATTACACAGGGCACCAGAGACCCCAGCCAGGCACAGGCACGATATCAGATGCAGTTAACTGGGACAGGGAACCTCACGTGGAAACCGCGATCTGATACCAAACTGGTTTAAAACCAACCAAGTGTGTCTCATCCCCTCCCCGTAGTTTTGGCTTTTGGGTACAACAGCACCCAGCCAAGTCAGTGTTTCGTCCTGATTTAAGAGCACCCCCAACGGGGACTGCAACCGCTGAGATGAAGGCCCTTCGAAATTGGATTCAGACACTGGCTCTGTGGCTGGGTGCTCGCTTAATTAGCAAGTGCTAGTTTGGGGGATCAGTTGTGCGACGCGGCCTTTTGCTTGCACCCTCTTGGTTAAAATTGTCTTGGAGAATTTATTCCGTTTCCCCTGCAGGGCTGTCCCTTTTGGAGCCAAGGAGCAGCCCTGGAAGGTTTGCCTCGCTGCTGACATGGCCCTTGCTTGCTGAGAACTAAGGGACTGTCAACGTGCCGCATGACAGAAAACGCAATATCGGGTATCGCACAAAAGGATGGTTAATCTCTAGAGTCCTTCAAATGTCTTATAAAAACTCCCATATATAAATAATATCAGTATGGAAGTAGAGGTCCCTGCAGAGATCAGGGCCCTATCATGCAGGGTGTTTTATGTACACGTTGGGAAAGGCTGTCTATATTCAGAGGAGATTATATTTTAAACAGAAGATAATGAACCTCATTTTGCAGGTGGGGACAGAGACATAAAGATAATTTGCACACGCAGAATCCGTTGCTAAGCCAGACGCTGCGCTCAGATCCTCTTATAGGTCCTGTCCACTGCCACAGCCACCAAAGCATCCTTTTCCCCCCTCGCTCAATACTGCCGTGTAACATTGCCAAGTTTCTCCGGAAAATAACCCATGCTGTTACGTAGCTAAACTGCTATTCGGGGGCAAATTCTCTGCTCGGTGGTACTGGTGCAACCCTGCTCACTTTAGTCTGGCTGCAGTGCAAAGCTGGGCTAAATTTGGCCCTTGGGCACCTGCAAAAATAATTGGAGGTGAGAAAAACACAATAGCAACACAGAGCTTTTAAAAGTATACATAAAATATTATAAAAAAATAGATAAATTATATATGTGTATACAATGCCCAGAGATGCCTCGATTTATACGATACGGTTTCCTGAGAGCAGTACAGCTCCAGGCAACAGAAATGAGAAGTCAAGCTGAACAGCAATGCTGTATCCCAGAGATTGTGACATCTTATAACAGGGAACAGAGGTGCCCCTGGGGCACCCCGTAAAAATTATTACTGAGCAGCAAAACAACAATGTAAGTTAATTTCATTGAAATTAACAGTAGTTTCCTCCCTTTGAGCACACGGAGAGGTACAATCAGGGTGAAAAGGGGGGAGGCATGTGTAAAGAGTCAAGCAGTTTGGAGCGGCTGCGTCGCACAAATGCTTTGGAGAGACTTAAAACCAAACAAAACTATTTCAGGATTTTGGACCAATGGTTTAAAAAAAAAAAAAAAAAAAAAAAGGCCGTTTAAATGATTGCTCTATCTCGCCTTTGGAAGCTTTAAAAAAGAAAGCCACCTTCTTCTTTAACTACATTTTCCTCCGTCAAGCCCCAATGTGACAGTAGGGCTGCTTGCTGCTGATGGAGCAGCTTGGTTTTCCTTTCAGTAAGGAGATAGCAGCGTCTTTGCAGTATTTCTAACAGACACAGGATTTCACACGCATCTCATCTATCAGTGAACCCTGTCCCGGAAAAAACTGTGGTCCAGAAATGGATTTTTGCGCGCTGTAACCCCTGCTGTGATTTATTTGAAAGGGATTACAATAATTATATTAGTACATACTTCTGAAGTGAGTATAGTTAGACCAGAACGGATCTGGTTTATGTTGGTACAACTTGTTTACTTCCTCGGGAAGTATTCTGGTACCAGCGCCTCCACGTGAACGGGTCGTATGTCTTAACGCATCGTTAAAACAGTCCGGGAGCATGCAGACGTGCCTTTAATAGATGGAGGCTCTGACTCTTTAAAAAGACAATCCCCATTCAAAAAGTACTTACACACATGGTTAAGCCCCGCTGACTTAATTTGTTAAGCAAAGGCTGTTGTAAGCATATGCTTAAATATTTTGCTGCAATTGAGGCCACAGAACTTGGAGTTGCTGTGCCGAGGAGGACCAGCCGTGTTGCAAGGACTGCGCGTAGACGAGCTGCATGAGCTGGGCTCTGTGCTAGAGGAGCAATGGCTTATTAACCACTTGGAGCATGCAATTAAAAAAACCAACCCAGACAATCCTTTTAAGAAGGGGAAAGTTACTGAGGAGGTAATACTACAACTTTTAGAGCAAGTAAATCAGGGAACAGTTTGCTTTGGCTCTACATCCTTGGCCTGGCTGGGGGCTGGCTGCTCCGTGCCTCAGTTTCCTCCCACTTCAAGGCGGTGGGAATGACAACCCCATTGTCTTCCTCTAACTGTCATCCTAAAAATCACTTTACTACAAACTCCTCTCCTTTTAAACACAAGGATAAGAGACAAAACGTCCTCTAGTGATCATGGAACAAAAGGGAAAACACTTGGAAATTCAAAATGAAGACCGAAAGCCTTTCGTCATGTCCTCCTGCTGAAGTTCAGTAATATATGAGGCAAATAGGGTAACATATCACAGGCATCCAGGACATTTGTAATGCCAGGGTCAAAGTGCCATGCACAGAATTGTGCCTTTTCCCTCCAGGCAAAACTCTCCCAGGCAGATTTTCAGCTGGTGTAAATTGCCCGAACCCCGTAATGAAGTTACGACAATTTACAACAGCTGAGGATCTGTTCATCTAATGAAGAGAAATACTGGGAGGAGGGATTGAATTAGTTTTAAGCAAAAGCTCGTTGCAGAGCACACATGACCATCTTTAAGAGATCCCTAAGAATCATTCCCATATCTAAAGGAAGGAGAAAGAACAACAACGTTCCTTCGCGAGCAAAGGGATTTTTCTTCTCCCCTTCAGCTGAAGGATGGGATTCAATAAAAGCTTCTCAGACATGCAGGGAAAAGATGATCTACAAGTAAGCAAAAGATGTAAATAGTATTAAAAAAGGGGCTTCACTTTTCTTCTGGGCTGTGGGTTGTTTTTTTTCCTGTTTCCCTCAAACAGGAAAGCCAGCCACGCTGCCCATATTTCATTCCTGACAGTCCCTTCCATCACTGGAACAATAGCCCTGCGCGGCTGACCAGGGTCACAACCACGCCGGCGCTTTCCCAACGCCGCCGTATCGACAGAAAACATCAGTCTCTATCTCCGATTCCCTTCCTGTGATTCTCTCCACAGAGCCCTCTCTCCAAGCCCTGCTTATTTCATGGAATATCTACAAAATCCAGGCAAAAAGGGATCTGAACAAAGAGCGCAGATGTAAACCCTTTCATCCGGAGACGGTCTGGGCAGCACAAGTTTGCTGCGTTACAGTCGAGATCCTATATTGATCTATAGATAAAACTATCAGGGGAAGTGGCTCCTTCCTTACAACCCACCCCTCCATAAAACTAAAATACACCAGCTCCGTGTATGGAGCACATATGTCCTTTCCACATGGGAGACCCCATTCCCTGCCACAGGTGTCCCAAGGACAGTTGCAATAAATGCAAGTATTTCAGCTGCAGAAGGAACAGCAGAGAGCTGCAGAAGAACTCAGCAACTTAATTTAAATTAATTATGCCTGTAGTAGACTATGCGCAAGTATGAAATACTTGGGCAGCAATGGACGAGCAATATTTCAGCCACCCAAGATGGGAAAGAGCAGATCTGAGCCGGTGTTTCCAGACACCAGAACAAAATCTTTTGGGGCACAGAAAAAAAGCCAGAATAAGGGCAAGTAGGAGGCAGAGGATAAAGAGAAATAACTCCTTCACGATCCCTGTCTGTAAAGCACAGCATGTTTTAAAAGCCCAGAAGAAAAAAAGCAATGTTAAAATATATTAAAATAAAAGCCATGTGATGCAAAATCTGACCTGGCTAGTTTAAATTCAGTGTTACTGAATTAACTGACAATTTCATGTCTTGATTTCTTACCGTTCAACTTTTTCAAGCAATCTAACTTTTTGAACATTCATTTCTTGTATTTTTGTAAAGGAAGAGAGGAAAGAAAAAAGTCCAAAGCTCTTCAGCTGAAAGGACTTTTAAAACATGTCATCATAAATGTGTAAAACAAATCCAGGCAGCAGTGAATTCTCAGTCTTTATTCACCGTGCTACCTGGCAGAGGCAAAATTCATGCTCTGCAAGTTTTTCTAGGAAGCATTTGTAGCGGAGATTTTTTTTTTAATTAAAAAAATTGTTTCAATTAAAACAAACAAAAAAAAAAAAAGAGGGAGAGGGACTAAGCTAAAGATAAGTCTGAAAAAATGTGTCTACTTAGCAGACTTCAAGCATTTTTTCCAACAGAAATGCAGATTGTGGTGATGAGATGAGTGAAGGGGATGCAGAGAACACCTGAAAGATCCACTGACAGCACTTGTGTCGGAGGTGCTCGATGGCTGTTTACACCAAGTGCCATCTGGCTGTATAGATATAATAACAATTATTCCATTGAGGTATGCAGCTCTCTAAATCATATTAATATACAATGATTCCACTAGTCTTATAGTACTTGCTGTTTCTGTGTGCTCCCATTTAACCTGGGTAATGCGCTAAAACAAGCCTGCCTCATCATTAAGAATTGATTTTTTATTTATGTGAGTGTCGCTTGCAATCCCATGATATCCCTTTGTAATTCAGGAGAACGGGGGCTGCATCCCTGTGTTAATCTCATTTTATGGCATATCTTTAAAAATTTGCAGCATCTTGCTGCATTTGGATATTTATGTTGAGATTTGTGTCCTCACACAAGGCTGCTGTTTTGCTTCAGAGATCTATTTCACATGGCACTGGCGCAAAGTATCTAGTATACTTCATTAGCTATATTACATCAGATAAGGGTTTTATTTCTTTAAATTATTTAACCTTGGTAGAGCCCACTGGGACCACATAAATTACAGCCCCACTAATGAAAATCATTAGTTAGGCTATTCAAAAAGACAACATGAAAAGAATTAAATATATTTTAAAATCAACTCTTTTTTGTATTTGAAATCCAAGATATCTGATAATTCAGCACAATCATCTGTTTTCCCACGTCGTGCTGATTAGAGCTTGATACCAAAACATCTGAGACAGCTATATAACATTTTTGCGGAGTATACTTTTTTTTTTCCCCTTCCGATTTCTGGAATATTTTGAAAAGCTCCTCTGCTGCCTTCCGAAGGAGAGCAGACTATTAAAGGCCTTTTTATCATCATCAGTAGAGGCAGAATTTAGTTCCTAATTACAGAAATAAATGCCAAACACTTTGTGTGTCTTTCCTTAAAGCTGGAACACGTGATCCAGCCACGGCAATCTGAGCTGGTGGAGCTCAGCCCCCAAGGCTGGACCTTACCTGCTCCTCCTGGAGAAGACCCCTGTGCTGGAAACCCAACCACGGTCTGCTCAGGGCAGAGAAAAAAGAGGGGGAGGAAGCAAAATTAAGTATGCTTGCTTCAAGTTGTTATCTGAGCATTAAGTAATAAAACGAGCACATTTAATTTAGACTCTCCCCCACTAAGTATCTCATGGGGGACATCTTTAATAACACCTTCCACCATCCATATCACTATTATGGTAAATGTTGCCGCATTAATTCAAGTTATTCATTTTTCGTCTGTCTTTTGTAAAGCAGGGTTGTGCAACTCGCTGTTTGGGGTGGCAGGTTTGGTTAAGCTTCACACACGCTGAGCATCACGATGTTTTGGGAGGATATGAGGCAAGACAACAGGATTTTGGATGGAGTCTCTAAAATAAAGGCCACAGGAGCATCACCTCCCCTCTTTTTGTCTTTCTTTTTTCAAAGCAGTTGAGAAGAGTCAAACAAACACCACAGCTCCCCAGGCAGACCCTGATGGGCGCTCTGGAGCACAAAGACTTGGGCACAGAGGTCCTGAGTTATACAGTGGTACCTCCAAGGGCTCTCATGCACATCTAGCCCCATCCTTAGAAGAAACCAGCAGAGAAAAGAGAACAGGAACCACAGCCATCCTCCTTCTCACTCCCAGCAATCAAACCAGCTTCAGAAAGCCACAACAAGAACAATAAGAATTAAGAGGGATGATCTGGAGGTGAAAAATATCCTGTGCTTCCAGTGCCCTGGAAGTGGAACCACCTCCCCAAGGGCTAAGCTGGATTTATGAAGCTACAGAAGTTTCTTATAATCTACAGGGCAGAGCAGCTCTGTAAGACCACACAGCCCTTGGTCCTCTCGGGCCACTGGTGACCACTTCCAGCCCTCGTCGGCACCAGACTGGGCATCCCTGACGCAACCCAAGAACTCCCCAGCTTTTCAAAAGCATCAGCAGTCAGATAAATAAATATATTTTAGAAGCGTTAAGGGTTTGGTGTGCTCTCCTGGGCTTTGCTCAAATCCAGGGCAGCTTCACAGGAATAAAGCCAGAGGCAAAGGAAGACTTTGCCCATCAGCTCAGGGATGAAATCAGAGGCAGCTGGACCCTCATCTCTAACCAGGCTTGGGATCACAGTCACACTGTATGTCAGATCATGCACCACTGTGACCCCTATAAAACCCCAGGTTTAAAATGGTGATTTAAGAATGGCAGTTCAATTTCCCAGCTCTTACAAATTTAAACCTAGAACCTAGTAGAAGCCAAATGTATTTTCCCCGCTTTAATTACTGCACCTTAGTTTGTTTCAGAGGGCTTTCATTTTTTTTTTTTTTTTTTTAACCTGTAAAATACGCCTGGCGTGGAGTTAATTTTAACGTTCAGCTGATAAACCATGAAAAACATGGGGTTTGCAATGAAAGTGCTGACAGCAACAGTAAAGACAGAGCACTGCCATTGGGTGTTGCTGCAATTTGCCTTGCAGGGCTGTCTTTGAAACAAAAAAGCTCCACATGCAGCATGCAAAGAAGTTACAAGTGTGTTGGGGGCTTGGGGAGGGGGGAAAGCACATGTAAGACGAGAAAGGCGGGTGGCGATGGGAGTGGGGGAAACTGCAGATCAATCATTTATAATTAACAAAAATCCGATTGGTGCTTTAAATAGAGATCAATGTATTGCAGGCTGAGTGGATTGCGAGGATGTATTCACCTTCTCGTAACTCTCCTCGCAAGCTGTCACACCTACAGAATCCCCATTTGTTTTGTTAACAAAGCTTCAGGGGGCGCCAGGCTCTCATTGAAATTTCATTAATCTAATGGAGTAAAGTCCTATAGAAAAAAATCAAATTCTCGTTGGGCGAGATGGTACCTGGGAAAGATAACCTCTGGTTGAACTCCCCGACTCTGATCGCTCTGCTATTAGTCTGAGGAAATAGACAGCAACTAGGATGATTACAGCCACCGGCCTCAACATTTTTTTCCCCCCTCCTTCTCCCACCACCCCCTTTCCTCGCCAGCCATCGCTAGCACCACGGGCTTGGCAGCGGAGAGAGGGTGGTCCCCACAAGCCGGAGTGGGAAGGGGGGGGGGAAGAAAGGGGGGGGGGCAGGGGGCTCTGGCTGCATCCCTCCCAGGTGCACGGGACAGCAGCCGTGGCACGGGGATGTCTTGGAGGAAGATCTTTGCGGGGGAGCAGCGGAGCGGGCGTGTGGCTGGCGGTGCTGCGTCGGGTCCTGGGTGTATTCTGGAGGTGCACCGGGTGTCCTCGTGGCTGGTGCCCGCCATATTCAAGCCGTGTAGTGTCACCATTCCTACCTCTAATTGAACAAAAAAACCCCAAACTTACTTCTCTTCCCCATGCCAGCCCGCTCCTCAACTTCTCATTCTTCAGATCCTTAAAGATTTCGCTAGAGGTTTCCAAGGGAAAACCACCACATCCCTTCCGCTGCTGGATGCGTGACCTTTACAAGACAGGATGAGCAGCTCTTGCTAATTTTTTTGAATATATTTGGAATATTCCAAGAATCCCAACAACTGGAGTAATACAATCGCAGGAGAATCTCAACTTTCAGTTCACACTCCTCCCAAATTCCTTGTCCCCTTGTTTGTGGGAAAGAGCAGGAAACTTGAATCCAAGGGAGGAAAGACCATTAAAAAAAAAATAAAAATCTCACGGTTTTCTGAATGCTTGGGATTGCAGTCCGTGCATGATTTTCAGAGGAACTCAGCACCAGTTTCAATGGGATTTCAAGTGAACAGTTATAAAGATGCTACTGAGCACAGACATATGTAGAGCTAAATTCTGCTACCCAGGTGGCAATTACTTTACAAATTCTTTTAAATTTATTGGAAAAATGAAATAGCCTGTTCCTCCACTCTCAAATCACTGATCCAGGTGGCTTATAAAACCCAGCTGCAATTTTTATTTTGGAGGACTTGTATAATCCAAGACAACACTATACTTGCCATCTGTGGTGTGTGGTTCCAAGTCCTTGGCCAACTGTCAGCGTGAAAATAACAAACCAAAAATCATGCCATTATTTCAGATTAAAGGACCCCCACAATAGATAGAACTTTAAACAGATCAGATGTGGAAATCAAAACCTGAAAAATCTCATCTGACTGAGCGTGAATTTAACTGCATCGGGTAAAGCATTTGTGCCACTTCACCCACATCACTGGGTATAGCTATTAAAAAAAAAAAAAAAAAGTGTATTTGCTTTCTGTTTACAATCTAAGTATGTGGTGCACTTTCTAGTGCCTTCATCCGACAGGTCTTTACGGTAAGCTGATCAAGCCTCACTCTTCTGGGAAGGGCACGCAGTCCCTTGCAGATGGAGGAGGTGAGGCGCCCTGGCCGTGCTGGGAGGTCCACGACTGATCTCCTCTGGGGAGCCGAAGGGTGCATGCACGGGGCTCTGACAGAGACGGGCAATGGGTCCCACCTCGCCCCTCCACCACGACCCAGAGATGCTGAGGGCCTGGTTCCCCCTTCTGACACCAGCTGTTGACCCCCTGTGTAATCTTTTGGCTTTTTCCCTCCCAGCCTTCACGGTCTCCAAGGTCTTTGCAGCAATAACCTCCCTCAGAGCTGAGCTCACCTCCCCGGCTCTACCTGCCTCGGGGCTGGTAACTAACCCAGCTCTGCGTGCGGTCAGTGGAGAGGGACAGGTACTCCTTGTCCTGAGAAAAAGGGGATTGATCGGTGGTACCACAGGAGTACCCACCTCCTACCACCAGCTGCCCAGAGCCCACCCCACGGGCATTTGGGTGGCTGCATCTCACCGGGGGACTTTATGCTTCATCTTAAGCAGCCCAACGCCTGCTCTTCGCAAGTAAGACCAAGTTTCTCAGCTGGCGACACTACATCGCTGCAAGGGGAGAAGACGAAAAAGCCAGAGGGGAAAAAATGTCAAACCGAGGTAGGGAGAAGTGAGAGGGCAGCAGGTCTGGCCAGCACAGGGTGACCTTGCAGAACGGTGGCTGCTGGAGGGACGCAGCCAGCCCAGGAGGGGACAGCAAGGTGAGCTGAGCCAGCAGAACCCCAGCCTACACGGAGACCGTGGTGTGCCAGGGCTGAAAGCTGAACAGAAGGAGCCTGATGGAGACAGGAAGGCAGGCAGGGATTCAAGGAGAGGGCAACATTGAAAGGAGACAAGAGGGGATTATGGTTTTGGCAACACACACGTTGTTCTCCTCTCTGTCCTTACCTGGCACAGCTCTACTCACTGACGGATATTTTCCCCATGCATGCCTTGCACACCCAAACCCCTCTCCTTTCAGTGGGCCTTGTTTGTTTGCTTCTTGTTCTCGCGCACGCACAGGCGCTTCCTACCGTGGACCCACCTGTGGAATCAGCTTCCCGTCCTCCGTCCCTTACCCCTGTTTATTCACTTACGCTGGTTTAAGCTATGTGCTGGAAGCGTCTTTACCTTCCTGAGCCAAAAGGGATAAAGGACAAGCAGGGGTGGGAGGAAGGGCGCTACCAAGTTAGGATTCTTCCAGGGGAAAAAAAAAAAAAAAAGTAACCTTTGTTTAAAGTACAGCACCTTTCTGGGCATCTGTCTCTTAGCAGAGAGCGAGCAAGTCTGGGAGTGAGAGATGTGCGCACACACACCCAATTGCAAACACACACACACAGATGAGCCTTCAGGGAATTGTATGAACTTTTGAACCAGAGATGCAGAGACAGAGCCTAGCCTGTTCCCACTTTAATAAACAATTTTTTTTTCTTCAATTAATTAAGGTTTGGAAAGAAAAAAATTGCAGAAGAGAAGTAATTTAGCATGCAGTGCGTACTTTACAGATGGATCCTACCTTTGGATGCTTATTAAATCTATGCATGATTGCGCTAGAGAAAATTAATCGCATTGTTTTTCACTATTCAGAGGGGTTTGCAAACAGCACAGAAAATGATGCAGAGCTCCGATTCCCTACCCCCACCCAGCTCCCCCCATTCCCACACTAACAATAAGGACAGAAACCTAATTCACATCCTACCCACACCCGCACTGTGCCAGAAAGAGCGTGTTTTGACCGAGACCCACCACACAACCCACTGCAGATATTTATTTTCAAGACTCAGAAAGCCCCACTACCCAAATTTCTCACTCTGTGGCCTTGGCACTATCCAGTTAAAGACACGTGAGGGTGTTTACTCAGAGACTGTGGGAAGAAAGAGCTGACCGACTGTTGGGGGTGTGCTCTGGAGTGAAGCTGCTGTATTTCAGCTTGCTGAGCAAACCCCAAACCTCCAGTCCTTTGGCAGTGGAGTATCTGGCTGAAAATAGGCAAGGGACTGCAAGAAATGCCCAAGGAGCCATGCGAGCTCTGCAAACCATCAGCCTTAATAAAAGACTGTTGTGCTCTAGAGATGGAGCCCACCTCCAGCATCCTTCTCCCACTGCAACCTCACCCAGGCTGCCCCAAAATGAGCCCACAAGGACCACGCTCTTCTAAAGCAGCTGAGAAGAATCACTGGGTTTTCCTCAAACCACCTTGAGGTTCCTTCTAAACCAGACCCTCCCAACACAGCCCCGCTTGGCTGGGTTTTTGACAGGAATTGCTCCCCATCAGAGGCGACACCACCACATTTGATTGAAAACCCCAGGATATGTTTGAACCTAGATCTCCATAGGTCAAAAAGATCATAGCCCCTTCCTTCTCTCCTCGTTTCTTGCTTCCTTCTTACCCCCCATCCCAGCTAAGAATATACAAGAGTCCATATCTTTGAATCCCATGGGTTGGGAATTGGCAAGTTTTATAAACAACTCAGAGTTTTAATGGCATCTGAAAGGAAAGGGGAAGAGGAAGGGGTTGGCCCAAAGAGAAGCAGTAATGTCAGGAATGTGATAGAGGAAACGATGCTGAGGTGGGTGTTCTGAGCAAATACTCTTCCTTCCTAGAGATAAGTCCTATGAGGTAGCAGGACCTTGGAGGATGCCCACAAAACCCACTTAGCTGCATGTTGGTACTAATGTGCAAAAACTTACAGATGTTCTGCTAAATGCCAGCTAAAGAAGAGAGGCTTGTATCAGCATTTCATCTGAGCTACAACTGAGGAAAATTCTGGAAACTAATTAGGTCAGGTCAAAATTTGACGTTAGGAGCAACCATAAAAGAAGGGCTCCTTAACCAATGCAGCAAAGGAGCACATTGAAATAACAGCACGGGGCGAGACTTCTCTCTCACCTGAATTTTGACGTACCTATTGACCATCCACAATTTCATGCTCCATTTACAAAAAAAGAAACCACTAGCCATGAGCTACTCGCATTTCACTTGTTCAAATGGCCACTACAGAGCAAAGGGATAGAAGCAAAGATTCACAGCACAACAGCACATTTTCAGCAAATGCTGAAAGATAAATGTCAGAAAATCTAGTATGCAGGAAATTATGCACAGGACTGGGCTCTAATTAGGTCTAACTGGTACGTGCAGGAAAAATGCACACACAAAATCAAGGGCAGGTGAGATAGCTCACTGGCCTTGGTCCACAACATGTTAGGGACTACAAGGTGTTTAAGGATTTAATATAACAACAACTTAAATTTCTCTGATTCAGTTCCTAGTCCCCCATCTCCACACACACTGCCGAATGGAGATAACTCCTACCCAACCCACCAGCAACACCACGACAGTGAAGGCAGCAATGTTTGGCACACTTAGCATTGGCTCCTGCATGTCCATAGCCAAAAAAAACCATCCATCTCGGGCACGGATGGCAGAATACCAACAACCAGTGTACGTGAGCAAAAATGTGCAATTCCCCACTTGCACCAGCCATCCAGTGAAGAGGTCAGCGACGTGAAAGCCAGCCTGGCTCACGAAGCGATGCTTGCTCTGTGTGGGTACAGAGCCTCGTTACATCGCCATAAACCTCGACACAAGTCAGAAAGTCAGAGATTTTGTGCCACGTGTTTGCCTACATCTGGAGCAGCTTCAGAAAAGCCTCATGCTCCAGCATTGCTCAAACAATTAACCCTCCCACTCAAACTAAGGTTATGATGTAGAAAAACAGCCACTGCGGAAGAAAAAGACGACCAAAAGGATGGAAAAATCACATCAGGTTTTCATAGGGCTTTAATAAAATGAGTGATAGCTGGGGAATGAAGGCAACTACAGAGAATGAACTCCAGGAGCCAGACAGAGAGATGGAGTCCTGACTCCAGGTGTTCCTCTAAATTTTGCTGTTAAATCTCTTTCATCTTAGGCAACTTATTTTCCCCTCTCAGCTTCTTGTTTAATAAACGAGTGGCAGTGGTATTACGCTTCTGCACAGGAGAAAGAGTATAAAGTGGTCTGATACCTGTCAGAAGAGCATCACGTAAGATCTTGCCCATCCCCAGCAGCTCCCCCCATTGCTAAGAGCACATTTCAGACATGGGTCCAGTGGAGATGAAAGCAGAAACAGCTTTTCTTGGTATGAAGTATCTACAAAAGGAGTTTTCACAAAACGGTGCTGGCACTTTACAATCCACATCCCAGTCTGCTTTACAATGGCTTCCTGGCATAGTTATGTCCTTATTATGACATTTCAGTGCATTAAAAATATATTGGGCAAAGCAAATAACTTTAAAAACCAAATTTTATCAATGTGGAGCTATAACATTAATTGCTGAGCTGGTTATATGTCTGCTGCTTTCCTCTCAGCTACTGCTGGGGCATCTCCAGCCGTAAAGGTAGAGGGCAAAACAAATATCCAGGGGTTCTGGCTTCCCTCCTGGTGACAAGCTCACGCAGCTGAAAGCACCACACACAGAAAATGATGCTACCAGTTTTCTTGCCTCCCGCTTTTCCTACAAAAACCTTCAAGTCCTTCGAATACAAACAGACTGCCTCACGAGCGCGTTTGTGGTTTGCATGCCAATGGGAAAGATTTTTGTTTATAACGGAGACAAGAGGAAAGAATATTGCAGAGTTGTTAGGGTTCATTTTATTCAAAGTTTCTTATATATTCTACTTCTGCAGAGATCCAAGCACCAACTCCACCAGCCCCATGCAGCGCCAGACATCGGCAAAGGACCCGCAGTCCTTTGTGCTTCTGTGTTCCTTGCATAAAAAAGGTCTCAGTCACGCAGATTGCAGTTGATTTGCAAAAGTTGTTTTACATTATGGTTACAGCCTTATATCTATTAACTTATAATAATAGGGTTATAACAACAATTTTTAAAAATAAGACAATGAAGTCATACTGATAAAATAGGCCATAAACAGGGATCTATAGCCTGCTTATTGCTTTGTAATGATGAAATACGACTTACTCTCAGTTAGCTGGAAGAAGGAATATTTTTTTTTAATACCACATCTATTAAATAAATTATCTGTAAGTTCTGTTGTCTGGAAGACACCACACATCACTGGAACTTCACAATAAGGCCCAGGTGGGGAGCCCTGCACCACTATGGCACTTTCCACCCAAGGTTCCCAGAGTGATTCTGACACTGGAGCTTTAAAACTTTGCGGCACAGATGGACAAATGGGACACAGAGGGAAGGCGCAAACTGGTCCTCTTTCAGGTCAAGCACAATAGCGTCAAAGGTAAAAATAGACACTCTCATCCTTAGTTCCTAGTTTGGTCCCTGCAGAACCTCTCGGTCTTGTTTCCTTTACCCCAAGAGATGTGCAGGGATACAGGTCCCATTCCCCAGGACCTCCCTGGGGTTGCAGCAGGGTGGAGGACTAATCCGTGTCCTCAAAGGCACCACCGCAACCACAAAAGTGCAGCTCTCATGAGCCCAGTTCTCCCGAGGCAACTGCTCTGCTGGGATGAGGATCACACCACCCCCAAGGCATTTGGAGAGTAGGTAATGGCAGTAGTATTTGTATTTGCATTGTTCAGAGCAAGTGAGTATTTTCACAGCTGTTCCGAGGTCTTTGGAAGTTGCAGTCAGGCCCTTTAGACACCTAAACTCAGGAAAGCAATTAAGCATATGCTTACGTGTGATACTGATGACAAATCATTTTCTCTTCTGGAGCTTAGAGAGGGAGAGGCTGCATAATTATTTTCAAAATAACTTCAACAGCAAATGCTGGCTTTTCCCAAGTTCAGCTAAGCTGGGTCAAGACCTCTTCTGGGACACACAGAGACTGGGAGTTCACCAGAAAGGTAAAGGGAAACACTTGAACGTGGACAGACTCTCCTTCCAGATAACATTCATTTTGTCAGCAACACAAAACCAGCATTATTCCTTGGACTCCCATACCAAAACCAGTAGCAGCTCCAGCTGAGAGGCAGTTATGGAGCAGGGATGACAGAAAGCCCATTCCTGCTGCCTGACTCCAGTGAACTGACCTCCCCAAACCACCCCCACCTGCACGAGACCTCTTTACAGTTTGGAGAACTACTGGTACTACTGAGGCAGATGTTATTCACCCAGATTTGGCCTCGT
This sequence comes from Falco punctatus, assembly GCF_963210335.1. Classification (NCBI taxonomy): domain Eukaryota; kingdom Metazoa; phylum Chordata; class Aves; order Falconiformes; family Falconidae; genus Falco; species Falco punctatus. Next base: position 1,502,984 of record NC_137599.1, on the reverse strand, counting down.
AGTGCTGGGCATCACTCAGAATTACAGAAAGTTTTCTCCTTTCTTATGAAGGGCACAGAAAAGATCAAGCACAGAAGTGAATTGTCCTAACGGTCATCCAAAGAGGATGAGCCACAAAAGAAAACAGCGACCATTTAATGCATATGTAATGCAATAAATACATCTAAATAACAAACCGCATAGGGTGCAAGTGCACAACTCCAGCCTGAGTATATAATTGGTGTGGAAATTGCTTGTGCATGCACACCACATGTGCACGCACACAAATACTCCACCGAGCGGTTGCATGAGCTGCTGCCATTGCCCCTTTCGAAGGGACTTTGTGCTTGTGCTCTGCTGGGCTGGAGGCAGAAGCAGCCACCATCAGGACTGGCAAACACTAACCGCCTTCCCCAAAGCAGCCTGGTGCTGTGTCAGCTTTTAGCGCAAAAGCTCAGGAAGGGAAATGCATCCCTTCTGCAGCCCAAAAACCTGCAGCTGGATGCTGGTCTCCAAAATCCACCATGATCCTGAGCTACCAGCCAACAAACCTGCCACGTTCCAGCCCCTCAGCCCCTCCAGTGGCAGCAGCCAGGGTCAGCCCAGAGCCAAGAAATCAGGTCTCAGCTGCATCCCCATCAAACTTTTAAGGAATCTGTACTTTCATGTGGGCCAGGGGCAGCAGCAATAACGACCAACACTTTATATGCAGATGCATAACAAATAAGTACCTAATGTTCATCACCTGGGAAGCTCAAAGCTTTGAAAAAATAATAAAAATGCCCCAAAATATTATTGCAATGAGACTCATGGGGAAACTGAGGCATGATGGGGAGGAGGGAAGTGACTCTGCAGCAGTGCCCACTGAAGCCAGCAGCAGAGACAAGACCAGGGACCGATACTGCCCACCTGCACCACGGTACCCAGCACCCATCCCCTTTCTTGTGGTCCTCACACAAGCCGCTGATGCAGAAAAGCTTTTCGGCAGCGGGCTGCGAGGAGGGGGAACAAAACCAACTTTTTGCATCTTTGTGCAAAGGTGCAGAGATGAACTGCCCAAGATATAACCAATTTGTTGGGGGGGGTTAAGGGCTGGGGGAAGGGGAGGATGGAGGAGGTTTGGACTCTCTGTGGGGGTTGCCATGGCTGCAAGGTCATCCTTCCAGACTGGGCTCTACCAGCAAGAGTTCAGACGGGTCAGCGTGTGACCGGCTCAGACCCTGAGGTTAAAAGTTCAAGCAGCGAAGGAAAAACCAATATGTCCACGCAGAGTATGCTGTACAATTTATTTCAATTTACATCAAGCCATGCATATAAAATTTAGATAAATTCTATTCAGATCTGATGTTGCCTGACACACAATGTATGCAAACAGATGTCTTTGGGGCTTTCACTCAGCTTTGGGGAGGAGACAGGGTGCTAAGTTAATATATATTAATAATATATATAAATGGGGTAGGGGGTGGGGGGGTGTCCTTTTATTGTTTTACAGAAAAGCAGGATGGAGATTTTAGGTTTAAAAATGCTGGATTCCCTTCTGCCGGGTTTAATTTTTTTCCCCTCTTTGTAATTTCCCGAGCTCTCCCAATCCACACGCTGTCATATTAAGAAAGATAATGAGTATTTACAACTGCAGCCCTGCTTGTCACTGCAGTTATAGCCTCTATTTATATCCTGTGCCACTTTCGCTGGATTCCCAGTGACTGATGGGTTTGATTTATATTTGCACGCGGTTCCCCCCTTTCTCGCCCTCCTTGAGGTCCCACCTTCCGAGGGAAGCGGGGTGGCTGCGGCTCGGTGCCATGGCCACGAGATGGCTCCTGGACCCCTTCTCCGGCCACCGCCAGGGTCTGCACAGGGTCCAGAAATGCGCCAGGACCCCAAAGGCCAGTGGGACAGCACCGGGCAGGGTCAGCCCTGACTTCGTCTGAGCACAGGTGCTACCGAAATCTACGCACAAAACTGCCCTGTGACTGCTTTTTACTGCTTTTATGAAATAGAAGAAAAAAGATGTAATGCTATTTAAAATTTTTAAAAAAGCAGGGGCACCCAAAATGCCGGAGGAAAAAGGTTTCCCACGGCTGCGTGGCAGAAAACAGTCAGATCATTTGATTTTATTGCATTAGCTCACCTGGTAGGGTTTGGAGCGGGAGGAGGCTGGCAGGAAAGAAAAAGGGTAGATACATGGGGGGGGAAGTGGGGGAGAGCTAGAGGATGCCAGCGGGTGCCCCTTTTCCCAGGGGGGCTGGATCAGACCTCCCCAGATGGGCAGATACTGAAAGGTGGTGCCACCAAGCCCCTCCAGCGAGGTGCTGGAGCTTCACCCGAGCCAGGACCGACAGGATGAGGCTGAAATAATAAAATCTGAGCGTTCTAGAAACACGCTGCAGCCTTTTAGGGAAAATTAGCCAGATTGTTTCTATAACTCGTTTAATGAGAAACAGTCACACTTTAAGGGGCGCTGGAGTCGTCGGCAGTAATGAGAAGCTGCTGCACTTTGGACGAACACCACAGTTATTTTCCAAAGGGCACTCATCTGTAATAAGTACATATGCACTCCTGCATCTAGCAGCATCTTCCACCTTCTCAAGATTTTATATTTTTTAAAATAGAATCACCTCACTTATAAAAAGCTCCTTTAGCCTAGCAAATAACCAGCAAGCTGTTAAATGCATTTTTGTAAGGCAGCAATTAATAAAATCAACTTGCTTGAAATAAAGTTGGATTTTTTCTTTTTTTTTTTTTTTTTTCTTTTAAACCAGTATCTTTTAATCAGCTTTCAGTTGTAAAAATTATGCTTTCAGGTGACCAATAATTTTCTAATAGTCACCCTTGGCTTTTCTTCCTCCAGAAAATAATGAAAAAAATCATTTACAAATTCTTTAGTTAGTCCCATAAATTTGAACAAACCTACAGTCAGTTTTCTGTTGAAGTAAGGCGACCAGAATTTCATACATCAGAATATAAATCCAATTCTCTTTACCTGCCAGAATTTCCTCGGAGAGCAATTTCAAGGTCACAAAGAACGGGCCAAATCCTGAAGTCTTTACTCAGTTTTATTTAGTAATTATTCTGACTTGGCTGAGAGTTTTGCCTGTGACTCACAGTCCATACAAGTAATGCCTAAGTAATGGTTTAATAAAGACCTTGGCGTGTTAAGGTAAGAATATTAGGTCAAATGGCAATCACCCGTCCGAGAGCACGAGTGTATGTTTGTGTTACAAATGTACGTACGAAGCCTTCCACATGTTCAAAGCAGTTCCTTATTCTAGGACAGGAAATTAATGATCTACCCACTTTTCAATGACTAAAAACGAGGGAATAAAACCATTTCAGAAGCCCTCAATTTCTCGATATGTACAAAGTGCCTTATTTTCATCATCCCTGTCAGTTATGACAAGTGCCGACTGGACAAATACCAGCTTGAATTCTGGCCATTCATTTCTATTCATGATGATTTGAGCAGAGGCTCAACTGCCTAAAAATATATATGAGTTCCGGTTTTGGTTTTTGGTTGGTTTTTGCTTTGGGTTTTTTTTTTTTTTTCCTACGGAAGGAACAATAAAGTATAAAAACAAGACAGGAAGATTTCAAGACGCTTTGCAATGGTTACAGCTACTGCATTTCAGGCTCTGGTTCTGCAAAATGGACTTTACCACCATTAAATAAAAAAATTAAAAAAATAAAAAACATTTGCCCTCTCAGCCCCCTCCTCGTCTCCCAAGACGAGCCGGTCACTTGCTGGAAGCCAAGTTGCAAGAAATAAGATTTACTGCAGCAAGAAGCTTTTACTATATTTGTAGTGAGGGTTTCTTTTATATCAGTTCCAGACTCCAGCTCACAGCATCCCTTGAAGAACAGATGTCCTGGGGATGTGTAACCATTCATCCTAACCACAGTTTGGGGGGTCAGTCCCGTAGGAGCCAACAGCCAAGAGGGCTCTACAATTGGCATGAGAAATCTACTTTTCTGATGAGCCGGAGAATAATATAGAAACGGAGCATTGCTGTGAGCAAAAGACGCTAATTTTCTACACTACTGGATGTGGCTGGGGAGAGGCGGCGGGGGGGAGAGGCGGGGGGGGGGGGGGGAAGAGAGGCTGGGTGGAATAAAATTCCACCCAGTTACAGAATCACTGCTCAAACCTGCTCCCAGTTCTTCATCAGCATGAAAAATTACAACTGTAACGAGATTTTTCTCTGTCACCAGCGTAAATGTGCGATTACAGCTGTTCATATTTTCACTCTAATGAAGGGTTGCACATTTAAATGGTAAGATTTATTATATATTGTATACCGCCTATGTACATGCAAAACTGTTAACCAACGCCTAAAATGCTGCTTGTTTATTCTGGCATCAATTATCATTTTTCTCAATTTTTAAATAATAAAAAAGCCCATTTCGGCACAGACGGGTTTCTGTTTCTTCTGAAGAAATAAACAGAATGTCAAAATACAAAGCGGAGGGAAGGAAAATGTAACGAGACAGACCGCGGGATCAAATAAAAGAGAAAGAAACCCCAGCAGAGAGCAGGACCCCTCCTCATCCCGGCAGAAACCAGGAGCCGATCGCCCGCGCTCGTTGGCTTTTTTGCAGAAAAACCGGTACGAGGTTGGGTTCATAAACAGGTGAAATGATGGAGTTTATTGCAACCAACATCAACACTGAAACTAAATAACTGTGTTGCCATCTCGGTCCCGCTGAAAGACGGATGGTAAACTTGACCTGCCGCTGGTACTATCCGAGTGCCATTTTTTATCGCCCTTGGCCGCCCCCTCGGCTGAGCGCGCCGGGTAAATGCCTGTGCGTGGTCAGGTCAGGCGCGGGCACGGGTGAAACTCCGTTCACATTTGCATACAGGCGGGCTTTCACAATGAAGACCCATCTGTTCCCGTCACCGAGTACAAATCGAGTGTCACCCAACTCGCTGCAAACGACAGCCGCACGGCCATTAGATGGAGGAACACTTAGCTCAGGTTACGGATATGGAACTGCTGATTTGGGTTTAAATACCTGATAACTGAAGACTTTTTATTACATACAAACAAAGAGTGAACCTTGAACTGATCACAAGAGCACCCTGCTCCCCCATGGACCCTCCACCCCGACAGCCACCCTTCACCCTCTATTATCTACACAAAACCACTGTATATTTTTCCCAGAGGAAAAAAAAAAAAAAAACAAACCAAAAAACAACCAACCCAAAACCTAACAAACTAAACCAGATTGAAATGTCACAAAACAGATCTTAACAGCAAGCAATGACACCAAATTTATACGGAAGATAGGACGGGTGCAATAGGAAAAGGGAGAAATGGATCAGGGGTGTAAACAGAAGGCGAACTCTGAACTTTGCATGCCCTTTGAGGTCATTAATATTGTTGCAATGTTGTTCCTTGAACTTCTGCTAAATTTTGCCAGGATGGAAATATTTGCAGCTCGGGTTCAGCAGAGGTGAGGCTCTGCCCTCCTGGCCCCTCCAGCCACCCTTCCCCAACCCCGGCTGTGGTCACCAGCCCACGGTGCTGCTCATGCTGAGCAGGGGTGGGTCAGGACCCATGTCACCATGTCCTCCTCTGTGGTGTGTCCCCCCAGCCAGGCACCAGCGCTGCGTGAACACCAAGGCCAGCAGGATCGCTGACCAAGTCCACAGCAAGCTTTACTGACCACGCCGAGATGTTTGGGGGCTTCCTCTTGTCTCTATCCAGTTTAGAGGGTTCCTGGGGAGCTGCTTTGGTACTTCTCCCCTTCAAGCGAGGGAGGCATTAAACTTCCATGGTTTGCTTTCAAGATGGTCAAACAACTTATTTTGTGCTCAGAAGGAGCCTCCTGTCCCAGGATTAAACCATGAGGAGAAAAAGCAGTCAGGCTTTACACCCACACGAGAAAAACAGCACAGTCACCACCATGGTGAACCCCTCCTTGCTTCCACAGAGAAAACAGGACAACGAACACAGCCAAATCCGCCCACAGAGCCACCTCCAGCAGAGCCACCTCCAGCAGAGCCACCTCCCACACCCACCACAGGCTCTTTGAGCCCAAACGTCGGCGCTGCACGTTCACAGCCCGGCACAGGCAGGGCAAGCAGAGGGGCTCCAGCCACCCAGAACCGATGCCCTGATGCTTTACAAGTCACTTTTGGTGCCTCGGTCAAAACTGTTCCCAAGATCCCATAATGACGTTGAGAGGAAAAAGCCAGAGATCCTGACTTGTAACTATTATCCCACCTTTCTACACCTACACACGCGATTAAAACCCAACGATTTGCAAAGGCAGCCGTGACTACTTTTTCTTATGCCCTTTTCTCCCCGGCCCAAGAGCACTGGAGTGCTGCCCAGCTGGGCTACAGGGAAATCCACTCCTGCCCTCCATCCACCCAGAACACCCACTAGCATCGATTGAAGCCGCATATTTAACAGGAGAAAAACAGACCATTTCAGAAGCCTGAATAGGAACGCATTTTTGTCCCACCAAAAACATTTATGGGAAGTTGAAATGCTATTAAATCCCCCAAGATGGGCAGTTTTCCCCACCGTTCATGGCCCAGCTGCCTTCCCCTCTCTTCAAAAGTTCCTGTAAACAAAGTGGGCATTTGCATATCACAGGCAAGGCCCTTCTCAGGATGTCACCGATTTGCATGCAAGGTGGCTGCATGTGACAAGCGCGCTCCGAAGGGAAGAATAAACCAACTAGGAAAAAAACCCATTACACAAGGTTTACCCTTCTGTTGGCTCCTAGAGAAAGAAAGCCCCATTAAAGAGCTGTCACTGTTTTAATTCCAGTTTTCCTACAGGGATATGATCCCATTCCCTTCCCCAAAAGATAAAGCAACTCGTCTGATAGAAATATTGGCTGCTCGGCGTGCGTGGGTGTTGTTGTGTGGTGGGTTTTTTTCCTTAGGAGTGAACAGAAACTGAACCTTGAACTTCATTTACCCTTTGAACTCGTTACCTTTAAACAAAATTCCCCATGCTTTCCCTCTTCAAACAAATTTCATCACAATTACAGTCCCTTCCACTTCGCTTTAAGATATATAATCATTGACTTGACCTAATTACCTGGCGCAGGCCTTTCTCTACAAGGTGAAAGCCATATTGGTGTGAACAGAAGCTGACCCCTGTATTCTTGATACCCCAATTTTATTCTAATTATTGTATAGGAGGTTTTCCATCTTCCTCTGTCCTCCTATTCCCTCCCCCCAGTTGCTATTTGGTTGCTGGCGCGTTCGGTGATGCCCTTTGGGTTGCTAGCTGCCTGGAGACAAGCTGCAGAATGGATCTCGTGTTGAAAAGCACAGGGTTGTGGGGTTTTTTTTTCAAGCTCCCCCATTCAATAGGAACCAGGAGATTCAGCTCTGCAAAAGGCTGCCAAGAACTGTCTCCCGTGGACACAGACACGCAGCGTGCACCCGTCACCTACCGCGAGCACATGGGTTCGGGGAGCAGCATCGGACCCCACACAGAGACAACCCCCCATCGCAGCCCCCCTCCAGAGAAGCCTGGGCTGTTTGCTTCTGTGGATTAAAAGCTTTATGCTACCAGGGAACGGGAATTCTGATAGGGAGACTGAAGCCAATGTTTCCTCTAACTCCAGAGCAAGGTGATGGCATTGAGAATTTAAGCACAAAGAATTGGGGTCTGGATGACCCCGCAGTCCCCTCTGCCTCCAAATCCAAGCAAAGAGCATCTCACCTGCAAGCTGAGGTCACCCAGCTGCCAAGAATCAACGTTTCCAGCTAAATGACATTTTCAGCCTCAATAGAGCCAGTATGGCGAACCCAGGACTCACGTGCACATCACACTGCCGATTCCTCATCCCCTAATTCACCCTCCCAAGCTATAAGGGAAAGTTTGAGGGTGCTGGGTTGATCCTAGTCAGACACTACCTCTAGCAGCCGGGGTGTTGGAGTCAAATCACTTAACCCTCCTCTAACATCACCCCCCTTGTCATCCTTCACCTTGTCTGTTTGCCTGTTCAAACTGCAGGCTCTGCAGAACTGTAACTTGGTGCAAAATGGGTTTGGTACTGGGGTAGCACCACAAAATATCTGTAATCAGAGTAAAAGTATCTTCCAGAAGACTAGGACAAGACTGTCGTACCGCCTTGTATAAGACCGAGGTTTGCTGTGGATCCCCACCTTACTGAAGGACGGTTTCCCCCTTAAAAATAAAATTAAATTCCAACAAGAGGATGGAACTCCCCACCAATGTCATTAGCTTGCTAATTTCTGATGGCATTCAGAGACAGAGAAAGGCGTAAATTACCTCCACAATTCAAGATACAGCCCTCTTATTCCTTAAAACCAACAAGAAAAAAATTAACAAAACCAGCTCCAACATTAATAAAGAGTCCCAGGGATTGACAGGCAGGGTCACTGAGAAATGGCACCTCCCTAACCTCCTCATTTGTCTTGGGCAATTGAAAAATAATTAGCAATTGCGAAAGGGTTCAATACCTATGAGTAAACAAAGGGAAAAGGATCACTCTGAGTCACGGTCCCATGGCCTGGGGCAGAGCCTTTTCTCATCCGCAAGGTGAGCATCTCCCCCCCCGTGAAAAATGAGCCGAGGACCGGCCACGAAGCGAAGGGAGGGCAGGTGTGGACGGTGAACGGAGCCGCTCTTGGCATTCAGATCCTTCCTCTTAGTTTTCTAAGCCCCGCAACAAAAGAAGAAGCAGAGACAGAAAGAGCCAGCACCGCACGGCGCAGATAGGTGGTGCGCAAAGCCCGGTCTGTGTCAGAGGTGGGGCAGCCATTTGTTATGGTCTCTGGGCGAGAAAGGCCATGCTCAGATGCCCTGGAGCTCCACTGTAATAAATAGACACTGAAGATTAAAGGAGCAAATCCTACCACCTGCCCCAAGCCTGAACCCACAGACTTAGCATACTGGGGTACCCAAGAGGGATGGGGGCTTTGTAGACAGCAGAGCTATAGCCATTTTATGGCAATTTCTGCAACCTCAGGGCTTGTGCCTGTGCCCCTGCTCAGACAGCTCAGCTCCCCTGCTGATCCGTGAATTCAGGGGTTGAACGGGAAGACCAAGGGGGAGGGGAGGAAAGTGGCGCTTGTCCCCGTCACCAAGCCTACCCCAGCCATCATGGGATCAAGCTCAGGAACCAAAACCCAAAGTCACCATGATCCGCACTATTGTCCTCCTCCTCCCAGAGTTCTTTGATCAGCAGCAAGTTTGCATACCAAAGAAAAGAAGGAAAAGAGAATATTCAAATACCGATATTGTCTGGCCTTATTTTCTGTTGGTAGGGCTGCTTAGTTTTCCATCGTAAAAGTTTGTGTGTTTTTCAGTCATCTTGCTTTGCTTTTCTGTCGGCTGGGGCTTTTTTCTTAAGCAAATTAAGAGTGGCTTTGCAAGACCTTAAATCTAAAATTGAAGCATTTCTGATCAACTTATTCCAGTTCCCTTTGAAAAGAAAAAGTTACGTTTGGGTGTTTTTCCAACTAGGTTTCTCCGAGACTGGGATGGGGGGAAATACAATCTTTTTCCTTGGTTCAAACTAAGATACATTTTTTTCCCCAACAAAATAATGGAAGCTGATGGATCTGGTCCAGCAGAACTAGCAGATCCAGGAGATACTCAAAGCAGACATGGAATTTCCACTTACAGATGAAAATAAAGCAACTTTAAATTAACCTTGGCAGAAAGCAAACTGGAAACCCATCTTAAGAGCAGTGTCACCACCCTGACGGACATTAGATGACAAACATAGCTAGAAGTTGGCAGTGAAGATTTCTCACCTACTTGGGAGATGCCATTACAACTCAAGGGAGCCGAAGTCATGTTCTGCTCCATGATGGCTATAGAGATTACTCAGTTAGCCATGGATTTCCTAGACTAGAGCTATGACAGAGGTGTGACCGTGGAAAGGGGTAGAAAAATGTACCCACTTATTGTTCTGTGCCTCTAAGGTTGTGCTTTCCTTCCCAGCAATCTCCATTTGCATAAAGTCTTACAAGAATTACAGTAACAAAGTTCCCAACCTTACCAAACCACTGGCTTTTCCTTCTAATCATAGCAGAGAACTAAGAAATATGGAGTGGGCAATAATCAAAGGTAGCACCAAAGTTTAAAAATACAATACCAAGGTCAAGCTGAAAAATGCTCTGGCAAATCTAATGTCACACTCATAAAATAACGGAACAGATTTAAAAAAAAAAAAAAAAAAAAAAAAAAGGACTAAATTACTTTATGAGCACCTAGGCAATAATTGCCTTCTTAGCAACAAGCAACCTTTGGGTTTGTAAAGAGCAAATGACCTTAGGCACATACGGTCAGCCTTTCTGATCAAGCTACAAAATTAGCAGACGAAGGGTAATGTGGAAGATGCAATATATCTAGAGACTTTACTAAGCGTTTGATGTGGTGCCACAGCAAATCTCACTGAAAAAATTAATTTACCTCAGCTTGGATAGAAGCAATCGTCACAGACTGAAAATTGGCCCAAGGGCCACAGACAAAAGCTGGTGATAAATGGCTCTCTGTCACGTGGAGGAGAAGCGTCTGTGTTGGGGTATTGCAGGGTATTAGTCCCCGTTTTATCTAAAGCAAGTAAACAGTCCATTAATTCAATGAGCAGGAAGATACTAAATTAGGTGGTAATGCAAATATCAAGTGAAAGCAGAGGAAATAATAGTAGGGGACACAGAGAGGTTAAGAACATGGATAGAATAATAAAATGAGATTCATCCTACTAAAGAATAAACCAGGGTAACAAAAAAAAAGCGATCTACAGCACATCCAGCACCAGGGAATCTTATCGAGTAAAAGGGGAGAAAATAAGAATTTGCAAGGTAACTGAGGATCTCAAAACCAAACTGGTTGCACAGTGCACAGGGGTGAGGGACCCCTGTGCTGGGAGGGGGGTCAGGGTAACAGCAGGCGTCTTCCTGCAGTGATGCAACATCAACACAGCCTGATCCCAACACTGCAGCTGGCCTGAAATGTTGGCAGCTCACACCTAATACACCAACCACGTGACGGGTGTGCACAGGAACAGGATGGAAACCATTTCCCTCCAAGGTCAGAGGCAGGGGATCTCTGAACTCCTCCCGCAGTCAGCAGCTCCCTGGAATAATCAGGTCTGCTTCGAAGCAGAAGGATATGAATGAAGTTTAAGGAAGCAGAAATCAGGGCAGACTTGAAAGCTCCACTGAGCCTAAGACGTCTCCTGGAGATACCTATGGCCTTTGGGGGACAGCAGAGTTCTGTCTTTCTAGGTAACTACAAGTGGGTAAAGCAAAGATGCAAGTTATGGGGGGTGGAGAGTGCCACCCTTATACGTATTTTCAAAGACTGACACCAACCACCTGCCTGCTCCAAATCTGCAAGGGAAGTTCATCCCTATCATGCATGTCCTCTCCACACACCTCATGCATCAGGTGTTTATCAGGGAAGGCAGAGTGTTTCCAGGATTTGGAAGGAGTTCAGAGAGTGCAGGGAGCTTCACCCCACTAAATTTTGTCCTCCCTTGGGTTCTGTGACTTCTTCGTCCACCGCTAGCACAGCCCCTCCTAGGCATCTCTTTTTGGCAGGCTCTCATTGCCCTCAACATAAGACTGTCTCAGCACTGAGTGCCTTTGCCCCAGGTACCATTAGTTTAAAGCTAAAATAAACTTCCGATTTCTTCCCCCAAATTCCACCATTTTTGTTAATGCTTTGATCCTTTTGTTAATGCCAGACCATTTTCATTTACCGCAGATGGCCAAGGCTCATCACTAAACGCAAAATAGTTCTTTGGCCAGAGAACCTGAGCAAGGTGTTTGGGGTCCACGGCTTTACGATGCCATTGCCAGCTACACCATGGGCTCCTCATGGGACCTGGGTCAAGCTGCTTGCGCTCCACATCGGCCCCAGCTTGACAAGAATTATTTCCTCCACTCCAACGGATGAATCTTACTGTAAAACTAGACTAATGCCGTCTCCAAGCTACTCTCTTTAATTTGCCTAGTAAGCTCATTGGGATTGTCCAGGCAAGGCTTCCTTCTCCAAAAGCTACCCAAGTGCCAGCAGCATCTTTGCACTGCTCCGCTGCTGGGAAGGTGCCACTGCAAGGGCAACTTGGTTTAAAACGGCAGCTGCAGAGACACAGCCCTGGGTGACGGGATGTTTCAAGGAATTGATCTATCTGCCAGAGCGTTTGCTCAAGCATGGGGTGAGGGTGGATAGAGGAACAGCAGCAATTCACCAGTTTCAAACAGCAGCTCCCACTTTAACCTATGAGTGCAGGAAAAAAAATAGGAGTGAAGCTTTGTAACCAAATAAAGAGAGCTGTGAGCTCAATAACAGGCATTATCCTATGGCAAAGATTTTGTTATTGTTGAGTACTGATTCCTTTATCTCTCGGAGACAATCAACCTTCAGCCAGAGGAGTCTAACCTTAAAACCCCATAACTCAATTTTACATAGTGTTAAAGTTTGGGGGGATATTTGTCAGTGCTGGAGCTGATACAATCAGTCTGGAGGACCCTAGAACAAAGAGCAGTGGGTGAAGAGCGTGTCACCTCCGCACACATTCGTTTCCTTGATGAACAAGGAGCTATTAGTTGGCGAGAAAGCATTATCAGGGTGAAGGATGATGCCGATTGTTTTCGGCTGCTCTTCCCATGACACTGGATTAGAAGAAGCCCCGGTGCCTGCTTAATGCCCCACAGCTCTGCCCCTCTGCACGCAGGTACGCAGCGCACGCTCCCGGCCACCCTTCAATGCAGACCAAAAATCAATCTGGACACCCAATCTTTTTCAACTGCCACATCTCTCCGAGGGTTGAACAATAAAAGTTTAACTTGTTTTAAGAAGTAGTTCATCACCGTAAGCCTTAAACAAAGCTACTCTTTAAAATACACATGTGCACAGACACAAAATGCCTTCGTGCAAAATGACAATTACGGAACATCCAACACAGCCGCTTTGCTTGAGTAAATCCCTAGCAAATACAACAGCTCTAGGGAGACGCTTGCCGAATAAAGTTATTCTTCACTCCTTACATTAAAAGGAGAAATGAAAGAAGTGATAAAAAGTGGGGAAAAAAAAAAAAAAAAAAGAGGAGACTGTTCTTCCCTCTAAAGTTGTCCTCCAACACATTTCATTTTAGTATTTATTATAACCAGACATGAAATTAATTCTTCAGGACAGTGGCTTTATTTTTGCACATAGTGATTTTCACAATTACATAACCTGAGTAATAATTTAATATATTCCCTGTGGCTCATACTTAATCACACTTTTTTTAAGCACATGCTTAAGTCAGAACAAAGTCAGTAGTAGTTCAGCATGTGTTAACATATGCGTGTATATATATATATATATATGTATGTCAGGGACTTTTATTGCTGTCCAGACCATTTCTCTCAGCTGGGAATTTTGTGTTTCAGGACTTGTTAGTGTTTTGAGATTGATCCTGCAAGACAGGGGTACAGTCATTGTTATTCCCACAAGCAGTTCCACCCAGGTGAGCAGACACACTCCGAACGCATCCGTGGGATGAGGCTCTCTGGAACGTTCTTGCTTCTCCCCCAAAGGGAAGGGCCCCAAGGCTCTGTGCACTCACTACCAGGAACTCGGGGAAAGCACATATTTTGTTTGCCTTTTTGTCCTTTAGTTGTCCTACAAACATGTCCCACAGAGGAATGAAAAGAAGTTTGCCCTGGTTGCAGACAACTTGAATGAAGCAGAGGAAGCACCTCCTCCACCTCCTCTGCCAGTGACCTCGGTATGCTCAGAATTCTAATATGAAAAAACCCAACAAGCCAGATCTTTGCTATAACCCCAAAATATTTCAAGTGCATAACCTAGAGCACCTCTTACTCTGGTTCCCATTGAAGTAACCACACAGAATCCACCACACATCTTACTATTGGTGTATTTGGTGAAAGAATGTCAATCCCAGAGCTGCTGTACCAGTAACCCCACCACTACCGGTGCCAAGCACGCTCAACCCCTGGCACTTCTGCAAGGGTGAAACCCCATTTCCCAAGTCCACGTGAGGTCCTTGGTGCCAGCCAGGGGCTCTGGGCATCCCAAGGCTGCTTCTGCAGGGCCACAGGGTCACAGATAAGCTGGTCTGAAACTGGCATCACCTCTGCCATGCTGCCCAGCTGCTGCATCCCAGCATCCTGCCCTCCGAGCATCCCTCCTACGGAGGAAACCTGTGCAGGTCAGTAACGGGAGGCTCCAGAGCCTGTTGGTTTAGGACACTGCAAGCACTTCCTTTTGAAAAAGGGCAGAAAAGAAGCCGTAATGAAGTTCCACCCCAACACTTTGTTAACTTACATTTCCTGCATATTGATCCCTCTGCTGGGGAGAATATAGAGACACAAAGCATTTATGCCTTGGATTTACATACTCATGAATAGAAAGGCCTTTAGGAGGCGGGTGTGTAAGTTTTCCCAGCCCCCCACAAAACAGTAACTTGTGCATTGATAATTCACACGTGTTTGACATGGGGAACATGCAATTCACCATGAGAGGAAGCTCCATCCCGGCTCCTGACAGCAGCCACAGCACCCGGGACCACACACCTGATAGTGTCGGCTCAAAGACGTCCGTGCTCTGAGCCCCCCGAGCCCGCTGAAATAATCTACGTGCTGAGGGCATCCTCCACTGCAGTTAATTTTAAGCTGCAACCATAAGCCAACACTCCCTGTTTTCACGCAAGCTCGCTGTTGTTAACCCGCTTAGTAAAAAATCCAAATAACACCTTGTCGTTAAAGACTGTCCTCTAGGTATGGAAAATAAATCTATTCATCTGATCTCGCACTTACAAAGCAATACAAAGAAACTTTAATTATGCTTTTTCCCTGTCGGCAAACAGCAAAAGCGGCAGGATTTTTGCTTTAGAAAAGCTGCATTAATAAGTTATCGGCATTTCACTGACTTCTAAGTGATTTCAATTATAACTCCTGTCTGAGGCCCCACAGACCCACCAAACTGCTGAGATTTTACACCACATGTTTCATAACATTTCTGTTTTTCTTAAGAGCTCTTGCGATCAAGGAATTACTTGAGAATCTCAGCTTAAAAACCAAACAAATATCCCAGTGGTTGAGCAGAAACCCCTTTCCAAACCACAAACCGAGGTATGCGACACCCAAAGACCAAATCACAAACACTGTATTTGTGTGAAAGCAACTCATGCTATTAAAGCGAGCGCCTGATTCCTGAGGTTGCCTGTCCTCAGTGTCAAATAACCACCATGAAATCACATCCCATTTAGATGTGTGAGCTTAAGGCATGGGCTGGACCAACACATTCTGGGGCCCGAGCTGATTTGTGCCAGGATTACGTTCCCAAAAAGCTCTAAGGAATTACGAGACAGGATGCTCCTAAGAGATCCAGGCTGCCAGCTCCACACAGGGCTGAGCATCAGCAGGGACTCGCCCTCCGGTCCTCCCGTCAGTCTGTGCCGACGTGTTACGTTTCAACACTTTATAAAGAAGAACTGCTTTTACAGGGTGCAGGGGAAGATAAAGGGTGAGATTGGACAAGTCAAAAGGCACTTGCAATCACCCGCTCTTTCACAGACACCCTTGGCACAAAAGCAGCCTCTCAGACCAACTTCCAAACGTCTCCAGCTTGAGGAAAAACGACTTTGAGCTCAGAATAGGCACCCACAAAACTGCGGGCTCAGGGGGCTGCCCTCAGGACCAGCATCCACAGCTCGACATGCCCAGCTGATGGGAGCTGTGTCCACAAGTCAGACAGGATTTCTGCAGCAGTTACTGGCGCTACAATTTGCTGCAGCTGTAAAATCCCAAATGAGGACGTGAAGCCACTTTGGGTTGTGGGGTTTTTTGGTTTTGCTTGGTTTAAATGATAGCTGAAAATCTTGGTAGCAATACTCTTGCTGCTGCTTGTTCTCTACAAAGGTCTGAGCTCTCCTATATAATTTATGCATCTATTTCTGGCAGCCTGCAAGCAACCCACCCTCCTTGCCACCCCGAACAAATAATCCTTAATATACAGGTGAACCAAGTTGCTTTGTATAAAATACAGCCAAACCTTTCGACCAGCCAGAGCACCATTCCAGGAACTTATTTGCACAGTGCCGGAGACATTATCACATTGGGCTTGAAAGTGCTAATGTTACGGTGCATTTCCATTCAGAAAATGATACATCAAAGAACGTTGGCTCTGTGGCTTTAAGGGAGTCTGATATCATTCCAAAATGTCACACAGTAAAGTAGATATTTTTTAGAAAACATGTTGTTTCCTTATACAGTGGATTCATGCCTGTTCTCCTCCCCTTGGCAAAACTCAGGTTGAACTGGTCAAACCTGCTGGAAGCCCTGGTGAGGAATTGGGAGAAATAACTGCTCCCTGGTTTAACCTCTCCCTCCCTGGGCTCATCGGATGATGTCTGCGATCAGGCCGGGAAAAACATGCAACGGCAATTGCACTTGTCACAAACCCCTTCCCCAAATGTTTCCTACTCTGTTTCCTACGGCTTAAAAGTACATCAACAGCAAGTTTATAATAACCCAGTCAAAAGCAACAGAAGATGTTTCTGGACATCAGGGAGGCAGAGATAATTGCTTCTAATGGTATTTGAAAAGAAAAATGTAAAGCTTTCAACTCCAGCATAAGAGGCATTTCCACTCATCTGTGGGCATTCAAGGTTTGATCTATACAGCCTATCGGACTTGCAGATGCTCAGCATTTCTGAAACAGGTTCTTAGTCTGCATTTTATTCCACACACTTTGATATTACACCAGAAATTCAGCAGCATTTGGGCACGTGGCTCCTCTGAACCATCGCATGTGCTCAGAGCCCCAGGCCACACTACCCTCCCCTGCAGCGGTCACCCAGTGCCGCACCACCGCTGCACACCCTACTGCAGCGGGCAGCAGCCCGTCATTGGGGAAGAAAACCACAATTTTTGGTTTGGAAAAGCAGAACTCTGCTGTTTGTGTGCTCCACCCACACAAGGGCTTAATTCAAGCCCACACCGAGCTGTCAAAGCGGTGGGAAGAAGGAAATCACAGAAATGCCTGTTTGGGAGGTTGGGGTTTGTCCTTTTGGCTTTTTATTGGTTTTCTTGGGGGGGCGGGGGAGTTGCTCGTTGGTTCTGTTTTTTAAACAAAAGTGACCAGGAAGCCGAAGGCGCCCACACGGTTTTCCAGCCGCGCAGCCCGCGGGAGCGGCGCCGCTCTGCGCCACACGGGGGCGCTGCAGAACTCCGCTGCCGCGCTGCGCTGCGCGTGCCCACCGGCACCCCCCGGCACCCCCCCCACCGGCGCCCCCCAGAACCCTCCCCCCCCCGGCACCCCCCGCACCCCTCGGACCCCCCCCAGCACCCACCCACCGGCACCCCCCGCACCCCCCAGAACCGCCACCGGCACCCCCGCACACCCCCCCCGGCACCCCCCGCACCCCTCGGCAACCCCCAGAACCCCTCCACCGGCACCCCCCGCACCCCCCAGAACCCCCACCGGCACCCCCCGCACCCCTCAGCACTCCCCCACCGGCACCCCCCGCCCACCAGCACCCCCCCAGAATCCCCCCACCGGCACCCCCCTCTTGGCCCCCCCTAGCAGCCATCCACTGGCACCCTCCCACCAGCACTCCGGCACCCACCTACTGGCACCCCTGCACCTACCTGCATTCCTAGCACTCCCCAGCACCCACTGGCACTCTCAGCACTCACCCACTAGCACCCACCCATGACACCACAGCACCCACTGGCATCTCCCAGCACCCACCCACCGGCCCCCCCCCAGCACAGCGCTGGCACATCCAGAGTGCACCCCACACACACATCATACAGGCTGGCCACCCACCCTGTGCGCCCACCTGCACAGCACAGCGAGCACCCTGCCTGCCCACTCACACCCACACCATGCAGCACACCTACCCACACACTTGATGCACACCCACCCACACATCCAAAACATTCCTGCAGGCTGGGTTTTTAAAGCAATTAATTCCATATTTCAGAAATGATTCATCAGATTTTAGAAGCGTGTAAGAAGTACAGGGCAAACCAAAGCGGCAGCTGTAGTTGTAGACACAAGGGCTACCTAAAAGCAGGTGAGCACACGTCGTTCAGCACACCACACACTTCAGGGAGAAAGGGTTTGGTTCTCCAGACCACCACCGAGAGAGAGCACAATACTCCTTGAAAGAGAGGAACGCGTTCAGTCTCATGCTGAGGTGGGCTGGAGGCTGCCATGGACCAGGCAAGAAACTCCCAGAAGTTTACAGGCTTCTCCCCAGATCTGCCAGGGCGCTCACCAGCATCTTGTTTCTGCAGAGTTACCTACAAAACTCACTTTGCTATTTTCCCTACCCATTTCTATATACTAGAAGGCCAAACGAGCAAAATGGGGCCTTCTCCGGGACATAAATGGGTTCAAGAAGCACCTGGAGATGGATTACAAACGAGCCACCTTGTTACAGTTTCTAATTCCCCCCAAAAACGTTCTAATATCGTGTTGCATTTGTATCTGCCCCCTCCCATCCCCAAGCCACTGGGGCTGAGTGAAACACCTGCTCATCTACCACCCTCCACACCTTTTACGATATAAACCATTTTTAGCACATTTGTATAAAGCAAAGGGAATTTTTGCTAAATGATTTTATTTTAACTGAATGAGCTGTAAGTACGTTTGGCCAAAGTCCTCTGCTGACATGATGGAAAAACCTTAGAAGTCAGAGGCAAGGTTTCTTACCCCAGTGCCTAACAGAACCTGTAAAGTACATTCCTGTCACTCTGAGTTATGCGTCTTTCCACGTGCTAGGGGATACCTGCGTAACATAAAAGAAAATATCTTGTCACTTCTGTTGTCATGCCACGGCAGCACAGCTGAGAGCCAGGTGCAGGGGCAGATGCCACAGTGGCCCTCACCCCCTCCGCTCCGCGTGATCTTGCCATGACATCGAGTGAATCATTTGGATCCCGGCTCAGCATTCCTCCAGCAAGGGATCCAGAAGTGCCACTTTGGGGAAACCCAAACTGATAAAGCAACATCTAGAAGTTCTAAATATGAAGATGCACAGCTCCTACCCTCAGGACGCTGTCGTATCTACCTTATGCTTCAGGAAAACTAAATGAACAAACACTGGCAAATTAAATGATCTATCAGTTTAAGACAAAACATTTTTGAAAAGTCTCCAAGTGGTCTGAGCAGAGCACATTACATGGGAAGTGTCTCCTAAGAAATACTTATCATTATCACAGTACTTAGTACTTCCACAGTGCTTCCCAGCCTCCCAGCACTGTACAAACATTAGCTTCTTAATCACTCATTAGGGATGATCCTATAGAGCTGGGCCATGCCTCATTGAGTAAAGTCATCCCCAACTCGCTCAGTCCCTCTTGCTCCCTCCAGAGACAACTTTGAAGGTTCTCTGATTCCCACGAGAAGTTCAGAGCAAGCAAGGAAAAGTCTGCTCAGAGTGAGCAGTGGTGGCATCCCCTGCTTCAAACCCCGCTGTTTTTTGTAGCAAGGAGGGGCAGAAGTGAGCATCATCCCAGTCAGAGACCTGCTTCCATTAAAACCTTGAATTAATAAAGTTGGGAAATTCAGGAAACAGCAGCCTTTAACAGAGCTGTGGGCTTGCACCTCAGGACGTAACCTCTTGTTGTTGCAAAACAGGGCTAAGAAGCAATGGAAAAAAGCCACAGGAATGAGAAGCATGTTCCTACAGCCGGCCAATTTATTCTCCTGGCCATAGTGAGACGGATTATCCCCATGCGTCAGCCACCTGTGCTGCCTGAAAGGAGCAGTTCTCGGTCACTTATCCATGTGACAGCAGCACCCCGAGGGTCCATCGCGGCCCCAGCTCTGTATGAGCACACAGGAGCCGGGTCCCTGCGCCAGGTAAGTGGAGAAGTGAGTGCTGCAGCAAAAAGGGCACAGTCAAAGCGAAGGTTTGCACATGCAGAGAAGCCAAGGTAAACTTTGATCATGATGAAAATCAGCTCACGCAATCTTAAAACTTTCTACTTTTCCCATAAGCATGATCTAATTCAGAAATCAAGACTGTCTGACACACACTTTAGCTTAATCGCTTTTCTGAAGTAAGGATTTAAACTCTCAGGTGAGCGACTTCATATTAATAAAAAAAGAAATCATTATGCCTTCACTTTCTATAATGAAAAAAAGTAAGCAAAGAAAACAATCAAGCAAAACAAAAATCCCCCAAGTAAACAAAAACATCTGATAGTAAGTCACCACAGAAATTCAAAAACCCAGAGGAAATCACAACCCGATCCATATCCTTCCCGCTGGCAGACATCTAGAAAAATTCATTCTGACGATGCCCCTACAAACCATGGCAGGGCAAAGAAAAGGTTCCCAAATCATGTGTTCAGCCTATTTTCCCTTTCATATCACTCTTTCAGATACCAACAGCCTGCATCCAGCCCCCCCAAACTGCTCTGCTTCCTCCAGAACGAACACACACACAGTCAAGCCCGTGATTTGCTGTTACTCAGCACTCGAACCAGTTTCCAAGCACTAACACCTCATTTTAATGTAACTGATCTCGATGCCAGCTTTCTTCCCTCCTTTTTGTAGTATGTCATTTTTTTTATGTTATCAATCTCCTCGCCATTCACCCATTTGGGCACCCTTCCCTCGAGCCTGGCATTTCATCTGTGTCTGAAAACTTCCCGTGGTGCCAAGTGTTTGCATACCTTGCAAGTGTTATGTCAAACTCTGCCCCTTAGGGCTGCCAAAAACCACCACTCAAAGTTAGCAAAGCAAATACCTCCTTAGACAAGCTTAATAAACACGCCAGGAGAAATCCTAGACTTCATAAAGGCATCACTCGCCCGACGAGGCCAAGCTCGAGGTCTTCAGCACCCTTTCATGTCCCATTTAGGCCAACATCCATTATCCTTGTCACACGTTCTCCATGCGTTAAGTGCATCATATCTGAGCACACAGGTTATTTAAAAGAACCAGTCCCACACTCCACACCTCTCTCCACGCTGCAATTACTAGCTGACTATCAGGCCAACCTTGCCTCTAATCAGTCTAAACAAAGATGTTTATTTTATGGCATAAATCAACACACACAGCAGATATGCCTGGTCGTTTGCACTGTGCGAAGAAGCTAACTTTGGTGCCCATCAGCTCTTACGACCTCATCCCAAATAAATCCTCATTTCTTGACTGATGATTACTGATTCCTAACAGGAGTGGGAGTAGACATGAAAAAGTGTGTTGAGCACAGAGAAGGGGAGAAGAGGAGGGACAGAAGCACAGAAAATGGAAGAGGAAGGACAAGGCAGGGAGGTAAGAAAGCATGGGGGGGAAGTGCAAGGGAAGTGAAAGAGGGGGAGGAAACAAGATCTGTGGGAAGTAAGAGACTGAGAATCTGAGACCAAAGCAATCAAGTCTTCACTAGAGCCCAAAAGATAACCCCTGAGAAGATCAGAACAATCTCAGCTCTGTAGACTTCATTTTCAATAGCACAGTGCAAATCCATCTCTCCTCAGCCGCCACTCCCAAGCAGACGGGACCATCCCAGTAACTTTGCCCAGAAAACCCCCGTCTGCCATTTAGTGCTTTGGAAGGTGCCCTGGAGCTCAGACGCCAGCTCCCATCCACCACTTTGCTATGAGCACTTCTACGCTCACAGGAAAAAGAAGCCCCACGTTCCCAGGCACTAGAAGGTCCCAAAAAAGTCTCTCCAAAGCAAACCACCTTAAAGAGGTCTAATTTTCAAAGGGTGGGGGGAGGCAAGGTTTGGGAAGACATAGCTCCTTCAAAGTGCGAGGCAGAGCACCCAAGAAGAAATACACTTGAGTGTGGCATATTAATTTTGGGAAACGCTAGCTACCAGGTCAAATTCTGCTCTTTTTTGTCACTGTTGTCAATCCAAACCAGCACTACCAACTCCAGCTTGCACCAAGATGATCAAGAAATACATTTAACTCCGGCAGCAGTAAATTAAATTCAGGATGGCCATAACATTTTATGGTCATTGACAAAACAGGTACCAGTCAACAAAAAAAACCAAAAAACACCTCCTGTGTTATGAGATGGATATAAGACAACAAGGAAGTCATACTAGATTACACTTGCATTTCTACCTTCTTCACTTAAGGACTTCAAAAAGCATCAGTGACTTACCGTCATCCTGGAAGTCTGACAGAAGCGAAGCATCAGATGTCATGGAAGGGGCCAAACCCCAGCTCTGATTTTCATCGGAACTGTCCTGTCCAAAACAAGCATCGTGATGATCCTCTCCTAGAAAGAGAAGAGCAGTCTGATTTTATTGAAAAGGACACATTTCTAAACCCAGATCTTACTGCCTGCACCCTGAGACATGTTTCCTCCTGTTTCCCACCTCCCACTGAAGTTCTCTACAAAACTCAGAACCACTTTCGTGTGGGTTTAAGACCAGATTCATCGTTCAGGGCCAAGGTGGCATATTGCTGCTGCGAGAACGCTCCTGCTGGGTATGTACAGACTTCACACCTGGAGGGCATACAAGGAGGAGGCTGGAAACACCAGTCTTGGGACCAAACTACCAGAGCTATGTCCAGTTTTTTGTTCTTGCCCCCAGTACATGACCTCTGCATAAATCACCCATCTGTAAAATGGAGGACTAGGCTACCTGCTTCACCAGAATGAAGAACCTTCCTATTTTGTAGGGAAAAGCTTTGAGATCCTCAACTGAATAGCGGTAGGAGGAAAAAAGATTGACTCCCTGTGACAGGCAGTCACATATAAATTAACAAAACAATGTGCCTGTGTGTGGAGACAGGAGCTATTACCTCCCCATACTTGATGTTGCATTGAATTTTTGCTAGGGAATTTGCTACTGATATTGGATTTTATGCAGAAGGCACTTAGATACTACAGTGACAGATGTTAATATCAAATTTTAATATAAATGGAGTGCAGCTAGCCTACCTGTAGAAGAAAACACTACTCACCCTAAACAAAGCGAAAAAGTGGCCTTTCAAGCTTTTACCTTACATTTCCTGAATACACACAACCCAGACTGCTGATAACAGAGGTAAAGACAGCTGCTTACTCATTCAACACACAACAAACAGCAAGAAAGGTGAGTTTTCAGCTGATGTTAATTGTATTCAAACACTAAAAACAAGTTTTATCTCAGCAAACAGAGGAACTGTGCTCCACAGTTTAAATCAAGCGCTGATGAAAGGGTACCAGGGCCTGGAATGGAGGGTTACAAAGCTCTTCCTCCCACCAAGAAACACAGTGGAGATGCCATTAAGTCTCCAGCTGCAGAAAGACATGACACAATATTTTGGATGTGGTATATTTTCAGCATCCCAGGTTGCAACCTTCCCTTGTCTACTCTGAGTGTGAAGTTCCCACAGACCCCAGGCTCCCGCATTCAAGGGCATGTTTTCAAGAAAATATCTTTCTAGTTTCCACCAGAAGGAATAATCTGGCTGTGAAGAACATAGGGCACATGAGATAATCCTCCCACAGATCAGTTCCTTAAAAAACAAATCACAGTGAGTGCCAGGCATCATCATAGCCTTGCTGATAGTACAGGCTCAAAGGTCTTGAAAAACTGATTGAAGATTTGACTTTCGAGATTTACCAAAGGCGTACAGGGGTCAATGACTGAACAGAAGGGTCCCTGGCAGCCCACCTTTTAAGCCACTAAAATTCTAATAGGGGAAGAGCCCAAGAAGTAATGAAATCTTTTTCCAGCTCTGTGCTCGCTTGCTTCCAGCAGCCATCCCAGCACGCAGTGCGGAACATCAGATTCTGGAGAAAAAGGAAATTCAGAACATAACTTTTCTCCTTTTGGGAGGTGCATCGTTCAGCATCTGCACTACTAATCTCCCATGCCAAGAAGAAAGCTGCAGGTCCCTGGCCCAAAAGGGCAGGCTTTGATCTCTCCTGCAGGATCAGAGATCAGCAGAGGTGGTACTGCAGTAGTCTCCCACCCACGGGCTGCTTCTCAGTCATGAAGAGTAAGCAAAGCACGTTCTATGCTACAACAAACTGAAATTCATGCATGCACCTCCATGAGCGGAAAAAAAAAAAACCACAAAAAAACAACAAAAAAAAAAAACGATTAGGGGTTAAAAAGCAGAGAGTGAAATCCCCCGCTCCACTGGCCAGACTCGGGAAGCAGAGCACATCCATGAGCGCACCACTGCCCGCCTGACCTTGGAGAAGTCATTTCAGCCTTTGCTCAGTTGTGTGTGACAAGGGTATGTTTCTTCCCTGTTTTACTGTAGCACTTGGAGATCCTCAAATAAAAAGGCTTTAAAAAGCCTATATGAAAAGCTGCTACCAAACGGCAACTCGGTGCCGTAGGAAAACACAACGTTCATTCTAATGAGGAGCCTTCCCCCACGCCGTGCTGCAGCGTTGCGGGCTCGACTATCTGCAGCGATGTGAAGATGCCAGCATTATAAGACAGTTTCCATAAGCCCCTTAAAAAGAACATTTTCTTTCAACCAGGCTGCACTGTATCAAACCAAGCTTTTCAAACACACACCGAGGTAACAGGTGGTCCCCTATAACGAGATACAGGTGCAGGATTATTGCGATAACGAGCAAACTGCTCCTGGTTTCCGACTAGCAGGAGGCAGCGTGGCGCGGTGCAGCCGCCACGCTGGGGAGGCACGGCTCACGCACCGGCGCGTGGCTGCACTGAACCATTTGGAACAAGAACAAGGGCCCGATCGCCAAAGTGACTTGCAAGAATAAGTCACTGGCTTTAACAACAGGAGAAGCTGTTACAGGCATAAGCCACAGGGAAGAATCAAGCCACAAGTCTCTGTTTTGGCAGAATAATCGCTGGTCAGGAAAAATCATGGGGGGGGAGGGGGCTGTCCCCACACAGGAGTGGGAACTGAGATGTCATGTCTTCAGGCAAGCTACCGTAACGCGCTCCAACAGACCAGGCTGCAGCTTGTACATACGTGTATCATGCCAAGCACAGTGGGACTCTGAATTGCGTCAGCTGCCGCAACACAAATCGATACAAACAAAGGCATTTCGTTTGGTTTAGCATTAGGAGTATTTTCAAACACCACCTATAGCCTCAGTAACAAAACCAAAGTGAACAAAACCACTGCAGAAATAGCTACTTAAAACAAATCCTGTTGCCTTTCCATTTAGATTTGCATTATGAGAACTTCTTGTGCTTTAATCCACTTCTCCATAAAGTTTATGGAGCAGCAACAGCTAGTTGAGTCCAAGCAGAAAAAATAACCAACAACTTGTCAGGGGCCAAGCTATTGTTCTGAATGAAGAAAAAACTCATTAGCTTTTAATGAAAACACAGGGAATAAAAACCAAATAGCACAGAACCCCAGCAAATAATTACTCTGCACCTGACGCAAAGCTGCTCTATCTTCCTACTCAAATCCTCAGCAAAATTCCCTAACTCATCGCTCTTTGAAGCACGAACAAAAGCAAGATTGACTCTAAGGGAAAGAGCAAGAGGTTTCTTGAGCTTGCACCTCATCCAGGGGCTCCCCTGACACTTTTTGGCTACCCCCAAGTGTGCTAAATTCCCAGCTTTTGTGCTTTGTGATAGTTGTGGCACAGGAGAAAAAAAAAAAGAAATTATGCCATCTTTTAGTCATCTGACATTTTCTGCAGAAACAGTTTCTCGTACAGCAGCAGAAAGAGGGGCTTGAGGCATTCTGTGTAATTAACACAGATATCGTGCTTTATATGTATCAACTCTCAGCAAACTGCAGAGGGGACAGATTGTGTCTCTGGTGATGGGGGTGTCCCCAGCAGAAGAGGGGGTGGCAATTTAGAGTCCAGTGGCTTTGGACAGCAGCATCAGGCAGGTCACATCAGTCACACCAGGTCCATGCAGGACTCACGGACATCACACAGACCTGGCATCAGGCAGAGACGCAGCCTCTGGCAGACCCCCTGTATCAGAGGAGGGGAAAAAAATACCAAGAGGAGAATGAAAAGAACTTAATTAAGCATTAACAGGGCTCCAAGTAAGCAGCACAAGCAGGACCTACAGGAGAAAGAGTCACCACGACCAGGGAACACACTGTTGCTTCCTTCTCCACAGCTTCAAGAGCACAAACACTCTCTGCAAGGAAGGGAATAACTTGAACGTAACTTTCCCTCATTGCTTTGGGGCTTGCGATGCTGGACAGTAAAAATAAAAGACATGCCTCTGCTCTGGCATAGTTCCAGAGACAGGTCTTAGGACAAAAGCTAGAAAAACCTTGGTTCAGATTCTGGTTTTGCTACAAGTCTGTTGTGCAGTGTCAGAACATGCCTCCGTGCCCGTCCCCCCTTCTGCAGAAGTGCGAGAGGGACAGTTACTCTCTTTTAAGACTAAAACTTCTATTGAGATCTCAAAAACCAACCTCTCCAAGGCCGAAAGTTTTTCTACACACAAACTGGCAAGTAAGTTTTCTTTTCTTTAAGCTGCAGTTTGCCTCTTGGGGGGTGGGTGGGGTGGGAGAAAAAGAAACAAAAAGCTGAATTAATGCATCCTGGCACACACAGGAAGAGAAACAATCTAAATAGGTGAAAGGGCTTTGTAGTAGAAAAAAAATTCATCTCCAGTAGCTTGTTAAGGGAACTGCAATTAAGCTTACTTTGCATTCAGTGAAGGTCTTTATCTAGGTACCTAGAGTTTCATTAAGCATCTTTTTAGAGCATAAGAAAAATCAATACCAAGCGAGTTCCATTTACGCTTTTATGATAAGCTTGTTCATGCCAAAGCGGAAGTAAAATCCCCAACTCGAGTTAATATTCAAGGAAACGAAGTTCCTGCTTTAAAGTAATGACTCCTTAGTATCATACTACAAATAAAGGTCTCTGATCCAAATCCCATCTGCCTTCATGCTCGACAGTGTTAATATCTCTAGATTTTCAGGGACTAATTTAGCAGTAATGCATTTCCCAAAGCAGAGCTGTAAAAGTATTATCAATACTATGGTTTAATATCCCTCACTACAATCACTTGCTGAAATTATGGAGAATCACATGGAAACACATCAACAGAGACGCACCCACACAGTAAGTACTGCTCACATGTAAATACATTATAGTTTAGCTTTTGTAACGTAGTTAAAGCTCTGTCAACATTGCTATTATAAATTATATACCTTTTTAAACACATTTATGTGCTAGAGAATGTATGATGTTTCTTTTTTGAATGCCTTAAAGGCTTCATCAGCTCCTAAGCACCCATTTGGATCTGTGTGGTTAGCCCCTGTGATTAATATGTGAATAGCTGAGGTCTGGGTGGATGCAGACTTTCTGCACCTTCTTCACACAGACTATTGGCTTCCCGATGGTGCCAGTGCCCAGGTCATGTTACATTTGCCTGAAAATCCCAGGTTTTCTGTTGCACATCACCGTGATTCGCGTACGTGTCCATCCTCCCCTCCCTGGGCTCTACCACCAACAGTGGTATTATTAACAAACCACAAGAGAAATTCCTTTATCTACAGATCTCAAAGCATTTACCCTGCTTAATAAACATTTTCTTGGATGTGGAGATCACACACAGAAGAAAAATAACTTTGTCCCTGGCTCACGAGGCAAACAAGGCCACGGCGAGAGCAGGGTCCGTCTCTGCTTACGCTGTGTTTTATCAGCAGGACAGGTCTACCTCATGGCAGTAGGGTCAAACGCAAAGTGAGGGACCTCCTCGCACACAGGAGGAGCCGATTTATCATTGTTTTAGAAACGTCGACCCAAACAGGTCTTGGCTGGCTGACAAGTGAATCCAGTCCAAGCCTAATTTTGTTCACTCAGTACCCAGTTTTTTTGCTAATTACATGTAGTAAAGCAAATTAATGGTCCACTAAAAATGCCACTTATGTTAAAAACCAGCTAGAAAGTGGAAAGCTCTTTTGCAGAAGGCTGGTTTGCTGCAGTGATGCCGTGTGCCCAGCAGGTCGGGCTGCAGCGCGCAGCATCAGCCGGGGATGCAGCCACCTCCGGACAGGCAGGACCCCAGCACCGCTGCCAGCCTCAGCCCACCGATGGGCAGGGCAAGGCAAGGCACAAACTTCCTGGGATTAATGAAATCCAGCAGGCAGGAGCCGGGCAAGGCAACAGCAGACTCCCTAAAGCATGGTGAGAAAAAAAAAAAAAAAGAAAAAAAAAAAGGCAGCTTTCTGGGGTGCAAAACCCACTCCTGTTGTTGGGGGTGGAGGTGGGAAGAAAAGAAAAAAAAAAGCCCTAAGCCCTACAGTGGGTCCAAGTATTTTATTACACAAAAGGAATTCAAGTTTGCAACTCTCAGCTTCAAGAGAATAAATCCAATGGAGGCCAAGAAGCTCTGAGCAGGTTGGGGTTAAATTATTTTCTCTCCCTGTCACATGGAATACAAACTTCATGATTACACAAAACAGTAAATAACCTGGAAATTATACATTTGTAGACCTTTAATCCAATATACAGATATCCAAACCAAAGTCTTCCCACAACTGATTATGGGTTTACCTCTGAAAAGCAAAAAGCAAGCAACAGCAATAGAAAACCCAAGTCCTACTCACACACCAAAAAGGCCACCCCACAAATGACATTCAAGAAGTTTGTGACTTGCAGGCCTTGGCTGAAAGAAGCCTTTGGCAGGGCTGCTCTGACAGAAAAGCTCATTCTCATGAATCCAAGTAGCTGATGAGGCTGGGGGCCTAGATATCCCCCCAAACCCATGAAGACAAGAAGAAGCTGCTGAGCTCATGCTGCATCTACTCCCGTTGCTCCATATTTTCTAATCCCCTGCGAGGCCCTTGTGTCATTCCCCAGCTGAGCTCTCCTCTCCAGTTTTCTCTTCCTCTCCTCACTGTGTCTTTGCTCTCTCCCTCCCCTCCCCTCTAACTTCCTCCCTCCAGCTCCTCACTTGCAATCCCTGGCACCCTTTCAGCAAAGGCACTGCACATTCTGCCTCTCAAGTGGGCAGCAGCTACACAAAACAGCTGCCTGACAGGGGAAGCACAGCACATTTCAGTCTTGCTAGGAACAAGCCTGAAACCCAGCGCAGCAGAAGATTCCCACGGGATGTAAACAAGTAAACAAGATTTATTCTTTCTTTTATGGCCCAGTAACACATCAGTGAAATACAAAGCCCATCCAATGAAAGCAAAACCAGCCTAAAGCTACCAACACTTTTTATATCTGTCTGCTAATAAATTATTCCTTGTGAGCCTCTTTGAAGAGAAGTCTTCATTTAAAGGAGGGGGATACTGAGGCAGAGGAACGTCACAAATCTGCACTTTGGTTCATCTTCTGAGGTACCAGCCCTGCTCGGAACACAGCAAAGCAGTGTCTGTGAAGCCAGACTCCACGCTTGTGCAGTGCAGTAATTAACAAGCAGTTCTGCAAATATGGTCTGGGAATCTAAAAAAACCCCAAAAATTGTCAACATCATCAGTACCAAAGAGGAGGCTACGGGCCAAATAGCTTTGAGTAATGTCCATTGCAGCGTCAGTCGGTTCAATGTATTTTCTTAGCTGAAACCCTTCCAAGTGAACAAGGAATAAACAGAACTAAGCCACGAGGGAGCTGGAGTTTAGCGAGCATATTCCAATGACAAGACACAAGGAGGCTGTCTTGCCCGTATCTACAGCAATTTTCACTGTTAAGAAAAAATAAGCACAGACAGTGAATGCAGAGACAGGAGCATATAGCAGAGCAATAGGCACTCTGGGGACCGGAGGAGATGCCCATTAGGCATTTATGATAATGCAAAGGATGACTTTACAGTTGTGTTTTAAGATGGAGGCTGACTAAAGGGCAGAATTACTACTATGTAGATTATTTGGATGGGGTTACTGCTCTACAAACCAAAGCAATGCAGGAGTCGTCGTGGGGAGAGACACCCAAAACTCCAGATCTGAACCAGCCAAAGGTTTGGAAGACCCAGGAGTTGGGACCCAGAGTCGCGCTCCCAGCCCCGCTCCTGCCGAGCCAGGGCTGTGGGTGCCAAAGGCACCGATTCCCCCGCTCCCCAGTGAGGCTCAAAGGTAGCAAGTGGGCATTCCCATCTTTAAGGTCTCCAAAAAATCTTAATGGCCAAACCAGAGGATTTAATCCTTTTCCCCATTTTTGTGGAGCAGGAGGGTCTATTGCCTGCTGTGAGAAAGCTCAGGGGATGGGATATGCGAACGCCCCACTCTGTCCCCAGTGGGGCGATTTCGTGATCGTTGTTCTGTTCTGTGTGAACGCAGAGCAACGCTGGGGCTGCACGTTCATCTCAACACATTACAATAACCCCCGAGATTTCTTTATAAAAAGAAAGCTGCAGCACATTCCTATTACACAAACAAGTTCAGAAAGCACTAAGGGTTCATTTGAGAAGGTTCTCTATCTCCAAAGCTGCACATCAGGCAATTTAGACAATCTAATAATTAGAGTATTTTATTAACTGACCAAAGTGAGAGCAATAGAACTTGTTAATATTTAACTTACTGGGGCTCCCCAAACTGCTGTATATTTAGCATCTTTACTGATGGTTTTATACCTCCTTCTTTATGATGCATTGCTTTATTCTTAAGATTCTGGCATGCTCCGAACTTCCCTGGGGAGGGAAGCATGGGACACTGCTAGATGTGACCAGAGAGGGCAAGCTCTGCCCCAAGGTGTTACAATTCGGATGGGTTTCAAAGGACTATGGGTGACTCAGTAACTTGAACACTTTGATTAATGAAGTAGAGATCTCCAAGAAGCACCTAGTAATCCAAACCAGGAAACTTTCCTCAAGTTTGTAAGAAGTTTTAAATCAATGGGCTGGTTTAAAAAGAGTTCAAAAAGCCCTCCTCATTAACCTAATTCTTCGCAGTAAAGGTCATAAAAGTTTTGACATTAACTGCAGAATAACCTTGCCGAGCTGCTAGTTCCTGTTACCTGGTCTTTCAATCCTATTATAAATTCTGCAAGTTCTTCATTTGCTGGCTCCAAGCAAAGATTGATAACAGCAAAGCTGGTTTGGTTTTTTGGGTTTTTTTTAATCAAACGACATGTTTATTCTTGGAGGCTTTTCTCCCTTCTCTTCTTGTTTCATGCAATGGGAACACACACGCACACATTTTCAAGAAATACAGAAAAAGTCTTTTGTATTCCCTTGCGCTACAGCAATACTAATTTTAATCAAGGGTAAACAACTCCCCCTTAATTGTGTGCTCACAACCAGCGAAACCTATTTCTGACCACTACAGAACTGCATTCAAGGGCACTCATTGGAGTGGTCTGGGTTGAGTGACTTGGTCCCAGCCCCAGCTGGGGACAAGGCAGGGTGTGGGTGCACTCATGCTCCCCCAGGTTTTCTTGTCTCCGGCTGACGGGTGCTGCATGGTCCGTTGCAGCCCTTGGCCTGGACCCTAGGTTTGTAAAAGATTTCAAAGCTTCTTGATAAGGAGGGGGCTCGACTCCTGGTTCGAATGCTTGAAATGCAATATCAACAGTTTCAAAGTTACACCTACCTCTTGATTTTTTTATGGATATATGCAAATAAAAATGCAAATACACCTCCATACAGCCCTTCCCAGAGCACAGACGCTTGCCTCCTACCTATGACATTTTTCCAAGCGAAGCATTCTGTTTTCTCCTATAATCGTTACTTGCCTCCAAAATTTGTGCACAATACCTTAGGTAGCGGAATAATTTATAAGCCCATGTAAAAGCAAAGCTGTGCAGCTGCTCAGAGTTTGCAAAACTATGAAACGGGAGGGATTTCAATGCAAAAAAATACTGTCTCTACACAGATTAGTTTGCCGAGAATATAATACATACACAGAGGCAAAGAACTGCATGCCCAGAGCTGCAGGAAGCAAAGCTTCAGTCCTGATAAAGGGAGCTGTCAAAAGTGTTGATACTAAAGCTTTTCTTTTTTAAGTTAAAGAACATACGCCTCTGTGTATATTTTATTTTTCATTA
Source organism: Falco punctatus (assembly GCF_963210335.1). Lineage (NCBI taxonomy): Eukaryota > Metazoa > Chordata > Aves > Falconiformes > Falconidae > Falco > Falco punctatus. The sequence goes on along the minus strand of NC_137599.1, from coordinate 1,471,164 downwards.
ATTAACTCTGTTCCACACACCACCCAAACACATCTTGGACTTTAGAAAGCGTTCTAACAAAAGTTTTTTTGTTTTCTTTTTGTCTCTGCATGTTATGACATTTCAAGGGTTGTAGCTGGCACTCATGTTTATAAAGCTGGGGAATTCCACGCATGGCGATAGAATAGATATTTTAACAATACGTTACAAATATTGTCAATTTGATATTTTTTCCCTTGCGTTTTCAAACACATCATAAATCTAGACCAGGTTTCTGTGTATGAACCCTGCTTACCACTGAGCTGGAGACTCTTGGCATGAACGCAAAGAGGGTTTTTTATAAATAAAACTTAGTAAAATCACTATGCACTCCATTAATTCAGGAACACTCTGCCCCAGCTTCAAAGGGGATCTTTACAGTAAAGATGGTGTTTTTGCTGCTTTAATGATTTGCTACTTGTACTTGTCATAACTACATGAACCAAATATGCAATACCAGGGAGCAGCGGTTTAGGGAAATGCACAGTTCCGTCTCCCATCCAGCTCCGCTTCAGTTCAATTCAATAGATTTGAGGCTTTACATAGAAAAGCTACCTCATAAATCTAACACTTGAGGCCTTTGTCTAATGCCAGCTAATGAAAGAAAACTACACGCATGCCTCGGGTATACGCATACCTCATGCACTGCTACGAAGTCCAACCCCAAGAATAACCGGCGACCCATGAAGCACTCGGCATCTGAGCCAGAGCAGGGCCAGCAGAGGTAAAATGATACGCACTTCATCTAAATAGTATATACTACGAGATAAGTGGCCTACTAAGACTTTCCACACTGTTACTTAAGCCTTTAACAGAACACGAAGGCTCCCAATTTTTAAACCGTGTTTTATCCTGGCTTGTCCCTTACCCCACCTCCCAGCACACGTTTATATTTGTTGCTGCCAACTTCAGGAAAGCAACATTTTTGGGGATTAAGGCACAGAGCTGGGAGAAGCAGCAGATCTGGACCCAATTCCTGGACACACCTGCAGATGCTCTGGTACCTTAAGCACATTTCTTGAGCCTCAGTTTTCCTAAATTTCATAAATGGGAACAACCATGCCCACTCTCCCGCATGTTTGACTACTTATGAATATTTGAAGGAGCACTACTATCCAGCAAATATGCAGCACTTCAGAGAAAACCATTTGGGATGAATTTTTGATGGAAAAACATAAGTGTTATCACAAGCTCAATGAAAATAAATTTGGCTTTATTCATCTATTTGGGGTTGTTTCCTTCAAAATAAAGTAAAAATTAACTGCCTACGACTGCATCCACTGTATGGTGGGGTTTTTTTAGCATGAACGAGCAGATGGAAGTTACGAGTTGTCTGTGTGACACCGTGCTAAGGGGACACCCCCCCGGCAGGAAGGCCCAGGTACCCCACAGGAGGATTTGGAGGGACAAGTCTTTGCCATCCCCAGGCTGGAGCCCTCGGCTAGGAGGGCAGAGCCACCTTCTCTCCATCTCTGAAGGTCTGTGTCTTCAAGCAGAGTGTTACAGAGCTACTTGTGCTTCTGAGTATCTCAAAATATTGGATAGACATCAATGATCTAATCTAGCTCACTTCCACCAGTGGCCACATTAGTTTTTTTACACTAGCTCAGCTTTTGCATGTTTTGGGGGCTTGGGAATGGAGAAGCTGAAATGCACCAGTGACTATAATTCAGTGTAAAGTCCCATTCCAGCAAAGCCAAACTTACAGCCCTGACCCACAGCTCTTACTTAGCTACACAGGTACCTTTTTCTTCTTTAATCCTTCCTTTTGCATTGCTCCCTGTCCCACCATTCTCTTCCCAACTGCTCAACTCTCCCCTCCAGTTTCCCTCTCCTGTTCAGTGCTGGATTCCCTTGCAGTACCCCAGAACCGCCTGCCGACGCTCCCTCAGACCACGCGTTTCTTCTAAATCAAAGCTGTTGCAGAACATTTCCTCTGCACTGAATTGTGAGAAGAGATGGAAACGGCAGCAAGAAGCTTGGGGGAGGGCTACAACTGACCCAGGTCCTGTCCAGATTTTCTTTGCCAACTTTCCTTAGCTCTCTTTCCACAGAGGGGAGGTTGCTGCAAGACAGCAAGGGTATGCATGCATGAAATATATTAAGTGTATAAAATGCTTCACATAGGCAGTCAGCTCTCTTCCAAAAGGAAATATGAGTCACCCTGGGGCTCTGTTCAAAAAGCACCTAAGGAACAAGGGGAAAATAATTTGCAGCTACACACTACAGTCAATAGCATCGCTTGGTACATATGAATTGGGAACAGCAACTCATCCTGCAGCCTTACGCTCTGTTCAATTATGTCTTTCTGAAACCGCACTCGTCTGCTCAACTCACCCTCAAGACCTGTACTCCTGTTTCATATAAATATCTGCTTGCTGGGAGATATCAAGATGGATTCTATTAATTTCAGTCAATACTAGAAACCAACAGGTTGGGATAGCTGGAATCACTGAGGTTTTGGTCTTCAGAGGGATTTCAGCATGTCTCCAAGTTCAAGGAGCTCAACTGCCTTTACCAGATGTGGTCGCAAGTTGTGCTTATCCCCTTTAGAACAGCTGTTCATTAGCTATTACAAAGAAAATCCTTCTTAGAAGAAGCCTTTTCCTTTGCCACATCAGCCTGTTATTTAAATGCACTGGCAGTGCAGCTGGGCAGCTAATTTACACCTGGTTGTTGCCATCCTCTTATCAAGATGTCCAGGTACATGAGATTATTTTTTTTTCTTCAAAACCAAGCCCCACATAGTAGTTCTCTGTCTCTTTTCCATTCAGCATGCACCAAGTTCTCATTACCACCTCTCCTTCTCCCAGCAAGGTATCATAAACTGGAGGTGAGGCTTTCAAGGTGATATCCAAGCCCATGCCTTCCCTCTCAGGTTACCCTGTTTCCTTAGTACATTATTTTCCAAATAGCATCAGTTCCCAAGATGACATAGGGACACACTTAGAGAAACCTACATATCTGAAGACCCAAACACTTACACAGTCATTCCTAGCAGGCATTTAAGTGAACCAGGCACTTCATTTACAAATCTATATGCAGTTCTACAAACCAATCTTCCTAATATTACTTAGGCTTCCAACCCTATAAAAGAATAACAACTATTTCAAAAGAACAAAAGCATCCCTCCTCCACCCTTTAAATTGTATGAACTTTCAAAATTTAGAAGAAAAAAAAATCTAATTTTGAGCCCTTTTATGTGTTCTAATCCTCTCTTTTTTTTTTTTTTTAATTTTGAACACAGCTGTCTGTTGTACTTTCTCAAATGATGCCAGATGCTGGGTTCATCAACCAAACGCATGAAAACAATGGTTTGAAAGCAATTAGAAGCACCGAGGCTGCACTGAGGCTCATATTAAAATGTGATAACACTGTTCTAGTGGGAATTGCAACGCTGCTGCATTTCTGACATTTCTGTGCTGCCAGACAGACAGGATGTGCTGGAAGTGGGCCCTGATCGAGGAGGTAACATTCTGGAATTTATTCCTGGAGTAAATGAAGGATTAGCTGAGTTGGAACACTCACAAGGATTTTTATTACAGCCCCAGCTCCCATCTTGTTTGAACACTGGCAAATCATCCTGTCTGTGCTCACGTATGACAACCGTCATCGAAGGAAAAAGGATGAAGCCACAGAACTGTGTGCCTTGGCTGCAGCTTGGTTGTACCCAATACTCCAGATCAGGAGTCAGAGCTGAGCTCCACCGATCCAATACAGAGTCAGAGGAGCTCCAGGTCAGCTCTGAGCAAATACATATCCATCAATTGCCCTGAATATGCAGTACCACCACTGACACGACTTGTGACCTGCAGGCACCCTGGGAAGTTTAAGTCATCACCCCCATTATGGCAGAAATGAAGATCAAAGTCACAATCAGAATCTCCCAGCTTGTTAACAGACATAACAAGAGATGGTCACGGTACTGAAAAATGTACAGCCTGACCATTTATCTACACCTGGAGGTTGATTCAGTTTCAAGTTCGGGGTAACACGAAGCAACGAGACTGGAGGAAACTTGCTGAAGGTTACCCCACAGGCTTTACCCAAGCTGATGGCCCACGGGAATACACTGACCTTTCTGAACTTTGGGACTTTTCTGGAGACAGAAGTTTTGCAACAAAATTTCCTGAGCTTGTCCAGGACAACATGTTTATGTCAGCATCACACAGTTTTGTATTATTTGCTCTCAAGCGCAAGGAGAAATGGACTTCTGCTGCTCAGGACGAATGCTAACCCCGGCTCCTGCTATAGCCCTTACACAGCTTTGCCCCTTTCCACCCCTACAAACTGCCACACACAGCTATAAATTCAATTTAAACTCTTCCTCTTGCTGACTTTCCTAGAAAACACCACACATGCCCAGCCCTTCCCTACTCCCCAAGCTCATAACCGCGAGAACTCACCAACCTTCCCTTGGCTTGTACTGACCTTGGGGCGGAAATTCCAAGTGGTACCTAAAAGACAAAAAAAAAAAGACAGACATCAGCATACATTATTTTTTTACTATTATTTTTTAATTATTTATTCCAGCCTGATGAGTAAGTGACAGATGGGAGAATTATGCTGCCAGGACCTCAGCAAGTGGTCAACGCATATTTTGTGGAAGAAGCTTCAAGAGGAATTGCAAGGCCTGCAGATGCTAGCTGGCCCCTGGAGCAGCCTCTGCCACCCAAGGTAACTCCTTTACATCTCTTCCTCTTCAAAAGCTCCCAACTTCCTTCCATTAGCACAGGTATCTCTCCAAACAGAAGAGCTTACAAAACCTTCTGCGTTGCAGCCTTAATTAAAGGCCTTTAAAGATCCCTTCAATCCAACCCAAACTATTCTATGATTCTATTCTATGACTTTTCTTAACCCCATCTCACGCCTTCCCTTGAAGCAGCAGCATCGCAGACAGCAGTATGCACGCTGCCCACTTCAGGCCATGCCAAAAAAAATCCTCCACAATTTCTTCATCTCTCACACTTTAAGCACATCTTGGGTTGACATCTGAGTCATTTTAATATGGGAACAGCACTGGCGAGTTTTGGAAACAGATCAAGGATTGGGGATAAACCACAAAGTGACACCATTCAGGCAAGATGTGTAACAAAGGGTTGGTCTATAGGCATTAGTGGCAAGAATCCAGTACGTAAAAATCCAATCAATTTGTTTCCTCATTAAAAGCTTTCATGAAGAAAATGATTTAACACAAACATTCAAGCTACTGACACAGATTAATTAGAAAACAACAACAGAATTCTGATTAAGGGCATAATATTTGACTTGTTTGCTTTGGACAAAAAAAAAAAAACAATAAAAATGCACACAGACAGAAGAAACTTTCCTGGGAGAATGGGCTCAGTGATAAATAACAGCTGTATCACACTGGAAAGAGCCATACCGCTGTGCTTTGTCGCAATAAAAGGCTGCAAATTTCTCTGGACCTTTGGATGCTCCTGGCAGTGGTTCCCCGCCCCCCCCCCCCCCTTTTTTTTTTACGAGCTCTTTCCTATCCATCCTATGGCAGCTACATCTTATCTCCCAAGCCCAGGGAAGTGTCACCACCTGCCCAAGGTCAGGGGAACCGTAACAGCAGCTCCATCCTTTTGTTTCCAATCAGTGTTAACTGTTACTCAGTGTTTGCTTTGATAATTCAAACATTGATAATTGAACATTTGATTTGAGAAAGCTCCCCTCCATGGGCTCAGCTTCTGCTCAGTGAGAGGTACTGCACTCCCCAGACGCCACCCCATGTCCAGCATCCCTGAGAGTTGAAATACTTTTGTCTCCTGAGCAGACAATGACTGCGAGACAAGGACAGCAAAATCACCTCTTGTTTTGTGAACTTTTGTCTCTTGTGCTTGAGAGACTGTCCTAATCTCCCCTGAACATGTTTTAGTGATAACATTTACTGCACTAGGACCAAAATGATTTTCTGTCACTTGTAATTCCAGTTCAATAAAAGTATAAGAGCTTTGTTTCTAACCTCTGTCATTTTTAATACAGTAAAATGGTTTAAAAAAATGTAAAATTGAGTTCCATTTCCTACTGGACCAGCAAGCCCATGTTAGCTTCACTCTGATCAAATTTAAGGCGGGGGGGCAGGGGGGGAAATACCAAAAAGATGTTTTGCGCTTTTTTCTTTTTTAGCATAAGGAAACAGTCAAAAATTCTAATCTCATCAGATCAGGATGTGTCTTTAATCTCATGCTTTGATCATTTTCACTCTGGAAAGGCTTAAGCAGAGAATGAAAGTTAGTTTAAAATTTAATCGGGAGCAGGGGAAAGATGGTCTTGTTCTTATGGACGATGGAAGAGTAATGATCTAATTCCTTCATCTGCCACCGGCTGCACGAAAATCTTGAATAAATTACTTATCTTGAGAGCTTAAAAGGCACCCACATACGATGCCACAGCATTGTCAGTATGTTCACTTACAGGATTTCTTTCTTTCCCCCAATGCTTTGTATGTGTCTAAGAGAGGGCAGGGGGAAGGATGACATTCAGCATCTGTGTTTCCCCCACCCCTTCCTGCAGAGAACTTCAGCCTTAGTTAATCAGCGAGTGATATTTTCATAGTTTTCAGAAGTGGCCAGAATATTCTTTATTTTGTTCCCACATTACCCAAGAAATACAATTATTTGGGCAAAATGCCCATTTTTGCTGCAACAACCTAGGTAGCAAAGAGGGCTAGTTCAAATATATCTACAGCTCCAAGTCGTGTGCATGCTTATAGATTCAGAATAAAGCCTGTTCCTGCACAGCAGAGGAGGAGAAACTCAGCTAGCAGAAGGTTAGTCATCTTGGGCTGTTCTCCAAAGTACAGCTCGAGGTCAATTCTGATTTTTGTTCCCAATTAAGATAGTACAACTGGCACACATGTTACACCTTTAACAAGCCTGATCCGTGGGTAACAGTTACACAACATTTTGTTCTTTACCTTTACAGGAGGTTTATCCTGAAAGTTATAGCCCAATAATTTCTTACAGCAAATAATTTTTAAAAAATTGTAATTGCTCCATACACATCCCCCCCTTGAGCCAGCCAGTATAAGTTAGAAACCAGAGGCCTAATCTTTAGCCAACTGCATCTTGATTTTGAAAGTTATTCACCTTGGAATCAGTTTGACATTTTCATCCTTAATAAACAATTTTTAGATCTCACAAACACCAAGAGTAAAAGCTTTTCATTCATTTTTCTTAACCAGAAAGTTTGGGAGCAGGCAATATATCTGGTCATGTCTTAAGTGGTCCTTGATTAAAACACTTGGTTAAAAAAGTCCTATCCACCAGCTGTGGGTGGAATCCCCCAGAAAAGAACCAGTTAAGGCAAAGCATAGCAAGGGGTTTTCAGCCAGATAGGAAGGTCCACTTTCCATCAGACCTTAAGAAAGTGGAGGGAGATGGGAAAAACTCTTCTCAAATGATTAACTAGCTTCAGCAAAATGAGCTGACAAAGGAATCTACTGAGATTTTTGATGCAATATGTAAACTGAGGAACTAACCCCAGAATATCTGATTTCCATTACAAAGCTAAAGAAAAAGCACCGCACTGCCAATACTGCAACAAAAGACATCCTATAAGTATTTCCCCTGCAACGAACCACCCACCTCTCTCACCTCATCGGCGCATATTTGGGGCCAGACAGGAAGAAGCCACAGACTTGTTCTGTTCAAAACACAAATTGTTTCTCATGATCGTATAGTCTTTGAGGTTACACACTCAACAATCCAATATCAGAGGGGCTCGCTTTTCTGGGACTGTTTAGGTTCTTTGCTCCTGAAAGACGTACAGATCCCAGTTCTGATTTGTCAGCCTCCTAATAGCAGCGTCTCCAGACTGACCCAATCAAAATTGCAACTCAACTGTGTAAGCAGACCTCAAAGGCTGGGTTACCATGAGAAAGAACAGAAGAAAATGCTGTTGTCACATTGGAAAGGGAAATGGAGTTGCAGAGCAGGCAGGTTTGCCAGAAAACCTTGTTCCCAACAGAAACCCACTGTCCTTCGAGTCTTGAGCCAGAACTCATGTTGGTCTGTAAGGACCAGAGCCTTCTGCTGCTTCCCACAGAACCAGGAATTGGTCCTCAGAAGTGAAAGATGCTTCCAGGACCTGCATCCCAGATCTTACCCTTGCATTGGTTTTACAACCGAATCAAGATTGGAAACAACCCCAAAAGCACCAGTTGTACACTTGTGAGGTTTGAAAACAAGCTCCCCAAATCCTACCCTTCCTAGCTGTATCGTATCATGATTCACTTCAGGAGAGTAGAGTTTGCTTTTCACAGCTGCTACTCAAAAGCAGTTACCTGAAGACAGCGATGCTTCCAGGTCTGACCAAGCAGGACTACCAGCAAAGAAGTTACTTCAACACTCCTATCTCCTCAACAGCAGTGTTTAAACCAGGGAAACCCAGAAATATCCCTTCTTGTTCCAAAATGAAGGGCAGATTAAGCCCTGGAATATGCAAGAATGAAATTCCCCCCTAAGACAACATTATTCTGCCCACACTAGGTCTAGATCTGCCCTTCGGCATGAGTGCAGGACTCGCGTATTTTCGGAGCATCAAGGTAATTCGATTTTATTCCTGTATTTCCAACCTTCACACAAAACTCAAGCAGCAGATTTACCCCAGGCCTCTAGTCCTCTGTTACATGAGGGGCGGGCGTGTGTGTCACAAATCCCATCAATGTCCAGAAATCCAGTAAAAACCATGATTAACACACACACACCCCTCCTCCGACCCACAACTTGAGCCTGCTGCCCAGCATCCCCTGCTTGCAGCGAACCCCAGAGCCAAAGGAGACAAACCAGACCCATTTGGGGCTAGAAGCAAAAATTACTGTCTGAGATCTTACGGTCTGTATTACGCAGGGGGTCAAACTTGATGGTTATAATGGCCTCTCTGCAGCTCTAAAGTCTATAAAAGTCTAAACCCCACTTTCCTCTCAGACTCAATTTCAGCAGGAACCATAAAATAAAGTCAGGTTTCAATCAAATTTCCTGTATTTTCCTGTCCAATTAAGAACACTAATATCACCACAGATGTTATTAAATTAGATATTTCAAGACAGTCTAATTTGTTTGGTGCACAGTATTCTTTGGTTTTTAATGTTTGCAAAAAAAAATTTTAAAAATCAATGCTGTACAAGATTTCAAGTAGAAAAAAAGAAGATTAAAATGGGATTGGGGAGCTCACCATTAGCAAAGTCTGTTACAAACCACTTCAAATGCATTTCTCGGTTAAATGTTACAGAAGCAGCACCAGCAGCTATGCAAAGACTCTGGTTACACAGTTTCAATCATTTACAGTCCTCAGGTTTCAGATTAACCATGCATTCACAAGGAAATGGATGGGGAAACGGGTAATTTTATCAGCTGGAATGGAAAATGATGCAAATTACTGAAAGGAGCCTAACCCAGAAGGCACCAAACTGCATTACTGGCAGAGTGAATGGCCACATTCACCCCAGGTATAAAAGCAGGTAGAATATGAAAACAGCTGAATTGAATTTGTGCCCCTGCCAGGCCATATATTAACAGAGGAGAATTCCTTCCTCAGCACTCCCCAAAAGGAGGTATGGGGGGTGTAAAAAAAAAAAATCCCCTACCAAGATTACAGAATAAATTAGGAACATCCTAACAGAAACTTTACCAGACTTTAAAAAGAAATAATCACCACTGTCAGTATTAAACTTGACTGTTGAAAACTAAAGGAATGCCTGTGCTCACACACACCCAGGCACAGATGTACTGGTGCAGGGTGGTGAGAGGCTTTAGATCTCCATTAACACCAGCTGGTGCAGTGCACGCTTACGCATCCCCAAGCCAGTGCTGAGCAGGGACAGGTCTCCCCCGCACAAAGGAGAAGAAAAAAAAAAAAAAAAACCACACAACTAGAGGAGCTTATTTTTAGGATAGAAAAATGCAAATTCCAAACCTGCTAGGTACTTTTGAAGTGACAGGGATTTCCTTTATTTTTTTGCAGAACAAATCTGTATTTAATGGCCAAAGTAAGTGTGAATGAAATCATGCTCAGCAAGATCATTTCCTTGCTGAGCAAATAAATTTCAGCTCTCTGAAGAACATGAAGGAGGAGAACAGCACTTTGCCTAATTAAGGACAATGTGGTGGGGCTATAGTCCAGCCCTGGCGTTAATGTGCTGAGCTCAATTATCTGCCCATCAGGTCACATTCTTAAATTCCTTTTTATCTTGGTATCACACATTATTCAGCATAATGAGTTTAATATTGGTAGGAATTACAGGCAGTGCATTTAGACTAATGAAGCAAAATTACCCTGAAATTGCATTTTCTTTAATTTCAATCTTAAAACTTTAAAATAAGGTTGAAAATTGAAGTAATAAATGTAGTTAATATGGTTAGAAATTTATTAAAACAGGCAAAACACTGCTTTAGACAAAATTTTGGATCTATTTCCGTTAGTGAATCTTTACAATCCTACTGTAATACCTTGCCACAGGAAGGATCAAGTTCAACCCCAGATAATTAAGCAAAGTTCCCCTGGTGTTGGAGTGTCTACAGTTCAGCTACACCTGTAAACCAATAAAACCAGTAGCTTATTGGTTTGTGACAGCATGCATGAACCACAGGCTACAAGAGAATTGTACACAACCCCGAGGATGCCCAAACCAGAGGCAGTCATGCGGTGTTGACTTTACCCCTGCACTTCCATTTGGAGTAAAACCACCCTGTTTCAGCCCCAGCAGCAAGCGCAGGATTTCTTTTGACAGTTACACTGTCGGGGCCAGATGTGGCCAACCACCCAGCAGGAGCTAGGTGATGGTATTACCGAAGCTTGCTCCTCAAAACCAAGTGTTTGTGCAGCTCAGACTGAAACAGAGTATAGGAACATGTACCCCAGCACCAGGAGCATCTCAGCTCCCCTCTGTACTCTGCATCTCTGTGCCAAGGGTGAGCAATTTCTAAGCTCGGAGGCTGTATTTATTTTTCTGAACCTCAGTGTTAGGAACAAGGCTCACGGCAGCACAGCCTCTGGTTGAAGGTGCAGGACAGCGATGTCGTTTCACTATGCAATTAGACATTTAAACCTCATCCCAGACTTAATATTAGGAACCTAAATCACTCGACTAGGCAAGGAGCACACATTTGCTGACCAGGCTGGGAATCCAAACAAGCTGCCAGCCACAGCACTCTTGCCTTTGTGACACGGCACACAGATACCAGTGTGGCAGTACAGCAATGGTGGAGGTCCGGGAAAGACCTGCAGGCTCTCCTTCGCAGGCCAGGGCATCATCACCTGGACACGTCTGGTACACGAGAAGTTTCACTGCAGAGTTAAAAGACCAAGGGCAGACTTTTCCTCGCTGATAGCACAGTATTAGCATTGGGAATATTGCCACAAACTTTAAGGAGGGATTGACAATGAGGCAGTAAAACAAAGTTTGAAGCTTGTTATCCAGAGGTGAATAACCTGGTCTACACTGGAACGCCTGCTGCTGGTAGGAATGTCAGGAAACGGTCCTGTGTATTAGTTATGAGTAGCAGGATTGGACCTCAGGTTCATGCTATTGTTTTCATCACAACAGAGTACATTAAAGGTAGAGTTCCAGTGTCTATTTTGGATGTCCTAGTGGGTGTATGCAAGAAACCCAACATTAATTAAACCCCTTTCTCTTCATTGCTGCTTTGATATACAACAGGTCTGCCTTGCTCTCCTTTTAGCACTATTACATTTCACCTCAGGGGAAAAAAAAAAAAAACCCTAAGAATTTGTTTCCATCAATGCACCCTTGCTTTCCAACAGGGAGTTTAAATGAGTAGCTGACTCCAAGGAGATGGAGGAACTATTTATCTCCATATTTTTTTAAATAAATCCCATTCTCCCCATCTCACCCCCTGCCATTGTAACTGCACTAGAAATGTCGAAATGCTGAGGTGAGGTCATTTAACAGCAAGAAGACTTTTTTTTTTGTTACTGCTCTTGCCAAAGGACAAGAATGGGCTTGTGTTCCTGAGTGGAGTCATGTATCTGATGCATCCCAGGTGTCGGACATCTGCTGCTAGCTCTGCAGTCAGCTTTGTTAGGACACAAGAAGCAGCAGCGATGTTCCCAAGGAACAACTTGAAACAAACCCTCAGCACCAGAAGCAACTGACAACTTTTGGAGTTTCTGGGAAACAAGCAAAAACTCTGCTCCAGCACCGCATCCTCCTGCTACCCCCTCCCAAACCAAAGGTGCTTTTTAAGCAAGTTTTATTCATTACAAAGACTTTGTTTTTCTGATCAGGACTAGAGCAGGGTCTTTGGACTAAGGTCAGGACACAGGTGACTACTGTAGGTGCTACTGTGCTGCAAGAGCCTCATCCCTCCCACAGGTAACTCCTGTGGACCAAGCCTCCTGTCGTGTTCTGTGGCTTGTTTTCCTGGATGGCAGGGAAAGCAATTAAAAGAGATTGTCAATGAAACCAGAGATATGATTAGGAAAAAAATTGCCAGGCCAGGATTTAGATGTAAGATATTAGAAAGTGGAATAGGATCTGAGTCAGTAGGGAGGAGAAAAAAAAAAAAAGAAAGAACACAGAACTGTTTCAACACAACAGTGCACTTTAAATAACCAAATGTATTCTGAAAGTAAAACAGTATGAGGAGGCATAACTCAGCCATACAGTGACAGCCTCCCCACAGCCACCGCCTGCAACACCTCCGACACGGCTCCTCAAACAAAAATAACCCAGCCTGCCTCGGAAAAAATGATAACCTGCAAACACAATCCACTCCCTACCTACCACACTTCTTGCAGTGAGATGGAAACAATATATCCTCACAGGTAGCACGAGGAGCCATAAACCCCAACCACTTGTACACTTTATAGTCATCAGTGAACCTCCCGGTGGGGGAACATTACGAGGCCATGGGGAGAGCAGTGATACAAAGACCTGACGGCCAACTTACAGGAACAGTTATTGTGACTGGCTCAGGAGAATCATACTAGATGAAGCTCGTCCTTCCCAGAGACGCATGCGTCTCTCCCCAGTAGCTGAGCAGTTTACTTATGTCCATTATGAACCCAAATAATGAAACCCTACACACTGTGTTGTGTTTCACCCTGCAGAGGGGAAACACAGAGAGCAGGGCTGCTGGGGGGAGGCAGGCGCTTCCTGAAGATGGTGGCTGATGATTTCCTGAACACCCGCCACAAAAGCCACAGGAAGCTCCCCAAAGAGACAAACCTACGCCTCATCCCCAAGAGCAAGACCTGCTTAGATCCTTTCAAATAAAAAGGATACAGTCATCATTACAGTAATCTCCCACCACAAATCATTGTATTAATGGCTCAGGTCAGAACAAGGACATTTGTATACTCTGTTCTTCTCACCCTTTCCAAATGCCACTGAGCAATAAAACATAAGCAGGAAATCAGCAGCGCCCTGTAGTCTTTGCTCAAGGGTCTTGCTTTCCGCTCCAGAAGTACCTGCAATTTATTTCAATAAGCAACAGGATTGAGGCCCACATCTTAACCTGAGCATCCAGGAAGAACCTGCATATCACCTCTCCTCCTGATGCAAAGGCTGCTTCACACTAAATCTGGGGTTTCTTGAGATTATTTTGTTCTAGAAGCTTTATCACAAATTGTATTCTTAGGCTGAGAGCAAAGGTCGAGTTCTGCATCACAGCATCAGTGTTTGTCCCAGGACCCTAAAAGGCTGCTCCTTCTTGAGCAAGTCACCAAAACCACACATAACCTCTGGGAAGGCAGAGGTCTATGGCATGAAGGCCAGAGCAGCATCTTTCCCCACCGCTCAAGCACCATTCACAGCTAACAGCTCATGAAGACAGACCACCCACTTTGGGAAGCAAGAACAATCCAGTATTTCCAAGCATGCCAACTGCCTCACACATTTATCAAGTTCCAAGCTGTTAATATAGTCTATTAAAAACAGGCCTAGAGTGGCACTACATGAAGATAAAAAATTGTCACTTTTAAAGTTGCATGATCTCAGGACGTTTGGGGGGGAGTGTGTGTGTAGAAAAAAAAAAAAAAAAGCTTGATTTGACATCTGAATACTTCAGGTTCAGAATTCTCCTTACTTAATTCTTTCTATCCAAAATCAATACTTGCCAATGAGTGGGAATTTTTCAGAGAAATCACATAAACATGCAATCAAGCCCTTTCTTCTGCGATCTTACAGGATACTGCGACACACACACACACACCATTCTTCCACTAGATATGCTACGGCCCCATTTTCCAAAGGCTTCCATCTTCTGCATTCAGCTTGTTTCAATTATTCAGGGCAACCCAGGCTGATAATTACACAGTCCCGAGTTGCTGAGTAAAACTGATGCTTAATTAGCCAGCAGGAAAGATCGATTAAGATACAGCAGGGCATCTTGCAAAGTTCTTCAGTGGGACTGCAGGGAATAGAGTCTGGCTGTGCCCTTCCGAAGGATAAAATTCTCCGCTTCTCAGGGACTCGACAGCAGTTTTATTTAAACTGGATGCTTACATCAGTCAGCCACCCTGAGTTTTATTGTCAGGCCTTAACGTCAAGTGACACAACTCACATCTTATAACTAGAGCATTAACAGCAAGCTCTGGATCACATTTCTAGCCGAAAATACAATGCAGCTGATGCTGGAAGTTTTATTTAAGCCTTCAGCATCCTGTTCTCTGTTTATGTTCCTCGATTTTCCCCTAGCACAATAGAACAAGCTTTGTTTGCTTCACTCGCTTATCCAAATGAGGCAGTTCACGTTCTCATGCAGGGCTTGAGCAGTCCTGAGGACATGAGATTTTGGAACCCAGGTCAGACCCCAGTTTTAATTCAAGAAGTTCTTTTCATTCCTTTTTACCATATCAAAGTCCAGGCAATACATATTTGAATTCAGGAGCCACTTGTGAAATAGATACTTTCAGCAGGAAGCCCGCAACAGAAGTCTTTACTTAATGTATTGATTTACCCACAAGCCTGAGTGATGGATTCTTTTTTTCCACAAAATCCTCTCTAGCACAAGGGAGAAGGAAGAACAGGACAGGATCAGACCGCCATATGCAAAGAGCTGGGCAGACACAGCCCAAGGCATAATTTTTTACTTTGAAACACAAGAATTCCAAACAAATGAAACAAATTTGTAGACAACCATAAAACTGGTTAAGTAGGAGAGTTTACAAACTAGTGTGCAGTGCACTTTCACATTATACCAAGCCCTGAATGTCCATTACCTTTCAAATCATGGGCTAATTGTCCAGCTAGTTAAATACAGCATGGGGTACCCCAAGGCAGGACACTGTTCTGAAGCACTTTCATTAGAATGCAATGCAGACAATACAAACCTAGCTTTGACTTGCTGGAAGCCAAAGAGAATTGCATCCCTCTGCTCCCTTGCTTTAGCACTCAAGTTTTCATTCTGCAGTGCATCTGCCAGGTAGCCTTCAACATCTGGAAAAGAGAATTACAGGTTAAAACGCACATACCTGGTCTTGGCTAAGAAACCTGGACCTGGCTGCACCCCAGGAAGCCCTTGAGGCACCGTACTGAGCAGTTTGATCCAGAAACACAAGTCAGTCTGAAGACTTCACTTGGAGAAGACATTGCAGTGACTGTAGATAGAAGAGGATCTAAATATTGCATGTGATTACAGAGCTTCTCTGTAGCAGTAAGGTAAATAAGCAAAGAAACCACCAAGCAGAAGAAAGGAAGAAGGTGAAGTGAAACATGGATAAGCCTATCGGACCAAGTGCAATTCCACCTGCTTCTTTTCTGCCCCAAACCCTACAAATCTGCTGCTGTGAAAGGCTTTTGGCATTAAATATGGACATAGCAGGAGTGGTTATCCCATCCAGAGGAGGATCCAAAGCATTTTCTAAAACGCCAGAGCAAGAAATCCACTGACACTTCAAGGAAACCCTAACCTGTGGTTTTCACAAGGATGATCTTCATGAAGGACAAGCACTGAAAGACAGGTTGGGTGTGCACTAGCCCACATGCAGTTGTATCACAACATGGGTTCTGCAAGGTTGCCGCTGAAATACTACACCCTGTGCTTGCTCAACAGAGACAGCCAGACAAAAGTAAATATGGTATTCTCTCACCTGGAAACTACATCTGTATGCAGAAATTTAAACTGAACTAGAAGATAAAAGGTTTGAGTGTCTTCTATTTGCATAAATATTTATGCTCTTTACAGAAAACAGGGGAAAAAATCTCATAGAAAACAAACCAGTTCCAATCACACCTGCTCTGTATAGAAGAATATCATCATTGTACTTCAGCAGCATTACTGCTAGTTTCCCCTAGCAGAGAAAAGATTGGTTTCAAAGCTATGGTGTTGTACATCCACGGGCCTCTCCAGCCTTTAACTCACACCCCATACTGTGACACTAATGTCAGTTTAATATCCTGCTTGCAGGACTTTCAGCTCCTTATGCTTCAGCTGCCAGTACAACAGCCAACACTGTTTAGCACACCCCAGGAATCTGCACAGCTCCTTAAAAACAGCTCCTCTACCTGCAAGCACATCTCAAGATCAAAATGCCACAAGAGAAATTAATAATTTTTTTCTGCTAAAATCGTGAGCTCTCATTTCTTTTTGTTGCCTGCTCATGACACACTCAAAGGCTTAGAGTTAGGGAGGGGGGAGCACAAAAAAAGGGAATTCTAAAGCTAAGGTCATAAGGAAGAACATGGAGGGAAACAAGGCTGATGTTTGGGCATCTCTCAGGAGCAAAGCCCTCTTCCCACCGCCTCTGAAGAGTGGGAGACGAGCAGGACCAGGGAGACTCAGCTCTCCCCTCAGCAGCCTGGGAAGGGGAAGCAAATCCAAATAATAACACTGTCTCCATAACAGTCCAGTTCTCCTTTCTGGATTTATTTAGCTAAAAGCACCAGTTTCCATGGGAGTGCTCGCTAACAAGCATACTTCAGCCAAACATAAACTCCTCCAGGTCCTCACTACTTTCTCTGTCTCCCTGCCTTCCCTCCTACTAGGAGGGCTCCTGACCCACTGGAACCAGGTCTGAGCCTGCTGTGTCCCGTTACCTGCAGTCACCGCTTTGCCTGAAGCCTGGATACAGCACTGAGATTGTGAAACATCTTAGCACAACGCCCCTGACGTGGGGATGCACAGTTGCCACATCTCAGCAGATGGGCAGTAATGCTAATTCACAGTATTGCTCTCAAACCCGCACCTATATCCAGCAGCGGTTTTGGGAGCCCCAGGAGCACAGAGGTGTCAGGCCAAAATGCCTGTTAATATCAAGTTCACTACTGGTAATTTAGCCCTAGGTGGCCCGCCTGGGATAAGACAAAGGCTTTGCCAGAGAGCTGAGTGAAGCTGTTTAAATCCCAGGCCAATGTGTAATCCTTAGGCTAAGTTTCATTTTCAGTACATCTCTACGCAGTTTTAATTGTATATCCAAGATACAGTACCAGCTTATGACAGGCCTAACGATGCTGAGGCTTACATCGCTTACAAATTACATAGAAAGCACCCAAGTACATATATCTAAGCACAAAGGATGTATCTTGCTCCAAGGAGCTTACTGCTTAAGAACAGATGAGGCTATAGGGACAATTTATTATATACAAACCAGCATAAAAACAGCACAGTAGAAATGGGTCAGCAAGAGAAACTACATGAAGGCTGCATTTCCACAGTGAAAGAACAAGCAAGAAAAACAAGCTCTCCCGGAATTTGTGCAAATACCAGTTGCATCCCTCTGTCACTTTTAAGCACAGATTAGCTCCACGAGTACGCAATTAGCTCTAATATGGTATTTACTTACTGGGATGTCAGCACAGATCAGCTGCTGGATAAGTTATAGTAGAACTAGGGTCACTTCTGCAAACCAGGCAAAGCCCCTTTCAGAGCCAGCCACTATGTTTATAGCACCAGGAAATGAAAAAGAAAGCCCAACCATAAACTCTCAAAGTGGATCAGGAAGAGCAATATGTAAGCAGCTCTAGAGTAAATCACCCTAATGTTAGTTTTACTGCTTGTCGGTAACATTATATTCCTGATGTTTATAGATTGCTCTCTGCGATCCACTCTGAAAGTTTACAGGACTCTCCTTTTCATTTCCTGCAGCTAAAAAGGTAAGAGGAGAAAAAAAAAAAAAAGTTGAAATTTCATCAAGTGTTTCAGGGGAGTTTCTAGAGGCAATTGCAGTTATCCACTTTAATCCTGCAGGAGATGCACAGCATCATAAGAATTATGTCACAACCACTGAAGTCCAGGTAGTAAATAACCTTTTAATGGCAGCACTAAATTCTAGGAGTTAATCAGCACTCAATAACAGAGCTGAAAGGTATTAAGATGCCATGTGTATTCTCTCCACGCACGTACACACATTCACTATTTTTTGCTCTTTCTACTCTGCCATCAGAAAACTGCTAACAGAAATCCTACACTCCCTCTGCAGAGGGACTAGTCCCACAGAATCACAATGGTTTTGCTGTGCAAGGTAACGCTGAGCCAACCAGTCTGCTCCAACACTTATATGATGCTTCACACAATCCCTCCTGCAGTTTATCACCCCAGCTGGCTAGAAAAAAAAATCAATTTAAAAAAGTTTAGGACACCTATCAACACAGAGAGTACAGATACCTTGAGATTCCCTGAGACTGCATTAATATTTCCAGGATGTGTCCCAAGGCGGTTTGGGATTTAGAAGGCTAGTTGTATCACCCCATCCCACTTGTCAAAATAAATAAAAGCCATGAACCATTGCACAGTGTTTCTTGACTTTTCTGTAAGCTCAAGAAAGGATGGTTTCATGGTGAAACAACATCTTTCAGATGAGCCATCCTGCTTTTGTGGGGCTGAGTCAGAGAAAACCTTGAGAACTGAAGCAACCTTCATCCATCCTCCTGCAATGAGCTGAATGGGACATTCTCTCCTATGCAACAGACAATGGGGGAACTGAGAACCGTTTCCAAATCTCAACCCCAGACTCCCTGATATTTAAATTCCAGAGCTACTCATGATGCTATCTGACTGCAGCTTATTAGCCCACACAAACAGAGCATTTGTTTATTTTTAAAACAGCAATGAGGCTGCTCGCCTTACAATTAGCAGCTACCAGCTTTGTTAGGCTGTGCAGGTGCAGTCACAGCCTCCCAGTGCAGCACCTGCTCTGTCCTTCCTGGTGCCCAAACCCCAGCAAGAAAATGGCTTTCCAGCCCTACCATCTGAAATGAAGAGGATCAAGCAAGGCAGGCAAAGGGAAGATGATCAGACTGCCAGCCTGGCTTTGCTTCTACAGACAAAAAAAGCAGCCCTGGGTTTATCAGAGATATATCACATTTTTTAGAACCACTGTTCCAGCCTTTAGAAGAAATTTGTACTAAACAAGTATGAAATAACCTTAAACAAAAGTAGTTTTAAAAGGGACTCAACTGACCCAGAAGTGAAACTGTAATGAACTGACTTGTTTGCAGTTGGTGCAACCACACCTACGTATAAACAGAAAAGAACAAGCGTTCTTAAGTGTTGCAGGATCGCAGTGGAGGGACAATAGCCATATTGTGTTGGCGTTCAACCACTGCAACCTCAGAGATATCTTGCGTGATAATAACACAACTGCTGCTAGCACACCATTGACTACCTGCTTCTGCACATCATGCGAGCAGCCCTGCACCACTGACCAAACTTTAACATAAGGAATCAGAAACTTTAGCATAAGGCTGCAAATGTTATTACCTGTATATCGGTATGTTTCCTCCTTTATTTGTGATTTTTATTTTAAATACAAGAATTCTCATGGTAACGCAGTTTGCAAACAATGTCATAGCTCAAGCTCCTTCATTTCCAGCCTGCATAGCTAGAAACTGCCTCAGCCACTGGAAGGCCTCAACACCGTATAGATTGTTAAGACACAGCAAGTTTGATACAGAGGTATGTGACATGCAATTAATCTCCATTCATAGCCTGCTATACCTGTCAGCAAACAAAGGCTGTGCTTTAGAAGGAGATCTGAAGCCTTCAATTAAAAACAGTCAGCTAACAAGAAAATAATCTAAGTTAAAGGAAGGTGGCAGGTGCAGAAATGAGTTGTTTACAAAAGTGTCAGCACTGAACAATAAAGTGCTGCACATCAGAAATGTGAAAGGGTGAACTTCACTGAAGCCCCCATGATTAAAAAACAGAGGAGAGAATTTACACCTACATCTGGGGGAAGACACAAAGCATTTGGAAGGCAGCTTTGACGGGCTTGGAGGCTGCACACTCTCTCTCAGACTGACAGATCCCAGGACTGGAAGTTCTCCCGCTCTCGGAGGGGAAGGGGCAAGTGCTCCGTGCTGCCGGCAGCCATCGTGACAGGAAACAAAAGGTCACAAAGCCTTGCAGCAGCCGGGCCAGCCCCGAACACAACTGTTCCCAGCAGCAAGATGCTAACGACTCCTTCCCCACCGCCCACCCACACCTGCGGCAGCGGGATGTGCCAGTAACGTGCACCTGTGTGTTTGGCAAGGGCTAACCACTGCGCCTGCAAAGTGCTGCTGAAGCTCCGTTCAGGGACAGGCTATAACATTGTCACCTCTGCACGGCACCTCTGCCACCCAGCCTTCGCTTACTGCACCATGGGGTCAGCAATAGCTGGAGAAGTCCGTACAGAACTTGTTTATGTTTGTGAAGCACATTTTAAGAGAAGCATTTTGCATGGTTTCTGCCTGGCTGGCCCACCAATTCAATGAGTGGAGGTGTTGCAGGTCAAGTTGATGAAGAAATCCATGAAAAACAACTTCAGAAGCCTCACACCCACCATCTTACACACAGAAGTAAATGCTGTCGGCTCTCAGCACAGCTCATTTGCTCAGATGATGAGACCTCAGGAGGCAGCATTCAAATTATCAAGTAGAAGTGGGGCCCTCTCAGCTGTACCCCCATTTTCAATAGGGTTGAAGCTTTCCTGAGGATGCACCCCCAGCAAGCGAGCTTGCTCACTGCATCTCCAGCGCAACACGCAACACTTGCACAATATCTAAAGCCCAGAGACTCAGCTATCACATCTACAACAAAAGCCTGCTGAGAGGGCTCACTGCAGCACACAATCTTTTTTTACCCTTTGTACCCACCCCTTTGTCTCACCTCACACTGCTCACCAGCACAGCCTCAATACCTTCACAGAAAACACCCAGCGGGGGCACCTTTTGACCGTGCCAGGAGAAACCCCCCAATCTTGCATACACCCCCTTCACCTTAGGACCACCAGAGAGCTTCTTCACCCCTAACGCAGGCATGGAGGCACCTACCAACTTCTGAGCTACAGGAGGACAGCCCCAAGATCACCAGAACAGGCAGCCGCATCCCCCACACTCTCAACTGCAGTTAGAAACAGGTCAGGCATACATAACCCAAGGACCCCAAAACCATCAGCCTTAGAGAAGGAGTAGCTTCTACAGTCCCTCCACATCGCTCTCTGGCTCAGCACAGCGAGGTATAAAGAGCTTTTCAGCTTCTCCCCCTGCAACCACAGCAGATTTCCCCCATTAAGCAGAAAGGGAGCAAGGAGGAATTCATGGTTACCTTCCAGAAGTCTCTGAATCTCCTCTGGGATCATGGTACCTTGCCACCTTCCTTTCTACAGGAGTCAAACCTGTTGCTACAGCTCCCTGAAGGGCAAGGACAGAGCAAAAGGAAGCAGGGAGGGCGGGGACACCCAAAATAAGGTAAAGAAACCACCACACTCTGCTCAGATACCACTACCTCCTCCTCCTCCTCGAGCCCCAGCCAGCTCAACCCACCTCCTCACAGGCCAGGTGCCCAGACACTGAACACCCCTGAGAGCCAAAGCTCTGGCCAATGAGCCACAAAAGTGCCCGACCCCAGCAACAGCACAGCTGAACCTGCACTCCTCAATTAGCTCAATGAGCATCAGGTGCATCTCCTTCATTATCACAATTCAGTGTAGCTGCTGGCACAGCAGACGCAGCTCTGTGAGGCTGTGCGGCCATCGATTTAACCTCCTGTGCGGGTTGCTTGCACAAAAGGAGTTGGGGATTGGATTTATTCCAGGCAAAGGCAGGCTCTCTCCTCTAATGCGTGCGGGAAGAGAATGGTGCTTGGCTGCTCTGCAATAAAGCTTCCCCTCTTCCTGTATCCTGCATAGGAAGGGGGCTGGATTGTAATAGCTGTTCATATTTCTAAGTCTTGCCCAGAGAAATAACAGGGTTGTGCACCTTAACTTGCTTTATGACAGGCAATAAATGCAAACTGTGCTCTACAAAACAAAAATGGCATTGCATTAGATTAACCCACAGCCCTGCATCTGCCTCTCTCCTGTATAAATGAATTAGCACAAGCTGACTATGGGGATACAACTATTATTTTTCTTTCTTGCATTCCAAATTTTAGGCTCATTATTGACAAATCTAAAGGCTGTCATCTTTATCTGAAGCTCATCAATGATTCCAAAGACCAGTTTAAGATTTTCCATCAGTTAGGTGTAGGGGGTCCAGTCCTTACTCTGCCGTATCCTGGTATCAAACAAGTATTTATTGTTACAGCACATAGAAAAGGTTACACTGAACAGGCTTGCCAATTTCATTTTTCTGGTGTTTTATGCCTGGGTATGTAATCTTTACTTATATTTTTCCAACATAGCAAATGTTGGAAATAGCAAAAAAGGATGCAGTCCGGCTCTGTTGGCCACAAAACAGAACCATATAGCTTCACATGCTTGCTGCTTTCAGTAGGGGCATAACAGCTCCAGAGAGCAAAGAGCCAGGGCTGTGTACTAAGGTGTATCAGGCCACTCTGAACTCTGTAAGGAGCCCCCCTAAAACTGCTTCTCTAGCTGCTTTGCTCTCATCCTGCTCTGGGCAAGCCAGCCTGCCACAGAATTGTCGAAAGCTGGCAAAACAAAATCTGTAGGGGAAAAGAAAACAAGAAAGAAAAAAAAGCACACAGGGCTCCCAGCCTGCGGAGGCTGAGATACAAACACTTCAGTACAGTCCCACTGGCTTCAGTGGGACAAAGCCATGCTGTGAGGCTGAGCATGTTCCCATATAATTGCAGAATCAGATTCTTACAGTTCTCAGGATGCATCACCTGGATGGAATAAAGGTTTAGGTGTTGGATATCAGGCCTAGGATAAAGGAAACTTGGAGCAGATTCCAGATTTGCCCCGAGCTTCTCGCTTGGTTCAATCAAGGCAATCTCTGTGTCTCACGTGATATAAGAGCTATACTGGCAAAAGCTCAGACATGGAAGAGGCAGAAATATATGAGAGATGTTCCTTCACATGCTATCAGCTGCTAACGCTTTGTGACCTACTTTCTGAGGCAAGTGAGTGAAACAAGGGAACAGACTCTGTTATGCTTTTAGTTACTGGTACAAATCAGATAAAGAACACACAGAAGATAAAGCAGAGTGCTTTGGGTTTGTTTGTTTTGGGTGTGTGCCTGCAATTCTAGTACATTGACTCCACTGTAGGCAGTGAAGTGAAAGGGAAAACCCCCAAAGCAGCAGCAAAGTTCTTTTGGGACTTACTGGTTAAAGGTGCACTTTTATGCATGGGGACAACACTTCAATAACTCACATATAAATAACACTTGTCAAGAAGGGATGGCTTTAAAGAAGTGAAGATACTGTGACCATGAACATGTTTAGTGCATGCAACTGATTTGCCAGGAAAGTAATGTCACACTGTTCTCTGTGTATTGAGTCTCTGCATGGTAATGCTGAAGTGGCAGCTGCCGTTTGGGGTTTAGTCTCAAAGAAGAGAAGACAGTGTGTTTGCTCTCCTGCTTTGGAAGGCTCAATTGCTTTCCGAATCTGAGAAAAGAAACACACCACCACTTCTTATTTGTCACTTGGCTGTGCTCTGCACGCACATGTAATTTCAGAACAATCTGAAGACAGACTTCACATCTGACATTACCAATCCAGACCTTACAGGTTTCCTACTGTGAGTAAGTTCACTCAGTTTCTATCCTTCCCCTTTTACCTTGTGCTCTGCCGTGTGGGCTCACCCGCATGGACAACACCGCTGCAGCATATTCTGATTTTAGAACAGGTACAAGAAATTGCTTTTCAGCAGATGCAGAGGTCTTAAAACACAGAAAATGTCACTGCAGTTCAGAGGGCCTCACATGGGAGATTGCCTTGCTAGAAAGCATATACATTGCAGTAGTCTTGCCCATTACATCTCCTAGTCAGCTAGGGTTTCATGAGTCAGGATTTAGAAAATTGAGAATTTCCTGTGGGAGCATAATGTGAATCTCTGTAAGCTGCCTGAGGCTCCCGACACATTTGAGTGGCTGTGACTGTATGCCAGAAATGGTAGTGCGTGTAGGTGGATGTGTACAGTAGATGGATCTGTATACATGTTCTCTCCTAGAGGTGTTTAAGGATAAATATTTAAACACATCTGTGTAGAAATCCTATTCCGTTTATTACAGACTACAAATAAAAGTAGTTGCTTGCTGAGAGTGACTAACTTTAAAAATGAGTTTATAAAGGAATGAACTAGGTCCCTTAGACAGAAGAAACTGCCTTCAGATATGCCAGAAAGATCAATAAAACCTGATCAATGCAGATCTCGGAGGAAGAAATGTTCATGCAACTGCAAAGAAAAGGGTCATCTCACATGTTGTCTGCATTTCTATAGCTCACACAATAATCTGAAAGTATAGTATTGTTAAGAGTGAACTAGAAGATACTTGGTCAGTGAGTCTTGCCCAAGTTAAACTGAATTATGATATTTAGGGTCTGGAAGAAATTTTTCCTCATGTCAAGCTGGCAGGTGGCAGGCAAGTTTCACAGGTGGTGTGTGAGGGTTTGCCTTCCTTCCCTGCTTTGGGTGTCATCAGTGCTTGAGAGTGTCATCAGTGCTTGAGAGTATATGGGGATTTCACCCAACAAATTTCCTGCTGTTGCAGTCTTTACGGCATCAGTAAAGCTCTAGATCTTTTCGGCTCAACTTCTGAGATGTATTGCAGTTGTGATTTTTGGTCTTTTGCTACAGATCTTAAGATTATCCCAAAGCATTGAAAATAGCATTGTGTGTGGAAGCTGGCACTGTTGCACCCCAGATGCTCCTGAACCACACATCCATCCCATGGTCCTGGCAGCCGGAGACAGGGCCCAGCACTCAGAATGTTCCTCTCAGGCCCTACAGGAAGATTTTGTTAAGACCAGGTTGACTGTGTGGCAGCTGTTGTTATTAAATCCGTTTTACTGAGGAATACTGCGGACAGAGCCTCAGCTGACATGCAGACATAGGTGTTATCACCTGAAGCCTCAGCACCAAGCCAAGCCTTACGCAGCTGCAGATAGAGCCAGGCAGACTGATTCCCAGGTGAATTGCCTTTTTTTTTTTTCCCTCTTTCCTTTTTTCTTGCTAGTTTCATTTCTGAATGTGTGAATAGTTTACAAATTTACTTCTGTGGTCAGCTGGGAAAGGGATGGGGGAGTCTAGCACTGACTGGCAACTTCCACAGCATCATTGTGGTGTAGCATCGAGCTTTATGGGCTCTAGATGTAAAGCTGCCTCCCTACATGATAAAAGCCCCACCTTAATCATTTTAGGTCCCAAGTTCAGCAGACAGGCTCTCTCCTAATGATATTCTGTTAAATGGACAAATTCCTTTGAAGGCTTGTCTTGCTTTGAAATCCAATTTCACAGGAAGCCAGATGCGATTGGGTGTAGCTATGGAAACAAAGCAGGGCAGCCTTAGAGGAGCTGAGCGATGCAAGGTAAAATGTGAGAGTCACAGTCCTTTACTGCGCTGTCGGAAATATCAAAGGATCTGGAGAGGTTGGCAGGAGATGTGTCCCTGTTATGGGCTGTTCTGTGTGGCTGGGTACCAGTGCCTGTCAGTGGAGGTAAGCAGCCAGCTGTCCTGTCATGCAGCCTGAAGTGGAGCTGAATGCACAAATCCGGGGGGGTGCAGAGTCGCCAGTCCCCATCTGCACCCTCCCTGCTCCTCCTGCACATCAGGATCTCAGCCTTCCTCTCACTGCCATTCAGAAAGGTTAACAACAAAGGGGTAACAAGGTTAAACCACAAAGCCCTGGCTGATAACAGCCCTTTCAAGCAGCTGCACTAAAATTAATCTGAAACTTCTAGTAATTAGATAAGATAAGGATGTGTGCATGCTCGTGCAGGCACACGCTGACCCTGGGACGCCCATTCCACAAAGGAGGTGGAAGATCACAGGCTTCATTAAAGTGGATCAGGTTATTTGTTCACCTAGTCTGGTGCTGCAGCACTGAAAGTACATTTCCAGTCCCTTTATTCATCTTGCTCGATATCCCTGGATAGTGCACTGACTTGCCCTTTTGTCCTCTCTTCCTGGTACTGTAGCTCCTGCCAATTCAGAGCAGACTCTAATTCTTGCTTTTTCAGAGCAGATGCTAGCCCATCCATTTCTGTATCACAGCTCCTGCCATTCCAGGGCAAATTGTTGGGCCACTGGGTGTCATTTGCTGCCTCTGACAGTGACCAACAACTCAGAAAAAAGGCAACTTTCCAATCTGGTAATGCACCTGACTGCTTGAATAATGTCTCCTGGTTTACTAATCAGCTATGCCATGCTAATGCTCTGCTGTAATCCCAGAGTTTACATGCTTATGTCATTTTCATTGTCCAACAGCTCGTGTATCTTTTTGTGTGACTAAATCATTCGCTTAAAGGTTGGTTAAAATCCTCATAAAGCCTCTTTCATTTTTTAAAGCTAAGTGGTCTTTGGTTGTCTTCATAATTCGATTCTGCACCTCTGCTTCGCGAGGGCTTGCAGGTTACTGTTCATCAGTTTCTGAGGCCAAAGAGAAACAAAAATATGTCAGCTGCTCTGAGTTATGGTAAACAGATCTGGTCCCAAAGCAAAACTAAATGACTGGACCTTGCTCCTGGCTTAGACTGCCAGACTCTGGGTTCATTTACCTTCCAGACATCTCTGCTGTGAAAGTTTCTCGGAAGCAAGCAGGTGTGTTGAGATGTATTTATTAGAGGGTCTGTGAACATACAGTAACTGGTTTTCATCACACCAACATATTAGTTACAGTAGGACCCCACTGAAATATTCCACTAGCACACATCAACCCCTGAAAGAGTTTATAGTCTGACTGGACAAGGTGATGGATAGAAGAGAAGCACATCTCAAGAGAAGACCCTGGGAAAATTAGCAAGAGTGTTGGTGCCTGGGCTGGTATTCAGGTTATCCATGCCCACATTGCCATTATCAAAAGCAGTGCTTTGTGCTCAGCACCCCAGAAATGGAAAGGCAGCGTGATTCCCCTGCTTCACTCTTCCTGCAACATTTGGCTGTATGTCAAGCTCAAGTTCAAGTCCAGGCCTCAGTCTGGAGTTCAGATTCATCTGTGCTCACCACATGGCCCCTCACTGTAACCCTATGGACATGAGCCAGGGGACACTGGGCACACATTTCTTTTTCATATGGCACAAACTTCCTCTCACCTTCAGGGTGAATGGACTCCACTGGTCCATCCACTCCTACGTCTCCCTTGTGGAGGTGGCATCTGGCAGGGAGGTCTGTCTTTGGGAATACCTGTGATCAGCGGGGTGGAGGTGGTCTGTGAGGTGACAACATGGAGGAGGCATCTCCCAACAGCATGTTCTCAGAAAATGTGAGATCTGGAAGCTAGATGTGGGGAATGAATAACACCACTGGAATCCTAAGCAGGACACGGCTCTGAGACAGCATTTCTACAGCCTCTGGCAAAAGCTGGCCAACATCAAGAAAGGAAGGACATTGTAAAGAGAAGGATTAGAAAGATAGGAAGCCAGAAATGAGCAGTGAGATGAGCTCCTGTGGAGGCTGCTGTTCCTCAGGCTGACGGATGGGCTTCAGTTTAATGCAAAGGTGATATTGATCCCTTGCTGTTCTGTTACAATGTGTGATGGAGCTGCCCTCTGCCCTGTAGATGTGTTGTAGCACCTCTTCCCTTTCTCCCAATCCTCATCAAACTACTTTAATGACTCTTTTATTGACAACACTGAGTCTTAATGAGGAGGACTGCCACACACTTCATTAAGGCTGCAGAGGGGACACTTCCTATAAACAGCTAGGACCAAGGGCTGCCATCAAGGCTGAGGGAGAAGGATGGAGCTGAGGGAGGATCCATAGTTCTCTAGAGAAGGGAGAGCTCTGTGTCTGCTCCTGAGAGAGAACAAAGGTTTAGGAAAAAAGTCCAAATGATCTAAGAAGTAGTGGATTGAGGAAGGAGAGATCAGTCCTGGAGAAGAGTGCTGGTGGACACAAAGGATGTTACATAAGAGTTCTTCGAATATTTCAGTTTGGGATGAAGATGAGAGACAAAGAAATGTGGGGTGGCTAATGGCTAAAATTAACCTTGATTTTATTATTCAGTATAATAATAACACAGTATGTCTACACTGCTGCGGAAGGTGGTGATGGCAGTATGTGTCAGACACCTGTGAACAGGAACACAGACAGAAATGTGGCGCCAGCTTCGGTACAGTCTGCCAAACAAGTGTTACATGGTTGGCTCACCTGTACTGAGATCCAGGCTGCCACAGCTCAGTGTAAAGCCATTTCAGAGACATCTGTGTAAAAACCATCATTACACTCGATGGTCCTGAGATCTCATGGACAGTTCAGTGACATTTCAGATTAAAACTGGACCAAGTACTCTGTGAGGGGTTTTCCATTCTGGAAAAGAATCTCCTACCTAAAACCAGCACAACAGACAGATTTGGGCTCGAGGGTCTGGATTCAGAAAAGACTCAGTTATGATGTTCTAATGTAGCCCTGCTTCTGCATTAACATCCATAAATCTCCATCCATCACACAGTTCTATTTCAATTATTGAGCCAATTTCCAGACACTTTTATGATGTATTGTTTGATTTTATTAACTGGAGTGAAGGTTTAAACTCACTGAATTCCCATAGTAATCTTGCCCTGTAACCCTACCCACCTTATCAAATCTTGCTTAATGAAATACAGGCATCTGTCTTAATGGCTTTCAAACTATGCTATGTAGACTGACCCAGATGTTAGTTCATAAATAGGAATATTTGGAGGTGTTAAACAGGGTGGCTGGAGACAGAAGTAGGTCCCTGAAGTGATCTTTTCTCTTATGAAGAAATCAGTGATATGGGAGAAATTACTATAAATCTTCATGAAGAAAAATGAGAGCCAGAGGCCGGGGGAATGGAAGCTCAGCACTGCAAGCAGCACAGCAGTAGATCTGGTCAAAAATAATATCCTGAAGAAACTGATTATTTTGGTCAAAATGTAAAATCAAACAAGTTTGACTTAAGACCAAAATACTCATCTGATGAATTCTGCCTGGGGATTATGGTTGTTCTGCTGCACGGAGGTAGGAATTTGGGTGTTTCAGACTGTATGAACAGGATCCTCAGTCAGGCTGCCTTCCCTGTGGTGCTCAACCTGTCTTGGCAAAGAGACTATGTCCTCAGGGCCCACGACACATCCTGGAGAAACAGCCCAGGGGTGGAAAGGGGAGTGCGAGGCCCATGTAAATGATTACACAGAGTACTGGAATTATGTCCAATATAATGTGCTATGTAATAATATTTGCAAGTTGAAACACAGTCCATTCTAGGTAATTGGGGGTATTTCGTTGTTGAAAAAACGAATCTTTAGAAAGCAAATATTTTTGTTGGAAAAAGACCCACTTCATTCTTTTTTGCATTTAAAAAACAGCAAAAAGAAATCCAGACAGTCTTGGAAGCAGCCCTGCAATGTGATGGACACAACACCAGGGGCTGGCTGCAAGTGTTTACTGCCTCACTGTTCCTTCAAAGCTGTGATGGTGAATAAGCCATGATTTTCGTCCCTCAAGGGTTTTTTACTGCCACACTGCATCATCTCAGCTCTTCAGCTTCTCCTTCCCCACAGCTGCTCTTGTTTCATACTCATGAGAAAGAAAGAACGAAAAACTGACAAGGCTGCATGACAATCTGGTATTTAGTGTGACAGTTAAACTTAATGATATGGAGGCGTGTTATGCTGTATTACAAGCCCATTATCTGCGAGCTTGGATACTGGATACATTACATTATTAATTAAACACAAAAATGACTACCGTTAGTTGGCGATCTTATCTGCTAAAGGAACTGGAAGGCAGAAGTATTCCCTAAATTCAAGAGCTTATTGTTTCATTCCTGTCATTTTGTAAAACAGTTACCCTTCCGTTTCATGCTTGTCGAGCAATCAATGAATGTTTGTAAATGGCTTTGAGATCTTGCAATGAATGATGCTACAGTTATAAATGCAAAGTGTTACTAAAGTTCATTCATTATGAAATTAAAGGATAAAACTTGCAGATGCAAAAGAATTCAGCTTGAAAAATACCCCAAACATTTGTGCACAGCTGTTATTATGTTGCCCCCTTCTGCCAGATGCTTTAAACACTGCCATGTAAGGGACGAATTCAAACATCTCAGAGCTGCTCTCAAGGTGAAACCCTGGAGACATGTTTGAACTAACGGCACTAGGGCCTGGCTTTTACACTCTTCACACACAGATTTCAGAACGTTTCTAGTGCAAAAATGCAATCTCCATTTCAGGAAAACGGAAACCAAGGCTGAAGAAAAGGAAGTGTCTTGCCTAAACAACACCTCAAGGCAGTGAAAGAGCAAGGAGCAGGGCCCACCGTCCTCTTGAGTTTCAACCTAGTGCCCTTCCCACTAGCTCAATTTGTTTGAAGTTTAAAACTGGAGTCCTCTTCCAGCAACTCCTACTGCGATGAGTATCCTCCAAGGGTGCAATTCTACAAAGTACTGGGCACTCTGGCCTTCTTCCAGTGAAGCACTTAAGTATGTGATTAACTCCAAGCTTATGAATTGTCTAACTGAAAACAGCGGAAATGGTACTTTAGAAAGAAAATAGCAGTTTCCCTAATTAGTGCTTCCCACCTCAGGAAAAGGCAGACAACAAAAGCATATGTGCTAGAAGCCATGTCACACTGGGCTCTGTCCCTTGGCAGTGGGGAAACAGAGGGTGACACTTCCATAGCCTCACTCCACCCATAATCTGAACTATCCTCCAGAGCTGCTCAGTTCTTCCACTGGCTGTAGAGGCCGTCCATGCTTGACTGAGTATGGAAAGAGCAAGCACAGCCTCCCTGGATGGTGTGCAGGCAATGCACAAGCGCTTTTGGGGTAAGTATTGGACTGGGCTTCTCAGTCAATGGCCCAGATCTAGAACTGGATCACCAGCAAACTGTGCTCAGAGCTTGCTGCTGTCTCACATGTGGATGATCTCTTGTGTTGCTAGATAAGGAGCACATTTCTGGCATTCTTACCCACAGTTTTTTCCATTCCCTGCTTGGATAAACACCCATGCTGAGCTATGGTTCCAGCCATGAAGAAGCACCTGGAAGTCCTGCAGATCTGACCTGCTTCCTGCTGAATGTTTGTGGGTGAAATTACACAGCAGATCTCAGTAAAGTTAACCGAGTTCCCCAAAGCAGAGTATAGTACCCAAACCAGAGAAGCATCAGCTTCCACTGCAGTAGGACAACCTAGATAAACTTTACAACTCATTGTCTGGATCCAGCCTACTCCAGCGATTTGGTCAAAGTCTGTAGAACAGCTTGCAATCAAACTTGGGTCTCCTAAATACAGCTTCAGTGCATCACTCCTACAGCAGGACTTCCACTTTTTCATTCCCTTAGCACTTCCAAACAGATCCAGGCAGGCAGTAACAGTGCCTCTCTGCTGCCTCTGGTTCAGTTTACAAAGGGGTGGTGGTAATGTGTGAAAAGTTTGGCCTTTCTTTTGGAGTGGTTATTCATGCTACAGATCTTTAGCCGACTAAGTGTCCTACTATGCAACTAAGTCTGAAAATCTTTTTTCTTTCTCTACTTTTTTCTCCTTTGATGTAATTATCTGCTACTTTGTATCACACTTCTCTAAACTTCTGCAATCCCCTACTTCTAACCTCCACTCTTTCTCTGTTTCTGCCCCAGAGCAAATGGAGATTATTCAAGGTGAAAGAGAGGGCAATGGAGAGGTACCCTTCATCGGTAAGGATGTCTGTGGTGCCGCTGTTGCCCCATTCTCTCTCACTCTGCATTTGCATGGCTTTGAGGGATGCACATATTAAAGGCTATGGAGCTGTAATCCACCAGGATTACAAGGGTTTACACTTTCAAATCAAAGCATTACAAAGGTCAGATATCCAACCCAGAGCAAGCTGATCTGGGAGTCCAGCTGATGCCTTTTCTTTCTCACCTCCTCCTGAACCAACTGATCTCTTAGTCATGGCTCTGCATCCTCTGTCTACAGCACCCAGTAATCACTCTTGTGGTGCCTAAACAATGGATCTCTTACACTGAGCTGGGCTCCAGGGGCTCCTGAGCTGGTATGCAAACTCTTATTCTTTGTTGAATCCTTTCATGGTGCAGTTTTCTGCTGGGATAGGCAAGCGAGGCTAAGAGATGCCCCAGAGGGCTTACAGTCGATGCATAAGGCAGGAGACAAGAGAGGGAAACAAAGACATAGGACCTTAAGAGGTGCAGGAATGAGAGTCTCATGGAAAATTCAGCTAGATGCACTGGTCCCCAGCCTGTCCAGCTCCCCACAAGCATCCCTGACTCCTCACACCACAAACATAACTCCCTTTCTTGCTGCTAGCTCCTGAGTCGTTCCCTTGTTTCAACTCTCTTCGCCACAATCTGCATTTCGCCACATGCTTCTGGCTAGATAAATCTGTGACACTCCCTCGTGATGGTTCTTTTCTTTGTACCATACCAGTTACAACGTGTATTTCCAGTTCTCGCTCCCTGCTGTCTGTGGAGGGAGCCTGGATAACTATATGCAATCTGAACTTACAGAAACTAACATTCAGGAAGAGAAAGCTCACTTTAACTGATGCACCTGAGATCACACAGGGAATCATGGAAGAATCTGGAACAGAACCAAGCTTATCTCAGTTCCCAACAAATGCTTTAGCTACAAACTTCGCATTCTGTGGGGCACTGCTCTGGTTCCCAGCCAGCTGCCCTTATCATCACAAGTGCCTTTCTCCTGCAGTTTATCTCCTTTCATCCTGCCTCCACCAGCTAGTCCCCAGCTCCCAGCTCTCCTCTGTCTTCCACCAAACGATCAGAGAATCACATCTGCGAGAAGAGCAGAGAGGGAGCAGTGCCTGGGTCCTGTGTCAGTTTTATTTACCTTCATTGCACTGCCTTCCATTGCTTAACAGAATAGTTTTATACCAGAGAAAATTGGAAGCTAAGTAGTTGCCTGTCAGGTAGTGTCTGTCGCCTGCGTGAGAAGCTGACATCGTAGTCAGCTACACTGTCAGCCATCTCCATGCTGAGCATCAGTCCTGGCTCCAGAGCCCTCCTGCTCGCACTGTTTCACTATGCTGGTGTCTGTAACAGTGCCACTTGTACAGCAGCATGCTGCAGTTTCCACTGACACCCATGTGCACTGCGCACACGGGAAGTTAGCTGACAAGATGAAACTGCTGAGATACAAAGCCCAGTGCTAGAGGAAGTCTATAGTTTCTCAAACAGCCAGGGACTAATGATCCCACGTATCTCCAGAGCAATATTTTTGATTTCAGGCAATATCACAGGATTATACCAAGGGCACATTCAGTTCCAAATACATAAAAGAGATGCAGAAGAAAATTAAAACATCATTTCACATCAAGGCAGACTACAACTATTTTTGGCACGGGAGAGGCATGGATTGGATGCAAAGCCTGTTTTGGAAGTGGGGAGTGGAAGGCGAAGGCTATTTTGGTTGATCAGTAAAATTGCTGTGTTTCGTAATGAGTTTAATACACAAATTCCCTTCCCTATCCAGGAGAATTGCTTGATAAAGATGAGTGAATTGTCTTTCTTCCCCCCTCTTTCCCCTTCTTTGTTTCTTCTACTTTTCTCCTCTTCTTTCTCTACCACCTGCTGAGCATCTCCTGGAATTACCAGTTGAGATTACAAGGTGTCACAGGGAGTGAAATGAATTTTGCCACTCGGCTGCTCGTAAAGTTGGTGCCCTGGCTTTCAATATTACAGTGCCATAGCCTCTACCTTTAAATATCAGCCACCCACAGAAACAACCTGACTGTACATCGGCAGCAGGAGAGGTTTCCATGGTGACAGGATGCAGGTCACAACCTCTGTAAATGTAATCAGAGCACTGGGACTGGTGTGTGGAGACAGGTTTAATTTCTCCGTTAGTGGGAGCTCTGTGGTCCAACATGTACATAAGCTCCTCAGAATGACAGACAACCTGTTATCTTCAGGATGGCATTGCCTTTTGCCAGTTCTCTCGCGCACCTGCCATCTCACCTTAATTTTTAAGCACCAATGGAGCAATTCCACCTGGGATCCAGCATCACCCAAATTTCACTGCTCGGGGCTTTGCAAAAGCCTGTTCATATCATTCCAGCTGCCCATCGCCTTTTCTTGTTTCTGTTCCTTATCCCACACTGGCTGCCTGTGCAGGTGGAAGGTTGGAGGCATAGCTTAGTCCACTCCACATCTATCAGGTCTCTCATTCCTTCTCCGTCTGGATACACAGGTATTGCATTGTAATGTGCCTGTCTCCACAATGCCTACACGCCAAGTGCAATACAGCAGAACAGTGTACCTCGCTGCTGTCTGAGTCAGACAACTCTTCAGTAGGGCAGGAGCATTTCTTATGAAACGTGTTGCAGAGGAGCTTTGTGGGAATGTACCCAGGGCTTTAAACTGAGTATATGGAGATTTACAAGAAGGGCATGTGCTGAGTTTTTATAGGGTGAGATTATACTCTATGAAACACAAAATTTCTGGCTATTTATGACATATGCAGAAGCTGGATATCTACTGACTATGTCATATGTTGAGTATTTCCAATAGGTCTCAGCTTTATGCTTTTCCTCATCATTTTTTTTTTTTTCTGGCTATATATCTGTCCTGCATTGCAAGCCTCAGTTTGCCTGCTTCTAAGACACATAAGAACTGAATAGTTCTCATCTTCAAAGGTAAAAGCAGCTGCATGTGCCAAACTGTTTTAGTGCTTCACAGTGTTTAATAAGCTTTAATTACTGGCTTCTCCTCTTTTATTAAGTTAAACCAAGAATATTTTAAGCCCAGCTTGTAATAGTACTGGAAAGCTCCATTTTCTGAGTCAACAGTTTGCATAGATGACTTTGGAAGTCAAATAGCAATTACTGCTTTCTCTCTTGTGTATTTGTGCATTTGCAGAGAAGAGAAGTTAAAAGCTTCTCTCTAGTAGGAGCCACATGCATTCAGGGTCGCTCCCTGAATGCCATCAGATCAACAGCAGCACAACAGCAGCAAGTATGATAGATACTGCAAAAGAAGAGTTAAAGGACTTGTTCATTCAGACTTCATCCAAAATTGCCGTTCCACTGTAGCTTTACAGCCTTTAATTTCAGATTAACTTTCACATGTAGTCAAACCAGTATTTGACTGGGCAGCTAATGTGGCATGCATAGATTCATTGAAACCATACCTTTGAATCTTTGGCTGAGAGAATGCTTTGAAAGCTCTCAAGATTTTTTCAGCATGTGAGCAAGTGTCCTAACCACCAGTTCATGCTTGCCTTACACTGGCAGCAGTACCGGCCAATATGTCAGTCCTTTACTCTCACTATGCCGTGCCATGCCAGTCTTTCCCAAGTGCCATCACCGTGCTCAGGAGGGAATTTGCTGAGTACATACATGCAAGTGCTCTTTGAGAGGAACTAATTGATTGCTGAAGACAAAGCTCAGGAGCTGAAAGAAATCTCTCTGCCTGTCATCTCTATTACCTTTTTTGCTTCGTCTGCCTCCACACTGTGCATGGACAGAGAATGGAAACTCTGCCAGGATCCTGTGCATCTCAGAGAACCGTCACCTGGAATATTATCCTGTCTAGCTGTGCGCAGCATATTTAGCATTTCAGAGCAGCGGGCCCGAGTTGCCGGTCTGTCATGTGGATTGCACTGTGCACACTTAGGTGTTGATGGTAAGAGGCATACATGCTTGGGACAAATAATCCAAAAAAGTGAGGTGAAACCAATGAGAGGAATAGAGCTTTCCTGGGCTATTGATATCTGGCTTGCAAAAGCCTTTGAAAGTAAGGAGGGAGAAATAGAAGTGGATAGGGCTGGGCTAGGGGAGGTTTTTTCCACCTTTGATCCTCGGATTGTCCTGTTCAGCTGAGTGGAATACAAAGCAAGGGTGTCTCAGAGCTCACACTTCACCTCAGCAGTGCAATCGACGGGAGAAGCAGTGAGCGAGACCGACAGACTGTCACTGGCAAAATGAACTGTCACCTCCCATTTTTCAGAGGCACGGTGGGATGAATTGCGGCTTTGAACCATGTGGCCCGTTGCTGATTGAGTTCCGCTGTCTTAGAACCCCACTGAACAAGGCAAGTTCATTTCAGGCTGACGTACCACTGCTTATCAATTTTGGAGCCAGTAAAATTAACCGCTTCAGAGCTGATTTCCCCTTTTCGTCCCCTCCTGCTGCCACCTTCCTGGTTTTGTACCTGGAAGGGTCAGTGAATAAATCTCACAAAGCATCAATGTGGCCTAGAGAGCACTTAGCAGAGGTCCTGTTCTTAAACAGTGCTGGCTCTGAAAGACAGCTATTCTGGTCCCCAGTCTCTAGCAGACATCTTTCAACATCATAAAAAACAAAGCAGAACTTGCCACACAGTTCAGCACAATTCAGCGTGCTTGGCAGCCTCCAAGGAGTCAGGGGCAACCCAAGTCCTGCAATGACAGCTGTGTTGGAAATCAGGGTTGAGATGAATTGGAATAGCTGTGGGAGAAGGCTGGTAATGGAAAGGCAGCGACATTCAGGGTCAGAAACAGATCCCTTGCAGAGCTGTGTGAGACCAACAGTACTGAAATACCAAAGCTACTGCAAGCCAAGACTGGAGCTATGCAGAGGAAGGAGGGGGTGTGCCACCTGTTTGATCCAAACAGTATTCTCAGCATCTTGCCAGCCTGTGATGTGCATTCCAGCCCTGTCGATACCAGTTAGCTGTCTCTGACATTGCCTTTTCTGTCTCTTCATTCCCTCAAGAATCAGCCATAGGTGCTTGGCCTTTCTTCTCACCCAGAATTTACATAAACCTGCCCTTCCTTTGCTTTCGCAACATCCTTATTTTCTGATATCACTTCTCTCCTTTCAGACCTTTCTCCCTCTATAAATACAGATCTGCTTCCAAGCCAACACTTTTGCCCTACAGAGCCAACATTACCCGTGTTCAGCCTCCCTCTTGAAGTCTGTTTTCCCTGTTTCCTTAAAAGCTGGGCCTCATCAACTGTTTGTCTATGTATTTTTGCTGCTATCCAGTTATCTCACATCTTATAGTAACTCAGGGCAAAGTTGTCAGGTCTGTAATTGTTTGTATACAGCTGAAACTTGGTTTAGGATGAATGAACCCCTGAGGAATCAGCTCTTTCAGGGCAAGATTTTGGAGGACAATAATTACTCGCCGCCTTTGTGTTTTCAGGAAAGGTGGACACACATAGCATTCGATAGTGTAGGTCTTTTGCTCATGTAAATCAGGATCACTCCACACTAAGCAAGCCAGCTGATGGCCAGATACAATACATTTTGAATAAATTAACGTCTGCTGCAATTCTTTTGGTATCTGTAAAAAAATCTGTTTTGTCAAGCATCATCCACTACCATCTTCCTACCTGCACAAACAACTCTAACACAACATTTCATCAGAGACTTCCTAAGCTGCTCTCAGCCTGATATTAGCCCTAGAAACACTATTTTTCCTCTGAATACTTTGTATTCTGTGTCCCAGACGTTTTGGTAAGTGTGCAGAGCTGCAATGAGAGATGGATGGGCCACTGACAAAAGGGGCAGGAGAATTAGTTCCAATGGAAATAATTTAAGAAAAGCTTTATTCAAGATGTCCACGAGTAGGAAGCTCTGGGCCTGTGTCTCACCTTCCTACATACTGAACAATCAGATGAAATATTAGCACTTTCCACATGTTAACACTACAGGATATCATCCATCTTCCTCACCGGTGGGAAGTGTTAGCTAGCACGGGCCTTTATGAAGCTGATTTCTATATTCCCATATGCCAATTACAGCTTAGAAACTCTGAGTTTGCACTTTAGGAAAAGGGACTGTGAATCTGGGGAGGCAGCCCTCAGGCTAATGGCTACCTCCCAGGCTCTTTTTAAAACACACAGCTGTGCAACCCAACTAGCTTGAGAAATAGCAGCACAATATTCCCTCAATCTTCAGTGAACGAGCCGCAGTAGCAGAGCGGCTGAGAAAACTTGCTGTGGTGAGTCTGCGCTTTGCAGGAGACTTAAAGCTAAGGCAGCTGAGCACATGTAGCATATCATTTGGGCTGGGGAGTTGAAGTTTGCTGATTAGGAAGGTAGTCATCATGCTCCCTCGGGGGAATGTTGGCTGCAGAAGCTGGTCCACTTCAGTCTGTGTGAGTAGGCTTGGAGAGAAGTGATGATGGTGACCACTTGACAGTGATATCTAGTCATGCAAGTCTTGTGTTATTAGAAGGGGAAAACTTCTGTCAGAAATCTTGCCTTCCAACAGGAGTCAGAGATTTGTTTATACCAGCAGAGAGAGAGAATCTTTCCACCAGCACTCAGAATTTGAGACTTGGTAAAAACCTATTACACAGCACTCTGACTTCAGCAAAAGGTTTTTCCATGTTGCAGGATCTGACAATACATGTAAACCTGTCCATTATACAGGGCTAAGGTGGAAGGGCTGATATAAAAGATGTTCCAGCACTCACTGGAAACCAGGCAACCCAGCAGTGTCAGCCTTAACAGCTTCCTATGCACTGTGGGAACGTTACCCAGCAATTCCTGGGTCACACTGCAAGGCATCTTACTCAGGAGCAACACTTAAAAGTGCTGAAAAGCTGTGTGTAGCTTTAGAGCTACAGAGTGGCCATCCTTGCCCTCATGCAACTTTTGCTGGAGAAAAGAGCTTGCTCCTCTGGTTTTTCAGTACCTTTTCTGATTTCTGCAGTGAAAGCACACACACAGAGCAAGATCTAACTGATAGTTTCAGAAGGGCAGAAGCATATGGGGGCCCTCCATTCGGAGGAATAGCCACATCCCTCTTTCTTGTATTGCAGCAGTAACAGAACTGCAGTCAGTAAACTGAGTCAGAACACAAACTAGCCACCTGAGCACCAGCTCTACCACATTGTAGCTGGCTGGCCATTTAAAATATGCAGACTCCTTCCATTCATCTTTCCTCAAGTACAGGTCCGCAGGTTTCTGCTGAAGCTGTCTGCTCATGAGGGACAGTTTGACTAATACAGCAATGGATAAAAGGTTTTTCCATGGTTTAAGTATTTATCCCTAATGCTACCAGAAAGTGCTTTTTTAAAGGCCAGCCCTGGGAGGCAAGATGTTTTAATATGAATCTTCTCTCCTCTATCCAAGAAGAGCCTGCAGGATCAATGCTTGTAACACTCCTTCACAGAAATTAATGCCACTGTGTTAAGGGCTTGTCTACACATGAGTTATCCCAGTGAGGCATTCTGCTTTAAATTTGCACCTTACTTTATTGCAGAATAAGTTTCAGATATAGAAGAAAGAGTCATCATGTCATTAGGAGACCAATTACCTAAACTTTAAAAGCTCTCGGGTATTTTCTGACCATGTTCCACTGTGCACAGCAGTCTACAGAAGGAGTACGCTGACTTTAATGGTCGTTGGTCCAAGCTGTAAGAAAGTAAAACTGATAAGCAAGGACAGAATAAAGCAGAAAAGTAATTTCTCATATTAAAATTAGAGCTCAATCCATGTTGTGAACTTTAGGCTGTAAATAGTACCAGGTCTAAATGTTCCCACAGGCAGCAGTATGTGTGTGTGTGTGTGTGTGTGTGCATGTGTGTAATGCAGCAATGGAGAGCTGAACAGAGGGTAAACCAAGGCATTTTTGGCATTTCAGCTTCCTGAGAATTTACCATTTCAGTAGAACAGATAAACATGCAGCAAAGAGAACAGAAAGACTGTCATCCTTCACTGAAGCGTGAAGAAAATCTATGTCTGAGGCTTCCTCAAAGCTTAGTGTGTAACAGAATGAACTTGACTGTTGTTTTAATTAAGCTCACATCAAGGCCTGATCCATATAGAGATTACAGAACATGTGACTAAGAAGACTGCCATTTCACCGATGGAAATTACCCTGAAACAATGATCAGTGTGAAGGCAGTAGTGAAATAAAATCCTAACCTGGCTATGAACTTCCCCAAAATGCAGGTGTTAGTTCATTTATAATTTAGTAAATAAAATGGCCCAAATTCAGTATCGGAGTTTGGGAGGAATATTATTGAACCCTGAATCAGGTCAAATTTAGGCATGTGAGCTGTGGCAACAGTCACAAGGTGTGCAGTGGGTGTGATGTCATCAATCTGTGTGGCAGATGTCACAGGCAGGCGCATCATTAGTCTCTGCAGGGCTGGGTGATGCATGGTGACACCATGGCTGAGAGGGGCGTGATTGATACTTGGTGCATGGAGCCATATGAAGAATCTAGTGTGCAAATAACAGTTTTATAAATGCCTTTCTCATTCTATATGCAGACAGGCCCCTAGAAGGAATCTAGGAGATTGAATTAAGCTTTTAACCCTCTAGGCTCTCCTGTCGTTTATTGTTAGGGAATTAATAGGAACGCAGGAATGCAGATGGCCTGCCTGTCAATTCCAAGAGGTGATTTTTCTGATCTTCACGGACGTTTCCAGCATCTTTCATTAAACACTCATGTACCAATTTGTCATTTTAACTGGGCAGGAAAGAAACTCCCGTTGAACTCCTTAGCTCAGGTGCTGTAAGTTAAATTCAGAAGCAGAAAGCCTTGCTCTGTTACATCTGCCAGACAAGCTTAGGGCTGATGAACAGCCTTCAATGTCTGTTTAGGTGGGTAGAGGGATTTGTGTAGTATGCTCTAGACCTATTCTTTCTGCAATCAGAATAAAAGCAGATTATTCAACAGAAATGAGAGAAGCCTTATACAGATCCATTGAGATCCCAGAGCAAGTGACAACTTACAAACTGTTTTCAAAGGGAGACAGAGGAAAACATAAGGAGACGTGGTCTAATTCAGACCTTACTACTTTAGTATTCCTGTAAGTGGAGATTTTCAGTGGGTGTTCATCATTAAATGAGTAGAATTGGGACTCTGTCTTTCCCGAGGCAGAACTAGTCTTTGGAAATGGGCCTTTAATAAACCAAATCCAGAGTTTTGTAGAATGGATTTGCAAATACCTACAGCATCCAGGTGCACAGCAGTGGGACCAAAGAGCAGAGCAATGTGCCTTGTGGGTTTGTGAGCTTAGGTTAGTTTGAAGGTACCTTGGTATCTCAGCCCCGCTATAGAGGTATCAAGAGACACCTAAAATGGTCACCTCAAGTCCTCACCACTGCAGAGGGCCCTAAGCTGGAAAGCAGCACTTTCTGAGAGCACAGAAACAGTCAGATTTGGACAGATATCTGTTCTGCCTGTCGTTACTGTCAGAAGAAGCTGTAGGAGCAAAGCCTGGCAGCAGGACCCCCACAAAACAGGCAGGTACTTAGAACAGCAGTAAACTGGCCTGTAAAGGATGCCCATGCCCTTGCCAGCTGCTTTGCCTATGAGGGAGAAGACAAGTCCTTGTCTGCCTGTGCTACAAGAATAGGGGATCTCCCTGCTTGTTGCTTACCAAGTTACAACCACTTCTGCTGTTGTGGCTGCTGAGGGTCTTGAGGGCAGAAGCTATTGCAGACTGAGTCTGCCAGCAGCTTTTACCACTCCTGCCATCAGGGCAGCAGCAAAAGACAAAAATCATCTTCCCAGGACTCTCATCCAGAGGGAGTTATTTCTTTTCATTTTCAAGTTTCTTTTAATTTTACTTAATAAAAGGGTAAAAATTATCTACACCGAAATAAAGTCTGAAGTTGCAGTTTGAACTGTATGTAGTGGGTTGTTTGTGCTTGGAGCAAATAATTTGACAACTTCTCAATCTGCCAAGGCATTTTTAAAGAGTTTTAAGCCCAACCAGAACAGATTTAGTGCCCACTATTTTAATCCTAAACCACCAAGTTCAGGGTGAACTTTTCCACTGACTCCAACAGGCATAGATCAGGCTGTCTGAGCAGGTGATGTGTTGAACAAATGGGATCAAATTCAAACTCCAAGCAAAACCTGGGTGAACACTTCCCAAAAGAAGAAGAGTGAAGGCTCCTGGCCTGGTGGTGCCACCAAGCTTTCCTGAGCCTCCCAGCAGCAGCGAGGCCATGGTGCTGCGGGACAGACCTTCCCCCAAGGCCTCTCGGGTCCCAAATGGAGGCCACTGGAGGAGAGCAAGTTATTCCTACACCTGAAAATGCCATCACTGTGCGGAGGCTGTGAGTCTGTTTCCAAGTGTATTTACTAGGCAAAAAGCAAGCTGTCATGTCCCTGGTGCTGTGGTGCTTGGGTCTGCCATCAGAGGTGGGGCTGCCATGGCGCAGGGCACGAGGCATAGAGCTGAGGGGAAGCTGGAAGATGCAGTCTGGGAGGTGACAAGGTTGCGAGGTGACACAGGCTGTTAGATGACAGGCGCTGAGGTAACCTGGGCTGTGAGGTGACTCAGGCTGTGAGGTGACTCAGGCTGTGAGGCAGCCTGGGCTCCAAGACAACTTGGGCTGTCAGGCGATTCAGGCTGTGAGGTGACAGGTGCTGAGGTAACCTGGGCTGTGAGGTGACTCAGGCTGTGAGGTGACAGGCGCTGAGGTAACCTGGGCTGTGAGGTGACTCAGGCTGTGAGGTGACAGGTGCTGAGGTAACCTGGGCTGTGAGGCAAGCCAGGCTGTGAGGTGATGCAGGCTGTGAGGCAACTTGAGCTCTGAGGTGATGAAAGTTCCAAGGTGATGCCAGCAGTGAGGTGACACCAGCTGTGAGGCAATGCCAGCAGTGTGGTGACGCAGACTGTGAGGCAGCTCCAGCGGCCTGTCTGTGAGGTGACTCAGACTGAGGCACAACGCTGTGTCTGGAGAGCAAGTCCTAGGCCACCATCTTGTGGCACCTGCCCTGGCCAGGCCTCAGGCTCTGCAAGGCTCCCCGCAGTGCAGGCTGCAGCCTGAGGGGAGAAGAGACATGGCCAGCTCGCCTGGAAACCTTCCCATGCTGATTTCGCTCTGAGTGCATGCCTGGAGGAGACTATGAGGGACTTTGCAGTTCAGACAGCACAAGATGCAGCAACAGGGAGCAGTGCTGCTTGGTAAGTGCTATCACCAGCTCGGCCTGCACTTTCTGGGGTGTTTCATTAGCCCAAAGGTAATGCGTGTGGCTACACCATGGTTCCACTTCTTATGAGACTGATTCGAAAGCAGTAAAAGTCATCCTGATGGTTTACATGGGCCTGGGAGACTGCCTGTGGAAAAGTGTGAGAGCCTTGTGTTCCCAAGATTCCCGTTTATGGCTTTTTGCCCCCATCAACTCATCCACAGCCTGACATGCTCCTGGCACCAAGAGCTGGTAAAGCAAAGAGAAGTCTGCCCAGTGGAAATGATCAGCAGAGCTGAAAAAAATGAAGCAGGTTGACTTCATTATGTGCTCATTAAGAAATCTGTAGCTGTAGTTTGTTCCTGTGTGTGTGAGCTCTGGCTGTCATAAACCCTGACAGATGGACAGACAGACTGAATTATAGTCATAGAGTATAGACTGGGCAGGATCCCCCATTAACGCTTATTGGAAATTGTCATCACTTCAAGCTGAATGGGCTCCAGATGTTGAAACCCTTGTAGGGAAATCTTGAAGGTGAAGGTTAGAAGCTTGTGATTTTGCCTGTGTTGTATGAGCTGCAGCCGTTCCCTTTGATTTATTATTGTTTAAGTCAACAAGATTTGGTAGTAGGGGAAAAACTGAAGAGAGCAACACATGGATGAGAGTGCCTGATTCTGAGCTGCTGAAGGAATTGCTCTGCTTTTATTACCTGGGTGTGAGAGAAACATTAAGCAAATGACTGTTGAAAGCTTCACTGGAAAATTCAGTGCCTCGATATTGTCTGCTTTTACAACAGGTAGAGTTTATGTTTCTTTGTTTGTACTTACGTGCATTTTCATTTATGTATTTCAAGGGCACTTGGAAACCACAATTGTAGAAACACAGTAGATAGAGCTGTATCAGCCAATCTCTCCTTCAAAAGTGGGAACAGTTACTTCAGTCAAGTATTTAACTTTTCTTATATTTAAAAATCTCTGATGATGGGGGTCCCACAGCCCCTCGGGTAGTACATGCTGGTGCTGCACCGTCCTCACTGTCAGAAAGTTTTCCCTAATGTCCAATCTAAACCTCCCCTGGCGCAGTTTAAACTCATTACCCCTTGTCAAATACTCAGTGAACATAGAGCAATGGTTTATTACCCTCCTTTTTGTGGCAGCTTTTAACATGCTTGAAGGTTGATAAATCTCCCCTCAGTCTTCTCCCTGCACTCACTGCTTTTGGTCTCTTCATGTAGGTCATGTTTTCTAGATCTGAAATTCTGTTATTTTCCCTCTAGGCTCTTCTCTTGTGGTATCCAAAGCTAGGCCAGCTGAGGCCCTTGTTAGGACTGAGGAGAGTGAGGATGTTTCTTTGTGTATCTTAAATCTGGCACCCTTTTTATGTAGGCC
Source organism: Falco punctatus (assembly GCF_963210335.1). NCBI lineage: Eukaryota > Metazoa > Chordata > Aves > Falconiformes > Falconidae > Falco > Falco punctatus. The sequence continues at coordinate 1,426,615 of NC_137599.1, read as the reverse complement.
AGCATAATTCTGTTCATGCCTCTTCAGTTTTGGTTCAATGATTGTCCCAGATCTTTTCCTGAAAAACTTTTTTCTTGGCACCTGTTTCCTAGCTCACATTTGTGTAGCTGATTATTCCTTCACAAGTTTGGAATTTAGCATTCATCTTTATTATCTTACTGCTTTCTGAATTCAAGCCCTACTCTCAGAAGGGCTTGCAGCTCTGTCCCTCTTCCCCATCTTGAAATCATCTGCACAGATGCTCTGTTCCATTGACTGAGTTATTAATAAAAATATTGAATAGTGTTGAATTCAGGAGCAGGTTCAGACAAAAACTGAGGACTAGTAGCACTTCGCAGGACAAAACCTTCTGTTTTGATCACATAAGTATTCACAGATACTAGAACTTTGCATCACTGAACATGTACTTTGCTCTTGAAGGTCATGTCTCAGGCTTGTTGCGCATGATGCACATTTGCCTTCCTCCAGTAAAGCCCCTGGGAATGGCTTCTGCCTGCATGCCTGCACCACAACCAGGCTTTGCACTTTTTTTTTTTTTTTTCAGCTTATCAGAGTTCGTGAACTGTTCCCTGGGCTGGACCCACAATGCGGCCTTAGCCAGAGGAAGGGGCTGGAGCAGAGACCTTAAGAATGGCCCTTACTCATCCATAACTGCTCCCTGACAGGGCTAAAGGATACACAAAGTGGCTTGTCTGTTGTGCTGTCACTCCAGTGGGGGAACAATCCACAGCGGGGCCCTTGCTCACTGGATTTTGCTGTGCAAAGCACCACAGAAATTTTTTATTGCCTTTTGAAGGTTTAAACTCCTATATTTCTCAGGGGTTGTGTCTTTGGGGAGCAGGGCATTGCTAGTCACCTTTTGGATTTTATGAGGGTTTTATCACTGGACCATGAGGGCATTGGCAGGCTCAGTTATGCTGTGGCCTCAAAGCAGGTACAGCCTTCAGATAAAGGACTGAAGCTCTGTTTAAGTCAGTGAAGCAATGCTGATTTACACCAGCTGATGAGCTGGCCACCAGAGATTCTGACCACCAGTTTTATTCAGAGCTCTGCAGGATGGGTAGATGGGAGATGGCAAATTCCCTCCTGCAGTTCACATCCAAACATGCCCTTTCTTCTTTTAAGCAATTCTTTTTTCCTCGCTGACTTCATGTGGTATAAATGAGGGGTAATTTGACTGAAAACTCTGTAGTGAAGTAAGAGTTGGGGGAGAGAGGGATAGACACATGATTTTCTTCTTTATTGTGGAGTTTTTAAATTGTTATTGAAAAAGTCAGTTAACCTGGGAAACATCATAAGCTTCAATGTCCAATTCAATACAATGACTGGGACAGAAGGAAGCTTCGGCGTCTGGTCTGTGGGAGAGTTTACTTGGCAGTAACTTCAAAGCTATGCTTCGATGAGGTTGTTACTGTTTCTAAATCCCAGATCTTCTATAACTTCAAAAACGAAATCAAAACTAACTCAAGTAAGATCAGGATAAAGGTGAGAAAACCAGGTCTGATTCCTGAAAAGTAAGATTTATATTATTCTGTATGAATGTACACAGAGTTAAATCTTAAAATTCGAATTCAGATCTTACTCCAGGCAAAACTTCAAGTCAATCAATAGTGTATCCTGTAGTCAGCCAACAGTGTGCCTGATACCCTAAGGTTTGATTCTCTTATTTTACTAATGTAGTTCTATAGACTGTAAAGAGTTGTTCAATATTTCCCCAAGCATGAGAGGAATCAGGCTATAATGTTTACAGGCTGTTTTTCTTCAAGTGCACGTGTATGTGTTAAAAGAAAAAAGAAGCTTAGCCATTGGAACGTATCACAGTAGTACCTAAGAACTCCCATTAGAAAGTGGTGTCTCTTACAACAGGCATTGGGAAATAAGCCATCTTCATCCATGGAGTGTACAGTGTGGACAGATTCTGTCCTTGTTAAATTAAAAGCCTTTTGCCACAGACTACAAGAAGAGCAGGTTCAGCCTTAAGAAACTTTAATAAATGGAGGGAAATAATCAATTAAAAAATGGGAACTGATATCTGTATTTATATGACATTAAATCATGCAAAAAAATGTTGTCTCAAATATCACACTGGCAGGGCATGGATTTTTTATCCTGAGCTTTGCTAATTTCCATTGATTTATTTTTCCTTGGAAGCATTTATTTTCTGCAGCAAGGACGACTGCTTCAGCTAAGGATTAGATGTTTATTCTTTGGTGTGGGCAGGGAGCCTAAGTGGACGGGAGAGATTTTGCAGCTGAAAAGGATATTCTGCTTTTTTAGTGTTTCCTGTGTTTCAGGAATATGTAATTCCAAGAGAAAAGTGGAGAACAAGCAAGCAAGCTCCAAAGGGAGCACAATCCTCTAAATCTGAAGACTTCTTCATTTTAAAAGTGAAGAGTTTTCAGTATTTCTCTTCATAGACTTGCTCATAACATTTTGTGGGTAGGTGAAATAATTGCTAAGACTGTATTCCTCTCTCAAACTCTTCTCCAAGGCAGACAGAGGATGACAAAATCCCTTTGGTGGTTCATCCCTTGGGGCTGGATCTCTGGAGTCTGTAGTCTGTTGGTGAGCACAGGGAGTGGCTTTCAGAGCCTGTAAGTCATGTCTACTGGGGCCTTATTCCTCTGCCATAATGACACATGGGCAAGGTCTTTGTCTGCCAGGATTAATACAGAGAGGTTAAAGGTCCTCGGAACCAGTAGTGTTTAAAACCTGTCTGTAAAATAGACTTCCTTTCTTGGGTGTTTCTTACCAGTAAAGGCTTGTGCTGTTTCTATGGAAGGATTTTTTTTTATTATTTTCTTTTTTAATATATCCTATGAAACAGTAAGTGCAGTTTGATGTGGGGCTTAAGACAAGCAGTGTTTTGGAACAGGAATCAAGCCAACCTGTGTCTTCTCAAAGGGAAGGATCCAGAGAAGCTGTGTTTCTTGTAACCCCTTCACCTCTGAATTATTTCCTGACACATGGACACCACATCGTGTCTGTAATTCCTAAGGGCTGAGGGGTTAAGTATCTTGTCACTCCAGTATAGACACCTCACTTGCAAATCCCAGACTTTTTACGAACCTTCCTCAGCAGGAGTGGGGGATCCCTGCTGTCAAGCCAGAGTGAAAGGTGAGGGCTCTCCCAGCACCCCAGAATAGTCTCTGAATGCCAGGCAGTGTAGTCTAAGGGGAAAGGGGGGTGGGAGAGCACTGAGCAGGGGGTCCAAAGAGTCAGGCTCTACTATAGCTTCTGTCTCTGACCTACTGGATGATAGTGGGCAAATCAGTCACTTCCTTTCCCTATGCCTCTGTTTCTCCATTTGTTAAAAGAATGGGAGTGATGCTGACCTCCTTTATGAAGCATTTTATGGCCAGTGATCAAAAGCAGTCTGTAAGAGCTTGGCATTGCAGTATTTATTTCAGCAAAATGGGTAGAAAAGCTGCAGATTTAAGATTCTGTTGCAACTTTCCCTCCACAGAGCTGTTCCTCCCGCCCCGTGTTCAGTTGCCCTGACCATGCATGCATGCTGCACACACACCTAGAAGTGACAGGTAACAGCTAAGTTGCAAAGCTGTGTGATAAATTGTTTGCCTTGTGCACTTTTGACCATCTCACCTGTGCATTCTGCATGCTCATTTGCCAAAGTCTAGGCAACAAGTGCATGGACACTGTGGCCTTACCCTGCTGACCAACACTGTCTCATCATTTTCTTAGGTTCTCCCATCCATCTGTATCCACCTGCTTTCTTATTGTTTGATTGTAAGCGCTTTGGGGTAGGGACTCTCTGTGTGCTTGTAATCGTGAATGAGTATGAGCATTAGCAACTCATAATGAACTACAGGCTGGGTTTGAAATACATCAACAGTGAAAATAATGGCACATGATTCATGGAACATTGATTGCCCTAAACTTTTGAGTACTTTCAAGCTGACCACATGACATGTACCAAAAACATATTCCTTCAGTGAGGAGCCTTACTCCTAGAAACTGAAAAATTGCAGGTGGTTTGTAGAAAGACTTGGATAAGCAGCCATGAGGGTGGCTTGGAGCTCTTCTAGTTCAACTTTGCCTCACAGCCACCACTGACATCAGGATGTCAGTGCTGGGAACACCCTTCCCATTCTTTTCTGCACTTTGTCACCTCCAGGACATGCAATCTGGACTGAACCTTTGACCCACTCAAATCAGTGGTAGATTTGCTGAGTCGAATGCAAGCAGAGTTCAGACCTCTCATCTTCTGTTCCTTCATCTCTGCTTTCTCATAGCCAGCAGCTTGCTTTTTATTATCTTCACCCAAGACTACCTGCAATCATGCTTATTATCAATCTAAACCAAATTGCACCAAAATCAATGGGAAGATGCTCATTAGCACTGATGGGTTTGGATCAGCCCCTAAAATAAAGGCTTTCTATTGCCCTCATGCTGTGCTAACGTTAACTGCTTCATTTCCACAAAGCTTGCAGGCAGATGAGCTGAAAGGCAGGGGAGACCCTCAGCCCTTGCCCAGGAGAATGTGGTGATGAAGAGAAGGGGAGCTTGTTTTCAGATCCATCATTCCTTCCTTCATCCCCTTTTCCCCCTGCCCCAGACACAGCCTTGGCTGCTTTGCAGTTGTTCATAAACACCATCTACATCTGTCCTGAGCCGTGAGATGTATTAATCAATTTGATGAGGATGTTAAAGCTTTCTCTTTGCACCTAATTATGGGCTGATTTATAGTACTGGCCTTGTGTTTGATGGAGCTCTCCCCTTGGCAGTGATTTACATGGCATTGGCACCAACCTCTCCATCTCTTCAATACTCTGTCATTCTCTCTGCCCCTCTTTCTTTCTCTCTCCCCTCGCCATATCCCCCCTCCTCCCCACACCCCTCTGCTCTATGTTCCCTCATGAGAACCTAATGACATGTTGACAGACTAGTGAAACATTGCTCCCTCTTCACTGCATCTGTCTCTGGCTCGGTGGCTCCCCAGTGCTCTCTGACACATCCAGATGGAAGGCCTGGCAGGCAAGGCAGAGGCTCTGGCCACTGCTCCAGTGCAAGCCCTGCAGCTTCACAGATTTCCTTCTGGAAGTAGTTGATGCAGAGCTCGAGATTCCCTAGGGGACCTTTCCAAGCTGGCAGGGATATGGGAACCCCCATCCTGGTTCTCTGGACTCCACTGAAATTCTCTAGTGAATTAATTAAATAGCAGTGATTCAGACTTCCACAGTGTGACTCATCTGAGGATCTCCAGAATTTTGGGGGCATGGGACAAGTTTTGTTTCCTTTTAGTACCAGAGAGGAAACTGAATTACAAAGGCATTAGGGGGTTGCATTTCTGAAAGATGCAACTGATAAAGTCATCCCACTCTAGTTATTACCAAGAGGTTCCTCTCTTGAAGCTAATAGTGGAAGTGGGAGGAGAATGAGGCAATTAGACCAGTTTCACTCATCCCTGTGAGATTAACTGCCCCAGAGCAGAACCTGTTTCATATGTTTGTCTTACCCTTCTTTTTTTCTTTTTTGTTTTCTTTTTCTGGTTTTCCTTTTCTCTTTCTTTTTTTTTTCTTTTTCTTTTTTAAATCAAATCAAAGAAGTCTCAGGGTATTTGGAGACATACCAAAAGAAAGATAGTTTTCACATAGGTCATATATTATACCGGATCAACCATTCAAAGCTACCAGTACTAATGCAACTCCAACCTCATCCCTCACCTTCTTTTGTGTCTGGAAAGAGCAAAATTCACTCTTCTAGGAGAAATACTGTTACCTTCCCTGTGTGAGCACAGATAACAGGCTGAGGGTGAAGGGCATTCAGGAAAGTTTTTTTGTTTGCTAACTCTGAATTTCCTGACTTTGGCTGCTTTCAATTAGGATTAGTCTAAGGTGTGGGGAAATGACAACAGAGATGTGTGCCTGAGCTAAGGAGATGTGCTTAACATCTCCAGAAAATGGTGTGATATTAGATGGCACATACTGACCCTGAATCCATCCTCTGGTTTACATGTGCACTCGCTCCTCTTTGAGTTGTACATCCCCATTCCCTATGTGCAGCTGCCGCTTTGCACAGCAGGTGTTTGGTTCTCCAGCTGCCAGATGTGCCCATGAGACCAGATGTTTTGTGTGTTCAAAATCAGCTGCATATCCACAATATATAGATTAATTCAGTGGTGTGTGCTGAAATGAGCACAACAGTATAGGAGGTGACATCTTCTATCATTGCATTACTAATACTCTAATGATAATAGAACTTCTAGTCTGTCTCTTCTTGCGAGAAAAGTTTCTGCCAGGAAATTATAGGTAAAACACTTTTTACTTCTCCATGACAAAACTGAAGCCTGTTTCCACTTTCTGGGGTTGAGCCATCAAAATTCGACTCACAACCAGACTAATGACTTTAAAAATCTAAACTTTGGAACAACACCAAAGATAAATTTGGCCAGTTGTACAAATACCAGAAAAAGTCAAGAGTCTGAATATGGATATTATGATATATTCATATGTATACCATATTCATGTGTCACTGTGGTTCATGAATCCATGTCCATCTTGTGACAAGCAAGATCTTGGCTTGACAAGATGACCTTTGCATGCAGGTGTGCATATGTGCAAAACTATGTGGACTTTTTAGCCTGCAGATTGCACATGTGTTCCATTGCACTCCATAAAATGCATATTAATGGTGCTGAAGCTGGAGTCCTGTCCAGAGAAGCAGATGCTCGTCAATGGTGAAGCTGGCTGCGCTGAACAGATGAAAAGACATCTCTGCTGCTGAGTGAATTCCATCAGACCAGGAGCAGCTGCTCTAAAGCTTCTGAAAGCAAAAATCCTCATGAATAAATATTAGGAGGGAAAAAATGAGGCTTCTAGAGAACAAAAGGAAGCAGAGGAAGTTACTGAGAGATGCTGAGACCTTTCATCTCAGTAAAATATGCAATTAACACAACACACACATCTCCCCCAGAAAGGCCTTGCATTTGTTCAGGGTGACTATAGGATCAGAGATAAGGTTTCTTTTGGTGAACAAGGAAGACCATAAACTGCTATTCCTCTGCCTGTCAACACAGGAGAGCTTGGCATTAGCGATTTCACAAAGTTACTGAGTCAGCCTCCTGGAAATGCTCAGCAATCATTTGATCTAAAGGGAAGCTGCTGCGGTTTCAGGTTCAGAAATGCTTGGTATTCCCTTGAAAAAAAAAGCATCCATTTTCAAGGATGGCCGTACCTTGGTGCAGTGTTGCAATCCTTTATGTATCATTGCTTCCAGGTACCAAAGCAAAGCTGTAGGACCTGATTTCTAGTAGCCCAGTTTACACCTGCAGGATGCAGATGTAAAGTGCTGTCAGATCAGCGTGCTCTACAAAGAATTGTGGCAATGTGAGGTGTAATGCACCTCACATTTGTGCATTACAAGGAGTACTTTGTACAAGGAGTACTTGCAGCCTCAGCATTCTCCATCTTTACAAGGTATCTGGTGATAAGGTGAGACAGAAGTGGCTTCATCTCTTCTGGGAAATGAAGGATGAGCTTGAGAGCAGATGTGACTCACATGCTTTCTGTCCACATGGCCATCTGTTAGGCCAGCTTTCACTCAGACTCAGAGATCTGCAGTGTACTTAGAAAGAGCTGACTTTAGACTATCTGCTGGTGGACTGGACCCTGGGACAGTTGGCTTCATCTGAAGTATCTGATTCTTTTGCACTGTGTGAAAGAACCTGGTTGCATGCTAAGCTGGGGCTTTCCCTTTCCCACAAGCTTTAGAGCTCAGGTTCAGGCAGCCTTACAGCATGACCTTGAGGACTTACACTACAGCTAGCAGGCATGGCCAGCCTTGAGAAATGCTCAGAGCTGTGCTGGACTGCCAGTACAACAGGCCTAGTGGAACATGAAATCTACCCTGTAGCTAAAAGCTGATGTATCATTTTGCCCAATTACTTTCAAATCCATTGCTTGGTTATTAATTCTTATGTTCACACTGGTGCAAATTCTTTGTTTCCACTAGCTCTGCTTGTTAGTGGCAACAGCCAAGAGACAGGCCACCAGGGCTGCATGAGAACACTGGCAGACCTAGGTGACTAGGCTGAATTTGATCCCATTTGTTTCAGAAGCCAAAAGCAGATGCCTAGAGGAGTATGTAAAACCTTCCAGTAGGCAAGCATTTCTCCTACACCCTCGTCTTCACACCCTGCATGTACACACATTCACTGGAATCTGTTGGCTCCAGACTTGCAGAAACTGCTTTCAAATGTATTTCTTTTCCTGTCCCCATCCCCATAGCTCATATTGCTACCAGGAGATGACATGTCACTGCCTCGTTGCCATATGACTTGTTACAATGGCTGAGAGGAGTAGCCAGCTTCCTCCTTTCTCATTTGATCCATTTGAACCACTTCTTGATGGCAACCTGGAAATCTGTTTCTCTGCCTTGCAGTGTGCTCACCCCTTGGAGCTATCAATTTATTACAGATTAAAAAAAAATAGGGATAACTGCAGATGGCTCACAGCTGGAGGAAAAAACAGACACAAATTTCTGCTGGCTGCAGTTTCAATTGAGCCCAGGATAATTCCCTCCTTCTGTTTCTTCTGGGTGAAGTGATGCAGTTCTTTCTCTTCCTGTAAACAGTGATAGGTAGGGTGAATTGGGGCAAAAACAGTTACAGGCTGGAGTAATCAAAAAAGTCCAGAGCAACCGTGCAGAATAGAATAACTCTTTTGCCTTCCTTTTAGTCTTCTCTTTCTTTTTCTTATCCCACTCCTTTCCTTTCCTTTCCTTTTTTTCCCTTTTCCTTTCCCCCTTTCCTTTCCTTTCCTTTCTGTCTTTCTTTCATATTTTTGTGCCCACAACGAGCAGGTGCAATTCAGTACTTACAGAACTCCACATATCCTGAAGCAAGTTGTGCAATAAATCCCCCTTCAGAAGAGTGACAACTTCAATTTATCCTGTCTCCATGAAATACCTCCCATTCCTCATTCTCATGTCTGTCTCTCTTCTCCCCTTTATTTTTCCATCAGATATGCAGTTGTGGCTTCTGGTCGACAATAATCTGATCGAGGATGCTGTGTTTAAAAAACAACAATTAACAAGTCCCAAAACACTGGTATCTTCCACTAGACAAGGATCCAGATTTCATGCATGTGTAATGCCTAACGTTATCTCCCATGCTTCCTTGGTGAGTCTGGTGCATCTGGACTCACTCACTTATCTGTTAGATATAAGGAATTATCTGATTTACAAATTCTGGAGAAGGTACAAAGAGCTATAAATTGATCAAAGGTATGGAAAGTCTTAGCAATACTGATAGACCAAAGTGTTTAATCTCATGCAATTTCGAGAAACTGAGATTACAAAGTGGGATGTTGGGTGTAGAGAAAGGTATGGGGGAGAAAAGACTGCTTCTACTCTCCTGAGAGATGTGGATAAGAATGTGTTCAAACCGAGCAGGAACAGAGAAATATACAGCTGCCGTAAGAGCTTAAAGTGATGCTGTCAAGTATTTTTGCTCAGAATGTAGGCTTGCTAATGCATTGTTTTCTGCCCTTGAGGAAGATGGAAGGTAACGCTAATTATCCAGTGTGTCAGAGGGAATCCCAGGTCTGTTTGTATTGTACAGACAGTAGTAGGTACTATAAGCATTACAGTCTAGTGATTTTGGATTCTTTATCGCTCACCCAATGCTATGAAAGTGGTACTGCAGCTGATCCCTTCCACCAGTAAGAACGATCTTTCAGCCTTAAAAAAACATCTAATTTAATAGTGCATTTAGTTCTCCTGGAGGAAGATCTGATTGTCTACACTCCCTCCTGGTAGTGCCAGAAGAACTACTGGTTGACAGTGACCCTAATACAAGAGGAAACGTCTCTTCCAGCACTTGTTCCTAGGAGTTGGATCTCTCTCTGAGCATCCTTGTGGTTGTGTCTAAGTGCCTGAAACTGTTTGTCCTTATCCAGGAAGAAAATAGAATAACTATGACCCCTTCTATTCTTGGCCTCTCTGCTGTGAATAGCTCCAATGTTGGCTTCTACCAGCATACTTAGGGGACTGTTCCTGACAAGGGACGAGTGGGAATATTGGCACAGAGGTGATTCAGACAGTTGGGAATTAGAACCAGCCTGCCATTAATTTGAATTAGACTGTTCTTGATGAGAAGAGTTTCTGAACAGCTTCATATGCCTCTTCATTATTGCTCTTCTGGGCAGTTGTTCTGATGATGCAAAATTCTTCTAATCACCCCTAATTTCTGGCCTTATTCCTTTCATGCTAATTCTCTAAGCGCAGTCAGCTGCATTCAACTGGTGTTCAAGTTTTCTGTTACCTTAGTTATCCAAATTGAAAGGGTTTGCCCAAGCTGTTCAGGGAGAGGTGGTTTCTTACAAAAATGATCTATTTTTTTATTTTCAAGTGGTTTTAATATTTGTTATATTAATACTTCAGCAGGAAATTTGTGTTGACAGTGCAGCCTAGTGGACAGAGCACTGGGCTGGGGCTCAGAGGATCTGAATTTTCTTCCCAGGTCACCTTGCTGGATGGTTATGAGCAACTCAATTTGCCTGGCCCTACATTCCCAATTATAAAATCATGAAAATGCTGATATCATTTCTGAAATCTGCCATAGAAAACCAGGACTAGTCTTTAGCTTATCTTCTAATAACGCTTTATCTTTGTATTATGTGGTATTTGCTGATTAAGGCAGTTAAGTAAAATTATGTATGACCAGTGTCATGTAAGAAAGTTAGTGGTGTGGCAGGGATTATAAGCAAAATTACAGTAGAGAAGGTAGAGGGATAAAGAGCATGGACACAGTAGAGGGTTTTTATCACACTATTTTTACAATGGTATATTTCTGTCTTGGCACGTCTTTGGCTGGTACAGCTAGGGCAATTTTGTTTCCTTCAGTGGAATTCTAATTATTTGCAATAGCCAAGAAGAGAATCCAGTTCCTGCAGTGAACTCTTGCTACTACAACAAGAGCAAGAAGAAAGCCAGGTCCCGAAAGGAATTCCGAGTGGTTTCTGCTCTATGCATCTCCGTAGATTGATGCTGAGGCCCATACAGCTGGAGTTTTTCTGCCACTGAGTCATCAGCTGCCATGGTGCTTCCATATCCTATTTATTCTTAGACAGTAGGTAGAGCTCCTTCTAGTGTGGATTTTCACTCCATCTATGTAGACTTCAGTGCAACATAAACTAAAAACCCAAACCCAATAAGACAACCAGCAATTACAGAAAAGTTATTATCCTTTCTTAGCTTAAACAGGAGGATAAGATCCCTTAGGCTGGTGAATGCAGCAAAACACAGGAAAAATGTAGCATCAGTCAACATTAAAAACAAAGTCATGGGGAGCACTTTTGCTGTTTTGAGTGGGATCTAATGTTAGTGATGGAGCAAGTTTTCTTTGCCAGCATGCTGTGGATCTGCAATTCCTCAGCAGGACTGAGATGGCTCTGTTGCTTTTGATTTGGTTTCCCTGTTGCTTTTGATCTGATTTCCCTTTCAGAAGGTGAGGGAGAGAAGGGCCAGGTTCTCTGGACCCAGGAAGGGCTGGAAGCGTTGATCCACTAGAGTGCATCTGTGGGCTGGATGTCTGAAGGGTGCTGTTTTCAGATGCCAGCTATTAGGCTTTGGAGTTGTTTCTACTGTAACTATAATTAGGAAGGGGGGCTCTTTGTTTATTTAGGCTGAGAGCTTTAAGATAAATGACAGCTCCGAAGATGCTTTTCAGCACTTCATAAATCAACTGCCAGCTGGCCAGTTTCACCTCTGAAATGTCTCCTGGTTTTTTTCTTTGCTTTTTTTTTTTTTTTTTCCCCTCCAAACTTTGGAAAGATGATATATCCAAAAGGAAAAAATCTTCCAGAGAAATAACTGTGATGAGGCATATGTGTATGTGGGGAGAGGGGAGGGGAAATTATTTCATCCTTGAAAGACTTAAGGTGTTCAAAATCCTAGCCCATTGCCTCATTGCAATTTCTGAATTTAAAGCCATTAGAAGGCATCTTTGCTGAGATTTTGCAAAGGGCAGAGACACCCATCAGACTGACTGACACATCCTCAGCTGCCATGACAGACATTTTTCTGATTTCATGTAATACCTCTTTTTGCTCTCTCACTCAACACTTCCAGAGATTTACCGGTGTTCTTTTTCATTAACTGAGTTCCTTTGATTCCTGCACAGCTCGTGGGATTGTTTGTGCCAAGGACCCAGCATCCCCTTTCTCCAGAGTGAGGCAAGATTCCTGCCAAGGGGTTGTTGACAGCCATGCAGTTTCTGTGGGCAGAAAGGAATAGCATTTGAACTCAAACACCATGCACACTTAGAAAGGCTCTGGACTGTTCTCCCACCTCTTGCCAAGCCTGGAATAATATTTTGTCTGTGTGCAAGGGTTGGGTATGGTGTAAGACGTGACTGAGGCCTTTGGATTGTCAGAACAGTACTGACAAAATCTGCAGTGGTGGAATTTTAGGATCCCAGATTACAGGTCTCTGCAATCTGAAGAGACAGAGTTGTTCTTTCATTTTCAAACTGAATTACTGACTGAATACTATTTTTACAGCAAAGGAAAGCAATGCTGTCAGTCTAATCCTGCTTTACATAAGCATCTGAGGACAATTAACTGAAACATGAATTCTGCCCCAGCGGGTGATACAGATACCCAGACAATCCGAGGGACACAACAGAAGGGGCACTTGCCTTGGCTATTGGAACAGGGAAGACGACAATTTTGCCCACAATGGTCACTAAAACCCAGCCTGAATGTAATCCTGCCTTAGATACCTCCTTCCAAGACTCCCTTCCCATTGTCACCGTGGTTTCACACAGTGGGATGGCACATGGGCAGGTGTAAGTAAATATCAAAAATAATACAGCAGTCAAGATTTGCCAGCTCTCCAGTTAAACCAGGGTCTCCAGATTGGCCTGGGGAGTTGGGGTAGGAGAGCATATATGGATATATGCTATGTGATCAAGGAATGGCATTCTCTTGGAAGCAGCATTACCAGTATAAGCCTGCCCTCCAATCTCAAAACACTTGCTGGGGCAGAATGGCAAAGAACTGTGGATAGGGGCCTAGATTAGTCTAACAAGCATTTGGATGGAGGCAAGAAAAGGGAATAAGCAATCTGCCTGTGAAAGATCCTGCTAAAATAGGCCCTAGATTTCTTTCTAGATGGGTGGTAAACCTACTATGGCTGTGGGGCATGTTCTTCCTCTTTCAAGTGTGTTTTTCTGGGCATCTAAACTTAGCCATGAATGGAGCAGCCAGGAGCTCTGGCTGCAGACCAACATAAATGCAACAGAGACAAAAGGAAGAAACAGAATGAGTAGGAAATCATGTAAAGAGGAGACAAAGGACTAACAAAGGTACATATAGCTTTCAGACAGACCTTCAGAGGCTATAAAACTGCGTGAAGCTCAGGTGCATGTCACAACATTGCTGAGAAAACTGCACTTAAATTAACTAGATTCTGAACTTGTGTGAATTGGCCCAGCTCCACCAACCTCTTGTAAACCACAGAGAATAATGGGGAAAAGTTTCTTTTCAAGTAAGAAAGGGGAAGACTGAGATGTTTAACAAAGGGGCCTAGAAAGGCTCCAAGCACTGGACAGTCTCCACCTGGTTGCATTAAACCAGTCTTTACATTTTTCAAAATCCATCCGTGCTTTAATCTCTGCTCCATTTCACATTTCCTTGTGATGTTGTCCAAAGAAACGCACTCATTGGCAATAAGCTTAACAGTCACCACAAAGCTTAACAGGACCTTGATGTGGCTTTTAAAAAACCCCAGACCCTTAACTGCTGAGGCTCACGAATATTTTCTCCTCAGCAGATGTTATAGGAGGACTGAAGCTTGGCAAACATTTGCAGACATGGATAATGTTCATACTGATGGCCTGATTCTCATTTACATGAAACTGCCTTTACAATCCTCTGCCTTGCAAAAAAGTGCCTCTAAAATATGTGTGAAAACAACTCATGTAAAGGGACCTTAGCAGGAATGAAAATCAGGCTGCCAGTCTCCCCAGGCAGATGAGGATTATGAATATAGTTAGTTTTCTTGATTGTAGTCCAAAACCCCTGATATTAATTTATCTGTATCAGGCTATTATAAATGTCCTTTCACCAATAGCCCTTGTGACAGCCACAGACTCTGTCTCCAGATTCCTGATTGTCCTGACAGCTAATGTGTGCTGTGATAGCATCTACAAGCCATTTTCCTGAGTCAGGACCTTATGTTCAAGTGCAGAAGAGCAAGGAGATGTTTAATCCAGAATGTTTCCTGGTTTGCAGGGCAGTACAACATTGTCACCCAAAGACCATATTGAGATTTTCTTCTTCCCCTTTCATCTATGGAAACCAGCAGCTGTGACAGTAGCAGCTTCATGCTCCAAGACTTATGAAGCAGAAGGCAGTGTAGAACGCATGATGTTTTCAACCCCATCTTATCTTTTCTTGTGTGGAGGCAGTGATTCAAGTACATTTTTACATATACTGCTTTAAAGCTTCTGTGGGTTGATTTGAAAATGTTCAACTCACTTGAGGCATAACAGTTCTCTTTGTAGATGCTTATGATAGTAAATTTCCAACATAACACCCTTGTGCATACAGTCTGGTGTCCAGGAGCCCCACAGAGTAGTAAACCATGAACTGTAAACCTCTTGGTTGATCTTAGAGCCAACCTACATTTCCAGAAACTGGAATAATTTAGAACCTTGTGCATCTTAATCATACATGGGTAGATTAGGTGGAAGCAACCTCATCTCTACTTTGTTCAAAAAACATCATAGAGAATTACTTCCATGGTGTCTTAACTTTGGGAGAAGAGAGTAAAAGGAGCATGTGTTTTTACAAGCTTTGAGGCATTTCCTCCCCTGGTGATACTGAAGCTGGGCACGACGTAAGTGGTGACAGTTTATCTGGAGATGCTGCTGTGTTCATTAAGAGGAGCTGTTGCTGTTTATCTGTGTCTTGTCTGCAAAATCAGGTGTTCAGAAAACAAATTCTCAATGTTGTCAGCATGCTGTGGTGTTAGTGTGGATAGGGGCAGATTTTCAGAGGCGCTCACCCAGGGTCTGAAGCTGGCCATTTCTGGGAGATGCTGATCCTCCTTACAAAAGCTTTGGTGGTGTAAGGGAAACCATCCCAAGTTGAAAAGAAAATCTACCTTTTCAACCCAAAACTCCATCCAGGAAACATCAGAAAATACTTAAAGCCTTATAACAACTTTTAAAATGTTGCTTCAGGCGGACTGGTACATCCATACAGGGAGCGATATGAATAGTATTACACATGAGTCATCATGGATGTGGTAGATGTCTGCCTCTGAGCTGGTGGTTTATGCTTTCTTTATAATAACTCAAGGGAAACAGGCACTTTTAAGGTGCGGCTCATCTCCTCCCGAGCCAGAGACTAACTGAACTGTGCAGGCAAAGTGCCAGTTGCTCTCCACCAGCTATAAAAGGAGTCTGGATGGCTGGATTGGATAAAAACATACACATTGTAAGCATCTAAAGTTTGCAGAGATGAGTCCCTCTGGTGAAATCTGCTGGTCAATTTGCTGTTGCTGCTTGTTCTTATGTAAAAGACATTCAGCTATTACTATGATAGGCAGCAATTTAAAATCTTAAACCAATACGTGATTGCCCTGTTGCTTTTCCCTCTTTACGTATGCCACAGAAGAAATAAGCAGACACTAAAGACAGAGTAGCAGGTGGACCAAAGAGCCCCATGGCTAATTGATGGTTTTTTAATCTCTTAAATTATGTTTTTGACTTGGAGAAATGAGCTTACACTAAAAATAGGAATGAGAGGATTTAAGTTCCACAAAACTCCACCTCTAGCTGTCAGAACACTTGGTCCTTTGCCTGTAGCCCTGTAAGAACACTGTGCAGCCCTTTAGTTGTGACTGCTGCTCCGATGGCTCTCAGGTTTTCTCTGCAGTTGCCAGGGTGGCTGCAGCTGAACCTGCAGCAATCCCAGCCACTCCAGTGGTCTCATAACCCCAGATCTAACAATGGCAATGACCTTTTTCTGCACAACTCTGCTTTCCCCACCTGTGTCTACAGCCAAGTCTACCAGCTACCAGCAGTCCTTCCTCACACCAGTAACTCTTCTCTGATCCAGCTCTTCTTTCCAGCTCTCTTAACCCAAGTAAATCCTGCTCTGCCCCTTCACACAACTGAAGCCCAACTTTTTAGTACTTTGTGAAGTGACCCAACAGCCCAACAGCTGGTCAAAACAATAACATTCATATTTGTGAACAAGATGAGCTTGCATTTTTGGGATAGAAAGATGACCATGTTTGTCACCCTACTGACACAACCTCTTTTTTTTCAATCTAAACGGAGTCTGAGCTTTTTTTCCTGATTTGCCATTTTTCTCTCTATGGAATGCTGCAAACTGACACAATATATTAGTTAGTCAGAGATTTCAAAGCCTCAGCCAGCTTCTCAGCAGCCAAGAACACTCATTGAGAAAAGGGAAATCAATATGATGAGAGAAGCAGGCATGTGTGATTTAAAATAGACCATTTTAAAGCCATTGAGCCCAGTTCTTTGTTGCCTTGTCCTTTCCCTGTGACCTGCATATTCTATGATTTCACAATGGTGAATGAGAGTTGCACAGGTGAAAATGCTGCCAGAGAGGAAAAGACAGCAGAGGGCTGAGTCCTAAGGTGTATGTGAGTGGGTTTTATTGCTAAAAAGATGTGATCACACCCTTTCCACCCCATTCCAACCCATGTATTCGATATGGATAATGGTCCCTTGTACATAGTGGTGCTGCCACTGCCGCATAACAAACAGTGAACTCCCAGCAATTTAAAATAGTTATATCTGAGGCCAGCACCCTACTGTGTGGCTACAAATTCATGCAATACCCTGGACAATATCCCACAGAACAAATCCCCAGTTTAAATTGAGCTCTTCCGTCACCATCCGTTCACTGGCTTTCTTACAACAGAGCATAGAAAAGAGCAAACATCTTAACTGATGTACAGGATTTACAGTGTCACAAAACTGGAACTGGATCAGACCATTGTTTCTTCTGGTATGAGACTCTCTCCAGGAGACACAGCACCAGCTGCTGTACTGGAAAGTACAAGAAACCTCTGCAAATGCAATTAACAAACCACCTACCCATAAGGAAACTTCATCCCTGACACTCATTAGTTAAAAACCAGTTTATACCCGTCAGCACAAAGGCTTGTAAGCTTTACAAAACTCTGTGTCTGAACATTTCCTTTCTCTCTCCCTTCTTGTCTATATTATCAGATATGGATGTTTTTTCTTACTTGGACTGCTCTAACAGCAGTCACTTTAAACATCCATACTAAAAAGTTGACTCATACGCTTATCCGTTTGCTTTTTGAAACCCTAAGACCCTGAAAAAGCAAAGGACACCTTCTATTGGGGTTATGCCAGAGTTAAATCAGCCTCAAGACATGAACAATTTCCCATCATTCACTCTAGCCATTTTCCTAGGATGGGTGGGGAAAAAAGAAAAAGAAAAGAAAATCCCCCCTATTTAGTATCTATTCGTCCCTTGAACACAAGAACCACTTGACCCTTTTGCATAAACTCCTGTTAGCCCCTGCCAGCTGGATCCCATGTCCTGCAGCACTCTGTACACCGGGGGGTATCAAGCAAAGCACAGATCATCTGCTGACTGCTGGGCGGCTACTCACCCACCGGCGAGCAGAGCATGCTTATCAGGATGCTGCACCTCCAGACACCAACAGCACAATGACAGCAGGACCTGCCTGTGAAATGAGGCCAAGATAAATGATGTATTGCCCTCATCCCTAACAGTGTGGCCCAGACAGAAACCAGGTGGAGGGGAGGGAGCCAGCACCTTCTGTAAACAATCCCCTGTCTCAGCTGAAACAGCTTTAGGCTGAGATGCTGGATTAAGAAAGTGATTCTTGCCCTGGACAGAAAGTTAAAGGGCAGGGGTGATAATGCACTGATGGCCAAAGGTGGTTGGGGGAACTTAGCCATTACTCAGCAGTGGCTCATTTGACCTGGCAGGAGAACATCTGATATCTAAACAGTCCCACTCATCCTGAAGCACTCAGAAACCTCTACACTAAATATTTGATGCCCTTGTTTGATAATGTTTATTTTGCTTTCTCCCCACCTGTGTGAGGCTAATATGCTGTGAGTGGGGAAAACATGGGGTAGCACATACCAGAGATAAAACACTAACGTGTGATCTTTTTTTAAACAGAGATTTATGAGACATACTATGAAGCTGACTAGGCAAAAAAAGTAGGGAATTTGCTGTAGCGACCAGTTCTGCATCGACCTAAATGCCATCAGCAGCATGTGATCTCGCAGATCTTCCCTTTGTAAGAAACTTGTGCAAATCATGACACATACAGTTGACCCATTGTTTAGTACCAGGATTTCAATCGGCCTCGCCTGGGTATCAGTTTTTCCACCTCTGTATAGATGGAAGGGGAGGGAGAAAAGGTGAATTTAAGTCAGTCTCACTTCCTTGAATCTGAGACAGCTCTATACCACTGCACTGTAAGTCAAAATGGTTGCAATACAGTCATGGTGTCTGGGTTGTCCACTAAAGACTCTGCTCTCTCCTTGCGTGAGTTTGTAGTTGAATGGGTGATGCGAGCTTATACCAAGAATCAGGGCACCCCAGGTTCCAAGGGGGAACCAACCACTGCCTAGGTTGTAGCCATCCTAATCTAAGCTGGTTGCCCACAAACCCTTTATAGTCAGCAGAGATCTGGTCAATACAGACAGCAAAATCTAGAAGGTGATTCACCTGACCAGACGTGACCTTCTCTAGAAAGAGATGGATGGTGGCCTGGACTCACTCTCTCTACACGCTACAGTTCCAGGGGTTAGAAAGGGAAGACAGCCCAGACAGAGGTGATGTTGTCACAAACACCCACATTTAATAAAGTCAGTCCTGCCCTTGCTGTCTGAGGCTGCTGGAGACAACAGCGCAAAGATAGGTTTGCCACTGGGGTTGTAAGGTGACTAGTTCTTAATTCAAGAAGCCTTTATGGACCAGTTGCCAAAGGCCATTTCTCCCTACCAGCTCTAAGACCGGTTTGAACAGTGAGGCCTCCAGTCTCCTAAAGTACTCCAAAATCCTGCAAGGCCTACCCAGCATTTAATGAGAAGTACAGCTTTCTCCTTTGTTTTCCTTTACAAACTAAGCCCTTCCTCATTTGAAAATATCCTTTGGCCTTATTAGCTGTCATTTACCTATTTGGACAGGAAGTCTTGGCCTCTGGGCTGACGTGTCTCCTTTCCAGAAAGAAAGAACTATGGTCTTCTAAGAACTGACATTTTCTAGTGGTTACTTCTGAGAAGCAGAACTCCTGGGTTTTCTTTCTGATCTTGCCTCTGTGCAGGAAAAAGACAGCTACATTCTCGTCTTTTGCCTCAATTTCCTTCTTTGTCAGCAATACCATAAAACCCCTGATACACAGGTTGCCCAGTTACCAGTGGCCCAGTAGTTTCATGTTCTCAGATTCATGTCTAAAAATCCTCTATTAAAAGAAAGAGCTGGCTATCACTTTCTAACAAAAAGTAAATAACAGAGGTGGTCATGGTGCTGATTCTATTGCTCTTGATCTGAGATAAACCCAATTTTATCTGCTGGGTTATTAGAAGCACACCTTTACTTGTGAAAGTTCAGGTGAAATTGGGATAAAAGTTGGAAAGGATGAGGGCTATAAGTATGTTTAAAATGTTATCTGTTCTTTCTCAAACATGTCTTTCTAGCTCAGGTATTTACATGCTGATAACCTTTTGGTCCCAATGGTGCTAGAGACTCCGTGCCTTGTATTTCAAAACTGATAAGAAATTGAAAGATGTGGAGCCTCCAAGAAATATTTATGAAAAACAATCCTACTCCTTTTCCCCGACTTCCTTGGGTTATTGTGTGGCTTGAAACACTGAATTTCTGGAAATTATTTACTGTAGGAAATCTTTTGTCCCAAAGAACATAGAATGGAGATATAACTTTGAGGACTGATGGAGAAGGGGAGACATAACTGCTTTTGTTATTCAAAGGTTTGGCCTTTGTTCTCCCTTTGATCTGCCACTCTCATAGATTCCTTCCTATCAGCAGATCAAGGAGAATTTTTATCTTTCTGAGAGCGTTTTGCATGTGGGCTGTTATTTTTTATTAAAATGCTTTTGCAGTAATATCAGAAGTTTTGCAACCATCTCTGTCTGTTTTGTTTTGTAGGAACTGAACAGACAAAAAAACTGCATGTTTTTAATGTTTTAAATAAACTAGTGAGTAAATGTCTTTGGAATGCCTCTCTCCACCACCCTTTTTATGCAGTAATGTGGCCACACCACAGAAGATTTAGCAAAAAAAGTAGAACTTTAGCAGTGTTGGACATATCTGAGAGGAGGAAATCAGGGGAAGCTCCTGCTACTGCTTGGCTTTCACCGAGCTGGTAGATATTGAGAATAAACTTTCTCTGATGATATACAAAATTAATTCAGCAGATCTAAAGACAAGCAGAAGTGTAGGTTTGCTATGAAAAAATAAACAAACAAATAAGCAAAACCCATTGCAAGTGATACTGTCTAGCACAGACTAGAGATCAAGTGAATTACTGGTGCTGAATTCCTATTCCTCAAGATCAGGAAGGGAAGGAACCTTGGCAGGGTGAAACTTCCCCTTGCCATTCCCACCTTATGAATAAACACAAGGGTTCATTCTCCCAGGCCTTCTCACGGGCACCTTCCACAAGCTCTCCATTTAGTGGACAAGAACAAGGAAACAAGGGGATACGCAGCTCTGAATTTACTGGCAGAAAGACCAGCAGTTTCAACTTGATGCTGTTGACCTCTGAACACCGTGTTAAGTTTTTATGTTCAAGTAGGTGGTACAAGGCCAATTTTATGAATTGAGTTTTAAACTTGTACAACGGTCTTCAGAAGAAACAAAATTTAGACTGTCAAGCTGTTGAAATGATGCAGATACTGACCTGAAGTACTCTGATCTTGCAGACACAGAGCCCAAAAAGCACTAAGATACTTTGCGTGCATCAAATGCATTTAGTGACATGTATCCTCTTCTTGTACTTCCATGAATATTTCTTCTCACTGAGAGATGTTGACCACCAAAGACAGTTAATACAATGTGCTTCATCTGGAATACAGTCCAGCACAGCAGGGTACTGAGGCCTTGGCACAGAGACAGTTAAGCAAGCCAGATGAGGTTCCAGTCATACCTTTCATAGCCAAGACTGTGCAATTGATTTATGTCCAGTGCTGATGATGACAGAAAAGTGCAGGCTAGTTAAAACAGAGCTCTGGGTGTATTTCATGTATGACTGGACAAAGCTTAAGACAGCAGGTCAAAGACATTGCAAAAATTCAGGTCTTTATTAAATACCCACATCTGCCTCTCACTGGAAGGCTGCAGAGGGTGTCATCCTCACAAGCTTGGCACTGCCTGCAACCTGCAGATTCCTGCCCTTGGGCTCTGTCCGTTCTGTACAGCACCAGCCAGCTGACCTCAGGCTGCCTTCATCGGCTGCTCAGACGGACCTTGCTCCACCTGGCCTCAGGGAGTGCTCAGAGCACCCTTCCTGCATGCTTGCTTCCAGCACCAGTGTGACCACAGGCAGCTGGGAATCGGTCACCTCTGCTGCATCCTCAGGAACAGTTGAACGGGCTTGGGCCAACATACCTGAGGATTGTCATTCCCCTCCCAGCTGCAGGAGTTACAGCAAAGGGCAGAAGCCACTTAGGACAGCCCAGCCAGTGCAGTGCCTCTGATGTCTTTGACCGCAAGGTGCACAAAGCAGAAAGTGTCTCCCCTTCACAGCACTGAGCAAAGAGAGAGCCTCACTCTCCTGGGAAATAGCGTGTACAGTACAAAACCTTATCCCAGTCTTCCCCTGCCTTCCTTCTCTTATTATCTTGAGAGAAAAGAAAGATCTTGTGTTTGGATTGTATTATTTCTGGGCTTTTGATAGACCAGCAGAAACAATATTAAATGCACAAAGAATGCCTGCTGATTTTGATGGCACTATCAATTTCCTCTCCAGCATGGAGGAGAGGCAGGGTATGGGTCAAGGGAAAAAAGATTTACTTTTTCTTGATACACAGCCTTGGCAACACAGTTGTGAATGTACCGAATTTGTAATAAGCTGTTCAAAAAAAGCTCCCCTAGAAGACTTTATAACTTTGTAGGAAACCAGCCTCCATAATCAAGTCTTACAACATAGCTTGCTACTTCATAAATTTGAAATAAATCATAAAAAGGGCATATTAAAATAATTTGTATCAGTAGGGACTGATTTAAAGCCCAGCTCCTCATCCATCAATGAGATGCTTTCATTTGCTAGCATATTCCTCCAAACTGCAGGAAAACCTTCGCCAAATCCATTAATAATAAAGAGAAGAGAGCCTTCACAGAGCAAATGGACAAAGGGAAAGTGGGGAATGATTCTTATAAACTTATTTTTCTTTACAAGATCCCCTTCAAAAATAATTATGGGAAGTAAATGCTGCCACGACTTTTGATCTTCGATTGAAGAATAATTTAGGATAATTTTTAATGTATGAAAATAACTTTTTTCTTTTTTTTGCCATTCAGCTCAGAGGGGGTAAAACATTAAAGGGGAGAGTAGCTGGGGGGGGGGGGGGTGTGCAGTAACCCCGTCTGTTTCACTGGGGGAAGTCTAGCGAGGAAATGATTTATGCTTCGGGAACTGCTAAAGACGTGGCTACGGGTGATGCACAAGGAAGGAGTCCCACTTTCTCCCCCGCTTCTCTCATCCTTTGGGCTGAGGCGCGGTGGATCCCTGCGGCTGCCCGGGGCAGAGCCCCGTCCCGGCGGGGCGAGCGGGGCGGGGACCGGGCGGGCCGGGGCCGCCGGAGCGGCGTGTCCCGGTGCCGAGGGAACCCCGGCTTCCCGGGACTCCTCCGCGGGGTCTCCTGCAGGCTGCAGCAACGCTGCCAGGAGCTTAACCCGTCCCTCCGATGAGCGCCGTGCTCAGGAGCATCGCTCGGAAAAACATTTTCCTCGCACACGCTGGAGCGTTTTATCAGGAAGCCTCAGCATCGCCTTCGAAATATGAGAGCCTTAAAAAATCTCCTGTATTTTCTTCACTCTGTCAATCGGCATTTAAATGTGAACTATCTCGAATCCTTCCGTAGGAAACACAATTAAAGTGTCATTAAGAAAGCATTTTTCTCGTATCCTTTTCTATAATAAAATAGTTAGCCTGCGTGTTTCCGCACTGTATAGCATGCTGAAACCCAGAGTCAATCCGTGGCCATTTGACACCCTAATTGATGCAAAAGGAATTCAAATCGGGAACTGGATTTCAAGTATTGCTCCTTGTCATGCCAGCAATGCCGATATTTTCGGGTGTGTCACGTTCAGAGTAACTTACAGGGAAAATATACTTTGTAGTAGTGACTAAACAAAATAAACCAACCTTCCTTTCTCCCTGACACATTAATAATATAACCGAGGTAAAAAGCCACTTCTTTATTTGAGGGAAAATGTTCTCACCTAAATTACGGAAATTCTTTGGGAAAGGCTTTTTTGTTGGTGGTTTTGATCTTTTAGCTTGGTGAGAACAAGGGATTCTTTGAACTCTTAGCAAAAGTTAGGGAGGCTTTGTTTTTGGACAAGAAACAGTTTGCTTTACCGTCTTTTTGCAGTGCCAGTTTCTCTATTTGAAATAAGCGGCATTTTGTTTTCTCTCCGGTAACGCTGTTTTCTTGCTGTTTGCCCCTGTGTAGCTCCGTGCCTTGCTGTCTCAAGCAAAAAGATTGTGAACAAAAAACTCGGGGGACTCCAAGGACCCACTGCTGAGCTGGGAGAGGGAAATGCAAAGAAAATTATTCGGGCAGAGCTGATGAATGAAGGAAGAAATTAAACAGAGGTAAGATTTCCAAGAGGTAATATTTCCCTGAACTCCCGCGGGAAGGACCAGGAGAATCGTATGATAGACCCCACCCTCCCCTTTTTTTTTCTTTCCTGCACCAAAACGCTTGTGTTTTGACACCTCACAGGTTGTTTAATCAACAAGGACTGTGATAACCTCCAGAATTTTATAGCCATTAACAAATCCGTTAAACCTTATCGGATTAGCTTTATGGCCATTAAAATGGAGTTCACCTTCCTCGTGTCTGATTTTAAGAGATACCTCACTCATGGTTGTTTGGCAATCCTGTGTGAAAAGGCTGTAGACTCGCAACATAGACCTCACATACCCCTTGTTCTGAGACGCTCTGTCAAGGTATTACAAGGGTGCAAATACTCCGTAAGGCTGTAGATCCTCAAACAGAAATTCTTGCCACGGGCTGGGGGGACAAACGGAGCCCTCCCCGGGACCCTTTAGCTCTCAGGTAGGAGTTCCTACCTCAGGCCCTGATCCCAGACCCTCTGGAAAATTGCACAGGCTTTTTGCCAAGCCCCAGGGCAGACAGCAGCTGCCAAAATGTAGTCTCCCCTCCTTTACTAGAGACCCAGTGCCCTGGAAAGGAGCAGATTCGGTTCCCACCATATCCCTGAGACATCTCAGGTCTCCAGGACCGTCCCCCGCCAACCCTTGTTCCCTCAATCACCTCACAGGGTCGGCCACGGAGCTGCCCTAGGTGTCGACCCAGTTGCTACCTCCTTCAGAGCCGCTTTGGATTTACTTGTGGTCTGGCTTCTTTCTTTGTAATGGAAGCATGTACGGTTATGCAATAAGCCCCACTGCAATATTTTTGGGTTGCATCGAATTTTGATTTGCTCCTCTGATGAAAGCCTTTCAGAAAAGTCTTTTATCATTGTTGCTGAAGCAGATTTCAGTTTGCTGTTACCTAATGCCATCTCCCTTGTCATGGTTTCAGTTAGAAAAAAAATCGGCCTTCACTCGTTTTAGGTTTTAATCCCTTGTTGTTAGATATACTTTTACGTATAAAAATATAGGTGTACATAATAGACAATATGCAATATATATGTATTCACTTTCTACTTTATACATAAGAATTCTATACTTTATATAAATGCATTTTAGAAATACATTTTATATATACGAAGAACTTCTCCCCTGCTGCAGTTGTTATGGTTGTACTGAGTCTGCAGGATTGTACCTTGTCACACAGGCCCCCTGGGCAGAGTAAACGTCCATGAACTATCCACCCTCCCAGAAGGGCTGACCTGTGCTCTCTGCACTGAAAAGCAGCTCCCCTTTCTTGGTGTGTCCGACCTGGCCCAGTGCTTTTTCTTTTTTAACCCCAAATAATTTTTCAAAGCAGTCTCCTGACTGGGAGTGCTGAGTGCTGGCCTTCGTGAGGGCTGGCTAGGATGCAGAGACCCAGGCTTGACCCCAGCTCTGGTCCTCAGGCCAAGCTGGGCCCATCTTTGGGTGAATTCATTTCAGGCTGAACTTTGTGTGAACCTGGGCCTGAGGGGAAGGGAACCCGACAGAGCAAGGCTGACGGAGGCAAGTTCTGAGCAAACCCATCAGCCTGAGTAAATATTGAACAAGTCCATGTGAAGGCTGGGGTTGAAATGGAGCTGTCAGACCAGTGTAAACTGAAAGGATAGGTGAGGCCTCTGAAGAGCAAGGAAACATTTTGTACGCTTACTTCTGCAATTGTTCCTTCCACCCGAGCCCTTTGCCCCAGACCTCATTTCACCTGCCTGAGAGGCTAAAGCAACCCTGAAACTGAACAGTGCTGAAATATCTGTGTTGGTGGAAGCAAACGGCTGAGGGGCAGAGGGGTGAGAAAGGGGACGGCACAGTGGGGTGGCCCCTTCAGTCTAATGATCCAAGAGTGTTACAGCTGGGCTAGGACATGAGATAGTAGATTGGAGGTCCTTGACTTAAATCCAAGTGACCTATGCAGCATCAACCCTGAAAAATAAATATACTATATATTTGATATACCTTGAAATACGTTGTCTATAAATACATATGATCCATATAGACACATATATGCCCAGCTCCCAGGATCTAGCCCAACTGTGCTGCTGGGGCTGTGGGGCAGGGGAAGTCCCCAGGGATGGAGAAAGGCTGTTGGGTGTGCAAGCTCTGCTGCCCAGCTGGCATCTGAGAGCAGCTGCACTCACCCAAGGCTTCACACAGCCACAGGTCTTTTGGCTGGTTCTCCAGGGATTTTAGTGACACCTAAAAAAATGTGCATGTCAAAATGTTGAGAAAACTTAGCAGGCATGACAACCCCTCCTGGTTTGCCTGATCCAGGGTGTATCAAAACCCTTGGCAATGTTAGCGGGTAAGCAGGTGCATGGGCACCTTGCTGTCTTGGTGCCACTCGCAGAAGATGGATCAAACTGTTTCCATTCTGGCTTGCTCCCTGTGTGATGAAAACGTTGCACCCTTGTCCTGCTCTGGTTTTGCCGAGAGCTGGGGACAGGGTTGCTCCTGCCTAATTTTTCTGTGTGAAACAAGTTTGGAGAAACCCAGAAGGCTTCCTCCCCTCTTCTCCTCCACTTCAAGACATCAAAGGCTTTTAGGCGTGAGCAATAGCCCAACCCCACCGCAGTGCGGTCACTGAGGGGGAGGTTTTGCCCCCAGCCAGAGCCCCAGAAATGCTTCACACCTTCAGTGCAAAAAGACTCCAGGAGCAGAGCTAATAGCAGCCAGCAAAGTGGAGTTGAAAGTAAGGAAGTCTTCAGGGTATTATTATTATTTTTTTAAAATAGAATGTCCTCTTCCGAGATCAAAAGGGCCTCACATTGTGAGAACAAATGCTTTAGGGAGAGGAGAAACATTTCACACCAAGGGGTAAGGAACAGATGGCCCTGGAGTAGCTGCCACGCCAGGCCAGAGCACTGGGCGTGCTCCTCAGGTCCCTGCTCTGGGAGCAGAGCCAGAGCAGAGGGACTCTCAGCATCCCTTCCCCATCCCCTCCTCCTACTCCAACACGGGAACTGCCATTAATAATTTACACAGTTACATTTCTTTAACTGGGAATTTCCCCTTCCTTTGGGATATTAAAAGAATAAATCTCCGTTAAGACGTGGCTTTGTGTGTGAGTGTACAGGGGGACTTGGCCAATTTTCCTGCTCATGAAAAATGCAATACCAGGGACCCACGGACAGGCACACATGGAGATATGGGAATATACCGGGTTATAAATAGCCACATCGTTGTGTATCATTTATATAAAACAAAGGAATGTGTGTAGACCTCATATTTGTGGTAAAGCCCAACTATGGCTTAAGTCTCGATAAGGAGTTACGCACGCAGGTCTGTGGAGACTCATGTGTGCCTCTTTCTGTGTAGTCTATGCCGATGTGCTGTGGTAAGGAGCGTGCATTAGTGTACCATATGGATACATATAGGTACCTTTGTGGGTACTGAAGTACCAGTGCCCACTCTTTATTTCCGGCTCTGGGTGTGGGGCAGACACGAGTGTCCCTCCCTGCCTTGCAGGAGCATCTGTCACCAGCCGAGGGACCCCCAGCCGCGGGTGTCCTGGCATGGCCTTTCCAGCCGGCTTCTGCTTCACAGCAGTGGGTTTCGGGCTCTTGAGACAAAAGGTAGCGTGAGAAACTTGGAGGGAGAACAGGGGAAAAAAGAGAGTAGCTGTGTGCGGTGATCGTTGTTAGAGAAACCCGGCCTGGCAGCGAGGGGGGCAAAGGGAATGGGGTGAGGGGGATCCCAGGGGGTGTTACATATGTAAGGACGCATCAGCACCGGCTCTTCGGACTCTTCCGGAGAGTCCCTTTGAGTTTCAAATGGGAGCTGGGGGCCTTTGTTGTGGCCGACACACTGACACATCCGTACCCTCTTTTTTGTCCCGGCCTTCCCGCTCCCCCCGGCCCTGGAGGGCCCTGCCGGCCGGGCGCTGCCCGCCTCACCTGGGGTGAGCGGGGCGCAGGGCCCGCAGGAGACCCAGCGGAAAAAAACCCTGTTTCGATGAGAGCTTAAATCGCACAGGTTCCACAAAACCTTCAATCACATGGATTCAACCAATAGGTTAAACCGAACTCACTCACACTCCACAGGTTATAAAGTCAATCTGGCTGCTTGTGCTTTTTTTCCCCCCTCCTCTCCTGATGTTTTGCAAACAGCTGGTGTAAGAAAATCCTCTTTTCACCTTTTCCCCCCTCTTTTTTTTTTCTTTTTTTGCCCTTATCTCTGAGCTAATTGGACACTCAAAAATCTTCTCTTTCGAGCAAGAGAGGTGTATTATATGGGGGAAGATCGTATCGCCAGGGCAGAGGGATGCTTTGTCGCCCAGGGACCCCGGAGGAGCCGGGCCGGGGTCGGGCAGCGCTGCGGGCGGGGGGGCCGGGCTCGGCGGCAGCTGCAGCAGGTACTTTGCTCATTCCTCGCCCCACTCCCGCCCCCACCGAAAAAGGTTTGCAAATTTGACGAAGCCAGAACAATAGTTTCTCCTGGCAGCTCCTCTGTTTACTTGTTTAGAAATCCCAGAGGCGTTTCGAGGTAAAAAGGTCAGAGCTGTACCCGGGATCGCTGCCACCCCCCGCCCCGCCCGGCCCCGGGGCGGCTCTGCCCCGCCGCGCTGCGCTGCCGGTACCCGCGCCTGCCCGCGGGCCCCGGCCCGCTGCCCGCTGGTCTCGTGTGCGACTTGTGCTGTGGAAAACACCCTTTCAGGGCTTCCCTTCGGAAGCTGGAGGGAGGAAACCAAACTGACACTTCGTTTTGGTTTTGAGTTGGATCAACCTCACGGTACTAACTGTTCCGTATAAACGAGAAATTCTCTTTGCCCCCACTCCGCCCCCCAAGCCCGTTCCAGTTGATGTTGTTGCTTCAGTAATGCAGATCTGCTTCCGTGCCGGGATGCTAACCCTGAGGATAATGATGATTTTCTGTTCTCATCAGGCCTTGTTACACTGTGAAATAACCCCACGTGGGGAGCGCCGCGTTCCTATCCCGTCCCGTCCGGGCTACTCGATGTGAACGCCCCCGAAGCGGAGCCGAGCGCCGTGCCCGATCCTGCTGGTGCCGGGGGTGGGGGGGTGGGTGGGATCGTAGGGCACCCGCAGGAAGCAGGACCGGCCGGTGTGTTTGGGAGCTTTGGCAGCAGCCGGAGACCTTTCCTTCCTCTCCTCTTCCTCTCTCCGAGCCCGGGGTCCCCCCGCCCCGTGTCGCGCGTTTCCCTGGACAGGAGAGATTTCCATTTCGCTTAAAGTCTAGAGGACTTGCATGTGGAAAAAGTGAACTTTATTAGACTGAGGTAGTTTCATTTCGAGATACAGAGCACGAGGAAGGGAGTGGAAGGGAAATGGGAGATTCCGATTAAGAAACCGCTAGTTTTTCTCGATGACGTTTTTCCTTTTTAGAACAATCGTTAACAAAAGTTGCCTTGGTTTTCAGTTCATCCTACCCTAAAGTTTCTCGTGGGGAAGGGAAACAATTTAGCCATGGTTTACTAATGTTTTTATCGGACTCCGATAAGCCTAAGAGGGTGGGGGTACAAGGAACCGTGCTACTTCTCTCCAAGACTTCAGGCTATCGAGGAGACGTACAATAAATAGCAGCCAGTGCATCAGTGCTGGGGGGAGCCAAGCCCCGCGGCCCCCCCGCAGCCTTGTTCCTGTCCACCTTCACACTTCCTACGACAGTGACCGTTGCCCAAAATACCCCGGGGTCAGCCTTTGCCTCATCTCGTTTCCTCTGATAGCACAACCCTCCCTCCCCCAGAAGCAGTAACAGCCGTGGTCGCGGAGCGTGTGGAAAACCCTGTAAAGCAGTAATAGTGCAAAATGGTAGCAGAGGAGTTGCATTGTTTGCTTGGTGTCTGGGTCTCTGCGGAGGCCCTTAGCATCTTGGGTGCCTCAGATCTCATTCCAAGATATACATACAGTAAATAAAAAAGGAAACAAAAAAATACCCAAAACTTTTTTACAACCTCGCGGGGAGGAAAAATACTTTAAACGTAGGATTCTTGCAGGCAAAAGTCGTTGTGCACACTTTTTAAACGGGAGAGAACTAAATTCGTTTTAAAGTTTCTGTAGTTGAAAGTGCAGTTCCTATAGGGGAGGGAGAGGGGAGAGGGAGACACGTCCCTGAGACAAATGCCTATTGCTAAGGATATACGAGGACACGGCTGCTCCTTTGGAGTCCAGTGTTTTACAGAGGGTCTATAAATTAAGAGAGAAATGCAAGCGGGAGAATTGGTATCACACTGTGGAGACAGCCAGAGCAAGGGCGACTGCTCGGAGGCAAGTGTGGCCTTGTTTCCACGTGTGTGTGTGTATGGGGCTGTGCGTGGGAGGTGCGTGTGTGTCTGTCGGGGTCTGCAGGGAGCAGCTGCCCCCCGAGGGGCTCATCTCTGTGCCCTGCGCGGATGTGTTTCAGGAAGACACCGAGCTGGGAGAGGCCTCAGGTGAGGTGCAGTTGGACTGATCCGAGGCTTCACTAGCTTCCTTCGCAGACCTGGAGGCAGAAGCTGGGGCAAGACCTTCCTTTTCCCTCTTCTTCTGCTTCATCCGCCTGTTCTGGAACCAGATCTTGACCTGGGTTTCGTTGAGCTCCAGGGTAGCGGCGATCTCCACCCTCCGGGCCCGGGTGAGGTACTTGTTAAAGTGGAACTCCTTCTCCAGCTCTGTCAGCTGCTTGGTGGTGAAGTTGGTGCGGATGGTGTTGGGCTGGCCCACCAGTCCGTACTCCGACACTTTAGCTGTTAACGAGCAAACACCAACAGGCCAGGAGCAGCCAAAACAACTCCCTCGCTGGGACTGGGGAGCTGTGGGTGCGGGCTCACCCTTACTCCCCTACTCTCCTGAGTGCTTGGTCCCTCCATTGCCCAGAGCTTCGGGCTCCCTCCTGGACCCTCAGCTACCCTTGGCTGCCCAGCCCAGGGATACAACCCGGAGGGCCACACCAGCCCAGGCTCTGCAGGGCTGCCCCCTCTTCCCTTGCAACCATTTCCTCCAGTTCCCTGCAAACTGCCATGAGACCCGACCGTACGTGGGAAGGAGTGGAAAGGAAGGGTGATGATGGGGCGGGGGGGGGGGGGGGGGGGGAAGATTATGATTTAAGGAAGGTTGTAGAGAAGGAAGTTGAACAATAGGGGAGATGGAAGCCACGACTGTGGAAGAAGCAGGAAGCCTGGAGCGTTTCCTATTCCAATCGCATTGGGCCTGTGGGAAGCTGAGCTCAGGGACCCTCCATCAGACGTGTCTGGACAATCTCTAGCTGGTTTTTCCGCAGAGCTGAGCCAAAAACCCAAAGCAAACCACATCCCTGTTCCCCTGGAAGATGAGCCCAGCTACCTTGGGTACAAACCCCGGGGAAGGCAAACCTTTCCTGGCAGGGCTGGGGAACTGCCCTCCACCTCCCTCCTCCTCCTGATGGGGACCGTCCTCGCCAAGCTCTGCTCCCCCCAAACTCACCTGTCTTGGGCGGGTTCCTCTTCACTTTCATCCAGTCGAAGGTCTGCGTAGCGCTGGGGCACGGCTCGGAGGGGCACGCAGAGTCTTTGTCCTCGTTTAAAGAAGGCGAGAGGTTGCTGTAAACGCCGGGCAAGTAGCTGGGCTGCTCCTGCCCGTAAAGGTGCTGCTGCTGGTACTGCCCAGCGGCCGCCACTGCCCCGCAGTAGCTCTCTGCTAAGGGGCTGAGGCTGGATCCCGCGCTGGCGGAGTACCCGGCCGCCTGGAAGTACACCCCATCCGCGTCTTGCTGGCCGAGGTAGAGCTGGTGGTGCCCGTAGCTGGGGCTGCAGGCTTGGGCTGGGTACCCGGCGGCCGGGGCAGCGCCCGGGAAGGGGCTGGGGCGCCCGGAGGAGGGAGGGTGGTAGCCGGGGCTCTGCTGGGGGAGGTGGGCGGCCGTGGCCGCGCTCCCTCCCACGCCAAAGCGCCCGTCCCCGTTCAAAGTGTCACTGGCGGGGCTACCTGAGCACGAGGGGAAGGAAGGGGAGCTCTGCTCTAAGTGGTGGTAGGCGCCCGTCCCACGGTTACAAATTGCATACTCTAAGAAGGAGTTCATCCTAGTATTGTCCATCTGCCACTGATGGAGGAGGGTCAGCCTGTTTTGGGGGGGATTCCGCCTGCCCTACAACCTTTAGATAGTATGTCAAAGCTGTAAAACTTCCTTCCATGCATCGCTGGCCCTCCAACCCCGCAGCCTGCGGCGGGGCCGGGGTGGGGGCCGGGGGAGGCGGCCACGTGGTCTACCCCAGCCCAATGAGCGAGGGGCTCCTGAAGTTTGTCACATCTCTGAGCTCATCCATCAAGGCCCTGACATTTGCATGACAAAGGGGTTTCAATCAAACCCTGCCCATCAATCTGATAACAACACGAATACGTCAAAATCTTTCCTCAAAGACTTTAAAAGAGTGGAGGGAGGTGGGGTGCGGGGAGGTGGAGGGGAAGAATTAGAATTATCCACGACTGTTTTAAGTGCTAAAAAGGCCCCCAAGTTATGTGACTAGCCAATTCCAGCAGAACTTCTCCTTGCCCCAACTTAAAAAGGTTTTCCCCAGCCCTAGTTCCATGTGAGAAAAAAAAAGGCAGAGGGAAAAGAGATAGGGAGGTCTGACTGCTCCCCCAAGCACAAAAGGATGCTCTTGTCTTCATTTCGAAACTTTTCCCTTGAAAGTGGCTTGAACATACCTGGCATTTTCTGGGCTGAGGAGTCTAATAAAAGCTCCTAAGAAAAATACGCTCTATGTGTTTTAATTTTGCCACACCGGCTTTGTGTCTAGAGCCAGTGTGGGTAAAAGCAATGTAATTAAATCAATATTCTAATGAGGCGATGAAATAAAGTTAGGAAGACAGAATGTCTTTTGTTGGAGAAATACCATGCCCAGCTTAGCAATTAGAGGAATGGAATCAGAAATGATCCATGTATCTATCTGCATATCTTCCTATCCATCCACGCACCCGTGCACCTACACATTTGCTACTGAAAACAGGGAATGTTTTAAGGGCTTTAACCAATTCTGGGGCATTAAGCTCTGCTTTTCCATGGCAAACCTGGTTTGATCTTTGCTCAAATCTGGTGTCAGATGGAGCTTTCCCCTAGCAGAGTCCAGCTGATGAGTAGGTGGAAAGACACTGACTTCAGGTCAGCCACTCCACTGCTGGAGAATGGAAACATAGGTAGGCAACATTTATTTACTTGTTAGCAGAAGGGAGACAAGAGCACCCAACAATATGACGCCCACAGTCATTTGTTACTTGTCAGGATATTTACTGGTTATTCAGCTTTTAAGAAGAACCAGGAGGGCTCTTTTTTTTCTTTTTTTTTTTTTCCCTAGGCCAAAAGTTCACTTTGAAAGGCATAAACACATCCTTTGGTTGGTAGGTTTGGCTGATGCAACACGTTGGGGTAACATTTGTTAAGAAAGTGCAACACAGGCAGCCACGACATCAACCTTCCTCCCTCCTTTAAATCCTCCCCGAGAGAAAACGTGAGTTTTAGCCAATTACATCTCTCATCCTTTAGTAAAAAGAATAAGGAGAAAACTACTTCCAGAGCAGTGTGTCTATTTATTCATTTATTCTGCCGACTTTGCTGATGCTGAGGTATTCAAAAAGGAAATCTTTTAGGTTAGGAATGTTCTATGAAACTCTCTACCTCCTTTTCTGCATAAAACAACCGAAAGTGATTATAGAGATTCAAAGCAACTCTCATGTCATTCCCCTCGCAAGAGAAATCGGTTTCTAATTTGATTCCAGGAGTGCTTTTTATATTATGTTGCACTCGCGTTTAAATGAATGTATTATATTTAAACGATGCTTACAATAGATGATTTATGGGTGCAAAATGAAAAAAGAAAAGGATAGATGTTTATTTCATCCTTGAATCAATTGTTCCGTATTGTCTGATAATTTTCCACCGTGATCTCACTCCACTGTTACATTAAGGGGATGCTTTACGTCATTAAAATACAGCTGTCTTCTGGAGTTTCAGAATTAGCTCCGAGAGAGCTCACTGCTGTGGAGTTATGGAGGGAAAAGTTTTGCTGTGCATCTCCTTTCAGGGAAGGCTAAACCAAGCTTGGACCCGAGGCAGTTCTGAGATTAAAACAGTACCTCCTATAAATGGAAAAATCGGATGGGACGGGGTGCTAACTGTAGCCGTGAAATGCAGCCAGGATGCTGCCCCGAGCAGGGGACGGAATGCGGGCCCCGGGCTCCCGGGAGTCCCCCCACCCCCGGCCTTGGGGGAGAAGGGAGCTGCCGGTGGGGTTCGGGGTGGAACGCGGAGATGGAGCCGGGGAGGGGATGCGCGGAGCTGAACTCACTTTGGCAAAGGCTGGGTTTTGTCCCTCTGTGGAGGCAACTGTCAGATCGCGAAAGACGGGGTGTTGGAGCCGGTTTCCTCCCAGAGGGAGGCCGCTGCCGTCCCGCTCCTCCCGGACTCCGGGTGCTGCGGGCCGCTCGCCATCTGCTCCTCTCGGAGCCTGCTCGGGCCCCTCACTTCTTACCTGCTGCGGGAGCCCGGACACCAAAACCCGGGCAGCTCTTGGGGGACGGAAGGTGCCGGCTGCCCGCTCCCTGCCCGGGGCCGGCAGCCCCGGGGCTCCCCTGGTCCCCCCCTTCCCGGAGCTGCCGGGCGGACAACCCCGGGCGGGGCGAGAGGGGGAGCTGCTCTTCGGGCCACGCCGCCCCCAGCCCCGGCTCCGGCTTACTTCCCCAAAGTGGCACGACCTTCCCCAAAATGCATGGCTTGTGGCGACTGCGCGGTATTTTCGAAAGCCGCAGCGCTAACGCGCACGCAGACACACTGGGAATGGCTTTTCCAAACTTCCTCCTTAGCCCCTTGCCCTGGGTCAGAGATCAGATCACCGCTGTTATTTTTTCTGGGTTTAATTCCCCGTGTGGAGAAGGTGTGAGACCTAATTTCAGTACAGAACTTCATAACACGCAGGAGAAAGAAATACGAGATTATCGTTAACAACCAATCGCCGGGTGAGCCCAGTTCGATAACTGACACATATATTTCTTTAAAATCTCCTTTATGGGGAGCTGAGAGAGGGAAAGCGGTCAAAGAAAAGGTGTAAGTGGAGATTCTCAAATTATTAGAGCTGTGTCTTAACCCATCCCCACTCCCAACAGTTACTTAGCCTTTCATTATATTTATTATTTGATTTTCACTTATATATTGAGGGAGACAGTAGTTATTCTTATTCCTTATACCACAGACGGCACCGTTTTGGGGCGGCTGCTGTCTGTCACTCAACAGGATTGAAATTAAATATCTGGAGACGGATGAGGATAGAGGGTGAGCGGGGCATGTTTAGCTCTTTGATCCCTGGAAAAAGAAGCCGCGTTGCCCGGAGAGGGCCGGTTAGCCCTGGGAGGCAGCGGGCATCCCTTCCCCGCCTGCCGCAGGTGGCTCGCACGGCACCGAGGGCGCAGCGCCCCGCGCCGCTCTGCCCCCGCTCCCCGGCAGCAATGCGGGCCTGAAGCACATCAGGAGCTGCCGCCCCTAAACCTCAGGCTTCGCTTGATGGGCAGATAAGAAATGAGGAGGTCAGCAGCAACATAACATCGTTTTTTCGCGGAGCTGTTGGAGGCAGAGGACTTCTGATGCCCACCAAGGGCATCCCCTGTCCTTGGCCCCTATACCCACTCCGAGGCAGAGGGACTCGGCGTGACAAAACGAGGGGCAGCTCGCTGTCCCGGTGTGGAAACACCCCCACACCCCCTCCCCACTAAATGAGCAATATGGGGCTTTTGGCCCCCTGGGGAAAACCACGCCTTTTGTTCCAACCCGATGGAGACATCTTATTAAAATAAACCTTCGCCTGAGAGCAGTTTCTCCCTCTTCGTGGCATAAACCGGCTCTGCGGGGCTGGAGCCGGGGGGTGGGGGTGAGATTTCTCCCTTCCCCAAAAGACGATTTCTTTGCTTTCAAACAACTCCTGACACGGGGGATAGGGCCCTTCTCGAGGCAGTTTGTGGGTGCACCTCCTGTAAAAAATCTTCACCCCAGGAAGACCGAGGAGTTTTCCATGCAGGCGATACAGAAGGAATGAAGCATTTCCGAAGGCTCCGGAGTGCTCGGAGTCTTCAGATGCTTCGTTTTGGAGTTAAATATAACTCTCTGCGGAGAAAGTTTGTGTCGTGCGTAAGAAATGTCACTTCTGGCTCCTGGCGGGGTGATTTATAAGAAGCACTGCTGGCGCTGGGGGTGTTTGGCTGCAGACCTCGCTATCACCAAAAAGGACTTGTCCCTAGAAATTGTCAGAGAAATTTATAGCCCCGGCATGTGTCTTGGTTAGATCATCACCTGCTAAGCTATATTTGGGGCTAAAAACTGAAGAGGGAAAATAAAATAGTACATGGAAAAAATCTGCAGAGTTTGAGAGTCTAAAGAAATGCAGAAGGAATCCTTTTAACGAGTTACAAGAGCGGGCTATCTCCGCGCTGCAGAATAAATGCGCGACAATTAAGATAAGATACAATAATCCTTATCTGCCGCTCTCGAGAGCTGGGCGTGCGGAGCGGCGGGGACCGGCCGGGCTGGGGACCGGCACCGGCGCGATGTCGTGAGGGTCTCTGGGCGGGGACGGTCCACAGGTGGTCAGCATCCCCCAGAGAGGATGGGAGCCTTCTTAGCCAGGGAGAGGGACATGTTTGTTTTATGTTCTCTGGTTCCTGAGCAACACTTTGAGTGGAAGATTTGGGTGAGAAGTGCCTCTTTAGATTTTTTTTTTCCTTTTCAAGGTGGCACAAACCCCTCAAAACCCGCCTCCTCTTGCGCCAAAAGATCCAATTCCTCCTGCGATGGTTCTGAGGAGCTATAGCCGTGCGCCTTCTCATAGCGGGCAGACCCTACGGGACCCTCACCCCGGCTGAGCCCCGTCTAGGCGGCCCTCGCCTTCCCCCAGGACAGCTTGGCCACGCCGAGGGACCCCTGCCCGGGCCCGGCTGGCGTGGGCAGCTCTGGGGGGATGTGCAGGGCCGGGGCTGAGCCCGGGGGGGCCTAAAACCCCCTCGAGTTTCATTCAGATCCAGCTCCTGGCAGGCCTGACGGGGGCTAGCTCCACCTAAACCCGCCCTTTAATAAGTGCATGAATTTATTAACAGCTTCATCAGTGTTGCTAATATTAGTAGGTCAGCATTATTCATGTCAACCGGTGTTAGTTTAAAGAGCATCCCACTGGGGTTGAGGGCTAGATTCACCCTGCCTGACTGCAGCGATTCTTAAGGTAGTTTCTCCAGACCCGGCATTCTGTATTTTCCCCCTTCTATGTATATAAAGAGAAAAAAATCAACCAGCAAAGCCGGGATAAATGCGGGAGGTGCCAGAATGGCGAGCAGAAAAACGTCCCCTCTGCCAGCTCCTCCTTTGGTGGTGGTGGAGCATGTACTAAGCATATTAGCAGCATTCTTCAAGCTCTGGCCGTCGAGGACAGGGATGCGGCGAAGCGCTGGCAAGGGATGCTACAACTCGGCTGAGAAAACGGTCATTGAAGGAACACTCCCGGCACCTCCTTGCCACCGGCGGCTCCGGAGGAAGGTCGGAGTGATTCCCCAGGAGGAGTTAACTCTTCCCACCTCACACCTCAGAGGCTCGACCCCTGCCTCGCCGCCCGCCTTGCCTTCACAGAAGGTTTTCCGCCTTGAGCCTTCCCGGGGGCTCTAATGGGTTGGTTCAGCATCTTCAGGGCTTCGAGTAGCTCTTAGCAAACACATCCCCAGACTAGATCAGCACAAGATAAATATTACTTTAGCATCCCTACCGCACGTGCGAGCCTATCTCATTTGCATATTCCTAGGTTAATAATCGCGAGGCAATTGCAGTGTTTTGACAACGATCAAGAGCTGAATACGCTTAATATGCTTAATATATGCCCTCCAGTTGCACAGAACAGAAGGGCAGGGTTGCAAATACGCGTTCCCCATTTGTTTGACATTTTGAAGAAGGTAAAGAATGGCTGAACTAATGGTGAAATCTTACAGTCATTCAATAATTTAGATTTTATTGAATATTCCCCTTCTTTCCTCCGACATTTCAGTCTTGCTAATTAGGACAAATAAGAAGGGGCCTGCTGTTAGCAAGGATAATAACTGGCGAGGTTCCATTTATTAAGTCACTTTCCGTGGGTGTAGAATTGATCTGTGGCTGTGACTGGCATGCTTTCTAGACCTGCAGCAACTTTGAGAAGTCATTATGATCTGCAGAAGAGCCCTTGTTAGAGATCTGTATTGATAAGGTGTCAGGGTTTACGTTGGGGGGCTCGTGGAAACCCCTCCCCCGCCCCCATCCCACCTCGGTGCTTGCAGGAGGAGGCCGCCCGCTCCCAGCCCCCAGCAAGGGGGGACCCTGCAGAGGACCCTGTCCCTCTTGTCCCCTCCCCTCCGCCTCTCCCTTCCCCTCCTCCCTTCCCCACGGAAAGGGCGTGTGTGTTTGTGGAAATCCGCTGCGAGATCTATTTGTGCAAAGATCCATCTATGCGCACGTATTTTAAAGTTGAGTGGGGGAGCTGCCCTCTCTGGAAGAGCCACGGGGATCCGTGCAGATCCGTGATCCCGACCCAGAACGGGGAGCGGGCCGGGCCTACGGCCCCCGCCCCGCCAGCCCCGCGCTGCCGCCGCGGCCCGGGGCGCTCGGCGTGGGCCAGCCCCGACCATCTGATCCCCGCTCCCGCCGCCCCCGACGAGCCTGTATTCAGGCTGGCGAGGGGGAGGAGGCAAGAGGGGAAATATGTAAAGCACTGGAACAAATGGCGCTTTGATAGACAACGTCTGGCAGTGCCAACGCTGCCGCTGAGTATGTTCCAGAAGCTGGAGATATTAAATAAACTTAAAGATAATGAATAGCTTTCTGTGGTCCTTGGGCTGTGCCGGGACTTGCTTCCCCCCTGCATGGCTCTGGGATTTCCAGAGCGGACAGGGATCGGCGAGAGAGGGCAGCGAGATGGGGGGGGATGTGGCCCCCAGGCCGGGATGCGGAACGGCTCGTCCGCAGGCAGTGCGGGCTGGGCGCTAGCCTCTTCCTTTTATTTATGGGAAGGTGTTACGTAATGTTCACTGGCGTATTTTAATTGCAATCTACTTCGATTTTCAATATAAACCTACTCCTTCCTGGAGTGAGATTGCAGGAGGTTTGAAACCTCTGCTCGTTTCGTAGGGAAAGAGGCTGGTGACATTATTAAGAATGAAAAGGTAGCCGTAAAATCAACCCCCCTTTGTTTCAGCGGGAAGAGATAATCCAGATCTGCGAACAGCAATTTCGAAAACATCTGTCGAGGGCTTGCTTTATTCCATTTTATTTCTCTTTACAGCCCGAAG
The DNA here is from genome assembly GCF_963210335.1 of Falco punctatus. Taxonomy (NCBI): domain Eukaryota; kingdom Metazoa; phylum Chordata; class Aves; order Falconiformes; family Falconidae; genus Falco; species Falco punctatus. Next base: position 1,387,463 of record NC_137599.1, on the reverse strand, counting down.
TAGAAAGCCAGCCCAGCTCGGATGCTCTTAATCCGAAATGAAATACCGGGCGGCCATGCGGAAGTTTCCCGGACTCGGCGCTTTCCCCGGGGGGGCTCCGGCGGACGATGACACCCCCCAGACACCCTCCAGGCACGGGGCAAGGCCGGCCCGGGGCTCCGCGGGAGGGGGCGGCAGCCTCCAGGAGTCCTCCCCAAGGCCAGTGCCCCTCCGGGCGCAGCTGGCTCCCTGCGGCGGCCCGCGGGCCGGGGGAGCCGGGAGGGTGGCCCGGCCTGCGCATTCCCCTGCCCTGAACGCAAAGAAAAGCAAGGCGGCTTGTCATGGCTGCTCCGCTCCTCTCCGCGGCTCCCCGCGCCATTTTAAGGCCGCCTCCGCGGGTGTCCCCCCCTCCCCTTCCCTGGCCGCTCTCCCCCTGCCCCTCGCCGTCCCTCCGGGCTCGCCTTTCCGCGTTACTTTCGCACAAACCCCGCTTGAACGCCTACCAAATTTCTGCCGTGTCTGAGGAAACACCAATGACTTAGCAAAGACGTAATATGATTTATTTTGGGTGTCACCGCGACTGATTCCTGCGCTGACCCCTTTTCATTCATAAGCCTCCCCACCCCCACTCCCGCCTCACCCTCCCTGATATATGAGTTTTGTATTTAAAATTACATGTTGCGAGAAAGCTTTCGTAAAGGGATCCGCCAGCCGGGACAGAGCAGCACAAATTGCCGTGGAAGGAGATCACAGATTTGCAAGGCCGAGGGGGTTCTGGTTTGCACTGCTAAAAAAGAAGAGAGGAAAAAAGAAAGGCCTCTTCCAGGCTAAGCTCTTACCCCTCTTTTTCTCTGTAACATTTATTTTTTGGCTAAAATGCCGGCACGCACCACCCTTCCAAGGTGGATTTTTTGCACTTACTCAAAATCCTGCCTTTCCGCCCCTTTTTTGTTTGTAGTCCGGGACGCTTGAAACACCACTAATTTCAATGTGGTACGTCTGTATTTTCTGCCACAAAGAGGAGAAGGAGAGGGCTGAAGGCAAGAAACAGGCTGCGGGAGAAGGGGGAGTCCCCGCGGGGGGCTGCGCGGCCCCGCCGCCCCCACCATGGGCCGTGGAATGTGCGGGGGCTCCGCGGAGCCCCTCCGAGCGCTGCCTTTGTGTTGCTTTCCATCCCTTTATCCGGCGACTTCCTTAAGGGAGGGTTTTTCAGTTACAAAAATATAACCGCCAATGTTAAAATTAGAAACAAATGTCCTGCTTTCATTTAGGAAAAAATAAAATAAATAAAGAGCACGCTCACGGAAAATGCGAACAGAACTGAACGCAGCAAATATTTCTGACTCCCGAAGCCTCCTGAAATGTTAGTTGGAAGCAATTTCTTTTGTCTCCTCTCTGCACACGAGGACATTATTAGGACATCATTACTGCAAAGCAGGAAAGAGGAAGGCGAATGGTTCAGGCAAAAAATTAGCACGTTTTCGAATGAAATGTGTAGCGACACATGTCTCTTGGTTTTATAAAGACATTTATTTACTCTATGAAAATAATGTACAATAAATAATTTGCCATTTACTATTAAAGGATTTGAATAAATAGTCTACATCTAAAACTTAAAAAGAGGAAGGAAAAATCCTCTGGTTTTTTTTAATTTAATTTTATTTTATTAAGAAATCTAAAAAGTCTCGTTCTGATTCCTGAGAAAGTCGCTCGAAGGATTTACAAATCATTTATTTCGGAGGGCTGACATCTCTGATGCGCGTGAGAACTATCGGGTGCTTTCTTTAAAATAAATACGGGAAAAAATATAACTATAATTAAATACCTGCATTTAGCAAAACTCGGGCTGTTCTTTCATGTGAGCCTTCTAGAATAAATATTGGGAGGGTGATTCGGGTCCCACAGTGTGAGGAGCTTTAGAAGAGGGTGTTGGAGGGGGAAGGATGGGGCGATCGAATGGGAGATGGCTTGGGTTTATTTTTGGGGGTGCCCCCCACCACCACCTTTTACAGACGACTGGGGGGAGCTGGCAGTGGCTCGGGACGGGGCTGGTGCGCCTGGAAGGGGCAGAAACGGCGAGGCGGGCGGGGAGCGGGGGTCGCTATTGAAAATTCAAGTGTTGCAAATCTATAGTACAAAGTGCGCTCGTAAAGAAGTCCAGGTCCTCCTCGGAGAAGTGGACGGGGCTCTCCAGGGAGCCTTGGAGGCCGGGAGAAAGCCCCTCCGAGAGCTGCAGGCAGGGCTCTGCCGAGAAGATGCTCAGCTCTGGCAACAAAGGCGAGTCCTGGCTCTCGGGGTAGGCACGGTCCGAGGGGCCCGAGCCGGCCGCCGCCCCGGCCGCTGCGAACAGCGGGCTCCCGGGCTCCCCGCCACCCGCCTCGGCGCTCCGGTAGGGCCCGCGGGGCTCCGGGGCCGGCCCGAGCGCGGGGCTCCCCTCGGCCTCCTCCGCCGGGTCGCTGCCCTCGTCCAGGCTGGGGTAGGCGAGGTCCCCGTCGGGGGGCTCTTTGTACTGGGTCTGCCTCTTGTGCTTCATCCGACGGTTCTGGAACCAGACCTTGACTTGCCGCTCGGTGAGGTCGAGCAGAGCCGCGATCTCCACCCGCCGGGGCCTGCAGAGGTATTTGTTGAAGTGAAATTCCTTCTCCAGCTCCAGCAGCTGCGTGTTGGTGTACGCGGTCCGGAGCCTCCTGGAGCCGCTGCTGTCTGCCAGCCCCTGGATGTCTTAAACACACAGAAAACCGCACGTTGCAAAGCGAGGGATGGGGGCAAGCGGAGGGTCCGGGTCCGTCCCCTCCCTGTTGCGGGCAGGGCAGAGCCGTGCCCCGCACTAACGAGCAGGGGTGGCTTGGGGGGGGGGGGGGGGGGGCGCTACGGGAGAAAATAAATGTTTAATTAAACTCTTCCCACTGTGGAAGAGGATTGGAAACCACTCTCCGGTCCCCTTGCCCCAAGGAGGAAGAACGGACTTTACTCCCTGGCCTCTCCCTTTAGAGACTTTCCTTTTCTGCCGCCTTCGTCGATAAAGGGGAATTTCGACCCATTCCTTCCTTTTCGGTTTGGTTTGGTGGTTTGTTTTTTCCCTTCTCCTTGTGCCAGTAGTTTGGGGACGGACGCTGCGGGGCTTTGATTTCATTATTCCCATATTACCTGGCCAATGAGCTCGGTTGTCCGCCCTTCTCCTGCCCGAGCATCTACCTGAACGGTGCCATCAAAATCCTGAAACAGTGCATTGTGCCTTGAACTCTTTGTCCCAGGGGAAGGAGGGTCCCTGGCCAGGGCTTCTGAGCTTCCCGGCCAAGGGGCTCCTAGAAGAGAAGCTATTGCTTTGTTGGGGGGCTGGGGGAGGATTTGGGGGGGGGTATATTTTTTATTTTGCAGTGGGGAGCGCCCACTCAGGAAATCCCGCCGTGCTGGATGCTGAGAGTCCAGCTCTGCCCCCGCGTTACCCACCCGTCTTTCTTCCCCCCCGCCACTCTTCTTTCGGGTTTTGTTGGTTTGGATATTATTTTTTTCCTCTTTTGTAGGCTGTTAAAAATTTCAGGCTGGGAGAGAAAATCAAGCAAATGGAGCGGCGTTTCAGCTGCCAGTTCCCCCGCTGGAGCTGATGAAGAGCCCTGCTGCCCCGGACCCCTCTCCCTCTTCGCTTTCGCAGAAGTTGCAGCAATTTGCTTTTTTATTTGCGGGTGGAGGAGGCAGGAGAAATCCCCCCCACCCCGCCCCGGCTGTGTACATTGCTGAGGTGTATTTTATTGCGTGACACAGTTTCGGGGGAGGTGCGGGGCAAAGTCTGTTTGGGGAGGGGGGGCTGGGGTAGGGCTGTTCTGGCGCGGGGGGGCGGAATTATTTATTATTCGGATCCTCTCCGATTTCAGCAAACACCCCCTCATCCCCTCATTATACGAACCTGCAGGAGATCCTGCGGCAGGGACCGGCACCGAGGAAGATGATGGGGGGGAAGAAGAGGAAGAAGAGGATGGAGCCTGGGTAGCTTTCTTGGACGATTTCTTCTCCTTCATCCAGGGGAATTCCGCTGCCAAGGGGCCGGGCTGTGCCGGAGGCTGGGGCTGGAGCTGGAGCAGGCCATGAGATGCTCTTTTTTGGCTCCTCGGTCTTGCCTGGCTGCTGGAACAAGGATTCAGGCTGAGGATGGTTTGCTCAAAAGGAGGAGGAATTAATGTCGAGTCCTTGATTGATGAAGTTTGAAATGTCTCCAGGACAGCGGGAAGAGACGTCAGGCACTCTGCGAGCGAAGGCTGGCTATTTATAAACCCGATCTCCCTCTCAAATTCAAAATTCATGGCTTTTCCAGGGCCCAGGGTTTAAAAAGCGGGAGGGGGGAGAGGGAGTAGGAGGGGGAGAGGGAAAGAAATCTGAGGGCCTCAGTTTTTATGGCAGTGATGATGATGGTTCTCGGGCTTTTTATAATTGTTATATTGCTGATAATACAGGCGTATGGGGACCTTGCTCTATTAAACTCGAGACTGGGGCGAAATTGCAGCCAATTCCTGGTCACGTGGGCAGCCCTGGCCAATAGCAGGCGGGGCCTGGTGCCAAACAGAAAGCATTATTTTCTTTAATTGATAAAAAAAAAAAAAAAAAAAAAGCGAGAGAAGATCCCCAGAAAAGCCCCCCCCCTGTCCGCGCCCCGCCGCCGCCGCCGCCATCCCTCCTCGGCCGGCCGCGGGCTGCCGGGCGGCTCTGCCTGCGCTGCCTGCGCTGCCTGCCCTGCCTACCCTGCCTGCTCTTCCTGCGCTGCCTGCCCTGCCTGCGCCGGGCAGCTCCCGACACCCTGGTTGAGAGTTTGTACCCCCGGGGCGGGGGAACCGGGCGTGGCAAAAGGGGCTTTGCCCCCCCGAGGTGCCCGTCGGCAGCCGGGGAAAGGCAGATCTGGATCCCGGGGCTGGCTGTGGGGGCCGGCGCTGCCCCGGTTTGTTTCCCTATCATGTACATAGATACATCTCTCTGTATCTCATAGGACTCGGAAAGCTGAAGCCAGCAGCAGTGTTTGGGCCGGAGGTTTGTGTCTGAGCCTGGTATGAGCACTTAGGAAGTCAAGTGAGCTTTCAAGTGAAGTCTAGTTAGACCGGCCTGATTTACCAAGTTAAATTACTTTTAAAGAAACCGAGTAATCCTTCTGCTTCTACAGCCAGATGTAATGGACCCTTTGCACTTTCCTTAAAGGCCGAACGTGTTTTAAAGTCATGGATATCTCTGAAATCACATTTCTTCCTTCCCATCTTTTTTTCCCACCGCCAATAAACAATGCCACTTCCAGAGTTTACAAAATAAATAAATAAAATTAAAAGTCATTTCTCAGGAAGATTCACCACCACCATCCCCTTTTAAAGTGCTCGAGTCCACACAAACCTAAAAGAGAGAGAAACGATCAATCTTTTTCTCGAAAGACTTTTGACAGCTTGGCCTAACTCACTCAGCAAAGCAATCCGGGTTTTGCTAAAGTTACTTAAACCAAGGAAGATTTTTAAAAGTTGAATCAAGGGCCTGAATTCGGGAAGTCTAGAAAGTAAAAATTTAGGGGGAAAGCAAGAATAAGGTGCCTGCTGCAGAATGGCAATGTGGCTGGTTTGTAGCTTGTTTGTTCAAGCTCCATTTCTCCCATTTTGCAGCAGAGAGGGACTGGCAGGCTGCATTCACGCAGGCAGAAGCCTAGAAACTTTTGTCAGTTCAAGCATCTGTGTGGGTGGCAAGGGGTTCTGAGAAACACATAATAAATCTACAGCTTGAAGCCGAAGTGCAGTTTAGCAAAGAGGTGAAGAAAATAAAAAAGTGTTAAAAAACGCAGATCATTTCAAGGGTGAATTTCCCTAAATATTTCGTATCTGTGAAAGCGCTTATCGAAACCAGCATAAATCTACTGACTCAGCAGATCAGGGTGGATGGAAAAATTAATAGTTGGGTTTATTATCGATTTTTGCTGGTTTGAATTAAAGTGGCATTTTGGGGGCCTCAGGCTTTGTCATGAAGCTGCCAGTTCCTCCTTCCTGAGGGATGGTGCGGGTCACTAGGGAGCTGGGATGCAGCAACAGAGTTTGGGATGCAAAAAGAAACTCTTCCCAGACGCTCCCAACTGTTCTTGCTGCTTTTGCTAACACCAAATTTGCAAGGGGGAGGAAAAAAAAAGAAAAAAGAAGAAAGAAAAAAGAAGAGAACCTCTTGGGGAAAGAGGGATTTTTCCCACGCACCACACAGAGGCACAAGGGGGAAAAAATCTCCTTACTCAAGGGGAAAGGCATCGCCTTATACGAATAAATTCACAGGGTTAGTGAACGATAGAGAAATGCAATAATTATACAGCAAACCAGGGTCTGCTGCTTTAATGCAGTGGCACAAATTAAGATGTGGAGGTGAAGAGTTGTAGGAGAGGGAGCGCATCGAGAAACTGAGAGGTCTCATGTTCTGAGCCTCGGAATTGGCTTCTTTTTCCCGATATTAACTAGTTCCTGGGAATCCCTGACACAAACCCCAGCAACATGGCGACCAGGATGCGAGACAGAAAAATATGAGTGGGGGGGAAGCCAACAACAGACCCAAGCCCGACCCAAGCTCTTGTTCTTTGAGCCGATCCCAATCAGACCCTGCACGCTTTTATGCTTTTAAATTATAGTATCCCTGAATGGTAAATTGCTCTCTGCATGGACGGGCGCCACCCAACCCTGATCCTGGGGAGAAAAACAAGCCCTGTCTCTCTGTTATACCGTTATTTATTATTGTGCGAAGGTTATAATTATTAACCTGGAACTTCATTTATTAAGAGACATCAGAGATAGAAAGGAGCACGAGATCATTTCTCATGTAAATCTTTCTCCACTAGACCTTTTTATATGTGTGGATTTATCCAGGCACCTATGGATGTCCCTGGCTGTGCACACAGGTGTATAAAATACAGACACACACACACACACACACATATACTCCCTGTTTCTACAGCCCAACCCTTTTTTCAGTACCTTTTACAGCCTTTTCACTCTTTTCTCCTGGCAGCAATCAAAATCCCCCTCTCCTTTCCTCTGGAGGGACCTTCCCCTCTTCACCAGCCACAGAAATGGAGCATTTCGAGCCTGACAAGCAGTTCACCCCCTTTCCAGAACCATAAAACTTTTATTGGCCCTCACTGCTTTAATATAAGTTTTCTTAGGGCTTTAGAGCATAAAAGGCAAATTATTCACGGTATTATCCCATCTGCTTTTGCTGCTGGCAAAGGGTTATTCCCCCTTTTGCTTGCACCGGGGATGTAACATTTGGCGGCGTCTTCTTCCCCCTTTTAAAAACAATTTTAGATGCGTCTGTTGGTCTGAGGGAGTGCAGGGGGGTTCGTGTGTTTGTGTGCATGTGTGTGCACATGCATGTCTGTACATGTGTGCACGTGTGTGCATGTGCGTGTATTTTGATAATAATTCATTATAACAAGTAATTTAATTTTCTTTACTTCTAAGGTCCCCACAACGGAAACTCCGGGCCTTTTTTCTTTTTCTTTTCTTTTCTTTTTTTTTTTTTTCCCTGTGATTAATCTTTTTCCTTTGTTTTCATTTGCGGCCCAATGGCAGCCCGGCCCCGGCGCCACGTGACCCCCCTTTGTGACCGCGGGCGCGGGCCGGGCCGCGCAGGGACTGCGCAGGGGCCGCGCAGGGACCGCGCAGGGGCCGGGCCGGCCACTCGTGTCTCCAGCCCGCGGGGTTCCACCCCAGAAGGGGGGGCAGGAGTGAATCCCGCCATCTGGACTCCACAGCATTTCCAGTGGCCCCTTTCCTGCCTTCTCATCTCTATTTTTCCATACACGTCCTTCATTTTTTCCTTTAAATCCGATGGATAGGACAAGATAAAATTGATAACAGAAAGTTTATTCAAGAATTGTTCAACAGACAACCCTTAAGCAAGGAAATAAAATAACTACTATAAGAACAAAGAAAGATCTCCAAAGAGGAGGGGTGAGGTGGGAGGGAGGGATTCGCTATAGTTCTCCTAATTCAGGACTATACAATTACAGTCTGGTTCTGCTCTCATGCCTCCAGTAGAACTAATTACATTATTCATAAGTACGAAGGTAACATAAAACTACTGGTCTTTCTAAATTACAATAACTAAAATAAGCTTGTTGTACAATGACAAGGAAACACAATGTCCTTTATAACAAGTAAATACTAAAAAAGTACAATTTGATTCTTTTTTCCTCATATAAATACATAATATTGGGGATAAATAATACAAAAAAGGAAAATATTTTAAACTGGCTATAACCAATAAATATATATGAATGTTCACCAGAACACACACCCATTGAAGGACATCTCGACTGTCTTGGACGAAAGCCCTTCAAAGTTGTTTTTATACCCATTATATGTAAACTCTAAGTGCAACAAAGATGTCCAGACAAGAAAGCATTAGCAAATACTAGAGATCCATTCACTTCTGCTTCGATTGGAGGACATTCCATTTGTTCAAATATACCCTGTTTTCACATAAGGTCAAGAGAAGAGGAGGAAAGAAGCGTAGGACTTCTAAGTCTTAAGATTGCTTTTCTGTTAATGAACCCTAAGAAAAATACCCCCAAACCCCACAAAAAAAGCTCCGGTGCTGTCAAGTGGAGACTTCATGTCATCAGAGGCAAAGGTGGGAAAATATTCAGACCTGTCAACTATTTCTTCCTCTCTTTGGACTGCTGTTATTGTTGATGGGGGCATTCAGGCATTTCAAAACCTTTTTTCCCAAACCTTTTGCAATTCTTAGACCTCTTGTATTCTAATTTTTAAAATTATTATTACTTTTGAGAGGGGAGGCAGGGATCGGAGGGGAAGAGTGTGAATCCCACGTGTTGGCAGGTATGTATATTTGCAGTTTATGTGGGGACTGGCGTGAAGTAACTCAGCGAAAAAGGGTGCCCTTCCTTGGAAGGCTGGAAAGGAAAGTGAAGGTTCCTCTTGAGAAGGAGTTGGAGAGGGGGGTAGTTTTCTTGCGAATCTCTTTTGATTGCATATGTATACACCTGTGCATGTTTACGTAGACACAGAGACACCAACCGTAAAGGCTTGGCTGGCTGACTATTCTCCTTTCCAGTGTCTGAGAACTATCAGTGATGGACTGTACTTAGTTTGGAAATTAAGGATGTCGCTGCTTAAAATCTGCTAAATTCCCACAAAACTACCCCACACCCATTTCAGAAGCATTTGTGTTGAAACACAGGAGGTATATCTCTTTGGAGAGAGAGAGCTGCTTTTGGCAGTAAATACTGAAATGGTTGGAAATTGTGCTTAATAAAACCCAGAAATAATAATAGCAAGCACAACAACCTGGTAGAAATTGCCTTGTCAAAGAAAGAAAGAAAAGAGGTCAACACAAATGTTCCTGAAGACGATCCTGCCCTCTTCCCCTCTCCCGTGCCCCATGGCGGGATCCCATCTGCTTTGCCTGAGCCTGTCCCTGCTCCCTATCACAGGTGGGTCAGCTTGGGCGCCTCTTGGATTCTGCCCTGAGAAGAAGCGTGGTGCGTGGAAAGGTCTGTGTAGGTGGGATGGGTCTCGCATGGTCCGTGGTGCTGGCTCTGGGGCATCTGTGGAGGCCCATTGTAGTCCATGTTGGCAGCCTGGTGATGCGGCAGGTGGTTGAGGCCATAAAGGGACGGGCCAGAGGTGGGCATAGAATCCACATAGTTACCTCCAACATAGACAGGGCTTCCCTGCATACTGGGAGTCCCATAGGCCACCCCATTCCCTTGTAAGACGTGGGGGTCGTACTCAGGGGCCGTGTTGGCGTATTTCTGTTGGGAGGGGCAGCCTTTGATGGGGTTTTGGTAGTTAGTTGACATGGCATAGGCATTTTGGTGGGGTTTATTGAAGGAAGGCGGTGAGGGGGCATCATAGTTACTGCTCATGGTGTGCAAGGCGTTCATAAATCCGGCGGAGGATTGCATGGGCTGGGGTGGGCTGCCAGTGGGGGAAGGCCCTCCAGAGGAAGACCCCATGCCTTTCGACTTCTGATCTTTCTTATACTTCATCCTCCTGTTCTGGAACCAGATCTTGATCTGCCTCTCGCTGAGGTTCAGCAGGTTGGCCATCTCCACACGCCGGGGCCTGCACAGGTAGCGGTTGAAGTGGAATTCCTTCTCCAGCTCCACCAGCTGAGCACTGGTGTAGGCTGTGCGGGCTCTCTTGGAGGCCGAGGAGCCTGGAGGGCTTTTCTCGCCGCTGCAGGTTTCTGCTGGCCGCGAAATGAAATAAAAGATAATTACTTACATGTAGAAATTGAATGCATCGTTTCTTAATAAATCCTGGAACAGGCACAAGAGTTCGACCCCCCCTTTCTCTCACCCCTTTGCATTAGCCTGCACTCCATAATCATGTCATTTATTAAGAGTTCTGTTCTCCAAAGCTGCCCCTGGTTTATGAAAATTTGATCATGTCATGTAGAAAAGGATTCCAGGAGCATTTATTTAGGAGTCGATTATTTCCAACAGATAATGTTGAGAAAATAATATTTGGCAGGGGGGCAGTCACTGCAAAGTCAATTAATACCAACACAAGTCAGTGTTAGGAGGCATGAATGCACACACACACACATCTTGTATGTGTCTTGTATTTGTGTAGCACAAATATTTGCATGTACATTGTTAAACACCAAATCGCATTTGCCACCTTTTTGTGATATAAACATGTCTATAACAGATAAATTACACTAATGTAGTGAAGCGTGTGCCACAAAATTTATATGGTATATTTGTCAAAACAGTGATATTTCCATACTGTTTTTTTCTCTTGAGTGTGCTAGAGATCTGCGTGTACACATGCAAGAATATGCATGCGTTTATGCATATGCTCTCTATATGCAGACATAGACTTAGAGCACCACGTTTACTGCTATGTCTGGAGGCAGGGAGGTGAGGAAAGAACAAGCACTCTGCTTTAGCATCGCTAGGTTGAGCAGTGGGTGTACATTTTCATGTATCTGTATCTACACAGTCGGACATCGGCTGTGTACAACCACCTGGTTGTATTTCCCTGTGGTGCTTTGGATATATTTAAAATAAACCAAGTGTGCACAGCCAGTGCTGCAGGATGGGCCAAGGCTCGCTCAGCCTGGCTGGGGCATGTGGCTGGCAGGCTTGGGTTTGTGCCTGGCACCAGGATCCTCACTAGATCCTTGCTGGATCCTCTCCCGCTCTCCCCTCCCTCCAAACAAGACCACTCTGGCTGGTGGCTTCATTACCTTGCTGTTTAGGAAAGTGGAGGGTTACAAAAGCAGAGCAGTGTACCTGTGCTAGGGGAGCTGTTTTTCTGTTTGGAGTTTTGCCTTGATTCTTTCATCCAGGGGAAAATCTGCTTGGTGAGACTGGCGTTTGCACTGAGGTTGGCTTTGCTGGGGGCCGTTTTACTGCTCCCCGACTGGTTATTGCTGTTGCTACTGGTGCTGTTGGTGGCAGGGTTTGGGGGCGGCGAGACGGGGGGAGGCGGGTGGTGCTCCTGGGGCAAACTTGGACGCATGCAGCTCCCATTCAGGTCTTTACTTTTTGCGTGCGGGGTTGTGTTGCCAAGAGACTGGAGGGAGCAGGCGGACCTCTGGTAGTCGTTCTCCATGTGAGAGGCCGGCTGGAAGGACTGCTGGGGTCCCTCGTAGCCGAACCCATTGGCACTCCCGTAGGAGTAACCCCCAAAGAGCGTGGAGCTGTCGTAGTACGTTGTCTTCTGCATCTCTGGGACTCCCCAAAATGATTTTTCCGGCTACCAGGGTCTTGACACCCCTATGGCAGAACATTGGCACCCCAAGGCCACGTGACAGGCCGTTTCCAGCTGTCTATTGGAAGCTGACCTGAAAGGTTAGGAGAAAACACACAATAATAGTACCCGGCCTATGAATCCATCTTGGGGCCTGAAAGGCCCATGACATGAATAGGGTCCCGCAGAACAGGGCAAACAGATGCTTTGAGCAGATTTTGTCCTGTGTGCAGCCCAAGGAAGGCTCAACAAATATTACAGTGCAAAAGCATTGAGCTGATTTTGGGAGATAGTTTTCCTGGTTGGTTGGTGGTTTGCACCCTTTTTTTTCCCTTAGTGGGTAGTGTCCAGGATGTATAACAACACACATGCTCTATATGTACATGTGGTTTCATCTGTATACATCTATTTACTTCTATATTTATCTATATAGGTATATACACACACCCACGCATACACATATACTCCCATATAAATGTGTGTGTATGCATGTAGATGTGTGTCATGCGCACATACACACATCCATGTCCAGACAGCACACACATTAATGTAAATATAAGAATACAGAGTGGGCATTTGCTAGCTACAAGCACGAAAGGAATGAAAGTCTCGCTTTCTTACCCCTGACCTATTCAAATCAGCCATTCACAGACGTAAACCCAGCAAGATGCTATACCATCAGAAATTAAAAGTCTTGTTAAGTTTATTGTACGGCCTCTGTCCGCTATATTTGTTTTTAAACTGGAAATAGCAAATGATCAATATGTTTTATCCAGGTAACAGTGTCTAGACACAGTTGGCTTAATTTGCTGTTTACACAGGGACTCACAATCTCTTTGGAATTCCTTGCAAATATTTTAAGCAGATTTAAGTAGGGGCATGAATTCAAGAATGTGCTTCCTCTGGCCTGTTTGTTGGTCTCTCTCCCTCTGGTAGTACAGGTTGTATTTAGAAAACATACCCCTTCACTGCCTGCACGGCTTTGTACTCATCGGTCCTGAATCTGGAACTACCATTGGCAAGATGTGATTCCAAAACCAGTTTAATTGCTGTTGTTTTTTTCCTTGGAAAACAAACACGTCACCAGGCCATTTGCTCTTAACTTTCTACCCCTTTCATTTTTGATTGTTCCTGCCTCCTTGATCCAAGCTCAAAAAGTCTAAAAATCCAGTCCAAAGCCTCAAATTACAAAATGAAACCTTCCTCTTTTCTTTCTCTCTCTGAGCTTTTTATTTTTCTTTCTCTCTCTTTTCCTTTTCTCAAAGCATAAACTTTCTCTACCACAGAGTAGAAACACCCTGAGAAATATGAAAACTATCATGACCTGAAAATAATCTGATGTGTGAGGATCAAGCAAGCAGCATATGTATTTTAAAAAGGCAGAGACTTCTCTCTGCAGCTTAGAGTTTGCAAAGAGCCACTGTGCATTTTGTTTTGAAATTGATATCCATTGCATATGTTGTATCTCTTGTATATTCAATTTTATCTAGGCTCTTTCATTCTCTAAAATAAAATAAAATAAACTCTGTGGAGATAAAGTCTAATGCGATATTTCTAAGTACCAGGCTTTAACAGAAGCCACAGCTCGACAATAAATAACATCTTTTTTTCCCTTCCCTGACTGCTGTGTTCTTATGTCATGTCATATGAAGCCTCTGTATACTCCTAACACAGCCTCAGACAACGTGTCCACGAAGGGACTGCTTCGCTTTTTTACACTGATTAAATCCTTTATGCATTCCCAAATCTGTATTGTATCTTCCACGGAGATGTATTATTGTCTACAGAGAGGATGATATCCTTGCTGGGAGTTACTCTCATTTGGTTTCCTCGCCATGATAAATATGTCTTATTAAAAAGTAGACTCCACTACCCAAGCTGAGAAGCTGTGAATTAATTAACAAACAGCAGCGCCTTTATTATGAATAGGTTTGCTGAAAATATCTACAAGGGCAGAGGTGGGAATTTCTCCAAGGCCTTCCTGTCTGGCATAGGTTTCTTTAAAAAAAAAACAAAACAAAAAACAAAACAAAACAAAAAAACCAAAAAACCCAAACCAGAACCGAGTGGAGAGGCTGAGCTAAAGCAGCTAAAAATAACAGTGATGATTTTTTTTTTAATGTCCATAAAATAAATTTACAATCCCCTTCGCCCAAAAGCTTGCTCGCTTGTGGCTTCCACAGAAGATTTGCTTTGTACCTCATCTCTCAGCGCCTCACAAATGCTGCTCATTTATCTTCGCCAAGGACGGCCACAATCCTAATTATTTACTCCAAGGAATTGCTTAAAAAAAAAAAAATCTCAGGCAGAATAATAAATATTCGATTATCTCCTGTTCCAATTAAACCCGGGCAGGATCCGTGGTGGCTGTTTCATCATGCTGCAAGTTTCACTTTGCGAGCAGTAACATTTAACCACAAACTCTTTGCCTGCAACTTTTGAGTGCAAGGATTTAGGGAGATTTTGGAAAAAAGATATTAAAAAAATAAAAATCGGGGGAAGGTGCGAGAGGAAAAGGAGGATGCTGGGGGGGGGGGAATCAGGCAGTTGAAGGAAAAAGATAAAAGAAAGCTAAGGGAGAGGTATTCTGCTGTAAAGCCATCCCCTCCATGTTGGAAATCCTAAATTCACAACCTGACTGTGTTTATGAAGAAGAGCAGCGCCTTTCCCCTCCCCCCGCCCCCTCCGAAGGTATATTTCCCAGAGCCAGAGAAACCAGGCATAGCCCCGCTTTTAATTTAAATTATTATTAATAATAAATATTCTAAACATGCCCTTAACAATAGGTCGGCTGCTCAGAAAGCTCAGATCCCAGCGACTGCCTTGCGGTGGATATGCCTGCAAAATAGAGACACATTCCTAAAATTTCCCTTTTCCCTCCCCCACAACCGAGCTTCACCCCAACCAGAACTCCCCAGTTGTAAAGCAGGGGGGAAAAAAGGGCCCTGGATGAGGGCTGCAAAAGAGCCTCTGCGTGGAAGGAAGCTTAAAGCTTGTGAACTCTTCTTGAACCGAGATTGGAGTCATATGGTCATAAATCATTGGGACATATACTCCGCCATTCACAAAGTGATAGCCTATTTGAGTCCGGCTTACCTTAGTCTCTGACGAGCAAAGCACAGGCAGACATAATATATTTTCACATCCAGCATCCACGCAATCAATAAGCAAGGAATGACCCCCTTCCTTTAAAAACGTTAAAGGAATATACGAGAGAGAGGCAAAAAATCCAGCATATGCATGTATATATGTATAAAAAAAAAGCCAAAACAGAGGGGGAGGGGGCTCAGCCAATGGAGCTTTCGGTTACGGCAGCTCAAATTGTCTCTCTGTCTCCGTTTGGGAAGAGAAAAGGAGGAAAAAAAAAAATCAAGATGCTTTCCAGCTTCCAAGATGTGCAGAAAAGCTGAGGGCTTTGAATGGACAAACCCTGAGATTCTAGTTGCCCTATAGACTGGTACGCGCTGCTCACTGATAACAATGGCCTCTGCTTTACCACAGCAAAGGGGAAGAAGGGAAAGGAGAAGGGAAAAAAAAAAGAAAGAAAGAAAAGCTGAACACAACACACACACACACACCACCACCACCCCCTTTTAACTATGCAATGCTTGGCTGGGATTAAAATAATAACGAAAAGAATCCAGGCTACGGGAGGGGGGGGGTGGGCGAGGGGGGGAATAAAGCAAAGGGGATATTTAAAAATAAAGATTTGGTTTGGATTGCCGGGCAAAGCCAACGAGCCTCCCAAACAGCGTCACTAGTGAAAAATTATGCTAATTGCAGACGTGGTGGACAGAGGCCTAGGCAGAAAGATAGCAAAGCTTGCCTTTGATTCACGTGTTTAACAATTAGGTGTCAATTTATGCTAATAAACCGTTTCAACATAGTCATAGTCTCCCCCCCTCCCCTCCGCGGCGGCGATCGCGGCTCTTTCAATAGCCGCTGCTCTTCCTCCCCCGGCCCTTGGGCTGCCTGTGGCTCCTCGCGGAGCCCCCTCCCCATATGAAACCCACTTTTCTGGGAAAGAGGGGGACACTGGGGCTTGGAAGCCTGCGGCCCCGGTGTTTGCAGGGGGGAGGAATCGCCTGTGTGGATGCAACTCCGCAGCCCCTCGTAACTTCGGCGTTAAGTTTGTGCGTCCCAATGTCTGGGGGTTCCGCTCGCCCCTCGGGGCGGGGGGCGCGGGGGGGCGTTCAAGGCGCAAATCACCCCGGGGGGAGACCAAGGCAGCGAGGTGTTGAACAATAAAGATTATTATTATTGCTATTATTAATAATGTCGTTATGGCTATGCAAGACGCTGCTGCTGTCGCCACGGGAGATTTATGCCTTTCCCCGCTCCCACACGGCTGCCGAAAGCAGAAACTGGCCAGGATGCGTTTTGGGAAAAGTCCGTGCGAGGAGGGGCTGGCGAGTGGGAGGAAGGCAGGGCAAGGAATTTAGGTGTCTGCACTTTTTTTTTTTTTTTTTTTTTTAAGTGCTACTTTTGTTTCACATCGCAATTATCTTCTCTCCTTTAATTCTGGCGCTCACTCCTTTGGGTTAAGTGCTGACGGGGAGAATTAACGTTTAGCAAAGCAAGAAAAAGAGGAACCACAAAGGCTCTTTGGACTTCGCTGGGAAGGTATGACCCGTCGCGGGGGGTTGCATCGCTCCTTTTTGGTTTTTTTTGGTTTTTGGTTTTTGTTTTTGGTTGTGGTTTTTTTTTTTGGTGTGTGTGCACCTTTAGGCTGATAACTCTGGAAAGAAAAGAAAGGTGTCTGAGTAAACATCGGACTCTTGAGAGGACTTACTCTGGGTTGGACAGCCAAGGTTTTCTAGGTGATGGATAAAGTCTTACCCCAAGGACTACGGTGTTTCCAGCTATTGTTCTGGCCGCAGCATTCAGATCCCAGATGTGAGAGTTTCGACCAGGGGACACCATTATTGCTATTTCCCCCCCCCCCCCCCCCTCGACTTTTTATGAACTGCTCCAGCATAAATCTGCTACAAGATAGCGCCTATTTTGGAGCCCCGGCGTTGAAAATCCAGGGAAGGAAAGAGGAAAAAACCAGCAGTGGACTATTCTTTTAAAGACTTCCCTGTAAGTCTTTAGATTTCTGAATATGGATATCCACTGGCTGACTTGGAGTACCTAGGAGATCAGAAGTACCTGGGATTCTGCAGATAACTCCTCTGAAGAGCAAAATTTTGTTTTAACCTTAACTGGCAGCCGAAAAGAAACCTCAAACTGTTAAGAAGATCGTTGCACGTTTATATGTTGAGCTCGTGTAAGTAGTTTTTTTTTAGGCTCCCTGTGTATTGCCATCTCTGTTTTGGTTGCAACTTATTTTTCTTTAAAATGTAACTCCCTCGCACTCGTCACGAAATCAGCAGCAAATGTTGCAATCTGACTGGATTTCCCTTCAAAGGGAGTACAGGAAATATCTTCCATTTAAAACACTCCCTCAAAGTTACGGCCATAAATCACAAAGTTTAAAGACAAGCCAGTAGCAAAATGAAAATACTCAGCTGAAATCCAGGGCAGCCGTGCTTATTCTGGGGTTGGTGGAGGGGAGGGAAAAAAAGAAAAGTCACGTTGGGTGACTTTAGAGAAGGAATGGCTTCCAAGCCTGATGCAGAGGGAGGTACGGAGACACACACGGACAGGGGACCAGGTAGGATATTCAGGAAAACTCACCAGTTCTCGGATGTCTGGTCCAGCAAATACGAGGCAGCGGTGGACTTTGAGAAAGGAGAAGAACTGGGTGGGCAAAAAGGAGAAAACAAAAACAATAAAAAGTATGAAACTTCGGTCAGAAAAGGGTGGACAAGGGAATGCATCAGAAAGAAATCTTTAGGTGGAAATGGGGAGAAGACAGGCTCTAATGAACAAAAGCCTCAGCATTTCCTCGGAGACTATCCCCATCCAAGTAACCACCGCATTTCCACGCGCTGCACCGGGCTCCATCCATGGATAACTCAATATTCCATCGGAGGCTGTGGCCACCGGGTTTATTTCTGTAAACCTGATGCGATCCCACGTCTCCCCGGTCTTTCCTTCCACCTTCCCCCGTGGAAAGCCCCCGGCGAGGGAAGCGTTACCCCGGTCTGGGCTTCACGTTAGTGATGGGGACGGTTTGGCGTGAACGTGGGCGGTTTGTCCACGGCTGGTGGTGAACCCTGAATGTCCAATGTAAAATATATATATGTCGGGAAGGGTTTGCTTTAAATTCTGGTGGTAATTTCAGAGTTAAATGCCTTTAAGAGATTAAATACATGCAGTTAATTAGCTCTGGGTTCAACAACAGTATAACTGTAGGGAAAATAACGAGGCCGTTTTCCTGAAAGGCAGAAAAGCCTTAAGGATTCAGGATATGCTTGTTCGTGTTTCTCCAGTGTGGTCGGAGGATCGCCACGAAGCGGGGGGAGGGCGGAGATGCTTTATGGTATACGAGGACACCATTCACACAGCAGTGATTTGGTATCAGAATTAACGGTTTCGAGCCATAAACATTTTTAAAGCCACGCCAAGATTTATCACTGCAACTTTGGCACGAAGGACTCAGAAAGGGAGAAAGAAGGGGAGAGAGAAAAAGCAATCTCATTTAAAAATATTTTCGTTTTGGGAAACATTCAGTCGCTTTAATAATCCTGTTTCCGTTCTGTATGTTGATGTTATTAATCTCAAATAAAAATGTTCCCCTCACACCCCTACTCTGCTTGTGACAACATCCCCGAGTCCATAAATCACCGTGGATGCTTCGTGACCTTCTCTAGTCGGCGGCCTATAGCTGTATTTTTTATTAGTATTATTATTACATGCGCACACTTTAATACACAGCTTTGGCAATATTCCACTTACATCACAGCCTTCCCCGGTTGACTGGGGCTTTTCAGTTCCCTCTGTAGAGTACACACAGAGATTTGTAAAGAGAGAAGGGGAAAAAAAAAAAAAAGAAGAAGAAAGGCAAGCACCCTTTCTGCGCTGGGAAGGCAGTAAAGCCAAGCGGAGCCTCGGCAAGTTCCTCCCACGCCGCGCCGGGGAGGCCGGGGAGAAGTGGGCAGCCCGAGGGAAGGTGGAGGAAAGAGGGACAACCGCGTTTATTCGCAGTAGATGCAAGAGGGAGGAGGGGAAAAGAGAAACAAACAATCAAAAAGAAGCTGGCATAAATAACGGCCCCAGCAAGGAAGGCGAGGGGGGTGTTTGTTTTTCTTTGTTTTTAATTTATTCCCTCTCAGTACAGGCACAAGAGGGATAGAACGAGGACCGTCGTCGTCGTCATCATCCCTCCCCCCTGCCCCGGTGTTCTTTGTTTTGATTTTGGAGGTTTTGCTTTATGTGGTTTGCATTAATTTCTTAGAGGTGGTGCGGGTCCAGCCCGGCCCCTGCTCGTCCCGCAGCCGTCGAGGGGTTCAGCCCCCGGACAGGGCGGGCAGCAGCGCAGCACCCACCGCCCCGTCCCGCGGGGCTGCTCACCGTCTTTTTTTTTGTCTAAAGGGAAGGGGTTTGGGTTTCCCTACTTCGCAAACAGGGAGCCCGAGGGAGGGGAGAGCTCCGAGGAGGAGGGGAGAGTTATGGAGGGTCCAGGACCTCCTGAAACCCCAAACAGAAGCCAGCCCGGATAAGAAATCAAAATGAAACTGAGTGACCAGTGGGTTTGCCTTGACAGATTAGACCTTTTTCTCCCACTGACCTTTGCTTAGAAGCGCAATAACTCACCAGGTTAATGATCAATCAGCGGAAGTGCTTTGGAATTGTCTCAAAAAAGGGGGAAAAAAAACCCAAAACCCAAAACAAGAAACCCAAACTCAAAACAAAAACAACAACCGGGCAGACACCCAACTCCCAGGCTCCTGCCGAGGATGGGTGCTGCCGGTCCCCGCAGCACCCCTCTCCCATGGGTCCGCCGTGGCCAAAAACTCTTCGCCCCAACGGGGGTTGGGGGGGAGGGGGCATGGGGGGTGAGAGGAGACGGCACTTTGTGATATCAGCGCGCTGCGAATAGCTATTTTGGGAGCAGCTCACCAGGGACGAGCTGGGAATCACCATCCCCACTTTTCTTCTCCCCCACCCCCCCCCTCCCCCTTGTTTCCAAATGCCAAAATAATGGCTTGAATTATGCACTCACGTGACTGGGACACGTCAAGCTTTTTACACATTTTGTACAGAACTGGTAAATGACCGGCTGCCCCCTCCAGTCCCACTAATTCCCCCATCAGCAAATTCCCCAAACTTCCCGGGCAGCCGGGCAGGGATGCCCCTCGCTCCCTCCCGCCGCAGCTGAGGCTGCCCCGGCCTTTGGGGCGTTCTGGGCTGCTTTTGCCTTGTTTGTTTTTTTTTCCTTTCTTTTGCTTTTTCTTTTCCTTTTAATATTTTAACCTGAAGGCGAAGGAGGCAAACAAATACTAAGGAAAGGCACGGCACCAGCCGCCGCTCCCAAAGCCTCAGCATCCAGACAAACGGCAAGGACGACGGAAACGGAGGGGGATATAACGCGGTTGGGGGACAGGAAAAACGGAGAGGGGCTTGTCTGCCTCCCCGGCGGCGGGGCAGCCCCCCCAGACCCTGGGCACCGGCTCCTCGCCACCCCCCCGGGGCTGCGCCCGGGCTCCCACCGCTGGCTCAGGCACAGGGGACGCGGCTCCTACGCTCACGTCCAGGCTCCCCGCGTCTCCCCTTCTGAGCCCCCACCCTCCTCCTCCTTAAAAAAAAAAAAAAAAAAAAGACAGGGATAAAAAGAGGATTCAGATCTTTTCTCCCACTGCCCTTCCTTCGCCTCCCGGGTGGACCAGGCACCCACACTACCGCCGTGGCCGTTTCTGTGAGAAAAGGAAGGAATTCGGTTATTTTTTTGCAGTGATACTCGCCTGAATCCGGGACCCGGCTGGTGCTGGAGAACGAGCTGGGCATGGGGGAGAAGGGACCTGGGAGAAGAAACAAGTTCCATTTTACCTGCTTCCTTCTGATAATTCATAAAGACAAACAAATTTTGGAGGAGGAAGGCTCGGGAGAGGGAGAAAGAAGTGTCAAGGAATTGTAATTCCCTGCTTTGGGATGTTTACACTGAACATTTATTGCCTGTAGAGAACCGTGCGGCTGCAGCCGCGTCCTGCATCCTCCCCGCGCAGCGCATCTCTGCCCCTACCCCGCACACCCCGGGCCACTGCCCGTCCCCAAAATCCTGTTACTGTACGGGTGCTCGGTCTGCCATCCTCATCACCATATCAAAGGGCTCCCATCCATCCCGGGCTCTTAGGTAATTTTTAATTAGGCTGGAAAGCTTTGGGAACGGCAATGTTTAACGCAACAGAGGACGCGTAGATGGAAGCGGAGGTTTTAAGTCCTATTTCTATTTTTAACACGGATGCCAGCAAGGCGGTGCTGGCGCTGGCCGAGCCGGGACGCCCTTCGCTGCAACACGCGTGATTCTGACAGAAATACCCCATCCCTACGCCCACCAAAGCCCTGGGCAGAGGGGCTAACCCACCTAGGGGAATAACCTAAGAAACCCGCCTGTTCGGTGCTCACCCCCCCAAAAAGCCTCATCTCCCCGTTCCTGGATTTACCCACCGCTGCGGTGCCACAAAGAGGAGCTGAGCTTTCAGATCCCCACCTCCACCCCAGGGATCAGATTCCCCACCATGGGGAAAAAAAAAAAAAAAGTCGTTTTTTTGGGAGGGTGGGAGAAACAAAAACTGGAAGGGTGGAAAAATACACACATCCTCCCACAAAAATCTCCTGTCCAAAAGAGCGGAAGTGGGAGCACCATGACCATATAGATCTATACGGTTAAATTTCAGAAAGTGTCCATTAATATCAATTTACTTCAATGAAAACTTTGGTTCTTCATGAAGTTGATGATTTATGATAAAATCAATTAAATTACGGCCACTTAGGGCCTGCGGTTTCTTCTCAGATTTCATTCGCCAACAGATCAAGCGCTTGGTAAAAAAATTCAAGTTTAGCTGGAGGCGAGTTAAGATAATTCTGAAGCTGGGGAAATTTAATGCAAAGCAATTTTCAGAAAAGAAAAGAAACAAAACAACCCAGGCGCCTGTGTATCCGAGCTCCAGTTCTCCACCAGTATACCAGTTCGCCTCGGGAAATATTAGACACTGAGTCAAAACTTTTCCAGTTTCACAATCTATGAGGACATTTTTAGAACTGGCAGCTTGTCCCGGGGACTGAGTTATTATGTCGCTCTAAAGGGAAAGGAACTACAGGAGAATAGAGAGCGCAAATATATTTATATATTTAGAAAAACTTTCCAGGTTTAATTCGATTTCTCGGAGGCTTTTTTCCTCCATGCAAACGATTTTCCTGTCTCGCTTTTAAAATACGCATCGGGCGTTCACGGGGGGAGGGGGAGGGTGGAGGGGAGAATTTTTTTTTTTTAGCCAGAAATGAATAGCACAACTCCATAGAAAATAACGCATCTGATATTCCCACGCGAAATCTCGCCCTCCCCGCCGTTTCCCTTTCAATCCCAGAAACTGCATTTGAGCGAAATGACCCATTTTCGAGGACATCCCCCTCCTGCCCGCCCCCCACCCCAAACAAATCTTGAACCTTTTAAAAAGCCTGATATTTTCAGGCTCGGACCCCCCCAATAGCCACCACTTTTATGCCAAAAGTTTAAGAGTCTCAGTCTTACCCATTTCGGTTATATGCACTGGCCGGCTAAAAGGAAAATCAGCTCAACTAACCAGATGTTCCTTAGTCACATCTGGCCACTACACCCAGACCTGGGGAGGGAAAACCCGCTATGGACATACCCAGAGCTTGGGAAATCTTTTTTTTTTCTTTTTTTTTTTTTTTTTAAGAAGCCCTTGTAATTAGGGTCTGCTTCAAGTAAACAAAAAACTTTGTAGGGTCATAAATCACCATCACATACATTCTTCAGTTTAACACCCCGCTTTTCCAATGGGCTTTTGTAGTTTCTTTTTCAAACAAGAGAGAGGTGCTAAACCTTTAACAAATGTGTCCCAGACAAACTTCGCGGGGAAACACGCACTTGGAAAGCAGCGGTTTGCGGCCGGTCCCGGTTATGGACTCTGCGAGATAATTTTTGCTCTTCTTCAGCTTCCCCCATCCTGCTCCCGAGGCATCAGTCTTAATCTGTTACCGGGAGAAAGCCAGCTATAGCTCACGGGGACCGGTGGAGAAGCCTGTCAAAGCTTTCGGAGCAATTAATTATATCTCACAGCGTTGGAGCTGAGAAGGTAGGAAAAGCAGAGCTGCATCATTCTTTTATTTATTTTTTTAACTTCTTACCTGCGATACTGTCCGACCCAGGACTTCAAGAAGAAGGAGCAAAGCCGGATCGGGGTGGTGCGAGTTCGCAACTGGAGCAGGCAAATTAAGGAGAAGAAACTACTTTATTGCACCCCGATGGATCTTGCTGACAGCTTTCCCGGACGGTTGGGATTAATTTTTTTTTCCCCCAAAGATGCTTTGATTTTTTTTGGACTCCCTTGATTCAAATGGAACTGACTTGACGTGGAGAAAAATAGAAACTCTTCCAAAACAGCTTAAAGTATTGCAAGGATGCGGCCCCCTTTGCAGAGAGATACCCAGCGGAGGGGGATGAGATGGGAGGTGTCGGGAGGGGGGGCTGCGCACAAGTCCCCCTTTTTTTTTTAAAAAAAAAAAAGCCCCAAAAAAACTCCCCCACTCCCGACTCCTTGGTATCTATCTGGAAAGCTGTTTCTCTTTATAAAGACTTAAAATGTTGCAAGACGGTTATAATACTGAGTGACAAGGGGTGCTGGAGAGAAGAGAACCAAATGGATTCTGGTTTTTAGAGCCAGTAGGAATTGGCCAGCCTTCAATGTCAGGATTCAAAATTGATTCCATATGTCTCGTCCGGGGAAAGGGGAAAAAAACGAAGGAAAGAAGGAAAGAAAGAAAGGGGAGGAATAAAAGTTACGCAAAGCCCACCAGGTTCCTTACTTTCACCCCCCACCCTTCCCGGTAGCCCCGGATAAATACCCTGTCATTAAATCTCGCCCTTTTTCAGGGAATATTTTGGACCCTGGCGTTTGCAGCCCGGAGAGAGAGAGGTACCAGTAGCAGCAAGCCAGATCTTGGGGGTTATTTTTAGCCTCGGCTTTGCTGGAGCTGACCTCAGCGCTGGGAGAGGAAACATGGATCTGGATGCTGGTGAAAGGGCGAGGCGTGCTATGAGCCCCAAAAAACGAGAGGGAAGCGTGGGGGGGACCCCTCCCGGCCGAAAACAAGCCCGGGGAACTCTCCCCACCGAAAAAAAGCCCCCCCAACCCCCCCTTCCCCAGCTGGGCAGCGGTGAGCGGCCGGAGCCCGGGAGGCAGGTGATGGGCACGGGACAGCGCTGGTACCCGTGCCCCCAGGACGGTGGGAGAAGGGTTCGGGAGGGCGGCCGGGCCCCCTCCCCGTACCCCCCAGCCCAGAAGCTGCGGATTGCCATTCCCCATGGATTTCAGCGGGACATGCTCGGAGAGAATTTGACCCGAAGTTTTTCAGGCTTCTCTCCTGACCTCTAGATACCGCTGCCAATAAAGTGCTGATACATTTCGCATTGAGTCGGACATCAAAAGGAGACGAAAACAGCAACGAGTGGGGATTTCTCCTGGCGCCCTCCCCTCGTAGCTGCGCTTTAAAAAAAAATAAAGGAGTCAAATCTCCACCATCGCCTCTGATTTATAGCCTTCCTTTTCGACTGGGAGGGTTACGCACAGGGAAGTGTTGAAATGTGGTTGTTGTCCTTTATTTCTTTCGCCTCCCCCTTCTCCTCTCCCTCCTCCCCACCAAAAGAAAAAAAAAAAAAGGAAAAAAAAGAAAACTTCAAAGAAAACCGTCACCGTTTCCAAATTTTTGCCTGTTTAACTAAAAAGTGACCGAGCTCTTCCCTTTGTATTGTCTGCCTGTGACTCGTCTTGGTCTCCCTTTTTAAATATGAAAATGAAGCAGCAGCATTGACATCGAATGCGCCCCCCGCCCCCCCGGCCCCTCGGGCCTCGGCGAGGCGGATTTGGGGTGATGCCGGGTTTGCTCTGGCCTGAGCAGCCGGGAGTGATGCTGTAGGCCGGGCAGGGCAAAGCCTGCCTGAAGCCCCCTTCCAGGGGAAAATAATAAAAAAAAGGGTGAGGGGGGGAACTGCTGCCACGTCCTGCCCGCCCTGCCGCTGCTCCGCTCCGCTCCTCTCCGCGCCTCTCCTCGCCTCAGCCACAGGTCTCCGCGCTCCCCTCCTCATCGCTCCCCGTCTCCACGCCTTCCAGCTCTCGCCCTCCGCGATGCTTTGATCTTACATAACTCTCTCCTACCGCCTGCAATAAATTATGAATTAAGGTGCTGTTGACTCGTATTTACAACGTTAATAGCTTCCTTTTTGGGAAAAGATAGGGAATGTCTGGCCGAGACGGGAAGGGAGGGAGATTTCTTTGGGGGTGAGATGTGATAAAAACGGATTCGCAGCGGTGATAGACCAGGAACTTCTGACGAGATGACAGGCAAGCAGAAAGGCTTATTGCACAGAAATTAATGTAATAACACTTTCTCGAGCTACTTGAAATTGCTTATTATCTCCTCTCGCCTCTTGAACGTTATTTCTGCCATTTGTAACTGTAAGGCACAATAGCTGGTTTCTCGAAAAACTCGGTTTCAACGAGTTAATAAAGAAATGCAGCTTAAAAATGGTAAGGAACTACTTGCTCGTCATTTTTAGCCGGTCTGGGAGAGCAGCGAAGCTGTTGGGCGGTGAGGTGGGAGAGGCTGTGGCGAGCGGCGGTGCTGCGCGCAGGATGCGCGGGGGATGCGCGGGGCAGAGGCTTCTGCTCCGGACTTTCCCTTCCCAGCCCTGGCCGAAACTAAGCCCTTTCCCTGGGGTCACCGCCGAGCGCGGAGAGGAGAGATTTGGGTTTGGAGGGGGATGGAGCTAACGCGACGGGGGGAGCAGAGCCCTGAGGATCCGGGGCAAAAACAAGGAGCGAGGCAGCGCTCGGGGCTGGGGGGATAACGGTGCCCTCCCGGCCCGGATCCTGCACGGAGGGACGTTCTGCATCACCCAAGGGCCCCTCCGTCCCAGCCCCTTCCCACAGCCCCCGGCCAGGGACCGGGATGGGGAGCGCTCTGCCTTTCACCGCCCGGCCCCGCTCCCAGCCTGAGTCTGGGGTCTCCTCACTCGTCTAGGTGCTAGCGTGGGTCTGGGGTCCCCTCCCGGGTCTGGGTCCTTATCTTGGGTCTGCGGTCCCCTCTCTGGTCTGGGAACCCCTCCAAGGTTGGGGGCTCTCCTCCTGAGTTTTGGGGTCCTCTCTCTGATACGGGGTGCTCTCCTGGGTCTGGGTCTCTTCATGGAGGTGTGGAGCTATTAACCAGGATCTGAGCTTCTATTCTGGTCTCTTAACCGGGGTCTGAGGCTCATATCCAGGGTCATATTTCGGGTCCGGAGCCCCACCCCAGGGCCAGGGTCCCCCCCCGGGGCCGGGAAGGCAGAGCTCGGGGGTCGGGGCAGTGTCCCCAGCACGAGGGCTTGGCCAGAGCGACCCGGCAGCCCTCGGCCACCCCATCTCCTCCTGACATGTGATTATTAAAGGGCGACAATTGCACAAAGACGTCTGGACCGGGGATAAAGCTCCGGTATTGATTTAACGGGGACTGCCGCCCGGGGCGGGGGCTGCGGGGTGGCTCCCCGGCACCGAGCCCGCAGCCGCCCCCTGCCAAGGGCCAGTTTCTCACGCTCAACATCCTAAGCCGACAGAAGGGGGGAGGAAAAAAAAAAAAAAAAAAAAGGAACGCAACAAAATAAAACAAAATACCACTGAATAAAATAAAGTGGGGGAAAAAGAGGGCGAAGGGGTCTGCATCCGTTTGAATACGACGACTTAAATTAATACGGGGCTTGACAGAGAATGATGCTGTATTTCTGGCTCAGTCACCGTCCCTGGATCTCCCTTAATATTTAATGAAAGTCGCCGAGTTCCTCTAATTTTGCTACATAAAGGTTTACACTAGCAGACAGAGTTAAATATCCCCGCTCGGGCGGTGTGAGACTTGGCTGGCGAGCAGAGGGGAGGGAAGGGAAGAGAAGGGAAGGGAGGGGAAGGGAAAGGAGGGAAGGCAAGGCAAGGCAAGGCACGGGAAGAGGGAAAAGCGGTGAATTCTCATCCGAGAATCCGGTGCGAACATTTAATCTTTGCTCCTGTTGTCAGTTTTATTGACTCCTCGCATGTTGGAGATTGTAAAATATTTAAAAACGCCATCTCCCACTTCCTCCTTCCCTTTCAACACTCCCGGTTAGGACCAATTTGGTCCAGTTCGGAGACGGGAGGGAAGGGCAGTGCCTGTCTCCTGACCGCCCATCTTCCGCGGAGGATGCGCTCCCCGCGCTGACAGGGGGGCAGGCAGCGGTGCCCCCGTTTGGGGCGCAGCTCGTCCCCCAAAGCTCCAGCTTCACTACCCTGGCCAGTGCCTCGAAAGAGGTTTCCCTGTTGGAGCTCAGCGACATTTCACACAGGAACCCCCGAAAAGCTCACAGCTGCCGGCCAGGTTCTGCTGGTATTTAAGCCCATTTTCAGCGCTATTTCTCCTCGGAGCTATGCTATTCCCGAGGTGAATAACAGGCTCGGGATCCTAAATAGAAAGACATTCCTTGGAGCACCTTCATCAACTTTCATCCTAAGAACATTATCCCCTCTTTCCATCCATCACCATCACAGCCTTAGCGAGATCCGGGCGCTAGAAAGCCACGCAAAGTTATCCTCCTGCTAGAAAAGCACAACGAATTACCCGCAGTGAGTTTATTCCCCTTTCTGTGGTTGTCAGTAGTTATGGGGACAGCCCGCCTCTGCTTGGGGTCCCTCGGCAGCGCCCCAGTTCCCCATTGTTCTGGTTTTGATGGGCAAACTCGCCTTGCTGCCTGGGACCAGCTCCCTGCCTCTCTCAGAGGCAGCTGGCTACCTTGCAACCTTCCTGCTGCAACCCCTCTCTCTCTTTTTGCGTTTTAAATCCAATTTTAGTGCCTGGTTTAAAATGAGGCACCTCATTGCCTTGCTTTGCTAAAGCAACCTGTGCATGTTCTCCAACGAGGAGTCCTGCCGAGGGATGGGGAGAGGGAACTGGGGAGAAAATGGGTTATCGTTGATGAAGGGATGCTGCAACGCAGGACTCCGAGCTGTAATTTCTATATTAAGGTCGTGCTCTTTTACTAGGTGTATATGCCAATGAGGCGTTCCCGGTTTACCAAATTTATACAAATCTCTCCTTAATTGGTAATCACAGATGCTGTAATTTAAGACCCCCAGCTACAGAGCTTTCATATTAGCTGCTGATCTATTACTGTAAATCGTCTGAAATAATCAACTCCAGGGAGTGGGGTAGAGAGAGATCCTCGCTCTAAAATATCATCGCTTGCACATCATTTTCACTCGAGAAATGATTTATCTTGGACACCACTATAAACAACACAACTCTCTCACAAACACACACACAATGGCAGCCGCACTGCTGCTGACATGTTTATTGTAATAAATCAAGAAAGGGGGAAGAAAAAAAAAGAGGTTGCGAGGAGAGAGAGGGAGAGGGAGAGAGAGGAATATTCCTAAAAATATCAATGAAATGCCTCGATGGGTATAAACACACATACCACCATGTGAAGAGAAATGGGAGGAAATGAAGACGGCTATTTGTCACATTTTACGACAATAACATTAATAACAAACAATAAATTTACATGGACATATAGACACGCTAGGAATTGGGAAGCCCCTGCTACTTACAATAATCCAGCCCTCGGCGTGGCTTCGTGGTTCCTGAGAATTGTTTTATTGCAGACTCCTCTCCCTCTCCCTCTCTCCTCCTCTCCCCCTCTTTCTCTCTCTCCCTCTCGCTCTTTCTCTCTTTTTTTTCCTCAGCTATAGGCTTGTTTTTTAAAGGACAGTTGAATTTCACGTCAGACACAAGGAGACCATGTCTGCGATTTTCCTGACGAATACATATCTATTCTGCAACCTCTGCATTAATTATTTAATGAATCACGTGATGGGGAAGGGGGAAGGGGGTCTCTCAGTTTCATACTCAAAGGACCACTGTGACCTTCCACCGGAACAGTATTTTTTTAAAGAAGTTTCGAACTGAACGAAGCTTTTCGAGGTGGACAGACGCCCCCCCTCCCCAGGCTGCTCGCTCGGCTGCCTGGCACGGCCGTGCCAGCGCGGGGTGAGGGTGCACAAGGGCACCCACCTTAGCCCCTTCTCTGGTAAAAGGCACGATTTTAGGTTTATTTCCCCAACCTCTGGCCTGCCTGGAGTTGGGAGCATTTAAACCCTTCTCCAAACCTTTCCTTGAGGTTGGCTTTGCTGGACCTTGGTTCAGCTAAGCGACATGGTGCTTTTTTTCTGTCTTTTTTTTTTTTCTTCTCGCCACTGAGATTTTTATTACAATCTTGCACTAAATAGAACAACTGTTTTGGAGACTACATCAGCTAAGAAGGAAAACTCAAGGTTTTAAAAAGCTCAGCCCTCCCTTCGCCTCACTTCCAGGCCTTTTCTTCCTGCTGCTGTTATTGTTTGGCCAGCATTTATTACATTAACAATAATAATAATAATAAAAAACAACCCAAAAAATAAAATTCTGACTCTGAAGAGAGCTGCCAAGTACAAGGATCCTGGAGGGAAAAAAAAAAAAAAAAAAAGGGAAGAAAAAAAAAAAGAGCAACAAAGGGAGCGGCTGGGAAGGCCGCGGAGCAGGCACAGGGCAGGAGCCGGGCGCGCTGCCCTGGCACAGCGCTGCCGGTACAGAGAGGGCAGCCAGCGCGGCCCCGCCGACCTCCACGGGCACGGGGAAAACGGTCATCCGGGGGCAGGCACCATGGAGAGCCTGAAAGCCTCAGGACCGTGTCCCAGAACCCCCAGGTATCGGGGGGGGACACCCCAGGGCAGAGCCTCCCCCCATCCCCATCCCCAGCATCCCTACACCCGGCTACACCGGGAACCGAAATTCCACACACCCCTCCGCGGATAAAGCCTGGAGGGAACTCGTATGAAACATAAAAATTAATTAAAATAGCTTAAAAGCGCTCCCCCCCTCCCACTTTAAGCTGAGCCTGGGGGGGGGGGTGGGGTGGGGTGGGGTGGGTGGAGGTGCTGGGCTTCCCCCGGCCAGGAAGGAGAGAGCGGGGAAGCGCTTCGTTTTCAAAACCCCTCGATTATTCCTGAATCGATTTTATCGAGTGGACGTAGCTGTCGGAAAAGAGACAAGTTTGGTCAAGGTGTGGGAGGAAGCGGGGGGGGGAAACCCGATTAAAAGGGGCTCCCGCCGCTGGGGGGGTCCCACGAGGGGAGGAAGCTTCGGGGCGGTGGGCTTTTATGGGAACTTCAGGTCAATTCAGAAGCCGCAACTTTCGCTTCACACAACCACTTCTTTTTTTTTTTTTTTTTTTCTTTTTCTCTTGTCATAAAACGAAGTGTCGCTGTGAATGGAGCCGAGTAAATAAATTTTCAAAAGCGGAAAAAAAACCCAACCCGGAACTGAGCCATCCCAGGCAGTAAACGGGGCAGATACCCACGCCCCCCACCCCCCCATCGCCTCCACTGGAATTTTCGGGTTTGTTTCATGCTAAAGAAGCCCCCTTTTCGATTTATATTTTTTTTTTAAGCCCCCAGTTCAAAGGGTCGGAAACGCGGCCATAAACAGCGGCTTCGCCCTCCGAGGTGCCGTGATCAAAGCCGTTTTCTTTCTAAAGATAAAATGAACGTTTATATAGTGAGAAAGCGAGATTGATTTACGGATTTAAACACGCCGTTCTTATTGCGGATCATAAATCTGTCACCGGGGCTGAGAAACTCCCAAGCCGCTCGCCGAGCCCAGCCGCCCTTAAAGCGACCAGCGCTATACTGGGGGCAGCACGACCCCCCAGGCCCCCTATATCGGGCAGAGCCTCCCCATATCCAAGCACATATAGATGTATATATACATATTTATTTATTTATGCTTCCTCTATACCCCTTCTCTCTAGTAACTCCGTCTCAGGGGGGTGGGTTACGTGATTTTTCTCACATAAGGACCCTTTTTTGGTCCAATTTTGGGACCAAGAGGTAACAAAGGGGTTCAGCAGCCCGGCCGGGACCGTTGCCTGGGGGTCTGGGGTGGGGGTGGGTCCCGGCTCGGGGGTCCCGGGGATCCTCTGGCGCTGAGATCCGCCGCGCAGCTCCGCGCCGCTCCGCGCAGGCAGCTGGGCACAGAGAGGCTTTTGAGAGCGCCGTGGGCAGGGGCGAAGTGGGAGGAGGTGCGGGGGGAGGGCGAAGGGAGCGGAGGGGATGGAGAAGGACTCTCGGAAACAAAGGAATTTCTGAAAATAAGAGACGAGATGAGACGCAGGGCGAAGGGAGCGCCGGGGTGGAGGTTTGAGCCTTCGCTGAGGGCTTGTGGTTGGGTTTCCCCAAACTATTTTTGTAAAGCAAACAGCAGCCGGTCTGCTCCGCAAAGCCAACCCGCTGCAGACCCCCCCGCGCCCCCTCCTTCTTTCTCCCTTTCTTACAAAGGAACGAAGCAACAAGCAAACACCGAGGGCTTTTGAAGTGAAATCAGAGGGGAAAGCGTCTGCCGGGCCCGGGCTCGCAAACAGAACCGTTAAACAGTGAGAAATCAGAAATAAACTCACTTTTAAGACCCTTTCCACTCCTTCCCTCCCCCCCCCTCCGCTCCTTCCCCTCCCGGTGCCGGTTCCCCGCTTCCACGGCCCAAAACCGCGGTGCGGACCGGGGCCGGCGGGACCCCGCAGACGCAAAGTTTTGCTGAACTGCGGGCTGAGCACAATGTCCAGCCTCGGAGAGGTCAAGGGGTTTGCGAGGTCAGTCCCCGGCGATAATACACAGCTAATCGCCTAGAAAACGTGTCCTCTGCGTGAACCCTATCCCCCGATCGGGGCTTGCCAGCGCTGGGTTTTGTCTCCCCAGTTTTCACCCCTTTTCCTCGCCTCGGTGCTCCCCCATCGCTCCCGGGACGGGGCAGCAGCCCCCGGGAGCACCCGCACTCCCAGGACACCGGCAGTCCAGGGGCAAACACACCCCCTTGGACACCCGCAAACCCCGGGACTTCCTTATCCCGGGTGACCCGCACCTCGGGACATCCTCATCCCGGGTCATCCGCACCCCGGCGCTCTGTCCCCTTTTGGGACCCTGCCAAGCCCTCCCCAAACCGGCCCGTGACGGGCAGGGGCATCTTGCTCGCAAAAACAAATTAAAAAACAAAGAAAAAAAGAATATATAAAAAAAAGGGGAAGGAGGAAGGAAGGAGGGTACCCCCGCACCTCCCCGTCGTGGGTCCCCGCGCCGGCCCGCCAGAGGTCCCGTAGCAAAGCTTCGCAGGACCGAGCCCCAGACCCGCACAGCCCCAGATCGAGGGACCCCCCCTCACAAGTAACCCGCTGCAAATTTTCCCTGCCCGCTTCCCTCGCTCACATCGGTCAAAATAAAACGAGAAAACAGAAGGAAAACCCCGCACAAGAATTCACGTGTTGTTTTTCTTTCTGCCCTTTTTTTTTTTAGCTCCTTTTTTCTTTTGCTTTCCCCCAGCTTCCTCGTGAAAGGAGGCAATAAACCGATCAGAAATGCATGCCAAGAGAGCAGCTCCGTTACCTGGTTCGCTCCCACATCCTTTTTCCAACGCCCCAGAGACGGCCCTCATGGTTTGGGTGGTTTCTTCCAAAGTGAGAGGTCTGGGGGAGGGGGTGGCTTTGGGGGGGAATGTGTTTGGTTTTGTTTTTCTCCCCCAAAAATAAAGCTTTCACCTTTACGATCCAGATTTTATTATTAATATTATTATTTCCCCTGAAGATTCTTGTAGGGCTCCGGGTGCTTTTTTCCCAACAGACGGTCTGCGGAGATATGCTGTTGAATAACAATGGGAAAAGGATAAGTATTTAAAGAAAAGAAGTGATTAATGATTTTCTGTATAATTCTCGCATTTTTCTTGGCTTCTGTCTGCTTATAATGGCTGTGAACTTTTAGGTCCTATAGAGATCTTCTTTTCTCCCCCTTCTATTCTATTCATACTTTCCAGCTTTGATTTGCTTCTATAGACCCCACATTCCTGGAAGCATATGCCTTTTTTTTTTTTTTTTTAAAGAACTATTTTTTGCCATTCTTAGAAGCACTATCTTGAAAATAACACCCTCTTTACAACTCCAGCAGATCAAAGAGAGAAACAGTAAAATAAAATGCAACAACAACAGAACACCCCAGCCTTAGGCATTACAATAAAATACAGCCCTTGCCACCCTCCCCGGGGGGAAAAAAAAAAAAAGGAAACTTTGAAGGTTTGCAGTTGCTACCTCTAAAAATGCGATAGTTATCCAAAAATACATCCATAAATCCATTTCGTCTACACCAGAGCTTGTAGCAGATCCGTACCATGTGACTATATTAATATTATTTTAAAGTATTAAAATGTCAATAGAAAGAAAAATCTAACGGCCCTTTGTTTGAGTTGGGGACACTTTATTTGCGATGACCTACGACAACTGAAGGAATAACACATAAACACACCCTGGCTTTAAATATTTCAAGCCCTGCCTTTGTTTCTGAATAATGTGGGGGAATATTTCGGTCCTGATGGGGGGTCTCGGAGAATTCCGTGAACATTGAAAAAATAAGCAAAAGCCTTTTTTTTTTTTTCTTTTTAGAAGCAAGTATAAGAAAGTGATTATTTTCTTCAGCTGCTGCGGAGGCTTCCTCCCCCTGCGGACCCCACTGCTCACAATAGTGTTTTTTTTTTTTTTATTATAATTTTTATTTGCAACTTAGAACTGGAATGTTATTTCGTCCTGAACAGTATTTTCGATACTTTCTATGAGAAAGAAAATGAAAATTAATACAAGAGCTGCGGCTCACAAAAGAAGCCATTTGTCTTCTTGATTATCTATTTGCTTGTCAGGCTATGAGCTATCGCAGGAGCCAGCTCCTTTGTAATATAAAAATACACAGAAAACCTGCAAACACCGAGAAACATCTGTGCAAAAATTAGACTCATTAATGCATTAACTACCTTGGAGAAGGAGATTTTTTTTTTTTTAATCGAGAAGTCTCTCTAGAGAAATAGAACGCTACATCCATTCCTTACAGCAAAGCAAAGCGCTAATGACTACCTCTGTTTTGTCTGAGACCAGTTTGGGAAGAGCATATTAATATATGCTTAGAACAAATAAATCATAATATGTAAGGCTTAGCAGTACTTAAGGCTGATATACCCTAGTCAAACATCTTTTGTTTTCATTAGGGAGTTGAGGCTGTGCCATTGACAACAGAAATCCCTGTAAAAAAGAAACGTGCTGTTTAATTAATTTCTTTAAAATAGATATTATTTCTCACCCGAACAAAAAGACAACCCCTCCCCTCCCCCCCCAAAAAAAAACCAACCAAAAACCACACAGGGTCAGATTCACAATGAAAAATTTTATTTTCAATTGCGGTTTTTTGTTGTTGTTGTTCCTTTTCTCTGCTATTTACAGGTAATCCTGGACATCACGGAGGACAAAGGGAGGGGGCGGCGGCCGGGCGGGGTGTCGGAGCGGGCCTCGCCAAACCCCGACAGGGACGAGCCCTCACCCCGCCGTCCTTAAGTCGTATTTCCAGTACAAATCTGGGCTAGACAGCGGGAGAGGAGCTCCCCCCGTCCCCTGCCCCTCACCCTAGGCCGGGGGGGTGAATCCAGGTGCCACAGTTTCTAACCTAAACCCCTTGCTTTCCCCTCTCCCCTCCCACACCCCCTTTCCCAGACTCACAATTAACCTGCTGGACTCAAAAAAAAAAAAGAAAAAGAAAAAGAAAAAAAAGGCAAGGGGGGGTGTCCTACATCCCTCTCCATCCTCTTGCTTTCTTTGTCCACCACCCACTTGACCTAATTTTCCTTTCCCCCCCCACCCAGGGTGGCCCCCACCTCCCACTCCCACGCACGACCAACGCAGTGTCCGAGAGCCCCCCCGCTCCCCACGGTCTGTGGCCGGCGGGGATTTTGGTTGTGTTTCTTGGTGGTTTTTGTTTTGTTTTTTTTCCTCTCCATCACAGGGCTGTGCTAGAACCGCCGCATCTTTGGGATGGGGGGATAGAAACTTCCCATTTGTGGCTGGCAGGCGAGAAAAGAAAAAGAGGACGAAGAGAAAAAGGGGGTGGTGGGGGTGGTGGGGAGAAAATCCAGTTCGTCTTGAAGAAACTGAGCCTCATTTATTAAAGTGAGCGCTGGTTGTCGAGGTAATAGCAGACATAAGGTCCATCCTTTGTACGGGAGAGTAAACATGACAAATGGGGCAGAGCTTGGCGTGATTAAAGATGAAACAAGGATCCATCTTAGCCAAATCTGAAAACTACTATCTACAGCCTTCTTTTAATGGAAGAGAGGCACAACAGCACAGCTCTGCTTTGTTGCAGCTGAGTCTCCCTCTGTTCCCCCTATAAATAAAGAGCACCCCTCCTTCCCTCGCTTCTCGGAGCATTTAAAAAAAATTATCATGTGTTCCCTACACACACACAAACTCACACCCACAAACACGCACACTTCATCCATCCAAGGAATAGTTATAGGCTGGTGGCTGGTCCATGGGATCGGTTTTGAGATCCTCCTTGTGGGATCTGCAGGCTGGCAGAGGAGCTGGAAGAATTAGACCTGATCTTGGTATTTGGTAACTTGTGATCTTTTTTCCATTTCATCCTCCTGTTCTGGAACCAGATTTTGATCTGGCGCTCGGAGAGGCAGAGGGAGTGGGCGATCTCGACCCTGCGCCGCCGGGTGAGATAGCGGTTATAGTGAAATTCCTTCTCCAGCTCCAGGACTTGCTGCCTGGTGTAGGCTGTGCGGGAGCGTTTCGGTTCCCCTCCTGAGTAATTGGGGTTTACTGAACAAACACAAAGGAGGAAAAAGAAAAAAAAAAGGGGGGGGGGTAATGGAGGGGAAAAAAAAAAAGAGCAGAAGAAGAATTACCGAGCTGTTCCTTTAATGGGTCCTTTCCCCAAAAAAAGCATCACACATTCTTTTGGTGGGGGGATATACTCAAAAAAATACACCGCCAACCTTCTAAAAATATACCCAGAAACTATCTCCAAATCTCCACCTCCATCCTCATTGCTTGACGTGTATTCCTGTCTAAACGTTTTTATAAGGTCCCCTAGACGCGTTTTCCATGCCCTCTGTGTGTGCATATACACATATATATATACACCTCTACTGAGCATCGCTCTATTATCCCCAAATCTTTAAAGTTCCCCCTACACACATGCAAACAGGCAAACACAGACACTCCTTTTTATTAAATATCACGCTAAAAAAAAAGGGGGGGGGGTAATAGTAAAAGTTTACTCAACCCGCCACTTAAATACAAATTACGAAAACATAAAACTTAACTTATGAAGATTCAACAGCCATAAAAAAAGTAGCCTGCAAGAAATTGGAGGAGGATGGTAACAGAGACTTCAAAGGCACATGGCCAAGCAGAGCAATAAAAATTTATGGAGGATGTAATTATACCGCTCTGCAAACAGGCGATCGTAAATCTCCACGAATGGTTATTTTACAACTGGTGCAATAAGATTTCTACAAGACTTTGAGGTGCTACTTACTATAAAGCAAAGCCACTTTAGTTCACTTACCCGTGCTTACATGGACTTTTTTCATCCAGGGGTAAACTACCGGCTCTTTGCAAGAGGAATTGGAAGGGCTTTGGTTCAGAGAGTTTTGGCTGCAGGAGGGTGGTGGGCTGGGGGTGACCGGCTCGCAGGGATGGTTTGGCTCAGAGAGGTGGCTCTGCAGTCCGGCCGGAGGATGGACATGACCCCGGGGGGATAACACCACTGCTGGGTGGCCGGAGCTCTGGCAGGACGGGTAGAGCTGCTCCTTGCAGGCTGACCGCGGCTGGTACATCGCTTCATGTTGGAAAGTGCCCTCTCGCCTCTGGCTGCCGTAATATCCCGGCGAGTGATTGGGAAGGTAATCGCTGTGGGAATACTCTTCACAGGGTGGGAACTTGGGGTCCACATAGTTGGAGTTGATCAAAAACGAGCTCATGGCCATTAATTTCTTAGAATTGCACACACGGAAAAAAAAATATATATATCTCCTAAAATTTATTCCTGTCCCCCCCTTTACTCGTTTTCCTGTTTCGTGAAACCCTCCTACTTAC
This sequence comes from Falco punctatus, assembly GCF_963210335.1. Classification (NCBI taxonomy): domain Eukaryota; kingdom Metazoa; phylum Chordata; class Aves; order Falconiformes; family Falconidae; genus Falco; species Falco punctatus. The sequence goes on along the minus strand of NC_137599.1, from coordinate 1,350,638 downwards.
TGTCAAGTGAACAAAGTTGGAGTCCATGTGACAGCGCGGGCCAATGGCGCGTGCCCCGCGGTCCCCGGATAAGGAACCGAGCCCAGCGCGAGCGCTCCGGGCCCCGCGTCCCCGGGGAGGCGGCCGGGGGCGCCCGCTCCCCCCGGCCCCCGGCCCCCGGCCCGGGCTGCGCAGCGCCCGCGGGCGGGAACCGGCCCCCCCGGCCCACACCCCTCGGGGGTGTGTCCTGCCTCGGGGCGGGGGGCAACGGCGCAGAGGAGGTGGGAAAAATAAAAATGCACCCCCTACCCCACCCTCCGAAAAAATTAAAATAGAGGGTAAAAATGCTTTTTCGGGGGGTGCGCGGCTGCGGCTGGGAGCGGCTGCCCCGGCGCATGATCCATGGCGGTCCCTTCGGGTGGTGGTCGCATCTCATTCCCTGCTAAGGTGATGCGGGAAGGGACATTGCGCCCCGAGCCTGGCAGAGATGAATAAGGCTTGTTTGGGATCGATAAGAAATTCATCAGCTAATTCGGGGTACCCGGTCTCCTAAATCACATTTAGCCGGGCTCTGAGATTGACTGTTTTCCCACGCACCGATGGAAAAAGGAGCCCGTCCTCCAAGCAAGAAATCAAGGACTTGATGAACAATTACAAAAGCGAATTAGCCCAAGTCCTAACGCAGCTTCGCCTCGCCCTTCTCGTAATAAAGACGCTTTAAAAGCCAGCGCGATGCAGCTGCCTCGCAAAAGCCGTCCCCAGCCCCTCAAATTCGTCCTTAGACCCGAAACGCGCAATAAGCTCCCCACCGGCGGCAGGACAGAAAGCAAGGATGTTTTTTTCGGTGTCAGTGCTGAGATTACACAAACTAACGCAACAGTGGGATCCTGGCTCTCAAATCGCAGTAATAACGCCCCTGTCCCCCACTCCCCTCCTTTGCAGCTCAGATTTTATCTCCAAGTGATGATAAAGTTTATCGCAGGAGCGCTGGAGTTGAGCTAAGGTCAAATCCAAAGTATTTCTTTTCAGCTATAAACCGGGTTTCTGGTTAAGCCCTTGTTTTCACCCTTTTATTTCGGGTTCTGGAGATGTGGGTGGCTTTTTTTTTTGGGGGGGGTGGGGGTGGGGTGGGGAAGGGGGGTAATGCCTTCTGGGTTTGTGACCTGTAGTGTTTGTGTCAACTACATATTCCCCTAGATACGAATTTGTGACCCAACTTCCTTTACACAAATTCGGATCTACAGGGTACATATAGAAGACAGATGCATCCTCCTCGGTCAGAGATCTTCGCCTACCGCCATAATTATCTTCTGGGGCAGGGGGGTAAAGTTTTGTGACTCGAGAGATTAAGAATTAATCCATAGGTAAAGACGGTTAAAATATCCACTCTTCAGAGGAAAGACGATTAATGAAAACACCAACTCAGTTTCCGAATAGAACAGCTGGTACTAGGATAGAAACACTTGCACTTTTCTACCCTCTCCTCCATACCCTATACATTAGTTTTCAGCTGTGCTAAAAATAATCAGCCCCTAGAGTGAATATATAAGTATAGGCGCACAACGAGTCTCGAATCCAGATAATCGTCAGCTAAGAGCAAAATGCCATAGCTCCGTCCCCCTCCAGCCTGAAACCCCCGAAATTATTTTCTGATACGCAGCGCAAAGATTTCATCCATTTTTCGTTCTTGGAGGTCAACCAAGGTTTGAGTTTATACGTGCGTGTGCGGATAAATTATAAAATAAAAAAGAAAGAAAGAAAGAAAGAAAGAAAGAAACAGATGAAAAGAAATACAGAATGTAAAGGCAGATGGGACGACAGGTTTTTTTTTTAATGACAGGCAATTCTTTTTACAACCCGAGAAAAAGATCAAAGGCGTTTCATTTCCGAAAAAGGGATATAAAGCAATAAAATATTCATACTGTCTAGGTAATGAACCTTCATTCGGAACTAATGAGGGTAGCATCATGTTGAGATTTCGTTTAAAATTACAGTTGCCCAAGAGATTAAAAGTATAGCAGCATCCTCCCCCACTCCTTTTTTCTTCCGCCCCCCCCCCCCCCTTTTTTTTTGTATTTCAAAAGGCAGAACATTTTTTTGGTCAAGTATCTCCCGAATTAATTGCATTTAAATGCCACGGTGGAGAGGCTATCAAAGAAAACTGCATTTCCCCTACATGAAAATTCCTGACAAATATTTTAAATACATTGCACAAACTCCTGCAATTTTCCTAACACAAACCAGTCGTGGCCAAGACTGAACGTCCCAGTTTTCCCGGACACACGATGGCCCGAGAGTTTTCAGGTATTTTAAGGTGAATAGTCGGTTTTCCTGAGAAAACGTGTAACTCCCAGATAAACAGAAAAACGAAGACATATTTTCAGAAATAAGCCCAAATGCACCTAGGACAGCCCCCGGACCATTGCACACGCCTGAGCAAACCCCAGTTTTCCAGCAAAAGCCGCCAAGCAAAGCTAAGGCGCCTCCTGCATCTCCCACCTCCAGGAACCGGCACCTCCGCTTTGCTGGGGAGCAGGCGGCAACGCTAAAATTTACCTTCCCCTCTAAAACCTGCCATAAAAGTAAGAAGCCAAATCAAATCTGCTTGTACAACGTGTAGATGGATGCCATAAAATAATTCTACAGAACCAATCCCATTAGAGCTCCTTTTTTTTTTCCCCTCCTCTCTTAAATTTTATTCCTCCTTTCCAATCCTCTCTCTGATTTATTTTATTGTATTTCTTTGCAGCCGGTATCGTAGTGATCTCCTAACAGAGGAGAGGACCCTGAACAGAAATAACTAGGCCTATTCTGTATTTTTAACCCCCTCCCACATCCTTAAAAAAAAAATCAAGAAACCCCGGGTTTAATTTTCCTTCCCAGTGACACAGGGGGTTTGGGGCCAGCAAACCAGCACCCCTAGCGTTTACCAGCAATGTTCCCCCCACCACACCTCCAGGAGATCCCCCCTTCGCCGCCTCTGGTCCCAAATTGAAGGCAGCCCCTTGCTGCCCCCCCCTCCCCGCACACCTTTCGCTGGGAAACCGCCCCACGCCGCGGAAGTTTCCCCCAGCAAATTCCACTCGAGCTCTTTTCCATTTCAAAGCCACCTCAGTCGGGGAGGGCAGGGGATCTCCCCAGACCCCCGGCTTGTCCCCCACCCCCTCCATGGGGCAGCCGGGGGAGCCCCCAACCCTCTCCAAAAACCTCTCAAAGGCACCTGCCAGCGCAGGGGGGCTCTGAACCGGCTCCCGCTGCTGAGCTCCTCTCTGGTCACCCCAAAAAGGGAGGGCACTAGGCGGGGTGTCCTCCCCAGCCCAGGTGTAACGCCGGCAGCGGTACCTACCTTGGCAAAACGTGGGTCCTTTCCTGGAGTAATCCCCGAGGGGTTTAGGATGCTCCCTCAAAACTTGGTAAGGTTTTGCAGGCGGAATCCTATAGAAACCCCCTTATCACACACACCCCCGGCCACCCCCTCCCCAACCCAGCCTGGCTGTTCTCCTCTCTCTCCCCCGTGTTGCTTTTTCATTGAGATTATTTCTCGATAAGAACACTAATTTCTCTCTCTCCTTCTTCTTCTTCCTTTTTTTTTTTTTTTGGTGGGGTTTGGTGGTGCCCCCTCCCCCCGCTCCCCCAGTATAAACCACTATTGTCCTTAAAGGCGAGCGGAACTGCTCCTGGCAGCGCCAGGAGGCCCTCTGAGCATTTTGGGGTGGGAAACCCGCAAGTTTTGGTATTAATCTCATAGTTTGTCAGTCTTTGTTAAACAGCGAGGCGTGTCCGCAGCGCGGCGGCCGCCGAGAGCCGCGCTGACCCGCGGTTCACCCCGCGCCGCGCTCCCTCCGCGCCGCTCCGCGCTTCATTTTCAAGGCGTTTTGGTTTGTTTGATTTTTTTGTTATTATTTATTTTTTAACCCCCGGTTATATTCCCCCGGAGATCACATTCTCCAATCTAACAGCAATGAGGATGGGGATGTCTTAATTTAATTTCCCCCCCCCCCCCTTTCGGAAGCGCAAACCTTTTGGGGGTGTGTATTAAACTGGGAAACCCCCCGCCCCCCAAATCACCCCTGGAAAACGGGGAGCACTAGAGGTCTGAGGTGCTTCTTTAGGGCAGAACTTTTGGTAAGGAGGAGCCGGCGCCGTGAGCTGTGTAAATGCGCGAAGGGTGGCGGCGGGGTTAGGTGGAAATCAGCCCACACCTGTTTTGCAACAGGGAAACGAAGATTTAAACCTTGCGTGGTTTCCCAGCCAGCCTTGTGTATCCTTTTCATTTCTAATGAAAAAAATAAATCATATTTTCACCTCAAGCCGGTGAAGCAGCAAGCGAGGGGCGCCGGCGCGGGGGGCGGGGAGCGGAGCATCCCTGCCGGGGGCTGCGAAGATCCAGCCGTTATCTCCGCGTTTACACCGCCAGCTCCAACACCGCGTTTCTCCCCGCGGTAAAGAGGTCATTTAGAAAGTAGATCGGGATTTAAAAGCTCATTTCATTGTCCGGTAGGGGGAAAAAATACACCCCAGAATAGAAGGAACCCCCCCATGAATCGTGTTTGCAGCGCCTGGCCGGGACTCAGGAGACCCTCACCCCGGGGCCAAGCCGAGTCCGTCCCGAGCAAGGGAGATAAATTAGAAATATCCTTGAAAATGATACCTTTAATTTCCTCCCTCTCTCCCCCCTCCCTCCCTCCTTACATCTCTCCAAATGAACTCACTTTAAATGCACGCGCAGCCTCGCGTCCCTAAATTGAAAGTTAAACGTTATGATGTAGGAGTGAATATTATAAGGAAAGTTGGGAGGTGGTTTCTTTTTTTTATTGCCGTGAAATTATACCTGCTTGTTTTAATATCCCGAAAACAAATGGCCTTTATTATCCATTACCTGTTCTATAAACCTGGAGTAGAAATGACTGTTCTAGAGAGATAAGTACAGTAATTACAAGGGCGAAGAGATGGATCACCCAAGTTACAACTAAACGGTAGCCCTTATATAGTGATATTTTATAAATACCAAGCAAATTCATGGCAATTAATTAAACCCGAGCCTTATCACACGAAACAAAACGCTTTACGTTCTCTTGAATTTCACCTACTCCATGAATATATCCGCATCGGGAAAGCAAATGGATTTTCCAGAATGCCTTTCCCAGGGCTCTAATATTCTCTCTTTCTCTTCCAAGAAAAATGACCCTTGTTATAAGTATTTAGTCACTGAAAATATTTGAAAGCCGAAGGGGAGGCGGGGGGAGCAAATTTGCAGGGCTTCCCCCCCCCCCCCCCCTTTTTTTTTTTATTTCAGAAGAGTTTGCCTTGCTACGACTGTTTGCTTAAGGAGCGATTGAAAAGATCTTCCCCAGTCCCAGTGCAAATAATATTTAGAGTTTGGAGGGTTCAAAGTCTGGCAGTGTAGAAATAACTTTGAAATGCCAAGGGAAATATTTATTATATCAGTTCATTAAACTGTTGCAATGCCCAGAGTGGAGTCACATTTCAAGCAAGAAATATAAAACATTTCATTCAAATTCCGACGGAGAGCGTGCTGCAAAACAAAATTAGCTACTTTAACCGGACCCAGCGACGAAACGGGCACTTAAAAGCGCCTTTAAATACATACACTGAAATTTTTAAAGCCATCAGCCCATTGATTTTGCCTATATATCATTATTCGAGATTTCCTACGATTAAGGTAGAAACACCCGCAGTAAATCAGGGACGTTATTTCGTGTGATTCTTTCAGGGGTTTTGGATAAGGATTTGCACTCATGCCGATTAAAAAATATTTGGCGCTGGGGCTGCGGCGCCCGGGGGGCGAGGGCGGGGGGGAGACAGGCACCTCTCCAAGGATTTGGGAAGTGTTTCCAAGTAAAGATGTTAGAACACATTCTCACCAACCATGTCAGAATTTTTTTTTTCTTGGTATAATTTAAACCCTATCCAAACAAAATTGACGCTGGAATGAAAATTATTTTTTAACTGCTAGCGTTAATATCCTAGAGGGACCTCCACGTAATTGGATTTAATAAATGCATTTCCCCTTATATTCTGTTAATTCGACTCCAAATAGCGTTTCAGGGGTTATCTTAGAAAAATACTAAGAAGTCGCTTGGCGTTTCCTCACGGGAGACCCAAATCAATCTACCTTATTTTCTACCGACATCCCACCCCAAATCCTGCAGCCCGCCCCCCCCTCCCCCGCCCCCCCGTTCGCGGCTGAAGGTCGCTCCCACCTCGCTATCATCTTCTCCCATCTCTGCCCACAACCAGAGACTCTTCCTCCCACCTCGCCCCCCTCCCCGCTTTCTTTCTCTCTCTCCCTTTTTTTTTTCACACTGACATCAGTCTATCAGGGTTATACACAAGACTGAGTCACGCACAGCGTAAACTTTTGACCCTCAACTTTTTGACCCCTCGAGCTATAATGCTGTACTAACAAGCCCCCCAAGACCAGAGTTACAGTCTACGTCTCTAGAAACTAATGCGGAGCTGATTTCCCTATTTTATTTATTTTACTTTAAAAAGAAAAGGGGAGGAAAAAAACCCTGGACATTTCTTAGTGATTTTTTCCCCAGGGGAGAACAAAAATATCAGAGCTTTGCAAACACGAGATGTTTATCTCCAGATCACCCATTGCTGTCTTAGCAGATTTTTTTATTCCCTCCCTGTTGCTCCCCCTGCCCCTTTTATATTTAAAAGAACAGGAGGAAAAAATAATCCCTTACACCACAGCTGCGTTGGGTTATTTATCTTTTGTTTGAGCTTTTAACCTAGGTGAGTTGTTGTCTGCGGTAATTAGCCTGCTCTGATTTTTATTTTGTTTTCGGGGGGTGCTGGGGAAGGTGTGCCCATGGGGGGCCTGGGCGCACCAGGGACTCGGCGGGGCGCACCCGCGACCGCCCGGGGGGAGCCGGAGCCTTGGGGGAGGCTGCGGGCGGCCGGTGCCGCTCCAGCCCGGCCCGGCTCGGCTCGGCCCGGCCCTGCTGGCAGTGAACTTGGTCTGAGGCGGGCTCTGCTGGCTGCTCGGGGACGTTACAGGCGAGGCGGCCGCGCCGGTGCCCTGCCCGGGGTCGCCTGTTCCCCCCGCTCCATCCCAAATGTTTTTTTTATCTCCCCCCGCCTTTGCACAGTCCCCCCGCACGACCAGAGCCCCACTCCGCCACCAAACAAACGCCTTTACACCAAATCCCAGCGCTGTAATTTGTTTTGACTTGAAGGAGGGATATATACACGCGTAGATATACATACACATACATACACATGTTAAAAAGAGATAAATCAAAGGGGGGGGGAAACCTCGTACTAGTCTTATTCTTTCAACGCTCGCTGTCAAAATAGTTTCTTTTCAAAGCTATTTAGGGTAACAGAACACGGAAAAACTGTGCCGGGTGGACACCTCTCGAGTTAAGTTATCAACCTCCTTCCAAATATCATTTATTTAACATCAGCAGAGGAAAGAATGGGAAAAAATCAGCTCAGACACCCAACAGCCAGGCTCTGGAAGAAAAATTCATTCTTAAATCCATTCTAGGACTGGAAAGAGACCCCGGAGGAGGAGCCAAACCCCATAAAAGTCCTTTTCGGGTTCCCTAATTGAGGAGGGACCTTTATCCAGAAGATTTTAAATAATCTCGTCAGCTCGTTCCCTTCAGGTCGGACGTGTAATTAAAAAAAAAAAAAAAAAGGGGGGGGGGTGGGGCTGGGGGAAAGGGACAGCCAATTTCTCAGCCTGAAATTCAGCTGTGGGGGAGGGAAAAGGGTTTGGGAAGAGGAGCTGGAGAGAAGGGGCTGGTTTCCTTGGAAAGCTTTCCCTGCTTGGGGAGGTCGGAGTGGGGGGGTGGGCTGGAGTAATTTACAGGACTGTTGCAAAGAAATAGGTGAATAATCGGAGTCTTCCTCTAAATAGAATGAAATGCAAGAATTACAGCCCGAGCAGTGCAATTTCTAGTCCCTGCCGCCAGCCCATCCCCGCCAAGGCAGATAAGGACCCACACCCTCCCAACCTTCAGTGTTGTGTCCAGAAGAAAAAAAAAAAAAAAGAAAGAGAGAGAAAAAAAAGGAGATCCCTTTGGCTTCTGAAAAGCATAATTACCACATTGTTGGTATGTCTGTACTGGAGCAATATGAACCACATCCAGTCCTTCTCCAACCCTCCCCCTCTCTTACTGCCAGTCACCAACACACCCAGGCAGTGGGACTTGGTAAATTAAAAAAAAACAAAAAAAAAAACCAAAAAAAAAAACCCCAAGAAAATAAAAAAAGAAAGGAGGAAAAAAAACCCACCCTGGAGCTTATGTTTTCCTTAAAAAGGTGACCCGGCAGCCCCCGGGGTCCGTGTTGTGTTGGGATACGGTGCTCACCCTCTCCTCCGAGAGAGGAGCCGGGGCTGTACAAGTCTGCTGACCTCGGAATGATCCCTCTTGCCTATGAATTATTGATGAGATATGAGCTCTGATTTCTCTTTTCAGTATGCAAACCCCATTATACTGTTAAAATGGCGATTTAATCGTTTAGAATAGCTTCGCTTTTTTCCAACTCATTTGTGCCCCTTCCTTTTCATTTAATTCTCTTAATTAAATCCTTTAACAGATTTTAATCACTTTTTGTTGAATAAAATAAGACATCATACGCATCTGTAACTAGGTTACCTTGGCGAAGTTTGTTTTTGGTGGGGTTTCTTTGTTTTGGTTTTGTTTTTAGTTTGCCCTGCTTGCTTCCTTGGTTGAGTTTTTAAAACCTGGGTGGAAGGAAATTTTATTTTGTGTTGCGTCGTACCCGGTGAGGAAAGAAGGTCTAAAATGCATAAACGCTTAAAAAAATTAAAATAAATAAATAAACCCATGACATCCAAAATGGCCTGACAACAGCATCACAACATCGAGCTGCCTTTTGCATTGAAGCGCTTCCCAAACCTCTCTGTGCCCCTCACAAATGTGGTGTCGTCCCCCCTTGCACCCCCCACTTCTTGCTAAACGAACCTGGAAACCGAATGAGTATTTTACGGGTGAAATTTCTATTTTTTCCGCCCTCCAGCAGCAGCGTGGCCGTGGGGGTCCTGCGCCCACCCTGGCACAGGGCCCTGGGGAGATGCCCCAAAAGGCAGCTCGAAGGCAGCTGTAATTAATACAGATGCTCAGCTCGGCTTTTCCAGGCTGTCGAGCCTGGGCTGGCTCTTGGGTGAGAAATAACTGCTTTGGGGTTTTGGTGGGGGGGTTCCCTTCAAAGTACCATGAGGTTTATACACTGTTTACTAAACGAAATAGGAAACCCTTCAGGGATGGGGAGAGGCTAAAGAGAAAGGACTGGGGGCAAAAAAAAAGGCACAAGTAGACATGGTGGCACCCAGTTTTAGTAAGCGAGAGGTGCTGTGAGCCAGGTGAGCTCGCGGGGGGCTCCCCTGGGCTGTGGTAGACTTCGCACATTTGGGGCAAACAGCTCCCACCCACGAGGCCATGACCGGACCTCTGTTTGGGGAGTCCTTAAATCATAGGGTTTCCCCATTCGTACCCAGAGTCATGGCATAAAGGTCTGCACAACTACAGGTTTAAGCAAGATTTTCCTTCTAATCGTGTCCTAGATTCTCCATATTCTTAGACCCGATATTAAAGCATTTCGTATTTATTCTGTCTTCCACAGCTACAGAAGAACTAATTGTCCCATGTCTGATATGCCATTAAAGTGAGAGAAACGATGAAAAATGCAAAGGAAAAATCCCCGCCTACCTGCACGGTCAGAGCCCCGTTTTCCTGTTTACTCTCCTTATGCTTCCTTTTCACCAGCAACAGGGAGATTTTTTTTCCTTTTCTTTAAAGGATGGTAGGGGGGAGCCTGTGTTAAGCCTGTGACCCCTTCCAGGCTATAAAATGGTAGACAATGATACCTCCTCATGCCTTACAGGGAAAAAAAAAATAATCCCCAGATAAACCCTTCCAAATCCAACTTGTTTAAAAATAAAAAAATATCAAGACCAAAAAAACGTGCTACAGGCTGCAGGTAGAAAGCAGATCTCGTGGGCAGAGAGGACAGGTTTTCATGTGAGTAATGGAAAGGAGAGGGATGGATGATGTTATTATGCCAGCAACAGAATCCAGCCCCTGGTCCTTTGCTGCAGCACAGGCCCAGTGCCATCTCTGTGCCAAGGATGCTCAAATCAAGGGAGCGGCACAGGGTTGTTACCTGTTGTCACCCATTGTCACCCATGCAGGCATCTCCTGCTTTCTGCAAAGTCCTGGAGCTAAACTGCATGGCAAATTCCCCTTGGTCTGGCTTTCTGGGTCTGCTCTCCCCCTCCCCCTCCCCGAAATAGCACGTTGGGTACACCAAGCGATTAGAAATTATGGTACTCAAGAAAAAACCTCCTGTGTCTCCTGTGCTCGGAGTGGATTTGGAAGGAAAGTTTGCCTGGGATTATATAAAAAATTAATACCTCTGAGTGGGGAGGTGGGGATGGGACAGTGATGTAGATGATGGATAGGGAAGAGGTGGGTGAATGGGTAGGTCTTTGGATACACGGCGGGATGGACATATTTTGGAAACACGGTGTCTGTGGGTAGGTGCGTGCATTGAACGTACGGTTACATTTTCAAATATACATTAAGGCGCAGGGGTGTCACTTTTCTTGCCTAAATCACTCGCTATCGTTTGAATGAGGAGAAATTATTTCCAGTCACCAGTACAGATCAGAAGGGCAAAGAATTAGCAGGCCATCACTTGGACTGACCCCAGCACGATCGCACACCTCTCCCCACATCCCCTCTTTTCCAAGCGTTTCTAACCCCCTGTAGACAAACCGCCTGCAGCCTGTCGTGTTTCTGTGGCTAAATTCACCTTTACAGACCATACACCACTGAAGCCTTTCAAGATCGCATAAAATATCTTTATTATCAACTGCAAAGCAGGCGTGCAGCTTGCACAGAGCTTAGGGAGAGGCTGGTCAGCACAAACCCAGCCTGCTGGATGGGAAAGGCTCCCTGTGCCTTGAATTCCCAGCTTTAGCGTTTGTGTTTACAGGTTTGCAGAGCAGAGGTTTTCCAGGATTGCACTGGCCACCCTCTGACTGCTCGGCGAGAAGCCAGAAGTTCAGATGATAGCAAAGATATTAGGAGATACATGGAGCAGGACAGGAAAAACAGCCCAAGGAAGGAAAAGCAATCTCCAAAGTGTGCTAAAGGGGGACATTCTGCTTTGTGTAAAGGAGACGGACATGTGTCCACCAAATGTTGTCTTACCGTAAAAAAAAAAAAAAAGGGGGGGGGGGGGGGGAAGAAGAAGCTTGTGACTGCTCCAAATTCTAGAAAACCCCCATTCCGCCCCCCTCTCCCCCCCTTTCCAGTACCTCCGCTTTGAACTTTTAAAATTATTATTATTATTATTGAAGGAGCGAGGAGGAGGCAGGGAATGGATGTGAGTTGGTTCAGGTGTAGACAAAGTGTCCCCCCCACCTCTCCTGCAGATGTGGCGAGTTGACTTTCAAAAAAGAAGCAGCCTCTCCAACGCTGGAGTTTGGGTTTTTTCCCCCCTCTATGTTGTTATATCTGCATTATTTCGCCCTATTTTGCTCTATCTGCGCGGCCGCGGAGCCGGACCCTCCGGATGGGGACACCTGCCCGCCCCACCCCGAGCGGGGGGCGCAGCCCCCAGCCCCAGCCATGGCAGCCTCCACTCTCCTGCCCTTCCCCGCTAACTTGTTTATTTTCCCAAAGAAAAACGCTGCTGCCTGCCTTTTCCAGAAAGATGTCACCCTTGGAGGAGCGAAGGAAATCTGTGAGATACCGGTGGGTTCAATCAGATTTGGAGGGTCCGTATGCAAACTGCAGCCTCTCTGATTATTTTTCTGTAGCACTTCAAGACAGGCTGGAGACATAACAGCGGTCATTCAGTGTCTCCATATGGTAGAAAAGAACTACGGAAATATGAAGACACTCGTTTCTATTATTGGGGGGAAAAACGAAACCCAAGAGAAAAAAAAAAAAAAAAGGAAAAAAATGGAAGGGGAAAAAAAAAAAGCCCTGGGGAAAAAAAACCGGTGTCTACACAGGCCGGACGGGGAAAGGAAAAAAAACCACACGTATTTCTTTGGCAAGCAGGCGAAAATTATTAAAATGAAAAGGTGTTAACAACCTGAAGAGCACAGACAGAATATAGCTAATTGAAATGCAAAGGCACAGGCCAGATCTGTGGCTGTTTGCTAGCAGTACAAACAAACCACACCGAAGCACCTCCAGTAAACCAGCGAGAGCCTTTTAGACGGCGAAGTACAAACCCAAACTTTGCCTGAACTACACATGTCCCCCGGAAAAGACAGGATGGAGTTTGCTTTGCGATGCAAATCTTTACAGATTTTCTATTTCTCCCGCTTGCACAAAGTTTACTTGCGGGCCTCGAAGCTGTGATGGGAATGTAATGCAATTCCAGCTCTCGGGAGGATAAGGATTAGGACCTTCTAAAAGTGAGAAATACAGCTCTGAAAGAGAGACAGACCCTCTTTCCTCCCCTCTCAGCCTTTAGCCATATCAACCCTTTAAAATAGTTTAAGCAGATAATATTTCAGAAGAACTTACTTTCAGCACTCCAGTCTACTGGCTCTCTGGGCTGAGAACTGGACCCGCAAAACATGTTCCCTGCAATTGCAACGTTTATCTCATCTGGAAAAGTGCTCACCCATTGCTGCCCCTTACAAGCCAAACCAAGCAGTTAAAGTGTCACTTAACATTCTAGAGAATGTGAAATATATTGTACATTGTCAACTCCCCAAAACCATAAAACTAACTTTATGGACCTCACGTGACTTTTGAGAGCCAGTGAGGGGTATCTGTCTGAGGTCTGGGCGATTTTTACGATCTAACTTCTAGATAAAACCCTATCCATTTGACATCTAAATGTCATACCCACTTTTGGTATAGTTTGCTATTGGTAAAAAAAAAAAAAAAAAAAAAAAAAAAAAATCAAGGGAAGGCGAGCAAATGGTTTGGGATCTGACAGTCCACTTCACATCCCTCTCAAAATCACTTAAGAAGTACCTAAACAGTGGGAGATTAAGTTTGGTAAGTTTTAAGCTCCAACTTTACTTGCTACGAACAAAAAGCCTAAGCCGTGTTGTAGAGATGTCAGTGGCGTTTTGCCAAATCGAGCGACTTTAAACCGGAGTGTCTCGTGCCTGGTTGGATTCCCGAGGTAGCGAGATGGCGAACATTTGCCATCTTTGACGATGTTAAATTATCTGCAGCCAAAATGACTAGTTGTAGTTAAGTGTCAGTAGTTACAGAGCGGTGAGCTGTTATTTACATGTTGAGCCGGAGAGCAGGAGGTAAAAGCACAATAAACCGAGGACGAGAGGTGGCGGGGAGAGCACAGAAATGTCTTATAGATATACAGGTTATATATATATAATAAATATATCTGTACAAACACACAGAGCTGTAATGTTATAGAGCACCGTTTTACGTGGACATATATGCGGGTATAAATCCCTCGTGCTCGGAGGATGTGCGCGTGGCTGGATCTATAGCTGACGGTTCCTGAAATGTGCGTAAATCTGCCGGGGACGCGTTTATACCGCGTTATTGCAACTTGAAGTGCTTGAAACCGGTTTGCCTGGTACGGTGGGGTGGGGGGGTCGGTGTTGTTTGGGGGGAGGCGGTGGGAAGGTGGCGGTTTGTTGGTGCCAGGGGGGTGTTGGATGTGGGTGTTCGGTGCTCCCGAGCTGCGCGGAGCTGCGCGGAGCGGCGCTGGGAGCCCCTGGCAGGGGCGCAGCTCGGTGCCAGGCATCTCCCCGGCTCCAGCGTGCGCCGGGGGTCTCAGGGGTTGTGTACAAAGTGCGACTGGGAGCCTTTGTGAGTAGGAGAAACGTTTATTTGACTTCAAGTAAAGCTACAAACAAATACAAAAAGCTTATTGGCAAAGTACTAACAGGCAGCTAGACATGACAGATGCCATTTTTACACATAACATTGCATTCACTCTGCCCACTACGAACCGTCTATTAGTCACATCAGAAATATTTTTAATATTTACAAACATTAGAGCACTCTATTGTTGGTCCGATTTTATACATTTTTTTTTTATAGTGAAATTTACCCACGTCTAAGAGTACGTCTCGGAATTAGCCTGGGACTAGAAATCCTGGCCTGAAGTTTGAACTAAAACACAGACTGGACAATTTTAAGACAGAAAGATACAAGAGCTTTTTCTTCTTCTTCTTCCTTTTTTTTTTTTTTTTTTTTTTTTACATTTTTGTTTGGTTTTTTAGATTATTTTTTTTCTGCTACTGTAGTGCAGGAACCCCCCATTTTAGCTTAGGCAGAGAAGAACTCACCCAAAAGCAGTAAACTCAGGAAAGGGGGAAAAAAAAATCCCAACAAATAAACAAACAATCGTATCTGTTCTCAATTTATAAATAAGTTATAACATTTAAAGGGCTCACATAAAACATGCTAGCTTTCCAGAAGGCATCAAGAGAGCACGGACACATACATTTATAAGAACAACAAGAGCATGAGGAGCATCTGGGAAATAAAATTTAATTAAAAAAAAATTAAAGAAAAAAAAAAACCAACCCAAACAGAACACGACATTAACTCAGTCCTGGGATAAAGGTACCATACGCGTTGTTTTAGAATATCCACAACATGCCGAAAAGAAGGTGCCTCACTGTACAGTACTCCAAAACTAAGATCTGCGGCGCTTTATTTATTTATTTAGGTATTCCTCTCTCGTCTTCTCTCCTCGAGATTCCTCCTCTAGAATTTATGGCTGAAAGGCGCTGCCCGCCGAGGCTAAGCTCATGCTTTTCAGTTTATTATCCTTCTTCCATTTCATCCTCCTGTTCTGGAACCAGATTTTGATCTGGCGCTCGGAGAGGCAGAGCGCGTGAGCGATCTCGATCCTCCTCCTGCGGGTGAGGTACCGGTTGAAGTGAAATTCCTTCTCCAGCTCCAGCGTCTGGTACCGGGTGTACGCGGTCCTCGCCCTCTTACCGTCTGGGCCAGTCATGTCTGGGTAACACAGACAACAGCGGGGTTTGGGGTTTGCTTTCTGCTAGGGCTTTTATAGATCCTTAAGGCTATTACTATTATTTTTTAATACCGGGGTGAAATATTCGCCTTCTTCGGGCAGCTAGGAAAGCTGCTTATTCCCCAAATAACAGCCCCCCCCTTTCCTGCACACCCCCAGACACGTGTAAAAACCCCCACCCTTGGCCCCTCCAGAACAGACATTCGCAACTCAATATTCATAATTTAACTGGAGAAGCGAGATGCTGAAATCTCCCTTTTTCGCCTCTGCCTGGGTGTTTCTGGGTCTGTTTGCAGGTTTAATGCTGCTTTCTGTTCTCCAGGAGAAAAACCGCGGGGGGGGGGGGGAGGCTCGCTATTCCCCCTGTATCTCCTCGCAGTTTTGGTTTTGTCAAGAGCAGATTGTCAAGAATACACCCAGCAAAATAAGAGTAGGAAAGGACTGAGAGACCCATCTGGGCATATAATGCCATTTTAATGGTCAATTCTTTCCTTTCCTCTCCCCCCCACCCCCCCCCGGAACACCCCCTTCCCTCAATTTTTAAATTACTTTCTCCCACCACCCAGATAGAGCCAAGAGCTTGAAATAAGCGCACATTTTGCGGCAAGAATAGAGAAAGTAAAATAAAATCGCCCCCCCTCCAGGCGCCAGAGGCAGCTTTAAAGCAGCGATCAGAGCAAGAAATACAAAAGCAATAAATAGCTGCGTTTCTGATCAAAGCGCCTCCACCGAATAAAAGGAAGGAGAGAAAAAAAGGGAGTGGGGTGGGGGGATGGAGAAGGAAAAGGGGGGGGGATAAACCCCACACACACAAGAGAAAAAGAGAGGGGTGTGCGAAAATAAACAACAACAACGACAAGGACGGAAAAAGAAGTAGCTGTACCATGGCTAATGTGAAGTTTCCTCATCCAAGGGAATATCTGAGGTGCCTGCCCTTCTGTTGCTGCGGTGGAGGTTGCGATGGGCTCTGCCTGCGCTCGGGGGATGCTGCTGCTTATTGGAGTGCCCTCGTCGGCTCCCGAGGACGCGCTGGTCTCGTCTAGTTCTGTGAAATTTGTGTTGGTGGTGCTGGCAGAAGTAGCTTGGTCGGAGGGGGACGGGGCGGGTTTGCCTCCATGGCTCTCGCTGTTGGAGCAGGGAAGGGAGTCGGGAGAAGATAAGGAGCAGCTAGACGCCTGTCTAAACCTGCTCTCCTGAGCTGGAGAAGGGAAACCGCGGGAGCTCTCCCCCACAGCCCCAAAGTGACTAGAGGAGGCTGAGCGGTTGATGCTAAGGTCCATCCCATTGTAGTTGTAGCCATAAGAGCTGGAATGCATGGTGCTTGAATCTCTGTAAGAACCGTTCATGGAACTGCTGGTCCCATAATTTAGTAACTGATAGTCGGGGCCATTTGGGTAGCGCCCTGAGAACGAGTTTACAAAGTAAGAGCTCATTTGGGTTATTTTGGAGGGCTTGATTTGTGGCTCGTGGTCGTTATAACCCTGTGCTTGACGATTTATGATGTATTAATGAATTATAGCAATGCACTGTACTTCGTTTTTGCTATGTATGCGGCCAAATATGGGGGGAGGGTGGGGGTGCGTTTGGGAATCACGTGCTTTTGTTGACCAGTCGTAAATTCTCACTGATGACCTCAAGAGGTAATTCATGCTCTATGGTTACAAATAATGACGATCGCGGAGTCGTTTAGGCCCAAGTCGGTGCGCGGCGCCCCAAATCCCCGGGCGCGCCGGCGCGCGCTCGCCCCCCACCTTGGCGAAGCGCGCCACCTGCCGGCCGCGCCGGGGCTGCGCACCGCGCCGGGGGGCCCGCGCCCCCACCCCCCGCCTCCCTCCGCACCCCCCGCTCCTCTGTTCTCCTTTTCCTTCCTAAAAATAAAAAGTAATAATAATACTAATAGTAAAAAAGAAATCAACGCGGACATGAAAAAGGCGGGAGGGGGAGGAAGGGGGGGATCCTGCGGCGGGTCGCGTGTCCGTGCTCCCCGAGTGGGTCTTCTCGCCCGGCTCCTTTTCTTTATTAAACTCTTAATTTCTTCCTTTGTAACACCGCCGGGGAAGTTTGAGAGGCGGCGAGGGATGAGGTGTCGGGTCGCTGTGAGGCCGGGCAGTCTTCTCTTTTAATATCTGCGGGGGGGGGGGGGGGGGGGGGGCGCACCGCGGAGCCCTGAGGGGGGCCGTGGCTGCTGGGGGCATTTCGCGTGGTTGTTGTCAGAAAAGTCGGGCTCCGCTGAGCCTGGGGCCAGCGATGCGGTCGCACCTTAATTCTGGAGGGGGGGGGGGGAAGGAGGGAAATTGGGGGGGAGGGGGGGGTAAAGGAAAAGGAGGGAAAGTCCAGCCGGTAGAACTGGTTGACAACGTTGCTTTTAGGATATTCTTGTTCCTGAGCGTTTCACGTCCTTTTTGAACACAGCGTTGTGCTACGTGATTGTTCCTTTCCATTTGCTAACCTGCAAGGAATATTGGGGAGCAAAAGCACTCTGAAATTGGTAAAAACGTTATGAAAGAGCTGTGCTTTGTTAAGCATTACTTTCTTTTTTTTTTTTTTTTTCTCCTCTCTCCTTCTCTTTTCTCTCTCTCTCTCTCTCTCTCTTTTTTTCCAAGGCAGTTTAGGAATTTCATATGCTTGTCTGCAACTCATTGGAAATTATGCGCCATATTGAAAGTGACATATAATTATAATAATTACGGGCAATGAAAAGCGTGGCAATAATAGTAAATGTCCTACAGCTGTGAAGCTTCTGCATGAATTGATTTTAAAAGTGACTGACATTAAACCAGCTTGTGGCATGGGGGAATGCATTCATACATAGGTATTTCTTGGGGGTAGAGGGGAAAGGGGGTGGGAGGCAGGAGATGCTGTTTCGTCGCGTTTTCCCCCTGTGAAGCTGCGGAAAACGGTATCCGAAAGAGGCTGGCTGGTCGCTTCATTCCAGTCCTAAATCCCCAGCAGAAAAAGCACTTCCCTTCGTTTAAATTCCCAAAACCCAGGAAAAGTTTGCGATTTGCATGCGCGAGATTCCCCTTTGGTACGGAGCAGAAGCGTTCCCCACCCCGTCCCCAGCAAAGCCAGCCTCTCGCAAGGAGCCATGAAAACGCTTTCAAGAGATCATAAAAATCTACTCTTTCAAAATAGCTCGTCAGACTTAGTTGAGATTTTTTACACCTTTCCCCCTCCTTCCCCGTAGATGCAGGCTATATTCCTGGAGCTGAGAAGCTACTCGTTTCGCAGGGCAAATTCCCTTGAAATCTGGATTTTTTTGCAATACACTTCACTTTGATTTGGGGATATGAAGTAAGGGACCAGATGTTTGAAAGATGCTAGGCAAATGTTAGGTATCTTTGGTAGATAAATGAGAGCATATTTTTGCCTGTTTCCTTGATTTATTATGTATATGGAGAGCGTTTCGTCATAACTCTTTGTACTGTAACAATAAAAAAGAGCGATACTAAAGCAGAATGTCAGCGAGGAAATACTATTGGTGAAAGGTCTTCCATTTCAGATTAGACAAAAAGAGGGAAAACCAGATTTATCTCTCCACTGTAACTTCCGTGGGCTTGGAGTTGCTTGTCCTTGCAGATTAGAAGACATTGTCATACAGAGAGAAGCAAGGCTTGCTTTACAACTCTCTGCTCCTTAAGAATGGCAAGTTCCCCTGGAAAAGGGAAAGATAATAGTAATAGTAATAATAGTAGTAATAATAATAAGAATAATGATGACAGGGTAGTGTGCGTGAGATCGAAGACTTTGTTTTTATTAGAGAATTCCATGTTCATACCTAAGACAAACTTCAAACACAACACGTACAAAAATTAATAAAATATAACTTTTTCTTCTTGTTGTTGTTGCTTTTGCATCCTTTTAGGTAGTACTCGTTCTTTCAGTAGATTTTCCTTTTTCAAAACAAAACAAAACAAAACAAAACAAAACTAATTACAAAGACCCCAGGGCTTGATTAATTTACCAAAGGAGAAGAAAAAAAAAAAAAAAGGAAAAATGAAAAAAAAACCCCTATGTCAACCGTGCATGAAACATTTTTACAAAATTAAGACGATAAACACCCCAAATGACATATATTGCAGCACTTCCATTAAATACAAGAGTTAGCAGATTACTAACAGTGACACCAAGGGTAGAAACACGGGTGGGAGTCCTTTTTTTTTTTTTCTTTTCTCTTTCCCTTTCTTTCCCTCCTTCTCTCTCTCTCTCTCTCTTCGCTTTTTTATCATTATTATTTCATTTCGAGGGGTGGAGTGGGAGGGGAGGGAGGTCTAGGAAGGAAAAAAAAATTAAAAACGCAACTAGAAGCCTGATTTTTTTTTTTTTTTCTGGACACGACAGATGACTGGGAACACGAGTCCATGGCATTGGTGGCCCAAACTTTCTAGCTGTTGCCGCTGCTGCAGAGGGCTTGTCCCACCAACGTGCAGGTTTTCCCTGTCCTCGCAACCAGCCCACACCCCCCTCACCCTCTCGGTTCTCACACACACTCACTCCCTCTCTCTCTCTCTTTTTGTTGTTGTTGTGTGTTTTAAATAATACTTTCACTCCGCCGTTTTCTCCTCTTCCTCCTCCGCGCTCAGCTGCGAGGAGTTGAGCAATTTATTCTCTTTTTTCCACTTCATCCTGCGGTTCTGGAACCAGATTTTGATCTGCCGCTCCGTCAGGCAGAGGGAGTGGGCGATCTCGATCCGCCGGCGCCGGGTCAGGTAGCGGTTGAAGTGAAATTCCTTCTCCAGCTCCAGCGTCTGGTAGCGGGTGTAGGTCTGGCGGCCTCGGCGGCCGCTGGGCCCAAAGGAAGAACCTGTGACACCCGCAAAAAAAATGGGAAACAAATAGGAAACACATAGGAAACAAATGGGGGGGGGGGAATCCAGGGGAAAAATGGGGGGAAATAGGGGGGGAAAAAAGAGAGGAAAGGAAAAAGAGGGGGAAAGCCCTGAGGTTTAGTGGAGCCGCGGAGGTGCCGGATAATCCGCGGGGATGCTACTCCCCCCACCGCGGCTGTGCGCGCAGGGGTACGTGCCCACTTCCCTGCCCTCCCAAGGGTCTGGCCACCCCCAAAACAAGCCCCACCGCGGGGAGCCCCCCCGTGCGCTCAGGGGGGTTCCCAGCCGGGCCGCACCCGCGGAGCATCCGCAGCCGCGCTGCAGGCAGCCGCGCAGAAGAGTTAATGCTGAAGCTGCCAGGCTGCAGGCAGGGCTGGGGAGACAGGGCAAGATCTATCTTATTCCGGGATGAAAAATCGCAAGGTGTTCTCACCCCCCTCGCCCTCCCTCGCTATTTTCCACCCTACCGGCAACTGTAATAGATCTGAGCATTTAAGCAATAATGAAGTGAATCGATCTGCCCAAACTCTACATTAAAGAGGACACAACACTTTATGTCCCTGCGCTAATGGACATCAATTTGGAACTTAAAAGGCAACAAATGCATCTAAACATGGGAAGGAGGGTGGTGAGCCTCTATTATTTTTCTCCCCCCACCTCCCTTCTTTTTTTTTTTTTTTTTTTTTTTTTTTTTCTGATTGAGGAAACAGCACTTAAAGAAGTCATACATCACCAGGGGGAAAAAAATTCTCCCCAGGCAGACTTTTCATTATGTGCGAATTTCATTAAAAATGTAGCCCCTCTCCTTTCAAATATTTAAACACTGTTATATTATTTAACTCCAGATCGGGTAGCCAGCGAGAGAGGGAGCTGCGTGGGGGTGTGGGTCCGTCTGTGTGTGTAAAGTCATCCAGATCTGATTTAGAAAAGATATCTCCCTGTGCGTGTGGGGGGAAGACAGAGACAAATCGTTGTAGCTGAGTGACACGCAAACTGGAATGTGCAAAAAAAAAAAAAAAAAGGGTGTGTGTGGGTGGATGGAGAAATTCTGTATTGGGGTTTAAAGACGGGGCGAACTTTTTAGGTGGGGGATTGCTGTGCGAAAATACTTCAGCGGTGTGAAGTTTTGGTGCGTGTCAAGAGCAAGTTGGAGCTACTCGTGTCGCCCAACTTCCCCGCTGGAAGTTTGGGCTCTAAAGTGAACCTTATTCCTGCTTCCCTCGCTCGCTCGCTCTCTCTCTCTGGCGGTAACAAATAAGAAAGGGGGGGAGGAGATTGATGTATTTATTTCTGTAAAAGAGTAAACTCACTATTGCAAGAGTTCATCCGCTGCATCCAGGGGTAAACCGGGGCGGAACACTTTTGCTCCTCGCTCTCTCCGAACACAGTTTTGCTCTGCGCGCAGTCCGCCTTGCGCGGCTCGGGGGCGAAGGGCACCTCGTCCAGGCTGGGGGGGGCGCACGCAGGGTCCTTCTCCCTGAAAAACCCGCCGGCCCCATAGTCACAGGCGGAGCTGCGGCTGTAGGCTCCGTTGCTTTGCTGGTAGTAAGGAGAGGAGGTGTAGCCCTTCTCCTGGACGCCCGTGGCTCCATAGGTGGTGGGGTAGTGCCTCAAAGGATCCGCATAGCCCGAGGGATATAGCGGGATCTGTCCCAGGAAGGGCTCCTGCCCCGCCGCCAGACTCACCGGGAAGGTCGAGTTGACAAAATAAGAACTCATTGGAAGGAGCCTGCCGTCCTTTCCCGGCTTTATGATTTGTTGTGTTTTATAGTCCAAGTGGTTTAGCTATTAGTAGTATATCGGAGATTGGGTTTTAGCTGAAGGGAGATGGCGTGGTGCCAGCGAGGGACACAAGGAAATACAACCATCTGATCATAGGCTGACCAATAGCAGGCGCCTGAGGTTGCAAAATAGCACCCATGAGGAGCTGAGATTGCACCAGGGACCCCAAGAACAAACCATCCACCCCCTTTTCCCTCCCTTTTAAACAACAGAAATGCACCCCCTTAACCAAATATATAATATCTGCCGAAAGAAACATTCCCGGCGCGCTCGGAGCTTCATAAATAAATAAACGTGCCCCCCCCCCCCCCCCGCCCCGGAGCTGAGCGCGGGGGTGGGCGAGAGCCTGTCTGCACGGATGGCGGTGTGCGCGTCTATATATATTTACACACATATAACGTATACAAATACCCGCTGTAAGTGTGTGTGTGTGAAAGTTATTTATTCGCATTTGGCAAACTTTAACCCCTAGTGTTTGCAAATCGTCCTGAAATGGGTCTGGGTGCTCTGCTACAGTTACAGGGGGAGGGGGAAAAAAAAAAAAAAAGAAAAAAGAAAAAAGTTTTCTCTGTGTGTGTGTGTGAACTTTGCAAGGAGAAGATCCTGCCGGGTTGGTTAACTTAGATTTGCCATAGGAGAACTCTGTTTTGACAACTTATTTCGGTTCATGTTTGTCTAATTACCATAGATTAGCACTCCCTGTTCAGGAAAGCTGGGCTAGCTTGAAGCAAACCATCGCTTTTCATCTATTGCATTTTTCCTTTCTTTTTCCGCAAAGGCTCCGTATTGGAGAGACAAATGGAAAATCGAAAAAAAATTTCCTTTATCCCTTGCTAGATCCCGACCTCCTCCGGAGTCCGGTACCGCATTGTGCCCTCTTGCGTTTTTTTGTTAATACCAGATCCATGCCCGACCTTTTATGGCTAAAAAGGAAGCCTTGGGTGACCGTCAGAAGCCGAGTTTATTGATTGTTACCGATCGAGGTGGGTTTTTTTGATGAGAGGAAAGCTGGCGGTGTTATGGGGCTGCAGCCTTGGAGGTGCGGAGACCCCGCGGGTTTGCATCCCCTCTTTGAGCCCCTTCCCACTGCAAAATCCCTGTTTTTGAGAAGTTAAAAGGCTGGAAGGGATAATTCCGGAAGTCTCGAGTAATTCCCGGTCACCCTAAAAGCTACGCTTTGCTCTGAGCTTTGCCTCTCTTGGGTTTGTCCGGATTTCCTCGCTAGAGATCTGCTTTGCTCTACCTGGCGCATCCCCCCTTCAGATCCCTGTCTGCTCAAGGTAGGGTTGGATCTCCGATTGCCGCCTTCCCCTTTTTTTCAAACGGGAAAATCAGAGCCATCTCACAGGGAAGAAATAAAATAAAATAAAAAAAATCAACCAAAACCCCAACCTAAATTAAACCCAGGACTGCCCCCCGATCATTTGCGTTTTTTCAAGGATTTGTTTCCTGTCCGAATTTGTAGCCATCTGTCTGTCGGGTCCTACATGCAATGAAATGACACGCCTTGTAATACACACTCCCCTGTACTTGGGTCTGTGAATGTGTGTGACACAAATCCAGAATTACATACATTGCGTGGTGACTGTAGAGCTGCCAATGCGGCACTCTCTGACGGAGCTTTAAGTATCTACGAAACTGGTATCTTATTACAAGCTAATTTATTTTAAACATCATGTTTACAGCAGCAAAGCCAAGATTGTTTCATGCCACGGCTGCAATGAACATTTCGACTGAAACGTAATCCTTATAATTCAAGGAAATAACATGCAAAGGAAGTAGTTTTCCATCCTCCACCCCCTCTCTGACTGATATCTCTTATATTTGTTCTTGCAGAGTTTCCCTTTGTGTATGGAATGGACCCAAACTTACGTAGATCTGCTTTATTGGTATGCAAGGGAAAAAAAAAAAAAAAAGTGGGATTGGAAAGGAACGATGACTAGAGAAGAAAAAAAAAAAAAAAAGGCTGGGGATGAGAGCCTGAAGTTAACTGCTTTGCAAGAGCCGAACAGCTCATACATTTGATTAGAGTTACGCAATATTTGTAGCTCTGCAAAACCAGCGATGATCTGGCATGATCAGCTCCGCATGCAAATTTTGGGCTAAGAAATGGGATATCCTGATAATTCAGTGCGTGAGTACATCTGCTGAAAATGTTTGCTCTGATGTTTTCTCTCACTTCTCGTGATTGCTCTGCAAATAAATCTCTCGAAATAGTTGGGGAAAAAAATTCCCCCTTCCATACCTCCAGATCCCAATACTGCTCATCCTAGTATGTTTGTGGCTAAAACAGGCTTTTCACGCAGTTTGTCAGTAGACGTTTTGAAAGAAAATAAAAATGCACTAATTGAAACTGGCCGCTTGTTAATTGCTTATTGCTGACATCTTAGACGCGCTATAGATAAAAAATAATACGTCTTGCCTCTTCGAAGAAGGGTGACCCTATAGATGGTTATTTGGGGGAGGAAAGGAAAAGCGGAAAACTTGGTTTGCAACGTGGAAAAAAAAAACCCAACAAACAAACAAATCAAAAACCCTGCCCAAAGCCTGTCATAGTTTTCATCTTACGCAGGGTCAGGCCCGCCGTCTAATTGATTTGCCACCTATAATACATGTAAATCCGAGCAGAGGTCTTAAACCGCACTAAATCTCCGGGAACTGAATGTTTAGCACAGAGGCAGTTATTATTCCCAGTTCAGTAGCCTAAAAAAATTTTTACAAAAATTTTTAAATGTTGGGTTATTAGTGTAGCTGTTAAACAGACGCTCTCCTGCCTTCCCAGCTGAAATCCAAGGTAAATCTGAGACCGATTTTGGGAATATATTTTCTTTGGACGCCTGAAGCGCCAGCCCAGCCGGGAAGGAGGCAGACACAGAGCAATAACGGTTGCAGTACCAGGCTCATACAGTAGCCCTTAAGTTAGACCCCTCTCTGAGGGCACCGGTGGGCACATCTTTATTCAGTCTTCGGCCTCATCTCCTCAAAAACAGGAGCGGCGTTTGCCAAGAAGGAGCAATAAAGCGGGGAAGTTGCGGGAGACACCAGAAGGTGGTATATAACACATTTAACTGCGCTGGGAAGCCGGCTTTCCCCTCCTGACAGACATCACTCAGCTGGCAGGGTATAAATAAAGACAAAGAAAAGTATTTACAGCATGTACAACCCCAGCACTCTGCCCAGGAAGGTCCCACTTTTTGTCGCTTTGCTTTTCTGGCCAGCAAACGCCAACCCCACCAGGCAGAGCCAGGCAGATAGATGAGGGGATTAAAACAACACCCAAATATTTCGAAATGCAAACAGAACAGAGCATTGCTTGTGTGAAAGCTAAACCCGCTAAGAACTTGGTAGAAAGTTCAGTGCAGTTGGTTCCAATAAAAAATGAAACTCTTTTTTTCATGTGGAGCTGGAATTCCCGATCCTTCTGAAGTGAGAACACAGCGGGGGTTTCCCTACCGAGGGACTTATTGCAGCCATAAAGTCAAGCCAACACCACGAAAACACTTGAAAACCCCCCTTGTTCCTGGAGTCAGACATAGACTTCTTGGCAGCAGAGAAGCCTTCCCTGTAATGCTCATGCACACCCGAAATCACATCGGAAAAAAAAAGCCGACGGAGCCATGTAGAGCTCCAGGGCTGGAGGATTTAAAACAATGACCCCTGAAGGTGTAAAAAAATACCCGCTCTCCCCGCGCATAACCGCCTGAAACTTAATTTCCAGCAATTTAAGTTTAATTTACCTGACTTCCCGTGCAGTGCATAATAACCTTGTTAATGGGATCTTTGAAAAGAAGCAATAATAATCTACCATTGTTCCATTAAAGAGTGCAGCTAATTATTAACAAAAAAAAAAAAAAAAAAAAAAAAAAAAGAGGGGAGGAGGGGAGGGCAGAGGGAGAGAGGGACATTGAGGGAGTCAAAATTAATCCAGCCCGAAGTATTTCTTGAAAAGCAAGCCCTGGGAAAGGGAAAGGGGGGCTGCTGGTCAAATAATATTGAAAAGCAGGGAGAAGGAGAGGAAAAGGCAAGACGGATCATGTAATGCAGAAAGTGAATGCTGGGGGGTGTTGGGAATTACAGCATGGAACAAGTTAATCATGGCTGTTGCTGGTCAAAAGAGAGAAACTTTTTTTTTTTTTTTTTAACCTAGTCCCTGGGCATCTCACTTTCTTCGAGAAAATGTCCCTAGTCTAGACGTAAACAGTTGCCAGGAAACTGTGTGGCAGAAGGAGAAAACGAGAGGGAGAAAGCGAGAGGGAGGGAGGGAGAGAGAGAAACCTTTTAAAATAACAGACACGCATTGTCCCTTCAAAGCCTACAGTAACTTAAAAGTGATCCGTCGTCTGCTCTGCTCCCTGCTCCTTCCCCAGCAACCACCTCCAGCCTGTGTACACGACTTGACACATCTTTTCCAGACCCCACCGAAATGACCACTCGAAGCAATAAATAAATAAAAGCTCCTCTGCCTTTTATGATCGGCTGAAATCCCCTTTGCCTCTTCCGTCATCACTGCACCGCGTTTTACAAGATCTCCGCTTGTGTTCACGCTCAGCGACCCACCGGCCACCTTTCATCTTCCATGTGCATGCGTACGGATGGATGTGAGTCCTTCCACGTGTGTGCACGTGTGGATTTGCACACACATGGCACGGAACAGCTGTACGCGCGTACCGGCGCAGGTCGGGGGAGGTATGGATCAACGCGCGCCTATGGGATGGCCATAGCTCACATGTGAGTGCACATAGATGTGCGAGTGCATCCTATATATGTATATATACCTCCAGACATTTTAAGGCTAGACGTATAGCTAAAAGCATATCCACCGTTTGCAAATCACAGCAGGGTACCAGGACTCGGGGGCGACGCGCATCCGAGAGCGGGGCCGGGGGGTTGCGCTCCTTGGCAGGGAAGGGGAGGGCATCCGGGGCAGCCCCCCCCGCCGGGGCACCGGCTGCGGGGAGCCCCCCGGGAGCCGCCGGCCGCCGCCGCTGACGGTAGATGGCAGCAGACGGCGGGGAATGGGCGAGTCCCGCAGCGCGGCGGCGGCACCGGAGGGACGGCGCGGCGGGGGGCTGCCCGCGCTCCACGCTCTTGTATTTTATTTTCTTAAATAAACAAGGAGGAAGGATGCCAGGAGGGGACCCCCAGCCGGGAGCGCCGCGGATCCCCCCAGCACCCCTCCCCGCACCCCCCCCCTACACCGAGGTGCACGGGGGTTCCGCGGTCATCCCATGCCGGACCGGGCTGAAATGGTTAAAAAGACCTGTCCGCACCGAGGTGCGTGGTTTCCACAAGTGGTTGCCCACGCAGGATGTGGAAGAATCGGCATGAAAGAGTTTTGGAGCAAGGTTTCTAAATTAATTTTTTTTTTTTTTTCCTTACGAAGAGGGAAAAAACCCAAACCCCGAGCGCGGAGAGACTTAGGGAAAAGGGAGAATCAGGCGCTTGAACCGGCATTAATTTTTCCCCTCGTGATTTATGAAAAATGTAACAGGTTCGGGAAGAAATATCTTTTTAAAAATGACTTTCTGTTTATTATTTCCACGGCTTGCGATCATTTACTCTTGTCCACACAATATTCAGGCACAGTCAGTTTAGATGAGATAAATCGTCACGTCATAAAATGGTTTATGCTTAAGTAATGAATCTCCTCGTACTCAATCTCGCTTCACATACACAGGCTCTCACATTATCTTATTTAAAAATCACCTCGTAACAGTAGCAATTAGTACTATATTTCAACACAACGCCCCTTGAAATCTTGACAAAACCACATTGAAAATGACGGGCATCTCCGGACAAATATTTTCCTAAACGCGAAGGCAAGCGTCAGGGCATCAGGTAGGGAGAGGAGAGGGAGGTTTGCACAGAACCTGGTGTGGAAAAGCACCGGCACCCCGTGGGGCTGGAACCCAAGCCGGGATTCCGGCCGGGAGAGCCGCAGAGCCCCGCTAACACTGCAGAACGCAATTAAATACGAGGAGGTTTATTGCATCGCAACGTCACCTTCATTTGGGAGTTTCACGAGGGGAAAAAAAAAATACGAGAGCCCTGTGCTCTGGGCTGGCTTCTTTCTTATTATCTTTTCTTTTCCCCCTCTCTTTTCTTTTCTTTTTTTTTTTGTTTGTTTGTTTCTTCTTCCCCCCCCCCCCCTTTTTTTTTTTAACTAATTTCCAGAACCCTATTTCCGAGGACTGCCGCGAACTGCCCTCTCCGAAGAAACCACCCACATAATAATGACCCTGGAGAGCAACGCAAAACCCAACTGGCTTCCACACAAAGTTCGCCAAATTACTGGGCTCGCCTGAAGACAGGCAAACTGGCAAGAGATTCTGCAAGGGGGGAAAAAAATAAAACACGACAACTACCCACAAAGGGTTTGGTATTTTTTTAAAGGCAGTGTCTAAAAGCCTCCGTCACCGAGCTACTGCAAAATCCTTCATTCCAAGTCTACTATCTCCAGGTGATCTTACAGGCTTTATTTTCCCTTCTTATTCCGTTACTTTTCCTTCTCTTTCTTATTTCCTTTCTTATTTTCTTCCTCTGATTCTTTCTCTCTCTCTTTCTTTCTTATATCTTTTTCTATTTTCTTTCTTTCTTTCTCTCCAGATCTTTCTTTACCTTTTTTCCATTCTTCTTTCTCCCTCCCTTTCTCTCTTTTTCTCACCTTTACGCTACACTTTTTCGGGGAAATCGTCACTTAAACAGATTTCCACCACCCCTGATTTCTTCCAGTGCCTCCCTCCTTCATCACCCCACCCTTGTCTTTCTATCCCCCCTCCCTGGGTAGAGGGGAGAGGAAGATGGGGAATGGAATAGAAAAGGCAGCTTGACAAATGCATTTTCTCAAATAAAAAATTAAATTAAAAGAAACAGATATTATTCCCTTACCTTTTGACGTCCATTTCTGTGGTATAAGTAAAATAGATAGGGAAGGAGAGACAGCGTTTGCTTATCTGTTAGCTGACAAATATTGTCCCAACCTGATAGCCGTCGATTGCCTCTCTGACTTGTGAGAGCTTCTTGCATTTCTGTCATTTGCATAGAAAATGGAGTAACTTCCCTCTTTGAAAAATGATAGCCTCCACTCGGTCCAGAATCTCTTCTGCCTCTCCATTACTACTGAGATTCCAAATCAGCAGGCAAATTAACAGAGGAATTAGAAAAAAAAAAAATCATATAACTCTTCCTATGTCTGTGTGCGGAGGTAGGTGCCTATGTGTGCGTGTGGATGTGTGTATAGGCGCCCCCCCCTCCCCTCTCCCCTGCTTTAGCCCTATCGAGCTTATACACAAAAGTAAAAAAATGTAAAGAGGCGAGAGCCCTATAGAGGACACTGATCCGACCCAAGGTGCAGCGGACAGAAGAATGGTGCAATATAACCACATGGGAAATAATAAAAAGTTCATGTTCACGGTTAGCAGTCCACATGACCGGCTCTGGCCAATCCCAGAACCCAGCCACTCATAAAGTTCTATCACAAAGTTGTAAATTTTCATAAAACAACAAGGAATTTATTGCATTTCTTCATGACCGGTTTAACAGCAGTCTTTTTCTTAGCCGCCATCTTTTTTTTAAACAAAAATAAAAGAATATGAAAGGGGGTTCAGGGATTTTCCACCCCCCCTCCTTGGTTGCATGGGGGGGGGGGTGTTGGAGAGAAATAATCGAATAACGTCTCAGACGTTGGGCTATGAACAATAAGAGCCCCCCCAGAATAAAGGGCTTGGGCTTGGGTTGGCTTTGAAATGGGGAAGGGCACAGTAAAACAGTGCGGTTCGGTGGGAATTTTGATGTCTTTTTTTTTTTTTTCCCACGCAATTGGGATCCTTTTCGCTAAAAGGGGCAATTAGGAGATTTCAGAGGCGGGGGGCGGAAAGAGAAGAGGCAAATAAAGGCGATAAAAGCCTGGCCGGGGTGCCCGTGCCCAGCCAGCGGGGTTCGTGCCTGCCGGGCTCCCCACGGCCGAACCCCCGCCCGGCCCCCCCGGGACCCCGCCCGGCCCCCCCGGCCTCTCTATAGCGGGGGGGGGGGGGGATGTTCCGGCAAGGTGGGTCACTCTGCCGGTAAACCACTGCCCTGGCTTTAGCATGTTAAAGCGTCGGTGTGACTTGCTTTGCCTTTTTTTTCCTGGAATTCTCCTCAATTCTTGCTTTCCCCCCCCTCACCACAGAGGTCCGTGCCAGGGGGGCAGCCAGCCGGGCCACTACGGTCCAGGAGCGCGGGGGGCCCCCGAAATTTCTGGAACCGCTTCTTCTTTTTCTTTTTTTTTTTTTTTCCTCCCCCTTTTTTCCCATCTCCGCTATGGACAGAACGCTCCTGCAAAGAGCTTGCACCAAGGGATTTCACCAAGGAAAAAGGAAGATTTCCCTCTATTTTCCCTTCCCCTCAAGTGGGAATTTCAGTGTGCGAAAGCCATAATAGCTGCTGCCTTTAATAATGGTCTTCCCATAATTAGTATATGCAGCATATACTGCAAGTCTGTCTATATATATATGTATATAGTCGTGGGCGCTCATATGCTTGACGTGGCATCTTATTTTCGCTAAAACCTGCTAAAGGATGCCCTGCGCGCGCCTTCACTCAGGGCATGAAGTCATCTGCGGTGGTGGGTGGTGGAAAAGCAAAGAGACAGAGAGGGAAGGAAAGGGAGAAGGTGGAAATCTGCCATCGCCAACTCCTTCCAAAGCTGGATTTTTTTTTTTTTTTTTTTTTTTGCCTGTGCATCTTGCGCAACGCATTTGTGGGGTAAATTACGTGAAGCCTCCGCGGGAGGAATCCGTGTCTTTACTGCGCAGCCTGGCAATGTAAATAAACAGGCAGGGGCGGGAGGGGGAGAGGGCGGCGGAGGATGCTCCCCCGCGCAAGTACTTAAATTTACTCGCCTTTTGTTTTGCATTGTTGATTTTTCCTGCGTTTAATTGCTTTAATTTATTTTATGCGTGCTTTGATGCTAAACATTATTTGGTGCTAATGAAAGAGTTCCAGTGCGCAGTAAAGTAATTGAAGGGCGGAGGAAGAAGCTAAAAAAAAGAAACAAAACCCCAACCAAAACTATAGGCACTGCAAAATAGATCGGTTTTCTGCAAATTAGTTGCAAGAAGAAGAGAATTAAAACAAGGGGCGTAAAGACAATTTGGGCTGATTCTGGCTTCTTTACATCCCTCCTTTATGGTCTTACCTTCTTCAGTAACAGCCCCAGCGCAACCAAAGAGGAAGAGAGGGAAAGGAGACCAGCCTCCATTTCCAGAGCCCCGAATATCAAATTATAGCTCAGTATATTCGCCAAATCTATTGAAAAGCTACTAACATTTTGAAAGGAGTGACTCCTGAAAAAAGAGAGTTTAGGGTGCTGAATCGAGGCATGCGTTAATCTAAAAGGGTCTTTTAGTACATTTACTTTGCATGGGGAAAAGCAATTCCAAAAGCCCGTGTGTTATTTTTAATAAGAAAAAGAGGAACGAAGCCAACACGATGGTAGATTATTGGAGATTTCCTTTTTATTTCGAAGAATAATAATCACAGACAAGGGGTGGGGGTGGGGCAAAGCAACGCGTCGCCATTAAATAATTTGCTACTTTGATATACAACATTTTACGTGGTACAATATTAATTCCTCTTCTTTTTTTCGTAGACTTGAACAACGAAGGAATCCAGGTAAAAATATACACAGACAAAAGAGCATAGCAAGGAGAAAAGAACCACCGAGGTTACAGGGAGAAGGCGTAATATTCATTCATGTTATGTACAGGACTATATATGCTAAGTATAATTTGCATTCAGACTTTCAGGTCACATTTTCTAAATTAAAGGTGCTAAACACGACCACGTTACTTCATACCAAAAAGTACACAGCGAAGTACAAACGGAGATTTACAAATGACTTATACGATAGGAAGACTCACATAGAAAAATGTGTCTATTCTGACTCTAAAGCCACATTTAATAGGTAGATAGTCATTCTATTGTACAAAAAAAAAAATTAATATAGGTAGTATTTTTTTCAGTGTCGGGAAACACAATGCATCATTACTAGGGTTTTTAATTATTTATGCGCGTATCATTTATCTATTTTAATATATAGTCTTTTTCTGTGTGTTTTTTCCCCTTTTATTCTTGCGTGGGTCTCCACGTTTCCTGCCTCCATCTCTCGCCCCTTTCATTCCTCCTCGTCGTCCTCCGCGTCTGGTTTTTCCTGGCTATTGGAGCCGGAGCAGGCAGTTTTATTTTCTTTTTTCCATTTCATGCGCCTGTTCTGGAACCAGATTTTGATCTGTCTCTCGGTGAGACACAGGGCGTGGGCGATCTCTATGCGTCTCCTCCGGGTCAGGTAGCGGTTGTAGTGGAACTCCTTCTCCAGCTCCAGGGTCTGGTACCTGGTGTAGGTCTGGCGGCCGCGTTTTCTGTCGGTGCCTGGGAAATCAATGCAGGTTCAGGTCAGCTGGGGGGATGGGGGGGGATGTTTTGGGGGATGCTGGCTCTGGTTTGCTCTCTTGATTTGTCTGTGGGTGCAGCCTTGCCAGCAGCCACCCACCCCGGTCCCACGAGTGGACGAAATCCCCCGAGGAACAGTACAACTGGCACAGCCCTTCTTTTTTTTCCGAGATCAACTGCTTCTGCTCGAGGTTTTCCCTACCTCACCCCCCCACCCCCACGCGTCCTCAGCCCCCAAACCAGCCCATCTTTAACCTCCTTCGCCTCGGGACAGCCTGCAGTGCTCTTTGTGCCTGTGCGTGTCTCCGAGGGACCAGCAAACTTCAGAAAGTTTCCTGCCCTCGCAGCACCGCTCAGCCTCCGAACTCCTGCTTTAATTTTCATTTAGACACCAGAAGTTTTGGATGGTTGGGAAATAAACACAGAAACAGAGCCGAACAGAGCTAGAGAGGCATCTGCTACCTACACAAATCCAACTATTTGTCCTCTCTTAAAGCTGTCATCAGGGTGCCTGCTTGGAAGGTGTGTGATGGTCTTAATTATTTCAGGGGATGTTTTGGGCACGGCAGTGACTTCTAGGGGGTTGCTACCCCCGGGCTGCTCTTAGAGGGGTGGGGTGCGGGGTGCGTAGATGAGAAGCGCCTGAACACTTACCCCCGGCTCCCCACTACCCTCCAGCTGCTCGCTAGCAGGGTCTGGAAAGGGCCCAGCTCCTAATTCTCCCTCCACCCGACATTTCCTGGAGTCTGATTGGAAATAATTCTACAATATGGTGCTTGTGATCCTGATTCTATTTTCTATGTAAATGCTATGTACATCTATATTATAATGTATGCTTTCCCAGAGCAGTGGGGATGGCGAACAGCAGCCCTCAGCCTCTCCTCCACACATTCCACCGGACTCCTCTTCTTCTTCCCTTTTCCCCCTCTCCCCACCCCTCTTTCTTTTTAAAAGAAGAAAAGATCCAGTCATTAAAAGGAGAAAAAAGGCAAAATAGCCAGGCTAGCTGTAAAGTAAAAATGTGCAGGTCGTGGAATGTGGGTTGTAAAATCCGCTGAGGGGAGAGCCATAAACTGCTGCTGAATAGGGATGACAACTCTATCTCTGCTCGCTGATGAAATTCCACAAGCGCGATCGCACAGTGGGCATGAAGCACGGGGGAGAGGCGGGGGCGGGAGGGGGGACCCCGCTTTTACGACCGAGGTCGAGTTTCTCTGGTTTTAGGCTCAGCAGATCCTAGAGCACCCAGCGTTTTCTGAGAGCGGGACCCCGCGCATTTGCCCTATTTCCAAACCCTCTCTAATGCCGATCCTCGCAGCGTCAGAGGCTAAAAAGGGGAGGGGGGTAAGGGAGGGGGGGGGCTTCTTAAATCTAAAGTCAGATAAAAGCAGAGGTGAAGTGTTTACGACCAGAAATATTTGGTCTTTGATAAATCAACTGTAAAAGCGAATGAATTATGGAGCAGGTAATGGAAAGAACTGACCACCAAATAAGTGTGGTGGTGGTGAGTTGTAACTCCTGCCTTTATAAGCTGCCCTACGGTGGCTGCTACTCTGTTTTCTTCTCCCTCTGCCTCGCAGGGGGGCTGGCCCGCACTCGGCTGCCCCCGGGGTTTACTAACAAGACCCTTTCCGAATATCTGGCCGAGGAGGAGGGCTGGCTCTCGCAGGGATGCTCTCAAGTTGCAATCTGGCACAGCAGAGGCGAGGCCAGGGAGGCTGGAAAAGGAGCTCACGGGACAAGCGCTTCCCCCCTCCCCGGGATTACACGAGTGTAAACATCACCCATCACCACGCGTGGCCGCGGGCACCGGGCTGCTCCGAACAGGGGGAGCCCGGTGTGCTCCGGGTGGCGGGGCCGGGGGGGGGGGGGGGGGGGAGGGGGGGCCGGGACCGCTCCTGCGCGAGGGAGATGGATATTTATTAAATGTTAATTGACATTAACGCCCTGAGACGGAGAGCGGCCGGTGACTGGAGGCAGCGCGGCCGCCCGGCGCTCGGCGCCTCTGGTTTGGAGACGTGCGGGGGCAGCGCGTCCCTGCGGGGGGCGCCCCCCGCCCCGCCGGGGGCACTGCGCGGCCTTCCGCGGGCACTGCGCGGCCGTTCGCGGAGCTACGCTGTCCTGCGTCGCGGCAGCGTCCCAGAGAGCCCCAGCCCCCCAGCAAGGCCATGCTGAGCACCCCGTGGTCCCCAAAGAGCCTTTCCCAACGCGCGGGGCTACACCCCTCCGCGGTGATGTTTTTCGGAGGGTGACACAGTGCTCCCCTAGCTATGTCCCTCCATCCCTCCATCCGGATTCCGGCCGGATTGTCACCCTTCGGAGAGAGGGGCTTTTAATTGCAGCGGGAATGATGTGTTGCTGTTTCTGATGGCAACACGCTACGCTTAATTGCAGTGTCTGGGACATTGTGGTGAGGGGCTGGCAAATGAAGGCTTTGCAATCTAACAGCAAACAAACCAAGCTTGCAAGCACCTCCCATAAATAGTTTCTTTCAGAATCTATATCTATATCTACACGGGGGTAGCACAATTTCCATCCTGTAAATATATGAGAAGAAGGGGCTGGCCATTATTTCTGCAGCTCTGTCTGTCCCCTCTGAGACAAACTGCCTTTTGCATGGCACATACACAGCCCCAGCAACACCAATAAATATTTAAAGCTAAAAGGATGGCTTTATGGCGGGGGGTGGTAGGGGGGTCGCTCTCTTCCTCTCTCTTTTGAAGATGCTTTTTCAGTGAAACGTCATGAAAGGAGTTGGGGACAATTCCCCCCTCCCCTCCTCCTCCGCCACCCCCCGCGCACGCCAGCAAATAATTTACACTCCCCCCACCCCCCACCCCCCGGGTTTCTTTCTTTAGGGAGGCTGGGGCTTACCTGTGCTTCTCATCCAGGGGTAGATACGGAAGTTACTGTCGCTTTGCAAATCTGAGTCCCTCTGGTCCGTTTTGCTGCAATTCTGCTTGGAGGCATCTCCCGGGCACATCATGGAGAGGTTTTGCTCAAAGGGGGAACAGTGCATGTTGAAGGAGCCGGGCTCCAGGCCGTAACCGGAGGAGTACATGCTGGGGGGCTGGGGGTGCACGGCGCTGCCACTGGAGTAGAGCCCGGGCATGGAGGCGGCGAAGGGAGGCGTGGATCCGGCCCCATACCCCGCTCGCTGGGTGTTGGAGGCGAAAGCGCAAGAAGTTTGCTCGGGAAAGACTCCGGATGGGAAAACCGAACTTGCGGCTTGATATTTAGAAAATAAAGCATTCGCATAATACAATGAACTCATAATTTGGCCGGGTGATTTGTAGGTCGGGACGTTTTAGTGTCGGTTTTACGAGGTACCGTGATATATTACGGAATTAGAGTCCAGATTTACACCAAAAGGAGCCCTTTTTCCTCCCGGCCCATGTGACGCGCGGGCACGTGGCTCCGGCGGCGCCAATCGCCGCGCGCTCCCTCCTCGGGGGCAAAAAATTGTAGTGCTGCTGGATTTATAAAATATGATAAATAATTGATGCGATATAAAACCCTCCAAGATCTATGCTGGAAGGGGTGAAATTGTGCTGGAGTCGATAAGCAACCTGTAATCAGTTTTCAGCTCAGACCGAGGGAGAAAGAGAAAAGGGGGGGGGGGCGGTAAAAGCACGTTGCTGATAAACCAGCGTCTCCCTCTCGGTCTCTCTCTGCTGGAGGAAAGGGAAGGGAGCTCTATTTATCCCTTTATTGATCCCGTCTAAAATTCCCTCCTTCGCACCATTTCCCCGGCTCCGAGGTACTTTTTCACAAGACTGTACATAATTCCCTTCCCCCTTGACCCTCTCCCCCTCCCCGCGCCCCCCCCCAAAAAAAAAAAAAAAAAAAAAAAAAAAAAAGACAAATGTCTCATTGATACCTAATAGTTTCAGGGTTCTTTTTTCCCAAATGCCATTCAGCTCTATATCTAATTTATTCCAGTGCCACAGGCTTTGAGCTTCGTATTGAGCTGGCATTTGCTTTTCTTGTAGCGAAAAAGAACGAGTGCACAGATCCCTTGTTCAGCGTGTCAGCGGTTCTGCAGGACTCAATTACAGTCAGAAGTAAAACCTTACCAGCTGGCTGATCTGCTTTCTGCTGGAGAAGCGGAGAGACCTTCCAAAATGTGATCTGCCTCAATTTTTTTTTTTTTTTGAGGGGTGGGGGGGTGGGATGATGATGTTAGGAAGAAATAAAGTCTTACAGGCAGGAGAAGCAGCCCGGACAATGGTGGATGTGCATCTGGGCTCTCTGCTGTTTCTCCTTTCCCAAGGTTATGTTACGAGGGATGGGTGTGCATCCCCGCACTGTACTGCCATGGCAGGGCAGCTAGACAGGCGAAGGAGCAGAAAGCAGCTCAGCTGCGCGACTGACATTTTTTTTTTTTCCCAGCGAGATGAGTGGGAGGAAGGGAAGGGGGACCCAGAGCCGGGTTTCGTCTTGCAAGGGTAGTGGGGTGGGCGAGGGGAGACGGAGAAAGGAGGAAAGAGAAACGAGGGAGGGTGGGGGAGGAAGAAACAACAACACACTTTACCTTCAGGAAGGATTTCCACACAGTCTCCCAGCCTGTCACCACCCAGGAACTGTTAGAAACAACAAGAGCAGAAGCCATCGCAGTTGCCCCCTCCCCTTCCCCACGGCTGCCCGGCAGCAGCTACCCGGCCCCAGCCCCTGCCTCCGCCCGTCCCAGCAGCGATCCAGCCCGCCAGCATCTCTCCAGGCAAAGAAGTCTTTGATGGCCAGGGCTGCAGCTCCGACACAATTGACTTTTATTTCCTTTCTATCAAAGTGGTCCTGGAGGAAATGGAGCAGGGTAAAAGAATGATGTCACGGAATTCTCGCTTGTAAACTTTATTGTAACTTTCTTCCGCCGCTTCCAGGTTTAGACAATAGAACAAAGTGATGAAAGAACAACAAAATATATCATTAGTTCCCCCAATAAAGTAATTCACGTATACAGTATACATTCTTTTTCACAGTTAACCTAAAGATCACTTTACAACTTGCTTCACTGTGCGCATGCTAACTAAATGAGAGAAAACCGCTTTTTTTGTCTTTTTTTTTTTCCTTTTTTTCCCTTTTTTTTTTTTTTTTGGAAGAGACATTTAAAAATTGTAAACAAAACCCAAACAAACAAAAAAGAAAATCCCGAACCAAAGAAAAGAACAGAAGCAGGGAAAGTAAAGAGAGAAAGAGAGAGAAAGAAAGAGATAACTAGAGCATAAATAGGCAGTTTCATGTTGTTGGGATGTTTGTTTCAATAGCTACCTCCAGTACATACAGATAAACCACAACAAAAAAGGTGGAAAATTTAAAACAAAAAAAAAGTGCACAAATGTAATTTCACGTAACTCCTATAGCATTGAAAGCTATGTTAACCAACCCACCCCCCCAGGAAAGAAGAGAGAGACAGAGAGAAAGACAGAGAGAGAGAGAAAATTTCACAGTCATGTTTTACATAAGCTATTGCGTTACACTACCACTAGTTAATAACTGGCAAAAGGCAGGAGAGACCTCCCGATCACTTTTGCATACTGTTCATTGTATCAAAGGATAATCAGGAAAGTGGTGCTTACAGCTATATTGTTTTACAGCAATAAAAGGTTGGGGTTTTTTCCTTTCTCTTTTCTATGCATTGTTGTTTTTTTTTTCCCACCCCTCCCTTACATTAACTGCCATTAACGTGGGGCTCAGGGGCTCGTCCACCCCAGCAGTGCTTGCCTTTCAGTCCTTAAAAATCCTTTTATTTCTTGTCCGCCTTCTGTGCTTCCCCTTCCTCGTCCACCTCCTGGGCTCTTTCCATTTTCTGTTTTTCCAGTTCTTCCTGCTCGCATTTGCTGCTGGGAAACTTGTCTTTGTTGTTTTCCTTTTTCCATTTCATCCTCCTGTTCTGGAACCAGATTTTGACCTGCCTTTCTGTCAATCCCAGGGCATGCGAGACCTCGATCCTCCGTTTGCGGGTCAGGTAGGGATTAAATAGAAATTCCTTCTCCAGTTCCAGCGTCTGGTAGCGGCTGTAGGTTTGCCTCCCCCTCCTCCGTCCAGCGGCTGCTGGGGAATTGCAAAGGTTGGGTGGAAGAGGGGAAGAAGAGAAGGAGGTTGAAAGATACATAAACCAGGCTCGGAAATAGGCACACACAGGCTCACACCCGCTCACACACACTCACACACAGGCACGGGGAGGGGGGGGAAGAAAGGGCTCGCAGGAGCAAAGGCAGGAAGCTAACAGGGAGAGGAAAAGGCTCCTGTAGAATATTATAAAAGGCAAGATGGTTATAAAGGAAAGGGGTGATGGTGGCGGGGGGGGTGGGGTGGGGGTGGGGGGGTCGTCACCCACCAGCCCACTCTGAGCAGCCCAGCTGAAGCCTGCACTTGCACACTTATTATTACCCGAACCACCACCACCACAACAACAACAGACTCCGGGTCTTTGGGATCCCACAAAACAAAACAGCCCAAAAAATCAAAAGAGCTGCAGCCCGGGGAGAGCAAGGAGCACCAGCGAAATCCCAAATCAAACGCAAAACAAAAATGAAGGGGCTTTTTAAGGCTATAAAAGTGCCATAAACTTTAAGAACGCTTCCTTCCACAGAAAGCCCGGCTCGCTCAGCCCCCAGAAGAAAAGGTCTCCTTCAGGGTAATTAAACTATAAAGCAATTTACAAGTGCAAAAGTTTACCCCCATAAAGCAGTAAAATACAGTCACTGGGGAAGAAAAAGAGAGCGAAAGAAAGCAAGCAAGCAAGAGGGGCAGAAAGAAAGCAAGAGGGCTACTTTCTGGGCTCAGGAATTGCCTCCTCGCTGTCCTTTCCATCTCGCCTCACCTTGCGGTCGCATCCAGGGGAAAAGCTGGGTCGGAGAAGGGCTCTGCTCCGAGCTCTCCGCCTCCTCTCCAAGGCCGCTGGCAGCAAGCTTGCAGTCCGTGTACTGCACCAAGTCCGACTCCTGGGCGCTGAAGAGGCTCTGCCTTTGCAAGGGGTCGTAGCCATAGAAGTTGCTGGGGTCCCCATGGCACGCCACGGCGCAGGGATTCTGTTGGTAAGGGGAGCTGGAGAGTGAGGATGCTCCGTGGTAAAACTCCTGGATTTGGGTCGGATGCTGGAAGGTGCCCCCCGTGCTGGGTCCGTACACCACCGTGGGTCTGCCCCCAAGATCCTGAGCGAACCCGCAGTCATAGTAATTGGGACGCAAGGAGTCCCCGGTTTTGTATTTGGAGAAGAG
This sequence comes from Falco punctatus, assembly GCF_963210335.1. Taxonomy (NCBI): domain Eukaryota; kingdom Metazoa; phylum Chordata; class Aves; order Falconiformes; family Falconidae; genus Falco; species Falco punctatus. Next base: position 1,311,394 of record NC_137599.1, on the reverse strand, counting down.
TGAGTTGACAAAATAAGAGCTCATTTTAATTTAAATAAGAATATTTGTTTGGAGCAGGAAGAAAATAAAAAAAAAAAAAAAGCCAACCAAACCAGACCACGGGAATCTATTAGCAAAAAAAGAAAGCGCTAAGATGCTAAGCAACGACAGTTTGTGATTTCCAGGAATATAAAAGGAGGATATAATCAAAACTCTAAGCCTGCATGATATTGAATTCTTTCCTCCCCCCCACCCCTAAAAAAAAAAAAAAAATCGCCACTTAAAAGAGTTCTCGCTTTACATTTCCAAGAAGAGATGCCAGTTCATAAACAGTTTTCAGTGATTTACTTCAGCGCAAATGAGTTGTTTCATATTTTGCAGTGTCTTTTCATGATCATTTGCATCTATTACCAAAACCTCATCCTATTGGCTTCTCCTTACTCCACACGGACTCTGCACTGCATGATTGTGAAAGGAAGAGTGTGAGAGAATAAAGAAGGAAAAGCAAGCGAGGGGGAGCGAGAGAGGGAGAGGGAGCGAGAGAGAGAGAGAGAGAGAGAGAGAGAGGGAGAGAGAGGGGAAGGGAGAAGGAGGTGGGGTGAATATACGGATTAAATATGTTTAACTACCTACATTAATGAGATATCGCTCGCCTCACAACAAATCACATACCTAGACCACCCAAAAGATTGATTTTTGGGGAGTGTTGGAAAATTAAAGAGAAGCGCTCGCAGTCGTTAATTTCAAAATTTTAACGAGGCAGTTTTAGCCTTTTTAAATGTCAGGGTCGCTTTGGAAAACTGTAAAAGAACACGATTTAATTGCTACCAGTTTTAAAAGGTCCTATAAATGTAATTGGTATTTTAATACAAGTTATCAAATCATACAGCTTCTTACCCTAAACATATTTTAAAACAAACGAGGTAGTCATATTTAACATTTTAATGATCAATTTCCTTATTATTGATAAAGGTTTAACTATCACATGAAGGGAATTGCATTTGTAATAGCCCCAAAAAAGGCTGTAAACTGTTTAACAAACTATAAAACGCCATAAAGCCGGGGATGTTGTTGTTGTTTATACCGCACTACATAAAAGCCGTTAGGATTTTACGAGTTCGTTCCTCTACTGCTATAAACCAGAGGTTTCGATTGGACCCGTCCGCATTACAGCGAGATGTTGAGGTGTCAATATTGAATTAAAATGATTATAGTTTTTCATATATAACATTGACTTTTTGTGTCTCTCCCGCAGCCCCCCCCCCCGCCTCCTCCCCCGCTGAGGACTTGTTCAAGATGTGGTTGGGGATGATTGCAACTCAAAGTATTGTGTCGCTTATCGCATCCAGAACAGAACCTTTATGGTCAGTAACTGATGACTATTCCCTACCTCACCCCCTCCTCAATAACTTCAATTTGTTGGGGTTTTTTTCTTTTTCTTCTTTTTTTTCTTTTTTTCTTTTTTTTTTTTTGTTTGCATGAGACTTCTAATGAAAAGCGGGGAGAAGAGGGGGGTGGGGTAAGGGACTGAGGAGAGAGGCTTTCTATTTTATTGGCATTTGGTAACAACGGAGCAAACTTACCTCGAAGATGCCAACGCTGCAGCTTTCCACCATCTAAACACACAGGGGGTAGATTTTGAAATTCATTTATCGCAGTCAGCAAATATTACCGAGACGTATTTCAGCTAATAACGACTCCAAACCCTCCCAAGCCAAAGGCTGCCCCAGCCTGCCTAACACCCACGACGCCCCTCCAAGCCCTTCGCAATGCCAGCTATATTTTCAAATCCTTCAACCTTCAATAGAAGTTAAAGACACTCTTTTCAACCTCTGCCCCCCCCTTTGCCCTGGGTAGATTGCTGCTGCCCGCCGCATCCGTCTGCGCGGGTTTGACACGGGAAAGGTGAATTAAGATGGTTTCACCCGTGCCTGCCGTCCACTGAGGGACCATTTTCAGCCTCCGCAGCATGGAAAAGAGGGAAAAGTTGAAATGTTCCGGTTAGTCTGTCTTGCCAGGGCTTTGGTAAAAAAAAAAAAAAACAAAACCGAAACATTAAAATTGGCAGTGGGAATAGGCAGGGAATTAAGAAAGACAGAAAGAAGGAAGGAGAGAAAGAAAAAAACCAAAGATAGTAACGGAATAAAACTTTAAAACCATCCTTAGAGAAATAATTTAAGTAAATACGTTTCCTTTATTTTGTGTAGGGATAATTTCAGTTCAGTCTAAGAGCTTTTTCAAGTAATTATTGTTGTTGGAATACTTGCAGTGGTATAATTAAGGCTTTTCCCCCCCTAAAAGACAAGTTAACATTTTATTTTTCTCAACACTTTTATTGTCGATTGAGCAGATTTTGGTTTCATCTTTGAACATAAAACCCCAGAAATGGTGCACAGAAGTAAATAGAGCTTTGCAGCCTGGCGTGGGGATGCTTGGTGCTAGAATTTTCAGGAAAGGGGAAAAAAAAACCCAACACAAAACAAAAACAACAAAATAAGAGAATGAAATCGATTAAAGTATTTTTAGAAAAGAACCTATCTTCTTCTATGTGTGTTTGCAGGCGTACTTCCATCTATTGAAGTTTGTAAAGTAAAAAATAGCAGGAATTCCCTTCATATGTGGATCCCAAGAAGGAGGGAGCAAAGTTGCTCTTGGAAGTTAACGTTTTTATCAAGTGCAGTAGAATTTTATGGTCGTGATGTGATGGTAACTCACCAATGCACCAGAAACCAATGGCTGATCTTAAATCATTCGTATACTGTACTCCTATTCTTGATGAAAGGAAAATGTTTCTATTATAAGAAAAAACAAGTGGGGATGTGTGTGCGTGTGTGTGTGTCTGTGAGAGAGAAGATAATTTATAAATACCCAGTGGAGGAAAGATTTATTAGGAATTCATAAGGAAAAGAAAAAAAAGAAAAAAAAAAAAAAAGAAAAAAAAGAAGAACCCCAAACCCTTTCCTAGGTAAACCTTTAAGTTTTCACTGCTCTGCATTTTACTAAACGCACCAGGGCAAGATTTTTCTTTATTTTCCCCATCTATTTCTCTTTACATTTGTATTTCATTTTATAGCATTTAAACAGTCTTGAGATGCTTCAACTTTGCCTCTTAAAACAACATACTGCATCCTCTTCTGTTGCCTGTATCGGTTTAATTTGTGACTCGCTCTCCCAGGATGCAACTTAGCGAGGAACGGGTGTATTTTCTGGGGTGACTTCGGAGAAACATTTATTCAGAAATATCTGTTTATAACAATTTGAAAGAAAACCTATACTGAAATTATTGCCACCATTCCTTTCTGTGTGATTCGTAGCTGATTGTAGCTGAAGGACTGGAATGTCTCAATAATTTTTGTCTTGTAATTTTGGAGAAACAAAGGCCGAAATAAAAGTGAACTGATGGAGTTAGTTGCTGCTGCAACGGTGGTGTATTTGTACCTATCACAAAATGTGGTTAAGGTAACAGCATTTTGGATTATTTTACTGTACTGTAGCCTCTAAAAATATTTCCAGACGTATTAGGTGAAGACCTTAGGCAAAGAGCAGCAGCACTACCAAAAGACGGAGCAACTCTACCAAAAATGACCAGTTCAACTTCTAAAAAGCATATATATTTTTTTATTATTATTCCCTCCCCCACCCCGGGCGGTGGCTGTGAATCTGAGACGTATAAAATAAAGAGCCGAGGAAACGCAGATTCATCCTAACGGCTAAGGTAAGGAGCCAGGAAAAAATGTCCTGACTCTGTGTGCGCCTTTCTCCCCGAAATCTTGGAGCCACTTTCTTTTCCAGTCCTGCAAACATCAATCTTCGGTGCGGGGATAATTAAGCCATCGTCCCACCTCCACCCGAAATAACAGAAGACAAAACCCGATGGTTTTTTTTTTTCTCTCCTTTAAATGAATATTTGAAATAGATGCGTGTCCCACCTCTCACCGCATCCCAGCACAGAGCCTCCAGATTAACTCTTTCCCCCCCCGGCCCCCCCAGCCTCACATAATTTACCCTCGTGGGGAAAAATAGATGTAACCTATAAAATCTGCAAAATAGCTATAATTAACCCTATATTTTATGCCTCGGGATTATTCATGCTCGCCAGCAAACAGCCGGGCTGCCGCCGCTAATGAAATCAAGGTGTTACGCGGGGCCCCGCGGCCGAGCGCGGGAGACGCGCGTCTAACGTGGAGCAAGGGCGCCACCTCGCGGCGCTGCGCGGCACCGCAGCCCGCCCGAGAGGCGCGGAGGGGTGGGGGATTTCCTTGGCGGGTGGGCTAAAAAAAAGGGGGGGTCCCGCTCGGACCTGGGGAAATAAAAACAGCCAAAAGCGAGGGGAGGTGGAAGGTGGGGGGGGAAAGGGAGAAAAAGGAAAATCGCGTTTTTCTTCCTCTCCCCGCAGCGCTGAAGTTTTATGCGCGGAAAGCTCCACCAGCCAGTCACTATGCCCGGCAATAAAAGAGGCAAAATGGGTTTGCTTTTGAAAACCACTATTGTTTCAAATTCCGAGACTAAACAATTGGTCATTCTGCTCTGGAGGGGGAAGGCCAGAGCTGTAAACCGATAAAGAGCTTCCCAAGCCCAGACGTCTCGCCAGAATTTCGACTGTGTGAGTGTGGGGGTGCCTGTGTGTGTTGTTGGTGTGTGCGTGGCTCAGCATTCTGGCAGCCTGGAATTGCTTTAAAGGGAAAAGAAAAAAAAAAGGGGGGGGGGGGGAAGAACAAAGGGAATCATCCAGAGCGCTGGATTTTCACGGCATCTGCAAGAGAAGAATAAATTAACAAAAGTCCCACCCCACCTTTTCTCTCCCTCCCCCCCCCCCCCGCTATTTTTTAACTACTCCCTTCCTTAGGGGAAAAAAAGAAAAAAAAAAAAGAAAAAAAAAAAGAAAAAAAGAGGGAAACTTTGTATGTGACTGAAGCAGAAACAAGAGCATTTACACGTTGGGTTTCCCCACATTCCCAAGTCGTTGTAGTAATTTAGGAGTTCCTGAAAGTTTTCTTGCACTGTTTCCTTTACAGCCGTTTAGTTCCTTAACCTTCAGAAATTTATACCCTATAAAGTTTTATAGCGGTCATATTCTTTTATTGCAGCACACTGCACTGAATTTTCCTTTTTTTTTATGACAAGTTACTTCCCTTTCTCTCTCTTCCCTCAGTAAACTCCAAATATCTTTCTTCTTCTTTTGTTTTCTTTTCAGAGCTGCCCCAAATAAAGGATTTTTTTAAGAAGTGAAATATTGCCCTTTAGAGTGCCCATTATGTTAAAAATTAGTGGAAAGAGATTCTCGGTTATATTTCTCACTACCTGCTTCCTGCAGGGCTGAGCAGGTCTTAGGGTTTGTTTTTAAAATATAGAGATAGAAACACTTTTCAAGCGCTTGTATTTCTTCATGAGCAATAAAATGTCAAACGAATTTAGAGACGGAATTATAGGAACTGCTCATTGAGCCCTTGGAAAAAGGAACCGCGTGTCAAAACCGAGGTGATGCCAAGCGGGGAAAGCGGGGTGGGGTTTCCCACTGTTTGGTTTGCGTTTCTAATTTTTCTTTAGCAAAGTTTTCCTTGGGCGGTGGGGAAATAAGCCAACGAAAATCAAATAAAGCCAGTCCACACTGCGCCTGTGCTTCTGCTCCCCTAAGGCTGATGCGGGAAAGCAAAGATGAAACCCTCAAAACCAAACAAATAAACAAGCAAACAAACAAACAACCACCGTTCAACATAACCAGAGATTAACGATCTCCGATTTTAAAATCAAAAATTGTTAAAAATTTAGAAACGCAGCAAGTTTGCCTGGGACCAAGTAAGCACTTGCTACACCGGAGAGGAATGATATCCATTTGCCTCTAGTCATTTTTTTTTAACCTAAGCAAAAATTGATTCTTATAATACACTTAACGAGCCACTAAAGAACGCAGGAAAACACAATGAAAATATTTCTGAAATTTTAGATGAAGCAGTATAACACAATGACATATAGGTGCTGTTGTTCTAAAATCGATTTTTATTCTGGAGCATTAAACATCTCTGGAAAATACATCCGGGCTGATGCTACAGAAGACAGTTTTTCCAACATTTTTAAAGTAAGCATATTTCCTAACAAAATGAACTAACATTTTAAATTCTATTTTAAAAGAACCTTATATTGTCGTCTTAAAAATATCCGCTCTTTACCACAAGTCTAAGGAAAGTGAAAAACGTTTCTAAATCCTAGTGGCCGATGGGTTGCAAACATCAATTAAGTCACGGGTAAGCTTCTGAAAAATATAGTAATGAGGTTTTAGGCAAGTCCATACTCAGTTCGAGATATGAGGAATATACCAAGCAGATCTGAAATTCATCCATCCTTGAGAAGAATCAAACACAACTGAAAAATGTGACTGCCCAGCTTAGACACAGCTAAATCATCTTTTTCGACCCACTATCTTTTTTTTCTTTTTTTCTTTTTTCTTTTTTCTTTTTTCTTTTTTTTTTTTTTAATAGTAAATCTGGATTTAGGGAAATGATCCTGCTGCCACCAGCTTTTTTTCCCCAGCTCAAAATGTCTCCGAAACAGCTTTTCTTAATTTAGTTTCAAGGAAGGAGATTATGGGCTGTGACACAGGGTGAAGTTTGGTTACATTTAACTCCCTCCGGCAACAGAACAGTTAAGTTTGGAAGCCCCCAAGGAGCTACTTCATGATGGAAAGTTTTACATGAGAAAGTCTAGGCATTAAAAAAAAAACAAAACACAACACTCCAACTTTCTGAGGAATGATCTTGAACACTTAAGGTCTTGTCGAGTGGAAGATTTTTTTAATTTTTTTTTTTTACTCCTTTCAAGAGGAATTGAGGTGGTGGAAATCTCAGTGCACCGAGGCGCAGCTACTTGATTCTTATCTCTGCATCGGAGGGGGCGGGGGGGGGGGGGGCGGGGGGGCAGGAACACTTCCCAAAAACTCAAATCTGCCTATCGCTTCTTCCCAGAGCAATACCTGCTTAGCAGATAAAACTGGTGTCACAGAACCTGCCCTAAGGAGACACAACTTAGTCCTTCTGAAATCAGATTTGCACTGCTTCGGGCCGAAATACAGCAGAAATAATTTTCTTTTCTCTATTGTTTTTCCCCACCCTATTAAAACAAACCACCTTACACTCGCCTTGTTCCTAGAAAGCCTCCTGGCAGCTAAATATACAAATTTGCACACGAAGAAAACGAGAGAGGTTTATTTCGATATTTTCCATCCACTATCAACTGCAGGACTCTTCGCATACTTTAAAAGCCACAGTAGAAACAGAAAACGAGCTTCAACATTCACAGAAACACAACCACAAACACATTTTACAATACCCACCATATAATCAACTGGTACTAAACCCCCCCGACCCCCCCTCCCCAACCTCACACACCCCCCCCCCGCCCCTTCCCAAAACAAAGTTAAGTCTTACAGAGATAAAGGGAAACCAGTCCCGCACGGGCGGGTTGGAGAAACCTCCAGCGGATCTGTCAGATGAGGAATCAGCTCCGGCCGGCATGATATGAGACCAGCAAGGTCTGGATTTGTTACTCTAAATGCTTCTTCGGGATGCGGATGGGGAGGGGGGGCAGAGCAGAGCAGCCGCATCCCCCGGTGCCACCCGCGGGACGAGGCTCCTTCCCCAGGGAGGCGGCGGGTCCCGGAGGGAAGCGGGTGGCAATGGGAAAACATGCCGGGAGCAAGCTTCAGGCGGAAAAAAACCCACCGAACGAACAAACAAAAAAAACCCAAACCCAACAACAAAAAAAGCCAACAACAAACAAAAACGACCAAGCAAAACCCCACCCCAACAAAACCCCACCGACATTCAAGTATTAAAAGCATCTCAGCAAACGGGAGGGGGAAGGAACACACACGGGCTGGGGTTGGCACTTCATCTCTGCAACAGCCTACTGCTTTAGGAAAAGTCAATTCACAATAAATTATAAATATGCTAGCACTAAGAACACAACCTTCCCCTCCCTTACAGCTCTACTAAGGTAGTTTTTTAACTAGAAAATCCCATTCTTCCTCTCCTCTAAAAGTTAGGAATAAGTTGGCAGGGGTTCTTCCGCCCCTTTTTCTCCTAAATAATTTACAATGCGGCTCTGAGAGTGCCCCCCACACACTCTCTCGCCTCCCTCCACGTCTTTTCTCCTCTTCCAAGTGACCCAGTATAAAACTACCAGATGAGGAGCTTTGCCTGTAAAGATCCTACTAAACTTTCAGGTCAAAGTCACATATCTGCCATGGCACGATTCAAATAAAAATCCCGCGTAATAAAACAAACTGGGGGGTGGGAGTGGGGTGTGTGGAGGGGGAAAAAAAAAAAGAAATCCAGCGCAGCTGGGAGCTGGGCTGTCATTAACAGACTACCCCGGTATAAAGTTGGCGAATTGAAAATGATTTGTTGGGTGCAATTAAAAGCAAGTCTTACGAATGTGTCTGCCTTGCAGTAGTTTAATTAAATCGTCTGGTTCCTGGGCCACCTCAACGTGTGAGTGTGAATGTGAGTGTGAGTGTGTGTGTGTGCGCGCGCCGGGGTGTTGTGCATGTTATAGAGAATCATTGTCCTTACGTGGATAAAGAAAGACAGCGAGGTTTGGGGGGGGGGGGGGGGGGCTTGGGCCGGGGTTGTTTGTGGCCAGTTGTGTTTGCCGTCTTGCTTTCCTTGGAGAAAATGCAAGCAGGGGAAGCTGCTGCTCAGGCAGGAGCCTGTGTCTGTGTTACACTGCAGGGAGAAGAGAAAAGGAGAAAAAAAAATAATAAAGAAAACAAGAGAACAGAAACAAAACCCAGCATGTGTCCCCAAAAAGGAGCTGCAGTTTTGGCTAAGTTGCCTCCTATGTGGCAATACTAAAAAGATAAAAAAAGAAGAAGCAACATCTCGCATGTAGAGGTGGAGATGGGAATCGAGGAGGGTTTCCCCTCGTGTTTGGGGGGATTTGGCAGCACTACAGTGGGGGTGCGCGGCCGCGGAGGCTGGGAGCTGGGGGGGGGAAGGGGGGGAATGCTGCTTTTCTGGTTTTTCATTCTTTGCCCTGTTCCTTGTTCATTTTCTTCATTTTCATCCTTCGGTTCTGAAACCAGATTTTGACTTGTCTCTCACTCAGGTTGAGGAGTCTGGCCACTTCGTGTCTACGGTCCCTCGTCAGGTACATATTGAATAAAAACTCCTTCTCTAGTTCCAGGGTCTGGTATTTGGTGTAAGGGCATCGTTTTTTCCTGGAGGAACGGGCGTGAAGCCAGCTGGCAGCTGGGTTGGCTGAAAGAAAAGCAGCAAGATCAATACGATGCAGCTTGAGTGTTTCTCAGAAGGTTTTAATCATGCCATCAAATATTAAGATTATACATACGCGTATGCACGCCCGGGTGAAAAATGCTCCCTGCCATAGGAGTCAGCAGCGGAGGCCGTACGAAAATCATACGGGACCGTCAGGGCGAGCACCGGCTGCGCAGATGGCGGGGGGCTCGATCCCCAAATACCGCCGCACGCGCACCCCGTCCCTCCGGGGGGGGGGGGGGGGGGGCTGGGACCCCCGCGGTCTGTAAGCACAGACCCCCCTGCGTGTGTGCACACCCGTGCCCGTGCACACTCGTGTCCGTGCACGCCCCCGCCCCCGCACGCCCGTGCCCCCGCACACACATGTTTCCGTGCACACCCGTGTCCGAGCGCACACGTATGTTTGGGCGCACACGTGCCTCTGGCAGAGCTCCCCCCACTTTCCCCAGCTCCATCTATGCCAGGTAAACACCCACATGCACTTAGACATTTGCATAACGCCCATTTGCACGTTACGCACGCTATATACAAAGAAACCAATACAAAAATCATATATATATATAAATTTTTTGTTCAGACGTGTTTTCCCACGTGTCTACAGATTCACTCCTATAGACACATCGCGCAGGAAAAGAGCAGAGAGAGGAGGTCTGGAGAAACCTTTCATAAATCCTGCTTCCCCCCCCCCCCCATGTGGCAAGAAACGGTCTCGATACAATAAACATCCTCTGAGGGCTGGATGGACTCTGCTGCCGGAGATCTGGACAGTGTTACCCAGAGACATGGACATTTGCAGGGCTGCAAATGCAGCCAAAAATAAATAAGAGGCTGCCTGTCACCCTCGCGTGTGGGAGAAGTTACGTGGGAATCTTTTGCAAAAAGGACATTTCAGGAATTAGCCTGTCCAGGGGATGGGGAGGGGACACGACACGACACCAACATTTTGGGAACTGAAACCACCCCCACAGACACGAATGGTGAAGGTCGCACCCAAAGGTGAAGTGGTTTTAAGGTAAATAATAGAGCATTTGCTAATCACATGCAAATATTAGCTGACCGTTAGGTAACTGAGAGGCGGGAAAGAGTAAAATGAAGGGTTATAGCCAGACCACGTATTTCTATTTTATTTCCTTTGCCTCCTCTAAAATTATGACTGAAGCCATAAACCTTTACACCAATTAAATGGACCATTATAAATATATACATACACACACGCGCGCGCCATCAGAACGTTTCCTCTACGTAAAATGAAATATATTGAATATTTTTAAAAAATAATCCGGTTAATCTTCCCCTGTAAGTACTGCCTCTTACAAATTTGCACGGCTATTTCCTTAATGTAATTGACTTGATCTAATATGCAGAATTAAATATTAAAGAGGAAGAAAGCTGTTAATAATTGATACCGTTAATCCTGCTACCCATCCTTTAATGGCAATGAAGGGCTCTGCTTCATAACGGAATTTTATTCGGTTTGGGTTTATTTTTTGGTCATATTTTGGATCGTTAAAATAGAAGATATTTTAAACGCCAACGATGCTTTATCTATTCACTATACACAAATCCCTAAACAGGGAAGTGAATGGGGAGAGGTTCTGGCACATATTTTCTTTAAAATCCAGCAAATAATTTAAGATCCCTGTGCCATACACAGGGCGGAGATTCATTATTAAGAAATACTTTCAAAAATTGAAAGAGTCAGGGAAATTGGTGGGAGTACTTTCTGCAAAACAGCTCCGTCTTCCAGCCCTGGCAGGCTCTCAACATCAGCCCAAATTAAACTATTATTTAAAACAAAATATGCGTCGTAACCACATGCCATAGAAACCACACAGCATCCTCTTAGCGCGGGTCCCTGCACTTACTTATAACTTAATAACATTTTCTTGGACAAGATTTTTATATATTCAATTTCAGGGACATTGAGCACAGAACCTGGATATTTAATTCTCTCAAATCATTCACCTCACGGTTGCAGTTTGTTCTGGATCTCTGCCCAGCACAATAGAAAAGGACTTTCTTTTTGTATGTGTGTGAGTGTGTGTGTGTCTGCGTGTCTGTGTGCAAGTTAAATGATAGGGAAAAAAAAAAAAGTCACCATAACATCCTGCACAAGGAGAGGAGGAAATCATGAGGGGCGAGAATATACAGTATTTTTAATCGTACGGTTGCAATGGCAATCTCTGTTGCTGTTCCACGTTGAGGGGGGAGGAAAAAAAAAAAGAAGTTAATTCAAGGGGAAAAAGAATGGCTGTGTCAGTGTGTCCTGCCCAGGCTCCAAGGAGTTATACCCTCGGCGGGGTCTGCTCCTCTGCCAGTTTGGAAAACTTCGGTTTCCACCGCGAAATATCTGCCGGGGGGGTGAAGCTAGGTTTCCCTCCCTGCCCCCTGCTCCGGCTTTGGCTCCCGGGGTACCTTCCAGATGGAAACCAGGTACCAACCAGCACGGCGAAGTGAAGATACCGATTCTTTCTTACTCGCCATTGCATTATTATTATCAGTATTATAATAATTATCAGTATTATTATTATTAATAGCATTATTAGCATTATTGATAGTATTATTAATTATTTTCAAGGCGAATTATATTCCCCCCCCCCTCTACTTCAGGGGGAAAAAGACAAGCCAGCTCTCGAAAAAAAGCACATGCTGAAGTTTAACTGTTTCCCCAATCTGGCTACATTACAAATAAAAGCTAATTAAGTTGGAAGCACCCCCCCTCCCTCTTTTTTTTTTTTTTTCTGGAAGGAGCGTGGCTTTGAAATATTCATACCCTGCACCGTTGCATTTAATAAACAAACAATTAAAGGAAACAAATAAACAAACGGAGAGTAGGAATACAAAAGCGACGACAGCAGCACCAGCCCGGGAGGAGCCGCGGAGGGCGGCGAGCCCGTCCCCGCGGCCGCCGGGCTGCGCACCCCGGCGCGGCGGGCACGGCGAAGCCCCCGCTGCTGTTTACTTCCCCCACGTGAACTTTTCCTCCGTAATTTCTCTTCTTTCCCCCTCTTCTCCTTCTACCCCGACCGCCGCCCTCCGCTCCCCTTCCCCTACCTTCCTCCCCGACGTGACTGGCTCCCCCCGTCCCTTCCCTTCCTTCCCCTTCCCCACTGCCCGCACCCGCGCACATTTACTCCCGCTTACTAAAGTGGTCTCTGCTGCCGGAGCCAGCGCTCTGGCTCAGGAAAGAGGATGACTCTCTCCGGCTTTTGTCCGCTCTGGACTCTGTTTAAACTGAGAGACTACGCTCATTTTTATTTTTATTTTTATTTACCGGCAGAGACAATGCCACCCCTCTCCCCTCCCCACCTCTCCCCTTAGGTTGGCATCAGCCAGCTGAGACTTTTCTTTAAGCCCTGATTTTCAACTTTACGCAGCATTGTCCCCTTTTATTGCACCTCCTCCAGCTTTTATACTGTTTACTTCCTCACTTTTATAACTTACTTTGATCTGTCCTGTCTTTGTCTTCGCTTCCTTCACAAACTTTATTGTCCTCGAAGCTGGGCCTTTGATTGGAAACGATCCCTTCCCTTGCAGCAGAAGTTTCTAAATTGTACTCCTGTGTTCCCTGTTTATGGACATCCCCGGGACGGCCCAGCAGCGGCTCTGCCTTAACAGACCCCTGCCCGGGGAGGGTCTCTGCTCTGGGCACTGGATCCAGCCAGCTCCGTAGATACCTGCTATCAGATGGGACGCTTTGATGTTGAATATATGGATGGTAGACGGCAGGAAGGGTACCAGAAGAATGTGGATTCAAAGGAGTCCAGGAGGCGCTGAAAACTGGAGGTTTTGGCTGAAAACTACAGGAGGGGAATTCTAGATGCTCATTGTGCCCAGCTTGCCTGGAACTTGTATATTGCCCAGATGAAAATTTAGCTGAAGGCGAGTCTTCACTTTCATGACTTATAATAGAGTCGACATAATAATTGCTAAGAGTCCCAGAAATGGACATTCTCAGACATCATACAAAGCACGGTTCAATGAAGGGAAAAAAATATATAGGACAGATCTAGATTTGTACTCTACCCCCTTCTCCAACTTCCCAGCCAACAAAGTACAGTTGGGCTGCTGTGTTGTGAGCTCCCAGCGAAATGATTGGCCAAACTTTTTTCGTGAGCCTGATAAAGCGTCAGTCTCGGCGTAAATCAATCGAAGCCGAGGGGGCTGCGCTGCGCTGTCATCCGCCCTTGCATTCCATATCAAGGATGGATTGTTTTATGTTTATGCAATGTTGCAAAACGTCAGGAGTTTCCAAAAGCCACCAAACGGGCAGAGCTGGGGCTAATATCCCTTCCCAGATTTGCTCCTGAAATATTAGGGGGGGGGTGTCGGGGGGGGGAGGGGGTTGGCGCGGGTTATTTTTTTTTTTTTTTCTTTTAAAGAAAGATGCTGATGTGCTCGCTTTGGCTTTAATAACCATCATGGGGGAACAGAGATAAAAGCTATTCTTTGCCACTCGGGCTCCAGAGTACGATAGCAAAAAACCAGAGAATAAGTGCAAAGCACCCCCACACACACCCCCAGCCGTGATTTCATATACATACATACGTGCATTACAGGCTCGTATACATAAACGCACAGATATACGGGTTTTTGTAAGGAAAAAGACGGATCTAGGTCGCAAGAGTGGTAGGGAGGGTGTTATAAATAATTAACCAGCTGGGATGGGGAAACGGATTGTTAACATGGTAAAATAATGTGGGTAAATATGAAATTTAAAATGTCACTGGCATGGACGTGGCGTTGCAACTTTGCCCAGCAAGCTGCCGCACCGCAGCCCCCGGGTACCCCCAAAGCCTGCCTCAGACTTTATGCTTCTGTACATGTATATATAAATATCTTTAAAATATCTCTGCATATGAACATATGTTCGCATATTTCGCGGCTTAATCTCAGGGTCGCTTTGCTTTGGCTAAAACAGTTTCCCACATTGCTGAAATCAGAAGCCTTCATTTAACTTTACAAGGCTAGTAAAATACAGTGCGCCACTGATCCGGCTTTGTTACAGAATGCCTTAAACTTGTGATGGTTAAATAGTTTAATAAAACTTACATTAGCTTTCTTTGATTTTTATAGCCCTGAATTTATTGCCTGTGGAAAAGAAAGGGGGCAAAAAAAGGAATCCCTCGCGTTTTCAGTCACCGTGCCCCCCTCACACCTCACATGTATGTGCCCACGGTCTGTGTGCGTGTCTAACAACACTCCCCCCTCCCCCCCCCCCCATCGCATTTTCCGTGTGTTTTCGAAAACCCGACCATTTCGGGTGTTTTTCCTTGCACCGAAGCGAATGATTGACACGGGGCTGGCTCTCGGTGCGGCTCCAAGCCCAAACGGTGCGGGGTAACGGGGTCAGTTTTACCAAGTTATGATGATAAATCCATTTATTGCGAGATGGTCCGACGGCGCCGTAAATGTTGGTTAAGGAAAAGGTGCTCTCCGTGATCACGGCAAAAGTGTTTCTCTGGACTTCAGCTGTAACAGTCTGGATCAATTTGCCTCCTTTAATCTATTACCCCTCCGCCCTTCTCCCTCTCACCCCAACACTGAAGGATATTTAAAGTGAAGGGCAAAGAGATTTCTAGGAATGATAAATCATCGCGAATCCTTCCTGAAGTGTATAGAGATGGAAGTCTATATTAACAGGCTAATAATAACATTGAGGGGTGCTAATAGCTGCCTGAAATGAAGGAAAAATATATTTCGCGTTTCTCCCTGTCTGTACGAGAGCGTGCGTGCGTGTGTGTCCATATGTCCGTGCCTACACAAAACGGATGTGGGAAATTGCTATCAGAAGTGTTTTACTGATACTGGAAGATTATGAAGGCGCTTAAAAACCTACAACCAAAGCCTTAGGTTTTCCCTTATTCCTATAACCGGTGCTTTTCCATGAGCATCTGCCCTGCAGCCCGATGGAAGGACACGCTTCCCCATGTCCAGGACCAGAGCTCCACTAAATGAGGCGCTATTAGGAAGCTGTCCATTTTCATTTACAAAAAAAAATAATAAAAAAAAAAATCGAGAGGGTAGGGATGATGGGCAAGGACAACCGGAGCTTAATGCCGGAGGTCAGATTTATTTTTAATTTCTGCCTCCATCAGGGTAGCAAGAGCCCCCCAGCCAGCTCAAAACCCTCCCTGTGTTGCAAAAGCAGACTCAGTCTGCAGGCTCCAGCCAAGGTGAGGTTTGAGGAGTGGTTGGGGAGCCCTTTCCAGCCCCTGGGCTGAGATCCTGCCAAGCTAGCCGTGGGTAAGTGCCACCAGGTGAGTGCTCCCCACTGACCCGCAAACTCCCCTTTCCAGGGGAGGGGGTAATCCAAAGTAACTCCACTTCACCCCTTTCGCGTTTAAACCAGTGAAGGCAGAGAAATCCCGTGCCAGTGAGCAGCGTGGGGCAGGAGCGCTGCTGTCTCCAGTGCATCTCACACGAACAGGGGTTGTGTGAAACGAGGGCGGGGGGGGGGATTCCTGCATTTTCCAACTTTTCACATTTCTATCTCCTTCCCCCCCCCCCCCCCCCGCTTTTAACTTACTTGAGAGTTGGGGAGGTTTTGAAATGAAAAGACTCTGTGTCATCATACATGAAATAAGAGTTGGTTGCTCATGTTGTCATATTTCTCGGCTTTATTGCCTTTCAGAAATGATTTTTAAAAACCAGACTGTTTCACAAGAGATTCGGAGGGACTCTGCAAATGTTATGAGAGCTTGGGAAAGGAAAGGGCTGATTTAAGTGTGTTGTGGAGATTAAAGTCGCTTGGCGCATGGAAATGTGTTTATACAACTGATGGATAAACAGCCGTGTTGGTAGCAGGGTGTTGAATAAGTATAGATGAAATTATTGAACGTTAATTGAAGCAAAACACCTGTTCTCTGTTTGCTAGATAGATTGGCCATGTCTTACCTGTAATAAATATATTCTTGGAAAAAATCCTGGTGCGCCTCCTATAAATAATGATGAACTATGTCAGCATGTGAGTATATAATTTTCTGTAGTATATAAATTTTAACCAAGAAGACTCTTAGGAGTGTGGCTGTGAGGCAGAAACCAAGGGTTTTCTGATCCCTAGTGAATGGAAACCTCACAAGAAGATCTGCAAAATCCATTTGCTTTTGCTCCTCTGGAGGTTTCCGTTTGTTCAGTAGTTTATTTTTTATACATATCCCCATAGCTCATCGCTTTGTAGCCTTTTCTGAGAGGGGCTTAAGGCAAACTATAGCTTCATCCCAGGTCTGCCTGCCTGGAGAGACCACGTCGTGCAGCGCTGCCTGCTCCGGGTGACACTACATAGGCGTTTATACTTTAAAGCCTCGAATAGAGCCCATCAGAAATTACACGAAAAGGTCTTCTGTTTGCAAAAAGACTTGGAGGAGGAAAAGTCAAGAAGAAAGTGACCTCGCAGCAGAGTCTAGAAGTCTAAAAGGATGAATCTTTGGGAGAGAGGAGGCAGGATGTGTGAGCTTTGCTAGGTTCGCAAAGTAGATTAATTTTAGATCTCTGATTGTTGTGAGTTGGTAAAGGGAAGTGGAACTGGAAATAGTTATTATAAAAAAAAAAAGAAAAAAAAAAAAGTCCGAAGTGGAAACTTTTTCCTCCTTTCAGAATCAGCACCAAGTGTATTCGTCTGCGAGGGAAAATTTGGGGTATTGTCAGCTTGCAATGGAAAGCCAGAGGCTTCTGAACTCAGATATTGTTTATAAATAATCTTTATTGTTTGTGGAGAGACGGAATTATTTCCAAATAGTGCTTTGAAATACACAACTGCCAAAATCCATCCTTAACAAACAACTCTTTGAGTTGGCATTTCTAAGATGAAAACAACCAAGTATAGAATAATTTCAAAATATGCAGATTTTAAGTCTGTGGAGTTGCCACCTTTTACTGATTTATAAGTTTTGGCATAAGAAAGAAAAAGCAAATGATCCATTTCTTACCGGAAACATACTTAACCACTTTTTAAAGACGGTTGTTATCATGTATTAGAACTGGCACCTTCTTCCAGCTGATTTTGCCTCTTTATCAGTGATATGGGGAAGGTGGAGGAGACCTGGGGGTGTGGAGCTTCCCCCCGTTCTGGTGCACGGACAGGGCAGGACTGGGGGGGGGTCAGCAGTATCTCTACACCAAGAGGCCGACACGGCGTCGGGATGTAACCTGCCTTACTTCAGGCATATTTACTTCTTCAGTTTAGGTTTGGAAGATGATAAGGGTAAGCTAAGAGGGGATAAAAGCTGAGAGTGAACTTCATGGCTATGGAGAAGTCTGGAGACCAGATTCTGAGATAACCCAGCCTTCAAAGGGCTGAGCGTTTCTTTTGGGCCATATACAACATTCCGAAATTATAATAATAATAACAATAGTAGTGATAATCACAACAACAACCGAATCACTTTTTTCTTTTTTAAGAGTCAGGAAACAGAAGT
Organism: Falco punctatus; assembly: GCF_963210335.1. Taxonomy (NCBI): domain Eukaryota; kingdom Metazoa; phylum Chordata; class Aves; order Falconiformes; family Falconidae; genus Falco; species Falco punctatus. Next base: position 1,293,726 of record NC_137599.1, on the reverse strand, counting down.
AAAATCTCAACATAAAGCAAACATAATTTATGAATGATACATTTAGGTAGGTTTAAGAGGTTATGAAAGAAACTTCAGTCCCGGACCCCTGCAAACGCACGAAAGCGCAACAAAAAATCCCTCCTGAAGAGTAAAACCTTTTTTTTTTTTTTTTTTTTTTAAAAAAAAGTTAAATAAGTTTCTGTAGCCTAAAAGCCGAAGGATCTACCTTTGCCATTTCCTGTGCTAGCTCCCAGTTTGAATGCTGCCGTCTGTTAAAAATCCGTAAGTGCGGGGGGGTGGGTGGGAGGCGAGGGGGAGGGAATTCCTTGTCTGAAGAGAAGCAAAAACAAGTTACACATGTGGGCAATTTTCCAAGGACCGAAAGTATACTCTGGCTAAAAACCCCAGTTCCAAATGAGGTTTGTAATCTCAGCAGTTAATAAAGCATTTAGATCCCCTGTAAAGTAAAAGCGTATGTGCATTTGAAAAGGGAAGCTGGAAGGAGAGAAAGTTAAAATAAAGTTGGATTGTTGTTCGGGAGCCCACATTCTGGCTACTAGACTAATTACACACACACACACACACACACACTCCTTGAAATAATATTCAGCTCCCATGAAATAGCTGGGCGCCTGCCTCGCTCCGGCTGCCGCAGATTTTACACCGCGGGAGCTGCTGGTGCAACTGCTGCGGGTTCCCCCCAGCTCTGCTTTGGGGTCACCAGGACATAACTGCAGTCCTCTTCCCTCCCCGAAAAAAATAATAATTAAAAAATAATCGTCCAAATCGCATTAGTCTAGGAGTAATGGAAGTAACAGCCCATGATGGTGAAAAATCTGTCGCTCCCAGTCAAGGCAAGGGAAGAGGGTGGGAAAATACAAGCGCAGGTACCAGAATAAAGTTGCGATAGAATTGTTTCCATAAAATCCATAGCATGAGCCCCGGTAAAAGAAAAGGGGGAGTTTCTTTCGGATAGGCTCTTTTCCCCACACTTTTGCCCCTAATTAAAATTCATCCCCGGTGGGGGCAACATCAGACAGGCTGGACCTGGCCAGGAGAGCAACTTGGGGGGAATTTGTTGCATCAACTGCAGTTGCTCGTTGCCTGTAAGCCCAGAAACGTGCAGCGTGTTGCAAACCTGGCAATTGCTATGCAGAGGAGAAAATTTAAAATTTTTTTTGTTTTTTTTAGCCATCTACACAGAGCTGCTTCTCCAGGTAAGGTGGCTCTTATCTTTCTAATTTGGAAAAGAAGAGAAACAAACGGCTCAGAGAGGCAGCCGTGCTTGCGGGACAGGCGGGACCCCTGCTCACCGCACCCTCCTCTCCTCGCTCCTTCCTTCCCACAGCCCTGGGGAAATGAGTCCCAATTCCCGTTTTCAGGCGGCAATACAGACCCCCCGGGCCTGATTCTGATCTTTCCCAGCTCTGTTCGCCCCCATTCTCCTCCCTGGCCCTTGTTTCCTGTTTTTACGTGGGTAGGAGGAGATCAAAATCAGAAGCCCAGACATTTACAAGGCAGGTTAGTGGTTGCCTATGGGGACATTATTACAGAATAGTTTATGATTAACTTTCCCAGATTGTCCTTTTCCGTTTAAGGGCTTTGAGTTAGGGCACAAGCAGCACGTTGTTTCTAAGGAAGGAGTCACAGGGCTTGTGAGTGAGGTACAAAACTCCAAGTTATTTTACGCTGTTTGACTTTCCCTCTCCTCCCCTTGAGCGGCTGTTTGTTTTCTAGGCGAGATAGGCACTGCGTCTGCCAGCATCACCAGTTTCGGGAATAAAGCACGCACCAGCTTAAAACACATACAACTTTTTTGTTTGCTTGTTTTCGTTTTCTTTTAACACTCCGAGGGGAGGGAAAAAACCAACCCTACCCTAAAATCCAAGTAATCCCCTCGGCCACAAAAAGTAGCAGCAGATGGTGGTTTAGACCCTGGATATGGTATCAAAGTTTAATTCTTCAAACCTGAAAGGGAGATCCAGTCCCAGCCGTGGCCCGGACCATGCGAAACTTGGTTTTATGCATATTTGAAACACAAATGCAGGGAAAATGTCTTCCATGAGCTGATTGCTCACACACACATATACACCCCTCTACGGGCTTCCAGTCTGCAGAAAGTGGAATGGGTGGACTTCATCCAAGCACACACTGAGACACGCAGAGCTCTCTGCACTCCCTCTTTCTCCCACGGATTTTATAGTTTTGCGTTGGTTTGGTTTGGTTTGGTTTTAATCAGCATATTCCCACGTGCAACACTGAGATACGGAGGCAGGGTGTGATGAAACTGTTGTGGGCATTTCTGACACCACCTTAAACCCTTTTATTTCGTGAACTTCGCAGCTGTTGTCCTCACCCAGGTTTGAAGATGTTATTTTTGATGAGTTAGGGCTTAACGCTCAGCAATGAGCATCACCCACGCATCTTATGCCTATAGACCTCGCCTTGGCATTTATCAGTCTCTAATGACGTGGGCATGTCTCCTACGAGATGCAGGAGCTCCTCGATGACTAAATATTCAATACCCAGCCTGTATGGCTAAATCCATGATTTTTACCTCCATAGGTAAAGCCACAGAGACCCACTTGCTATCCCGGTCCCTATAAACATCACCAGTGGAAAGGCAAAGGTGAAGCGCTGCGAAGCTGTGCAGCAGGGCCCTTAATAAACTTATTTTATTAATGGGGACAATTAAAATCATGAGTTGGACACAGGTCTTCTGTGTTCCCTAAACCCAGACGTAACTCTTTGCACGGAGATGCGGATCACAGCTACTAAACAGAGACGCACTTCCAGTTCTTTAGAGGTATATATTTTTATGCGAGACACAAACTTTATAGGGGCATATGTCGCTGGGGAAGTGTGTGTGTGTGTCTGTTAGCCTCTGAGGGGCACCGCAGCCTAATTAGACATTTAATAAGCTCTTGATGATTCGGGGCGTGCCTGCGTTGTCTCGCAAAAGGTCCCTGAAACGGGGATTTAAACAAAGAAACCATCACCCCTGCCCCGGTGGTGCCCGGTGCTGGGGCGGCGCAGACCCGGCGGCTCCGCGCCCGGGGCCGGTGCGGTCCAGGAGATGGAGCCGGCGGGTGGGAGATGGGGGTGGGCGGGGTGGGGGGGTACAGGGATGCCACCCCTTCCCCATCCTTCCAGGGGCAACTGCCCTCAGCAAATAAGAGCGAGGAGGATAACTGGAGTAAATCAGGTAGTTTGATGTTCTTGTGTTTAAAATTAAGAGCCCAACAACATGAAACTACCTAATTCACAGAGCAGTTCTAGTTCAGCCTTGGGTCAAAGGCTAAAATTCCCAAGAAAGGCGCCTGGGCGGCCATTTTGTTTGACATCATCTGCAACCTGAACTTTTATAATAGAAAACAGTTGCTAGGAAACAAAAGCAACAAAAGGATCTTTTCAGAGACGAAATAAAACCCCTCCGATTGCACGAAATAACTATTCAAATGATTTCCTATGTACAGTGTCTGGAGCGGATCCCTCCTGCAGGACTTTACAAATAGTTTACAAATAGACCAGAGGAAACAGTAAAATGCTATTGACTTTGAGAAACAAGCGATTATCGCAGCTATAAAAAAAGAGAAAAAATTCCTAAAGTTCTTCCCCCACCTCCTCTGGAAAGCTAATTTAAAGGATCGTTTCCGATATTAAGCTAATTTATCAAGACTTCGTATTAAAATACTATTACCAGATCTTATTTTTTTTTAAATCTAAACCTGCCAGCGTTTGGATACCTTTCCGCAGAGAATAGAGTTAAAACACTGAGTTCCGGGAATAAAGTAATTAATTCATATTCTCCTCCCCTGAAAGCAAGTATAACGTGATTCATTGAAAGAAAAAGGGAAAAAAAGTTGAAAAAAAGAGTAAAGAACATATAAATCAATTAAAGCAAGAGAAAAAAAGCGTCTTTGTGACAATTTTATAGGTGTAAATAGCAACACAGAGAAACTTATTGTGTCCTTTCCTCCCTCCAACGCGCTCCCCGCTCTGGAAAAGCGTGTTATAAAATAATGACTCGGTGGTGATAAAAGGGAGAATTAAAGCCGGGGAGAGGGGCCGGGAGGCGGCCAGGCCCCGGGGGCTTTGCTGAGCTCCGAGCAACTTCCGCGACGGAAGTTTGGCAGGAAAAAAAGAAAGCCAAAATCCCCATTTCGGGAAGAAGGGTGGGGGACACGACAAAAAAAAAAAAAAGAAAAAAAAAAAAGAAAGAAAAAAAAAGACCATACATCCCCATATATATATATATATATATTATTGAGATATATATATAAAATACAAAGTCAATATCTTACCTCGTAAGCTGGGGGGTTTGCCATCAAGTGGATTAAATAACTAAACGGGATGAGCAAAAGAAATAATGAAGGCTGGAAAGACAATAGGCAGAGATAGCCCTGTCCCGAAAGGGCAAGTTTAGGGGAGTTTAAAAGTTCATTGGAGAAACAAATCCTCCGAGTTCAAGAGATGCACGAAGGAGCCAGAAACTTGACTATAACTTAGCTTCATTTCATTTGAAAAGCCTTTAAAAGCCTGGATGGGACGGTATATAAATCTATTGTACCGGAAATACAATAAAACTTAGCCATGTTGTTGAACTTCAAACAGTTTACACCAGATCGGGCGGGGAGACGGGGCGGAATCCCAAAACAAACAAACAAACCCACAAAGAACAGCCACCCCCCGAAAAAACCAAACAGCCATTTGAAAGAGAATAGAACGAGGGGGGGGGGTGTCTTTTTTTTGGGAAATATTGTCAGCCTGGAGGTTTGTTTGTGGTTTTATTTTGTGCGAGGTTAGAGCTCTCTAAATGCACGGATGGATAGAACATTGTCTGATTCTGCATCCTGGGTATAGGCTATAATTAATTTGAAATTAATAGTGATTTTTCTATTATTGCATAATTCATAATTTCTCTCTTTCTCTCCTTTTCCATACACAAATGTAGGCAGATTCAAGTTTAAATCAAACCTGCGTGGAGAAAGAACTAAAAGTTTACTGTAAAACTTCAGTTATGTTTACACATGACGGACCTACAGTATTACATACCTCTAGTAAGCATATGTGATACGTATTTGCAGACATGTATACCTACAGTCTGCTATATTTACATGTACACCTATAATAATTCTAAAATTAGTCGAATATTTTGTTTCCTACAAAAAGGATTAAAGAAATCTCTAGACCCACTGCTTTACTTATACACCAATGCAATTTGTAAAACAAAAGTCGTGGTCACACTTGAACTCGTCCTACTAAAAGCTCTTTCTTTCAGACAAAGCAGGCAGGAGGAATATATTTTAAGAGAGCTTTCACTGCTGCAACTTGGAAATGAAGCATCTCTCCCTCCCCTAAATTGTAGATTGAAAACATAAATAAAGAAAAGCACTCAAGATAAGCGTGAAAAACAAAACTGCATGTGCCATTTAATTTCACGATTAGTTTTAAAATAAATAACAGTAAGGGGGGAGTGGGGGGAAGAGGGGAAAAAAAAGACCCCAAATCTAAGTAGGTGATGTATTAGGTTTAATTCTTGGACTGAAATAACATTTTAAGGTAATGGGATTCCCCCTCCCCCCTTCTGGCTGTTGCTAAAGTTTTTAAAGACATTTTACATTCAGACGTCAAAGACAAGTTAGAGCTCTTAGACAGTAAATGGGTATTTTAGCTATAAGATAACTTCTACTTGTCAGGGGAATAAGTGCTAAAATAATTAATAGGCTGGGATGGGAGGGATTTCAAGTGTTTGCGTGAGCATATATCAGTAAATGTATATATGTGTACATATCCATTACACACGCACACTTACATAATAGAAGAATCTATTACAGATCATCCAAGGGAAATGGCACTGAATCTTAAGATCTCATTACGGGTTTCTTTGTGACTTACTTAGATCTTACTTATTTTTATTAAAATATGGTTATGGCAGCTGGTTTGCACAGTCCCCATTCATCAGTATTAGCCTTTGGGAGTATTTGGTGTCCACTCCTTGGGAGCCATGTGGCTATTCCCAAGCAGAATACGTTACAAACCGGGAGGTGCTTGTTGCATTTATAACAAAAAAAAGGAAAAAAAAAAAAAAGATTTAAAAGTTGGCCTCAAACCCTCCTCCTTCCCTCCCCTTCCACATGGCCCTGCATGGATGCGAGTCGGAAACAGCTCGGCGTGGGCTCTTTCTTTCTGCCAGCCACCCGTCAGGCTGAAGGATGCTCACCACACCGCGCTCTGATAGTTCTGACCCATTGCAAAAATTGACATTTTTGTGTGTGTGTGAATGCTTGATCCATTACAGCATGGGTAATAACAATAATTTAAGAAAGAGGGATAAATAACAAAGAGGGCCTCCCCGCCGGCGGGGCTGTAGTGGGCTCCCGGAGGAGCGGGCGGGGCGCGGGTCCCCTCCGGGCGGCGCCGGTCACCGTGGCCTCGGGGCGGCGCTCGCTGGCCGGGCTCGGCTGGGCCCCGCCGCCCCTCGTCCCGCTGCGCCAGCCGCCGGCTCCGGGGGCACCTTTTGTTTCTCCGCCAAGGAGAAGACAACATTTTCACTGATGTGTTCCCCCCCCCCTTTTTTTTTTTGGACCTGAAAGGAGGGAAAAGCAAAAAGAGAAAAGAGCTTTGCAATAAAAATTAAATTCAAATTTCTGCCTTGAGGAACGCCGCATTAAAATTAAAACAAAAACCAACCAAAAATAACACCCAAACGTATTTCTCTGAAGGCCCGTGGGGCTCTTATGACCCACGCAAAGAGCTTTGACACGCTAGTAATTCCGGGTGGGTGGCGGGGTGCCACGGCCCCGAGTGGGGGTGACCGGGGGTCCTGACAGCGACGGGCAGGCACGGAGGAGGGCAGCACTCCTGGCCCCAACGCGGCCCCGGGGTGTGGAGGGGCGGGGGGACCCACGAGCAAGGCTTTCCTGCACCCACGTGAGGGGCAAGATCGCACCGTGGGCCACCTCAACCACGGGCAGACCTGCCGGGGCAGCTCCGGCCACGGTTCCCCTCGGCGGGGTCTGCGGGCCCGGCGAGGAGAAGCAAAACCCCGACGGCAGCATCGCCCTAGCTACTTGTTGCTGCGGAGAAAAGTTTTCCTCCGGGGACACGGAGACACGAGTGGGGTGAAACGGGAGCCCCTCGGAGCCCCTCGGCCCGACCTCCTGCCCTCCCCGTCTGGGCTGGGCTAGAGGATTTACTTTTCCATCCTCCGGTTTTTCCCTCCCCCTCGAAATCACGGTGCGAGGCCGCCCACGCTCCTTCCGCGCTCAGGGAGAGCCGGAGCCCCTGATTTTATAGACTAAACCCGCAATTAGACGGAGTCATTAGTCCTGGGCAGGGAAACCCAAGGAATTACCCACGCGTGCCTTCGCAGTGCCCCTGCCCCTCCGCACCCACTTCCCGAGGCGTTAAGAGAAAGCAAACTGCAAAGCCCCGGGCTTAAAAGCAGAATCCAGGTTAAAAAAAAAAAAAATCGAAAACTCCAATTAATGGGCAAACTCTAATTAATAGGAAGGAAAAGGCGGCGGGAGCTCCCACCCATCCTCACAATAATTCGCTATTTCTTCGCAGGGTGAACTGGAGACCCAGACGGTGCAGAGAAGCAAAAAGAAAAGGCATCCCGGCAGGAGCAACCGTGTGAGCATCTTCCCCCAGATTCGGGGGTCCAGAGGGGGCCTCTCACGGTGGAGCTCAGCCCCGGCCCTGCCGCGGGCTTCGGGATCCACCGACTGGGGCACTGGGGAGAGCTGCTTTGCTTGGAAAAAAAAAAGGAAAAAAAAAAAAAAAAGAAAAAAAAAAGTCTCCAGACATGCGGCAAAGTTTCTGAGTTAGTCAAGTGAGGCTTCCTTTAATTAGCAATAGCGGCTTCGGAGGGAGGGGTTGGGGGCTAAGCCTTAAAAAGTCATTTTTACAGGTACAAAAGAGTCAGAACCGTTACGCTGGCTGTCATAAAATAAAACAAATTAACAAAATAGTAGGGCCAAGCCTATGGCCAGACCAATCGATCCGTCAAGCGCACATTACTTTGCTGAATTAAACCTCTCGCTCTGCCAAGACCGCTCCAGGTCCAACAACTCGTACGAGAATTTATTTTGCTCCGTATATTCGCCTGCCAGCAAAATTTCTAAAATCTTCGTTTAAATAATTTTCAGGAGAGTTTTTGTTTCTTTTTAGGAATTCTTTCAGTTGCTGTTATTTCGGAGTATTTTGAATTATGCGTCAATCTTTGCAAGAGTTCTCCGTTGGAAAAAAAAAAGGGGGGGGGAGGGGAAGGAACAATATTGATAAAAATTCTCTGGAAATGAGCAACAGAAATATATCCAACACAGGGAGGTCCCTTAAACAAAATACTCCATTTGTTCCTATTCCATCCATTTGTTGGGAAATTCAATTAAGCCTGGCTACTTTGAATTACTCACATAAGCCCTCTGTCCCGGAGACTTTAATAGGTTTCTTCTCTGGTTTTCAACATTGGTATTAGAAATCCATAAAGCAGGGGAGGGACAGGAAATTAAATTTAAAGGTACCTCATTATGGCACAAGTGCTTTCCTAGCTCTGCCTCGCCGCGGACGGACGCAAGTTTATGCAGACGGAGAGAAACACATGGCGACATGAAAAAGCTGGGTCCCCCTCAGCAAGTGGACTTGGCAATCCTGTCGAAATGACCTTTTGGTTTCAAGTCTAGCAAGCAGCCTTCCTTCCCATCCCACCGGTGAGCTCTGAGAGCCAGCAGAGAGGGAAAAAAAAAACCCACCCAAAAAGAGAGGGACAGGAAAATCGTGCAAATGGTAGAGCCACGTAAGTAGAAAGCGTGGGTTGGATTATTATTATTATTATTTAAAAACTAAAGTATGCGCTGGGAGAGGCTGAAATGGGGGGATTTATTCCAGAAGGCATTCCCAGCCTTTGAGCCAAGCAGGATTTCTCTGCGGTGAGCTGGAGCTGCGACGCGGCCGCCTCTAGTCCCCGGATCCATCGCGCAGGTTAGTGGTTTTAGTCAAATAGATAAATAAATGCGTGATGCTAACGATGAAGAGTCGGATCAAAGATTAAAAAAATAAATAGTCAAAACTCCCAGCAGAGAAACAGACGGGTGGAGAAGGGGGATACAAGCAGTGCAGATCTCTGGGTGAAAACAGATCTTGAGGGCTTTTTTAGAGGACGGAGCACGAAATTATCATGAAAAAATAGAGAAGAGGGAAGAGCAGCGCCGCGCTGCTCCACCGCCCGCCGCTGCGGAGCGGGATGGAGTATTCTGGGGAGCTACATGTGGGAAATTATAAAAGACCAACACGTTACGAAAAACGCCTCCCTCTCCAGCCTCCCGGCGAGGCCGAACCCAGCACTCACTTACCTGCCCATGCCTTTCTCTCTCTTTTTTTTTTTTTTTTTTTTTTTTTTTTTAAAGCAAACGCTTCCCCTCCCCCTTAAAAATTATAGGGAAATAAATACCTAGCGGCAGCCTCCCTCCTTCGCAGAGCATCATCCCTCACCACTTGTTACAGCCGAGCGAATCTTCCCCAGCTCCGGCTGGTTGGATTTTATTTTGTAAGGTTCTTTTTTTTTTTTTTTTTTTTTCAATCCTAGGGACTCCTTCTGGTTGCACTTTAGTCTGGCTTGAGACTGAGGGTGCTGTAAATTAATTTTTAACCAAAGGACTATTGTGTTAGCAAAGGGGAAAAAAACCCCAGCCACCCACCCCATACCTTCCCTCCCCTTGTCTAGACAAAATCACTGTTTTGACGGCAAACTGCAGGCTTTCCCCGCTCCTCCCTAATTCCTGCCTGTTTGCCTTCTGCTATAAAGCAGGGGAGGGGAGTTTAATTTTTATTGATTTGTTTTACCCACCTTCGACTTCTCGTGCTGTTTTAGCATCTTTAGACCTGTCTAAAGACGGAGATTTCTGCCGCAAAAAAAAAAAAAGTACAAAAAAAAAAAAAAGTACTTTATCTTCTTTTTTACTTCCCCCCTATCCATAAGCGGGATCCAGCACAACGGGCACCTCCAAATCCCCCTCGGCAGCCTGTGCCCGATTGGTGCGGCCCCCCCTTCCCGGGGAGAGGCGGCTGCCGGCGGCGGGGGGCACCCGAGAGGTACCCCGGGACCTGCGGGGGGGGGGACAAAGCGGGGACCCGCGCTCCGGCATGGTCCCCCCGAGCCAGGGAGCGGTGCAGGGGTTTTCCAGCCTCGCTTCCCAGGGCAGGACTCATCGTCTGTGCCGGGGGGACACACACGGGGGCGGGCAGGCCTCTTCGGCGCGGCCCCGGGGGGGTGACCCTAGACGGGGTGGAGGAGAGGTGGCGGGAAGCGCAGCCCTGGCTGCTGGACGCTCATATTCATCCGCAAAAGAGCTGGGGGGGGACACCCCCGTACCCCGCGCTTTGCAGTAGGAAGGAGGGCTGGGAGGGAGGAGGCGGCAGCCAGCGCGGGCGGGGGAGAGGGTCGCTGCCCCGCCGCTGCCAGGGGAAGGAGCGGGCTGGGGCTTTGCAAAAAAGATATTTTGGGGTAAGGGGGGAGCGGGGGGGAGGAGGTCTCTGACGGTTGACTTATCTGTTAGAAAACGCGTCTGCAGGCGAGCTCACCAATCCGGGGCGGCCGAGGCTGCTGAGACCATCCCCTGGTGTCGGTTTTAATGGGGAACTTCACTGCTTTACAGAGCGGGGGTGGCTGGGGCGGTGGCGATGTGTATTTTTTAATATAAAGACCTACAGCTGCCCCCAGCTGCCCCCCAGCCCTCCCCGCCCCCTCCACTCCCAAGCAGTTCGCTCACACCTCTATTTCGAGCCTCCCCGTTTTTGGAGGCGGGGGCGGGGTATTCGGGAAAACCCTTTGTGGAGGTGAAGTGGGAGCCCGTGGCTGTGCCAGGGCATGAAAACTCATCCTTAAAAATAAAAAATAAAGAGGAGAAAGAGTCTTGCAGAGAGCTGATGTCCAGCCCTCCGCCACTGAACCCCGCGTTTGCAAGCCGGGCTCGAAGCCTTTGCCTCCTTGCAGCGCACCTTTCCTGCAGGCTGCACACAGCTGCCTGCAGAGGGGGGCAAATATTTAATATTAAATATTAAAGGCGAAAAGACCGTTGGATTTTTAGGGAAGGGAATACGAGCCGGCCTCCGGGCTGGGATTTCTTTCTGTAGCACTGGGCGCCATGGAGGGAAGAGCCGAGGGGTGACACGGAGCACCCCAAAGCCGAGGGACACCGGGACGCGCCCCCCAGCCCCTCCTCACCCTTCCCGGGGCCAAAACCGGAGCTGGGGTCGGGGCACTTCTGCAGAAAACCCGCACCCCGGGGGCTGCGGCGCTGCACACGCGTGGGCCTGCCCGGGCTGCGTGAAGGGGAGGGGGCAGGCGGCAGAGCAGCCCCCCCGGTGGTGTCCCCCGCGTTCCGACTTAGCCAACTTCTTTTTCCTTCCCCGTCGGGCAGGAATTCAAGTTCTTGGCCGGTGCAGGGGTGCGTACCCTCCGCCCGGGCCGGCAAAGCCGGGGCTGGGCTGGGGTCTCCCCAGTTTGGGGGTTGCCTGGGGGTATGTCCAGCACAGAGAAAGCCGCCTGTCCCGGGAGGACGGCTCCCGGCCCCCTTGCCTTCTCCTCAGCAAGGATTTATAAGCAGGATTAAATACCCGGCCGCATAGGACAGTTTAACAACCAGCGTGAATTAATTCTGATTCTGCCTTTAAGAAAAACGATGGTTTGTGGCACAGTCTTCTGCAGGGCTGTCATTGCAGAGAGGGCAGGACACAAAACCCCAGCAGCGCCGGCGAGCTGCCGGTGGCTGGGTGCACCGCTTCCAAACCATGGAGAAAAAAGGGAAATTTGGTTTTTCGGTAGAATATATTTATCCAATTGCTTCACTTGTAATACACTTTTCCTGCTGGAAATGAGCCTGCAGGGACGGGGTGTTGTTGGAAATGTATTAAAGCTTACAGCGACAGGAGATATTTTGCCGTTGCATCTGGTTCTATGTCCACAATATATTCTTAAAAATATAAAAATACTCCGATTTAAATAGCTAATAATAGGCAATAATGGAGGGGTGAATAAGGAGCGGGATTTTACAGGTTTTGAAAACCATTTTGGTATAACCCAAAACTTCATCTAGAAAAAAAAATTACCCCAAACCAAACCCAACCGAACCTCTGCTGTAAGACCACGGGGGGAGGAGGAGAGGGAGCACATTTCTGCGAGCTCTGAGCCCCTTCGCAGCCCCTCAAGCCCCGACCCTCCCCCCGCCGGGACTGTCCTGGGACAGGACCCGCTCCCGCACGTCGAGCCGCAGCCATGGGCTCTGAAATTGGGGTGGTTTTCCCCATTTCGCCTCCTTTCTGCCTCCCAGCTCCTATTCCAGCCAATTCCCCACTCGCTCTCACAACGGGCCTTTTTGCACAGAGTCCTTAATTAAATAAACCGTTTTCCTCCTAGGGGAGGGGTGGTGGTGGTGTCCCCTTCAGCCTCGCCCCCTCCTATTTCCCCAGGGACCAAAGTCCAAACCCTCTTTGCCCATCGATCCTGCGGTCCAAAGGGTCACCCGTGGGTGCTTCCAGCCAGGCGGGGGACAAAACAAGCGTGTGCCCGAGAGGGAACGGCTGTGATCGTCCCCCCCCCCCCAGCCCCGGGCCCGCTGCAGCCCCGGCCCCGCGCCCTGCACTTGCTCCCGACTCCCGATCACCGGGAGCCGTCTGGGAACTGGGGAGGGGGAACGGGAAGGATAAACGGGAGCAGGACTTTTAAAGAAGTCCAGGACTGATGATTCAGGGGGTCTCGGCTAAAAGGAGTGAGGATCTGCTTTTTTTCTTCTTCTTCTTCTTTTTTTTTTTTTCTTTTTTAGCAAAAATCTGTGTGTTGGAAAAGTGCGGAGGAGAAGGCAGCTGGGTCCCACGGGCTGCGCTTCTCGCAGGGAAGAGGGCAGGGGGCTGTGATCATCCCATGGGAAGGACCCTCGGCCCTCTCGGGAGGCTTTTTGCTGGGAGTGCTCGGAGAATGAGGAATGGACCTCGGCTGGAGAGCTGGAGAGGGCTCGGGGTATTATCAGCGCCCGGGAGAGCCGCCGGAGGGCATGGACTGAACCCGAGCCCTTGAGGCGGGTGAAACGGGGGCTTTGCTCCCTTTAACTCCGGGCCAAACCCTGGTAATCCCTCCTTGACTTGATTTTAGCCGGAGGCTCTGTCCGTTCCCCACCCTGACGGGCTTTACTAAATTTACTTCATTTTCGGGTTTTTAATGCTGAAGCCCCGCGGCGACGGTCGTGCGGGGCCTCGGGGCGGCGGGTGCCGAGGGCGAGGGACAGGCAGGGAATTTTGTTACGTGATGCAAATCGCAAGAGAAACAACCCCAAACCCCTGCCTCCCAAAGTCTGCTGCCGACAGATATTAACGTGCTTCAATGCCAGTGCTGGAGGCCACCGTCCCCGGTCCGAGCATCCCGGTCCGGTCCGGCTGAGCATGGGGCACCTCCGGCGACAGCCCTTCTGTCCCCGGTTCATAAAGAGACCTTCCTTGTAAAAGTCACTTTACATCTCCTGAGCCTGAAAACTACCAGGTAACAACTTTTTACGACCCGACTCCCAGGACGCGGCTTCATTTAATTCCTTAACTCTCCATCCCTTTCTCTCCTGGCTGTGTTTCCCAGCAAGAGACCCCTCCGGGTTTAGCATGAATTTAAACACTCAAACCTTGCAACGAGAGCTGATTCACGACCTGGCCTTAAACCGCAGGATTTTCAGACCATCTGGAGTTGAACTCTTGATTCCAGCCGGAGGGATTTTCGGCTTTTTAAAAGTCCTTGGGATCCCCATGATGGTGGGGGAGTCCCTCTGCCAGCATCAGCTCCAGTATCTGCAGGAAGGTGCTGAGGCTGGTTTGTCCCCAGGGTTTCCTGACCCCGGGACATCCCAAGGACCACTTTGCTCCCAGGTAGGCCCAGCCGTCCATGCAGAAAAATCCCAGCCCAGTCCCAGCCTGCAGCAGATGGAGAAGCTCCTCAGATGTGTTGCTTTGCTCTTCTTCCTTATTTTCCTGCTAAATACTTGTGCATTTTGAAGTCCGAAGCAGGAGCTTGGTGGGGAGAGAAGGAGGTGAAAGAAGGGGAAAGTAGCACTGGAAATTCAGCCAGGGAAAAAGCACAAGAGCAAATCCATGGCTTAACTCCCCTTGAAAACAGATGGATGTGAGCCCTCCTCTCCCTCCTGCACCCCTGGTCCTTGTCCGGGGACCTTTGCCTCTCAGGTTTATGGTTCTCCTCTGTGTAGTGTCAGCATTTCACGCCCTTGATGACACAGCCTCCCCTTCTCCAGTCCCTCTGAAGGTTTGGATCCCAAATAGAGAAAAAAAAAAAAAAAAAAAAAAAAAAAGACCTCTCCAGCTCTGTGATTGTTCCTAGTGCTTGGGAGGTGGTGTGGGTCTGCCCACTAGTCCGCCAGTTGTTCTTTAGACAAAGAAATAAAATAAAATTAAAAAGTCCCAAAATCAAGAGCAAAACGAGACTGTGGATTCCAGCAGCAGAGCTCAGTGTCTCTCAGCTCCGACAGAGCAAAGGCAAGTTGTGGCACCATCCTGAAACTATTTAGTTCACATTCATGGGAGATGGGGGCCTTTTAAGGTCTCTTCTCCCTTCCCCACCCCCAGAGCCACTAACCCTCATATATTATTTTTACTAATGTGGTGGGATTTTTTTTTTCTTTCTTGGAGGAGGAGGGATTTGTATAGCCACATCCAAGGAATTTGGAGAGAGAGAGAGAGAGAGAGAGAGAGATCCCCCTGTTGACTAGAGAGATGTTGTTCTTGGGATTAGAGATGTCTGACCTTGAAGGTCGCAGGTCACGGTCTTGAATAAGGAGCAGGAGTGTGAGGTTGGGATTGAAACTTGAGGTGTGTCTGCTGGAGATCACAGGGAAAAGTCTTCCAAACAAAGAGGAATGCCTCAATTGGGGCGAGAAAGAACAACTTCCTCAAGAATTATGGGCTCTTTCTGGATGGTTGCATACCTGCAGACCCCCCAAAGGATGTGCTGTAGCTGAGGGAGGGGAGAAAGGAGGGCAGAAAGGAGAGGCAGGATGGCTGGAGCCAGAAGGCCCCATTATTTATTGCTATTTGCATTCTGGGCAGGCCCAGAGCCCCCGATGCTGGCGGTTTTATGAAGATAGGTGGAAAACAATAGAAAGAGCATGCCACTATTGGGGAAACCTTGAGGTGCAGGGCAGGGAGCAAGGAGGCTGCCCAGAAGCATCTTTGCAGGAAGAGGAGGAAGGAAGAGATTGTCTCAAGTGCAGGAAAGTAACACAGAGGCACAGCAGGAGGTTGGATCTCAAATATGTGTCCAACACAACAGCTATGAAAGTCTCTGTGAGATCCCATGGAGCTCTGGGGAGTCAGTCACAACTGTGTGCCTCAGTTTCCCCCCAGCTATACCAATTAGAGCAGCAAAGAGCACTTCAAGCCTTGTTTCAGGGCAGCAATGGTAGAATAGCCTACAGAATTATTTCTCTGCTGGGATCTCCATTCAAACGAGGAAAGTAATATATTTAGTGGTCCAGAGACATCAGCCTCGTGTCCATGGACTCTACAGATGAAGGTTTGTGTGTGTCTGCTTCTGGGTACCAGTGCATGAGTTGTGCCCCTGCTCTCTCTGGGGGATGAGATTACATGGGTGGTGTGAGCAGAATCACAGCACAATCCTGCTGATGTCCCCTGCTGAAGGCCTGCACATCCCACCAAAACCAGCCAGCATCATGCACTGTGGGCCACAGAACCCTTTGGCTATTCAACACGGCATTAAAGGCCATGTTCACATGTACACAGGTCAGTCCCTTGGGTCAAGAGGAATGAAGAGCATCGGAAAGCGTTTGAAGAGCCAGGACTTTCAATATAACCTCAGCCCACCCCCCTGAAGCCCCAGTATTTGAAGACTCAGCTCCAGATCCTCTGATGATGTCAGTATGATCTAAATGACCTCAAGGATGAAAAGCCCTGACTCTATTTCAATATTAGTTGAAGCGAACAATGACGACCTCATCATACCAGCCATGACAACTACGCGTGGAAAGATCTGCAGTAAAACTCTACAGGCCAGGTCTTGCTGTGATGCTTAAGCCCATCCTTAAGGCCTTTTTCTGCTGTTTTTCAGGGCCGGTGGCTGGGAAGGGAAGGGAAGGGAAGGGAAGGGAAGGGAAGGGAAGGGAAGGGAAGGGAAGGGAAGGGAAGGGAAGGGAAGGGAAGGGAAGGGAAGGGAAGGGAAGGGAAGGGAAGGGAAGGGAAGGGAAGGGAAGGGAAGGGAAGGGAAATGAGAGGGTCGGGGTGAGAGCAGCCCCCTACCCCAGAAGCGGCCCCGAGAGACGCTAGAGGGAGCCCCGGGCTCAATTAATTAACGAGCAAGAATTAACCGACTGGGAAAAACATTGAAGCTAGGAGAGAAAGGAAGAATTAATTCACCTGTGCCATTACTGGCATTTCAAGCTGCATTTATGCACATATATATATATATATATATATATTTAAACCCTACTTGTGTAGCAGCAGGGTATCACTAACCCAAAATGCAGCAAAGGGCTTTGTGCATTTGTGATGTGATTCGGGGCAATTTGGGCTCTAATTGATTTAAACCGTTGTCAGACCCACTTTCTCCCCTGCCTAGGTATTTATCCTTCACTTTGAAGCATTTGAGGGAAAGCAGAAGGCATCAATTTGTCTCCAAAATGCCTTTTTTATATCAATATTGATTTTTGAAGTGCCTCTGGAGGAAGGGGAACTGTGTGGAATGAATGTTCAGGAGTTCAACCCTTCCCAGCCCGGCCCGGCCGCCAGCTCCCACCCTGGGATGCTGGAACAGAGTTGCTCTAGGGAAACCCCCAGGCCTGCCGAACACAGTGGGACCACAGCCAAGAGGCCATGGCGAAGGTCACAAGGGCTGGGGCTACCCTTGTGTAGAGTCTGAGTGGCTGCAGCAGGATCCCCTCATTTTAGGGTGCTTGTAAGGGTGCTGCCTGCATGCAGAAGGGTCTGCAGAGCCACCCTGAGACCCAGCCTCATTTTCCCCCTCACTTTCCTCCCTCTGCAGCCTTTCCTGCAGGGTGCAGAGCTCTGCTGCAGGTCCAAAGGTTCCTGAAGGCAATGAGGGGTTTTGAGGGGTCATAGTAAACTTAAGCAGAGCTCCTGTGGAGGGGGAAGGGGGATAGCAGCCCCAAAGCAGGTCCCCGTGGCATGGTGGAAGGGCTGGAGCTGTGTGGTGGATGAGCTCAGGCTTGACTGTGAGCAAAACCGAACCCAAAGGAACCTCAGCAGAAATGAGGTCATAAAAGCTGCTGTTGGGAGTATTTATTATCATTTTAATCTTATTAGCATCCCATTCAGTAGCTCTTTGGAGAATAAAACACTGGTATTGTGTATTTATCTTGACAGAAACCAACCAACCTTAATAAAAATGAATCACTGGATAAAGAAAAAAGGGGAATCAAACCTTTCTGAAGTTTTTTATATTGTTTTTTTAATTAACTACTCTAATATTGCCTAAGTCTGTGGGAGAGGGGAAACAAGAAAGTAGAGGGACTATGTAAAGGTTTTACTGTATCCCATGTCCTAGGTGTAAATAATGCTCCTGTTAATTTAAAACCAAGACTGCCTGTCTTTATGACTTCACTGCACTCCCATTAGCTCTATCTTTATACAGTGTCGTGGGTGCAAATGGATTGGGTTGAAAACTTCCCCCAGAGCCACTTTAAAGTGACTTCTAATCTTTCCCTTTAGTGGTGTTAATTCAACTTCACAACTTCACAAGAGTGTTTGAAGCACCATTAGGCAGAGAAATGGACCTTCTCTCCTGCTGGTGCCCTTATCCAAATAGCAACGTTACAAGAAAAAAAAAGATCTGTTTCATATCAGGCCAAGTCTCTGGGGCTCCAGAGAGCAGCTGAAGGAGATGTGGCCTTCCTTTTTATGAGACTTAAATACATAAAGGATTTATGCTTTGCATTTCTGTATCACTGCCCCGTGGAGGTCTCCAAGCACCTTGGAAACCTCCTGCCTCATAGCATGAAGGATGAGTGGCAGCAGCTGGTGGAAATGGGGATGGAGAAAGAGCTGGGGACACAGCCAGGGAAAGAAAAGAGCCCACAGAACCCGGGTTGGCTGCATGGTGGCATGCTGCTGAGTGGGTTTTTTACAGCAGGACAATGAGGAAGAGCAGAAAGTGAGGTGCTGGAAAGCCCCACAGGTTTTGTGGCTGGCCACAGCCAGGTCTGTGTGCCTGTCGAGACCCAGCAGCATCGGTGGTGCTGGCTGGAACAAGGTCTGTCACACACACCAGCCCAGGGCCCCATCCAGCCCCACTTCCAGCACCAACCCCGGCTTCCAGTGCAGCCCAGGAGCAAATACACAGGGACAAAGGGGCATGCACAGGGTGCACCTTCGCTGAGGATCATGTCCCAGCCTCTGACACACAGCAGGGTAAGAAACTTTCTGACCTGGTGACTCTGCCTGGACCATCATGATTGGCAGCCAAAGCTGGATGCATCCCTCAGTAATCTGTTGTATCCCTTTTTGACTCTCATTTACAACTTTGGCTTCGACATCCTCCAGTAGCAGTGATTTCCACAGTATTTGGTGGGAAACAACCTGTCCATGCTCTGAAACAGAGAATAAACATTCCCTTGGACCTTTCCCTTCACTTTCCAGGCTGGGACAGACCTCTGTTATCCTCCTTCTCAACCATCCCTGTTCCTGGCAGCTTAGTCAGCGATGGATGGTGTAGTTACCCCAAGTTTTGATGGAGAAAATCTACTGCAAGACGTAGGATTGTCAAATTGTCCCTGGGGTCTGGCAGGTGCAGGGATTGCAGCCCGAAAGGAAGGACTGCAAGGTCGTGGGATGCGACTTTCTCCTGTCCTCCAGGAGAGGGCAATCCCTGGCTGGAGCTGAACTGAGAAACGCGGCTTAAGAAGAGATGCTTTGGAGGATTTTCCTCTTTCGCTGCTCCATCCAAGCAAAAGCTCAAATTACCGTGAGGAGGAAGGCTGTAAAATGGAAAACACAGATGGGGGAACTTGGGGGAAGAGTGGGTTTGGGGTGGCCGGTGTTCCTTTACATAGTGGCGTTCATTAATAGAGTCTGGCTCTATGAAAAGGAAAAAGCAGAGTCAGAAATAAACTGCAGTTTCTTTTGAATCAGTCAGAACTTTATGCTGAGTGATCCAACTATAACCTTATCTCGCCATCTATTTGTGTTAGGCTTGTTTTGAACTTATCTTCTTTAATCTTCCTTCTTTTTTAAAACCCAGACAGAGGATGCAGGTGTATGTTGGGTAAAACAAGCAGATCTGCATGTAATCTCTCTCTCAGCCTCCTCCAAATACTTGTTTTCCACCACACACACTGTTTTATTTATGTAGTGCACTCTCACACCAGCAAACACACTCTTCACCTGCCCTGTGGAGACAGACTGGTGAGCAAGACCCTGGCAAATACTTATTCCAAGTTTTATTCTATACTATTGGGTAATGGATCAAATAGATCAGCCTCTTCTCTGTCTCAGTTTCCCCATCTGCAAAACAAGCATCACAAAACCGGTAACATTTTGCAAGATGTTACATTGCAGAAGCCATGAATTAAACATAATTTTCTTCAGATGTCCCCTTTCCTAAGAGGGCAGTGAAGATCCAAGCCAGTATTTCAGATAAGTTTTACTATGCATGTAAGAGGTGTCCCACACATTTCAGTGAAGCTACTTTTGAGCATGTCCTTAACTTTGCACTTGAAGGCATCCAGGAGCTGCAGGAGGGGAAGGTGGGGAAAGGGGTCAAAATGCTTCTGAATAAAGGCACAACCTGCGTGGGGAGGGCTGCTCAACACCTTGGTGATCTCCCAGCTACGTCCAGGGACAATGTTTAAAAAACCTGATGTACAACCATTGGAAGCAAAGTGGGCATCCCACAGGGCCACTTCATCCTGGTGAGGGTGTGAAGCTCAGAGAAAGAATATCTGGAAAATAAATGAACAAAACCTTGTTAAAATAGTCCTTGGACCATCCTGTCTCTTACTAACTGTTAACTACAGAAAGGAAGCAGAATGGAATAGGAACACTCAAGCCTGGGAGAACTGGAATGCAGAGCTTTTTGGCACAAGCTGAGCAGAAGTTTCCAGAAGAAACAACGTGAGTGAGAGGATTATTACGAAAGGCCAGAGTGTCAAATCTGTGCTGGGAGTTGAAAGGAGCCCATAAAATCCACTCACCAGAAATGGAGCCAGAGCAAGGTCTGGAGTTAACTCCTTAAAGTCTACAAAACAGTGATAACCATCAGGAGGGACTTTCTGTGAGGTGCAGAGTCTGGGCAAAGTCCCATCTTAGCCATCACCCAGAGAGCTATAAAGAGGAAAGAGGTAGATCAAGCAAGCTGATGAGTGTTTTATGCAATGCAATAAATCCAATGTTCAGAGCAGCTCTCTAATTCAAACTTCTCTTTCAATTTTCTTTTGAAAGAAACAATTCTTTCAAAAATAAAAGAGAATCATAACAATATAATCCAGTAATATTATAACAATATAATCCATGTGCACCTAATTTTGCCACTGTTATTAATAAAAAGAACTGTGGTAGCTACGTGAGGCCAAACTCTACTGGGGACTTGCAAAAGGATTGCAAAGTAGGAAAAAAAGAAATTCCAATGACTTTTAATTTTTCCCCCAGTTCAAACCCTTTGCAAACACTGAGTGGTGAATCTCTGCAAGTAACACAGCAATCTCTCCTTTTCTGTCTAAGTGCAATGAGTCCTTGCAGATCTTTGGATACTTACTAGTCTAAAGAAGTAAAGTCTAAAGACAAATTTCAGAGCATTGCCCAAATAATATGCAGAAAAGGAGGCAAGACTAAAGTGTATCATGTTCTTTGATTTCATGGTGGACAGGACAAGAAATGATGGGTTTAGATTGCAGCCAAGAAGACTGGTATTACACATTTTCAAAGATTTTGTATTTGTGAGGAGCAGAAAGGATGGATTTAGAGTCTGAAGGTGGTGGGAGATCTCTGACGCTGGGTGGATACATGTCACTGATAACACGGTAAAACCATCTGAGCTCATGGGGCAAGCTGAGCCTGGGACTCCAATCTTACGCAGAGGGTAACGAGACTCATTCTTACCACTCTCACCTCCTGTTTTCCTTGCAGAACATCTTTATTGGCCTCTGATCCGATAAGCCAGGAGCAGCTGATTAGTAGATTACAGACCAGCCCTGGCCTGTCCCCACTTCCCCTCCTGCTTCTGGCCTTTGGATCCCAGGTCTGCTCTCCAAAAGTACAAGATGAAACCTGTCTGGAGGAAGCAGGAGGCAGCACTTGGCTGCACGACTCCTGCCATCTGTGCACAGTTTTGGCTCATCTGCACAGATCAGGGAAAATGAGAGATGAAGCAGGGTCCAGAGAATCATGAAACACTGATCTGTGAGTTGCTAGCAATTCAGCTCTGTTTGGATCACTGGTGTTCAGAGACATTTTGGGAGCAAGAAGAAAGCATGCAGCCAACATTTTTGAAGGATTCTGGGCACTCCCCTCAAATGGCAGGTGCTCAGCCAGAAAAAATGACTCCAGTTTAACACACACCAGAACAAATATGATGTCTCCAACTCAGAGGGGCAGAGCTTAAAGGAACAATCAAACCGAGATGCTTTGAAAAGACAGAAACAAGTGTAATACGGAAGCAAAGGCAAACTAATGAAAGTCAGAATGAATTTATGAGGCACCTTAATGAAACACGTGGACACACAGAAGATGAATCCATGATGTTTAAGCTTTTAAGTCTGCAGATAGTATGGAAATCACATGATTGGAAAGGTAATAAATTTCCTAGCAAATGGACAAGATCATATTTGCACAGAGAAAACCTTTGCCCAAAGCAAGTGTGTGTGGTTAGTGAAAGCTTCAATTAGGCTATTTAATGCCAGTTGCACAACTGTCTTGTTCAAAGACTTGTACTATGTTCTGTCAAAGGTTGCACCCCTTACAGGGTAACATTTATGGATTAAAGTCGAGCAGCTTTGCTCTGCCCAACAGATGGGTCTTGTTGCTTTGAGGAAAAAGATCACAAGGAAAATGATAGACAAATCATGTCCAACTCCATACTCATAGTGACAGAACATATATAATAAATGTTACTTTTTACTTAATTACCCAGAAAACGCTCAGACAATACAGGGGCTGCAAGCGGGACATGGAACAGCTGCGCGATGATCAGAAGCCGTCAGCGTTTATTAGCCGTCCTGCAGCAGCCCCCCTGCCCAGCTGCGGAGCAGAACCCCACCGCAGTGCTAGGCAGGCACGAAGTGAGACCCCCCCGGGGCCAGCAGGACTGGCAGCCCGGGGACCCCTCCCCAGCAGGCAGCGGGCTGGGCTGCCACAGCCCCCTGCCCTCGGGGCCGCCCTTGAACCCGGGGCCGGCAGCACCGCGGAGAGCTCCGCGCCCCCGACGGGGCGGCCCGGGGGCTTCGGGGGACACATGGGCTTCCATGTATGTACACACACCTACACGTTGGGTGTCTATATGGAGGCATCGTTCCCTCTGGGCGTTGACATCCACAGGTTCCCTGGACAGGGTTCGGCGCGGCCGCTCCACCACAGAGCTCCTGCCGCCCCGTCAAGCAGGGCTTGGATTCTACCTTTCTCACGAGCTTTGGGGCTTCTCCTTTCCCAAGTCAGTCCTCTGAAAGGAGCCCACCGGCTGGGTCCGACCCCCCTCTCTGCGACAGGCAGAGGACGTTAACGATGGGTATGATCAGCAAGAGCTCTACTGGTTGCGCATCCTCATCGGTCTACAGCTGGGAAGGGTCCTCCCAGGTCTGTGTATGGCCACGCTCTCCTGAAGGAACACAGAGGTTAAGGAAACCTAGTTAGTCGGGCTGGTATTTTGCTTTTCTTCCCTGCATTTATTTATTTGTAGCTGTGCATGCAGATGCACCAAGTCACTGTGCAACAAGTCAGAAACATCACTGATTTAAATTCCAGGAGTAAAGTAACCCCGCCTGGCTGAATTACAACAGTCAAGTAAACCAAATAATAACAAAAATTATTCAAACGCCTTCAGCGGTATTTAACACAGAGGGACAGAAAAAATAACTTCTTGCAGCAGAGGGGAAAAAATTTTGGAATACAGCAGTAACATAAAGTACAATAAAGGTAGCAGAGTGCTGCCAGGTATTTGTGCTTTCTACAAGCTGATCAGGTGCTTTGCAAATGGGCAGGACGAGGGAACTGGAACTTGGGCAGCCCCTGTGCGCGGCCCGGGCGGCTCCGCTCCCCTGCGCTGTCTTTAAAATACATTTTCTTGCAGCCAAGACCTGAAAAACGGCGAGTGTCTTTGTTTGCCAGCCCAAGAGATGCGCAAGGAAAATTACCAAAGAAACGGTGGTTTTGTGCAGGGAAGACAGGGCGCTTTTTTGTTTTGTTTGGTTTGTCGTGGCTATAATCACAACTTTCTGCAAAACAGAAAGCGAGGATGGTGCGAGGTGGCAGCAGGAGCGGTTACAGGGCAAAGGGAATCCGGATCCTCCCCACCTTTCCCTCACCAGCGGCGACAGCGACCTTCTTTTCCCTTTACTTGGGAAACCTGGGGCTGCAGGACCTTTCTTATCTTCAGTTACAACTTTCTATTATCATTAAACTTCGCGTATCCGATTCACTTTCCTCTTCTTCAGTCAGGCAGCGAGCAAAGAAAAGCCTTATGCAGACAGAGAAACCGGTATGGATAATTTAATTGACATATAACCGCAAACAGAAATATAAATTTGTAGCCTAAAAACTCGGTGTCCAGATGTAGGGAGAGTTTATTTCTGATTCTGGAAGAGTAACGGTGATTGTGGGTGTAAGTAAGTGCAATATTTTGTACAGCCTAAATGGTTAATACTAGCACGAATATTTTTTACAGAAATATTTTCAAGGTTGAAACTTGCATTTTGTAAAATCGTTACCCCAGGAGAATGCTATTATGTTCAAAATGCTGCCTCGTTATTTGCTATGTGTGTAGGGAAAAAAAATACCAAAATAAAACGAAAATAAACAAACAAAAAAGAGGCTTTTACAGAACATTTGCAAACGTGCGGTGGCGATGGGGCCGCAGGACGCGGGGAGCCGGGCTGGCGCGCGTAGCCCTGGGACACGGGTTTTAAGGATTTGCGGCAAAACCGCACTTGTAGCTTTGGTTTACGGGTTTTGGGGATGGGGGTTATGTATGTAGAGTTGCCGTTGTCCAAAATAAATGAAAATCGGCATAATCTGAGAGTTTCGCTGTTAGACTAAATTTGATGTTTTTTGGGTTTGGTTTTTTTTTGGTTTGTTTGTGGGTTTGGGGTTTTTGGTGGGGTTTTTTTCGGTTGTTTTGTTTTTGTTTTTGTTTTTTTCCCCGCTGCATTGATTAGTTTATTCAAAAAGAAAATGAAATTGGGTAGTTTCTGTGCTTCTAAACGTCAACACCAGCAACTGCCCGGGTTGTTTGGGCGGTGGGAGAAGGCTGGTTCGCACCCCACGTTTGCTGGGTGCACTCCACCCCCACGCTGCGGGATCCCCGCTAAACCCTTGTCCTGGGGGCAGGAGCCATGCCCGCCGCCCCGCTCGGCCCCGGCCCCGTCGGGGCTGCACCGGAGCCCCTTCCCCGCCCCCCCCCCCCAGCCGGGGGACCCCCTCAGCCCCTTCCCGGCAGCTCTTTCTTCCCCCAGGCTATTTTACCCGCAGCCAATAGGTGCGGAGCCCCGACGGGGCCCCCGCTGCCTCCCTGCCCGTCGGTGCAGGGATGTGGCTTTGCCATCGGAACCCTCGGCCAGGGGAAGGAGACCTGGAGGCGGGATTTGCCGGGATTACCCGGGATATCAATCTCGGCCCAGAGCTTCTGGGGGAATCCGGGGCTCCCAGCGGCAAACCGGGCTGCACCCACCACCCTCGGGGGCAGGGCCTGGCATTATTTCATTTATTAATCAATCATCCCCAACCCCTTTCCCTCTCTCCCTGGCTCCTTTCACAGGAAATGTCCCCCCGTTTTTTCCGTTCCACGTTTTCCCTGCGCGGCTGCGGAGCCGAGGTTGGGGCGAGGGGGGGAGTGGGTGAGGGCGGTGAGGATTTACGATCCGGCCCGTTGGAAACTGAAGCATCGGGATTTACTGTAAAACGTATCGGCGGCCTTTCCCGGAGGGGACTTGAGGCGAGAAAGTCTGAGAATGTCACTTAGCCAGAGTTTGTCGCCAAGAAAACGTGCTCTTGTTCGGGCGGCGATAAATTTCCCTCTGGCACGGAGCAAATTGAACCGCGGCGGAGGGGGGGGGGGAAAGGCCGAGGAGGGTTCACTGCTGCAGCCCTGCAGCCCCTCAGTTCTTGGCAGCTTTATCCCTGGGGGCCAGATCCAGCGCCGCACACCCCCCACCCCACCCCCCGCCCAGCCCCCGGTAATAGGACTGCTGTAGTGCTGTGAACCCCCCGGTTTTGTCAGCCCCTGCAGCCACGGGCCCTCTGATGGGGAAGGGATCCTAATTTCTATCCAAGGCATTGTTGGATTGAGTTATGCTTCCCGAGAGGTGAGACGAGCCAAACACACCCAAGCACCCCCATCAGGGCATGGAGGGGGCACGGGCATTTGGGGTGGGCTTGGATGGACTTGGCCCCACGCATCATCGTGGGCTCCATCATGTAGAGGAGCACTGCAGTGCCTTCTGCTCTCAGTGGAGGGTTTGATGGTGAAGTGAGCAGCGAGGGTGAGAAATGCTCCAGCAAGGCAGAGATTCACAGGAACATAAGGGGAGAGAGAAGAGAAACTAGTGTCCACAAATCCCCTCAAAGAATTTAACCATCTCACTTCTTGTCCCACTTGCATTTGACATTTGCAGCAAAAGGAAAAGTAAAAAAAAAAAAAAAAGAAAAAGAAGGAGGAAAAGGGATAACTTCCAGTGACTGTGGTGTGTTCTTTTATTTTTTAAGACCAAACAGGGAGCCAGGAATAAAAAACACCCACCAGATCTGGTGTGCAGAGATCCCTAATTCCTAATTAATTTCTTCTTCCTCCCATGCAGGCCCATTCTTGGAGGTGGCCAGACGCACAAGTGGTGACATGAAGCCCCCAAGGAGCTGGAGGCTGGGGCTGGCAGAGCTGTGCCCACTGCCTCTGCACTGCTCAGCACCAGCGATGCAGCTCTGCTCAGGGCAAGGGCTGCGGGGAGCAAAGCCAGAGACACTCTGCTCTAATTCCTGCGGCAGAGATGGGAATAAAGTGCTTTTCTCATAGTCTCATAGAAATTCCACTTATTAAAGCAGTCCTGGTCTGCAGGGTTTGGCTGAGGTCTGTGTTGCTGCTCAGGCGTTGGTGACCTTGCCCCACATCAGCCTGGTGAGCCAAGAAGAGCTGGGGTCAAAATGGCCTTTTCCTCTCGCAGCCTGACATGGGTTTGAGAGTGCTGAATTTTGGAGACTGGTTAAAGGGAATGATTAAACAAGGTTTACATTTTGGGAGAGAGCAGCCCTCTGACTGTCCTCCAGACTCCTGGTGGCCCGGTCCATCGTGCAGCCGTTCGCGCTCCAGCCAGTGTGGCCCTAATGCCTCCGTTCACACAGCATCTCTCCAGCCTTTTTCTGAACTCCGCTGTCGGCCAGGCGGGAGGACCCCATGGGTTTGCCAGATTTCACAGGGCTTCTGGGCTGCTGCTGGCAGACCAGCTTGATGCTAGGCAGATTTTGGAGGATTTCTCTGCATCTTAGACTGTAAATGACATTGGCCCTTATATAGCAAAGATCCACAGAGATCTCTGCATCCTTTACAATGGCTGTAAGAGGTGGAAATAGAATTAGAGATGATGGTAAAACCAGAAGTACAACTCAAACCTCTAAAGTCCCAGGGTAGTACCCCAGCCACTGGGCTCTTGGGTCTTCTGAAATACATTAATTTCTTTACAGCAGAAGCCGTAAACCAAATGCAAACCAAATCTTGGGATTTTTATTTAAAGCACTCAGTCTTGGGCTTTGAATTCATGCTGAGAACAGAGACGAGCCAGCATTTATTTTTGTCTTTGAGAAATCCTAGTCCTGAATGTTCCTCTTTTCTTCTAAAAGTTGGGTGGGGAAGAACCAGCTTGATTCTGGGAAGGATTTTGATAAAGAATAGCTACACTCAAATTAAAACTATCCAATTATTTTATTAATGAGATTTTCTAATTCAACTATTCTACCTCTTTGTACAATTTTTGGAACACAGAAGAAGGTAGCAGCAGCGGTGGGATGTGACAAATACCAAAAGCCTTGAGCGCATTTCCAGTTCTGCTCCATACATATCGCATTGTTTCATGTGTCTGTGTAACCCTAGGTTTAGTGGAATGTGCCTGAATGATGGTTGAGCACAGATGTAGGAAAAGACTGCCAAAAGCACTCCAAGAAAGGACATGGGACTGGCAATAAATAGAGCTGCATCAGCAGGAATGGAGGCTATGAGCCCTGGAATCTCATTCCAGATTTCACATCCTCTACGGACTGATGATGGGGAACTTGGGAGAGGGAGAGGAAACTGGGTGGCTGGTGTCCCAACACCAGCAGCTCAGGCATAGGCTCAGCAGTAGATTTAGCAACAACAACAACAAAAGAGCAAGTGGGAAATCAGAAGTAAAAAAAATGAGGGTGGTTCACTGTTTTGCATTGAAAAATGCTGTCTTAAACCACTGATTTACAGTGATGGAAGCTTGGCCCAGGGCACAGAAAGCACCATGCAGATGGGTAAGGAGAATGGCAATTCCCAGGTGCCGGCTGTCCATGATGCAGCCAAATTCAGACTGAAGGGGTACAGCAGAACAAGCGTAACCGTAAGGTGAATTGCTCTCACACTTGATGGTAAGCTATCCAGACTGGGGGACTAATAGGGCCCAGAGAAGGGCTTGTTATGCCTGACTCTCCCTTTCCTCTCAGAACTGGGGCTGTGCAAGGCTGTAGGAATGAGCTTTGTCCTTTTTTTCATTTGCACTAAGCTGAGTCACTGTGGAGGAAAAGCCCATTTGTTAATGAGAACAAAGTGATTAAGTTGAGACCAGAATCTCTCTGGTTGCCAGTTAAAACATACCCCGATTTCCCTGAGGTTCCTCTAAAAGCCACAGCTGAGATTCCCAGCCTTGGGAGCCCTATCAGTCCCCTCCTCGACCGCCAGCGGAGCTGAGGGCAGCAGCCTGCTTGGCTCCAACCGTGCCCAGCCCATCTGGCCAGCCAGGCCAGTGCCTGGGTCTCTGCCCAGGTGCCACAGCCAGATGCTGCGATGGGCTGTGCAGGGTGCACATAAACACCCCCCACCCTGCATCACCTGCCCAGACTGCAGACAGAGCTATAAGGTACCATAAAGCTTAAGATGTGTGATTTTGATGTAAACATTTTATTTAGATGCTGGTTCTTTGGTCTGCGCAGGAGACTCTACCCGGGACACCTTCACTGCTGTATGCAGACCTTTATGTTTCTCTGAAAACCCTCCTAAATGATGAGCACTTGGGATTAAGGAGTGAGCGAGTTCGTGAAAATAGGAATAGAAAAACAAGGGTCTTTATCAGACGCGGCAACATACATTAACCAGGGATTCCCATAAAAATACCACTGACCTTCCTCTGCTTGTGAAAGTCTTACCTCTGAGGAGCTGCGACACCACAGTGCTTGCTCCCCCATTAACACAAAAGCACTTTTTCTTTTAATGTCGTGGGGAGGAAGGTCCCAGGGCTAGGCAAGGAAGGTCCCAGAGCTGGGCTACCACACTGCTGTGGGGGGCTGGAGGTGAGAAAATTGTTTCTGTTGGTTCTGGAAAAATATACTGAAGCTATTTCAGTGCTAAGTGCCGGTGCCTGACTGCTTGGAGGGAGAAATAGGAACAAAGTAATCGTTTAAAGCCATCTATATAAGGCTCAGGTCTTTTCAGGAAAATAATCTCAGATCTGGGATAGGCTGATATAGCTAAAAAGAAGGGAAATGTCAATATTTGAAAGTATGTTCAAGAAATACAGAGATGTTAAGCACTGTTTTATCATCTGGGGGGAGATAGATGGTGGTTGCAAAAAGGGTGAGCCTTCAAATGACAGGAAACTCACCCCAACCTGCCATGTAATTCACCAGAGGAATTTTAACAAGAAGCACCTGCCTGTCTCTTCTAGCTCAGCACTGGCCTTTATGGCTTTACACACATTGTTAAATTTAATCAAGCACATCAGTTTATATATTGTTTCTAATGATTAAACTCTGCTGCTGGTTTTTTACATATTGGTGAAGGTACTAAGGTATATTAAATTTTTTTTTTAAATCAATCAGCCAAAAACATGCGAGCTGTTTGCATGCCGTGCCCTGAGTTGGGAACTTGTACATTCTCAGCACCAGCACCCAAGAGCTCCTGCAAACTCTTGAGGAATATCACAGGCGAGAAATGATGAGATGATAAAGGCATTTGACTTAACTGATGTGTGCTCGGTGACTGTGACACTGGTAGAAGCATTAGCCCAGCAAATGGTCCTCATGGGTAGCCCAGTGCAGCGGCTTGTGCTGCTGGAGGACCGGTACACAGTGGGTTGCCATGTGTTTGCCACAATGCATCTCAAATTCAGAGGTGAGGAAATATTTTGCCCTAAGAAACATTCTCCAGGGTTAAAAAATAAGCATCCAAAAAATAGGAGGAAGTTAGTTAGGGGAAGGAAGGACAGTCAGGGCTTGGAAATCCCCAGCACTAAGAGGAGGTCGCAGACCACACGGCACATTTGAGGGCACTGGACTTGCTGCCTGAGTACTCTGCACATAGCTGGCTCGTGCATAGTAGGTCCCAGCACATCCCAAACGCATCAGACTCACTGACCTCCATGGAGTTAATCTATTCCTACTTCCCTTTGTTCCCTGTTTCTGGGTGTCAAAAAAATGTGACCAAATTCTTTTTCTCCCATCAAGGCAAAATTTCTTGCTGGATGAAGAGAACAAGTTGTGAAGCCATGAATTCCCACTTCTTTCTCAACTGTCTGGCTCAGCCGCATCTTCACAGGCCCACGGGGACCATTTCTGGGCACACATATGAAAGAACACCAAAGCACATACTACTTTAGCCTGTTGCAGGTCACGAATTTCTTGTGCATCTGAAAGACATTGTCTTAATAGGCCACTGCTTGCACAGGACAGATGGAGAGAAGGGAGAGAAACCCACTGGAGGAGCAGGAGTCTCGCTGTGGAAGGAAGCAACAGCTCCATCCCCAGTAGATCTGCAACATCAGGTCGGTGTTTCAGCAGCATTGACCGAGGGATATTGTGGAAGGACACGCAGGAGAAGCCATAATAAGGTGACATAAAACAGCAGCTCATGCTGTAGGAAGGCTCTGCTTCATTCCTCGCAAATGTGCATGAAACGATGCTCCTAGTTTCCTCTGCACTAAACTTGAGGAGATTGCTTTGAACTTTAATGCATGCAATGGACTGCACAATCTTCTGGTGCACTTTTAGGGGAATTGCTATTGATTTATATCAACATCAGCCCAGGAGCTGGAGAGAGAGATGGGGAGAGGTGCTGCAGTCAGGCACTGCTGCAGAAGGAAAGGCTCATCCTCATCCTCATGGCTGGCTGTGATGGGCAAGGCTGAGCGAGCTGCACCTAGGCACAGCTCCCAGCTTTTTGGGGCAGGTTTAGATTTTCTGCCCTGGATAAAAGCTGGAAGCTGTTGCTCTCAGAGCTCACAACACTGACTGAGCCCCTGTGCTTGCAAGCATTACACTGTGCAGGAAAAATGGCATTTAACTTAATTTAGTTATGTTCCACTTCCTGCCTCTCCCGTTTCATGTGGTAAACTGCTAAAAACCAAAATATGTGAGAAAAGAATATGGTTCTTTTTTTTCCAAGACAGCCAATGCAATACTGATGTTTCTGATAAACTTTATAAAAAGTGTGTTCCTGGCTTTGTGTGTGGATGTGAGTGTATATGCAGGTACCTGAGCCCATGACTGCTAAGGCAAAAGGAAATTTATAGCACTTCATTAATTTGGGGGGGACGGGAACAAGATGAAAGCACATGGCTATTTTAATAGATTAAGGACAATTATTTTGCAAGAAGAGATTTCTTCCAACTAGCCTTTTCCTGGTGGGATTTTCCAAGCCAGAAATATTTTCCTCCTTTCCCTCATCTGCTAAAAGCCCTTCAGGTGAGCCATGACCATCCCAGCACCCTCAGTTATTTACACCCACGGCTACCGTGACCATTGCAGCTGCATGCGGTGCAAGGAGGACAACCTTGGGAGTCCCGTGTCCCACAGGATGCTTGAAAGCGGCCTGGTTTTAAGCCAGATTAAGCTCCTGTGTCTCAGTCACCCACTCAAATTTGTCACTGAAGTATCCTGCTAAACTGAGATTTTAATGAAGAAATGAAGCCATGAGTGCAGGTGACTTTTATTTTTCATAAATGATTGTGTGCTGCTGAAATGTATGCATGCAAACACAGACCTGCTTCTGCTTCCATCCCTCTCATTTCCATCCCTCTCCAGCACTTCAGTGCATTTCAGTGGGAAGCAGATATGAAAATCCGCCCCCTCATTTTCCTTTTTCGGCAGCTTAGCATCACTGCAAGCTCCGTACAGCTCCTCTTGTGCAGGCTTGGGTCTGACCCTGACCTTCCCACATCTCATTCACTTTCACTCTGGATATCCTTGCCAGTAGCTGGTTTCTGGGTTGCAGACCCAGAATAGGTCCCTGATGGTTTCAGGGCTGTGCAAGGGTGGGTTGGGGTTGGAGATGAATTTTAGTGAATCGAGTCTTTTTGCTGTTCTGATAAATGTTCCCTGGAAGGTGACCCAGGTGGGACCTGGATTTCTTCTGGCCACTGCACACACCAAGTGTTCTGTCCCTCAGTGCCCTCAGCATCCTCGCTAGCCTCATACCCATGCATCAGTCAGGAGTTAATGGCATTAAACCACAACACATCCTTTAATTCAGTTGCTTTATACAGCTAAGGATAAGCACCACTGGGATTTTCTTTTCCTTCTCTGTGCAACACACACACCCCCACACCCATAACCTCATAATAACTGACATACTGATTTCCACGTATTTTTCTTCATTAGGTAGTACCCTTCCTGTGGCCGTACAGAGGCTTTCTTACTTGCTTATAAAAATTAAAAGCAAGTGGTTGTAGCCTAAAAAAATAAAAATAAAAAAAAAAAAAAAAAAAAGAAAAAGAAAAAAAGTCTGGTTTAGCCTTGGGTGTACCCTACAGGTACTATAAAAAATCTGTGAGGCTGCAAATTGCTCGAGGGGACGAGGGCTCTTGCAAGGTGAGTTCGGGTGCAGCCAGGGCTTCCCTCTCTCGGTGGAATTGTTCTTTAAAAGTGATTTTTCCCTTCTTCCGTCCCCGGGGCCGCCGCCGCTCCCGATGGGACGGGTCTGGCGTTCCGGGTGTAACCTCCGCTGGAGCAAACGTTTGCGGGACCGGAGAAATCGGGTTTTCCCCCTGGTTTCTCAGCCAGGCTCTGGTTTCTCCTTCTGCTCGACGGAGAGCAGGAGAAATCGCCTCTTTCCTGCACTTTCTTGCACGCAAATTGATGCCGAAGCGGGTGCTGGAGACTGAGGGATGCGGCGAAATGTAAATGGGCAGCCCTGGGTTTCTGGTCGTTCCTTTATCGTCCTTTAAGGGGAAAAAAAAAAAGAAAAAAGAAGTGTTTAGCCGTCAGAATAAAGGCAAAATGATGCTTGAAAGGAATTGAAAAGAGTCCCTTTTCCTCCGTCTTTTGGTTGCAACAGAAAATAGCAGACGGATCTATAATGCGGATATTTCACAGTTTACAGTGGACATTAACATTCAGCACACGGTTCTCTGCAGCAGGGATGAAATGGGTTTGAGTGCGAATGAACGAAAACCCATTAGAAACCCATGACTGTATTAAATTTCAGCTCGGAAAATTGAAATATTTCTCACTTGGACGCTTACTTCTGTAGATTGGAGCAAAAACTCCAACGGAAAAGGCGCTTTGGTTGCTCTTTAGGGAATATTTCATCCCAGTGGCACTTCCAGAGTGGCATGAGACTCATCAGTGGCGAGGCTACTTGCAAACAATAAACCTGTTTAATCTTTTTTTTTTTTAAATAATTTTATAAAAAGCAATTAAGCCATCTAGCAGAGAAAGATAACATTGTTTCGGGTGGAAAATTAATTATAGTTTGCCTTTGGACAAAGTGTAACACTATAATATAGCAAAAAGGCATTTTCCTGACAGTGCTTGAAAGTAACGAATTTAGGTTTAAATTTATTGGATGTAACTACAGTGAGGAGTTGTCCTGTCTTGTTTAGAGGTCTGAAATCACATAGTGATGTACAGCAGCACACACACTGCAAGATCACATCGGCTTAGGGTTTGAAAAAATAATGATTAAAAAAATTTAAAGGAAGAGAGGGAGCGAGGCAGAGCTCCCTTTTGTATTGTATTTTTTGACTCCGATTAGGAAACAAATGGATGGAGGATGTAAAAAAATGTACCTTTGATTCTGCTGAAGAAGAAGCAGGGAAAGACAGAGCAGTCTGAGGTCCCTGTTAATGACATCCCGTCAAGATGCTTGTAAGACCCAAGAATGTTTACAACGTGGGCTCAAGTTCAATGACAAAATCCTTTGAAGGGGAAAGGGGAAGAAAAAAAAAAGCAGCCCAGACACTTTGTGCAGTGGGCATGAACTTGAACAAAAGAAAGGAGTCAAAGGCTGGGAAAGCGGGGGAGGCATGAAGGAAGGGCTCGGAGAGGTGTTCGCACTGCGCCTGTTGCTGCCTTCCTTAAGTTAGTAGGTGGATCTTTGGTAGATTTTAATTCGGTTTAGGGGGAAAAACAAAGGTGGGAAAAAAAAGAAAGAAGAGAAGAGAAGAGAAGAGAAGAGAAGAGAAGAGAAGAGAAGAGAAGAGAAGAGAAGAGAAGAGAAGAGAAGAGAAGAGAAGAGAAGAGAAGAGAAGAGAAGAGAAGAGAAGAGAAGAGAAGAGAAGAGAAGAGAAGAGAAGAGAAGAGAAGAGAAGAGAAGACGAGAGAGGAGGGGTGCCAATGCCACCTCGGTGCAGGGCGGCTGGCAGATGAAAGTGCCACTCCAGTGACTGTTTTAAACTCAATTTTCTTACCAAAACAACCCCAAAGCGCCCACCCAACCGCCCAGCCGGGACCTCCCAGGGCTGCTGCCCCAGGTTTGGGGCTGCTCTACCCCAGGTTTGGGGTTACCCTACCCCAGGTTTGGGGCTGCTCTGCCCCAGGTTTTCTGCGTTTCAAGTTCAACGGCAAAGGGAGGGGGCAGGACCCTTCACCTGGCCCGGCGCCCCCCGGCAGCGGCTCCTTCCCGGCGTTTTACGAGGATGTCGGGCCGTTCTCGCCCTTTGCTGGGGCCGCCGTGTGAAGGTTTTACAGCTCTCCCCGAGACTCGCCTCCTCCCCTTCCCATCTGCATTTTCCGCTTCGGATTCGGGGCTGGAGCTGAGGACAGGGATTGGGGGCGGGGGACGGGGCTTGGTGGTGGTGTCATGTCTCCCAGTTTCAGCCCGGTTTCCCACTGGGGCGGGTGCACCTAAGTGGGCTGGAGGTGTCTGGGGGTTTCCAGCCGTTCCAGTGTGGGTTTGTGGACATTGGGGAAAGACGTCGGGGGGGGAAAAGAATGGGGAGGAAAAAAAAAAAAGATCTCACTAAAAGGATTAACCCTTAAGGTGCCACAAAGGGGAGCTTTAGGAGGAGCGTCCATTTCCAAACCTGTAAACAGACCGGGTTTATTTTGAAGTCGGTCTCAGACACGGGCCATGGGACACCACAACCGGATTTTTTTTTTATTTTATTGGATTATTTCCTTTTCTTTGGGGGACATCCGAGGGGCTACCTCCTGCCGGGTAAAGCTGCTTCTGCTTTACGGCCTCTGCAGCCACACAGGAATCGGGGCGAGGAGGTTCACTAGTGGCAATACAAGGGGACAGAAAAGCAGATTTTGAGGTTTTAATCCATCCGCCTGTTCGGGAAAGCCGGACAAACATTCCCAGGCGCCTTCCAGCGCGGGAGGAACGATGGGGCCGGCCGGTGCCGCCGCGATCCTCCCCTCGAGCTAAAAACTAAGAAAATAAACCCGAAATGGTTCAAGGCCCAGTAATTCGGAGCAGGATCCGGATGAGGAAGAGCAAAGTGTCACCGGTTCCTGCACGACAGCGCTGCCACCCAGCTGCGGGGCGACCCATCACCGCTGCCAGGGGCCGGACGAGCTTTATAGACGGGCACGGGAACCTAAAGCCCACCCTGGGTCCACACACGCGGGGCTGCGCGGTTTCCTACGCGCTTCTGCGCCAACACGGTCCATATCGCCCCTTTTGGGGGGGGGACCGGAGCGGCCGTCGGGTGTCGCAGAGCCTCCCCGCAGCCCCGACGGCTCTCCCCTCCTGGGGCGGGGTTTATTGCGTCTGCCCCGCCTCCCCTGCTTACGTCACCGCTCGGAACGTTCACTCCGAGCGCCATTGGCTGTTCCTCTCCCGAAGCTTCTGGCGTCACGCGTGACGTCACGGGCGAGTGTCGCCCGCCCCGACGGGGAAAGGCTGCACCCCGGGGTGCCACCGGCACCTCCTGCAAAGCGCCGGGCGAAAATATCTGGGGAAAACGGGGAAAAACGGGGGAAAAAACCGGGGGGAGAGCGCCTGGCTGTGCTCCGCCCCCCCGGGAACCCGCCTGCAGCCAAAGCCTCAAGTATTTAAATCCATCATTAAAGAAGAACCAAATCACTGTGTAAACCCATCGTCATTGAGGGCGCGCTGCGCTGAACTCTTCGGGTTCCTAAACGCAAAGGCAGAAAAAAGAGGCAGGTTTGGGTTGTGGAAGGGTGGGGGTCATTCGCCCTTCGAGGGGCTTTTTCAACCCGACGTTGCTGCTCCGCGTTGCAGAGCCCTCTGCGAGCCGCAGCCTCGAAACACGGAGAAATTAAACAAAGACAGGGCGTGCGTGGGGTCTGCGCTTCCCGGAGCCACAAATAACCCGAAAAGAGCGGAGAAAAACGCCCGTTGGAGTATATTGACTTTCACCCTATTTATTCTGCTGAAAAGGATGTCGGCGTTTCTTAGTAGTAACCAAGCTCATTTAGTATTACACGGGGATTACTCAGCACATGCTACGGAGCGTCTCGCTATAATTCTGTATTAGTAGGAGAAGGAAAATATGTGTACAAATACACGTCGATTAGCACAAACGAAAGCGCGTATGGAATTATACGAATTGCATTTACCTGTATCAAAATATAGGCATGAACAGACATATAAGTATGTAGAAATGTAAGTATGCAAACACGTGTATATACACCTTTATCTGAGTATATATTTATATCCACACATCCAGTACTATATAGCATGTATACGTGCATACGTTTGGGTAGCTGGGTATATATAAACACACGAACACAAATATCGTATATGACAAAAGGTAAAATATTGCTAAATATGTGTTTCTGCATACGTATATGTATATTTTATATATAACCGAGCAAAGAAAAAAGTAGTACGTGCCTTCATAAATGTGTGCCTACGGGTATACATCTGTCATACGCATATATACTGTACATTCACGCAAATCCACGCGTTTATGCAAACAATTCACGTGTGTTTCTATATAACACACCCGGACTTCATTTATTTTCCCTTGGACGCGCATTTTGATACTTCTGCCTCAATTAAGGAGATTTTTTTTCCTGCTAGAAGTACAGCTGCTTGTTTCTAAAGACCAAATTCCCTGTGACCCGCCCCTCCCTCCCGCACCCCCGGACAGCCCCACTCCCGCCGCACGCAGGCGAGCCGGGAGTTACGTATTGGGGTTTAATTAATGCAATTAGACCAGTTTTTCTTCTTTTTTTTTTTTTCCAAAGCGCTCTGAGAAGGCTGTTCAAACCGAAGTGGTGGGAGACGGTGGAACACGACGTGGCAGCGGCGTTGTAAGGCAAGAGTAAACTGTACAGGGTCCTCTGCGTGCAAAGCGGGCAGGGATGGGGCACCTCGCCAGCTCGCCCCCCGTTGGGGGGATGTCTCACCCCGCCGGAGCAGCGAGGAGCGGTGCCCAGAGCCCTGCGCTGCCCGACGGCGGGGACGGCTCAGCCGCTGACGGTGCCGGAGCACGGCCCCCCCCGGGGAGGGGAGTTGGGGGGGCAGACGGGGACCCCTTCGGGGCTTACGGTGGCCGTGTCCTCACGGGGTGCTGCTGCTGCTTTTGATTTTGGCGACGACTTTTTTCTCTTTCACCCGCCTGTTCTGGAACCAGATGGTGATCTGTCGCTCCGTGAGGTTGGTGGCGGCCGAGATCTTCCTCCTCTTGTCGCGGGTGATGAACTTGCTGCTGGCGTACTCCTTCTCCAGCTCCTTCAGCTGCCCCTTGCTGTACGGGACCCTCTTCTTGCGGCCCCGGCGGAAGGAGCAGCCGTCGGGGGGCAACTGCCCGGCGGAGTCTGGGCGTGGGGAGAGACGGGGCTGAGTGGGGCTGGGGAAGGGGGGGTCCCCACGCACCCTGCACCCACCTCCCGTCACCTTCCTGCAAGCAGCACCCCCTCTCCCTGCTCGCCCCGTTTCTTCCCTCCAGCCTCCTGACAGCGACGATATTTAAAGATATTTAAGTGATATATTCTCCCTATTGATATTTAAAGATTATTTTTCTTCTCTGAATTTGTTTCTAACTTTATTTTTGTGCAGAAGTCCAGGTATTGGCAAAATAGCGACGTGGGTGAGCCCCGCGCCGGGATTAACCCGCGGACCCGCTCCGCGGTTCCAGCGCGGTTGCTGCGTGGCCGAGCGTGGCGGGGGCAACTTCGACCCCACCGGCACGGGGTGGGCGGGGGTGCGTGGGAAGGGCCCCCTCGTTCACGGCCCTCCCGGGGTGGGCTATAAGCATCCCCTGCCCCCTTTAAAGCAGCCCGATCCCGAGAGCTGCTTGCGGGCTACGGCTGGCACGCAGCTGCCGTGACCGTGTCTGAACCCGGATAGTATCACCGTCTGAACCCGGATTGTATCACCGTCTGCCTCCCTGCTCGGCGGGCGAGGAGTTGCAAAGGGCGGTGTTCATCTAGATTATTATTTTGTGAAATCGAATTCGTGCTAGCTCGCAAGCGTTACCGGACGGCAAGGGCAGGTTCCCAGCAGATTATTTGAAGCCCTGGTCCCAATCCCCCACGGCACGATGCCCCCCCCCCCCCCCTTCCCCCACCCAGTCCCCTCCCCTCTCCCAGCACAGGGATTTTACCTGCAAAGGCGGATTTCAGGAGGTACCCGGCCTGCCCCTGCTCTTTGGGGCAGCACATCTGGCTGCTCCAGCCGCCGCCCAGAGCCCACGGCTGGTGGTAACCGTCCACGGGCAGCAGAGTCTCATGCCGGGCCTCCCCCGGGCCGCCCAGCCCCGGGACCACCGACACGTCCAGGTAACCGGCGACGGGCTGGTACGGGGCCCCGTAGCCGGGGTAGAAGGCGAACTCGGCGGGGCGGCTCTGGAAGTCCTCGCTGCCCCCGGGGGGGTCCAGGTATTTCTCGGCGGGGAAGGGCCCCTGGGCCGGGCCGGCTTTCAGGGCGCTGCGGGCGACGCGGCAGGAGTAGTAGCCGCTGCCGAAGTATCCGTAGGGCAGCGGGGCGGAGGCGGCGGGCCCCGGGGGGGCGGCCGGGGGCGGGGGGGCGACGGAGCACGGCTTGGGCGGCTCGGCCGGACCCTCCGCCGGGTAACCGGGGTTCATCCCGGGGGGAGGCGACGGGCCGCCGAGGGCCGGGGGAGGAGGTGGCAGCAGCCCCCTGCCCTGGCTGCCTGCGAAGCCGCCGGCTGCCAGGAGCCCCTCGAGGCCCGGGGGGCCGCGGGGCTCTGGGGGCTGCATGGGGGGCGGCGCGGGGGCCGGGGCATGGGGAGAGCCTGCTCGGCAGCACCCGGGCACTGCCCGAGGGGGGTCCCCGGATCTTTTTAAAAGGCTGCGAGCTGCCGAGAGCTGCCTTTCCCCGCCGGGCTGCCCTGACGCAACGGCCGGGGGCTGCCTCATTGGCTGCCGCTCGGGGGAAAAGGACGGAGAAGGAGGGAAAAAAAACCAACCCCACACAAAAAAACCTCCAGCCCCAATAAACCCTGGCTGCAGAAATTGCGAAAATACTTTTATTGCGACGGGAGGAGGAGGGGGACCCCCCCGCACGTGACAGGCGGGTACACGGGAGGCGCCTCTTGTGCTGCGTCTTGCCAAAAAAAAAAAAAAAAGGGGGGGGGCAGAGGTGGGGGTGGGGGGGGAATGGGGGGACGAGGGGAGGGAAGGGAAGGAGAGAAAGGATCATGAACGGTGCGGAGGAGCAGTCCCCGGTCGAAAAATCCGGGCTCAGATTAAACCCACCTTTTTACTTTTTTTTTTTTTTTCGCTGTGGCCCCTTCTTCCCACGCGGGTCCGGGGGCTTCTGTCCTTGGAAAAGGTCATGCCCGGCCTGAGGGCACCCGGGGGGGGGCCTCGACCCAAACGGGGTGGTGGTGGGCAGTCATGGGGCAGGGATGACCCCCCCAGGGGCTGGGGCCTCCCCTCCATCCCAGTGTCACTCTGCCCCTGCTCGGGGGGGTTTATCCCACGCACATCATTGTGCACCCCAACTTTCAGCTACAAAAGGCCATAACCTGTATCCTTGGGGAAAGGGACAGGGGATGGCCCTAAAAGCAAAGAAAGAGGGCAAAGGGGGTCCACGGTACCCCGAAAAAATAATTACAAAGGAGGGGACACACAATTCTGCATGCACAGAGCTGTTGCCACGCATGGCCCTGGACCATGTCTGCCAAGTCACCGTAGATCCCGCTAGGAAGCATCCCAAAGGGAAAGTATTTGGAAAAGGGAGGTGGGAAAATAATCCAGAGAGTCCCTTTGGGGTCAGGAGCATGGGACAGGTGGAGAGACGGGCAGAAGAAGGGAAAGACGGAGGGATGTGGCGATGGTCTGGAGAAGTTTGGGGTAACACACTGAGGCCTGTGTCCGCATGCGTGCCAATTATATTATTCAGGTACGTGTATTTTTAATCGTCTGTACACATGGTACAAACACACAGAGTCGCGTTTCTAGCTCTTTTTTCTCTCTGGTTTTCCCCAAAGGCCTTGTCTGCGGGAAAGCTTTGCTGGAATTCCCTCAAAGGCCACTGGAGCTCATGTGTTGTTTCCTTCGTGCAAAGAAATCGAGAGATTTCTGCCTTCTGACTATCAAATCGCAATAAAAATTCTCCTTCTGCCACGTCTTTGGGCCACCAAAGCAACGACCCATCTGCCCAGAGGAGCCGCGACAGGCTTTAACATGTAAGGACAGAAATCCCTGTGGAAAATAGGGGTTAGAAGTGATGATAGCAAAGCTCTCCCAGGCGGGGAAGCATCCCGTTTCGCTGTGGGAGGTAGCTTCCCCTCTCACCCCCACCCCCCCCCAAAAAAAACCCCAACAACCCACCACCCCAACAAACCATCCCCGGCTCCTTCCAGCTTTATGCCGGGCTGTCTCGACGAGATCCGCTCCTGCACCCCATTCTCTCTCCCAGGGAAACAAATAAAGCACATCCCGAAGCTGCATCTTCGCTCCTCGGCCCTTCTCGTCCGTTAAAAATCCCGGGGTCTCACGGAAACCAACGTTTTTCTTTTTCTGGAGAAAAAAAAAAAAAAATCCCAGTGATTTTAGCCTTCACCTTTCCGCTTTCAAAGCTTCTTTCTTCCCTTTCCGTAGTTTAACGACTGCACTTCTTCTTTGATGCCCTTTTTATGCTCCCCCACTCCTGCCCTCTCTCCATTTGCTTCCAAACAGCCCGTAACTCGGGCGCTGGGCACGGCGGCCGCGACGGGCGGCCGAGTGTTTGCCGACGGGGCCGCAGCTCCCCCGCGTCTCACCCTGCTTCCTCCACAGAAAGGTCGGGCTTAATCCCGAGGTCAAGGCCAAGTTGAAAGTTAAGAGCCTGTTGACTTCGGGGCTTCGCTGTGGCGGCGGCCGTCGGGGCGGCCCCGGCCCCGCCGCCGCCCGGAGCCCCCCGGCGCGGACAGGGCCCGGGCCCCGCGGCGCTAGGCAGGGAGAAGAGTCCCGGCTTGAGGCTGGAGCGGGATCCGCGGACAGACCGACTTGCTGCAGACTTTCCCGGTAGTTTGTATCCCTTTATTTCTTTTTATTATTTTTTTTTCTTTAATTCAAGCGGGAAAAAACGCAGGAGGAGTGGGGTCCGCGGGCAGAACCGCTCGGCCGGTCCAGCGTGCCAGACACCCCCATAACCGAGGGTACAGAACCGCAAATTTATGGAAAAATGGGATTTTATTCCGTGTCCCAGGGCCCTTGGGGCCGGCCGGTGCGTGGGGCTGCAGCCGGAGGGCTCAGCCTGGCAGCCGCCGCCGCCTCCCGCAACGCTGCCCCGGCAGGGACGGCGTCGGGGCGAGAGGGGGGATTCACCTATTTCACCCCCCAGAAATCCTGCACTTGGGCTGATTTATTTACAGGCATTACCGATTTCCAAAATTGCAGCCCGCCTCGTGCTTTTTAAGCCCGCGCTTCCCTTCGGTTCGTCTTTGTAACACGGTCGGAAAATTTCGAGCAGGCTTTGCCGTGGAAATAGTTTAAAACGCGACTTCCAAACTGATGTTAAGATTTCCGTTCCTTGACAATTTTACGGAGAAAATTTCAGTGTAATATTTCAGGTCACGATAAAGCGAGAGGAACGGGGTTATTTTAAAGGGAAAAAACCTGATTTGTTTTACCAGTTCCTCTCTCCTCTCCATGATCGGGCTTAAAATTACCGAATACTCATTAGTTTGCAACTATACTTTTATTATATTCTCGATAGGATCTATTTAATATTTATGCCATCTGGAATCTGAAAAAGCCGTGGAATAACTTTTTAACGGTCTGTGATTTTTTAAAGCAATTGAATTTGAGGCCGCCGTTACAAAATACAAGGAAAAAAACCCTCAAAACCAACCCAAACCCCAAAGCAGTTTGAAGGGGGGGGGGGGGGGGGGGCTGGAAATTGGAACTACTTAAAGACTTAACGTTTGGAAATAATCAATTGTTGGAAAATTGAATTCTGGGTCTGGAAGGAAGCCCAGCTCTTTGGTTTCTGATTTTGGCAATATTTCTGGGAAGAAAAAATCAAGTAAAGGCAAACATTTTGATCTTTTATTTCTTTTTTCTCCCTTCGCCGCCGGCCCCTCCTTTCCCACCCCACAGGCATCCCCGGAAGCCCCGGGGATGTAGGTGCGAATATTTCTCTCCCTGATGCCTGGAGGGCCAGAATCTGTACTTTATAGCACATTTCTAGTGGATCCTTTGAACAAATCAGCTGGCATGGGAACAGAGAGCGTGGCCTGTCTTTGCTTTGCTCTTTTTATCCCTGCTCTGTGCTGAAGACCCGGCGCTGCGATCACTGCAGTGTGCTTCTGACACCACCCACCCCTAGCTGGGGTGAAATG
Organism: Falco punctatus; assembly: GCF_963210335.1. Taxonomy (NCBI): domain Eukaryota; kingdom Metazoa; phylum Chordata; class Aves; order Falconiformes; family Falconidae; genus Falco; species Falco punctatus. The sequence continues at coordinate 1,251,370 of NC_137599.1, read as the reverse complement.
TGGGGTGATTTCAAACTCGGTGTGTTGTTTTTAATCTGATTCTCACCATCCCTACATGTCCCAGGTTTCCTTTCCCCTCCCCGGCCTTGACTGGAGGCTCCTTCCTTGCCTTTTAGCTTCTTCTTGAGAAACTGGGAGGGCCCAGCTGCACCTCAGACCACCGGTGTGTTGCTCCCGGGCTGTCCAACCTGAAACCTCCAGTTTGGGTCTCTCCCTCCTGTTCACCAAAATGGAAAATGAGACACTGTGGTGGTTTCCTGAAGGCCATGGCTGTGGGTGCCCTCTGCTCCCAGCCCCAAAACCCTGCCCCTCCCTTGGAAAATGCCCCTCCATGAGCTCCCTTCCCACCTCCCGCATCCTCCCCTCTAGCCCCAGCCTCTTCCAGCCCAAGCTCCTCAGCCAGGGAGGCTGAAACCTCAAAGGGGACCGACCCTGAGCCTGCTTCTGCCTCTGGGAGGGGAAGAAGCATGGTGGGAGTCCGCAATGGCTTTACCCACAGAGCAGAAACCTGGAGGGGATGTGGCCTGGGGGCAGCTTATGAAGCAAATGTTCCTGCCTGGGAGCAGAGACAAAATAGAAAGGTATTATAGGTATGTTTGTGTTTTATCTGTCTGTCTACTGCAGATAGAGATGTTTGCACATCCTTGACCTGGAAACAGCCATATGAATGTAGCTGGGCATCCCTGCTTGCATTGGTTCTGTGTACAATCCAGCTCTCCGAATGCCCTTTCTTTAAATATGGCAAAGTGTGCATCTCTGCACACTCCTTCCACACACCCCTAGATGTGCATCGCACACTGGCTGTGCATCCTGTCCATCCCACCCAGCCGGAGCAGCTCTTTTGCCTGAACACGTTTCCCTGTCGGCGCCAAGCCCAGCAGCGTGCGCCCATTGCTGCACGCACCAGGGACTAGCTCTGTGTTCCCCAAGTTCCTGCTCAGCTAAAGCAATTTATTTCAGCTGTTGTGGGAGAAAAGGGGAGTTGCTTTGTGCTTGGCTTTTAAGCCCTGCTTCTGATGTTTAATTTGTTAGGAGCCATCCGGATCCTTCGGGCTTCCCTGCTGCTCCCTCCACTGCCGGTGGGAGCCTGCAGCCGGGTGTGGGTTGTGCAGGCAGCCTGCGAGGGGGTGCAGCGTGACCACACACATGGAGGGGCTGGAGGTGAGCCCCGTTTCTGAAGGAATCAGGAGAATTTTGAGGCCTGTTCTCGAAAATGTGCCCTGCAGGAGACATATCTGGTGGTATCCAGTCAGGGCAGGAGCAGCTCCCCTGTGCCAGGCATGTCACTGCTCTGGAGGTGGGAGCTGGAGAATCCCCTGCCCTGGTAGCATAAACTGCTGAGCAAGCCTGTGAGCTGGACATTGCTTCTGCTTCAGCACAGCTCTGCTGCATGCGGTGGGTTAGCGCTCTCTTTTCTGATCTTTCTGGTAGATCAGAGATTTCTCCCTAGGGCAGAAATCCAGACATGAGGCCTTTGTCTTTCGGGCCCAGCCGCGGATACGGTGATCTCCACTGAGGGCCAGGTCCTAATTCCCATGCCTGCCATGATTCATGCTCTAGGCTCAGGGAAGTCTTACTGAGCTCAGTAGGATGGATCATAAATCACAGCAAGATGAGAGATGGCTGCTCCCAGTCCCAGGCACAGAGGTGCTCAGGCCGGCAGGATGGTGACTGAGGTCCCCGTGTCTGCGGTGACCACTGCAATGAGAATTATGCCTCCTCCTATTCACAGCAAAACCTCTCCAAGCCTTTGGGGCTAAGGCCTTCAGAGCAGGTAAAATATTGGAGATCTGAACCTCCTCATGACAGCCACACCGTAGAAATGCCCCATGGAGGCGTCTGGGAAGCAGCATTGCTCCTTCTCTGTCCAAATCTTGCGTTTCTCTCCTGTATTGCAGGGAGAGACGTGTATATCCGAATAGCAGCCAAGTGATTCATTCAGGCTTCTTTTGCCTTCCTGAGCCCAGCAGTGGATCTGGAAAGCCTAAAAGCAGTTGCTTACAGGACAGGGCTGGGCTCAGCATTGCTCGGGCAGAGCAAAGACCATAGCAAATGTGTTGGGAGACTTTGCAATTAATACATTGCCAGGGAATTACTACAGTCTCTGGGAGATGGTCTGTGCATTGCCCTTGCCACTGCCAGGCCAGCTCTGGGGAGGTCTCTTCTGTCTCCCCCTGCCCACTGCACTGTGATTCCCAGTGAGGAGGGATGGATGCAGTGTGGAAAGGCACCAAGAATCATGCCTGGACCATCCCAGAGCTCTGGTGTGCCCTGGGCTGCAGCATCGTGGGGAACAGGGAGAGACATCCCTGTCCTGACAGGTTTTAATGCATTTTTATACATTTCTATTTATTCTGTAGTTCAAGGGTTGAAAGCAGGGACTCCTCCCTGTTCCCCCTCCCTCAGCCCTTGAATCCAGCTTGAGATCCCAGTGTGAGGTGGGATGAGCGATAGGGAAGGACTGAGAGCACAACACGAAACGTGCGTCTCTGGACTCTGAGACCAAGCTGGGTCCGCAGAGCTCCTGTCCCCTGCCGCTGCGCTGGTTTTCTTCGACTCCCCGGCTCACACTGCCGGGGAGGTATAAAGCCTTGCGGTAAATGGTAAATCAGACGGGGCGGGCAGCAAAGCCCCCCCGGGCACCCCCGCGCTTCCCCGGCCCCCGCTTCCCACTGCCTGTGCTGTACCTGGCTCCTCTCCGGAGAGCCCACGGGAGGGCTGGGGAGGGCAGGGACCCCGGTGGGTGCCCCCAGCTCTGCCCCCCCGGGGTGGCCCAGAGCACCGGGCCCGCCCCGGCTCTGCCCGCAGGGTGCCTGGGTCCCCGCCGGGCACGGGCGGGTGCCGGGGGAGGGGGGAAACCTGGAGGGGGGGTTCAAAGGTCGCCCTATCCCCCCACCCCCTTCCTTATTGTAGGGGCGGCGGCCGGGGCCGGCCGGTGGGGAGGAGGATGGGGAGGAAGGCGCGGAGGGAAGGAGGCGGTCGGGGACGCGCACACACACACACACACACACACACACACACACACACAGAGCCGGCTCCCGCCTCCTCCCCGCCCCGGGCTGCAGCCGGGGCTCTACAGCTTTTTAGCCTCAAATGGAAAACGAATTCTAAATTCAGGTATTTCCTGGCATTTTCAAGGCTGAACTCACAGCTTCCCCGGCGACACCTTCCCGGCTGTTAGGACCAGCCAGCTGATGCCGAATTAATTCGGTGTGGGGAATAAATGCGTTGCTGTGAATCAATGAAACGCCCGAGCGTTACTTGCCAGTGGTGGAAAAAATAATGCGAAGTCGGTGGGCGAGTGAGTTATTGGTTTACAAGAAGTGCCAGACTACAGTAAATCCCACGCGTGAATACAATGGCGGGATTGTTGGTTTACGAGAAGGACAGGGTCGGATGCTTTGTATTCTACTTTGCAGAAACATAATTCCATCCTTTTCCAAAGGGCAAAACACAGGGAGACCACATTACCCGAGTCCGACGTTTGCAATGGCTTTGCCTCCCCTCGTTTCCAGCCTGGGAGGGAGGATGGGGGCTCCCCTCCCCGACACCCCCCCACCCCCACCCCCAGCTTTGGAGGGATTCCTGAGGTACTTCAGGCCATTTGCACTCAGGGACAGTTCAAAACCCCGCAGGTTTCAGCTGACACCCGGGGGAACACCGGACTGGCAGCTCGGGTCGGGTGACCGAAGCCACGGTTCTTGTGGATGCAGGAATAATTGCTTTAGGACTGAAGAAATCACAGCTGAAAAGTTTAGCGCAGTTACAATTAAGAAAAACGTAGCTGTCCCCGTCTACACGTCAGACAAACGCACCACTGAACTAGTGTCGGTCGAGGCGCAGGAATTCCCATCTCCCTTCTCTCCGAGTGGGATAAAGGTTTTAATATTCCCTAACCTTAAAGTCCTCCGGGTAAATAAGGACGGCGGCAGAGCAGCAAGGACGTTGCAAGGCTCAGACCTCACGTCACCACAAGCATCAATGCCCCGGGCCTTTTTCACTCGTTTTCCCTAAAAATCAAGGACATTCCTTGTATTTTCCCTTCGCCGCTGCGGTGCAGAGTAACACCCCGGGCGAGTTGTGTTGCAAACCAGCTGGACCTATGACCACGGTCAGATATTTTTTTTTTTTTGGGGGGGACGGACTGAATATTTTTTTTTGGCTCAGTACCGGATCGACTCGCAGCGGCCCAAGGACCCCCCGAGCCCGCTCCCCCCGGATTCCTCTCCCGGCACTTGCTGGTTTTCCTGGTGCTGGGGACACGGAGCAAAGCGCGGAGCTTCCCACGGAAGGAAACCCGGTGCTTTCCCTCTGGCCCTTGGAGATATAGTAATTAAGAGCCTCCAATTATAATCGAGACTCGATATCCATTTGAGAGCTTCCCTGAAAAATTTAAGTAACTGAAATGCATTTATCAATATATTAGTAAGTGTACGAATATTAGCATCAACCATTAAGTTACTGTTAATATTAATACAGTAATAACTATATTGATAAATACTATAATATTAATGCATACGTATAATAATAATCGTTAACAAAATATCATCCCTTTATTTAATCTTTTGATTTAATACCTGTACCCACATATGAACATCTAAAGGAGCCGTCAGGGCAGTGCAGCGTCGCAGGCTCCGAGGGCACCACGTTACTCAAGGCACAAACACAATTTTCTCGTTTTCTCTGTTGCAGTCACACAGCTGGTAGGAAAGGTTTCTTTCCATTTCTTTCCTTAGTTTATTCCTACATCCCAAAACGCAAAAAAAACCCCAACTCAACAACCCCCCATCAAAAAACCCCACGCCAAAACTCTGACAACAAAGTCTTGAAGTAACATTATAAAACAGAAAAATAATTATAAAATAGGTTAATTTTTTTTTCTCCACTTAGTCCCCATGTTGCCTCAATTACCCTAATTCCTGCAGGGAGAGGAGGTTTCCCCTTCCTCCCTCTCTGTAATATTCCAGCATTACCTGTTTTTTAGCTGTTCTGGGAAAACGGATGATTTTTCCTCTCCCGTTTTGGTGCCACTTATTTTGAGGCTCCCCCCCCGGGGCCTGGCAACCCCTGCTGGGCTTTGGGGGGGACAGTCACCCTCACAAACCCTCCCCCGGGAGGGAAGGTGTGCTGGGAGGCAGGGAGGTGCCCGCTAATAACCAGCTGCTCCCCCCAGGGCTAGTAGGAGGGATCGAGCTCCCATCCACGGAGGCAACTGTTTTATTTTACGTTAATCATTGGATTATTAAAAATGAGCCGAAGCTGAAGGTGCCCCCAAGGTGCCCAACAAGGTGCCAATATAGTCATTAATTTAAGGAGAGGTTTGTTTGTGAACAGCTCAGCTGGGACCACCTCCACGCCTAAATTATGTTTTATTTCGGTTTCATTTTCTTCTCTTTTTCTTCTTCCCGACAAATTTACCCTGCGGGGTCCGGGGGTCCCTGAGATCCTGGCCATGAGCAGGGTCTGGTTGGAAAAACTCGAAACTTTCCCTGTTAAATCATTTGTGTCCTCATGAAACGTTAATGGAAATGGAATAATAATTTTTTCATCAACCTTTCCCAACCCCATTTATACCTTTTCACATCTTAATTTCCAGGTGATCTCTACAGCTTCTTGTCCTCCAGCAAGGGAAATCAATTTTCTTTCTTAATTATCAAACAATCAGGATGTAAAAAACCGAAACAGATTACAGTGCAACCATAAATTAAAAATTAAACACACGTGCATGGTGTCAGGAAAGTTAGATACAAACTAGACATTTTTTCTACCATTTACCTCTCTTTGCACCTAAGTTATTTTTCCTTGCTCCCGCTGACTGGCACCTTTCCCTGACCCAGAGACACTTCCTTGTGTCCATGCCAGGTGTTGGGAGCTGACTGCAGATCATGGTTTCCACTCAAAAATTCCTCATTTTCAGAGTTCTGATTTTTAAATTATTGTATATATTTTTTTTGTTTTAGCTTGCACAGTATTCTTTTAAGTCTAGAGATTGAAACAGCCAGCACCATAATTTTCAGAGCAGGTTTGATATACTTGGCTTCAGACACCTGAGCTGTTCCCTGCCTCCCTGTGGCGATAACTCACAGCCTCCCTGGGGAACCTGACGAGCATTTTGGTGGTCTTAGACTATATTTTGCCTTCTTATTTTAGTCTAATCCCTGCTGCTCATCAGTGCAGTTGGGGAATAACTTGGATTTCCAAAACATAACACAGGGGGCAAAAAAGATTCATGATGGCAGGGTTATTCACTGCCTAGAAAGTCCTTCAAAAGAGATTTTCAGTCATTCCCTCTGACAACCGTCCTTCCAGCGTCATCCGGAGTTGTTTCTTTACAGCAGAAGAGGCAGACCACGTGCAGACACTTGCACACTCACACAGCAGGAGATGATCTGGCCAGCCATCCTCTTCCCATTTCCAAGATAACCTAGACTTTTCAATACCTGTGCCCACACAATTTTATATTCTCCAGAAGGAGGGGCAGATCTGGGTTCTCCCTCCTTGCACAGTGTATGCACATCAGAGTACTTCCCAAGCACCTGTCTGGCAGATGGTTCACGATTAATGTTGCCTTTCCACTGTTATGTACAACTTCTCCTGCTGACTAGTCACGTACCGCAAGACATCAGGCAGCGCTGGATCACTTTATGAATGCCAGGACCAATAAATACTGCTTGCTGGTCCTTGGTGTTGTGAGCAATGTTACCACCCGTGTGACTTAATGTGATCATATATTTCTGCACCCAGGCCCCAACTGTTAAAAGCAGGGTGTGTGACGTTGCCATCAGTGGCTTCGTATTTCCCATTCATTCCTGAACACGAGTCCAAAACGCTATCGGTTGTTGCTTAAGAAAATAAATTAAGAAGTAAATATTGTTTCCTCATGGCTGGCTTACTGTAATCATCTCTTCGCTTGAGCTCCCCCTTTTCTACTGCTTGTAGAGAAGACATTTCCCTCAGATCTATATGGCTGGTATCCTTTTAAAAGGTAGAGGGGTTTTATCTTGGATATTCTAAAAAATCTGTATTGGCTCCCCCTGATCCCTACACTTCTTGGCTATAATGGCCCAGGGATTTCAGACACAATGCCTCTTCTGGCTCTGCTGTGAGGAAGGAAATCTAGAATTAGTTTCAGCAGAAAGGAGTCAAAGCACTCTACAAGCTACCTCCCTCCCTGTCTCTGCTAGAATATAAATCTTCAGATATATGTTGTAATGAAAGAAGCCATCCCATATGCACTGGAACTAATTAAATCCCAATCACATGTTCCCAACAGAGGCGATGTGCCTGGGGAGCAGCACAGCTCCTCCATGCAGAGAAGCGGAGACTTGCACCTTCCTGTCCAGGCTGGCAGCTGGGATTACAGGCCCCTGAAGGATGCAGAGCTGATGTTTTGGCTCCTGACCCGTGTTAAGCCTCTGTTATTCTGGGTTTGCTCCTATTGTCCTAAAGCTGGGGTGGGAATGGGGTAGGTCTTCTGCTGCACTCACATTTCCCTTTGGTACGTGGTTTTATATCCTGAGAGCCCTAATCCTGCAGCAGGTGATCCACATGGCTTGTGCTGGACTGCAACAGTTTACGATAGGGCTGTATTAAAATCATATTAAGTGATGGTATTGGTAGGACGGAGGAGGACTGACCGCTGGCAACTTAGCCTTGGCAGACCAGCTGTCTGAGATGGGGCGGTCTGAACTCAACCCAAAATGGACCCAACTGCCCCCAATGTACCATTTCTTTCAGGGAAGAAGGAAAAATGGAAGCTGAGGCTTGTTGTGCCACTAGCTCTTGAAATGAAGCTATCAGAGGACAAGTATCTACACTGGCTGAAAAGCAATATGTATGGAAACTGATGCAATTTTCACATGCAGATAAACCCTTTAATCTCATTTTGCATAATTGTATTGTTGCAAAGGGATTATGCACTATTGAAACTACCGATATTCTCTAGCCTAGATAATTTCTCAGAGCCTTTAGTTGACAGTATTGCTGTATATAATAATTATGGCTCATGATCATCTTACTTTGCCCAGCTGTTATTGATACAACTCATCAGCCAGACGTTGTTCTAAAAACATACTACTAATAAATGCCACTGAAACCTGCGTGCATACAAAATATGATGGAGTGAAAAATAATAAACCTGCTACAGTGAATGATCAGAACAAAGCAATAGCCACATATAGTGAGACCTGAAAGCCTTCAAGGCAGAGACATTTACTGGAATTGCTTCCAAAATACACAACTCAAAGTGGGCAGAACAAAAGAGGTTTGGTTTATCTCAGCAAGGAGCCAATTTATACCAGAGAAATCAAGGAGATGGTATTTGATATTTGTACACAATGGCATATCTTAGCTGTATTAGCTCTTGGCACCTCAGATCCTGAGCTCCAGTGGCACCAGAGGGGTGAGGGTGTCACTGTACTCTATAACAGATAAAGCTGCCAGCCTGTTCTTTTGAGGACCTTCCCCACAGAAATACCCTTTTCCCTAAGCTTTCCTGTAACTCCTCTTTGCTACCTCCCATTTCACCAGAGTTAAAATGAAAAAATGGCATTAGCTTCCTTCTCTGCTAATTGGACTATTAAGTGGGAAGCACTGAGAAGTCAGCACCATCCTGTGCTCCCCCCTGGGACGAGCAGCAGGGAAGTGGCAAATGTACAAGCGCAGATACTGTAAAACACTCTTCCTAGTCAAATGAAGTGAAGACAACTGAACCTGTACTTGCCCTTAGCTGAAGGGCAGTGTCAAAACTTCATTTTCTTTTTGATTAACCCCCAGATTAAGTAATTTAAAGGGAAGGAAAGTGATTCTGCTGAGTGACACTAATTTCAGTCTGATTCATTTTACAGTGTTGTAAAAACAATTATGTGCCTGGCACCCTCCAGAACATTGAACACTGTTCAATAACCATCAGATCTACTGAGATGAAACTGATACAGCTTGTTAGAGCATAAACTTATTGAAAATGTGCTTTGCAACCAGACCAAGTGGACAGTGGCTTCTTTTTTTTTTTTTTTTTTTTTTTTTTAGTATATGAGCTAGGCAGGTTTTCCTCAACTTAAATCAAAAGGCACAATTGCTATAGTCACTTTTGATCAGATTTCTAAAGAAGTCTAATTCTCATTTGGGCACTTAATTGGATTATTCTGATTATTCAGAAGTATTAAAAACATGTGGGATAATGTGTTAGGGGCTTTCAAAGGGCTAAACTTTTGTCACAGCTTGGGACAGATTTTTAAGTATTTTGCAATTATGTAGAAGCCAGAAATGGCCAGGTTCTATTTAAGTTGTTTAATATAAAGTACATTCCCAGTGCAGTTGCTCCCAAGGATATCCCATCCCGTCCTAACCCACGGGTCAGGGCCACACACAGCACACTGAAGAACTTTCAAAAACCCAGTTTTTCTGAAACTACTGCTTTGATTTGCTGTTTTCTGACTACATTTACAGATCTGGCCATTTTAATACCTAAACTGATATCACTGTTAAACCAAAAAAGAAAAGAATTAGTTCTGTATCTTTTTCTTTTTCCACACTGACACAAGAAAATGAAGAACTGTACAGCTCAGAAACTTCCTTTTGTAGACATAGAACCTCTTTTATTGAGACTCTGCTATTGAAATAGATGACCTGAAAACATAATAACTCAATGAAATTTACTTTTCCAGAATTAAAAGGCAAGAGGTGATGGATACCCTGAATATACCCGACAGTACCATGAAGGTCTGCTATCAACACTGAGAAGGTCAGAACAAGGCTGTAGAAATGAATATTATGGGATCTGACACTTTCCAAGAGTCAGTAAGAGCTAAAGCCCCTAAGGGTTATCTTTGCTATTCGTTCCAAGCCTGTGCCATTAATAGCTGGAGCAGGGACCAAAACCAGGCCAAAGCTACCAAAAAGTTCTACTCCACATTGGAGAGAATGAGATTTGATTCTGTTCCTCACTCTGTGGGTCACAGATAAAGTTCCAGAGAGGTCCAGTGACACAGATGATCATCTCTGCCAGGTAGCAATGGGCTCGGTGCCTCAGTTTCCCTATCCACAATACCACTGCCATAATAATATTTTCCCAATCCATTAGTGGTGCTTTGTACAAGCAGTGTTTCTAATACACCATGCTTCATTTCTTCACGTACATTTGGCTCCAGAAATGAAGGATGAAGGATAAAAGAAAGAGGTACTAATTGCCTTGATTGCTGCCCCTCAACGTTTTTTTAATATGCTGTTCAATAATATACATAATATGAAATGTGCTTCTCCCTTCTTTATACTAAAATATTCTTCCAGTATTTAGAAGGTCTGAAATTTTTCTCTCTACCTGCCAGATCTCCTTTCAACTCAGAAATCCTTCTGCCTTCCACTGTGTGGGTGCTCACACGGCAGTGAATCACTGTGCCAAGAACCTAGCTACTAGAAAAAAAGCAAGGAGGCAATCCATGACCCCTTCCCAGGCTCACATTATCTTTCTCGCAGTGACCTGATTAACTGCATCTCATGTATGTGGTAGTTTCCAGTGACTTACATTGTACTGTATTTTTACATAGGAACAGTCTTGGAATGGGTAGCTTAATTTCTACCAAAAAATCCTATTAAAATATATGAAAAGATTCGTATCTTATTGATGTCCTGCACAGTAATTATCTTCCTTAACGCAGACACATCTGTCTCACAAGGCTAAATAGCTTGTATCAGGAGCCGATTCAAAGTCAGATTGATGGTACAGACTAAATTCATTCTTCGTGCAACACTGCTGAGGTCGGTGAAACACAGAGCATCAGCCCAGTCTATGTTACAAAATTGGCTACTGTTAAAAAATGAGCTAAAAAAAAAAAAAAAGAAAAAGCGAGGATGATACACTGGTTACCTTTTAATTTTGTTTCATGTTGCTATTCTGCTGGGGCAGAGATTTTCACCCGTTGCTCAGTCAGCTGTTCATTCCCCACCTTCCCTCAGTGACTGCCCACTTTCAACTAAACCAATTGTAGCTACCTCTGCAGTGGATCTGCAAGTGCTTTTGTTAAAAATCACAACAAAACAACAGCATTTTCCTAACATAATTCCACAGGTGAAGTTCAAAGTAGGAGTGCTGAACACCAATCTGGCACAATTAACAGCAGCAGGCTCCAGACACAAGGATGACCAGGCAGAATGTTTATATTTGTTCTGCTGCTAGTAGAGGAACCATGACGCAAGAGCCTCAAATCTTTCTTTCATCAAGACAGATGTTGTGAATGCTTTGGACTGGGACAATGCCTCCTTACCTAATTTTGTCAATACGTTGTAAACAAATGTACATTTTGTGAAAATGAGGTTGCAAAAGAAATTGCCTTATCCAATGAAGCAATTTGTCAGACACAAGGTCTTTTTGCCTCTCTAATCAGATGAAAACTAGGCCAAGGAAGGGCATATCTATGAGTAGTTGAGTGCTTTCTTAACAGGGTTAAGTGCAAAATGAATGACTCTCAATGGAGCACTATAAACAACAATGCTTGCCAAACCCCCAGACTTACAAGATCACAGTTGGTGTTCCTCTTCTTGGCCTCTTCCATCCTTTATTCTTCACAAGTCTCAGAAGTGAGACTGCTATACCACATTAATGTATTTATTTTTATGCTCTTTACAGTCTTATGAGAGTCACAGATCTACAGGTTTGTTTTAAACATATCTTGCCCTATGAAGAGAAAATTTTCAAGATGTGGTGCAAGCACTCAGCCGTTCAGCTGAAGTTCAGTACAGAGAACTAACTTCCCTCAGTAATGATATTCCACTAGGTAGATCAGACACTGCCCTGACATTCTTAGCAAAGGATTTTTCATTGAGCAAAACAAGAGCTGGCAGCAACCAGATACCATCATAGCAAGCATAGATACATCAAGTTTTGGTACAAGAGTTTCACATCAGGACACCCACAAACTCCTGACATTTCTTTTTTAAAGGCAAATTTCCCACATCTATTGATGGATGTTATGTGCTAGCAAAGCTGTAAAAATGGAAGCAGTTGCCAAAGAGTATGTTTAAAAAAAGAAGCAACAAAATGGTTCTGTCAGTTCCTGATTAACAATATTGTCTATAGAAAACAGGATCTCTCTGATTTGGGGAAATAAAATCTTTGGGAGTAGGGGTTTGCTAAAGCCCCATAAGGAAGGAAATAGAATAATTAGTAGATTAATGGTATGTCCACACTATAGGCTGAAGCTTTAAACAAGCTAGTTCATATTCTGGAAGCAGTATAGCTAAGGCAGAGCTGCACATGCATTGCCAGTTCTCAGTGAGTAAATTAAAGATAGCTCAGATATTGCTTCACAAAGGGGTTCCCAAATTAGGTTGCTCCCCATGCTACAAATTTGCATGCAGAGGGGCGTTCCATTATTTTAGTGGTACTCACTTGTCATTTTAAATGACCTATGTGCCATTGCTCATAAAGGCATCAATCACAGTTTGAGACCAGCTACTTCCTACTACCACTACAAGACTGCCCAACAGATACACGCTTTGGAAGCAGATGGAAATCACACACTGAAAGAAAGCACACCCTTCCCCACCAGCTTGGGACATCCTTCCTACAGATGTCATTAAACCTATGCATGGGTTTAATGATATAACTGAACAACTTGCAAAACAGATCCTAAAAATCCTCTACCTGGCAGCATATTTGTCCTGTATTGTTTCCAGTAACAACGTGATGGTCAAAGTGAAGGCAGCAGAAGCTAGCACCTTCCTTGTCAAGGTTTTCCCTTCCCAATATAGCTTCCATCAAGTCAATATATCATTTCTGAGGCAGTTATCATACACTGAATATTTCTGATTAATCATCTAGCACACAAAGCAAATCGATTTCCCTCTTAGCAGTGCTCAATCCTTCATTCCCAAATCACTTTAAAACTAAAATTAGGAATTTTTTGCTCTTTTTATACTTAGCCTTAACAGCTATAAATAGTATACTGAGGATATAATGCTGAGTCAGAGAAAGAAAAGTCACCCACTGAGTGATGAGTAACTCTCATCTCTCCTTCCTACAGTGTGAAGTCAAACCTAGCAAGTGATAAGGCCCACTGAAGTGCACCATTTTTCACAGAATGCAGTTCACTCCTGGCTGGGTAGGACCCACTATTTGCAGAATACTTCGGAAAGGTGATAGTTCTTGGACACATAGATGTTATCACTTAGTTTCTCCTCCTCCTCTTCCTTTGTCCTCAAATTTATTTGTAGCTTCCACGGTTTGTAACTTAGGACACACTATGCTATTCTTTGTGTCAGAGAACTAGTATGCTGCGGCTACAAGCCATTTGATATTTTCATAAGGAGATCAAGGTTTTAGAGGACTGGAATTAGCTAACAGAAAAAATACTGTGACTATAGACCTCTGAGTTTTTTTACTTGCTAATCTGATTCTCTGTTCTGTTGCAGGGTGATGAACACAGACTGCATGGTCTCTTGGGTCTGGATTGGAGTTGTAGCCATCCAGCGTCTCCAAATCTTACTTGACATTTGCTAAAAATCATATCCAGCCTGAAGCAACAGAGACAATATTGTTCAGCATATCATAGCTCACAGATGGGCTGAAGAAATAGGTTTATACTACATCCTAGGTGTAATTACAGGCACCCATACTTGCCTAGAGTTGAACTGCTGTGGTATTGAGTGGCTCCAGGAAATGCTAAAGGAGAAATTGTGAGCCCAGTCTATCCCTTTGCATGGAACTTTTTGCAGAAAGCAGAGCCCAGGCCCCACTGCCTTAATTACTGGGACTATTAAGATACAACAACTGATATGAAAGCCCTTCCTAGAAGATCCCTCACCTACATACCTCAAGCTGCATATAAACCAAATTCCTGTGTGATTTGATGGCTACCTAGAACACAGTATACATGCTGTATTAGGAAGTTAAATATATCTTACAGGTGACAGAGACTTGTGGAGCCAGTTGAGGGGATGCACTATGCTTGATCCCAGCATCTAAGATCAGAGATAAATAACACAGGAAAGCTGGAGGTTTTGCTGCTGGTTTCAACAAGGAATTGTGAACAAGTCACTTAAGCTGGAAAAAAAACCCACCTTACCCAGCCTGTTCTTGGTAAAGTGATGCCAGCTCTTTTTTATATATATTGCAAAGAGGCAAGCAAATCAGTAACACCCATCAGTTTGAAATTGTAGCCTCAGGTTGAATGCAGAGTCAATACTAGTCTAGCATGTGCTGGCAGTAGAAGGAACTGGCATTAACTTGCTGTGCTCTGAGAACCGCAGTCTGCCCCTTCCATTGCCAAGTAGCTGCCACCGAGGGCAGTGGATAGGGCTGAGATACCTCTGTGTGCAGAGAACTGGAGTGAAGCTGGACGCAAAGGTGAGGCCACGGCGGCCGGCAACGCTCCCCACGAGTGCCCAGGAGCGCAGCAGCAGCTTTCCCACCGATTCGGTGTAGTCTATCCCCCTCTGCCGTCCGGCCCCGGGAAGCTTGCGGGAGATCTGCAAGGAGCCAAAACAATCCGAAACTGGGGGTAAGGAAGAGGCTGATGGTAGCAACCAGCTGGCTGACACACACCACCAGCACCCCCACCACCCCCCAGCCCCCCAAAGCAGTCAATACGTGATTGTACTGCAGGATCAGGGCCCTTAAGTAACTGGGACTTGGATTTGTGATTCAAGACAACATCAAACACATGTATTTCAAAGTGAGCACTACCCTGGAGTAATTGGGGGAGCAGATATGATGGTTATGTTTCATAATAGCCTGTGTTGTTACCTACATTTTAATAACATCTGCTATATGCAGCCACATCTGGCTGGTAGTGCAGCCCTATTCTGCATGCAGTTATTAAAAGTGGACGATATTCTAGAAAGGGCAGATTTTTTTTGATAACAAACACAAATGTGACTGAACTGGTATGTTTCTACCCTAACATTGCAATAGTTCAACCTGTGTACAGCTTCTTTATACCATTATAACTGTATGCATGCCTGGAACCTTCTGTTGCTCAAATTATTACTGAGTTAGAGCAATCCCATTTAATAGTATAGGAAAGGATTTAGGAAGCAAAATGTAAAGAAGAAATGTATACTTGTGGACCATATTTTAAGACTTATGCCTTGCACAATCCCAGCACTGCAGCTGATTTCTTTACAAAGAAAGAACACAAAAGGAACATCACAAGAGAAATGCTTGCAATAGGAAAAAATATTATGTCTGGGTAAACATAAAAAAAAAATAAAAATGCCTATCACAGCTGATGAAGATAAATACAGTGAAGATGTAGAATTGTGATAGCATGATGATCTAAGATTACAAGCAAAGTCTGGAGAGTGGTAACATCTTACTAGACAAATCAGTGTACCTAGGAAAAGCAGGCAAGCATTTAATCTCAGGACAAAAATTGAAACAAATCCCATTTATGCTGTCAAGCTGGAGTACAAACTCCCCACTGTGGAGTTTTCTTCCCAATTTTGGTGTTCAATTCTGTTAATCATCTGAGTTTCTTCACTTGATTTATTCAACAGCAAAACATTCAGTGCATTGGGGAAACACAAAGAGATGCTTTGAAGACTTACATCAAGCATATGGAAGATGTACAAGACAAGGTAAACACCACCCCCTCTGGGAGTAGCTTAGAAATGTTCTCTCCTTTTTACCTCTTACTACCAGTGTCTTTTTCTCTGGCAGAATTAACTCTGTTCTTGTTAATGAAATAATTTGTCAGATGCACGCATACATTATCCTGCAAATGAATGAACAAGATGCAGGGTTAGAAAGGTATTAGCCTCCTCCCTTCTTCTCTACATGATCCTGGTCACACTGCATAATGTACAAAGCATCTTAATTAAGCACAGAAGATTTAATGGCACTAAATATGATCAGCCCTATACTGATCCCATTACTCTAAAGAACCCAATAAATGAGGCTCAACAGTTTCAATTTCACTTCACTGCAATCTCATCAGCATTCCAATTCCATCACTTCTGAGAAATCAGCAGTTTCAATGGAAGATAACCCTCTTTCCCAGTCAGGCCCCATTCTACAACCACTTATTAGTAGAGCTAATTCTGTGTTGGAATGATCCAGAACTGCATACCAGAACCTTTTCCAGCCATCAGATAAGCCACGACTTCTTTTCATAAAGAAGTAAGCCAAACTATCTTAGCATTTAGGACCTTTTCTCCTCCCAAGATTTCCTTTAACTATCCTCCCCACCTCCCCCCACCCCAATGCTTCATGAAAAATAGTAACAGAATAATACAGAAAGTTAATTACATGTGTATTTATAGAAGAACTAACTGTGCCAAAACTTGTCTGCAGCACTGATTTGGATAATATAACACATGCTGTATTCTACTGTAGAATTTGCTCAAATATTTCACGCATAATTTTATTTATGGCATTCAGATACTACAAAGATTAATTGCCAGTATTTATGAAGTGCTTAGAGATTCTCAAGAGAAAGATGCTACGGACAGTCGAACCATTACGATTTCTCCATATCTCTGGTTGCTATGTATTGAACTGTCATTAACTTCTGCTAATAGGCTTGTTTACTTACCAAGCTATTATGCAAAAGGTCAGAGGATGCTGAAGTAGCAAAATGTGTAAGGCCCTCATTATAGACAAATATCCTCAGAGGGTCATGGGATGTCAGCAGCACATAAATCCTCAGATCAAACTTTAATCTACCAAGAATAAAAGCTGGGAAGGAGAACATGAAGCCAATTTGCTTCTAAACTTCCTTGGAACACCAGAGCAACACTGTAACTCATTAATCGCTATCGCAAAGGTGACAAGGCTAGCTGATGTCCCCACTGAAGTACTTTCTAAGTCAGAATTACACTCTAGCCTGGTGCTGAGGTGGGAAGGATACTGTAAATGTCTCTTACTGGGGTGTAGTAACACCTACCAAACTAGAGCTTGTGTCTGCACTACAGCAAGTGTTCACGGGTTCTCCACTTAAATTTAAAGCCATAGCTGGTCATTGTACAGCTCAGCGAGTTTGAAGTTTACTTAAAGCATGAATGTTTGAAGGAATGAAACACGAACAACAGAAAAGGAGCCTGTTGGTCAGTCCACCCTACCTCCTGCTTAAGAGGATCCAATTTCCTACTTTCTTTTTCTCTGAGCCAGAGGCTCTGTGTGTCCTCCTTTCCATTCCATATCTTATTTTTTCCAGACGTTCATAGACTTTCATTCTTTCCTTGGAACATTCCCTAAAAAATAACAATGAGGTCAATGCAAAGTCAAACAAATTTAGCCCATAAAATAAAGTGTGACCAAAGGTCAACAATAAACCAAAGTAAATGAAGGTTTTGCTCCTCAGATTATTAGAAGTCCAAACAACTAGAAGCTTAATGAAGTTTTTGTATTAGAACTTAATTAAGGACATGACTTAAAAGTGTCAATCAAAAACACTGTGGTGAGAAACTTGTTTGGAACAGGACAATAGGGCTTAATGGGACTCCTGAAAAATAAGTATCTTTTTAGTGCTCATTCATGGATGAAGGATAAAGTTTTCCTTGTTCAGTTTATCTATCCTGAATGCCCTGAATTCTTGTCAAGGTGATTCTGCCGCAAAATATTAGAAGTCATTTCTGAACAAGAGTTTACAGAATAACATATAAAGTAGACATTTTTCTTTTGACAGCGATGAATTCTTTTGACAGTGATGAATCTGAAGGAAATGACCAGTGGACGCTATTTATGGCTGACTGACCACATCAAGGCAAGGCTAAACAGGATATTAAAACACCAGCTCAGTGACAAAGCAGCACGGAATGGAGGGATTACCCTTGAGATGTAAAGCTGGCAGATCATATCCTGTCTGGGTTTTATGTCCTCCTCAGATTTGTCTGCCCTGACAGGCAAGAGTCCAGTTTACAGATACAAGTCTTGCGATTACTTGATCTGCTGTTGGGCTACAAATTGTCATGACTATGAGGAGGGAAACAGAACAGAGGGAAACTATGAAATAATGAAATGATTGCATTAAAGCTGCTTTCTAATGTCAGTTTTCTAGGCTTGAGTTTTTAAACAATTGCAAGAATTTTGCAGAAGCGTAACTTTAACTGTAACAGCAAATAGGATTGTAAGAATTTTGTAAGATTAAAGAACAAGGACTACTTTCCTTCAGCCCTCTGCACTTAAAGTTTTAAGTGACAGTTACTTAATTTTCCTGATTTATTTTCTAAGACTAATTTCTAACTAGCCTAGCATATTAATCTTCACATAGCATTCGGGAGAGGCTTCTAATATGCTGGAAGTTAGCTCCTTCTGACATACAAATAATAGAATTTAAATCCAATGCCCCAAAAATAATTGTGCCAAGAAGAAAGTTAAGCTTTACTCTGCAGGAAGACACTAAGAAAGAAGTTGAATTATTTTGGGAAGAGCTTTACCACCCTGCTTATGTTCCTAGCCAGCAAAAATTTCCTACAGACCTTACTCCTTCCAGGGAAGTGGCTAATTTTCTGGGGAAAGAAGTCCAGGGGAAAAGAAAAAGCCAGAAACAAATATTTTGATCTTCACCTTTCTGACTGCAAAAGAACAATAAAGGAATCATCACATGCATATAGCCTAACCAACTCACTCTCACAAGCAGTTGATTATTTTTCATTTCCTCTAATCGATCTGCTGAGACATCTGTGCAGCATGCTGTTCGCTCATTATCTCTTGCTCCCCAAAAGCCATACCCGCTAGCAGCTCCACACACAGCATCGCAGAGCAGAAGCAGTTTCAAGAGAATGAAGATTTGTAATTTCAAACTCTCTGCTTGCACTCAGAGGGACATGTGGAATCTCTGTTCAACTAGATCTCGGCAATCAATCAAGGTGGATTGCTTTTGCTGGCTGTGGATGTATTATTTACAAACTGTCCACTTTAGATAATAATCTGGGCAATTAGTCATAAATGACTACCAAACAAACAGACAAATTCTTACTGTTTCAGAAGCTTCATACTAGCTAGCAATAACTGCTAGAACAAACAGTTCCATTGACGTTTCTGATGAGTGGTGAAAAACAAAGATTCCTGGAATACAACTCTGAATAATGCTTTATTTGGATTGGGAACGGAGCCATTTACAGTGTTTCTTCATGTTCTTCTCTGAAGGCACAAATCCAGAAAATACTGGCAAGAGCTCAGACTTACTAAGTTTTGACTTCTTGCCTAACTTCAGTCATTATGAGAGAAATATGCATAATGATCACAAGCTAGTACTTCAGAAAGATTAAACATTAGGGATAGCACATACTCACAAAGAGCAAGTGTTACAACAACAGGGGACACTCCGGGGCCAATAAAGAAACACTCGAAGGACTGGTAGCACATGCCTGAAGTCAACAGCGTCAGTGGGGGAATTCCGAGGACAGGCTGCCAAACTGCAAAACAAGGCGCACAGACACTAAAGCTGTTGATTTCTAACAATTCAATTGATATGTTAAAATAATGCTGACCCTCGTGCAACTGTAAATTTACTAGTCCTTTAGGAATCGACTCCACCACAGTTATTTTGGCTTTCCCAGCCAAGATGGGACAGAAACGCTTTCCCCACGCTTCATCCTTGTGCCAGGAGCAGACTCTAGCACTCAACAGACCCATCTATGGCTACAGAGCAATTTTTGAAGCATTTTTTTCCTCAGGGTTTCACCCTCACACCTGTCACGCAGCCCCTGGCGTTATTTCAACGCCAGTAGGAGAATCCCGGGGCAGGAACCTCACAGAGACCGCCACCCCTGTAACGGCCCTCAGCAGGCCCGGAGGCACGGCTGGGCCTGCAGCACAGGGAGCTAGGACCCCGCAGCCCACACAGCGGCAGGCCCAAGCCGGGAGGGCCGGTACCCCCGCGGGGCGGGCTGGCAGGCTGCGCGACCCACCCCCGCCAGCCGCTGAGGCAAAACAACGGGACGAAGCCCGCAGCAGCCGGGCCGCTAAGGGGAGCGCGCTCCTACCCTTCCCCGCCTCCTGATTGGGCAAAACAACCTGCCTGATACCCCTCTCGCCCCGCCTCCTTAATAACATTTGCTGCTCCATTGGGCTAAGAGGCCAGGAGGGCCTCTGGTTGGATAAAGCAGCAAGGGGCGGGGGAGGTGTTGCTAGGGCAACAAGAGGACGCGCTAGCGTCACGGGCGTGCGCCGGTGTTACGCGTGCGCATCCAGCCGCCTCCTTTCCCGCCCCCAAACCAACGGCCACTAACGGCCCCGCCCCGGCAAGGGAGGCGTGGCTTCATTTGAACGGCCACAGCCAATCACAGATGGGAGGAGCGGGCTGATTTGAATATTCAGGAGGCTGCGCAGGGGCGTCTTGGGGGTGGTTGTGGGGCGTTGTCTGAGGAGCTGAGCTGGCCGGCCAGCAAGCGAGGAGGCATGGCGGGCGGGATTTGTCCGCGCTCCTCAGGGCCGGGCGGGATCCTGTGGTACAAAACCGGTCCCTACCTCAGAGCTCTGCTCTCCGTCTGTGGAAAGCTTCGTGTGGAGGGCTGGAGGCGGAGGGCTCTGCGTTTGGGCTGCTGTAGGGTGTAATTCTGGGCGGCCAGAAGGAGGGAGGTGCGTGGTTGTGAGGCCTGCAACTTCAGGTGACTTGATGTATTGAAGTTCTTCACAGGGCCAAATGTTGATCCCTAAACAGCAATGGCTATGGATGATCTTCCCATCAAGAATTTATTTGTGAGGCAATGAGTTCCAGACTTGCTTTGAAACATTCAAAAGTTTGCAGATTAGTCTGTACCAGATCTGGCCATGCTTCCCTAACTCTGGGCTAATAGTGCACAGATACTACAGCAACCTTGTCTTAAATCTTTAAACCAGCGCAAAAATAATCCGATTAAAATCATAATGAAACAAAATTATCAGCTTTGGGAAACTGAAATTAGACTCCGAGGTTGGCTGGTGCTGCTGACACAATGGGTAGCACCATTTACAATCAGAATTTGCAACAGTTGTATGAATTCAGTTCCTGCTGCCATGGAAACAGACTGACATGGCTAAAAATGGAGCAGGTTGTTCTGAGCTAATTGTTCGACACACACAAAAAAGCTTGGATTCCCTTTTCTTTTTGAGATACTGATTCCATTAAACTAACCTGCTCTGTTTCCATGGCAGCCAGCAGCAGATTTACTAGAATTCATTTTAAATTTTACAATCCTGATATGTGTCATAAGGTTAAGAGTTTTCCAACACTTTCTATAGAATTAAAGATCCAGTGAGCTCAGATTTATTTGAGCAATCTGTAGCATACTCAATAAGATGCATTCAAGTGATATATAGGTATATATTGCTTCTACATTACAGCAGTGTATTTTTCTCTTCTGCTGCTTGTAAGTACAAGGATTGGAGCCTTTACTGGAACTAAAGAAATTTTCATTTAGGATCCCGTAATGATGCATGTAGTCTGTCTTCTGTCTCTTGTTTGGCCACATGTTTTAGGATGAAGTGCAAGAATCTAATGTGTAGAGGTTGTCTTAGAAAAGTTCACTGAAAAATATGATTTAATAGCTCCTTCAAAGCTAATGTATCTTCCAAAACATGTGTTAGGGTTGTAACTGTGAGTATTCTTATAAGATCTCTTCCTTTAAGAGCAGAGGGGCATTCTAGTAGGTAGCTTGCAAGGAAGTTCCCATTTTGCGTGTTCCCATTTTGCCTGATTTGTTAAAAACCCCACCAGCATAAGGCAACCATAACACCTCAAGGCAAACTTTCTAAGTGTAGTTCTGAAAGGACAGAATACAAGTCATTAAAATTATCTTATTCTAACAGAGAAGGAACTTCCTGAAGGTGTAAAAACCACTGAGCTGCCTAAAAAAATACTGATGTTCTCGGTTTCATGTAATGAAGAGTCCATCTTCCAAACCTTTCCTACCTTTTGGATCAGATCTATCCTAACAATAGCCCTCTTTAAGGAAGGATTGTCAAACCTAATGACTCCATTAAGGCAGGCATGGGTTCATATATACTGCTACAACCAAGTAATAACTCCTAGGAATTAAAAATCCATATGGTGCTCTCAGCTGTACTACATAACGTGCAGCAGCTGCTCTCAAAAATATTATAACTGTTATTAAAAAAGGAATTAACTACACTGGATTGCTTATGAAAGTGCAATTTACTATTAAATAGAAAAAAATTTAGTGTAAAAAATGTTCAGAATCTTCAGGCTGACCATCTCTTTTGTGTTTTTCGTTGTCACTGTTTGTTTCTGGTTGCATTTAGATGCCATAATCATGACCAAGGCCCCACAGGAATACACATTATAAAAGCACATGCAATATTCTAGTCTCATCCTGTTACTGGGGAAGGGAAGCAGGCAGGGGATGAGCCGTACAGATGTAAGTGCCTCAGGGCTTGAGTTATCAACTCACTCTCCAAGCAGCTGCTCCCACTGGCAAATCTCTTATGGATCAGTAGAGGAGAAGTAGAGTCTGATGAACCCCACCAGGTTTTTCAGGCTGGAAAAACCATTGGGAAGGGTTAAAAACTCCCTGGAGTCTGAAGGGCATCAATCCCTTTTGGCAGCCGTCCATTTTTTCTCCATCCTGGCTCACTTCTTGTGCTGTTCAGCTTTTCTCAAAATGAATGTTAAATCTGGCGAGGGAAAGGGGGATTATGTTACAAATTTTCGGAGTGACTTTGGCCAAATTCCTTCATATCTGCATAACTGTTTCCCTGTCTGTAACATAGGGGTAATATTTAATTAGAACATAAGTCTCCTAAGGCCTACTTCTTTGGAGCTTCTCATGTGAAGCTGTAATGTGAAAGGAGCTATATTTAACGTCATTAATTTTGGATCTGTGTTGCTGATGGCCTTGCTGTATTTTAGACTCTCAGTGCCAGACTAGTAATTACACAAGACTATAAGCCCTGGGCACTCTGAAGCTAGTTGAAGCTTTGTCACCGATGTAATTTTTTATTTATATTACATGGTAAGCTGGGGTGCAAGCCTACATTTAAGCCTAAACTGACCTTGCATATAAATTTTAACGAGCTCTGATGCCTCAGAAGGCAGAGAGAGTCCACATGATCTCTTAAATAGGCCCCTGTGCAGTCCTGCCTGCTTTGTGAGTGGGATGGGCACAAGCATGGCTGTGCATAATATATTTCATAATATCATATGGCCAATGGAGAATGGACGAGGGAGCTCAGGTTCCTTCCTAGAAGGCTTTAGTGTTGTACACAGCAGGTTGCTGTGATCTAAGCAGGCAGCTGAGCTATGGATATTTGGGGCATGACTAAGTCAAGGGCGATAGTTTGTAGTAACCCAGTTTCTGGCCAGATCCAGTGAACTACAGAAACATTGCTGTTTCGATCAGAGTTTTCCCTGCAGGTAGTTTGGACTGGCTAGGAAGGTTCAAAAAAATTTGTCTTGGAAAGTCCTCTTTGCCAAACAGCAAGAGGCATCCTGTGCAGTACCACTGCACTAGCTCTACCACTTAAAATGTGATCAAAACCTAACAAAACCCTCTACTTGCTGAGATTTACTGCTTCACAGACCAACGGAGCGAAATGTAAACTGCAATACATCCGTCTTTATTCCACAAGCATCCCTGGTTCTGTTATTCCCCTCTCCGGTCCCCCTGGATGAATAGCCCTATCCCCTCGCTATGCTGAATAGGCCAGGTGACTCCGAAACCGGCCACCCAGCAGATGCTTCTGCAGTACCAACTGTTCTGAATCCCCCACCCCATCTCCAGCTTTTTTTTTCCTTCTTCCCCCGTGTCCTACCAATCTAGGCTGCCTGGCACAAGCTGCAAGCTGCAGTCCCACTGGAGTGATATTGTGATGGAAATGAGGGAGGGGATGCAGGCAGAACTGCACAGATTTACAGCACTCTAAGGGTTTCCATTAAAATCCTTGACAACTTGTTATTTATGAGTAGACCAACAGCTCTTCTAATATCCAGGGCCTAGACCCCATTCACTTCAATAATGCTGGTTTGGAATAAATGAGCCAGAGGATGGAAACCAGTTCTGTTAGTATAATGGAGGAGGCTAATAGCTGTTTAGAGAAAACAACTGATGTAATTCTGGGACCCAATCCTTTCACGAACAAAACAATAAAGGTTCGATTCTTCAGTGCATTTCACATAGTGATTTAATTCAGTACAAAGAGGGTGATAAATGGCAGCGTTTGGATTTTGTGCCGTTATATACCCGCTGAGCACTCTCTATTTGTACTAGTGCACTAGAGATAAAGGGACTCATTGACTCCTGTGCAAGCGGGAGTAGGTCAGTCTGGATCTCCACAGCAGAACAAAGATAAACAATGTGTCCTTACAAAATAATACAAGTGACCAAAAAAACCCCAAATCCTCTGTGTAAGTGTGATATCTTCACTTTTCCCTCCGTCCCCAGGTTTTCCTGAGCTGCCCACCTAAACCAGCATGGCAGTCTTAAGTGCATTTTAGAGCATTTTTTTCCACCATTCCCTTCTGTGCTGTCTTCCCCTTCCTATCATTGACACAGCAAATGCAGAAGCACCTCCACTTACTAAGTGAGCACAGGATTGACGCCTGAAATAAGTACTTTGACGATCAAAACACTTTAAACCCTAGATGTGCATTATGCTGCTGTAAAGAATTATCGATCTCTTCTGCCGTGTCTTAAAATCAAACTGACAAGTTGATTACTGAGTATAACCACTCACTTGCTGGCTTATACGTGGCTTTCCTTTTCCTCCTTTGTTCACCTGCATCTTGTCTATTTACATTCCTTTCTATCAAGAATCTTTTTATTATCTTTCAGCTTGCTCTGCTCTGAACTGGAGCCTTGTTAAGGTGAAGAGCAGCAGTGGCAGCGCTCCCAGGCTGTGTTCTGTGGAGTGAAAGGCCGGGAGAGGCAGCACTGCCAGATGGACCATGCTCTGTGCCTCTGCCTCCCTTCGTCCACACCCTGAACCTCAGCAATGTGTTTTTGGAGGAGGCTGATGATGCTGAAGGTCCAAATTGTTCTGCAGGAAGAGGAAAGAAGGATGGACAGGTGAGGAGGAACCAGGAGGAGAACAGGTGGAGGAAAGAGGCTGTTAAAGTGGGGAAGTGGACTGTAGCTGTACAGTTCGGAATCACTTCTTGAGAGAAGCTGAGCCACCAGTCAAGTTATTTCAGCATCCTTTCAGATTCTCTGTCTTTGGAGGCTGAAATAGTTTGGGCATCGGGAATCTGTAACCATCTCCCTTGCAGCCAGTCTTTTTTTCTGCACCAAAAATAACTTTTTGCGGGCAAAACAATGGTCTTTCTTAAAGAAACAAACTGACATCAGTCAGTATGTGATGCCTGCTGTGACCATGGTTATCAGCGTGTTTTTGCAGCTGAGAGAAATTATCATCTGGTTTGCATTTTGCACACACAGAAACATACCTATTAATGGGAAAATGATGTGCCATGGACAGACATATTAAAAATATACTCTGTGAATGGGAGAGAAAGCCTAAGAGAAGATCAAACTTCCTGGGGAAGGCAGGCAAAGGGTCTGACAAAAATGAGGGAGAATCAAAAGGACCAAGCAAAGGGAAGAAGAGCTCTCTGAGGCTGAGTGGTTTTGCCTGGACAAGAGAGCAGAAAATGCTGTGCTTCACCGGAGCAGTGATTGCTGATGGAAAGCAAACTGGGCTAGTTCCCAACTTGGACCAAATTGGTAAGCCCTGTAAAGGTTTAAAAAGATAAATAATCACAGAGATTTGGCCCACAAAGTATGACTTCTTCCTTTCCGATACATTTCTAACGAATACTCATTCAGATGCTATATGAGTTCAGGTATAAATTGTGCCAAATCCCTACAGTCCCTTTTGCAAATGTATTTCAAGGTCCTTATCCAATACATATCAATGTAAATTGGAGCTCATCCAAAATATAACTATATGTAATTATCAGCCATTTGAGCTACTTCTGTATTAAACCATAAAAGTGAGATAGGATTAAAACCTCTTACGATTCCAAAGGCTAAATGCAGCAGTAACATAAATAATACTGTAAATTACAAACAAAATGAAAACTTGGTCAGAAAATAGATGATGTAATTTGTGCTTAGGGGTAAATTGGTCCCTGGCTGCCCAGGATAGGGAAGGTATGACCCGTATCAGGCCAAAGTATATGGCTGGGAGTGTGAATCTTGTGTCATTATTACAGAAAAAAAAAAAAAGACTTCAAAAAAACCAGCATCCTGGTGAGATCTGTTGCAGTCTGACCCCCTCTGCCGGTCGCCCGCTTGCTGCCTGTGCCCCAGGGCCGGCACCTCAGCACAGGCAATGGGGTCTGCAGAAAGACAGGAGCAGGCAAATGGACAACGATGGGCACCAGTGCCAAAGGGATGGAGAGAGGGGTGCTAGCACTTGGCACTGGTAGCTCAAGGACGTAGGCAGTGTCATGACAGAACTCCAAACCCAGGTGGCCGGGTCTGACTTTAGGATAGGTGGTGGTAAAGCCAGTACCAGCCAGTGTACAAAGGAAAGAGGTCTGATAATAGGCGTTTGGGTGAACTACCAGGGTTTTAGTAAAATTTACTTTTGCATCTCTCGACATCTGATCTGCTTCTGTCAGGATACAAAGCAGTAAAATATAGTTTAGAATAAGGACGTATGGGAAAAGGTTGGGGGCCAGGGAAAGCATTTTCTTGAAAAACAGTGGGGCTTCTCCTGAGGAAACAAGGGTTCAGTTAAAAATGAGCCTCATTTTGGGGAATGTTTGATTGTCAAAATTGGGATAAAGCTATGCCAGGAATGTTGAGATAGACTATAGTAATCACTGTCAAAATACGTACAATACCAAGTAGTTTTTAAATAATATTTTATCATCCCAAGTGAGAAGCTTTTCAGCTTTTTCTCCTAGCCTAGGGAAAAAAGGTGTTGATATGCTGGACTTTCCTATGACACAGAAGAAATTCAGCCAGCTCTAGGTATTTAGACGAGCTTTACTGGGAACAAATATAAACAAATAGATCCCACACAGGTCATTTTACTTTCCTGGTTTTTTTTTTTTTCTCTCATTATCCCATACTATCCTTTGGCCTTTGTGATATATTCCCATGCTGTGAGAAGCCACTGAGGATCAACCAGTTAAATATGTGTTTGCTGTTGAACAGAGTCTCACTACCCTTAGGGATACTGCTTTGCATGCTAAAAGTTATTCAGAGAGGTGCTTAAGTACTTTGTTATAGAGAGCTTCAGCAAGTAATTGAAAGCTTGCAAATAGCTCCCTGAAGAGCCCCCATCAATTCTTCCAATTTATTTAGGAATGATCAGACATAGACATCTTTTTCAAAGATTTTTCTTTGTATAACTGCAAACAAAAATAGAAGCTATTTTCTGTTACAGGTTTTTTTTTTAAATAATGCTTATCAGTATAGTACATCTCAAGACAGAAATACTCTATTTAAGTTTTAAGAGATTGATAAAAAGGTTGTGTAGAATCAAAACAGTCAAAACATTTTGAAGTCTTTGTTACTCTAAATATTCTTAGAACTGTGTAAACTTAGGATTTTCTATTGCTTCAGATAGTCAGCAGGAAACAGTCTAATATAGCTGGATAATAAACCTTTAACCATTTGTGTTTGCATGGAAAAAAAGAGCTGTTAATCATAAATTGAAAATCCTGAAGCAGAAATTAAAATAGTAACTGGATAATCTATGCACAAAGCATTGTAATATCCCAAGGCACTTAGTTTTGAATCACATTGTTTTGGTTTCAAAACAGGCTCTTCTTGGTAAATCCAGAAGGTTTAGAAATATAAAAGAGAAATAATCCAAATTAATAGTTTCCTTTAAATGAGGATGCCCAGTTTCTGGCTAAGAGACCATTTATCCTCTGTGCTGCTGAGACAACTTGGCTACTGCTCTCCTGTGGGCTCCATACCACACTGACCTTCCCTCTCTCAGAAACATCAGGTTTTTCTCATTCTCATCCCGAGATGGATGGAGAAAGTGTGTGTGCCTCAACCTAGAATAAGCTGTGCTGCCTACTTTGCTAGAAGGACGGCTCTAAACCTTCAGATCTGCAAATGGATATTTGGTCTCTATATAAATACATCTCTTTCACTTGCTTTATGGCTGATAGTGAGATTTGTTTTTATTCAGACTTTTACTTATTAATAATTAATTCTGCATTCCAGAAGCTGAGCAGGGCTGAAGGTGTGATCCTAAAAGATTATAAAATGTCTCTGGTCTTTGGTTAGCAATCACAGTGCTATATTAAAGAATAAACCCATTATAATAGAGATGTATCAGCCAAGTACAGAAAACTGCTGTACCACCTCCCATCACTTGGATCCCCACCTGAATAAACAGTTACATGGCCAATCCTGTTCTAAAGAACCGGTACCACACTCAGCTACATTACCAGTTAAAGGATTTGCAATTCATTTACCAAGCATATATCCTTATCCAAGACAGAGAACTCAAGCTTGATGATGGTCATTCAGTTTCAGGATGTGGATGTCTGACCTGATTTATGTGTTGGTCATATGCTGCATGGAACAGAAGGGTCAGAATTACAGTACTAGTGGCATAGTCAGTCTTGTCTGGGTGATCTTAGCATGAATTAAGCTTATACAGTGACTTTGGTCTATTCTATACTGCGGCCTCTGCTACCTATTCTACAGGGCAGATATGAATTCAGAATTATTCCAGGCCATGACAAAAAACGTGGTCATCAAACACCTGCTTATTGGACTTTTCAAAGGTCTCGCTGCAGAGTGGGCACTCCAGGAGATGGCTCTGCACATGGGCCTCATACTGGCTTGTTTCAATGTCTTCAGGAAATACTTCATCACACATGGGGCATTTCCTTATAGAAGCCTGAAGTACAAAGCAAATGCAAATAAAGTCAGTTTAAAAATGATATTAGAAGAGAAGAAAAAGAAAAGCTTAGTAGTCAGCTATTATCACTTTTGGACAAGTCTTTCTGACTTCTTACACTCTCATGTTTTCAAATGGCTCCAGGCTTCTCTAAATAGCACTTAAAAGTCAAGAGCTTCTGAGAGGTTCTCGAACGTTCCATCCCACATAGCACATGTCCATGTCTCCAATATGAAATAAGGTATTTAGCAGCTGCATGCTGCTCACTCTGACATTAAGGACCAGCTCTTAGCAGTATCTAGAGATTAAGGTCAACAGAGTTTCCTTTCTTTTCCTTAAGACATATAACTCTTAATTCCACACATTAAGCATATGTGGATCCACTTTTGTTGTCCGCCGTCTTACTAGGACTGAACCAGCAAGTAGACCATTGGCCACAGAGCTGAACTTGGAGCTTTCTATTTCAAACCAGTAATTCATGTCCAGTTGTGTCCACTTTACTTACTATGTCTGCATCTCCTGCCCCTGGGTTTGTTCCTGCAGCTGGAAAAAAATAATATATTAATTTAGCCACAGCAAAGTTATTAACAATGTAATGTGATGATAACTAGTGATTCTTGAAACATGAGGATGTGGTTCTGCATCTAAACCTCTATATTTAGTACTATGGAAACTGGATATAAGCCACAGAACTAGCTGTCTCACAGCTGAATAAACTAGCTAATAGTTGTCTCTCTTGGCAGCAAATGAACAGACAGCTGATCGCTTAAGCGAACCCTTAACACCTGGCAGCATTTTGCAGCTGCCAAGTCATCTGCGCACACACAAAGCTGCACAGAGGTGCTGTTGATAATGTCTTTTCTACAGCATTCAATTTGAGAGGAAGGATAATTTGCAGAGACTTTAACTGCCATGCATTTGCAGTTTCAGACAGAATGCCAAGTAATCTCACCATAATATGGATTTCCAAACAGAAGGCCTCCTACTTCAGGAGCTCGAACTGGAGCTTGAGCTTGTGAAACAGAGAAGGAAGAAGCCTCTGCAGCCTGAAAGAGATGCCTCAGCAGTCTGTTATTCTCTTCCATTAATTTCTGCAAAGGGTAGAATGAATTTCCATTAGCTTAGGAGACCATTTCTGAGAAAAGTCATACCTTGCACTAACATAGATCCTCTTTTGCCAGAATCAAAATTGCTCTAAATTTTTAGGTAGCTCAGCGTTAGTCCTGCTTGACTGACTGGGAAAGTAAGGTAAGAGTGGGCGAGGATCTGTTCTGTGGCCTGCTCAGAAAGGCAGACAGCATGATCACAACAGAGGAATACACTTTAAAAGACAGAAGGTTCTCCTGAAGTCATGCAGAGTAAGGAACAAAACTGAGCAATTATTACTTAGACTGGACAAAACAAATATGTCCATTTAAATGAGTAAAGTCCACTCACTCCAGTGGTGTCAGAATTAAGCTAACAGAATTTTTTAAAAAACCCCATGCTATCATGGTTAAACCAGCCTATTCTTTGGTGGGGGAAAAAGGTGCAAGTTTTGGGACCCTTCCTCTTAGGCTGTACAGACGTGGCAGCAACACACTGTGAGTGTACACACACAGTCATTTGTAC
The DNA here is from genome assembly GCF_963210335.1 of Falco punctatus. Taxonomy (NCBI): domain Eukaryota; kingdom Metazoa; phylum Chordata; class Aves; order Falconiformes; family Falconidae; genus Falco; species Falco punctatus. Next base: position 1,221,009 of record NC_137599.1, on the reverse strand, counting down.
GTCCCTGCAGGCAGCCTGGCAGCCAGCCTTCAGGTGATGGCCCACGTGCAGGCACAATTAGTGATCTGTTTGGTAGAAAGGTTAATGGAACTGAACACTAGACTGAGAGATTAGTGTCATATTCAATACAGGAAAAAGGCAAAGGAGTTGTCCCAAGTTCTCACCCGATTTTCTTCATCAGCTTCATTCTTTTTTGCCTGCAGAACCTGAAACAAACACTTCTGCTCCTCAAGTTCTTTCATTAAGTCGCGGGTTTGTTGCTATGAAGGAAGAGTGGCAGTCAGTAAATCATGGGAAACTGACACATAAAATGACGACAGCTCCAAGCACTGGAGCTCTCATACTAGCTGCCTCATGCTGCATTTTTACCAACAAATAACCCTTCCCTTTCAGTGAGAGTCTTACCATTTCATGGTTTGTCACCTAGGTATCTCTACATCCCACTCATTTACACTCTGTATTTTCATTACAACATGTGAGATGACACATGACCTTTGTAGGGGACATACAGGAGGTCAAACTAAGAGGGAGGTTGAAGAAAAGGAGCTCGTACAGCTGAAAAATCCACCCTGGCAGGTGAGAGCTATTCAAGTCTGTCAGGCTTCCTGGTGCTGTGAGACTTGCATTGATGGTGGGTAGCCAGTACATCTTTAGGAATTAATCTTGTAGCTGACTCTTTAATTAAATCAGTAAATTAGATAAGCTAGAGTACTTAGGGATTCTGCAGTCATTCTCCAAGTATCACTCTAAGAATTCTGAACATTTGGCATCACAGCAGAGGTAATCACATCATCTATTTTAGGCATCCAATCTCCAATGCCAAAGTGAGAGTACAGCCTGCAAAAGCTTCCTGAGCACCACAAACTAGAGAGAGAAGCACCTTTAGAAGGTCACTCAGGGCAACAGGCTAAAGACTATATGATGGCCTCAGTCACTGCCAATGATAGTTTCTTCAGCAGGAAGAAACACCACAGCACACTGCCCTTTTATATACTTGACATTCCTTCAAGGAGTGATTTCCACTGCTAAGGTTTGTGGATTCCTTCTAAAAGGTCTGCAGAAGTTACCTCAGAAAAGCCTTTTTGTCCATAAACTTAGATTTGTTATACATATAGTCATCTGTAACATCATGGGGAAACTGATGGTTCTGCAAATCGGAAGAAGGCAGAAAACAGTGCTGTCAGCGGGCCTCAGCTCCCTGCACAGGTACCAACGGGTTCCATGCAATACAGCAGAGCTCTGTGCTCAGCACTGTCAGGACCACCTCTCCAGCTGCTCTCCCAGAAATGCTGGGCACCTGCTCATTCTGCAGGCAGTGGGACAAACAAAAGTGAGAGTTTGGCCTCTGACCCTGTCCTGGTTTTGGCTGGGACAGGGTTAATTTTCTTCTTAGCTGCTGCAGTGCAGTGGTTTGGATTTGGTATGAGAACAATGTTAATAACACACTGAAGTTTTTAGCTGTTGCTACTTAACATTTATACTAAGTCAAGGACTTTTCAGTTTCTGAGGTTCCACCAGCATGAGGGCTGGAGAGGCACAAGAAATTGCAATGGGACACAGCCAGGACAGCTGACCCCAACTGGCCAAAGGGATATTCTATACCATAGGACATCACACATGGTATAGGGACTGGGGGAGTTGGCTAGGCAGGCCAACTGCTGCTCAGGGACTGGATGGGCATCAGTCAGCAGGTGGTGAACAATTGTATTGAGCATCACTTGGGTTTTTTCCCTTCCCTTTGCATTTTATTCTCCCCTTCTCCCTCCTTTTCATTATAATTATTAATAATTATTATTGTTGGTTTGGGGTTTTTTCCTCCTATTTTAATTATGAAATTGTTCTTATCTCAACCCTTGAGTTTTACATTCTTTTCTGATTCTCCTCCTCATCCCTCTGCAGAGCAGATGGGCAATGAGCAAGCAGCTGCGTGGTACTTAGTTTCTGGCTGGGGCTAGACCACAACAGATCCCTTCAAGATTTCCATGCAATGTTCAAGTTCCTTATTTTGCTCCTTTTTCACAGGAATCTCATATTTTCACAAGAAGAATTGCAAAGAGGTATTGGAGAATGATGTGGGGCAGAGCACCAAACTGCAGAACAGAAACTTTGTATTGTTCACAGCTTATTTTGTTGTATTCTGAGCACATTGCATCTATTTTACTAATTATTAAATGGTAAATTTGAGATATTAAAAAGATGAGAAAGACACAAAAACATCAACAGGGAGAAGACCAGCAAGGCTGCCACCTCACACCAATTACTAGTCAGCTTCCTGTTGGAGGTAAAGTTTACAGCATATAGTCTGGGCAGATTTCAGATTTAGGGCAACTTGTTTTATTTATCACTAAATGCCAGTCCTGGAACAATTTTGCTTAGCTGCAGTTACCTGCAAATCAGCTAAGTATCAATCCTGATTTCCCACTGATTTACTTTATCCCTTGAGCCGACTCAAAGGATCAAGACAGAGGCTGTATTTTCCTGCCTCAGAGAATCAAAATTACAATGTCTAGTTATACAGACATTTCTTCCAAAACTAAACCATATGTGTATACTATAAGAATACATAGTATACGAATCTGTCAGATGGAGTGTTCACAGAGCCACCTATGTGAACACCCACACCACCACAGACATTTCTCCGTCATGGAATCCCTTAGACTCTTGTAAGATTGAGCAATATTTTTACTGCTCACCACAGAGGATGCCTCTGCTTCCCTGCCCTGGCTCCCCCAAGCACCGTGATACTCAGGGACAGCTTTACCTGTTGAGTTCTAGCCATGCGTAACTGGCGATTCTCTTCCTTTAAACTTTCAAGCTGCTCTGTCTTGTCATGGTCCATATGAGACAGGCTTTCTACTTCTTTCTCATAATTCAGCACTTGAGACTAGGGAGAAACAAGGGTGTGCAAAAAGTGAAAATCCAACAACTGAGTGAGGAGCACAGGCACCTTTTGCTGTAGAAGGCAAAGCTCTAGAACCCACCAATGATTATTTTTTTTTTCCTGAAAACATTTTTCCATTAAAACCTTTGTAGAAACAGACTGGTTACATGGGAATGCACTGGAGCTGACGTATTCATCAGAACACAGCATTCATTCAGACTTTCTCTGAAGAGCTAAGTTTCAACACAACACTTCTTGTCTGGGAAGTCAGAAAGCAAAGAGAAAAACAGAGACATACAGCCAGATAGTTAGCCCATCGTTCTGGGTCTCCCACATCCCAGACATAACCACCAAGCTATTTTCAGTCTACCTTCTCCCTTCACATACCTCCCAGCTAGAAGTCTTGTTTTCATCCAAGTACTGAACATAATTTTAGAATGTTTTTCAAAACAGAAGTGTTTAGTGCCTAGATCCTTAGCTAGCAGGGGGTAAACAACAGTCTGACTTTGGTCAACTTAATGAGCATGCAAAGGGAACATTTTTAAGGAATAAAATCCTTACAGTTTCTCTTAGCACACTCCCCTCTATCCATCATTCCAGAACACAACTTTCTTGAGGTTCCCTGGAGGTCAAATCATATCAAAGGTTGACACTTTCCTCAAGAACCCAAGAAATCAAAAAAGAAACTCATACACCACATACTACACAAAGTTGCTCAGCTCTCTGAGCAAGGGAAACTGATTCCATCAGAGACAGTTCGTAAAAGCAAAGGAGGGCAGCTGTTTGCTACCTGCAGCTGGTCCACATGATCCAGGGCTGTTTTCAGTCTGATTTCCAGGCGTTCCTTGTCAGAGGTCACGTTCTGAATTTGCTCTTTGATTCTACTCAAAAGAAATCAAAACACACCATACTCTCATGGATGGAAATTTAACCCCTATAGGCAAGGTGCTTACACAAAACCCTACTTTGAGAATTGCTGTAAATACACTTACTGGAGCAGTTCTGTCTCTTTGCAGTCACCCCACTCCTTTAGATGTTCATTTTCCTTTTTCAGGGAATTCAGCTCCAGCTCCAGCTTCTCTGCATTGCTCTTTAGAGACTCTAGACTATCCTGCAGCTCCTGAAAATCACAGTAAGGTTGACAGGAGGTAAATGGGACCTAAGCAATAGTCCTACTCTGCACTGGATGTGCAAAAACCCTCAAATGTAACACTATTAGTCAGCCCCTCTGAAGAAGGAAAATCTCTCCTTTGCATCCTGACTACTCTTTCATAATATCAATGAAATGGGGTCTGACCTAAGCAAAACTGAAGGAAGGAAAGATAATAACGTGATTTCAGAATAGTCTACAAAACATTTTTGAACACTCCCCTTTACATATGTTCCCGACTCCTGTGTCTGAAGATGTCTTTTGTTCATAATTATTGTTCTTATCATAGTAAGTGATACTGTACTGTTGTGCTGTATGATTTGATAAAGGATTAAACACAATATGGGGAGAAACCTCTGGAAGTATACAGTGGAACAATACCTAACTTAGTCCCTCATCATCTTTCAGACTTAAAGGTTCTGAGTTACTAACCTTTTTGTTTACTTGTGTCTTCTTAAGCTCTTCCTGCAGATCACTGTTTTGTTTCTGCAGACTTGCACAGCTTGCTTTCAGCTCCTCGTTTTCTTTATGCAAATTTTTGTTTCTCAGTTCAATCTCTTCCACTTCTCCCTAGCAAGCAACAAAGTTGTTCGGTCATAACAGAAGCACTGAAAAACTACATTCCAAACAGCACAGTGCAAAGAAAGATGAGCTCTGCAAAAGGAACACCACGTACCTCCCTGTGCTTTCACTAGCAGCGCAGACCAGACTGCTGCTTCACTCTCCCTAGCCTGGCCAAAAATGACCATCAACCCAGTTCTTGAATACTGAGCACATATTACCCCTGATCTCTGGAGATGCTCAATGCCTTCTGCATCTGCAGAAGTCAGCGCAGACAGAACTTTGGGCTTGCAGCCCCAAAATCAGTTTGTTAGATTAGGACCATGAGTGCAGTGTAGTTCTTAACAAAAGGGCTGCACACAAGACACTACAGAAAGAATTCTTGGCTTCACAGAACCTCATTATTGTCCCTCCACATCCCCTTACTCCCATCTAACGGCAGGCTGTTTCCATGCAAATAACATACACATTTAGAAGTATTCAAAATGCCCTGAAATGCTATATATTAAGTTGCTGTCTGTTACAAAGAGCTCACCAACTAAGTGACAAGTGGCAGGCAGAAAAACAAAGGCTGCCCAAATTTGTGTGACAGATCAGTAGCAAAGCCAAGAACAGAATCCAAGTCTGCTGAGTCCCAGCTTAGCATCCAGGTTACCAGATCACTCCACATTAGCAGTAAGCATATGCTAACAAAAGCAGAGGCAGCAAAAAGCAAGGCAAGAGAGTGCACATACCTGCGTGGTAACCACCAGGATATCATCCTCAGTCTCTGCTCTGAATTGGAAAGGCACACTGGCTCCCCGGACCACACCATCCTGGTCGACATAGCAGAATTGGTAATATTCATCATCTTTCGGGAGATAGTAACCTTCAGACAAGCACAACAATCCCATCATGTCCAGCCTCTTAATTATTCAAGTACTTTTAATGTTGCAGCACAAACAAACTAGCTGGCTGGCTGCAACAAGGCTTTTACTGTTGGTCAGATTCTACCATCCATGCTGTTTCACCTTCCTCCAACAGTCAGACCACACTAACTCTCCCTCTGCCCAATGACCTCTCCCACACTCCTCAGGGCTATTTAACTGCTTAGTGGGACAAGCTACAGCTGCACATCGTCCATGTCAATCAACTCACTGCCTTCGAGGCAAGGCCACAGCTGCATGTTATCAAAGATAATCAACCCACTGGCTTCATTCCTCTACATCTTAACTATACAGCACAGATAGTGAGAACCACAGAAAACCATGACATCCTAGTTCAGTATTGTTCTTGCAATGTTATTTATTGTTATTAATTGTTAGTAACCCCTTGTGCCAGTAATAAGAATGCAAACCATATCACTCAGGATGGCAGAATTTAGCAGATTCAAAATGTTGTGATTTATTATGGGATTTGAAATAAAGTCTCCCAAAGCATGGTCCTACATTCTGTAATTCCAAATGTAGTGCCTATTAGCGGCACTAAGGCGTGAGTCTGTGCGCATGCCTGTGTGTGCATGTGTGCATACATCGCCTCAGTGACCCAAGTGCCCAACACACCTTTGAACTGGATTTGTTGCTGCACAGCGGTATCACCGTGGACGTCACCAGGCAGAGGGGCCCACATGAATGTGTAATACTCCCGCGTTGTTTTCCATCCCACCTGCAACAGCAAAATTGTTACATGGCATCACACAGTTCCTGTTTATCCTGTGGTCATGGGACTACATTTCCACATAGATCAGTTACTGGGAGGAGTTTTCCATTGATACCGACTTTTAAGAGCTGTGGTCTATGCATGAAAGGATAATTGGAGTGTTTGATTAGCCTTGAGGCTGCTCAGGTCACAACGCGTCTGGCACTTTGTCCCTAGGCGCAATAAAGATGTTCCACTACACAAGGTTATTACTGAAAAAATTCCCCAACCCCGTTCTATCAAAGCCCAAGCTATTTGTTTCTGCCTGCTGCTGCTTTCTCATACTTGGCACATCTGGTTTCACAGTAGTCACTTACCCGGAAGATGCCCACCCAGTCCTTCCCACGAGGAACGATGTTCTGTGTGAGGGTATAGTAACAGGTTATGTCTCCTCCGGGAACGTAAAACTTCTCCACATTGTTAAAGACGACCTGGGAGAAGTGGCAGTTGTCCAAGAGGACCACGGAAGTGGGAGGCTCATCGGAGGTCTCGTCCATCGTGGAAGTCTGTAAGAGGAAAGAAGGGGGGGAATTGTCTCATCTCCAGATGCTGCCAATGCAGTTGTATCCGTGAAGGGTATGAACAGGTACAGCTTGGGAATGACACGGCTGTGAGGTCCAAACCCCCTAAGCACATGCCAGGGTTTCTCAGCGAGGCACGTGAGCCCACTGGTGTCCCTGCCACTGCGCCCAGGCTGCTCCGGACATCCATGGCAGCTTGCAGAACCTCTTTAGCAGACACATGCAAGACTTTCACCTGACTGCCACTTCCCAGCCACAGAGCCTGGCACTCTGAGGCTGCTCGTATGGCACAACAGCCTCTCTCCTTCCATGAACCAGACCCACTGACTAACCTACAGATCTGCCACACGGGAGAGGCAGTGGTGCCTTGCAGCAGCAGGAGAATGTGTGCTGGCTGGTGGGATCCCATGCTTGAAGACCCTGCTGGAATGCCGGCTGTCCCCACATGCAGCCTCACATCATGTTTTTAATGTGATGTGATACTCCGGGCACACCCCCACCGTAGGTAGTTAATGTGGAGGTGCATCAGCTCTTGTGAAATTTGGACACAAGTATGTTGCTCGAGAAGAACAGAGGTTTCACTGCATCAGTGAAATGCTTCAACAGTAGTATACAACAAAAATAGCAGTTTACAATCTATCATGCTAGGAGCTCCACAACTTGTGCATTCCCAGCCCTAACATGCTCCACCTTCACTGGCTGACCGTGGTGAGACACACAAGACACAGTCATGCTGGTGACAAGCAAATTCAACAGCCTCCCTGTCATCTGCATTCAAATCCGATGCAATGAGTTGACCTCCAAACATAGTATCTTTCATCTTCAGCTTCCTGGCTTCAAGGGAAAAGAGGTACCTTGCTAAGCTCGGCTCCCATGGAAAAGCAGAAACAGAGGAGATCCTGGTGAGGCAGATCGTCGTACTTCTGTCTCACCAGCCTGTGTCATGAGGCTATTATAGCCTTGCTACTCGTGACTGCTATGCTGAAACTGCAAGATGATTCTCAGTATCGAAATGAATATGTTGCATGACAGCAGGGTCAACAAACAGCATTAAAGCTTTTGTGTGAGTTATCTATACAGGAAACTTTGCAGTGCGTTGTGACACTACAAATCACACAACATAAATCTGTACGAGGTACATTGATCAAAGCAGTATGCAAACTGCCAGGAGCCTAGGCAGGACTGGAAACACAACAATAAATCACCCTCTTTGCCATGAGGTCTTCTAGGCAGAAAGGCTTCAGCCCTGGCAATCTGTCAAGGGGCAGATCACTGCTGAGAAAGCTCTGCCACCAATCCCAGACAATTCAATTCCAGGAATCCAAAGCAGAACCTTCTCAGCTGATTTTAGTGACAGCAGCAGCAAGCAAGGATTGACCTCAGAACAGAGGGAAAGTTCATCATGAACAATCATCCTACTGGAGCATTTCAGGTGACCTCCAATCCAGAAGCTTCACGTGGAAATAAGCTCCCAGGAACCCTGCTCTTTTTTCAGGCATCATCCAGGAGATCACCTGTATTCTGTGCCAAATAATAGCCTGACAGTCAGGCAGAAGTTTAGATGGGGACTGTGGGGCTGCACTCAGAAAGGAAAAGGTATCCAAGCTGGAAAGAGCAGTGATAACTGCACTGACATAGGCTACCTTGGGAGGGGAATTCCTCCTGCTGGGAGTAGAAGGCAGGGCAGCCCCTACAAATGGATGCGGTGCAATCCTCCAGGATACCCAGGGCTGCAGCGTACTTTTAGTTATTTCAGTAAAGCGTAGGAAATGGTGTGCAATTCACCTAAGCCTCAGCCTTTATCTGGCTCTTGTCAATCTTTCCTACCTTGATGTGCCTTATGATTTGCAGTTCCCAAATGCAAGGGATCTCTTGACAGCCACCAGATGGAGGAGATAAAAAAAAAAAGAAAATAGATGTAAGGACAGCACCTTAATCATGTTATTGCATTGCTTTGGGACAGGACATGAGCCCTTGCTGCGACAAAGGTTAAAGAAAATGAAGACTCATTGTCTGGATGCAGAAAAACAATAGGCCTTGCTGAAAGAAGAAAAAAAAAAAAGCAAGAAAAGATGCTGGTTTTGGTGAAAATACTTGTAATCTTGAAGGCAAACAAGCCCAGAGGCTGTGCAGAGCGTGCTGATGGCAGAGTGTGTGATTCACTTCCACAAAAAGATGACAGGAAGTAGAGGGGAGAGGACATTTTATTAACGTTCACATTTTTGTTACGCCAACAGCTTCCAAGTCATCAGTGAAGGCAGGAGAGGCCGCGCGAGGCTGCTGCCGCCTGAGGGTACTGGGACAGCCACACCTTCGGGGTGTTAATGCCTAACGAGGTATCATAACAGCTCACCCTGAGCAGAGCAGAATAAATCCCGCTTCCTCTGGTGCTTATGGCCCAGCCTCTCCGGGAAATTCCTGTTTTTTTCCCTTTTCTTTCGCTGTTGCCGTTTTGCTTCTTTCATTCACCGGCAGCGTCCCGAAGATGTAGAAAAACATGGAATCATGGAATCCCCTTTCCCAAGTGAGACCAACTTCCAGCCTCTCCGGGAAATTCCTGTTTTTTTCCCTTTTCTTTCGCTGTTGCCGTTTTGCTTCTTTCATTCACCGGCAGCGTCCCGAAGATGTAGAAAAACATGGAATCATGGAATCCCCTTTCCCAAGCGAGACCAACTTCCAGCTGCTGTTGGACACCCGATGTGCCGGGCAGCCCCCACCGCCGGCAGCCGGTGCCCGTTAGCATCCCCGCGAGTGGGGCCCCGCTGGGGAGAGGACCAGACTGTTCCCCCCACCCCATAGGCCGGACACCCCCGGTGCCACCGCCGGGAAACGAAAGCGTAAGTGTCGTCACCGCTTCGCAGGATCGCCCCCCCCCCAGCCTCCCGTACGACCCCCGCGGGGGACATCACAACTCCGGGCCGGGAGGGGTACAGGGGACCCCGTCACACTCCGCCCCCCGCCCCACTCACCGAGGGGCACCGTTGGAAACCTCCGAGACTGCGCGGAGAGGCGGAAGCCCAGGAAAAGGCCCCCGTCCCCGTGCCGCCTGCTCGGGATACCTCCCCCTGGGCGGTCCCGGCCCGCTGCTGGGACTTGTAGTTCCATACGGGATCCCCCCGCCCCGATACACCCGTTCCGTGCCAGCGCTCCGGTTACGGGGTGGGGAGAGACAAAGAACTCCGGTACCGGTTGCCCTGGGCCGCCAGGCTCGGGAGGGGGTTGGAAAAAAGCTCAGGGAGGTTAGCAAAGCGGGAGCGTAAAGCCCTGGTAAGGGGCTGCAGGCCTGGGGAGGCCCCTCCGGGACACCCCGGTGAGCGGGACACCGGAGGCCCCGGACGGGCCCACTGCCTCTCCCGGCTCACCCCGGCGGCAGCCCCCGGGCACGGGGCACGGAGCCGGGCCTTGCCCAGGCCCCACGGCCTCAACCGCGGCTCCAGCGACGCACGGACCCGGCGCGCAGAGCGGCCCTGAGGCTGAACCGGGCACTGCAATAAAGCACGGGAAGACGTTTAAACATTCAAAATGATCTTTTAAAAGAGACTGGAGAGAGGGCGGGCGCAGCAGCCGCCGGCACACCACAACCAGATGCCCTGCCCGCCCCGCCCACCCCGCCCCTCCGGCATCACCCCCCGGCCTCTATGGTCACCTCTATGGTACAAGAGCAACCCCACTGGCCTCATGGTCCTCTTGAAGACTTCCAGGCCGTCATCCAATCAGCAAGCACACAGTGAAAATAACTAGCCAATAGCGACCCGCGTAGTGACACCGCCCTCCCGCCCCGTCCCGCTGTCCCGGATGCTGGCGGGAGGTACTCGCTCGGCCGCAGCCAATCAGGAAGCCGGATGTTAGCCCAGGATGCCGCGCGCCGCTCAGGGCGACAGCCAATGAGCGCGGAGGACGCGGGGGGACACGGCAAGGTGAGCCTCTCGCAGCCGCCGCCGCAGCCCTGAGCGGACCCCGCGCAGGTGGGCCCCGCTCCTGACCCGCCCGCCCCGCGCCCCGCCGCGCCCCGGCGCCAGTGAGGGAGGTGCCGCTGGCCGCGGAGTTGTGCCGGGCATGGCCGGCCCGCGGGGTCGGGGCTTGGCCGGGCCGTGCCCTTCGCTGGGAGGCGGCAGCCGCCGAGGGCGCGACAGGCGGTGGTGGTTCCGCTGTTCCCAGGCCTCCCTAGGGCATTTTGTCATTTTGGGCTCGGGCTGGCGCGGCTGGCCCGCCGTGGGGGCGCGCCCCGTGCCGGGGAGGCTCAGGCTCAGCCCTGGGAAGGCTCCTGAGGAGGATTAACTGGGGGAGGGAGGCGGGGGGACACGGAGCCGCGCGTGGGGGCGGTGGGGAAAGCCTCGGGCACGACTCGGTGATGGGGCTGCAGGTAGCCGTGTGGTGGGCCAGTCCCGGGAGGAGGGTGCTGGCTGGTGGCAGTAGCATTGGGATTCCCAATTCCCTTTCTTTTTCTGTTTATTTGTATTAGATTAAGCAAAATGCAGGCTCCTTTGGCTCTCCTCAGCTCTCCAGCTCTGGTAAGTTGCCTGTCTTAAGAGGAGTATAATAATGCCTAGTGGGCATGGACGATTGTGAAGCTTTTCTGTGTGTTGCTTGGTTCAAAATGCTGTGCCGACCACCCTCAGCTGAGGTGGGACTGCGCAAGCTGGTCATACCGAGGATTTATCAAGGAGGGGAAACAAGGTGACCTCTGGTGACCAGAGTGATACCTCCCATGTTAATAGATGTGCAATGAACTGTAGGCCCAAGGGCGTCTCCAAAGATAAGCTAAGTGATTGTCACAGAGGTACTCAGCCACCCCTTTCATTCCAGGTATGAATTAGGAAGAAAAGACAGGGAACTGTAGTAATAACTAAACTGCTGTAGCAGGTGTGACACTGTGCTACATTGGGTGGTCTGTGCTAGTGTTGCTTGTGGACTTAATCCAGCTGGCTAAAACAGAAATATCCCCCATTTGCACGTGCCTTTGCTTTTTAGTCTTATTTCATACTTAAGATGTTTTCAGGAATTTCTAAGACTGTTCTTCTTAAAATAACTGCTCTTCCCTGAGGGTTAGTGCGGCCGCATCCAATTATAGGAGTTAATTGTCTGTGTTTTGCTTCAGTTCCGGTGCTGTTCCAGGGCCCTGGCCAGACCAGTTTCAGTGTCTGTTTTCAGCAGGCCGGAGGTTCAGACTGTACAGGTGAGACTTTTATGTGGTAAACTGGGTCCTGTGTTTCTGTACTCGCTGCCTGTGATACTTGATGGTTTCTCCTGAGACAGAGGAGTAAGTTTGTGTATCTAGAGGGTGGGTAATATGGGGACATGGCTTCTAGGCCAGTTTAGAGATAGCTTAGTGAGCTTGGCTGGTCTTGCTCTGCCTTGAGTAAAGGATAAATGGTGAGCATGTTTTAGTAGACTTTTCTATTTATGATTAAAAGTGTCATTATTATGTTTCTTCTCCTATGCCCTGCAGCCAGCTGGCATTTCCTATCCACAGCTGACCCGCCGTGAGTTCCAAACCAGTGCCGTTTCCAGGGATATTGACACTGCTGCTAAGTTCATTGGTGCTGGTGCTGCCACAGTTGGGGTGGCTGGTTCAGGAGCAGGCATTGGGACAGTGTTTGGCAGCTTGATCATTGGCTATGCCAGGTAAGTAAGATGCTAGGCTGGCTTGAATTTATTCCCTTCTTCCAGCACTAAATTTGGTAAATTAGTAGAGTTTTCTTTGCAATATATGTCCAGCTCTACACGCATAGTATATATAAGCAGATACTGTGTTTAACTGAAGCAATCCTCATTGGACTATAAAATAGTTGTTATAATTCATTATTCTCTTGAAATAAATAGTAAGAAAGCACCTGAATTGTTTGAATCCACCCTGTAGTTACTTCTAAATGATGCAGCTGCTCTGTGGAGCTCTGTCTGCCTCTAGAAGAGATGAAGTACTAGTTGTTAGCAGGAACTGTTGCTTGGTACCACCAGGGCAGGTGAAGCCAGCCTTCAGGCTTCAGTGTGTCTACATCACTAAAACCAGGGAAGAATTATGACTTTCTCATTCCAGCTAGTAGTTACCTGCCATAAAACTGGTTTGTACTGAAAAATACATTGCCTGTGTGACATAATCCTGTCTTTCTGTGATACAGGCTCTGGTTTGGTTTTTTTTTTTTTCTCACCGTGGATCTTTTTGTGTGTTTGTTTTTCTTTCCTCTCTGGTTTGTTCCCCCACTTGTACAACATACAGGAATCCATCTCTCAAGCAGCAGCTTTTCTCCTATGCCATCCTGGGCTTTGCCCTGTCTGAGGCCATGGGTCTCTTCTGTTTGATGGTGGCATTCCTTATCCTCTTTGCTATGTGACAACTTCTGGTCCTGGCTGCGGCTTCCATCACTCTGTCCTCTGCGGTTTGAGTCTGCTTCCATCAGAGCGTTCCAGACTGACAATTAAAGAAAAGATTTCTCTAAATAAACTGGTGGCTTTATTTTTTTTTTCTTAATTCTTTTTTTTTTTTTCTTATGTTCTGGTCCAGTGGTGAGGAAGTGTTTGAGTGAGTTGATGTATTGGTTGAAGAGGGTTATATCCCAGGTAGGGGAGGCACTCGCTGATAAAGCAAAAGGGGAGTGTGAAATGGTGGTGGGAGGGGACAAAATCTAATGTGAATTCAGTTAGAATGCCCTTGAACAGCACAAATCTATACAAAAAATCCCAGCAAGTATTGTCCATAGTGAAGCAAATATGTCTAGATGAGCTGACAAAGTGGTTTTTCCACATATTGTTGAAAATACTGTGCACCTGTTTTGTCTGAAAGGCAGTATGTAGAAAAGGTGCTGGGTACAGGTGAGTGTGTTTAGAAGCTTATTAATGGTGTTTGCATAACTAAACAAGTACACAAGGATAAGCACTGGCATATCATCTGAATTTTCTTCTTTCGCAAAGAAGAGTCGGTTTCAAGGTCACACTATTCATGTGCCTCCTCCAAGCATCAGTTTACACAAAGGACCACAGCTGAATTTTATTTCTTCCCCCCCCCCCCCAACAGTTATGTGCTTCAGCTGTCTTAGAGATTGGCGTATACTAGGGAGGAGAGATACTAAAGTCTCACCTGAGTCTTAGACCTCGTGGTAGGACAGCTGTGCCTTTGAGGAAGGTAGGAAGGTGAGCACTGTGGGAGGTTATCTGCTTTAGGTAATTGAATTAATGCAGCTCCTCAGTGTGCTTAAAGCCCCTGGAGCAGGATTGTGGCCTCCCTGGGGATGTGAATGGGGTGCAGGCAGTGCTCTGTCCAGAAGAGCTGCTTATGCTCTGGCGAGGGGAAGGGCCTGCGAAGAATTTGGCTCAAACTGTTCTGCGACTTCTTGGAGGAACAAAAAAGAGCTCAAGGGAGACTTGCTGGTGGAACTAAAAAGGAACAATCATAAGTGGGCGGCCAGGCTGGCTGCTGGGAATGAATGTGTAACCCTACAACAGTAACACTGTGCTTTGGGAATCGTTGTGGGGCACAGTGGTCTGCGTGTCTCAGGAACACAGCAGTTGCTGGTAGCACAGCACGTTGCGTTTATTGTCCCTGATACGTATAAAAATGGGCATAAACAACTTCTTGTACCCCTGGCAAAGCGACTGTGACCTTGAAACTCAAACTGTTTGCGTGCAGCCGCAGCGTGCTGTAGGTACCCGAGTGTCTGGCAGGCGGCGCGGGGGTGAGGGGCCCCGCGGTGTCCTACGGGCCACGGCGACCCCCCAGCGCTCCGGGCGGGCTCTGTCGCTTCCTGAGGGTGCCCTGAGGGGCAGGAGAGGGCTGGAAGGCGGCCCGGCCATGCCTGCGCAGGCTGAGGCGTGCTGGGAGCGAGCCTGTTGCCGCAGAAAGGTTGTTTTTCCGCCCAAAAAGCCGCAAACTAGGATTTGTGCCGCCTCCAGCCCCGCAGACATCCGCCGCGGCAGAGGGCGCGCTGCTCCCGGTGGGATACTCTAGCCCAGGGTTACGCGTCTCTGTGGAAGGGGCGCTCTGGCGCCAGTGCAGAGACTCTATGGTGGCTGGGGGGAGTTTGCGCCGGTAGTGGGAGGGGGGAGCGGGGGCGGTGCCGCTCTGGCCGGCGATCGGTGGTGGAGGCGGGGAGCGGGGGCCGCTCTGGCCGGCGGACTCGCTGGTGCGGAGTCCCGGAAGCGGCGTTCCCCGAGGCCGGGCGCGGAATGGCGGAGAGTCCGGCCGCCGAGGAGGCGGCCCCGGCCGCGGTGCTGGCGGCGGCGGGTAGCGGCGGAGCCTCGGCCGGCCCGGGCGGGGGCGCGGGGAGCCCCGGCGTCTTCATCCCCGCCGAGTTGTGGGCGGCGGCGGGCTTCGGTGCTGCGACGCCGGGCGCCGGCGTGGCCCCGGGGAGCGGCGGGGCCCCCATCGCGGCGGCGGCGGCGGCCGCGGGGGCCGCGCTCCTCACGCACTCCGCCTTCTGGGACCCTACGGTTAGCGGCGACTGGGATAGCGAGCGGCCCAGCCCGGCCTGCCTCCTGCGGATCAAACGGTGAGAGAGCCTCCCCGCCCTGGGCCCGCGGCCGGCTCCGCTGGCGAGCTGGGGGGTGGCCCCGGGCCTGGCCAGCTGTGTGGGCCGGGAAACCCCCGGGCCCTGCCCCGGCTTGTGCTCGGGGGGCTGCCCGGGCGGAGGGCGGGCACGGGCCAGAGGCTTGTAACGGGGCAGAGACCTGGCTTGTCTCCAGTAACCTCGAGGGGGTAATGGACCCCTGGGCCTCACCGTCCCCTCACCAACAGGCCTGGAGACCTGGAGGTGGGCCTGGGGACAGGCCCCGGTCCCCCCCTCCCATGTCCCGGGGTGCTCCCGGGGACAGGCCCCAGTCCCCCACTTCTGTGTCCTGGGAACAGTCCCCAGTCCCCACTGTTCTCCGGGACTCCCCTTGCCCAGGTGTTTGGGTGACGATGGAATCTCGCACCTCCCTTTGCCCTGGAGCCGTGGACCCCGGTATCACCATCCAGGGTCTCTTTCTCCATCTGCAGTTTCTGGGGTGTTTGGCAGCAGAGCTCCTTGGTGTGTGGCTCCGATCCTGCCCTCGGGATCGCTAGCAGCTTCTTGGAGGTGCTGTTAAATGGGGAGGGGAGCAGGTTTGTAACTCCCATTAACGGTCGAGTTAAGTTTTTTATACTTAACCTGCCTGTAGTGATCCTTCTTCCTGCTGATGCCCATCCGTTTGGTTGCTCTGACTTTTTAAAGGTTCATCTGTTAAACCTGGTGTGTCGATAGCCTTTAATATAACAAGCAGTCTTGTATTGTTAGAAATGCTGGCACTGTTTCAACAAGTTCTTCCTCTTCCTTCAGAGCAAGTATCGCTGCCAGGCTCTTGCTCATCCTTGTTCTGGAGCTTGTATAATGTCTTCCGAAGATGGCACCAGCTATTTGGGCAGTTTCCAATCCAAATGCCAGAAGCACTAACCTTGTAACATTAGGCAGGAAGGCGAGGCTCT
Source organism: Falco punctatus (assembly GCF_963210335.1). Classification (NCBI taxonomy): domain Eukaryota; kingdom Metazoa; phylum Chordata; class Aves; order Falconiformes; family Falconidae; genus Falco; species Falco punctatus. Next base: position 1,204,783 of record NC_137599.1, on the reverse strand, counting down.
GCTGTTGCTTTTGCATTTGTTCTCACCTTGAAACCTCTGAGCTCTAGTTGCTTCCGAAATGGGAAGGTTGAGTGGGAGCTTGTCCTGGAGCTCACTGCAGCTCTGGTTATGGGAGGGAGGTTTTGGGTGAGGGAAGGTAATAGGTGCCATTCGATTTATCTGTAAATTGCATGGAGTTGTAGGTGATTTATTGTTTTTCACTTCATTTGGTTTGAGTCCCTAGAGAAACAAGGCCGTTGTGATCAAGCTGTGTGTGTGCGTGCATTCTCACCTACTCTTGAACCTGCTGTCTGATTAAACCCAAATTTGTCAGAGCGGTAACGTTCTCAAAGGCAGTTGAGTCATGGTATGTTTGGGGAAAACCAAATGACTGGGTATATAAGAGGGATCCTGTAAATAGTCTGAGTGTGGAGAAGGAAAACACAGGGAGGAGAAGTCATCCTTTAAACAACAAACTTCACCTAGAAGAACTTTCAAGTGATTACTTTAGGGGAAGTTTATGGTTGAAGTTCTACATGCTGGAGCTGATCCATGGTGAAATACAAGACAGCAGTTAGTCAAGGTGCACTTGTTCTGATGTCTTGTGTATTGTTTTCCTGAATGCTGCTCGTGCCCTTGAAATGCCTCAGCTGTTCTGGGGGGTAAGTTGAAAGAGCCCAGCCAGAAAACAGAGGCAAAAGAAAAATGTCTAGCTCTTTACAAGTTTCTGTCTTAAAAGTCTGTCCCTTTGCATCTGTGCACAGATTTGTCATCTAGAACGTTCAGTGCCTCAAGGGCTGATGAACGCCAAGGGAGATCTTGACTAATTCCTGTTTCCTTTGTTCAGGGATATCATGTCCATTTACAAGGAACCGCCCCCGGGAATGTTTGTTGTGCCTGATCCCCATGACATGACCAAGGTAAGAGAAGATTTGGAGCTGCTTCAACTTTCCACTTCTCTATATGTTCCTGCTGATGGCTGCTTTAAGGGTTTACCCAAATGGAGTATTCCCTTCATGTTTTGAGAGAAGTCAGGGCGAGTCTTGCAAAAGCATAATGAAGTTCCAGTTTTCTTGGTGGCATTGCGATGGGCTGTATTTATAATGGGAGGAGGCTCTCAAGGAAACTGGCTCTGTGGAGAGATATCATCACAGGAATCCGAGGAGCTTCCACAGATAAAGCCAGCTCTGCTTTAGAGGCCCTGTGAACCAGTGGGGTACTGATTCAGCTCGTTTCATCCTACTGATGCTTGAAAACAATCAACAGAGCAGCTCAAAGGAGAACTCTGTGGGAAGCTAGTGGCCATGGGGGGCTTCTCAGAGAAGCTAGAAATGAGAAATGTCCATTAGCTACAAGCAGTGCTGGAGTATCTGTAATCCACCTGCGGAACCTGGAGATGTTTAATTGTTGTGAGCTGGCAGTGAGGTGCGTCCCTGCAGGCGGGCCCTGTCCTGCTGCAGAGCTGCCAGCTGGGTTCTCACAGGTACCAGGGTCGCGTGCAGGTCTGACCCACGCTCCCACCACATCACTGCCAACAGACCTGCTCTCTAGGGACACGGGCATGGCTACGGCTTCTCCTGCCCCAGTTCTTCCCCTCCTGGTTCTCGAGTTTTTCCAGGACTGGGAATTTCCAGTTATGCCAGAGAGAATGCAGTGAGCTGGGAGGCAAGAGGTTGCTCAGTGTTCTTGATCCAGTGTGTTTCTTGGCTGGTGCTGCCCTTTCTTTAGCCAGTGTCACCTGGTCTGGCCATGCTGGTTTCTGGGTGTTGTATGTGCGTGTGTGTGAGGTTGCTTTGTTTTTTCCTCTGCTGCACACTTCTCCCACCCCCCTGACAAACGTGGCATCCCCCAAATTCCCCCTCCGTGTAAGTGCCTGCCCGACTTAGCGCCCCTGGGGTTTTGGAGGTAGCACAAAGGGAGTGTCTCTGCACAGCCAGCTCCCACCTGGGGCTCTTACTGCTGCTCTGGCTTCCCTGGTGTAGATAGCTGAAAGCACCAAAATGCCCTTCAACGGAAATGCGGGTTTGTAGAACACCAGCCTCAGGGCTTTTAACTGAAATCCTGGGGAGGTAAGAGGATCATTAAAGGAGACTGCTTGGATGCTTGGGGAAAAAGCTTCCTTAATAGCCCAAAGGGAGTAGATTTCCTGGTATACAATTGGGATCTTGGAGGGTAATTAGCATGGAGAGAATAGGGTCTCAATTTTGGATCCTGGAAGAGGAAATTGAGTGATTGGTTTTAATAAGACCAAATCAGCACAAGACCATAAAATTGAGGAATGCGCAGAAATTCTGAATTTTTTTGTTTGAGATCTTTTTCCTTTTTTTTTTTTTTTTTTTTTTTAAGCATAGCTTACCACCTGAACTGTGATTCAGTCTGGTTTGGGTTGTATAGAGATGTATGGGAGGCAGCTGTTGTGGACTGTGGCCAAACTTCGCATTGGAAACCTGCTTTGCACATTGAGTGTGGCAGAGGGGAGAGAAGTGCACAGCAGTGGCTCTGGCTAACGAGGGAAGGAGGGAGGGTTAAGTATGGCCTGCACGTGGGTGTGCTTGTGGAAGATGCTGCCTCTGTGCTGTTGCCTGGGTGGAGGTTTCTTGCCTTTGGTTGGCTTTGTTGAGGATTTGACGGTGCTGCACAATTTTGAAGTGGTGCGCAAGACGGGCTTTTGTTTTCCAGATTCATGCATTGATCACAGGCCCATTTGACACGCCTTATGAAGGGGGTTTCTTCTTGTTCCTGTTTCGCTGTCCTCCAGATTATCCCATCCACCCACCAAGGGTCAAACTGATGACAACGGGAAATAACACAGTGAGGTTTAACCCCAACTTCTACCGCAATGGGAAAGTCTGCCTGAGTATTCTAGGGTAAGAGGAGACTTTGGCTGTTTCGATGGGAGATCAGGAGGTGGCTGCAGGCTGTGTTCTGCCTCACGCATCTTTCTCAGCACATTGTGCCTTGATGTTGCCCCAGACGCGTGCTTGGATGCACCTTTATGCTTCTGCGAAGTCATGTGCAGAATCAGAGTCTTAAAGCGGCACAAATTCCTCTACTGATGTAAGAGCCTAACTTGTGTTTAAAAGCACCTGAGAACAGAGCAGGGGAAGCATGAAGTTCAGTGGATGCTGCCGCTTTTCTCCTGCTTCCCCTTGCAAAGCCTCGGACCAAGCACTGCATTTCTTCCGCTTTTGCGCTTTGCAGCTTGATCCTTAATGTTCTTTGAATGTAGGTTTTTGTGGTTTTAATTTCCTCTCTCTGTGTGGGTTTGAAAATAAATAAATAAAATTAAAAGCCACTAAGAACTTCCTTGAGAGCCATTTGACTGCTCTGGGCTTCCACTTACATGTAGTATGTGGGGCTGAGCTCTGGGTGTAATGATTTACAAGCGCTGCTCCCATGATGCCTGTTCAAACAGGCTCCACGGCTGCAAATGCTCGTTATTCACCTGCCTGATTTTTAAACATGTGTAAGTCCTGGCTGATTGAATGGCTTTTACAGCTCTGCCAGAGGAACCCAGGCCATGGTGTGATACTCCCAACCCCAGCTGCAACAGTTTCAGTTGCCAGTAAAGAAAGGCTTTTGCTGAGACTCTGGACTGGTGCAGCTGGGTTGTGATTACCTGGTTCCTTCTGCTGCAGGGAGGCAGTAACAGCGGCCAGGTGAGGAAAGGGCAGCAACAGCTTGAATTGCTGTGGGGATTTGATCAACCAGCACAGTCTGAGTGCTGATGTGGTTATGACTGCCTTTGCTGGTATGGTTTCAGCAGTGCTTTGCATGTGCCGCTCACACCGAAGTTGGTGCAAGTAGCTGATACCAGTCAGCTGATAGGTGCTGGTCCAGGGCTGGTAGAGGCACATGGTGCTGGGAAATACCTTGCTCAGTGTAGAAGTCTTCCTGATCCAGCGAGCTGGATGCCAGCACCTGCAAAGCACTGAGGTGTGCAGGGCACGTCCTTATCTTGGAGGTCTGAATGCCCAGCAGCTCCCGCGCAAGCTGCTGCCTTGTGGCTCATGCAATTGTAGCCCTAGCGTGGAAGCTAAATTATTGAAGAGTGAACAAAGAGCTTCGGCCTTAGCAGAAATGGGAAGCGCAGAGGGAGCTGCAAATGAAAGGATTTAGGAAGAGCATATATGGGTCAGCACATCCTTGTTCAGCTCACAGGGAGACGGGTCTGTATCTGGAACTAGGATATTAAGGGCAAGCAGCAGAGCAGCTTTTTCTGCTTGTGCTGTTCTGTGCAAAGGTTTTTGCTACCCTGCGTGTATGAAATGGGCATTCCTATACTTATTCCTATAGTAGAGCATCTGTTAGTGCTTTTGATGGCAGTCCTTGCGCTGATTGTCTGTATTACAGACTGCACAAGTCATGGTCTTGTTTGAGTCTTGAAAATCAGATTTTAGTTCTTGAAAATTGTTGTGTTTGACTTATGGTAGTGCTGGGAGCTTGTGTTGCTCCAGGCAGCTGTGCAAGATGATAGACAGACATAGCTTTAAAGTTCCCTGTAAAATGCTTGGAAATGTATTCTTCCTCAACTCGTGTGATGCCCTGTGTGTGTTAGCAGTGGAGTGAGGTTAGCCAGCCTCTCGTCTTGCTCAAGTACTCATTTGGTTGAGAGAATAAACTACTTTGACCCTGAAAACTTCCTCAGTGTCCAGTGCTTCCCATATCTGTAGCAGCTGTTTCTTTTTCTGTTGCATTTCTGTAAGAAGTAAATGTGGTTTCCCGAGCTTTCTGATCCTTGGCAGTTGGAGGGGTGATGCTCACTGAGCCAGTCCTGCATTGTTAATTGATGCTTTTCTGTTTTGATGCTTCAGCACTTGGACCGGGCCTGCATGGAGCCCAGCACAGAGTATCTCTTCAGTCCTCATCTCCATCCAGTCTCTGATGACTGAGAACCCTTATCACAATGAACCCGGCTTTGAGCAGGTGAGAGTTTGAGGTGGATCTCTCTGGTTCTGCAGCTATTTCTCTTTTCCCTCCACATCTTGCTCCTGGTGGCAAATCCCATTCTGGAAACGGGGACAAAAGTAGGTTATGTTGCTTGGCTCTTTTTCAGCTTGCTCTGCCTCTAGTCAGAGCTTGAGGGGGAGTTGCAAGCCAGCTCTGAACCAGAGGCTCCTTAGCTCGCCTATATGTAAGGTAATAGAAGAACACGAGGCATTTGAGAAGTATGGGATGGCTCTTTGTTTCTCTGCTACATGACTCCTGAAATGGCTTCCCTGGGACATTTAGTCACGCGGGAACCAAACTACTCAGGTTTTCATGGTCTCCAGCATCTCAGAGAGAGGCTGATTTCTGTGCTAACTTCATCAGTTGACCTGTCTCCACAGCTGTGTGAGTCCAAGGCTCTGGAGACAGGTAAAATCTTGCCAGCTTTTCATTTGCAGTATGAACTAGCTCAGCATACACAGAACAGACAGAGTTGTAGTGGGTTCATGCACCAATGAAATTCATCAGGCCCAGGAGGGAGAGACGAAGAGCCATTGCAGTTGCGTGGACTCACTGGCCCAAATTCTGTTTCCAGGAGAGGCACCCTGGGGACAGCAAGAACTATAATGAGTGCATTCGGCATGAGACCATCCGAGTAGCAGTGTGCGACATGCTGGAAGGGAAGTGTCCCTGTCCTGAGCCGTTACGGTATGGAAAAGAGGCATGGAGGGAGCATAAGAAAGTGGTGTAGGGAAGCAGGATAAATGTACCTGGCTGTTATTCCTGAGATCCTGAGAGTTGCTTCGGGGAAGAGCAAGTCTTTTAACTCTGCTTGGTCCTGCAAAGAGTTGTTTTGTTTCCCCTGAAGTGGATGGCTGTGTCTCTGTGGTGCCCAGGAGCTGTGCATTGACAAAGCCTGTGTTATTGTGCACAATGGCTGCATCCTCTGACTCGTGTTTGAGAATAAATGTGCCTTGTCTTATAGAGGAAAAAAAAAAATATCTTGGGCTGGGGGGGGAGCACAGCTGTTGTGGAATCACGTGCAGGCTCTCTTCAGCTGCAGTGATGCTGCAGTTTGTTTCACTCTGTGTCCTGCCTCACTGTACCCTGTTAGCTGACTGGGACACACTGTATGGCTGTCCATGCTGACAACGTGAACTGGAGTTCAGTGGGATGGGGTGACCCTGGATGATGGTGTGAGTGTTGTAACACTGTCATTTTGTGTTGATCATTTGCTGTCTTGCATGCAGGGGCGTGATGGAGAAATCCTTCATGGAATACTATGACTTCTATGAAGGGGTGTGTAAAGAGAGACTTTATCTCCAAGGACAGACAATGCAGGTGAGTGGCAGACAGTTTTCCTGTTGATAACACACTGCCTTAGATAAGGCTGACAAACAACAATGTGCGGCACATGGGGTGGATCTGGATCTTTTCTGTGAAATATGTATTCCAACTTTGTATCAGCCATGAAACTGAGACGTTCCTGTGGATAAAACAGTATAATTCTCAAGTTCAGAGTATGCACGCAGTTTTTCTGTGTTAGATTTTCAAGGCTGTTAGATTTCAGAGTGCTGGACCTGACACCCTCCCCAGGCAAGCAGGTACTTCTCTCAGCGGTGGAACTGGCACAGTGTGTTTTCATGCAGATTTGATGTTAAGCAGGGAGGGTGCGTGCAGGTTAACCAATGCTGGTGGCAACTGAACTTCATTGCAGTATTTTCTTGTTGGGTTGCTGCTAGAGTTTCTTGTTTTCTGAGGTTCTTTTGCTCACACAGCAGGTAGGAACTTTTCTCTGACACCCCTAGTTCTGTGAGATGAGATTGAAAGTGGGTGACTGAGTCAAGTTACTGAGGAGGGAAGGAGTGGGGGAACACTGTCAATATAGCAGACACATCTAGACAGGTTGAGTTACAGGAGCTTGTTTCTGCAGGAAAGCAGACATTAAAGAATAGATTACAAAGCTAATTTGCATATGAATAGGTGTGTCTTCCTCATCAGCCACCTCTTGTCTGACTCGTTGAGAAATTCCACTGCTAAGGAAAGATGGAGGTGGTTGATTTAATGATTTTGTCTCTGAGCCCTTTTTTCCTGTCAGTGCATCGCTGGCTGTGTAATTCATAAATTGAAAGGACTCCCAGAACAGGAGAGTTCATGTTTGGAGTGACAAATTCCCATAAGGAAGGTCTGTGCCTGACTTACAGCTGCAGAGAGTACTGAACTGAAGGCAGCGAGTGAAGTTTGGTGACATTAGAGGATTGTCAGGTTTGGTTCCACTCTTGTCTCTTCTTCAAGGAGCCAGGACTCAGTTGCTTTTCTCCAGGGTTTATGAAGATCACTGTGTTGTGCTCGGTTCCTAGAGGCAGTGACTGCCATGGCTGGTTTTCTGCTCGCTTGTAAATAGTAGTGCAGGAAGCATGAACACGTGCTGGAGAGATGGTTTTGTTGTCTTCATTACCCTGTTTTTCAAACTAAGTCGCTCCAGGCTCAGTATCAGTTAAGTGCATGCAAGACGTGCTGTCTTGTTAACTTTGGGGCCACATGTTGGCTTGTACCGAAGATTCCCATCAGGTAGGACAGCGTAAAGTGCACCAGCACCTTATATAGCCCTGGCAGTGTGTCTTTGACCTGGGAAGGGCGTGAAAGCAGCAAATGCTAAATAATCTCCAAAGACTTTCTGCCTCTGACTTGGCTACATCTCAGCTGGGGGGCTTGGTTTAAAACGAAATAGCGATGCTTTCATTTGGGCAGGGTCTGTAGCACTAGTACAAAGTGTGGTCAAGTGTTCTGGCTCCTGGATTTTAGAGGCTTTCATTTGTAATGTTTTCCCTGCCTCCCTGGAGTGATCTTGAGACCAAATCTTTGAAGTAGTTTGCTTCCTCAAATCTGGGAGTAGAAATTCAACCCATGTCTGCTTGGCCTTTCATCTGTTTCGGAAGTTTGCTTAGGTTTGTAAGGTTTCCCAAAAGAGACTCCACACAGAAGTTATCAGTCTTCAACCTCTGCCACGACAGTGGGAAGTTAAGGGGCCTCTTCATCATAAGATGGAATTTAACCCTTAAGCCTTTGATAATTTGTTGCCCGATTACTATGCAGCTCTCTCCTTTGTGCCTCTTACCAGATGGATAATGGTCTGTATTAATGGGCTTATCTATGGTTTTCTTCCAGGATCCTTTTGGTGAAAAACGGGGCCACTTTGACTATCAGTCCCTATTAGTGCGTTTGCAAGGAATTCGGCAGAAGGTGCAAGAGAAACACCAGCAGGAGAATACAGAAATAGACTCTGAGAGCAGCTCCTCCGAGACAGAGACAGACACTCAGGGTTGCTCTAAAGCTTAGAGCTACGGTAACAGTGGAGAGGCCAAGCCATGGGGATGTTCTGTCTTCACACTCTAGAGTACCCCTGACAGACTCGACAACCAAACCAATGCCAGAGCGGAGGAAACTGCGGGATATCTCCTGTCTCCTTGTACTGCTTTGGTGGATAACGCTGAATGAGAAGACTTCATGCTAGACAAAGCCAAGCTTGTGACAGGCTACTCTTAAAAGGTACTTACTATGCTAGAAAGCCGGAGCATGTGGCATCAGGTTATTTTTTGGAAACACCTACACTGGTTGGTTTTTTTCTTTTTTTTTTTTTTTTTTTTCTCCTCCATTTGATTAAAGAATGAGATCTAGACTGCAAATCCTCTTTACAGCTTTTCTGTTCCTAGACAGTGAGCCCTTTCCTGGGGCCACGCTGAATGTGGAGCTGTAGCTGTGGGAGCGCTTTGATGAGTCCAGGGTATGACAGGGCCCACGCACTGTGTGCCCAGGCGAAACCTTTTTGTGCGGGTTGGGAGAGATGGAGCCTCTCTGCTCTGTGGAGCCCATCTACTTGATGTCTTTCTTCTAGACACTGTTCTAGACAGACCAAAGATAAAGAGCAGTGGTGGAATCTGGGCTCCTTTCTGAAAGCTTTACTCAAGCCCTGGGTGACTTCGTCCACTGAGACTTTGGGCACAGAGGGGTGGATGCAAAGTGGAAACAGCAAGAATCCATAAATCAAGTGCAGGTGTGTTCATCCTGGCATTTTGGGGAAGGGAGGGTGAGAAAATCATTGTTCAGAGATGGGGGGAGCACTTAAAAATAAGCCTAGTTTGTGTATTTGATTTGAAGTTAGCATTCTAGAAATATTTTATTCGGGCTGCTCTGAACAGAGCTGTTCTGTTTCTTTAACTGAAGTACTCTGCTTTCCACCTCTCTGATCAGTGTATTATTTTATTTTCCTTCCTTCTTCCTCCTGCCACCTCACTCGCTGCTGCTACCTTGATCCATCAGATTGAGATGCTAGGATAAGGGGCAATTCTAGCTAAGGAAGCCACTGTTCACGGGCGGAGTCCTTCGGAGGTGTATGCCTTGTTACTGATAAATTCCTTTGCCAAACTTGGCTGAGTCCAGGCGAGCCGAGTGTCGTAAAGTTTAACACTTCAGTGTATTTGACCGTTCTAAAGAGCAACTTTTTACTGAGTGAAGGCCACCCTCTTGGAGAGGTGTCTGCTGGCTGTGAGTGCCATTACATCAAAGATGTATTCAGTGTAACTTGGGTGGAGGTGAATTACCGTTTCTCCAGGCAAATGAGCCTGCTGATTGATTGGAGCAGTAGAATGTTTTGTTGTTAAAGAGCTTAATCTATACTTTTTTTTTTTTAAATAATTTTTATGGGAGCTTTGCTAGAAAGCTAAGCACAAAGTTGCACATTGTCCTGGGCCCTCTCCCAGTTCCCTTAAACACCTTCCCACCAGCTCGGCCCTGTTTCAGACTCCTGATGGTGGTGGGAGAACTTCCAACGCAGTCATCTTCTAAAAAAAGTGCAGAAAGAGGGGCCAAAAGACCCCTGCTGCGTGCTGTACGAGAAAGGCAATGCCCCATGCGTCACTGAATTATTTTCAGTCTCTGTGATTTGTATCAACTCTTGCAGAACTCAGAAGCCTGCACACTGCTGCTTAAGCAGCTCTGAAAAGCTGAAAGGTGGAAACATTTCTGAATTATTTAACAACTTGAGAACCTTTTTTCCTTTTAGCAAGCAAACTCCCCTGGGTCTGTCATTGGCTTGATTTAGACTTAAACCCTGTCTTCCCTCAAGGGAAAGCTGAACTTACATAGGACTCACTCAACACGTAACACCAGAGGAGAGTGACTAAAGTGGTGTTCAGCTTGCGATGAGGTCTCGGGGAGGCAGGGGGTCTCCCGAGAAGTCATGAGCTGTGTGCTACTTTACCGCCTCTGTAATCCCATTGTAAATGTCACGTTGTTTTTCACCATTCAGTAGCATTGCGGGTAGAGCTGTGACTCTGCTGCCTTCCCAAGGCAGAGCTGGTTCTGAAATCTGTTTGTGATGCATGTGGCGTTACCATCCACTGATACAACGAAACAAGAAAATGCCTTATTGTGGACACTATTCACATAACTAGCATGTGGCTGTAAAAGAGAAGCATTAGTTTTATAGCTCTAATGTTGTCCTACCATTTCTGAATGTTTCCATTTCAAAGTGACAATCCTCAAATGACTGCTCTAGGCAGAGATGTTTTAGCAACAGATTTTTAGACCTGAGTTGAAAATATATGCACAAGAGTCACTCTAAGATACCTTGTTTATATACTATTGTACATAAGATTTTTTTTTTTGTGCAATAAAGTTTGTTTTGGCAGAATCTAGGCTGTGGTACTCCTTAGTGGAACAACGACTCATTCACAGAGCAGAGAGGACTGCAGAACAGTTTCTCAATGTCACTGCTGGCTCCAGGATTCTTTAGCCAGAGTCACATTTGCATCGTCTGCGACTGCAGTTGCAAAAGCAGCTTAGATAATTTCCTTGTTGCTGTGACAAGGTATTTAGTTGCCTGTAATGGTAAGTGGCATTTCCACCCACAACAGAGGGGACAATTCAGAGGTAAGCAAGTATGAATTAGTCCTGGTAAACTTTTCAAGCTAGACACTTTTTACAAAACTTTTATTTCAAGTCCACTGTCCCTGTGTTTCAGGTGATATGCAAATAACCTCACAGGAAGAATTGTATACAGGCACAGAACATGTAGCAGTCAAGGTATTGCCTCCTTGGCTTCCTCTGGAGTGATTTCCTGAGAGTACAGCTCCGTAAAGAGAGCGGGCAGCCAGTACTGAGGTTCTCCTGCTGCCTGCATATCCAGCCAGGCCATTCCTTCCTTCAGCAAGTGTTCCTATACAGACAGAGCGGAAACTGTGAGTGAAACTTAACTAAATGGCTGAGAAGCCATTCACAATAGAGGGCTGACCCCGTATTTATTCGAGGGTAAGGGAGAGCGTAGAGTTTGGGCTACAGTAATTTTTACTCAACTTGACCAGGAGAAATATAGTTCAGACATCCAGCCATGCCCATGTTTGTGTAGGACCTGAGCTAAGAAGATTCAAGTTTTAATGGAGCTTAGCGAAGCCACAGGAATATATGCAGCTACTGAGATTCCGCTTTCCTCGCTCTGCTTACGCAGCACGTACTCTGCCTTTGGTCAACCAGCAGGCTTAGTATCCCCTGTGTGTGTTGTGATAACATGTCCCCGGCCAGGTGTCTGCTGCAGGGCTGCACGAGCAGTCACTCTACACTATCACTGAACTCCGTGCACGTGAGACCTTCATACATACCAGCACTTGCTTTGCACGTTCCGTCTCCCACTTAAGACTGGACCTGATCTCACTGACTGTTACATAGCCCTTTTTCTGAAAAAAAGAAGAAAAATACTCTCTGCTTATAGTCAAGAATTAAGTCCATAGTTTAAAAGAGTGTGGACAGTTTTGCCTGCAGGCCTGGTCTAATCAGTTTCTCATCATGGAAGCAATAAGGTTCTTTCAAGGTGGTTGTATTTTAAAATCTCCTGGCTCAATACCTCTGCCAGCTGCAAGACGACAGTGTGATCCATGTTCAGTTCAGCTGGCACTGACTGGATCAGATATGTTCCGCCAACAGGGATAATCCCAAAGCCGTTCCCCAAGACCTTCAGTTTCTTGATGGCACGAAGGAGATCGTCCCTGAGAAGCAGAGGTCAATGCAAGGCTTTAGAGAGCCTCTCTCAAACTGCACACTACATTCTGTACATGAAGGCTTGATGTGCAGAAGCTATGAGTAAGAACAGCCCCTTGGAGCTTGCTCCAGTTTCAGGTAAACAACAGCTGAAATTTTTTTTATAAAGCAATTTAGAATTAGTGTTATTATATAAATATATATTATACAGATATAGTATATCTGTGCCCCCCTTCAGAAGTGCAGACTTGCGTTAGACACACACTGGTGGCACCGGAGCTGCAAGTGTTAAACTTTAAGATTCAGCCCCAGTTTGTGATCATGGCAAGTTGTGTCCTGAAGTCTGATTCTGTAATGATACCCGAGTCCATCCCTTACAGCTCGGGAGCCCAGAGCCGCTCCAGCAGATTGTGGCAGTAAGAGAGCTGGATTTTCAGGGAACCAACTGTCTCCAGCTCAAGGCAACAGTCCTTTTCACCTTAGGGCTCCCAGAGAAAGCACACTGCTGCTTTCTGAAATGGTTAAGTCATTAAATGTGGATCACGTGTAAGTGACTCCATTGACAGAAGTCAAATTTGGAGTCCCATCACAGCTGGAGATCAGTCACCCCCTTTTCTTCCCCAAATCTACTTGATTCCCCTTTACGCAGACACTCACTGGCTGACATCCTGAGCAAACTTCCCCCTTCCCTTCAGCACTTGCTGATGAAGTTCTTCCAATGTTATCAAACCTAAGAGTCAACAAAAGAGGACAGGAAAGCATTACTGCATAGCAATACGATTACTCCAGCAAGAGCAGTCAAGGGTCCTTTGTGCATTTGCCATTGGCTCACCCCTGCCTTCCATTTTACAAGTGGCTGTTCATTGTTCCCAGAATCAAGCACTGGGTGGGATAAGCACTGAGTCCCTTCTGTTCCCAGGACTAACATGCGGCAGTCAGCTGTTGCCTTTTCCCACAAGACTCAGGCTTCAACTGGCTTTGCTGTAGCCCAGTCCTGGTCTCAGATTGCCCCTTTGGAATGAAGAACATCTACTACCTTTTCATTAGGCACTTATCACTGGTATTCCAGCTCTTCTGAATATTGCTGTGATCCTTCGGAGACAAGCTTACTGCCAGGTTCAAAGCAGTAACCTGGCAGTTTTGTAATCCTTCAGGATTGTCACTGACCCCCACTCCTTCCCCATGATACTGTGAGTTATGGTTTTGTTACCTAAACAGGGCAGAGCTCGTTGATTTCTGTAGGAATCACTAAAGCTGGCTGATTATCAGTGGTAGCTGTAACGTGTTGTAGAAACAAAATGAGGCTTTTGAGGAACAAGGAAGACTTGACTGCCATCTTGGTAATTTGTGAGATCTAGTAAAGAACGCTACACAGAGCAATGCAACTCATTTTCCACAGCGAAAAGGTATCTGTCCTCCTATTAGCTGTATCTCAGAGAAACCAGAGTGGGATCCTCACCTCCATTCCTGTGTTTCAGAGCCAAGCAAACTTCAATGATCTGCACACCCAGCTCGTAGTAAAAGTCTCCAACTCCCAGCATCTCTGACCAGAATCCTTTACCGGCTGTGAAGTGAGAAAGGGGAAAGCAGTTGGACCACTGGGCAAAATATTCTTCCTTAACGGTTACTGATGTGAAGCAGGCTGCTCACAAACCTCACTGTGAGGACTCAGGTCTGTTAATGAAAAGTCTCCACTTTATAGAATCATAGAATTGTTTAGGTTGGAAAAGACCTTTAAGATCACCAAGTCCAACAGTTTTGGTTATCTCCACCCGTTTTCCTCCCACCCTTTTAAGTAAACAGCACCCAAAAGTACACTGCACTAGTTCACAAGCCCTGTGAGTCAAAACCCCATCAGCTTCGCTCGGGGACAGCTGCCACCAGCTTCAGTGCGACCTGTTTACAGTGAGAGATCAGCGAGGTCGTTAACCCCCGTGCCTGTTCCTCACATGCCAAAGGATCCACTCCGATCGTTGCACACATATCCTGGAACTGGACCCGGAACTCAGGGTTTTTACGGATCTCTTGCTTGTGCTTGCTAGCAAACTCTTCTAAGTTGGTCTTAAACATGTCCAGCTGCTTAGACATCTGAAAGAGAATCGCAGAGAAGCATTTCTGTGTTCGCACTTATTTAATGTGGTTTTTCTGCCAAGGCAGCCCCCACAGGCACTGAGTGAGCAGAATCCTCAAGAAACACTGAGGTCTCTGACGTGCTGCCTACCCAGTGCTGATGGCCCCAGTGGTCTTAAAGGAAGGAAACAAGATAAAAATCACTCAGTGAAATCAGAATTCTCCACATGCACACTTTTAATACTGAATACAAACCAGTATCAGACCACAGTGGAGATAAGACAAAGCGAAGGCCAAGAGATAGGCTTGAGGGGGGCAGCAGTGACTCAGTGATGTACACAGAAGCAGTTCTACAGAAATGAGATGTTGCCGAGGTCTCGAGAAGGGAGGCAGTGCAAGACTTGCAGCAAACACCCCAGCTCTGTGAGGGAAAGGCAGCCTGACGGGTGCCATTGTTACCCACGCTGCTCATGGGTAACGCTCCGGACACCAAAGCAGAGCGGGAAGCAAAGGCCAGGTTTGGGCTGGGCTCACAGCCAGTTATTGCTGCTGCCGGGGCAGCAGGGGATCTCCCACCTGGGCGAGCTGGTCTTCGGCCAGGACCGTCCCTCGCTCCTTGTACTTCGCCTGCAGGAAGAAAACAGGATGATGGAGGCAGTGCTGCAGGTGGACCAGAAACCAGAACTGGATGAGGGAGATGCTCCGTAAGGATGGCTGAACCAGGAGGACATGCGACCAGTGCCCTGGGCAAGCAGGGAGTCCACCGGGGATGGCAGATGTGAGAACAGGGATGGCCCCACACCGAGCCTGGCACCCCCTGCCACAGGGCTGAAGGGTCCTGGCCCCCCTCACAGGGTACTAATGGCCCTGGGCAGCTCCCACCACCCAAGACCGGGGGTCCTGGCCCCCCTCACAGGGTACTAATGGCCCTGGGCAGCTCCCTCCACCCAAGACCGGGGGTCCTGGCCCCCCTCACGCGGGACTAATGGCGCTGGGCAGCTCCCTCCACCCAAGACCGGGGGTCCTGCCCGCCTCCCCAGGGGCCCGGAGGGTGCTGCCCCGTCCCAGCGGCTCTGGTACCCCTCCACGGGCCGGGGCCGCTGCCCACGGGCCTGACACCCCCCGCACCGGGCCCGGCCGCCGCCCCCCCGATCCCGCCCCCCTCCCCAGCGAGACCTCGACGCCCCTCACCTCCGCGAGCTTCTTCTTGGCGATGGCGCCGGCGCCCACCCCCCGCCGGTGCATCCCGGCCCCGCCGCGCCGCGTGACGTCATCTCCCCGCGACGGGCGGCGTGACGCACGGCAGGGGCGGGGCCGCGCCGCGTGACCGGGCCCCCTCGTGTGACAGGGCCCCCCAGTCACCCCTCCCGAGGGCGGGGGCGCTGGGGGGCCCAGACCGCGCGGGGGGTTCTTGTGTGTGTGTGCACGGGGGGAGGACGAGACCCTGCTGGGGTTGGGTCGCCCGGGGGGGGAGGCCCGTTTGCGGGGGGACGCTCCGTGGGAGGGGTCCCCCCCGGGGCGGGGAGGTTGCCCTCACTGGAGGGGGGTTTCAGGCTTCCCCGGGGTGGGGGGAGCCCTGTTCGGGTAGGCATGACCCACCCCCCCCAATAGATTTGAGTCCCTCTTTGGGGGGTCACCTCTTTGGGGGTGGGGGGAGTCTGCCTCTGGGGTGGGGGGAGCTCGGTTCGGGTACAGGTGGCCCCCCGAAATGGAGTTAAGTACCTGTTTGGGTAGGGCCCCCCCCCCCGGGTTAGGGGTAGCCCTCAGTGGAGGGGGATTCAGTCTCCTCCGAGGTGGGGGGAGCCCCCCAAATGAACGTAAGTCCCTCCTTGGGGGAAGGGGTCCCCCCGCAGGAGTGGGGGGCTAGCCCTCAGTGCAGGGGGGCTTCAGCCTCCCCCAGGGTGAGCCCAACTCAGGTAAGCCTGCCCCCGCAGATGGAGGTAAGTCCCAGTTTGGAAGGGGGGGTCCCCTCTGTGGGAGGGGCCCCTCCACGCTGGGGGGTCAGGCGGGAGGGCGAGCCGGGGGCGCCTGTGTTGGGGCAGCCCAGCTCCCAGCCCGGTTTGTTGGGTCCCGAACACCGCAAATCCTGTGTGGGAATCCCGCCGGCCCCCTCGCTGGCATACACGGTGGGTGACTCTTAACAACCTTGTTTGAAAGGACATATGTATTTTTTTTAACTCATATTTTATAGCCCATCCCCAAATTGGTTCTTCTCCGAATCTTACTTCAGCTTCAAACTCAACTCTTTATTGCTTGCATTAGCAAAACGGACAATATGCACAGAAGGGAGTGAATGTAGGGTCCCTTCCTCCTCCTCGCGGGTCTTGCTGGGGTGAGGAGAGCGTTCCCTGGGGGGTCCTGGAGCTACGCAGTCCTAACAAAGCAGAAGTGGGAGAGAAAAACATCAATTCCTGCGGTGTGGCGCTTAACCCGTTTTCATTTGGTTCCGATAGGAAACAAGGCACAAGTTCTCGCCTTCCCTAGCGACCACCCCCCCCGGATACTTTGCAAATCCATTTTGATAGCAAGATGTGACTCCAAGTTAGTATCTAATAGTAAGTACCTACAAGTTTTGAGGAAAAAAACCCCAAAAACCAGCCAGCAGCTGGGTAGAGGAGAGAGATGCAAATCAGTGTTTCTCCGCAGGAAAGGCTGCAGTATGAGCTCAACAGTTATTTGTTTTCCCTGGCCGGCTGGCCGGCCACTCGGCTCATATTGTCTGACCAAGCTGCCTGGAATTGTCTGTAGCACAGAGCTGCCTCTTATTTCCAACCTACATTTATTCATGGCCAGTTCATCCCTTTTTGTTCTTATGCCAACTTTTGCCATTAGCATAAACAGCTCTTTTCTCGCTTGTTTTTTTTAATAGATGGTGACTTTGTCTTACTCGGCTAAGCATAGGATGGGCTCGCTGTTCCCTGGAGCCTCCTTGGGGCCCTCCCCTGCACCTTTTGCATCCTGGTTACTTGTGTTTCTCTCTGAAAGCCTTTCGTAGCAGTGTACAATGCACAGAAAAAAAAGACACCTCTATTTTCTCATTAAAAAGAGGGGGAAAGGCTTTACTAACCTCCCTGCTCTATAGACAGCAATTTTTTTGCAATCTGTCTTTCCCCATCTTTGTTGTATCAATGAGCTGAGGATACTTTTGCAAGACCAAACTCTGGCCAGAGCTCTTAACTCTCCAGTCAAATCCAGCTGAGCTGTGCCCTGTAAGCACTCAGTGGTTATCTAAAGAAATCCTAAATTCCTTGATTGAGCACTGCAGCAAGTGGCTTTGGGGATGAGGGCTGGGAAGAGTTCTCTAGGGATGCTTGTAACACCGGGAATGGGTAGAACAGCCACTCACGCTGGTCTGCAGAGATCAGTCGACATCAGCCATGTCAGAAAGTCCTGGTTCAAAACATCCTTCAAACCTTCTGTACCTTCCAGAGAAGTAAAACTGCAAGAAATGTGCCATGCCATGAAGACAGAGGAGAGGCAACAATCCAGATGCAGTACATAACAGCTTCTTTTCCCCATCTCCTCAAGTTCACAGGGATATTTTATTTTCCTCGTCTTCTACTGTCTTTGACTGAGAGAAACCCACAAAAAAGCTTTAACCTCTCTGACATGGTGAGCTCCTTGCACACAACAGTGCCTTGATCTTGGCGTGTATGGGCTGCCTGGCGGTGAGCATGTCTATCCAGCTGGGGGGATGAGGGGGAGCTGTGCAGTGACCCCCCCTGCACCCCACCTCCTCCTAGACCCAGCAGGCATCAAAACAAAGGCAGAGCGTGGGTGAAGCGGCATCTACACTCCCAACTCACAAAGGAAAGTCTTTGTTTCCGAGAAGGACTTTCCCCCCTGCAAGTCCTGTTTTTTATTTGCAATTAAGGAGATTAAGGGAGACACTAGCAAACAATTTTTTTTTAAATGAAGCTAATCAAGCTGATTAATCTCTAGCATCAAAGGTTTCCCTTCCCCCCTCCACCTCCCCCCCCAGAACAGGTTAGACAAACATCTGTCAGGAACAGTTTAGGGCGAGTTGATCCTGCTTTGGAGCAGAGGTCAGACTGAGTGACCTCTTGAGATCCCTCAAAGCCCTCGTTTCTTTGATTTTGTATTTTCAGTATGACTAGCGATTCTCGGTGTCTGATTTTCTGAGTGCTTGGCCTGAGACACCTCTGTGAACCAGAACTCTGCTCGTTTCCCCCACCCCGGGTCATCCCCTGCACCCTGGTTTCTAAAGCAGTTTTCATGCAAAGGCTGCAAAAGACAACAAATGCCCCCAGATTCTTGTTCTGGGTGACTGTCCCATGACTCCCTGTAGTTAGAAATTCCATTTATTTTGCCAGAAGAGGCTAGGATTGTGCCTGAAGGATGTGGGCTGTGTGCGGTAAGTGCTTTTTTTCCCCCTTCTCGCCACCATTTTAGGACTAACCAGCAGCAACCTGTTAGGTTTTGTAAAATCCCCTTCATGTTACAGAAAGGAAATGTATCCCTCATTCATTTGTCAGTGGTTTGTGTGTTTTTTTTTTTTAATATATAAAGTGCCTGAGAACAGATTTTTCCTTGGACTCGTGTCTAATTTGCTTTTTGAACATTTGTGACATAAGCTAAGACTGGGGGAGGTGAAACAGGCTATTGACAGGCTGTGGATATGCTGACACAGCACAAAGCCGCGCAGGGCTGAGATACACAAGCATGCTCACAGCCAGATGGCTTGGGAAAGGCAGGCACGAGCTGCAGCACCAGAATGCTCCATATGGACTCGGTTACCTTGCCCAGAGGTACCTGTTCCAAGTGAGCTCGTATCGCCATTGTAACCGTGATGATTTTAAGATAATTACATCTTAAAAAAAAACAAAAATAAAAAAAAAATCTGTGCCTTTAACTGGGGATGCTCAGATCAGGAACAAACTGGGAAATTCCTCCTGGGTCAGGCAGGCATCTCTCCTGCCTGGTTTCTCATTTAGATGACAGGCTCTTCATAATGAGAGCTTGTAGCGGTGATCCAAGGAATGAACCGTTTTGTTTCTTTTTTAAAAAATGAACCGGTCAGGTGCTGAGAGTGTGAACGAGTGGGTTGGGTTTGTTTTTTTTTTCTTTCCCCCCCATGGCTTGATTTGATCAAATCAAAATGTTTTGTAGAAATGTATCAATTTCATCTCATTTTCGCTGGGGAGTTTTCTTTTGAGAGGGCTTTGTTTTGATTAGGTCAAAGCACTTCATTTTGACTTCTCTGTTAGGGTGATGTTAGAGGAGTGGATGCGCTTTCAGCCCTGTCAAAAGTCCGCATCTTGACCTTATCAAAGCGCTGGGGTTTGATGAAGCTGTGCTGACATTTGCAAAACAAAAGATGACCCCAATCATCTATGTTTTTGTAAATTTGGGGTGGGTGTGTGTGTTCTGAGAAATTTAAAATCTAGAGAAGCTTTTTTTTAGTCTTTGTTCTTTTCCTCACTCACGAGGCGGAATGGCGAAATGTGAAATTTCCTTTTGAAATCAAAATCCTCTCATTTTCCTACTTGACACCGTTACCACTGACACCTGCCCCCAAACTCTCCAAAACTCTTGGAGACCTCACCCCTCCCAGTGACCAGACCTGTTCTCCAGTCTCACCTCTGGTTTTTCTTGGCTTTCAGCAGCCAGGTGAAGAAGTCCTTGGCTCCCTGAGCGCCCAGGTCGAAGCTCTGACCGTCCCCAGCTGGACCTCGGGGCTCAGCTTCCCTCCTGCGCAGCTCCGCGGCGCTGCTGCAAGGGCGGAACGGGGCTATGCCGGGCGGCGCCACCAGGGGGCGCCACAAGGCCGCGTTCCCCGCACCCGGCTCCCTCCCCCCACCACCGGCAGGGCGGGCGGCGGGCTCGGGCAGGGAGCGGGGTAGCTGTGCTGTCTGACAGAGCAGAAACGTTATAGGACTTATGAAAATACAAGAAATAAAGAAAACCAGCTCCCTGGAGAATCACTGCTGCGGTCCAGGAAGAACCTCGGCTCCCCATCTTTCTGTAGCCATAGGTCGGCTGACAGCAGCTGTCGGTTTGGACCGTAGGAGCGTTGGGAGTCTACGCACTTACTCGCTTTTCTTCTCCCGTCTGGCCAGCAACCACTCCACAAAGTTCTTCTTCAGCATGGTGTCCATCGTGCGGCTGTAGTCGCTTGCCAGGGTGGCCTCGGAGTAGCGCCGCTGCACTGGTCTGGCACTGGGGATGCTGATGCTTAAACTGGGGGAAGAGCACAGAGGCAAGAGTGAGTCCTGCTTCGCCTGGGCTGCCCCAGTGGCCCACGTGCTCCCTACAGTCTGCGAGGTTTTGTGATCACTTTGGATCCCCCTTGGAGCCGGTGACTGTTCCCGCACTGAGCTCCTCGTGGGTTCTGCTGGCTGCGAACGCGATGGCAGCTCGTGTCTGACCACCCAGAAGGAGATGGAGGAGCAGAGCTCTGGGTGTTTGCTGGCAGCCTGGAGTCAGGGAGGCTTTCCCTGCCTGATCCTCACAGATCATGGCTTCGAGCTCAGGCACCCAGTGTGCTTGGGCTGCCTCCGGCCAGCCGTGCACCTCGGGCCAAGGAAACCTGTCCCCACATCCTTGAGAGGCTCAGGGGTGAGTGGCAGGAGACAAGGGCTGACCTTGAGACCAGAGCCAGTCTGACAGGGCAGACAGTTGGTGGCTACCTACGTTAGTGAAGGATTTCAAGACAGATCCTTTTATAGTACTGCTATCTGGGATTGCAGCAAGCTCTCCTGCTCTAATAAGGGATCTTTTGGATCTTCTCAGGTGGTAGCTGGAAATTTTGTAATAGGAGTCTGAGAAATAGAGGGAAAGTCTTTATAATATACCTCCTTGATGTAGGGAAAGATAGGGAAAGTCTTTATAACATACCTGCTTTATGTAACCAGTCATCTTTTCAGACTATTTCAAATACTGGGTGCCCCCACCCTCATTCATGCGAGAGGATTACATCTTGTTTCTAGTTCTCAGCCAACCTTCTTCTCCTGGTTGACTTCCAGCTTGTTCCTCCTAACCCAGAGCCATGGAGTTTGTAGGGAAAACTTGGGAGTTCCTGGCTCTGGCTCAAAGGCTCAGGGCTTTAGTTTGATATCTCTCTTATCATGTGCTCATCTTTGTATGCTTGGCTGTCTCTATTATCTGAGCTCTACCTCAGGACTCATGTTCTCACCTACTCACCAAGATGCCAATGGAAAGAGTCCATTTGCCTCCAGTGAGGAGCTGGAAGAGTCTCAAAATACACTGTGAGCTTTCCAAAACACTTACCCTGAGACGTTCTCTTCCATCAAAACAAACCCCAGAGACGCGAGGAGCAGAGAGAGAACTTTGAAAGACATCATTTTCTCAGCTGGTTTCTCTGCTCAAAAGCAAAGGGCAATCCAGATGTCCGGCCCCTACGAACACATGGGACATAAGTGACAGGACAGTGAGCCCAGGAGGATGTGTGGTGGCTGGGCACGTGCCTGTGCTTGTAAATGTGTTTCTTCAGTCCTTGTGCTTCGAGCAGCCTTCTCCATCCTACAAAGCCTTATTCTGCCGCTCCCAGTTAAATCACTTTTTCAATGCCAACGCTCTTTCCCACCCTGGTGTCTTTTAATGTTGGTTCCCTATACTTTTATTGTAACCATCAAATTCATTGTGAGTTGCACATTCCTGGAGGCAAGGGCTTTGTCTTCCTCCATGTTTACAAGCTGACCCTGTGGGTACCTCATTGTGCTTTAAGGGTCGATTCAATCTTGAGTATGTGAACGGGAACCTACGTTGGATCAGGCAATTCAGCAACAACGGCATCCCGCTTATCCCACGCTGCAGTTCCGCAGGATTTAGGAGCCTGATCTAATTTCTGGGACAGTTTCTGTTGGGGTGGGTAATGCCTTATGTAGGGACTGGAGCCAGAGTCAGTGAATATCAGTTATGAAAAATACCGCATGGACAGTGACAGGATCGGATTCCAAGATTTATTAGTTTCAAGCTGTTCCGAGTCTTCACGTCCACAGTTCGGCTCAAAAGCCCTTGGACATTTGAGCTCTTTTAATTACTATTCCAGCTTTGCAAACTCCGTACAAAAATGGTTCTGATCATGGCTCACAGATATGTTTTGTTGTCCCTCACCTCACTCTTTGTCACAGCTATTTCTGGAAACAGCACTGCGATGGAGAGCTGCTGTTAACAGGAAGGATAGTACAGTAACAAAACGAAAAAGGTCTAGATCAGGACTCAAATATTCCATCCTTCAAAAATTTATTCATACATCTATAGAACTTTACTCCTTTAAGTAGTTATTTGTACTCTTAGGACAGCCCAGTTCTTATTTTGGAGAGAGCGATAATTTGCAAGTTGGGATGTTGCTTGTAATTGTGGCATTTTTTATTTCTGGAAAACTGTGACATCTTTTACAAATGTTTTCGTTTTCATACTGAATGCATTACATTATCTCAGATACATTGAGTTCTGAGGAATGCTCTTAAAAGCAAAGGTGTAATGTAATATTCTGAACACTGGCGAAATCCCTAAAATACTTAGAGCTAAAGCAATAAAAGACAAATAGTTACAGAGTATGTTAACAGCAGAAATAAATTCCATTATACAAAGAGCTGAGGAGTATTTTAAATGAGAACGGGAAAAAAACATCATGATTAAATAACTGAGGCTTTCCCTTTTATTTGCTTTTCATTTCATATATTGGCGATATAACTGAGGGTACGATGATGGATCTGAAAATAGCTCAGTTGTGCAAAGAATATTGTTCTGCTTAGGGTAATTATTTATGACACTAGGAGAGAAAATGCATTGTAGCCTAATTTTAAGGAAGGACAGTTCTCCTTCTCTGCAGAATTTACCCAGACAGGGAGGGAAAGCAATCCACATTTTCAGAGGCTGTTAAAAACCCATTTTTTAATTAATTCAAGACCCCTTTGCCTGCGTGACACTGAACTGGGGTAGTCGAGCTGTGCTAGCCCTGCCTGGCACGGAGTTTGCTGTGATACCTACGCTGTTTTGATCCTGTGATTTGACTTGTTCATCGAAGGAGGAGCAACTCCTTTGCATCTTTGCAACGTGAAAGTTTGGGATCTTTGCAACATGAAGGTCTTCCAGTCCCCCATACAATACTGTCTGCTTTGGAAGAAACATTGCCCCTGTTTTATCCATAGCTGGGAGGTCCCCAAAAGCAACCAAGAACCAATTTCTCCTTGTTTCCCTGTGCAGGTGCAGATCCCAAACTGCTATTTGCCACATACTGAATCCTCCTCTGAAAGAACCATCGCTCCCTTTACAACCCAGCAGCCACGCTGCTGCGGGTCCTTCCTGCCAAAGCTACCGAGAGAGTGGCTAGTCCTGTACCACTTCAGGAAACCCTGCGCCAAGGATACGGGCTGCTCTGCTCTGCTCCAGCTCCTGCCTGATGCTCTCAAACTGCTCGCTCCCACTGTTATTTTAGGGGGGGCGGGGAGGGAAGGAGGAAAGAAAGTAAAAAAATACAACAAGAGGGACTAACATAGAGCTGCTTACCTTTCTCTGAAGCTGCCCAGAGGATTTCAGTTGGTTCTGGTGCTGAGGAGACCTTCCAGGGCTTTTATATACGTGAGCTGTGCAGGACCAAACCCACTCCCATGAGGTAAACAGGAAATCAGGCACCTAATCAAAGCAATTCAAACCCACTTAGAGCTGCTTCATTAAGTCTATTGACCTACAGAGCAGGAAAATAACCTTTTAAAATTTGTTTACATTAATGGCAATTAAACATTACTCTATCACAAAATCAAGAATGAACGTGGATTGTGGGCATAAGACATATGGCGTTGGTCTAAACCTTAATTCCGCATAGCACCTCCTTCCATGGCAAAAACTTCCTTAATTTCCATCTTTTCTTTTGCCAAGTGTAAGTGCTGTCTCAGAGAGATCCAATCTGCTCCTTCTCTTTCTTAGAGAAAGAATATCTTTGCTAAAATCAATAGCTTCTATCATTGGGATTTTTTGGTCACCATCAAGCCTGGGCATCTCAACTGTGGTCTGAAACCCTTTGTGCAACCCCCCCAAATACTGAAAACAGCATCTGTCCCCCAAAACATGCATTCTAAGAGAAGCAAACTTGGGGTGGAGGGTGGCAGACAGGACTCTAGTAGGCAATGGTGAGGCAGCATTGGTTAACGAGGCGGATGGTGGCGGCACAGCAGCTGCCTGTAATGGTGAGGGGTGGTAGGGGGACCTGAGCCCCCATTTGGGCTTTTTCTGTCCTGAGTAGGTGATGGAGTGTTTCCTTGTGGCTCTGCAGCTGCTGGGGACATGGGTCAGTGAGGCCACCACCTCACCCTGCCCTCGCACAGCTGGATCTAGGACAGCAGATGTTCTGCAGATGTGAATTGTGCCATCAGAGTAGGAGGGGTGAACCCACCTTCCCATCAGCTCTGCTGTGACTACGTGCCCGGTAAGATGTTCTCCCTCGTGCTTGACTTGCCTGCTTTCCCTGAGTCCCTCTGGGAGAGCCCGACCCATTGCATTTTAGTGTGTAAATCTCGTTTAGGGACTGCTACCAGGTGCTGCTCTAGGATCCCCGTCACACCCAGCTTCAGCTGCCGAGGGAAGCAGAGCAGGATTGTGCCTGTGCCAGCCTAACCCAGGGGCTGAGCTGCACTCGCATCGTTCCGATGCGCGGCAGTGCCCGTGGCTGGCTCATGGCACAGTCCCGTCCGCAGCTCGGTTCCCCCGAGCAGCCTGAACTTTTGCAGGAGGTTATCCAAGTTAAAACCTTCCCCTCAGGTCTGCCAGCTTTTTTTTATTATTATTATTTATTTTGTGGAGCTCAGCAGAGCGGCTCAGAGCAGTAACCCTGCACACCTGGGTGTAGGAGGGGTGCGTGTATCCTCCCAGGTTTGTGCTGGCTCAGCTACATCAGGGATTTGTGTGGGAAAGAAGTAGGATTTCTGGTTGACAGGGCTGAGCAAGAAGCAGCCCTTAGTGGAATTGCAGTAATAATGGCAAAATTGGAGTGTCGGTGGTTTCGGCGTGGGAGAGGGTTTCGCTGTGCTGGCACGGTGCCCCTGGTGTATCTCATCCCAAACACGTGCAGAAATCCAGCACGGTGAGGTGCTTCTCTCCACGGAAAGGCTATCCATTTTGTAGTTCCTTTCTATAAAGTGTCTCTTTCTGCTCTTCTGAGAAGTGCTGCTGGGACAGAGCATCGGATACAGGCTGGTTTCAACCGCTACCTGTGTTCCTGCCCCCAAAGACCACAGGGTGCAGAACAAATGCCGCATCCACCTGCCCCCGGCGCAGGCAGAGGCGAGCTCTTGCTGCGCTGCAGTTATACAACCCCCTGCCCAACCAGCCTCTCCAGCAAAAAAAATGTTGCATCTATATTGCATCAAGATAAAGGCTCAGAAGGACATTATTAGTGTAGATTAAGAGTTCAGTGCTATTAGGGAGTAATTACTACTTTCACAGGAGCTACTTAACATGTGGCTTCGTCCTTTAGCTTGCAGCGCACAAGCGTGCCAGGGTCTCCAGAGCTTTTCACCCATGCAGGAGCATTGTGCCTGCTGTAATAAATGATGCACTATAATAGTTACAAGTAACCAATTTGCACTCCTAGCATAGCTGCTAATCAATAAAATAGAATAGTTTAGCCCAGTGTCTTTATTATATGTATTCTAGGTACTTTGCTCCCAGCCAACTCAGATATCTTGTTTCTCCAAAGTGCAACCTATTTGTTTTCCTCTCATTAAGTGCCTCTGTAGGGTATAAAGTTAATAGGGTGAAATAAATGTCCAGCAACATGAAATGTTGACCCAGAGTTCACAATTACAGTTATTTCGGGGCATCCACTCATGACGCAGTTCAGACGGCAGCATCGCTCCAAAATTTCTGCCAACCTTTCATGCAAAAAGCCTGCAGAGGAGCAGGAGTTCCGAGGGCAGGTGGGCACTGCCTGCGTTTCATCCTGCCCTGTGCAGTATCCACTGGTCGGTACCTGAAGCGCCGAACCTCTGCATGCCAGTTTGGGTCTGGGAAGCGCCCAGGGCAGACCTAGGGACCTAGAGAAGGACCACGCGCCCGCATCTGCTTTCTGCCCCCTGTTACAGGGGGTCCAATTAATGATGTCAACCTTGTTCTTCTCCAGCCTCAGCCCATCCCAGCCACAGCAGCTCTTCCCTTGTAGTGCTATCTGTGGTCTGCTGCCTTCTCTGATAACACGAGTCATTTCACAACCTTCCGCTGCGTCCTAGCTTGGGACAGAGGACACTTTAGCTTAGGTTTCACCCAGCTGCAGCATTTGTCTCCCTGCAAATTAAACGGGAGAGCTGGAGCTGCCCTGCTTCATCCTACCCTGCCAGGCAGTGTGGAGTGAGCGAGCTCTGCTCTGCTCTGCAGCAGACCTGACTCGAGGAGTTGGTGTTTCAGGAATTCGGGAATGCACTGGGAAGATCACAGCTGCGCTACTGAAATGGTCCTTCTGCTCTGCTTTGAGACACCGAAACATCTCAAGGGCAACTTTGATTACAGAGCATTTCAAGTATTAGATGTCCCTGTAATCATGGAAAAATAGGGCTTGAAGTGACCTTAAGAGGTCATCCATTCCTTCCCCTGCTCCCAGGCAGCCTCAGCTCCATTTAGATCACTCTGAAAGGACAAGTCTGATCCGTTCCCAAAAGTTTTCAGCAAGGAGAATGCTGCAAACGTCTCAAAGAATTTTCTTGGTGTTTAGCTCTAACATCTCTCCTTCGGTGTCACAGTTTACACCTCTCCTCTTCCCAATGGATTTGGTGAGTAAGATTTTCCCTTTCCCATCGGAGCAGGGCTCTTCAGCTGCTGCTCTGCGTGGCGCTGCTCAGGGCACCTCAGCTCTGCCAGGGACGGATTTCAGGTGTTGCCTGTCCCAGAAGAAAACAGCACGTTCTGCTCCATTTTGTGTGCAAGCATTGGGCTGATCTGAGGTTCCCAACCGTAGCTGGCTATGATCGATCGGTGTTAGCATTTGCTTGGCTCCTCAAAGCACAGGGAAGGAGGAAGAAGGGATTTTAGAGTTTTTCACCCCCATCCTCTACCTGAAATCACAGGCAGTGGAGCATCATTCAACTCTGGTCTTGATTCAGGGCTGATTCTGTTCTTAATTCAACTTTGCTGCTGCCAAAGGTGCAGAGGCTCCAAGCTTTTTCTTGGGAGCTTGTTTGTCTCCCTAAAATACCAGCAATGTCTTGCAGAGGAGGTAACTCTTACATGCTTTATTCTCACTCACCCTGTTACACCTTTGCAGAGCTCAAGTCCTAAATCTGAGCTTCTTTCCCCCAAGCCCTGACCCCGCAGCCCGTGTCCAGCCTTCCCCTGCTTCCCAGGGCTGCCTGGGGTCTAACGGCACCTTCTACCCGTCGTGCGGCGAGGGCTGGTGCTGTTAGGGGGGGAGAGCACGCACCCATCCCGAGGGCCAGGACCCTGCCAGGGAGCTCAGGCTTCCCGAAACGTGGTGGCAGCAGCTTGGGCTCAGCTGAAGGCAGCGAGGGTTTGCCTGGCTCCTCGTCCCATCCCCTGCTCACGTGGAGCTGCACCGGGGATGCGGATGATGGGCTGGATGGATTTCCAGGGCATCTTTGGAGGGCTGCACGCCGCTTCATCCTCTCTCCTGGGTTCAGACCTGCCTCCCCCTCCAGTGCTTGCGGGGATTGGAACAGGTTTTTTCACGATGGCAAAATACCAGATATGTTTTTAAATGCCAATGTTCTCTTTTAACTGCAGACAAACCCTAGGGCCTTTTAAGGCTCCAGCAGTTGTTCTTGACTAATTCAGCTCACTGGGGCGGCTGTCTCGGAGCCTTCCTGATTGCCAGTTCTTTGCGAGGGGAAAAAAATCCACAACAACTAAAAATGGGAACTGCAAAACACAGGGAATACGGACTTTTTGCTGCATCCTCTGCTTGTTGTTTTTTTTGGTTTTTTGGGTTTTTTTTGTTTTTTTGGTTTTTTTTCTGAAATGCTTGTCATATCTCCCAGCAGCAGGGACCTACAGGACAGTAACTGCCGTAACAAAAAGCCTGTGACAGCACCTGTAACATCTATGCGAGGAAGATTTATTTGGACCATTGAGCTGCTTATAAGAATCTCACAACTGCAACTTTCACCCCTGCGTAGTGAGCACCATCACAGCTTCCCAGGGCTGGAGAGGTGATCCGGACTTGCTGTAGCATTAGAACTACCTGGGCTGTACCCTGTTAGCGCTTTACCCCGTTAGCACTTCACCTTGCGGCAGCAATCGTGATGTGAAAACCATCCTTGATTCCCCTTTTGAGCAAAGATAGAGCCAGAAGTCACCAGCTGGGGAGATTAGAGTGGTGGAGCTGCAGGAAAGGAGAGGAAATAATCAGTCCTGCTAAATCCCAACTATGTACCAGCAGGACGAGAAACTAGACAACCCGGTCCACGGCAAGGCGCCTGCCCAAGTGGCTGGTTCAGTAACGTGGAATTATTTCTATCTCGTGCCCTTGCTGCTCTCCTAACATCACCTTTCCGGCAGCCCAGCGGTGCGGGTGCCCCGGCACAGGCGGTGGGGTATGGGTCAAGGTTCCGATTGTGAAATGACCTATATTTTTTAAAGTGACCCACAACAGAAAGTGTTGCTGTGCAGCTTCCCACCTCCCGGGATACACTTGTTTTGGGTATAAAGAATTAGGCAAAAATGGAATGGTATTAGCGGCTGAGCCTTTCGTTGCCTCCTGCTACAGGGAGTTTAAAAAGTGGAGGGATGAAAAGCAGTGAGTGCTGGAGAGCCTGCTGTTCTTTGGGGGATTTAAATGGTGACTCGGAATTATAGGGCCCCCAAATTTGTACTCACAGAGCATAAATCTGATAGAAATTGCATTTATTTCAGACTGGAGGAAATCTGATACAAATACCTACAGTAACTGAAAGGAAAACATTTAATCTGTGCTATATAAGTGCTGCAAATGTTTGGAGCGGGGTTCAAAAGAGCAGCTCCTACTTGAAATAAGGTCAGGGGGAGTTCAGCAACGGCAGGATTCATCCCCCACCATGCTTTCTCAACTATGTTAGTTTAGTTTATCATTGTACCAAGACCAAAACTTTCCCCCACCGCTCCAGCCATCCGTAGGAGAAATGGCTGCTCCAGCTATGTGTCCAGCTGCTCCGGCGATTTTTGAGGAAGAAAAACTGAATGAACAGGTTAGCAAGGTCTGTTATAAAGAAGTGGCGGCATATTCATTTTGGAGAAAAATTGAAAATTAAAGGGACTATCTGAACAGCAACATTTCAAGGCTTTGTTCTGATAAGCCTTTTCCTTTCCTCCCCTTTAGAGTTTACTGCTTACCCAAAGAAAATGACTGCAAACCCCCAAATTAACTGTTTCCATTGGTGGGGGGATGGAGGGGAAATCTGTGCAAAGCAGCTTTGTTCAGTTGCAATTTGAACATTCCTCTGTGTGTTTGCAAAGCCCAACGGAGAATTCAGGTTGTTGCTCCAGGAGACCTGGGAAGCGCACCCAGCCCCAGCCCTGTGCGGCGCTGAGCACCCTGCCCTGGTGGGAGCCCAGCAAGTGCCAAGCAGCAGATGTGGAGGAGAAGCAAACAGTTGTTTGGTTGTGGTTTTCTGTTGGGTTACTTTGAAAGAGACTCCAGCTTTTTCGTACCAGAACGAAAGGATTTTTCAAGATGGGAGTTGATTTTGAAGCCAGAGTTTATTGCAGTATTTGCTTTGTTTTTAACTGAAGCACTAAAATGTTTAGGGAATAGGCAGATCTTCCAGCAAGTTCCAGGTTTAACCATTTCCATCTTCAGCACTGCTGCTTCTGAACCTCCCGCCCTCCAGGGAGCAGAGGGGCATTTCCCATCACTCAGCCCCTTCCTTGGGGCTGGGGATGCTCCGGGGCTCAAACAAAACCTCATTTACATGCCAGGATGATGTTTCAAATGCACAGAGAACCAGGGGATTACTAATCATCTACCTCAAACCTTAATTTTGTTTTAAAGCAAACTAGTCATTTCATAGCAAGTTTGATTCTTAACAAATTTATCGACACGAGCTTTAATCAACTGGATCTTCTTAGATATGAGCTGATTTTTTCCAGTCATGAATATTTTCCATGTAATAAAAACTGAACAAAAGGTGGTTTAAACTGGGATTCCACTTAAGTAAAAGGAAATATTTCCCAACTGTAGCCCTCACTCTTCTTGTTCTGTTGAATTCTCACCTGTGTTTCAAGGACAGGCTTGTTCCATATTCAGATTATTTCTGCTAGTTGACATTTGATTGAGACAGATTATATGAAAATAAAATTTTTATTTTTTTCCTTTATGACCTGTGTATTTTACTGAAAACTTTCACCCCATATTTATTAGATAGTAATTAATACTTATTTTCAGACTTTCAAAAATGAAGATTTTTTTCAAAGTTTCTGGGGTTTCTAAGTACATCTTTAATGTTGTCCAAATTAAATACCAGTGAGATCACCAGAGATTTAAAAAAAAAAAAAAAAAAAAGAGAGAAAAACAAATTAAAGAAAGATTCAAATGATAGCTGGTAGAAAAATAGCAGAATATAATCTGTTCTTGTTTACTGCTAATCTGCCAGTAAAAAATATTTCTATTTCAGAGATGTGCTGCCTCAGATCAACAACACTTCAGCAGGCTGCAGTAATTGCACCCTCTCGTATCAAAGCCCCATTCCGGTGAAATCTTAGCTGCACTATTTGCCACCCAGCTTCAACCTTCTCCCTTAAGAAATTTCCCCAAACTCCTAAGTGGCAACAGTAACTACTTGAACTTGTAGAGAAATTGTAAAAACTCATTAAGACCATTTCTGCCTGATTCCAAGATTTACATTTTTTAAAAACTCCAACTTTTGGCCAAATCAGATTTTAGGTATTAAATCAGAAGCAGCTTTACATTGATGAGGAAGTGAGGCAGTAAAATTTGAAAATGTTTGTAAATTCTCTCTCTCACACACACACACACAAATCAGCTCCTCAAAGTGAATTTTAAAACTACAACTCAATTTGAGAAAATCCTGGGGGAGCAAAAAGGCCACAGAGTTTTTTCCAAGTGACGGTGCCTGGGTGCAAACTGTTGCTCAGCCTTTCCCTGGCTCCTAGTAACATTGAAATCAGGGAGGGCAGAACTGTTTGAAACATCCCCTTGGTGGGGGGGATGTTGCCCTGGCTCAGCCTGGGCGGGAGCAGTTTGGGGTTGGGGGGCAGCCCCCCAGCCCCTGCACGGGGTGAGTGCAGCTCGGTTACCCCCCAGCAGATCAATGATTTAGTCTCTGCTGTTTGCATTCTCTAAATACCTTGCATCTGGAATGCTGCAGCCAAGGGAAGGAGGTTGACTGATAGTCTTTCTCGTTTCAGATCTAAATTGAAGACTTCCCTCTTTGTTTGGATTTTTTTTTTTTTTTTTTTTAAGGTTGGTTTCCTTCATTTCATTATTGCAAAGGCTGATGTTACATGGGGAAGGTACTGGGTAAACCAATAGAAACAACAACAAAAGATTCTGGGCAAGATCAGAAATCGATCCGGAGCAGCCAGCGGCTCATTTATCGTGGCGGTGGGGGGGTCACACGTAGCGCTGGAGGAAGGCGCACGCTGGCGGTTTCAGGCAGGGGAGGCTCGCAGTGAACTTTCTGAGCTGCAGGAACTTTCTTTCCCAATTCCATTGCTCTCTGCTTTTCACCTGTGGATCTGAAGGTTGCGTTGCGCCCCGCAGGGCTGGGGGACACGCACGTGGGCGCAGCAGCGCTCCCACAAAGGCTGCTCGGGCTGCTTTGGTACTTCAGGAGAGCCAAGTAATGCAGCTGGAAGGATGGGAACCGAACTTTCCCTGGTGAGCAGCATCTCCATGCTTCTAAGGCAAAGATCCCGGGATAACAGAGTGGATCGGATACAGGAGGGAAAGCTAAAGGCTTTTCGCTTGAAATGACCGTTTCCCAGGATTTTTATCATTCACTTTAACGAGTTTCCTAAGAGGCTGCAGCACAGAGCACTACAAATGTCCTCGGGCATGTGCATCTATTTCTTCAGGTTTACACAACTTCTGATTCCCGACTAATACCAAATTTATTTCCTAACAAATTTTCCACGTGGCTTTTCCCCACCCGGGAGAAAAATAGGAATAATTAAAAAAAATTCGCTAATAATTAAAAAAAAATAACTCTAGCAATAGAACGCAGCACATCCCATCTGTGTAGCACCGAGGAAACACCCAGCTCTGCCAGTTGTGCTGGGGGTGCCGCCGCCTCCCAGACCGGGGTCTCGGCCCCGCGCACCCACCCCGAAAGGCGGGGGGGGGGGGGGGGGAGCGTAGCGCGGAGCCGGTTGCGCGACCGCGCAGGGAGCGCGGAGCTGCCCGGGAACTCCGCGCCCGGGAATCCCTCAGCCGAGCCGCTCCCTCGATGGGCAAAAATCATGTGTTAGCGATTTTTTAAATTATTATTATTTTTTTTTAATTTTTTACAAATTTTTCCAGGGGAGGGGGTGCACGGAGCCGAGCCCCCCGCCCGGCGGGAGGGGCAGGCGGGAGCTGGTTTCCTCGGGCGCGTTGCATTTAATTGCAGGCGCGGAGGGGCCGGACCGTGCCTCTACTTGCAGCGCGGCGGGCGGGGGGGCGGGCGGGGGGGTGGGGAGCTGCGGCCGCCCCCGCCCCTCCCCGCCCGGCAGCATCCCGGGCCGAGCCCCCAGCGCACCGGGGCTCCCCCGCCCGCTCCGTCGAATAGGCAGGAAGGCGGGGGGGTGGGTGGCGGATTGGGGCCGGGGGTGTGGGGGTGGTGGTGGTGGTGGTGGGGGCTCGCGGGCTCGCTGCTATTTTCAACCCATCTTGAGCCTAAAAATAAAAGTCTCCAGAAAAGGCAGGCGGGGAGGGGGGGCCTGCGCCGCACACGCCACATTGCCGACGGGGCACCCCCCCCTTCGCAGCCCAGCCCTGGCCCCGTCGGGGAACGGCCCTCCTCCACCGTGGGGCCCTTTTGTGCCGGGAGGAGCCCCCCCCCGCCCCCTTCCCCGTAGGCTTCCGCGGGGCTGCACATGAAGGGCTTAAAACAATGCCGGGGACAATACCGCCCCGGGGGGCTCCCCCAGCCGCCCCGCCGGGCCGGACCAGCCCCGGGGGGGCGGGCGGGCTGTTGCCCGCCCCCCCTCCCCCCCCAATCCCCTGGCGCCAGGGGACCTCCCGGCCCCTTTGATGCCTAAGTTTTTTACACCCAGAAAAATCCCATTGAGGCACCGGGGGAAAGGGGTGGGGGGAGGGGCGCGGTGGGGGGAGGGGCGCGGTGGGGGCGGGGGGCTGCAGCAGATGGGAAAGTGCCTTCGACGGGACAGGGCTGGGCGGTGGAGGAGGTTGGGGGGGGGCACGACACCCACATGGGACGGGGGGTGGATGCGCCCCCCGCTCGGAAAGGAAGGAGGGGGTGTGTGCGTGGAGGTAAATAACGTAGTATTTAAATTAAAATAAATAAATAAGTGGCGGCCGCCCCCTCCCCCCCGGCCCCTCCCCCCGGGGGCCGGGCCCTCCCGCATCACCACGTGGCTTCCTCCAGCAAACATTTTCACTCATTTTCCAGGTCGGTTTTATTTAGAGGCGGTGCCCGGCTGCCGAGAGGCGTCCGGTGACACTCCAGTGCCACTCCGCCGACTTGGGGGCCCCCGCAGCCGGCGCCACCGCCCTGCCCGCCGCCGCCACCCGCCGGAGCCGCCCCCTCCCCTAGGAGCCCCCCCTCCCTCCTCCAGCAGCCGCCGCCCCCCTCCTCAAAGGAAAAAAAAAAATCCATCAAAAAAAAAAAAGCGGAAAAAATAGGGGGAAAAAAGAAAGAGGGGGGGTAGGAAAAAAAAACAAACCCAAGGAAAAAAGGGCAAGAAAACAACAACCCCCCCCCTCCCCAAGCCAAGCCCCCGGCCGGCTGCGGGGCGGCAGAGCGCGGCCGGAGCCCGACGGCGCGGGCGCACGGTGGAGCCCCCCCGGGAGCCGCGCTCGGAGCCCCGGCGCGCCGCCACCGCTGCCCGCCCGCCCCCCGCCGCCACCATGAACAAGCTGTACATCGGGAACCTAAACGAGAACGTGACTCCGGCCGACTTGGAGAAAGTCTTCAACGACCACAAGATCTCCTTCAGCGGGCAGTTCCTGGTCAAGTCCGGCTATGCCTTTGTGGACTGCCCCGACGAGCAGTGGGCCATGAAAGCCATCGAAACTTTTTCGGGTAAGCGGCGTTATCTCGCCTGCCCTCCCCGCCCGCTTCCTCCTCTCCCCTTCCCCGAAACGCTCCAGACCCCCCCAGCTTCCAGCCCCACCCGCCCCCCAAACCCGTGCCCCCCACCCCCGCTCCGTTGCGCCCCGTCGGGGCTTGCATCAGCGGGCGGCGGGGTGCGACCCGCTTTCCCTCCCCAGCGCAGCCCCCCTCAAAAAAAAACACAAAAAAACACCAACCCCCCCCAGCGTTGGGGGGAGAAGAGCAGGGGCCCCACACCCCACGCAGCCCCCCGCCCCGCGTGGGCCGCCCCCTCCCCAGGCCCCGCTGGCTGCGGGGCGGCCGCCCCGGCAGGGCTCGGTGCGGGGGTCCCGTCGCGGCACGGGCGGGTGGGCTGGGACTTTGGCCATTTTGATTTGAAACTGGGTTTCCTGGGGCATGTGATGTGTGGAGTAGCGCGAAGGTCGCCATGCTGCTCGCAGGGAGAGAAAAAGCTCCCCGGGAAGCAGATAATTTTTAAAATATTTGAATTTTCCCCACCCCCCCCTTCGGCCCGGGCTCCCCCCGCCTCCCGCCGAGCTCTTCCCTTCTCCCCCCTCCAAAAAAAAAAAAAAAAAAATCATCGTAATAAGCTAGCAGCAAAGAAACCCACTCCATTTTCAAAGAGAAATCCATTTCTGCCATGGAGTTACAATTTTTGAGCCTTTTAATGGGGGGGCGTGTGTGTGTGTGGGGGGGAATAAATCAGCCCAAAGGACTTCTTCCAGAGATTAAACAAGACAGAATTAAATAAAGGCAAAGAATTGGTCTCAAAATATTATTCCTCATTTTTTTTCACTCCAAGCAGGATGAACTAAGGAATTAAATATTCCTAAGGAACATTGTCCAGACAGCTAACTCACCACTCCCTCCCACCGCTTCCCATTTGAAGCCAGTCTTATATTTAATAAAATGCACTTGTAAAGGAATCGGAAAATGTATTTGTGCGTAGTTCGTCGTAATTTGAATTAAATTGTGAGCTTTCACGTGATAGTGTGTTATCCAAAGCTTTCTGACCACTCCACCCAGATTTTCAAAAACAGACACATTTTGTTTTTAGGGAAAGTGGAGCTTCATGGAAAACAGCTAGAGATTGAACATTCAGTACCTAAAAAGCAAAGGTAATACAGTGTTTTCATTTCTTTTTTTTTTTTTTATTTCTGTTGGGGGAAAAAAATTGAACATAAGATAAAGGAGGCAAAAAAATTATACCCAAATATGTGCATATAAAATTAAAGATGTTGGTGATTTGGCTTTAGATACCAGCGAGGTGAGAGGCAGTTTTGAGGCTCAGCGTTTAATTCCTTTTTTTTTTTTAAAAAAAAAAATAGAAAACTTCCTCTGTGAGCAAGTTTTTTGTTGGTTTGTTTGTTTTGTTTTTTTTTTTTAAAGAAATGGTTGAACAATTATCCAGCAGCTCACCCAAGGTGATGGATGGCTGAGGCGTTGGGATTTTCAAACTTGTGGCACTGGAAGAATTTCCCAGCCTCGCTCTGTTCCTCTGCTGTGAAATGAGCAAAATTTTTTTGTTTTCCAATAGAATCATAAAATGAAAAAAGGTATAATTTTTTTTTTTTGGAAAAAAGTGCAATTTGTTGGGATTTGATGGTGAGGGCTTAAAGGAAAAAACAACAACATGGGGCCGGTCTCCCCGTGCCATGCCGGGAGTGATTTAAAACCCAGCGAGCGCGGGGCGCTGGCCCAGCTCCCATCCAGCGGCAACTTTTATTTTGGGGCAAGAAGCGGGTTTCTTGGTGGTTTCCCTCAACCTGCCAAGCGGCTTCGCCCGCCGCCGCCGGCCTTGCCCAGCCCGGCCCTCTCCATCTTCTTGGCCCTTTGTTGCGTGCCGGGCTGGCGTGCCGGACGCCGGAGCAGCCCCCAGCCCCGCGCTCCCAGCCCTGCCGGGGGTTACCTGGGAAATACCAAGAGCTTTTATTTTTGGCAGAGGTTTGCCCCCCTCCCCAGCTCAAGGAGGGGCCGGTGGGGCTGCGGGCGAGCGAGACCCCAACCCCAATAGTCCACGTTGGATCGCGCAGCCCGAAACCCGCGTCGGCCACGTGACGAGGCGGTTACTTCAACGCCCGGGCGGAGGGAGGAGGCGAAGCCAACGCTGCCTCCCCAAACTC
Organism: Falco punctatus; assembly: GCF_963210335.1. Lineage (NCBI taxonomy): Eukaryota > Metazoa > Chordata > Aves > Falconiformes > Falconidae > Falco > Falco punctatus. The sequence continues at coordinate 1,168,452 of NC_137599.1, read as the reverse complement.
TCCCGATTCCTTCATCTTTTGAGCCCCCCCCGCTCAGCTGGGGCGTGGGAGCCCTTTTTTAGGGTCACCCCTTTATGCTTCCATTGTAGGGGGTGGGGGAGCTGCCAAACTTTGCAGCCCTGGCTGTGGCAGAGGGGCTTCCCTCTGCTTGGGGTTGATCCCAACAGCAAAACCCAAATCCGTGCAACAATTTCCTAGCCAAGATTTTGACTCTTCTTCTTATTAATTAATTTTTTAGCCCCTCGTGGCAGGGTGAGCGCTGGTGCTGGTTACGGCGTTGGGTGACTTGCTGGGGGTTAAACGGCAATGGGTGAAGGGGGGCTGTTGCAAAGGCAATTACCCTCTGAAGGGTAACATAGTAACACTCCAAAAACCCCTAAACATATATATTTTTTTTCTTACTGCTGCTGGATAATCGGTAGGTTGGGGGGGAGCCGCTCACGCCCCCCCAGGAGGCGCGGGGAGAAATTCACTGAAAATGGGACTATTCCTCCGGTGCCTGGAATTCAAAGTGCTGGGGGGGGGGGGGAACCGTACAATAGGTGGAAGGAAGGTCGGTTTGCATTTCTCCTGGATCTCCTTAAATCGTGCTGTGCCTCGCTTTTAGCTGCTGACCCCTTTTTGGGGGGCTGGGGGGTTTAAATGAGGCCTCTCCCCCTCCGCCCCCCCCCCCGCGGGTGCCGTTTGAAGCGGCAGAAGCAGCTTTCGCGGGGGGGGGGGGGGGGGGGGGGGGGGGCTGCGGGGGACCGGGGCCGCCGTTACTTTGTTTCACTTTGGGAAAAGTTGTTTGTGTTTCTGTGTCGGGAAAAAAATAAAAAAGGCAACTTTTTTGGCAGCTGGTTGTAAACTTGGCAGGTTGTTTGCCCCGAATGAGCTTTTTTGGGGGACATTTGGGGTATTTTGCTCCCCCCCCCAAAAAAAAAACCAAGAAAAAAAAGTTTGAGATATATGGGGGGCTGCCTCAAAGGATACTTCATATTTTTTCTTTCTTCTTCCCTTTCTGCTTGCTTTTAAGACTGGATTTTCCAGTTTAAAGGCACATAGAACAGGAAATGGTTAATTAAGTGTGAGCAGTGAGGACAAAATCAGATGAGTTTGGTGGGATCTAAACCAAACAACCTCCCCCTCCCGCCCAAACCTGATATTAATTTTTTTTTCCCCTTTAGAAATGTGGGAAAACAAGTCATGGGCATTGGTGCGCTTCCCAGCTAATTTATGAAATAATAATAATTACAAAAGTTGGCTTTTTGGTTGTTTTCTTCTCATTGAATGTGCGAATTGGAATGCTCAGGAGAACTGATCAGGGATGGTTTTGGAAACGATTGTGTCTGGTGAAATTGCATGTTGTAAATAAATCTTTCCTGCTGGTGGATTGCCTTCTTCAAAATCTCTCCTGTACCTAAACCCATCATCGAAATAAATTAAAAAATGCTCCGTGTGTTCATATGGCCCAAGAAGGAGCGGCTGGTGTGTGTAGCTGCTGCACCAAAATAGCCAAGAAGGATAAACTGATTTAGAGTTGTTTTAATTACAGTGATTCTTCAAGTAACACTTAACACTGCAAATTATGTTAATGATCTTGGGGAACCATTTTAACGAAATACTTTGGAAGTATTAGACTGTAAAGAAAAGTCAGTGCTGATAAATGTATCGTTTCATTAAAAAAACCCAGAGGTTTAAAGTGAGTTTAGATTTGTTTAAAGGATCTCATTGCTGTTTGGGAGTTATTTTTTCTTTAACTTTGGTAGAAAAACTTGGAGAAACTTAACAGGATTTAAAAAAAAAATTCAAGATTATTGCATGCTTTATTCTTCAGAAGGTTAAAAGGATTCTTTAAGGAAAAAAAAAATTCGGTTTTCCTACTTAAGATGAAGGATTGGTTGTGGGGGGGTGGAACTGGGAAGCTGAAAAGCCCGAAGTCGATGGGGTCGAAAGAATGAATGAATGAGGCGAGGAGGAGGGGTGAGGGGGGAAAAAAGTGAATCCATCAAGCAGACATTCCAAATATGAGGAATGTGGAAGTGAGTCGACCAGAGAGAATGAAACCAAGTAATTGGGGGGGGGAGAGGGAGTTGGGTTGATAACAGCCCATAGACTGAAAACTAAAAGGGTATTTTTAAAGAGAGGTTGTTCCCCAGCAGCTCCTGGGTTTAGAGGCTCCATGTGCTCCCGAGCGGAGGTGGAAATTATTAAATGTTGTTAATGATGTGAGGATCGAGTGTAGTACATAGAAATGGATGGGGAAAAATCTTCAAATTGGCTTTTTTCTCCCCTAGACTTTGCTTCAAATTAATGTTTTCACACCGGAGAACCATTCTTTTTGCGCATGCATAATTGTGTGATTAATTGTTCGTAACGAAATATTTTAAAATTTTTGATCACAGCGAGTGTGATTTCTTTCTTTGTCAGCATTAATCAAAAAATGTGCCTTTCTCCCTCCTGGTGGTTGGGTTGTCTGAAAATTAACTGAAAAAAGTTTGGTAGTTCTTTTCCATGTAAAAGAAAGACACTGTCTTGAATGTTGAGATAAAATAAGCTTTTAGTCCAATCTTAAGATCCTTCTCTTCTCCCAAAACCAGCTCTGGCTCACAAGTTATAGTATCATTAACAAAAATTAGCAACACCCCTGTTTACTGCAAAGCTTGAAAATTGCAAGGCAGGATGAATGCTCCTTTCTCAGGATGTAGAGTTTAATGGGATTTGGTGTGTTTCTACTTTTTTGATTACCAAAAAGGGTAATAAACTTGAGTTCTTCTTTGCTTTAGCTCTGTGAGCCCCCAGCCTTGAGCTGTGAGCTCTCTGCTGCTGGTTTTATACCTCTGAGAAGGGTAGTTCTTTGGAAATTCAGGTGTTTTGATGATTTCCAGCTAGAAAAGCTAGAAATACTTTGCCATTCAATTAGTCATTAATAATTTGTCAGTAAATTTCATCTGTGAGGTTTGAAACTGAGATGATTTAGTAAATTTTAACCTACCTGGGAGAAAGAATATATTTACCAGTTTACAGCCTGAAGCAAGAGAAATGCCTTTATTTCCCCCCTTTCCACGTAGGAGCCATAAGTGGCAAATATGCCCAAGAAATTGCAATTTAACTGGAAACTCTGTAGCTTCAAGTTTTGAACCCATAGAAGATGGAGCCTGTCCCATGTAGATGCCCTTTGTGGAGTTTGATGATTTTTTGACATTCAGAAGAAAATAATAAATTGAATTCCCTAGAGAACCTCAGTGGCAATCGCTGGGGCTGAATCTGCCTCTCCAGTTGAATTTGGTTCTGTCTTTGCCTTTTAGGTTAAAAAAACAAGCAAACAGAGATATGGCGAGGGGAAGCTGGGGTTAAAGTACTCGCTTTGAAAATCGAGACCTTTCAGAATTTAAAAAAAAAAAAAAAAATTTAAAATATGGAGATTTCTGCCCCCTCCCAGCACAAGCCCCCAGTGATGTTAATGTTTTCCAGAGTTACTGGGGAGGGGGGTTTGGGGGAGCTGAGGCTGCTGGGGATGGCCCAAGGGGTTTGCAGCCCCAGGCTGGAGCAGGAGGAAATGTCTCCTGCCCCTTTTCTCTGCCGGGGTCACCAGCTCCAGCCCCTGCCTTTCCGCTGCCTTCCAGATTTGCTGGAATTAGGAATGGAAGGTACCTCCATCGATGCTGGCGGAAGGTGGTGGGGGTTTTTTTCTGCTTCTTTTAATGATGCCACTGGTTTTATAGAACAGTTTTGATGGGGAGAAGTGGGAGGCTGAAGCAGATGCATAGGGAATTGCCTGGGGGATGCTGGTGTCTCCCCCTTCCCAAAAGTTAAGGAGGGGAGTAGGAGCAAACTAAAAAACTGAGGAGCCTGAAACCTGGATGTTGCAGGTTTCTTTGGAAAAAAAGCCTTTTAAAAAGGTTGCAGAGGCTTTCCTGGTCTTTTTTGGGTTTTGGGTGTGGGTTGTTTTTTTTTTTTGTTTTTTACCAGAGAGGAGTTTTTCAAAAGTTTTAGGTGAAACCTCTTGTTTTTGCTGTGACTGCAGGCATTTAAAAACTTTAGCGAGGGCTGAGCACTCCAAAATCACCCCCTTCTGAACAGCACTGATGGCTGCCTCTTTGAAGGTGTGGGTGAGAGGGGTTCCCAGCTGCCTGAAGGACCCTGATAAACTGGAGGATACTGGGGGGTAACCAGCAGAAGTATCTTGCAAGGTCTGCCCATCCTTCTCAGTGCCAGGCTCCTCGCTGACTGATGGCTTTGAGCCTTTTGTGCACCTTTAAATTCTTATTCTGCCCACGTTGAAGCCTGGAAAAGATCCAGGAGGGTCCTGCACTGAGCACCGGGGGGGTGTTAAAAAATGCATTTGCCCAGCAAAGTTTAAAAAGTTCAAGAAAAGAAGTGATGCAGGAGAAAATGGATCAGTGACAGGGCTGATGTCCTACAGCATCCCGCATTGGCTTGGGATGGCTTCTAGGGGCTGCAGGGAGAGGTACGAGGAGCGTTGCAGAGGCAGTTAGGGAATTGTCTGCTCACCAGGAAACTTTTTCTTAACCTATATTTTATGAAACAAGAAGCCCAGACCCACGGGGGTGTTTGTCCACTCCAGAGATGTGTGTGGTGATTTATCCCAGCTGCCTTCCCAGGTCGTCTGCTCATTACCAGTAAATGTGTGAACCCTGGGGGGAATTAAGCTCAGAAATCTTTGCTGGGGTTTACCTGAAAATTGCAAGTTTATCCTGGAGGTTGTGAAGCCGGGGGGATTGCAGGGGTCTTGGCTGGAAGGTTTTCCTTCTTTCTGCGAGGGGGTTGCTGGTGTCTCTGTCTGGCTGTCCTCATCCTTGCATGTTTTCTGGTGAACTGTGAGATGTTCTGCCTGGGCAGCATTGAGACCCATGTCCCTGCAGAGGGGATGTGCTGGGGGAACGCTGGGGTTGGCCAAGGGGACCTCAGGGTGTCCCTCCCCACCCGAGTCCTGCCCTGAGCTGAGAGTGGATGTCTCGGACCAACGCAGGCTGGAGGTTTTACACCGCTCCTGTGTTGGTGGTGCCCCTGGGAAGCTGTGGGAAAGTTAACGTAAGGTGTTGTTCTAAGCTGGTTTCCTTAAAACCTGTCTGCGTTCTCTGCTTCTGATGGAATAACCCATGGAAGGGGAGTGGAAACCAGTTCCACATTGGTTCATGTGTGGTGCCCGTAGCCTGCTCTTGAAGATGCTGGCGTGGTCTTCATGGTTTTAAGTATAAAGATTGAAAAGTCATGCTTTAGTTGAAACCCACTCGATTTTCTCCTCTGGTCAGTTAGCAATGGATGGGGCTTTCTGGAAAGGGTCTCGGGAGGGTTGGGGTCCTGCAGCCTGTTTCTGGCCCCTGCCAGCCCTTCCCCTAGGGGACACTGCCTGACTCTTGTCCCCTTCCCTGGGCTTTGGCTTTACTTTAAGAGCAAACTAAGCCGTGCTTGGTATCGCTGCAGCTTGTGGGTACTGGTGCCTGTTTGGAGGGTGGTCTGCGTGAGTTGGGAAGTGTTTTGGGAAAACATTCGTCCTCCCTGTGCTGCTGGCTGGGGCTGAGCCCGCTCCGGCTGCCCTTACAGCCCCTGCATGGGCGCTTCCCCAGGGTGGCTAATAAAACCCGAAGAGCAGGGGGGACAGTTTATTGAGATTTTGGCTGGAGGCGAGGGGCCAGGAGCTGGCAGAGCTCGGCAGGGGGGGAGCAGGGGATGCCAGTGGGCATGGTGCCGGGGATGGGATGGGATGGGAGCAGCTGGGAGGGCGCTGTCAGGGCAGCAGCACATGGGTGAGAGCATCCCTACTCTGCTCCCACCTCCTGATGTGAAAAAGCAGGGGAGCGCAGTCTTCCCGTCAGGAAAAAAGAGAAAATAAACAAACATAAAAAAATCTGTCCGTCCGTCTCTGAGGAGCCCTCGCGATCCGTCAGGAAATGGGTCATTTATTTTATTGTAACTGACACTTGGGAGCCCTGACATGGTCAGAGCTGAAATTTCACACTTTTCTGGCTACCGTAATTGTCTGGTCCATACAGAGCAAACCAGTTTGAGAAAACAAAACCCTGATCCACAGGGCATCCCCGGCAAAACTCGGTCCACGCTTTATTTTGAATAGTAATCCACCAGGTTGGATTTAAGATACTATGAACACGGTCCACCTATAATAAAAGCAGCAGCAGCCCCGTGTGCTGGGAACCGCTGGGAGCTGGCAGGGCTCCACGCAGCGCGCGGCGAGATGCAAATCCCGCGCGGTCCGGGGGTATTGCGATGTGTAAACAGCACTTGAGATTACAGGGAAATTGATTTGCACAAAAAGGAGAAAGTTTTGACTCTGACGACAACGGTCCTGCTGCAGTTTCCTTTTACTGCAAGGTTAAAAGCGGAGATCCTGGGGGAGCAGCCTCCCGGACTGGAGTGTAAGAGACAGGAGAATTGTGATCTAGAGCCAAATAAAAGGGAAGAGAATAATGAAAAAAAGGCTCTCAGGGCCAGATTTTCACCCACAATTGGAGCCAGATTTTTCCAACTTGCATTTAAGCGTCTAAATAAAAGCTCCGTTTTCAGAAGCGATTAGCGCCTGATGTGCTGAGCACTCTTGAAAAATCTGTCTGTTGGGATTCCTGCTTATTTCTTGAGATTTGGATCTGCCACCTCACACCCGGGAGGTTTCAGCAGTTCCTTCCTGGCACCCCCCCCCCGCCGGGTCCTGCCCCTTCACCCCAATGATGCCACGGAGGCAGCTGCTGCCCCGAAGGAGGGCTGGGCGCTGTGGACACGGGCTGGCAGGTCCAGGGGCGTTGCTCGTCCCTCTGCTTTTTAGCTCGTAGCTGCATTGCGAGCCATTGTGTTTAGTGCTTGTGGCAGAAGGTTTGTCGAACTCTTCGGGAATTCCGGGAGCGTTCGTGGACAAGGTGTTGGGAGCTGTGGATGAGGTGCAGAATAAGGGGCACAGAGCTGCTGCACAGCGAGCTAATGGAGTGATGCTGGAGATGCTCTGTTCTCCCTTTCTAGCTCTATGTTTTCTGTGGCATTTCTCACCTGCAAAGTGCTGGCTTTGCTTAAACTTGTGCACAATCCAAGGCTGTGGGATCAGACCTGGTTGTGTTGCTTGCAGAGAGCTACCTGCATTAACTGATGCCCGTGTTAAGGTATCGCAAGCAACCTTAGGCCAACCTTAAACAAGTTTACCTGTGAGGTGTCGGGAAGTGCTGCATCCTCAACATCCACGCTGCCCGGGTGGCATGAGCTCTGCAGTTCTGCCTTATAACCAGGGCTATCAGTCTGATCCAAATTATTCCTCAGTTATTACTGGTCACATCCAAGCAGACTTGATCACCTGCGTGGGTAGGCATGTGTGTGTGTCTATATGTACACGCATATATACGTGAGCGTATATGTTTTCTTTGCTATGAAGACATTCGTGTGTGTTTTGTGACCTCCTGTGGTTCAAGCATCTGGTGTAAAACTATTTACAAATGAATCGGATCAGATGAGCAAAGGCAAAAAGAAAATTGTGATCTATGGAAGGAGACCTTGTGGCTGCTATAGGTTTTTATGGAGCTGCTTGTTGGGGTGTAATTTTGTGAGAAGCCAAGGACCTGGTATAAATGTTGTGCCTTTAGGCTTGGATTCACAAGGCTCCTCCTCAGGATGTGCTTTTAAACAGGGAAGCCATTCGTTTGAAGTTAATGGGGCTGCTTCGATGATAAAATGAGGCATGTGCTGAATTTGAGCCTAAATATACAACTTTCTATGAACTTTATATAGTCATTGTTTAGCATTCAGTTACAGCTGAACTAATAATGCAACAAATTTCTCTGACATCTGTAGCCTCTTCTTGCTTACAGCAGAGATGCAAAGTGGCTGTGACTTTTATAAGTGATAGCTATCGGGGGCAGAGAGTATCTGTGACTTTTTCAAAGCTACAGCGTGAATGAAGATTTGCCCCCGGTGAGCCTTTATCCGCCTGGTGACATTGTTCCTGTTCCTTGCTGGCTGCACACCCCTGCACGCCTGGGATGAATATTTGCACAGTGCGAATTTGGTATTTAGTTTCCCCAAATACTCGTTCATGCAACTTCGAAAGCTACTTGCTGCCGTGCCGTGAAACTTGGCGATGCGAATGTTTATGGAAGGCAGACAGGAGAGAGGGCACAAACATGACTGAGGGGAATTCACTTCGGAAGAAATCCAGATCAGATATTGGGGCAGCTTTGTGCTGGATTTCGCTAACGGTGCGTTGAATTTATTTGCTGTGTTTGTTGTGCTGGCTTTTCATGTTGCCTGTGCCAAAGTAGCGGTGGGCTTTAAACGGCTTTGCTTCGGCACCGCTATTGCCTTTGTAATGAGGTGAGTGGCAGTGGAGTAGAAAATCTCCATCTTTGCTGTTTTGCACCTCCTGTCCTGTCCTATCTGACCCTCAACCTTTTCATTTTCTTCTCTTATTCATGAACCCCTGGCTAAAAAAGCCCAGCCCCAGACTAGCAAACATAGGATGTCTTCCTCGTTTGGAAACTTTACATCTCCTCCACTGCTGGTCCAGCTCTGGTGGGATGAAGGAAGCGGCCGGGGGTGTTTAAACCCTCTCCCAAACCCAAGTAGATGCTGAAGGAGGAGCATGGCTGCATCTTTGTGGGCTCCGTGGATGCCGCTGGCTTCCTCAGCTGGGCTGCCTGCGGTGGACTCGTGGGCGTCTTTCCTCCTGCCCCAAAGGGTGATTTTGTGGGCTCGGCGTGAGAAACCTTAGTTTCTCATTTTTCAATGAAAATGCTAGATCACGTTTTCTTAGAAGAGTGTTGCTTTGCTGTTGCCTCCTTTCTGAAGAGGAAATGCAAGAGAAAGGGAGTCTGGCTTCAACCAGATTTGTTGAAGGACTCGGTTCTTCTATTTAATATTTATGCTGGAAATGAAGATGAAGAAGAAGAAAAAGCTTCACTTGTACTTTTTCATCTCAGTCTGTTTCTTCAGACAGAAGAGCGGAAGCATTTTGATTTCACTTGCAGTTTTCAGTGGAAAATACACGGCAGTTGTAACCCAGCTGGGGCTCAGCCGCAGCCCGGCTGTGACACCAAACGTGCCGCAGATCTGTGTGTCGTCCTTGCCTGGACCTGCCAATGCCAGTGCCAGGGATGGAAGGGGCTTTGGGAGCTCCTCTCCGGCATCTGGGCTGGGATTTGCGCCCGACATGATGGGGACAAGCATGCTGCTCGCAGCCTGTGCTGCTGGAGGTCTGACCCCCCTGCCCCCTCCCCACCCAAACTGGGAGGACTGGCAGGTCCTGAGTTTTAACTTGAGTTTTGGCAAAAGGGTCTCCACCCTTGAATCAAGTTCAGAAGATAGTATAATCCGTGTTGTAACTTCTGGATTCTCCCTTTACGCATCTGCTTTGATCTGGAAGGGCTTGTCTGCCTGCATTTGCTGCACTGGTTCAACCTGATTTGGCTTAGAACAGACTGGGTGCCACAGGCACAGAGCCCCGTGCGGGGGCTCCTGTATCGAGTTTTGATCCAGTTTTATGTGACAAATGTGCAGCTGCCTGGAGCGAGGGTCTGCGGCATCGTGCCGCTCTCCGGCACTGGAGCAGCGGAGCAGCCCTCCAAGCCGCTGGTCCCTGTGCTGCCGCCTCCTCCTCCCGCCACAGACCTCAATCCGAAAAACCCTCAGAAGTCACAAACAGTTTTGTTTCCTCTTCCTCTCTTGTGCTGGCATGTGCTCGTGCACCTGAAATGGCTGGGGCCCTGGAGCCTTGCAACTCCCCTCGGCCGTGGCGATTCCCTCCTGATTTCCCCCGCTGAAGGGCTCTGCATCCACTGAAGGGCCAATACCCCACTGCCCGGGGGCTGAAATACCGAATGAAGCTATGTCCCTGGCCACTGTCTCTAGGCAAAATTATATCAAACGTATCTGAATGACACCTGTCAATCGCCCTGGTAATGGGGCTTAGTTATTGAGAAATTAGAGTGGTCTAAGACCCCCTCAAGAGTGTGTGCTGATGGGGTCTGGGGTTCCTGCTGACACCGATTGTGTGGGAGCTGCCCGAAGCTTCACTTGGCTGCTTTGCAAAGCCTGAACTCATCTCAAAGCACCCCTGAGCCCATAGCACCATCAGAGCCACTGGAAACCAGTTAGGAATGCATGCTGGGCGCTGGAGGAGGGCAGAGGTGCCCTCTCGTGGCAACAAGGGTGTGGGAGGTTCCTGGGCTGAAGCCCCTTCCCCAGCACCTAACGAAGGGCAGGATTGGTGTGACCATGCTGTGCGTTGTTGGATGTGGGGGGGATGGCAGGAGACCTGGGGACTGGACTGACTGGGACATCGATGTCAGTGGCTGATGAAGCTCCTGGAGGCAGGTGGCTCAGTGAAAGTCCATGCTTAGGAGCTTTTCTATTCACAGTTGGCCCCGGTGGGTGAAAGAGGATGCTCTGACATGTGGACAATGCACCAAAATGCAAAATATACTTTATCTTCTATGTGCTTTTATTCAGGTTTTTATATCAGCATCGGGGATGGAGGGAAGCTAACAGCCGAGCCGAGTGGGCAGTGCTCCCTTCGACGCGGTGAGAACACGCAGATAATGCTGCGTGCTGCCTTGCCTGGCTACCTTAGGTTTTGTTGCCTTGTGCTGTGCTCTGAAGTGATGGTCTCAGCAGTGCTTTGAGGTCCGTGGGTAAAAGATGGGGTGAGGAACAAGTCCCACTTCTGCCACCTCTCCACGAGGAATGGGCTGCAAGAAGATTTGCCTTTAAGCTTCCCGTTTGTTGGCGTGTTCGTAGTCCAGCCTGTGCCAACTTGGGGCGTCAGGTTTGATTTAAGGTCAGTTTGAGAATTGAAATTTTAGGTTATTCTGAAGAGATGAAAATCTCTCAACACATCTCGCTGGTGGCTGGGTCACGGTGGGACCGAGCTGCCCTGTGGCTGGAGGTGGCTGGGAGGGATCTGGGGCAGCTTGTCCTGCTGAGGTTTGGGGTTGGGGTGCTGGGTTGTGGGAACCCACTGAGTTTAGCTGGGCTTGGCTTTGGGACATGTTCAGAGCATCAGAAAGAGCCTTTCAATACGTGGCAACCAGCCAGCAAATTAGAATGGAAAGATAATGCAAAATGGATGCATTGTATAAAACTCATCCATCTTTCCTCTCTATTACTTACTGTTAAACTTGTCCTGTCCGCAGATACTTGATGTATTGACTTTGGCAAGGACTAGCTGCAGAGGGCTGGGGGATGATGAGAGTATTCCCCTGGGCAAGTTGAGGATAAGGGGAGTTGAGATTTCTTCACGATTTTTTGCACCTTTTGAAGCACCAAGTTACTGGCTCCTCTCGGAGGGTGGCACTTACATGGGTGGATGTGGCATGTGCTCCATGCCAGCACCATCCACGCAGGATCAGTGGGGAAAATGAGGAGTTGAAGGGCAGCACAGCAGTTTAGTAGAGGAGGGAATGTGGCAGAGCATTTTTCCTGGCTCTGAGCATCAACTAGTCCTTTCCCTCCGTGCCCGAGATACAGCAGCTCTTCTGAAAGCAGGAGTGAGTTCTCCGAGGCTTTCAAAGGGGATGTGTGTGGACAAGTCATTCTCAGCAGCTTCTTGAAAAAATCTCATCAATTATTAGGCGTGATTCTCCAGGTATAAAGGGGTTCCGAAAAAGAGCTAATGGGGAGAAACCAATTAGACAGATTTATTAGCCCAAGATCAAATTCTGGTTGCTGGGATGATTGATGGAAAGGATTAATCATGTCATGCTTGCTTGCCAGAGATAACTGGTAGCCAGGGCGAGTGGGTCTGTATAAGACGCTTGCGTGGATGATGTGTTTCTCCAAAACCCAAGGCCAGTTCATTTCTGCATCCCTCCAACTGCAAGAGGCCAAATGTCTTGGTTGGTTTGGCCTGATCTCCGCAGGAATGGCCTCTTGGATCGCTTCTTTTCAGCAGATGAGCTCGCTTTTCTCTCTGCTTTTCTTTCTGCTACTGCTGCTTTAATCTTGTCATGACACATATTTGCATATTTCTTTCTCGACCTCCTCTTCTTTTTATTCCACCCCCAAATCTCTTTCCCATCAGCCACCCAGCAGCTCTGGCTTTGCTGTGCACAGGCGCAGCTGGGACTCGCCTCTCTTGCCCTGGCCAGGTCCCCCAGCCAGCAGTGCCCACTGACCATGGAGGCTTTTCACTGGTGCGTGGTTATAGAGAAGCTGTTTCTTCACGAGGACTTAAGATGTGAGGGCAGGTGGGTCGCTGGGGTTGGAAGGAAGGAGGGTGGCAGCTCGAAATAGCACAAGATGCTTTTAGAATAAAGGGTGTTAGAGTTTGAGGGTTTGTTTCACTGGTGACATTTAAGTTGAGGTCTGGTGGGAGAAGGTGTTTTGGAGGCAGGGGATGGTTCCCTGGTAGACCTTTGCATTTTCTTTATGGAAGAAATGAAAAGTCATTGTTTGAATTGGTGTTCCCTGAGCAGGTTGCAAGCTGGGTCCCTTTCCAGGACAAGAAAAGGGATGCTCTCCTTTTCCCGTTCCATCCCTCTTGCATCCTGTGCAACTGTTTGGGGCTTTTTGATGGGATTCTACCACTTTTTTTTCTTGCTCTGTGGGACTGCTGGACCTGTCCCACGTCACAGCCCAGCTCATAGTCCAGATCTACCTCAGTCGCAGCTTCAGCAGCGAAGCCAGGCTTTGAAGCAACGGGCCCAAGAGGGGTAAGGTGAACCTGGGCCATGCTGCAGTGCGGGGACCAGTGATGAGGAGCAGCATGGTGGAGAAGGCAGTAATGACCTTAACGCTGGGAGCACGATTCAGTGCTCTTAAAAAAAATGCCCTTGATTTTGGGCTCACCTGCCAAACTCTAGGAAATGCTAGCCCAGATCTGTTTTTTTTTTACTTATATGCTCAAATTGAATATTCTTGATCATTGAGACATTAGTGCTCAAAACAAATGCGATGCCTCCAAATCTCAGAGCTCTGGTTTTAGGCTTTTTGCAGAGTCAGGGGAAGACTTTTCATTGGTTTCTCTCTGTCCCGCACTGAGTTTTTTCTTCCAAACCACAAAGGTTCTGAATGTCCGACCTGGACCTGCTGCAGCTCTGGGAGGAGCTGGGTTGGGAGGTCTGGGGTCAGAAAAAAATATTCAGATATCTCTCTCTGCTTAGGTGTGACTCAGACCTTAGTAGTGCTGGGTTTGAGGAGGGAATTGGGATCGCTGGCCTTGCTTGAGCATCATCTGGTCAGTTCGGCATGTAGCTCTTCCCTGCCTTGCCAGTGTGTCAGGGCTTCCAGCCGGGACCTCACCTGCCTGGTCCTGCTGGGATGTCCGTGTGTCAGTGGGTTTAATGGCACAACCGCCGAGCAGCACGTGGGGAAGCCCAGGGATGTGTTTGGCTTGGAGGGCAGCGCGGAAGACGGCAGCTCAGAGGTGACGTGGCTAAAGCCTGGGGGCAGATCCCGTCCGCTCCACGCAAGCAGACGGCGCTGGGTTGTGCTCAGAGGTGTGGTAGGAACCTGCTGTGGGCTTCTAGCAGGTGCCTCCTTTTTTTGTGCTTTTGTTTCCTTGCCAGTGAAGGGAGTTTAGGGATAATATTCCTGCTTCGTGGAAATGCCGGCAAATTGAAAGCCTATCAATTTATAACGGAAAAGCAAGTAATTTCTGCTACAACTTTTCTCCAAGTCCCCCTGGCAACGTTTGTGTCTTAGCAACCACATTTTCCATTTAAAAATGTTTAAAACATTAAAAAACAACAACAACAACACATTAAGCACAGGATTAAGTGCTTTCCTGAATCAAAGCCTAACTAGATAAATGAAATGCTGTTAATTGAATCAGGGATGCACTGTGTTTTCAGCCCCCAAATTTGCATAACATTTGCATTTGATTGAAAAGCCATCATTAATGTTGTTCAATTCTAGTATGTCCTGCCATGTCTCTGGCTTTGGCCGTCCTCCTCCTGCCCCAAGGAGCTGCATAAATGGTTTTGGTGGGAGATGGCCAGGACAGGGTTGGTGCTGGGGGTAGGGGAGAGCCCCGAGCTTGGCCGTACCTTGCCATTGGCACTTGGTCCCTCAGCATCTTGGTGCCTGTAGTCACCTCTGCTTTGAGGAATACATGGTAGGGGACAGAGAAGGTCCAGGAGGTGTTGGATCTAAGGGAGATGCTGTAGCCAGCATCCTGCAGAGTGTCTGGGGTGTGTGTGGCTCTGGTGTGACTGCAGAGCCATTGCTGACACCCTAATGCAGAGCAATGCGGGGCAGAGGACGGGTGGCTCATGCTGTGGTGCTTGGAGTTGGTCCTTTCTCTAGCAGAGGTTCGCTAAATCAGCCCCTTGCTTTGGGGCTAAAGAGAAATCAAGTTGTCCTGACAAAACCTGGACAGGTGGGGGAAGAGGAAGGAAATCTGTGGGGCTGGCTGTGCTGGAAATAGCCATGCTGTGGGGCTGTTTCACTGCTGAGGGTCCCCCTGTGCATGGGGGCTGTTGCCATTCCCTAAAGATGAGTTTTGCTGAGCATCCTGCACTGGTAACGCAGGCAGCTGTGGGTGTTCCCTGCGGATCACAGGGAATGTTGTTCAGGGCTAAGCGCCCAGAGGGCAATAGCTGGGGTGACCTGAGCACCCTGCACCCTCCGTCCTCCTCTCCTCCCGTGCCCACTGTGCCAATCCCACCAGCCGCCTCCATCTGCCAGCACCAGTGATGCTTGACATCAAATCCCGTTGGCAAAATAACGCCAGTCCGTTGGCCAGCCCCTGCCTGCGCCGCGGGGCTCCGTGTGCCGCAAGGCCAGGGAAGGAGGCGCATCCGCGGGGTGCGAAGGAGAGAGGCACTTTTATCCCCTGCTCTGCTGCCAACCCACCTAGCGGCTGTGGGTGCGGCGATGCTCCTCTCTGGACATCTCTCAGCTTTCTGTGCTGGGCGAGAGCAGCTCTTGTCTCGGCTGGGACCTGTGACCAAAACTTTCTTGGGAGGAGGTGACAGCACGGGTGGCAGGGGTGTGCCGGTGCTGGTGGTGCAGTGAGGATCGAGGATCAGCTCTGCCCCTCCAAAGCATCACCTCAAGCACCCCATGGGGCTCATGCAAGAGGGAGGGAACCCTCCAGCGAGGCCGGGCTGTGCGGATGCTGCTTTGCCGATGCTGCTTTGCCGTCGCCTTTGGCTCGTGGCGGCCAGCCCCAGCCTCCTGCTGGCCCCCGGCCAGGCTGCCTGCTCCTAACTAGCTAGTGCCCCTTTCTTGGGTCCCTGCCACTGCTGCCACTGTGCCAGTCCGCTCCAGGGAATTACCAGCAGATTCTTAATTAAGCGGGAGGCTCTGGCCACCCTCTCGAAGGCGATCTCTGGGGATGCATTCAAGGGTGAGAGAAGGTGGATCCTGATGGCTGAATCCGCACTTGGATATTTCCCAGTGAGATTTAAAAACCCAAACCACCTCAAGACTTAATGCGGGATTCTTAGTGACCATTTTGCCTCCCTAAGTGATGAGGGTTTTCTGTGAAGGCAGCTGCAGGTACCACTCTGTTCACGCTGGTGATGTGCCATGAGCACCCGAGGGTGCACAGCTCTGAGGATGTGGCTGCTGACGCGGCACCGAGAGCCAGCGATGCCGTGTGGGCTTGGGGGGACTCCAGGTGCGTTAGGGACACAGAGTGGTTTCCAGCTGGCTCCGGAGCTGTCGGAGACCAGCAGTGGTGTTTTCTGAATGAACGAGGCTTTCCTTTGCTGCTAGTTTTCCCTGTTTCAGCTCCGTTTCTCCCTTCTGGAGAAGAGGTTCCTCCTGGTAATCTTTGGGTTTGACCCACATGGTATCAGTGGGTGCAGCGTGGCGGGGTGAGACATCTCTGCAGTGCCCAGGTACTGCAGGATCCCCAGTCCCTTTCCTGGATTCTCCCAGTTTGCTCCATGGTGCTTTGCTCCATCCCTTTGCTCCATCCCTTTGCTTTTTCTCCCAGTGAGGCTTAATCTGTTGGTGTGTTGAGCTCTTTAAAGAGCTGGCTGAAGGAAAACCTGAGGGAAGCCTTGGATGGAGCAGATTTGGGTGATTCCTCTGCTTGGGGGTAATGAGGGACTGACCCAGGGTGCTCATCTGTGGTGTGGCTCCATGATGTGGGTCCTACCACCACCTCCTGTTACAGTCGGGGTGCCCCGGGGTGGGTGTTTTTTTCTCCCCAGCGAGCCCAACACATGTCCAGGGAGGGTTTACTGGTAGTGTCAGGAGGTTCCAAAGGTCTTGCTTTGCCTGCTCAGAGAGACAGCAGGTCCGCACGGGGCTGCCGGGCGTGTTGGCAGGTTTTTGAGGGTTGAAGAACAGACGTAGTAGGATGCTAAAATCCGATTATCCTAAATAGCATCATCGGCACGGAGCAGGAGGAGACTAACACCGGGATCTGTCCCTGGGACCCGTGGGTCCTCTCTCTCTCTCCCTTCCAGCCCTGCAGCTGTTCGCCCTCCTCTTCCTCCCCTGGCTTTTTTTTTTTTTTAATGAAAAAAAGCCACCAGCATGCGCAGGAACTGGCCGGATTTGAGAATAGACTTTTTTTTTTTTTTTTAATCAGGTTGATCAGTCTGTTCCAGCTCACCCCCAGGATCTGGGAGGCTCCTGCCTTTGGTGTAGGATGAGCAGTGTCCAGCAGAGCTCTTGCCTCTTCCTGTGGGCTGGGGGTGCCGGGGCTGGTCCGTGGCTCCTGCTGGCCCGAGGGGCACGAGTGCGGGTCCTGGCTGCCAGCTGAGGTCGCGAGCAGAGGCTGCGAGAGCCCTTCGCGGCGCGGGAGGGAGTAGCGCCCGCCTTTGGCACATCATGAATAAAAACCAGGGAATTGCCGTCTTGCGGAGTTATTTATTTGGAGTAAAGCTCTGCTTGGCGCGGAGGTGGGAGCGGGCAGAACCGGGGCTGTCGTGTTTGGTGGTGTGAAGAGTGGCATTTCGCGACGAGGATTTAAATACAGCAGGACCTGCTTCTGGCAAAGCAAATAGCGGGGTTTATTTATTCATGACTTCCTCTGTAATTCTAACCACAGCCACTGCCGAGTGCTTGGACGAGTGCTTGGATGGAGCCAGATTCGGCTGCTCGTCGAAGGGGGAGGTTTCCACCCACTGTGGGGCAACGCTGTGTCGAGCCGGACCTCACCGAAGGGTGACGGATGCGGCCCTGATTCCGCCCTCCCTGGGGCACGGTGGGCACCGATGGAGAATGGGCCAGGAGGGAAGGCTCCGGGCTGCCGGCTCATCCTGGGATTTCGGGGGAACCTGCTCTGTGCTGTGCAGCTCAGCCCGTTGGGCTGATAAAAGACCCATCTTCCCCTCTCAGCGTGGCCTCGGGGGAATTTAATATCTGTCAGCGATGGAGGCTGTTACGAGCTGGAGGCTGTTACAAGCGGCAAATAATCCCAGTGGTATAGTCGTGATGGGAGGAATTACCGGTTAATTAACATATTAATAAAAGCACAGGAGCCCTGGCGAGTCGGACAGCAGCCCTGCACCTTTCCTGGCCGGCGCGTATGTGGGTGATGCTCTGCCCGGGCAGATGCTTCAGCAAGCTCAGAAAAGGAGATCGATTTTTGTGGTTTTTTAAATATTTTTTTTTTAGGGGGAGACAATTAGATGCCACCAGCAGAATTACGGTGTGGGAACATAAATGGCTCTTTTCTCTCCATAGCACGTTTGATTCTGGTCACGTATGTGCAGAACACATGCTCTGCCCATGCAGATGCTTGTAGCTATCTGGAGAAGTTTCCGTGGCAGGGGTGGGCGGTGGGAGACCTACGGGGTTTCCTCTATCACTTCAAATCCTTTTGACCCTCCCTGGACTGTGACATTCTTTGCATTCTGAATTTCTTAATCTCTCTCCCATTCATTTTGGGATGCGGATTAACATGTAAACAAGAGATCTGGTTTCAGAGCATCCCCCCCCCCAGCCTCTGCTTTCTGCAGCCCCCCCCAACACGCTGTGATTTTAAGGCTGGGTTGGTTTCTTTTTCCTCACCCGCCTGGTCTGCCTGTGTTGTAGCAACAAATTTTGGTGTTTCAGAGCCTTCCCAGCGGCTGAGCTGGTGGGACCGCTGGAAATCTTTCTTTTTTGTGCTCATTTTGACTTTTGGAGGGGAGAGCCACCCCAAATCTGGCCATCCCATCCCTCTGGTCTGAATCTTTGGGAAGTCTTTGGTGACTTTGGGAAACGTCAGTTCTGGTTTTGTTTAAAACCAACTGGCCAGACCAGCCCTTTCGAGGATTTTGATGTGTGTGGGTTTGCATTGGCAGCGCGGATCAGAGGGGATGCTCGAGGCAGCTGCTTTTACCTGGCGGGATGAAGGGACTGAGGAGGGATCCTTACCTGCATGGCTAAATCACACCAATGGCTTTCAGCCATTTCATGCCGAGACGATTTCTTCTCATTGACAAATGAGCTGAGCCACCTTCTGAAGTTGTGTAATTAGAAGATAAGGATCTGGAATCTCATTTTCTCTCCTTTTTTTTGGATTATTCCACGCAGTCATAAATACTTTGAATTTGAAGCCTGGGTCTGTCGTGAGCAGGTCCGAGGGTATTTACCCAATATAGTGCTGCCAGCGCTGAGCTGCCTGCCATGGTCGTGGCATTTATCTTCCTTTTCCTTAGGCATCTTAAAATTCAGTGGTTTTGGTTATTCGTGAAGAAGAGAGGCTGGTGGGGAGGACCAGCCATCCTTGGGGGTTGGCCCTTGTTTGCAGGCGAGTTGTGCCTACAAAGCTGCGTCCTTCATAGCTTTGGATGCCTAAAGGTGTCATTGTCTTTAGGTGGGGGCTTTTGGGGTGTCCGGCAGCACGTCGGGGTGCCGGCAGCCGCGGTGGCATGGCTGTGTGCCGGTGCTGCTGGACGAGCCCGCGGCTGCTCTCAGCTGTCTGCAGCAGCTGCACGGTGAGGGGTGGGTGGGGGGACAGCACCCCCGGGGCAAATTTGGCATCAGAATTAAAAAAAGAGTTTCTATTTTGGGAAAAGTGAGGTTGGGAAGAGCCAAAAATGTGAGTGGGGAAGCAGCCTGAGTGGTGAAGCTGTGATGCCCGTGCCTTGGCCTCCTCGGTTAAAATTCAGCCGGGTTTTTGGCTGCGGCAGTGATGCTCCAGCGGCTCCTGCCAGCGGTTGGTGGCATCCCAAGGGTCGTTCCTTCATGCCTCTGCTGCAGGAGGGCAGGCTGCATGAGCACACGGCTCCCTTTTTGTGTACTAATCCTTCTATTTAATCTAGCTAAAGTCTCTGCCTTTCCAGCCATGCCCGCATTAGGGCTCCAGCCAGTCCCGAAGGGTTGGGGGGATTTTTGGCACATTGTTCTTGGAGAAGCTCCCGGCATAAATCCAGCACCGACCGGGCTGGGTGTAATTAGCCAAAAGCCATCAGAAATCCCGGTAGTGTATGGAAATGCAAAACTTGATTAGATACATCAATGTGCAACAGCTCAATGCAAGACAGCCACGTTTCGGACACCAAATCTGCTTTTTAATCGCTTTTCATTTATTTCAGGAGCCGGAAAATTCAAATCCGAAACATCCCACCCCAGCTGCGATGGGAGGTAAGAGGAGCAAGTGGAGAAGTGTAGATCAGATTTACAGACTAATTCCCTGCCTCAGGTTTCTGTACTTGGGATTAAAGTCTATTTTTCCTTTTCTTTGTTGTTAATTTGGTCTAATTATACTCAGCCCTTGCGTCCACGTAGCTTATTCCTCTTCCATTACAGGAGTAAATTCAACTGGTAGAAGCAATGTAAGCTACACCAACAAAAATCCCCATTAATAACAGGGATATATGATTTATCTATTGTATAAGGAACAAACCGGATCCTTTCTTCCTGCTGGCTGCTGGGACTTTTCCCTGACTCTTTTTTTTCTTCTTTTCTTCTTTTTCCCCCCCAGGCAGGCTCCAAGGCCTCTTGCTCCAGCGTCCTGGAGTAGGCAGGAGCTTCCTTCATCTAATTGCTTGTGAAGTCTTAATGATTAGAAAGCTGCCTTTATTGATTGATTGTATTTCCTTGATCTGTCCTGACAATCCCAGTATAAAGTGGGGTTTTCTTGCTCCTTTTTCCAGGTTCTGGATGGTTTGCTAGCCCAGTATGGCACTGTAGAAAACTGCGAGCAAGGTAGGACTGAAAAAAGAAGCTGTATTTAAGATATTTTCTGCCCCAGCTCTTTGTTTTTTGGGAGGGGGGAGAAGGGTGAGGATGGACATGTGGTTTTCCTTTGTCAGCAGAAACCGTGGCTGAAGATGTCAAGAGGTCTCAGCCTGGTCGCTGGGGCTTGTTTTTTGTTCCCTGTTGCTAAAAGATGAGTCCCGTGAGGTGGCTTTGGGCAGCTCATGTGGGTGTCCGTCCCTGCATCGGGTCCGGGTCAGCATTGTTCCCACCGCGCCTGTGGGTACCCCCCAGCAGCTGCTTTGGGGGAAGATGCGGGATGCTCTCCCGAGGCTGCCCGGGGACTATCTGTCTCCACTCGGCAGATTTTATCTCAGCCTCTAATGGCGATCAGTTGAGACAGGAGGTTTAATGTTGCCCGTGGGATGTTTAATGAGAGTAGAGTTACCATAACCCTCCTAGAAATGGAAAGGAGGGCTTGGAGGAGCTCCTGGGACCCTCCCTGGGCTCCAGCGAGGGATGGCAGGGTGGAGTTGGCTTTGGTGGCTTTGCTGCAGGGTGCAACGGCACATCGGGATCCTTCAAATAAGGCAGGAGGGTCTGTGCTGCCCAGGGTGAGTCCTCGGACACTCTTCTCCCTTGCAGGAGAAAAATGTTTGCAAATCCCTGGGGAGCCCTGGAAGGGACTTGTCTGAGTGGGGGCTTGTCTGAGACGGTCTCTCAGCTTTTTTGGGGGGCTTTGGTCAGAGATGTTTGCACTGCCTCTCTAATTTCTACCTCTTTTGCTCGCAGTGAACACGGACAGCGAGACGGCTGTTGTCAATGTCACCTACGCCAACCGGGAGCAGACCAGGCAGTAAGTGCCCTGTGCTCCCTCGGGAGCTCGGGCTGCCCTCCCTGCTGCTGCTCTGGCCCCTTCCCTGCCTGCAGAAAAGAGGATTTCCAGTGCTGGGAGTCAGATTACCCCAGAATTCCTCCATTTTGGCTAAAAATGCAGCAAATCTTTGAGGACACCCTCCCCGAGCTCTGAATTCCTTCACCTTCAGATGAACACCCGAGTTTTTAGGCTTTTCTCTGCAGTTCAGAGAGTAAACCCGTAATGTTTTGCTCAAGGAAAAGTGGAGATTTTCTTGTACTTATATGATTTCAGGGATTATGTCTCCAGAAAAAGTTAATGAGAGCAAATATCATAGGAGCTGGCAAGCATCAGGCAGCACGTGTCCTCTCAGGCTGATGGCTCATGTGGAGACTTGCAGCTCCCTTCCCCGTCCTGCCCGGGGAAGACCGGGCTTTGCACTAAATGCAAATGGAAAATTAATTGGGTTTTCACCGCTGTTTATTTCGCTTTCCTTTTGCCCCACGGAAGGGCTCTGGAAAGGAACGGGAGCAGCGCTTTCCTCGGAGGGCAGCCTGGAGGAGAGCGGGGATTGATGGATAGGTTTTGATCCGGGAAGGTTTCCGTCGCTGAGGCAGGCGCGTGTCAAATGTGGCCGCTGTGGCCGCGCTGCTGCCTCCTGGGACGTCGCCTGTGGTCACTCTGCCAAAGCGTCAGCTTCCAAATGGCCGCCTGGCCGATAATACTTCAGCTGTCAAACCCAAATTTGCTGCGGTTGCTTGTGTGACCGCAGCAAACCATCACGGCGGAACCGCTATCGTGTTTTACTTTCTGTAAGGAGATGGGGCAGGGTCTGGCCATGGAGCCCAGCAAGGGGAACACTCCTGGCTTGTCCTGTCTCTTGTTCATCCACACCAGCCCTGCACTTTACACCCCATAAGATGAAGTATTTTGAATTTCTTTTGCCAGGAAGCACTCAGCGAGAGTTTTGTGCAAGTAGTTTTGCTCTCAGATCTGCAGCCCTTCCGTCTGGCTCTTTCCTCCTCTGTGGATATGTGTTTCATCGAGCATCTCTGATCCCTGCATGTCCTGCAGAGATGGGGCAGCTAGCAGGGACAGTCTCTTTCCATCCAGATTTAGGGTGTTTTTTGTTTTTTTGTGGGGTTTTTTTTTTTGGTTTGTTTTTTGTTTTTCTTTTTTTGCAAGAGTTGAGTCACTGACCACTTTCTGGAGACCTGCAGTTTGGGTTGCCTCGGTAGAGAGCCGGGGAGGTTTGAAGGAGCTGGAGAGCGGTGGCCAAAGCCGTCGCTTTGCTCTTGCTGCCAGCCCCATCTACCGACAGCGTCCAGCCCTTGCAGTCCCTGAAGTCCTGCCAGGGAAAGGGTTTGAGATACCGGACAAAAATCATACGGCTGAGGAGATGCGGGAATCGCTCCCTGCACAATCCTGTCCTTGCCGTGGGTGCTCGGAGGGGCTCCCTTCAAAATACTTTGGCTCATCCAGGCTGGGTGGGAAGTCCTGCCAGGTCCCCACCACGTCTCCTTTCCCCACTCCGGGTGCTTGCTTGCCGGGCGTTACACCAGGGAGGGCTTGGCCCGTTCTGGGCTGACCTGCTGCGCTGCTGCTCGGCGTGGGAGCATGACCCCAACCCCTTCTCCCCTTCCAGAGCCATCATGAAGCTGAATGGGCACCAGCTGGAGAACCACGCGCTGAAGGTCTCCTACATCCCCGACGAGCAGTCCATGCAAGGGCCGGAGAACGGGCGGCGGGGCGGCTTTGGGGTGCGCGGTGCTCCCAGGCAGGGCTCCCCCGTCACTGCGGGGGCACCGGTCAAGCAGCAGCCAGTGGATATCCCCCTCCGCCTCCTGGTGCCCACCCAGTACGTGGGTGCCATCATTGGCAAGGAAGGGGCCACCATCAGGAACATCACCAAGCAGACGCAGTCCAAGTGAGTCCGTTCTCCTACGTGCTGGTTTGTGCCTTGTGGTGTGCACTGATTTAGGAGGCTGGATTCTTATCCAAGAATGGGCTATTTGAGGCCACTCTGGCTCTCCCGCCGGGTAGGGCGGCATGTCCAGGAACCACCTTCCCTCACCCTGTCCCAGCCAGGCTCTCTGGCTGTGCTTCCCTGTGTGTCTCCCTTTGCCAGGGCTGCCTTGGCTGGGACAGGACCCAGGCAGGTGTGCGGGGAGGTTGCTGCTTCAGCCAGTCTCATTTAGCCCAGGCTTGTCGAGCGTCACCTGCTTGCTCTGGCATTTGCCCCATGAACTTGCTGGCTATGGCTCTTGTCCCCCAAGGAAGGCTTTATCTAAGACGTGAAGTGATGGACAACCCACCCCGTCCCCCAGGCACGTGCTTGTTCCACCACGTAATCACTCCTGTTGCTTAAAATAAGTAGATGCTGATGCCTTATTTGGATGTCTGTGATGTGACCTTCTAGCTGCTGCGTCCATGTTGAGTGTCGAGCCCAGAATTAACTCCTCTTGCCTTCCCTGGGTGCATATAACCTTACAGTCGAGTGTGAGCTCCAGGTGGTTCATGGGGAGCGGAGCAGTGGGTGCTCACGCTGCCGGGAAGCCGCAGAGCTGCTCCCCCCACCCCAGCGCCCATCCCGTGCTTGCAGGATTGACGTGCACCGGAAAGAAAATGCGGGAGCTGCAGAAAAAGCCATCAGTATCCATTCCACCCCCGAGGGCTGCTCTGCCGCCTGCAAGATGATTTTGGAGATCATGCAGAAAGAGGCGAAGGACACCAAGACGTAAGCTTTCCCCCTGCCTTGCTGTGCACCCGTGTCCCATCTGTGGCTCTTTGCTGGGCTGTGGTACCATCGTAATGCCCAGAGCCGTGTGATGCTCCCAGGTGTGCGGGAGCTTTGGTTTGGGGGACCCAAGGACTCCAAGCAAGGGGATCTGAGCTTCCCCCACCCCTCTGTACCAAATCCCTCCTCTTCTGGCTGTACTAATCCTTCACGTTGGATTTTTTCCCCATTCTTCTCTCAAGAGCTGATGAAGTGCCTCTGAAAATCTTGGCCCATAACAACTTTGTGGGGCGCCTGATTGGCAAAGAAGGACGAAACTTGAAGAAAGTGGAGCAGGACACAGAGACAAAAATCACCATCTCATCGTAAGGCTCTTCGCTCCCTTTGGGGAAACCAGGACAGATTTTCCTCAGCCTGGGGAGGATGGGGAGGATGAGGGGATGGGTAATGTGATGAGTCTGTCAGCTAGAAGCCAGCCTGTGATGTGGGTGCTTTACTCCCCAAAGCTCTCTTGAAAAATCTTGGCTTTATATTTTCTGTATTCCTCTCCCAGTTCCTTTGGTGTCCCCTCCCCATCTCTTCAGGGCTGCAGAACTCAGTACTGGCTGGGCTGATGGCCAGGACTGGGGTTTTACTCATAAGCCCTGTGTCTGGAGAAGGCAGAGTGGACTTTGCAGTACAAACCGTGATGTTGGCCCCTGCTTTGCCTGGGACCAGTACACAGTGGCAGTGGCACCCTGTGTCCCCGGCACCCCAGTAGCACCCATCAGAAGGACCAGAGTACCGTGTGTAGGGCTGGTGGGGTGCTGATGCTGGCTTTCCCATCAGCTTGCAGGACCTGACTCTGTACAACCCTGAAAGGACCATCACGGTGAAGGGCTCCATTGAGAACTGCTGCAAAGCGGAGCAGGAGATCATGAAGAAAGTGAGGGAAGCCTACGAGAACGACGTGGCCGCCATGAGTGTGAGTAGGGTTTGGTCCAGCATCTCAGCTGATGCGGGCTCTCCAGGAGGATGCCCTGATCAAAGCAATGTGCATTTGTCTGCTCTCGCCCTCAGTTGCAATCTCACCTCATCCCTGGCCTTAACTTGGCTGCAGTTGGCCTCTTCCCTGCCTCCTCCAACGCGGTACCTCCTCCACCGAGCAGCGTCTCTGGGGCCGCGCCATACAGCTCCTTCATGGTAGGTGAACACCAGACAGCTCCAACTGCTTCCGCTTCAGGCTTGGGGATGTCCCCTGCATGGAGGAGACCCTTGCAATGGGCAGGGTTATGCCTCCAGCACCCCCTGCGCTCAGCAGGCAGGTCAGGTCCAGCATGGGTGCAGGATCTGGTCTTCTAAACTATTGCAAACGTGGTGAAGGTGCTCAGACCCCACGGGGTCTGGCAGTGGCTCAGCCCTGTGCCCTTGGGAGAGGTTGAGGCATCACTTGGAAGGGGACTTGGAGCCTTGATCCCGGTGGTGGTACTGAGCCCTGACCGGTGACACTGTACCTGCAGCCTCCGGAGCAGGAGACGGTGCATGTCTTCATCCCTGCGCAGGCGGTCGGTGCCATCATCGGCAAGAAGGGCCAGCACATCAAGCAGCTCTCCCGGTTCGCAAGTGCCTCTATCAAGGTAGGGCTGCCCGGTGGAGAACCCCCCTCTGCCAGCACCTCCGGAAGGCAGGGGCTGGGGAAACCACCTGGAAAACCCTAGGCGGTTGGGCTGGGGGCCCGATCCTGTAGTGTGGGGAAGGGAGGGCATGGCTGCCACCCTGCCTGTGCCACTCGTGCCGCAGCCCCCATCTCTCTCCCCGCTCCAGATTGCCCCTCCAGAGACGCCGGACTCCAAAGTGCGCATGGTCGTCATCACGGGCCCTCCAGAGGCTCAGTTCAAGGTGCCCCCTGCGCGACCGTCATTGTGGGGGATGTGGGGGGAGGAGCAGGGGGGTGGCCCCTATTTTGAGCCCCCCAGCCTGTGGCTGGGTAAACCCAGCATCATCTTTCCCAGGGGCTGAGCTGGTTTGAAACCCCAAGGAACTGGGATTTGGTGGGATGCTGTCCCATCCCGGATCTCGGGGGTGGAGACCCACTGAGCCGGTGGGGACACGCTGGGCTAAGACATCTCAGACGGCACCTGATTCCGTGCTCCCTCCTGTCCGCAGGCACAGGGCAGGATTTACGGGAAGCTGAAGGAGGAGAACTTCTTTGGACCGAAGGAAGAAGTGAAGCTGGAGACGCACATCCGGGTCCCCGCCTCGGCCGCAGGCAGGGTCATCGGCAAAGGGGGCAAAACCGTAAGCAGAAGCGATGCTTGGATGGGGGTGGGAGCACCCTGCGAAAGAACATCCCTGGGAGGGTGGCTGCTTTGCGCCAGTGCCTGGGGACATCCCAGGGATGGGTTTCCCGGGGGACGGGCTGGGATTTGCCAAAGGTGCTCGTCCTTCCTGCATGGCACAACAGGGTGGTCTCTGCCCCTTCCCCACAGGTCAATGAGCTGCAGAACCTGACAGCAGCAGAGGTGGTGGTGCCACGGGACCAGACCCCTGACGAGAACGAGCAGGTCATCGTGAAGATCATTGGGCACTTCTACGCCAGCCAGGTACGGCCCCAGCAGCTCCTGTGCTAGTACTAGTGGATTCTCTGATGGCTCATATGGTGTTGTGTCCATATGCGTCATCTCTTGTCAAAGTGTTTTCCACGCCTGTCTGGTGGTGGTTGCAGAAGTGGGTGAGGGTGAGCTGTGCCTTTTGCCGTAGGTGATGGTGTTGGGATGGTGGGGGAAGCAGGGAGAGCCATGGGAGAGCGTGCACGTGGAGAGTGTGACCTCCCAAACCCGACTTCTGGAGGAAACCACGCTAAAAACCAGGCAGGAAGGGACTTCCCGGAGCCGCTTCAGCCAGCCGTGCTGAACGCGGCAGCATCTGTCACAACGTGCAAAGCCATTTCCCTCACCCCTGGGGTCTGGCTGGCCCTGGGGTTCCCCCCAGCTCCCCACCTTGCTCTTCTCACCCGCAGATGGCTCAGCGCAAGATCCGAGACATCCTGGCCCAGGTGAAGCAGCAGCACCAGAAGGGACAGAGCGGCCAGACACAAGCGCGGAGGAAATAAGAGCAGCACCGACACAAACGTGAAAAGCAGAACAAGCCAATGCCGGGCTTAAGAGTGGCTGGGAATCAGTTACCGTAGACAGATGCTAATTTTTTCATTAACCAATTGAGATTAAAAGGCAGTTTGATTGGCTTCCAAGGTAGATGGCTAGGGTAAAAAAAAAAAAAAAAAAAAAAAAAAAAAAAATTGGATCCATTTTTAGCTCCACGTGCCGGGACAGCTACTTAAATGAAGCGAGAGGTGCTGCAACACGCCAGGCCGGCTGGTGCAGCGCTGGGTGTGCGGGGATGACGGTGCGGTGAAGCCGTGGCCACCACGGCACTGCGTCCCCTCTCACGGGTGCAGCATTTGCCCACTCATTTAAGTAGCCTCTGGGGGTCCCGTCCCAGCTGGGGCACCCGGCGGCTGCATCTCCCCGACCCCTTGCTCGCTCCCTCCCTCCCTGCAGCTGGTGGATATTCCTAGAAAGACGTTAAGCCTTTTGGAGCATTTAATTTCGATTTTTTTCCCCCCCCTTTTTTTTTTTTTGTAAAGAGAAATTCCAGTGGATTTTTATGAATTCCAGTTGGTAATGAGATCCACTGGGGCGGGGGGGCGGAAAGATAACCCCCCCACCTTAGCACCAAACGGATTGGGTCCCTTGGGAGCTCTGCACCGCTCCAGTCTCAGAACCACCAGCGGGCAGGTGGGAGGGCAGGATTCCTCCTGCCTGTGCTGCCTGCAGTGCAGTGCCTTGCAAAGCCTTAGAAGCCAGGAGAGCACCTCTATTTTCCAGGATGATTTTTTTTTTCTTTCCATTGTTTGAATGTTTCTTTTCATCTTAGGTTAGTTTAAAGAAAGAAAATTTAAAAAAAAAAAATTTTTTTTTGAAGCCTATGAAATAATGGCAGAAACGGGACATGCGACTGTTTTTATCAGTGATCTCCGCTGCAGAGGTGACGACCAGTCCTAGAGATGAGGCAAATTTTCCGGGGAAGGGCAGGGGCAACGGAAGGGCTTTTGCTTTTCCCTCCTCCCTTCAAGCAACAGCAATAAACCACCACCACCAAAAAAAAAAAAAAAAAAAAAAAAAAAAAAAAAAAAAAGCGCAAAGAAACCCCCTGTTTGGTAGGAAACATTGAATTAATTTACATCTCTTTAGTAATCAGATTATGGGAACAAAATGCTTGCAGAATGGTCGGGGGGGTCGGGAGGGAGTCGGAGGGGTTGAGGGGTGCCGCGGGGAGATGCGCAGCTGCAGGGGACTCGGCTTTGCCGCTGACGGGGGCTGGTTTTGTGCCCAACTCCTTTGCCGTGTCCTCTGCCAGCTGCCCTCGGCCTCGGTCCCCACCCGGAGCAGGAGGGTTGTGCCCCCAGGTCCCGCCGGAGCCTGCGGGGGCTCAGCCACGGGGAATACGGGGGTTTTCAATACTGCTGTTAGCAAGCTGGGGAGGTACCAGCCCCCCCAAACTCCCTGGGGCTATTTGTGTCTTATTCCCTCCCCTCCAAATCTCTGTAGGTGGGGAAAAAATATTCTTGAAATTTGGCACATTTTATATCAGTTCATAAAAATATTTTTTCAATTATTTAAAAAAAACACAACAAAACACAACAAACCACCATCCACCACCCTTCTTTCTGCAGTAAGAATAACTGTTCTCATGAGACCATACCAAATATATACGTCAAACGAATGTAATATGGTTACTGATTCCCGTCACTCTTATGTGGATTTTATATTTTAGATATATTTTAATGATTTGTTTTTAATATTGAGTATTTAGAAGGGACAGTAACTGCTGCCATCGCCTCTTCCAGGTGGGGAAAGGTCTTGTCTCCGTGGTGGGGCTGGGGCAGCCCCCAGCCAAGCCCCCACACCATGTTTCTTCTGCTGCAAATCCAGCCAAAATGTGGTTTTATGCCGATTTTCCCGCAAATTGGAGCGGGAGGGTGGAAAAGCAAAATTGGGATTAATTTTAGGGATTGCACACCCACTGGGTGGGAGGAGACCTGGGAGCACCCCCCCGGGTGAGCCAATTTGAGGCTAAAAGGAGGGAATTTGGGATAAAAAAAACTCGCACTGATGCTTTTACCTGTTCATTTTCTGGAGACCAGTCCTCCCGCTCGAGCAGGCGTTTTCCTGGGCGCATCCTCCAAAGCCAAACCCGGCTTGAAAATTCAGCTCATGGAGCATCAGGAAAGCGGGTGGTTCGTTGATAAGGGAACATGGCAGCAGTTACTGTCCGTTAAACCATTGCAACAACAGGGAAATGTGGGGGAAGGCCAGGTATTGCTGTGTGTTTGAGCAATGAGAGAAAAAAAAAAGAAAAAAAAAAGAAAAAAAAAAAAAAGAAGAGAAAAGAAAAAAAAAAAAGCTACCTCAAGGTATGAAGTTACCTCAGCAATTGATTTTTTTTTTTTTTTGGGGCTTGCTGATATTTTATATAAAAGCTGATAGTCTTGAATATTTTATTTTTTTAATGAAAAGAGAAGTTAAGTTTCATAATTTCTTATGAGCCAGGAGTTATGTGCAGGTAACCAAGTGTTATGAGCTCTCTATGGAGAACGACAGGAATTTCAGACATAGTGGAAAAGATGGCAGCAGCAGCTTTTTTTTTTTTGGCCTTTTCAAGCCAGTTAATGAGTTTCACAACACAAGAGCTGTCAGATGTCGCGACTCTTCGAGACCTTGGACAAATTGGAGCCCACCAACTTTTTCAATTGGAAAAACGTAATTTCTTCCTTTTCTTTTTTTTTCTTTCTTTTTTTTTTTTTTTTAATTAAATTTAAGAAAACCCAACCAAAACCTGCCACTGGCTGAAAGGCCTTTTTCAATCCAGCTCCATCGAGAAAACAAATTATTGAAGAGCTTTGGAATCAGAAGTCTTCCACTCCCAGGGATGCAAGGATGGACTCCTAGGCAGCGTTGACTATGCAAAGTGGGGTATACGGGGTCTGCTGGTATTTAAACCACACCAGCTCAGGCAATTTTTTTTTCAAGCACTTGGAAGCCATATATATATATTTATATATATATATATTTATATTTATATATATATTTATATATATCCCAGAACCCAAACAAATCAGCCTCCTGTGTTGCCACGGAGGCAGCGTCGAACCATCTTCTCCACTATGATGCTGTTAAATATTTTACAGAGATTTGCCTCCGTTTTACCGAGGATAAGCAATTAAAAAAAAAAAAAAAGTGAGAAGGAGAGAGAGAGAGAAATTAATGGGAGCCAATTTTTTTTATATAAACGCACATCAAGGAGAGAGAGGATGAATCTAACCCTGAGGACTGATGGGCTTGAACCTCTCTGCCTGCTCTAAACGGTTCACGGGGTGTTTTTTTAAGTCCCACCTTGCTATTTTTCACCGTACTTGCAAGAAAATGACCCTTGCTTGCACGGTAGTTAAAAAATATAAAATATTCAGTGGTGGTAGTGAATTTGGGAGTGACGGGCACTACCGTCCCCATCGCCCTGGCCCACGCATCTCCTCCGCAAACACTTTGGGGGAGTGAGGGGCGCAAGGTCCGGCTTGTCACTGGCAGTAGGGAAGCACTGACCCTTTTTTTCCCATAAATTTGGGGTTAAAGGAGCAAAACCAGGGCTTGGCAGCACCCTGCGGGCAGCTCCTGCCCCTCGGGGTGGTGGGAGAGGGGCTTCATGGGGTTTTCCTCATTTTTTTTTTTTAATTTTTTTTTTTTTTTTGTAAGGAAGACTAGCATTTGTCCTAGGAAAAATGGTTTCTTATTACTTGAAATCTCTGGCTCTCTACTTTTTTTTTTTTTTTTCAGCCTTGCACAGAACAGTGTATTCAGACATCGGTGATTATAATTGTCTTTTCTGACAGCAAGCGTTTTTGATAACTGGTTCAAACTGTATCATTGAGGGATAAAAAAAACCACAAAAAAAACCAAACCCCAGATCCTACCCCAAGCACCCCCAGTCCTGTTGATCTGGTTGTTGCAGTGAGAAGATCTTGACCTAAAATCTGATGTTTCAGGGAAACCTTTGATGCTTTTTCCCACCCCCAAGCTGGTCCCGCTGCCGTAAAGTAGGAGTGATCGGTGCTTTTTTTTTTTTTTTTTTTTTTTGGAATCTTTTGTTTTCCCAAGGGAAATTATTTATATAAAGTGATTTGCAGTAAGGAAGACTCCTCCAAGCATCTCCCATCTTTCTCCGAAGCCAAGCTGAGCTGGGAAGAGTGAAAGCGGGATAAACCGGGATCCCTGGTGTGGCTGGCCGGTGAGGTGGGTGGCAGGAGACACGAGCGAACCTTGGATCAGACCTGGAATGAATAAGCAGGAAAAAAATAGCTCTAGCAAACCCCAAAAGCAAGCGAGAAGGATGCCAGGCCCTGTGGCAGCTCCTCTCACTGCTCTCTTTGAGCCAGAATAAAAGGTAATTTAGGGGAAACCTCTGCACGGAGGGGGTGAGCGGCGCTGCCAGCTCCCCTCTGCCTTGTTTTCATCTTAGCAGAAACAATCTGGGTTTATTATTTTTTTTATTATTTAAATTAAATTATTTTTCTTTTTCCCCATGAGCAAGGAGCAGCCCTGGCACTGCCCCATCCTGGGGTGTGTGGAGGGTCGGCTGCTGTCCTGAAGTGTCCTTGTCTGTGGGGTGAGGAAGGATGTGGAGCTTTTAATTTGGGGCAGGGGGCCACAGGGAGCCTCTGGGCAGGAGTGGAAAACAGGGTGAAATGGGTTTCTGCTCGCTGGATCGTGCCAGGGCAAAAAGGAAAGCAAGCAAGCAAAGCACTTCTCCGTGCCTCAGTTTCCCCCGGCTGGGGCAGTGCTGCTCGCCTACCTCGGGGTCGGTGTGAAGATGAACAGATTCACGTCTCGGAAGCATTTGGTGCTCCTTTGTGCCGTATCCCGTGCAAAGCATCGCTGGAACGAGCCGCCGCCGCGCTACGGAGAGACTTGGATTTGGGGGTTCGCCTCGTTTTAATGCTATCAGAGTTTTCTTTTGCCATTCAGGTGGAGAAAAAAAGAGAGAAAAAGTAGAAAAAAAAATTCCCCAAAATAACAGCTAATGTTTCTTTCAAGCTCTGAACACTTTCTAGGTCGCTACGAGCATCCGTGGGCTCGGCAGCGATGCCAGGGCCATGCACCCTCCCTGCAGCCCGACCCGGCTGGCAAGTGTGGAAGGGTCCTAGGATTCAAACTAGAGGAAAATCCATTGTAAATATTGAAGAGAAACTGCCTCTAAGCTACGTTTTATGTTTCCTGGGCATTAGGTTTTGGGTTTGTTTTTATTTTTTTAGTGCATTAAAAAAAAAAAAAGAAAAAAAAAGAAGAAAGCAGTAAAAGTTAGTCAGATAGTTAATCAGTGCCAGAAAAAAAAATCTTTTTTAATTTCTAGCTCCAACTATTCTGAGTGTTTTCTAGACTTTGAAAAAAGGATCAGAAACGCAGACTTGCTATAAGACAGTTGAAGACATTTCTTTAATTTAATTTCTTTTTACTGATGTAGGTCTTCCCTCCCTGTCCCCTGCTGGTCCACACAACATAGGCTTTTGATATTTTTGGAACTTTCTTATTTTCAGAGAATTTAGTAACTGAGGGTTGGGGTTTTTTTGATTTCTTTTTTGTTCTGTTTTTTTTTCCTGGTTGTTTTTAATTTCTTTTTTCCATTGTAGCTTTTTGTTTTGTTTGGATGAAATTGGTGTGATCCTGTGAAATGTGTATTCTCCTGGGAGGGCACGGAAATATTTAAGCATCCTCGTAACACCCTGGCTGCCAGCAGCCGCTCGGGCTGTGCCGTGCCGAGTCCGGCTGTGGTCTTTCCTGGCCGGAGGGTGCAGAATTTGGCTATGGATTTACTTTGGGAGCCGGGAGTGGTGATGGGGCAGCAGGATTGAGTGGTGCTGGAGCTTGGGAGGCTTCGGTCTGCTGGTTGGAGGTGGGTGGCCACGTGCCAGGTACCCAGTGCTTGGGAAGTGCCCTCGGCGCGGGTGCTTGGTGATAACGTTCAGGGCTAGAATGAATTTGGGATGCCCGGCGGCAGCTCCGCATTGGCAGCGCGTGGCGGGGAAGAGAGATGTGTCCGCATTCGGTCGAATCAGCCTTTCTTCTTATCTTTGTTCAGATTTCTTTCTTTTTTTTTCTTTTTTTTTTTTAATTTTATTTCTTTTTTTAAAACTCATTTGTGATTGTGGATGAAATCCAGAGCAGAGTGAAACCAGTCAGAGGCTCTTAAATCATGAATTTTTTTTTTGAGACCGTGCAGGTGCTGTGAGCTGGAAACGTACACGTGCAAACTACCTCAGAGCTGACAGGGATCCCTAAGGGATGGACGGGGGGTCCCTTGCCACCCTCCGTGGCAGGACCTGGCCTTTGGCACCCCTGAGCTCAGCAGAGATGCTCCTGGCTGGTGGGGAGGCAGTTTTGGTGTCTTGGCTTATTGCCTCGCTGTTAGGGAGAGCTGCCTCATAGAAGAGGAAGAGGAGAGCTGATGAGGAAGGCTCTGGAGGATGCCAGGAGGGTGGTGGGATGGGATAGTGGCTGAGTTGGACCCCTTGAGAAGTCAGCCCTGGGTTGGCTTGGATGCGTGTTGGATCCCTGCTGCTTTACTGTACGTTACAGAATTCTTTAGTTTTTTGTTGAAGACAAATACCTCTCTGAGTGGCGGCGGGGCACAGCAGCGCCAGGATGCTCTGCCAGGGCATGGCGGTGGGATGCTCTGCTGGACCACGGTGGGATGCTGTGCCATGCCGTGGTGGATGCTCTGCTACCGTGGTAGTGGGATGCTTTGCTAGACCATGGTAGTGGAATGCTGTGCCATGCCATGGTGGGATGCTGTGCCATGCCGTGGTAGTGGGATGCTCTGCCATGCTGTGGTGGGATGCTTTGCTGGACCATGGTAGTGGGATGCTCTGCTGGACCGTGGTAGTGGGATGCTGAGCCGTGCTGTGGTGGGATGCTCTGCTGGACCATGACGGGATGCTCCGCCAGACCGTAGTGGTGGGATGCTCTGCCAGATAAGGGCAGCAGCCCATCCCTGCTGGTGTGGTAGAGCGGTGGGTTATGAACTGTGGAAAGCATTTGGGTGCTGCAGATCAGCACGAGCGTAACACCGAAAGAGATTTTTTGCTTAAAAAAAATAAAATATTAACTTAAGCCCCAGGAGTCAGGATGTATGACAGAACTGAAGCCATTTTTTTGGGCCAGTTTAGGAATTGGTCTCTGCAAAACAACACGAAGTCCAGTGGTAAGGAGTTTGTTGATGTTTTGGGCTGGGAAGGGCTGACCCAGAGCATGGCCCTGGCAGAGCTGCCTGCGGCAGAGGCAGGAGGCAGGGAACGGCACTGGGCTCACTGGGCTCTCCCGTTGCTGTTGGTGGATCATCCCAGGAAATCAATGGGATTGACCGGTATCAGGGCAGAAAGTAATCCTTAAAATGGCCGTAATTGGTGCAAGCGTTCGTTACCCAGCAGTTAATTGCATTGGTTTGTTCGACGCACATCTGGATTCATCTCGGGATCAAATTCCTTGACTTCAGGAGGAAATCTGGCCCTAAACTGCGACCCCCCGTGCCACTGCCGCCTCCGCCGGCTCTGGCTCCTGCAGCCACATTGAACCCGGCAGATTTTAGGGTGTCCCTGGAGGAGGCGAAACCCCCCGTGAAGCCCGAGGTTTTCCTGAGAGCCCGAGCGGCCAGTGCCCGTGGAGTCCCTCAGCTTCGCCGCACGTCAGACCCGGGGCACGACCTTCTATATAACCAATTCATTTTTGTTTATCTACCTCTTAGTGACAATAGATTAAAAACTAGGTAGTGGCAACTCCATATGCTGTAGTTTAGGGGAAAAAAAAAATTACTCTCTTTTTCCAAAGAAAAATGTTCTTTAAAAATAGAATTTATGGGCTTTCTTTTCACTTTAAAGTGGTCATTAGTTGTAAAAGCTCCAGACCTCAGCAGTCCGAAATGTTTGGTTGTGACTGATTTTTTTTTTTTTTTTTTTATGCTCAATCTTCCATTATTTTTTTTTTCCTTTTGAACTTGGATATTTACTACGTCCATCAGCAGTACACCTCTATCCTCCTCGCTCCCCCAGCCCGGCGGGGCTGAACCCCATTTCTTGCTGGGGGAATTGCAGTCGAGGGGTTGTTTTTTTATTTTTTTTTGCCAGCAGCTTTTTGGGGCGGGACAGCGGCAGCGGGTTGATGGCAGCATGAGGAGGGTGATCGAGCTGAATTTGGGGTGCCGCATCACTGCACCCTGATGCTGGGAGAACCCAGCACCTCCTCATCCACCGGCTGGGTGCACCCAAGGGTGCTACTTCTTCCGGCAGCTGCCCCAGTACAATTTCAGGCTATTCAGAAAAAAATAATTGTACTTTCCTGTAATGATATTGTTTTTCCTCTTTTCAGCTGATGTTTCCTTTTGCCTTTTCCCCCCTCCCTCTCCTCCTTGCCTCTTCTAATCCGTGTTCTTCCTTGTCCCCTCGCGTGAGGCAGTTTGTTGGCTTGGATGTGGAGTTGGGATTATGGATGGACGTGGGCTCCATTTCTCTTCCAGTGAGGTTGTTGTTTTTTTTTTTTTTTTTTTTTTTGCCACAAACCGCTTCACTCCACTGTTTCATTTTTAAAAATAAAAGAAAAAAAACAACAAACAAGCAAAAAAAAAAGTGTTGGTGTGTTTTTCTGGAGTTGAGGGGAGGAAAAAAGAGAAATAAAGTGGTGAAATAGGAGAAAAAAAGAGGGGATAGAGGGGGAAATGGAGAAAGAGGGGAAATAGAGGAAAAATAAATAAAGGTGGGAAATGGAAAAACAGAAGGGGGAAGTAGAGGGAAAAACACAAGAAGGAAATAGAGGAAAAAGGGGGAAATAAAGGGAAAAACAGAAGGGGGAAATAGAAAAAATAAAGGGGAAATAGAGGGGACAAGGATAAATAAAGGGGAATAGAGAAAAAATAGATAAATAAATGGGAAATAGAGGGGGGAGCAAGATAAATAAAGGGCAAATAGAGGAAATAGAGGGGGAAAGAAGATAAAGGGGAAATGGAGAAACCCCAGAGAAATAATAACGGGGGGAAACGAGGGTTGGGAGTGAGCGTGGGTGCAGCAGTGAAGCTCGGGGCCGCCCCAGAGGATGCTCTGGCCTGTCCTCGGTGCCGGTAGCACCCAGACGGGGCCGCTATCGTGATTCAATGGGGTCTGGAGGGATAAATAATACCGTTCTCTTGCCCGGGGGTGCTGGGAGAGGTAAAGTCCACTCCCCCCTCGCCGGGATGCAGCCGCGTCGTGCAGCATCAGTGCCGCTCCCCAACGGCGCTGCAGCCTCAGGACCCTCCCGGGTGGCTCAAGGGCACCGGGAGCGACCGGCCCGGTGCCCTTGAGCGTCCTGAGGCTGCTCGAGCAGCAGGGGGGGCATGGGACGGTCCCCCCCGCCCCGAGTTGGCGCGGAGCGCAGCGGGGCCAGTCCCGGGGTACAGAGCCGCGCCGCACCGGCACTACCGGTGCGGGGGAGCAGGAAGCGGAGCCCCGTTACTACGGGGGGGACGCACCAGATCTGGGGGCCGAGGGGTGTCAACAGTATGTGTCGGGATAGACTGAGGGCGCGGCGAGGAGCTGTAGACGTAGCGGTCCCATGGTGTAATGGTTAGCACTCTGGACTTTGAATCCAGCGATCCGAGTTCAAATCTCGGTGGGACCTCCTGGCCTTTTTGCTCCTCCGCCATGGCTCCGGGAACGCGGCGGGGAGCGGCCGCCAATCGCCGTTAGAGGAGGATGGGGGGAGCGCCACGGGTGTGTGTTCCCCCCCGGCCCCGAGCCCTCCTGGCGCCCGCCGGGCTCCATTTTGTGCGGGGGCGCCGGGTCGTCACTGCGCATGCGCAGGCAGGGCGGGCAAACCACGGCGGGCTCTGTGCCTGCGCTGATTGGGCTTCCGGGCTGACACTCTGCCCCTCGAGCGCCGCTATTGGCTGGGGGCGCGCTGCGCTCCGCCTCCCTCCGCGTTATTGTGAGGCGACACCGCCTGATAGGGGAGCCCTTGGCCTCGGTACGGTGGGTTCGCGGTCGCGGGTGGGCGGTGCGAGGCGCGGGGGCCTGGGGGAAGCAGCCGCAAGGGCCCGGCCCTGACTTTAAGCCGCTGTTGGGCCAGCAGCGTCCCGAATCCCTTCAGCAGCGGCTTAGCCGGCTCTGACGCAGGTTTCCAGCCGTTTAACGTCGATTAACGGGTCAATCCCCGCCGAGCGCAGGAAACCCGCTCGCGGCCGGGTTATCGCCCGGGATTAGGGGCAGCCCAGGCCCCGGGGCTGAGTCCTGCCACGGCCACTCGCCTCAGGGCCATCCGCCCTGCCCCTCAGCCGCAAGAAAGACGGAAGCCGTGGTTGAGCTGAGAGGTTTATTTAGCATCTGCGAGAAAGAGCAAAACCATCTTTATTTTTGTCTCTTCGGGCTAGGAAGGTACGTGGAGTGGAGGTACAGGTTGCAGGGGAGCAGCGGGGACCACCTGCATGAGGAGAAGCCTCGTCCTTCTGTCTGTCCTCTGCCAGGGAGCACCCATCTTTGGGCACCTGTGGGGCTGAGGGACCCCCCCCTGCCCCACGGACACCGTGCTGAGTGGGGCCGGCCCGTCGGTGAGACCAGCGGTGGCCCAGCAGACAGGAGAACACTGCTCCGAGTGGGGTTGGTAACAATTCCCCTGCACGCACAGCATTTAGACTAGTCCCAGGCACATCTCCATGCAGCCCCAGAGCCCTGGCAGCAGCCACCGGCAGCATCGTAGACCCATGGCCTTCCCAGGAGGCAGCAGGTACCTGCTGCGCCATCGCCTCATCCCACAAACTGGCTGGAAGAGGTTTGTTCCTGCCTCGAGTTTGCAGCCATTGTCTTCACTGTGGCTAAATCCGCCACGGGATGCGTGTAACATCCACGCAGAGGCTGGCTGGGCCTTGGAGTGTTTCACGGTGGCCTTGAGGGCTGCCACGATGTAGAGGTGGGCTAGCGTGAAGCAGAAGTTGGGTGGGGACAGCCTGTGGCAGGGATGGGACCTGAGGGACCCTGAGAAATAAAAAGAGCTGCTGCTTCTGTTTGGGGTTGATTGGGGAAGTTTTGGAGGGTGTTTCCCAAAGGTAACAGGTAGCTGTAACTGATTTAAAAAGGAGGAACAAAATGACCTAAACACCCCCAAAAAAGCACCAGACAGCAAACCCCATAAATCTGCCCCAAAGTATCTGAGCCTGGAAGCTGGTTGTGCCAGAGCTGATAAGTTTTTTTTCTATCAAACAGGGGATGAAATTTGTCCTAGATACAAACTGCCCTTGGGAGCAGGAGCATCATGGCCTGACATTGCTGGGTTAGGGCTTGGAGAGTCCTGTCTTGCTCCAAGGAGCTGCTGTCCCCCAGACTGCTTGTTCCAAGTCATTCCCGTCCCTGATGGGACATGGTGGGATGAGACTTTACAGCCCTTCTGCCTGTATGGGGCCCAGTTGCAGCAGCGGAAAGGAGCTGATGGTGAAGCAGAGGCAGGGCTTGGAGCCACCTCGGTCACTGGCAGGACCTGACAGCCCTGGGTTTGCTTTCCCATGGCTGCCAGGGGTTTTCCAGAGGAGGAAGTGAGACTGAGAGGTGGAGGAAGGGTTTGAACAAACTGCCTGGGGCCTCGCTCCTTCCCATGCCATACCCTGTGTTGGCTGAAGCCCACCCAGCCATGCTGTGGCTATCTGCTGGCTCTTGATGCAAGGTGCATGGTGGGTGGAAGCCGTGGGCTGTAGGAGTGTTGGGCAGTGGTGGTCACTGGCTGGGGGGATGCGTAGGAATAAAAATAAAGCTTCAGATCCCTGGAAGCCTCAAAGCAGCAGGGTGGGTGGGTGTTGCCCTCCTGTGCCAGATGGGAAAACTGAGGCACTGAGAGGAACCGGCTTGAGCAGGGTCCTGTTGCGAGGCTCTTCTGCAGTGACTGGGGGTTTGGGGCTGGGCTGCTTGGAGAAGCCTGAGACAGATGCAGGTCTGCGGTTTCATTAAAGCCCAGTTTGCTGCTGTCTGCTAAAAATGCAGAAGTTTTGCTTGCAGGAAACAAAATGTAGATCAGCTGTGAGAGCACAAAAGCACACTGCGCTGGCTGCTGAACCTCATCTTTGGTGGCCGTGGGATAATATATATTTTTTTTTCCCTTCTTCTTTTTGCCATCCTTTAGATGTGCTGTGCTTTGGTTCTGGACTCCCCAGTGCTGAGGTCAGACTACAGGGAAAGCAGGTTTCTGACAGTCTTGGCTTGCACACAGGAACATTCCTGTGCCCAGCGGTGATAGCAGTGGGGGTCAGCTTATCGTACAGCCACCCTTCTCCTTAAAGGGGTTCTTGTCCTCAGGGACTCCCTTCAGCAGTGGATCCTCACCTGCCATGGACTCAATGTATTCCTTGAGTTCTTTGCCTGTCTTGGAGATCTGCCAAGGAAGAAGACACTCTGTGTGGGTTACGGGATCAAATCCTCGCTGCAGCGCTGTGCTCCCCCTCTTCAGCTGCCTACAAACCCCTTTGTGCAGCTGGGAGGGGGGAACTGTGGCCATGAACATTCCACCCAGCATGGGGTGTCCCCAAGAGCATCCCCAGGGTGCTGTGGGCACCTCACTGGGTGCAGAGCCACAGCCCCTGGGCTCTGGGACATGGGGCTAAGCCCGAGGGGAATGGTGCAGATGCACACACTCATGTCTGTATTTGAGGTTTAATTTCAGGGATTGTGGTTCTTTTCCTTTGCAGCATGATCAGGTCAGAAAGTTACCCCAGGGAACCTTTGCATTTTGGGTGGAAGACTCACCATTTGCCTCTCGTTCTTCACCTCCTTCTTCAGCTGATCCAGCTCCATCTTCAGCAGCTCCTTCTCTGTCATGTCCTGAGCCATTTTGCCCTGTAACCACAGGGAAATGGCTAGTTATTAGTGTGTAGCAGGGCTTGTCTTAAGGCACATTAGGACTTTTGCTTCAGCCCTAATAATACTGGAGACGCCACTAATGTCTCAGCTATGCCCATGGTGAGAGATAGGCTGATGCTAAAAGAAAACTGAAGCAGGAGGCACCTTTCAAAACCTTGCTTGTAACACCTGCTGTAACCGGATTTTCATTTGCTTGTTCTCAGCAGGCACGTTGAGCGACAGATGCAGTTAAAGCAGCGGAGGAGGATCCAGTGTGGTTTTTAAATAGTTTTTTGCTACCACAGAAGCTGTTACCCTAGGACATGAGCTGGCCAGTTAGCTGAGTGGGGCCAGTTGAGCCCAGAGAAAAGCTGCTGCCTTGGGGCTGTCAGGGCAGCACATCATAGGAGAACCTGGATGGTCACGTTCTACAAACTAGACCTCTCTGCTGTCCTGTGCCTGGGCAAGAGCATCTTTGCAGGTTTTCTAAGGAACTAAATACTGGGAGTTTTTTTTTCTCACCCCTCCTTGTGCCTTTTCCCCCCAGGTAAGTGATAACATGGATTGTGCCTCCTTCATTGCTGTAAACTTGCCTGTTTGCATGCAGAGGCATTGTTTGCTGTGACTGAAAGGTTTTGGGGCTATGTGGGTTGGAAAAGCCAAACTCTCTTTTTCGTGAAAGCTCATCCAAGCGTTATGTGAGATTCCCACATAGCTGGCCTGTACTGCTGAGGTCTGTTCCCATGTTAAAACTTGAATTGAAAAGCTGTCCGCAATCTTTTAAATAATAAAAAAAAAATGATTAAGCTGAAATGTACCTTGCCCCTGCTCTTGAAGGTGTCAAGCTTGTGCGTCCCAGACCCCGCTGGTTTTTGGCAGCTGCTCGTGTGGCACGTGTGCCCAGTGCTCCTCTCCCCATTGATACCTTTGGGGCAGAGCGTGAGGGACCCAAAGCCGTGGCACAGTCGTGCTACCCACTGAGCGGGTGGCTCCCGAACTGGGTGGGCACTGCAATGCCATTTGTACCGGGAAGGAGCAAGACCACTTACCTCTGGTGACGAGGGGTAGCCCTTGTGAGCGGTGCAGACGTTCAGAGATCCATCAGAGGGGCGATGCTGTCAACGAGCCCTTGCTCTCTTGCTCCAGGCTTGAAGACTCCTTCAGCTCTCTGGGAGAGTAGCAGGGAGCAGATGTCTTTTGTCCTTAAGCTGATAATAGACTCAGGAGAATAAGCTGGTCAGGTGTTGGGCATTAACCTCAAAGCCCAGGGTAATTGGTGGTGGGGCTGTGGGGAGGGTGAGGATGGGGGAGGAAGGGTAGGGTGGGATGGTGGGAAGCCCAGGAAGTCCTTGAGCCCCTGCCATGGGTGTCTGAGCCTGTGGGGGTGGCTGGGTGCTGCCGTGGCTGGGTCAGGGGGACTGGACCCTCTGGGAATCGGAGCTGCTTTCACAGTTTGGGAGGGGATGCGGGGGGACCTGGGGTGGGGGGGCCTCTGAGGGCTGGTGCAGCTGCGTTGGAGGTCAGGAACGGCTCAGGCAGCTCTTGGTCCTTTGGCTTGTGAGGAGTCTGGGCTAGTGCTGGAGGAAGTTCATCATTTCCCTCGTCCTTGCGCTGGTGGGGCCACGGGCTCAGGAAGGGACAAGCCCTAACGTGGGTTTTGCTCCTGTCTGGCCGGTGCAGTCACTGGGGCTGAGGAGAGAGCCTGGGAGGCCCCAGGGAAGAACCTGTGGGAGGAGGAGAAGAGGGTGGAGGGGGATTTCCAAGTGAAAATTTCCTGCCCTCCGCACAACCTCAGCCTCACCCGTGGGGCTGTGAAAGGTTGTTTTAGCAAAGCATGGAGGGGAGCGTGCTGTTCTGGGCGAGGGAAGGACGGGGGGTCACTTGTCCCACCCCTCTGTACCCAGAGCTGCGCGAGGTCTGGGTGACTGGGGTGATGCTGCGTGGGGGATGTGGGGTGCGTGGGGCTTTTCCAGGGAGGAGGGCCTGGCAGTCTGCCCTTGGCTGCATCCCTTCCTGATGGCTGATAAAGGGGAAGGGAAGGGAATCGCCCTCCCTGGGTGTGCCCAAGCCCGGCTCAGCCGCTCACACACCGGGATGGTGACAGCAGCTCATGGAGGACGGCCACTGGTGGCAGAGATGGGGGTCAGGATCTTTTCTGCTTGCTTGCCCCCCTCCCCTGCACTGCTGGCTCCTCCATGACTCACATCCTTCACTGCCGCAGCCGCTCTCACCCCCTGCCTGGTGGGGTGGCCACCAGCTGCAGCTGGGGTTGCCCCCCAACACAACCCTCGTGGGGCTGGGGCTACACTGGCTGCCTCCCCGCTGCCCCCCCCCCCATTTTTCCTGGCTGCACCCAGCTCTCCGGAGGTCAGTGATGTGAAGGTGGCCGGGGCGGGCCCCACAGCTACGGGGTGTCCCTTGGGGGATCGGGGACACTGCGGCGCCCACAGTCCCTGCGTCAGCACCGCCACGAGCTTCAAAACCCAGCGCCGAGGCGGCTGGGGAGGAAGTGGGAGCTGAGCCCAGCACCATGTCGGAGCTGGAGCAGCTGCAGCAGCGTGACATCCCAGCAGGCCGGCAGGTCCTGCGTGACCACCACTGCAACCTCCACAGGGTCGCCGACTACTGCGAAAGCAACTACTTGCAGGTGAGGGGGATGGGGACAGCTGGGGACATTGCGTGGTGAGCTGCAGCTGTGGGGCTGGGTGTGATGCTGGGAGCCCTGGTGAGGTGGTGGTCCCAGAGGGGTGGCTGGTGGGTGAAGGCGAAGGCTGTGCCCTGGGAGCTGGGAGCCTGAGCATCCCTGTTAGCCTCCTACCCAGCACTGCACGCTGCTGCTCTTGGGTGTTTTTTTTTCCCTTGGGCCTCAGTTTCCCCTCTTGCTCTACAGCAGCTTTTCTGCTCAGCTCTCAGAGTGGGGATGAATGAGAGTCCTCCAGGAGTTTGGTGCCTCTGGAGAAGCCCTGGGAGGGGACCAGAGACACCAGCCCTGGCTGGGCTATCCCAGGCTGTCCCCAGGCTTTCGGAGGTACATCCTGGCCTGGCAGAGGTGAGCCAGGTGCCTGCACATGCAGAACAAGCGTGAAGCTCTGCTGTCACCAGTGTCCCTCCTCCTCCTTCCTGCCTGGCCCCCACTGAGGGAAGCAGTGGGGCAGGAGCTTTTGGGATGAAATAGGAGGGAAAAGGCTTGTTCTGGCCCAGTTTTCTGGGGAGGGGTCCCTGTGAGCTCGGCAGAGCATGTGTCAGTGGCCTTGCTGGCTCAAGCCAGACCCCGAGGCTGTGCCCAGGGGGTTGCATCCACCGGAGCGGAGCTGAAGGGGAAACACGCTGAGTTATTCAGAGAACTGAGACACCATCCCCAGCACAGCTGGTGGCATGGCCAGCTGTCCCCTGGGGTGGCAGGCTCAGCTCCAGCACCTGCCAAAACGGCAGCATCCTGGGGAGGAATCACGGTGAATCCCCGGTGCTGGAAAAGGTGAATGCTGCTGCCTGCCGGGTGCCCATGTGTCCTGCCGGTGGAGCTGGAGGAAGTTTGATGCATTTGGAAAGCAGAAGGAAGCATCTTTGCTCCTGTGTGACTCCAACGTGAGGATGGAGGCAGTGGTGGCCGCGTGGGGTCCCACGGCTGGGTTTCCCCCTCCAGGCGAGTGACAAGCGGAAGGCGCTGGAGGAGACGATGGCGCTGAGCACGCAGTCCCTGGCCAGTGTGACCTACCAGGTCAGCAGCCTGGCCACCGCCTTCCTGCGGTTGCTGGACCTGCAGGCGGCCGAGCTGCGGAAGGTGGAGGCTGACGTCAGCTGCGTGGCCCAGGTGGGACCATCCTCTGACCGGCACCGGCGTGTGTTGGGGTCTGGGTTCTGGGAAGGGGGGTTTGGGCAGCTCGAAGGGGCTGAAGGCCCTCCTCCCCTGCAGCTTCAAGAGCCCGTTGGCCCCCTGTAGCATCACCTTGCAGTGGAAGTGCAAGACCATCTCCTTGGGTGGTGGTGGGGGTCACCCAACATGTCATGGGGAGACAATTCTATCTGGGGCTGGGAAACTGGTCTCTGGGGTGTTCTTCCAGTCTGGGCACTTGCAAGTCCCAGTGGAGGGGGGACCTTGGGAACTGCCTCTGAAATCTCAGAGAGGCCAAAATGGAGTATTGGGGCTCGGGGTGTTGGCCTGGTTGCCACACTTTCCCCTTGCCTGGCCTCGTCCTCCCAGAGCTTAGGGACACTAGTGTGGCCACCCACCCTCTTCCTGGCATTTGGAAGCCACCTGGAGCCTTTCCAGCCATGGGAGGAGAAGGGACACTGTGGTCATGGTGGAAGCAGCAGGAAAACAGCTTCAAGGTGGCTGAAGCTGATGCATCCCCCTGCCACTGCCCTGTCCCCTGCTTTAGGAAGGCCCAGGTCCTCTGTGGTGGCATGAAGGGCACCACTCGCCCTGCTGTGATGGAGCAGAGCAGGATCTGCCCCGGTGGCTTTGGCTGGACCAGAGGGTTCAGGCTCAGTCCCCATGCTTCCCTGCAGCCCCTCCCTTACAGGCAGGGAGACAGGGCTGGGAAGGGTGGTGGGACTTGAAGGTGGCAGCAGGAGGTGAGGAGAACCTGGAATGGGACAGTGGGGACAGTGTCATCTCCGCAGAGGGTTGACATGCATAAGGAGAAGGTGTCTCGCCGGGAGATTGGCTCGTTAACTGTCAGCAAGAGGTTCCCGTCCTACCAGAAGATTATGCCCCCCCCCAGCCCACCCTGCCTGGAGCCCTACTACAGGAAACCCCTCAACTTCAGCATCCTGGATGACATCGGCCATGGCATAAAGGTCAGCCCAGGGCTGGGAGGGTGTCCCACAGGGGTGAGGGGGCTTGGATGGGCTATCTTGGTCGCCAGTGTCCCCAGTGTTGCACTGATGGCTGTACAGGTGGGCTCAAACCGCTCCTTGATGGAAAAGCGGGGTCTATCTGTGCCCCACAGCCCACTGGGGCTCGGTGGTCCCAGCGTGGGGAGTGGGGACGTGGTCTGGTGCAGAAAAGGTAAACAACACTCAGCAAAGACCATTGGTGCTGCTGGGGCTGACGCTGAGCTGCAACGCTTCCACCCCACGGTCCCTTACTCAGCACCTAAATCGCCCAGGCAGGGGTTTCTGCAGCCCAGCAGGTGCGAGCTCCCAGCATGGGGCTGGAGGGGAAGTGGTGGCACTGGGGCTGTGGTTCCCACGGTG
Organism: Falco punctatus; assembly: GCF_963210335.1. NCBI lineage: Eukaryota > Metazoa > Chordata > Aves > Falconiformes > Falconidae > Falco > Falco punctatus. The sequence continues at coordinate 1,123,704 of NC_137599.1, read as the reverse complement.
GCGGGCGCCTCTTGGCCGCCTCCACACCGCAGCGCCGGCGGCTCCTTCCGCTCGGCTGCTCCCGTCGGGGGGGCCCAGCAGAGACCTCAGGGTGCTGCTTCCCTGGGGGGTGTGCGTGTGTCACGGCCATCTGGGGTGCAACGAGTTTGTGGGGCAGCTGCAGCTGCCCTCGCCCGTCACATCTCTGTGTCTCCCTGTGCCCACAGGACCACAGCACCCAGCTGTCCCGCACGGGCACCCTGGCTCGGAAGGGGATCAAGTCGACAGCGCAAGCTGTGGGCACCCTGGGGTGAGGCTGTGGGTGGGGATGGGTGCAGGGTTGGGGGCTTTGCCTTTCCGTGTCACCCAGCGGTGACATGTGGCGTGGGCTCGCCTGATGCTGCTGCCATCAGGGTGCCATCCCTGTGCCAGGCTGGGGGCTCAGTGGCTGCTCTTCCCGCAGGAGAAGCACCCGCGTCCCTGAGCCCATCCAGCCACCCGTGGTTCCCCAGGGCAAACTCTCAGCAGCCTCCTCCACTTCCTCGCTGATATCCGTCAGGTACTGGCACTTCTCGGGGTGGGGGCGGGCCTGGTGGGTCAGGAGACCCCAGGGCAGCTGCTGTCATTCTGCTGCTCAGAGGACATTCTGCTGCAAAGGGATTTTGATTAAAAATACGGGTTTTGGGAGTGGGACTGCACGCTGGGCGGTGCTTGTCTCTAGAGCAAAGATACCCTCTTATGGGGAGGGTCCCTGATGGGGCAAATGAGGCTCAGCGCTGGGCAAGGGGTTTGCACAGGCTTGGCACACAGATGCCAGCATCTCCTGCCCACACGATGACCACAGCGAGTGCCACTCCCTCCTGGCATGGGGCACATGTCTATTCAAAGAGTAGGGGGCAAGGCCAGCCCCCCAGGCTGGTCCTCCCACTCTGACACTGCTGCTCCCCCACCCCCAGCTCGAGCGGAGCCCCGGCAGCCCCCTGTGAAGGCATCCCTGTCCCACCACCGCTCCCCTCCCTGCTGGGGCCATCCCCACCAGCTGCGGCTGCCATCCTGCCGCCCCCACCTCTCCCTGGGGACCTGCCACCACCAGGAGGCATGGACATGCCCCCACCAGACCTCATGCCCCCAGGTGAGTGCTTGGTGGTCCAGAGATGCTGATCCTGGGGGGTTAGCAGGGATATGGGGGGCTGCATGTTGCCTCTGCCCCCCATGGAGCCCTTTGTCCCCCATTGATTTTGCAGCCCCTGATGATCTCGAGATGCTGCCACCACCAGCTTTGCCTGCCTTTGAGGATTTGGCCCCCCTGCCACCACTTGCTGCAGAGGACCCCCCTTGGGTTCCAGAGAACTACCTGGAGAAAGGTACAGTGGATGCCCAGATCCCCCAGTCTCTTTGCCATGGTGCTTTTGGTTGAGCTCCTGCCCACATTCACGGCACTGAGGGCCCAACTCTGCCCTGGCGTCGGCTGGGGCTGGGATGCTGAGCAGTGCCATGGTCTGCTGATGTCCCCTGCTCCTGCACTTCCCAGCTGTGGCCTGTCCCTTGTGGTGGCCTTGCTGGGCTCCATGGCCCCCTCTCCCTCCTCTTGCAGTGGTGGCCCTCTACCCCTACGCACAGCAGAAGGACAACGAGCTCTCCTTCCAGCCTGGCGCCCTCCTCTTTGTCACACGACGCTACTCGGATGGCTGGTGTGAGGGCGTCATGGGTGAGGAAGTGGGTTTCTTCCCCGGCAATTACGTGGAGCCCATCTGAGCACCAAGGGCAGGCAGGCCCCTGCACATCCCCCCCACCCTCCTGGATCGGCCGCATCCTGCTCCTGCTCGCGGGGCTGCGCTTCGCCTATCAGTTCTGGCTTTGCACAGCTCAGCCCTTGCATGGGCAGCCAGACCGGGTGCCACTGCTGGCACTGCTGCACCCTGACAGCTACCAGCACCCAGAACATCTCCTGCCTGGCCCCTCTCCCATCTTTTCTTTTTTCATGACAGCAGCACTGGCTCCTGCTGGTGCTGGGATGGTTTAGCACTGCAGTGCTCTCAGCTGATGGAAACGCAGTGGGCGGCACGTTGGTCCTGTGGACTGATCCTGGTGATGCTCCCGGCCCCACAGGACCAAAGCAGAGAAATGGGGGACGGGGCCAACTGCCCACAGGGACGCAGAGGAGAGCAGCACCCAGCTGTGGACCCAGGGAAGCTGCATGCTGTCCCCATCAGCTTGAGACACAGATGGGGATGAGCCAGGGCCCGATTCTCCAGCAAAGGGGTCCCCACGGGGGCCCCTGCAGAGCATCGCTTGTAGCCCAGCCCCACTCCGCTGCCCCCACTCCAACGCAATCCCACCACCTTCACCAGCCCAAGGAAGAGAAACAACATGTATGTGCAACTCGGACAGCTGTTTCACGTCCAGGTTTATGTCCTGGATACATCTTGTGTATCTGCAATATATATATCTATATATATATGTATATTTTTAATTCCATGGCTTTAAGTTCCACACAGTTGAACAGGGTCCGAAGGAGGAAGAACAAAGCGACGGGAAATGAAATAGAGGAACACCTCAGGGCTGCTTTGGTTATTTCCTTACTGCTCAGGTTTGCTGTCAGGGTTTCTATGCTTTGGAGGAGTTACAAGCCACCCTCGGGAGCTGGTAAGGCTGTGGATAAATCCAGGGGAAGCCAACACCAGAGAGCAGCGAATACTGTAGGTCCCCCCTGCAGAGTGCAATTAGAAGGGGCAATTAATACTGCAGTGGGGCAGGGGGACGTGGGGGATTTTGTCCACTGGGGACCTGATGCCAGGAGAAGGGCTGCAGCACCACACCTCCCGGGGGGAGGTTCAGCACCTCTAGACCAGGTCAGGAGGGAAGCTGCCGCCCGCCCCCCCCCCCCCCCCCCCCCCCCGGGGTAAGAGAGGAGCCCATACAATCCAGCAAAGACAAGCAGATGAGAGCGGTACTAGCTCAGGGTGAGGAGGAACCTGTCTGCCCTGGGGACACGGGGATGTTCTACCCTGGAAGCAGATGCAGAGGATGGAAGGCAAGGGCAGCTCGTCCTCCCCACGCAGGATGCAGTCAGCGTGCCCGTGCCCTGGGCAAGTAGGTGGGGATGGGCCAGAGGAGGTTTTTTCCCAATGTACCCCTTTCCAAAAGGTTTACTATTCCTCATGTCGTGTTTTTTTCAGAGAATAAAGTCTCAAGGGACAATTAACTCTTATCACAAGGCTCAGCAACTGGGCTGGGAGCTGCCCTGCCCGGGTGGGATGCAGAGGGCGAGCCAGGAAGCCCAGGCAGCACAAATATCCTGGGTTAAACCTCCAGTGACCTCACAAAGAGGCAAGGAGCGCTTGAGCATCAGGTTCAAGGCAACAGCACACAGCCCCCGGCATGGCCGGCAGCGGTCGGGCAGTCGAGGAGGATGAAGGCAGGAGGAAGGCAGGGCCGGCCCGCAGGGAGCCGGCTTCTGCTCTTTCAGGAATTGCTCTTGTGAAGTCAAAAGGGAAAAACAAACGAACAAAAAGTCACCATTAGTGTTGGCAAACACCCGCACTGGAGTCGATGTCCAAGCTGCATAGAGAAAGGCTTCATCTCACCATGGCAGGGGCAGGAGGAGGGGGACAGAGACAAAGTGCTTTAATCACCGGGGAGAAAGGAGCGTGGAGAGGAGAGGCAGGAAAGCAGCCCAGGAGCGGGGGCTAAGCGAGTAGTACTGATGAGTGTGGGGTACCCCCCGGCTTCTCCTTTCCCCACTGCTTATAGTATGCAAGTCTCTTCTGAGCCATCCTCAACACTTCTTCTTGAGGACCTCCTGGAGATAGCGGGTGACCTCTGCAGCTGACTCCCAGGGGATGACAGTGGCCTGGAAGGCTCCAGGCTGCTTCTTCTCCATCTCCTGGGTCATCCGGTGCATGGGGTAGCCCTTGCGCGGGAAAGCCACATCAGCTGAAGTCAGAGTCACGGAAGGGCAGAAGTCATTGGCACCATCCCCCACGTACAAGACCCTCTCGAACTCCACCTCCTCCTGGGCTCTCTCTGCCAGGTACTCTGTCAGGATTTTGCGTTTGCACATGTTGGCCGGGCAGTCAAGGCACTTGTGGCTGTGGTAGGGCCCCAAGGTGAGGTATCCCCTCTTGTCAAAGCTGGATGGATTGCTGAAGATCTTGCGGAAGAGGGAGTAGAAACCGGCTGCCCTCAGATTGCATTCGATGCCGAACATGTTGGCATCAGAGATGAGGATGATTTCAAAGAGCTCGTGGTTCTTGGAGAGGAACTGGAAGAGGTCCGGCATGCCGGGGGACAGGGGGATGTTCTCGTAGACAGTCTTGAAGTCCCCCATCTTGACCCCCTGGTCCCCCATGTATGCCAGGACGCGCTGCATGTACTCGTTGTAGAAGCCCTCGCGGAAGGTCTGTCGGATGTGCTCTGGAAGCACCTGCCCTGGTGCCGCCCGCACGATGGAGTCATCGCTGTTCTCATTGATGATGGTCTCATCAAAATCAAAGACGAGGAGGTATTTAGGAGGCCGGGGGCTGGCCATACCAACACCCTGTGAGGTGGAAGGATCACACCCAGCCGTTAGTTCGAGGCACTTGGCTTTGGCCTTGGGCACAGTGACAGTGGCACCCACAGCAGCAAGAGGCTACCTGACCCCCAGGCAGATTATTAGCCTAGCAGGGCTTGGCGGGGGAGGGGGGCTAATCCCCAGCTGCCATACCTCGGCCCCGGCCCTAAGGCATTTATCCTGCCTATAAAGAGATCATTTTGTCACCACTAATCCCGTTCCTGCAATCAAGGCGGTCACTGTGCCGAGTGACCGCCACACGTCCTCCCAAGGGACATGGAGACAGTACGTGCCTTGGGGTGTTTTGTGCAGGGAGGGTCCCTGGTGGGGGTTTACTCTGCTCCCGTCCCACCCCTGAAAAGGGGTTTGTGCCCCTGAAGACCCCTCTTGCTGCTGGGACAAGTCTGGCTTTGCCTGACAGAGGAAAAGATTTTGCAGGTTGATTTTTTGCTCCGTCATTCAGACGCAGTTTCCCCCTGGTCAGGCTCTGCAGGCTCTGGGGAAGCCCAGGACAGCTCAGAGCTGCCTCCTGCTCTGCTCTAAAACCAAAGCAAACCCACTGTGCCAGCAGGGTGCTGAGCCGCGGGCCCCAGCCCAGCCTCCCTCAGCTACAGCCACCGCAGCCCCAGCAGCACCCGCTCACCTCCTGGCTGCTGCCGTGCTGCCCGTGGCCAGGGCTCCGCAGGATGGGGACCCGAGTCCTGCTCCCGGCCCCTGGGAAGAGGGGGGACAACCCTGCTCACAGAGGACAAGAGGGGTGAGAATGGCACTGACCTTAAACAGGCATGGCAGCCCAACGCCCTCACAGCACCTTTTCATTGTAAGACCATCACTCTGCGGGCAGCGTGTTGCTGAAGGCAGGGCTCAGGGCGCAGGGCTCAGGGCTCGCTGGGAGGCACTCCTGCCTGCAAACCACAGAGAAGGGGGGGTTTGGTTAATGCCTTGGCTTTTCCCCCCTGCCACCTTCGGGCACGGCACCAACCAGCACAGCACGGCCAGCTCTATGTCCTGCAGCCAACTCCCAAGCTCAGGACCTTTTGTACCAGGAATGGAGGAATTAAAGGAGTCCCCGGAGAGCGGGGTGAGCGGGCAGAGCCCGTTTAATGCTTCTGATCCCTCCTAATTCTCCCAAGCACTTGGGCTTTGCCGTATGTGAAAGCAGCCAGCAGAACGGCTCGGCAATAAACCCCAGCAACACATGCCCTGTTCCAAAATTGCCCTGATTTTCTTCCAGTATAATTAGTTTGGGGTGTTTATTCTAATGGAGTAATTATCCTGGAATGAAACCGGGTGCCCAGGCAGCTCTGGCGAGGATGTGCCAGGCTGCTGCCCCGCAGCGAAGGCAGAGCCCAGGATACGTCTCCCGAATTTTGCCGACCTCTTGTGGTCCATGGCGACAGAACAGAGCGATGGGCAACCTCCAAAAAACAGCCTCGTGGCCAAACCCAGGCAGACGGTTAGCCGGAGGAATAACACACTGGGACACCGGAAATTTTAACTGGTCACCAGTAGCTTAGCTTAGCTGGGGTCAGGAGATTTTAAATGATTTTTTTTTTTTTTTTTGTCATCAGCATGGCTACAGGAAGAGTTTTTCAGCTGAAGGTGATTTGTGGGGGATTTGCCTGGATTGAAGCCCAGCATCGAACTATTTTGAGCACAAATGCGATTCATGACTCTGCTAAAATAATAAACCACAACTGCACCTCAGAGGTGGCACACTGCAAAAAGAAGCGGGCACTCAAAATTAAACCCTGGGTTGAAATCTTGTAAAAGTGACTTTTTGTGAAACCTTTCAACCAAATACTAGTTATTTCTTTGCAGAAGCACCCATTAAAAGCTGAAGTTTATTGAGAGACATCATTTGAAGCCAAATAATGCTACAGCCAGCCTGGCAGTGGGATTAGCCACCATGATTTTCAGGTCCAAACCCAGAGAAACAGAAAAAAAAGATTAAACTAAAGAAAGAATAATTGTAATTTTTCTCATGATATTCAGCTGCCAGCAGTGAGAAAATAATTTGGGTCTAAGCCTTACGGAGACTTTGTGGTACCAATGCCGTGGCACAGGGCAAGAGCCCTGGACTGGCTGGTTAATGCTGTGGATGCTGTTATGGGCAGCTTAAGGGACAATGTGGAGAGGGGAGCTAACTTGCTCCAAAAAACCCTCTTCTGGGCCCAAGGGTTTTGCATTTTGCAAACCAGGAAAGGCTAACAGCAGACATCTCGGAATCTGGGCAGATGAGGTCAGGCACAGACCTAACAGCTACCTCATACAGTCTCTAGTCCCTTCAGCACTTTTCAGCTGACCACCTTCCATGTAGCCACCATCTGAATTAACATTTTGTTATGTACATAAAACCCTGACCTATGAGCTGGGGGAGAGTCAGTCTGGTCTCTTTTGGCTTACTCCAGCTCTCCTCCAAGAGCTGACCAGCATGAAGTCAGAAGCAGCATCGTTCACCTCAACCTCATGCTAATTTATCCTCGGCAGAGCTCCCTGCAGCTCTTGCCTCCTCTCCCCATCTCCCCGGCATCACTTTGCTGTTCGTGGGCACTGACAGCCCCAGCAGGGATAAATCCAAGAGCTGGAAAACAAAAATCAGTTGCTCTACCAAGCTCCTTGTCCCAGTGTCACTGGCACTGCCACCGCTGTTGCACAGAGGCTCCCCCAGATGCAGCTGCCCCTTCGTGGGTCTTGGGGGAGGATAGAGGCCACTGGGCCCTTTCTATGGAAAACTATAATCCGTGAAGTCAGCTTGGACAATTGCTGCCCCCATCTACCGGTGAGAGATCGGAGCATCCCTGTCATGCTGCAAGAGCCGCTTTCTGCTCTCAACCATCCCCAACGCAGCTCTTAATAGTATCAAAATGTGCACTGCTTTATGCAAAGGAGGAATTAAAATCTAACCCAGTGTTATTTAGCCAGTAAAGGTTCAGGATGGGAATCTCATGGCTTCTGGGGGCTGTCGGACAAACTGCATCCTTCCTGCATGTGCTGTTCTCCCCTTATGACACAGAAAAGGCAGATACCGGCATTAGGAGTGAGCCAGTAAACCAGTGCTCATCCTCTAAAGACAAGCAGGTTGAGCTGTGGGGTCTGGCAGCAGCCCTGACTCTGCCCTGTGCAGGAGGGGAGCAGAGATGAGAAAAAAATATTTAGCAAACCTCCCAGCCCTCAATTATCCCGCTAAATCCAGCCAGGAGCCGGCAGCGCCCGTGGGCACACTGCTAGGAGCGTGGGATGGAGCAGCAGCCCCATCCGGGGTAGGGAGAAGTGAAATCCCTGCAGGACCGTGTCGCTGCTCCCAGCGGAGCTATTTCTGCACGGAGATGACTCACCCGGCAGCTGCCTCCCCGGAGCGTGTCCGTCCACCTTCTGCAAAAAAGGGACTCCCTCCAAAATAAAAGAAAAGCGGCCGCACTTCCTAACATTATGTAAAGCCTGAATGTTGAAACAGAAAATAAAAACAGATATTTGCTCATTAATCGTGTTAAACATAAAGAAACAAATGGAATTTGGGATGAGGGTCAAAATATGCCTGCTTAAATTGGTGAGCTGCTGGGCTCACCACAAGAGCAATTTCCCAGGGTGGTTTATCCCCAAAATCTCAATGTTTTCCTCCCCTCTGGCAATACCTCCAGCCATCCCTGGGATCCTCCTGCTCCAGAGATGCCCAGGGAGGAAAGGCTGAAGCCCAGCAATATTTGCTGCCCTCGTTACCTCCACAGATCAGCTCTTGCTGTGCATCCTGGCAGACCTCTGCACTGCTGTGACTTCGGGCTTAATCCTGCACCAGGCACAGGATCAGGCCCAACACGAGCCCCCATCGCACCCGGGAGAGCCTGGACAGGGATCAGCACCTGATCCCAGAGCCAGGACACACTGAAAGCGAGGGGGCACAGGGCACTTCCCAACTGCAGGCACAGTCCCTGGGCTGGTTTTAACCCCCCCCTGTACTCCGCTCTCACCCAGTTTGAACATTTTTAACCTTAAACAAAAACATTTGATGTTTCTGGTGTGTACAACATGTTTGGGTTTATTTAATTTTAACTCAAAGCCCAACCCCTGACCTTTGGCAAACTTGTTTGCCCACCCTTTTGACGGGCAGAACAAGAGGACAGAGTCCTGCTGCCCCAAAAGCAAAGGAGGGGAAACCCTCCTCTCCGGCACCACCAGGCACGTCATCGGGATCACGGGACAATTTCACCATTCCTGGAATAAAACCCAACCCGCTACCATCCCCGGCTGTCCACACAGCTCCCGAAGCAGAAGCAAATGCATAAATTAATAAAAAATCACCCAGACAGCAGAGCTCACGGGGGTGTCTCAGCCAGCCGGGACCCCCGCCGCACATCACTGTGCCACCTCGCCCTTCGTGCTTCGTAGGTCCCACTTTGTCCCAAATGCCCCGGGCAGGGGCGAACGGGAACAGGAACAGGGAACGGGAACATCCTCCTGGGGCTCACGCTCCCAGCCGGCACGGCATGGGGTCACCTCAGGTTATGGGGATGTTCCATTTTTTTTTTTTTTTTTATGGTGTTTACTTTTCCTGCTGCCTGCCAGGAAGCCGCGGCGTTACCGCGGCCAAGCTGCGGCCGTCAGGGCCAGAGCTCTCTGCTCTGCAACAAAAAAAATTCTCAACCCCCCCACCCTGAACCAGGTGGTTTTGGCCCCCAAACGCTGCAGCTGGGCAGGCAGTGGGTGCTGGGTTAGCAGCTGGGTTGTGGGTACCCAAAAGTGGATCCCAGTTGCTGCATCCCACGCTGTGGGGATGCACCCACCGCCGGGCACACACATCCTGTGGCCTCTCGGTGCCAGCCCGGTGCCAGCTCCCTGCGGACAGAGGGGCCGGGACTGGCGGCAGCTGTTGTTCCCACTCCGGTACCGGTTCGTCCCAGCCCACTGCCTGGTGAGCAGGGCCGGTGCCCGCTCCCAGTATCAGTGCTCTGTGCTGACCAGTGCCTGCTCCCGGTACCCACTCCCTATACCGGTGCCTGCTCCCGGTACCGGTGCCCTACGCCGGTACCGGAGCCCTACGCCGGTACCGGTGCCAGCCCAAACAGGGCTGACTCATGCACGATCCCTGCAGGATCCTGCCCGGTCGGCACCTCCCGGTACGGGCAGCAGCCGCTCCAGTCCTCCGACAGTCCAACCAGGTGGGGGACGCTCCAGCACCGGCACCAGCCACCCCGGTCCCCGCAGGGTCCCACCGGATGGGCACTTCTCGGTGCCGACCCCCGCCAGCGGGGACCCCCACCCAGCGGGCACCTCCCGGTACCGGCACCAGCCGCAGCGATCAGCATCTGCCGGTGCCGACACCCGGTCCGCGGAGCCTCCTGCCCGGTCGGCACGTCTCGGTCCCGGCACCGGCCGCTCCGGTGCGGACTCACGCCTGATCAGCCCCCGGAGCCCCCTTACCGGGTCGGAATCTCCCGGCAGCGCCCGGCTGGCCCCGGTGCCGGTGGGTGCGCTGCCAGCCCGGCGTCTCGGCCGTGGAAAGAGCCGGGCACCGACGGCTGGGGAGCGGGGCTCCGCGGGTGCGCGGTCCGGTGCGGCGAGGCCGGCACCGCTACCGGGGCTGCCGCGGGCGCGGCCCCTTTAAAGCGACGCAAACGGAGCCGCGGCGCCGCTCCGCGGAACAACCGCAGCCCGCGCACGTCACCGCCCGCACAGCCAATGGCAGCCGCGCCGGCGCGCAGCAAAGGGGGCGGGAACCGCCGACGCCACGCCCCCAACCCGCGGGGCGGGGGCGCTATGAAGCGCGCAGCCCCCGCCGCGTTCCGCGCAAAGACCGCCTTAGCGCAGCGCGGGCGCGGTTTTGCTCCCCAAAGCGGCACACCCCCCCGCACCAGCCAATTCAGCAGTTTTGCAATTTAATCCTTCGGGGGGGATTTTCCCCCAAAACAAGGCGCGAGCGCAGGGCGCAGCCCCCGCGGCCGAGGGGTGCGCGGAGGCGCTGACCGAGAAACCCGCACAAATCCTCCCCAAACCCACACCGGGGGGGCAGCACCCCCCGCGCCCACCTCCCCGGCTAATTTTAGGTGCTGGCGCTGCCCCGGGACACGGGATGGCAGGGTGCCCGGCCAGGCTGCGCCCGCACCCCGGAGTCCTCCCCTCGGCCCCGGGGCGCTGCGGAACCGGTAATCTTTGGTTTTGCAGGACGCCCAATTTGTACTGGAGTCGCCTGTGATAAAAACAAAAAAAAAGAAAAAAAAAAGGCCAGCTTGTTCAAAGGCTGGAGACAGAGGGTGTGGGCAGGGAGGGGACTCAGCGACTCGGCCTTAAAAACATATAGTTAGAGACCGCCAGAGGTTGGGTTTTCTCTTGCTTTTTAATTAAAAATGCCTAAGAATGGAAGGATGCAAACAAAATTTAAAAGGTCTGCAAAAAGGCAGTTTTCTGTTCCCTGTGTGGGCTGGATGAGGGACGGCTGCTCCAGGGGACGCCACGTCGCCCCAGTGCTCACGCCCTGGCCCCCGAAGCTCTGAAGTTTCCCCGTTTTGGCAAAATTCAGTGCCAGCCCCAGCCAGGAGCAGAGCCCAGAGCATTTCTGCAGCCGAACTACAGCCATGCCGACCCCCATCTCCACAGCCCTCACTCCCAGTCACTAAAGGACTGACCTTCACCTCGCAATAGCTGCCTGCAGCCCCTGCTTATCAAGAAAATATTTTATCATCTATTTAGTCTGAGCCATTCTGGCTTTTTGATGCTGAGCACACCCTGCTTCCCCTGCACGGCGTGGGTTTTGCTGTTTCTCCTTTCGCGTTCCCCCCCCCCCCCCTCGGAGTTACACCAGCTCCTACTAGTGTGGGGCTGGCGTTCCAGGGATTTGTCACTGGGTATAAGGCAAGTGGGAAACTCAAAAGGGCAAATTCTCCACTGCCTTCTGCCTCCTTCCCACTGAAAGGCAGTGGGGCAAAGATCATTCCAGAAACATCACAGACGGAGGAGTTTGGCAAGGGTGATCCTGTATCCCAGTGATTTTCCACTGTTAAGAACCCCAGAGAGCAAGTGAGGACAGTGCTGTCTGTATTGGGCTGAGCTGGCTGCTGGCAACCCCTGAATAGGCAGGCTGTAGGGCAGAACCCTCATAGGAACACACGGATTCCCCACAATGGGTGTAACATCCCTGGCGCTACAAGAAATACACCGACGCACACTTCTTTCCAAGCCTCTCCTCCTGTTTTTTTCCCACCACCAAGTGGATCGTGGCAGCACATAAGTGACCCCAGTGTGCCCACAGCTGTCTGTCTGTCCATCCAGTCTGCATGCGTCCGTCCGTCCCCCCCACCCCCCGCTTTATTTCCACCCTGCAGCACACAGAAGAAGTTTGGTGAAGACAAGTTTGGTGAAGACAAGTTCAGGAGCCCCTGTGAAATCAGTCTGGCCGCCTGCATCGGACCTCCTTCCGCTGGCGCACACGATCTACTACACATATTTTGGGGAAGCTCCGAGTAAAACCGATGCTTTCCTTTACTCACAGGGGGAAGCTAATCCCTCTAGCTCAGTCTTCAAGGCACATGGATAAGGAAACTTCAGTCACAGCTAGTCACCTCGTGCCACCTCCTCCATGCAGTGTTCTCTAATGAACACTATTTATTTTATAGCAATACATCTCTGGTGGCTGAATAATATTGATATGGTCAGTATCAGGAAAAACCTCAAGAACTAACAAGCAAGAAGACAGCAAACACCATTCATTTCATTTTGCCACATGGGGTGACCTTCCCATGCATCTCCTTCTGTAAGTCCCCTGTCAAGCAGCAGCTGGGACACGTGACAAAGTGGCCACCCTTGCTCAGTGTGAGCCACGCCAGTCCGAGCTGAGGTCTCCCGAGGTTTCTCCTGTTGATGTGGGCTTCAGTTTTGTATTTAATGCTAGAAGTCACTAAGGAAGAAACAAGGACTCGCTAGGGGAGCGGCTAGGTCACCACCCATCAGGAGTCAAAAGTATTTTATATGTTCTATATAACATGTGGAAATCAGGAAACACAGGCAACAAGATAGGGCTTTTTATCAGGTGGGGTGAGGTTCTGCTGAAGTGGCACAGGAGATGCACAGATAACGCTGACTATCTCCACACACTACAGGTCAGTGGGATCGGCTGCTCCGGCTGCTCTCACACCGCCGTGCTGCTGAGCAGAGCCGGATGATGCTCCCAGTCACTGCAGCTCCCTTTGGGAAACACACTGCACTCATTCAGCTGGAAAACCTGCTCTTTCCCATGCAAGTAAATGCATCTCTGCTCTGCCATAAACCGAGCCTAAAAATCCTCCTACTCCTTGCCAGTCACGCAATATAAGTGACACCAACCATCACAGTGATTTCTAAAGACTGACAAAGGTGACAAATCTCTCACTGCAGCCCCAAGTTGCTGAGCATATTCAGCAAATGCTTGAGAACAAAACTCTCTGGGCTCAGTGCAATTCCTAATCTTGCTCAGCCAATTCCACTGGCAAGAGCCACAGCGAAGAGTCACTGCAACGCAATACGGACCTGCAGCGCTCAGAGGCTCTACTTAGGGTCGTACACCTTCAGCAGCGTGAAAAATAGAGGGATCAGAGACATTAGGAATTAATTGAAATGAGCTGCAAATTGGAAATGTTATCTAATTTGGTAAGTTACTTCCTGCAGGGATTCCAACATTGATACCACCACAGGGGCGAGCTGCCTTCCTTCATCCACTTCATCTGCTCCTTGGAGCAGTGGGCAGCAATCTGCCCCGTTGCCATCTCCTGGCTCATCCTCCGCCATCTCTTCCTCTTGCAGCTCCGTCCCCTCAACAGCACAGATGCAGATCAAATCGCAGCCCCCTGGGGAAAGATTTCTCCCTGGGAATAGAAAAAGCAAGCAACGTAAAGTATCACAGGTTACATTAGCTTAAATTAATTTCAACTACTGAATTTAGCTTCTGTGACAATTAACGTTTTTTCTGTATTTTTTTAAACAGTAGGCATAGTGCACGGATCACTGTAATGAATTAAAACACATGCCTGAAACAAGTAAATTAAAATCTGTGAGACACTGTACCATAAAATCCAGTTGTTTTCTGGTAGTAACAAAAAGCTTAAATTTTCACAGGAGAAGAGACAGCACTTCAGGCCAAGTAGGAATTTTCCTATGACTTAACAACTCTGTATTACAAACCATATGATTTCTAAAGGAAAGGGACACAAACTCTAGCTCGAGGTAAGTAGCATGTTCTGCCACACTCCCTTGTTTCCTTGGTGATGGCAGATGAATCATTTTCTATTACAAACCTGGAACTGGGATGGACAGTTAGATAACGCTGCTTCGATGCTCTCAGTGTGCAGCTCTCCCGGCCCCTGGGAGCCGGGTCACCCCCAGCGAACCCCAAATTCAGCCTCTCTGCTGGCACACAACACTCCTCCTTTCAGCATCCCTCGGAAACTGGGTTTCTGGGAAAGGGAGGCGTGGGATACTGTAACCTGCTGGAATCGCAGGAGTTACGCAAGGGTCAGAACACAGTCACCAAACCAGAGCTCGAACAAGACACAGGCTTTAGTTTTAAGTGTCATAAGACCTTTGGACTATTAATGATAGCCATCTCAGGCTTAACAGAAAGCTGATACCTTCATGCTCGGGCTGCTTTGGAAGGAATCATTTTTCAGTCTGAACTAATTTTATGTATCATTATTCTGAGACATCTCCAGCTGAAACGCTGTCTACGTTCTGTTCCCTGCTCAGCTCAAGCCACCAGAAGCACATTGTGAGATGAGTAAGATTTCCCAATTGCTATTTTTTGCATTCATGGCTTTTTGCCTGTACATAGTAGCTTCAGTATAACTACAATGAGGCAACCGATTCTTATCTCCTTTATTATAATATACGCTATCTACCGTCTGGAAAAACCTTAGAGAAAATTACGTAGAAGATCTAAAAAGAACTGAAAAGGGAAATGGTGATCCTGTGGTTTGGGCAGGAGTCTGGATCAGAAGTAGCTGAGCGCTCTGACCCTGGCCACTCGCTTACACCACGTCAGGCGGGTCCCTCAGCTCCACATCTGCACAACAGGGATGTTTGCTCATCTGGCAGCGATACGCCAAATTTAATCACAGGGTCTGCTCAAGTAACCACCGCTAGGAACCTTTAAATAGTAAGTTGTCTTTTACAGCAGTTCTTTTCTAATAAACCTCCTAGTTTTATCAAAGCTTGTTGAGAAAGCCACCTTCCTGGTGAAGGGATGAAGTAATTCTCACAGGGTGCAGGAGGAAGGTTGAGAGTTTTAAGCACGGTGATGAACACCTACCAATATTCTATAGGGAAGGTATGCAAACAACACTTCATTGCCCTGCACCGAGTTACTCGGGGAAGAAGGAAGGCTGAATTCCTGTTTGAAAAGCAAAACTGGAAACTATTTTGTAATACGCTGCCTCAGTCTTTCAGCTCTCAGGCGTGCCAATGCACGTGCGCAGAATTATTTTGCAGCTCACGATAACGTCCCGTCGTCTGTAACTTGCCTGTCCCCCTCCGACATGCAGCACACGGTGGCAGCACACAGGAATGACTGAGAAGGACAAAGTTACGGTCCACTGTCAGTTGCCCCTTGATTATTATTCTCAGACCACAGGCAAAACAGAGTTGAGGCAATCTGAAGGTGAAATTGCAAAATTAAGACTGTGAACAGAAACAGCGCTTAGCCGTAACACACTCGCTTTTGTCCTGGTCACATAAGCAAGATGTGGGACACAAGCAGCAGTTACGGATCCTCGCTGGTTTTTTTCAGGTGTTACTTGTGGTGGGGGGGGCTGTCAGTGGTTTGGCTACCTAAGGTCTACGCTGCAGCTTTCTCCTGACTTCACTTTGTTAATTCCTTTGACTTCTCACTAGTATCAGCTCTTGTTAGAAATCTAAGCACATTAACTCCAATGAGGGTTCAAAAGAAAGCAAAAAGTTGGAAAATTTTAGCTCTCTACATGCCCATCCTTCCCCCTTCTTTTAGTATTTTTGATGTAGGGAAAACCCTGTATTTCTGAGCAACATGCTACCTTGCGACGTTAAATGGAGCAAAAACTTGTTTTCATAACCTTCCCATGCTGGTCAGGAAATTTTACTAACTAGTTATTGCTGCATTAAGAAAAAAACCCAAAACAATCCCCCAACAAAACACCCCCCACCCCCCCCGCCAAACACCACACAACAAACAAATCTCCCACATCTTTCCACAACTGATTTTGGAATTACAGGTTGAAGAATGAAAGGTGCGACATCACCAACCACCCTGCAGCGTGAGGGCTGCTCCCCCCCCCGCCCAGTGTCAGCAGCCAGTCAGCCAGGGTGAAACGGCCCTTCTTAAAATTCCTTACAAATTAGATTTGGTTTTCAAATTCTGGTTGTGTTAGGGGGAAAAAAATACCCAGACAGCCTGCATGTGTCTGGAAGCACCAAGTGGCTTTCTGGACACTGCTTGCTAGCCATTTTTTTCCAGCTGGACCATGGTAAACAGCAAGGAGAAACAAAACCTCTGCTCTTATGATGGTTTTGTGCCTCTACCTTCCACTCTAAACCAGGAAGAAAATGTAATTTTCTTGCAGCTCAGTTGAACTGCCTCTTGCTTTTCCACAGACGATAATTCCCATCAAATCTTTATATTTCTTCTGTTTTAAAGACTCCCCCCCACCCCCAGCCAGCTGCCTTCTGTCTTACTCGGTGCCATAGTGCCATTGATTCCTGTACTTAATGAACTCTGTATCCCTGTCCAGCAGGACCAGTAACCGGCTTCTCTTTAGCGGTATTAATTTTAACATCATTACCTTGGAACAGACTGTTCATGTGCATATCTTGGAACTGATATTAGATTTTCATTCTCACCCTCGGCACCTCACCTTACCCTAGGAAAGTGCTTTAGTCCCGTGGCGCGTCAGAAACCCCATCAGCCCTACTGTCTCTGGGGGGGCTGGGCTCGCTCCCTACGAACCTTCAAGCCAAGACACTGTAACTGGTCAATTCCGCTCAAAAGGCTTCGATGACCCCTTGGGAAACCAGACCCCGTGTGCAGGGAAAGTCAGGTATCTACTTTCCTGGGAAGGCACATCCTCAACTGATCCGCATCAGCACTACTACAGGTTTCTTCTTTGCACATAAAACAAGATTACAAATATCTAAGGGAACTATGCTCCTGCTGTATAGGTCAATTAAAATAAACAGTAATGGCCCTGTTCAGAGTTCTGCATGTAAAAGATAATAATTAATAGATCACTTCAAGGGGGAACTCATAGCCTCCTTCCGCACTCTGTCCAGGAGTTTGGCAGGTTTTTCAGGACAGGGAATTAAAACAAAAGCTGTGTCTCCTTTTTGGTGGAAAATTTTGTATAATTTCTCACTTTCCAATGTCTTTAAACTGCATTATAAGGCTCATGCTGCAGGACACGGTGAAGAGCCTTAGACCATGGAAAACAGCGTAAGAATTATAAATGCAAGCACAGATCACACATACCCACTTTTGTGCTAAATTAGAGGGATCAGTAAGACAGGGGTGAAAAAAATATTTAGCAATACGATGAAATAAAAGGAGAGACTGAAAACACCTAGACCGACTGCTGTTCTCAGGGAGCCTCCTTTGACTATGGTGCTTGTGTACCTCGGTCCTCAGTACACGGGGATGGCCCCCATTGCAAAAGGTACTCATGCTGCGTGTATGTGGGGCATGGCTCAGTACAACGGCAGCTGTTCCCAATATTCCAAGACATTTCATCAGAAGGCATTCACTAATTCCGATCTGTAAAAGCAACAGCCCAAGAAAGGCAGAGGATTCATAAAAAAAAAAAAAAAAAGAGAGAGAGAGAAAGATAGGGACAGGTCAATTTTCAAAATTGAGAATAAAATAATAATAATAAAAAGCCACCAAACCCCCAAAACACTAAGTCCCTCTCAAATCTTTATCCCCATTTAAAAAGGCACAGCTAAGGAGACAGAAGAATGAGGCATCGTCCTAAAAAAGCCCTGATTATTTCTGAGATCAGCCCGCACCCCTTGCGACCCACAACAAATTTCTGAGGCAGTAGAACAAATCTGAACGGGTCAACTCAGGCAGAAATTATCTTGGTGGGTCAGAAAGCAGGAATGAAATTAATGTCATTTTCATTTCTTATTCAGAATTATTGAGAAGATTAAAACCTGCATAATTATCTTGTTGCTGCCAGGACAAATATCTTTATTAAGGACATCTATGGACCTAAGGCAGACCTGTTTTCTAGTGTCCACAAGAAATGCAAACACTTGCCTTTCTTCTCTCTTTAAGGGTGGATTTTAATTATTCTGCCACATACGTACAATAAGTTATGCCCTTTATTTGTAGCACAATCAGTGTGCTGAAATAAAAATATAAGCATTAATTTATACCTTTCAAAGCCAGCAACACAACACCACTTACTAGTGCTGGATTAATTAAACTGCCTTCAGTCTGCTAAAGCAGTGAAAGTTACTAATTTGGGCTTAATTCCAGTTTTGAACACCCTTAAATTTCCTCCCCAAAATTACCAAGTTTCATTCTGCCCCGATTTCAGCTGGGATAGAGTTGATTTTCTTCTTAGCAGCTGGTGCAGTGGTTTGGATTTGGGGCGAATCTATAGGAAAGAGCATTCTAGAAAAGAAAACAAGTAGTGAAATAGTACAAAAATGTTTTTGACATAAGAGTGAAATAACTAACATGGTACAAGTCAAAGTCACGTGCTGGGAGCTGACAAGTGATGTGCTATGAAAGACTGTTTAAATCTTAATGCTCATGTCAAAATCTGTGCAGTGACACTTCTGCTTTCAAATTTAAACCGTAATAGCGCAAAACACTCTCATAGTCATTCATTTTCATTGTACCTTTCTCCTACTTCTGAAATACTTGAATCTTTACTACATAGTCTAGAGAGACATGATATTTATCCATCCCAAACTGATGGGGTTGTAGCCAACGATGTTCATTTCTGAGAAGTCCAATGGCAATTCCAAATTGTTACAGCGGTGCATGATAAGGTTATCTCTAATTGCTCAGGAGACTGTGTACTGCCAGTCTCACTGTCTTTACCATAAAAATACCCTCCTTCACAGACATGTGGCTGCCTGTTCTAACAAGTACGCGTACCTCCATTCTATGCTTTTCTAACCAGGAAGCAGAAGATCACATCCAAGCTGAAACTCTACATGGGTCTTCTGCAAGTACATATTATGCCAACCAAAGGAACTACACAAAAAAAAAAATTATGCCAGTTAAAAAATAACATCATCAGATTGTAAAGACAAATATCTGAAGAACCTTTATGGTCCATCCTGAAAAACAGTACAGCTCAAAGTTCAGAAGCAGATAAGATAGAAGAATGAACTCATGTTCCCCATTAAGAATCACTCACATTGGACATTAGGAAAAGGTTCTTCACCGAGAGGGTGGCTGGTCCCTGGAACAGGCTCCCAGGGAAGCGGTCAGGATGCCAAGCCTGTCAGAGTTCAAGTTGCACCTGGATGATGCTCTTAGTCATATCGTTTAGTTTTAGGTAGTCCTGCAAGGAGCAGTGAGTTGGACTTCGTGATCCTTATGGGTCCCTTCTAACTTGAGATATCCTATGATATCTTAATCATAGTGTAGTACATAATAGGCTGGAAAAACTGCCAGTTCATTATGTTATGAAAATGGGCAAGCATTTATTTAATTCACCTTGATCATCTCTCAGGTAGCCATGTCTCCCAGGTTTAATAACCAAGCCCAACACTAAAAGCAGAAACTTGATCCATCTTCTATTTACAAGTGAGATGTTCCTTACTAGTGGGTAAAAAAAGTCTTGTGGAGGTATACATTATGTTTGGCTTTTAAAATACTGTTAGTCAGTAGAAATATGAAACAATAATCATTTAAACCTTTTGCAACCCTGAGCTCAAGTCCCAAGAGTGAAAAAAGTTTGATATTATGTGTTCTCGAGTGCCTCACTGCAAGTTGCATAGTGTTTTATCATATTCTCACAGGCATATTTACCTACGTACTCTGCAAGTAATAATAAACCCCCAAGCTGTCAACACAACACAAGACATTCTTTGCACAAATAGAAGCAGCCCTGCACAACAGTGTATCTCTCAAAAAAATGGTACCCAACCCCACTGACGGTCACACCACTGGTCATTATAATGCAAAGAAAGAGGCAAGAAATTAAATATATTTCAAAAATACCAATCTTTTCAGCTCAGAGGTAAACTTGGTCCATCACTCACTCAGCTGAAGGGAAGCACCACCTGCCCTGAGCTCTGCCACCTCCTCTCTTCAATACCTTGAAAACACCTATTACATGCTCAAGAGACAGCAGGGCAAAGGCAAAAACATCCAGATGGACTGCATTGTTGAGATAGGAACTAATTACCTGGTGATAAAAGCCTAACTTCTGCTTATGGACTCTTTCAGAAGTCTGTAATTTAAGATTTGGTCTGGAATACAAGGTGGGCAACAGTAAGTGTTGATGTGCGCAGCAATACGAATCCGGCCATCTAAGAAGTCTCTGAGCTGTGTAAATCGGACAGCCGATAATTCAGGCAGGCACAAAATACAAAACAAATAGGCACCACACCTTTATCTAGAAAAATAAGTTAGTCTGAGATAATATGCTGAACAAACAAGCTCACACAGCTCATGCCTACAGTACGGATAAGGCACTGTCTGGTGGACTAGCATTTTTAACTTCTCCAGAAAGATGCTGTCCTTTAAACTGCTCCTCTCAGAATGTTGACCTCCCAACCATGTGTTAATTCTGTTGAACCTCCCCCAGAAAAATGCAACATTAAAACCTCAGTAAAACTTTGCCTTGGGCTGTAGGACATTTTAGTCCCACTTTCCAGAAACCTTAAACCAAACCCAAAGTTGGTATAATTTGTCTTTGCTCTTCTTGAATGAAGCCTTTCAGCAGCACAAACCAACCCCTAACTTACTAAATACAGTAAAGCTGGTACAAAACATGACACTTACTTTTTCGACACAAGCAGAAAGTAGTAAACACGCTTGCATGTATTCCTTAGTGCGGCGCAAGCTCTGCAGAAGGTGTGCAGAGCAATGCAAATATAAGCAGAAGTGAGAAGCCACAGAGAATATCTCAAAATATCTAAAAAAAAAAATAAAATTCTCAACCTCAAGTTTCCCTGCCTTTTGTAATGCCCATTTTCCTTTTCTTGCTGAAACATGTACTTTATCAGGTATCACACTGCAACACTTTTAGACCAGTATGTCAGCTTTCGGTGTGTTTGTCCCAGACAGCGAGGAGAAGCGGTGGACATCACATTATGGCAGGCGTTAGATAGTTCCGCCTTCCTCCACAGAAAGGAAGTTCATAAGTCACAGAAGGAAAAAAAATCCAATGATTTTTTGATGTGAACTAAATAAGAGAAAAAAAACTGTCCCAGATTTTAGACTTCTGAATGGCAGCCTAACACTGTAAATTTGTTAAGAAGAAAACAATTTTGCAAAACTGGAATACAACAAGAATTGGTAAGTTGGCAACTGAGATTTCCTTTAAAGATTTTCCTAGTTGACGGTCTCTTTCAGTTTTGACAGAGGTGACCACTGACTGCAAGTTTTGTCCTTCATTCATGCGAAGAAATGCTACAAGGATTAACAGCAAAATTTCTCTGTCAGAATAAGAACAACATCAGGAGCAGAGATCTCCCCCTGGACCTTCATGCACATCTTCAAAATACCTTTCCCAGTTCCCCAAACAAACAACGCCCTGCTTGTCCGCATCTCTTTCCAAGACAGCCCAGCTTTTTTTGTCAAGGAGTGAAAACCTGGACAGAAACCTATCTGTAGCCAGAAGCTGGAGCAGCAGAGCAAAAGGTAAGACGGTTTTTCCAGCAGAGACAAGAACTCCTTATTTCTGAGAATAAATGCAGATGAGGTTCTGGGCATTGGAAGTACAAGGACAGCGAGCGTCCCTGCAGGTTCTTCTGGGAACACATAGTGGTGAAGGAAAGGAGCATTTGGGGTACGACTCCTCTCTCCAGGTGCAGAACGCTAGAACAGTTATTTGCTTGTTCTTTTTGGAGGAGAAGTAACCGCCAGCATCCAGTCCATTGGAATGGATGATCTCTCTCTGTCCTCTCACAGGACAATTGACATCAACAGAGGCTGCCCAGAAAATTATTAATGTAGTTATTACTCCAGAATCTGCATTAAAGTCGTTTTTGAACATTCACAAGTGTCATATCTCTCAATGACACATACAGGAGAGCCCAGTCCTTCAAATAGGTATTTAGCTTTATAAAGATTTTTTTTTTTCTCTGATGCAAAGTTAACCTCAACCTTTGATTGCCCACAGAAGGAAAGAGCAATGGAATTTCAGTGTCTGTTCCACAGAAAGGGGAATTAGACTTTCCTATCCTTACCCCTTCAGGGTTTCTACCTACCAGGTTTCACCACCAGTTGCATCCCATTTCCAAAGGTGACTTTGGATGCTGAACTCGCATGGTGACACACCCACTAAAAAAACCCACACACACCTTTCAGTCCAGACAAGTATATGCATTTTTCAAAGAGATCAAGGGGCAGAACAGGTGTCACCCTTGTCACATCCATGGACTCCAAATGAGGATGCCTCTCCAGCTGCATGCCTCTCGGCTCAACATAGAAATGAAAGTAGAAACAATTCTGAAATTGGTGAGGTGGAAAATCAAGCCCATTATCCTGTTAGCATCACACAGCTGAAGCTCCTTGGATGGCTTTCAAGTAGAACAGCTTTTGTCAAAGTTGGGAGAACAGCAGAGGCTCAGCCTCAGATTTATAATGTGAAACGACTTCTTGTTTGAAGGTGTACCTGATTCCATAATTGTTTTGTGCCTCTCCCAAAGGTGAGTTTCCAGGAAGACTCAGTTGTCCCACAGTAATGAGCTTCTATACCGAAACTGTAAAGGAGAAAAGCCTCAGCCTCTCAAAGCCAGGACACGCTGCTAATTAAAGTGGGATGAAATTTCCATCTTTTTTTGAACAGCTGACATAGCTGTTTCTAAAACTTCTCATGGTCTACAGAAGGAGTTTAGAGAGCTCAGCCAACCAGTCGGTCTAGAAGTGAAGCCAGCGACCAGACCCATAAGCAAAAGAAACCAAGAAAAAAATAAACAGAAGAAAATTGCCAGGCAATACCAATGTAAGGTCCTAATTTTTCCGGTTGCCCTCATTACTGAATTTCATCAAGTCAAAAATGTTGTGAGACAATAAACACTTTGACCAGCAGGTAGCAGGAGAGATCAAGGAAAGAAATTCAGTTTAGGTCGTAACTAATTTTATCAGGAACCTTTTAGTATTTTTGGGACCCAGAACAGACAGGTCAGATTATGCCCCAGCAGAATGCAGTAATGACTTCATTATGTTGTATTTTTAATGTTGTATAAGACAACAGAAGGGTTTAGCTGTACAAAAAGTTATTTCATATTTACCATTCTCATGAAGCTTGGTATTGTTTAAAGTAATGACAAGAAAACAATCAGTCAATCGTCTTAAAAATATCTATAAAAGTTTATATGGCCAGAAAGCGAAATAAAGCCTGGTTTACCATCTCAGCTATAAAGTTTAAATTGAGAAGAACACACTGATGGAGTCTGAGGAAAAAAAAAGGTGGGGGGGAATTTTTTTTCACCTCATTTCATGTATTTTAATTACTTTTAACAAGTTAAAACTTCTGGAAATTTTGGGTTTTGCTTTGAGTATCTGTTTAAGTATATGCACGCTCTTCATTCCCAACACAGCCCTCGCATGAGAGGATAAAAGCCCACGGGATAATAATCGCAGGCAGCTCTCACACCCAGCTGGGTTTTACAGCAGTAAGAAATAAGCATCATTAGCCATATTACATCCAGACCCATTTTAAGAACAACTTACAGCAAACTTCCCTGCTCTCCTTTGGCAAGAAAGTGCTAAATAACCCCCAAGCCAGGCTGATGTGCTGCTCACAGAAGCAGGGTAAGGACATGAGGGCAATGAGGTATCGCAGCCCTAGAGAACACTGGGCATCACTGAAAAAAAGCAAGAAACAAGGTTTTCTGAGGTTCTGATACGTGCGTGTTTGTGTGCTGAGCTGGAAAGGGGTTCCAGGCAGGTGTTCCTTTTCTGTTTTGCATGTGGTTGGAGTATTCGTGTTGAAACAGTTTGCCAGAGGCTACAAAAATCTTACGCATCATTTGAGGCTGGTCTAAGCACTTTCTCTGGCAGCCCACAGAGACACCAATACTGCCCCGAACGCCTCCTTTTCCGTGACACTTACTGGCTCTAAGAAAGCCAGGACGCTAAAGGAACGAGACTGGGAGTCCTGCCTTGTGCTGCCAGAGCCTTTCTGGCCGTGAAGACTCGCCACCCTCTATGTCTTGTGCGAGGCTGGGCACTGAAGCCTCAGAGATACTTAACCTGGCTTGGGGGCATCCCCATATGTTTCTGCAGAAGCAAGAAATTTACAGGCTGCAAGCGTAAACGCTCCTCTCCCCATATATAAATAAAAATACGAAAGAAAACGCAAAATATTCTACCTGCTCTTCGGTTTTCCTTGTTCCTCATGACGTTTTTCCACTTAATGTTTAGGAAGATGCTTGTGCACTGAGGGTGCTTTTAATGCTCTCTGCCACAGGAGAGGGCTATCACCATTTGACATGCTCATCAAGAAACCACTCCCAGCTGTTAACATACTCTGTGGGGCCCACCAGGGGGAAATAAGATTAAACCTCATGTGCTGGAGGTGGGTGTTTGCCTGGAAGTACTGTAAAGGTTTTATTTAAATTCATATTGTGGGTGGCATGTGCCCTTCTATGATGAGAAGCCGCAAAACATGCTGTGTGCTCTGACCTGCTGGCAGCAAAAGGGCTGAGCAGCTGTCGGGAGGTGGGATCTTCTGACAGTCAAATCTCAAAGTTCCTGGTTGCTACAGCAGTTTCACCCTTGGTAAAACCAGAACAGCCTGCAAAAATGCGTGGCATGCAACACCTTACTCTCCTCAGGCAGGAATCTCTTTTCTGTCAGCGAGGAGTGAAGAAGCCCTTGGAGCTGAACTATCGCAGCTAGCACTAGTCAGTAGAAATGCAGATGCTGCAGCTTCTGAGTCATACTGGGCTCTGTGAACTTCTCTGCATCTCCATTTTGCCCACAGCATCAGTTAAAGATAACTGGCTGCTTAGAAGCGCCTGCAACTTAGAGAAGCTATCACCCCCCCCCCCCCCCCCGGCAAGGTGAAGAGGTAACTCCCGCCTACAACCACCTGTAAACTTTTGCCAGAGAATATCCATGAGGCTCAGTAGCAGTCAGAGAAGAATCGCATGCTTAAACTGGGATAAGTCATCGTTAGCAATGGGGATGTAATGCTTCACACAGGTCAAAATGGCCTGATGTGTCCCTGCCCCAGGATGTGAGCTAAGGACCACCGATGGGTAAAACAACAGCCAAGCACACCATCTGTATCTCACTAAATTAAAATAAGCAAGAAAGAATTAAAATAGATTAGAGCAGAACAACCACAAAATTATACTAAGCAGAAACACAATTCTAAAATCTCCTAACATTGACAAAATTGAACAGCACTTGAAGTACTATTGGGAAAGGAATGTAAACCAGCTCATCTTATCTAAAACATGATATTCTCTTTAAGTAGCATGCAGATGAAGAGAGTTAGCAGGAGGTAGCAGAGTAGTTTAGATTTTCATTTGAAATCTAGACATCATCATCGTTTTAATGACCTCTTCCACAGAAAAGCAAAGTACCTTTCCAGCAGCAGTTATTTTCAGTTAAAATAAATCTAACAGTGAAATGACCATAATGATGCCTAGACAAAAACAAAAGTCCTTGAAATATAATAAAAAATACAACACAACCCTATAGAACCATTTGATATCTGCAACCAAATGGCTTAAATTTACAGAAAGTTGTCATACGACATAATTTGATAAAGTATTGCAAATCTTACCATTTTGTGTATGTAAAAGGGCTTAAGCTCTTTATTCAAAATGGGATTGTATTGCAGTAGGTGTAGTAAGACTTAGAAATACTCAGGAAAGCTAAAGCAATAAAACTTTGTGTTAGTAAAAAAAGCCATATTTTTTTCCACATATTTAGTAGGGAAGGGTGCTTTATATGCTCTCCCCACTCCAACCACCTGACTGGCTTGTTGGAATCTGTTAAAAAAAAGACAGGGATTATTCAACACGTGGGCTAAGTATACTCAAAAGTTTGTGCACTGATTCTGATGCTGAACTCTGTGGGGGTGCAAAGGATCTTAAACTTAAAAGCTACCGAGAACTTGAGCTGCCTCCAGGCCATTTTAAGGTCTTCACTCCTTTTCATATCTAGGAGGAAGACAGATGTTGTCACACTGGCAGGTTTCCCTGTGACCCACAGAGAGGTCTGAAAAACCTGACCATGGAGGTATCACTCAGATCATGAATCTCTTTGTGATGGAGATGAGTGTTCTGGTGCCCCACGCTGCAGTGTGGATGGGTGTTTGGAACAGTAGAGACTGAAGTCTTTATCTGGCGACAAATTTCTGTATGAGTCAATGCTACCTCTCAGTAGTCATGTATTTGTAGAGCCCTCTTTTTGCTTGGGCAATGTTGCAGGACTTTAATTCTGCCAAAGCTCTCAGGCACACCTAAGGAAAGCTCAGGAGAATCATTCCCTGATGTACACAAAGACACAGAAATGGTACCGTGAGTCTGAGTCTTGCCTGAGAGACTGGGAAAAGGTGTGGAGGTTCAGGGTGTCATCAAAAAATCAGGATAAAAATACTGGGGAACCTCTTGTCCCGATTCACATTATGGTGGTAGAATGCAGGAAATAAGCGTTTTACTGGTTTTGGATTTGCTGTGCAAATTCCACTTACCTTCTGCATAGGGTGAGGGGCTTCATCTAGGTGTCTGCAGGGTCTGAGGGACTGACCTGGCCAGGCTGAATCAAACAGCCCGTACTGTGCACTCTGCAGAGGCTGTCTTGGAACCAGCAGTAACTCAGTATGTGAAAAACCTGATTTCCCCTTCAGGATGCGGTTAACTTGTTTTTCAAAACAAGGGGCAGTTAATCTTGCAGGGTGTAACGTAGTCATGAATGTTGACCACAGCATCCTGCTTATGCTTGTGAGAGAAAGACGAGCTGGGGAATGTGTGTGTTGGGGTCTTTTTGACTAATAACCAAGTTGTTATAGAAACTATCACTCCATCAAACCACCGTGCATTATTTCCTGTTGGCCTCTTCCTAGTAGCAATGAGTGGAAAAAAACATGTTTTCTTCTCTTCTGATATGTGCATTTTCCTTCCTTATGCTCATATCAAGCCATCTCCTATCTGGTTTCTCCTTAGACATGTTTCTTTTTTTGCCATGATGCAGAACATCTGGCTGGGGATGTCTTCAGAGTGACAGACCAGACCTCATTTGCATCCCCTGAGTCTGGAATTCATGGCCCTACTGAAGCTTTTTAATGTGCCAAAGAGAATCTCCACTTCCCTGTACAAGGTCTAGAAAAGACAAATTCAGCCAATGGGAAATCCCAGTTATTAAAGCTGCATTTCTCATCTCAGTGGTTATTAGGACAGTTGGATTTCAGCAATCTCCATCCCAAATTCTGAAGAAAAAGCATGGAACAAACCACAGCATTTTGGCTTAGTAAAACTTTATTTTGGTTACTACTACAGTAACCTAAAATGCATGTGCCATACACTTTGCAGAAGAAATATAGGTTTAATAAAGAAATGCTTCTATAGTTGAACTTTATCTGGTTGAATTTAATCACTTCAGATCCAACACAGGTCTCCTCATCTACACTAGAAACTTGCTGTCATTAAAGCTATCTAAAAACCATTAAAGCTATAAATAGCACCTACTGTGCCTTAATTCCCTCAGCAGTAATACATCAGTGCTACAGACAGTAATGCAACATGCCTGCAAAAGGTGTTTTAAGAGGGTTGTGTATCTACAGTGAGGATTGGATTTTTCAAAACTATAGAAGCAGGCTGGGTAATTCCATGCAAAGACTGGGAGGGTGGGGAAATCAACTTCTGCTCAGCAGGGGGATGAGGAAGAATACACCCTCCTCAGTTCACAGAGAAAAAGAAGCAGCAGAAGCAGTTACAACTCTTAAAACTAAATGAACTCGCTATGCAGGATTCAGCCGTCTGAAATGGCTCAAGGGGAAGGCGCCCTGTTGTGTTCCGTGGTTGTTGCCAGCGGATTTGACGTTGGCTGTGCAACCTGTTGTGCCGCTGCTACACGCTCTCTCCTGCTGTTCTGCACATTGCTGTTGCCTGGCTTCCCCCTGTCTGGAAGAGCAAAGTGTGTTTTAAACTACATTTAATGCAGTGGGGTCTACATGCCACTGTCTGAGAGCTGTCAGATCAAGACAGGTAGAGTCAAAAAATTTAGGCTGGACTATCTTTTGTGCCTCTTTGGATACCTTAATTTAAAAATCCTCTCCGCTCCTCTCTTTCCTCCCACCACTTCACATGTTTGTGTTTCAGAAGCCTTGCTTTTGAACCCTTATTTGTCTTAATTTTTCTCCAGCCTTTGTGCTCTGCCACTTGCAGAAGTCAATGAGAGACCTCTTCGGCACTCCTGGTGATAGCCGAGCTGCTTAAAGCAGGTTTGCTGCAAAGAAAATGTGGGGAACAGCTGCCAAGAACTGAGCTTTTGATGGAGAAAGGGGCTGTTTTCTCTGTGGTTTGGAAGAGAGGGTGGGAGGTTTTTTAGTTGTTTTATGTTGGGGTTTGGTTTTTTTGGACATCATCGTTGTTTTTTCCCCCAGAAACCTACAGGAGGTATCTAAAGGAGACAGGCGGGTGAGCAGGTATCATTGCTTGTGGGGTTAGAGAAGGACACAAAGGCAGGTAGTCATTCCTGATGTGTGCTTCCAGTATTTCTACAGATCAAGCTACATGCTTCCTTACCTCAGAAAAGAAACAGCTTGATAGTCATGAGCGTATTGAGGGCGATGCTTTTTGCCAACAGGACTCTCAAACCCAGCACAGCCACAGACAGCGTGTTGGCTTTCTCCACTTTGGTATCTGCTCAGTGACAGAGAAAAGACGGGTGAGATCATGCTCTAGATTTGGATGTTGTGGTACTGGCAGAAAGTGGAAAACCCCCACAGGTGATAGTTTCAGGTGAAGAAACAGCAGGGAAGGAAAAGGTGGTAGAGACACACGGCAGCGACAGGGGGGAGGATTCTGTCTAGACTGGATTTTGCTTTCTGTGGCTCGCCTGTTGCTAAACTAGCTGCCTTGAAAAAGCAGGTTGTGTTTGATGAATACATTGTATGCTGATCCCTCTGCCCCCGAGAAAACACATTTCCATGCATTTATCCCCAGCACAGCACTGTAACTTCACAGCCTGTTTGGGTAACTAACCTGGAGCCAAGGTGTCTGCGGTGTTGCAAACCTTCCCTGTTCCTGGTTTGTCAGCCTCCTTTTCTGTAGCATGATAAAGAAAAGGCATTATAAACTATACCCAAACTTCAAAAGGGATTAAACAAAATGTTTATATGACCCTTCCTGTAGGAACATGTGGGCAGTACAGTCTGAGGCTTAGGTGACCAGTCACTAATTCTAACATTAATTAGAGAAGAAAATTCCTCCACGGAACTGCAGGAAGCAAAAGAACTCCTGACCTGTTTTGTTTTCACTATTTGAATGAGCTTCATGATGACAAAAAAGCCCCCAAATTACAAAAAGTGGTTTGGGAAAAAAACCACCACTCACAAACACACTACCACTTTAACTTTTTAGAAAGGCTATTTCAGTTGTGCTCTAGCAGGTTTGCTGCTATGTGGTGAAGTATTTAGTCATAAGTAAATGTACATTTAAAAAAAAAGATTGTGTCTTCCTCCCCCCCCCCAAAAAAAAACCCCAACTAACTCCAAGTTGTTACACAGTTAAGACCGTTTATCTCAGATGCTTTTAAATGTCTTACAGCTCTGCCTGCTTAAGTACCGCATGTCTTTCCCATTTCTGCTTGCTACCCAGGGCAATGCTTTCTAGCAGGAGAAAAGCAAGTGCTAGGAGACACCGCCTCCAGAAACAAGTTGCAGCTGTACCACAAAATTGTACCTGGTGTAATAGTTCTGCCGTAGAATTTGGCCGTGCAGGTCACCTCTGCGCCTTTTGCCACACTGACCACCTTAATGGCATCGTACAACCCTTCTGATGTCAAGATGGATGGACTCTGTTCATATACAACCTCATTAGAGGACATTTCCAAGCTGATGTTCTTTGGAGAGAAATTCCTTGCCAAACAAGCTGCTTTCCCAGTGCTATCTTCTAGTTTCTTTGATTTCAACATGATGACTTGTGGGACAGAAGGTTCTTGATTGTCTGTAAAAAGGGACATTGTTTGGGCATGGTTTAACGTTATTGCAAGCTTGTCTGAGTGCTAAGTCACCTAAAGTTCATATAGACTCCAGCTGTGGCTAATTCCTAGCATTATCAATGACTAACTCCCTTTTTCGTCATTATTTCTTGCTGCTGCTTCCAAAAGATCACATCAAAGACAGAAAGAGTGTATGAGAGTAGGTTTTTTTGTAGGAGCTTTAATTCCACAGGATTCTAAGCTTCCTGATGCCAAAGCTTGTGCCTATATGTGAATTAGGTTATCTCTTACTGTCAAACATAATCTTAAAGTCTTTGTGCAGCTTTGAAAATGTCATCCTATCCTTAGCTAGAAAAGAGAAATCATTGAACAGCATGGAAACTTCACTCAGCTGAAGTTTCACAGAATTTTGTCAGAGAGCATACCTAGGCAGGAAAACCAGAGAAAGAATAATTTAAAGCATTCAGGTACAGGAGAAGACAAGGCTAATACCTTTCTTTTGTGAAATGAATTGTTCTCTAACCCAAGTTGCAGGTAACTCAGTGAAGATGTTTTAGAAATTGGAGTAATGTACTGTAAAAGTGTCCTTAAACCAAGAATACCTGTTGACTCAACCAGCCACATGCTACTTTCAGCTGATGAGAAACAAATATTTTCCTGTCAGCAGAAGAACCAACACACTAAGCTTTTTGAAAAAGATGTATAAGACCCTTTATGTGAGAAATGAGTATCGTATCAGCATTCCTGCAAACGTCTAAAATGGCAATACCATTCCTCAGTCTTCCACCTGCCAGCTCTTAGACTGTGTTTTGTTGGTTGTTTTTTCTTGCCAAATTCTACTGTTCTCTACGGGTTATTTTACCTATTTTTTGTATTATTATTATTTTTTTTTACAAATATAATCTTTAAACCAATGTAGACTGGTGTTAAAATAATGGAATCCAGCAGTTTCTTCTGGTCCTACACTTACAGCAGGACTTGCTGGTTGGAAAGAACAGATCTTTCTTCAGAATGATAACTTTGTATTCCTGTGTCCCTTTGGAATTGGAAGTGGACTTAAATTGTTCCAAAATAGATATTTATTCACATGGAAGATATCCTACAGACCTGGACAGCTATTAGGCAGCACCTAAGGGAGCCCCTTGCCCTTCTGGAATGAGAGCAGGATATTTTAGCTATGTAAAATTACATGGGACATTTTTGCACCACTTTAAAGACATGCAGACCTCTGAAAGCATCGTAACAAGTCTTAAGTTACGCACCTGGATGTTTAGGAGAACAAACATCAATCTAACAAACTCCCCTGCTGCCCCAACACGCACACTCCCACAGGAAAGCTCGGGGTGACATCCACCCTTTTTCTACATTGTGAAATTCCAAATAAAGATAGGAAGAACTAAGGCTTTTTATGATCCCTGCTCACCACATCTGCATTTTCAAAGTCTGGGCAACTTGGTAGCCAACTTCCATTCATTCTAAGTGGTCTTGGAGATGAAGCAGTTGTAAAAATTTAAGCCCAAGGATATTTAACCTTCTTCTTCCTCTGTCTCCATGCCTGGTGACACTATGAGTGTAGTGCCAGTGTCAAAACCTAACTTCTCACACCAGTGAGCTAAAGATCTGTCTCAAAACACTTCACTGGCAGCTGGTCACTGAGCTGTGCGTTCCTGCTCCAAACGAGGCAGTGGACATCCACTGGAGGACAGGATACTTCACTGTAAATTGGGGCCAGAGCACTACATTATATTATAACGTGTTAAACTTAAATAGTGCACCCCGGGTGTTTGGGGATCATGGGGTAATGGTGATACACAGAGTTAGCCCAGTTGTTCCTGTAAAGCTTTCTTAAGCAGATACAAGCTGAGGATTCAGCTTGAAACCCTGGCCAAAGGGATTGCACTCTAGGGATTACAGCAGCAGAAAATTTTTACAGTGAACCCAAACCATTAGATTCCTTTGCCCTCCACCCCTCCCCTAATTTGAACATAATTTTTAGAAAGAAAACAATGGTACTTACTTTGTTCAACTGTGAGAGTGGTGCCACTTCCAAATATGAGCTTGTCTGTTCACACACTGCTAATACTTACACCAATAAATAACTTTCCTCATGGTTTTCAGAAGTGTTGTAAAAACAGGAGATGAAAAGCCAGATATTTGTCCTAATTATCAACATGTGCAACTCCATGAGGGTATCCAGAGCCAGATTCTCTTCCAAAACTGGAAAGGGAAAACCAATAATTGAATAGTTCAGTGATTGCAAATAACTTGATTGCATACAGACTTTCCAAGTTGTCCCATCTTTTAGAAACCCTGTGAGCAATGTATTTCCAGGATAAATAAGAAACACGAAATGAATGTTGTATTTGTCTCCTTAGTCATTTCAGTCACCCATCTCCTTTCTTCCCCAAAATACATTGCCTTTTTTCCTTCTTTAGGTTTTTGTACAGGGCCCCGTGTTGTTTATATCATTGTGCTACCCCACCCCAAACACGGTGATATATTTCCTTATAAAAACTGTCTCTTCCTTCTTTTTCACTACAAAGAATTTTGGATTATACAGGCAGTCACATGACTTCTCGAGTGGTTTTTGAGCCAACATACCACATGAAGAAACATGGTATGGCTTTCAAAGAAGGGTCTAAAATAATACCAGAAAGGTTGAATTACAAGTGAAAACTTGGGAATTACACAACAACTCTGAAAAGTCTTATGGAGTTAAGCTGAATAGAAAGCAGGAAAAAAAAATATCAGTAATTTTAGTGCTATCTCAAAGTATTTATGAAAATTCTTCTGGGCTGCAGGAAGCTGCCTGCTTTTTCACCTTGAATTTGGTTTCAGTGCTCAGGAGCATGAGGAATGTGCCTCACCTGGGCTCTTAGAATTGGTGTTTGGGGGTTATTTGGTGCCTTAGAAAGTCTTTGTGCCTTTTTAAGTAAGATGAGTAAGTAGGCAAAGTGATTGGTCTTTGTTAGGTAGAGGCACTGTACCCATGGAAGTGGCTACTAACGAGCAAAGGAGTTGTTGCAGATTGATCAAATCCTTCATGATGATCAGCTTCCGCATCATTAGCGCTATCTAGACCTTGATGGCAAGAGATGGACTCAACCTCAGAGACTCTGTAGCTTTAAGAGCCCACTCCTCCCTTTTCTAACAAGGGAGAGGCATGTTGAGTCTGTGCCCATCAGGATGGGGAATGGAGCTTCCCCTGACGATAAAGGCTGGGAGCTCGTGACTTCTGGCACAAAGAAGAAGATGATCTCATTGGCAATACGGAGAAGTGGTGGGGGAGCTTGCATGGCTGAAATGCACGGTGTAGTGCAAGTTAGCACGCATTGCCTGGGTTCCTCTCCAGCACGGCCCAGATCTTCCTCGGTGGCCTGGCTGCAGAGCTGTGGGAGCAGGAGGTGCAGCGGGACAGCTTACAGAAGTGCTGCAGTGGATGGAGCCAGGCTGAGTAGGGAATACAGGTGGGGAAGGGGAGGAGAAGGAATCACCCTCTCTGTGAGGGAGCAGCTGAAACGCACGTTTTGTGGTGTACAATGAGCCAGCTGATAGCGAATGGGTCAGGATCAGAGGGCAGATCAGCGTGGGTGACACTGCGGTGGGTGGCTACTACAGATCACTGGACCAGGAAGAAACTTCTTCAGACACCTTGAAGAAGCTTCATGTTCACTGGTCCTGGTCCTCGTTGGGTACCTGAACCATGCCGAGTGTCTGTTGGCGGGACAGCACAGCAGGGCACAATCAGTCCAGTAGTTTCCTGGAGTGGACTGATGAAAACTTCTTGCACAAGTGACTGATGAGGTGGACCTCCTACTTGCAAACGAAGAAGAATTGGTGGTAGATGTGAAGGTGAGGGACAGCCTTGGCTGCAGCGATCATGCAGTGTTTGAGCTCAGGATCCAGAGAACAGGGAGCAATGCACGAAACACGACTGCAAATTTGGGCTCTCAGGGATCTTCTTGGAAGAATCCCATGGATTATGGTTCTGGACACAGAAAGGGTCTAGGAGAGCTGCCTGACTTTCAGAGATTAGCTCCTTCAAGCTTGAGAATGGTTCACCTTGACAAAGCAGTAAGTCAAACAAAGGTGACAGAAGGCCAAAATTATGAATGAGGTGCTCCTGAATAAACTCATAAATTATAAATACAAAGGAACCATATGTAATTCAAAGTCCTTCTGATGTCTACTAGCTGGGAGATTACTAGTGGGAAGTATTCTTTCTAGTCTCCTTGTTTTTCATGCATCTGCTGCTAGACACTTGGATATGAAGTTATAGGATCTTTGTTCTTACCAAAAACTGTGACGAAATCTATCTCCTCTGTGCTCTGAGACAAATAGAACACAGTGCTAAGCTTAAATGGAAACACCTAAATACAGTGGGTTAATCCCCACTGG
The DNA here is from genome assembly GCF_963210335.1 of Falco punctatus. Taxonomy (NCBI): domain Eukaryota; kingdom Metazoa; phylum Chordata; class Aves; order Falconiformes; family Falconidae; genus Falco; species Falco punctatus. The sequence continues at coordinate 1,089,472 of NC_137599.1, read as the reverse complement.
CTGAACCTGAGCTGACTTTCAGATGTCTAAAATGATGTGCTTGCAAAACCCAAGATGTGGCCTTGAATGTTGAGGAAACTGTTCTTGCATAGAAAGGTCTTCCTGCAGAGTCGGTCTGGGAATCAAATTTGTGTATGTGCATACGGTTGTCTGAGGAAAAAGAGCCTCTGTAGGACACCACGTTTCCATCTTCAGGAGAAGTCAGTGAGTGAGAGAATTTGTGTGGAGTGGCTCGGTCTTTTTCAGTTGCTGTGGTACGTATTTCCCACAGTGGTAGACAGTTGTACAGAAAACACTGGCGTTTTTCAGTGGCCGGTGATGTGTCCCCATTCATGTCCTTTGAAGAGCTGGTTTTTATTTTCCTCTTCCTCTATACTGTTCTACTTCTGCAATCTACACTGTTCCAGAGAGGTTGCAGTACACTAAAACTATCATCAGCATTGCTTTTTTTGGCAGATAGCATACTATTAATCTCTCACTAAAATATTATCCACACTTGTCAGAAAGCGATATTGTTCCTTTTGAATTGTTACAGCTGTTCTCATTTAAAGGACTCCATTACCAGTTTCTTTTAAGAAACATCAAGAGAGTTATGGTGAAATATTTTAAAGAATATCTGGGGACCAGCTGCCCCAGTCTTACTAATTTTCAATTTAGTTGCATTCTACAACTTTTTCTGGACCTTCAAGTATTTATGTTCTCAAGGTCTGTTTTAATGCCAAATAAAAAATCAGTCCATGTTTATGAAACGTTTGATAGTTATTCTGGTTTAGCTGGTAGTGATTTAATGGACTCTGGTTTGCCTTGATGTGCTAAAGTTGCTTATTTACTCAGGTATTTGATTTTGAATAGGTCTTGTCTGAATGCTATTTTCATAAGGGTCTTGGAAGCTTTTTCCTGATTATACGCATAATTTTTTTCCTCAGTTTCTTTAATCTTGTGAACCAGATTATTGACCACTGGCTTGGCTATGCTTTGGACTTTTATTTATATGTGCCTTTGGCTGAGTTTGAAAGCAGGGAACACCTAGTTATGGTTGAGTAAAGTTAGCTTTTAATTTTATTTTTATCTTACCTTAATGATTTTGATTAAAGGTTGCCTGGAATAGTGAGGCAGTTTTGGAATACCCTAACCCAGTTCTAAGACACAAAAGGAAATAGCATTATTTCATCCTGTTCACAAATCTGCATGGTTCCATGCTGTATTACTCTGTACGTTTATTTGCATTATTGTTACCAAGCACAAAGGTGTATTTCTCATTTTTAATCACTGTTTTTGACACCAGTGCTGCTATATTTTCCATTGTTAACATGGGCACGTTCACCTGCTGTTCCCTTTAGTGTGTCATGTTGTTTTCTCCTTCTTGCCCCACTCTTCCAGGAAAGCTGAGTGGCCGATATGCTACTTTCAGTCTCCTGAACTGCTGGCAGGACAAAAGAAAAAGCTCTAAATACCTCCTGCAACAGGCCTGGGTACACACAGGTGCCCCTCCTACACCCTTTGCTTGCTCCCAAATCTTTCCAGAGCAGTGAGACCACCCCCTGCTTGTCAACAAGATCTCGGATGCAGTTAAACAGCCTTTTTTCCATTTGGGTGGCCACAGAAACACACCTGCTCTTCACAGCCTGCTGCAAGCCACACGCTTGGATTTGTTCAGTGTAAAAGTTGAGTTCTGCCTTTGTTTTTTCTTCTTCTGTCCTGGTGCATCCCCTCAAAAAATCACAGGAGGTGCTCCAATGCTGCCAGTGATGTGTTAGAGAGAGTGTTTAGGCTTTCCAAGGTGATGCTGAAGACCTGTCCTCGAGTTCTGCTTCAGAGGAAACAAGAAGAAAGGGAGTCCCACTTTCCTCCAGAAAATTGTCCTAGGCAGATGAAGATAGGTTTTGGAGGGGAACTAGCAGGTGGTGTGTGCATGCATGGTTCTTGGTATTCCTTCAGCCCTTGCTGAAAGGCCTACCCTGCTTCTTTCCAGAAGAAACTAACCTGGCCCTTCCAGCGTAATCCTTCTTGACCCCCCTCAAAACCTCCATTTGTATTTTAACACCATTTCCTCTTTTTGAGAACAGCTCACTCTGAGCCTAGCTCCCAGCATGTCCACCTGATTTCATCACACCTTTGTAGGAGACTGTGTCCGTGACTTTTATTGGCAAGGGAAGCTGCTTCTGGGACATGACGGTCAAGAAGGTGACTTTTCTCTTCAAGGATGCAGTGGGCTTTATGTCCTTCTGCGGACAGAACCATCCCGCTCAGCCTTTCTTCCATGACAGAAAAGTTACTGGCCATGGATTCCCTGGAGACACTAAAGGTGATCTTAGGAAACTAGATTTTTAAGACCAAAAAGTAAGTCACAACCTTCACTATGGAGAGGACAACTAAAAGCAGTGATTTAAAAAGAGATCTATAGTACCTGCCTGGGGAAGTCCCTAAGCTGCTGACACCTACAACAAAGGAGGGTGGTTAACAGAAGAGATAAAGTAGCATTTGCTTTGTATTTATAGTTTTTGAAAGACATCTGACATTGTCCTGACAGGCATACTGTGTTGGGTACTGCCCTACTGGGAACTGACAGAAGCAAAACTTGTTTCCAAAGGTGAAGAGGTTTCGGAGTGAGTGGCACTGTGGGTGAGAGGTGTGGGAAGGTGTCTGGCAGAAAGGGTAGAACGGAAGGGGACAGAACCAACTACAGCGTCTCTGTCAGCATCAAACATTTGAAAGCTGTCTACAACTCTCAGGGAGCAGCACTGTAGGCTCAGAGCTGGAACCCTGGCAGGAGATCTGTGGTAGAGCTCAGACAGGTTTCCTGCCCCCTGGAAACAACACAGAAGTGGCGGGCAGAGTCCCTGGGGCGCAGGGCAGGCAGGGACAGAGACGACCTGGATTGGGAAGTGGCCCGACCCTCCACTGCTGCTCTGTAATCTGTAGCACCAAATGACCAGCGGACACCCACTTGAGATGGTGCCCAACGGTACCACCAAATTGTGTAACTCTTGAACTTGAAGCCAGACACATGGCAGGAGAGCAGCACCGAACAGTTACGAGCTGGCTCCAGCCCCCTTCCCCATCTCCCTGTGCTGCTTGGAGTGGGGAAGAGGTAGACGAATCGGGAACAAAGGAGTGAAGTTCATCCTGTGAAGAAGGAATGGGGAATGATTTCTTGTTTTTGTTGTTTCTCATCTTCCTACTCTTTTTTTTGATTAGCAACATATTCCTTTTCCCCAAGCCTTTTTCTCTGTGATTTGGAAGCCATCTACCTGTCTTTAGTTTGACTTGTGAAATTTTCATCTGCTTTTCTCCCCCCATTCCATTGTGGAAGGAGGATGATAGAGCAGCTTGATGGGCATCTGGCAGCCACCCAAGGTTAACCCACCAGCGTGAAGGTGGCTAATGGTGTCCTGGGTGGCACCAGGAGTGTTTCCAGTAGGTCAAGAAGCCCCATCTCCACCAGATCACTGATAAAGATATTAAAACAAACCTGGCCCAAATACTCGGGCTGGGGGAACACCACTTGTGTCAGGCCTGCCACCAGCTGGACCTGCCTCCATTTACTAGCGCTCTTTGGGCCCGGCCATCCAGCCAGGTCTTTATTTAGGAAAGAGTACGCCCGTCCACGCTAGGAGCAGCCCAGAGGGGACCAAGGGAAGGTGAGAGGTGTTCCAGGCAGGCAGAGTGGTCATGCTGGCTGAGTGACAAGGAATATACTGAACATCCTCTGCAAAATAAGTCACCGCTTTTGGGATTCAGAAGGAAAGGGGTGGTGCAGAGAAAGCAGCTCCTGCTGAAAAGCCAGGACCACTGATGGCCTCCCTCCCCATGGGATCACCCCTGAGCTGCCCCAGCACCCCATCCCCCACAGCTTCTGCACCCTGGGCCGGGCTCCAGCAGGTTTTTGTCAAAGCTGCGCTGGTTTTCCTGTCTCCGTGTCCACCGAGCAGTAGTAGCGGGCAGAGTCCTGGGGGCGCAGGGCACGCAGGGACAGAGATGACTCGGACCGGGAATTGTCCTGGGATGCATCGGCCCGACCCTCCACTGCTGCCCCGAACCAGGTTGATGAATCAAATGACCAGATAGTGGACACCCACTCGAGATGGCCACCGGGTGCCTGACGGTACCAGCGAATTGTATAATCCTTGAACTCGGAGCCAGATCCATGGCAGGAGAGCAGCACTGAGCCCCCGGGGGGTTGCAGCCCCCCACCGGACTCCACCAGCCTTATCTGTGCCCAGACCCCTGTGGATGGAGAGCGCGGGCAGCCGGGCAGGGGGTGCCCAGGGCCCAGGGCTGTTCCCTGGTGCCCCCCTGCTCTGGCCCAGCGACAGCCGCCCCCTGCCCTGGCAAAGCCCCACACCCGGGGCAATGGCCCCCTGCCCTCCTCGGGCCGAGCCTGCCTGCTCCCTGCACTCCGGCCCCAGCCCGAAGGACTCCTTCTCCTCCTCCTCCTCCTTCTTCTTCTTCTCCCTCTCCTTCTCCTTCTCCCTGTCTTTCCTGCCCCTCACATTCTCATCCTCACTCCTCTCCCTCTCCCTTCTCCCTTTCTCTCTCCTGCCCTGTCTCCCCTCTCCCTGCAAACACCCCTGAGCTGCCCCAGCACCCCATCCCCCACAGCTTCTGCACCCTGGGCCGGGCTCCAGCAGGTTTTTGTCAAAGCTGCGCTGGTTTTCCTGTCTCCGTGTCCACCGAGCAGTAGTAGCGGGCAGAGTCCTGGGGGCGCAGGGCACGCAGGGACAGAGATGACTCGGACCGGGAATTGTCCCGGGATGCATCGGCCCGACCCTGCACTGCTGCCCCGAACCAGGTTAATGAGCCACGCCAGATAGTGGACACCCACTCGAGATGGCCACCGGGTGCCTGACGGTACCAGCGAATTGTATAATCCTTGAACTCGGAGCCAGATCCATGGCAGGAGAGCAGCACTGAGCCCCCGGGGGGTTGCAGCCCCCCGCCGGACTCCACCAGCCTTATCTGTGCCCAGACCCCTGTGGATGGAGAGCGCAGGCAGCCGGGCAGGGGGTGCCCAGGGCCCAGGGCTGTTCCCTGGTGCCCCCCTGCTCTGGCCCAGTGACAGCCGCCCCCTGCCCTGGCAAAGCCCCACACCCGGGGCAATGGCCCCCTGCCCTCCTCGGGCCGAGCCTGCCTGCTCCCTGCACTCCGGCCCCAGCCCGAAAGCCTCATTCTTCTCCTTCTCCTTATTCTCCCTCTCCTTCTCCTTCTCCCTGTCTTTCCTGCCCCTCACATTCTCATCCTCACTCCTCTCCCTCTCCCTTCTCCCTTTCTCTCTCCTGCCCTGTCTCCCCTCTCCCTGCAAACACCCCTGAGCTGCCCCAGCACCCCATCCCCCACAGCTTCTGCACCCTGGGCCGGGCTCCAGCAGGTTTTTGTCAAAGCTGCGCTGGTTTTCCTGTCTCCGTGTCCGCCGAGCAGTAGTAGCGGGCAGAGTCCTGGGGGCGCAGGGCACGCAGGGACAGAGATGACTCGGACCGGGAATTGTCCCGGGATGCATCGGCCCGACCCTGCACTGCTGCCCCGAACCAGGTTGATGAGCCACGCCAGATAGTGGACACCCACTCGAGATGGCCACCGGGTGCCTGACGGTACCAATGAAATGCATAATCCTTGAACTCAGAGCCAGATCCATGGCAGGAGAGCAGCACTGAGCCCCCGGGGGGTTGCAGCCCCCCGCCGGACTCCACCAGCCTTATCTGTGCCCAGACCCCTGTGGATGGAGAGCGCAGGCAGCCGGGCAGGGGGTGCCCAGGGCCGTTCCCTGGTGCCCCCCTGCTCTGGCCCAGCGACAGCCGCCCCCTGCCCTGGCAAAGCCCCACACCCGGGGCAATGGCCCCCTGCCCTCCTCCGGCCGAGCCTGCCTGCTCCCTGCACTCCGGCCCCAGCCCGAAAGCCTCATTCTTCTCCTTCTCCTTCTCTGCCTCTCCTTCTCCCTCTTCCTCCCCTTCTCCTTCTCCCTCTCCTGCTGCTTATTCCTCTTCTGCCTCTGTCCCCTCTCTTCCCTCTCTTGCCCCATCTCCCATCTCCCCTCTCCCTGCTCTCCCTCTTGCTCCTCTCCCTCTTTCCCCTCTCCACCTCTTCTCCCCTCTGGCTCCTCTTTCCTCTCCCTCTCACCTCCCCCTCCAGCCCCGAGCTCGCTGCCCTCCCTGCCCGGCCCTCACCTGCCCGCCCCGCGGCCCAGACCCAGGCCCAGGCCAGCAGCCACGGCCCCAGCGCGGGCACCATCCTGCCCAGCCGCGCCGGGCCCGGGCAGCCGCGGAGGAGCCGAGCGGGGCCGCGCCCCGCCCCGCCGCGCCCCGCCCAGCTCCGGGCCCGCCCCCCCGCCCCGCCGCGCCCCGCCCCCCGCGGCCGCAGCCCCGCGTGCCCGCGCCCGGGGCCGCCCGTGCCCGCTGCGGGTGCTGCGCGCCGCTGGGGGTCCGGGGCAGCGCGGCCCCGGGGGCTCGGGCGGCGCCGGGCGCTGCTCTCCGCCGAGGGCACCGGCCTCCTCCTGGTCCAGCCTCTGCGGTGCTGGGGGCGGCTGCTCAGTGTGTCTCCGGGCGGGAGGGCGGCGGTGCGGGGGAGGAAAGGGCACTGGCGAGGGGGGAGGGGGAAGCAAGGCGGAAGGAAAGGCACTGGAGAGGGGGAAGGAAAGGCATTTCGACGAGTGAACGTACAGATCCCTGGAGGAGGCGGCAGAAGTCCCATGCCAATGCGTTGGCCCCGTGTGGCAGGGCAGGGTGGGCTGGTGGGGGCACCTGCGGCCCCGTCCCCAGCGCAGCTCTACACCTGCGCCAGACGTAAGGGCAGGGCAGGGGCTCCCCATCCGCTGCTGGCAGCCGGGAAGGAAAGGGACTGAGGCTGGGATGGAGGGGGAGGAAAATCCTGGTGTTTGGAGCCGGAGAAGGGCCGAGGAGCAGCCCTGGCATTGGGAACAGCTGCGCCTCGGCAGCACCTTTCTGTCTCTCCAGCCTCCTGGCACATCTGCAGCTTTTGCTGCATTTCTCACCTTGGTGGGTACTTTGCATACAATGGAGAGAGCAGCGTTATCTGCTGTGCATCTAATTCTGCACTAATGCACTCCTCTGTCCGTCAAGGGTACCAGGTGAGGTTGGCCCTGTAAATCTCAGACCTTCACCTGAAATCTCCCCAGGTGGTGAACATCCCCTGGACAAAGCAGCCGCTGTTCTTGGAGGACTGGGCAGTGCCCACAAGGTACCTAGGCTCACTGCTACTGGTGAGCAGCACCAGAAGAAGGAGCGATTTCAGTGCAAGGAGGTGATGGTACAGGTGACTGTGACACACTACCCAACTGATGGGAGCAACTTGAGAGATACAATGGGAAGGGCCTGGTTTGGTGCAGTGCCTGTGGGAGGGTAACAAGGTACCCATGCTTCCTCCTTTGGACAAAAGTGCGAAGTCCTGCGTCTGGGGAGGTACAACTCCATGCACCACATGTGCTGGGGCCCACCCAGCTGTAAAGGAGCTTTGCAGAGAATGACCTGGGTTGTCTTGCTGGACAATGAGCCAGCAATGTCCCCTTGCCCCAAACAAGCTGCTCATAAAGCAAACTCCATTCTTTAGGACTCTAGTACTTGGGCCAAGCGCTGTGTCTTAGGCTGGTGAGGAACTGCTGAGAGAGGTGACTTCCAGCTACGCTGAGGCGCTCCAAATACCTTCATATTGAATTAAACTAAGAATCCCAACTGGTGTCAAACCATCCTTGTTGGGGCCTGAAATCAGCAGCAGTGGAGCATGAGCCTCGCAGGGGCAGAAAAAGGAGGACTGAGATACCAAAGGTTGCATTTCAGTGCCTGTGCTATGGGGAGTTCTTTGCCAGGTTTGTTCTGTTGCTGTTCAGTTGCACTCAGGGTCCTTCTGGCTCTGGCTGTTCTGTGGAGCTCATGATCAGAGCAGTGGAGACTGTTCCTGCTATGACTGGCAAATTTCCTCATGAGGAGTGACACACAAGGATGTGCAAACATGCACGTGCTCATGCACACCAGTGTAGAATCATGCAAAGGAACCTGCCCTAGAAATTCTGAGGCCTTTCATCCCAGTGCTCAGAAGACTTCATCGGGGCATGGGCATGGCACAAACCTGGAAATGAAAAGGCAGCAGTGTTCGAAACCAGATCACCACCCATATCATTAGCTGTGATGGTTTGCATTTGAGATGAGCTTGTCAGAAAATTGTTACCTCTGCAAAGGGTGCCTCTGGTCCTGCAGCAATGAAGGGCAGGTATAAAAGGCAGCCCAAGTCCGTGCTGTCTCATCCACTTCTCTTGCCTCCTTCTCCTCGGGAACCAGGTAAGTCTGAAGCCCTTTCTCCTCCTCTGCCAAAGATCTCTGCTCGATGGACACCTTAGCTGATATTGGCTATGTCCCGTGCTGTGGTTTGGATCTTCTTGTCTTGACAGAGGGAAGTGGGTGGAAGGTCTGCTTAGAGAGAGTCTGGGATGTGGCTGAGGGAGCTTTTGCTTTACAAATTGGGAGAGAGACTCACTGGGGCAGGCTGCTCGTTATAGAGCGATGAAGACTACATGCATCTCCTGGCCGAGCCTCCAGCTCCCCACTCAGTAGTAGCTTTGTCTCCCCTGTGACAGGGTAACCAGGCTGCTTCTCACTTACTGTTTTGCTCTGTTTCCTCACTGCTTGCCTCCAAGTTGCACTTCCACCCTCAAGACATGTCCTGCTACAGCCAGTGCATGCCCTGCCGGCCCTGCGGCCCGACTCCGCTGGCCAACAGCTGCAACGAGCCCTGTGTCAGGCAGTGCCAGAACTCCACCGTCGTCATCGAGCCCCCTGCTGTGGTGGTGACCCTGCCCGGACCCATCCTCAGCTCCTTCCCGCAGAACACCGTTGTGGGCTCCTCCACCTCCGCTGCCGTTGGCAGCATCCTCAGCTGTGAGGGAGTGCCCATCAACTCCGGGGGCTTTGACCTCTCCTGCATCACCAGCCGCTACTGTGGCAGAAGGTGTCCCCCATGCTAAAGCTGCTGGGAAAGCTCCATGGAGACACCTTGAGGAACACAGAACATGGTGCTGGGCAAAGGATCAAGATTTTCAATGTGCTTGCAGTATTGTTGAATGGCTTTGCCTTTCTTTACCTTTTCCTTTTTTGCTTCGGTTCCCCTTGGCAACAAGGTCCCACCTGGGCCAGCCTGGTGGGAACCATCTGTCTCCTCTCCCTCTCTGGGGCAGGCAGATGGACATCATGCAGGAACTTCTCCATGGCCAAAAAGCACAGACTCTCGGGTGCCCCTGGTGCTCTAGGACTTATGTCCTCCGCTTGGAGTGATCTGGTTTCTCTCTTTTGACTTATTAAAGTTCTGCTGCATTCAGGTGTGGCCTCCATGTCATCCTTCCTTCTGTGGGCACTCACCAAACTGCCAAAGGAAAAGGGTTCTGCTCTGGGGTGGAAGGGGGTGAGGGCACAAGGAGGCCCTTCTCCATTCACAAGGACTGGGAAGTTGGGACACTTGGCAGTGGCTCCTCTTTTGGGCACCATCCCATGGAGCTGAGGAAGTCATCCCTGGCTGCTGTGCTGCCAGTGACCGTCAGGCCTTGCCGTGCTGTGTCTCTGCTCACAAATGCCCAGGAAGGCAGGAGGCCCTGAGGGGTCAGCAGCCCCAGCTCTTGAGGAAGGGTTTTCCTCTTGCTACAGCTGGAGCTGCTCTGGGGTAGCATGGGGTGGGTGTGGGGCTCCAGAAGATGATTTACTTTGCCGAATGGCAAGAGTCATAAAGCAGGGAATAGCCCTTGGGATGGCCCATAGCTGCTGCTTCACCTCCCACTCCGCTCCAACACCCAGCCTAAGGGTCATGACCAGCATGCATGGGCAGAAATTGGTTTATAAGGGCATTTCCTATGCATCTCTGAAGCCCTTTTTCTCTAGTCATACTGTTAATAACCATCATCAACAGCAGCACGATTGGACTTCCTAACCCTGCTGTACTGAACCTTGTAATAAGCCGAAGGTACCTCAGGTCTTTTGCAATGATGATCCCATCCATCTGCAATTGCCTTGTAGAAGAGGCAGTGATGGCCTTTTGAGTAAGCCCTTTTGCCAAAGCACTGCCAGACCACTGCTACTGGCTCTTGGCACGACCCCTGGTTTGCCTGCCCAACAAAGCTGATCTTGGAAAGGTAGGAAAGGGACAAAGGATCCGTGCAGGTTTTACACTTCAAACTAAGGGCGCTGCTGCCAGAGGCTGGCTGTCCTTTTCAATGGAGATTTAAATCATGCTGCAGCTCCCCCATGCAGAAGACAGGCACTGAGCTGTCTTGAGCTGTGCTTCCCATTGCACTGCTGTGGCCTGGCTCTGTGCCCCATATGTCTTCACTGTCGTGGGAGCCCACTAGAAAGGGTCACTAGGCAGAGCAGCGGCTGTTCTTTACATGGTTCTTACTCCCCTGCTCAGCCCCTCGATTTACACCCTAAGAAATGAGGATATGAAAGCTGCTCTGAGCAGGTTCAAGAGCCAGGTGTCCACTAAGCTGTTCTATCAATGCTCCTCCATCAACAGGACAGGGGGAGAAAAATATGGTGAAAAGCTCGTGGGTCAAGATAAGGACAGGAAGGTTGCTTACCAATTACTGTCATGGGCAAAAGAGACTCAACTTTGGGAAATTTATTTTTTGCCAGTGATCTGTAAGAGAGTAGGATAGTGAAAAACAAAACTAAAATTACTTCACCCCCCCCCCCCCCTTCCCTTCTTCTCAGGCTCAATTTTATTCCTAACTCTTCTACATTTTCCCCCCAAACAGCGCAGGGCAAAGGGGAAGGGGGCTTGCAGTCAGTTCAAAATGCTTTATCTCTTCCACTTCTTCATCCCCATGCTCTTCCCTTGCCCCAGGGTAGGGTCCCTTCCGTGGGAGACAGTCCTCGACAGCCTTCTCCAAATGGGTCCTTCCCATGGGCTGCCATTCTTCATGAACTGCTCTAGCATGGCTTCTTTCCATGGGCTGTAGCCCTTGAAGAACAGACTGTTCCAGTGTGGGTCCCCCCTGGCACCAGAGGTCCTACTACAAAACCTTCTCCTTCATGGGCTCCTCTCCATGGCCCACAGTTTCTGTCAGGAATCTGCTCCCTCTTGGCTTCTCCACAGGCTGCAGCTTCCATCCAGGTTTCTCGATCTGCTGCAGCATGAGGTCCTCCATGGTTTGCAGGGTGACAAGCTTTGGCCAGCAGCAGGACCATCTTGGAGCCGACTGCTGCAGGCTTTGTCTGATGTGGGGGCAGCCCCTGGCATCTTGTCACAAAAGCCATCCCTGCAGCCCCCCCACTACCAAAACCTGAGGTGAAACCAATACGCTGTCATTACCCTTGCATTATTACATGCAAAAACTCTTTTGCGCCTGGGCAGCTTGGCTGCAGGATAGAGCCAGGCAGCTCACGGCGAACAGCCGAGGCTGCAGCTCCCGCTTGCTACAGGCAATTACACCACCCGCACCTGCAGGCAGAACACCAGAAGAAAAAAAGCCAGCCCATCAATTAAAACCGGGCAAAAAAATAAAAAGAATGCACGTACATTCACAGGGTAGCCAAAGCATTTTGTCAGCTGCTCTGTAAATTAGTGTTGCTCCTGCATTTCTTTGCCTTTAGAAGAGAGGGTGTCTACCTTGAAGTGAGTCTCGAGACGGGTTCACTGCTGCCTCACTTCTGATGGCCCAGTCTGTGTCTGTAGCCCAAGGGGAGTCTGGCTTGTCCCAGACATACACTATTCCACTGCCACATGAGCGTTCACTGTGGCACCGCTCCCTTTGCAAGGGCAGGGGCTGGTCCCAGTCCCTTGAGGAGATCACCAAGGTCAGTTGGGAGCTTCTGACACTGAGGGATATTTTTTCTTGCAATAAGAATTCCCTTGTAATATGGGAATTCTCTGGGGGGCTGCAGCAATGGGGCTGTTCTCCAGCTTTTATATTATCCTTCACACATAGACTTGAGACATGGAGAGGCTGAATGTCTGGAAGGGCCATGAAAACCTCCACTCTGCTGTTGTTTGCCCTATGTGAAAACAGCTGAGTAAACCCCTGCCAAACCTTTGACCTCACTAAAGCTGAGGGAGCTGGCCATTGACTGATTCCTTGCTGTAGGGTCTGAAGGACTTGCCTAGAGTGGTCTGGAGGGGCTGAGAGCTGGTGTTGGGAGTCCTGGGTCTCAGTGGTGTGTAAACACCATCATGCTCATGTACAAATTCTTTTGGCTGTGTTCCTGGGTGTGTTCGCATGTATATGTGCGTGCTTGTGGTAATACACATGCAAACGTGGGTGTGCACAAACGTTGTCTGTGCGTGTGTGTAGGCAACTGTATCCACAGGCGTGTATGTGTTTTAGCATTTACACATGCCTTCACGCAAGACAGCACGAATGTGTGTGACTGGTCTACATATATGTAGGAAAAGCATGCATCTAATTAGCCTCAAGGGGTACAATAAAAAATTGCCACCAGCACACATATTTGTGTGTGTGCCTGCCTTGGAATGTGAGTACCTCTGTGTGTACATGGTTCTTTGTGTGTGCACCTATGAGGGTATGCCAAAGGTCTTGCTAAAGTCAAGGTGGACCCCAGCCAGTGCCCCTCTCCTTCCCCACAGTGCCAGACACCTTCTCACAGAAAGCAATGGGGTTGGTGAGCATGCTTTGCCCTCAGTAAACCCATGTGAGCTGTTCCCAGTCACATTCTTACCTTTCATCAGTTTAGGAATGGCTTCTGAGAGTATTTGCTCCATCGTCCTTCCAGGAAATGAGTAGGGCCTGTCCAGTTGGTTCCTTGAACACCCTAGGATGCGTTCCAAGCTCTGTGCGTTGCCTAAGAGAGCTGTTTAGTCTTTCTTGGGTGTCCCTTACCACACTCCTCCAGCACGTGAGATGAGTCCCCTGCCCACGCTGGCATGTTTTGCACGGGAAATGCTGGGGTCTCTCATCCTGTCACGCCAAAGATGCCTTGACTGGGGAATGTGCCCAGGAAATGGAAAGGCAGCAATGCCGGAAGCCAGGACACGGCCCACAGCATTAGCTGGGATGCTTTGCATTCAAGATGAGCTTGTCAGAAAATAATCACCTGCACAAGGGATGCCTCTGGCAGCCCGGGGCACTGAAGGTCCATGATAAAAGCCAGCCCAGCTCCTCGCCCCCTCATCCACTTCTCTTGCCTCCTTCTCCCTGGGAGTCAGGTGAGTCTCAAGCCCCTTCTCCTTCTCTGCTGTCTCTCAAAGCTCTCACCTCAGTGGACCTCTCAGCTGGTGCCGACTTTGTTCTGTGCCAGGTCTAGGGGCTGCGTGTCATGGGGAGGGAAGTGGGGAGAAGGTTAGGCATGGAGGGAGGCTAGGACTGTCCTGAAGTGGCTTCTGGTCACAGGGGTTAGGCAGTAGCCACATAGGTCCTGGTGGCTCTTTTTGGGCCCTGGCAGGGTGAGGCCAAGGAACCCTCATACATCGCTGCACAGCCTCCTCCTCCCGGCCCTGCATGTTCTTTGGCTCCCCCGTGGTTTGGCGACAGGCTGCTCCTCATGCATCCCCATGTTTTGCTTCCTCCCTGCCCTCTCTCCCAGGTGCACCTCCAGCCCCAAGCCATGTCCTGCTGTGACCAGTGCCAGCCCTGCCAGCCCTGCCAGCCCTGCGGCCCGACCCCGCTGGCCAGCAGCTGCAACGAGCCCTGTGTCAGGCAGTGCCAGAGCTCCACCATCGTCATTCAGCCTTCTCCAGTGGTGGTGACCCTGCCCGGCCCCATCCTCAGCTCCTTCCCGCAGAACACCGCCGTGGGCTCCTCCACCTCCGCTGCCGTTGGCAGCATCCTCAGCTGTGAGGGAGTGCCCATCAACTCCGGGGGCTTTGACCTCTCCTGCATCACCAGCCGCTACTGCGGCAGCAGATGTCGCCCCTGCTAAAGGTGCTGGCAACGGCCTTGGATAAGGACTCCCAGGAACCCAGAAACACGACGCTGGACAAAGGATCAAACTTTGTGCCATTGTTTTAAGAGCAGCTGATCATCTCAGGCTTGTCCTGCAAGGGCAGCCTGAAATGTGCCACCCCAGGCTCTCTGAAAACATGGCCAACGTCTACCTTTCCTCTCTTCCACTTGGACTTCTTCTCTCTCTTCTTTCTTGTCTTGTGCCCTGAGAAAGCAACCTGGAATGACCTGCCAGCCTGTCTCCTCTTGTGGGGCAGGTTGATAGGAAAAGTGAAACAGATTCTTGGCTGTTCCTGTTCCTCCTCACACTGAGGACCTCCACTTGGAGTGACCTCATTTCCTTCTTTAAACTCATTAAAAAATTCCTGCAACTGTGTCTGTGCCCTTTAGGTGGTCTTTCATCTGCACGTTGACTGGTGAAGAAAGCCATTGCATGCGAAGGGAATTAGGTAGGGGCACAGGGGGACCTTTCATCGTAGTTACTCTAGGATGTAACCCTAGTTACAAGCAAGAGTGGTCTGCTTCTTTGGGGGGAGCTGTGCTGGGCAAGGAGGCTCAGAAGAAGAAGTTGTCAAAGGGTGGCAGAAACTGGGAATGGGTAAATAGCCTTGGGGATGTTTTTCCCAAGAAAAAATATGTTTGTGCTGCCCTAGTTTACCTCGAAACACTTCCATATTTCTCCAATACCATGGATGCACATTATCAGGCCCTTTCTGAACAACATGGCTGGAGTCCTGAAGAGTCTCCAGGGGCTTTTACACCTCTGTCTTGTTTTCTTCTGGGAAAGCAGGAGTTACTTTTCCACTTTTCTGGTTGCTCTGCTTCTGCTGTGCCAAGTACTTTTGAAGAGTGGCCATGTACCTCTTAGCTTTCTCATAGGCCACCAGACTGGGTTTCTAGAGAATGCCCCTCATTCCAGCATCCGAAGAGTAGACTGCACCAGGTAAGGGCAGCACCCATACTTGTCCGAGCTAAGTCACAGGCGCCAGATAATTTTTTCTCATACAGTTCATCACTGCTTTACCAAAAGGCCTGTAATGAGCAGAAGAGCAAAACTGAAGTTCTCCACAGATTTCATAAAAGGGTATTTCCTGGTACAGCAGTTGCCAGGAACTGTAACACCACAAAATACTCTCAGGCATAACAGACAGCAAGCAGTTGGCATTTGTCAGTTGGTGAGCAGTTGCAAGTGAGCCAGCTGTGCAGCGTAAAGCAGGTGAAAGGGAGATTTTGTCTGGGATTCAGCAGCTTGAAGAGCCCCAGACCCCAGGTGCCATGGGGAAGCAGGCAGTGTCTCCCCCTAGTACTAAGGTAAGGACAACCTCTGGGCTAGGTGAGGGATAGAATAGAATAGAATGCAGTAGAACAGAACAGAACGTTACAGCTGGAAGGGACCTGCAGTGACCGCCTAGCCCAACTGCCTGACCACTGCAGGGCTGAACAAAAATTGAAGCATGGTGCTAAGGGCATTGTCCAAAAGCCTCGTAACCACTGGCAGGCACAGGGCATCGACTGCCTCTCCAGGAAGCCTGTTCCAGTGTTTGACCACTCTGCAAAGAAATGCTTCTGAATGTCATCTGAACTTCCCCTGTTGCAGCTCTGAACCATTGCCATGTGCCCTCTCCCTGGAACCCAGGAGAAGAGCTCAGCACCTCCCTCTCTACTCCTCCTCCTCAGGGAGCCGTAGAGAGCAATG
The DNA here is from genome assembly GCF_963210335.1 of Falco punctatus. Taxonomy (NCBI): domain Eukaryota; kingdom Metazoa; phylum Chordata; class Aves; order Falconiformes; family Falconidae; genus Falco; species Falco punctatus. The sequence continues at coordinate 1,073,888 of NC_137599.1, read as the reverse complement.
AGGTTGCCCCTCAGCCTCCTTTTCTCCAAACCAGACAAACCCAAAGTGCTCACCCACTCCTCACAGGGCATACCTTACTGCCTTTTAACCAGCCTTGCTGCCTTCCTCTGGGGGCATTCAAATAATCAACATCCTTTCTGTGTGACTGCTCTCTAGACACTCCTCTCCCAATTTATACCTGTGTCTGGTGTTACTCCATCCCAGGTGCAGAGTGCAGCATTTGAACTTGTTAAATTTCTTACCATTACTAACTGTCCAGTGCTCCAATTTATCCAGAGCCCCCTGCAAGGCCTCTTGTCTCTCGAGATGCTCAACAGCAGCTCCCAGTCCGGTATCATCAGCAAACTGGCTAATGATGCATTCAAGTCCTCTATCCAGATCATCAATACAAATACTAAACAGGATTGGCCCTGGAATGTGAGCCCTGAGGAACACCGCTGGCGGCCAGTTGCCAGCCAGATGTAGCCCCGTTCACTACAACCCGTCAAGCCCTGCCGTTCAGCCAGTTCTTCACCCGGTGCACCACACACCTGCTCATCTCCCTGTCGGTCAACTTGTCCACCAGGATGCTGTGAGAGCAGTATTAAAAGCCTTACTAAAAGCCAGAAAAACTGCAGCCATCACCTTCCCTTCATCCACTAGGTAGGTGACCTTATCACAGAAGGATATCAAATTAGTTAGGCAGGACTTTCCCTTTATGGAGCCATGTTGGCTGTGCCTGGTGATTGCGTTGGTCTCTAAATACCTTTCAGCAGCAGCCTGTACGATCTCCATAACTTTCCCAGGCACTGAGATTAGACTAACAGGCCCTTACAGTGGCCTCTGATGAACTTGCTGAGGTGTGCAAGTCCCCGAAGATGCTGAAAGGCTCCCGTCCCCAGAGAAAGTGAGTCTTTTGGGTATGGGCTCTGGGGGCAAACCCCATGTTGAGCTCAGTGTGTGGAGTGTCTCCCTGCAACACCTGCAGCAGTGCTAAGCCATGACATTCACGTTCCAGGACACCCGAGATATTACAAACATGAAGGAAAAGGGAAAGATAGGCAAATGAGCAGTTTTGATGCAATGTGGTTGTAAAACCACACTCAGGACATGTGAAATGTAATTCTGGAAAGAGCCAGTTCATGTTTCCATATTCCAAAATATTTATTCTTTGCTCTTCCAGATGTACTATATTTCCTACAAGACCTCTCTGATGTCTTTATGTACATGCAGTTCAGCACGAATTCTACCTCCAGGTGGGATCTGAATGATACCTTTCTTACCCATCCAGGTGGGAATGGGCTTCTCATCCATCTTCCTTGTACCTCACAGAGACACTTTTCTCCAGATGCCTCACTCCCTTTGTCTCCTCTTTCCCTCTGGCCCATGTCACCTTTGGACATATTCCCCACTCTCTCTCTTCCAAAAGACCTGAAAATGTCTTTGTCACCTCAGAAGGCCTTGCTGCCAACAGCCTCTGTGTCATGGCCTACTGAGGTGACATCACTCCAGTAGTTAGACCACATTGGCCTGCCACCACGGCTGCATTTGTCAGCTTCCCCCACAGCCTCCCCTCTCCAGGGCCAGCAATTTGCTTTTCAATCCCAGAACTGTAGCCACCAGCATCTTTCTATCAGGCAGAGAACTCACAGGGTATCAGGGACGTGGGGACTCCTCTCAGCCAGGCACTGGTGAGTCCCCAGAGCTGGAGAAGGGATATGTGAAAAGCATGGGGAATAGCTCAAGGGGTTCAACAGAGAATCTTGTCCAGTGTCTGGCTGATGGGTCTTGCTCACCTGTGGAGGCTTTTGCTAATCCCCAGATGCAGAGCTAGGAAGACATTTTTGCTCCTTTGGCTTCTTTGGCCAGGAGGGAAAGCCACAGAAGCAGTCACGTCTCCTACCAAGAGCCCCCTCCTCTAACACTGGTCATTGGTGGACGCTGAAGAAAGAGTAAGAGTTGGACAAGCATCTGGGATACTTCTCCTGAATACTCACTGCCGTGTCGCCCTCTGCTTCAGCATCTCAGGGGTGTTCCTGAGTCTGATCTGGCAATGCACCCTTGTGTCAAGGAAGGCCAACAGCATCCTGGGCTGCAGTAGGACGTGAGTTGCCAGCAGGAAAAGGGACCTGATCCTTCCTCTTTAGTCAGTGCTGGTGAGGCCACCTCTGGAGTGCTGGGCCCAGTTCTGGGCTCCCCAGCACAATCTATTGGAGCAAGCCCAGGAAAACGGCGCATCTTTCCTATGGGGACTGGCTGAGGGGATGGCAGTGTTCATCCCGGGGAAGAGAAGGCTCGGGAGGACCTTGGCTATGAGTGCAGATACCTGATGGGAGGGGATGAAGAAGAGATTCTTCCGAGTCAGGTGTGCACACACTGCCAGAAGGAGAAGAAATTGTTAGAAGTGCTCAGAGCAAGGAAAGGCACCGAACTGTGACCCTTCCAGTGTGCAGGTTTGCAAGGGCCAAGGGGAAGGCTGTCAGCGCGGCAGCCAGGGCGCAGCTGGGCTTCTCACAGCCCTCCAAGGCAGGAGGCGCTTGGGCATCCTCTGAGGCTGCACGGCCGGCTGTGCACGCGCTGCCAGAGGGGCCGGGGCCGGTGGCAGGCGGAGCGGCAGCGCCCCCTGGCGGGCCCGGCTGGACCTGCCCCCCCGTCCCCGCCCCAGCCGCCCGGTCCGCCCCCCCGGCGGTTCGTGCCCGGCCGCAGCCCCGGCCGCGCTCCCCGTGTCTCTCCCACGGCGCAGTAGTACACCGCCGCGTCCCGGAGCTGGGGCCGGGCCAGCCACAGGGAGCTGGACCGCCGGTCTGCCGCCACCGAGAGCCGCCCCGGAGGGTCCTGCACCAGTGAGGTCCCTTCGCTACCGCTCGTGATGTACGTGGGGCTTTGGCCCGGGAGCTGGTGGTACCAGTAGATGAAGTCATAAGATTTTATACTGCGGTGTGAGCAGCTGAGGCTGATGCTGGTCCCCTCGATGGTCTCCGCCGATGGCTTCTGGTGCACCTGGGCTCTGGCCGCGGCCACTGCCGAGGAGAAAAAGAAGGGAGAATCCTCAAAACCGGCTTTGTGCCCAGCCCTGCCCGCTGTTTCCCAGAACAAAACCCAGTCAGGAGCACCCGGAGAGGAGAGGTTTCCAGAGGGTGTCTGCATGTGCATTGGCAGAAGCGTCCGTTAACAGTCGGTGGAGAGAGGAGTGCGCGGGCGGCGGGTGGAAGGTGGTCAGTGGGGAGACCAGCGGGACGAGGGGGAGGAAGGCAGAGGGGAAGCAGCGACTGCAGGCGCTGCACGGGGAGACACGGGGGGACGGAGGCAGCGGGGGCTGCGCAGCGGCCAGCGCCATGTTTCCTGCGGGAACGCGGGACGGTAGCAGAGGGAGGGATGGACGGGAGGGCGGCTCGGGGGGGCAGCGCTCCGGGAAGAAGCCAGAGCGGACAGCAGCCTCCAGGGACCTGCGGGGGCCACCCCCGCTCAGCCCCGACCCCCGCCAGACCCGCGCACCCAGGAGCACGGCGGCCAGCGCCGTCAGCCGCCAGCCCCGGCCCCGCCGCATCCCGCCGCTCCGCCGCCGGCCACGGCTCCCCGCTCCGGCCGCCCCGCTCCGGCCGCCTCCCCCCCTCGGCTCGCCGCTCCCCCCGCCTCCCCCCCCCCGGCTCGCCGCTCCCCCCGCCTCCCCCCCGCCTCCCGCCCCCCCGGCTCGCCGCTCCCCCCCGCCTCCCCCCCCCCCGGCTCGCCGCTCCCCCCGCCTCCCCCCCGCCTCCCGCCCCCCCGGCTCGCCGCTCCCCCCCGCCTCCCGCCCCCCCGGCTCGCCGCTCCCCCCCGCCTCCCCCCCCCCCGGCTCGCCGCTCCCCCCCGCCTCCCCCCCCCCCGGCTCGCCGCTCCCCCCCGCCTCCCCCCCCCCCGGCTCGCCGCTCCCCCCCGCCTCCCCCCCCCCCGGCTCGCCGCTCCCCCCGCCTCCCCCCCCCCGGCTCGCCGCTCCCCCCGCCTCCCCCCCCCCCCGCCAGCTCCTCCCGGGGCTGAGCCAGAAGCCGCCTGCGCAGCGCCAGCAGCAGAGCCTTGATCCAGGGGATGGAGCAGCTTCCCAGCGCTGTCTCCCAGCTCAGGGGCTGGAACCGGCGGCCTCGGATCCCTGCGGGCGGCAGCGAGGAGCCCCGCAGCCTCCCTGCACCCCAGCCCCAAGAGCTGTGCAGAGGCAAAGGCGGTGTGGGGACAAGGTGCCCGTGCAGGGGTCGGGGTGAGCAGCAGTGCTGGGCAGAATGGGCTCCCAAGGTCATCGAGATCAGCCCCTGCTTGGAACAGTTCCCCTTAGATCAGGCTGCTCTGATGGAGATTGCAGAAGCTGCCAGGGACAGCCATGCCAGTTCTCAGATTTTCTTTTAGCCTGTGGCTGAAGTAGAACTCCCCGTGTTCCAGCAGCTGTTCATTGCCACTCCGCCTGTTGCAGAGCACTTCCACGGCTAGTCAGTCTTCTCTGTTTCCTTTGAACAGGTAGTTCCTGCTGCTGCTGGGAACAATTTGGCTCTACAGATGTACCATCTGTTCCCTGTAGTTGAACATCATCCTCAAACTTGTGGAAAGTATCCTTCCTACTTCTGGTATTCATGGAAATTCATTCATCCTACTGCTGATCCCTGAGAGACCCCACTATTGTCTGCCTACTGGGCTTTGCACCACTGCTCACAACTCTTTGAGCCTGGTAGTCCAGCCAATGTTCCACTCACCCTACCATCCTCTTATTGAAACCTTTTGTCACCACTTTGGTCATAAAGTAGGTATGGGAGAGGATGCCAAATCCAGCTGTGGCCCATCAGTGCTGAGTCCAGGGGAGCAATCACCTCTCTTGACCTCTTGGCAATACTTTGTCTAAGGCAGCCGAGGATACCATTGGACGTCTTGATGCAGGGGCACATTGCTGGCTCATGGCCAACATGGTGTCTACCAGACCATTAGTTTTTTTTTTTCTGCAAAGCTGCTTTCTAGCTGGGTGACCCCAGGCTGCCCTGGTACATGGAGTTATTATTTCCCAGAGGCAGGAATTTTTCACTTTTCCTTCTTGAACTCCATGAGGTTCCAATCAGCCTATTTCTCCAACCCGGTGAGGTCCCCCTGGATGGTGGCCAGACCCTCTGGTATGTTGCAATTTGAGTCCAAATCAGGTTTTCCTCACATGGGACACCAATTGTCACAGCACGAGCAAAACTAGCAAGCTGCAACAAGGCTTTACCATGGGTCAGATGCTACTGTCCATGCTGTGTCTCCATCCTCCAGAGGCCAGGCCACACTGCTGCTTCGCTCGGCTACATCCAGCTCCTCCCTGCTCCTCCTCCAACCAGCCTCTCTCCCACACGCCTCAGGGCTATTTAACCACTTAGCAGGATGAGCTACAGCTGCACATCGTCCATGACAATAACCCACTGCCTTTGAGGCAAGGCCACAGCTGCATGTTATCAATGTAATCAGCCCACTGCCTTCATTCCTCTATACTGGTATATCAGCCACTCCTCCCAGTTTGGTATTGTCTAGAAACCTGCTGAGGGTACAATCTGTTCCATCATTCAGATCATTAACAAAGAGGTTCAGCAGGACCCAGTACTGATCCATGGAACACACCACTAGTCACTGGCCTCCAGCTTGGTTTTATGTTGCTGACCACCATCCCCTGGGCCCCTTGCACAAATCCAGCATGCAGACCAGTGCACATAAAAGAACACATGCATAAACATGAGCAACTGCACTCAACTAGGGACACCCTGGGGACACCAGCGGGGATTCGGGGGGAGCATTGCAGGGAAGGACAAGGTCCTACATGTGATCATGGTATTGCACAGAGGGGAGTTGTATCAGAGGCTGTGAAGAAAGCATAGTATTCAAGGAGTCAGTGTTCTTAGGAAAGACCTATCTGCTCTTTTGGACCTTGCACTAAAGGTTTGAGGAGCCTGTACACCAGCATGAGTAACTGCTGTAAGGGAATCTGCTGGAGTGCCCAGTGCTGTCATGTGCTGCACCCTGGTGAGTGTCATGGCAGAAATAACCTTCCAGTGTGTAAGGAGAAGATACAGGATTTTTTTATTTTATTTGTTAAGTAAAATAAAAGACACCACGGCATGCGGGGGGGGGGGGGGGGGGGGGGAGGAGGAATCTGAAGATCTCCATGGGAGGGATCTGCGCAGTGTGCCTTGGCAAAGTCTACCTGGGTCCATGTGATGCTGCATGAACACAGGGTTCCCAGCATCTGAAGGGACGAAAGGTTTACTCATTGGCTTTATTTGTCTTTTTATTCTATCTTACTAAAACAGCCATTTTATTATGTTATTTGCTATCTGGCCTTTTCTTCTGAGATCTGAAAAGCAGCCTGCACAACATCTTCCCCTGTCCCCCTGCCTGGTGTAAAACATGGGCAGGCAAAACAGGCAAGCAGAATTTTCCTGGGAGCAGTGTTAGGTGGGGTATGGTCAAACACAGGAACTGAGACACTTCTTGCCAGCAGGGCCACAAAAAGCCCCAAAGCAGTGACCCAGGCTGACATCATTGACCTTTACCAGACTCCTCCAGCACGTGAGATGAGTCCCCTGCCCACGCTGGCATGTTTTGCACGGGAAATGCTGGGGTCTCTCATCCTGTCACGCCAAAGATGCCTTGACTGGGGAATGTGCCCAGGAAATGGAAAGGCAGCAATGCCGGAAGCCAGGACACGGCCCACAGCATTAGCTGGGATGCTTTGCATTCAAGATGAGCTTGTCAGAAAATAATCACCTGCACAAGGGATGCCTCTGGCAGCCCGGGGCACTGAAGGTCCATGATAAAAGCCAGCCCAGCTCCTCGCCCCCTCATCCACTTCTCTTGCCTCCTTCTCCCTGGGAGTCAGGTGAGTCTCAAGCCCCTTCTCCTTCTCTGCTGTCTCTCAAAGCTCTCACCTCAGCGGACCTCTCAGCTGGTGCCGACTTTGTTCTGTGCCAGGTCTAGGGGCTGCTTGTCATGGGGAGGGAAGTGGGGAGAAGGTTAGGCATGGAGGGAGGCTAGGACTGTCCTGAAGTGGCTTCTGGTCACAGGGGTTAGGCAGTAGCCACATAGGTCCTGGTGGCTCTTTTTGGGCCCTGGCAGGATGAGGCCAAGGAACCCTCATACATCGCTGCACAGCCTCCTCCTCCCGGCCCTGCATGTTCTTTGGCTCCCCCGTGGTTTGGTGACAGGCTGCTCCTCATGCATCCCCATGTTTTGCTTCCTCCCTGCCCTCTCTCCCAGGTGCACCTCCAGCCCCAAGCCATGTCCTGCTGCAACCCGTGCCAGCCCTGCCAGCCCTGCCAGCCCTGCGGCCCGACCCCGCTGGCCAACAGCTGCAACGAGCCCTGTTGCAGGCAGTGCCAGGACTCTGTCGTTGTCATCGAGCCTTCTCCAGTGGTGGTGACCCTGCCCGGCCCCATCCTCAGCTCCTTCCCGCAGAACACCGTTGTGGGCTCCTCCACCTCCGCTGCCGTTGGCAGCATCCTCAGCTGTGAGGGAGTGCCCATCAACTCCGGGGGCTTTGACCTCTCCTGCATCACCAGCCGCTACTGCGGCAGCAGATGTCGCCCCTGCTAAAGGTGCTGGCAATGGCCTTGGATAAGGACTCCCAGGAACCCAGAAACACGATGCCAGACAAAGGATCAAATTTGTGCCATTGTTTTAAGAGCAGCTGATCATCTCAGGCTTGTCCTGCAAGGGCAGCCTGAAATGTGCCACCCCGGGCTCTCTGAAAACATGGCTAATGTCTACCTTTCCTCTCTTCCACTTGGACTTTTTCTCTCTCTTCTTTCTTGTCTTGTGCTGCCCTCAAAGCCTGCTGTGAGGACCCCAGGAAGCAGCCTGGAGCGACCTGCCAGCTTGTCTCCCTTTGCCATGCTGGCCAACGGATACGCTGTGGGAACTCTGCTGCAGGAAAAGGCAAACAGATTCTTGGCTGCTTCTGCTCCTCCCTGCACTGGTGGTCTCCACTTGGACAGATCTCCTTTCCCTCTTTAGACTCATTAAAAGTTTTCTGCAACTGTGTCTGTGTCCTTTTGGTTGTCTTTCATCTGCACATTGACTGCTGAGGGAGGGACTTTGCTTTGAAGGGGAAACAGGTGGGGGCACAGGGGGACCCTTCATCACTCCTAGAGGCATTGGATGGTGGAACAGAATGCAACGAGTCCTCTTTCAGGCACTGCCTCTTGAAGCATAGGATTCGTCAAGTCATGGAATCATAGAATAGTTTGCGTCGGAAAGGACCTTTAAAGGTCATCTAGTCCAACCCCCCTGTAATGAGCAAGGGCATCTTCAATAGATGAGGTTGCTCAGTGCCCTGTCCAAGCAGACCTTGAATGTTTCCAGGGATGAAGCATCCACTACCTTCCTGGGCAACCTGTGCCAGCGTTTCACTGGCCTCATTTAAAAAATCTCTTCCTGATAGCTAGTCTGAATCTATCCTCTTCTAGCTTAAAAATGTTACCCCTTGTCTTATTGCAACATGTCCTGCTGAAAAGTTTGTCCCCATCTTTCTTGCAAGCCCCCTTTAAGTACTGAAAGGCTACAATAAGGTCTCCCCAGAGTCTTTTCTTCTCCAGGCTGAACAATGCCACCTCTCTCCGCCTTTCCTCATAGGAAAGGTTCCACCTTTCTGATCATTTTTGTGGCCTCCTCCGCACCCACTCCAACAGGACCATGTCTTTTGTGCATGGTGGACTCCAGAGCTGTATAGACCCTAGCTATCTCATAGGCCATCAAACCTGGTTTCTGGAGAATGTACCCTATTTCAGCATCCACAGAGTGGACCACATCAGCCCTCATGGTTTCTCTGGGTAATGGCAGGACCTGTAGCTGCTTGAGCTAATTTCCAGGCACCAGATAAATTTTTTTCACATAGTCTATCCCTGCTTTACAAAAAGCCCCATATGCAGGGCAGAGGATCTTGCTGCTATTCAGAGGGACCTCAACAGGCTGGCAAAATGGGCTCAGAGGAGCCAAAGTCCTGCACCAGGGGAGGAGCAACCCCATGCACCAGTATGTACTGAGCACTGTCCAGCTGTAAAGCAGATTTGCAGAGAATGACCTGGGTTGTCCTGCTGGGCCCCAACTTGACAATGGGCCAGCAATGTCCCCTTGCCTCAAAGAAAGCCAGTGGTGTTCTGGGCTGCCCTGGGAGGAGTGTTGCCAGAAAGTTGAGGAACATGATGGTTCCCCTCTACTCAGCGCTGATGAGGCCACTCCTGGAGTACTGGTTCCAGTTCTATCCTCCCCAGTACAAGGGAGCTATGGAACTACTGGAAAGAATCCGAAGAAGGGGCACAAGGATGATGAATGAACTGGAGCATCTCTCCTGTGAGGAAAGGCTGAGAGAGCTGGGACTGTTCAACACCAAAGAGAGGGCTCAGGGGGGATCTTACCAACTTATATAAATACCTGAAGGGAGGGTGTGGTGGATTGACCCTGGCTGAACGCCAGGTGCCCACCAAGCCACTCTGTCACTAGCCCTCTTCAGCTGGACGGAGGAGAGAAAATATAATGAAAGACTTGTGGATCAAGATAAGGACAGGGAGATCACTCAGCAATTACTGCCACAGTCAAAACAGACTCGACTTGGGGAAATTAATTTAATTTGTTGCCAATCTAGTCAGGGTAGGATAATGAGAAATAATACCAAATCTTAGAACACCTTCCCCCCACCCTTCCCTTCTTCCCAAGCTCAACTTCACTCCCGATGTTCTATACCTCCTCACCTCCTTGAGCAGCACAGAGTGCTGGGCAGCGAGGATTGTGGTCTGCTCATCACACATTGCCTCTGCTGCTCCTTCCTCCTCATGACCTTCCCTTGCTACAGCATGGAGTCCCTCCCATGGGAGACATTCCTCCATGAACTTCTCCAACACAAGTTCTTCACTAAATGTTCCAGCTTGAATCCCTTCCATGGGGTTCCATCCTCTGGGAACAGACTGCTTCAGTGTGGGTCCCTTGCAGGGACCAAAGTCCTGCCAGCAAACCCACTCCAGGGTGGGCTTCTCTTTGCGGGGTCACAGGTCCTACCAGGGGCTTGCTCCAGCATGGGCTTTCCATGGGGACACAGCATCCTTCGGGTATCCCCCTGTTCCAGCGTGGGGTCCTCCACGGGCTGTGGGTGGGTATCTGCTCCACCATTAACCTACATGGGCTGAGGGGGACAGCCTGCCTCACCATGGTCTTCATCACAGGCTGCCAGGGAATCTCTGATCTGGCACCTGAAGCACCTCCTCCTTCCTTTTCTTCACTGACCTTGGTGTCTGCAGGGTTCTTTCTCTCACATGTTCTCACTCCTGTCCTCTGGTGGCTGTTCCACAGGAGCAGGTTTTTTTATCCCTTCTTAAATAAGTTATCGCAGAGGCACAACCACCATCGCTGATGGGCTCAGCGTGGTCAGTGGTGGATCCGTCTTGGAGCCGGCTGGCATTGGCTCTGTTGGACATGGGGGAAACTTCTAGCAGCTTCTCACAGAAGCCACCCCTGTGGCCCCCTGTATTACCAAAACCTTGCCACGCAAAATCAATATATAGTGCAAAGAAAATAGCCAGTCTCGTCTTAGAAAATCCCAGCGACAGGACCACAGGCAATGGACACAGGCTGAAACACAGAAAGCTCAGTCTTAAATATCAGGAAACTTTTTTAAACTGGTGAAGGTGACCAAGTACTGTCATTGCCCAGAGAGCTTCTGGGCTTTCCTCCTTTGAGATATTTAAAAAGCATATGGAAAGCTTGAGGAGGAAGAGAATGAAATCCACCACTGCAGCCCAGATGGCTGGGAAGATGACCACAAATGAGCACTGGGGCAAGTAGGATGGGACGGAGGAAGAGAGGGAAAGAGAATGACATGGCACATCCTCAGGCGGGGAAGCCCTTGGGTCACCCGCCAAGGATTATAGGGCTGGGAGCAGCTGGGCCCCTTGCTGTCAACGCAGCCCGAGGCAACCCCACCAGCGTGCCCCAGGCCAGCAACACTTGGGTGCACTGCACCCACCTGACACGAGCCGAGTCTTCTACGGATGCAAACACATTCCTGCCCTGGACACCTGGGACCTCCCAGTCCCCGCACCCAGAGGAAGCCTCTGGGAGGGAATGGGTATGGCATTAGCCAGGAAATGAGAAGGCAGCATCCAGGACAACAGCCACCCAGCCCATGTTGTTAGCTGGGATGTTTTCCGTTCACCTCATGAGCAGCTTTGAAAATTGCCACTTCCGCAGAAGCCACCTGTGGGCCTGGGGCAGGTCAGGGCCAGTATAAAAGCCAGCGCAGCTCCTCGCTCTCTCATCCACTTCTCTCTCCTCGTTCTCCTTGGGAACCAGGTGAGTCTGAAGCGCTTTCGCCATGTCCTTCTGTGGCTGTGCAGATGCGCGATCCTCCACCTGATGCTGGGTTGTGGCGCTGCTTGTCATGGGAGGGGGAGAAGGGCAAAGGCCTAGCACTTGGCTGAGGGAGCTGTTACTTGAAGAGACAGGCAGCAGCTCGGCTGGGCATGGTGGTACTTTGCCGAACTGTGTCTGCATGAGGCCATGAAACTCCTCTGCTCAGTTTCTACCCCGCAGCTCGGCAGCTGTCTTTGAAGAACTCACAGTGGGGTGATGGACGCGTGGCAGACCGCTCCTCACCTGTCCCTGTGCTCTGCTTCCTCCCTCCAGGTGCACCTCCAGCCCCAAGCCATGTCCTGCTGCAACCCGTGCCAGCCCTGCCGGCCCTGTGGCCCGACCCCGCTGGCCAACAGCTGCAACGAGCCCTGTTGCAGGCAGTGCCAGAGCTCCAACATCGTCATCGAGCCTTCTCCAGTGGTGGTGACCCTGCCCGGCCCCATCCTCAGCTCCTTCCCGCAGAACACCGTTGTGGGCTCCTCCACCTCCGCTGCCGTTGGCAGCATCCTCAGCTCTGAGGGAGTGCCCATCAACTCCGGGGGCTTTGACCTCTCCTGCATCACCAGCCGCTACTGCGGCAGCAGATGTCGCCCCTGCTAAAGCCACTGGTGACAACCCGGACAAGGACCCCCAGGAATGCAGACCTAGACTGAGGGCAGAGCTCCTGGCCCTTGACTTCAGAGATGCTGAGCATGAGCTGGGGTCTCTGAAACATGGCCAAAGTCTGCTTTCCCTGCTTGACTCTCTCCCATCTCCTGTCTTCTGTGCTTCTGGGCTGTAAGTCTCCCAGAGACAACTGGGGGGATCTGCTAAGCCCTCTCCATCTGTGGGGCAGGCAGATGGCTGCTCTGTGGGATCTCCGCCATGGGTGACGGGCACAAACTTCTGGCAGCTGCCGGTGATCTCCCACCACCAGCAGCCTCCTCTACAAGGGAACTCATTTCCTGCTTCAGAGTCATTAAAGCTTTCTGCATCGCAGCCTCTGCCTCAGCGTAATCCTTTCTGGGTGTCATTGTCTCGAGCTGCTGAGGAAGAAAAGCATTTCCTTGGGTGGTGGAGGAGAAGGTGGGGACACAAGCAGATCATTCGCCATTCCCAGAGGAAGGGGAGGGTGGGACAGGACAACGAATCCCTTGATGCTCAGTCACTGTTTCTTGGAGCTGAGGAAGACATAGTCAGCTTCTTGAAAGCCATTGGCAATCAGGGTCTGTGTTATGGCATCTCTGCTCAGACACAGCCAAGGGGCCTCAGAGCATGTCCTGCAGATGGGGACCCCAGCCACTGCTATCCCTCAGTGAGGATCCTGATGCTGCTGGAGCACATGAGCGGTCAGCAGCTCAGAAGTCTGTGAAGAATGGAGTTCCTCATAGTCTGAGTAGCTTTGTGTTGAGAGAAGAAACTCAGTGAGAAGATGGCTGCAAAGGATGCAGGAGTGGGGACAGAGTAAGAAAAAGCATTTACTAGAGTCCAAGACCTTCTCCTCCTTATCCTCCCACCTGCCCCAATAATGATGGGGCATGGCCTGCATCCAAGGGCAAGGATAGCAAGGGCAGGTCACCTATATACCCTCTATCCCACAAATATTTCCCAGCACAGCACAGCAGATACACAGATGGGCAGGGCTATGGTGACTCACAGAGTCAGTGCTCTGTGCCCTGTGGCCCCTGGCCTTCCCCCAGGCATGAAGCAGCTTCCCGCAGGCCAGCTCTTCTCCTGGAGGGCATGCTGCCTGCTTCTGCATGGTGAACTGCTCCCCCATTGAGATCTTGGGGCCAGCTACTGCCTGACAGAACACATGCCGTGGGGCTTGGCCTTTCTTCTCCTGGTACTAGAACAAGCCATAAAAGTTAGCAGTCTGGTAGGTGCAGGTGGCCTGGAAGGTGTCTCTCTCTTTGGTAGTGTCTTGTGATTTGTCCTAGTGTTGGCTGGGATAGGGGATCTCAGATCAGTGTGGATGCCACAGCAAAATAATGCCAATTACTTCCCACAACGTTAACACCAGAGGAGAGTTGTGCTTTCACCCAGGTCTCTGGTCTCCACTGCTGCATTGCCTGGAGTCTGTGGGGAACACCTGTGGTGCCTGGCCCTTCAGAGCTGGCTCCAGAACACTGCCAACAGTGTGAGGAACCTGGGAACTGCTGCAAAGGTGTTTCATCCTGCTCCTGATTCCCTGTCCTCTCAGAAGGCTCTGAGATCAAGAGAGGGAAAAGGAAGCTCCGGCAATGCAGAAATGCAGGAGGAATGCATAGCCAGGGCATGGTGTGAGCCAGGAGAGAGCTGAGTTTTGACAGTGCCTGTTTCTCTCCACTGACGATCAGTGGAGCTCACCCAGAGACACCTGCTTTGGAGGGAAGGGAGATCAATTTCCCCCTCCTCATCTCCGGTCTGACTTTGCGCTTAGATCTTTACTTAGATCAGTTCAATGCAGACTGAAGACTTAGGCTTTAACAGCAGTTAGAGGCTCTGCAACGAGGTAGGTGAATCCCTGTAACTTACTCTCTCAGTATTCATGTGTCCCATAGTCGCCTTTAGTTATCTCTCACCCTGTGGGTTTCAAGCCCCTGTTACTGTCCAGCACCAAATACTTGACATTTCCAGTCTGTCAGGACATGGCTGTTTCAGACATCTCCTGTGCATCAGCAAATGGGTACACAGGAGATCACCGAGTTACTGACAAGACTCACATACCACAGCTGCGGGCAGGAGGCAAACACCCTGCCCGAGAGCCACTCCAGAGAATTGCACTGCTGGCCTTTAATTGGCCTGTGTGAAGAGGGAGCATTATCCATCTCCACAAGCCCCTAAGATCCCCCAGAGGTCAAACTCCCTGTGGGCCACAGAAGGAAAACAGCAAACCGTCTCCCAGGTCTAGCCAGTTTGAGCTTCAGTGTGTTAATGAGGTGGGTGTGGGGATGTTCCTATGCTAATGATGCTGGTGACTCTCTGATGTATGCTCTCACTAGATGGAAACAAACTGCAGAGGCTTTCCACTGTGTGTGCACACAAAGCCCCTCGTGGAAGTGCAGTGATGGCTGTGAAAGGGAGAAGAAGACCAGCAGCACAAGCTGTCAGTACCTACGAGGTGGATGGAGAGGAAGCAACCCCAGGCAGTTGCATGCAGCTTGAAGTGAGTTGGCAAGGTGAGACCTGTCCATGCACAGGTGGATATTCCTTTGACATCACGGCATTCAGAGCTCCCCCAAATAAATCAACCTCTTCCCAATGCTCTCCCTCAGCCAAGGGGACCATGGTTTCATCTGAAGGATGGTCCATGAAGACATGTTGTTTGGATCATTTCCATGGCTGAGCTGGTGAGTGAAGCCTGCCTAAGTCATACAGCTTAGACTTCCAGTGCCTTGCACGCTTAAGGAGAGCCAGATTAAGGGGGATTTCTCTGCTCTTTAGCCACATGAGATTTCTGGGATGTAAGTTCCTGAGGAGGAAGAAAGGAGAGAAAGGAATCCTTTGGGTGATGGTTCAACTCCATCTGTCTTAGATACCTACCTGAGGATGAGATCAGTTCTCCCCTAAATAACTGATCAAGAATCCTCCCTTGTTTGCAGGGAGGGCGTAGATAAAACCCCTCAGTTCAGCTGCCTTCTCAGCAGAGCTACCATCCTAGAGGATGGGATTCAGCTCAGAGGACTTTGTCTTAAGCCACTGAGGCATGGATAAACAATTATCCAGGTTCATTTGGTGAACCCTGACCTTCAGGGTCAGACCAGTTGCCCAGAGGTGTTTCTGGGGGAAGGATTTCCCTGGCAATTTTAACTTAGAGTAGATGCTGTTTTCCCGTGCTCTGCACTGACTGCTTTTTCAGGGATGATGGCTTTGTTTCGCTACCAGTAGCACCTGAAGGATAGCACAGGCATGCAAATGCTCACAGAAAATTTGTCTTTGCAGATGAACCTCAACACGTCAAGGCCCACTGCAAACGGGACAGGTGTGGAAGAATTCATCCTTCTTGGCTTCCCGGGCTTGTGGCATTCCCGGATCTCCCTTGTGGTGGCATTTGCACTGATGTACTGCCTGACAGTAATAGGCAATGCATCCATCATAGCCCTCATCTGGACGAACAGTAACCTCCATACCCCAATGTACTTTTTCCTCTGTAATCTCTCCTTTCTGGAGATCTGGTACACTACGGGTGCTGTTCCCAAAGCCATAGGAGTCATGCTGGGGAGTAGCCAGACTATCTCCTTCAGTGCTTGCATCCTCCAGCTGTTGTTTCTTCTCTCTCTAGGCTCCACTGAGTGTTTTCTCCTGTCTGTGATGGCATATGATCGCTACTTAGCCATATGCTACCCCTTGAGATACAGCTCCCTCATGAACAGTGTCCTCTCTACTCGGCTGGCACTCAGCTCCTGGCTGGGAGGCTTTCTGGCCATCTCAGTGCTGGCCTTTCTGACATCCAGGCTGACATTCTGTGGGCCAAATGTCATCAATCATTTCCTCTGTGATATAGATTCCTGCCTTGCCCTCTCCTGCAGTGACACATGGCCCGTGGAGCTGGCAACCTTCCTTGTCTCCTTAATTGTTGTGGTGGCCTCCTGTGTGGTCACCCTGGTCTCCTACATATACATCATCTCCTCCATCCTGAGGATCCACTCAGCCCATGGCCGGAAAAAGGCCTTTTCCACTTGCTCTGCCCATCTCAGTGTCGTCATGATCTGGTATGGCTCCACCATGTTCCTGTACGTCAAGCCATCAGCCCAGAAATCCCTGGATCTGAACAAACTCGTGAATACTTTCAACACAGTTGTAACCCCTTTGTTGAACCCCTTCATTTACACACTCAGGAACAAAGAAGTGAAGCAAGCTCTGGGTCGGGCTTTCCAGAAGAAATGAAGTGGCTTTTCAACAGGCTTCAGTGGGAGCAAAGAGATTCACCCTCTCCCTCCCACGACTTCTGCCCTGCAGAAGTTCCTCACCAAAGTGTAAGTGCACCTGGGCAACTCAGGCAGTGAGAAGCCACCAGTTTCCCAGTGAGCTCATCTTAGGCTGGGCTGAGCCTCAAGTCTAATGCTTCCATCTCCCCCTGTTCATTCCTGGGTAAACTCTGAATGCCTCCCAGTGCTCTAAAGACCAGCGCTTGCAAAAGGTCACAAACCCCATCCAGAAACACTCCTCTGATAGAACACTGGAGGAGTGATCCTCCCACAGGTTTGTATTGCAGTTTGCTATGTGCTCCATTTTTTCAGGGATTCATCTGAATCCCCTAAAGAAGTCCCAGCAGCTGCCTCATTGCTTTAGGAAATAGGTATGTGTTTTTCTGTTTAGTTTGATATTTTCTGGGTGTATCTATGCCCCACTCTTGTGGCTGTTTCATTGAATCCTACTCTGGCTCATGATAAAATTTGACAATGTCTGATATCTCTACCTATAGTCATTATTTCTAGCATAAGACCATCAATAAAATTTACATTCCCCTTCTTTCCTCTATCCAGTCTCTGAAATAACTTTTTAATTTTTTATTAAAAATATGCAAATTGCTGTGCTTCATGTTAGATGTGTCAGGGTATTTCCACATCTAAAACCCCACATCAATTTTCAACAGTCCATAGTTCCACCCATTTCGGGCTTTGTTGTGGAAACACTTTAATGGGACTGGCAAAGCCCCCAAACTGCAGAGCTGTGCAAGGCTGGCCGGGTCGCAAGTCTCTCTGTACACACGCTGGGAGGACATTAGCACTTCCAAAGGGCACTTGCTTTCTGCCTTCATATGACTTTCATTTCAGAATAGCTGAATCATTCTCCAAGCTCTTCTTGCTGTGCACTGACAGTGAAGGGAGTCCATGTGACCATTTCATAGGGAAGATGCATCCACATGGCAGACACACCTTTGTGAGCAGTGTGGGGTTGATTTCACCTGGGTGTAGAGCTCTCCAAATGGGATGACTGAGTCTGGACTGAACATCTACACCTCCCTTCTGGAAGCAGTGGTGCTTCTGGAGGTGGCTTTCTTGTGTGCACCTGAATTTGGCCCAGGCACCACTGCCCAAGGTCAGGCTGATGCCCACCCTTGTCAGCTGTGCTCTCTTTCTCGGTGGCATTTGGGAAAATGTCTGGGACAGCTCACTGAGGCTGGAGAAAGCATTTCAGTGCCTGTGCTGGGGACAATTCTCTGCCAGGTTTGTTCTGTTATGGTTCAGGTGCACTCAGGGTCCTCCTGAATCTGGCTACTCTGTGGAGCTCATCGGCAGAGCAGTGGAGAATGCCGCTGCTGAGAGCAGAACAATCCCTCCTGAGGAGGGAGACACACACACTCATGCACATCAACATGGAATCATGCAGACATTTCTGCACCCACATGCATTCACACAGACCCAGCTGCACACGAGTGCACATAACAAAAGAACACGTACAGGAACACAACCAATTGTGGACTCTGCCATGGACATCTGGGGATGACCACAGCAAGACTAGAGCACTCAGGTGAAGGAAAACGCCCCAGACATGTGCCCAAACCCCTCTCCCTGGTGCAGAAAAGGAGGAAAAACAGGCAAGCAGAATTTTCCTGGGAGCAGTGTTAGGTGGGGTATGGTCAAACACAGGAACTGAGACACTTCTTGCCAGCAGGGCCACAAAAAGCCCCAAAGCAGTGACCCAGGCTGACATCATTGACCTTTACCAGACTCCTCCAGCACGTGAGATGAGTCCCCTGCCCACGCTGGCATGTTTTGCACGGGAAATGCTGGGGTCTCTCATCCTGTCACGCCAAAGATGCCTTGACTGGGGAATGTGCCCAGGAAATGGAAAGGCAGCAATGCCGGAAGCCAGGACACGGCCCACAGCATTAGCTGGGATGCTTTGCATTCAAGATGAGCTTGTCAGAAAATAATCACCTGCACAAGGGATGCCTCTGGCAGCCCGGGGCACTGAAGGTCCATGATAAAAGCCAGCCCAGCTCCTCGCCCCCTCATCCACTTCTCTTGCCTCCTTCTCCCTGGGAGTCAGGTGAGTCTCAAGCCCCTTCTCCTTCTCTGCTGTCTCTCAAAGCTCTCACCTCAGCGGACCTCTCAGCTGGTGCCGACTTTGTTCTGTGCCAGGTCTAGGGGCTGCTTGTCATGGGGAGGGAAGTGGGGAGAAGGTTAGGCATGGAGGGAGGCTAGGACTGTCCTGAAGTGGCTTCTGGTCACAGGGGTTAGGCAGTAGCCACATAGGTCCTGGTGGCTCTTTTTGGGCCCTGGCAGGATGAGGCCAAGGAACCCTCATACATCGCTGCACAGCCTCCTCCTCCCGGCCCTGCATGTTCTTTGGCTCCCCCGTGGTTTGGTGACAGGCTGCTCCTCATGCATCCCCATGTTTTGCTTCCTCCCTGCCCTCTCTCCCAGGTGCACCTCCAGCCCCAAGCCATGTCCTGCTGCAACCCGTGCCAGCCCTGCCAGCCCTGCCAGCCCTGCGGCCCGACCCCGCTGGCCAACAGCTGCAACGAGCCCTGTTGCAGGCAGTGCCAGGACTCTGTCGTTGTCATCGAGCCTTCTCCAGTGGTGGTGACCCTGCCCGGCCCCATCCTCAGCTCCTTCCCGCAGAACACCGCCGTGGGCTCCTCCACCTCCGCTGCCGTTGGCAGCATCCTCAGCTGTGAGGGAGTGCCCATCAACTCCGGGGGCTTTGACCTCTCCTGCATCACCAGCCGCTACTGCGGCAGCAGATGTCGCCCCTGCTAAAGGTGCTGGCAACGGCCTTGGATAAGGACTCCCAGGAACCCAGAAACACGACGCTGGACAAAGGATCAAACTTTGTGCCATTGTTTTAAGAGCAGCTGATCATCTCAGGCTTGTCCTGCAAGGGCAGCCTGAAATGTGCCACCCTGGGCTCTCTGAAAACATGGCCAACGTCTACCTTTCCTCTCTTCCACTTGGACTTTTTCTCTCTCTTCTTTCTTGTCTTGTGCTGCCCTCAAAGCCTGCTGTGAGGACCCCAGGAAGCAGCCTGGAGCGACCTGCCAGCTTGTCTCCCTTTGCCATGCTGGCCAACGGATACGCTGTGGGAACTCTGCTGCAGGAAAAGGCAAACAGATTCTTGGCTGCTTCTGCTCCTCCCTGCACTGGTGGTCTCCACTTGGACAGATCTCCTTTCCCTCTTTAGACTCATTAAAAGTTTTCTGCAACTGTGTCTGTGTCCTTTTGGTTGTCTTTCATCTGCGCATTGACTGCTGAGGGAGGGACTTTGCTTTGAAGGGGAAACAGGTGGGGGCACAGGGGGACCCTTCACTCCTAGAGGCATTGGATGGTGGAACAGAATGCAACGAGTCCTCTTTCAGGCACTGCCTCTTGAAGCTGACAAAGAGGAGCCTAGTTAATCTTCAGCCAGCAGCTATCACTCCTTCCTTGCTGTGGCTCTTCTCAGAAATATCCCCTTGGATCTGGTGAATAAGAGAACTCCTAGCAACTGCTGTCCTCCAGAGAAGAACTGTGGGCATGTGGGAGGCCCTGGGGATGTCAGTAAAGCCTTGGGGAAGAGTGCTTCTCTTGTTTTGGAGGTAGCTCTGCTGGGCAAGGAGGCTCAGAAGAAGAAATTGCCAAAGGGTGGCAGGAACTGGGAATGGGTAAATAGCCTTGGGGATCGCCCACACTCCCTACTGCACCTGCTGCTTCCCTCCATCACCTGATCTAGGGGCCATGGTCAGCCTGCCTGCACATGGGCAGCAGGGACAACTTCCCCATGCAGCCCTGTCACCCTTCAGCACAGCGTCTGCCACAGCCCTTCTGTAGCCCATGTGTGTAGGGCTGAGGAGCTCACAAGTTAGCATAGCTACCAGCTGCAGCAGGCCTTGTGCTAGAGTCCCCTGTCCTGGTGAACCCATCTCCCCCTTGGGTGAAAACAGCCCCGTGACACTGACTGGTGACCAACCACACATGGGTGCTCTTTGGTGCCTTTTTTCCTCCTAGCAAGGAGCAGCTTTCTTCAGGCCCAGGAACTGTACAGTGCCACAAGTGGCCTCTGCTCCAGAAAGGTGCTGCGTGAGAGGAGATGCCCCCAGCTCTGCAGAGACATGGCAGTGGGATTTGACTCTGCACTCAGCAGGATCCCTGAGCTGTGCCCGAATATCAGAGTGCTGGCAGCCCAACCATGGGGCACATGCTGGAGCATGGGGTGGGGTGCCTTCCCCCAGGCACCAAGCTCCATCAGCATTCCCTGAGCTCCGGGGCTGGCGTGCCTTTGTACTTCATGCAGCATCGCAGCTCCCCATGCACAGGCCAAGTCTGTCACAGCACAAGCAAGCTGGCAAGCTGCAACAAGGCTTTACCGTGGGTTAGAGTCTACTGTCCGTGCTGTTTCTCCATCCTCCTGAGGCCAGACCACACTGCTCCTTCTCTCTGCGACATTTGGGTTCTTCCTTCTCCAGCACCACTGCCTCCTCCACCCACACTCCTCAGGGCTATTTAACCATTTTGTGGGTATGAGCTACAGCTGCACATTGTCCATGTCAACCAACCCACTGCCTCTGCAGCAAGGCCACAGCTGCACATAATGTTAATCAACCCACTGCCTTCATTCCTCTACACAAGTCCTTCCCACATCGGCAGGCTTGGGGACCCTGCAGTGCGGGGGCTTGCCCTTACACAGACCCCACAGACTGCCAGCACCACAGGAGCAGGGTGGAGGACAGGATCGTTCCTCTGTGCTGGGGGCTGATCAACTGGAACACAGCTTTGCAGAAAACTACCTGGGTTATCCTGCTGGACACCAAGTTGATCATGAGCCAGAAATGGACCCTTTCCTAAAAGAAGACTAACAATGACCTGGACTACGTTAAGAGGACTGTTACCAGCAGGTGATCCTTTCCCTCAGCACCAATGAGAGAACACCTATGGTACTGTTTCCAGTTCTGGGCTCCTTAGTACAATGGAGATATGGATGCAGTAGAAAGAGTCAATGAAGGGTCATAAAGATAGTTTAAGGGACTGGAGCATCTCTGCTATGAGGCAAGGCTGAGAGAACTGTAACTGGTTACCCTAGAGAACAGAAAGCTCAGGAGAGATCTTCATAATGTGTGGTGGATTGACCTTGGCTGGCTGCCAGGTGCCCACTAAGGTTCTCTATCACTCCTCCTCCTCAGCTGGGTAGGGGCACAAGATACAATGGAAAGCCCATGGGTTGAGATAAGGACAGGGAAATCACTTAGCAGTTACCATTGCTGGCAACGCAGAGTCAACTTGGAGCGTCACAGCACAGGCAGGCTAGCAGGCTGCCACAAGGCTTTACCGTGGGTCAGATTCTACTGTCCGTGATGTTTCTCCTGCCTCCAGACGCCAGGCCACACTGCTCCTCCTCCGTTCAACCCAGCTGTCACAGCACTACCCAAACTAGCCGGCTGCACATTATCCATACCAGCCAACCCCACCACCCCTGAAGCCAGCCCACAGCTGTATAGTATCACTGTTAATTAACCTGCCTTCATTCCTCTAGAATTCCTCTACATTCAAGAATTTATTTCCAATCAAAATTAGAGCAGGATAATGAAAGATACAAACAAATCTAAATCCACATTACCCACAACCCTCCCTTCTTCCAGGGCTCAATTTCATTCTTGACTTCTCTACCTCCTCCCCTCGAGGGGTGCAGGGTGACAGGCAATGAGGAGGTGCAGTCACATGTTGTCTCTGCTGGTCCTTCCCTCTCATGCTTTTCCCCAGCCCCAGCATGGGGTCCCACCCACAGGAGACAGTCCTTCACAAACTTCTCTAATGTCAATCCCTCCCACAGGCTGCAGTTTTTCATGAACTTGTTGCAGTGTGGCTCCCTTCCGTGGGGTGCAGTCCTCCAGGAACAGACTTCTCCAGCACGGGTGCCCTGTGGGACCACATTCCTGCCAGGAACCTGTTCCAGCTCTCAGTGGGCTCACAGCTTCCTTCAAGGTACATCTACCTGCTCTGGTAGGAGGTCCTCTGTGGGCTCCAGGGTGGATATCTACTTCACTGTGGACCTCCATAGGCTACAGCAGGACAACCTGCATCACCATGGTCTCTACCACAGGCTGCAGGGAAATCTGCTCCAGCACCTGGAGCTCTGATGCCACCTCCCCCTCCTTCACTGACCTTGGTGTCTGCATAATTGTTTCCTCTCACCTGTTCTCACTTCTCTCCCAGCTGATGTTGCACAACAATTTATTACCTCTTCTTAAATATGTTATCAGAGAAATGCTAGCAGCATCACTGATTGGCTCAGCTTTGGCCACAGATGGGTCTTTCTTGGAGCTAGCTGGAACTGGGTCCATCCAACACAGGAATGGCTTCTAGCATCTTCTCACAGAAGCCACCTCTGGAATCCCCTCCACTGCCAAAACCTTGTCATGTAAACACAATACACTGTATAAATAAGTAACTGAAGGCAAGGTGCAAAGACGACTTCTCAGTGGTGCCCCATGACAGTGCCATGGGTGATGGGCACAGGCTGAAACACAGGTCGCTGTCTGAAACAACTGGAAACGCTTTTTTCCTGTGATGGTGACTGAACACTGGAACAGGTTGTCCAGAGAGGTTGTGGAGTTTCCCTCCTTGAAGAGATTCAAGAGCCATCAAGACATAATTCTGGGCAACCTGCTCTAGGTGACCCTGCTTCAGAAGTGTGGTTGGGCAAGGTCACTTCTAGTGCTCCCTTCCAACCTCAACCATTCTGTGATGCTCCAGAAGACTTTTTACAAATTCCCTACAGTTGCTATGCCTTTCCAGGAGAGCAGAAAAGGGTGCTTTCAGTACATGCTCATAAAAGAGGCTTTTAAATTTTCAGTCATTACTGTTTTGTCATAGACTACCTCCTGCATGTTCCAAAGGGGCCTTGGTATCTATTGCACACTTCTGCTTGTTCCCGGTGATACAGCACTGGTCTATCAGAACCTTTTTAAGGTTGTCACTGTCTAGATTTGCACTGTAATACAACACAAGATCCCTCAGTGCCTCAAAATTGATCTTTCCTCTGTTGCACTTAAAGTGATGCATTTAACCTTGAAATTACCCTTTTCTTTAGACTGCAAGAAGCAGTAAGATTTAGGGCCCAATGACACAAACTCCATGATATGCTTATCTGGCAGACACTTGCCCATTAACTCACTGGGCAAGGGGGTCCCAGCACCCCAGATGACTCACAGATATCACAGAGGCTGTGACAAGATAAAGGGAATGGTTTTGCAGGGCACCTGAGAGATTGTAAAGCTCTAGGTGTGCATACCCTGTTGTGAAGCAAGCTACAGAAATGTTAGTATTGTACACTCCAGGGTCACGTACCCTTGGTGTGGTTCCACGAGACCGTGGCTGTATCTTCATCAATAAAAGCACCAAAAAAAGACTTTCTCCATAAGCTGGGGGAAAGAGGTAACCATGAGACTCGTCTGGTTGTTTTACAATGTTAACGTCAAGGAGGTTGGGTCTCTGTCCAAATATTCCCCACAAAGAATTTAAAACCAGCCTTATCATTTGGATTTTCTTACTATGCTCAGGTCGCAAAAAAGATATCATCTTTCTGCCTGTAAAGTTTCAAGTTTAAACAAGTTTCATTTAGAGAAGTAATGCCTGATAGAAAGTAATAACTCTATCTTTCTACATATTGTCTAGCTCCAAACCTCTGGATCAGCCAGCCCCACCACCTGACGCACTCTGTGGAAGCCATGACGCACACCTCTGTGGTATTTGAGGGTGGGGGCTAAGAGGGGCTCTCAAGTACTCCCTCAGGGCTTGGGGGAGCATCAGGCAGCCCACACAGGGAAGCTGTCCTTATCCTGTTGGGAGGGAGGCAAAAAGAAAGGCGCAGCATGTCCTCAGGCGGGGAAGCCCTTGGGTCACCCGCCAAGGATTATAGGGCTGGGAGCAGCTGGGCCCCTTGCTGTCAACGCAGCCCGAGGCAACCCCACCAGCGTGCCCCAGGCCAGCAACACTTGGGTGCACTGCACCCACCTGACACGAGCCGAGTCTTCTACGGATGCAAACACATTCCTGCCCTGGACACCTGGGACCTCCCAGTCCCCGCACCCAGAGGAAGCCTCTGGGAGGGAATGGGTATGGCATTAGCCAGGAAATGAGAAGGCAGCATCCAGGACAACAGCCACCCAGCCCATGTTGTTAGCTGGGATGTTTTCCGTTCACCTCATGAGCAGCTTTGAAAATTGCCACTTCCGCAGAAGCCACCTGTGGGCCTGGGGCAGGTCAGGGCCAGTATAAAAGCCAGCGCAGCTCCTCGCTCTCTCATCCACTTCTCTCTCCTCGTTCTCCTTGGGAACCAGGTGAGTCTGAAGCGCTTTCGCCATGTCCTTCTGTGGCCGTGCAGATGCGCGATCCTCCACCTGATGCTGGGTTGTGGCGCTGCTTGTCATGGGAGGGGGAGAAGGGCAAAGGCCTAGCACTTGGCTGAGGGAGCTGTTACTTGAAGAGACAGGCAGCAGCTCGGCTGGGCATGGTGGTACTTTGCCGAACTGTGTCTGCATGAGGCCATGAAACTCCTCTGCTCAGTTTCTACCCCGCAGCTCGGCAGCTGTCTTTGAAGAACTCACAGTGGGGTGATGGACGCGTGGCAGACCGCTCCTCACCTGTCCCTGTGCTCTGCTTCCTCCCTCCAGGTGCACCTCCAGCCCCAAGCCATGTCCTGCTGCAACCCGTGCCAGCCCTGCCGGCCCTGCGGCCCGACCCCGCTGGCCAGCAGCTGCAACGAGCCCTGTGTCAGGCAGTGCCAGAACTCCACCGTCGTCATTGAGCCTTCTCCAGTGGTGGTGACCCTGCCCGGCCCCATCCTCAGCTCCTTCCCGCAGAACACCGTTGTGGGCTCCTCCACCTCCGCTGCCGTTGGCAGCATCCTCAGCTCTGAGGGAGTGCCCATCAACTCCGGGGGCTTTGACCTCTCCTGCATCACCAGCCGCTACTGCGGCAGCAGATGTCGCCCCTGCTAAAGCCACTGGTGACAACCCGGACAAGGACCCCCAGGAATGCAGACCTAGACTGAGGGCAGAGCTCCTGGCCCTTGACTTCAGAGATGCTGAGCATGAGCTGGGGTCTCTGAAACATGGCCAAAGTCTGCTTTCCCTGCTTGACTCTCTCCCATCTCCTGTCTTCTGTGCTTCTGGGCTGTAAGTCTCCCAGAGACAACTGGGGGGATCTGCTAAGCCCTCTCCATCTGTGGGGCAGGCAGATGGCTGCTCTGTGGGATCTCCGCCATGGGTGACGGGCACAAACTTCTGGCAGCTGCCGGTGATCTCCCACCACCAGCAGCCTCCTCTACAAGGGAACTCATTTCCTGCTTCAGAGTCATTAAAGCTTTCTGCATCGCAGCCTCTGCCTCAGCGTAATCCTTTCTGGGTGTCATTGTCTCGAGCTGCTGAGGAAGAAAAGCATTTCCTTGGGTGGTGGAGGAGAAGGTGGGGACACAAGCAGATCATTCGCCATTCCCAGAGGAAGGGGAGGGTGGGACAGGACAACGAGTCCCTTGATGCTCAGTCACTGTTTCTTGGAGCTGAGGAAGACACAGTCAGCTCCTTCTAAGGCAGTGGGGAACAAGCCCTGCTTTCTGGCATCAGGTCTTTGACATTGTGTCCCACAACATCCTTTTCTCTAAATTGGGTCCTTATTCTCCTTAAGTACCTCCAGCTCAGTGACCAGGTATTTGTTTTGATTTTCAGGAAATTAAATTTTATAAGATTCCCCAAATTGACACTGCTTTACCTGTGGCATGTTTTTGTGGTTCAACCCCAGCCTTTAAGTAAGTACCACACAGCTGCTCACTCACTCCCCCATCACCCAGAGAAATGGGGAGGAGAACTGAAAAGGAATGCAAAACTTGAGGGTTGAGATTAGAACAATAATTTAAATAAAAGAAAACCTATAATAATACTACTAACAGTTATAATGAAAAGGAGGGAGAAGGAGAGAGCAACAAAATCCAAAGGGAATGGAGGAAAGAAAAGAAGTGATGCACAATACAATTGCTTACCACCTGCTGACTGATACCCAGCCATTCCCCAAGCAGTGGTCCCAGGCCCTGGCTCACCCCTTCCAGTTTGTATACCAAGCATGACATGGTATGGTATGGAACAACCCTTTGGCCAGTTGGAGTCAGCTGTCCTGGCTGTGTCCCCTCCAGACCTTCTCACTAGCAGGGCCTGAGAAACTGACAAGTCCTTGACTTAGTATAAACATTAAGTAACAACAACTAAAACCATCAACGTGCTATCAACATTATTCTCACCCCAAATTCAAAACAGTACTGCACCAGCTGCCAAGAAGAATATTAACTCTTTCCCAGCCAAAACCAGGACACAGGTATTTGAAATCTTTTTTCCGACTCCTCTGAGTACTGAGAAGTTTTGGCCCCAGCTCTGACTTTGCAGCCACAGCCCCACACCACCAAACCTTATGTGTGTTTTACAGAGACAGAAGTATGGTTTAGCTTGAAAGCATAATTAAAACAAAGAACAAACTTTTTCTTGGTTAGGGAGAGGTGACAGATCAGCAAGGTAGAGAGCAGCATGTCAGAGAAAATGTGGGTAAACATTGAAATTTTAGTTACAGCAGTCAGGAAATAGCACAACACAAGTAAAATAGCAAACAGCAAAAAGCTTTACCATTGGGCAAACTCTATTGTCTGCACTGTTTCTTCATCCTCCAGAGACCAGACCACACTGCTCCTTCCCTCTGTCTCAACCCAATCTTTCTGCTTCATCCAGACACCCACTCTCTCCCACATGCCTCAGAGCTATTTAACCACTCTGCTATAGGATCACAGCTGTACATCATCAAAGCAATCAACCCACTGCCTTCGAATCAAGGCCACAGCTGCATATGATCAACATCAATCAACCCACTGCCTTTGCTCACCTACAGGTGAACTCCCATTCTGGAAGTCCAGTCATCCCTGACAGGATAGGATAGGATAAGGTAGGATTGCATAGGAAAGAATAGAACAGAATAGAATATTTTCAGCTGGAAGGGACCTGTAATGATTGTATAGTTCAACTACCTGATCACTTCAGGGCCAAAGAATAATTAAAGCATGTTATTAAGGGCGTTGTCCAAACGCCTCTTAAATACTGACAGGCACAGGGCGTCAACCACCTCTCTAGGAAGCCTCTTCAGTGTTTGACCACCAGCTCAGCAAAAAAATGCTTCTGAATGTCAAGTCTGAATGGCGTCTGATGTGACTTTGAACCATTCCCACATGTCATGTCACTGAGTACTGGGGAGAAAAGCTCAGCACCTCCACCCCTGCTTCTCCTCCTCAGGAAGCTGTAGAGAGCAGTGAAGTTCCCCCTCAGCCTCCTCTTCTCCAAGCTAGACAAACCCAAAGCCCTTAGCTGCTCCGCATAGGACATACCTTCCAGCCCTTTCACCAGCTTTGTTACCCTTCTCTGGATACATTCAAGTACCTTAACAGCCACCAGAAATTGTGGGGCCTAGAACCGCATACAGAACTCAAGATGAGGCCACACCAATGCTATAAAAAACAGAAAAATCACCTCTTTTGACCAGCAGGTTATACTGTGCTTAATGCACCCTAGTATAAGGTTTGCCCCCTTGCTGCCAGGGCATGATGCTAACTCCTATGGAACCTGTTGTCAGACACAACTCCAAGATCCTTTTCTGCAGGGCTGCTCTCCAGAAACTCATCTCCTAATTCATACTTGTATCTGGTGTTACTCCATCCTAGGTGCATGGATCTGGCACTTAGTCGTGTTAAATTCCATGCCATTAAGGACTGCCCAACGAGCCAATGTTATCTGGCAGCGTGGCACCCGGCACGCAGAGAAGCACCAGGGACTACTCCGCAGACAGTGCAAAGAACCTCCCTGAATCCACCCGAGAGCTGGAGTTATTTTTACACTGCCGGACTGTGTATCCAGCTATCCATCACCTCATTCCTTCTGCTCATTCCTCGTCTCACTCTCTATACTCTCAAAAATGCTGATCGATGTATCTGTACAATCTTATATTGCAGGCTCACGTCCATCCTGATACTCAAACCTGGCAGCTCATGCTGCTTTCCCCAGTATCTCACAAGGGTGTGAGTCCGTCACTTTTTTCTGTGTCACCCAACGGCCTGTAGTGACAGTCTCATTCAGAAGGAGGAGACATCAACTTTCTTGCTTCCGTTCTGCTTGTGCATCTTACCAAAAATTTTCTGCGCAATTCAACATCACCCGCCCATGCCTGGTACTTCAGCATTTCATCCCTTCTAGCATTGAAGCGGCTTCACTGTGTGGCTCCAAGGACTTAGTCCATTCCTACTTACGTACAACTCGTTTTCATAGAATGATAGACTCGTAGCATGTTTGGGTTCAAAGGGACCATGGAAGATCACCTTCTCCAAGCCCTCTGCCTTGGGCAGGGACATTCTTCATTGGACAAGTGGCTCAAAGCTCCATCCAACCTGACTTTGTTTTATTCAGTAATTCTGGAAGATAAGGCCTATACGATCTCTTTTCCTTTCTTCCTCTAAACATCTACGTAAGAACAATACATCAAGAGGAACTTGCAGACATTACAAAAATACCAGTGCTCCTTTTATGCCCATTGGTTTGTACACGAAAACAATGTCAGGTCTCAGCAGACCAAGTTTGCAGGGCTAGGAGCAGCTGGAGCTGTTCCTGTCTGAAGGATCACAAAAACACCCAAAAGAGAGAGCCCAGGCTGACATCACCTGCCTGCACTGGACCCCTCTGGCACTTAGTCCGTGTCTTCTGCCCACAGTGAGGCAGCCTTGCCCCGGAAACCACGGGCCCTCTCATCGCAGCTCTCAAAAGAGACGTCCGTGACGGCACGGGCATGACATAAACCAGGAAACGCAAGGGCAGCGTAGAGGGAAAGAGCAACACATGCCATGTCATTACCGGGGATGTTTCCGTTCATTAGCAGCATGCCGGAAAATTGCTGCTTATGCAGCGGCTGCCTTGGCCCTGAGGCAGCGTGGGGCCAGTATAAAAGCCAGCCCAACCGATGGCTCTCTCAGCCGCTTCTGTCACCTCCTTCTCCTTGGGAACCAGGTGAGCTGGAAGCCCCTTTTCTCCTCCACCTCCTCCTCCAGGACAGGGTCTAGCCTTCGAGGGCAGCTCAGCTGGTACCTGCTCCTTGGTCTTATGTTAGTGCTCCGAGACGGGGGTGGCGGGAGAGGTCAGAGGAGAGACAGTCTGTCACGGAGACAGGCTGAGGCTGGGCTGAGCTGGCCCTTTGCTCCAGGCTAGTGATGAGCATCCCTGGGCCTGGCTGCTATGCGCAGGACCCCGCTGAGCTCGGGCAAAGAAGCCCTTGTTTCCCGCTGTGCAGCCCCCTGCCTTGGCTTCCTTTTGGTGGGGTTGCAGGCTGCTCCTGAGGTGTCCCTGTGCCATGCTTCCTCCCTGCCCTCTCTCCCAGGTGCACCTCCAGCCCCAAGCCATGTCCTGCTGCAACCCGTGCCAGTCCTGCCAGCCCTGCGGCCCGACCCCGCTGGCCAGCAGCTGCAACGAGCCCTGTTGCAGGCAGTGCCAGGACTCTGTCGTCGTCATCCAGCCCTCCGCCGTGGTGGTGACCCTGCCCGGCCCCATCCTCAGCTCCTTCCCGCAGAACACCGCCGTGGGCTCCTCCACCTCCGCTGCCGTTGGCAGCATCCTCAGCTGTGAGGGAGTGCCCATCAACTCCGGGGGCTTTGACCTCTCCTGCATCACCAGCCGCTACTGCGGCAGCAGATGTCGCCCCTGCTAAAGCCACTGGTGACGGCCCGGACAAGGATCCGCTGGAACCCAGAAGATGATGCCATGCTGAACGACGGAGACTGTGGCCATTGCTTTGAGAGGGGCTGAGCATGCCTCACGCCTCCTGCAACGGGTGTCAGCCCTGAGGAAGGGGCCAGCCTGGGCTCTCTTGAAACGTGACCGATGCCTCTCGTTCCCTTCCTCCACTCTCTCCTTTTCCTCCCTTGCCTTTGTTTTTGTCCACTCCCCTGGGCCACGAGGCCCACCAAAGGCAGCCCAGGGGGGACCTGCCTGTCCCTCTCCCTCTGTGGGGCACTGGCTCTTGGCTGTCCGCGCGACCCTTTCCCTGTGGCCTCCCCTCAGAGGCATCTTGTTTCCCTCTTTGGACTCATTAAACTCTGCAGCATCCCAGCCCCTGGCTCTGTGTGGTCCTTTCCTCTCTGGATGTTCTCTAAAACCTGCGCAGGGAGGAAGGAGATGCGCCGGGAGGGAACAAATGGGGGAGCAAGTGGCTCCTTTCTCATTCCTAGACCAATGGGAGGGCAGCACACACAGCCCCATGGCCTCCTTTGGTCGCTGTCCCTCGGAGCTGAGGACAACATCTCTGGCCACTGCACAGCCCGTGCCCATCAGCCCTTCCCGTGCTGTGTGTCTGCCCAGAAATAGTGCCCTTGGCCTCCAAACATGCCCTGCGGATGGTGGTGCCAACTTGCCCTGTCTTCATGGGACGAGCCCGGTGCTGCAGGAGGCCCTGGGAGGTCAGCAGCCCCACGGGCACTCAGGGCAGTTCCTCCTGCTCTGCATGGAGCTGTGCTGGGGGAGAAGGCTCAGACAGAAGGTGGCGACGAGGACGGAAGGAGGGAATAGCGGGAGGAATCACCCTGGCTAGAGCCCACAGCCGCCTCCTCCTCACCTCCCCACCCATCTCCAGGACGAAGGGGCAGGGTGTGCATCCGAGGGCAAGGGTAGCTACGGCAAGTCCCCTCTCATTCCGTCACGTCCGTACAGCGGGTCCCTGCAGAGGCCAATGGGCATCATTGCCCACTGTCCTCTGAGGGGAAGGTCTGTGGCAGAAGGAGTCTGCTCCTGATGGCACAGAGAGAAAGCAGGAAAAAAGCACATAAATGACAAACACTCACGGCACTTGCACGAACCATAAGTGGGGCAATCCTGAAAAGACCTTGGCTGGCTTCCAGACCCACCAGGCTGCTCTCTCCCTCTCCCTGCGCAACGCGACAGAGGGGGAAAGAAGGTGAAAAAGGCTGTGGGTCGAGGCAAAGCCAGCGGCATCACTTACCCATTACTTTCACTGGAAAAACAGACTTGACTGGGGGAACATTCCTCAAACATATTGCCAATGAAAAATAGAGCAGGAGGGAGAGAAACAGCAGAAAAGCCCTTAAGATACCTCCACCCCGTCCCCACGTCTTCTCCACAGCCTCAGCTTCCCTCCTTCATTCACGGCTCTTCTATTTCCCCCACCGCGCAGCAGCGCAGGGGGCTGCGGCTGCGGGCGCTGCGGTCAGCACACACAAGTTTCCTTCTGCGCAAAGAGGGACTTTACCTGACCTGCTCATGAAGAAGCAGCCGGGTTTTGGCACCTTCCCCTGAACGCCTTGTCTCTGCCTCCCCAGACACAGGTGCTTGGCCTTCAGACTCCGTGTTCTGTGCGTGACCTGGAACTCATGGTGCTTGAACACCAAAGGAGCTGGACTCAGAGCTGCGCGACTGCCCCTGCGGCACCCCATCTCACAGCCGAGCAACATGCGGAGCCCCGTCCCTTCCCTTCCACACCCATTTGGCACCAGGTCTGAGGCTGTGCCTCAGTGAGCACCAGGCCGAAGTGCACCTGGCCCTGGCCTGGACACGAGAAGCCTGCGTCCCGCCCCAGCCCCCAGCAAGACGGCACCATAAGGGGACCGATTCAGGGACAGGGGCCCGCAGAGGCGGGCAGGCTTTCCTGGCCCTGTACTTAAAGCAAGAGGTGGGGGTGCGGGGGCAGAGGCTGCGTTTCAGCTCCCTGGGCACCTCTCTGCCCGGCCAAAGGCACTGCCTCTCAGCTGTAATGGGCTCTGGCTGGCACGGGCGATCTGCTGCTCTGCAGTGCCCAGGGACACCCCCGGGAAGGCCAAGGTCTTCACCCTGACCCACACAAGTACAGGCTGACACACGTGTGCTCATTCACGCCTGCACGGAGCCAGGCAAACCTCTGCACGCTTACAGAAAGACAGGAGATGGCAATGAGCGACCATCAGAGAGAGATGGGGGGAGCAAGAGGAAAGGATGTGCCGTGCCCTCTCCCATGGCAGTCCTGGGGCCAACGCAGATGAGAAGCATGGGAGCGGTGCCCCTTTCCCGACAACTGTGCCGCAAGCAAGCCCACGGGAATGAGCCAGGCGCACATCACCTCTCCGCATGGGATGCCACCAGCACTTGAGCTGCGTCTTCCTCCTGCGCCGGCACGTTCCTGTCCCGGAAATCCTTGGCCTTCTCATGCCGGCACTTAGAGCAGCCTTCATGTGGGAAAGCACGTGCCGTAAGCAAGGAAATGAAAAGGCAGCGGTGCAGGAAACCAGGACACAGCCCATACCATTAGGTGGGATGGTCTGCATTTGCCAGGAACTTGTCAGAAAATTATTACTTCCACAGAGGGTGCCTCTGGGCCCGAGGCAGTGCAGGACTGCTATAAAAGGCGGCCCGACTCTCTGCGCTCTCATGCGCTTCTCTTGCCCCCTTCTCCTTGGGAATCAGGTGCGTGTGAAGTCTCTTGTCCTCCTCCTTCCAGACCAGGTCTTTCCTCCGTGGAGGGCTCAGCTCGTGTGGGCTGTGCTAGCCCCGGGCTGGGAGCTGCTTCTCACGGGAGAGGGAAGGGGGGAGAAGGTCTTCTGCAGAGAGAGCCTGGGACGTAGCTGAGGTGGCTCCTGGGCTTTCAGCTGGGCAGCGTGTGCTGGGCCAGGAGATGCGGTGGCCCCGCTGTGGTTGGGTGCAGTGCTGCTTCTCATGTTTCCCCGTTTCTGGCTTCCCCTGCCCTCTCTCCCAGGTGCACCTCCAGCCCCAAGCCATGTCCTGCTGCAACCCGTGCCAGCCCTGCCAGCCCTGCGGCCCGACCCCGCTGGCCAGCAGCTGCAACGAGCCCTGTGTCAGGCAGTGCCAGAGCTCCAACATCGTCATCCAGCCCTCCGCCGTGGTGGTGACCCTGCCCGGCCCCATCCTCAGCTCCTTCCCGCAGAACACCGCCGTGGGCTCCTCCACCTCCGCTGCCGTTGGCAGCATCCTCAGCTGTGAGGGAGTGCCCATCAACTCCGGGGGCTTTGACCTCTCCTGCATCACCAGCCGCTACTGCGGCAGCAGATGTCGCCCCTGCTAAAGCCACTGGTGACGGCCCGGACAAGGATCCGCTGGAACCCAGAAGATGATGCCATGCTGAACGACGGAGACTGTGGCCATTGCTTTGAGAGGGGCTGAGCATGCCTCACGCCTCCTGCAACGGGTGTCAGCCCTGAGGAAGGGGCCAGCCTGGGCTCTCTTGAAACGTGACCGATGCCTCTCGTTCCCTTCCTCCACTCTCTCCTTTTCCTCCCTTGCCTTTGTTTTTGTCCACTCCCCTGGGCCACGAGGCCCACCAAAGGCAGCCCAGGGGGGACCTGCCTGTCCCTCTCCCTCTGTGGGGCACTGGCTCTTGGCTGTCCGCGCGACCCTTTCCCTGTGGCCTCCCCTCAGAGGCATCTTGTTTCCCTCTTTGGACTCATTAAACTCTGCAGCATCCCAGCCCCTGGCTCTGTGTGGTCCTTTCCTCTCTGGATGTTCTCTAAAACCTGCGCAGGGAGGAAGGAGATGCGCCGGGAGGGAACAAATGGGGGAGCAAGTGGCTCCTTTCTCATTCCTAGACCAATGGGAGGGCAGCACACACAGCCCCATGGCCTCCTTTGGTCGCTGTCCCTCGGAGCTGAGGACAACATCTCTGGCCACTGCACAGCCCGTGCCCATCAGCCCTTCCCGTGCTGTGTGTCTGCCCAGAAATAGTGCCCTTGGCCTCCAAACTTGCCCTGCGGATGGTGGTGCCAACTTGCCCTGTCTTCATGGGACGAGCCCGGTGCTGCAGGAGGCCCTGGGAGGTCAGCAGCCCCACGGGCACTCAGGGCAGTTCCTCCTGCTCTGCATGGAGCTGTGCTGGGGGAGAAGGCTCAGACAGAAGGTGGCGACGAGGACGGAAGGAGGGAATAGCGGGAGAAATCACCCTGGCTAGAGCCCACAGCCGCCTCCTCCTCACCTCCCCACCCATCTCCAGGACGAAGGGGCAGGGTGTGCATCCGAGGGCAAGGGTAGCTACGGCAAGTCCCCTCTCATTCCGTCACGTCCGTACAGCGGGTCCCTGCAGAGGCCAATGGGCATCATTGCCCACTGTCCTCTGA
Organism: Falco punctatus; assembly: GCF_963210335.1. NCBI lineage: Eukaryota > Metazoa > Chordata > Aves > Falconiformes > Falconidae > Falco > Falco punctatus. The sequence continues at coordinate 1,039,469 of NC_137599.1, read as the reverse complement.
GGGGAAGGTCTGTGGCAGAAGGAGTCTGCTCCTGATGGCACAGAGAGAAAGCAGGAAAAAAGCACATAAATGACAAACACTCACGGCACTTGCACGAACCATAAGTGGGGCAATCCTGAAAAGACCTTGGCTGGCTTCCAGACCCACCAGGCTGCTCTCTCCCTCTCCCTGCGCAACGCGACAGAGGGGGAAAGAAGGTGAAAAAGGCTGTGGGTCGAGGCAAAGCCAGCGGCATCACTTACCCGTTACTTTCACTGGAAAAACAGACTTGACTGGGGGAACATTCCTCAAACATATTGCCAATGAAAAATAGAGCAGGAGGGAGAGAAACAGCAGAAAAGCCCTTAAGATACCTCCACCCCGTCCCCACGTCTTCTCCACAGCCTCAGCTTCCCTCCTTCATTCACGGCTCTTCTATTTCCCCCACCGCGCAGCAGCGCAGGGGGCTGCGGCTGCGGGCGCTGCGGTCAGCACACACAAGTTTCCTTCTGCGCAAAGAGGGACTTTACCTGACCTGCTCATGAAGAAGCAGCCGGGTTTTGGCACCTTCCCCTGAACGCCTTGTCTCTGCCTCCCCAGACACAGGTGCTTGGCCTTCAGACTCCGTGTTCTGTGCGTGACCTGGAACTCATGGTGCTTGAACACCAAAGGAGCTGGACTCAGAGCTGCGCGACTGCCCCTGCGGCACCCCATCTCACAGCCGAGCAACATGCGGAGCCCCGTCCCTTCCCTTCCACACCCATTTGGCACCAGGTCTGAGGCTGTGCCTCAGTGAGCACCAGGCCGAAGTGCACCTGGCCCTGGCCTGGACACGAGAAGCCTGCGTCCCGCCCCAGCCCCCAGCAAGACGGCACCATAAGGGGACCGATTCAGGGACAGGGGCCCGCAGAGGCGGGCAGGCTTTCCTGGCCCTGTACTTAAAGCAAGAGGTGGGGGTGCGGGGGCAGAGGCTGCGTTTCAGCTCCCTGGGCACCTCTCTGCCCGGCCAAAGGCACCGCCTCTCAGCTGTAATGGGCTCTGGCTGGCACGGGCGATCTGCTGCTCTGCAGTGCCCAGGGACACCCCCGGGAAGGCCAAGGTCTTCACCCTGACCCACACAAGTACAGGCTGACACACGTGTGCTCATTCACGCCTGCACGGAGCCAGGCAAACCTCTGCACGCTTACAGAAAGACAGGAGATGGCAATGAGCGACCATCAGAGAGAGATGGGGGGAGCAAGAGGAAAGGATGTGCCGTGCCCTCTCCCATGGCAGTCCTGGGGCCAACGCAGATGAGAAGCATGGGAGCGGTGCCCCTTTCCTGACAACTGTGCCGCAAGCAAGCCCACGGGAATGAGCCAGGCGCACATCACCTCTCCGCATGGGATGCCACCAGCACTTGAGCTGCGTCTTCCTCCTGCGCCGGCACGTTCCTGTCCCGGAAATCCTTGGCCTTCTCATGCCGGCACTTAGAGCAGCCTTCATGTGGGAAAGCACGTGCCGTAAGCAAGGAAATGAAAAGGCAGCGGTGCAGGAAACCAGGACACAGCCCATACCATTAGGTGGGATGGTCTGCATTTGCCAGGAACTTGTCAGAAAATTATTACTTCCACAGAGGGTGCCTCTGGGCCCGAGGCAGTGCAGGACTGCTATAAAAGGCGGCCCGACTCTCTGCGCTCTCATGCGCTTCTCTTGCCCCCTTCTCCTTGGGAATCAGGTGCGTGTGAAGTCTCTTGTCCTCCTCCTTCCAGACCAGGTCTTTCCTCCGTGGAGGGCTCAGCTCGTGTGGGCTGTGCTAGCCCCGGGCTGGGAGCTGCTTCTCACGGGAGAGGGAAGGGGGGAGAAGGTCTTCTGCAGAGAGAGCCTGGGACGTAGCTGAGGTGGCTCCTGGGCTTTCAGCTGGGCAGCGTGTGCTGGGCCAGGAGATGCGGTGGCCCCGCTGTGGTTGGGTGCAGTGCTGCTTCTCATGTTTCCCCGTTTCTGGCTTCCCCTGCCCTCTCTCCCAGGTGCACCTCCAGCCCCAAGCCATGTCCTGCTGCAACCCGTGCCAGCCCTGCCAGCCCTGCGGCCCGACCCCGCTGGCCAGCAGCTGCAACGAGCCCTGTGTCAGGCAGTGCCAGAGCTCCAACATCGTCATCCAGCCCTCCGCCGTGGTGGTGACCCTGCCCGGCCCCATCCTCAGCTCCTTCCCGCAGAACACCGCCGTGGGCTCCTCCACCTCCGCTGCCGTTGGCAGCATCCTCAGCTGTGAGGGAGTGCCCATCAACTCCGGGGGCTTTGACCTCTCCTGCATCACCAGCCGCTACTGCGGCAGCAGATGTCGCCCCTGCTAAAGCCACTGGTGACGGCCCGGACAAGGATCCGCTGGAACCCAGAAGATGATGCCATGCTGAACGACGGAGACTGTGGCCATTGCTTTGAGAGGGGCTGAGCATGCCTCACGCCTCCTGCAACGGGTGTCAGCCCTGAGGAAGGGGCCAGCCTGGGCTCTCTTGAAACGTGACCGATGCCTCTCGTTCCCTTCCTCCACTCTCTCCTTTTCCTCCCTTGCCTTTGTTTTTGTCCACGCCCCTGGGCCATGAGGCCCACCAAAGGCAGCCCAGGGGGGACCTGCCTGTCCCTCTCCCTCTGTGGGGCACTGGCTCCTGGCTGTCCGCGCGACCCTTTCCCTGTGGCCTCCCCTCAGAGGCATCTTGTTTCCCTCTTTGGACTCATTAAACTCTGCAGCATCCCAGCCCCTGGCTCTGTGTGGTCCTTTCCTCTCTGGATGTTCTCTAAAACCTGCGCAGGGAGGAAGGAGATGCGCCGGGAGGGAACAAATGGGGGAGCAAGTGGCTCCTTTCTCATTCCTAGACCAATGGGAGGGCAGCACACACAGCCCCATGGCCTCCTTTGGTCGCTGTCCCTCGGAGCTGAGGACAACATCTCTGGCCACTGCACAGCCCGTGCCCATCAGCCCTTCCCGTGCTGTGTGTCTGCCCAGAAATAGTGCCCTTGGCCTCCAAACATGCCCTGCGGATGGTGGTGCCAACTTGCCCTGTCTTCATGGGACGAGCCCGGTGCTGCAGGAGGCCCTGGGAGGTCAGCAGCCCCACGGGCACTCAGGGCAGTTCCTCCTGCTCTGCATGGAGCTGTGCTGGGGGAGAAGGCTCAGACAGAAGGTGGCGACGAGGACGGAAGGAGGGAATAGCGGGAGAAATCACCCTGGCTAGAGCCCACAGCCGCCTCCTCCTCACCTCCCCACCCATCTCCAGGACGAAGGGGCAGGGTGTGCATCCGAGGGCAAGGGTAGCTACGGCAAGTCCCCTCTCATTCCGTCACGTCCGTACAGCGGGTCCCTGCAGAGGCCAATGGGCATCATTGCCCACTGTCCTCTGAGGGGAAGGTCTGTGGCAGAAGGAGTCTGCTCCTGATGGCACAGAGAGAAAGCAGGAAAAAAGCACATAAATGACAAACACTCACGGCACTTGCACGAACCATAAGTGGGGCAATCCTGAAAAGACCTTGGCTGGCTTCCAGACCCACCAGGCTGCTCTCTCCCTCTCCCTGCGCAACGCGACAGAGGGGGAAAGAAGGTGAAAAAGGCTGTGGGTCGAGGCAAAGCCAGCGGCATCACTTACCCGTTACTTTCACTGGAAAAACAGACTTGACTGGGGGAACATTCCTCAAACATATTGCCAATGAAAAATAGAGCAGCAGGGAGAGAAACAGCAGAAAAGCCCTTAAGATACCTCCACCCCGTCCCCACGTCTTCTCCACAGCCTCAGCTTCCCTCCTTCATTCACGGCTCTTCTATTTCCCCCACCGCGCAGCAGCGCAGGGGGCTGCGGCTGCGGGCGCTGCGGTCAGCACACACAAGTTTCCTTCTGCGCAAAGAGGGACTTTACCTGACCTGCTCATGAAGAAGCAGCCGGGTTTTGGCACCTTCCCCTGAACGCCTTGTCTCTGCCTCCCCAGACACAGGTGCTTGGCCTTCAGACTCCGTGTTCTGTGCGTGACCTGGAACTCATGGTGCTTGAACACCAAAGGAGCTGGACTCAGAGCTGCGCGACTGCCCCTGCGGCACCCCATCTCACAGCCGAGCAACATGCGGAGCCCCGTCCCTTCCCTTCCACACCCATTTGGCACCAGGTCTGAGGCCGTGCCTCAGTGAGCACCAGGCCGAAGTGCACCTGGCCCTGGCCTGGACACGAGGAGCCTGCGTCCCGCCCCAGCCCCCAGCAAGACGGCACCATAAGGGGACCGATTCAGGGACAGGGGCCCGCAGAGGCGGGCAGGCTTTCCTGGCCCTGTACTTAAAGCAAGAGGTGGGGGTGCGGGGGCAGAGGCTGCGTTTCAGCTCCCTGGGCACCTCTCTGCCCGGCCAAAGGCACCGCCTCTCAGCTGTAATGGGCTCTGGCTGGCACGGGCGATCTGCTGCTCTGCAGTGCCCAGGGACACCCCCGGGAAGGCCAAGGTCTTCACCCTGACCCACACAAGTACAGGCTGACACACGTGTGCTCATTCACGCCTGCACGGAGCCAGGCAAACCTCTGCACGCTTACAGAAAGACAGGAGATGGCAATGAGCGACCATCAGAGAGAGATGGGGGGAGCAAGAGGAAAGGATGTGCCGTGCCCTCTCCCATGGCAGTCCTGGGGCCAACGCAGATGAGAAGCATGGGAGCGGTGCCCCTTTCCCGACAACTGTGCCGCAAGCAAGCCCACGGGAATGAGCCAGGCGCACATCACCTCTCCGCATGGGATGCCACCAGCACTTGAGCTGCGTCTTCCTCCTGCGCCGGCACGTTCCTGTCCCGGAAATCCTTGGCCTTCTCATGCCGGCACTTAGAGCAGCCTTCATGTGGGAAAGCACGTGCCGTAAGCAAGGAAATGAAAAGGCAGCGGTGCAGGAAACCAGGACACAGCCCATACCATTAGGTGGGATGGTCTGCATTTGCCAGGAACTTGTCAGAAAATTATTACTTCCACAGAGGGTGCCTCTGGGCCCGAGGCAGTGCAGGACTGCTATAAAAGGCGGCCCGACTCTCTGCGCTCTCATGCGCTTCTCTTGCCCCCTTCTCCTTGGGAATCAGGTGCGTGTGAAGTCTCTTGTCCTCCTCCTTCCAGACCAGGTCTTTCCTCCGTGGAGGGCTCAGCTCGTGTGGGCTGTGCTAGCCCCGGGCTGGGAGCTGCTTCTCACGGGAGAGGGAAGGGGGGAGAAGGTCTTCTGCAGAGAGAGCCTGGGACGTAGCTGAGGTGGCTCCTGGGCTTTCAGCTGGGCAGCGTGTGCTGGGCCAGGAGATGCGGTGGCCCCGCTGTGGTTGGGTGCAGTGCTGCTTCTCATGTTTCCCCGTTTCTGGCTTCCCCTGCCCTCTCTCCCAGGTGCACCTCCAGCCCCAAGCCATGTCCTGCTGCAACCCGTGCCAGCCCTGCCAGCCCTGCGGCCCGACCCCGCTGGCCAGCAGCTGCAACGAGCCCTGTGTCAGGCAGTGCCAGAGCTCCAACATCGTCATCCAGCCCTCCGCCGTGGTGGTGACCCTGCCCGGCCCCATCCTCAGCTCCTTCCCGCAGAACACCGCCGTGGGCTCCTCCACCTCCGCTGCCGTTGGCAGCATCCTCAGCTGTGAGGGAGTGCCCATCAACTCCAGGGGCTTTGACCTCTCCTGCATCACCAGCCGCTACTGCGGCAGCAGATGTCGCCCCTGCTAAAGGTGCTGGCAACAGCTTTGGGCAAGAACCTTCAGGACCTCAGAACATGGACCGGAGATGGAGCTCCGTGCCATTGGCCCCTTCTTCCACTCAGCCTTTTTGCCCTCTTCCCTTTGCTGTCGCCTAGCCTCCCAGCACCAGCGTGGCTGGCACCTGTTGGCCTCCCTCCCTCCGCAGGGCAGGCAGACGGACACCCTGCAGGAGCTCCACCGCACCTCAGTGGCTGCCCCTGGCGCTGCCTAGGAGCCACCTCCTTTTCTTCTTTCGACTCATTAAAGTTGTGCTGCATCCAGGCCTGTGCCTCCGAGTCCTCCCTCCTTCTGTGGCAGCTCTCCCAGTCTGCCCGGGGAATAATGGGGGAGGAAGGGGAGGGTGGAACTCTTACAGAATCGGATCTCCTCAAGGCACTACTGGGCTCAACAGAACAACTCAGACACACGGCACCCCATGGATGATGTAAGGTTCCCCTCAGGCTCTTCCTTCCAACAGTTTCGGGCAGAGAAGCCATCTATTTCAATGTCACTGGCCACTGGGCACCTTTTGGCAGTACGAGACAGGCCCCCACCTAACCATAGCACAAATGCTGGAGATGGCCCTGCCCAGACTCAGCTACCCTTCCTCACCCAGTGCTCTGAGGCAAGGCCAGTCTGAGCTCTGCTTACACCACCACTGCTCCTCATTGCAGAGCAGGCTCTTCTAGCACTGCAGCCTGTAGCCATTGGCCATCTATCCTTCAACAGACCCTGCACTTGGAGCCACATGGGCACAATGAAAGGCAGGGCTGTGCCCTCACAGTAGGACACCTGTCTCACACTGGGCCGTGCGGGGAACCGGACCCGTCTGGGCAGTTACACTGGCAGGACGAGTACTGGTACTAATCCCAGGAAGGCATCTCCCCAGCATGGGTCCAAGGCCCTGCTCTGCCCTGCGCCCAGGCAATGGACCCCAGGGTGGAGTCCTTCAAAGTCAACAGAGCTGTCATCTAGAAGACCTGGATAATCAATACCAATACACTCCTCTGGGCACATCAATCTGACACCTTAGAAGTGTAATATGGACCTGCTGACTTACCCTTTGGGGACCGTCATTTCTCTTGATCACTACAAAAGCCTTCTAGAGAAGAAGTTCAAAAGTTCATGTTCCTCTCTGCTATTCCCTGCCTATAGCATATGAGTCTTTAAGTGAACAAGTCTAGGAAATGAAGAGGACGTTAACCATGCAGCATTTAATTTTCTCTGCAAAAAATGCTAGTCTTGATTGCCATAAACTCTTTTGGAATGCAGATTTTCTTTGTCGTGACAGTGGTGCAGTGGAGTGGTTTGTATAAAGTGACGTCGTGATTGAAGGACATCACTGAGACGATCATAGAATCATAAGATAGTCCAGGTTTGAAGGGGCCTTCAGAGATAACCTGGTCCAATCTTTCGTGGGATAGGAGGCCTAGATGAGATTATCTAACCACCTTGTCCAGTTGCATCTTGCAAACCTCCAGCAATGGGGACTCCACCGTGTCCCTGGGGAGGCTGTTCCAGGGAATGGTTGTTCGTACTATAAAAATTGTAGTTCTTACGTCAAGGTAAAACCTCTCCAGGTGCAACTTGTACTTGTTGGCCCTTGTCTTCTCCATGTGGCTTCTTGTGATGAGAGAGCCTCCCTCCTCTTTGTAGACAACCTTTAAGTACTGGAATATTGTGATCAGGTCCCCCACCAGAGAAAAAAGGCCTAGCTCCTTCACTCTTTCCTCACAGGACAGGTTCTCCAGCCCTTTGGTCCTTTGACACATAAGAGGGGCTGGTGGAGCTTGCAAGAAGCAGATTTTCTTTCTCATGAGAGTGGTGTAATGGAGCAGTTTGCATATGATGAAATCATGATTAAAGGACATGTTGTGGTTTAACCCCAGCTGGCAACCAAGTACCACCACACAGTTGCTCGCTCACTCCTGCCCACCCCACCCCCCCCCACCCCCCCCTCCCCATTGGCATGGGGAAGAGAATCAGGAAAGGTAAAACTCACGTGTTGAGGTAACAGCAATTTAATAATTGACGTAAAATGAAATATAATAGTAGTAGTAGTAGTAGTAGTGTGACAAAAAGGGGAGGGAGAGAGGAATAAAATCCGAAAGGGAAAAAACAAAACAAGTGATGCACAATACAATCGCTCACCACCCGCTGACTGATGCAACAACCAGACTGCCCAAACCGCTCCCCCTGAGTTTATATACTCAGCATGACATTCTGTGATATGGAAGATCCCTTTGGCCAGTTTGGGTCAGCTGTCCTGGCTGCGTCCCCTGCCATTTCCTTGCACACACACACACCCCCACCTTATCACTGGCAGGGCCTAAACAACCAAAAAGTCCTGGGCTTAGTATAAATGTTACTTAGCAACAACTAAAGCCATCAGTGTGTTATCAACATTATTCTCATACCAAACCAAAAACATAGCATTGTACCAGCTATGGAGAAGAAAACTAACTCCACCCTGGCCAAAACCAGGGCAGGACATCACTGAGAGGATCACAAACTCAGTGATAACCAGGAAAAAGGGGAAGAATGACTGTGCCTGCCAGCAGGCAACACCAGCATTTTTTCTGGTGGCAAGAACATCTACATCGTTTTTGACACGCCAGTGATGGTATACCAGGCCTCCATGAAGGGAACCTGATGAGGATGTAGAAATTCAGCAAGGTCTGCAGGTGCTGACTGCTCCACACAGTGACAATGAGGAGGCCATTCCCCACCAAGGTTGGAAGACACATGGAGGAAATAATGGCACATGGGAGCACGTGCCCACCTTGGGAGATGTGGGAAGCCCGGGGGAATGACATCACTTACAGATGTCCTGCTCTTCTTTGCTGTGGCCCAGTACATGACCAGGAGGGATCAGCTGCCCAGACCAGACGGAAGGAATAAAGCTGTGGTCGGTTAAATCTATTCTCTGTATTGCTGTCAGACGGATAATCAGAACCTGTTGCCAACTGACAGAACCTGACTATCCAAGGTGAAGGTCTGACCATGCCTGGGCAGAGGTGTGGGTAGTAGACCAGAGCAGAGAGGACTTGGCAGACATCTGACCAACACTGCTGGTTTGCTGCAACTGACCATGGCATGATATTGCTTGTAGAGGAATGAAGGCAGTGGGCTGATTACATTGATAACATGCAGCTGTGGCCTTGCCTCAAAGGCAGGGGGTTATTGTCATGGACGATGTGCAGCTGTAGCTCATCCTGCTAAGTGGTTAAATAGCCCTGAGGCGTGTGGGAGAGAGGCTGGTTGGAGGAGGAGCAGGGAGGAGCTGGATGTAGCCGAGAGAAGCAGCAGTGTGGCCTGGCCTCTGGAGGATGGAGACACAGCATGGACAGTAGCATCTGACCCATGGTAAAGCCTTGTTGCAGCTTGCTAGTTTTGCTCGTGCTGTGACAATTGGTGTCCCATGTAAGGAAAACTGATTGGGCCTCAGTCTGTAACAACCACTGACACCTGTTGTAACTCACTGAATGTGTGTGTTTCCCGGGTGCATTGGTTTCTTAATAGTCTCATTCTTAATTGCCTGCTTCAAATATCCAAGATGCCTGACAGCTATATATCTATAGACCATGGGCAGGGGTTACATTATGTGTGATTAGGACCAGGAGAGAATGCTGGCTGAGAGCTGATACTGTCATTGCCCGATGGAGCATGACACACCCGCTAAGCTGACCATCCTTGAAAACCAATTACCATCGGTTCATCCACAAAAAAGCATGAATTTAGCATGTTGCCAAGCGATAGAATCCACTGCAGGGAGTTCTCCCCTTCCTCGCCCGTTATTCCCCGGGCAGACTGGGAGAGCTGCCACAGAAGGAGGGAGGACTCGGAGGCACAGGCCTGGATGCAGCACAACTTTAATGAGTCGAAAGAAGAAAAGGAGGTGGCTCCTAGGCAGCGCCAGGGGCAGCCACTGAGGTGCGGTGGAGCTCCTGCAGGGTGTCCGTCTGCCTGCCCTGCGGAGGGAGGGAGGCCAACAGGTGCCAGCCACGCTGGTGCTGGGAGGCTAGGCGACAGCAAAGGGAAGAGGGCAAAAAGGCTGAGTGGAAGAAGGGGCCAATGGCACGGAGCTCCATCTCCGGTCCATGTTCTGAGGTCCTGAAGGTTCTTGCCCAAAGCTGTTGCCAGCACCTTTAGCAGGGGCGACATCTGCTGCCGCAGTAGCGGCTGGTGATGCAGGAGAGGTCAAAGCCCCCGGAGTTGATGGGCACTCCCTCACAGCTGAGGATGCTGCCAACGGCAGCGGAGGTGGAGGAGCCCACGGCGGTGTTCTGCGGGAAGGAGCTGAGGATGGGGCCGGGCAGGGTCACCACCACGGCGGAGGGCTGGATGACGATGTTGGAGCTCTGGCACTGCCTGCAACAGGGCTCGTTGCAGCTGCTGGCCAGCGGGGTCGGGCCGCAGGGCTGGCAGGGCTGGCACGGGTTGCAGCAGGACATGGCTTGGGGCTGGAGGTGCACCTGGGAGAGAGGGCAGGGGAAGCCAGAAACGGGGAAACATGAGAAGCAGCACTGCACCCAACCACAGCGGGGCCACCGCATCTCCTGGCCCAGCACACGCTGCCCAGCTGAAAGCCCAGGAGCCACCTCAGCTACGTCCCAGGCTCTCTCTGCAGAAGACCTTCTCCCCCCTTCCCTCTCCCGTGAGAAGCAGCTCCCAGCCCGGGGCTAGCACAGCCCACACGAGCTGAGCCCTCCACGGAGGAAAGACCTGGTCTGGAAGGAGGAGGACAAGAGACTTCACACGCACCTGATTCCCAAGGAGAAGGGGGCAAGAGAAGCGCATGAGAGCGCAGAGAGTCGGGCCGCCTTTTATAGCAGTCCTGCACTGCCTCGGGCCCAGAGGCACCCTCTGTGGAAGTAATAATTTTCTGACAAGTTCCTGGCAAATGCAGACCATCCCACCTAATGGTATGGGCTGTGTCCTGGTTTCCTGCACCGCTGCCTTTTCATTTCCTTGCTTACGGCACGTGCTTTCCCACATGAAGGCTGCTCTAAGTGCCGGCATGAGAAGGCCAAGGATTTCCGGGACAGGAACGTGCCGGCGCAGGAGGAAGACGCAGCTCAAGTGCTGGTGGCATCCCATGCGGAGAGGTGATGTGCGCCTGGCTCATTCCCGTGGGCTTGCTTGCGGCACAGTTGTCGGGAAAGGGGCACCGCTCCCATGCTTCTCATCTGCGTTGGCCCCAGGACTGCCATGGGAGAGGGCACGGCACATCCTTTCCTCTTGCTCCCCCCATCTCTCTCTGATGGTCGCTCATTGCCATCTCCTGTCTTTCTGTAAGCGTGCAGAGGTTTGCCTGGCTCCGTGCAGGCGTGAATGAGCACACGTGTGTCAGCCTGTACTTGTGTGGGTCAGGGTGAAGACCTTGGCCTTCCCGGGGGTGTCCCTGGGCACTGCAGAGCAGCAGATCGCCCGTGCCAGCCAGAGCCCATTACAGCTGAGAGGCAGTGCCTTTGGCCGGGCAGAGAGGTGCCCAGGGAGCTGAAACGCAGCCTCTGCCCCCGCACCCCCACCTCTTGCTTTAAGTACAGGGCCAGGAAAGCCTGCCCGCCTCTGCGGGCCCCTGTCCCTGAATCGGTCCCCTTATGGTGCCGTCTTGCTGGGGGCTGGGGCGGGACGCAGGCTCCTCGTGTCCAGGCCAGGGCCAGGTGCACTTCGGCCTGGTGCTCACTGAGGCACGGCCTCAGACCTGGTGCCAAATGGGTGTGGAAGGGAAGGGACGGGGCTCCGCATGTTGCTCGGCTGTGAGATGGGGTGCCGCAGGGGCAGTCGCGCAGCTCTGAGTCCAGCTCCTTTGGTGTTCAAGCACCATGAGTTCCAGGTCACGCACAGAACACGGAGTCTGAAGGCCAAGCACCTGTGTCTGGGGAGGCAGAGACAAGGCGTTCAGGGGAAGGTGCCAAAACCCGGCTGCTTCTTCATGAGCAGGTCAGGTAAAGTCCCTCTTTGCGCAGAAGGAAACTTGTGTGTGCTGACCGCAGCGCCCGCAGCCGCAGCCCCCTGCGCTGCTGCGCGGTGGGGGAAATAGAAGAGCCGTGAATGAAGGAGGGAAGCTGAGGCTGTGGAGAAGACGTGGGGACGGGGTGGAGGTATCTTAAGGGCTTTTCTGCTGTTTCTCTCCCTGCTGCTCTATTTTTCATTGGCAATATGTTTGAGGAATGTTCCCCCAGTCAAGTCTGTTTTTCCAGTGAAAGTAACGGGTAAGTGATGCCGCTGGCTTTGCCTCGACCCACAGCCTTTTTCACCTTCTTTCCCCCTCTGTCGCGTTGCGCAGGGAGAGGGAGAGAGCAGCCTGGTGGGTCTGGAAGCCAGCCAAGGTCTTTTCAGGATTGCCCCACTTATGGTTCGTGCAAGTGCCGTGAGTGTTTGTCATTTATGTGCTTTTTTCCTGCTTTCTCTCTGTGCCATCAGGAGCAGACTCCTTCTGCCACAGACCTTCCCCTCAGAGGACAGTGGGCAATGATGCCCATTGGCCTCTGCAGGGACCCGCTGTACGGACGTGACGGAATGAGAGGGGACTTGCCGTAGCTACCCTTGCCCTCGGATGCACACCCTGCCCCTTCGTCCTGGAGATGGGTGGGGAGGTGAGGAGGAGGCGGCTGTGGGCTCTAGCCAGGGTGATTTCTCCCGCTATTCCCTCCTTCCGTCCTCGTCGCCACCTTCTGTCTGAGCCTTCTCCCCCAGCACAGCTCCATGCAGAGCAGGAGGAACTGCCCTGAGTGCCCGTGGGGCTGCTGACCTCCCAGGGCCTCCTGCAGCACCGGGCTCGTCCCATGAAGACAGGGCAAGTTGGCACCACCATCCGCAGGGCATGTTTGGAGGCCAAGGGCACTATTTCTGGGCAGACACACAGCACGGGAAGGGCTGATGGGCACGGGCTGTGCAGTGGCCAGAGATGTTGTCCTCAGCTCCGAGGGACAGCGACCAAAGGAGGCCATGGGGCTGTGTGTGCTGCCCTCCCATTGGTCTAGGAATGAGAAAGGAGCCACTTGCTCCCCCATTTGTTCCCTCCCGGCGCATCTCCTTCCTCCCTGCGCAGGTTTTAGAGAACATCCAGAGAGGAAAGGACCACACAGAGCCAGGGGCTGGGATGCTGCAGAGTTTAATGAGTCCAAAGAGGGAAACAAGATGCCTCTGAGGGGAGGCCACAGGGAAAGGGTCGCGCGGACAGCCAAGAGCCAGTGCCCCACAGAGGGAGAGGGACAGGCAGGTCCCCCCTGGGCTGCCTTTGGTGGGCCTCGTGGCCCAGGGGAGTGGACAAAAACAAAGGCAAGGGAGGAAAAGGAGAGAGTGGAGGAAGGGAACGAGAGGCATCGGTCACGTTTCAAGAGAGCCCAGGCTGGCCCCTTCCTCAGGGCTGACACCCGTTGCAGGAGGCGTGAGGCATGCTCAGCCCCTCTCAAAGCAATGGCCACAGTCTCCGTCGTTCAGCATGGCATCATCTTCTGGGTTCCAGCGGATCCTTGTCCGGGCCGTCACCAGTGGCTTTAGCAGGGGCGACATCTGCTGCCGCAGTAGCGGCTGGTGATGCAGGAGAGGTCAAAGCCCCCGGAGTTGATGGGCACTCCCTCAGAGCTGAGGATGCTGCCAACGGCAGCGGAGGTGGAGGAGCCCACGGCGGTGTTCTGCGGGAAGGAGCTGAGGATGGGGCCGGGCAGGGTCACCACCACTGGAGAAGGCTCAATGACGACGGTGGAGTTCTGGCACTGCCTGACACAGGGCTCGTTGCAGCTGCTGGCCAGCGGGGTCGGGCCGCAGGGCTGGCAGGGCTGGCACGGGTTGCAGCAGGACATGGCTTGGGGCTGGAGGTGCACCTGGGAGAGAGGGCAGGGGAAGCCAGAAACGGGGAAACATGAGAAGCAGCACTGCACCCAACCACAGCGGGGCCACCGCATCTCCTGGCCCAGCACACGCTGCCCAGCTGAAAGCCCAGGAGCCACCTCAGCTACGTCCCAGGCTCTCTCTGCAGAAGACCTTCTCCCCCCTTCCCTCTCCCGTGAGAAGCAGCTCCCAGCCCGGGGCTAGCACAGCCCACACGAGCTGAGCCCTCCACGGAGGAAAGACCTGGTCTGGAAGGAGGAGGACAAGAGACTTCACACGCACCTGATTCCCAAGGAGAAGGGGGCAAGAGAAGCGCATGAGAGCGCAGAGAGTCGGGCCGCCTTTTATAGCAGTCCTGCACTGCCTCGGGCCCAGAGGCACCCTCTGTGGAAGTAATAATTTTCTGACAAGTTCCTGGCAAATGCAGACCATCCCACCTAATGGTATGGGCTGTGTCCTGGTTTCCTGCACCGCTGCCTTTTCATTTCCTTGCTTACGGCACGTGCTTTCCCACATGAAGGCTGCTCTAAGTGCCGGCATGAGAAGGCCAAGGATTTCCGGGACAGGAACGTGCCGGCGCAGGAGGAAGACGCAGCTCAAGTGCTGGTGGCATCCCATGCGGAGAGGTGATGTGCGCCTGGCTCATTCCCGTGGGCTTGCTTGCGGCACAGTTGTCGGGAAAGGGGCACCGCTCCCATGCTTCTCATCTGCGTTGGCCCCAGGACTGCCATGGGAGAGGGCACGGCACATCCTTTCCTCTTGCTCCCCCCATCTCTCTCTGATGGTCGCTCATTGCCATCTCCTGTCTTTCTGTAAGCGTGCAGAGGTTTGCCTGGCTCCGTGCAGGCGTGAATGAGCACACGTGTGTCAGCCTGTACTTGTGTGGGTCAGGGTGAAGACCTTGGCCTTCCCGGGGGTGTCCCTGGGCACTGCAGAGCAGCAGATCGCCCGTGCCAGCCAGAGCCCATTACAGCTGAGAGGCGGTGCCTTTGGCCGGGCAGAGAGGTGCCCAGGGAGCTGAAACGCAGCCTCTGCCCCCGCACCCCCACCTCTTGCTTTAAGTACAGGGCCAGGAAAGCCTGCCCGCCTCTGCGGGCCCCTGTCCCTGAATCGGTCCCCTTATGGTGCCGTCTTGCTGGGGGCTGGGGCGGGACGCAGGCTCCTCGTGTCCAGGCCAGGGCCAGGTGCACTTCGGCCTGGTGCTCACTGAGGCACGGCCTCAGACCTGGTGCCAAATGGGTGTGGAAGGGAAGGGACGGGGCTCCGCATGTTGCTCGGCTGTGAGATGGGGTGCCGCAGGGGCAGTCGCGCAGCTCTGAGTCCAGCTCCTTTGGTGTTCAAGCACCATGAGTTCCAGGTCACGCACAGAACACGGAGTCTGAAGGCCAAGCACCTGTGTCTGGGGAGGCAGAGACAAGGCGTTCAGGGGAAGGTGCCAAAACCCGGCTGCTTCTTCATGAGCAGGTCAGGTAAAGTCCCTCTTTGCGCAGAAGGAAACTTGTGTGTGCTGACCGCAGCGCCCGCAGCCGCAGCCCCCTGCGCTGCTGCGCGGTGGGGGAAATAGAAGAGCCGTGAATGAAGGAGGGAAGCTGAGGCTGTGGAGAAGACGTGGGGATGGGGTGGAGGTATCTTAAGGGCTTTTCTGCTGTTTCTCTCCCTCCTGCTCTATTTTTCATTGGCAATATGTTTGAGGAATGTTCCCCCAGTCAAGTCTGTTTTTCCAGTGAAAGTAACGGGTAAGTGATGCCGCTGGCTTTGCCTCGACCCACAGCCTTTTTCACCTTCTTTCCCCCTCTGTCGCGTTGCGCAGGGAGAGGGAGAGAGCAGCCTGGTGGGTCTGGAAGCCAGCCAAGGTCTTTTCAGGATTGCCCCACTTATGGTTCGTGCAAGTGCCGTGAGTGTTTGTCATTTATGTGCTTTTCTCCTGCTTTCTCTCTGTGCCATCAGGAGCAGACTCCTTCTGCCACAGACGTTCCCCTCAGAGGACAGTGGGCAATGATGCCCATTGGCCTCTGCAGGGACCCGCTGTACGGACGTGACGGAATGAGAGGGGACTTGCCGTAGCTACCCTTGCCCTCGGATGCACACCCTGCCCCTTCGTCCTGGAGATGGGTGGGGAGGTGAGGAGGAGGCGGCTGTGGGCTCTAGCCAGGGTGATTTCTCCCGCTATTCCCTCCTTCCGTCCTCGTCGCCACCTTCTGTCTGAGCCTTCTCCCCCAGCACAGCTCCATGCAGAGCAGGAGGAACTGCCCTGAGTGCCCGTGGGGCTGCTGACCTCCCAGGGCCTCCTGCAGCACCGGGCTCGTCCCATGAAGACAGGGCAAGTTGGCACCACCATCCGCAGGGCATGTTTGGAGGCCAAGGGCACTATTTCTGGGCAGACACACAGCACGGGAAGGGCTGATGGGCACGGGCTGTGCAGTGGCCAGAGATGTTGTCCTCAGCTCCGAGGGACAGCGACCAAAGGAGGCCATGGGGCTGTGTGTGCTGCCCTCCCATTGGTCTAGGAATGAGAAAGGAGCCACTTGCTCCCCCATTTGTTCCCTCCCGGCGCATCTCCTTCCTCCCTGCGCAGGTTTTAGAGAACATCCAGAGAGGAAAGGACCACACAGAGCCAGGGGCTGGGATGCTGCAGAGTTTAATGAGTCCAAAGAGGGAAACAAGATGCCTCTGAGGGGAGGCCACAGGGAAAGGGTCGCGCGGACAGCCAAGAGCCAGTGCCCCACAGAGGGAGAGGGACAGGCAGGTCCCCCCTGGGCTGCCTTTGGTGGGCCTCGTGGCCCAGGGGAGTGGACAAAAACAAAGGCAAGGGAGGAAAAGGAGAGAGTGGAGGAAGGGAACGAGAGGCATCGGTCACGTTTCAAGAGAGCCCAGGCTGGCCCCTTCCTCAGGGCTGACACCCGTTGCAGGAGGCGTGAGGCATGCTCAGCCCCTCTCAAAGCAATGGCCACAGTCTCCGTCGTTCAGCATGGCATCATCTTCTGGGTTCCAGCGGATCCTTGTCCGGGCCGTCACCAGTGGCTTTAGCAGGGGCGACATCTGCTGCCGCAGTAGCGGCTGGTGATGCAGGAGAGGTCAAAGCCCCCGGAGTTGATGGGCACTCCCTCAGAGCTGAGGATGCTGCCAACGGCAGCGGAGGTGGAGGAGCCCACGGCGGTGTTCTGCGGGAAGGAGCTGAGGATGGGGCCGGGCAGGGTCACCACCACGGCGGAGGGCTGGATGACGACGACAGAGTCCTGGCACTGCCTGCAACAGGGCTCGTTGCAGCTGCTGGCCAGCGGGGTCGGGCCGCAGGGCTGGCAGGACTGGCACGGGTTGCAGCAGGACATGGCTTGGGGCTGGAGGTGCACCTGGGAGAGAGGGCAGGGAGGAAGCATGGCACAGGGACACCTCAGGAGCAGCCTGCAACCCCACCAAAAGGAAGCCAAGGCAGGGGGCTGCACAGCGGGAAACAAGGGCTTCTTTGCCCGAGCTCAGCGGGGTCCTGCGCATAGCAGCCAGGCCCAGGGATGCTCATCACTAGCCTGGAGCAAAGGGCCAGCTCAGCCCAGCCTCAGCCTGTCTCCGTGACAGACTGTCTCTCCTCTGACCTCTCCCGCCACCCCCGTCTCGGAGCACTAACATAAGACCAAGGAGCAGGTACCAGCTGAGCTGCCCTCGAAGGCTAGACCCTGTCCTGGAGGAGGAGGTGGAGGAGAAAAGGGGCTTCCAGCTCACCTGGTTCCCAAGGAGAAGGAGGTGACAGAAGCGGCTGAGAGAGCCATCGGTTGGGCTGGCTTTTATACTGGCCCCACGCTGCCTCAGGGCCAAGGCAGCCGCTGCATAAGCAGCAATTTTCCGGCATGCTGCTAATGAACGGAAACATCCCCGGTAATGACATGGCATGTGTTGCTCTTTCCCTCTACGCTGCCCTTGCGTTTCCTGGTTTATGTCATGCCCGTGCCGTCACGGACGTCTCTTTTGAGAGCTGCGATGAGAGGGCCCGTGGTTTCCGGGGCAAGGCTGCCTCACTGTGGGCAGAAGACACGGACTAAGTGCCAGAGGGGTCCAGTGCAGGCAGGTGATGTCAGCCTGGGCTCTCTCTTTTGGGTGTTTTTGTGATCCTTCAGACAGGAACAGCTCCAGCTGCTCCTAGCCCTGCAAACTTGGTCTGCTGAGACCTGACATTGTTTTCGTGTACAAACCAATGGGCATAAAAGGAGCACTGGTATTTTTGTAATGTCTGCAAGTTCCTCTTGATGTATTGTTCTTACGTAGATGTTTAGAGGAAGAAAGGAAAAGAGATCGTATAGGCCTTATCTTCCAGAATTACTGAATAAAACAAAGTCAGGTTGGATGGAGCTTTGAGCCACTTGTCCAATGAAGAATGTCCCTGCCCAAGGCAGAGGGCTTGGAGAAGGTGATCTTCCATGGTCCCTTTGAACCCAAACATGCTACGAGTCTATCATTCTATGAAAACGAGTTGTACGTAAGTAGGAATGGACTAAGTCCTTGGAGCCACACAGTGAAGCCGCTTCAATGCTAGAAGGGATGAAATGCTGAAGTACCAGGCATGGGCGGGTGATGTTGAATTGCGCAGAAAATTTTTGGTAAGATGCACAAGCAGAACGGAAGCAAGAAAGTTGATGTCTCCTCCTTCTGAATGAGACTGTCACTACAGGCCGTTGGGTGACACAGAAAAAAGTGACGGACTCACACCCTTGTGAGATACTGGGGAAAGCAGCATGAGCTGCCAGGTTTGAGTATCAGGATGGACGTGAGCCTGCAATATAAGATTGTACAGATACATCGATCAGCATTTTTGAGAGTATAGAGAGTGAGACGAGGAATGAGCAGAAGGAATGAGGTGATGGATAGCTGGATACACAGTCCGGCAGTGTAAAAATAACTCCAGCTCTCGGGTGGATTCAGGGAGGTTCTTTGCACTGTCTGCGGAGTAGTCCCTGGTGCTTCTCTGCGTGCCGGGTGCCACGCTGCCAGATAACATTGGCTCGTTGGGCAGTCCTTAATGGCATGGAATTTAACACGACTAAGTGCCAGATCCATGCACCTAGGATGGAGTAACACCAGATACAAGTATGAATTAGGAGATGAGTTTCTGGAGAGCAGCCCTGCAGAAAAGGATCTTGGAGTTGTGTCTGACAACAGGTTCCATAGGAGTTAGCATCATGCCCTGGCAGCAAGGGGGCAAACCTTATACTAGGGTGCATTAAGCACAGTATAACCTGCTGGTCAAAAGAGGTGATTTTTCTGTTTTTTATAGCATTGGTGTGGCCTCATCTTGAGTTCTGTATGCGGTTCTAGGCCCCACAATTTCTGGTGGCTGTTAAGGTACTTGAATGTATCCAGAGAAGGGTAACAAAGCTGGTGAAAGGGCTGGAAGGTATGTCCTATGCGGAGCAGCTAAGGGCTTTGGGTTTGTCTAGCTTGGAGAAGAGGAGGCTGAGGGGGAACTTCACTGCTCTCTACAGCTTCCTGAGGAGGAGAAGCAGGGGTGGAGGTGCTGAGCTTTTCTCCCCAGTACTCAGTGACATGACATGTGGGAATGGTTCAAAGTCACATCAGACGCCATTCAGACTTGACATTCAGAAGCATTTTTTTGCTGAGCTGGTGGTCAAACACTGAAGAGGCTTCCTAGAGAGGTGGTTGACGCCCTGTGCCTGTCAGTATTTAAGAGGCGTTTGGACAACGCCCTTAATAACATGCTTTAATTATTCTTTGGCCCTGAAGTGATCAGGTAGTTGAACTATACAATCATTACAGGTCCCTTCCAGCTGAAAATATTCTATTCTGTTCTATTCTTTCCTATGCAATCCTACCTTATCCTATCCTATCCTGTCAGGGATGACTGGACTTCCAGAATGGGAGTTCACCTGTAGGTGAGCAAAGGCAGTGGGTTGATTGATGTTGATCATATGCAGCTGTGGCCTTGATTCGAAGGCAGTGGGTTGATTGCTTTGATGATGTACAGCTGTGATCCTATAGCAGAGTGGTTAAATAGCTCTGAGGCATGTGGGAGAGAGTGGGTGTCTGGATGAAGCAGAAAGATTGGGTTGAGACAGAGGGAAGGAGCAGTGTGGTCTGGTCTCTGGAGGATGAAGAAACAGTGCAGACAATAGAGTTTGCCCAATGGTAAAGCTTTTTGCTGTTTGCTATTTTACTTGTGTTGTGCTATTTCCTGACTGCTGTAACTAAAATTTCAGTGTTTACCCACATTTTCTCTGACATGCTGCTCTCTACCTTGCTGATCTGTCACCTCTCCCTAACCAAGAAAAAGTTTGTTCTTTGTTTTAATTATGCTTTCAAGCTAAACCATACTTCTGTCTCTGTAAAACACACATAAGGTTTGGTGGTGTGGGGCTGTGGCTGCAAAGTCAGAGCTGGGGCCAAAACTTCTCAGTACTCAGAGGAGTCGGAAAAAAGATTTCAAATACCTGTGTCCTGGTTTTGGCTGGGAAAGAGTTAATATTCTTCTTGGCAGCTGGTGCAGTACTGTTTTGAATTTGGGGTGAGAATAATGTTGATAGCACGTTGATGGTTTTAGTTGTTGTTACTTAATGTTTATACTAAGTCAAGGACTTGTCAGTTTCTCAGGCCCTGCTAGTGAGAAGGTCTGGAGGGGACACAGCCAGGACAGCTGACTCCAACTGGCCAAAGGGTTGTTCCATACCATACCATGTCATGCTTGGTATACAAACTGGAAGGGGTGAGCCAGGGCCTGGGACCACTGCTTGGGGAATGGCTGGGTATCAGTCAGCAGGTGGTAAGCAATTGTATTGTGCATCACTTCTTTTCTTTCCTCCATTCCCTTTGGATTTTGTTGCTCTCTCCTTCTCCCTCCTTTTCATTATAACTGTTAGTAGTATTATTATAGGTTTTCTTTTATTTAAATTATTGTTCTAATCTCAACCCTCAAGTTTTGCATTCCTTTTCAGTTCTCCTCCCCATTTCTCTGGGTGATGGGGGAGTGAGTGAGCAGCTGTGTGGTACTTACTTAAAGGCTGGGGTTGAACCACAAAAACATGCCACAGGTAAAGCAGTGTCAATTTGGGGAATCTTATAAAATTTAATTTCCTGAAAATCAAAACAAATACCTGGTCACTGAGCTGGAGGTACTTAAGGAGAATAAGGACCCAATTTAGAGAAAAGGATGTTGTGGGACACAATGTCAAAGACCTGATGCCAGAAAGCAGGGCTTGTTCCCCACTGCCTTAGAAGGAGCTGACTGTGTCTTCCTCAGCTCCAAGAAACAGTGACTGAGCATCAAGGGACTCGTTGTCCTGTCCCACCCTCCCCTTCCTCTGGGAATGGCGAATGATCTGCTTGTGTCCCCACCTTCTCCTCCACCACCCAAGGAAATGCTTTTCTTCCTCAGCAGCTCGAGACAATGACACCCAGAAAGGATTACGCTGAGGCAGAGGCTGCGATGCAGAAAGCTTTAATGACTCTGAAGCAGGAAATGAGTTCCCTTGTAGAGGAGGCTGCTGGTGGTGGGAGATCACCGGCAGCTGCCAGAAGTTTGTGCCCGTCACCCATGGCGGAGATCCCACAGAGCAGCCATCTGCCTGCCCCACAGATGGAGAGGGCTTAGCAGATCCCCCCAGTTGTCTCTGGGAGACTTACAGCCCAGAAGCACAGAAGACAGGAGATGGGAGAGAGTCAAGCAGGGAAAGCAGACTTTGGCCATGTTTCAGAGACCCCAGCTCATGCTCAGCATCTCTGAAGTCAAGGGCCAGGAGCTCTGCCCTCAGTCTAGGTCTGCATTCCTGGGGGTCCTTGTCCGGGTTGTCACCAGTGGCTTTAGCAGGGGCGACATCTGCTGCCGCAGTAGCGGCTGGTGATGCAGGAGAGGTCAAAGCCCCCGGAGTTGATGGGCACTCCCTCAGAGCTGAGGATGCTGCCAACGGCAGCGGAGGTGGAGGAGCCCACAACGGTGTTCTGCGGGAAGGAGCTGAGGATGGGGCCGGGCAGGGTCACCACCACTGGAGAAGGCTCAATGACGACGGTGGAGTTCTGGCACTGCCTGACACAGGGCTCGTTGCAGCTGCTGGCCAGCGGGGTCGGGCCGCAGGGCCGGCAGGGCTGGCACGGGTTGCAGCAGGACATGGCTTGGGGCTGGAGGTGCACCTGGAGGGAGGAAGCAGAGCACAGGGACAGGTGAGGAGCGGTCTGCCACGCGTCCATCACCCCACTGTGAGTTCTTCAAAGACAGCTGCCGAGCTGCGGGGTAGAAACTGAGCAGAGGAGTTTCATGGCCTCATGCAGACACAGTTCGGCAAAGTACCACCATGCCCAGCCGAGCTGCTGCCTGTCTCTTCAAGTAACAGCTCCCTCAGCCAAGTGCTAGGCCTTTGCCCTTCTCCCCCTCCCATGACAAGCAGCGCCACAACCCAGCATCAGGTGGAGGATCGCGCATCTGCACGGCCACAGAAGGACATGGCGAAAGCGCTTCAGACTCACCTGGTTCCCAAGGAGAACGAGGAGAGAGAAGTGGATGAGAGAGCGAGGAGCTGCGCTGGCTTTTATACTGGCCCTGACCTGCCCCAGGCCCACAGGTGGCTTCTGCGGAAGTGGCAATTTTCAAAGCTGCTCATGAGGTGAACGGAAAACATCCCAGCTAACAACATGGGCTGGGTGGCTGTTGTCCTGGATGCTGCCTTCTCATTTCCTGGCTAATGCCATACCCATTCCCTCCCAGAGGCTTCCTCTGGGTGCGGGGACTGGGAGGTCCCAGGTGTCCAGGGCAGGAATGTGTTTGCATCCGTAGAAGACTCGGCTCGTGTCAGGTGGGTGCAGTGCACCCAAGTGTTGCTGGCCTGGGGCACGCTGGTGGGGTTGCCTCGGGCTGCGTTGACAGCAAGGGGCCCAGCTGCTCCCAGCCCTATAATCCTTGGCGGGTGACCCAAGGGCTTCCCCGCCTGAGGACATGCTGCGCCTTTCTTTTTGCCTCCCTCCCAACAGGATAAGGACAGCTTCCCTGTGTGGGCTGCCTGATGCTCCCCCAAGCCCTGAGGGAGTACTTGAGAGCCCCTCTTAGCCCCCACCCTCAAATACCACAGAGGTGTGCGTCATGGCTTCCACAGAGTGCGTCAGGTGGTGGGGCTGGCTGATCCAGAGGTTTGGAGCTAGACAATATGTAGAAAGATAGAGTTATTACTTTCTATCAGGCATTACTTCTCTAAATGAAACTTGTTTAAACTTGAAACTTTACAGGCAGAAAGATGATATCTTTTTTGCGACCTGAGCATAGTAAGAAAATCCAAATGATAAGGCTGGTTTTAAATTCTTTGTGGGGAATATTTGGACAGAGACCCAACCTCCTTGACGTTAACATTGTAAAACAACCAGACGAGTCTCATGGTTACCTCTTTCCCCCAGCTTATGGAGAAAGTCTTTTTTTGGTGCTTTTATTGATGAAGATACAGCCACGGTCTCGTGGAACCACACCAAGGGTACGTGACCCTGGAGTGTACAATACTAACATTTCTGTAGCTTGCTTCACAACAGGGTATGCACACCTAGAGCTTTACAATCTCTCAGGTGCCCTGCAAAACCATTCCCTTTATCTTGTCACAGCCTCTGTGATATCTGTGAGTCATCTGGGGTGCTGGGACCCCCTTGCCCAGTGAGTTAATGGGCAAGTGTCTGCCAGATAAGCATATCATGGAGTTTGTGTCATTGGGCCCTAAATCTTACTGCTTCTTGCAGTCTAAAGAAAAGGGTAATTTCAAGGTTAAATGCATCACTTTAAGTGCAACAGAGGAAAGATCAATTTTGAGGCACTGAGGGATCTTGTGTTGTATTACAGTGCAAATCTAGACAGTGACAACCTTAAAAAGGTTCTGATAGACCAGTGCTGTATCACCGGGAACAAGCAGAAGTGTGCAATAGATACCAAGGCCCCTTTGGAACATGCAGGAGGTAGTCTATGACAAAACAGTAATGACTGAAAATTTAAAAGCCTCTTTTATGAGCATGTACTGAAAGCACCCTTTTCTGCTCTCCTGGAAAGGCATAGCAACTGTAGGGAATTTGTAAAAAGTCTTCTGGAGCATCACAGAATGGTTGAGGTTGGAAGGGAGCACTAGAAGTGACCTTGCCCAACCACACTTCTGAAGCAGGGTCACCTAGAGCAGGTTGCCCAGAATTATGTCTTGATGGCTCTTGAATCTCTTCAAGGAGGGAAACTCCACAACCTCTCTGGACAACCTGTTCCAGTGTTCAGTCACCATCACAGGAAAAAAGCGTTTCCAGTTGTTTCAGACAGCGACCTGTGTTTCAGCCTGTGCCCATCACCCATGGCACTGTCATGGGGCACCACTGAGAAGTCGTCTTTGCACCTTGCCTTCAGTTACTTATTTATACAGTGTATTGTGTTTACATGACAAGGTTTTGGCAGTGGAGGGGATTCCAGAGGTGGCTTCTGTGAGAAGATGCTAGAAGCCATTCCTGTGTTGGATGGACCCAGTTCCAGCTAGCTCCAAGAAAGACCCATCTGTGGCCAAAGCTGAGCCAATCAGTGATGCTGCTAGCATTTCTCTGATAACATATTTAAGAAGAGGTAATAAATTGTTGTGCAACATCAGCTGGGAGAGAAGTGAGAACAGGTGAGAGGAAACAATTATGCAGACACCAAGGTCAGTGAAGGAGGGGGAGGTGGCATCAGAGCTCCAGGTGCTGGAGCAGATTTCCCTGCAGCCTGTGGTAGAGACCATGGTGATGCAGGTTGTCCTGCTGTAGCCTATGGAGGTCCACAGTGAAGTAGATATCCACCCTGGAGCCCACAGAGGACCTCCTACCAGAGCAGGTAGATGTACCTTGAAGGAAGCTGTGAGCCCACTGAGAGCTGGAACAGGTTCCTGGCAGGAATGTGGTCCCACAGGGCACCCGTGCTGGAGAAGTCTGTTCCTGGAGGACTGCACCCCACGGAAGGGAGCCACACTGCAACAAGTTCATGAAAAACTGCAGCCTGTGGGAGGGATTGACATTAGAGAAGTTTGTGAAGGACTGTCTCCTGTGGGTGGGACCCCATGCTGGGGCTGGGGAAAAGCATGAGAGGGAAGGACCAGCAGAGACAACATGTGACTGCACCTCCTCATTGCCTGTCACCCTGCACCCCTCGAGGGGAGGAGGTAGAGAAGTCAAGAATGAAATTGAGCCCTGGAAGAAGGGAGGGTTGTGGGTAATGTGGATTTAGATTTGTTTGTATCTTTCATTATCCTGCTCTAATTTTGATTGGAAATAAATTCTTGAATGTAGAGGAATTCTAGAGGAATGAAGGCAGGTTAATTAACAGTGATACTATACAGCTGTGGGCTGGCTTCAGGGGTGGTGGGGTTGGCTGGTATGGATAATGTGCAGCCGGCTAGTTTGGGTAGTGCTGTGACAGCTGGGTTGAACGGAGGAGGAGCAGTGTGGCCTGGCGTCTGGAGGCAGGAGAAACATCACGGACAGTAGAATCTGACCCACGGTAAAGCCTTGTGGCAGCCTGCTAGCCTGCCTGTGCTGTGACGCTCCAAGTTGACTCTGCGTTGCCAGCAATGGTAACTGCTAAGTGATTTCCCTGTCCTTATCTCAACCCATGGGCTTTCCATTGTATCTTGTGCCCCTACCCAGCTGAGGAGGAGGAGTGATAGAGAACCTTAGTGGGCACCTGGCAGCCAGCCAAGGTCAATCCACCACACATTATGAAGATCTCTCCTGAGCTTTCTGTTCTCTAGGGTAACCAGTTACAGTTCTCTCAGCCTTGCCTCATAGCAGAGATGCTCCAGTCCCTTAAACTATCTTTATGACCCTTCATTGACTCTTTCTACTGCATCCATATCTCCATTGTACTAAGGAGCCCAGAACTGGAAACAGTACCATAGGTGTTCTCTCATTGGTGCTGAGGGAAAGGATCACCTGCTGGTAACAGTCCTCTTAACGTAGTCCAGGTCATTGTTAGTCTTCTTTTAGGAAAGGGTCCATTTCTGGCTCATGATCAACTTGGTGTCCAGCAGGATAACCCAGGTAGTTTTCTGCAAAGCTGTGTTCCAGTTGATCAGCCCCCAGCACAGAGGAACGATCCTGTCCTCCACCCTGCTCCTGTGGTGCTGGCAGTCTGTGGGGTCTGTGTAAGGGCAAGCCCCCGCACTGCAGGGTCCCCAAGCCTGCCGATGTGGGAAGGACTTGTGTAGAGGAATGAAGGCAGTGGGTTGATTAACATTATGTGCAGCTGTGGCCTTGCTGCAGAGGCAGTGGGTTGGTTGACATGGACAATGTGCAGCTGTAGCTCATACCCACAAAATGGTTAAATAGCCCTGAGGAGTGTGGGTGGAGGAGGCAGTGGTGCTGGAGAAGGAAGAACCCAAATGTCGCAGAGAGAAGGAGCAGTGTGGTCTGGCCTCAGGAGGATGGAGAAACAGCACGGACAGTAGACTCTAACCCACGGTAAAGCCTTGTTGCAGCTTGCCAGCTTGCTTGTGCTGTGACAGACTTGGCCTGTGCATGGGGAGCTGCGATGCTGCATGAAGTACAAAGGCACGCCAGCCCCGGAGCTCAGGGAATGCTGATGGAGCTTGGTGCCTGGGGGAAGGCACCCCACCCCATGCTCCAGCATGTGCCCCATGGTTGGGCTGCCAGCACTCTGATATTCGGGCACAGCTCAGGGATCCTGCTGAGTGCAGAGTCAAATCCCACTGCCATGTCTCTGCAGAGCTGGGGGCATCTCCTCTCACGCAGCACCTTTCTGGAGCAGAGGCCACTTGTGGCACTGTACAGTTCCTGGGCCTGAAGAAAGCTGCTCCTTGCTAGGAGGAAAAAAGGCACCAAAGAGCACCCATGTGTGGTTGGTCACCAGTCAGTGTCACGGGGCTGTTTTCACCCAAGGGGGAGATGGGTTCACCAGGACAGGGGACTCTAGCACAAGGCCTGCTGCAGCTGGTAGCTATGCTAACTTGTGAGCTCCTCAGCCCTACACACATGGGCTACAGAAGGGCTGTGGCAGACGCTGTGCTGAAGGGTGACAGGGCTGCATGGGGAAGTTGTCCCTGCTGCCCATGTGCAGGCAGGCTGACCATGGCCCCTAGATCAGGTGATGGAGGGAAGCAGCAGGTGCAGTAGGGAGTGTGGGCGATCCCCAAGGCTATTTACCCATTCCCAGTTCCTGCCACCCTTTGGCAATTTCTTCTTCTGAGCCTCCTTGCCCAGCAGAGCTACCTCCAAAACAAGAGAAGCACTCTTCCCCAAGGCTTTACTGACATCCCCAGGGCCTCCCACATGCCCACAGTTCTTCTCTGGAGGACAGCAGTTGCTAGGAGTTCTCTTATTCACCAGATCCAAGGGGATATTTCTGAGAAGAGCCACAGCAAGGAAGGAGTGATAGCTGCTGGCTGAAGATTAACTAGGCTCCTCTTTGTCAGCTTCAAGAGGCAGTGCCTGAAAGAGGACTCGTTGCATTCTGTTCCACCATCCAATGCCTCTAGGAGTGAAGGGTCCCCCTGTGCCCCCACCTGTTTCCCCTTCAAAGCAAAGTCCCTCCCTCAGCAGTCAATGTGCAGATGAAAGACAACCAAAAGGACACAGACACAGTTGCAGAAAACTTTTAATGAGTCTAAAGAGGGAAAGGAGATCTGTCCAAGTGGAGACCACCAGTGCAGGGAGGAGCAGAAGCAGCCAAGAATCTGTTTGCCTTTTCCTGCAGCAGAGTTCCCACAGCGTATCCGTTGGCCAGCATGGCAAAGGGAGACAAGCTGGCAGGTCGCTCCAGGCTGCTTCCTGGGGTCCTCACAGCAGGCTTTGAGGGCAGCACAAGACAAGAAAGAAGAGAGAGAAAAAGTCCAAGTGGAAGAGAGGAAAGGTAGACGTTGGCCATGTTTTCAGAGAGCCCAGGGTGGCACATTTCAGGCTGCCCTTGCAGGACAAGCCTGAGATGATCAGCTGCTCTTAAAACAATGGCACAAAGTTTGATCCTTTGTCCAGCGTCGTGTTTCTGGGTTCCTGGGAGTCCTTATCCAAGGCCGTTGCCAGCACCTTTAGCAGGGGCGACATCTGCTGCCGCAGTAGCGGCTGGTGATGCAGGAGAGGTCAAAGCCCCCGGAGTTGATGGGCACTCCCTCACAGCTGAGGATGCTGCCAACGGCAGCGGAGGTGGAGGAGCCCACGGCGGTGTTCTGCGGGAAGGAGCTGAGGATGGGGCCGGGCAGGGTCACCACCACGGCGGAGGGCTGGATGACGACGACAGAGTCCTGGCACTGCCTGCAACAGGGCTCGTTGCAGCTGCTGGCCAGCGGGGTCGGGCCGCAGGGCTGGCAGGGCTGGCACGGGTTGCAGCAGGACATGGCTTGGGGCTGGAGGTGCACCTGGGAGAGAGGGCAGGGGAAGCCAGAAACGGGGAAACATGAGAAGCAGCACTGCACCCAACCACAGCGGGGCCACCGCATCTCCTGGCCCAGCACACGCTGCCCAGCTGAAAGCCCAGGAGCCACCTCAGCTACGTCCCAGGCTCTCTCTGCAGAAGACCTTCTCCCCCCTTCCCTCTCCCGTGAGAAGCAGCTCCCAGCCCGGGGCTAGCACAGCCCACACGAGCTGAGCCCTCCACGGAGGAAAGACCTGGTCTGGAAGGAGGAGGACAAGAGACTTCACACGCACCTGATTCCCAAGGAGAAGGGGGCAAGAGAAGCGCATGAGAGCGCAGAGAGTCGGGCCGCCTTTTATAGCAGTCCTGCACTGCCTCGGGCCCAGAGGCACCCTCTGTGGAAGTAATAATTTTCTGACAAGTTCCTGGCAAATGCAGACCATCCCACCTAATGGTATGGGCTGTGTCCTGGTTTCCTGCACCGCTGCCTTTTCATTTCCTTGCTTACGGCACGTGCTTTCCCACATGAAGGCTGCTCTAAGTGCCGGCATGAGAAGGCCAAGGATTTCCGGGACAGGAACGTGCCGGCGCAGGAGGAAGACGCAGCTCAAGTGCTGGTGGCATCCCATGCGGAGAGGTGATGTGCGCCTGGCTCATTCCCGTGGGCTTGCTTGCGGCACAGTTGTCGGGAAAGGGGCACCGCTCCCATGCTTCTCATCTGCGTTGGCCCCAGGACTGCCATGGGAGAGGGCACGGCACATCCTTTCCTCTTGCTCCCCCCATCTCTCTCTGATGGTCGCTCATTGCCATCTCCTGTCTTTCTGTAAGCGTGCAGAGGTTTGCCTGGCTCCGTGCAGGCGTGAATGAGCACACGTGTGTCAGCCTGTACTTGTGTGGGTCAGGGTGAAGACCTTGGCCTTCCCGGGGGTGTCCCTGGGCACTGCAGAGCAGCAGATCGCCCGTGCCAGCCAGAGCCCATTACAGCTGAGAGGCGGTGCCTTTGGCCGGGCAGAGAGGTGCCCAGGGAGCTGAAACGCAGCCTCTGCCCCCGCACCCCCACCTCTTGCTTTAAGTACAGGGCCAGGAAAGCCTGCCCGCCTCTGCGGGCCCCTGTCCCTGAATCGGTCCCCTTATGGTGCCGTCTTGCTGGGGGCTGGGGCGGGACGCAGGCTCCTCGTGTCCAGGCCAGGGCCAGGTGCACTTCGGCCTGGTGCTCACTGAGGCACGGCCTCAGACCTGGTGCCAAATGGGTGTGGAAGGGAAGGGACGGGGCTCCGCATGTTGCTCGGCTGTGAGATGGGGTGCCGCAGGGGCAGTCGCGCAGCTCTGAGTCCAGCTCCTTTGGTGTTCAAGCACCATGAGTTCCAGGTCACGCACAGAACACGGAGTCTGAAGGCCAAGCACCTGTGTCTGGGGAGGCAGAGACAAGGCGTTCAGGGGAAGGTGCCAAAACCCGGCTGCTTCTTCATGAGCAGGTCAGGTAAAGTCCCTCTTTGCGCAGAAGGAAACTTGTGTGTGCTGACCGCAGCGCCCGCAGCCGCAGCCCCCTGCGCTGCTGCGCGGTGGGGGAAATAGAAGAGCCGTGAATGAAGGAGGGAAGCTGAGGCTGTGGAGAAGACGTGGGGACGGGGTGGAGGTATCTTAAGGGCTTTTCTGCTGTTTCTCTCCCTCCTGCTCTATTTTCATTGGCAATATGTTTGAGGAATGTTCCCCCAGTCAAGTCTGTTTTTCCAGTGAAAGTAACGGGTAAGTGATGCCGCTGGCTTTGCCTCGACCCACAGCCTTTTTCACCTTCTTTCCCCCTCTGTCGCGTTGCGCAGGGAGAGGGAGAGAGCAGCCTGGTGGGTCTGGAAGCCAGCCAAGGTCTTTTCAGGATTGCCCCACTTATGGTTCGTGCAAGTGCCGTGAGTGTTTGTCATTTATGTGCTTTTCTCCTGCTTTCTCTCTGTGCCATCAGGAGCAGACTCCTTCTGCCACAGACGTTCCACTCAGAGGACAGTGGGCAATGATGCCCATTGGCCTCTGCAGGGACCCGCTGTACGGACGTGACGGAATGAGAGGGGACTTGCCGTAGCTACCCTTGCCCTCGGATGCACACCCTGCCCCTTCGTCCTGGAGATGGGTGGGGAGGTGAGGAGGAGGCGGCTGTGGGCTCTAGCCAGGGTGATTTCTCCCGCTATTCCCTCCTTCCGTCCTCGTCGCCACCTTCTGTCTGAGCCTTCTCCCCCAGCACAGCTCCATGCAGAGCAGGAGGAA
The DNA here is from genome assembly GCF_963210335.1 of Falco punctatus. NCBI lineage: Eukaryota > Metazoa > Chordata > Aves > Falconiformes > Falconidae > Falco > Falco punctatus. The sequence goes on along the minus strand of NC_137599.1, from coordinate 1,009,359 downwards.
CTGCCCTGAGTGCCCGTGGGGCTGCTGACCTCCCAGGGCCTCCTGCAGCACCGGGCTCGTCCCATGAAGACAGGGCAAGTTGGCACCACCATCCGCAGGGCATGTTTGGAGGCCAAGGGCACTATTTCTGGGCAGACACACAGCACGGGAAGGGCTGATGGGCACGGGCTGTGCAGTGGCCAGAGATGTTGTCCTCAGCTCCGAGGGACAGCGACCAAAGGAGGCCATGGGGCTGTGTGTGCTGCCCTCCCATTGGTCTAGGAATGAGAAAGGAGCCACTTGCTCCCCCATTTGTTCCCTCCCGGCGCATCTCCTTCCTCCCTGCGCAGGTTTTAGAGAACATCCAGAGAGGAAAGGACCACACAGAGCCAGGGGCTGGGATGCTGCAGAGTTTAATGAGTCCAAAGAGGGAAACAAGATGCCTCTGAGGGGAGGCCACAGGGAAAGGGTCGCGCGGACAGCCAAGAGCCAGTGCCCCACAGAGGGAGAGGGACAGGCAGGTCCCCCCTGGGCTGCCTTTGGTGGGCCTCGTGGCCCAGGGGAGTGGACAAAAACAAAGGCAAGGGAGGAAAAGGAGAGAGTGGAGGAAGGGAACGAGAGGCATCGGTCACGTTTCAAGAGAGCCCAGGCTGGCCCCTTCCTCAGGGCTGACACCCGTTGCAGGAGGCGTGAGGCATGCTCAGCCCCTCTCAAAGCAATGGCCACAGTCTCCGTCGTTCAGCATGGCATCATCTTCTGGGTTCCAGCGGATCCTTGTCCGGGCTGTCACCAGTGGCTTTAGCAGGGGCGACATCTGCTGCCGCAGTAGCGGCTGGTGATGCAGGAGAGGTCAAAGCCCCTGGAGTTGATGGGCACTCCCTCACAGCTGAGGATGCTGCCAACGGCAGCGGAGGTGGAGGAGCCCACGGCGGTGTTCTGCGGGAAGGAGCTGAGGATGGGGCCGGGCAGGGTCACCACCACGGCGGAGGGCTGGATGACGATGTTGGAGCTCTGGCACTGCCTGACACAGGGCTCGTTGCAGCTGCTGGCCAGCGGGGTCGGGCCGCAGGGCTGGCAGGGCTGGCACGGGTTGCAGCAGGACATGGCTTGGGGCTGGAGGTGCACCTGGGAGAGAGGGCAGGGGAAGCCAGAAACGGGGAAACATGAGAAGCAGCACTGCACCCAACCACAGCGGGGCCACCGCATCTCCTGGCCCAGCACACGCTGCCCAGCTGAAAGCCCAGGAGCCACCTCAGCTACGTCCCAGGCTCTCTCTGCAGAAGACCTTCTCCCCCCTTCCCTCTCCCGTGAGAAGCAGCTCCCAGCCCGGGGCTAGCACAGCCCACACGAGCTGAGCCCTCCACGGAGGAAAGACCTGGTCTGGAAGGAGGAGGACAAGAGACTTCACACGCACCTGATTCCCAAGGAGAAGGGGGCAAGAGAAGCGCATGAGAGCGCAGAGAGTCGGGCCGCCTTTTATAGCAGTCCTGCACTGCCTCGGGCCCAGAGGCACCCTCTGTGGAAGTAATAATTTTCTGACAAGTTCCTGGCAAATGCAGACCATCCCACCTAATGGTATGGGCTGTGTCCTGGTTTCCTGCACCGCTGCCTTTTCATTTCCTTGCTTACGGCACGTGCTTTCCCACATGAAGGCTGCTCTAAGTGCCGGCATGAGAAGGCCAAGGATTTCCGGGACAGGAACGTGCCGGCGCAGGAGGAAGACGCAGCTCAAGTGCTGGTGGCATCCCATGCGGAGAGGTGATGTGCGCCTGGCTCATTCCCGTGGGCTTGCTTGCGGCACAGTTGTCGGGAAAGGGGCACCGCTCCCATGCTTCTCATCTGCGTTGGCCCCAGGACTGCCATGGGAGAGGGCACGGCACATCCTTTCCTCTTGCTCCCCCCATCTCTCTCTGATGGTCGCTCATTGCCATCTCCTGTCTTTCTGTAAGCGTGCAGAGGTTTGCCTGGCTCCGTGCAGGCGTGAATGAGCACACGTGTGTCAGCCTGTACTTGTGTGGGTCAGGGTGAAGACCTTGGCCTTCCCGGGGGTGTCCCTGGGCACTGCAGAGCAGCAGATCGCCCGTGCCAGCCAGAGCCCATTACAGCTGAGAGGCGGTGCCTTTGGCCGGGCAGAGAGGTGCCCAGGGAGCTGAAACGCAGCCTCTGCCCCCGCACACCCACCTCTTGCTTTAAGTACAGGGCCAGGAAAGCCTGCCCACCTCTGCGGGCCCCTGTCCCTGAATCGGTCCCCTTATGGTGCCGTCTTGCTGGGGGCTGGGGCGGGACGCAGGCTCCTCGTGTCCAGGCCAGGGCCAGGTGCACTTCGGCCTGGTGCTCACTGAGGCACGGCCTCAGACCTGGTGCCAAATGGGTGTGGAAGGGAAGGGACGGGGCTCCGCATGTTGCTCGGCTGTGAGATGGGGTGCCGCAGGGGCAGTCGCGCAGCTCTGAGTCCAGCTCCTTTGGTGTTCAAGCACCATGAGTTCCAGGTCACGCACAGAACACGGAGTCTGAAGGCCAAGCACCTGTGTCTGGGGAGGCAGAGACAAGGCGTTCAGGGGAAGGTGCCAAAACCCGGCTGCTTCTTCATGAGCAGGTCAGGTAAAGTCCCTCTTTGCGCAGAAGGAAACTTGTGTGTGCTGACCGCAGCGCCCGCAGCCGCAGCCCCCTGCGCTGCTGCGCGGTGGGGGAAATAGAAGAGCCGTGAATGAAGGAGGGAAGCTGCGGCTGTGGAGGTGACGTGGGGACGGGGTGGAGGTATCTTAAGGGCTTTTCTGCTGTTTCTCTCCCTGCTGCTCTATTTTTCATTGGCAATATGTTTGAGGAATGTTCCCCCAGTCAAGTCTGTTTTTCCAGTGAAAGTAACGGGTAAGTGATGCCGCTGGCTTTGCCTCGACCCACAGCCTTTTTCACCTTCTTTCCCCCTCTGTCGCGTTGCGCAGGGAGAGGGAGAGAGCAGCCTGGTGGGTCTGGAAGCCAGCCAAGGTCTTTTCAGGATTGCCCCACTTATGGTTCGTGCAAGTGCCGTGAGTGTTTGTCATTTATGTGCTTTTCTCCTGCTTTCTCTCTGTGCCATCAGGAGCAGACTCCTTCTGCCACAGACGTTCCCCTCAGAGGACAGTGGGCAATGATGCCCATTGGCCTCTGCAGGGACCCGCTGTACGGACGTGACGGAATGAGAGGGGACTTGCCGTAGCTACCCTTGCCCTCGGATGCACACCCTGCCCCTTCGTCCTGGAGATGGGTGGGGAGGTGAGGAGGAGGCGGCTGTGGGCTCTAGCCAGGGTGATTTCTCCCGCTATTCCCTCCTTCCGTCCTCGTCGCCACCTTCTGTCTGAGCCTTCTCCCCCAGCACAGCTCCATGCAGAGCAGGAGGAACTGCCCTGAGTGCCCGTGGGGCTGCTGACCTCCCAGGGCCTCCTGCAGCACCGGGCTCGTCCCATGAAGACAGGGCAAGTTGGCACCACCATCCGCAGGGCATGTTTGGAGGCCAAGGGCACTATTTCTGGGCAGACACACAGCACGGGAAGGGCTGATGGGCACGGGCTGTGCAGTGGCCAGAGATGTTGTCCTCAGCTCCGAGGGACAGCGACCAAAGGAGGCCATGGGGCTGTGTGTGCTGCCCTCCCATTGGTCTAGGAATGAGAAAGGAGCCACTTGCTCCCCCATTTGTTCCCTCCCGGCGCATCTCCTTCCTCCCTGCGCAGGTTTTAGAGAACATCCAGAGAGGAAAGGACCACACAGAGCCAGGGGCTGGGATGCTGCAGAGTTTAATGAGTCCAAAGAGGGAAACAAGATGCCTCTGAGGGGAGGCCACAGGGAAAGGGTCGCGCGTACAGCCAGGAGCCAGTGCCCCACTGGTGGCCTCATGGCCACTTGGTGGGCCTCATGGCCCAGGGGCGTGGACAAAAACAAAGGCAAGGGAGGAAAAGGAGAGAGTGGAGGAAGGGAACGAGAGGCATCGGTCACGTTTCAAGAGAGCCCAGGCTGGCCCCTTCCTCAGGGCTGACACCCGTTGCAGGAGGCGTGAGGCATGCTCAGCCCCTCTCAAAGCAATGGCCACAGTCTCCGTCATTCAGCATGGCATCATCTTCTGGGTTCCAGCGGATCCTTGTCCGGGCCGTCACCAGTGGCTTTAGCAGGGGCGACATCTGCTGCCGCAGTAGCGGCTGGTGATGCAGGAGAGGTCAAAGCCCCCGGAGTTGATGGGCACTCCCTCACAGCTGAGGATGCTGCCAACGGCAGCGGAGGTGGAGGAGCCCACGGCGGTGTTCTGCGGGAAGGAGCTGAGGATGGGGCCGGGCAGGGTCACCACCACGGCGGAGGGCTGGATGACGACGACAGAGTCCTGGCACTGCCTGCAACAGGGCTCGTTGCAGCTGCTGGCCAGCGGGGTCGGGCCGCAGGGCTGGCAGGACTGGCACGGGTTGCAGCAGGACATGGCTTGGGGCTGGAGGTGCACCTGGGAGAGAGGGCAGGGAGGAAGCATGGCACAGGGACACCTCAGGAGCAGCCTGCAACCCCACCAAAAGGAAGCCAAGGCAGGGGGCTGCACAGCGGGAAACAAGGGCTTCTTTGCCCGAGCTCAGCGGGGTCCTGCGCATAGCAGCCAGGCCCAGGGATGCTCATCACTAGCCTGGAGCAAAGGGCCAGCTCAGCCCAGCCTCAGCCTGTCTCCGTGACAGACTGTCTCTCCTCTGACCTCTCCCGCCACCCCCGTCTCGGAGCACTAACATAAGACCAAGGAGCAGGTACCAGCTGAGCTGCCCTCGAAGGCTAGACCCTGTCCTGGAGGAGGAGGTGGAGGAGAAAAGGGGCTTCCAGCTCACCTGGTTCCCAAGGAGAAGGAGGTGACAGAAGCGGCTGAGAGAGCCATCGGTTGGGCTGGCTTTTATACTGGCCCCACGCTGCCTCAGGGCCAAGGCAGCCGCTGCATAAGCAGCAATTTTCCGGCATGCTGCTAATGAACGGAAACATCCCCGGTAATGACATGGCATGTGTTGCTCTTTCCCTCTACGCTGCCCTTGCGTTTCCTGGTTTATGTCATGCCCGTGCCGTCACGGACGTCTCTTTTGAGAGCTGCGATGAGAGGGCCCGTGGTTTCCGGGGCAAGGCTGCCTCACTGTGGGCAGAAGACACGGACTAAGTGCCAGAGGGGTCCAGTGCAGGCAGGTGATGTCAGCCTGGGCTCTCTCTTTTGGGTGTTTTTGTGATCCTTCAGACAGGAACAGCTCCAGCTGCTCCTAGCCCTGCAAACTTGGTCTGCTGAGACCTGACATTGTTTTCGTGTACAAACCAATGGGCATAAAAGGAGCACTGGTATTTTTGTAATGTCTGCAAGTTCCTCTTGATGTATTGTTCTTACGTAGATGTTTAGAGGAAGAAAGGAAAAGAGATCGTATAGGCCTTATCTTCCAGAATTACTGAATAAAACAAAGTCAGGTTGGATGGAGCTTTGAGCCACTTGTCCAATGAAGAATGTCCCTGCCCAAGGCAGAGGGCTTGGAGAAGGTGATCTTCCATGGTCCCTTTGAACCCAAACATGCTACGAGTCTATCATTCTATGAAAACGAGTTGTACGTAAGTAGGAATGGACTAAGTCCTTGGAGCCACACAGTGAAGCCGCTTCAATGCTAGAAGGGATGAAATGCTGAAGTACCAGGCATGGGCGGGTGATGTTGAATTGCGCAGAAAATTTTTGGTAAGATGCACAAGCAGAACGGAAGCAAGAAAGTTGATGTCTCCTCCTTCTGAATGAGACTGTCACTACAGGCCGTTGGGTGACACAGAAAAAAGTGACGGACTCACACCCTTGTGAGATACTGGGGAAAGCAGCATGAGCTGCCAGGTTTGAGTATCAGGATGGACGTGAGCCTGCAATATAAGATTGTACAGATACATCGATCAGCATTTTTGAGAGTATAGAGAGTGAGACGAGGAATGAGCAGAAGGAATGAGGTGATGGATAGCTGGATACACAGTCCGGCAGTGTAAAAATAACTCCAGCTCTCGGGTGGATTCAGGGAGGTTCTTTGCACTGTCTGCGGAGTAGTCCCTGGTGCTTCTCTGCGTGCCGGGTGCCACGCGGCCAGATAACATTGGCTCGTTGGGCAGTCCTTAATGGCATGGAATTTAACACGACTAAGTGCCAGATCCATGCACCTAGGATGGAGTAACACCAGATACAAGTATGAATTAGGAGATGAGTTTCTGGAGAGCAGCCCTGCAGAAAAGGGCCATGAGGGGACTACTGGATGGACATCAGGATGGGGTTGGTCAAGCACTGTGGCCCTTCTCCAACTGGCCTGCCTGTATTAGGTTATCACAAGCCTGTCAGACCCCTCCATGCTGTGTGACAGGTATGGTGCTCACAGCATTGAGGGCTCATTGAATGTGGAGAAAGGCCCCAAAACCCTCCAGCTGATAAACCTAGGGAAATTTTTCAGAAGGCCAGAGGAGCGGGGATCTCTGTCCACACTGCCGGTAATTCAGCCAGGATGCAGTAGCCAGAGCTACCCTCTCCCTTGCTCTCAAATTCCTGGTCTGCCTTGGATCCATGGAATTTGGAATGCTGGGGCGATGGCCAGGAGAAACTGTTCACTCTCTGGCCTGCGTGGTGAAAGCCTTGCAGGACAAAGTAGGGCTGCTTGAGCCCCGCTGCCAAAGCCACGCAGCCTGCATGTGCCAGGGTGACCTGTTTACCCTGTCCTTGCTCCCCCGTCCGCATTGAGCAGGCTGAAAACCTGGGGAAGAGCAGGATGTGACAGAGACCAGGCATGCAGGAAAACTGTCACTTCCTTTGGCCCTGAGGCAGCGTGGGGCCAGTATAAAAGCCAGCCCAACCGATGGCTCTCTCAGCCGCTTCTGTCACCTCCTTCTCCTTGGGAACCAGGTGAGCTGGAAGCCCCTTTTCTCCTCCACCTCCTCCTCCAGGACAGGGTCTAGCCTTCGAGGGCAGCTCAGCTGGTACCTGCTCCTTGGTCTTATGTTAGTGCTCCGAGACGGGGGTGGCGGGAGAGGTCAGAGGAGAGACAGTCTGTCACGGAGACAGGCTGAGGCTGGGCTGAGCTGGCCCTTTGCTCCAGGCTAGTGATGAGCATCCCTGGGCCTGGCTGCTATGCGCAGGACCCCGCTGAGCTCGGGCAAAGAAGCCCTTGTTTCCCGCTGTGCAGCCCCCTGCCTTGGCTTCCTTTTGGTGGGGTTGCAGGCTGCTCCTGAGGTGTCCCTGTGCCATGCTTCCTCCCTGCCCTCTCTCCCAGGTGCACCTCCAGCCCCAAGCCATGTCCTGCTGCAACCCGTGCCAGTCCTGCCAGCCCTGCGGCCCGACCCCGCTGGCCAGCAGCTGCAACGAGCCCTGTTGCAGGCAGTGCCAGGACTCTGTCGTCGTCATCCAGCCCTCCGCCGTGGTGGTGACCCTGCCCGGCCCCATCCTCAGCTCCTTCCCGCAGAACACCGCCGTGGGCTCCTCCACCTCCGCTGCCGTTGGCAGCATCCTCAGCTGTGAGGGAGTGCCCATCAACTCCGGGGGCTTTGACCTCTCCTGCATCACCAGCCGCTACTGCGGCAGCAGATGTCGCCCCTGCTAAAGCCACTGGTGACGGCCCGGACAAGGATCCGCTGGAACCCAGAAGATGATGCCATGCTGAACGACGGAGACTGTGGCCATTGCTTTGAGAGGGGCTGAGCATGCCTCACGCCTCCTGCAACGGGTGTCAGCCCTGAGGAAGGGGCCAGCCTGGGCTCTCTTGAAACGTGACCGATGCCTCTCGTTCCCTTCCTCCACTCTCTCCTTTTCCTCCCTTGCCTTTGTTTTTGTCCACGCCCCTGGGCCATGAGGCCCACCAAAGGCAGCCCAGGGGGGACCTGCCTGTCCCTCTCCCTCTGTGGGGCACTGGCTCTTGGCTGTCCGCGCGACCCTTTCCCTGTGGCCTCCCCTCAGAGGCATCTTGTTTCCCTCTTTGGACTCATTAAACTCTGCAGCATCCCAGCCCCTGGCTCTGTGTGGTCCTTTCCTCTCTGGATGTTCTCTAAAACCTGCGCAGGGAGGAAGGAGATGCGCCGGGAGGGAACAAATGGGGGAGCAAGTGGCTCCTTTCTCATTCCTAGACCAATGGGAGGGCAGCACACACAGCCCCATGGCCTCCTTTGGTCGCTGTCCCTCGGAGCTGAGGACAACATCTCTGGCCACTGCACAGCCCGTGCCCATCAGCCCTTCCCGTGCTGTGTGTCTGCCCAGAAATAGTGCCCTTGGCCTCCAAACATGCCCTGCGGATGGTGGTGCCAACTTGCCCTGTCTTCATGGGACGAGCCCGGTGCTGCAGGAGGCCCTGGGAGGTCAGCAGCCCCACGGGCACTCAGGGCAGTTCCTCCTGCTCTGCATGGAGCTGTGCTGGGGGAGAAGGCTCAGACAGAAGGTGGCGACGAGGACGGAAGGAGGGAATAGCGGGAGGAATCACCCTGGCTAGAGCCCACAGCCGCCTCCTCCTCACCTCCCCACCCATCTCCAGGACGAAGGGGCAGGGTGTGCATCCGAGGGCAAGGGTAGCTACGGCAAGTCCCCTCTCATTCCGTCACGTCCGTACAGCGGGTCCCTGCAGAGGCCAATGGGCATCATTGCCCACTGTCCTCTGAGGGGAAGGTCTGTGGCAGAAGGAGTCTGCTCCTGATGGCACAGAGAGAAAGCAGGAGAAAAGCACATAAATGACAAACACTCACGGCACTTGCATGAACCATAAGTGGGGCAATCCTGAAAAGACCTTGGCTGGCTTCCAGACCCACCAGGCTGCTCTCTCCCTCTCCCTGCGCAACGCGACAGAGGGGGAAAGAAGGTGAAAAAGGCTGTGGGTCGAGGCAAAGCCAGCGGCATCACTTACCCGTTACTTTCACTGGAAAAACAGACTTGACTGGGGGAACATTCCTCAAACATATTGCCAATGAAAAATAGAGCAGGAGGGAGAGAAACAGCAGAAAAGCCCTTAAGATACCTCCACCCCGTCCCCACGTCTTCTCCACAGCCTCAGCTTCCCTCCTTCATTCACGGCTCTTCTATTTCCCCCACCGCGCAGCAGCGCAGGGGGCTGCGGCTGCGGGCGCTGCGGTCAGCACACACAAGTTTCCTTCTGCGCAAAGAGGGACTTTACCTGACCTGCTCATGAAGAAGCAGCCGGGTTTTGGCACCTTCCCCTGAACGCCTTGTCTCTGCCTCCCCAGACACAGGTGCTTGGCCTTCAGACTCCGTGTTCTGTGCGTGACCTGGAACTCATGGTGCTTGAACACCAAAGGAGCTGGACTCAGAGCTGCGCGACTGCCCCTGCGGCACCCCATCTCACAGCCGAGCAACATGCGGAGCCCCGTCCCTTCCCTTCCACACCCATTTGGCACCAGGTCTGAGGCCGTGCCTCAGTGAGCACCAGGCCGAAGTGCACCTGGCCCTGGCCTGGACACGAGGAGCCTGCGTCCCGCCCCAGCCCCCAGCAAGACGGCACCATAAGGGGACCGATTCAGGGACAGGGGCCCGCAGAGGCGGGCAGGCTTTCCTGGCCCTGTACTTAAAGCAAGAGGTGGGGGTGCGGGGGCAGAGGCTGCGTTTCAGCTCCCTGGGCACCTCTCTGCCCGGCCAAAGGCACCGCCTCTCAGCTGTAATGGGCTCTGGCTGGCACGGGCGATCTGCTGCTCTGCAGTGCCCAGGGACACCCCCGGGAAGGCCAAGGTCTTCACCCTGACCCACACAAGTACAGGCTGACACACGTGTGCTCATTCACGCCTGCACGGAGCCAGGCAAACCTCTGCACGCTTACAGAAAGACAGGAGATGGCAATGAGCGACCATCAGAGAGAGATGGGGGGAGCAAGAGGAAAGGATGTGCCGTGCCCTCTCCCATGGCAGTCCTGGGGCCAACGCAGATGAGAAGCATGGGAGCGGTGCCCCTTTCCCGACAACTGTGCCGCAAGCAAGCCCACGGGAATGAGCCAGGCGCACATCACCTCTCCGCATGGGATGCCACCAGCACTTGAGCTGCGTCTTCCTCCTGCGCCGGCACGTTCCTGTCCCGGAAATCCTTGGCCTTCTCATGCCGGCACTTAGAGCAGCCTTCATGTGGGAAAGCACGTGCCGTAAGCAAGGAAATGAAAAGGCAGCGGTGCAGGAAACCAGGACACAGCCCATACCATTAGGTGGGATGGTCTGCATTTGCCAGGAACTTGTCAGAAAATTATTACTTCCACAGAGGGTGCCTCTGGGCCCGAGGCAGTGCAGGACTGCTATAAAAGGCGGCCCGACTCTCTGCGCTCTCATGCGCTTCTCTTGCCCCCTTCTCCTTGGGAATCAGGTGCGTGTGAAGTCTCTTGTCCTCCTCCTTCCAGACCAGGTCTTTCCTCCGTGGAGGGCTCAGCTCGTGTGGGCTGTGCTAGCCCCGGGCTGGGAGCTGCTTCTCACGGGAGAGGGAAGGGGGGAGAAGGTCTTCTGCAGAGAGAGCCTGGGACGTAGCTGAGGTGGCTCCTGGGCTTTCAGCTGGGCAGCGTGTGCTGGGCCAGGAGATGCGGTGGCCCCGCTGTGGTTGGGTGCAGTGCTGCTTCTCATGTTTCCCCGTTTCTGGCTTCCCCTGCCCTCTCTCCCAGGTGCACCTCCAGCCCCAAGCCATGTCCTGCTGCAACCCGTGCCAGCCCTGCCAGCCCTGCGGCCCAACCCCGCTGGCCAGCAGCTGCAACGAGCCCTGTTGCAGGCAGTGCCAGGACTCTGTCGTCGTCATCCAGCCCTCCGCCGTGGTGGTGACCCTGCCCGGCCCCATCCTCAGCTCCTTCCCGCAGAACACCGCCGTGGGCTCCTCCACCTCCGCTGCCGTTGGCAGCATCCTCAGCTGTGAGGGAGTGCCCATCAACTCCGGGGGCTTTGACCTCTCCTGCATCACCAGCCGCTACTGCGGCAGCAGATGTCGCCCCTGCTAAAGGTGCTGGCAACAGCTTTGGGCAAGAACCTTCAGGACCTCAGAACATGGACCGGAGATGGAGCTCCGTGCCATTGGCCCCTTCTTCCACTCAGCCTTTTTGCCCTCTTCCCTTTGCTGTCGCCTAGCCTCCCAGCACCAGCGTGGCTGGCACCTGTTGGCCTCCCTCCCTCCGCAGGGCAGGCAGACGGACACCCTGCAGGAGCTCCACCGCACCTCAGTGGCTGCCCCTGGCGCTGCCTAGGAGCCACCTCCTTTTCTTCTTTCGACTCATTAAAGTTGTGCTGCATCCAGGCCTGTGCCTCCGAGTCCTCCCTCCTTCTGTGGCAGCTCTCCCAGTCTGCCCGGGGAATAACGGGCGAGGAAGGGGAGAACTCCCTGCAGTGGATTCTATCGCTTGGCAACATGCTAAATTCATGCTTTTTTGTGGATGAACCGATGGTAATTGGTTTTCAAGGATGGTCAGCTTAGCGGGTGTGTCATGCTCCATCGGGCAATGACAGTATCAGCTCTCAGCCAGCATTCTCTCCTGGTCCTAATCACACATAATGTAACCCCTGCCCATGGTCTATAGATATATAGCTGTCAGGCATCTTGGATATTTGAAGCAGGCAATTAAGAATGAGACTATTAAGAAACCAATGCACCCGGGAAACACACACATTCAGTGAGTTACAACAGGTGTCAGTGGTTGTTACAGACTGAGGCCCAATCAGTTTTCCTTACATGGGACACCAATTGTCACAGCACGAGCAAAACTAGCAAGCTGCAACAAGGCTTTACCATGGGTCAGATGCTACTGTCCATGCTGTGTCTCCATCCTCCAGAGGCCAGGCCACACTGCTGCTTCTCTCGGCTACATCCAGCTCCTCCCTGCTCCTCCTCCAACCAGCCTCTCTCCCACACGCCTCAGGGCTATTTAACCACTTAGCAGGATGAGCTACAGCTGCACATCGTCCATGACAATAACCCCCTGCCTTTGAGGCAAGGCCACAGCTGCATGTTATCAATGTAATCAGCCCACTGCCTTCATTCCTCTACAAGCAATATCATGCCATGGTCAGTTGCAGCAAACCAGCAGTGTTGGTCAGATGTCTGCCAAGTCCTCTCTGCTCTGGTCTACTACCCACACCTCTGCCCAGGCATGGTCAGACCTTCACCTTGGATAGTCAGGTTCTGTCAGTTGGCAACAGGTTCTGATTATCCGTCTGACAGCAATACAGAGAATAGATTTAACCGACCACAGCTTTATTCCTTCCGTCTGGTCTGGGCAGCTGATCCCTCCTGGTCATGTACTGGGCCACAGCAAAGAAGAGCAGGACATCTGTAAGTGATGTCATTCCCCCGGGCTTCCCACATCTCCCAAGGTGGGCACGTGCTCCCATGTGCCATTATTTCCTCCATGTGTCTTCCAACCTTGGTGGGGAATGGCCTCCTCATTGTCACTGTGTGGAGCAGTCAGCACCTGCAGACCTTGCTGAATTTCTACATCCTCATCAGGTTCCCTTCATGGAGGCCTGGTATACCATCACTGGCGTGTCAAAAACGATGTAGATGTTCTTGCCACCAGAAAAAATGCTGGTGTTGCCTGCTGGCAGGCACAGTCATTCTTCCCCTTTTTCCTGGTTATCACTGAGTTTGTGATCCTCTCAGTGATGTCCTGCCCTGGTTTTGGCCAGGGTGGAGTTAGTTTTCTTCTCCATAGCTGGTACAATGCTATGTTTTTGGTTTGGTATGAGAATAATGTTGATAACACACTGATGGCTTTAGTTGTTGCTAAGTAACATTTATACTAAGCCCAGGACTTTTTGGTTGTTTAGGCCCTGCCAGTGATAAGGTGGGGGTGTGTGTGTGTGCAAGGAAATGGCAGGGGACGCAGCCAGGACAGCTGACCCAAACTGGCCAAAGGGATCTTCCATATCACAGAATGTCATGCTGAGTATATAAACTCAGGGGGAGCGGTTTGGGCAGTCTGGTTGTTGCATCAGTCAGCGGGTGGTGAGCGATTGTATTGTGCATCACTTGTTTTGTTTTTTCCCTTTCGGATTTTATTCCTCTCTCCCTCCCCTTTTTGTCACACTACTACTACTACTACTACTATTATATTTCATTTTACGTCAATTATTAAATTGCTGTTACCTCAACACGTGAGTTTTACCTTTCCTGATTCTCTTCCCCATGCCAATGGGGAGGGGGGGGTGGGGGGGTGTGGGGTGGGCAGGAGTGAGCGAGCAACTGTGTGGTGGTACTTGGTTGCCAGCTGGGGTTAAACCACAACATGTCCTTTAATCATGATTTCATCATATGCAAACTGCTCCATTACACCACTCTCATGAGAAAGAAAATCTGCTTCTTGCAAGCTCCACCAGCCCCTCTTATGTGTCAAAGGACCAAAGGGCTGGAGAACCTGTCCTGTGAGGAAAGAGTGAAGGAGCTAGGCCTTTTTTCTCTGGTGGGGGACCTGATCACAGTATTCCAGTACTTAAAGGTTGTCTACAAAGAGGAGGGAGGCTCTCTCATCACAAGAAGCCACATGGAGAAGACAAGGGCCAACAAGTACAAGTTGCACCTGGAGAGGTTTTACCTTGACGTAAGAACTACAATTTTTATAGTACGAACAACCATTCCCTGGAACAGCCTCCCCAGGGACACGGTGGAGTCCCCATTGCTGGAGGTTTGCAAGATGCAACTGGACAAGGTGGTTAGATAATCTCATCTAGGCCTCCTATCCCACGAAAGATTGGACCAGGTTATCTCTGAAGGCCCCTTCAAACCTGGACTATCTTATGATTCTATGATCGTCTCAGTGATGTCCTTCAATCACGACGTCACTTTATACAAACCACTCCACTGCACCACTGTCACGACAAAGAAAATCTGCATTCCAAAAGAGTTTATGGCAATCAAGACTAGCATTTTTTGCAGAGAAAATTAAATGCTGCATGGTTAACGTCCTCTTCATTTCCTAGACTTGTTCACTTAAAGACTCATATGCTATAGGCAGGGAATAGCAGAGAGGAACATGAACTTTTGAACTTCTTCTCTAGAAGGCTTTTGTAGTGATCAAGAGAAATGACGGTCCCCAAAGGGTAAGTCAGCAGGTCCATATTACACTTCTAAGGTGTCAGATTGATGTGCCCAGAGGAGTGTATTGGTATTGATTATCCAGGTCTTCTAGATGACAGCTCTGTTGACTTTGAAGGACTCCACCCTGGGGTCCATTGCCTGGGCGCAGGGCAGAGCAGGGCCTTGGACCCATGCTGGGGAGATGCCTTCCTGGGATTAGTACCAGTACTCGTCCTGCCAGTGTAACTGCCCAGACGGGTCCGGTTCCCCGCACGGCCCAGTGTGAGACAGGTGTCCTACTGTGAGGGCACAGCCCTGCCTTTCATTGTGCCCATGTGGCTCCAAGTGCAGGGTCTGTTGAAGGATAGATGGCCAATGGCTACAGGCTGCAGTGCTAGAAGAGCCTGCTCTGCAATGAGGAGCAGTGGTGGTGTAAGCAGAGCTCAGACTGGCCTTGCCTCAGAGCACTGGGTGAGGAAGGGTAGCTGAGTCTGGGCAGGGCCATCTCCAGCATTTGTGCTATGGTTAGGTGGGGGCCTGTCTCGTACTGCCAAAAGGTGCCCAGTGGCCAGTGACATTGAAATAGATGGCTTCTCTGCCCGAAACTGTTGGAAGGAAGAGCCTGAGGGGAACCTTACATCATCCATGGGGTGCCGTGTGTCTGAGTTGTTCTGTTGAGCCCAGTAGTGCCTTGAGGAGATCCGATTCTGTAAGAGTTCCACCCTCCCCTTCCTCCCCCGTTATTCCCCGGGCAGACTGGGAGAGCTGCCACAGAAGGAGGGAGGACTCGGAGGCACAGGCCTGGATGCAGCACAACTTTAATGAGTCGAAAGAAGAAAAGGAGGTGGCTCCTAGGCAGCGCCAGGGGCAGCCACTGAGGTGCGGTGGAGCTCCTGCAGGGTGTCCGTCTGCCTGCCCTGCGGAGGGAGGGAGGCCAACAGGTGCCAGCCACGCTGGTGCTGGGAGGCTAGGCGACAGCAAAGGGAAGAGGGCAAAAAGGCTGAGTGGAAGAAGGGGCCAATGGCACGGAGCTCCATCTCCGGTCCATGTTCTGAGGTCCTGAAGGTTCTTGCCCAAAGCTGTTGCCAGCACCTTTAGCAGGGGCGACATCTGCTGCCGCGGTAGCGGCTGGTGATGCAGGAGAGGTCAAAGCCCCCGGAGTTGATGGGCACTCCCTCACAGCTGAGGATGCTGCCAATGGCAGCGGAGGTGGAGGAGCCCACGGCGGTGTTCTGCGGGAAGGAGCTGAGGATGGGGCCGGGCAGGGTCACCACCACGGCGGAGGGCTGGATGACGATGTTGGAGCTCTGGCACTGCCTGACACAGGGCTCGTTGCAGCTGCTGGCCAGCGGGGTTGGGCCGCAGGGCTGGCAGGGCTGGCACGGGTTGCAGCAGGACATGGCTTGGGGCTGGAGGTGCACCTGGGAGAGAGGGCAGGGGAAGCCAGAAACGGGGAAACATGAGAAGCAGCACTGCACCCAACCACAGCGGGGCCACCGCATCTCCTGGCCCAGCACACGCTGCCCAGCTGAAAGCCCAGGAGCCACCTCAGCTACGTCCCAGGCTCTCTCTGCAGAAGACCTTCTCCCCCCTTCCCTCTCCCGTGAGAAGCAGCTCCCAGCCCGGGGCTAGCACAGCCCACACGAGCTGAGCCCTCCACGGAGGAAAGACCTGGTCTGGAAGGAGGAGGACAAGAGACTTCACACGCACCTGATTCCCAAGGAGAAGGGGGCAAGAGAAGCGCATGAGAGCGCAGAGAGTCGGGCCGCCTTTTATAGCAGTCCTGCACTGCCTCGGGCCCAGAGGCACCCTCTGTGGAAGTAATAATTTTCTGACAAGTTCCTGGCAAATGCAGACCATCCCACCTAATGGTATGGGCTGTGTCCTGGTTTCCTGCACCGCTGCCTTTTCATTTCCTTGCTTACGGCACGTGCTTTCCCACATGAAGGCTGCTCTAAGTGCCGGCCTGAGAAGGCCAAGGATTTCCGGGACAGGAACGTGCCGGCGCAGGAGGAAGACGCAGCTCAAGTGCTGGTGGCATCCCATGCGGAGAGGTGATGTGCGCCTGGCTCATTCCCGTGGGCTTGCTTGCGGCACAGTTGTCGGGAAAGGGGCACCGCTCCCATGCTTCTCATCTGCGTTGGCCCCAGGACTGCCATGGGAGAGGGCACGGCACATCCTTTCCTCTTGCTCCCCCCATCTCTCTCTGATGGTCGCTCATTGCCATCTCCTGTCTTTCTGTAAGCGTGCAGAGGTTTGCCTGGCTCCGTGCAGGCGTGAATGAGCACACGTGTGTCAGCCTGTACTTGTGTGGGTCAGGGTGAAGACCTTGGCCTTCCCGGGGGTGTCCCTGGGCACTGCAGAGCAGCAGATCGCCCGTGCCAGCCAGAGCCCATTACAGCTGAGAGGCGGTGCCTTTGGCCGGGCAGAGAGGTGCCCAGGGAGCTGAAACGCAGCCTCTGCCCCCGCACCCCCACCTCTTGCTTTAAGTACAGGGCCAGGAAAGCCTGCCCGCCTCTGCGGGCCCCTGTCCCTGAATCGGTCCCCTTATGGTGCCGTCTTGCTGGGGGCTGGGGCGGGACGCAGGCTCCTCGTGTCCAGGCCAGGGCCAGGTGCACTTCGGCCTGGTGCTCACTGAGGCACGGCCTCAGACCTGGTGCCAAATGGGTGTGGAAGGGAAGGGACGGGGCTCCGCATGTTGCTCGGCTGTGAGATGGGGTGCCGCAGGGGCAGTCGCGCAGCTCTGAGTCCAGCTCCTTTGGTGTTCAAGCACCATGAGTTCCAGGTCACGCACAGAACACGGAGTCTGAAGGCCAAGCACCTGTGTCTGGGGAGGCAGAGACAAGGCGTTCAGGGGAAGGTGCCAAAACCCGGCTGCTTCTTCATGAGCAGGTCAGGTAAAGTCCCTCTTTGCGCAGAAGGAAACTTGTGTGTGCTGACCGCAGCGCCCGCAGCCGCAGCCCCCTGCGCTGCTGCGCGGTGGGGGAAATAGAAGAGCCGTGAATGAAGGAGGGAAGCTGAGGCTGTGGAGAAGACGTGGGGACGGGGTGGAGGTATCTTAAGGGCTTTTCTGCTGTTTCTCTCCCTCCTGCTCTATTTTTCATTGGCAATATGTTTGAGGAATGTTCCCCCAGTCAAGTCTGTTTTTCCAGTGAAAGTAACGGGTAAGTGATGCCGCTGGCTTTGCCTCGACCCACAGCCTTTTTCACCTTCTTTCCCCCTCTGTCGCGTTGCGCAGGGAGAGGGAGAGAGCAGCCTGGTGGGTCTGGAAGCCAGCCAAGGTCTTTTCAGGATTGCCCCACTTATGGTTCATGCAAGTGCCGTGAGTGTTTGTCATTTATGTGCTTTTCTCCTGCTTTCTCTCTGTGCCATCAGGAGCAGACTCCTTCTGCCACAGACGTTCCCCTCAGAGGACAGTGGGCAATGATGCCCATTGGCCTCTGCAGGGACCCGCTGTACGGACGTGACGGAATGAGAGGGGACTTGCCGTAGCTACCCTTGCCCTCGGATGCACACCCTGCCCCTTCGTCCTGGAGATGGGTGGGGAGGTGAGGAGGAGGCGGCTGTGGGCTCTAGCCAGGGTGATTCCTCCCGCTATTCCCTCCTTCCGTCCTCGTCGCCACCTTCTGTCTGAGCCTTCTCCCCCAGCACAGCTCCATGCAGAGCAGGAGGAACTGCCCTGAGTGCCCGTGGGGCTGCTGACCTCCCAGGGCCTCCTGCAGCACCGGGCTCGTCCCATGAAGACAGGGCAAGTTGGCACCACCATCCGCAGGGCATGTTTGGAGGCCAAGGGCACTATTTCTGGGCAGACACACAGCACGGGAAGGGCTGATGGGCACGGGCTGTGCAGTGGCCAGAGATGTTGTCCTCAGCTCCGAGGGACAGCGACCAAAGGAGGCCATGGGGCTGTGTGTGCTGCCCTCCCATTGGTCTAGGAATGAGAAAGGAGCCACTTGCTCCCCCATTTGTTCCCTCCCGGCGCATCTCCTTCCTCCCTGCGCAGGTTTTAGAGAACATCCAGAGAGGAAAGGACCACACAGAGCCAGGGGCTGGGATGCTGCAGAGTTTAATGAGTCCAAAGAGGGAAACAAGATGCCTCTGAGGGGAGGCCACAGGGAAAGGGTCGCGCGGACAGCCAAGAGCCAGTGCCCCACAGAGGGAGAGGGACAGGCAGGTCCCCCCTGGGCTGCCTTTGGTGGGCCTCATGGCCCAGGGGCGTGGACAAAAACAAAGGCAAGGGAGGAAAAGGAGAGAGTGGAGGAAGGGAACGAGAGGCATCGGTCACGTTTCAAGAGAGCCCAGGCTGGCCCCTTCCTCAGGGCTGACACCCGTTGCAGGAGGCGTGAGGCATGCTCAGCCCCTCTCAAAGCAATGGCCACAGTCTCCGTCGTTCAGCATGGCATCATCTTCTGGGTTCCAGCGGATCCTTGTCCGGGCCGTCACCAGTGGCTTTAGCAGGGGCGACATCTGCTGCCGCAGTAGCGGCTGGTGATGCAGGAGAGGTCAAAGCCCCCGGAGTTGATGGGCACTCCCTCACAGCTGAGGATGCTGCCAACGGCAGCGGAGGTGGAGGAGCCCACGGCGGTGTTCTGCGGGAAGGAGCTGAGGATGGGGCCGGGCAGGGTCACCACCACGGCGGAGGGCTGGATGACGACGACAGAGTCCTGGCACTGCCTGCAACAGGGCTCGTTGCAGCTGCTGGCCAGCGGGGTCGGGCCGCAGGGCTGGCAGGACTGGCACGGGTTGCAGCAGGACATGGCTTGGGGCTGGAGGTGCACCTGGGAGAGAGGGCAGGGAGGAAGCATGGCACAGGGACACCTCAGGAGCAGCCTGCAACCCCACCAAAAGGAAGCCAAGGCAGGGGGCTGCACAGCGGGAAACAAGGGCTTCTTTGCCCGAGCTCAGCGGGGTCCTGCGCATAGCAGCCAGGCCCAGGGATGCTCATCACTAGCCTGGAGCAAAGGGCCAGCTCAGCCCAGCCTCAGCCTGTCTCCGTGACAGACTGTCTCTCCTCTGACCTCTCCCGCCACCCCCGTCTCGGAGCACTAACATAAGACCAAGGAGCAGGTACCAGCTGAGCTGCCCTCGAAGGCTAGACCCTGTCCTGGAGGAGGAGGTGGAGGAGAAAAGGGGCTTCCAGCTCACCTGGTTCCCAAGGAGAAGGAGGTGACAGAAGCGGCTGAGAGAGCCATCGGTTGGGCTGGCTTTTATACTGGCCCCACGCTGCCTCAGGGCCAAAGGAAGTGACAGTTTTCCTGCATGCCTGGTCTCTGTCACATCCTGCTCTTCCCCAGGTTTTCAGCCTGCTCAATGCGGACGGGGGAGCAAGGACAGGGTAAACGGGTCACCCTGGCACATGCAGGCTGCGTGGCTTTGGCAGCGGGGCTCAAGCAGCCCTACTTTGTCCTGCAAGGCTTTCACCACGCAGGCCAGAGAGCGAACAGTTTCTCCTGGCCATCGCCCCAGCATTCCAAATTCCATGGATCCAAGGCAGACCAGGAATTTGAGAGCAAGGGAGAGGGTAGCTCTGGCTACTGCATCCTGGCTGAATTACCGGCAGTGTGGACAGAGATCCCCGCTCCTCTGGCCTTCTGAAAAATTTCCCTAGGTTTATCAGCTGGAGGGTTTTGGGGCCTTTCTCCACATTCAATGAGCCCTCAATGCTGTGAGCACCATACCTGTCACACAGCATGGAGGGGTCTGACAGGCTTGTGATAACCTAATACAGGCAGGCCAGTTGGAGAAGGGCCACAGTGCTTGACCAACCCCATCCTGATGTCCATCCAGTAGTCCCCTCATGGCCCTTTTCTGCAGGGCTGCTCTCCAGAAACTCATCTCCTAATTCATACTTGTATCTGGTGTTACTCCATCCTAGGTGCATGGATCTGGCACTTAGTCGTGTTAAATTCCATGCCATTAAGGACTGCCCAACGAGCCAATGTTATCTGGCAGCGTGGCACCCGGCACGCAGAGAAGCACCAGGGACTACTCCGCAGACAGTGCAAAGAACCTCCCTGAATCCACCCGAGAGCTGGAGTTATTTTTACACTGCCGGACTGTGTATCCAGCTATCCATCACCTCATTCCTTCTGCTCATTCCTCGTCTCACTCTCTATACTCTCAAAAATGCTGATCGATGTATCTGTACAATCTTATATTGCAGGCTCACGTCCATCCTGATACTCAAACCTGGCAGCTCATGCTGCTTTCCCCAGTATCTCACAAGGGTGTGAGTCCGTCACTTTTTTCTGTGTCACCCAACGGCCTGTAGTGACAGTCTCATTCAGAAGGAGGAGACATCAACTTTCTTGCTTCCGTTCTGCTTGTGCATCTTACCAAAAATTTTCTGCGCAATTCAACATCACCTGCCCATGCCTGGTACTTCAGCATTTCATCCCTTCTAGCATTGAAGCGGCTTCACTGTGTGGCTCCAAGGACTTAGTCCATTCCTACTTACGTACAACTCGTTTTCATAGAATGATAGACTCGTAGCATGTTTGGGTTCAAAGGGACCATGGAAGATCACCTTCTCCAAGCCCTCTGCCTTGGGCAGGGACATTCTTCATTGGACAAGTGGCTCAAAGCTCCATCCAACCTGACTTTGTTTTATTCAGTAATTCTGGAAGATAAGGCCTATACGATCTCTTTTCCTTTCTTCCTCTAAACATCTACGTAAGAACAATACATCAAGAGGAACTTGCAGACATTACAAAAATACCAGTGCTCCTTTTATGCCCATTGGTTTGTACACGAAAACAATGTCAGGTCTCAGCAGACCAAGTTTGCAGGGCTAGGAGCAGCTGGAGCTGTTCCTGTCTGAAGGATCACAAAAACACCCAAAAGAGAGAGCCCAGGCTGACATCACCTGCCTGCACTGGACCCCTCTGGCACTTAGTCCGTGTCTTCTGCCCACAGTGAGGCAGCCTTGCCCCGGAAACCACGGGCCCTCTCATCGCAGCTCTCAAAAGAGACGTCCGTGACGGCACGGGCATGACATAAACCAGGAAACGCAAGGGCAGCGTAGAGGGAAAGAGCAACACATGCCATGTCATTACCGGGGATGTTTCCGTTCATTAGCAGCATGCCGGAAAATTGCTGCTTATGCAGTGGCTGCCTTGGCCCTGAGGCAGCGTGGGGCCAGTATAAAAGCCAGCCCAACCGATGGCTCTCTCAGCCGCTTCTGTCACCTCCTTCTCCTTGGGAACCAGGTGAGCTGGAAGCCCCTTTTCTCCTCCACCTCCTCCTCCAGGACAGGGTCTAGCCTTCGAGGGCAGCTCAGCTGGTACCTGCTCCTTGGTCTTATGTTAGTGCTCCGAGACGGGGGTGGCGGGAGAGGTCAGAGGAGAGACAGTCTGTCACGGAGACAGGCTGAGGCTGGGCTGAGCTGGCCCTTTGCTCCAGGCTAGTGATGAGCATTCCTGGGCCTGGCTGCTATGCGCAGGACCCCGCTGAGCTCGGGCAAAGAAGCCCTTGTCTCCCGCTGTGCAGCCCCCTGCCTTGGCTTCCTTTTGGTGGGGTTGCAGGCTGCTCCTGAGGTGTCCCTGTGCCATGCTTCCTCCCTGCCCTCTCTCCCAGGTGCACCTCCAGCCCCAAGCCATGTCCTGCTGCAACCCGTGCCAGTCCTGCCAGCCCTGCGGCCCGACCCCGCTGGCCAGCAGCTGCAACGAGCCCTGTTGCAGGCAGTGCCAGGACTCTGTCGTCGTCATCCAGCCCTCCGCCGTGGTGGTGACCCTGCCCGGCCCCATCCTCAGCTCCTTCCCGCAGAACACCGCCGTGGGCTCCTCCACCTCCGCTGCCGTTGGCAGCATCCTCAGCTGTGAGGGAGTGCCCATCAACTCCGGGGGCTTTGACCTCTCCTGCATCACCAGCCGCTACTGCGGCAGCAGATGTCGCCCCTGCTAAAGCCACTGGTGACGGCCCGGACAAGGATCCGCTGGAACCCAGAAGATGATGCCATGCTGAACGACGGAGACTGTGGCCATTGCTTTGAGAGGGGCTGAGCATGCCTCACGCCTCCTGCAACGGGTGTCAGCCCTGAGGAAGGGGCCAGCCTGGGCTCTCTTGAAACGTGACCGATGCCTCTCGTTCCCTTCCTCCACTCTCTCCTTTTCCTCCCTTGCCTTTGTTTTTGTCCACGCCCCTGGGCCATGAGGCCCACCAAAGGCAGCCCAGGGGGGACCTGCCTGTCCCTCTCCCTCTGTGGGGCACTGGCTCTTGGCTGTCCGCGCGACCCTTTCCCTGTGGCCTCCCCTCAGAGGCATCTTGTTTCCCTCTTTGGACTCATTAAACTCTGCAGCATCCCAGCCCCTGGCTCTGTGTGGTCCTTTCCTCTCTGGATGTTCTCTAAAACCTGCGCAGGGAGGAAGGAGATGCGCCGGGAGGGAACAAATGGGGGAGCAAGTGGCTCCTTTCTCATTCCTAGACCAATGGGAGGGCAGCACACACAGCCCCATGGCCTCCTTTGGTCGCTGTCCCTCGGAGCTGAGGACAACATCTCTGGCCACTGCACAGCCCGTGCCCATCAGCCCTTCCCGTGCTGTGTGTCTGCCCAGAAATAGTGCCCTTGGCCTCCAAACATGCCCTGCGGATGGTGGTGCCAACTTGCCCTGTCTTCATGGGACGAGCCCGGTGCTGCAGGAGGCCCTGGGAGGTCAGCAGCCCCACGGGCACTCAGGGCAGTTCCTCCTGCTCTGCATGGAGCTGTGCTGGGGGAGAAGGCTCAGACAGAAGGTGGCGACGAGGACGGAAGGAGGGAATAGCGGGAGGAATCACCCTGGCTAGAGCCCACAGCCGCCTCCTCCTCACCTCCCCACCCATCTCCAGGACGAAGGGGCAGGGTGTGCATCCGAGGGCAAGGGTAGCTACGGCAAGTCCCCTCTCATTCCGTCACGTCCGTACAGCGGGTCCCTGCAGAGGCCAATGGGCATCATTGCCCACTGTCCTCTGAGGGGAAGGTCTGTGGCAGAAGGAGTCTGCTCCTGATGGCACAGAGAGAAAGCAGGAGAAAAGCACATAAATGACAAACACTCACGGCACTTGCATGAACCATAAGTGGGGCAATCCTGAAAAGACCTTGGCTGGCTTCCAGACCCACCAGGCTGCTCTCTCCCTCTCCCTGCGCAACGCGACAGAGGGGGAAAGAAGGTGAAAAAGGCTGTGGGTCGAGGCAAAGCCAGCGGCATCACTTACCCGTTACTTTCACTGGAAAAACAGACTTGACTGGGGGAACATTCCTCAAACATATTGCCAATGAAAAATAGAGCAGGAGGGAGAGAAACAGCAGAAAAGCCCTTAAGATACCTCCACCCCGTCCCCATGTCTTCTCCACAGCCTCAGCTTCCCTCCTTCATTCACGGCTCTTCTATTTCCCCCACCGCGCAGCAGCGCAGGGGGCTGCGGCTGCGGGCGCTGCGGTCAGCACACACAAGTTTCCTTCTGCGCAAAGAGGGACTTTACCTGACCTGCTCATGAAGAAGCAGCCGGGTTTTGGCACCTTCCCCTGAACGCCTTGTCTCTGCCTCCCCAGACACAGGTGCTTGGCCTTCAGACTCCGTGTTCTGTGCGTGACCTGGAACTCATGGTGCTTGAACACCAAAGGAGCTGGACTCAGAGCTGCGCGACTGCCCCTGCGGCACCCCATCTCACAGCCGAGCAACATGCGGAGCCCCGTCCCTTCCCTTCCACACCCATTTGGCACCAGGTCTGAGGCCGTGCCTCAGTGAGCACCAGGCCGAAGTGCACCTGGCCCTGGCCTGGACACGAGAAGCCTGCGTCCCGCCCCAGCCCCCAGCAAGATGGCACCATAAGGGGACCGATTCAGGGACAGGGGCCCGCAGAGGCGGGCAGGCTTTCCTGGCCCTGTACTTAAAGCAAGAGGTGGGGGTGCGGGGGCAGAGGCTGCGTTTCAGCTCCCTGGGCACCTCTCTGCCCGGCCAAAGGCACCGCCTCTCAGCTGTAATGGGCTCTGGCTGGCACGGGCGATCTGCTGCTCTGCAGTGCCCAGGGACACCCCCGGGAAGGCCAAGGTCTTCACCCTGACCCACACAAGTACAGGCTGACACACGTGTGCTCATTCACGCCTGCACGGAGCCAGGCAAACCTCTGCACGCTTACAGAAAGACAGGAGATGGCAATGAGCGACCATCAGAGAGAGATGGGGGGAGCAAGAGGAAAGGATGTGCCGTGCCCTCTCCCATGGCAGTCCTGGGGCCAACGCAGATGAGAAGCATGGGAGCGGTGCCCCTTTCCCGACAACTGTGCTGCAAGCAAGCCCACGGGAATGAGCCAGGCGCACATCACCTCTCCGCATGGGATGCCACCAGCACTTGAGCTGCGTCTTCCTCCTGCGCCGGCACGTTCCTGTCCCGGAAATCCTTGGCCTTCTCATGCCGGCACTTAGAGCAGCCTTCATGTGGGAAAGCACGTGCCGTAAGCAAGGAAATGAAAAGGCAGCGGTGCAGGAAACCAGGACACAGCCCATACCATTAGGTGGGATGGTCTGCATTTGCCAGGAACTTGTCAGAAAATTATTACTTCCACAGAGGGTGCCTCTGGGCCCGAGGCAGTGCAGGACTGCTATAAAAGGCGGCCCGACTCTCTGCGCTCTCATGCGCTTCTCTTGCCCCCTTCTCCTTGGGAATCAGGTGCGTGTGAAGTCTCTTGTCCTCCTCCTTCCAGACCAGGTCTTTCCTCCGTGGAGGGCTCAGCTCGTGTGGGCTGTGCTAGCCCCGGGCTGGGAGCTGCTTCTCACGGGAGAGGGAAGGGGGGAGAAGGTCTTCTGCAGAGAGAGCCTGGGACGTAGCTGAGGTGGCTCCTGGGCTTTCAGCTGGGCAGCGTGTGCTGGGCCAGGAGATGCGGTGGCCCCGCTGTGGTTGGGTGCAGTGCTGCTTCTCATGTTTCCCCATTTCTGGCTTCCCCTGCCCTCTCTCCCAGGTGCACCTCCAGCCCCAAGCCATGTCCTGCTGCAACCCGTGCCAGCCCTGCCAGCCCTGCGGCCCAACCCCGCTGGCCAGCAGCTGCAACGAGCCCTGTGTCAGGCAGTGCCAGAGCTCCAACATCGTCATCCAGCCCTCCGCCGTGGTGGTGACCCTGCCCGGCCCCATCCTCAGCTCCTTCCCGCAGAACACCGCCGTGGGCTCCTCCACCTCCGCTGCCGTTGGCAGCATCCTCAGCTGTGAGGGAGTGCCCATCAACTCCGGGGGCTTTGACCTCTCCTGCATCACCAGCCGCTACTGCGGCAGCAGATGTCGCCCCTGCTAAAGGTGCTGGCAACAGCTTTGGGCAAGAACCTTCAGGACCTCAGAACATGGACCGGAGATGGAGCTCCGTGCCATTGGCCCCTTCTTCCACTCAGCCTTTTTGCCCTCTTCCCTTTGCTGTCGCCTAGCCTCCCAGCACCAGCGTGGCTGGCACCTGTTGGCCTCCCTCCCTCCGCAGGGCAGGCAGACGGACACCCTGCAGGAGCTCCACCGCACCTCAGTGGCTGCCCCTGGCGCTGCCTAGGAGCCACCTCCTTTTCTTCTTTCGACTCATTAAAGTTGTGCTGCATCCAGGCCTGTGCCTCCGAGTCCTCCCTCCTTCTGTGGCAGCTCTCCCAGTCTGCCCGGGGAATAACGGGGGAGGAAGGGGAGGGTGGAACTCTTACAGAATTGGATCTCCTCAAGGCACTACTGGGCTCAACAGAACAACTCAGACACACGGCACCCCATGGATGATGTAAGGTTCCCCTCAGGCTCTTCCTTCCAACAGTTTCGGGCAGAGAAGCCATCTATTTCAATGTCACTGGCCACTGGGCACCTTTTGGCAGTACGAGACAGGCCCCCACCTAACCATAGCACAAATGCTGGAGATGGCCCTGCCCAGACTCAGCTACCCTTCCTCACCCAGTGCTCTGAGGCAAGGCCAGTCTGAGCTCTGCTTACACCACCACTGCTCCTCATTGCAGAGCAGGCTCTTCTAGCACTGCAGCCTGTAGCCATTGGCCATCTATCCTTCAACAGACCCTGCACTTGGAGCCACATGGGCACAATGAAAGGCAGGGCTGTGCCCTCACAGTAGGACACCTGTCTCACACTGGGCCGTGCGGGGAACCGGACCCGTCTGGGCAGTTACACTGGCAGGACGAGTACTGGTACTAATCCCAGGAAGGCATCTCCCCAGCATGGGTCCAAGGCCCTGCTCTGCCCTGCGCCCAGGCAATGGACCCCAGGGTGGAGTCCTTCAAAGTCAACAGAGCTGTCATCTAGAAGACCTGGATAATCAATACCAATACACTCCTCTGGGCACATCAATCTGACACCTTAGAAGTGTAATATGGACCTGCTGACTTACCCTTTGGGGACCGTCATTTCTCTTGATCACTACAAAAGCCTTCTAGAGAAGAAGTTCAAAAGTTCATGTTCCTCTCTGCTATTCCCTGCCTATAGCATATGAGTCTTTAAGTGAACAAGTCTAGGAAATGAAGAGGACGTTAACCATGCAGCATTTAATTTTCTCTGCAAAAAATGCTAGTCTTGATTGCCATAAACTCTTTTGGAATGCAGATTTTCTTTGTCGTGACAGTGGTGCAGTGGAGTGGTTTGTATAAAGTGACGTCGTGATTGAAGGACATCACTGAGACGATCATAGAATCATAAGATAGTCCAGGTTTGAAGGGGCCTTCAGAGATAACCTGGTCCAATCTTTCGTGGGATAGGAGGCCTAGATGAGATTATCTAACCACCTTGTCCAGTTGCATCTTGCAAACCTCCAGCAATGGGGACTCCACCGTGTCCCTGGGGAGGCTGTTCCAGGGAATGGTTGTTCGTACTATAAAAATTGTAGTTCTTACGTCAAGGTAAAACCTCTCCAGGTGCAACTTGTACTTGTTGGCCCTTGTCTTCTCCATGTGGCTTCTTGTGATGAGAGAGCCTCCCTCCTCTTTGTAGACAACCTTTAAGTACTGGAATACTGTGATCAGGTCCCCCACCAGAGAAAAAAGGCCTAGCTCCTTCACTCTTTCCTCACAGGACAGGTTCTCCAGCCCTTTGGTCCTTTGACACATAAGAGGGGCTGGTGGAGCTTGCAAGAAGCAGATTTTCTTTCTCATGAGAGTGGTGTAATGGAGCAGTTTGCATATGATGAAATCATGATTAAAGGACATGTTGTGGTTTAACCCCAGCTGGCAACCAAGTACCACCACACAGTTGCTCGCTCACTCCTGCCCACCCCACCCCCCCCCACCCCCCCCTCCCCATTGGCATGGGGAAGAGAATCAGGAAAGGTAAAACTCACGTGTTGAGGTAACAGCAATTTAATAATTGACGTAAAATGAAATATAATAGTAGTAGTAGTAGTAGTAGTGTGACAAAAAGGGGAGGGAGAGAGGAATAAAATCCGAAAGGGAAAAAACAAAACAAGTGATGCACAATACAATCGCTCACCACCCGCTGACTGATGCAACAACCAGACTGCCCAAACCGCTCCCCCTGAGTTTATATACTCAGCATGACATTCTGTGATATGGAAGATCCCTTTGGCCAGTTTGGGTCAGCTGTCCTGGCTGCATCCCCTGCCATTTCCTTGCACACACACACACCCCCACCTTATCACTGGCAGGGCCTAAACAACCAAAAAGTCCTGGGCTTAGTATAAATGTTACTTAGCAACAACTAAAGCCATCAGTGTGTTATCAACATTATTCTCATACCAAACCAAAAACATAGCATTGTACCAGCTATGGAGAAGAAAACTAACTCCACCCTGGCCAAAACCAGGGCAGGACATCACTGAGAGGATCACAAACTCAGTGATAACCAGGAAAAAGGGGAAGAATGACTGTGCCTGCCAGCAGGCAACACCAGCATTTTTTCTGGTGGCAAGAACATCTACATCGTTTTTGACACGCCAGTGATGGTATACCAGGCCTCCATGAAGGGAACCTGATGAGGATGTAGAAATTCAGCAAGGTCTGCAGGTGCTGACTGCTCCACACAGTGACAATGAGGAGGCCATTCCCCACCAAGGTTGGAAGACACATGGAGGAAATAATGGCACATGGGAGCACGTGCCCACCTTGGGAGATGTGGGAAGCCCGGGGGAATGACATCACTTACAGATGTCCTGCTCTTCTTTGCTGTGGCCCAGTACATGACCAGGAGGGATCAGCTGCCCAGACCAGACGGAAGGAATAAAGCTGTGGTCGGTTAAATCTATTCTCTGTATTGCTGTCAGACGGATAATCAGAACCTGTTGCCAACTGACAGAACCTGACTATCCAAGGTGAAGGTCTGACCATGCCTGGGCAGAGGTGTGGGTAGTAGACCAGAGCAGAGAGGACTTGGCAGACATCTGACCAACACTGCTGGTTTGCTGCAACTGACCATGGCATGATATTGCTTGTAGAGGAATGAAGGCAGTGGGCTGATTACATTGATAACATGCAGCTGTGGCCTTGCCTCAAAGGCAGGGGGTTATTGTCATGGACGATGTGCAGCTGTAGCTCATCCTGCTAAGTGGTTAAATAGCCCTGAGGCGTGTGGGAGAGAGGCTGGTTGGAGGAGGAGCAGGGAGGAGCTGGATGTAGCCGAGCGAAGCAGCAGTGTGGCCTGGCCTCTGGAGGATGGAGACACAGCATGGACAGTAGCATCTGACCCATGGTAAAGCCTTGTTGCAGCTTGCTAGTTTTGCTCGTGCTGTGACAATTGGTGTCCCATGTGAGGAAAACTGATTGGGCCTCAGTCTGTAACAACCACTGACACCTGTTGTAACTCACTGAATGTGTGTGTTTCCCGGGTGCATTGGTTTCTTAATAGTCTCATTCTTAATTGCCTGCTTCAAATATCCAAGATGCCTGACAGCTATATATCTATAGACCATGGGCAGGGGTTACATTATGTGTGATTAGGACCAGGAGAGAATGCTGGCTGAGAGCTGATACTGTCATTGCCCGATGGAGCATGACACACCCGCTAAGCTGACCATCCTTGAAAACCAATTACCATCGGTTCATCCACAAAAAAGCATGAATTTAGCATGTTGCCAAGCGATAGAATCCACTGCAGGGAGTTCTCCCCTTCCTCGCCCGTTATTCCCCGGGCAGACTGGGAGAGCTGCCACAGAAGGAGGGAGGACTCGGAGGCACAGGCCTGGATGCAGCACAACTTTAATGAGTCGAAAGAAGAAAAGGAGGTGGCTCCTAGGCAGCGCCAGGGGCAGCCACTGAGGTGCGGTGGAGCTCCTGCAGGGTGTCCGTCTGCCTGCCCTGCGGAGGGAGGGAGGCCAACAGGTGCCAGCCACGCTGGTGCTGGGAGGCTAGGCGACAGCAAAGGGAAGAGGGCAAAAAGGCTGAGTGGAAGAAGGGGCCAATGGCACGGAGCTCCATCTCCGGTCCATGTTCTGAGGTCCTGAAGGTTCTTGCCCAAAGCTGTTGCCAGCACCTTTAGCAGGGGCGACATCTGCTGCCGCAGTAGCGGCTGGTGATGCAGGAGAGGTCAAAGCCCCCGGAGTTGATGGGCACTCCCTCACAGCTGAGGATGCTGCCAACGGCAGCGGAGGTGGAGGAGCCCACGGCGGTGTTCTGCGGGAAGGAGCTGAGGATGGGGCCGGGCAGGGTCACCACCACGGCGGAGGGCTGGATGACGATGTTGGAGCTCTGGCACTGCCTGACACAGGGCTCGTTGCAGCTGCTGGCCAGCGGGGTTGGGCCGCAGGGCTGGCAGGGCTGGCACGGGTTGCAGCAGGACATGGCTTGGGGCTGGAGGTGCACCTGGGAGAGAGGGCAGGGGAAGCCAGAAATGGGGAAACATGAGAAGCAGCACTGCACCCAACCACAGCGGGGCCACCGCATCTCCTGGCCCAGCACACGCTGCCCAGCTGAAAGCCCAGGAGCCACCTCAGCTACGTCCCAGGCTCTCTCTGCAGAAGACCTTCTCCCCCCTTCCCTCTCCCGTGAGAAGCAGCTCCCAGCCCGGGGCTAGCACAGCCCACACGAGCTGAGCCCTCCACGGAGGAAAGACCTGGTCTGGAAGGAGGAGGACAAGAGACTTCACACGCACCTGATTCCCAAGGAGAAGGGGGCAAGAGAAGCGCATGAGAGCGCAGAGAGTCGGGCCGCCTTTTATAGCAGTCCTGCACTGCCTCGGGCCCAGAGGCACCCTCTGTGGAAGTAATAATTTTCTGACAAGTTCCTGGCAAATGCAGACCATCCCACCTAATGGTATGGGCTGTGTCCTGGTTTCCTGCACCGCTGCCTTTTCATTTCCTTGCTTACGGCACGTGCTTTCCCACATGAAGGCTGCTCTAAGTGCCGGCATGAGAAGGCCAAGGATTTCCGGGACAGGAACGTGCCGGCGCAGGAGGAAGACGCAGCTCAAGTGCTGGTGGCATCCCATGCGGAGAGGTGATGTGCGCCTGGCTCATTCCCGTGGGCTTGCTTGCGGCACAGTTGTCGGGAAAGGGGCACCGCTCCCATGCTTCTCATCTGCGTTGGCCCCAGGACTGCCATGGGAGAGGGCACGGCACATCCTTTCCTCTTGCTCCCCCCATCTCTCTCTGATGGTCGCTCATTGCCATCTCCTGTCTTTCTGTAAGCGTGCAGAGGTTTGCCTGGCTCCGTGCAGGCGTGAATGAGCACACGTGTGTCAGCCTGTACTTGTGTGGGTCAGGGTGAAGACCTTGGCCTTCCCGGGGGTGTCCCTGGGCACTGCAGAGCAGCAGATCGCCCGTGCCAGCCAGAGCCCATTACAGCTGAGAGGCGGTGCCTTTGGCCGGGCAGAGAGGTGCCCAGGGAGCTGAAACGCAGCCTCTGCCCCCGCACACCCACCTCTTGCTTTAAGTACAGGGCCAGGAAAGCCTGCCCGCCTCTGCGGGCCCCTGTCCCTGAATCGGTCCCCTTATGGTGCCGTCTTGCTGGGGGCTGGGGCGGGACGCAGGCTCCTCGTGTCCAGGCCAGGGCCAGGTGCACTTCGGCCTGGTGCTCACTGAGGCACGGCCTCAGACCTGGTGCCAAATGGGTGTGGAAGGGAAGGGACGGGGCTCCGCATGTTGCTCGGCTGTGAGATGGGGTGCCGCAGGGGCAGTCGCGCAGCTCTGAGTCCAGCTCCTTTGGTGTTCAAGCACCATGAGTTCCAGGTCACGCACAGAACACGGAGTCTGAAGGCCAAGCACCTGTGTCTGGGGAGGCAGAGACAAGGCGTTCAGGGGAAGGTGCCAAAACCCGGCTGCTTCTTCATGAGCAGGTCAGGTAAAGTCCCTCTTTGCGCAGAAGGAAACTTGTGTGTGCTGACCGCAGCGCCCGCAGCCGCAGCCCCCTGCGCTGCTGCGCGGTGGGGGAAATAGAAGAGCCGTGAATGAAGGAGGGAAGCTGAGGCTGTGGAGAAGACGTGGGGACGGGGTGGAGGTATCTTAAGGGCTTTTCTGCTGTTTCTCTCCCTCCTGCTCTATTTTTCATTGGCAATATGTTTGAGGAATGTTCCCCCAGTCAAGTCTGTTTTTCCAGTGAAAGTAACGGGTAAGTGATGCCGCTGGCTTTGCCTCGACCCACAGCCTTTTTCACCTTCTTTCCCCCTCTGTCGCGTTGCGCAGGGAGAGGGAGAGAGCAGCCTGGTGGGTCTGGAAGCCAGCCAAGGTCTTTTCAGGATTGCCCCACTTATGGTTCATGCAAGTGCCGTGAGTGTTTGTCATTTATGTGCTTTTCTCCTGCTTTCTCTCTGTGCCATCAGGAGCAGACTCCTTCTGCCACAGACCTTCCCCTCAGAGGACAGTGGGCAATGATGCCCATTGGCCTCTGCAGGGACCCGCTGTACGGACGTGACGGAATGAGAGGGGACTTGCCGTAGCTACCCTTGCCCTCGGATGCACACCCTGCCCCTTCGTCCTGGAGATGGGTGGGGAGGTGAGGAGGAGGCGGCTGTGGGCTCTAGCCAGGGTGATTCCTCCCGCTATTCCCTCCTTCCGTCCTCGTCGCCACCTTCTGTCTGAGCCTTCTCCCCCAGCACAGCTCCATGCAGAGCAGGAGGAACTGCCCTGAGTGCCCGTGGGGCTGCTGACCTCCCAGGGCCTCCTGCAGCACCGGGCTCGTCCCATGAAGACAGGGCAAGTTGGCACCACCATCCGCAGGGCATGTTTGGAGGCCAAGGGCACTATTTCTGGGCAGACACACAGCACGGGAAGGGCTGATGGGCACGGGCTGTGCAGTGGCCAGAGATGTTGTCCTCAGCTCCGAGGGACAGCGACCAAAGGAGGCCATGGGGCTGTGTGTGCTGCCCTCCCATTGGTCTAGGAATGAGAAAGGAGCCACTTGCTCCCCCATTTGTTCCCTCCCGGCGCATCTCCTTCCTCCCTGCGCAGGTTTTAGAGAACATCCAGAGAGGAAAGGACCACACAGAGCCAGGGGCTGGGATGCTGCAGAGTTTAATGAGTCCAAAGAGGGAAACAAGATGCCTCTGAGGGGAGGCCACAGGGAAAGGGTCGCGCGGACAGCCAAGAGCCAGTGCCCCACAGAGGGAGAGGGACAGGCAGGTCCCCCCTGGGCTGCCTTTGGTGGGCCTCATGGCCCAGGGGCGTGGACAAAAACAAAGGCAAGGGAGGAAAAGGAGAGAGTGGAGGAAGGGAACGAGAGGCATCGGTCACGTTTCAAGAGAGCCCAGGCTGGCCCCTTCCTCAGGGCTGACACCCGTTGCAGGAGGCGTGAGGCATGCTCAGCCCCTCTCAAAGCAATGGCCACAGTCTCCGTCGTTCAGCATGGCATCATCTTCTGGGTTCCAGCGGATCCTTGTCCGGGCCGTCACCAGTGGCTTTAGCAGGGGCGACATCTGCTGCCGCAGTAGCGGCTGGTGATGCAGGAGAGGTCAAAGCCCCCGGAGTTGATGGGCACTCCCTCACAGCTGAGGATGCTGCCAACGGCAGCGGAGGTGGAGGAGCCCACGGCGGTGTTCTGCGGGAAGGAGCTGAGGATGGGGCCGGGCAGGGTCACCACCACGGCGGAGGGCTGGATGACGATGTTGGAGCTCTGGCACTGCCTGCAACAGGGCTCGTTGCAGCTGCTGGCCAGCGGGGTCGGGCCGCAGGGCTGGCAGGACTGGCACGGGTTGCAGCAGGACATGGCTTGGGGCTGGAGGTGCACCTGGGAGAGAGGGCAGGGAGGAAGCATGGCACAGGGACACCTCAGGAGCAGCCTGCAACCCCACCAAAAGGAAGCCAAGGCAGGGGGCTGCACAGCGGGAAACAAGGGCTTCTTTGCCCGAGCTCAGCGGGGTCCTGCGCATAGCAGCCAGGCCCAGGGATGCTCATCACTAGCCTGGAGCAAAGGGCCAGCTCAGCCCAGCCTCAGCCTGTCTCCATGACAGACTGTCTCTCCTCTGACCTCTCCCGCCACCCCCGTCTCGGAGCACTAACATAAGACCAAGGAGCAGGTACCAGCTGAGCTGCCCTCGAAGGCTAGACCCTGTCCTGGAGGAGGAGGTGGAGGAGAAAAGGGGCTTCCAGCTCACCTGGTTCCCAAGGAGAAGGAGGTGACAGAAGCGGCTGAGAGAGCCATCGGTTGGGCTGGCTTTTATACTGGCCCCACGCTGCCTCAGGGCCAAGGCAGCCGCTGCATAAGCAGCAATTTTCCGGCATGCTGCTAATGAACGGAAACATCCCCGGTAATGACATGGCATGTGTTGCTCTTTCCCTCTACGCTGCCCTTGCGTTTCCTGGTTTATGTCATGCCCGTGCCGTCACGGACGTCTCTTTTGAGAGCTGCGATGAGAGGGCCCGTGGTTTCCGGGGCAAGGCTGCCTCACTGTGGGCAGAAGACACGGACTAAGTGCCAGAGGGGTCCAGTGCAGGCAGGTGATGTCAGCCTGGGCTCTGTCTTTTGGGTGTTTTTGTGATCCTTCAGACAGGAACAGCTCCAGCTGCTCCTAGCCCTGCAAACTTGGTCTGCTGAGACCTGACATTGTTTTCGTGTACAAACCAATGGGCATAAAAGGAGCACTGGTATTTTTGTAATGTCTGCAAGTTCCTCTTGATGTATTGTTCTTACGTAGATGTTTAGAGGAAGAAAGGAAAAGAGATCGTATAGGCCTTATCTTCCAGAATTACTGAATAAAACAAAGTCAGGTTGGATGGAGCTTTGAGCCACTTGTCCAATGAAGAATGTCCCTGCCCAAGGCAGAGGGCTTGGAGAAGGTGATCTTCCATGGTCCCTTTGAACCCAAACATGCTACGAGTCTATCATTCTATGAAAACGAGTTGTACGTAAGTAGGAATGGACTAAGTCCTTGGAGCCACACAGTGAAGCCGCTTCAATGCTAGAAGGGATGAAATGCTGAAGTACCAGGCATGGGCGGGTGATGTTGAATTGCGCAGAAAATTTTTGGTAAGATGCACAAGCAGAACGGAAGCAAGAAAGTTGATGTCTCCTCCTTCTGAATGAGACTGTCACTACAGGCCGTTGGGTGACACAGAAAAAAGTGACGGACTCACACCCTTGTGAGATACTGGGGAAAGCAGCATGAGCTGCCAGGTTTGAGTATCAGGATGGACGTGAGCCTGCAATATAAGATTGTACAGATACATCGATCAGCATTTTTGAGAGTATAGAGAGTGAGACGAGGAATGAGCAGAAGGAATGAGGTGATGGATAGCTGGATACACAGTCCGGCAGTGTAAAAATAACTCCAGCTCTCGGGTGGATTCAGGGAGGTTCTTTGCACTGTCTGCGGAGTAGTCCCTGGTGCTTCTCTGCGTGCCGGGTGCCACGCTGCCAGATAACATTGGCTCGTTGGGCAGTCCTTAATGGCATGGAATTTAACACGACTAAGTGCCAGATCCATGCACCTAGGATGGAGTAACACCAGATACAAGTATGAATTAGGAGATGAGTTTCTGGAGAGCAGCCCTGCAGAAAAGGGCCATGAGGG
Organism: Falco punctatus; assembly: GCF_963210335.1. Taxonomy (NCBI): domain Eukaryota; kingdom Metazoa; phylum Chordata; class Aves; order Falconiformes; family Falconidae; genus Falco; species Falco punctatus. The sequence goes on along the minus strand of NC_137599.1, from coordinate 974,487 downwards.
GACTACTGGATGGACATCAGGATGGGGTTGGTCAAGCACTGTGGCCCTTCTCCAACTGGCCTGCCTGTATTAGGTTATCACAAGCCTGTCAGACCCCTCCATGCTGTGTGACAGGTATGGTGCTCACAGCATTGAGGGCTCATTGAATGTGGAGAAAGGCCCCAAAACCCTCCAGCTGATAAACCTAGGGAAATTTTTCAGAAGGCCAGAGGAGCGGGGATCTCTGTCCACACTGCCGGTAATTCAGCCAGGATGCAGTAGCCAGAGCTACCCTCTCCCTTGCTCTCAAATTCCTGGTCTGCCTTGGATCCATGGAATTTGGAATGCTGGGGCGATGGCCAGGAGAAACTGTTCGCTCTCTGGCCTGCGTGGTGAAAGCCTTGCAGGACAAAGTAGGGCTGCTTGAGCCCCGCTGCCAAAGCCACGCAGCCTGCATGTGCCAGGGTGACCTGTTTACCCTGTCCTTGCTCCCCCGTCCGCATTGAGCAGGCTGAAAACCTGGGGAAGAGCAGGATGTGACAGAGACCAGGCATGCAGGAAAACTGTCACTTCCTTTGGCCCTGAGGCAGCGTGGGGCCAGTATAAAAGCCAGCCCAACCGATGGCTCTCTCAGCCGCTTCTGTCACCTCCTTCTCCTTGGGAACCAGGTGAGCTGGAAGCCCCTTTTCTCCTCCACCTCCTCCTCCAGGACAGGGTCTAGCCTTCGAGGGCAGCTCAGCTGGTACCTGCTCCTTGGTCTTATGTTAGTGCTCCGAGACGGGGGTGGCGGGAGAGGTCAGAGGAGAGACAGTCTGTCACGGAGACAGGCTGAGGCTGGGCTGAGCTGGCCCTTTGCTCCAGGCTAGTGATGAGCATCCCTGGGCCTGGCTGCTATGCGCAGGACCCCGCTGAGCTCGGGCAAAGAAGCCCTTGTTTCCCGCTGTGCAGCCCCCTGCCTTGGCTTCCTTTTGGTGGCGTTGCAGGCTGCTCCTGAGGTGTCCCTGTGCCATGCTTCCTCCCTGCCCTCTCTCCCAGGTGCACCTCCAGCCCCAAGCCATGTCCTGCTGCAACCCGTGCCAGTCCTGCCAGCCCTGCGGCCCGACCCCGCTGGCCAGCAGCTGCAACGAGCCCTGTTGCAGGCAGTGCCAGAGCTCCAACATCGTCATCCAGCCCTCCGCCGTGGTGGTGACCCTGCCCGGCCCCATCCTCAGCTCCTTCCCGCAGAACACCGCCGTGGGCTCCTCCACCTCCGCTGCCGTTGGCAGCATCCTCAGCTGTGAGGGAGTGCCCATCAACTCCGGGGGCTTTGACCTCTCCTGCATCACCAGCCGCTACTGCGGCAGCAGATGTCGCCCCTGCTAAAGCCACTGGTGACGGCCCGGACAAGGATCCGCTGGAACCCAGAAGATGATGCCATGCTGAACGACGGAGACTGTGGCCATTGCTTTGAGAGGGGCTGAGCATGCCTCACGCCTCCTGCAACGGGTGTCAGCCCTGAGGAAGGGGCCAGCCTGGGCTCTCTTGAAACGTGACCGATGCCTCTCGTTCCCTTCCTCCACTCTCTCCTTTTCCTCCCTTGCCTTTGTTTTTGTCCACGCCCCTGGGCCATGAGGCCCACCAAAGGCAGCCCAGGGGGGACCTGCCTGTCCCTCTCCCTCTGTGGGGCACTGGCTCCTGGCTGTCCGCGCGACCCTTTCCCTGTGGCCTCCCCTCAGAGGCATCTTGTTTCCCTCTTTGGACTCATTAAACTCTGCAGCATCCCAGCCCCTGGCTCTGTGTGGTCCTTTCCTCTCTGGATGTTCTCTAAAACCTGCGCAGGGAGGAAGGAGATGCGCCGGGAGGGAACAAATGGGGGAGCAAGTGGCTCCTTTCTCATTCCTAGACCAATGGGAGGGCAGCACACACAGCCCCATGGCCTCCTTTGGTCGCTGTCCCTCGGAGCTGAGGACAACATCTCTGGCCACTGCACAGCCCGTGCCCATCAGCCCTTCCCGTGCTGTGTGTCTGCCCAGAAATAGTGCCCTTGGCCTCCAAACATGCCCTGCGGATGGTGGTGCCAACTTGCCCTGTCTTCATGGGACGAGCCCGGTGCTGCAGGAGGCCCTGGGAGGTCAGCACCCCCACGGGCACTCAGGGCAGTTCCTCCTGCTCTGCATGGAGCTGTGCTGGGGGAGAAGGCTCAGACAGAAGGTGGCGACGAGGACGGAAGGAGGGAATAGCGGGAGGAATCACCCTGGCTAGAGCCCACAGCCGCCTCCTCCTCACCTCCCCACCCATCTCCAGGACGAAGGGGCAGGGTGTGCATCCGAGGGCAAGGGTAGCTACGGCAAGTCCCCTCTCATTCCGTCACGTCCGTACAGCGGGTCCCTGCAGAGGCCAATGGGCATCATTGCCCACTGTCCTCTGAGGGGAACATCTGTGGCAGAAGGAGTCTGCTCCTGATGGCACAGAGAGAAAGCAGGAGAAAAGCACATAAATGACAAACACTCACGGCACTTGCATGAACCATAAGTGGGGCAATCCTGAAAAGACCTTGGCTGGCTTCCAGACCCACCAGGCTGCTCTCTCCCTCTCCCTGCGCAACGCGACAGAGGGGGAAAGAAGGTGAAAAAGGCTGTGGGTCGAGGCAAAGCCAGCGGCATCACTTACCCGTTACTTTCACTGGAAAAACAGACTTGACTGGGGGAACATTCCTCAAACATATTGCCAATGAAAAATAGAGCAGGAGGGAGAGAAACAGCAGAAAAGCCCTTAAGATACCTCCACCCCGTCCCCACGTCACCTCCACAGCCTCAGCTTCCCTCCTTCATTCACGGCTCTTCTATTTCCCCCACCGCGCAGCAGCGCAGGGGGCTGCGGCTGCGGGCGCTGCGGTCAGCACACACAAGTTTCCTTCTGCGCAAAGAGGGACTTTACCTGACCTGCTCATGAAGAAGCAGCCGGGTTTTGGCACCTTCCCCTGAACGCCTTGTCTCTGCCTCCCCAGACACAGGTGCTTGGCCTTCAGACTCCGTGTTCTGTGCGTGACCTGGAACTCATGGTGCTTGAACACCAAAGGAGCTGGACTCAGAGCTGCGCGACTGCCCCTGCGGCACCCCATCTCACAGCCGAGCAACATGCGGAGCCCCGTCCCTTCCCTTCCACACCCATTTGGCACCAGGTCTGAGGCCGTGCCTCAGTGAGCACCAGGCCGAAGTGCACCTGGCCCTGGCCTGGACACGAGGAGCCTGCGTCCCGCCCCAGCCCCCAGCAAGACGGCACCATAAGGGGACCGATTCAGGGACAGGGGCCCGCAGAGGTGGGCAGGCTTTCCTGGCCCTGTACTTAAAGCAAGAGGTGGGGGTGCGGGGGCAGAGGCTGCGTTTCAGCTCCCTGGGCACCTCTCTGCCCGGCCAAAGGCACCGCCTCTCAGCTGTAATGGGCTCTGGCTGGCACGGGCGATCTGCTGCTCTGCAGTGCCCAGGGACACCCCCGGGAAGGCCAAGATCTTCACCCTGACCCACACAAGTACAGGCTGACACACGTGTGCTCATTCACGCCTGCACGGAGCCAGGCAAACCTCTGCACGCTTACAGAAAGACAGGAGATGGCAATGAGCGACCATCAGAGAGAGATGGGGGGAGCAAGAGGAAAGGATGTGCCGTGCCCTCTCCCATGGCAGTCCTGGGGCCAACGCAGATGAGAAGCATGGGAGCGGTGCCCCTTTCCCGACAACTGTGCCGCAAGCAAGCCCACGGGAATGAGCCAGGCGCACATCACCTCTCCGCATGGGATGCCACCAGCACTTGAGCTGCGTCTTCCTCCTGCGCCGGCACGTTCCTGTCCCGGAAATCCTTGGCCTTCTCATGCCGGCACTTAGAGCAGCCTTCATGTGGGAAAGCACGTGCCGTAAGCAAGGAAATGAAAAGGCAGCGGTGCAGGAAACCAGGACACAGCCCATACCATTAGGTGGGATGGTCTGCATTTGCCAGGAACTTGTCAGAAAATTATTACTTCCACAGAGGGTGCCTCTGGGCCCGAGGCAGTGCAGGACTGCTATAAAAGGCGGCCCGACTCTCTGCACTCTCATGCGCTTCTCTTGCCCCCTTCTCCTTGGGAATCAGGTGCGTGTGAAGTCTCTTGTCCTCCTCCTTCCAGACCAGGTCTTTCCTCCGTGGAGGGCTCAGCTCGTGTGGGCTGTGCTAGCCCCGGGCTGGGAGCTGCTTCTCACGGGAGAGGGAAGGGGGGAGAAGGTCTTCTGCAGAGAGAGCCTGGGACGTAGCTGAGGTGGCTCCTGGGCTTTCAGCTGGGCAGCGTGTGCTGGGCCAGGAGATGCGGTGGCCCCGCTGTGGTTGGGTGCAGTGCTGCTTCTCATGTTTCCCCATTTCTGGCTTCCCCTGCCCTCTCTCCCAGGTGCACCTCCAGCCCCAAGCCATGTCCTGCTGCAACCCGTGCCAGCCCTGCCAGCCCTGCGGCCCGACCCCGCTGGCCAGCAGCTGCAACGAGCCCTGTTGCAGGCAGTGCCAGGACTCTGTCGTCGTCATCCAGCCCTCCGCCGTGGTGGTGACCCTGCCCGGCCCCATCCTCAGCTCCTTCCCGCAGAACACCGCCGTGGGCTCCTCCACCTCCGCTGCCGTTGGCAGCATCCTCAGCTGTGAGGGAGTGCCCATCAGCTCCGGGGGCTTTGACCTCTCCTGCATCACCAGCCGCTACTGCGGCAGCAGATGTCGCCCCTGCTAAAGGTGCTGGCAACAGCTTTGGGCAAGAACCTTCAGGACCTCAGAACATGGACCGGAGATGGAGCTCCGTGCCATTGGCCCCTTCTTCCACTCAGCGTTTTTGCCCTCTTCCCTTTGCTGTCGCCTAGCCTCCCAGCACCAGCGTGGCTGGCACCTGTTGGCCTCCCTCCCTCCGCAGGGCAGGCAGACGGACACCCTGCAGGAGCTCCACCGCACCTCAGTGGCTGCCCCTGGCGCTGCCTAGGAGCCACCTCCTTTTCTTCTTTCGACTCATTAAAGTTGTGCTGCATCCAGGCCTGTGCCTCCGAGTCCTCCCTCCTTCTGTGGCAGCTCTCCCAGTCTGCCCGGGGAATAACGGGGGAGGAAGGGGAGGGTGGAACTGTCAGCAATGGGTTCTCTTTGGTGCCTTTTCTCTTGGATCAGAGGGAAACATCCCTTACTACTCCATAGCTAATGGCCATCTGTGAAATCATGGCTCCAAAGTGTAGCAGGAGCGTTGTTGGGGAACAATAATACCTGGGGACAGCCCACAGCCTCATGCTTGCCTTCTCCTTGTCTCCGTTGTCCGATCAAGGGTGTGTGGCTGGCACACATGGGCACAGGCAGAAGAGACAGGTCCCTCACACAGTCCTACAGTCCCTGGTAGGGCCCAGCTTCTGCCCAGACATGCAGGGTGGAGGGAGTCCACAAGTTAGCATTGGAATCAGCCATGCTCCGATGATGCAATCACATCCTTACTTTCTGCGTATTTCCACACTCCTTAAATCCTCTATGGCTCATTTCATGTCTCTGTCTTCCCTATGCAAACAATGTGTGTCTTCCCTGTTAATGTCAGCTTTTAGGTATTGTTTCCAGTAATAGTAAAAAATTTCTTTTTATACCTTGGCCTTAAGCATGTGGTAATGGTTTATACCGCAGCATCCCTCAGGTATCCATTGTTTCTGTGTCCTGATTATTGCTCCTTGGGGACTGGCAGGGAAGTGGTTGGAGGGTGGTGTGTAATTGTACTGTGCATCACTTTTTTTTTTCCTACCTTTTGGGAATTATTAATCTCACCTTCTCTTTCCATTTCAATTGTTGTATTTGTTGTTCTTGTAGTGGTTGTTGTTATTATCATTATTATATTTTCTTTTAATTATTAAACTGTTCTTATCTCAAGCTATGAGCTTTACCTTTTTCCTGATTCTCCTCCCCATCTCATTGCCTGGTGAGGAGTGGGTGAGCAGCTGTGTGGCTGGGGTTAAACCCAACATGGGGCACCATAAAGCACTGCTATGGTTTAAGCCCAGCCAGCCACTAAGCCCCACACAGACACTCACTCGCTCACTCCTCCCACAGTGAGATGGAAGAAAGAATCAGAAGAGTAAAAGTGAGAAAACTTATGGGTTGAGATTATGTTTAAAGGTAAAGCAAAAGCCATGCATGCAAGAAAGCAAAGCAAAGCAAACCAAGGGATTAATTCACAATTTCCGACTGCAGGCAGGGGCTCAGCCTTCCCCAGAAAAGCCAGGCTCCATCATGTATAACAGTTACCTGGGAAGGCAAGCGCTGTCACTCCACACTTCCCCTCCTTCCTTCTTCTTCCCCCAGCTTTATATACTTAGCATGACAGCCTATTCTAGGGAACAACCCTTGGCTAGTTCGGGTCAGCTGTCCCGGCTCTGCTCCCTCCCAGCTTCTTGTGCACCTGCTCACTGGCAAACATGAAAAGTCCTTGATTTTGAGTAAGGATTACTTAGCAACATCTACAGCATCAGTGTGTTATCAATGCTATTCTTATACTAAATCCAAAATAAAGCATTGTGCCAGCTACTGAGAAGAAAATTGACTCTATCCCAGCCAAAACCAGGACAGACATGCACAAGGAGGTGGTGACAGTAGGCAGATCAGGATTGATGGAAGCAGAATCAGGGGACTCAGATCCCAGTAGTGTCAGCTCCCACCACCAGCACATCAGCAACCAGGTTTCTCCAGGTGATTTAGCCTTGGAATTTAATCCATCTGCTCATCCCAGAGCAAGGAAAATTTCCTGAGCAGGTCTCAAACAGATGTGTAAGAGAAGAGGAGGGGTAACCACAAGTTTCTCCTGGGCATCTTGCAAAAATACACAGCTTATGCTCAACAATATTTACAGATGACAGCTAAACTTCTCTGCATCCACCACAATTCATTTTGTCAGCTTCCAACACAGCTGGTCTCCAAGGTCAGCTCTTTTTTCCACCAAGATGGAAACAGAGTGAACAGCTGATTTCTGTCAGGAAATTGGTGCACTGAGATTCCTCCCAGCAAAGCAATGGTGATTCCCCTGGGAGAGAGGAGAGAGATGAAAAGCAGTGAAGCAGATTGGGGTATGGGTGCTAATCCGGTTCAACAGAAAATCTTCCCCAGTCTAGGGCTGACGGGCTTTTTTCACATGCTGAGGGTTTGGCTGATGCCCAGGTGCATGGATAGGAAGAGATTTTCCTTCCTTGGGCTATTTTGGCTGGGAGATAAAACCATGAAAGCAGTCATGTCTCACAACAAAGGCTCTCTTCTGCAGCAGCATGCTCCAGAGGAGGCTGAGGGAGCAGTAAGAGCAGGACAAGCTGATCAGACACATCTTTTTAATATTCATTCCCATGCCACAGCTAGTTTCAGCTCAGGGGGGTTGATGAAGGCTGGTATGGTCCATGTGGCATCCCTCAAAAGCTCTCCTCCATGTCCAAGTACTCCTTGAAAGTGACAGTTTTATTGGACTATTTTGCTCTTTTACCAAGTCCCTGGCTCTGAATTCAGACAGAAGTCACACCAGCATGCTGTTAATAACATTTGTCTGTGCTGCATAGGCTGGGGAGGTAGAGACCCAACCCCACCACTACCCCAACAGGCTATTGCTGGAAAAGCTGAGAACTGACCTACATGCACACAGTGCTGGGGAGGAAACCACTCCACGAGGAACATACACATATACCCTCTTTCTGTCTGATGCTTCATGCTGTGGGCACCAGTGTGGGCTCAGTGGTGAGACAGGTGGTGCTGTCCTGTAGCTTGGCATCGCACACAGGGGAAAGCACCTGGAAGTTGTCCACAGACAGCACAGAGGAGAATCTCTCCCTGAATCTATGCAAGGTTTGGAGCTACCCATCCACAGCAGCATCTGAGAGGCCTGGGTCAGCAACTTCTTTTGCTCCAATCCTTGCCAGCCAGAAAGACACATCTCACCAAAGGCTGCAAGTCCCACCAATGCTGCCAGAAAAAACTGGACTATGTCATGCTTTCACCTTTACATATTGCTTACAGAGTTCCAAGAAAGGTTGAGCTGGGCTGGCTGGGAATCCCAAGAGATGGCCTAGAGAATGGAGGAAGCCAAGCAGCCTGGAAAATCTCTCCTAGGGTTGATGTTAGAAGAAGAAACGTTGAAACTCAGAAGTGCAGTCTGCCTCCCTTGGAAGAAAAAGACTGGTAACAACCAGAAAGGGCTGGGAGGGAGAGAGGAAAAAGGCCATGTCATGTCCTCACGTGTGGGAGCCCTTGGGTGACTGGTCAAGGATTACAGCGCTGAAAGGACCTTGGTCTTTCCTGTCAGTGGGGCAGGAAACATACCCCTAGGAGTGCCCCAGGCCAGTATTCCTAGTCTGCACATGACCCCTCCAGCAACTGGTGTGAGTGTTCTGCCTGCAATGACATGTTTCTGCCCCAGAAATTTTAGGAACTCTCATTCCAACACTCAAACATCCATGAGGAAATGAGCATGACATAAACAAGGAAATGAAAAGGCACAAGGAAACTGAAACACAGCCTGTATCATTACCTGGGATGTCTTACATTTCAGAAGAGCTTCTCAGAAAATTATTAACCCTGCTAGGACTATCTCTGGGCCTGGGGCAGTGCAGGACCAGTATAAAAAGCAAGTGTAGGTCCTTCCTTTGTCATCCACTTAACCCTCCTTCTTCTCTTGGGAACCAGGTGAGTCTGAAATCCCTTCTCCTGCTCCTACAGGATGAAGCCATGTCTCAGTGGACATGTCAGATAATACCTGCCCTGTCTGGGGCTTGGGACTAACTGTGAGGGGAAGCAGGGAAAAGATCTAGCATGGAGAGAGGCTGGGTATGGGTTGAGGGTACTCTTGGCTAGGAAAAAGCGTTCCTGGGCCTGGCTCCCTTTGCTTGGTGCCCAGGGGGACAGGCAAGAGGTGAGGGGTCCCCCCTGCACAGTCTCCAACTGCTCAGCCAGTATGTGCCTCGGCTCCCTCGTGGTGGGTGGACGGGCTGCTCCTTACGTGCCCCTGTACTCCTCCCTGCCCTCTCTCCCAGGTGCACCTCCAGCCCCAAGCCATGTCCTGCTGCAACCCGTGCCAGTCCTGCCAGCCCTGCGGCCCGACCCCGCTGGCCAGCAGCTGCAACGAGCCCTGTGTCAGGCAGTGCCAGAGCTCCAACATCGTCATCCAGCCCTCCGCCGTGGTGGTGACCCTGCCCGGCCCCATCCTCAGCTCCTTCCCGCAGAACACCGCCGTGGGCTCCTCCACCTCCGCTGCCGTTGGCAGCATCCTCAGCTGTGAGGGAGTGCCCATCAACTCTGGGGGCTTTGACCTCTCCTGCATCACCAGCCGCTACTGCGGCAGCAGATGTCGCCCCTGCTAAAGCCACTGGTGACTTCCCACAGGAAGGACCCCCAGGAACCTAAGATATGATGCTAGTCTGAGGACACAGTGTTGGGTCATCACTTTGAGAGGGACTGAGCATCCCTGGCTCCACATGCAAAGGCAAGCAGGAAGAGATGTGCCTGAGCTGTCCGAAAGCATAGCCCTTGTCTGACTTGACTACTTCTCACTCTTTTTTTCTCTGTTGTCTCCTTCTCTCCTGGGCCATGGGTTTTTCCAAAGCCATCCATGTAGGGATCTGCTGTCCTCCTGCCTTTGTGCTGTAGGCAGTTGGGCACCCTTTGTGAACTCCACCCTGGCCTCAGCACATGGTCTCTTTGAAGATCTGGTACTCCCTGCATCATAACCTCCACTTATTTACCTCATTTCCCTCCTTTAAATCATAAAAATTCTGCTGCAACCCAACTTGAGCCTCTGTGTGATACTTCTCTTTTAGGATGTTCTCACAAACTACTCAGGAACAAAAGCATTGTTCTGGTCAAAGGAACACAATGACAGGGCACCCTTCACTGGGAAGGGGGAGGAGGGGTTGTGGCACACTGCCCGAGGAAGCTCTGTGCAGTGTCCTTTGGGCCTGTGGAAGATGTTGCCAGCTGCCCAAATGACAGTGGCCACCAAGGACTGCCTAGGTCAACCTCTGCCCAGAAAGGCCCCTTCAGGCTGGGAGTGTGTCCTGGACATGGGAAACCTGTCTTCTGCTGACCTCCAGTGGGGAACTGGGGGTGGGTGGGTGGGGGTGGTGCTGCAGGAGGTTCTAGAGTAGGTTGCAGCTACACAAGCTACTGGGGAAGACAGTTCCTCCTGCTCTGAGTGGAGCTGTGATGGAGCAGTAGGCTGAGACAGAAGACTGGACGGAAAGACAGCAGGAAAGGAATTGGGAGAATGGCCTCAGGAACTGCCCCCAAGCAGGACCACGGCCAGACACATGGGCACGGGTGGAAGGGACAGGGACCCGGGCAGCACACAGAAAGTGCAAATGCCAGAAGAGTAAGTCTGCCTCGTGAGGGCCCTATCCTGAAAAAAAGGAATGTCTGTGAAAGGAGAGGAGAGGGGAGTGGAGGGAAAGGAAATGCAAAGCAAGGCAAGAGCCCTAGATAACAGCGCAATACATCATCATACAGGAGGACAGCAGCGCTGCTCGGCATAAATGTGTACTCAGACAAAGATGCTGCCGGTCTGGCTGCACGCTGGGTGGCCAGAGAAGTTCACCGGGGAGCCTTTGGCCCTGACAGGGATGGCTGTGAGGGCCGTGTCCTTGGCCGCCTCCATCATCTCCTTCAACCTGGGAACTGCCGGTCCAGCCCTGGGAACTGTCAGCAGCTTCCTACCTGCCTATCTGAGGTGCACGGCTCCCCGTGGACAGCCTGGCACGGAGTTTTGCAAGAGGCGGCGGTTTACAGGCAGGTAGGATTGCCTGCGGGATGTTCAGGGCTCTGATGACCAGCAGGATTTTGAGAGGTCGAGCTGTGGCCTGGCTGCACCAGTTGGAGCCTCCCAGCACTGGAAAAACTGTTTCTGGTACTGGGGAGCCTGGGGCCCAGCACAGGTGGCTGCTTGATTCCCTTCGTTTGGCTGAGCGAGCGGTTTAACCACGAGGCGATGCGAGCAGAAAGGGTCCCTGGGGCAGAGGAGTGGGAGCCCAGGCAGCCCTCAGAGCACTCTTCCACCCTTTGGGCTGAAGTTTGGAGCCAGTTTTGAGGTGGCAGCGGGAGGAGAACGCTCGAGCTGGCAACCTTCAGCTTCCTGGCAGCTCCCTGGGCACTCTGGTGGAGGCAGAGCGTGACGCGGTCCAGGTTTCCTGGGCAACCTCAGTGGCACTGGCAGGGGCTGGTGCCACAGGGGCATCAAGCTGGGGAGCAGCAGGGCGGTGGGTCACTGGGACTGGAGGGGGAAGAGGGGAGGCCTGACCCTCTGGCAAAACCCGGAGCTATCCTACCCGGAGGGCAGAGGCCTTAGATGGCAAAGGATGGGAGGCATGTTGCGAGCAATGGGCATGAACGGGGGAACAAGGCTCTGCACACCTGCCGCAGGGAGAGAAGCCCCCATGAGACAAGAGCCACCTGCCAGGAAAGGCTCGCAGGTGCTGCTGGATGCAGGAGCAGCTCCCAGTGCCACTGCCACCAGCCAGTGTGGCCGGGGCCGTGGGCTTCTCGCTCGGGCACTGGTTGCGCACCCCATCATCTGCAGGGTGTGCTCCAAGGCTGAGGAGGGCATCTGTGCGCAGGGGTGCAGCGAGGCAGGCCCTGACGCTGCTGACTCTGCAGGAGCCAGGGACATCTTCCTCGGCTGCAAGGGGCAGTGTCTTGGAAGGAGGCCACTGCCTGTGTCTGACCCCCCTTCCTCCGGGAATGCCCATGGCTCTCCTTCATCCCTGCAAGCTCTCCCCAGAGCGACACCTTTCTTTCTGCCAGCTGGGGAGAGCATCCGGAGAGAGAAGGACCACGCGGAGGCCCAGGCTGCAATGCATCAGAGCTTTAATGAGTTGAAAGAGGGAAAGGAGGTCCTCTGCGTGGGTGCTACGGTGCAGGGAGCACTAGGAGCAGCTAGGAGTCCTTGCCACTTGGCCAGTGTGGAGCTCGCACCAGGCGTCTGCCTGCGCACCTGCCTGTCCCCGAGAGGGAGAGGGGCAGCAGGTCCTTCCTCAGATGGAGCTTAGCAGGTGATCACAGCCCAGGGGAGCAGAAGACAACAGCAAAAAGAGAGAGAAAGAAGAGAGGGAGAAACAGGCAAGTCAGGCAAGGGCCATGTTTTCAGAGGGCCCAGGTGCACCTCTTCCTGCTTTCCTTTGCAGGTGGAGCCGGGGATGCTCAGTCCCTCTGAAAGCAACGGCCAGGATCTCCATACTCAGTCCATTACCATCTTCTGGGTTCCTGGGGGTCCCTCTGTGTGGCTGCCTGCGGAAGCTTTAGCATGGAGGACATCTGCTGCCGCAGTAGCGGCTGGTGATGCAGGAGAGGTCAAAGCCCCCGGAGTTGATGGGCACTCCCTCACAGCTGAGGATGCTGCCAACAGCAGCGGAGGTGGAGGAGCCCACAACGGTGTTCTGCGGGAAGGAGCTGAGGATGGGGCCGGGCAGGGTCACCACCACTGGAGAAGGCTCGATGACGATGTTGGAGCTCTGGCACTGCCTGACACAGGGCTCGTTGCAGCTGCTGGCCAGCGGGGTCGGGCCGCAGGGCTGGCAGGGCTGGCACGGGTTGCAGCAGGACATGGCTTGGGGCTGGAGGTGCACCTGGGAGAGAGGGCAGGGAGGAGTACAGGGGCACGTAAGGAGCAGCCCGTCCACCCACCACGAGGGAGCCGAGGCACATACTGGCTGGGCAGTTGGAGACTGTGCAGGGGGGACCCCTCACCTCTTGCCTGTCCCCCTGGGCACCAAGCAAAGGGAGCCAGGCCCAGGAACGCTTTTTCCTAGCCAAGAGCCCAAGAGCCCCCTCAACCCAGCCCCAGCCCCTCTCCACACCAAACCTTCCCCCTGCTTCCCCTCCCAGGACAGGCTGCCCCAAGGGCCTGGTACAGGACAGAGCTTCCAACTCACTTGCTTCCAAAGGAGAAGAAGGGGAGCAAGGTGGATGAGAGAGTGAAGAGCCTCAATGCCTTTTATACTGGCCCTGCACTGCCCCAGGTCCAGAGGAAGCCTCTGCGGAAGTAATAATTTTCTGAGAAACAAATCTGAAATGCAAAACACCCAGCTAATGATACGGGCTGTGTTTTGGTTTCCTGCATGGCTGCCTTTTCATTTCCTTGTTTGGCCGTACCCACTCCCCCTTGAAGGCTCCTTTTCGGTGCTGGGGTGGGAGGCCCCAGGATTTCTGGGACAGGAGCGCATCAGTGCCAGCGGAAGATGAGTCCCAAGTGCCGGAGGGGTCGCGTGCAGGCTGGGGACATTGGCCTGCGGCACTCGTGTGGGCTTGTTTGTGGTCCCATCGGCAGGGAGGGCCCTGCTGCTCCCAGCCCTGCAGTGCTCGCCTGGATGCCAAAGGGCTCCCAAGCGGGATGATGTGCCGCGTCACCTTTCTCCCACCCCCCAAGCTCTCTCTGATGGTCACTGGCCATTGCCTCTGCAGGTGGGTGGTCAGCCCTGCTGCTTTTGACACTTTCTCCCAGTGCTGCTCTGGGGAGGCCTTGGTGCCCCTGCTGGGCCTTCTGCGCCCTCTTGGCTCTCTCTTGTGGTCCTCTACCAACACCAACAGATTATATGGTATAAAACCAGAGTGGTACTCACCGGGATGTATGAGGATGGTGGAAGAACTGGGAGTTTGCAATTGCAGCAAGTTTCTTTCAGAAGCAGGGGGGTGGGATGGAGAAGGAGAGGTTGTACTGGCAGTGGAGAAGGATCTATATACTGGATGGGAAACATGCAGCAGAGGGAAGGGAAGGGAAGTAGTCCCCTTCACTTCCTGGGGACGGCAACTGGGGTTATGATAAGAAAAGTTATGGAGAAGTCATTGAAGAGGAAGAACTATTCTTCTGGGAGATTGTCGCTAAAATTGATGGTGATTGATTATATGGTACAGACAACTGTTCCCTGTGGGACGTCATTGACGATCTGCCTACTATTCCCAATGTGTTGCCTTTCCACCACTGTCAACCAAGTCCCAAAGAAGCCTGAGCTGGGTTGCAGCACCTTGCAACTCCAGAGCAGCCATCTCTTCACCATGGAAGCCATTGTACACTGTGATGAAGGCAATCACATATCCTGGCTGCAAATTACTTGTTTCATCAGAGTAACTGCAGATATAGTTGTTACTTCCCTTCCCTTCCCTCTGCTGCATGTTTCCCATCCAGTATATAGATCCTTCTCCACTGCCAGTACAACCTCTCCTTCTCCATCCCACCCCCCTGCTTCTGAAAGAAACTTGCTGCAATTGCAAACTCCCAGTTCTTCCACCATCCTCATACATCCCGGTGAGTACCACTCTGGTTTTATACCATATAATCTGTTGGTGTTGGTAGAGGACCACAAGAGAGAGCCAAGAGGGCGCAGAAGGCCCAGCAGGGGCACCAAGGCCTCCCCAGAGCAGCACTGGGAGAAAGTGTCAAAAGCAGCAGGGCTGACCACCCACCTGCAGAGGCAATGGCCAGTGACCATCAGAGAGAGCTTGGGGGGTGGGAGAAAGGTGACGCGGCACATCATCCCGCTTGGGAGCCCTTTGGCATCCAGGCGAGCACTGCAGGGCTGGGAGCAGCAGGGCCCTCCCTGCCGATGGGACCACAAACAAGCCCACACGAGTGCCGCAGGCCAATGTCCCCAGCCTGCACGCGACCCCTCCGGCACTTGGGACTCATCTTCCGCTGGCACTGATGCGCTCCTGTCCCAGAAATCCTGGGGCCTCCCACCCCAGCACCGAAAAGGAGCCTTCAAGGGGGAGTGGGTACGGCCAAACAAGGAAATGAAAAGGCAGCCATGCAGGAAACCAAAACACAGCCCGTATCATTAGCTGGGTGTTTTGCATTTCAGATTTGTTTCTCAGAAAATTATTACTTCCGCAGAGGCTTCCTCTGGACCTGGGGCAGTGCAGGGCCAGTATAAAAGGCATTGAGGCTCTTCACTCTCTCATCCACCTTGCTCCCCTTCTTCTCCTTTGGAAGCAAGTGAGTTGGAAGCTCTGTCCTGTACCAGGCCTTGGGGCAGCCTGTCCTGGGAGGGGAAGCAGGGGGAAGGTTTGGTGTGGAGAGGGGCTGGGGCTGGGTTGAGGGGGCTCTTGGGCTCTTGGCTAGGAAAAAGCGTTCCTGGGCCTGGCTCCCTTTGCTTGGTGCCCAGGGGGACAGGCAAGAGGTGAGGGGTCCCCCCTGCACAGTCTCCAACTGCCCAGCCAGTATGTGCCTCGGCTCCCTCGTGGTGGGTGGACGGGCTGCTCCTTACGTGCCCCTGTACTCCTCCCTGCCCTCTCTCCCAGGTGCACCTCCAGCCCCAAGCCATGTCCTGCTGCAACCCGTGCCAGCCCTGCCAGCCCTGCGGCCCGACCCCGCTGGCCAGCAGCTGCAACGAGCCCTGTGTCAGGCAGTGCCAGAGCTCCAACATCGTCATCGAGCCTTCTCCAGTGGTGGTGACCCTGCCCGGCCCCATCCTCAGCTCCTTCCCGCAGAACACCGTTGTGGGCTCCTCCACCTCCGCTGCTGTTGGCAGCATCCTCAGCTGTGAGGGAGTGCCCATCAACTCCGGGGGCTTTGACCTCTCCTGCATCACCAGCCGCTACTGCGGCAGCAGATGTCCTCCATGCTAAAGCTTCCGCAGGCAGCCACACAGAGGGACCCCCAGGAACCCAGAAGATGGTAATGGACTGAGTATGGAGATCCTGGCCGTTGCTTTCAGAGGGACTGAGCATCCCCGGCTCCACCTGCAAAGGAAAGCAGGAAGAGGTGCACCTGGGCCCTCTGAAAACATGGCCCTTGCCTGACTTGCCTGTTTCTCCCTCTCTTCTTTCTCTCTCTTTTTGCTGTTGTCTTCTGCTCCCCTGGGCTGTGATCACCTGCTAAGCTCCATCTGAGGAAGGACCTGCTGCCCCTCTCCCTCTCGGGGACAGGCAGGTGCGCAGGCAGACGCCTGGTGCGAGCTCCACACTGGCCAAGTGGCAAGGACTCCTAGCTGCTCCTAGTGCTCCCTGCACCGTAGCACCCACGCAGAGGACCTCCTTTCCCTCTTTCAACTCATTAAAGCTCTGATGCATTGCAGCCTGGGCCTCCGCGTGGTCCTTCTCTCTCCGGATGCTCTCCCCAGCTGGCAGAAAGAAAGGTGTCGCTCTGGGGAGAGCTTGCAGGGATGAAGGAGAGCCATGGGCATTCCCGGAGGAAGGGGGGTCAGACACAGGCAGTGGCCTCCTTCCAAGACACTGCCCCTTGCAGCCGAGGAAGATGTCCCTGGCTCCTGCAGAGTCAGCAGCGTCAGGGCCTGCCTCGCTGCACCCCTGCGCACAGATGCCCTCCTCAGCCTTGGAGCACACCCTGCAGATGATGGGGTGCGCAACCAGTGCCCGAGCGAGAAGCCCACGGCCCCGGCCACACTGGCTGGTGGCAGTGGCACTGGGAGCTGCTCCTGCATCCAGCAGCACCTGCGAGCCTTTCCTGGCAGGTGGCTCTTGTCTCATGGGGGCTTCTCTCCCTGCGGCAGGTGTGCAGAGCCTTGTTCCCCCGTTCATGCCCATTGCTCGCAACATGCCTCCCATCCTTTGCCATCTAAGGCCTCTGCCCTCCGGGTAGGATAGCTCCGGGTTTTGCCAGAGGGTCAGGCCTCCCCTCTTCCCCCTCCAGTCCCAGTGACCCACCGCCCTGCTGCTCCCCAGCTTGATGCCCCTGTGGCACCAGCCCCTGCCAGTGCCACTGAGGTTGCCCAGGAAACCTGGACCGCGTCACGCTCTGCCTCCACCAGAGTGCCCAGGGAGCTGCCAGGAAGCTGAAGGTTGCCAGCTCGAGCGTTCTCCTCCCGCTGCCACCTCAAAACTGGCTCCAAACTTCAGCCCAAAGGGTGGAAGAGTGCTCTGAGGGCTGCCTGGGCTCCCACTCCTCTGCCCCAGGGACCCTTTCTGCTCGCATCGCCTCGTGGTTAAACCGCTCACTCAGCCAAACGAAGGGAATCAAGCAGCCACCTGTGCTGGGCCCCAGGCTCCCCAGTACCAGAAACAGTTTTTCCAGTGCTGGGAGGCTCCAACTGGTGCAGCCAGGCCACAGCTCGACCTCTCAAAATCCTGCTGGTCATCAGAGCCCTGAACATCCCGCAGGCAATCCTACCTGCCTGTAAACCGCCGCCTCTTGCAAAACTCCGTGCCAGGCTGTCCACGGGGAGCCGTGCACCTCAGATAGGCAGGTAGGAAGCTGCTGACAGTTCCCAGGGCTGGACCGGCAGTTCCCAGGTTGAAGGAGATGATGGAGGCGGCCAAGGACACGGCCCTCACAGCCATCCCTGTCAGGGCCAAAGGCTCCCCGGTGAACTTCTCTGGCCACCCAGCGTGCAGCCAGACCGGCAGCATCTTTGTCTGAGTACACATTTATGCCGAGCAGCGCTGCTGTCCTCCTGCATGATGATGTATTGCGCTGTTATCTAGGGCTCTTGCCTTGCTTTGCATTTCCGTCCACTCCCCACAGTTCTTCACCCCCTCATCATTCAAAGAGTATTCCTGAATATGTGAAGGATCCCAAGGCTGAGGGAGTCTTGCCCAGCCAAGGAACTGCTCTCCTTCAAATCTACACCAGAACTGCACCCCACTGGAGGTGTCCTGGTCCCAGCACATAAGGGCCAAGCACTACAGGCTGTTCCTGGGGCTTCTGGTCAGCAGCAGACCAGGGATCTGAAGCAGGGGCACAGCACAGCAGCCCTACCAGGTCATCCTACGAGAGGTGAACATCATTAATGTACTGCTGGATCCACACTGAGCCAAGAGCTCTGAGTTCCTGCCCCAAACCACTGCCCAGATTTTTGTCTCCAGCCTTCCAATTCCTGCTGCAGAGTCAGGAACTTGTTGCCTTCTCCAGGATCACCTGGATCGTGGAGTCTTTCACTGTGCAGTAATCGACTCCCACCTTTTCCAGATTCCGTGGAAAAGACCACTGTCAGTCAGCAGAAGGGACTAGTCATGGAAAGAGGCACCTTCAAGATCACCTGCTCTTATCAGATATGCTGCTTTCGTGCCATGCTCTGGTACCAGCAGAAGGGAGCTCAAACACTGCATCTGCTCTCATATCGCAGAGCAGCTGGCCCCAAGCAGAGCAGCCAACTCACCACACAGCTGAGCACCATGGGGAAATACAAGCTCCAGTGGCTGGAGGAATTTGAGGTCTCTGATGCTGTTTTGTCCTTCTGTGCTGTCCATGACACCCTAGTGCAGGGAGCTTCCTCTGCTGGGAAAAATTGCGGAAAAGGGAGGAGGTGTTCCTGTCCAGGGTTGAGCTCTGGGGCCAGGTCTCCCCTGGCTGCGCTATTTTACCTCCACAGCCAGGCATGTCCAGACAATGAACCTCTTTCTGAAAATGGTCACTCTTCAGAGCATGGCCAAAGCGTGAGAAAGCCTCTGTGGTGGAAAACGTCTCTCTCCACATCCCAGGACAGGACCACACTTACTGTAGCTACACAGGGCTATTTTGACCTGGTCTCTGCACAATCCACAGACCAAAAGAAACTGGTAAAGTATCCTCCAAGTCCAGCCTCTGTATCAAAAACTTTTGACTTCTGCAGAGGACATTTTCCCATAACACAGAAAAAAGGGATTGTTCCTATGTGGATCATCTATGTAGAAAAAAAGGCGTGCAGTTTCTGTGGCAAGTGGACCCTCAACTCACAAGACAGTGGATATATCATGGCATGGAAAGGGTTGCCAGATATGGACCAAGTTATCCTGGTGCACTAGAGAAACACTGACACACTGTGTGCATTTTCCTTCCATAGAGTTTCAGGTTCACCATGGATGTCATCCAGAGTAAAATCCCTTTTGCAGCTGCAATATTATCAGCCTGCTGGTCTAGAAAAAGGCAGAGAAGTTTAGAAAGCAGAGAGTAATCCAGTGACTGACTGAGTACACACAACGCAAGGCTATGTCATCAATCACTGAAAAACAATCCCCAGACACATCCTTCCAGAATGAACCTTGAGCAACATCTTTCTCACTGTGCATATTGAACAGGTATCTGCCTGAGAAAGATGACACAGAGACATGGGCTGGGATGCAGCAGAACTTTAATGAGTCAAAAGAGGGAAATAAGGTCACCCTGAGTGAAGGTCCCAGTGCAGGGAGCACCAGGGGCAGAAAGGAGTCTGCAGCCCTCAGCTAGGCAGAGATGCTGCCAGCTGTCCATCTGCCTGCCCACAGAGGGACCGGGGCCAGCTGGCCACCCCCAGGCTGCCTTTCTGGTACTCGCAGCTGAGGAGACCACAAGAGAACAAGGACACAGGAGGCAAAAGAGTGAGTGGAAGCAGGGAAAGGCAGACGTGGGCTGTACTTTCTGAGAGCCCAGGCTGCCCCATCCCTTTGCAAGGGGTGCTGGGGTTGCTCAGCCCCTCTGGAAGCAACAAGCCGATGCTCCGTCCCCAGTGCGGTACCATCGTGTGGGTCCCTGGGTGCCTTCTAACCCAGGGCCATGGCCAGCAGCTTTAGCAGGGCAGGCACCTCCTGCCGCAGATGCCGCTGCCCAAGCCAGAGAGGCTGAAGCCCCCGGAGTTGATGGGCACTCCCTCAGAGCTGAGGATGCTGCCAACGGCAGCGGAGGTGGAGGAGCCCACGGCGGTGTTCTGCGGGAAGGAGCTGAGGATGGGGCCGGGCAGGGTCACCACCACCGGGGAGGGCTGGATGACGACGGTGGAGTCCTGGCACTGCCTGACACAGGGCTCGTTGCAGCTGTTGGCCAGCGGGGTCGGGCCGCAGGGCCGGCAGGGCATGCACGGGCTGTAGCAGGACATGGCTTGGGGCTGGAGGTGCACCTGGGAGAGAGGGCAGGGGAAATCAAAGCACAGAGGATGGTTGAAGAGCAGCCTGTCACCCTACAATGAAGGAGACCCTTCCCTCAGAGCAAAAGTGCCCCACCGACACTGACAAAGCCCAGGGAGGTCTCAACCTAGCTCATAGCTCAGGAGACCCCTCAGCCAAATCTCAGTCCTTCTCCATGACACACCTCTGCTCCTTTTCCCCCCTCCCATGGCAAGCAGCCTCAAAACACAGCACAGGACAAAGGGTAGGTATGTGCTGAGAAATCCCAGAGGTAGAGGATGCCGAGGAAGAGGAGGTTAAGAGTCAGGAATGGGATGAAGATAAAAGTGCCTCAAACTCACCTTGTTCACAAGGAGACGGAGGCGAGAGAAGTGGATGAGAGAGTGAGGAGAAGGGCCTGCTTTTATACTGCTTCTGCACCGCCCCAGGCGCACAGTCACTGCACGCGGGCAGTAATTTTCCAGCAGGCTCACCTCCAAAGCAAAACATCCAACCTGCAATTGCACAGGTTGTGTTTTGGCTTCCGTCAAAGCCGTCATTTCATTTCCTCATCTCAGACATGCCCACTAGGCCACAGAGGCTCCTTTCAAGTACCATGATGAGAAGCTCAAAGGGCGTGCTGATTAGGATCATGCTAGTACAGGCAGAAGATGTGCCTCCAAGTGCTGGAGAGGTGTTGCATAGGCAGCAAACACAGGTGCGGGGAAGTCTGGTGAGGTTGTTTACAGCCCATTTCTTCTCCCTACCTACCTAGCACTCTGCTCATTCCAGCAGTTACTGGTCATTGCATCTACAGGCAGGTAGGCTGTGCTGCTCATTTCAAAGAACTTTGCCCAAGGAAAGTTTCTTCTGGGAAGAAATTTGCCAGATTTTGGCAAAGTCATCCTCTCTCATGGCTCTCTGGGGGTCCCCAACCATTGCCATCAGCAGTGTTGCAGAAGGAGAATGTTGCCCACCCAAAGTCTGTGATTCCTCAACAAGCCTTATAGATTTGGGTGCCTCAAAACCACCATAGGAACACAGTAGAGTGCCTTATTCCTCCTACTCTCCTCACACCACCACGCAGTTTCGTTGCACACTTTAGACCCTGACCAAAAGGCCTAGGCGCTCTTGCAATACAGACTGACTGTCCTGCAAGCCACTCAAGCTCTGGGAGAGCTGGCAAGGTCATGTTGGGTGTAATGGTTGCTGGGGCTGCCTGGAGCTGTGTACATGGGTACAGCCCAGAACTTGAAGATGGATTTCCTGGGGCAGGGGTGGAACTGCCCTGTGTGGGACACAAAAATGCAGACAGCACACACTCCCAGCTTGTGCACCAAACCAAAAAGCTGACACAGCCAACCCAAAATTAGAGTGTGACTCGCCGTGGGTAGGGAGGGTCTGTCCCAGGAAGCCTGCCTACTGCAGGCATCGCCTTGCCCTCCTGGGACGCGTCCCAGCTGCCTCCATGTCTGCAGGGCAGGGAAGAGCATCACCTCCTCGATGTAGTCTGAGGGTTGGTTTTATACCCAGGGCCCCTCTGAGTACATCCCCTCGCTGAGCAGAGGGGCACATCCCCAGGCACATGGCACTGCAGGGTCCTGACAGCCCTTGCTCATCGGGAAGTGGAGGGAAGCTTCCCGGCTTCGCCAATGGTGCTGGCTTGTCCTCCACTCTAAGGAGGCCTTTGGGACGTGTGAAAGAAGGCATACTAAAGCCCTTATGCTGAAAGGGGACGCATTCCCTGAGATTCAGGAATGAATCGTAGCTGGTAGGGACATGTATTCTGCAAACCTTTATTTCCCTCCACGGAGCATTCAGGAGAGCTCCTCACCACAGCCTGGTCTCTATAGTCAAGAAGTAGTTCCACATAACTCCTGTCTCCAAGTCAAACTGCCCCATTCAGCCTTTGCCCAAACCTCCCTTTGGCTGGTGCCCAAACTGAAACAATATATTCTTGTTGCCCTCCATAGGATTTGCACGGTTCAATATCAGGTGGGCTTTGGCTTTCCGAAGACCAGCCCTGCGTACTCGGGCAGCTTGGCAAATGTTCTCCCCAGAGCAAAGGGCATCAAGAGGAACACGGCTGAAACCATTGGCACAGCCCGGCTGCCTGGAGACGCCATGGCTAGTGACCGTGGGAGCGAGCGGAGGCAGAGGGAAGAGAGAGAAGCACACGGCACGTCCTTAAAACGAGGAGTCTGCGGGTGCTTGCTGACACGTGCGGCGTGGAGCACAGCTGGGCCTCTTCCTGCCAAGGGAGCTGCAAACACTCGCACTTCACTGCCCCAAGCCAACATCCCCTGCCTGCGCGGGACTCCTCCACCACTGAGGAGCCATCCTCTGCCCACGCTGACACAGTCCTGCCCAGGATACCCCTGGGCGTCTCATCCCAGCACATGAAAGGCACTTGCACGGCAGAGCAAGCATGTCAGAAATGAGGAAATGAAATGGCAGCACTGACGGAAACCAAAACACAACATGTGCCATTAGGTAGGACATTTTGCTTTGGAGGTGAGCCTGCTGGAAAATTACTGCCCGCGTGCAGTGACTGTGCGCCTGGGGCGGTGCAGAGGCAGTATAAAAGCAGGCCCTTCTCCTCACTCTCTCATCCACTTCTCTCGCCTCCGTCTCCTTGTGAACAAGGTGAGTCTGAAGACCTTTCTCCTATTCCTCCTCCTCCTCCTCCTCCTCCTCCCCTGGGATTTCTGGGCACATAGCTGCCGGTTTCTCCTACCATGTGTCCTGGAGCAGCTTTCATGAGACAGGGAATGGGGCTGAAGTTGTGGCATGGGGAGCGGCTGGGTCTTGGTTGAGGTGTCTCCTGAGCTATGGGCTAGGTGGGAAGGTGCCTGGGCTTGGTCCCTCACGGCAGGGCACTTTTGGGCCATAGGGAAGAAGCAGCCCCTGTGCCTCCCTACACAGCCTCCAGCTCTCGTCTCCAGCTCGTGCCTTGGCTCCCTCGTTGTGGTATGACGGGCTGCTCCTCACC
This sequence comes from Falco punctatus, assembly GCF_963210335.1. Lineage (NCBI taxonomy): Eukaryota > Metazoa > Chordata > Aves > Falconiformes > Falconidae > Falco > Falco punctatus. The sequence continues at coordinate 951,765 of NC_137599.1, read as the reverse complement.
CAGCCCCCATGCCCTGCTTCTCTCTCCCAGGTGCACCTCCAGCCTTGAAGCATGTCCTGCTACAGCCCGTGCATGCCCTGCCGGCCCTGCGGCCCGACCCCGCTGGCCAACAGCTGCAACGAGCCCTGTGTCAGGCAGTGCCAGGACTCCAATGTCTTCATCCAGCCCTCCGCCGTGGTGGTGACCCTGCCCGGCCCCATCCTCAGCTCCTTCCCGCAGAACACCGCCGTGGGCTCCTCCACCTCCGCTGCCGTTGGCAGCATCCTCAGCTCTGAGGGAGTGCCCATCAACTCCGGGGGCTTCAGCCTCTCTGGCTTGGGCAGCGGCATTTGCGGCAGGAGGTGCTTCCCCTGCTAAAGCTGCTTCTGGCACTGAGGCCTCCGCTCACATCACCCTCCTTTCCCTCTTTTGACTCATTAAAGTTCTGCTGCATCCCAGCCCACGCCTTCGTGTCATCCTTTTCTCAGCACACACTCTCCCAACATGCCCAGCGAGACAGCTGTTGCTCAGGGCTGGTTCTGGGAAGGAGTTGTTGGGGATGGCTGTGCAGCCGTTGTCAGCACAGGTTTGCATTGAGTGTGCTTAGTGGTGAATTGGGTGTACCCTCTGGTTTCTAAACTTCTCTGCCTACATGGATTCTACTGGGATAGAGTGACCCAAGGTAGTTCATGTATTACTTGCACGTTGCTGTCTACTTTTCTTTTTTGTTGGTCATCTCAACGTTGTGAAGCAAGTAGTCAGGAGGACGAGAGATCAATATGTCCTTGACAAGGCAGTGGCAAGACCTTCCCAGGAGAGCCTAGGAGAACCTGTCCTACCCACAGCATTGAGATTCAGAGTTGCTGGGTGATGAGAAGTCCAGGTGGAAAAGAAAAGCATGAGAACAGTAGAGAATATACTGCCACGGCATCTTTGGGAATACATTGTCAATAGATTTGGGAATACATCAGCTGTGGTCCACCGGCCTTGTGGTCTTGTAGATGCTTCAGTGATGCTTTTTGCAATCTTTTTTTCCTTCCAAAAAGCATTCAGGAGAGCTCCTGCACACTGCCTGTCTCCTCGGCTACCTAGCTGAGTCGCTTTTCCCCATTGCTGGTCCTTTCAACTCATTAAAGTTCTGCTGCATCCCTGCCCATGCCTTCGTGTCATCCTTTGCCCTGCAGATGCTCTCCTAAGATGCCCCGTGAAAGAGACGCATGTTGCTCAGGGCTGGGGCTGGGAGGGGGTTGTTGGGGGTGGCTGTGCAGTGACACAGGCTTGCTTTGAGTATACTTAGTCATGCCTCGGGTGGCTGACCCTTTTCTTCCTATATTTCTCTTCCTATCTGGGGCTGGAGAGAATGACTCAATGCTCTTCAGTGACCACAGCTACTCCAGGCGTGGTTGTAGGCCTCCCACCAAAGCATTCTCTTCGCCACGCTCAGCGAGCCCCATGCCGCCAGCCTTTGCTCCCTTACCAAGTGCTCCAGCCCGCTCACCGTCCTGGCCACCCTCCGCTGAACTCACACCACTTGGTCAAAATCTTTCTTGCGTTAGAGCCCAAAATGGGACGCAGTGTTCTACATGCTGTCAGATGAGTGCCGAGCAGAGCAGGACCGTCGCTCCCATCGACCCCCTGGCTGTGCTCCTGCTCATATAGCCCAGGCTGTTGATGGCAGTCCTCGGTGTCTGGGAAGAGTGCTGGGAGTTGCACCTGCTTTGATGGTGTTACCTCAAAAGCAGCTTCCACAAGGCCAAGTGCAAGGCGCTGCACTTGCGTTGGGGCAGTCCTCAACGTCGATACAGAGTGGAGGAGAAACGGTTGAGAGCAGCCCTGTGGAGAAGGGCGTATGGACAATGGTGGCTGAAAAAACTGGAGACGAGCCAGCAATGTGAGTAGTGCGTCCAGCCTGGCGTTCCCAGTATAAAAAAAGCCATGGACCCGTTAGCGCAGCCCCAGAGAAGGGCTACAAGAGGCATCAGAGGCCTGCAATAGGTCTCCTGGGATGAAGGGCTGAGGGAGTTTGTGGTTTTCAGCCTGGAGGAGAGAAGGCTCTGGGGAGCCCTTGTTGCAGCCTTTCGATATATAAAGGGGACTTAGAAGAAAGCCGGAGAGGACATTTAATCAAGGCCTGGGGTGACAGGACAAGGCGCAACAGTTTCAAACTGGAACAGGGTAGACTTAAGTTGGACATAAGGCAGAAATATGTTACGATGAGAGTGGTGAGACACTGGAAAAGGCTGCCCGGAGAATGACGGCATGACCCATTGTTGGAAGCGTTCAAGGTCTGGTTCAACGGAGCTTTGCGTGACGTGACGTAGTGACAGATATCCCTGGCCATGGCAGGAGCGTTGGTCTAGGTGATCTTTAAAGGTCTCTTCCAACCCCAAACCATCCCATGATAATATGGTTCTATGATAAGGCAAACTACTGCACTGCGTCGCTCAGTTTGAGAACACTGTGGATAGGATGGCTTCTCCTGGTGTGCCCTGGGAAGCTTGAACCCGTGTCTTCTCAATAACATGTTCCTTCCTGACTACTTGCATCACGGACTTGAGCTTAGCAAGGAAAACAAAAAGGTGTGCACAACAAAGTGGATAGCAGTCACTGAACTCCATTGGCTAATCCTATCCCAACGCAAACAGGCAGAAAAATTTAGAGACCAGCAGGTCAGCCAAGGCATGACTAAGCATACTCAATGCCAGCCTGCGTTGACAAGCACTGCAAAAGCATCCCCCATAACCCCCTCCCAGCCCCAGCCCTGAGCAACATGCGTCTCTTTCACTGGGCATCTTGGGAGAGCATCTGCAGGGCAAAGGATGACACGAAGGCGTGGGCTGGGATGCAGCAGAACTTTAATGAGTCAAAAGAGGGAAAGGAGGGTGATGTGAGCGGAGGCCTCAGTGCCAGAAGCAGCTTTAGCAGGGGAAGCACCTCCTGCCGCAAATGCCGCTGCCCAAGCCAGAGAGGCTGAAGCCCCCGGAGTTGATGGGCACTCCCTCAGAGCTGAGGATGCTGCCAACGGCAGCGGAGGTGGAGGAGCCCACGGCGGTGTTCTGCGGGAAGGAGCTGAGGATGGGGCCGGGCAGGGTCACCACCACGGCGGAGGGCTGGATGAAGACATTGGAGTCCTGGCACTGCCTGACACAGGGCTCGTTGCAGCTGTTGGCCAGCGGGGTCGGGCCGCAGGGCCGGCAGGGCATGCACGGGCTGTAGCAGGACATGCTTCAAGGCTGGAGGTGCACCTGGGAGAGAGAAGCAGGGCATGGGGGCTGGGTGAGGAGCAGCCCGTCATACCACAACGAGGGAGCCAAGGCACGAGCTGGAGACGAGAGCTGGAGGCTGTGTAGGGAGGCACAGGGGCTGCTTCTTCCCTATGGCCCAAAAGTGCCCTGCCGTGAGGGACCAAGCCCAGGCACCTTCCCACCTAGCCCATAGCTCAGGAGACACCTCAACCAAGACCCAGCCGCTCCCCATGCCACAACTTCAGCCCCATTCCCTGTCTCATGAAAGCTGCTCCAGGACCCATGGTAGGAGAAACCAGCAGCTATGTGCCCAGAAATCCCAGAGGAGGAGGAGGAGGAGGAGGAGGAGGAGGAGAAAGGTCTTCAGACTCACCTTGTTCACAAGGAGACGGAGGCGAGAGAAGTGGATGAGAGAGTGAGGAGAAGGGCCTGCTTTTATACTGCCTCTGCACCGCCCCAGGCGCACAGTCACTGCACGCGGGCAGTAATTTTCCAGCAGGCTCACCTCCAAAGCAAAATGTCCTACCTAATGGCACATGTTGTGTTTTGGTTTCCGTCAGTGCTGCCATTTCATTTCCTCATTTCTGACATGCTTGCTCTGCCGTGCAAGTGCCTTTCATGTGCTGGGATGAGACGCCCAGGGGTATCCTGGGCAGGACTGTGTCAGCGTGGGCAGAGGATGGCTCCTCAGTGGTGGAGGAGTCCCGCGCAGGCAGGGGATGTTGGCTTGGGGCAGTGAAGTGCGAGTGTTTGCAGCTCCCTTGGCAGGAAGAGGCCCAGCTGTGCTCCACGCCGCACGTGTCAGCAAGCACCCGCAGACTCCTCGTTTTAAGGACGTGCCGTGTGCTTCTCTCTCTTCCCTCTGCCTCCGCTCGCTCCCACGGTCACTAGCCATGGCGTCTCCAGGCAGCCGGGCTGTGCCAATGGTTTCAGCCGTGTTCCTCTTGATGCCCTTTGCTCTGGGGAGAACATTTGCCAAGCTGCCCGAGTACGCAGGGCTGGTCTTCGGAAAGCCAAAGCCCACCTGGTGTTCAATCAGGCAAGGCACGTGGAGGGCAATGAGGAGATCTTCTTCCACGCAGGTCAGCAGCAAGGCTTGGCCAAAGTCAGCTGCAGCGCTGAATGGGGCAGCTTCACCGGGCACAGGGGTTACAGGCAAGGCGGAGGTGCTGCGGGGGTTCGTGGCCTTGGTCTTGACTGGCAAGAGCTGCTGTCGAGGGACCGGGCCTCTGCCATTCCTTGGCAAGTGTGGGGCAGGGAGAGTCTTACCCACAGTCGAGGAGGATCAGGTGTGGGGACATTTAAACCGATGGGAGAGACACGAGTGCATGCCACCAGATGCCTGCATACCCCGTGGAGGGAGAGGAGGGGTTGCAGAAAACGTGTCCCCACTGGCTGGGGCTCCTCCCTGGCCGTCAGGCGATACACCTTCTCTTGGCATTAGTGCTTCATCATGTCGTCTTTCCCAGGCCCCAAAGGCCTCCTCAGCTTGGAGCACACCCCGGCACCACTGGAGAGGCGAGTGAACTTCCCCCAGCTCTCCCAGGGGTGACGGCTGGCAGGACCCTGCCGTGCCACGTGCGTGGGGATGCTCAAGGAGGGGGTGGGCTCAGAAGGCACGAAACCAGCTCTCAGACTACATCGAGGAGGTGATGCTCTTCCCTGCCCTGCAGACTTGGAGGCAGCTGGGACGCGTCCCAGGAGGGCAAGGCGATGCCTGCAGTAGGCAGGCTTCCTGGGATAGACTCTCCCTACCCACGGCGAGTCACACTCTAATTTTGGGTTGGCGTGTGTCAGCCCTTTGGCACGAGGCCAAGCCAGGAGCGCGGGCTGTCTGCAGGCCCGTGTCCCACCAGGGCTGAGGGCACTGCTTGCGCACCCCCAGAGGCTGCCACGACAGGGGTTGTCTTTGCCAAGGAAAGCAGCAAATGTCTTCCAGAAAGGGAAGTTTTCCCTGGGCAGAGCCATTTGAAACCGGCCGCGCAGCCCACCTGCCGATAGAGGCAATGATCAGCGACTGCTGGCGCGAGCAGAGGGGCAGGGAGGGACAGTCCTGCCCAGGGAGAAGGACGCGGCCTGTCCTCATTTGGAGAAGCTTTGGGCACTCAGGGGAGGACGGCATTGGTGGGAAGGCATGTGCACCTTCCTGCACAGGGTTTTGAAAACAACCTCACTGTATCGCCTGAGAATGATGTCCTCCATCTGCACAGAGCCCTCCAGTGCTCAGGGGCATGTCTTCTGGCCATGTTGACATGGTCCTGCTCAGGAAATCCTTGGGCTCCTCATCCCAATCTTCAAAAGAGCCTCCGTGCCCTAGTGGCCATGTCAGAAATGAGGAAATGAAATGGCAGCACTGACGGAAACCAAAACACAACATGTGCCATTAGGTAGGACATTTTGCTTTGGAGGTGAGCCTACTGGAAAATTACTGCCCGCGTGCAGTGACTGTGCGCCTGGGGCGGTGCAGAGGCAGTATAAAAGCAGGCCCTTCTCCTCACTCTCTCATCCACTTCTCTCGCCTCCGTCTCCTTGTGAACAAGGTGAGTCTGAAGACCTTCCTCCTCCTCCTCCTCCTCCTCCCCTGGGATTTCTTGTCACATAGCTGCCGGTTTCTCCTACCATGGGTCCTGGAGCAGCTTTCATGAGACAGGGAATGGGGCTGAAGTTGTGGCATGGGGAGCGGCTGGGTCTTGGTTGAGGTGTCTCCTGAGCTATGGGCTAGGTGGGAAGGTGCCTGGGCTTGGTCCCTCACGGCAGGGCACTTTTGGGCCATAGGGAAGAAGCAGCCCCTGTGCCTCCCTACACAGCCTCCAGCTCTCGTCTCCAGCTCGTGCCTTGGCTCCCTCGTTGTGGTATGACGGGCTGCTCCTCACCCAGCCCCCATGCCCTGCTTCTCTCTCCCAGGTGCACCTCCAGCCTTGAAGCATGTCCTGCTACAGCCCGTGCATGCCCTGCCGGCCCTGCGGCCCGACCCCGCTGGCCAACAGCTGCAACGAGCCCTGTGTCAGGCAGTGCCAGGACTCCAATGTCTTCATCCAGCCCTCCGCCGTGGTGGTGACCCTGCCCGGCCCCATCCTCAGCTCCTTCCCGCAGAACACCGCCGTGGGCTCCTCCACCTCCGCTGCCGTTGGCAGCATCCTCAGCTCTGAGGGAGTGCCCATCAACTCCGGGGGCTTCAGCCTCTCTGGCTTGGGCAGCGGCATTTGCGGCAGGAGGTGCTTCCCCTGCTAAAGCTGCTTCTGGCACTGAGGCCTCCGCTCACATCACCCTCCTTTCCCTCTTTTGACTCATTAAAGTTCTGCTGCATCCCAGCCCACGCCTTCGTGTCATCCTTTTCTCAGCACACACTCTCCCAACATGCCCAGCGAGACAGCTGTTGCTCAGGGCTGGTTCTGGGAAGGAGTTGTTGGGGATGGCTGTGCAGCCGTTGTCAGCACAGGTTTGCATTGAGTGTGCTTAGTGGTGAATTGGGTGTACCCTCTGGTTTCTAAACTTCTCTGCCTACATGGATTCTACTGGGATAGAGTGACCCAAGGTAGTTCATGTATTACTTGCACGTTGCTGTCTACTTTTCTTTTTCCTTGGTCATCTCAACGTTGTGAAGCAAGTAGTCAGGAGGACGAGAGATCAATATGTCCTTGACAAGGCAGTGGCAAGACCTTCCCAGGAGAGCCTAGGAGAACCTGTCCTACCCACAGCATTGAGATTCAGAGTTGCTGGGTGATGAGAAGTCCAGGTGGAAAAGAAAAGCATGAGAACAGTAGAGAATATACTGCCACGGCATCTTTGGGAATACATTGTCAATAGATTTGGGAATACATCAGCTGTGGTCCACCGGCCTTGTGGTCTTGTAGATGCTTCAGTGATGCTTTTTGCAATCTTTTTTTCCTTCCAAAAAGCATTCAGGAGAGCTCCTGCACACTGCCTGTCTCCTCGGCTACCTAGCTGAGTCGCTTTTCCCCATTGCTGGTCCTTTCAACTCATTAAAGTTCTGCTGCATCCCTGCCCATGCCTTCGTGTCATCCTTTGCCCTGCAGATGCTCTCCTAAGATGCCCCGTGAAAGAGACGCATGTTGCTCAGGGCTGGGGCTGGGAGGGGGTTGTTGGGGGTGGCTGTGCAGTGACACAGGCTTGCTTTGAGTATACTTAGTCATGCCTCGGGTGGCTGACCCTTTTCTTCCTATATTTCTCTTCCTATCTGGGGCTGGAGAGAATGACTCAATGCTCTTCAGTGACCACAGCTACTCCAGGCGTGGTTGTAGGCCTCCCACCAAAGCATTCTCTTCTCCACGCTCAGCGAGCCCCATGCCGCCAGCCTTTGCTCCCTTACCAAGTGCTCCAGCCCGCTCACCGTCCTGGCCACCCTCCGCTGAACTCACACCACTTGGTCAAAATCTTTCTTGCGTTAGAGCCCAAAATGGGACGCAGTGTTCTACATGCTGTCAGATGAGTGCCGAGCAGAGCAGGACCGTCGCTCCCATCGACCCCCTGGCTGTGCTCCTGCTCATATAGCCCAGGCTGTTGATGGCAGTCCTCGGTGTCTGGGAAGAGTGCTGGGAGTTGCACCTGCTTTGATGGTGTTACCTCAAAAGCAGCTTCCACAAGGCCAAGTGCAAGGCGCTGCACCTGCGTTGGGGCAGTCCTCAACGTCGATACAGAGTGGAGGAGAAACGGTTGAGAGCAGCCCTGTGGAGAAGGGCGTATGGACAATGGTGGCTGAAAAAACTGGAGACGAGCCAGCAATGTGAGTAGTGCGTCCAGCCTGGCGTTCCCAGTATAAAAAAAGCCATGGACCCGTTAGCGCAGCCCCAGAGAAGGGCTACAAGAGGCATCAGAGGCCTGCAATAGGTCTCCTGGGATGAAGGGCTGAGGGAGTTTGTGGTTTTCAGCCTGGAGGAGAGAAGGCTCTGGGGAGCCCTTGTTGCAGCCTTTCGATATATAAAGGGGACTTAGAAGAAAGCCGGAGAGGACATTTAATCAAGGCCTGGGGTGACAGGACAAGGCGCAACAGTTTCAAACTGGAACAGGGTAGACTTAAGTTGGACATAAGGCAGAAATATGTTACGATGAGAGTGGTGAGACACTGGAAAAGGCTGCCCGGAGAATGACGGCATGACCCATTGTTGGAAGCGTTCAAGGTCTGGTTCAACGGAGCTTTGCGTGACGTGACGTAGTGACAGATATCCCTGGCCATGGCAGGAGCGTTGGTCTAGGTGATCTTTAAAGGTCTCTTCCAACCCCAAACCATCCCATGATAATATGGTTCTATGATAAGGCAAACTACTGCACTGCGTCGCTCAGTTTGAGAACACTGTGGATAGGATGGCTTCTCCTGGTGTGCCCTGGGAAGCTTGAACCCGTGTCTTCTCAATAACATGTTCCTTCCTGACTACTTGCATCACGGACTTGAGCTTAGCAAGGAAAACAAAAAGGTGTGCACAACAAAGTGGATAGCAGTCACTGAACTCCATTGGCTAATCCTATCCCAACGCAAACAGGCAGAAAAATTTAGAGACCAGCAGGTCAGCCAAGGCATGACTAAGCATACTCAATGCCAGCCTGCGTTGACAAGCACTGCAAAAGCATCCCCCATAACCCCCTCCCAGCCCCAGCCCTGAGCAACATGCGTCTCTTTCACTGGGCATCTTGGGAGAGCATCTGCAGGGCAAAGGATGACACGAAGGCGTGGGCTGGGATGCAGCAGAACTTTAATGAGTCAAAAGAGGGAAAGGAGGGTGATGTGAGCGGAGGCCTCAGTGCCAGAAGCAGCTTTAGCAGGGGAAGCACCTCCTGCCGCAAATGCCGCTGCCCAAGCCAGAGAGGCTGAAGCCCCCGGAGTTGATGGGCACTCCCTCAGAGCTGAGGATGCTGCCAACGGCAGCGGAGGTGGAGGAGCCCACGGCGGTGTTCTGCGGGAAGGAGCTGAGGATGGGGCCGGGCAGGGTCACCACCACGGCGGAGGGCTGGATGAAGACATTGGAGTCCTGGCACTGCCTGACACAGGGCTCGTTGCAGCTGTTGGCCAGCGGGGTCGGGCCGCAGGGCCGGCAGGGCATGCACGGGCTGTAGCAGGACATGCTTCAAGGCTGGAGGTGCACCTGGGAGAGAGAAGCAGGGCATGGGGGCTGGGTGAGGAGCAGCCCGTCATACCACAACGAGGGAGCCAAGGCACGAGCTGGAGACGAGAGCTGGAGGCTGTGTAGGGAGGCACAGGGGCTGCTTCTTCCCTATGGCCCAAAAGTGCCCTGCCGTGAGGGACCAAGCCCAGGCACCTTCCCACCTAGCCCATAGCTCAGGAGACACCTCAACCAAGACCCAGCCGCTCCCCATGCCACAACTTCAGCCCCATTCCCTGTCTCATGAAAGCTGCTCCAGGACCCATGGTAGGAGAAACCAGCAGCTATGTGCCCAGAAATCCCAGAGGAGGAGGAGGAGGAGGAGGAGGAGGAGAAAGGTCTTCAGACTCACCTTGTTCACAAGGAGACGGAGGCGAGAGAAGTGGATGAGAGAGTGAGGAGAAGGGCCTGCTTTTATACTGCCTCTGCACCGCCCCAGGCGCACAGTCACTGCACGCGGGCAGTAATTTTCCAGCAGGCTCACCTCCAAAGCAAAATGTCCTACCTAATGGCACATGTTGTGTTTTGGTTTCCGTCAGTGCTGCCATTTCATTTCCTCATTTCTGACATGCTTGCTCTGCCGTGCAAGTGCCTTTCATGTGCTGGGATGAGACGCCCAGGGGTATCCTGGGCAGGACTGTGTCAGCGTGGGCAGAGGATGGCTCCTCAGTGGTGGAGGAGTCCCGCGCAGGCAGGGGATGTTGGCTTGGGGCAGTGAAGTGCGAGTGTTTGCAGCTCCCTTGGCAGGAAGAGGCCCAGCTGTGCTCCACGCCGCACGTGTCAGCAAGCACCCGCAGACTCCTCGTTTTAAGGACGTGCCGTGTGCTTCTCTCTCTTCCCTCTGCCTCCGCTCGCTCCCACGGTCACTAGCCATGGCGTCTCCAGGCAGCCGGGCTGTGCCAATGGTTTCAGCCGTGTTCCTCTTGATGCCCTTTGCTCTGGGGAGAACATTTGCCAAGCTGCCCGAGTACGCAGGGCTGGTCTTCGGAAAGCCAAAGCCCACCTGGTGTTCAATCAGGCAAGGCACGTGGAGGGCAATGAGGAGATCTTCTTCCACGCAGGTCAGCAGCAAGGCTTGGCCAAAGTCAGCTGCAGCGCTGAATGGGGCAGCTTCACCGGGCACAGGGGTTACAGGCAAGGCGGAGGTGCTGCGGGGGTTCGTGGCCTTGGTCTTGACTGGCAAGAGCTGCTGTCGAGGGACCGGGCCTCTGCCATTCCTTGGCAAGTGTGGGGCAGGGAGAGTCTTACCCACAGTCGAGGAGGATCAGGTGTGGGGACATTTAAACCGATGGGAGAGACACGAGTGCATGCCACCAGATGCCTGCATACCCCGTGGAGGGAGAGGAGGGGTTGCAGAAAACGTGTCCCCACCGGCTGGGGCTCCTCCCTGGCCGTCAGGCGATACACCTTCTCTTGGCATTAGTGCTTCATCATGTCGTCTTTCCCAGGCCCCAAAGGCCTCCTCAGCTTGGAGCACACCCCGGCACCACTGGAGAGGCGAGTGAACTTCCCCCAGCTCTCCCAGGGGTGACGGCTGGCAGGACCCTGCCGTGCCACGTGCGTGGGGATGCTCAAGGAGGGGGTGGGCTCAGAAGGCACGAAACCAGCTCTCAGACTACATCGAGGAGGTGATGCTCTTCCCTGCCCTGCAGACATGGAGGCAGCTGGGACGCGTCCCAGGAGGGCAAGGCGATGCCTGCAGTAGGCAGGCTTCCTGGGATAGACTCTCCCTACCCACGGCGAGTCACACTCTAATTTTGGGTTGGCGTGTGTCAGCCCTTTGGCACGAGGCCAAGCCAGGAGCGCGGGCTGTCTGCAGGCCCGTGTCCCACCAGGGCTGAGGGCACTGCTTGCGCACCCCCAGAGGCTGCCACGACAGGGGTTGTCTTTGCCAAGGAAAGCAGCAATTGTCTTCCAGAAAGGGAAGTTTTCCCTGGGCAGAGCCATTTGAAACCGGCCGCGCAGCCCACCTGCCGATAGAGGCAATGATCAGCGACTGCTGGCGCGAGCAGAGGGGCAGGGAGGGACAGTCCTGCCCAGGGAGAAGGACGCGGCCTGTCCTCATTTGGAGAAGCTTTGGGCACTCAGGGGAGGACGGCATTGGTGGGAAGGCATGTGCACCTTCCTGCACAGGGTTTTGAAAACAACCTCACTGTATCGCCTGAGAATGATGTCCTCCATCTGCACAGAGCCCTCCAGTGCTCAGGGGCATGTCTTCTGGCCATGTTGACATGGTCCTGCTCAGGAAATCCTTGGGCTCCTCATCCCAATCTTCAAAAGAGCCTCCGTGCCCTAGTGGCCATGTCAGAAATGAGGAAATGAAATGGCAGCACTGACGGAAACCAAAACACAACATGTGCCATTAGGTAGGACATTTTGCTTTGGAGGTGAGCCTGCTGGAAAATTACTGCCCGCGTGCAGTGACTGTGCGCCTGGGGCGGTGCAGAGGCAGTATAAAAGCAGGCCCTTCTCCTCACTCTCTCATCCACTTCTCTCGCCTCCGTCTCCTTGTGAACAAGGTGAGTCTGAAGACCTTCCTCCTCCTCCTCCTCCTCCTCCCCTGGGATTTCTTGTCACATAGCTGCCGGTTTCTCCTACCATGGGTCCTGGAGCAGCTTTCATGAGACAGGGAATGGGGCTGAAGTTGTGGCATGGGGAGCGGCTGGGTCTTGGTTGAGGTGTCTCCTGAGCTATGGGCTAGGTGGGAAGGTGCCTGGGCTTGGTCCCTCACGGCAGGGCACTTTTGGGCCATAGGGAAGAAGCAGCCCCTGTGCCTCCCTACACAGCCTCCAGCTCTCGTCTCCAGCTCGTGCCTTGGCTCCCTCATTGTGGTATGACGGGCTGCTCCTCACCCAGCCCCCATGCCCTGCTTCTCTCTCCCAGGTGCACCTCCAGCCTTGAAGCATGTCCTGCTACAGCCCGTGCATGCCCTGCCGGCCCTGCGGCCCGACCCCGCTGGCCAACAGCTGCAACGAACCCTGTGTCAGGCAGTGCCAGGACTCCAATGTCTTCATCCAGCCCTCCGCCGTGGTGGTGACCCTGCCCGGCCCCATCCTCAGCTCCTTCCCACAGAACACCGCCGTGGGCTCCTCCACCTCCGCTGCCGTTGGCAGCATCCTCAGCTCTGAGGGAGTGCCCATCAACTCCGGGGGCTTCAGCCTCTCTGGCTTGGGCAGCGGCATTTGCGGCAGGAGGTGCTTCCCCTGCTAAAGCTGCTTCTGGCACTGAGGCCTCCGCTCACATCACCCTCCTTTCCCTCTTTTGACTCATTAAAGTTCTGCTGCATCCCAGCCCGCGCCTTCATGTCATCCTTTTCTCAGCACACACTCTCCCAACATGCCCAGCGAGACAGCTGTTGCTCAGGGCTGGTTCTGGGAAGGAGTTGTTGGGGATGGCTGTGCAGCCGTTGTCAGCACAGGTTTGCATTGAGTGTGCTTAGTGGTGAATTGGGTGTACCCTCTGGTTTCTAAACTTCTCTGCCTACATGGATTCTACTGGGATAGAGTGACCCAAGGTAGTTCATGTATTACTTGCACGTTGCTGTCTACTTTTCTTTTTCCTTGGTCATCTCAACATTGTGAAGCAAGTAGTCAGGAGGACGAGAGATCAATATGTCCTTGACAAGGCAGTGGCAAGACCTTCCCAGGAGAGCCTAGGAGAACCTGTCCTACCCACAGCATTGAGATTCAGAGTTGCTGGGTGATGAGAAGTCCAGGTGGAAAAGAAAAGCATGAGAACAGTAGAGAATATACTGCCACGGCATCTTTGGGAATACATTGTCAATAGATTTGGGAATACATCAGCTGTGGTCCACCGGCCTTGTGGTCTTGTAGATGCTTCAGTGATGCTTTTTGCAATCTTTTTTTCCTTCCAAAAAGCATTCAGGAGAGCTCCTGCACACTGCCTGTCTCCTCGGCTACCTAGCTGAGTCGCTTTTCCCCATTGCTGGTCCTTTCAACTCATTAAAGTTCTGCTGCATCCCTGCCCATGCCTTCGTGTCATCCTTTGCCCTGCAGATGCTCTCCTAAGATGCCCCGTGAAAGAGACGCATGTTGCTCAGGGCTGGGGCTGGGAGGGGGTTGTTGGGGGTGGCTGTGCAGTGACACAGGCTTGCTTTGAGTATACTTAGTCATGCCTCGGGTGGCTGACCCTTTTCTTCCTATATTTCTCTTCCTATCTGGGGCTGGAGAGAATGACTCAATGCTCTTCAGTGACCACAGCTACTCCAGGCGTGGTTGTAGGCCTCCCACCAAAGCATTCTCTTCGCCACGCTCAGCGAGCCCCATGCCGCCAGCCTTTGCTCCCTTACCAAGTGCTCCAGCCCGCTCACCGTCCTGGCCACCCTCCGCTGAACTCACACCACTTGGTCAAAATCTTTCTTGCGTTAGAGCCCAAAATGGGACGCAGTGTTCTACATGCTGTCAGATGAGTGCCGAGCAGAGCAGGACCGTCGCTCCCATCAACCCCCTGGCTGTGCTCCTGCTCATATAGCCCAGGCTGTTGATGGCAGTCCTCGGTGTCTGGGAAGAGTGCTGGGAGTTGCACCTGCTTTGATGGTGTTACCTCAAAAGCAGCTTCCACAAGGCCAAGTGCAAGGCGCTGCACTTGCGTTGGGGCAGTCCTCAACGTCGATACAGAGTGGAGGAGAAACGGTTGAGAGCAGCCCTGTGGAGAAGGGCGTATGGACAATGGTGGCTGAAAAAACTGGAGACGAGCCAGCAATGTGAGTAGTGCGTCCAGCCTGGCGTTCCCAGTATAAAAAAAGCCATGGACCCGTTAGCGCAGCCCCAGAGAAGGGCTACAAAAGGCATCAGAGGCCTGCAATAGGTCTCCTGGGATGAAGGGCTGAGGGAGTTTGTGGTTTTCAGCCTGGAGGAGAGAAGGCTCTGGGGAGCCCTTGTTGCAGCCTTTCGATATATAAAGGGGACTTAGAAGAAAGCCGGAGAGGACATTTAATCAAGGCCTGGGGTGACAGGACAAGGCGCAACAGTTTCAAACTGGAACAGGGTAGACTTAAGTTGGACATAAGGCAGAAATATGTTACGATGAGAGTGGTGAGACACTGGAAAAGGCTGCCCGGAGAATGACGGCATGACCCATTGTTGGAAGCGTTCAAGGTCTGGTTCAACGGAGCTTTGCGTGACGTGACGTAGTGACAGATATCCCTGGCCATGGCAGGAGCGTTGGTCTAGGTGATCTTTAAAGGTCTCTTCCAACCCCAAACCATCCCATGATAATATGGTTCTATGATAAGGCAAACTACTGCACTGCGTCGCTCAGTTTGAGAACACTGTGGATAGGATGGCTTCTCCTGGTGTGCCCTGGGAAGCTTGAACCCGTGTCTTCTCAATAACATGTTCCTTCCTGACTACTTGCATCACGGACTTGAGCTTAGCAAGGAAAACAAAAAGGTGTGCACAACAAAGTGGATAGCAGTCACTGAACTCCATTGGCTAATCCTATCCCAACGCAAACAGGCAGAAAAATTTAGAGACCAGCAGGTCAGCCAAGGCATGACTAAGCATACTCAATGCCAGCCTGCGTTGACAAGCACTGCAAAAGCATCCCCCATAACCCCCTCCCAGCCCCAGCCCTGAGCAACATGCGTCTCTTTCACTGGGCATCTTGGGAGAGCATCTGCAGGGCAAAGGATGACACGAAGGCGTGGGCTGGGATGCAGCAGAACTTTAATGAGTCAAAAGAGGGAAAGGAGGGTGATGTGAGCGGAGGCCTCAGTGCCAGAAGCAGCTTTAGCAGGGGAAGCACCTCCTGCCGCAAATGCCGCTGCCCAAGCCAGAGAGGCTGAAGCCCCCGGAGTTGATGGGCACTCCCTCAGAGCTGAGGATGCTGCCAACGGCAGCGGAGGTGGAGGAGCCCACGGCGGTGTTCTGCGGGAAGGAGCTGAGGATGGGGCCGGGCAGGGTCACCACCACGGCGGAGGGCTGGATGAAGACATTGGAGTCCTGGCACTGCCTGACACAGGGCTCGTTGCAGCTGTTGGCCAGCGGGGTCGGGCCGCAGGGCCGGCAGGGCATGCACGGGCTGTAGCAGGACATGCTTCAAGGCTGGAGGTGCACCTGGGAGAGAGAAGCAGGGCATGGGGGCTGGGTGAGGAGCAGCCCGTCATACCACAACGAGGGAGCCAAGGCACGAGCTGGAGACGAGAGCTGGAGGCTGTGTAGGGAGGCACAGGGGCTGCTTCTTCCCTATGGCCCAAAAGTGCCCTGCCGTGAGGGACCAAGCCCAGGCACCTTCCCACCTAGCCCATAGCTCAGGAGACACCTCAACCAAGACCCAGCCGCTCCCCATGCCACAACTTCAGCCCCATTCCCTGTCTCATGAAAGCTGCTCCAGGACCCATGGTAGGAGAAACCAGCAGCTATGTGCCCAGAAATCCCAGAGGAGGAGGAGGAGGAGGAGGAGGAGGAGGAGAAAGGTCTTCAGACTCACCTTGTTCACAAGGAGACGGAGGCGAGAGAAGTGGATGAGAGAGTGAGGAGAAGGGCCTGCTTTTATACTGCCTCTGCACCGCCCCAGGCGCACAGTCACTGCACGCGGGCAGTAATTTTCCAGCAGGCTCACCTCCAAAGCAAAATGTCCTACCTAATGGCACATGTTGTGTTTTGGTTTCCGTCAGTGCTGCCATTTCATTTCCTCATTTCTGACATGCTTGCTCTGCCGTGCAAGTGCCTTTCATGTGCTGGGATGAGACGCCCAGGGGTATCCTGGGCAGGACTGTGTCAGCGTGGGCAGAGGATGGCTCCTCAGTGGTGGAGGAGTCCCGCGCAGGCAGGGGATGTTGGCTTGGGGCAGTGAAGTGCGAGTGTTTGCAGCTCCCTTGGCAGGAAGAGGCCCAGCTGTGCTCCACGCCGCACGTGTCAGCAAGCACCCGCAGACTCCTCGTTTTAAGGACGTGCCGTGTGCTTCTCTCTCTTCCCTCTGCCTCCGCTCGCTCCCACGGTCACTAGCCATGGCGTCTCCAGGCAGCCGGGCTGTGCCAATGGTTTCAGCCGTGTTCCTCTTGATGCCCTTTGCTCTGGGGAGAACATTTGCCAAGCTGCCCGAGTACGCAGGGCTGGTCTTCGGAAAGCCAAAGCCCACCTGGTGTTCAATCAGGCAAGGCACGTGGAGGGCAATGAGGAGATCTTCTTCCACGCAGGTCAGCAGCAAGGCTTGGCCAAAGTCAGCTGCAGCGCTGAATGGGGCAGCTTCACCGGGCACAGGGGTTACAGGCAAGGCGGAGGTGCTGCGGGGGTTCGTGGCCTTGGTCTTGACTGGCAAGAGCTGCTGTCGAGGGACCGGGCCTCTGCCATTCCTTGGCAAGTGTGGGGCAGGGAGAGTCTTACCCACAGTCGAGGAGGATCAGGTGTGGGGACATTTAAACCGATGGGAGAGACACGAGTGCATGCCACCAGATGCCTGCATACCCCGTGGAGGGAGAGGAGGGGTTGCAGAAAACGTGTCCCCACCGGCTGGGGCTCCTCCCTGGCCGTCAGGCGATACACCTTCTCTTGGCATTAGTGCTTCATCATGTCGTCTTTCCCAGGCCCCAAAGGCCTCCTCAGCTTGGAGCACACCCCGGCACCACTGGAGAGGCGAGTGAACTTCCCCCAGCTCTCCCAGGGGTGACGGCTGGCAGGACCCTGCCGTGCCACGTGCGTGGGGATGCTCAAGGAGGGGGTGGGCTCAGAAGGCACGAAACCAGCTCTCAGACTACATCGAGGAGGTGATGCTCTTCCCTGCCCTGCAGACATGGAGGCAGCTGGGACGCGTCCCAGGAGGGCAAGGCGATGCCTGCAGTAGGCAGACTTCCTGGGATAGACTCTCCCTACCCACGGCGAGTCACACTCTAATTTTGGGTTGACGTGTGTCAGCCCTTTGGCACGAGGCCAAGCCAGGAGCGCGGGCTGTCTGCAGGCCCGTGTCCCACCAGGGCTGAGGGCACTGCTTGCGCACCCCCAGAGGCTGCCACGACAGGGGTTGTCTTTGCCAAGGAAAGCAGCAATTGTCTTCCAGAAAGGGAAGTTTTCCCTGGGCAGAGCCATTTGAAACCGGCCGCGCAGCCCACCTGCCGATAGAGGCAATGATCAGCGACTGCTGGCGCGAGCAGAGGGGCAGGGAGGGACAGTCCTGCCCAGGGAGAAGGACGCGGCCTGTCCTCATTTGGAGAAGCTTTGGGCACTCAGGGGAGGACGGCATTGGTGGGAAGGCATGTGCACCTTCCTGCACAGGGTTTTGAAAACAACCTCACTGTATCGCCTGAGAATGATGTCCTCCATCTGCACAGAGCCCTCCAGTGCTCAGGGGCATGTCTTCTGGCCATGTTGACATGGTCCTGCTCAGGAAATCCTTGGGCTCCTCATCCCAATCTTCAAAAGAGCCTCCGTGCCCTAGTGGCCATGTCAGAAATGAGGAAATGAAATGGCAGCACTGACGGAAACCAAAACACAACATGTGCCATTAGGTAGGACATTTTGCTTTGGAGGTGAGCCTGCTGGAAAATTACTGCCCGCGTGCAGTGACTGTGCGCCTGGGGCGGTGCAGAGGCAGTATAAAAGCAGGCCCTTCTCCTCACTCTCTCATCCACTTCTCTCGCCTCCGTCTCCTTGTGAACAAGGTGAGTCTGAAGACCTTCCTCCTCCTCCTCCTCCTCCTCCCCTGGGATTTCTTGTCACATAGCTGCCGGTTTCTCCTACCATGGGTCCTGGAGCAGCTTTCATGAGACAGGGAATGGGGCTGAAGTTGTGGCATGGGGAGCGGCTGGGTCTTGGTTGAGGTGTCTCCTGAGCTATGGGCTAGGTGGGAAGGTGCCTGGGCTTGGTCCCTCACGGCAGGGCACTTTTGGGCCATAGGGAAGAAGCAGCCCCTGTGCCTCCCTACACAGCCTCCAGCTCTCGTCTCCAGCTCGTGCCTTGGCTCCCTCGTTGTGGTATGACGGGCTGCTCCTCACCCAGCCCCCATGCCCTGCTTCTCTCTCCCAGGTGCACCTCCAGCCTTGAAGCATGTCCTGCTACAGCCCGTGCATGCCCTGCCGGCCCTGCGGCCCGACCCCGCTGGCCAACAGCTGCAACGAGTCCTGTGTCAGGCAGTGCCAGGACTCCACCATCGTCATCGAGCCCCCTGCTGTGGTGGTGACCCTGCCCGGCCCCATCCTCAGGTCCTTCCCGCAGAACACCGCCGTGGGCTCCTCCACCTCCGCTGCCGTTGGCAGCATCCTCAGCTCTGAGGGAGTGCCCATCAACTCCGGGGGCTTCAGCCTCTCTGGCTTGGGCAGCGGCATCTGCGGCAGGAGGAGCTTCCCCTGCTAAAGCTGCTGGCCATGGCCCTGGGTTAGAAGGCACCCAGGGACCCACACGATGGTACCGCACTGGGGACGGAGCATCGGCTTGTTGCTTCCAGAGGGGCTGAGCAACCCCAGCACCCCTTGCAAAGGGATGGGGCAGCCTGGGCTCTTAGAAAGCACAGCCCACGTCTGCCTTTCCCTGCTTCCACTCACTCTTTTGCCTCCTGTGTCCTTGTTCTCTTGTAGTCCCGTGGGCTGTGGGCAGCAGAAAGCCAGTCTAGTAAAGACCTTCTGGCTTTGCTCCCTCTGTGGGGCAGGCAGATGGCTGGTACGATGTCCACCACAGTGAAGGGCCACAGATTCCTTTCTGCCCCTGGTGCTCCCTGCACTGGGGCCTCCACTCTGAGCAACCTTGTTTCCCTCTTTTGACTCATTAAAGTTCTGCTGCCTCCCAATTCATGTCTCTTTGTCTTCCTTTACCCTGCAGATGCTCTCCCAAGATGCCCAGGGAGAGACGTGTTGCTCAGGGCTGGTTCTGGGAGGGGTTTTTGGCAACGATTGTGCAGTGGTTGTTAACAATATTATTAACAATAATTGTTAATTAAAAGGCTGTGGGCAGTCTTTCCAAAGTAGCCATTTGTTAGAGACTGGCTGGGCATTGGTCTGCTGGTGTGATGGGTGGGTCATTGCCTTTGCACCACTTTTTTTCCTTTGTTTTCCTTTTCCCTTTTAGACTGTCCTGATCTTGACCCATGGATATTTTGCTCTCTTGATCTTCCAATTCTCTGTGCATTCCACTGGGATAGCAGAATGAGAGAACAGTGGATTGGTGCTTAATGCTTGCCAGGAACAACACACCACACAGACTCACAGGCAATGAATGTCGTCCTTGCCCTGCTCCTTTCCTGTCTGTGTCCAGTGCTTCCTGGGAATGTTTCTAAAGAGAAGGAGGAATCGGGCAGGAAGAAAGGCAGTGGGTGTGGGCTCAGTGTCTCATAGGACTGTCCAGAATCTTTCTAAAGTAGTGTGGTGACCTGCAGCAAAGGCTGCAGAGAGACTTGCAGCCAGTGAATTGGAGCTGCTGAACTGCTGCAGGACACAGCTGGGTGCAGTATACATGCCTGCCCATGTATGGCATGAATGGCAGCTGGCTTGGTAGTAACCAGCACTGTCTTCCCACACATCCTTCAGCTCCTGAGAAACAACAGCCCAAAAGCAGAGCCAGGAAAGGTGCTTTTGTGGTAACAATCAAAACTGTTCCTGGACACCAAGGACTGTCATCAACATCGGGGGCAATATGAGCACTACTCATCCCACTCTGCTCAGCACTCACGGCATCTAGAACACTGCTCTAATACAAGAAAGTTGTAATACAGGAAAGACTTTGACCAAGTGGAGTGACTTCAGCAGAGGGCATCCAGTATGCTGAGGAGCTGGAGCACTTGATTGGGAAGGAGAGACTGAGGGCATGGGGCTTGCTGAGCGTGAAGAGAAGGCTTTGGTGAGACACCTAAGAGCAGCTTTAGAGTAGCTATGGTAAAGTCCCCCAGAAGACAGATCCAAGCTCAACACTGTGGCAGTGTGTGGTTAGAGGAGTAGAGATGCTGGGTTCATGTGGAAAGATGAGAGGCTTGAACTTGATAGGTGGAAAATCATTTTCACCAAGAGGAGAGACGGGTAGCGGAGAGGTTGCCTGGGGAGAAGTGCAGTAACCCTCCTTTGATGCTCATGGCTTACTGAGCTTGGAGCCCAATGACCTCTGGAGTTCCTTTCCAACTTGATTATGCTATGATCCTATGGTCTCAGGACTGCATTTTTGAACTTCTTCTCATAGGAGATAGGACCAGCAATGAGGAGAAGCGACTCAGCTAGGTCGCCGAGGAGACAGGCAGTGTGAAGGAGCTCTCCTGAATGCTTTTTGGAAGGAAAAAAAGATTGCAAAAAGCATCACTGAAGCATCTACAAGACCACAAGGCCGGTGGACCACAGCTGATGTATTCCCAAATCTATTGACAATGTATTCCCAAAGATGCCGTGGCAGTATATTCTCTACTGTTCTCATGCTTTTTGTTTTCCACCTGGACTTCTCATCACCCAGCAACTCTGAATCTCAATGCTGTGGGTAGGACAGGTTCTCCTAGGCTCTCCTGGGAAGGTCTTGCCACTGCCTTGTCAAGGACATATTGATCTCTCGTCCTCCTGACTACTTGCTTCACAATGTTGAGATGACCAAGGAAAAAGAAAAGTAGACAGCAACGTGCAAGTAATACATGAACTACCTTGGGTCACTCTATCCCAGTAGAATCCATGTAGGCAGAGAAGTTTAGAAACCAGAGGGTACACCCAATTCACCACTAAGCACACTCAATGCAAACCTGTGCTGACAACGGCTGCACAGCCATCCCCAACAACTCCTTCCCAGAACCAGCCCTGAGCAACAGCTGTCTCGCTGGGCATGTTGGGAGAGTGTGTGCTGAGAAAAGGATGACATGAAGGCGCGGGCTGGGATGCAGCAGAACTTTAATGAGTCAAAAGAGGGAAACAAGGTTGCTCTGAACGAAGGTCCCAGTGCAGAGAGCACCAGGGGCAAAAAGGACTCTACATTCCATGACTGTGGCAGAGATGCCAGCAGGTATCCATCTGTTTTCCCCACAGAGGGAGCAAAGCCAGAAGGTTCTTCGTAGGCTGCCTTTGTGATACCCACAACTCAAGAGACAACAAGAGAAAAAGGAGGCAAAAGACAGCATGGAAGCATGTAAAAGGCAGACGTGGGCTGTGATTTCTAAGAGCCCAGGTCGCCCCATCCCTTTGCAAGGGGTGCTGGGGTTGCTCAGCCCCTCTGGAAGCAACAAGCCGATGCTCCGTCCCCAGTGGGGTACCATCGTGTGGGTCCCTGGGTGCCTTCTAACCCAGGGCCATGGCCAGCAGCTTTAGCAGGGGAAGCTCCTCCTGCCGCAAATGCCGCTGCCCAAGCCAGAGAGGCTGAAGCCCCCGGAGCTGATGGGCACTCCCTCAGAGCTGAGGATGCTGCCAACGGCAGCGGAGGTGGAGGAGCCCACGGCGGTGTTCTGCGGGAAGGAGCTGAGGATGGGGCCGGGCAGGGTCACCACCACAGCAGGGGGCTCGATGACGATGGTGGAGTCCTGGCACTGCCTGACACAGGGCTCGTTGCAGCTGTTGGCCAGCGGGGTCGGGCCGCAGGGCCGGCAGGGCATGCACGGGCTGTAGCAGGACATGCTTCAAGGCTGGAGGTGCACCTGGGAGAGAGAAGCAGGGCATGGGGGCTGGGTGAGGAGCAGCCCGTCATACCACAACGAGGGAGCCAAGGCACGAGCTGGAGACGAGAGCTGGAGGCTGTGTAGGGAGGCACAGGGGCTGCTTCTTCCCTATGGCCCAAAAGTGCCCTGCCGTGAGGGACCAAGCCCAGGCACCTTCCCACCTAGCCCATAGCTCAGGAGACACCTCAACCAAGACCCAGCCGCTCCCCATGCCACAACTTCAGCCCCATTCCCTGTCTCATGAAAGCTGCTCCAGGACCCATGGTAGGAGAAACCGGCAGCTATGTGACAAGAAATCCCAGGGGAGGAGGAGGAGGAGGAGGAGGAAGGTCTTCAGACTCACCTTGTTCACAAGGAGACGGAGGCGAGAGAAGTGGATGAGAGAGTGAGGAGAAGGGCCTGCTTTTATACTGCCTCTGCACCGCCCCAGGCGCACAGTCACTGCACGCGGGCAGTAATTTTCCAGCAGGCTCACCTCCAAAGCAAAATGTCCTACCTAATGGCACATGTTGTGTTTTGGTTTCCGTCAGTGCTGCCATTTCATTTCCTCATTTCTGACATGGCCACTAGGGCACGGAGGCTCTTTTGAAGATTGGGATGAGGAGCCCAAGGATTTCCTGAGCAGGACCATGTCAACATGGCCAGAAGACATGGCCCTGAGCACTGGAGGGCTCTGTGCAGATGGAGGACATCATTCTCAGGCGATACAGTGAGGTTGTTTTCAAAACCCTGTGCAGGAAGGTGCACATGCCTTCCCACCAATGCCGTCCTCCCCTGAGTGCCCAAAGCTTCTCCAAATGAGGACAGGCCGCGTCCTTCTCCCTGGGCAGGACTGTCCCTCCCTGCCCCTCTGCTCGCGCCAGCAGTCGCTGATCATTGCCTCTATCGGCAGGTGGGCTGCGCGGCCGGTTTCAAATGGCTCTGCCCAGGGAAAACTTCCCTTTCTGGAAGACATTTGCTGCTTTCCTTGGCAAAGACAACCCCTGTCGTGGCAGCCTCTGGGGGTGCGCAAGCAGTGCCCTCAGCCCTGGTGGGACACGGGCCTGCAGACAGCCCGCGCTCCTGGCTTGGCCTCGTGCCAAAGGGCTGACACACGCCAACCCAAAATTAGAGTGTGACTCGCCGTGGGTAGGGAGAGTCTATCCCAGGAAGCCTGCCTACTGCAGGCATCGCCTTGCCCTCCTGGGACGCGTCCCAGCTGCCTCCATGTCTGCAGGGCAGGGAAGAGCATCACCTCCTCGATGTAGTCTGAGAGCTGGTTTCGTGCCTTCTGAGCCCACCCCCTCCTTGAGCATCCCCACGCACGTGGCACGGCAGGGTCCTGCCAGCCGTCACCCCTGGGAGAGCTGGGGGAAGTTCACTCGCCTCTCCAGTGGTGCCGGGGTGTGCTCCAAGCTGAGGAGGCCTTTGGGGCCTGGGAAAGACGACATGATGAAGCACTAATGCCAAGAGAAGGTGTATCGCCTGACGGCCAGGGAGGAGCCCCAGCCGGTGGGGACACGTTTTCTGCAACCCCTCCTCTCCCTCCACGGGGTATGCAGGCATCTGGTGGCATGCACTCGTGTCTCTCCCATCGGTTTAAATGTCCCCACACCTGATCCTCCTCGACTGTGGGTAAGACTCTCCCTGCCCCACACTTGCCAAGGAATGGCAGAGGCCCGGTCCCTCGACAGCAGCTCTTGCCAGTCAAGACCAAGGCCACGAACCCCCGCAGCACCTCCGCCTTGCCTGTAACCCCTGTGCCCGGTGAAGCTGCCCCATTCAGCGCTGCAGCTGACTTTGGCCAAGCCTTGCTGCTGACCTGCGTGGAAGAAGATCTCCTCATTGCCCTCCACGTGCCTTGCCTGATTGAACACCAGGTGGGCTTTGGCTTTCCGAAGACCAGCCCTGCGTACTCGGGCAGCTTGGCAAATGTTCTCCCCAGAGCAAAGGGCATCAAGAGGAACACGGCTGAAACCATTGGCACAGCCCGGCTGCCTGGAGACGCCATGGCTAGTGACCGTGGGAGCGAGCGGAGGCAGAGGGAAGAGAGAGAAGCACACGGCACGTCCTTAAAACGAGGAGTCTGCGGGTGCTTGCTGACACGTGCGGCGTGGAGCACAGCTGGGCCTCTTCCTGCCAAGGGAGCTGCAAACACTCGCACTTCACTGCCCCAAGCCAACATCCCCTGCCTGCGCGGGACTCCTCCACCACTGAGGAGCCATCCTCTGCCCACGCTGACACAGTCCTGCCCAGGATACCCCTGGGCGTCTCATCCCAGCACATGAAAGGCACTTGCACGGCAGAGCAAGCATGTCAGAAATGAGGAAATGAAATGGCAGCACTGACGGAAACCAAAACACAACATGTGCCATTAGGTAGGACATTTTGCTTTGGAGGTGAGCCTGCTGGAAAATTACTGCCCGCGTGCAGTGACTGTGCGCCTGGGGCGGTGCAGAGGCAGTATAAAAGCAGGCCCTTCTCCTCACTCTCTCATCCACTTCTCTCGCCTCCGTCTCCTTGTGAACAAGGTGAGTCTGAAGACCTTTCTCCTCCTCCTCCTCCTCCTCCTCCTCCTCTGGGATTTCTGGGCACATAGCTGCTGGTTTCTCCTACCATGGGTCCTGGAGCAGCTTTCATGAGACAGGGAATGGGGCTGAAGTTGTGGCATGGGGAGCGGCTGGGTCTTGGTTGAGGTGTCTCCTGAGCTATGGGCTAGGTGGGAAGGTGCCTGGGCTTGGTCCCTCACGGCAGGGCACTTTTGGGCCATAGGGAAGAAGCAGCCCCTGTGCCTCCCTACACAGCCTCCAGCTCTCGTCTCCAGCTCGTGCCTTGGCTCCCTCGTTGTGGTATGACGGGCTGCTCCTCACCCAGCCCCCATGCCCTGCTTCTCTCTCCCAGGTGCACCTCCAGCCTTGAAGCATGTCCTGCTACAGCCCGTGCATGCCCTGCCGGCCCTGCGGCCCGACCCCGCTGGCCAACAGCTGCAACGAGCCCTGTGTCAGGCAGTGCCAGGACTCCAATGTCTTCATCCAGCCCTCCGCCGTGGTGGTGACCCTGCCCGGCCCCATCCTCAGCTCCTTCCCGCAGAACACCGCCGTGGGCTCCTCCACCTCCGCTGCCGTTGGCAGCATCCTCAGCTCTGAGGGAGTGCCCATCAACTCCGGGGGCTTCAGCCTCTCTGGCTTGGGCAGCGGCATTTGCGGCAGGAGGTGCTTCCCCTGCTAAAGCTGCTTCTGGCACTGAGGCCTCCGCTCACATCACCCTCCTTTCCCTCTTTTGACTCATTAAAGTTCTGCTGCATCCCAGCCCACGCCTTCGTGTCATCCTTTGCCCTGCAGATGCTCTCCCAAGATGCCCAGTGAAAGAGACGCATGTTGCTCAGGGCTGGGGCTGGGAGGGGGTTATGGGGGATGCTTTTGCAGTGCTTGTCAACGCAGGCTGGCATTGAGTATGCTTAGTCATGCCTTGGCTGACCTGCTGGTCTCTAAATTTTTCTGCCTGTTTGCGTTGGGATAGGATTAGCCAATGGAGTTCAGTGACTGCTATCCACTTTGTTGTGCACACCTTTTTGTTTTCCTTGCTAAGCTCAAGTCCGTGATGCAAGTAGTCAGGAAGGAACATGTTATTGAGAAGACACGGGTTCAAGCTTCCCAGGGCACACCAGGAGAAGCCATCCTATCCACAGTGTTCTCAAACTGAGCGACGCAGTGCAGTAGTTTGCCTTATCATAGAACCATATTATCATGGGATGGTTTGGGGTTGGAAGAGACCTTTAAAGATCACCTAGACCAACGCTCCTGCCATGGCCAGGGATATCTGTCACTACGTCACGTCACGCAAAGCTCCGTTGAACCAGACCTTGAACGCTTCCAACAATGGGTCATGCCGTCATTCTCCGGGCAGCCTTTTCCAGTGTCTCACCACTCTCATCGTAACATATTTCTGCCTTATGTCCAACTTAAGTCTACCCTGTTCCAGTTTGAAACTGTTGCGCCTTGTCCTGTCACCCCAGGCCTTGATTAAATGTCCTCTCCGGCTTTCTTCTAAGTCCCCTTTATATATCGAAAGGCTGCAACAAGGGCTCCCCAGAGCCTTCTCTCCTCCAGGCTGAAAACCACAAACTCCCTCAGCCCTTCATCCCAGGAGACCTATTGCAGGCCTCTGATGCCTCTTGTAGCCCTTCTCTGGGGCTGCGCTAACGGGTCCATGGCTTTTTTTATACTGGGAACGCCAGGCTGGACGCACTACTCACATTGCTGGCTCGTCTCCAGTTTTTTCAGCCACCATTGTCCATACGCCCTTCTCCACAGGGCTGCTCTCAACCGTTTCTCCTCCACTCTGTATCGACGTTGAGGACTGCCCCAACGCAAGTGCAGCGCCTTGCACTTGGCCTTGTGGAAGCTGCTTTTGAGGTAACACCATCAAAGCAGGTGCAACTCCCAGCACTCTTCCCAGACACCGAGGACTGCCATCAACAGCCTGGGCTATATGAGCAGGAGCACAGCCAGGGGGTCGATGGGAGCGACGGTCCTGCTCTGCTCGGCACTCATCTGACAGCATGTAGAACACTGCGTCCCATTTTGGGCTCTAACGCAAGAAAGATTTTGACCAAGTGGTGTGAGTTCAGCGGAGGGTGGCCAGGACGGTGAGCGGGCTGGAGCACTTGGTAAGGGAGCAAAGGCTGGCGGCATGGGGCTCGCTGAGCGTGGAGAAGAGAATGCTTTGGTGGGAGGCCTACAACCACGCCTGGAGTAGCTGTGGTCACTGAAGAGCATTGAGTCATTCTCTCCAGCCCCAGATAGGAAGAGAAATATAGGAAGAAAAGGGTCAGCCACCCGAGGCATGACTAAGTATACTCAAAGCAAGCCTGTGTCACTGCACAGCCACCCCCAACAACCCCCTCCCAGCCCCAGCCCTGAGCAACATGCGTCTCTTTCACGGGGCATCTTAGGAGAGCATCTGCAGGGCAAAGGATGACACGAAGGCATGGGCAGGGATGCAGCAGAACTTTAATGAGTTGAAAGGACCAGCAATGGGGAAAAGCGACTCAGCTAGGTAGCCGAGGAGACAGGCAGTGTGCAGGAGCTCTCCTGAATGCTTTTTGGAAGGAAAAAAAGATTGCAAAAAGCATCACTGAAGCATCTACAAGACCACAAGGCCGGTGGACCACAGCTGATGTATTCCCAAATCTATTGACAATGTATTCCCAAAGATGCCGTGGCAGTATATTCTCTACTGTTCTCATGCTTTTCTTTTCCACCTGGACTTCTCATCACCCAGCAACTCTGAATCTCAATGCTGTGGGTAGGACAGGTTCTCCTAGGCTCTCCTGGGAAGGTCTTGCCACTGCCTTGTCAAGGACATATTGATCTCTCGTCCTCCTGACTACTTGCTTCACAATGTTGAGATGACCAAGGAAAAAGAAAAGTAGACAGCAACGTGCAAGTAATACATGAACTACCTTGGGTCACTCTATCCCAGTAGAATCCATGTAGGCAGAGAAGTTTAGAAACCAGAGGGTACACCCAATTCACCACTAAGCACACTCAATGCAAACCTGTGCTGACAACGGCTGCACAGCCATCCCCAACAACTCCTTCCCAGAACCAGCCCTGAGCAACAGATGTCTCGCTGGGCATGTTGGGAGAGTGTGTGCTGAGAAAAGGATGACACGAAGGCGTGGGCTGGGATGCAGCAGAACTTTAATGAGTCAAAAGAGGGAAAGGAGGGTGATGTGAGCGGAGGCCTCAGTGCCAGAAGCAGCTTTAGCAGGGGAAGCACCTCCTGCCGCAAATGCCGCTGCCCAAGCCAGAGAGGCTGAAGCCCCCGGAGTTGATGGGCACTCCCTCAGAGCTGAGGATGCTGCCAACGGCAGCGGAGGTGGAGGAGCCCACGGCGGTGTTCTGCGGGAAGGAGCTGAGGATGGGGCCGGGCAGGGTCACCACCACGGCGGAGGGCTGGATGAAGACATTGGAGTCCTGGCACTGCCTGACACAGGGCTCGTTGCAGCTGTTGGCCAGCGGGGTCGGGCCGCAGGGCCGGCAGGGCATGCACGGGCTGTAGCAGGACATGCTTCAAGGCTGGAGGTGCACCTGGGAGAGAGAAGCAGGGCATGGGGGCTGGGTGAGGAGCAGCCCGTCATACCACAATGAGGGAGCCAAGGCACGAGCTGGAGACGAGAGCTGGAGGCTGTGTAGGGAGGCACAGGGGCTGCTTCTTCCCTATGGCCCAAAAGTGCCCTGCCGTGAGGGACCAAGCCCAGGCACCTTCCCACCTAGCCCATAGCTCAGGAGACACCTCAACCAAGACCCAGCCGCTCCCCATGCCACAACTTCAGCCCCATTCCCTGTCTCATGAAAGCTGCTCCAGGACCCATGGTAGGAGAAACCAGCAGCTATGTGCCCAGAAATCCCAGAGGAGGAGGAGGAGGAGGAGGAGGAGGAGAAAGGTCTTCAGACTCACCTTGTTCACAAGGAGACGGAGGCGAGAGAAGTGGATGAGAGAGTGAGGAGAAGGGCCTGCTTTTATACTGCCTCTGCACCGCCCCAGGCGCACAGTCACTGCACGCGGGCAGTAATTTTCCAGCAGGCTCACCTCCAAAGCAAAATGTCCTACCTAATGGCACATGTTGTGTTTTGGTTTCCGTCAGTGCTGCCATTTCATTTCCTCATTTCTGACATGCTTGCTCTGCCGTGCAAGTGCCTTTCATGTGCTGGGATGAGACGCCCAGGGGTATCCTGGGCAGGACTGTGTCAGCGTGGGCAGAGGATGGCTCCTCAGTGGTGGAGGAGTCCCGCGCAGGCAGGGGATGTTGGCTTGGGGCAGTGAAGTGCGAGTGTTTGCAGCTCCCTTGGCAGGAAGAGGCCCAGCTGTGCTCCACGCCGCACGTGTCAGCAAGCACCCGCAGACTCCTCGTTTTAAGGACGTGCCGTGTGCTTCTCTCTCTTCCCTCTGCCTCCGCTCGCTCCCACGGTCACTAGCCATGGCGTCTCCAGGCAGCCGGGCTGTGCCAATGGTTTCAGCCGTGTTCCTCTTGATGCCCTTTGCTCTGGGGAGAACATTTGCCAAGCTGCCCGAGTACGCAGGGCTGGTCTTCGGAAAGCCAAAGCCCACCTGGTGTTCAATCAGGCAAGGCACGTGGAGGGCAATGAGGAGATCTTCTTCCACGCAGGTCAGCAGCAAGGCTTGGCCAAAGTCAGCTGCAGCGCTGAATGGGGCAGCTTCACCGGGCACAGGGGTTACAGGCAAGGCGGAGGTGCTGCGGGGGTTCGTGGCCTTGGTCTTGACTGGCAAGAGCTGCTGTCGAGGGACCGGGCCTCTGCCATTCCTTGGCAAGTGTGGGGCAGGGAGAGTCTTACCCACAGTCGAGGAGGATCAGGTGTGGGGACATTTAAACCGATGGGAGAGACACGAGTGCATGCCACCAGATGCCTGCATACCCCGTGGAGGGAGAGGAGGGGTTGCAGAAAACGTGTCCCCACCGGCTGGGGCTCCTCCCTGGCCGTCAGGCGATACACCTTCTCTTGGCATTAGTGCTTCATCATGTCGTCTTTCCCAGGCCCCAAAGGCCTCCTCAGCTTGGAGCACACCCCGGCACCACTGGAGAGGCGAGTGAACTTCCCCCAGCTCTCCCAGGGGTGACGGCTGGCAGGACCCTGCCGTGCCACGTGCGTGGGGATGCTCAAGGAGGGGGTGGGCTCAGAAGGCACGAAACCAGCTCTCAGACTACATCGAGGAGGTGATGCTCTTCCCTGCCCTGCAGACATGGAGGCAGCTGGGACGCGTCCCAGGAGGGCAAGGCGATGCCTGCAGTAGGCAGGCTTCCTGGGATAGACTCTCCCTACCCACGGCGAGTCACACTCTAATTTTGGGTTGGCGTGTGTCAGCCCTTTGGCACGAGGCCAAGCCAGGAGCGCGGGCTGTCTGCAGGCCCGTGTCCCACCAGGGCTGAGGGCACTGCTTGCGCACCCCCAGAGGCTGCCACGACAGGGGTTGTCTTTGCCAAGGAAAGCAGCAATTGTCTTCCAGAAAGGGAAGTTTTCCCTGGGCAGAGCCATTTGAAACCGGCCGCGCAGCCCACCTGCCGATAGAGGCAATGATCAGCGACTGCTGGCGCGAGCAGAGGGGCAGGGAGGGACAGTCCTGCCCAGGGAGAAGGACGCGGCCTGTCCTCATTTGGAGAAGCTTTGGGCACTCAGGGGAGGACGGCATTGGTGGGAAGGCATGTGCACCTTCCTGCACAGGGTTTTGAAAACAACCTCACTGTATCGCCTGAGAATGATGTCCTCCATCTGCACAGAGCCCTCCAGTGCTCAGGGGCATGTCTTCTGGCCATGTTGACATGGTCCTGCTCAGGAAATCCTTGGGCTCCTCATCCCAATCTTCAAAAGAGCCTCCGTGCCCTAGTGGCCATGTCAGAAATGAGGAAATGAAATGGCAGCACTGACGGAAACCAAAACACAACATGTGCCATTAGGTAGGACATTTTGCTTTGGAGGTGAGCCTACTGGAAAATTACTGCCCGCGTGCAGTGACTGTGCGCCTGGGGCGGTGCAGAAGCAGTATAAAAGCAGGCCCTTCTCCTCACTCTCTCATCCACTTCTCTCGCCTCCATCTCCTTGTGAACAAGGTGAGTCTGAAGACCTTCCTCCTCCTCCTCCTCCTCCTCCCCTGGGATTTCTGGGCACATAGCTGCCGGTTTCTCCTACCATGGGTCCTGGAGCAGCTTTCATGAGACAGGGAATGGGGCTGAAGTTGTGGCATGGGGAGCGGCTGGGTCTTGGTTGAGGTGTCTCCTGAGCTATGGGCTAGGTGGGAAGGTGCCTGGGCTTGGTCCCTCACGGCAGGGCACTTTTGGGCCATAGGGAAGAAGCAGCCCCTGTGCCTCCCTACACAGCCTCCAGCTCTCGTCTCCAGCTCGTGCCTTGGCTCCCTCGTTGTGGTATGACGGGCTGCTCCTCACCCAGCCCCCATGCCCTGCTTCTCTCTCCCAGGTGCACCTCCAGCCTTGAAGCATGTCCTGCTACAGCCCGTGCATGCCCTGCCGGCCCTGCGGCCCGACCCCGCTGGCCAACAGCTGCAACGAGTCCTGTGTCAGGCAGTGCCAGGACTCCACCATCGTCATCGAGCCCCCTGCTGTGGTGGTGACCCTGCCCGGCCCCATCCTCAGCTCCTTCCCGCAGAACACCGCCGTGGGCTCCTCCACCTCCGCTGCCGTTGGCAGCATCCTCAGCTCTGAGGGAGTGCCCATCAACTCCGGGGGCTTCAGCCTCTCTGGCTTGGGCAGCGGCATCTGCGGCAGGAGGAGCTTCCCCTGCTAAAGCTGCTGGCCATGGCCCTGGGTTAGAAGGCACCCAGGGACCCACACGATGGTACCCCACTGGGGACGGAGCATCGGCTTGTTGCTTCCAGAGGGGCTGAGCAACCCCAGCACCCCTTGCAAAGGGATGGGGCGACCTGGGCTCTTAGAAATCACAGCCCACGTCTGCCTTTTACATGCTTCCATGCTGTCTTTTGCCTCCTTTTTCTCTTGTTGTCTCTTGAGTTGTGGGTATCACAAAGGCAGCCTACGAAGAACCTTCTGGCTTTGCTCCCTCTGTGGGGAAAACAGATGGATACCTGCTGGCATCTCTGCCACAGTCATGGAATGTAGAGTCCTTTTTGCCCCTGGTGCTCTCTGCACTGGGACCTTCGTTCAGAGCAACCTTGTTTCCCTCTTTTGACTCATTAAAGTTCTGCTGCATCCCAGCCCACGCCTTCGTGTCATCCTTTTCTCAGCACACACTCTCCCAACATGCCCAGCGAGACAGCTGTTGCTCAGGGCTGGTTCTGGGAAGGAGTTGTTGGGGATGGCTGTGCAGCCGTTGTCAGCACAGGTTTGCATTGAGTGTGCTTAGTGGTGAATTGGGTGTACCCTCTGGTTTCTAAACTTCTCTGCCTACATGGATTCTACTGGGATAGAGTGACCCAAGGTAGTTCATGTATTACTTGCACGTTGCTGTCTACTTTTCTTTTTCCTTGGTCATCTCAACATTGTGAAGCAAGTAGTCAGGAGGACGAGAGATCAATATGTCCTTGACAAGGCAGTGGCAAGACCTTCCCAGGAGAGCCTAGGAGAACCTGTCCTACCCACAGCATTGAGATTCAGAGTTGCTGGGTGATGAGAAGTCCAGGTGGAAAACAAAAAGCATGAGAACAGTAGAGAATATACTGCCACGGCATCTTTGGGAATACATTGTCAATAGATTTGGGAATACATCAGCTGTGGTCCACCGGCCTTGTGGTCTTGTAGATGCTTCAGTGATGCTTTTTGCAATCTTTTTTTCCTTCCAAAAAGCATTCAGGAGAGCTCCTTCACACTGCCTGTCTCCTCGGCGTCCTAGCTGAGTCGCTTCTCCTCATTGCTGGTCCTATCTCCTATGAGAAGAAGTTCAAAAATGCAGTCCTGAGACCATAGGATCATAGCATAATCAAGTTGGAAAGGAACTCCAGAGGTCATTGGGCTCCAAGCTCAGTAAGCCATGAGCATCAAAGGAGGGTTACTGCACTTCTCCCCAGGCAACCTCTCCGCTACCCGTCTCTCCTCTTGGTGAAAATGATTTTCCACCTATCAAGTTCAAGCCTCTCATCTTTCCACATGAACCCAGCATCTCTACTCCTCTAACCACACACTGCCACAGTGTTGAGCTTGGATCTGTCTTCTGGGGGACTTTACCATAGCTACTCTAAAGCTGCTCTTAGGTGTCTCACCAAAGCCTTCTCTTCACGCTCAGCAAGCCCCATGCCCTCAGTCTCTCCTTCCCAATCAAGTGCTCCAGCTCCTCAGCATACTGGATGCCCTCTGCTGAAGTCACTCCACTTGGTCAAAGTCTTTCCTGTATTACAACTTTCTTGTATTAGAGCAGTGTTCTAGATGCCGTGAGTGCTGAGCAGAGTGGGATGAGTAGTGCTCATATTGCCCCCGATGTTGATGACAGTCCTTGGTGTCCAGGAACAGTTTTGATTGTTACCACAAAAGCACCTTTCCTGGCTCTGCTTTTGGGCTGTTGTTTCTCAGGAGCTGAAGGATGTGTGGGAAGACAGTGCTGGTTACTACCAAGCCAGCTGCCATTCATGCCATACATGGGCAGGCATGTATACTGCACCCAGCTGTGTCCTGCAGCAGTTCAGCAGCTCCAATTCACTGGCTGCAAGTCTCTCTGCAGCCTTTGCTGCAGGTCACCACACTACTTTAGAAAGATTCTGGACAGTCCTATGAGACACTGAGCCCACACCCACTGCCTTTCTTCCTGCCCGATTCCTCCTTCTCTTTAGAAACATTCCCAGGAAGCACTGGACACAGACAGGAAAGGAGCAGGGCAAGGACGACATTCATTGCCTGTGAGTCTGTGTGGTGTGTTGTTCCTGGCAAGCATTAAGCACCAATCCACTGTTCTCTCATTCTGCTATCCCAGTGGAATGCACAGAGAATTGGAAGATCAAGAGAGCAAAATATCCATGGGTCAAGATCAGGACAGTCTAAAAGGGAAAAGGAAAACAAAGGAAAAAAAGTGGTGCAAAGGCAATGACCCACCCATCACACCAGCAGACCAATGCCCAGCCAGTCTCTAACAAATGGCTACTTTGGAAAGACTGCCCACAGCCTTTTAATTAACAATTATTGTTAATAATATTGTTAACAACCACTGCACAATCGTTGCCAAAAACCCCTCCCAGAACCAGCCCTGAGCAACACGTCTCTCCCTGGGCATCTTGGGAGAGCATCTGCAGGGTAAAGGAAGACAAAGAGACATGAATTGGGAGGCAGCAGAACTTTAATGAGTCAAAAGAGGGAAACAAGGTTGCTCAGAGTGGAGGCCCCAGTGCAGGGAGCACCAGGGGCAGAAAGGAATCTGTGGCCCTTCACTGTGGTGGACATCGTACCAGCCATCTGCCTGCCCCACAGAGGGAGCAAAGCCAGAAGGTCTTTACTAGACTGGCTTTCTGCTGCCCACAGCCCACGGGACTACAAGAGAACAAGGACACAGGAGGCAAAAGAGTGAGTGGAAGCAGGGAAAGGCAGACGTGGGCTGTGCTTTCTAAGAGCCCAGGCTGCCCCATCCCTTTGCAAGGGGTGCTGGGGTTGCTCAGCCCCTCTGGAAGCAACAAGCCGATGCTCCGTCCCCAGTGCGGTACCATCGTGTGGGTCCCTGGGTGCCTTCTAACCCAGGGCCATGGCCAGCAGCTTTAGCAGGGGAAGCTCCTCCTGCCGCAGATGCCGCTGCCCAAGCCAGAGAGGCTGAAGCCCCCGGAGTTGATGGGCACTCCCTCAGAGCTGAGGATGCTGCCAACGGCAGCGGAGGTGGAGGAGCCCACGGCGGTGTTCTGCGGGAAGGAGCTGAGGATGGGGCCGGGCAGGGTCACCACCACAGCAGGGGGCTCGATGACGACGGTGGAGTCCTGGCACTGCCTGACACAGGACTCGTTGCAGCTGTTGGCCAGCGGGGTCGGGCCGCAGGGCCGGCAGGGCATGCACGGGCTGTAGCAGGACATGCTTCAAGGCTGGAGGTGCACCTGGGAGAGAGGGCAGGGAGAAGTAGAGCAGGGGAGATGGATGAGGAGCAGCCTATCATCCCAGTATGAGGAGCCAAGGAACGTACTGGGCAGAGAACTGGAGTTTCTGTAGTGAGACCCAGGAGCTTCTCCTTCCCCTCAGCCCAAAAGTGCCCACCAAGAGCAGCCAAGCCCAGGGAGGTCCCCAAGTAGTGCATA
Source organism: Falco punctatus (assembly GCF_963210335.1). NCBI lineage: Eukaryota > Metazoa > Chordata > Aves > Falconiformes > Falconidae > Falco > Falco punctatus. Next base: position 917,132 of record NC_137599.1, on the reverse strand, counting down.
GTTCAGGAGATACCTAGCAAAGACCCAGTCTCTCTCTGTGCTGGACCTTCTCCCTCCTTCCTATTTCTATGACAAGGACATCCATTTCCTGCTGTGGTACGATGAAGCAGGCATCAGCTGAAGTATGCATTAGTGTAAGACCTCACTCTGGGGAAGGATGAGAAGCACAAAGGGCTTCAGACTCACCTGATTCCCAAGGAGAGCAAGGCAAGAGAAGTAGATGAGAGAACAGGGCTTTCAGTTTACTTTTATACTGCTCTTGCACCGCCCCAGGCCCTGAGCTTGTCTCTGTGCAGGCAGTAATTTTCAACAGACTCATCTTAAATGGAGAATACCCTTCCTAATCACACAGTTTGTAATTTTGTTTCCTTCATTGCCTTCTCTTCATTTCCTCGTTTCTGAAATGCCCTTTGTGCCAGAGACACTCCTGTCAAATGCTGGAATTAGAGTCCCAGGGATTTCCATGGCAGGAATGCAACAGTACTGACGGCACAACTCAGGTGCTGACGAGGTCCCACACAGGCAGGGGACACTAGCTTGGGGTACCTTTGTGGGCTCTTTTGCAACTCTTTTTTCAGGAAGTGTCCCAAGTACTCCAAGTGTTACAGTCCTTAGTGGTATACTCACATGTTTCTATGCACAAGGACTTGCTCCATCCCCCTGTCTCTCTCTCCCAGCTCATTCTGACAGTCAGTAGTAGTCACTCCTCAGGCCAGTGGGCTGCACTTCTGGTTTCAGCTTTCCTTATACTGCTTGGTCTGAGGAGAAAATTCCACCCTTTCTTGACCTCCTCTCCAATCTGGTCTCTCTATAGGTGTGCAGCCCAGCCTGTGACATGTAAGTGGCTGTAGCACCCAGAAGTGACAGGATTCCCACTTCCATATCTCCAGGACTGGATAAAACATCAATGGAATGAATGGAATGATTGGAATGGAATGGAATCAGCAAAGTGAGAGCCTGTCTCTTGGAGCCTCTCAGCAGCCCAAAGCCAATGCATCTTACCTGCATCAAGATGAAGGGGGTGGTGGGCAGAAATGTGCCCAGGGGTGTAGAGGAGCCATGGAGGAATAGGGCAAGAAGGGATTCAGACACAGGTAGAGAATTTCTCTCTGCTGGTGCACACCCTGCTCCCCACAAGCAAGCACCACTGTGCAGTGATTAGAGACATGGAAAATGTCTGGAAGAAAGGAAGAAGGTTACTGAGAGGAAGAGCCCAAGGTGAAGTGCAAAGAAGTTTCTTGCAGAAGCAGTTCTCAATGCAGAGACCATTTCCCTTCTCCTGTAGTGCCTTTCCTTTCACTGCCAACAATCTCTGAGGAAAAGAGTTCTTCTCCTGACACTCCTCAGCAGATAGCAGCAGCGTTTGGGGAGTGTGGCCATGAATCAGACAATCCTTCCCTGCCAGACAGATCTTGCCAGAATAGGATTTCCATGTGGGACATAAAAGCACTGTGTGGCTGAAAACCAAATGAGTTGTCAGCTGTCTAGCTCTCCCTTTGCAGTCTAGATGGTCTGTCCTTCCTCTCAAAGTGCGTGACACTAGGTCATGCATCCTTGTGTTTGGTAGTGACTCAAGGTCTCAGCCCCTGCCAGACTCGGCGTCAGGTCAATTAGCTGCAGAGGTGCCCCTGGCTGACTTGAACAGCAGCAGGGATGTCCCATCGCACGTACTGTTAACACTGCAACAGAAGCAGATTCACTGAGGAGCACCCTTCATGAGGTGGGCACTATTTCCTGGCTTTTCTGCCTGTACATAAAGCTAATGCCGTTGTTTTGAACTCCTCAACACTGGGAGATGTTTCCTGACCTGAAGAGGCAGGGAGTGGTGAATGGCAGTCATGCTGAGATGCTTTGAATGTTGATACAATGATTTAAACAGTTTCTAAACTGGTGTGAAGCTGTCCTTGCTAGGCTCTGAAAGCTGCAGTAGTAGAGTGTGAGCTTTGGAGAAGCATGAAAAGGAGAGCTCAGGAGACAGGGGCTGTGTTTCAGTGCTGGTGCTGAGGGCAGGTCTCTGCCAGGTTCACGCCACTGCTGTTCAGCTGCCACTGGGCTCCTTTTGGCCTGCAGAACCTGCTGCTCTGTGGTGCTCATGTACAAAGTAGTGGTGAGTGCCCCCACCATCCATGACCAGCACACCTTTTGAGAAGGAGACATATACAGGGATGCAGCATTGCAGACACAGTTAAGCATGCATGTATCCCAGATTCTACGGGGGGGGGGTGTGTGTGGACACGGACATCTTTTGAAATAAGAATGAATACAGACACAAAAGTGAGAAACCACATATGTATGCATGCATATATGTGAAGTTACATAGATGTTGTTTGCACATAGATTGCACAGAGAAATAATCCTAACATGCTGAAGGCATTGGTTGGAGACCCCAAGAGATTGCTCAGAGAGAATAAATGATAAAAGAGTCTGGCAGATTTGTCCCAAAAGCAAGAGCATCAGGAGGAGGACATTCAAAATGAGCAGTGGAGCCCACTCACTGGAAAGTAGACCAGGGACCACTGGAGCATGCTGGACTCCTTATTTTGAACAGGGTGACAAACAACCCCACATGAAAATCTCAGGCCATTGTTACTTGCCTCCAATGGATCTTTATCCAGCAACTGGGTCAAGTCTTAAAGCCCATAATGATGCATTCCTGACCTGAAAATACTTGGGTCTCTCATCTCGGCACTTGAAAGGAGACTCAAAGGGAAATGGCCATGGCATAAATCACAATATGAAAGCACTGAACTGTGGAAGACTGTGCATTGGCTGGGATGTCTTCAATTAGAGTGTCTGTAGGAAAATTAATGCCTGTATATAGCATGACTGCACACCTGAGGCGGTGCTGGAGCAGTATAAAAACCAGCACAAATACCCAGTCTTTCACCCACTTCTCTTGCCTCCTTCTCCTTGAGGATCAGGTGAGTCTGAAGCCCTTTCTCTTCTTTTCTCTACTCCTCTAAGCAGAATTCTGCTCCCCACCTGGTGTGTGCCTTGCCTTCCTTGTTGTAGGGTGACAGGCTGCTCTTCAAAAGCCACTCATGCTTTGTTTTCCACTGCCTTCTCTCCCAGGTGCACTCCAGCCTTGAAACATGTCCTGCTACAGCCCGTGCATGCCCTGCCGGCCCTGCGGCCCGACCCCGCTGGCCAACAGCTGCAACGAGTCCTGTGTCAGGCAGTGCCAGGACTCCACCATCGTCATCGAGCCCCCTGCTGTGGTGGTGACCCTGCCCGGCCCCATCCTCAGCTCCTTCCCGCAGAACACCGCCGTGGGCTCCTCCACCTCCGCTGCCGTTGGCAGCATCCTCAGCTCTGAGGGAGTGCCCATCAACTCCGGGGGCTTCAGCCTCTCTGGCTTGGGCAGCGGCATTTGCGGCAGGAGGTGCTTCCCCTGCTAAAGCTGCTGGCCATGGCCCTGGGTTAGAAGGCACCCAGGGACCCACACGATGGTACCGCACTGGGGACGGAGCATCGGCTTGTTGCTTCCAGAGGGGCTGAGCAACCCCAGCACCCCTTGCAAAGGGATGGGGCAGCCTGGGCTCTCAGAAAGCACAGCCCACGTCTGCCTTTCCCTGCTTCCACTCTCTTTTGCCTCCTGTGTCCTTGTTCTCTTGTAGTCCCGTGGGCTGTGGGCAGCAGAAAGCCAGTCTAGTAAAGACCTTCTGGCTTTGCTCCCTCTGTGGGGCAGGCAGATGGCTGGTACGATGTCCACCACAGTGAAGGGCCACAGATTCCTTTCTGCCCCTGGTGCTCCCTGCACTGGGGCCTCCACTCTGAGCAACCTTGTTTCCCTCTTTTGACTCATTAAAGTTCTGCTGCCTCCCAATTCATGTCTCTTTGTCTTCCTTTACCCTGCAGATGCTCTCCCAAGATGCCCAGGGAGAGACGTGTTGCTCAGGGCTGGTTCTGGGAGGGGTTTTTGGCAATGATTGTGCAGTGGATGTTAACACAATAATTGTTAACTGTCACTGTGTGGTGCATGTGTGGACCACTGTGTGGTCCTTCCCTCTGTGGACAGTCCAGATGCATACAGTCAAGGGGAAGGGCATTTCTCTTGGGAAGTTAGGGATGTGCTGGGGCACACAGAACCTTCGCTGTTCCCAAAGGAGGGGACGGTGGGACACAGCGCAGCCGGCCCCCTTCAGGCAGTGTAACTTGCAAGTGAGAAAGGAAGGCATCCATGTCTCCTCAGAGCCCCTGGCCATTAGGCACAGCTTTGCTGAGCCTCCGCCCAGGAATGGCCTCCTCGCCTCGGTGCCTGTGCCACAGAAGGGCTGTGTGGCCGCTCCCAGGCGTGGCTGAGGAGCCTGGGCTGCGGAGGGCCCTGGGAGGGCAGCAGCCCCGCAAGGTCCCGAGTGAGGAAGCTGTCTCTTTGCTCTGAGCCTTTGAGGTAGGAGACCCATGGGAAGACAAATCAGGCAGGGTAACCAAATCGCCCTGCTCCAAACATATGGAAACAGCCTGGCAGGTCTGGCCACCCAGCAGGGCTGCGCAGCACACGGCCCCTCCGTGCCCTCGGCCACCTTCCAGCTCCCTCCCAGCAGCAGCCTCCTGCCAGACTCCCAGCGCGGGGACACAGTCCCCCCGCCCTGGGAAAGGGTTTATGAGGTTGCAGTCCCCATCCCGGGAGCCGGTGGCGAGGAGGGCCCCGGCGCAGGCCGAGCTTTGCCCTGGAGGAAGCGGGCTCCCGCGCACCACCAGGGGCGGGCAAAACGGCGGGCGACGGAGCCCCCAGAGGCGGCGTTGCCCCGGCAACCGCCCTCCGGCGGGAGGGGCCAGCCCCGGGGAGGGGGCGGCGGTGCCTCAGCCGCGGCCCCGCAGGCCCCGCGCTCCGCCGAGCCGTGCTGCGCCATGGAGCTGGAGGATGACCCCGGTGAGGCGCGGTGTGGGGCGGCCGTGGGGCAGGGGAGGGAAGGGGGAGGCGGTAGGCGGCTGCCCTCTGCTGCGGCCAGGCCCCGGGGCCCCGGCCCCAGCCCCGGCCCCGGCCCCGGCCCCGGCCCGGCCGAGCAGCCCCTGCTGGGCTGTGTGTTGTTTGAACAAGGTTAATGCATATGTCGTTACCGGGGGAGGGTGCCTGGCCTTTAGGAAGTGTCGGAATAGAGTGACCTAATTTGGTTGAAGTGTTGCTCCGGCCTGTAGCTGTCTCAGCCGGCTGCAGGCGGGCACGGGCAGCGGTGCGGCCGGGCGGGGAGCGCCTTCGCGCGTGGCGCTGCCGTCCTGGCTGCCTGTGTTGCAGCTTCGTGTTAACCACGGCTGTTTACCTGAAGGAGCCAGCTCCTCTTGCGGTTCTGTGTTTGCTGCTTTGTGTTTTCCTCTTCTTCTGGGTCTCCGGGCTGCCTCCTTGCTTTTACTGCTAATGCACTTGGTCTGATGTTGGCATTGAGCCAGTTCGCAGAGAGAAATCACTTCTGATTGCTCTTCCAAGGGCTGCTGAAACACTACAAAGCTCGTCAATCCTTCTTAATGCTGAAGTCTTTAGTTTTCAGCTGTTCTAATGACCTAAACTGGCTAACGGAGGTGAGCGTTGCTCACAGCAGCACCACTGCACAGCTGAGAGGCAAAGAAGGGTTAGGTCCTTCCTTCCTTCCCCCCTAGCAGCTCACAGCGGGAGGTCTGCTTGTGACTCGTGGAACAACACCATAACTAGCTGTCAGCTGGTGGGCTGATGCAGTTCCCTGATCTGGCTCTTGAGACAGCCAAGCAGCAAGGCATGTGTAAGAGAAGGGGATATGATGGCAGGGGAGAGGCTGAACAGCAGCAGTCCGTGCTTAAGGCAGGGCAATCCTAAGCACAACTACAGGCTGGGTGAAGAATGGATTTGAGAGCAGGGCCTTAGTGTCTTAGGGTTTTGGTGGCCAAGAAGCTCAACATGGCCACGCAGTGTGTACTTGCAGCCCAGAAAGCCAACTGTACCCTGGGCTGCATCCAAAGAAGCACGGCCACCAGGTCGAGGAAGGTGATTTTCCCTCTCTACTCCGCACTGGTGAGACCCCACCTGGAATACTGCGTTCAGCTCTGGGACTCTCAACATAAGAAGGACGCGGACCTATTGGAGCGAGTCCAGAGGAGGCCACAAAGATGATCAGAGGTCTGGAGCACCTCTCCCGTGAAGACAAGCTGAGAGAGTTGGGATTGTTCAGCCTGGAGAAGAGAACTCTCTGGGGAGACCTTAAAGCATCGTTCCAGTACCTGAAGGAGCCTAAAAGAGAGCTGGAGAGGGACTTTTTACAAGGGCATGTAGTGATTGGACAAGGGATAATGGCTTTGAACTGAAAGAGGGTAAATTTAGATTAGATTAGATACTAGGAAAAAATTCTTTACTGTGAGGGTGGCAAAACACTGGCACAGGTTGCCCAGAGGAGCTGTGGGTGCCGCATCCCTGAAAGTGTTCAAGGCCAAGTAGTATGTGGCTTTGAGCAACCCGCTCTAGTGGAAAGTGTCCCCGCCCATGGACAGAGGGGTGTTGTCACTAGATGATCTTTAAGGTCCCTTCCAACCCAAACCACCTATATTAGTTCTGTTTAAGATACAGTGTAATCAAATCCTAAAAGCCTGTGCAAAAAGAGTGGCAGAGCAGAAAGGAGGAAAGAAGCCTGGTGTGGCTCCCTGGTATGTACCCCACAGACAGACCCACAGGCAGCAGGGGGGACCTGTGTCTGCTTCTGGCTGCCTCTCTTCCTCACTGAGAATATGGAAATGTGTGGGGGGGTTAAGAGATACTAATATTTATATTTTAACATATTTCCTCTATAGATAGGTAAAAAGTTATATCATGTATGCATGCACTCATGTAGCTTCACTGCTCAGTGCCTAGATTCTTAGGTGTTCTAGCCAGTTCAGTAACTCCTCAGTTCCTAAATAATTGCATGACCTATGAAAAATTTCATTTAGAAGTCATGTGTGCTGTGTTAGGCAAGCTCCTTCATCAGAAATGAAACTAAATTGCCCAGCATTCTTCCTCCAGCAAAACTAGCTGTTGGTCAAATAAGGTTTGGTTCAGACTGATGATGCTACTGAAGGTGCTGGGGGGCACATCATCATCCCGCTGATTGTCCTCTAAGATAGCTGGAAAAGTACTGCTGTCTTCATTTGCTTTGAGTAAGTGTGGTTACCTACCAAATATAGTAACTTTAAGAGTAGTTTTGCTCAGTGCAACTTAGTCTGTGTCTGTTTTGACTAACATCCCAGGTGTGCAAAGTCCAAAATTATTTTTTTGATTATGCAAAACAGGTCCCTGCCTAATGAATGGTTTCAAACGAAGAGCAGCTGGTTTAACTCCCTAAGATCACAGCCCTGATGTGGTGGTATGTTTTTTTCCCACTTCGCTGTGTTAGTGGTGCTAGATCTTGTCTAACTATTTTTTTCCCTGTTTTTTTTTTTCTTTCTGTTCTTCTGTTTTACTAGATATTTTGGATCCAGAGAGATTAATACAGTGTCCATATAATAAACATCATCAAATCAGAGCCTGTCGTTTTCCTTATCACCTTGTAAAGTGTAGGAAGGTAAGCTGGACTGCCAAACAAGTCACTGAATGTAATTTTGTGCATGTAAATATGATGTGCATGTTCTCATTCTTGTTGCATTTTCTGGCTGGCTGACGCATAGCTTTGTTTAGCCTTTATTTCATATAACATTATTTGTGTAGCAATAGCTTCAAGCACATGTTAATTCACTCAAGACTGGTGTGGCTCTGTTGAAATGAGATGGAGATTTTCTGTGGTTAGGTGAGGAAGGAAATTCTGGTCCCTTCCATCAGCTCACATGGAGGTCAGATACATTTTTCTATAAGTTGCAGAGAGAATTCAGTCTAAGTTATGTGCAGCCGTCTGGCTCCTCAGACTAGAAGTGTTGTGATGTTGCAATTCTTTAAGTGCTGGAAATGCAGCTGCCTGGCAGGGTTGGGGGTTTGTTTGTTTGTTTTGCTAGTAACTATTTCATGTGCATCTATCTGGCAGAAACTGCACATCCTGGGCTCAGCACATATGGGAGAAATTTTTTTCCTCTCTCCATCTTTTATCCAGTATTTGGATACAAGTAAATTAATAGGAAGCATTCCTTCCTTTCTTCTCTGTTGTCCTCATAGTTTGTTTTCTTTAGACCTGTCAAGTGCTAGCATCTGACCGAGCTTTGGGGTTTTGCTGAAACTTTTTAAATCCCAATTGTTCCTCATTAAGTTAGCCAATGTGTTTTCAAAATAGTGTAGCAGTGCAGTGCCTTCCAGTTCAGATGCAGTTGCAGGGTGTGTGCCCTGGTATCAGTACTTGCAAACAATTCATTTTAGTGGAACTAGAGCCTTAAAAAATACTAACTAACTAGTGGAAGTAGTAGGCAGAGCTAAGTGGCAAGTACCTCCATCCTTCCAGCATTTAAGAGGGCTGAATTTTTGCTTGTTGACCCCCTGCAAACTTTGGCAAGAATGTGCATGTGAGCTAGGTGAACAATGTTGGCAAGTAAACTTTTAACAATATTGGTTTTGTCCTTGTGTTGCATGACTGATGACCAGGCAGTTTTGGCAAGCTTACCTAGTTAGGAGGTTGAGGTGAGATAATCACCAATCAGGCAAAGTTGGTGTCTGTAAGTAGTTAGCAGAAGAAAGGCTCGGGGATTATAATCTGATCCATTTGGAGATTCCATTGTGTATTTATTTACAGTGGCAAGCGCCTGGGTGCAGATTGTCCTTCTTGCTTGGTAGCTTGTTGAATTTCATTTGCATACTCTATGCATAAAATCCAATTAAATGCTTCCACCTGCCTCAGCTTCCCACTGCTTTGTGCAGAATGCAGCCTTGCCATGCAAATGGAGACGGTGCAAGCAGAGCAAGTTGTAACCTCAGCTTGAACAGCATTAGCACTGAGAGGCTTCTGCTGTGTGGCCAGAATAGCTTGCTTCAAGCTCATTGAAGCCAATGATGGGCACATGAGGACACAGCAACCCTGGCTGTATAGATCTTGTAATGACAACTGCCTTGGATGTGCCTGCAGCCTGTGCTCAGCCATGTGTCGGGAGCAGTGGAGACACTGCCTTGAGCAGCGTCTGTACAAGGTGCTTCTGCATCAGCCTCAGGTACAAGTCTGATCCCTGACAAGCACAGCTGCATCAGCTAGAACCACACAGGCACTGGTACAGTGGCAGAGTTGTGCTTTTCCCAGTAAAGGCTGTATCGTTTGCAGGAGGTGGAGTAATTTACTGTGTGACAACTAAGCACTGCCACTAGAACCTGTGTCTATGATAAAAGTTCTGCTTGTTCTGTAGCACCAAAGTCTGCAGGTGGAATGCTACCAACTCCCTAGCTGTTCTGAAAGGTTTAAGGAATGTCTCTGCCTTTGTGCCTGCTTACTTAAGAAATACCCGAATGGTTTAGATTTGCCTAATATCTCTCCCCTATAATTTTAAAAATAATTTCCTCTGTGCTTTAAACTATGCAGCCATGTTGCCAGTGTTGCAGCAAACTGTAGGGAGTTTAGCTGAGGGTATGTTTCATTTCAGTCAGCTCAAGGGTGGCTCAGTTTCTCAGTGAGTTGTGTTTTGAAGAATAGTTATGTTAGTTTCCCCTTGCAGTCTTAGTAAGCTCTGAACAATGTGTTGCCATTCCTTATTTAGTCTTTTTTTTAAAGCAACATCACAAATATCCTTTTTTTTCCCCTATGGATAAATAAATATGAGATAAGTGAACTTGAGAGATACGGCACATGATTTCGGTTTTCTCTTGTTTAGAGCTACCCTGAAGTTGCAAAGGAATTGGCCACGTGCCCCTTCAATGCTCGCCATCTAGTTCCTCAAGCTGACCTCAGCGATCACATGATGAAGTGCAATGACAAAGGGTTCATTGAGCAAGATGTAGGTACGAGAAACACCTGTGCTCCAAGATGTTTGTTCACCCTGAGGACGGAGGTCTCCTGTCTGTAAGGATAGCTCATAGAATAACCGAAAACTGGGAATCAAATTATTGTCTGTGGGTTTGTGTGACACAACAGTTTTGGGAAACTTTAGTCTTATTTGCTGTGATTTATTTGGTAGGTTCATGAGAATACTGCAGATGTTCCTGGTAGGCCTTGTACATGTTTTACTACCAGGCTTGTTGAAAAAAAAAAAAAGGTTGTACCCTGGACTGTGCATGTTGAAGTACCTCCAGCAGGAGCTGGGATGATTTAATGACCAGAAGGACAGGCCCTTCTTTTCGTAGAGCTGATCTCTCTTCATTGAGGCTTGATCACTGATCAAGCTGTGTGAAAAGCTGATTCCTACCGAACAGCTGTTTAAGCTATGGAAGCCCCTGCAGCTGTTCTCCACGGGGGCAACCTGAATAGTTCACTCTCACCAAGAGATAGAGCAGCTTCTCTTTCAGGCTGCTCTGCTACTGTGCTTTCTTCATCTGCTATACAATTAAGATTTCAGCCTCCTGCCCAGTGAGACAAGGTGGGAGGAGTGCTGTCCAAGACCCCCAGAATATCTAGGAATGTTTGTCTTTTCCATCCCCTGCAGTGGCTCTTTAACGATTGCCACACTACAGAGCAGACAGATAGTTTTCTGTCTTCTGCAGAGTTGCACTGAGACTCGTAGTGATGCCTGCATTCATGTAAGCAGGTTTCCTGTTCACTCGAGCATTCCTGGCACAAAGTTCCATGGGGCAGAGCCTTTTCCTGTTCACTGAAAAATGTGAATTTGAAGTTGCTCAATTTCAGATCAGTACCTGGCTCCTGCGTGTACTCAACTTGTTTTCATTGTGCAGGGTTTCCTCTAAAGCCAAGAGGGGTTTTACAGCTTGATCCAAAGCACTTAATGCCTTTGAAGCAGGACTGACTACTAGTCAATGAGTTTTCTTTCTTCCTGAAGTGAATCAGTCCTTTAGGTTCCAGAGAGAGCAGATGAATGCTGTGGGCACATGGCAGGCACCTCCCTGTGATGAAGACTGGGAAACAGGTAAGGAACTTCCTCATCTGCCTCACTGCTGCCTTCTCCCTGGTCCTGTCTTTCAACTTCACTTGGGACAGCGTGAGTCTAGAGATGCTGTTCACTTAGGTTTCACTTGTAGGACACCTTGCTTATGCTCTTTCCTGAAAACATGCATCTCTCCACCCAGCAGGCTTTTCTTGGTATAGAGAACTATTCCACGTGCCTGCCATAACTGGCATGGAGATACGTTTCCAAGGGTCTGCTCCTTCCCATATAAGCTTTTGTACCTTATGTGCAGTGATGACAATGGAAACATGATAACTTTTATGTTGCTCAGTTAAAAGACAGTGCAGCAGACATACTCATCATTAGAGCAACTTTTACTCCCTCTTGAATGTGCAGAAATATGACAGATATTGGTGGTTGCTGGAGTTTTAGTTCTGAGCCACAACGTCTGGTTCTTTTTGCAGAGTCGTCAGAGCAGTCAGATTCTCCTTTTATTTGGGGCACGACCAGCTCTGGCATAAACAGGTAGTGAATGCAAATTTGATTCCTTACAACAACGTTCTATGTAGAGCAATATTGCAGTCTACTCCCAACCCAACCTTGATGGCTGGACGTGGGCTGACTTTGCTGCTGTGCAAACCCTGGGAGGAGGGATACTGATCAAGAGTGAATGTTTTAGGGTGCTGGTTCAGCATTGCTTGCTTTCTCATATGACTGACCCGTATGAGAGAAGGAAGCCCTTAATAACACAGATGCTCTCTGTTCGTCTGTGCGTGTGGCAGGGTGCTCTTCCTGCCTGTGGCCTACGTTCAGTTCCTGCTGGGTGTCTGGCCAGTGTGCAAGGGAGAAAGGTGCTGAACCTTGGGAAATGTGGCCAGGTGCCTCCCTCTGGAGCCTTTTCAAGCAGTTACTGGAGCTTCTGTTGAGCTGAAGCAGTTCCTTGTGACCTCCTGTCCCCTTAGACTTGGCAGATGTGCTGGTGTCAGGGCCTTGTTAGCGGAAACCTCCCCTTCTTGCCCTTTGCAAAGCATAATCACAGTTCGGGTTTGGGGGAGTGAGGAGCTTTGTTGCCAGCTGCAAACTGGATGGAGCTGCCTTGACTGGTTTAATTGATTCAACAGTGGATCATGACTGCAGGCTGTATACAAGATGTGATGGCACTGCCAGATTGCCAAAGCATGCTTTAAGGCTCATCTAGGACCAAACACAGCAACAGTCCTGCACTTGCCAGCTCTGCAGTTCTGTATGAACTCAACCATGATACACCCCTCTTTCTGTAAGGGGTGACAACAGTGCTACCTGGTTTTACTTGTTACATTTTCTGGAAAACTTTCTATTTAGGGCGTATGTAGCTCTTCTAAGCAGCACCACCTCCAAGTGGTGAAGTACCATCCCCTTATGTACCTGCTGTCTTCCATGCTACAGTGAAATGCATACATTTGAGCAAGTGCATTTGTTAGGAGAAGTAACTGAAGTCTTTCAGTTCCAGTACCACCACCTCTGAACAAAGGAATTGCTTACCTGCAAGAGTACGTGCCCCTGAGTCCTTCCCATATGCTGTATCATGGAAAGGCTGTAAGTACTATGCGTGTGGCTTTGGCACTGTGACTTCTGTAGATAACGAGAGTTGCTGAAATCTCTGGCTGCAGCAGTGCTTTATGGCCGCTGCTGCATTGACAGGAAGGGTAGTACCTAACGCCTGCCTCCTTCGGAGCAGCTTCTAAGGGAATCTGATGCTTGGATCATCCTATCTTTTCTTTGGAGCATCCTCTGTATTCTTTATTTCATATTCTTGACAGGCCCTTCATTACAGTGTTCTGGTTTAAGCAGCCCTGCTCCCTAGCCACTTGGACTCCGCCTCACTAAAGAAATCCTTCCACACTATCTAACCCTGTTACCCCCTGACCTTCCCCTCCCCTGCCCCAACTTAAAACCAAATTATTTCCTTGCTTTGTGCAGCGCTGCTGTCAGACGCAGCTAAGTCAAAGCAAGGGTAAAACTAGGGCTGCTTAAACTAGCATGACTGGGGAGGGAACCTATCAAATTACATCTGGAGGAGGGAGGGAGGGAGTTTCCCTTGTTGAAAACTGATTTTGAAGTTGCAGACCATTATTTGCCATTAGCAGCAAAGCAAGAGCTTAAAGGTGCTTTGAGGAATTACTATTTTGTTTCCCACTTGGAGCAACTAACCCAGTACTCAGAGCTTTGCAGGCATGGCTTCTGCACAAGCCAGTGACTGTGCAATTGCCATAGTGTTAGGCTGAATCTGCCAAATTAAATAGAAATGTCACTTGTAGGTAAGTCTTGTTGCCAAGGTGGCAAGTGCTGCTTCAGCAAAGACCACTCTCACTTTCGGGAGTGGAGGAAACGCTTGTATTTTTCTCCATCATGCAAAAAAAAAAAAATGTGTCTTGCCCTTTTCAGATTTTGGAGTATTAGCATCTCTTCCCCCTGGAAGTTCGTTTCCCCCAGCACTGAATGGCTTCCTTCCTAGGACCATAGAGCTCCCACAGATGGCAGATGTTCTCTGGATCTGATGGCAGGACTCTCTAAACTTGGCTGTTGCTGCATGACGTGGTTTTGCAACATCTGAGTTTGTAAAACTGTCCTTGGCTGCCAAATCTTTTTTCCAAGCATTTGTTTCATAAGTTACCCTCGTCTCCATTTGGTGATATTTATTACTGAGTAAATGGATCAATAAATTTGACCAGTACCAACTAAGAAACCTTCCCTCCTCAGACAGCAGTGGTTAGTTAACAGGAAAAATGCAGGAATTGGCAAGTCTCTGTTGGTTCACTCATCAAATGGCAGCGCAGATGATCTCTGAAGTTGTTGTATTTGTGGCAGTGATTTGGAAACATCAGGAGGGCTCTTCTGAAGTGGTGATGGGTTTTAAGGGAGGGGGTGGGGAGGTGGGGGTGATTTTAAGTAGAGAAGGTAGGGTATGATTAGGTTGCTAATCAGGGAAGTGATAGCAGGAAACAACAGCGTGGGGGGCTGCACATAGCACTAAAATCTTGTCCCTTAGCTTGGTGCTTTAAGACAAGTGTGTACATTTGCAGAGGTGGCCCCTTCAGAATTGTGAACATGATGTTTTGTGCTAACTGTAAATGAAGGGATGCAATTATGCTGGGGGTGGGGGTGGGGGGGTGGAGTGGAGGGGGGAGGAAATGCCCTGCAAAAATGGTGGATTTGTGTGAATTGAGGCCTTGGGGTGGCAGGAACTATTATAGTCCCATTTCAGTGGAAGTCAGGAACCACACAACAGTGTAATTTCCAGGAATTTCTACCCTGCACCATAAGCATGTCTTGCATCTGCAAAGCAACATTGCATATTTCTGTTCTCAGGAGTATGTGGTGTCTAGAGTGATTTCTGTGGAACCTTTACTGGACATTTGTGAGAATGTTTGTTTGTTTGCTGGGGAGGTGCAGAAAAATTTCTGTGCGCTAAACTGTAGTTATAATGTGTAGCTAGCAAAGTCATATTTGAGGGCATGTTACAGCCTGGAGAGCATAAATTAAGTTCTGAGTTTCTCCAGCCTGTAAACAGGCTGAGACTTCCTGCTGTCTAATGTTTAATTAAAATCATCTGGCTCAGCCAAACCTAGGAGTATTTTTTCTGTGCATGCGCTTTTTGCTTTTTATGTTGTCAACATCTGAGTTTATCCACATAGCAGATGTAAAGTGAACAGTTTTGGTTTTAAACTACATGGACATTTACAGAGATTTCTGTTTTCTTCCTAGAAAGCATCCTGATCACACCTTTGCAGCTTCAAGCCTTAAACTTTATCATGTGGATGCGTGGTGCTTCAAGTCATAGAACAATGGGGAATCCTCTGTGAGTTCCCTACAATATGCATAATAACAAACAGGTGAAGTTTAAATAGTACACTTAAGTACTTCTCTAGTTTCCATCAGATTTTTGTAGGTTTTAACACTTTAAACACGTTTGAGAGCTCTAACATAACTGTTCTTTGTTGAGGGGGGAGGAGGCGGGAGTGGGGACTGTGTAAATGTTTGGATCAAGCAGTATATTTCTAATAACTTTGGATGCAGATTACAAAATGGCATCTAAATATACAAGCACAAAAAATAATTAAGAAACCAGACATGGTATTTGTCTAGAAAGAAATCAATGCCTTTCACATTTTGAAAAGAATGTTCTTCAAAGTACTGATTTTTCATCATTTGTATTACTATCAGTGTAAAATAATACATGTTGACTAGAATGTGCAAAATTAGGGTAGTTTCAAAGTTGAGTTCTGTCCAGGTTCTTGTTGGCAATTTAGAATAAAAAGGTTACGAATGCTCTTGGACCCATCTTCTATTTCTAGAAGACAACTGCAATGATTTGTTATACCCCTGTTGAATAAGTAAATGCTCACACAGTAAGTCTTGCACTCGGCCTTTATTTGATTATTTTGTCCCTTTGAATGAAAGTGGTGACAAATGTCAGCTGTTGGTTTGTGGTTTGTTTGCAGTAGCTTATTTTCAGGATTTGTGGGCCAGAGCATTATAATTTTACAAATAAATGCCATAATTGGACTCCATTATCCTAAGCTCATTTAATTGCCAGTTGGTGAAAGACTGGCAGTACTTAGTGCAGTAGCTACCTGCTTTTCTGTGGGTCTTGCTACCTGTCTGGACTGCAGAGGAGGTGAGCTCTGGGTGCACCTACTCCCAGGAGGAACATAATCACAGGCCCCAGCTCTTTGTCAGGTTGAGTCCTGGGAGATCATAGTTCTCTGCTAGCCCTGCTTTCCTAGAAAGGACCAGACGGGCTTGGAAGGTCGTGGTTGTGACTTCAAAACATCCCCTGGCCATAATGATGAGGGGATAGGGACCACAAGAAATAGGTCTGTCTTGTAGGATACGTGCAGCCAACATGTGACAGAGCTCTGAGATCTGAAATCCCATATCCTGGGCATCTTCCTCTAGCGTGTCCTGCATGTGCCACTGCCTGTGAAGAGCAGGAAACGCATCGTTTTTCTGTTCCCTGCAGTGATTTGGGAGTGATTAACAGGCTGTAAGGATGTAAAACACAAAGATTAACCTCCTCCAGTCAGTTATGATTATTTAAAATTCCAGTATTGTCTGGCATTGGGCTGTTGGCTCCCTCTGATTCTTTTGTGTTTAGGACTGGACAAGATTTTAGACTATGCCAAGTGGCACCTGCTCCAAGGTGGTGGAGTGAGGACTTTGGTGTGACCATCACTGTGGTCACAGCCACATGTTCCTGTGGTAAATCCTCGGTCTCTCTTGCGATGGGCCGACTGTGCAGCGATGGAGCCTTCACCCTCTTCTCTAGAGGCTGGATGCATCCCTTGCCAGAAGCTGCTGGGATGTAGGGAAATATTGGGCCCTTTTGGCCTGCCAGGGAGGGTTTCAGAACACATGCCTGGGTGACTCTTCCCCAGCCTGAATTTCTTGGTAGCTCAACAGTGCCTGTGCTCGCTCTGAGCACTCCTGTGGGTGCACCCTGCCTGCTGGCCGTTTCTGCCTTGCCTGAGCTGCCAGCTCTGTGGCAGCAGGACTGGTCTGACTAGAAATGCCTATGGAAATTTAGGGTAGAAATGGTTGCGTCTGCAGTTGTCTGTCACTGGTGACTTGGGAGGGAGGAGAGGAGGCGGCGTTTGCCTTTAGGCACAGATTCCTCTGTGTTGGGGAGCCTGGACACACTGGAATTCCTTGTTGTTTCTCCCAGTGCCCGCAGCCTGTGCAGTGTCTGATGGGTCTCCCTCGCCTCGATTCCCAGCTGGCTGCAGAGGTGCAGCAGCTCCGCTCGCTGGTGAGGGGCACCCACACCGCTGGTGCACCTCCTGGTCCCACCAGTGGCTCACTCTACACTTCTGCACTGACTTTCTCCCCCCGCAAAGGGTCGAGCTTGCACTGCAGGACACCCTGGTGCTATCGCTGTGCCCCACTGGGACTGGAGCACAGCAAGGTGCACAGGCCTGTGTGGATCAATGGGGAACCAGATTGCTTCCCGTTTGTGGGCTTTGTGTTCCCATGGGCTGTGATCCAGTCAGACCGCTAGCTCCCTGCAGTTCCCCTTCTCGGGGCCCTCGCTTGCTGGATCCTTGCTGAATCAGACCCTCCTCCACACCTTGGCAGTCTGGTCTAGGGTGCTCGGCTCCTCTCTGCTTAGCCTTCAGCTGCAGCAGGTGCAGGGCCTTCTGCCACGTCCTGCACTGTCTCTGCTGTTCTCAGCTGCAGGACACAGCACGTGCTTGCCCTCAGCAGAGCTGCAGTCCACGGGCACAGGTAAGACATGTCCTTTCTCCATCCTTCCCTCTTCTCCCACCAGTTCCAGGAGCACTGAGGAAGGGATAAGCTCCTTCTGTCCCCACTCACGTGGCCAAAGCCAGGCCT
The DNA here is from genome assembly GCF_963210335.1 of Falco punctatus. Taxonomy (NCBI): domain Eukaryota; kingdom Metazoa; phylum Chordata; class Aves; order Falconiformes; family Falconidae; genus Falco; species Falco punctatus. The sequence goes on along the minus strand of NC_137599.1, from coordinate 899,861 downwards.
GCACACAGATTTGTGGGGCAAGGAAACACCAGCTGCAGAAACGCCCCTTCACACTTGTTCTGGAAGGTGAGCAAGCTCCCACTATTGTTTTGCCTTTGGAGTTCAGTGTCCGGCTCCTTTGCCTGTGCTGTGTCAGGAAGACTGGTGGAGAAGAGCTGGGGGGGTGGGGGTGGGGACCAGGCTGTCCAGGGACTCTTGCCAGACTATCGCCTGTGTTCTAGGTGCACCCCTCGCTTTGCCGCAGTAGTTCAGCCTGAGTTACGCTGTTCAGTTGCATGTGGTGTTTCGTTTAACTCCCCAGGGAACTACCTCCTGCTTCTGAACGTCAGGTTCCAGCAGGCGAGACTGCCTGGGGTTACTGAAGGCGGCACGAAGTCTCCTTTTCCTGGCAGATCAGGTTCTGGCCCCAGATCTCAACTGTACAACCAAACCACATTTAAGAAGTCATTTCCCTGTTCCTGGCTTTTAGTCCAGGTTATAACTCATAAAGCCAAAAGCATGGTTTCAGCTTGGAGATCACTTACAAGTGCTTGCTCAGCAATAGGCTGCAAATCAAAGCGGTGGCTGCCTGGGCTGCCCACACAGCTGCAGAACCAAGTGTGTTTCTTTCGAAGCGTTAGCCAAACCGTCCAGACAAGGTGTCTCCTTATGTGGCTCTGACATGCACAGTCCAGAGCAGGTAGATGGAAACAGCCTAATTCCTCTCCGATCCCGTGTCTGGCAAGATCTTCCTGTGCAGAGTTTCCAGCCCTGCTGATGTCTGGGTGCCTCATGGCAGCTGGAGTGATGTTCCCTGGAGGGCACAGGTCACCGTGGGAAGGACTGTGGCTGTCGTGTCTCATCCTTGCTGCTATGATGTCCCAGTCCTGGGAGTGCTGCTGCGAGCCACTGGGATCGCGGGTATCGATCGGCAGCTGCATGGGCAGCCGTGCCTACTGCTCCCAGCTAGCCCCTGGCACTTGGGCTTCAGCGATAGATGGGCACTTGCACACTCATCCCAGAGCCCTGTCACCAAACCAGGTGCGATCCCAGGCTCTGCAGACAAACAAAGTGCCTGAGGATTCCTGTAGGGCTCTTCCTACGTGCCACCAGCCAGCCCAGCTGCGCCCTCCTCCCTGTCCGTAAAGAGGGGACGCACCATGCCAGCATCTGAGTTGGTCTGGAGGTATGGTGATGGCCGAGGGCAGCAGACCCCCCCCTTAGCATGTCCAGCACAACTGATCTCTGGCGACAATGTACCTGCCCTGTATTTTGCGAGTCTGGTATCATTTGAAGTCTAGCGGGTTGTAATTTCTACTGCCCATTTCCAGAACATTGATGACTTATGTTATTCCCTGGTCCTGTCACTGTTTTATTATTCCCTTCTCCCCCCGTCTCTTTTGCTCTTAGCTTTTCACCTTGCTAAACCAAGGTACCAAGAGTGGTAGAACAGGAGCCAAATGATTGCCTGGGGAGGAAAAGGGCAGATGACTGCCAAGAATCTACCCAGGACTGCAGCAGCTGGTGCTTGCCAGGTACAGGAGAGCTGGAGTTGGACCAAGGGGCTGGGGGAGGTGGGGGGCTCTGCAGAGGGAAAGGCTTCAGCACCCGCAGGCCTTAGGCAAGACAAAACAGCAAGGCAGGAGCACCCTCTGCAGAGCAGCTATCAAAGCTGTTAGTTACTGCGAGAACATAGTACCTCACCTTTGGCTTGCGCTCCAGCTCACAGAGGTGAGACATTCAATATTGTTATATAGTCATGGTGGTGTTACCATTGGGTCTGTTTTATGCGAAAGGGGGTGGTGATTTTTAACACCTATCTGTTCTAATCATGCATGATCAGGTTAACATTTGGAACCAGTATACATATATAGGCACACATAAGTTTTGGTTACTAGACCAGTATAAACATCCTCTAGTACTTACCTGTACTATCTTCTTTCTAAATTAATTCTGTCCCACCCAATCATAATGTCTTACTGTCTCTCCCTCCAATCTGCATATACATCAGCCACATTTCACTCTGGTTTTAACTGCTACAATACTGAGCATACTTGGTCTTAGTCTTTGTTTCATACCCTCCTAGATTTCTACACATGCAGTCACACAAAGCACACTGCTGAAGCAACAATATTTCTAGGCTTGAGCTGCTGCTTATCATATTGAAATCCTTCAGGGGACCACCCTCGAAGACAAACTGTGAAGACCTGTCTCAGCAGACTGCCTAAGGCTGATCTGATCTATGTATCTAGTTTATACCTACATCACTAGATGACTTTGTAACTTTTTGCATTCTTTGCTGGCTATTTTCTGATTTAGTAAGCGTTTCGTAGCTGTGGGCAACTTGGATTACTGCAAAACAAAACATAAATGAAAGAGAAAGATAATCTAACCCCTTGATCTCACATTTGAAATCCACAAACTCTTTATCAACAGCTACATTTTGCTTTCCAAGCTTTTCCTGTGCTATCCTTAATTAGAACCTAGAAAGAAGGTTGTGCAGGACACTGGGATTCCAGCCCCCACCTGCAGTTACCAGGTACAAGGCAGGAGAGGGAAGGTCTGGTCCCTCTCCAAAGTGGGAGCAGCCAGAGCACACCGAGGTCCTGGATGTCTTCCCTGCAGCAGCGCAGCTACCCTGGCACACAGCTGCCTCCTACCCAGCCAGCCCAGACCACCACCATTTCTACCTTCCTTCTGAGCCACCACCAGTTCCAGGGCCATGGAAGCCTGCCACGTCACCACCAGTCTCACCAGTGATTCCATCACCAGGAGTGCCTGGTCTGGAGCCAGGTCACAGGCTCTCCCACACCTGACCCCAGTGCAATGGGACGTGCTTCCTACTGAGACACAGACTGGGCTACTCCACAGCACCCGTGACCTTCTCCCTGGTGGTACCTTCTTTGCAGAACCCTCCTCCTCTCTCCAGCCATTCCCAGTAAACTGGAAAATTCACTTCCCATCTTTTTCATTGCACTTTCTCCCGCCATATGCAGGACCTTCCTGGTGTATGCCTCCTCATGTGTTTCCCCCTTGAGGTGCGGCATCTGCCACCACACGCCTTCCTTTGGGCAAAAACTGGGAGGCTGGTGGAGGACAGACTGCCATCAAGTCACCTCTTAATGCCCGCTTCCCTTCGGCAGGTAGCTTTGTTTCCTTTTGCTACCAATGCATTTATGCAAGCCCTTTTTCTGCCTCACTAGTTTCGATGGCAGCTGAGCTCTGGCTTTGACCCTTGAGTAACATCTGTCCTTTCCTCGGCAGCCAGCTGACCTCTGCTCACTTGCTGTGAGCCGCCTTTTCGCATCTGGCCAAGCCAGCCTCCTGCCTTACCTGCCTCAATGCTTAGAACATTGGAATTTGTCCAGCTTGTTTAAGTATTTGACATTTTACATGTCAGTCAAGGTAAAAAACTTCATTTTGGCTGAAAAATCTTTATTCACATAACACATCACATGAATCGCATCATGTCCCACCCTTACCCCTTTATGTATAAAATACTGGTAAAAAGTTTTTTCCCAGAGGCAAGTTAATTTCCACAGTGTCCTCTCGTGAGAGAGCAGTTCATCCCACAGCTGGAATGCTTGCTGCGCCACAGAAGCAAAGCAGCTCTGTTGAAGGAAACACAGTCTTTCGTAAGAAAGGGAACTTTACAGAGATCTGTAGCAGCAACATGTGTAAAGCCACCAAGGTTTCAGCTCTGCCTCATTTCATGTTCGCAGGGATCTTGATCCTACCTGTGCTTCTACTGTGGCACACTGCAGTGGCAGAGGCTTTGAGGGTTTTGCACTAACCATCTGACACAGCGCAAGATGCTCTTATAAATCATGTTGGACTTCACATGTAGTACAAATTTGTTTGACGTTGCACATCATCAGACTCAGTTACCCAAGTGGTTCCTTCAAGCCCCACATCTCACCTTTAGACATAGCAAACAACAAGGACACTTTGCTTACAAAAGGGAAAACAGACTACACAAGAACAAGGGAGACTCTAAAAGGGCAAAATAAATGAACAGAGAAACATGTATTAAAATGCCAAGCTAGTCTCAAAAACAGGAAAAAAAATCCAGTTCCAATTATTTTATGGCTCTGACCACAAGCCAAAAAAGGAAATAAATTGGCTGGAGTCCTACCTCAGTGTTAAGACAAACCCTGCTATATCAGGTCACAACTATATAAACTTTAAACGCCATCAAATGACATCCTTTAAACACTAAACCGTAAAGGTGTAAAACCAAGGTGGAATTGGACCAGTTTATCAGAACAGAAAAAGATTTGCTAGGGATCCCTTACAAGGTGCCCAACTGATCTCACAGAATACGATCTCACAGCTGCATAGTATGCTAAATCTGTCAGATTCCATATCTAAAATAAATTTAAAGGTAAATTTAGATTTAAGATTTAAAGATACAGCAAGATAGATGATCTATCACTGCAGACTTCCTCTTTTCCTTTCAATTCCCTTGTCCCTCAGGCTCAAATGAAAACCGATGCTGTACCTGGCCAGCCAATGTATTTCCCTAGGAAAGCCAAGCTGACTGAGGAACACAAAGAGCACGGAACACTTCAGAAGTGTCAAACACATCGAGAAGCACAAGACGGACAGCCAGAAGGCATGCAGCACACAGGATATTCAACAAGCACGCAGGCTTTCCTGCCTTCGTCTGCTGCCTGATAGGACTATCTAGGCATCGACAGCACCCTGGCCTCCACTGCTGCGCCCGCCGTGCAGCCGACCAGCGCTCTGGCCACTGCCTCGCCTCCTGCCCTGGGTTCCCAGTACAAAGCTGACTGGCCTGGGACAGCTGATCAGGCTGGGTACTCGCATCTGGGCTTTAAAGCTCTGCCAAAGCACTCAAGTCCGTAACTACTTCAGTTATGCAACGGTAAAACAAGCACAGCTAAAAGCCTGTTTCACTTGCCTTATTAACCAGAACTCATTTTTTACAGTTATTAATACCATTTCTCCAAGTTTGCAACAGGCTATGTAATAAAAGCAAAGCTTACTGCAGCGAAGACAGAATGCAGAACTTGTAAATCTTACAAATTAAAAGACCCACAACCATTCCAGACAGAAAAAGAATGAGGAATTGCCAGCATTATGCCACAGCATCTGAATCTGTCTGACAGTCCTGTGCCACTGTCAGACACCTGGAAATGCTCCAGACTTGTACACAAATCGGGATGGGAATCTACCTGAAGGCTGACTGAAACGGATGATACCCAAAAATCTCAGGATGGCCACTCTGAACAGAGCCCCCCCAGTCTGCAGGGAAAGGAGTACCGCATTTAAACAATGAGGCATTTCGTAACTGGTAATGTTTAAATGTGGATAGGTATCTACAACCAAGGAGATATGTCAAAGCTGGCCATCACCTCTGTGAGATGATAGGCATGAGCATGTCTTTCACAGTAATTCTACAAAGGATAACGCAAATAACACCCTTCCCAAGGATGAGGGATGTTTACCATCCCAAGGCACGTAATTTCAGGAGACTTTAACAACAACTGATTTTAACTGAAAGGTCTATTGCCCTGATCCTCCTGTTATTCTGAATGTAAAGAACAGCAGAGAGAGCCCATTCCAGCTCCATGAACATAAAAATCACAAATCTGAACCTGAGCACAGCAAATACTTGCCTGCTTCATGGATTCAAAACCCATCAGCTACAGAGCACAAAACCCCAGCCAACCACCTCAAAAAAACAAATACACCAAGCCATGATGTGCACTAGCATTAAAAATGTCAGTTTAGTTTTCAGAGGCTGGAGTTGGTACCAGGCACAGTGAGATGACACAGGCGTCGTGCATCGGACTGAAAGCAGGTAGAAGTACAGTGTTCAGCTGCCACTGGGAAGCAGCGGGGCATAAAAAGGTACCAAAACATAACTCAGATGAGATGAGAAACATTTCAACCTGAAACAGGAAGATTTGGGCTGGTTAATACTGTATGTGTAAACGAAAAAGCTAGCTGAGGTTATAACCATGCTTTAAGACCCTTCCTCACAAACCTTCTCCCTCCAACTGAAACAGTGAGTTTGCAGATGGGGACCCTTCACTTCCCCCCTCTTTTTGCACACTTACTCCGCAGGAGTGTGCCTACAAACAATGCGAAATTCTCCTCAGTGGCCTTCTTCCATTGCAAAATGCAGTCATCAGGGTCACTGTCTAGCTAGCACAGGAAAGGCTGACTACATCTTACGCTCTGCCTTTGCATCCTCTTATCCCTACCTACCCAAAAGGACACTCCAACCTCACAAAAACAGCTGGGCAAAATTTTCACTTCTGCTTCCTATTTTACCAGATTCTTAAACTTGCAGACAGTAAGGTGAGAGCAGTAAAGGCTACAGTTATTTTTATAGGGCCATTCTCCCCAGGGAAATTAGATTCCCTGCATGCTTTCCACATGACATGTGGCTGAGAGTGATTTGTAAACTCTGAAGTTCACAGGAGGGGCTCATCCAAAGCAGCACTCGGAGGAAAGTACAGTTTGGAGGACAGTCCGTCTTGCTCCAAAAGACGGATCTCCTCTGGCAATAGTTCAGTAGCTCATGTCAGATACTGCACGACGAGAAACATAATTACACAAGTCAAAATCATTCCCCCAATCATGAAGTATTTATCTTGCAAGGCTCGCTTCTCAATCAGCCGCATTACTGTATTGGATAAGCCCAACATGTTGGCAACGTCCAGGATCTTCTTGTGAGTACCCTAAGAACAAAAAGACAGCAAAGAAACGATTAACCTCACGGTCCAACGCTTCTTATTCCACAGTCCAAGAACATTTCATCATGAGTGGCAAGTGATGAATCCTAATCAATGGAACTTGCTATTGGCCAACACTTCCTACAAGTTAAGAAGAGATGGCCACAGGACCCTGGAAATAGGTGGATGATGAGACTAATTCACACACATGAACAGGAGTGTGGCTACAAAACAATTAGTCTGGATAGAGACCCATGAAAGCCGCTCAGAGAAAAAGCACTCCCTACAGAGGCATTAAGAGTTTTTCTGGTACCTTTTAAGATAACGGTCTAATAAAGGCTTGAAGCCTCTTGATCAGACAACCTTTCCTGCAGACCCTCCCACCCGCTGACGTACAGTGTGCACCAACAACAGATTGAAAAGGAGGTCCAGAAACAGGAGGAGGTCCAGGCATATAAAAGTGTAATTAATGCAATTTCAAGAAATCCAGAGAAGCACTAAACAAAGACTGCAGGTGCACTGCAGGCAGGCCCACACCTCAGTTTTGTTTCACTGCTGAAGCAGTTGGTATTATTAAGAATGTGGATCCCACCACATGACAGATAAACAGAGTGAGCTGCAGAACTGGAGGTACCCGGACATGAGCTGGGGGGGTCACTCCTGCAGTGCAGCAGGAATGATTCTGCTTCATTTCAGGGCAACATTCAAAGGAAACCACATGAAATACAGGCACAGAGAGGTACTGTGGGCACTGTTCGGAAGTGGATACCATCCCATTCGTACTTCAGAACAAAAGAAAACCTTGCTTGGAGAAAAGAAACCAAAATAGGAAGCCTTAAAATGAAAGCAAACAATAGGCAAGTGAAGACTCTTCAGTTCTTATAGTCTGTGGAATAATGGAATTGTACAACTAGAACAGTTAAAGCCGTGCAACCATTTGGGAATACTTGGTTCACACTTGTCTATTTATACCCAATACCCAAGAAGTTACACAGAACAGCATGCTTCCAAATTAACCCATTTATCTTTGTAAGATGTCTTTATGCTAGCTGCTTCTGCCAGATCTGTCATCAGGCAACAGTCTTTGATAGTTTAAGAAAAGCTAGGCTAAGGGGGAAAGGAACATGAACAGATGTTTTCTCATCTGGAGTGAGAAGAAATATCCCCCTGAAAACATAAGAACATGATGCTCCCAAAAACACCAAGAGACTATCAGTAGCAGTGGGCATAGACTCACTAACAACTTTACTATTACAGTTCTGACCCGAAGTATGCTTGACTTGCTACAAGCTGGCAGCTGAGACAAAGCACACTGACATTTGCAGAAGGCCCATCGTGATCTAATAGGAATCCAGGCACATTACTGCAATCTTAACTAGCGAAAGCAGCAAGACAGGACTACTGACTACAACGAGAAGTAGTATTTCCTCTCCATCTCTTTGAAGCAGCATGCCCTGCAAGTGTTCCTTCATCTTATTTGCCAGCCGTGGTTAAGTTCTCCTGACTTACGATGTATGCACTGCCTTTTGTCGCTGCTCTGAGTGATGTCCATCTGAGTCAACGTCTATCTGCAAGCTAGCTATTACTTCCCATTCTTCACTTTAAAAAAAACCCAAAACCCAAACAAAATGTAGGAGAATAAAACATAACATTCAGCACACCAGATACTAACCAACAGGCAGGTGAAGACTGCTAGGTCATCCAGCTACAAAAAGAGCTTAAAGATGTTCCTAGTAAGATGATAAAATGTTAAGATTGCAGGTTTAGTTAAAATGGAGTTTGGGCCCTTCCCAGCATTCTCAGCTTGAAGCACTGTAGTGAAACAAACCTGTGTATTTATTTTACTTAGCCTGGTCATCACAAACACAGAAAAATGTGGGGTCTTTTTGGTAAAAAATGATGCCCCCACCTTCAATGTCACTCTCTGGTCCCTCAGCCCCTGAAGGATGTTGGTCCCACTGCCAATAAGATCATCCATGCCACGATGGGCATTCTGGAGGGATTCATTAAACTGTAATGTTTCGTCGATCGGTATGGTGGTGTCAGAGTCCTGTAGGGGAAACGCAGGGTCTTGGTTACCTTGCCTACTCACTCATACTGCCCACACATAAGTTAGATCCAGGAAAAGAACATGCAGAAACAAATGTGGCAAAAGCTTGACAGGACTTGAAGGATTATGTTTTAAACATTTTTTCATAAGGGTATTAAACAAGGATATTAAACACAACATTAATATTTGAGTCAAAAAAGTAATTTAGAGAAGCCTACAGGAAGCGAGCCAAAAGGCAAAGTTGATCAGCTGTTCAACTGCAGTTAGATCTCAAAGGATAAAAAAATAGATTAAAAGCAGATAATTTTTTATAATCTCAGTTTATGATATATGTAGGAAAGGGTATTACAAGAGAGAACATCAAAACTAACAGAAGGTGTTTAACAAGGAGTCATTTGATTATTGCAAGTGAAAGACGTTTGGAAGACTTTAATATCACATTTCTAAGTGGCAAAAGGCCTGCAAAACACAGTGTCTGGGAGACGACATTCTGTGAATTCACAACATGGTGCAAATTTCTTCTAGTGAAGGCAAACAGACATGAACCTAGTTCCCTGACGGTCTGACTCATTCAACACCCAAGGCCTTATCTAAAAAACAAATTACAAATAAGTAAAGTTTTTCCAGAGAAGATGCATTAGCTCAACCAGAAGCTATGGATCTTGAAATGGAAATAACTGGATTTTGTAATCTGGACTGCACAAGAGGTCAGAGGATGTGATCACTTCTGTCTTTCAAAGGCCTCCAGTTTAATCTTCTCTGGACACCATTCCATCGAGAAAGTCAAGATAATAGCTCGTCCTTTTACGAACAGGAATCATGACATTGGTAAGAGGCAAGTGTGGAGACACTGGCTTACCTGCTTCCATGTGCTCAGAACAAGAACTATCAAAATGTAGAATTCTTATTTAGGGCAGAAGATGGTTAATACCCTACATCTGACTATCAGCTGTAGGTTACAAGCATGTAGGATCACCAAACTTGCTTTGAGTAGACTCTGGGGATTGTTTTAAAAAAAATGTCAATATGGGAATGACATGTACAATCCAGTGTCAGATGTTATCCTGCCTAGGCAAGTATTCTGCTTACTGTAAAATGAAGAATAAAGGACAGACCTGTCAGCAATTGTAGGATCAAAGTCACTGGATGAAGAAGCTGCGACAGCATACACATCTCTCTGAGCAAATGTTAATGAAGCACTAAGGTTGAAACAAGTGTCTTGTCTTACATGAGTTTGCAGAACAGAAGCACTTGGATTTGCAGCTGAATGGCTATTACTTGAAATATTATTAAACTTCAAATCAGCAGGGATTCCATTTCCTGTACAAGGAGCTTGTAGGGGTTGGTTGTTTATTTTTTGTACACCACCAGGTAGCAAGAAAAATATCAAAGTAGATTTTTGACCCTCCTCACAAGGAGACTAGATAGCATCATATTCTTCATTTGCTGTTAGTGTGTTTCTCCAGAATGACACAAAGGAAGGCTTTAAAGATAAAGACCATATATATCTTCGAATCAAGCAAAACATTCAGAACACTGCTACAGCTTTCAAAAGTTGGTATGTATGTTACAGTGACTTACTCAGGATGTTTACATGCTCAGCTGACATTTCCCTTTAATAGAATAGAGTAGTATATAAACAGAAACTGTGTAAACTTCTAACCAAAACAGACAGGCCATAAACTGACAAATAAATCATCATATTTCTATTAAAAGGTCCTTCTACCCTAAAAGTCACATTTTTGTAATGAGTTAAAAGAAATACAATATAACCACGCTTTTTTTGTTTCATCCTGAGACACCTTTCAACATCTAACGGAGAAAAAAAAAATTCACCATTTATTTTGCATCTGCAAGCCTGCTACTGCTTTTCAGAACTGCTCCCCTTACACGTTTTATATCTGTGCAAGAAGTTTTCCTTTAGGAAAAATTCTTCATATTTGCAGAGGAACACAATGGTGTTTTGAAAAATAAGTTTCAAATTTCAGTGTTCCTCTGAAGTCAACTCTTGTTTATAATTTTGAAAATGCTAGCTGCCATCCTTCCGTTAGGCTTTGGGAAGTGCACTGAACTTCCCAAGTCTCAAAAAAGCCAGGACCACTCACATTCATTCTTTCCCTAACAGTGAATGACAACACAGATAATGAACATTAGGTTATATGCCTTTAACAAAAAAGAAAAAAAAGAAAAAACCCACCAAACAAAATCTAAAACAAACGAAAAAGCCTAGCTTTTGGGTTACAAAAAGGTGAAATCTGAAAGCAGACCTACATTATTCAGAGCAAAATTCCTCTAGGAACTTGCACTGGGGGGACTTCCCAGCAGAGGATCTAAGAATTAACAAGAACAGGTGGAAACACATTCCTGTTACTAAAAACTTTTGAATCATTTATAGGTAAAAAGCAAGGTGTTTTTTTCCCAGCTGTGTGATTTATATTTGAACAAATTAAAGCTTGCTGACATCTACTGACAGTAGGGTGTATAAAAGCCAGACATTTTACAAATTTCATTATTTGACAAAGACTTTTGACACAAATCCAAGTAAAATGTATACTTTGGTACCTACCTCATTCATCCTTTTGCAACTGCTATATAAATTCAGGCAGAGCTGCACTGGATAAAATAGGAACAGCAGTTTCTGGAGCCTTTTACTACTACTTCTTAATAGCCCTATTTTTCCTCATGAGAGAGTTGTTCTTTTTCAACACATATTGTTATTCTTTTCTATCAGTACTCTGCATCTCACAGCAGCAATCTGAGAGCCATCCTTTCATCTTGCCTGAAACTTCTCTGAAAGACTACGTCTCCTAGAAGACAGAGAACTAAAATAAAGAATATTTACATTAGTAGTGAATGTACGTGCAAGCAACTCTTCTCGCTGTCGCTCCTGCTGCTCCCGGATGTAACGGCGATGTTGAAAGTTCCTCAGAGCTGTCTGCAGATGCTGAACATCATACTTCAGCTGGTCAACTCGGCTAGAAAAAAAATCAACAACAGGAAGACATTCCCAGGGATAAAAATAGAATTCTTTTCCAGCATTTTTTTTGTATGAACAATGAAGCATTATAAATTAACAGTGACAAATACTAAAGACTGAAGGGTTCTACTTATCTAGAACATAGAGGTAATTCAATTTTAGGTGTCTATTCAGACCTATATGTTCCATGCCTTGTTTTTCTACTAAACAGGTGATTATTTAACTGGAGGCTAATGACAGAATGTGAAGCACAATTCTTGAGATGTCTTGGACATTCTACCCCACGACTAGTTTTTTCAGGAGTTATATATGTATATATTCCTCATTTACCACAGATTTGGAAAGACAGTAGGATTCTATGACCTCCATTCACATAAAAGGTTATGCTTTCAAGTTTCATTAATTAGCACCACGGTCTTAAGTTTGAGTTTTTATTATAAGGAGCTTAAAACTCAGCCGGCAATACAGGAGATGCCTCCATTAAGCTAAAAAACAAGTAATGTCCAGAACTCCATTGTCAACAATGAAATGACTGATTACTATGAAGAAAGCCTAGATGACTATTTCAGATATTGACCTCTATAGTACAGGCGACATGAAATCCATCCCTATTATCTACAAAGACATTCTGGGACTAAATATTAATGGTAGAGTCACAGAATGAATAAGAACAGGAAGTCCCAAGGTCTCTGATCCAACCTGCTGCTCAAACCAGCACTCACTTTAGGCCTTGTTTTCGTCACCAACATCTAGGAAAACGTTCCAGAGAAAATGACACCAACTGAAGTAATTTTACTCCTTACCTACATAAATGCCATATAGAGTAGAAAATTTTTTTAAGCATTCAAGTGCCATGTTCTGCTCATCTCAGAAAAGAGCCATTAATCCAGGTCCATCACCCCTCTGTGGTTAAACGCAGGAGAGTGGTTTTGCCTCTGTGCCTCAATTTTGCTACTATAGAGCACAAAGGTAAGTTATGCAAGGTATAAATGTTTCTCACTCAAATCAAAAGGCAAACAGCTTCAATACATTTAATGAAAATAATTAAAAAGATTACACTACACTATCATAGCAAAGAAGGTGAACTTACAGTTTAGCATTCTGTCGCTTACTGGGAGGTTCTTTGCTGGACAGGATTTCCAGACGTTCCAAGTTGCTGAATATATTGTCTATTCTTGCCTGAATCTCATTTTCTACTACTGCAAGGAAATAAAAACGTAATTTGGTTTGAATTAAAGAACTGCAATCTGAGTGATGGTAAAAGCTCAAAAGCATTCAAACCAGTATTTAAAACCCAACAGATACAAATCCTTACTGGATCAAAAAAAAAAAATAAAATCGGATAAGTGAGAACATATAATGAAAAGCCACTTCTTTAACTCGGTCATAAGAGACTCTTAAGTTTCCCTTCTCCTCTGAGAAGGGAGCTAGAAAAGCCCCTGCTCTTTCAAGGTATCTGAGCCTTTCCCCATCAGCTCCATGTATTAGGATTTAAAGCTCCCACACTCCTCCTGCAGCCCCTTCCTGTTCCCTCGGCAGGATTTGCTCATGTAGGCTAATAGCCAAGATGATTCTCACAACAATGGCTATTTAAACCTCTGAAAACTGTTAACACAGAGTTAATAATATACATCATCCATACCTATAGCAGGGGAAACTAAAAGAGCATGGGAAGGATTCAGAGTTGACAGGAATTGGCAGACTGGACAAACTGCTCAGAAAGACATGGCCAAAACAGGGCTGAAGCCCTTCCAAGTGGGAAAACAAGGCCACAAAGAACTGCCTCTGTAATCATTTACATTGCCGTCGCTTCTGATAACCTGCATAGAAACAGCAGAGGGGTAACAGTACACGCCACAAAGTCATAAACACTTTAATGAGGTGGATACTGATAAAACTTACTGTAGCAGTCGTGCAGCAAAACTCAGTATGAGCCACAACCCCTTCCTCATTTGACAACCACGTTTTCTAACCATGTCACAATCCAGCATTTCACAATTTAGAATTGCACAAAAGGGGGAAAGACAGGAGGCACTATTAATTGTCTGACATTCTTGTGTTCAAAGAGGGTGAGCTGTAAGGCTGAAGGCACGCACCCTCCAGAGCACATCCAGACTCTGAGTATAGAGGACAGAAGCATCGTCACGTCTGCGCAGCCATGAGGACAGTCCTGAAGTCTCAGACTGCCGTGGTCAGACAGCAGAAATAATCACCAAGTCCTACAGACACCTCTGTAAAGTTCTTACTTTGCATTTAGACTGAAGAGGTATACAGGAAAGCATTACTAACCAACTTCTAACTACTCCACAGTACCGCAGGACTTTCCAGAAAATCACATGCAGCAGAATCCAGGAAAACAAACAGCACACACAACCCCTTTTCTTTGCCCTTCAATCTCACAAAGTAACTAACTCACGTATATAGACACAACTCAATTGAATCTTCCCAATTCATCTCTCCATCATTTACTACAGCTAAACTTAACAGAAAAGCAACCAAGAGAGCAGACAGGTAATTACATCAGCTTTTGCTAGTCCAAACAGTATTACTACCTTGATCATCTTACACTTTTCTCAGCAAGGAAAGATTATTTGCCCAAAGTCGGAAAAGGAAAGCTGCAATAGAAAGTCTGATTTCCTGGCTCCTATTCCTGCTCTTCAGCCAAGAGATAATCCTTTTCCCCATAAATTCTGCAATAATATCTAGAGCATATATCTGTATCTTTACATATATAGACAAACAGTACATTCATTTATTGACTGTATGAGATGGCACATAATCCTATCTCTTGAAATGGTCTCAAGTAGCAGAGGCAAGATGGAAAATTACACTAATTTTCAAGAGGTTCCAAAATCACATCCAGTGAACAGCAGTCCGGAAAGTCTACACAAGCCATTATTTTTTGATAGCAAAATTATCATGGCCCTTTCCACAGTGAAATTATGCTTCACAAATACATTTAGGGTAACAGAAGTCAGCAAACGTCAATGCAGTGTCCTTTCACTTCAGAAGCTCCTGATGAGACCCATTAGCAATTACTCACACAGTAATTAAGGCTTCAAACACAGGTCCAAAATACATTTGCCAATCCTGCACCGGGGTAAAAAGTTCTGTCACAATATATCATTTTATTACAGTCATTTTATTACCACGGGGTTATAGTCCAAATTTACTGAAGCAATTTCAGACTTAACTGTCCTACATATTTCTCACAAGCAGATGGAATTACAGGTTCTGACTCTGATGCACGCAGAAACTATCAGAACCACCCTGCTTAAATTCCTGCACACCAAATCACATGCATTTTCCCCAGAAACTGGACTAAGCATCTTTTGGGGAAGACTGCCAATTAGTGGATGCTTAAGGAATAGCAAAACAACAGGACAGATACACAATCACGTCTCAGTTTTCTGAGCTTCTAAAAAACTGGCCCGGTGATGTTCTGAATCTGCAGTTCTGTCCACACCAGTGTGTTCTTGATACCTCCACAAATGCATCAACGTGGAGGTTTTTAACCCGTTTATGTTGAAGGCCTCCACAGTACAGCCTGACAATGAGTTCCAAAAACTATCTTGCATTCCCACACCAAGACATTGTAGAAGCATGCGCAGTAAAAGTTATTTGTCAATTAAAGAATTAAAACTGAGAGATGATTTGAAATAAATCCTTCTTCTGTCTTTTCCACTCTGTCCTTCATATAAAACATCACCTTATTGAAGTGAAATAGTAAAATAATTTTAATGCATTCCAAATCAGTGATGTGTCTCACCAGCTGATCACAATGACTATAAAGAGCCATTTTGTTCTAGAAAGACAAAGCACAAAAGGTTAAAGTAACAAGCTAAATCAAATCAGTACTGAAGTGGGACTTTTATTACTAATTAATTACTTACAGTGTACTGACTCCTTGTCTGAAGTCTCCAGGCGCCCCATGTAAGACTGGACCTCGTGGACTTGCCTATCAAGAGACAGAGTAAATTAACAGGAGAAGTCAGTTACCAGCTATAAAACAAATAATTTTTCAATACCTCACTTTTCAGCTTCTTTTACTTAAAAGTACTTTTTAGAACAAAATAGGAATCAGCTACATGGTATTCAGTGTGTACAGCCCATCACTGAACACAAAAAAACAACTAAATTCTTCAGTATGAAGAAAGCTGTACTTTCACTTAATATGCACAGACAAAATAACTTTCAGTTTAAAACCAACAATCAAGGTGAAAGGGCTTTTCTTCTTCAAAGCTTTCCAGTCCAGTTCTAGGTTCCTTTTTGTATTTATAACCTGACCTGCCATTAGAATCTACCAACTCCGAGACAACCACGGAGACAAGATTTCAGATTCACAGCAGGAACTCACAAGCGATAAGCACAGCAGAGGCAAAATCTGACTGGGAGAAGAGCTGGTAAAAGTGAGACCTTAATAATAAATCTGCAGTGAAATACGACCTACATACACCACTCAAGAGTGCTGATGAGACACCGCACCTTTATGTCATGGCATAAACAGGTAGTACACATCTTCAACACTAAACAGAGGTTTTGTCCCTCCCTTCTCAAAAAGAAAACAGAAGCACTGGCAAAGGCTCAGAGAAGGACAATAAAGATTATTAAAGTACCGAACAGCTTTTATACAAGAAACAGTTGTTCAGTCTGGACTGGAGATGATAGCAGGGAGATATCCTAGAGCACAAAAGACGGTGAATAAGGAATGATTTTCACTGTCTTTTACAACATATGAATTACAGAAACATCAAATGAAATTACAAGCTTAAAACTGAAGAGAAGGAACTCCTGTTGCTGGACAAAGAGTGGCAAAAGAAAACAACAAAAAAGCAACAACAAACCCCAGACACTGACAGTTGTTAAATTCTTCTGCTTCAAGAACCCCAACGACTCACGTTTCTGGGAGACTGGGACAGTATTCAACAAAAGCATTGCACATGTTTGCCCATTTTTTACTGTTTCCTAGAGCTCTGCAGTTAGGCAGTGCTGCGCACACACTGGGACAGTCAGACCTCTGGTCATACCTGGTGTGAACAATCTCACAGCAGCTGGGATTCAGACTTCAAGTTACAAAAACACCATGACCATTTTTCAAAACATTTTAAGAGATCATAATTTTGGTCACATTAGTGACTCTTTTTCTGGTGTATGTACCATTTGATAACTACAGCACAAACGTTTATAAAGCCAGATCTCTGAAACCAGGTTACCTGACAGAGTAATACAACACTTACTCTCCAGTTATTACATGAGACTGTTTAATGACTATCAGGGCTATCTTCCAAATCACGACACTGTGCTGCTAAGGAGATCACTGAGTATGTCATAAGCCCTGCATTACTTGGAATTAACTAGAGAGCAAATTCAACATCCAGTATCTTGCAACCCATACTTGTTCCATAGTTCTGTTTTCAGTTTCCCTAGGACGCCCCTAACAGCCTGAGACTTGCGTTGCTCTTAAAATGCCCGTTTAGAATCCCAGGTGGAGGAGGCAAATCAGACCATGTGCAACAGGATCAGAAAAACTACCTCACACTCACCAGGACTCTTCCCAGGCCAGAAAATACAGTAAGTCTGAGGAAAAGGTGGGAGGAGTTTAAAACTTCAGGGTATCCCCAGACTGAGAGCAAACCGCAACAAAACCAGAACTCGGTGACTACAATCCCCAGAGAACCTGCGGGTGCCCCATCCCTGGAAGTGTCCAAGGTCAGGCTGTACGGCGCTTGGAGCAACCTGGTCCAGCGATAGATGTCCCTGACCATGGCCGAGGATGGACCAGGTTGGTCTTTCAAGGTGCTTCCAACCCATTTTATGATTGCAAAATAAGGCAATATGGAAACAGGAACAAGACAAGATTATTCCCCTTATCAATAAGTTACTATTACGGGTGTGCATTTCTAGGTCAAGAGCAGGATTGCCCGCTCTTCCCTACAGGGTCACTCTGTACCTTTATTCAAGGAGGGTCTCTTACCACAGCACCTCCTTCAACAGAGCTCAACAAAGAGCCCCGTTACCACAAAAAATTGAAATATTTGGATTAACTGTCTCCTTCGACCTCCTTCTCACAAGTTACTCTGTATCACCCAGAGCTGCAAGATTTTTCACCTTACTTTGCAATTTCCATACCACTTCCACCTCATGGGATCAGCACTATCAGCAAAACGGAGCGGTTTTACCGTCAGGGAATCACACGTTTCCTGAGGTGGTTTAAACTGTGTCTGCTAACCATCTCAAAACCCCTGCTGCCATAAAGCCCCTACTAAATTACTACGCCTTACACGTAGGTACATTGAATAAAACATAAGCACTGGTTTCCAGCGGCCACTTGCAACGCGGAGCTGTAGGAGCCCGAGGCGAGCAGGCCCGGCTCGCCTGCGCACTGACGTGGCCGGCAGCCGCTGGGCCCGGCCCCCCCGGCCAGGCCTTTACCTGCACGGCTGACAGCCCCAGGCAGCGCCCCGCCGCGCCAGCCGCGACTTCTGGGGTGTTTTTTCACAGGGAAAAGCTCCGGAAGGGCGCTGCGAGCGCGGCGGGCCCAGCAGTGTCCGCCCTCCCCCTGCACCCCCGCAAGTCCGCGGCCGGGCCCGGCTTCCCGCGGGGGCTCTGCGCCCTGCAGCCGCCCCGTCACCCCACGCACTTGTTGGTCTGGTGGTAGAGCCCCTCCATCGCGGCGCCGTGGCCCGCCCGGCCCCGCTCCACCGCCCACGTCGCCCCCGTCCGCTTCCGGCCCCGCCGACTTCCGCTTCCGCCGGCCGCGGCCACTTCCCGCCGCCGCCTCCTGCCCAGGCACCTGCGCCGCCGCGAGGGGGCGCTGCCGCCCCGCCGGGGCGGGGGCCGTGCCCGGGCTCCCGGGCTGTGTGGGCGGGGCCCGCGCCGTTGGCCGCCGCCTGGCACCGGCCGGGTCGCCTCGGTGGCCGCGTCAAGCGGGGGTTGCGCCTGGCCCGCGCCCGGCCTCGTGGCCTCCGCACCCCCTCCCCCCCTCCCGGAGAGCGGCGCGGCCGGAGGGCGCCCGAGCCGGGCCACGGCTCCCGCGGGGGGGGTTGGGTGTCCCGCGGAAGTGCCCCCGGCCAGGCTGGGGACCCGGTGGAGCAGATGTCCCTGCCACTGCGCGGGGCTTGGGCTGGGTGACCTTGGAAGGCCCCTCCAACCCAACCCGGGTGCCCGCAGTGCGAGGGAGCCCCGCGCTCGGTGCGGGTGGCGGCTGCCGGGGCTGCCCTCGGCCACGCGAACTGCGACCGCTCCGCAGCGTCACGGAACGGTTGGAGCTGGGGGGACCTTACAGCACATCTAGTGCCAGCCCAGCCCCCTGCTGGAATTCTGTGCTTGCCGAGGCCCCCTCTAAGTACCAGAGGCCACTCTGAGGTCTCCCCAGAGCCTTCCCCAGGCTGAAGGATCCCAGCTCTCTCAGCCTGTCCTCACAGGAGAGGTGCTCCAGCCCCGATCACCTTCATGGCCTCCTCTGGACCTGCTCGAGCAGGTCCCTGTCTATCTTACACCGAGTGCCCCAGAGCTGAGCACGGTGCTCCCAGGGGGGTCTCCAGAAGTCTGGTCATCTCTAGAAGTCATGGTGACTAGTGCACATGGAGATGCAGATACTGAGCGGGAAGTGAAACGTACCCTACGTCTCAGCAGCCCTTCCAAAAGAGCTATTCCAGCTCTTTGACCACCATTACCACCTTGTCTGAATCTTGCCTAGCTGTCCCGTTCAGTCTTTCCTTTCCATAAAACTGCTTTTAACTCCAAAGGCTTGTTCACAAGCGGTCGTGGTCAGCTCACAGCATCCATTGTGCAAACAGATTTCTTTTCTTAATAATCCTGGGTTTTCCTCTTACCTTCAGCTGCACTACATTCCCTACGACAGGTTATCACCCATTCACCGTGTAGCAGCAGGTTCCTCTGTCATTTTTTCCAGGGCTGGCAGTTCAGGCCATGCTCTGGGGCTGCATGAAAGGCTGCTTCCAGTTAGCTCATCTGTGCTCAGTTGTTTCAACCAGGTAATCTTGAAGCCACCGCTGCTTCCTGTATGTGCTGGACTACAAAATCTAACATGTTTCATGGTCATAGTCTGCTGAGCCACCTGAACTCCTGCAACCTTTTAACTTTGTAGGAGAACCAAGGAGTACGTGGATTATCAAAAAAAGGGTAGTCACTGAGCATCATACAGGTATACGTGAGTGAAATAACCACGCATTTTTAATTAATGAGAGATTCTTGTTCCTATGGATCCATCCCTGGCATCTTAAATTGATGCGTGAAACTTTCTTTGTCTGCCCTGCCCTGCCATGCAGCAGGTCTGGCAAATTATTATCCCCTGGATGTCTAATAGTAACTTGAGCCACAGAAATCACATCAGCCTAAGAATAAACAGTGTATCAATAAAAACCATTAACTGCAGCAGTAAAAAATACATTCACTCCTCGTTCTTTGCTCTCCCTTATTTGAGTAGTTATACCCTGTTTTCAAATATTTTCTGGCAATAGAGAGGTTGAATGAAAATAGATGCTGGGATTTCCCTCCTGGCCAGGGCTTTAAGAAGTATCACAAGCGTTCTGATGAAGCGGCAAGCACTGAAATACAAAACTGAATTTCTGTTCTTTTGTGAAGAAATTGATTTTTGCCAGAGACAACGTGCTGCAACCAAGCATCTGTTCTTGTTAGACTTCAGGTCTTTCCAGGAGGAGTCCTTCAGCAAATTGGCTCGTTTAGACACAACAGCCAGGAGCATGGAGAGTAAAAAAAAGGGGGTTGTTCAAGGAAAGCCTCTGTATTGTAAACAGGATAAAAGGGGATGGAGAGAGTCACTTATCACTGTCTAATGTGTCCCCAGGTCATTCCTGTGTAGCACGTACTGGAGAAAAAGGATTTCATATGCACTGCTGTCTTAGAAACCCCAAGCCAACTGGTGGGGATTGTCTCTATCAAACAATCTGCAGACATCATGTGCATTCAACAGCAGCCTTCAAACCCCCATTGGTGCATTCCCCATTGCTCTCCCCTGGCTTGTAGTTTAAAGCCTTGCAGCACCAAAAGGAAAGCTTGTAGGGTCTCCTTTGTTCTGTCTGCAGCAGCCCATTTTCCCCTCACAGCTACAGGACTTTGTTCTGTCTCCAAAAAAAAAAAAAAACCAACAACCTTGACGCTCTATTTAAAACCAGACCCTAATAATGTGTCTCCCTGTTTCTCTAAGCATGATCCCAACAGGCACAGAAACTCTTCCCCCCCACCTACACCCTCCCTCCCTCTCTTTTTCAGGCACAGAAAGTATTCCTAAGCTCTTTGCATGCTTTCTTGATACTAATAACTGTGGCTTTAAAAACAAAGGAGTGCCGAACCTGAGGGCATGCCGCAGAGGCAAGACATTTAGATGAATGCTTGATGGAGACTCCTCACTTAGTCCAGCTGCAGGCCATGGGGCTGCATGTCCCAGCTCTGACAGACTCCCTTACACAAGCCAGACCTCACAGCACGCCTCTCAGCATTTTGAGGCTGTAGAAGTGGAGAAAAAGAGAAGAGGAGACATGAGAAGAATGTCGGAGACTCATCTATCAAATTTCTGGGCCTGCTGGATGATGTGCTGGACCCAGGTTTTCCTGGGCTGTAAGTTTTTTAAAGACACATTGCACCTTCCTTTTCATCTTCCCAAATTAAGAACATTTCTGCACTACTGTCACAGTCAGGTTTGAGACTGCTCTGTGGCTACAAGCGTCACAAATGCATGGGCCATCATTGCCTTCTTCATAAACGTACCGGGTAAAGGGATACCGCGAGGATGGGGAAGGTCAGGCCAATGGAAAAAGCAGTCAAGCAACATCTCTACCATTTCACTACCTCCCTCCCTTCTGCAGTGATGCCAGGCAAATATGATAGAAATAGACACCAAATGGAAAAAAAAATTACCCAGTGGTGAGAAATACTGCAGCACTCCCCAGCCTTAGGGATCTTTGAGACACAAGTGGCTGGAGGTTTGGAGAATATCCTGGGCAAGTATGTTTGCCTCATACTTTTATCTTTCCCTGGGTGAGATCCACAAATGACTGCTGGAGGTAAAGTACTGACCTGCATGGATTTTTGGTACCTGCACCGCGTTGGGTATGTTTGGTACCCCTGTGCTTCCATTGCAGTGTAATGTGTTATATTATCATAGTAACGGTTGAAGTCCTCCATGCAGGACTGAGTTCCTTGTGCCTTTTCCCTGCCAATCGTGTCTCTGTTTAACCTTATCAACAAAACTGAGGAAACAGGAATAAAGAGCCTCCTCCAACAAAGCCAAGGAGGCAGAAGGGGCAAGAAATGACATTGCGTTCCCCAGTCAACAAACAGATGAAATGACAATAATCCTGCCAAGAAATGCAGCACCGTACATCCATTTGCCCAGCATCAGGAACATGTTAGGAGCCTCAGCTGCCTTCTGCTGGGATGGCATTCCCCCTTAATCCCAAATCCCCTTGCAATCTGTGTGTCCAGTCCTTCAAAGCTCTGGCTTTGCAAATCTGAATTTATTTACTGGGCAGCCCTGTTTGATACATAAGTGTATTAGGACAGATTCTGTTTTGTGCTAATGCAGCCCTGAGGTGTATGCATAATTTAAGACTTACATAGGAAAATCTTAAAATATGTGAGCAAAACTGTGTGCTGTTACCCTGATTTCCCAGAGGTCAGTCTCTCTGAAATGTATCAGGTTAAGAATTCCATCAGAGTTAGACAAAATCATCATCTGCTTTGGAAAATTTTAGGCGCAGGTCTTTTATGTGCTCCTCTTTTCCACTGAATAAACACCCATTTGCTAGATCCAATTTTGGCAAACCAATCCAGATAACCGTACTGCTTTGTTCATTATTGTAATAGGTTAATTCTGAATTGCATTCCAAGTCAGATCTGGATGTCAATCTGCCTCATGCTCACGTTTTGTCAATATGGGGGAATCTCAAAATAAAAAAAAAATAATGTGAAAATAGTTTTCATCCATGTTTCATCAACTGGATAAGCAGGCATAAATAGATGGACATGCCAGACTAACTCTCCCTGCTTCTCACATGCTGGACTGGATGCTCCAGGGGCTGTGATGTGTTTGTTGTTAAAACAGCCTGACACAAAGAGGCCCCGGGAGCTGCATGCATCCACAGGATGGATGTCTTCTTCTGTCAATCCAGCTGGAGCCCCCCAAGAGGGAAAACTGGATTGTCTGTATGGGTGAGGGGAGGGTGGGGAGAGTCCTCTGAAGAATGTCATAGAGGAATTTTCCTAAAACCTTCTCCAGTAATCTGAACAAAACTTTGCCACGTCTTTTGCCATTAAAAGAGGCCAGGAGAAAGCGTGAGTACTGAATGCAGACGTAAAAGATACAACTCACCGTTCAGTCCAGCCTGGTAGCTCCCATGCCAGTGTGTCTGTAGTAGCCAGCTTGATGGACTGTTGCTCAGACAGGGTGTAATTACAACAGCATGGTGCTTTACAGGCCATTTTCCAATCCCCAAGTAAGACTGATGCTTTACTCAGAGGGGTCCCAGGAGTTTCTTATAGCCCAGTAAACTATGGACTGTAGTGGCCTTCAGGGATGTACAGCTTAGGGTCCAGACAGGGATCTCTTCAGGGGGCTTTCTTTCTACCAGGTCTGCACTCATCATCCAACACACGCTGCTATAAAGAAAATCTAGCCTTAACACTGAATTTTCTGCTGCTTTTGCAAACTTTCTCCTTGAGAATTTAATTTTGCCATCTTCTCACAAGATGGTTTTGGTACCTGTACGTAACATAAACCATGTTTCTTTGGGGCTGGAAGGTACCTGAAAAGGGATGGAGAAGTAGATTGCCTTTCATTAACTTTTATGTTCTTTAAGAGCAAGACACACATCACAGGCTGAGCAGCATTGTTTGCATCATTGTGGTTCAGCCTCCTCAACAGTACAAGTGGACCAGGCACCGATGCAGGCAGCTGGAGCTGCAGGTGACCTCACGTGGAAGTGAGGTCACTCCACTGGTGTGGTGGCATTTATCCCCTTGCCAGGATGTCTGGAGGGAGAGGGAGGGTGCCACAGCAGGAGATGTTAGACTGCCTGTCCCATCACTGTTTGAGATGTTATCTCCGGTGATTAGCCTGGCCTTGCTGTACTGCTCTGTTTGCTGTCCTGAGCTATCTGTCAATTTGCCACTTCTATTTCAAATTCAAAGAAGGGCTTGTTTTTCCTAAAGCTTATCTGCTTTTTCTGACTAGACTGGATGGTCTAATCACAAAAAAATCTACCTCCAGCAGCCAGCCTTGCACCTCTCACTTTACAGTTCAGTCTTCTTCCAGGTTCAGTTGCTTTTGCCCGCTCTAGTCATTGACAGCACTGGCAGCAGGATTTTATTTGCCCCAGTACAAGGCACACTGACAACAATGAATACGATCTTCAAAATTACATCTACCAGTCTTCCCTGTTTTAATGACATGGCTTTACTTTAATGCTCCTTCAAGTTTTCCAACACCGTTCCGGTGACCCAAGCATCACGGTGCACCTAGGTGCAGCACGGTGCCGCTGCTGGGTCTCTGAGGAGTGGCACAAGAGCTCCAGGATTCATTGCACTCTATAAGCAATTTTGGATTGCCCATGTCAGGAGGAATCCCTAACCACTTTAGTCCATGGTAAACCAATGTCTTATGAGACTACCCAGGGGCACTTACTGCTCGCCTCCCTGCTCGTGCTTCCCATGGCTGGGGCAGCTCTGCTGACAGTAAGCAATATGCCCAGCAAGCTAATCTGACCATGAAGTACAAGATGTTGGCATCTGTGGAGGAAGTAGGAGGGCTGAATATGAAAGGTGACCGACACTTCATGAAAAGATTAATTTTTTTAACATGTGTTTTTATCGTTTTTTCTTCCTGGTTTTGGAAAAGTATCTGAAATTCAAGATCATTTTCTGTTGGCCGTATCCGTCGCTGAATGGGTGGTAGCTTACTATCCCTGTGGATCTGAATTTCCCAGGATATAGTTTTAACTTATAGTTTTAAAAGGATGATTTGAGAAATTACAAACATTATCTACTATTATATACTATAATTCTATAATATTATAAAACTGTGTTGGTAACAGGCATTCACAACTTATCTCTCTCTCCCCAGTCACAGACCTTTCTGCATCACTTCCCTGCAACCTTCAAACCAGATAAGTTCTTTGTTCACAGCAAGTGATGCAATGTCAACCTGTCCCCATTGATGGGGAAAGGCTCTGGTGCATCTCCACCTGCCAAGACTCTTCTCCCCAGCGTCCGTATCACGAGCTGGCTGGGCTTGCTTCCCCAAGCCCACTTCACTTTCCTGCTACAGCTGTTATAAGACACGTGTTTTTTTGAGCATTTCAGATGCCACAAGTTTCACTTCCATGATTATGAGCTAAAACTAGAAATATGTATTTTTAGGGAATCTTTATACTAGAAAGGAAAATATCATTTTCATTGCAAATTATGAGGTTAATTCCTCTGGCCTGTGCCAGGTAAGGTGATCTCTCTGCATGTTAAACCCCATTATTTTCAGCTGTAAGGCTGAACACAAGGATGCTCTCACAGTCTCCACTTCTCTGAATCACTAACCGTCTGCCTGAAATGAGACAGAAAAAAAGAAGAAGGAAAACT
Organism: Falco punctatus; assembly: GCF_963210335.1. Taxonomy (NCBI): domain Eukaryota; kingdom Metazoa; phylum Chordata; class Aves; order Falconiformes; family Falconidae; genus Falco; species Falco punctatus. Next base: position 874,537 of record NC_137599.1, on the reverse strand, counting down.
GGCATCATTCTGTAATTACCAGCCACACCACTCTGAGCAAGGAGAGCTGTTTGCCAAGCCCACCCTAATGACGGTGTGCTGGCCCTGAGCACCTGACACTCAGCCCGGTACAGGTTTCCCTCCTCCTGACCAGGATTGCTTTCATGTATCTACAGCAGCATCATGTCCATCCCTACGTTGTGCCAGCTGCAGTGTGGGAGCCCTGCCTTCCAGGTGCTCGAGCTGACGCTGCTCTTGCCCACACCGCAGCACTAAACATATAAGGGCTGGAGTATTTGTCAGGCAGATGCAAGCTCTGTCTGCCTGCACCCTGCCATGAGTGGAAAGGATGTGGCTGTGGGTGCTTCAGCGTGGGGTCCCACACTGTCCACTGTGGAGCACAGCTCACCTTGGGGTCCCACACTGCCCATTGACGAGGCTCAGTAGGAGACCACCATGGCAATACAGCTGACTTGGCATCAGGAGGTCACGTTTCCCTGCAGAACCTGAAGAAACATTGTTTCTTCCCTCAAAACAGTCGTGAGGGTAGCCAGCGACAGCATGCCGCCTGCTCTCCATCACCCTTTTGGAAAGGGGGGATGCTTTTGTCAACACACTGCCCCAGAGTGGGAGGTCACTTGCTGGAGTTGAGGGCTGGAGCCAGAACGTGGTCAGCAGCATCCTTACCTGGGTGACGCAGTCTCACCTTCTCCTGCCCCTCAGCAAGGTTTCAGCCCTGTGTGTGCTTCTGCCTATGAGAGTTGGAGGGAGAAACAGAGCAAGGGCAAGAGGAGTCCTTGGAGAGGGAAAGCCAGGACCTTTAGCTCTGTGAGCAACTAGTGACCAGTGGTGGAGTTAGAGATTGAGGCGTCCAGTGCAGGTTTCCAGCTCTTCTTCAGTTGCTGACAGCTCCTGGATGTTCCCAGTGAAAGGCAAGATGGAGTTAGTTTTGGACCACTGCTTAAGGCCTGTCTGTACTGGGTGGGATGAACTCAGCAAAAGGAGGGAGATGGTGACTGCCCAGGTTGACCAGAGCACAGAAACACATTTCCGCAGCATGGGAGCCTGTTCCCAGCTGTGGTCTTGCTGCCAGTGTCAATGTATGGTCCTGTCCAGCAAGTCTTCACCTTCTTTCATCAACATTCTACCCACAGATAGCAAAGTGCTGTCTGTTTCTTTGTTGGAGAATTTGAGGCAGCGGGAGGACACCCAAGTTGTCTAATAGTTGACTTGAGGGAAGACTAGAGCACAGCTCTCTTGTGCCTGCTGCTCTGACCACTGGTCTCCATCGCATCTCCTCTTCTCTTTACCAAGGTGCTGAGTGTTACCTGCAGCCCTGCGCGGGGATGTTTCGCCCCATTGCAGAATGGGGAACAGCGCTGCAGCTCCTCCCAGAGAGCTCAAGGAGCGGCACTGCCTCAGGGCGCTCAGTAAATGAATAAAAAAAAAAACAGTCAGAACTGATTAGGGAGCTCAGGTTTTGGCTCGGACTCTCTAGAGCCTCCAAGGCATTGCAAAGGCTCAGAACCTCATTACTTCTATAAAGTGAATTCAGTAATTAGCTCAGGTCAAAAGTTTAAGGCTTGGAGACTGCTGCTGGGGAAATGGTTCCTCCTGGACGTTAGAAACCAAACCGCAGAAAGCAGCAGTAGTGGCATCAAGGCAAAACACTTAATCAAGCATCCTTTTGATGGGACTGTCTTGCTGTATAGCCTTATCGGACAGTGAGTGTTGCCGTGATGTCCCCTCAGAAGGAAATACATCATACTGAGAAGTAGACAGGACATTGCCACAAAAACTGATCTAGCTAAGCCAAAATCCTACCATGGCCAGAGCAAGTTTTTTCAAACAAGGCTGCAGGTAGCTGTTACAGGCTCTATCCTACCCCGGTTGCCTCCAAACAGCCTAGCTGAAGAGCAGCCACGACCTAACAAGTAATTCATGCCAGTGGGGTAGTGCTGTCATCAGTTTAAACAGCTGATCTCTACTTAAATGTTTCTATATTACTGATTTCAAGTACAGCCCAAAGCAGCAATTCTACATCCTTGATTCATCCGACATGCAAAAGCCTTTCAGTAGCTGAAATTTTTATATTTTCCAATTTCATGTAATATCCCACAATAATATGTTGTGAGACAGGAAAGCCCAGTATCCTTTGTGGTTTAATCATTTTGGTTATGTTTGTAACCATTTACCCTGACTCACAGACAATTAATTTTCCTTATAGCGATCAGAGCTCTGGGTCTCATCCCAGTCTTGGGGCCCTCTGCAATTCTGCTGCATCCCATGGGATGCGAAGTACGTATTGCCAGAGCCAGAGCTGCGCTGCCAAGCTCCGGCGTGGCACTGGGGGATATTCCATCCCAGCCTGTACCGGCGATGACGCACCCTCACGGCTGGCCCGTTCCAGGACCACAACGCAGAGACTGTGCCACACTGCCCAGCGCAGCAGCCTGCCTCCTTTCCCCTTGCCTGACCATGCCAGAGAGAAAGTGGGGTGGGGAGGAGTGGAGGGAGGGGCTGAAGGATTAAACAAGACAGACCAGAAAGCCTTGAATTTTTCCCCTAATACTCAGCCATTTAATGACTGGTTTGATGATAAGCATGAAATTAAATAGACAAAGAAAATTCTCTCACGTCTAAGAAGTCAGCAGATAATTAGGCTTGGATGGGGACATTCTGAGATACTTTCTACTTATTTTGTGAGTCTGATTTAACGCTGTGGCTGTCTTGGTTGTCCCTGTAGTTGAACTCTGCTGATCTCTCCTGGCTGATCACCTTGGATAGATGCTAGTGCTGGCTGATGCCTCCTTTATTCAGGGAGGTGCTAGTGCTCTGGAAGAACCTTCCTGAATAGGGAAAAGCTTTCCGTTCCTCTCAGTTTCCATTTCCCATGTTTGTCTTTCAAACTCTTTATAGCTCACTTCATCCAGAGCGATATTAACATAAAGCTGTACAAAGAATTTGGTATGCATAGTTGTCTTCTCCCCTTGTGAGGGTAAAACCAGTAGCAGCAGTGTGAGGAACAGTCCTTCAGCAGATGTGAAACTCAAATAGATTGTTTCTAGTACCTATTTATAGGAAGTGCTTTATTTTAAGTCCAAAATTCTGAAAGCCGGGAACAAATCAACCAGCTCAAAAATTCAGACCCAAACCTGCCAGCTTCAAGGGTCTGAGGACTATCTAGATAAAAACAATGCACACCAGATAGTGTGTGAATTCACAGTATCTTGGTTCCTCCCAAGGTAGCCATAATTCAAGCACTCCTAACTGCCAGGAATAAAAATCCTTTTCTCACATATAAGCACTCCTGAAGGTATATTATGCTTTATTTTCAAGCAACTGCCAGCTCCTTATGCCAACACTTCAAGCCAAAAATCACCAAACACAATCTAGCTTGAAAGTAGAAGCCATGAAATCACAGGTGATAGGAGGCTGCCTGCAAAGTAAGGCACACCAGCTATTTGCCAGAAGCATCTCTAAAACCTTGAGGTAGGAAAGAGGTGATTAAATGATGGAGAACTAGAAAATAGGGGAGGGAAAGACATAAGAAATCCTATTTGTGAAGCAAAAGCAGCCAGTGTGCCTTCTGACACAGGATTTATGAAAAACAATGCAAAGCTGAGCGCGTGAGAGAGGAGAGGTGAACCTGAGGCTGCTGACTTTTTCACAGTAAACTTCAGACTTGGAGAAAAGTAGGAGGAATGCCTGGCTCTGGCACACAGCATCAATAGCCAAGTGTCATCTGAAAGCACAAGCTTTGATAAAGCCACTATCCCTAAAACAGCATCTCTCCAGCTTTTGAAAAGAGGTTGTTCTTATCATTCCATTTAAAACATTCCCAAAATGACAAATCTGATTGACCCCATTGAAAAACCAGACTGTAAGCTCAACCTGACTCTCCTAATTTTTACTTTGATCAAAATATGCGATGGGAAAATTTCCAAATCTTTGAAAACTTGCCCTGGGAAGGAGAGAAAACCATTTCCTACTAAGCTCTGATCTCAAATAAGTTTTGCTGTTTATTTTTGGAGGGAGAAGACCAGCAAACTTGACAGTGCCCATAAGGAATGTCCAGCTGCCAGCAAGCTGTTCACGGCTTTCAGGCTCCTGGAGGAGTGATGGGAGGCGGGGAGGGAGAGTCCGCTTCAGGAATGCTGCTCGGGCATTTAGGAAGGCTGAGCTGTGTTTGACAGTGTAATAGACCCCCAGAGAAGCACCGAGTCTTATGCATAGCCTGCAGCTATTCAAGAACTCAAAGCTCAAACATACACACAGAAAGGTTAGCTTTTAATGGATGGTAAATGTTTGGAGAGACCTTTGACCAGCTCTAATACTGCAGCTGACCGTTCAGAAAGTCTGTAATGAATGGTCACGCATTAGGCTCGGCTGCTCACTTTAGCAAACAATAACTGTCAAACCATGCTGCTTAACCCCCGGCAAGCTCTCCTGCCTGTCAAGCGGTAACTGAGCAGGTATCGAGGGGGTTAGACCTGGCTTTGGGTCGCACTTGTTCTGTACAACCACCAGAGTAGTCCACAGCAACATGCTGAGTTGGAGAAGATGCAAGAATGACTTTGGATACCTCCCCAAATGCTTTTTTCCCTGATTTTTCAAAGGAGTCAAATCTGTTTCAGTCCTGGTCATTGTTAGTAGCTTCATCTGCTTTGGTAAGAATAAGAAAGCAATCAAGTGTCTAGGACTTGATCCTCCGTTGGTCTTTCTGAGGAATCCATGAAGGAGACATGAAGGACTCCCAAGAAGGGACTGATGGAAAGGCCCACAGACAAGCCGAGGGAGGTCCAACAAAACTCTGCTCCCATTTGGATACTGATAGCGTATCTGACATGAAATATGCTGGCACAAAGTTAAGTAATCAGCCCTATTTGAACAAATCTACAAATCTGAATTGGCACAAAAAGTTTATTCGGAATCAGCACGTTTAGTCGTGAGGCTGTGGTATCCCTGCTGTAAGCACTAGAAGCCCACAAGTTAGATTTAGCGTATCAATGAACTGCAGTTTTAAATCACAACTCCCCCATGTACTTTTTCCTTTCAGGAAAAAACAAGCATCAAAGGACTCTCTTAGGAGCTTCCCCTCCTACTCCTTCCACCTAATTTTTCAATTTGAGGAAATACGTTGTATGCCAATTTCACCTCCCTTCTCTCAATTTCTTCCATGTGCCTGATGCCTTTGGTTACTGTTCCAGTGTCAGTGAATATGCAAATACCGTTTTGTTTGTCTTGCCTTGGGACAGTGAAGTCTTTGAAATGTAGAAATGGGATCGTCAATTTGTCGTGCTGTCTAAAAAACTACTTTCTCTTTAATTGCTATTTTTTTTAAACAATTCAGTAGAAGGACTCTTCATTTGTTTTTCGTTTTCTTTGCCAACCAGCCATTCACTCTCATTTAGACAAAGTGGAATCTATTTCATCTGGTCAGCTTTTGTTTGTTGAAGTGCATCACAAATTATTTATTTTTAAGAAACCATTCTCATCCAATGCCTTAGCAGCTGGACAGTTGTCTGTTTCTTCACAGAATGGCACAAGTGTGGACAGTACACCTAAACATAGCTGAGAGCTGGACAGACTCTGCACAGCCCTCCTGGTTTAGACATGAGGACACAGGACTGTCAAATCTGAATCAAGTCCAAGATACTTTTTGCTCAGTGCTGTGTCCCTGGCTGTGGCCGGGGGAAATCTCTAAGGAAGGTGGACAGGAGCAAGATGAGCAGAGAATGAACCCGTCAGTGAAGCACCAGGGCACTTACACAGCAGGAGGTACCCTGCACCCAGCCACGGCCAACCCACCGCACTCCCCCATGAAGATACACCCAACTTCCCTCGCCTTCTTAAAGCCTCCCTTCATAAGCTTTTGCCCACACACCCGACTCCCCCACCCAGACCACTGACTGATCAAGCCCTAGAAGAGATTTTTTTGATGGATCTTGAAAAAAAACTGATAGAAATGACAATCTGTAATTGACCAGGATGTAAGAGCTAAGAATCAAAAAGCGGTGACACAAGCCCCTGTGAAATAATCAGGATGCAGTTGTGGCAAAGGAATCTCCTCACACATGTGCCCTTTCATCCCTTCACTCTGAGACCACTCAGAGGGGACCCAGCAGAGCTACTGAGGGCTCACTTGTACTGGGGACAAATTTGCCCTTCCTGCAACTTTATGTCCATGCTTAACAAACACCCGCAGCAGGGGCGTTTCTGCTGCTGATGCACAAAGAGCTACTGGCAAGTGCCAAGGTCATTTGTGGTTTGACTCTTGGCTTTCAACCTCACTTCCCGATTCCTGCCCAGACTCGGCTCATGGCTTCAGCGCTGTCCCCATCATCTGCCTATGACCCCCAGAGAGGCAGAATTAAGCCTCGCACCTTTGCTCTAGCATTGCCTGCTGCTGGATTAGTTACCCCACGCCGTCCTGCTTTGCAGGCGAGCCCCTCCTCACAAATGCTGTATTTGGGGTCGTGCATGACTCAATACCTCAGATCACGCCTTGCACAATTTGGACACCACTGCTTGAATCCCCCTCATGAGTCTTACCAGAAGTTTACAAACAGACCCAGGAGCAGGTTTCCAGCACAAGTCAGGACTGGGGAAACAAAGGCTACAACAGGAAATAGAAAACAAAATCTGACAAGGAGAAAGTCCTTAAAATTAAACACAATAACAGATTCTTTTCAAAGGAAACTTAGGGAAAGTTCTTGTGAGGCCCTGTTTGTTGTCTTTTAATTTCATGATAGGTTTCGTTTGTTCATTGTTACTCCAAGTTCTCCAGAATTTAAGGATGCTTGGAACACACTTTTTAAAACAAAAGGAAATGCTCTGTGTTTCACAGTGAAATTACAAAACCTCTTAAATATACTTTCAAGAATAGAAACAGCCTTGTTAAAAGACTGAACTGCCAGTGCAATGAAGGGTGAAATGCAATAGGAAACTGACTTGATAAAAGGATAATTCCAGTAAATGAATAACACTCCCCTCATATCACACAAAATACATAATGCTCAGTTTATAAAAATAGCAACTGCAGCCCGTGTTCTGAACTGCTCTCCTGGCAATGGCAAGCCTGGGCGGGAGCCTGTTGAGATAATGCTTTACAATCAGTCTAGCAGGAGAACGTGAAGCCCCATGATCAAAAGCAATCCTAGCTGATCAGCACAGCTAAAAATTGTTTCAATTAATGCCATTGATGCCATTGAAAACATTACCTCCAATCCTCAAGAGTAGCGTGCAGGTGGGTGCCCAGGGCCTGAGACCACACGAACGGGATTCGTCTCCTTGCTGAAGCTGGGAAGTGAGATGCCAAGTGTGAGCTAGGCACCATAGGCTCTGCTTATACTCAGTGAAGAAAAAAGGCTCAGAGGAATTCATCTGGCCCTTCTTAAAGAGCACGCATCCTTTGAGGGCCTGATTCTTCCACTGGCCGTGAAGGGAGCACAGAGTAACTAACGCAGGTGAGGACCTTGAACTGTTGGTTGAGGAAGCTCTGACAAAGGGCCCTGACCACGTCAGCACTCCTTAGGAAGGGTCACTGACTAAATGGCAAGTCTTGAACCTGATTCTCCTTGAAGTGGACAGGTTTTAACACTTGCCAGAAGGAATGGAGAGTACCACCTTTACCTCACGGCTGCAACTCTGACATAGCACATTACTCTGGATTAATCTCTTCCGCTGATCTTCTTTTGCTCACTACACAACGGTGGCTGTAGGCTCACTGAAAGGCTGTGGATCTGGGGAACCAAAGAGCAGGATTTCAAACAGCCAGCACCAGCCTGAGCCCACACAGCTCCAGACAGCACCGCAAAGTGCCAGACGTACCATTTTCCTACCTCCCTCGAGTGCCAAGTGTTGCAGTCAGCCTCTAAAGGCACAGCTACCAGTGACAACTCGTAGGTACCCAAGCCAGATATGAATGCACTCCTATGTCCACTGGAGTCGGAACAGACACATAAACACTAGACACTAGCGTGCAACACACTGATTAGCCCTGCAAAGGAGGAAGGCATGTGAACTGCCTGCCTAAATCATCTCCAGGACTGACATCAGTGTGTTGAGAGCCATAGAATGAGCCCCTGTGCCAGTAAGCACACCTCAGATGGAGGTGTTTTGCTAATCCCATGAAAATGTTTTTATTTCAGTAGGGGTGGGAGTTGCAAGGTACTGATTTTAGAGGTTGGAAGCATTAGTAATGAGTATGTCAAGCAAGGCAATCATTTAGTCCTCCCACTTAGAAAAGGAGTCAAGGTCCTGCAGTAAATCTACATGGCATGGTGCTGGCAAGTGGCAGACACTCATCTGGGAACAGCCAACACTCATGCCACACCGTACTCACACTTACGCTGAAAGGGGTGAGCAAGGAAGAGGAAGGCTCTGTCCTGCCAGGCCCTCTGATGAAGTGGGTTTCTCTTTCAGCGTGGCCAACTTCTTTAAAACTCTTCTTCTAGCTGCTATGTTGGTGGCAGAAACAGCTGGAGCCCTTCTGAGGTCAGATAGTGGAATTTTAGCTAGAGGCATTTTTTTGTCTCCAGAGAGATGCCGCTGGTTTGCTCGGCTGAAAGATCTGAAGTAGGGGCCGCTGCAGCAGAAATCCACTTGCTTGGGCCAACCGCTGCCCACCCACCCTGGAATTACTCCAACACACTCACTAGACCCTCCACCTCTTGTTTAATCTTTAATGCACCTCCAATTGCCCTAGGCTGGACACCACAGCAAGGCAGGCAAGATAGGAGTGATGATTAGCTCCCTGACCCCGTGTGCTATGCTGGGCATTGGGAAATGCATGTCTAACGGCTGACCCTCCATCGATCTCAACTGTGTCCTCCGGGCAGAAGGAATCATTAGCAGCAGCTTATGATGGAGGGGCATGCAATACCTCTCATTCTGCTGGGTGTAGGCACATGAAAAAGCCACAGGCACAGCAGACCTGTCCTACCTGTTCTTGCTCCCCTGACTCTCAGTTTGGCTGTTCTTGGGTGTCTGGTATAATAAGGAATGGGGGAGGGATGAAGAAGTGTGCCCTGTACATAGCCCCTTCGGTGCTTGCCTAGATCCTTTTCTTCCTGTGATATCCATCCTGCGCCATAAGGAACCAGCTCTTGCACTAACAGGACAATGTTCTATCTACAACACCTGACGTCTGCTCAGGCACTAACTCAAAACCCCCAGAAATTCCAGCTACAAATCTGGAGACAACTGCATTTCACTGCTTACCCAGCCCCTAACATCTATGTCCATTTTTGGTGAAAGACAGTGCTAGAATGGAAATGCACACAGGAAGGAGAAAAGATCAGGAGAGTCACTGGCCCCCACCAAGGGGGAACTTCTGCAAAATCTAAGGTCCAGCATCCTCATATACGGCAGAAGGTGAGGTTGCCAACAACAGTGAGGGAACTCAGACTAGAAAAGACAACAGAAAAAAGCAAAAGAAACAGATTTTATGGTCAACACATGAAATAAGCGAACTTCTCTCTGACCAATGAATAAAAGCAGCACTTGGGGACAACAAAAGAAGGGGCTGAGAACCTAACTGTGGAAGAAGAAAGCAGAAAGAAAATCAAGAAAATAGCTCCATTGCTATGATGCCACATGGGCTAGACACCAACAGTGCAAAGGCTTCCTGGAGACTAGAATAAAGATAAATTCCTCTAAGGGAAATAATTTCTGTAAGAGAAAGCAACTGGATAAGCAATACTGAAAATGTGTTTTGTCCGGGTTCCATCCAGGGTCCATCTAGTGGGTGCTGCTCTGCATTTGAGTGAGGCCTCAGTGGTGATATAAGAATAGACTTACATGGCAGAAAGAAACTGCCCAATTGAACATATCATTCAAGGTACCAGTGCAAGAGCCTGGAGTAAGAACTTTGTTGAGATAGACTTAGTGAAGTCGTACATGGTAGTACCAAGATCAGTAACGCTTGAATCAATTAATTGGCTGCTGAAACAGAAAGGAATACCTGGAAATCACCATGCTCAAAGCAGCCTTAGGCAGACAGGCTTGGGATGGAGAGGCAGGTATTTTCATATACGTCAGACCCAAAAGAGGACACTTACTACAAGACTCGTGCCTATTGCAGGTGCAGTGGCCGAAGCCCCTGCAGATATGCAGGGCATATCCTGCCTAATTTGCTCCATAATCTTTGGGTTCTTCACACTAGCTCTTGGTCACAGATGGATTTCTTATCTGCTCCTCTGTTCCTCCCCTGTATGAGAAAGGGTAGTTGGAGATGACTCTGCCCTTATTTGTCATCCAGCAGCACACAAGAGCAATTACAGCCCAGAGGGTCAGCCATACCAGATTAAATATTTATGTCAGTTCTTTGTAACTTCTGACAAGCAAGAGTTGGTATGCTCAGAAAACTTCTTTCAGGGCTATAGTCCTTCCTTGAACCAGAGAGCAGTAATGACACACAAGGAATTACCCTTCTCAATCCCACCATTATGTGTGCCAGATTTATTAACCACTAGCCAATACCAGACTGAAGCAATCTGATGGCAATAAGTGTTCTACATTTGTGCAGTTCCCCCTCTTCTTTCTCCCCCCTACTCTTCCCACCCTCTGAACATCTCATGTCTGGTTTTCATGGCTGCATCACATGAAGTTTCAGATCTGTTTAGTGACTGGCTCTATTTATAAGATTTTCTTCTTCCCTGATGCTTTGCAGAGACGAGCTCTAAATTTACAGAGAAGGTGCTGTTAGGCGGCTGTAAATGTACATCTTTCCAGCCTGTACTCCTGAATGACATCCCTTTTCTATTACACGTTGTCAGGGGCATAGAGACATGTCCCAGGATATCACTATTACTTCTGCCTTGGCAGTGCCTCCCAGCTGTGTGCTATTAACACATTAAATTAAGATACAGCTGACACTGACTTTTCAAGAAGAGATGACACCAAAACAGCTCAGCTCCGTTGCAAGGGTAGCAAGCCTGGTGCCTAAGAGAGAAGCAAGTGAATTCACCTCGTGTTTTCACCTCAGTCACTGAAGTAGGTTAGAAAAACATAGGTTACCTCCAGCGACAATAAGGTATCTCCAGGGAGTGATTCTGAAGTTTCATCATGAAACTTCATGCAATGCCCCCAGTTCAGTCCTGGTTCTGGTATAATGCTAATTTGCCTTAGTTCATGATCAGGATACTGCCATAAAGAATGCCTTTTCTGAACCTATAGGTGATGGCAACCAAGCAACGTCTTCCTCCATGTTAAAAGACAAGCAAAGAACTCACTTCAAATGAGTTCAGATTTCAGGGTTTTTTTTAGGAAAACAGTTGCTCTATCAAACTGTTTGACTCGTCTAACACAATCGTCCTCTGACAAACCAGTGTTCTAGCTAAATCCTACTTCTTCAATTAAATGTTCCATCAAAATCCTTTGCTTGCAACTGAGACCAAATACACAAACCTACAGCTGCTCACATCACTTTTTTTCTCTGCCTTTTTATTCCATCAGTGGTGTGGAATCAAATTCCATCAATGGGTGGAAATCAAAAACCATTCTCACATCATCAACTCTGAAATTAGCTGTCAACCTCGATCTTACTGTCGTGACTAACCCTTCTTTCCGGAACTGGGAAGAATTCTGTTTACAGCCACCTCAGTTTCTCTATGGGTATGCCCACTTTGGTAGGGGCACCTTCAATCCATTGCAATTGCAATTTCAATTTCAATCCAGCATTGCAAAGGACAGCGATAGATACCTCTGTGCCCCGCCACAGTTTTTGTCAGCCTCAAATCCACATTTCATGCACTATTCCTAACAGATCTATCACTGAATTTTGGATCTGCTTTGAAGAATTACCAACTCAACAAATATTTACCAGTTAGAAATTAATCTCCATTGCGTAGAGAATGCAACAGAATTAATACAGCTATATTAGCTTAAATCAGGAGTGGGTTTGCTGCGTAAGGCATGGATGCCCAGTCTAAGTCACTAGCAAAATCTCAGACTGGTAAGCGGAACAGCTGTTGTTTCAGTTAGCAAGGCAAACCGAAATGGAGTTAAGACCAACATCCCTCATTCTCAGGGAACAGAGATCTAGAGGGGTAGCAGGCACACTGAAAGATGGCACTTCATATGAAAGTGAAGTCTGAGAGACTGAGGAATAATCCAAAAAAATAAGCAGAGGGGAAATGATGTATTAAAAAAGTAAATGCCACACCCATGTTGTCTCCTTCAGGAAAGCTAGAAGATATAAACCCCATGAGATGTATGTGGTGTGGGTGCTTCTTAAGATGGATAATATGTAAAGGACTGATTCTGCCTCCAAGTTGAGACAAGTTTGGGGTCTTATGTTTTTTAGAAATGAGTTTGCTGAGCTACAGGAGTTGGCAGGTGATACTGTGAAGTCAGGGCAGAAGAAGAAACATTACTCCAGAAGTTACCCAGGATCTCTGTGACATGGAAGGACCATGTCCAGCCAACCAGTCACAGGAAATTTCTTCCTGTCAGAAACGCAATAAGAAGCAAAGGACTTCAATTTCCATAAAAACAACTTCAGCTGGGCATTCAGTTTTGGTTTGGGTGTTGGGTGGTTGGGTTGCCACGCCCCCCCCCCCCCCCCCCCCGACAAATAGTGAAGCAATGAATTTGCAGAGATAACTGTAGAAACTCTTTCACTGTTATCTCTGCTCAAGCCACAGGCTTGTCTTATCTTTCCCACAGTGCCACATACACAGCACCTATGAGCTCTGCTCCCCCACCACCACCACCGTTCACTCCCTCCCTGTATTTTTGCCTTTCAATAAGTCCCGAGGAATCCAATAAAGACTCCTACAGGAATTCGTAGCAACACATTCCTTTTCCATCATCATCTACACTTTGAGCAAAGCTCTTCTCTTATATATCTCTTCTGACAGAATATGAAACCACAAGTATTTTAAGCTGAGACAATGAAAGTAGAGGGCTGTAATCCAAACTGACAGCAACATTATTAATCGGGGAAGAAGAGGCTGAGCAGAGCAGATTGCTCAAAGATCTAAGAAATGGCATCGTGTTGGGAGGGGGTCCCAGGTAGTTCTGGGCACTGTGGACGGGCTGCAGAGCCTCTCGCCTAGCAGACACCCTATCAGTCCCCAAAGGCAATAGTGGGAACAGAGATGTTAGACCACCCAGTGTTGAAGTACACCCATTCCAAGCATCTGCTTTTCCTCAGAGCCTGGTCTGAATGCTGTTGCTTTGATCAGATCACTGATGCAGGGGAAAAAGCAGGGCAGGCACTTTTTCAAAACAACTTACTAAGGTTTGTACCAGTACAAGGCCCCTTTCCTAACAGTGCTCTCCTGGATGTAGTTTTAGGATCTGTGCATCTTGCTGGTTTCAGTAGCAGGTTGTGCTATGGCTGTATTGACTAGGTCCTGATTCAGCTAGAAACTGAGCTGAGATATGCAGAGGCAGGTGTCTGCACGGTGCACTCTACAGTGAGAAAGGGGATAAACATTGCAACACTGCAGCTGGAGATGGACTCCCCCTCTACACACCCATGCACTTTGATAAAACCACTCCTAAATACTTTTTACAGCTGATGGAGAAATAAGGGGGTTCAATTCAAGAAGCGCTTGCCTCTCTGCTGTGAACCCACTCAAGCAGCTCATATTCAAGGGTCTGCACAGCGTTTGCACGAAGTAGATGAGTCACAACCATGCTATTTAAATAAGCTTGGTTGCAATGTAGTCCAGAGTATTCTTTAAACCCAGCTTCTGGTTTTAATTACACAAGATTTAGGTCTTCTGCAGCTTTTACTGATAATAATTTACACTAGTCCAGCCACCAGCATGTTTTGAACGTGGCTATGCGAGGGACAAACCCTTCTATGAAGATACCTATTAGAGAATAATTCCCTTGTAATTGCTTTATCAGTCTCAATTATATTGATTCAGAATGGGCAATAATTATTTTGGCTTTTTAAAACAGAACATATTCTGTCACAATACCAAATGAATGACTCTAGCTACAGAAAGTATCCTTCATACCTAGAAAAGAGACACGTATCCCACTTAGTTGATCAAAGAGGGAGATAAACAGCAGACGTTGAAGGAAGAGGCTTCCAGGAACAGATATCTATTTATTCTAATAGGTAATGGACAACTTGAGTTAACAGTTTGCAGCTGAAGCTGGACAGATCTATATTACACCTTATGTCAGCTTTTCCATCATTTTCTGGACATTAGCGAAACCAGTCCACAATTCAACAGGACCTTTTCCCCTCCTCCCCATAACATCTCCAGTAACCCAAGATTTGTTAAACAACTTTGCTAATGACTCCAAGCTTCCTAGCCAGGGGTCCTCAAACTACGGCCCGTGGACCAGATCCGGCCCCTGGTATTTACAGACACCCCCTGCCCCCCCGGGGGCTGGGGGGGGCGGAACCGAGCAGCTGCAGATGACTGCCTGCCACTTCATCCGTGCGCCAGCCCCTGTTTAAAAAGTTTGAGGACCCCTGTTCCTAGCCAATTCCTTTTAACTTCACAGCTGCCATTTATTTGACCGAGTCACTACAAAAAGATTTAACATCTTATGTAGAAACCAAAGGAATAGAAAGGAGCTAATTGTTGCAGTTGAATATAACTGCATCCTCACATCACTGGTCTGCAACTCTGGCCTCTAAGAGGGCTGTAGAATTGCTGTATTTCCATTTATTAGTAGAGAATTATTTCAATCTAGAAGTGAGTCAGTATTCATCTACGTCATATCAAAGAAGCAGAAACTGAAGTACAGAATCAAGGAATAGCCTCAAGTCACTACAGACCTTTTTGGTCTCATGCTTTAGGATCTATATCTTTTCTTAAATTCATTTGCTTTTTAAACAACCAATTTCATCCCTTGGGATTGGCAATGCAGCCAGAGTAGTAACCTGAGCAGCCACAAGTTTGTAAGTGACTGTGACTTAAAGTGACTGGCTTTATCTTCTCAGGGGTTGCCTTGCAGGACCATAAGCAGGTGACATGGTGGACCCTGCAGCCAAGCCAGACCAGTCAGAGTTAAACTTTCAAGGGAGACAAGGTTGGAAAACTGTGCCTCATTCACAGGCTGGGAAGTTGACTCACAG
The DNA here is from genome assembly GCF_963210335.1 of Falco punctatus. Classification (NCBI taxonomy): domain Eukaryota; kingdom Metazoa; phylum Chordata; class Aves; order Falconiformes; family Falconidae; genus Falco; species Falco punctatus. Next base: position 859,503 of record NC_137599.1, on the reverse strand, counting down.
CACAGTGACAGGTGATGGGTGATGCTCTGAAGGTGGTCCTCTTTCCCAAATAAAATCTCTTCAGTCACTCCAGAAGCTGACCTTTCTGGAGTTTTACATGAATTCTTACTGAAATGATGGAAAAAACTCAATGGCAATGAAAGATAGCCCAGGAATAAATGCTCCTATGCTGCTCATTACTCTCCCCAAGCCCCAGGATGCTCTTGGGTCAAACTGAATTCTACCTCCACACAGAGGTAGGCTGGCACAACATCGCTCCTTCGTCTGAAATTCAGACAGGCTCCAATAATTCCACAGGAATGTGCATGCCCTTACTTACTAATGTTAATGGCAATTACTATTGTGTTATGTTAACATCTGGAGACCCACTATCAGCCTGGGCATCTTTGTACTATACTGGCCAGAACATAACAGTCAAGGGCATAGAGGAGCTGCCCGTGGTCACAGACACATCAACAGCAGAGCTTGGAAGACAACGTTGGAGTCACGCATTAGAGGAGAGGATGGCCATGCTGCTTTGGTCCTCCCAAAACCTTTGCTTGGATTCCGGCAGCTGAGGGTTGTGGAGGGCATTGGGTTATCGCTGTAAGAACCTAATATGACATGCCACTGTCTGTCTTGCAGAAATCTCATTTGACCTTGGGCTATGAGCCACAGACTAAACCTCCTGTTCAAACCTGACCCAGCTCTTTCCACAGCCCGAGCGGAGGAAACGTGAGACGTAACGCTGGCAGCTCTGGTTCCTGATGTGTGTCACCCTCCCCTTTCAGCAATTCCCCCATCCTTTCCGGAGCCAGGGTGGGAGAAGAGCCCTCCATCCTCCACAACACCTGCACGGGCTGTGGCTCTCAGAGCCTCTGGGCACGCAGGGTGAGCCGGAGAGCAGCTCAGCACAGAGGAGGGGAAAACAAGTTTAAGGAATTTTTTTTAAAAAATAAAACTGTGCTGGTTTCAGGTGACCTCAGGGTGTTTTTGGATAGCAGGGAGGGGATCAAGCTCCCCCTCTCCCAAGTCAGTAACACAACAGTCACAACCTGATCAGTGCAAACTGCTGATACTGATTTCTTGGTCTTTCACGCTGCTGGGCTTGTCCAGGCAAACAGGCAAACATGGTTGGGAAAGGGTTTGCCACCTCACCTGCACTTGTCTCCTGGCTTCTGCTCTCCTTGTAGGTCACTTGTGCCCATAGCTGGGTGATGATACAGTTTCTTAGTCATGTCCTTGCTATCTTTCCTTTCCTCCATTTCCTTCTCTCCATCATTAGACCTGCTGAATTTGGGGAGGTGTAAAAGGATTAAACGCTGAAGGAGCTTGCCCCAAAACTGAGAGAGGAAAATCAAAACAAGCCCTGATTTTGGACTGTAACAGATACACAAAAGGGGACAAGTGCCTGTTTACATCTCCCAGCTCTCAGGGACCAGGTGACTTTCTGACAGGAGCTGGAGTGACAACATGAGTACTGCAACTCACACCCAGTTGACAGCTCTTCTCAGGACAAGCAGAAGTCCCAAAAGCTGGAGAGAAGTGCCCTGCAGATGAGTACAAACCACAGCTGCAGCCACACAGGGAGCTGGGAGACCTCCTTTCCACATATAACATCTTTTCCCAGCATGGTTGAGCAGCCTGTTTACAAGGTGTGGCTGGATTTGGCCCTGCTTACCCTGCTCACCTCAGCCATGCCCCCATGCTCCCAAGGTATTTTTGCACAGGAGCTTGCCTGGGGCAGTGCAATGCCATGAATAACTTTCCTACTAAAAGCAAGAGGGGATGGAGAAATGGAAGAGGCAGGTGGATTTTGGCAAGAGCAGCACAGAGGCAAGGACAAAGAATCTGTGTTGAATCAGGGATGGAGGAAGGAACAGAAACTGGATAAAAAGCAAAGTGAGGGAAGGGACACTGGAGGAAAGCCAGCAGATCAGGTCAGGCAGCAGTCAAGAAGGTGGTGGTATCAAGGCAACTACCGGGCATGGATTTGTATCTCTACAACACGATCAGGCAAGCTTAGATTCACAGCAGAGCCCTTCCAAGGGCTGAGAGGTGACTCAGAAGAATAACTGGTTTAATACGTAACAGCTCAATCCAAGAAGACACCCTTGTGCAGAAGTTTCAGCAGCACACGGTGTTGTCTTGGTCAGCTTCTTCATCCCATCCATATGCAGAGTCACATCAGCAGACCTGTCAGGGTCAGGCAGGTCCCAAGAACCGGGACCTGGAGCAGCGTGTGTAGCTGGGGATCTGTGGAGATGGTTCAGGGTGGGGGGGAAGTGCAACAAAGCTGTTCAGCAGAGTTCTGCACAGACATCTAACATTTCCCTACACATGCAGGGGTCTATGGAGGTGCAAAGCAGTTGAAATGTGAGAACACACATGCCTCTACAAGTGATACTGCACCTGGCACTAAAGCATCTTATAGCTCAACACATGCTGGGCCTGGGGTCTAACACCAATTCCTAGCTGCCTGTAGTGATATGGGAATGCAGTTGGCAGCAGTTAGAGAAGGCGACAAAATCTAAGTGCCCTGTCATGCATTCAATTAAAAGCATCCCTGTAGGTAGTGTGCCTCGGTTCTGCCAGGTCCCTAAAACAGGGCTAGCAGCTGAGCAGTTTTAATACATCGTTTGGAAGGGATCATTCCCACGCAGTCTTGGGACTTATTTCTGCATCCAAAATGTTTTACCAACAGATATTGGCAATATCATCAATATCTGATAGATCTAAGGCATCAGCATTTGCAGAGCTAATACTCTGCTAAGCGAGACAAAAAGGAGATGAATCTCCAAAATGCTCTGGAAGGTATTTGTGACACTGGGTTAAAAAACAGCAGGAAAATGGAAGTTCAGGGGGAAAATATCTATCTTGATAGGAAATGAGGTGTATTGGTAAGTACAGAAAACTAATGACATGTCTCTGTCCACTTAAAAAAGGGATACAAATCTTTCAGAAATTTATATTTTGATGGGTAGTCTCTATTTGGTACGGCTGCCAAAATGCCTTATCTATAGACATTAATATTTAAAATGTGCTGCGTAATGTGGGGTGCTAAAAGGAATGGGTAGTTTGGCTAGGAGCTGACAGACAACACCATCCAACACTGTCAACTCAGGTTTCTAACCAAAGCCTTGGAACAACATCAGTGCTGGAAGTAAAAGTCACCTTAGGCCCAGAAAAGCCTGCAGGAGGTACCATGCCTTTTACATTTCAAAAATGAGAGCTGGCAGAAACTTTCCACAAGCCTTTCAGAGAGCTGCAGAAGAAAAGCATTAGCAAACACATCACAGATTGCAGAGGCCACTGTCCTAGGCACAGTTAAGAGATCTAAAACTAGCATAAGCTGGGAAAAAAGCAGACTTCATTTGCCCTCAACTGTTAATATAGATGCCTGCTCTGGGAGACGCCGCTTTCTTTCCCTTGCCTGACTCATATTTACAGCTTAAGCTTTCAGACCTCTCAAGTTAGGTCGGAAATCCCTAAAGCATTCCGTTTTGGAAACTAGAATCTGAAGCACATACAAACATATGCCCAAGAACACGCCTTGAGTCCTGGCCTTGCCGTTACAGAAACTGGAGCACAAAAAGAGGTTTTGCAGGAGTAGCACAGCTCAGTGAAGGCTCTCTGGGTGAGCGCAGATGGGCTGATCGCCAGCCACGGGATTGCCCCCATCACCCCTATGCGTCAGAGCAAATGCTGGCACAGAAGCGGCTAGAGCATCGCTTGGTATTTCAGCATCCAGGTTGATAATGCCAACAGTGGCAAAGCCACGCTGAGGACACAGAGCTAACACTTTGCATCTGTCACTGTAGGGGACATTTCATTTGTACAATAGTTCAGATGCAATTGCAGATGAGAGGGAAAAATTGCTCGGTTGGGAACTGCCAGAGCTACCCAGTGACAGTAATACCCCTGAAACAGGAATACAACTTGTGCTATTTATTAATAGTTTCCATTGAGCTGCTTTCTCTCCACGAAGCAGTGGGACATTGATCATCCAGGATGCTACTTAGAGAAGCAATCTGGGTTAGAAGACACTAATCTGTCAAGAAAAGTTATTTCCAGCATTTCCTGTAGCTAAGATGTGACTTGCAAACTACCCTGTGTTTTTTGTGTCTGGGGCTCTCGCTGCTCTCTTGCCTAGTGAGAGCTGTGACTTCAGAGAGCTTACTGGAGGCTTCTGCTGCCTGGGAGAGCAATGGCAGGGCTGGCCAGGAGCCGTCACAATGCATCTGCCCCAAACCCAACACATCTCCCAAAAACACAGGAGGCCTGCCCAGCCTCAATGGTCCAGCTTTTCTCCATCCAGCAAGGCAGGATATTTTCAGCATGGCCACACAAATGAGTGGGCATCCTACTTGCCTCATTTTCTAGAAGCTCTTTCCCATGACATTTTAATCCCACTGCGACAGTAACAAGCAGCACGAGGAGGTTTCACTGCACCCATCCAGCACATGCACAACCCCTCCACTCCATGCGCTCAGTAGGACCAAGAAAACAAATACTTTGCATCACAGTTAGTCCAGGACTTGGACTCAGGATGATCTCAGGGAAACCATCTGCCTGTTAAAGGCTTGGCTGGCCCCTTCTGTGCCCAGGCTCTGTCCCACCTGAGGCTGCTGAGGGAGGGTGGTGCACCTTACCACGTTCTTCCACCCAGGTCTCCATCAATGCTCCTTTTCACCTAGGATCATTTCCTCTCACAGAAAGAGCTGATGTTTCCATTTAACCCCTGACCCTGGACCTAACAGCCCTTCTGCCTTTTGGTGCCAAAACAGCTGACAGGCAAAAGGAGCCTGTAAAGATATGCTTAAGGTGACATCCTGGGGTAGATTCAGCCTGCAAATGACTTAAACCAGCACACAGGCAAAGCCTACCTCTCCTCAGCACCTTTTCCTGATCTGCCTGAGGGCTGATTCCTTGTTGTCTCTGTGCTGCTGAGCATCCAGAAGAGCGTGGTAGCCACTGCTGCTTCATAAGACAGCAGAGCCAAGCTAAGTAGGAATTCTTAACAGGCTTTGCCACAACCTGCCCAAAAAATCCCAGAGCCAGCACTCTTTAACCACCCAGGAGGTGGTTATATACGGCTGCCTTACTGGGGCAGGAGGAACATTAACTGGGGACAGCTGGGATTGCAAAACAAGCCCAAGAAAGGGTAAGACCAGCATCTCCCTAAGAAGCCACCTAATGCTCGTCAATGAAGAAGCTAAAGAGACTGATACATGCCAGCTGTGTGGCTCTCCTTGAGCTTCTAGGGATCGTGGTTACTCCACTTCAGCAGTGCTGTTTTGAGAGGAGGAGGGGACATTCCTGAGGACACTAGGCTGACCCAAACCCTGAGCCATGCTGGTGCCTATGACAGACAGACATTCCTAGCATGAGGCCAGTGCTAGATCTGCTTGCCTCACCTCATCCGACCCCCAAGGAAATGCCGCTGACCCTGTGGAGCCTGTCCATAGAGATCTACTCTTTGCTCCACCTTTCCTGGGCAGCAGACTTTGCATGGACTGCCCTACCCCGGCTGATGAGCTAGGTGGCCCTTGGGAGAAAGCAGGGACTACCAGAAGTGTAGGCTAGGGCAGAGGGTTGGGAGAGGACCCATGGGTGTCTTGAATTATTTATCATCCCCAGTGCACTGGCATGCTTTACCCAGGACAACCTGACCACTCTGAATGGCATTTCTGACACGCTTCCAGCTCGGTGTGTGCAAGGAACTGAGCAGCTCTGTGGGGACCTTTCGGGCTGGGCAACACCGCGCTCCCTTCTAACAGGGCAGAACTGGAGCTCCAGATATGTGCAAGAGCAGAGGAGCAAGCTGAGGGGGGAAGAGGGATGGGTCAACAAGATCCAACTAGAAGGCAAACCGCAGTGTGAAGTGGCTCCGTTGTGGCCCACGACTGGCAGCTCTGGGCCATGCTGGGCCCGGGCAGTTGCACACATTGGCCATGGCCTGGGCTGAGCCTTGGAACGAGCAGTAACCACGTTTCCTGTAGGGCTGAGCTTGGCACGTGCATCAGACACAGCCTGTGGCCATGGCCCTTCCTCTGGCCTTGTGTGGTCACTGTTGAGCACCACAATGTGATGAGGTGTCACCATGCTGTGGTGGGCTGGTGCCAGGCCAAGGTCTGGGGGAGCTATTTGGGATCACCTGGTAAACCCAGTCTCAGTTGTTGCTCAGAACTGCTGGAGCCAGCAGCTCCCACGTGCCCGAGATGATGGGCAAGAGGAGCCATTAGTCTGGTGTCATCACTGCAACACGAGGCCAGCTCCATCATCCCTTCCTGCAAAACCCAGGATTTGGTGTTCCTCTGCAAGTCCACAGGCTTTCCTCAGACAACCACCTTCACCTCCCCAAGGAGAGTCTGAGGAGCACAGGACACCTTGGAGTCATGTCTTTAAGGCTGAGCAACATTTGCACCAGTTGCATCAACCCAGTTGCCAAGTTCCACAAGTAGTTGCATCCAGACAGCTGACACAGAGGCATCAGCAGCAGAACAGAACAAGCAGGGGTACATGAGCATCCAGTTTGTTTTGCTGCTGCAGGAAATATGCTGCTGACATGTTCTTGATCACATCTGGCTCACTACTGTCACATCTCCTTAACACAAACATTCCTGAGCATACCCACTTGGGAAACCCTCACTGTTGGGTGGGCAGAAATGGGCATTTCTAGTTATCTTCTGGAGTGGGTGCAGGTGAAGGAGAACTGAAGTGCCCTGGTTTCGACTGGGATGGAGTTAATTATCTTCTTAGGAGCTAGTGAGTGTGGTGCTGGTTTTTGGCTTTGATGTGAGACTTTTCAGTTCCTCAGGCTGTGTTAGTGAAAAGGCTGGAGGGGCACAAGGAATTGTGAGGGGACACAGCCAGGGCAGCTGACCCCAACTAGCCAGAGAGGTGTCCATGGGGCACCATGCCTGGTATATCCCCCCGGGGCTTGGCCAGGGTGGGCAGGTAGTTGGCCGGGGACCGGCTGGGTATCGGTTGGCAGGCGGTGAGCAGCTGCACTGTGCACGATGTGTTCCTTTCTTCCTTTCCCTCTGGATTTTATTCTTTCCCTTCTCCCTTTCATTATAACTTATTGTCATCATTGTTATTATTGTTCTTTAATTTTTATTCTATTTCAATTATTTAATTGTTCTTATCGCAATCCTCGAGTTTTACGTTCCTTTCCAACTCTCCTCCCCATCCCTCTGGGTGAGGGGGGAGTGAGCAAGCGGCTGTGTGGTACTTAATTACCAGCCGAGCTTAAACCACAACATAAAGGAATAACATCGATGTGCCAATGGAGGAATGGAGTTATTCAAAGCTGTTTCCCGGGGATGTCCCTTGAAAGGCAGAAATGTACGTTCTTAGAAAACAACTGGTATTTATTGACTGACAAGAACACCAGCAGTGCAGACACTAGTGCAATACTGGACAACACAGCCAGCTACACAAATATGCATGTTATAATCAAAAGGATTAGATAAAGAATTAGGACAAGGTACAAGCAGGACTGTAATGCAACTCAAAACCCATAGCACCATTTTCTTTCTAGAGGATATATAAGAAATATAAATAATGTCCATACTTCTTGTCACAAAAGTTGTACATCTTGAGGTAGAGAAATGTTTTGTTTCCCTTAAAGAACAGTCTTTTTTTTTTTTTTTTTCTCAAGTGACATATTACATTGTCACCAATTGGCCTTCCAGTCTTACACAAGGTATCTGAGGGTGTAGAAGTGCCTGTTGCCTAAGTGGTGTTTATTACTTTGCTCATTAGTGTTTCTCGGCTTACATGGCCCTATTTGTTGATCTCATAAAGCACCCCCGACCCCCGCATTGCGCTGCCCTTCCATCACAGCAACACTGCTGCATGGATCCCTGGTTAAGCCTCAAGGAATTACTGGTGTATAATCATTTTATGGGGCAGCTTCCAGATACGGGATTTCTTCCCAAGCAGGTTCAGCTCTTCACTTGGAAATGGTGGGGTCCATCCACACCAGGACTTTATATACTTCAGGAAAACTTTTCTGATGGATTGTTATTTCCCTCCTGCACTAAGCATGATGGATCCACTACTACCAAGCCCAACACAACAATGTACCAGGACAGGCAATAAAAACTGGAGTAGGAAGTATACAGAGGGACAGGGACTGTGTCTGCAGGGTACCGCTCGTGTGAGCAGTGAGGATCCCAGCCAGCCAGGAATATTAGACCTATCACTGTTCCCAGGTTACTGGGCTTTTTAGGTGCAGAGGAAAGGATTCATCCTGAATCAAAAAACTATACAGGAAAGCACGTGCAGCTCAGATTTTTACCATCGCTAGTCATGTTGAGGTACATTTGCGCTTGGGAAAGAATATTTTTATAGCCAGGGCACAACCTTTCACCTTTGCTCCTGAAAAGATTTCGACGTAAAGATTTATATCTCCAGCCTCTCATTCCAGTAACTTCTTTGCACGTATAACCAAAGAGGCGGCACATCCACTGGATCTGTAGTACATGGTAAGGTGTGCAGCACAGCCGACAAGCTCACACACAGACCAAACGGAGGCCCGGGTCTCCACATCCCGTATCTCCAGGAGGTGGCAGAAGAGCTTTGCTCAAGATGATGCTCAGTCTTGATTCTTGAAGAAAATACAATTCAAGCCTAAGAATACTGAATGCCAAACAGACCCAAGTTTTGCTTCCTGGTCACACAAAGACTCCCACTGCTGTTAGTTGAAGTAAATCACATTTCTGAATATCGACCCAATTTACCTCAAGTTTTGGTAATAAAACAGCACCGGACAACTGAATAAATACATTTTTAAAAATGGAAAAAGAAGCTATCTGCCTCAAGCAAACTTTTACACTCCCTTATCCATACCATCATTTTAAAAATGCCTAGTATTGAAGGATACCAAAAGGAGTCGTATCAGCATTGCCTCAAACTCAAAATATGCTCAAGCCTTTTCCCCAGACCTCATATGGAGCATGTCAAATTATTTGTTTCCCATCAGTTTTCACCATTTGGTTTCCAGACTGAGGGAGGCTGACTTTTCTGGCTGGCAGGGGCTGAACAGAAGGCTTTTCAGCTGTGGCGGGTCGAAATAGGCTCCGAATTCACCTTGCAGAGCCAAGGCAAAGGACACCAGCCTTCCTTGCCCAGCCTTGGCTCACCAGCTAACAACCAAATCTTACTTCAGCCAAATGCCAAACCTCCATATTCCAACTGAGCCCAAACTCATCCCAAGGATACCAGAGAAACCATTTTTTCCTCAGGTCTTCTCCACATTCTCCATTTCTCAAGCAGCTCTGACCTGTGCAGGGCAAGGAACTTCAGGCACAAGAGTCCCCTCTGGCACATGAAAAAATAGTACTTAATTTTCCCCTGAAATACCTTCCTGTTGTTGTTGTTGTTGTATTATTGTCCGGTTCTTATTCAACAATTCCTGTGCAGCACCAGGACTTCCAGGTACAACCTCACCTTTCAATTTACTTTGTTTAGGTGATTCTTTGACTCCAGTTAAGTTATTGCAAGATCCCCACAGCACTGTGCTAACCCCACGCTCCAGACAAGGGACAGCTCCACCTCATAGTTGCTGGCAGCAAGACTGAACAAAAACATGGTATGGCTTAGACACTGCCAGTCCCAACAGATCACAGCTCCAATGGTCACACAGATCACTGCTAAAAACCTCCACTGCTAGAGGTAAGCCCTGCACATTTCACAGGCGCCAGTATTTTCAGTGGCAAGGGACTTGGTGACACCACCTTAAAAGCATGAATGTCCAAACGACACAGGCTACACACACAAAAACCAAGATATTTTTGCAAGTGCTGCAAAGCTGTATCTAATCCTGCTCTAAACAAGTCTCCTTTGCCTGAAAGTGTGCCAAAGGACTAATTCAGCCCAAAACATCCACAGTGGAGGGGCCTGATTGAGCTGCCTAAATAAAGTATCTAGCCCCCTTGCCACAAAGCTGTCCTGTTCCCACTCACATCAGTGTTTCAGCTGCAAAGGACACAAATAACTAAAGTTGCAAGGTCTACTAGCCTGACCGTATTCCTCTCTGCCTCAATAATCATCTTACCGTCCTTCTGGTCTTGTTTTTGAGTCTGTGGTGCAAAACACCTAACATGCCTCTGAAATGCTTACACCTACTGCTCAAAACATTGGAACATTTGGAACCAGATAAAGGGTATTATTAAAATAACACTTTTTGCTATGCGGAAGCCAGGCTTGCCTTTTGGATGGGAAAACTAGCCTACAGATTTGAAACACTCTTCACAACAAAATGAAAGGTGTTAGTAACATGCATTCCCTTCCACGCTCACTGCGGAACAGGACCAGGTCATTGGAGAAGACTAAAGGCTTACCTACGTGTCTGTTCTTGCGTGGGTTTCTCCTGTCCTTTTTTTTTTTTTTTACAGGAATAGTACAAAAGAGTGAGTCTGAGCAAGCCAAAAAACTTCACTTTGAAATGCGTGCACTCTGCAGGTACCTGGAGGGTACCCTAAGGGCCCTACAAAGACCAGCCAGGTCCAAGGAGGCTCCTGTTTAGCCCGTAGCCCAACAGCCACCTCAGCCAGGCTCCAACCTCTACACTGTTACTGGAGTCAGTGGGAAGGGGACAAAACAGATTTTCAGTTATGTGTGAGATGGATGGTAGATGCTCTCCGGCAGGTCCGGGTTGGGTTTGGAGGGCAGGAGTACATCAGCGCTTCATAGATCTGCTCCCAGCGTGCAGCCTGACAGTTCCTACTGCAGAGTCAAACACCGTGCTGCTGAGCAGGGTCACTTGGACTTCAGTGAACACAAAGCCCTTAAGAGAAGACCTAACACTCAAAGTGACATAAACAGCCTGCTTTTAAGAAACAAGATAACAGATTCATAACCCCTCACTAGGATCCAGCCATCAGCAGGTGACGTTGGCCCAGATAACGTTACTAGGAGGTTACTGAAGTGTTTCTTCTTTTTCAGACTTCACGGCAAAACTGGAGACAGAACTTACTAAACCATTGAAAACCAGTTCTACCCTGAGGTTTTGCCTGCACTGACCTTCTGCAAGTGCCTGATTTGCACAATGTGTGAATCCCAACCTGCAGTGATGTGTCTCCTGAAACCCCCTTAGTTCACTTCAGCAACATTAGTCCAAAGAGGAAGTAAAAGGACACAAGACTAACAAGAACACTTGCCACCACCTAGAAGCATCCTCACTGCCTTCAGATCGTGACATCTGGGCAGGGAGAATGGATTGTGCATGCCCAGAATTACAATTGAGAAGCGCAGCTTAGATAAAAGCAAGAGGACAGAGTGGTGTCTCTTCCACTTGCTCCCCAAAGAACGCTATCCAGCTGTGCTTCCCTGCTCCTTCCACTGAGTCCCAGTCCCTGTTTAAATGATAATGCTCCATGGAATGGCCTGTGATCCCCAAACAACCCTCCTGGATGTCGTATTCCCTTCCTCTCTGATGCTGGGCAAGCCAGGAGGGCAGTGGGGCAGGTGACTTGGGAACAATATTGTAGAACAGAGCTAGTTCCTTTGTTACTTCATCTACGATGCCAATTTTAACTTATTGTGATGCTTTTTCATTGAGTGCTCGACGCTGAGACTCGTGGGAAGATTTCAGCTCCAAAAAGATTAAAAGCAACATGTAAATGGTCTGCTCAATGTTAAGTTCTTAGGTATTTAGGAGGTAAAAAGAAAAATAAGGCCAATTAACCCTATTTGCAGTATTATGTCTGTCATAAGCAGTCTAATTCAGTTAAGTCAGCTTGAGCCAGAACAAAGATAAAAAGGAATAAGCCTATTAGAAGACCTATAACTAGCCAGAGGGAAGGTCTTAGTGGCCTCTAAAGAGCCAGTTAATGGCTAGATCTGCTCTGAGGTGGTTCTCTTCCATCCTGTTATGAAGCAGATATCAAAAATAGTTGTAAAAAACAAAAAGGCAACAAGGTCAAGGTGAAAAGAGTGTGAGTACACACTCATCACTGCAAAGTAACTGTTCAAAGCACGTGGAAATGAACAGATGATCTGCCTGACTTTGGCAGATCCGCACTCAAAAGCTGGAGCTCACAGGTGAGATCTCACCGCTCGATCACAGTGAGAGCGTGCCCAGTTCAGCCTATGGGTAGTGCATCCCACACCAGCACCTTCATCCATTACACTGCCAATGAATTTTGATTTGAGTGTAAGGGCTGAAGTGCTCCTTTCAGCACCAGCCCACCTCCACACAGGCATCCCGCTTGCTGGTTTATAGCTGTTACCGGGACAGTCAATACAGCTGCTTGGTTATCTCAGGGACTCTGCGGAGATCTCGCAGTAGAAACACCCAAACTGCTGCTGCAGGATGAAACAGAAGCCCCAGAGCAGGTGAATACACAGCTGAGCACTGTAATGGAGCTCAACACCCAGACAGGTTGTGCTACACGCAACTATTTGTACCTGGTGGCCAGGTCAGGGAATGCCTCACTGCCATGCCCAAAACTGCTGTCTGAAACACAGCCAAAGAAACAAAACAGGCTGGTTTTGTTGTGTTCAACTTAGAGTTAACTAGAAAAACACGACTCAAAGTCAGGGGGTCACAACTATGGACTGTGCCCTTTCCCCCAGGTCACCTTCTCCCATGCCAGATGCCTGCATTGTCTAGACGTATCTAACATCGCAGTGCAGAGGTTTTTACTCATGACTTGCACATTTCTAAGATGCCCTAATTCCCGTGGTTCCCAATTCCCTTTCAGAAATTTCACCTGCCATTAGCACAGGGCAGAACTATGGGATGTGTTGTGCCTCAAGCACCAGGGCAGAGTGGTACACGTACGACAAAAAGCTGATTGATAGTTTGATTGGGGGGGGGAGGGGGGATGCATAATTGGCACCATCACCCTGGGTTCACCACCATAACATAACCCCCTGCGAGGCAGCATGCTGCAGCGGGGTGACTTCACAGACCTCAGCTGAGTTCCTGTGGTACGTGCACTGTAACAGAGGCGAATCCAGGTCTCCTGTGCGCAGCAAGGTTAAAACATGGTTAAAATGCGCTCGGAACAATTCTCGCATCAAGAGGAGACTACGCGGCAGTGTGTCTTTGAGCTCAAAGCAGAAAGGATTCAACCAGCTCCCACAGAACAGCACTGACAATCCCCTGCTGCCAGAGTCCTTTTGCCTTGGTGCAGGACCACAGCCGTCCTGCCACCTCAGGATCCAGGCTCTTGTTAGTTGCCTCCCCAGTCCCTTAATTCTCTTCTCTCCAGGAACCAGGGCACAAGCCCTCAGTATTTTGGTGTCACCACCCCAATGCATTTACCTAAGTGCAAGTAAGGCATGGAGGAGGGGGTTATTACTGCAGACGAGTACAAGTTTTAGCCCGAGAGAGATATTTTTGACTGCTCCAGTGTTTCTGCTGTCCCCATGTTACCCCCACTCTCTGTCCCTCCTTCCTTATCTGATACCTGACAAACTCTCTGGTTTTCACCCCTCCCCAGATCGGAGGATCTCAAGATTGAGATGATCGGAGCACTGGACATTTTTGGTGCTTGCCTTTGCCCTCAGCCCACAGTAGAGAATCATGTCTCTCTCTCTCCCTACTGCTTCCTTGTGCTCTAGGACTTGAACCTCTGGAAGTGTCCTTACTGCTTGCAGCTGTAGACCACCTCCTCCTGCATGCACTGCTGGCACTCCACATAGCAACACCACTGCACCTGACAGTGGCACGAGAAGGTAACCAGCCGGCTCTGGGTGTTGTAGCCTCTTCCACAGCACATGCTGTCACAGTTGCCTTCTCGAGAGCAGGTCCTCCCGGCGGTTCCCAGGGAGTATTTGCTTGGACGACAGAAACTGGGGGAGTCTTCCACATACACCAAGTCAGTAGAGCGTGGTGAAGCGGGGTGCTTGGAGGAGTGGCTGTGTCTCTGTGGGCCAGCCAGCTCCGAGTGTCCCACAGCATCATTGGTGGTGCTGAAGACCTTGACAGCATCATCGTAGCGCAGCTTCAGCAGTCGTCCAATCTCATGGAAAGGTGAAAGTTGCTTCCAGCATGTCCGGACAGCACATGAGCCGGAGACACCATGGCACTTGCACGTGGTTTTGAGACCGTTTTTCACAGCCTGATGAGAAAGAGAAGTGGTAGTCATTATCTGCCAGGATCGTGAGCCTACTTCTGGGTAGAGGCCACACCTCAGACTGCAGACAGCCTGGAAACACTTCAGTTTTATTAGTATTATTCCTATTTCATGGAAGAGAAACGAAAAACCAAAACAAAAGAGAGGACTGACTACAGAGCTGACTGGTGAGCCAGAGAGCAGAAAGCCTGAATGAGGACAAATGGCTGAATACTGAATAAATTCTCACTAAGCCTATTTGGAATAGCTGGAGTAGTCAACCATAAAACTGAGTATTTCCAGCATGGTGGATTCCCTTCAGTATATTCAAATGAAGACAGTGCTCTAATCGAACAAGTAATTGGACTCAGTAAACTGAAAACAATGATTAGTCAGTAGCCTGTAGCAGACAGTCTAAGATGTTTGATCTAATGATCTCCCTGACCCAAACTTTTCATGTGATTAGTTCCGTAGGAAATCACCAGCAGGTTCATCATTGATCTCAAGAGTGTCAACCCTTTATCTATTTGACATGTCCCACCAGCTCTGAAGCTCTAGCTGTTCTCAAAATTCCCTGTGACGGTGGCATAACCCGTGGAGTAACTCAGCTGCTGAGTTTTACGGCTGCTGCTGCGTGCATACTGCTGTCACTCAGCCCCTGGTACCGCTAGAGGATGCAGGACGCTACTCTGCCACTCAACATGCATCTCCTTACACCGGAGTTCAGGAGACTTTCCAGGGAGCTCTCAGTACCGTAAGATCCACAACACACGGGTAGACCGGTCTGGTTTGTGAGTAGGGACAGCGAATACCCCTCTCGCAAACAGCCTCGGCTGAGGATGGGTTCGAAGACGCACTGAGTCCTAACCTCATTCTAGGCCTGCTAGTGCAGCTCCTCACCTTGATCCCAACATTGGTGTTGTGGATGTCCACCTTGGCCCGCAAGTCTTTGCCAATCCTCTTCTGACCCAAGAACTTCTTCAGGAACTTGGTGCTGTATTTGAGGTTGTCTCCACAAACGCCCCATTGCCAGGCCTTGCGGTTCTCCAGGTCTGGGGAGTCATCGCAGGTGCAGCGCTCCATGCGCCCAGCACTACACGCTCTGGCTAAGGAATGGGTGAGAGCTGCAGAGGACACGGCATAGAGGAAGGCAGTTTCCTTAAAACCTGCACAGGAGAGGGATTAGGAGAGGGTAGGAGCAGGAAAGGCAAAATAAGGCGTTTATCTGCCTCACTGGCTCTCCTGACTAGAACTATGCATGAACTAAGCCCAAGCACAATACTTAGAGATACAAAGAGACAACACACTGCCATTACCCGCACACCATTCCCAGCAGAGAAACTCAGTATCATGTTTGAATTAACTGGTGTAGTGACACCCCAGTCTCCCCTGGTGGCTGTGAGTGACTGAATACGGGGACAGGAGACCACTCCTGAACCTAGGCATGGGTGGCAACAGCCAAACGGTCCTGGGAAAATATTCAACTGCAAAAAACAACAGTCATGAAACTGTTTTCCTCATCCTCACCACAGAGCTGACGGGTACGAATAGAGACCATCATTGAAATCATGTTGTGGCTTAAAATCAGGAAATATTTAGTAGAAACTGAAAAAAACATTTCAAAAATCTGACCTGTTGTTTAAAAATGTGTTTCATTGGGACTGTATTGGCACAGTAGTAGTATTTCATATGGAAAGATCACATGTGGTTTGACTAGGAGAGGTTCCCTGCTGAAGGACATCTTGGGCAAGGAGGACAACTCTCCCACCTGTGAGTGGGTTTTCTGACTTACCTGTAATAAATCACCTGCGCCCAGTGACCATGGCAATGCTTTCTGAAGCTATCCTCCTTCCTAAAGGAGGCTTCCCAGCTTGACCAGCTTGACCCAGTTTGCCCTGAGGTGTGTGACCATGACACACCATGACATTTTAACCAGGAAAGAAAGTACAGTGCCTGAATAGGAGTTCAACCTGAAGACATCAACACACCCATTCCTATCTGATCTCATATGACACCCGTGAGCTCCACAGAAGTTCCAGAAAACCCTGATCGACACAAACCTAACCTAAACCCCAAAATATTTTGGTTTGATTACTTACCTCCTTTCCTATTTAGTCCAGGGGAAAATCTTAGTATTTCCTCCAGAGTTCATTTGCAGAAAACAAAATTGTTCATCGGAAACTGCTTAACAAGCCCACAATTTAGCAAAGAGTGCAAAGAAGAGAAAGGCAGGTGACTGATCAATAGCTCAGAGTGAAGGAATGGATAAAATTGGCTGAAATAGAAAAATCTTGGTTTATAAAAAATAAAGCAATTGGACATTGCATGGAAGAAAGCACAGTGATGCAAACAAATATTCCACATTGGAAAATTCCGAATTTCCTTCCACATCAGAAGGAAACAGATCTATTTCTCAGAAAAAATGGAAGAGAGAACCACAGAGACCTGATCTAGTCTTGCAGTTAGCTCTGCTTTGAGCAGAATTTGGAAGCACCTCTAGAATTCACCCAGTCCAACTCCCAATTTTCCCATCATTCTATTCCCTCAAAGAATTCCCATCCAGCTGTAATAACAGCTCAGACCACTGACTGCTGAGATCTGAGTGAGTTCACCGTAAACATGACCAGAGAACAGGACGAAGAGTTCTTCTGATAGCTATCAGTAAGAAGAATAAAAAACAAACTAATCGTGAATGTAATGGAGAGGCTGTGTTAGTGACTTCAATACAGACTTCACAGGAGCCCTTTGGAATTCCAAAATTTCAGATGAAAGATCTAGCAACAGTACGGATGTGGATGAGAGAGTCAGGAAAATGTGGAGGAGGTCAAGGAGATCAATCACCAAACTACTTCCTACCTCACCATTTCAGTTGCTCTGTCACTGGGACAAGTAACTTGCAACTAAGCTCTCCAGTTGATGATGCTCTATAAAATCTCTAAGGGTAGTGGAAGAATAATGAAAAAATGTCACAAAATCCATCAAAAGTTTTGGAAAAGCTGGCATAGGACACAGTAAATACAGATTATGGGTAGCAACACAACGCTCACACATTTTCCAGCAGTGGCTAACGCAAAAGAAGGAGCTAAGAGAGGATGAAATATTTGAGATCGAAAATCTGAAAAATAATTCCAGAAGTTAATCTCCAAGTGCTCAGCCGATTCCCAGTATCCTATCTGACATACTGATACCAGAAGAGAGGACAGCATTTCAGAAACACTTTCCCATACCATATAAAGCTAGCAGTACCAGTCAGCTCCACATACCCTGCTAAATCTGACTTTGTGGAGTACCACACTGCTTCTGGTATTTCTGACCAGTGATGGTTTTGCTTCTTCTGTGGCACTCCACGTAAGTGCTGGCTAGATGTCAACCCACTGGAAATCAGAGAGCATTGCTTGTGGTGAGGCCACTGCAGACAGCAGTAACTGAAGATAACGAGCATACTTTCAAATCGTCTCCTTCTTCTCCCCCCTCTTCCACCTCCTTTTATGGCAAAGGTTCAATGCCACCAGGCTGCCAAATGCTTGCCTGAAAAGTCTAAGATGGTTCCTTCTGCTTTGTCATAAGGGATTGATCACTATTTAATTAATGCACAAATCACATGAGTAATGGAATAACTGAATGGTCCTTAAGACCTCGTGGAATAACAATGAGTCGCAGAGCAGCTGCTGAAGCTGGATTTTCGGTAGGACACAGCACAAATGAGCAGCAATCAGCTCCAACAAACATGATTTGAGAAGATCTAAAGAGAAGTTTCTCCATGGGTCCTGTGTACCTGTCCTCCTGCTGTGTCAATGGAGCTCTTGTCACCGCAGCCCATGGAGCCTGGAGCTAATGTCCAGGCTGTCAGGGTCTCTTTTAGGGATGAGTCATTATCCTGACCCCATCGACTGTGTTGCTAGTGACCACGCGAAATTTTAAACACTTGGTGCAAGAGGGAACATCTAAATGCAGATGTCTTTGCTGGGCAGTTTGATTGCAAACATCCAGCACGGAGTTGAATTTCAAGATGCTGAAGCAAGCCAGCTCCCTCTGGTAGGACCTTGCACATGTCCAAGTCTTGCCCTGAGCTCGCTGGAATTATTTCTTAGCTCAGCAGCCTATAAATACAGAAAGACGTTCGCTGCAATGGCAAGACACTATTCTGTGGCATGGTGTGCTCTAGACCACAAGGAAAACTATAATAGGAGGAGTTTAGCCATGTGGTGATTCTGCCGAAGGAAAGATGCCCAAGGTCAAAGATTTTTCAATGTTACAATAAAGACAGCGTGAGCGTTTCAGAGCAAGTGGAAGAGGCATCTTTTGGGGAGAAAAAAAACCAAGACAAATTTAAAAAGCAAGCAAACAAACAAATAAGCAAGCAATCAGAGCCGACCAGAAAGCTAGAGAATTGTAGAAAGATTCAGGATGGAAGGACTCCTCAAGGTCTTTAATACAACCTCCTGCTCAAAGCAGGGCTAACTACAATGCCAGAAACAGTTTTTCAGGGCTTGTCCAGCTGAGTTCTCCAAATCTCCAATGATGGAAATTCTGTCTCTGAGCCACTGCTCCTGCGCTGTGCCATCCCTTGCTTGCTCATGACATCAGTGAAGCCACTGCTGGAAGGTCAAAGTATCTAACCAACGCGAAGCAAAAAAATGGATTAATGGATGGAACGCTTGTAGGGAGCTCATTTCTTAAGGAGGTTTCTCCCTGAATCACCTTGTTTCAAATAGAGCAAAAAAGATGGTGGCACCTCTAGAAGCAGGAAAAGTGTTGGTGATCCAAATCAGTCATAGCAGGTTTTCAGTTGTGATTGCAAATTAAGATTGGCTTTTCACCTATTACAAAAATGAACCATCTCACTGGGACACGATCTTTTTTCCCCTTTTGCACTCGTAAGACCATTAAAAAACGTTAAAAAGTCTCTGTTTTTCTTGACAGTTTCTCTAAGACCATGGCAATATCAATCACTTAATCATACCTAAAACTCTTCATAACTACTTGGGCGAAAGGAGCACAGTCCATCGCCCGACCAGCAATTTCCAAGGCAGCGACAGGAAAAAACAGGAGTAGGAATATGTGAGAAACAGATCAAAAGTGGCAGCTGAAAGTCTTCATGTTCTTTGTGAAAGAAATAACCTATTTGCAAGCTAAAGGAAAATGAGAACTAATAATTGCTTCCAGCCAACTGTCTTCTTATAGAGGAGATGTATACGGCATACTTTTCTGTATTAAATCATCATTTGATCCTTAAGATTGTGTAATAAAAGTTTTCAAACACTTATCCTCATCTGCCAAAACAGGTTTTAAATTACAGGTGATATTTTATTTTGTCAGTCAGGAGTCCATGGAAATGTTAAGGCATGCCACCACGAGATAATTAAATGTTTTCCAGCTATTTGAAGATGAGGATTATTCAATTGTCATTTTCAAGTTCTTTGAGGTTGATGAAGGTAGGGATGTCAGAAAGACACTCAAAATGATCACAAACAGCTTCTTTCACAGTGTGCTAAAAAATTCACAACGGAGCCTGCAGTGAAGTAAATCTGGTCTTGTATGTGCTGTTTTACTAAAATATTAACTTAATGTTTACTTCAACAAAATCTGATCATTTGAAATGGAAATGATAAAAAGTTTCAATCCCAATGCTAATTAAAATCAAGATCTTATTTTTTAATTAAAAATTACATTTAAATTTCATCAAAGTTAATATTGGCTTATTCAGGCCCCCTTTTTTTAAAACATGAAGTTACTAAACATTATCAAAGGACTGAAAGTCAATAATACCGAAGACTGAAGCTTGGTAAATGTTGCTAAACATTACGGAGGGGCTGAAACTCGGGAACAGGCGGGCAGGCATCGTTTGGGTGAGGACGGGTTTAGCAACACGTACATGCAAGCTCTGGGAACTTCTATTAAGAAACAGTTTCAGGGTTTGTCTTCATTCTATTTTTCTCAAGGTCTTCTGTTTTGAAGGATTTATTATGTTCCCTCCTACTTCAAATACAGAACTTACAGGGCATTTTCTTCCTCTGAAGCATGTTGTGAACCAGAAGCCAGTGGCTCTTCTGTCTGCTCTGTGCAAACTTCTGCAGAGACTCCAAATATACGTGAAAGAATCTTAGGAGATATTTGTCAACATGCATTGCAATGCCTTAATACCCATAAATAGGTTTTTGCAACAGTAAATTAGGGTTAAATTCTTTATCAGAGATCTACATACAAAATATCAGAAGAGCTAAAAAGGGTCTTTTCCTAAAGTGTCCCTTAGCAAAGCACTGACTCTCATTTTTCACAGTATTGTCCCTGATTGCCAGCCAAGGAAGGTGGTCAGTCTAGGAAACTCCGGCCTCAGACAAAAATCCACAAGCCAAGGGTGTGAACTTCCTTCTGCTTTTCAAACCGTGACAAACCACGCAGGAAAAATGAGGGTAAGACATATTTTGTGGCAGAAGAGCCCAAATTGCATAGCTCCCATTTCTGGGCAAAACAGATGATTTTTGCACCCCCTGGTTACTGCTCCCGCTTTGCTTAATTTGAGATGCATATTGCAGGGGCTGCAGAACCAGGTGAGATTGCAAACAAAAAACTACCTTGTACCTCGCTTCAGCAGGCTGGTCCGTCCCTCCAGGCTGCAGTTCCAGCGCTCGCTGCGGAACTGGTACTGGCACTCCATGACCCCCAGCCGGATGGCATCCCGCAAGGTCTCCGCCAAGCCAGGCTCCCTCCGGCACAGCCTCTTCTGCTTGCGGGACAGCTTCAGCAAGTCACACTGCTTCACGTGGACCTTCCCCTGGGCAGAGTTTGTGGAGGGTCCCAGGGCTGGGAAGTGGGTCAGAGCTTCTTTCCCAGTCAAGCTGAAAGGAAGCAGAAAAAGCAGTGAGGTACGGAAGCAGGCAGTCACGGAAAAGGTGATCAGAGGGCAGGATATGCAGAAAGCTGCTGGTCAGGGTACTTTACCAGCTCAGATTAATCAATACAGATTGATTTGATCTACTATGCAATCTCCACCACACACAAGGCAAAGTAGCAGACTGATGCTGTGGGGAGAAAGGAGAAACACACATGTGTTGTCTCCAGCAGCCTCAGGTGGGAAGTTCTCTTGACTCCACCAAGAGGACACAGTTACAGCCCTGCAGCTTTGTCTCCTTCACAGTGCATCCACCATCACCTACAGAGATTTGGTTTACTCGATGGTGCTGCAGGTCACTGTATGTCACAGCTTTGTGCCAACTCCATGAAGTATTAACCACGTCCTTCCAGGGTTTTGTGTACACGGGTACCATGCCACTAGACACAGGAAAGACACAGGGAGGCATTATCAATGGCCACCTTCCTAAAATAAGCGTGACTTTTGCTGGAAAACATTTTCTTGCTGAAAAAATAAAGGAAAGGTCAACTAAAAACCTATGGCCTAATGCAACAGCAATGCACTTACATGTGTTTATACGTAATTCAGCTGAAAAATATCTCAAGTTTTCAAGGCAAATGGTTTCATTTTTCATGGCAAGACAATATTCTTGCAAAATTTGTCTTCCTTAATAGCTTTAGGATGCTTGAAAACATAGAGAAATTACTTTGATGCAAGGTTTGAGGGCTGCAAACAAACTGGGAACAGTCATGCATTTGCACAACACTAATCAGGAGTGCCTCTCGTTATTACTAAACAGGTGAGAATCACAGAGTGCCTCAGCCTCCCCACCCCCAAAAATACCCAAGCCAGACAAATAAATGGAAACGTCCTAGAACATTTACTTTTGGACACCTCTCAGCCCCAACATTAACATTTGCAGAGTATGCCTTCCCTCCCCCAAACCCTGCTGTTTTCTTTGCAAGTCCACAGGTAGTGCAACGTGGGCAAAGAGATGGGCCAGCTGGTTCTTGTTCCTCTCCCCCAGTGAGACAAGTGGGGCTATGCTGCTCCGCAAAGCCAGTGTGGGAGTCGGACAAGCAAAGCTGGATAGGGAGGGATGCAATCAGGAGCAATCTCTGAAGCGTGTCTACCAAGACCCTCGGGTACTGCCCCCCACAGCAGCGCAGCCACCTGTGCCCTGCACAGACCAGTGCCCAAGCAGACCAAGCCAGATGGAGATGGGCACGAGTTAGCAAGCCAGTACAATGCCAAAGAAGCAATTCCCCACAGCAGTGTAGGAAGGGAGATCCTGCACCTCTGCACCATTATCAGGTTCCTTGTGAAAGGAAAATTTACACAGCTAAATTACCCGGCCAGGTCTGACCGGTCACGTCTCCAGGTGCGTGTTTCGGCACAGCAAACGCCAGCCTGCGCTGGTGGAGGGAGGAGAGGGCAGCCTGTGCTGGTGAACAGGACAAGTGGCCACATTGTCTACCACACTCCAATTCACAAGTAAAGAATTTTAACCAATAGAGGTGACCAAAATGAAAATTTACCCAGCTCAACAAAAGACAGACATTTCTAACACTCAGCTGTTCAAGTGAGGGCGATACTCTTATCAGGGATATTACTTCCGTTACAGAGGATGCAAGTCAAGCACGGCGGCTTCAGTTTTAGTCCTCCAAGTACTTTATCGACATCTATTTCTCAGCTAGACATCTGGATCTCTCTGTAGTCAATCCAGTCTGTCCAGGCACAGCAGTTATACCACAGCTCCGCTGACCTAACCCTGCAGTACTTCGGCGTGCATTCTCACAGTAGCCT
Source organism: Falco punctatus (assembly GCF_963210335.1). Lineage (NCBI taxonomy): Eukaryota > Metazoa > Chordata > Aves > Falconiformes > Falconidae > Falco > Falco punctatus. Next base: position 836,790 of record NC_137599.1, on the reverse strand, counting down.
ACAATTTCCAGGTGCACTCGCACATCGGTAATTAGGAACAAGTATGATTAACTAACACACAGAAATCATCCAGAGACCTGCAAACTAACCAAGAACCAAGGAATCATTGTGAATCACACAGCAAGTACTAAACTTCAGAAACCAAGAGGCTGAGGAAAATGTTTCGATCCCATTGTCACTGTTGAACTGGGGGACAGAAACATGAGATGTTCCAGTGGGAGCCAAGAAATAAACAGGCAACACTGGAAACACAGACAAGTATTTGGGGTCAGGTTTGGCACAAGAAACTGGAACTAGCATGGCTTGATGAGCTTCAGAGAGAAATTCAGACTGCACAGCTCAAAGCCCTATCTGGCACCGAACACTGCACAGAGGGGCCAGCAACAGCAGGTGCATGGGGGACACGACAGTCGTGAGCTGGAGGAACTGTGGTGAGGGACGCAAGAGTGGCAAGTGAGCAAGACCAAAGCATGATGAGCAAGCTTGAGTGCTTTGCCTCGCTGTGGTGCTTAAAAACCGATACACATGTTCATTGGAGTTACATTTCTCTGAGTGCATAAGCATGTGCTGTGCACAAGCTCCGATGCTCAAGAATGTCAAGTTATGCCAACTCTAGCATGGGCAGGGACAGGTGTAGATGTCAACAAAAGTCTGACTTCTGAGGAAGGTTCAAACTGTACCTAACTCACTGGGACAATGCTGTGTTCAGGAAGAGATGTTGCTATTTACATCAGTTGGGGGAATGACAACATGCACCCAGAAAGTCAGAGACCTGGTCTGACCCAGGACAGCTGTTCCTATGATCATGGACAGGGACTACCTCAAGGATGGCCATCAGTGGCCAATGAGATCTGGGAGAAGGTGCTATTGCCATTCTCCTGACCCTTAAGGATGTTGGATGTTAATATATGCAGAAAACTCCAATAGAATAATGATAGGCACCATAAAAACAATCTTTGAAGAATTTGATTCCATTTTCAGAGCAATCTCAATAGTGCACAGCAAATACAGCCTGGGACCACACACAGAGCAAAGATACCAAGTCTAATTCATCTTTTCCACTGTGCAAAGCAAAAGCTTCATGGGAAAAACACTTTCTAAAATTGGATCCAGCAATACCTTAAATTCTGACAGAGGTAATGCAGCACCCTACACAAACAGCTGGTTGCACAGGCAAGTTTAGTTAATGCTTCTTTGCTTTTAATTTTAGTTGTGAATTTCTAAAGTTGCATCACACAAAGTAAATTGGTTTTCCTCTAGAAAGGGAGGATGGAAATAATCAGATGGAAATAATGCATTGAGGAGTAAACAAGCAGTAAATTGGTTAATCTAAGACATGTGACTAAAGCCACCTGGAATACACCTTTCTGTGAGTCTCCCTCATGTGAACTATCACACTCGTTCCCTAAGACAAGTAGACGTTGGCATGAAAAAAATACACCGCTGTGCTTGGAGGCTTTTACAGAGTTCGGGACTCATGCCCTAAGATCAGTGCACAGACAGAACTCTCAAAACTAGTCTCACGTAACTTTCAATTTAGGTAAGTAGACAAAGAAATTAAAGAAGTTGACCAAGGTTATGCAGTTGACCAGTGGCAGAGCTGAGAGAAAAGCCACTCTCAAGAGTCGTAACAGACACAACCAGCATCACCCATATGAGCAGAGGCTTGTAGGCTCTAACTATAACTGTGTTTTATTAGGGTAAAACTAACACAGGAAAAGATCAAGATCACAGTACGAGAACATTCTCACAAGATTAAATATAAAATATGCAGATATTTGCAGTTAGGCAAACTGGGTATCGTTTTTAGATGATTTAGAGTTTATTATCTACAGATCGTAAGGCAAAAAAAATAAACTCTTTGAATTAATGCACACCTGCTAGCAATCTTAAAGAACAATAAGGATCTCAAACTTTTATTTCTCTCTGCTTTTCTGTCTAAGCACTTTGCTAAATTAATCTATTTCCTTTAATCTCCTTCCAGCCACATTCCGGCTGCTTAAGAGACTTTTAATGAGAGCCTGTTCCTGTGCAATGCCCAATGTCCTCTGGATCTGAAAAGTCTTAAAAAACCCTAAAAATATGCCTTTTCTACCTCTCCCAAGCAAGGAGAAAAATCAAAGGGAGCCACAACAGTACTCCATATCTGATTTCACGGGCCTTTCATGTTCCACAGAAATACCTACACCCCACAGATAGCTGCAACGAGCGTTCGGGAAAGGCTGAGAGAATATGGGACGATGAGAGATCAGATCCAGGCCACTGCAGTGCACAACAGGTCCTCAGCTCCCCTCTCTCCCCAGCAGCTCAGTGGAATAGAGTTTTAATCCTTTCAGAAGCAACACTATTGAATCCTCAACATCTGCCCCCGGACAAATGGATGGCCAGCAGCAGGGTTGCACTGTCTTGGCCAAATGAGGTGGTCTCCCATGCTTCGTACCACCCGCTGTCTGCAGAGAAGGTGGCCGAAATCCTCACAGCAGCATCTCAGGGTGAAGTATTGATCTCAAATGTTTTGTACTTTTCTCTATCAGAGCTGTCATTTCAGACCCTCTAGCAGGTGGCTTTATACCTGTTATCCTCCTGGTTTGCTGTCAAGCTTTCTCACAGCTCCTCACAAGGGAAAAAAAAGCTTGAATTAAAAACTCAGGTGAGGTTTACATGAGGTTGAGTTTAAATCCTTTGAAATGGGCTTTTCTGCTTGCTGCAAACAGTTTTTGCGACCAGCAACAGATGATGCGTCCAGATACAGACTCAGCTTTTAAAAATAATTCTCCTGAAACTCCACACAGAGCAGCATATAAAATTCTTACATCAGAAGAGCTGGCTGGTTTGGGCTGAGAGGTGTGTAACCTGGTGTGAGGATTTAGCTGGGAACAGTTGCAGTTAGTGCCTATGCGCCAGCTGACCTGGGTCACTAACTGCAGCTGGGTTCCTCACCCTTATCTGCTCTGGGCTCCACAGCCTGGGCATACTTGGTTTAAGTCCTTCCACCTCAGCTCAGCCACATGAAATATCACCGTGTAGCTCCTGATCTCAGGGGCAGTGCGCTCCCTGCTGCTGCCCCCCAGCCCAGCCCAGCAGTCCGGTCAATCATTACATGGGAGATCAGATCTTCGGTCTAACCCTGGACTGGCCACATTCCCTGGAGTGTTCCCTACAGGAAGCACTCAACGCCCAGTGGGATGATTTTTCAGAAAATATGATACCCTGAGACAGTTACTAAAAATAATCTGGGAACTGAAGATAAAAGGCATCCATGAAAAGCCCTTACCTATTCAATGTAGTCCCACATCACCTCTGCTGTGGCAATCCCTGCACGTTCCACCTTCTCAAGTCTCAGCTGAAAGTTGCCTTCCCTCTCCATTTCTGCTCTCTTTCTGCTAGTATACTCTTTTAAAATATCCCAGTATTCTGTGACTGACAATGCAAAAAAAGATTCTGTAACAAATCCTTCTGATATACTGTACTTTAAGGAATGATTATGCAACCTGTAAGTAATATAAGCATTTAATTTATCTGCTCAACAGGAAGAAAAACATCTTCAGAAATCTTTCCAGGAGCACTCAGAACTGGACAGCAGAGCCCTGACTTGCAGTAGATTTGGTCGCTTAGATTTATCAGGGAAATGCTGCAATAACAGTTACCAAAGAAAATGTAAGAACAGAGGTAACTGGCGAAAATCAAAGCTTACTCATCAGCTCTAGAAGGATACAGGGGAGGCAAGGACAGCATTTTTGAACACACTTATATTTACATTAAGATGTCATTTGACATATTATGCTATTTTCAAAACTATGCAAGCCCAAGCTTCAATACACCTGCAAGTCGCATGTTGCTTTTACTCTCTAAGGGCCCCCCAAAAAATTACTCCATCCTGAAAAGAGCAACATTTGTGCCACTGACTTCAACAGGAGCAGAACTAGCAGTAAATACAGAGGACACAGGTAGGCTGAAGTAAGAGGAGCTGTGAATCAAGACAGCACATCATGTGAAATTCCAGGAAGCCTGGCGCCTCCGTACCTACCACAGGTATTTCAGGATGAGTTATAAAGCAACGCTCCAGCAGATCCAGCTGCCCACAGAGCACAGGCCAAACTGGCCCATGAAGGAGACATGCTGCAGCCTGCTCCATGGAGGTCTCCCCGGGAGAAGGCTTTCATCCAGTTTGGTGCTTCTGCCTACCCAACCACATCCTACCAGAGGTGTGTCTCCTCTGCATTCTGCCCTGGTCTCATTCTAGGGAAAGACCCTCTTAGACTCTGTGCGAAGCTCGTTGCCCTCCAGCACACCCTAAACTACCTTTCCCTTTGTGAAACAGCCACCAAGAAGGCAACAGGAGGCTGGGAGCTCTGGGTGAGGTCTAGAGCGACTCCCACCCACCCCCTGAAAGAAAAAGCATGGCTAAGACGAGGGGAGAATAGCTTACAGGAGGCTGCAGCATCGGGGAGGACTGAAGCAAGGGTGAAACAAAACAAGCACGAAGGAAACTGAGGTGTGCACTGTCTGTATACAAGGGAGACAGCCACTCCTGGATTCCTGCATCTAATGAGCAGGCAAGCCTGACATAACCTCAGCAAGAGTGGGACCACACTTCATGCAGATTATTTTCTCCCCTTCTTGTAGAAGTAGGCTTTAATTCACCCCTCTGCAGACCCAGCACCAGCAGTTCCAGGTCTGTTCAAGCACAGCCGGCACACTGACACCACACAGCCAAACCACCCCCAATACTGGGAATGTGGTCTGCTGAGACCTGCCCACAGCTGCCATTGCTGCTCCATTGTAAGGCTGTGTGCACTCTGGCAAGACTCTGTTTTGTGTATTTACAGATGATCTTCATCCTTCCCGGGCCCTTGGACCATCTTTGCTGGACAAGCCTGTACACCTCTTGCCTTACCTTTGTCCTGATGGAATCAATCCTGAATTTACTTCACTGCTTTCAGCCAGCAATACTTCACCTTTGCCAAATCCCCTGCATGCAAGAAAAAGGGCTCAGGTCCTGTCCCTCCAGACAGCCACCCAAAAGCCTCCTTCACTTTTTGTTACCTCTTTGCAGGTTTTCTCAATTAAGTGTTTGGAAAGCAAAGATATGGCTCATGTGTCTCACAAGTCTCTCATAAATCTCTCCTATTGGCCAAAACACAGAGGTAGACCGCTGAACCAGGATCTAAAGTCCCCTCCGATTCAGTAGTAATTTGGATGTGAGATTGCTTTTCTCCCAGACTGAGCCATATCAGACATTCACATCAGGACTTCTAAAATATTCAGGTTCCTCTCTAGTCTATCAACTCATTGTATTTGAAAGCACGCGTGCATCGTGTTATTAATCACCACCAAACACTCCCTGAGTTCTTAGACTTCAGTTTCCTTCTTGTATTCCTTGTGATTTTTAAATGGAGAGGTGAGAATATGCAGGACACACCTGTGTCAAACCCCTCGAGGAAAAGACATTAAAAAGTGAAACTACAGCCTCAGATCCTAAGCTGTGCATCATCAGGAGGCAGCACACCTGGATTTCCTATGCCCAAAAAGCAGCTTATACCACACAGATCACTGTCACAAAATGAAGAATCATTCAAGTTGCTTTAACAACAGAGTCCAGCTTGAGCAATAGTAGCTGCTTCGTGTTAGTGACCTGAAAGGGGAGCACAGGTCCATTCACTTCCACCGAGTATAACGTGTGCACCTGCCCCTGTGCCTGGGAAGCCAAACCCGCACTGTGACGCAGCTCCTTGATAGAGCACATGAGTATACACACTATCAATGAGCAAGAAAGGGAGAGCCCCCCCCTGCCCCCCACCCTGTCAGCAGGTGCTTAGGCAGGAGTTAGGCTAAATGATACCATTAATAAACTTTAAATCCAGCTGTTTTAAGAAAGCTTTGCAGCAGAAATTAAATACCAGTCATTGTCCCAGCCAACTGACAAGCCAGCAGAAACTTGCACGCGAATGCAGGGAGGTGTCTGGCACATGATGGGAGGATCAGCAGTGAGGGACCAAGACCCTCCAGGAGTGTAAGTCAGCACAGATCTGTCCAGAGGGTCACGGCCACACACAGCAGCGCCTGAACACATCAGTTTGTGTCGCTTCTGCACTCACTGTAACAAATGCACTAACAGCTCTGGTTACCATAAGAGTCTGAAAAAGCTGTCTGAGAAGCAGCTGACTCAGAAAAAAAACAAAATAAAACAAAACACATCTTCATGGAAAACTGCATTGAGCCAACCTGTTAAAAAAAAACATCTTTGCCTTTAACCCAAGCAAACTAAAACGTGAGGGGAGCACACACACTCGGGGACAAGCATGCCCAAGTGATCCTGCACAGTATCCCAGGCTGGAGCATCAGCTCTGCCTCTCTGCACCCAAGTGCACCCTCCATCCCTGGGCTGGCTTCAAGCCTCATGGAGCCCCACAGCACCCACATGCTGCCCACCCCTCTGCTGAGCCCTGGCTCCTACCCCCAGCCCCCTCCTCCCACTTTCTTCCCTCCAAGGAAGCAGCCTGGAGAGAGGTATCAAAGCCAGCAGCTACCCAGGGCTACCTCACACCCCGGACAGAAGCTGAGCAGTGCAAGGAGCACACATAAGCAAGTTCGAGGAGCATACACACAAACAAGACGATTTTTTTTGCCTATTGCTTCCAGCTAGGAGCATCTTACACCCCGTTTTTACATCCTGCTCTTGTGCACCTTGATCTTTCCCTCATTCCCTTCCTCCGGGGTGCCCAGGAGTAGTGGGGGCTCCTGCCGACACCCAGCACCCTCGCCCCTACCTCCCACCCCTCCCCTGGCGGCCGCGAAGATGCGCGGGGTGCTGCAGGTGCGCGGCCCGGCCGGGCCACCCTCCCGCACCGCCGGGCAGCCCCGCGGAGCCTCCGGCCTCCTCTCAGCGCAGAATGCGCGGAGAATCCGCGCTCCCTCCCGGGATCTCCGCGCACCCTGCGCGCTCCCTGCCAGGGTCCCCTCCCCGCGCACCCTGCGCGCTCCCTGCCGGGCTGCGCGGCGCGGAGGCGGCGCCGGGGGCCGAGCCCCGCGGGCAGTGCTGACCCGAAGTAGGCGGCGGCGGGCGGCGACGGCGACAGGAGCAGGAGGAGGAGGAGGAGGAGGAGGAAGATGCGGCAGAGGGCGGCAGCGCGGTGCATGGTGCCTGGCGGTGCCGCTCCGCAGCTCGCTGCGCGGCCGCCCGGCGCCGCGGCTCTTTAAGCGGGAGGCGGGGCGGCCCCCTCCTCCCGTCCCGTCCCGTCCCGTCCCACAGCCGCCGGCGACGCCGTGGCGGACGGCGCCGGGTACCCCCGGGGCTCCCTGGGGACCCGCTGGCCCCTCCGGCCCCCGGGCACGCCGTGACGGGTCGTGCCCCACCGAGCGCCCCCGGCCGCGGGCTCCGAGGGCAGCGCCGGGGCCTCTCCGGGCTGGCAGGGCACGGGCAGCCTCCGCGCCGGGCTGCGGGATGCTCGACGGTGCCATGGAGAAGGATAACGGTGGATGCAGCGGGGAGCATCCCACCTCCAAGACCTGCCGCTGCCTGTGGCGGTGCAGCACGGCTCCGGGCAGCCGCTTGCGCAGGGGAGGGGACGGATGCGTTGAGGAAAAGCTGAAGAGGCACCTGCCTCAAAAGTCCCGTTTTGCCTACCCACCCGAGAAGCTTTCCTCCTTTCCTGCTCTTGGCAGGGCTCACCAGGTGCAGCACAGAGACCCACCGATTTTGTTACCAAGACATAAGAATTTCTTCTGATGCTGTTTTTCACCAAATTGTATAGGAATGACTGGGAGCAGGGGGCTGCCTTTTATAACCCTCTCATTTCTTGACTCACTTCTTGTTACCATGACGGCCTTTAGAGGATGCAAACCTGGGCATCAAGAAAGCATGGATATGAGTATTTATTGACAGTACATCAGGGAATGCAATTCGGCATCCGGGAATATTCTTCAGATGCAGTCTTCAGCCACAGTGCCAAAATGCCACCAGCCAGATCCCACCAGACCATGGGAAGAGTTCAACAAGAAGGCAGCCACCTGCCTCCAACTCTGAGAGTGGAAATGTGTGGAGAACACCATGCTGTGCTCACCAGCATCACAATCAAATCTTGATGTCCTTGGCAGAGAAGGCTACAGTGCAGCCTCTGCCGTCCTCCTGCTGGGGCTTGCTCTCCAAATGTGGGTGCTCTCGTGCACCAGAGTCCCAAACCCCGGGGTACTAAAGTAGCCAAGGTCCCTTATCCCAGGCTCTGAGAAGCTCTGGCACCATGTCACCCCCAGGTGCTCAGCACTGCCTGTAACCCTTGGTGTGTCAGAGGAGCTGCCTGGATGCTTGCTCCCTGTCCTGCTTCAGCCCAAATGAACTCAGGGAAGTCCTGAACTGTGCGAAGACCCGCGGGCAGAGCAGAGTTCATGCAGCACCTCTGCCAGCAGGTCAAGGGGAGTGGGAGGGGTGGTGGCTCCTGGACACAACTGTGGTGCTTCTAGTAGTTTTGGCAGTTCTAGCGAGTCCAATGCTGCTCTGCTCAACACACATCTCAGCTTTTTGTGACATTTGCCAAGGCACAAGGCCTATATTTCTTCTAAAACAGATATCTGGGTCAACTTCTTGCTGCTCTATTCACTGTCCTACAGCCATTTGAGCAGGTATCTATAGTAATAGTTACACCTACAGTTTACATAGTTTTTACTTCTATGGCATTTCAAGGATATTTTAATTGAATTTCAGCTGCCACCTCACTTTGATTCATAAGAAAGAGGCATATATTGTAAGATTTTGAAGAAAAGATATTTTGAGGGGTTCACGAGAACCAAAAAAGAAGTCTCGCTCAATGTTTCTATAACTGCAGTTTGGCTTCATAGGAATTTCTGATACTCATATATTGATCATGTGTATTAGCAAAACCTATACCTCAGAGCCTGGGGTGCCACAGGGCATGCCTGCCCTCAAAGACTTCTCCCAATGTACCTTTAGCCCAGCATGTTGCATGATCCTCTTGCTTCTGCTGAACTCCTCTCACAGCAGTGCAAGCAGACGTACTTGGACAGCACCAAACATCCCATCTCCAGGCCATGGTGTGTACTGAGCGTGCCCGGACTGCCCAAGTTGCGAGTGATCCTTCCCATGGTTGTTAGGAATTACAACTATGGGCAGCTTGGCAATTGCCTGAGTAAGGATCGCATTCGCCCTTTTGACAGACCCCAGGTCTTCCAGCTGAAGAGCCCTAGGCCTCCTTTAGCAATGCTGCCATCCAATACCTTCGATTATCTTCGTCACATTTCCCAGTGCCTGCTCTGATTCTCCTGGACCTTCACTCTCAATGAGGAGAGCAGAACGGTGTGTTTTCCAAATGTGTTTCCTGTCTTGGTCTCCAGCAGTAATTCCCAACGTTCAGTTCTCAATGATGACCATCCAGAAGATTAGCGATGATATTTTTATAGAAGGCTTGCACTGGGTTTGCATGGCCAGGTTTTGGTAGGAGGGGGCTACAGGGGTGGCTTCTGCGAGAAGCTGCCAGAAGCTTTCCCCATGCTCGATGGAGCCAACACCAGCTGGCTCCAAGATGGACCCGCCACTGGCCAAGGCTGAGCCCATCAGCACATCCCAGTGCCTCTGGGATAACGGATTTAAGAGGAGAAAAGATACCCTGACTGCAGCCCCCATTCCCCATCCCCTGCGCCTCTCGGGGGGAGCAGGGAGGGGAATCTGGAGTGAAGTTGAGCCTGGGAAGAAGGGAGGGGTGGGGGAAAGGTTTTTTAAGGTTTGGTTTTATTTCTCATTGTCCTACTGTGATTTGTATGGTAATAAATTAAACTAATCTCCCCAAGCTGAGTCTGTTTGACCCGTGATTACTTACCGTGTGTGTCCTTACCTCAACCCACAAGCCTTTTTGTTATGTTGCCTCTCCCCTGTCCAGCTGAGGAGGGCAGTGACAGAGCAGCTTTGGTGGGCACCTGACACTCACCCAAGGTCAAACCACCACAAGGTTGTACTTAATCAAGCACTTGCTGTATGTTGGAAACATATTGTCTGTAAAAAGAAACTGGTGAATTAGCTCGGATGGAGACATTCACATTGCAGACATCCTCCTGTCGTGCGACAGACCTCCCTTGTCCCATTGTGTTGCAGTAACCTGTGGAAACGCTGCTTTTCCCACCAGCTATAAACTAAAGATTCTCAGCTCATCGCAGGTAATATTCTGGAGCACCGACTGCTTCTGTACTTCTTGATGTAAGCATTACTCTGCAGCATTGCTAACACTCAACTGACCATGGATCTGGATGGCTCGTGTTCTTCCCTAGCCCATGCCAGCAGGAACAGCAAAAACCAGCAGCTGTTGCCTATGAGCAGTTTGATTCCATGGCGCTTTGAGACTCAGGCACAGGTCACCCCCTCACATCTCAAATATGGGTGCAATAGAGCTAGGAAAGGTTTAGAGATCAGCATCACTGATCAAAGAGAGAGAAGGGCACCTGTAGAAGGAGCTACTGACTAGGGTGGCATTCTTCAGTTTGGAAAAGTGACAACTGATAGGGATATCATGAAGGTCTTCCAGATGAAGTGGCTGATTGAGGGTGGCCAAACTTAAAATTATTGGGGCATCAAATTAAGCCACCTAGTGGCATTTGGAAAAAAAAAACCAAACAACTAAACCAAAACAACAAAAAACCACAACCAAAACCACACAGGATGCCATTCTTCACACAACCAAGATACTGTCAACAGGAGATGTGGGACTGCAGGCTGCGCTGTGTCACAGAAGCCAAATGTTTGCATGTAGTTTAAGGAGAAACCATGTAGATTTATGGAAGGAAAACCCCACTGTTACTAAAACCATCAACACTACCTTGGGCTGGGGAAGTCCCTAAGCTGCAAATTCTTGGTGTCTGGGAAATTTTTCAGGAGAAGAGTCTCTACGTGCACATTCTGTTCTTGTACGTTTCCTAAGGAATCTGCTCTTGCAGTGTCACTGCTGGGCATGAGCCAAATTTGAAAATCTAAACAGAAAACTGGGAAAATTGGGTAACAGATCAAAAGAAAAATCAAATTACGAAGATGGAAAAAAATAAAGCAAAGGACATGTCGAAGTATCAGAAACATGCAAAACTTGGAAAGAAGGAAGGCAGAACAGAACCTGATGAAACTCCTCTGGAAACGCCCATTGCTCCCTAATGGCATCCAAGTTGCTCGTGGAGGCTTCCTAGTGTAGTCTTGTCTGGAGAGGCATCAGGGTCCAGCAGCTAGATCCACGATCACCTGTGGTTGGGGGTAGTAATTTTTTTATGTTGAGGGTTATGAAACACTGGCAGGCACAGGTTGCCCAGAGAGGCAGTAGGTGTCGCATCCCTGGAAGCATTCAAGGTCAGGTTGGATGGAGCTCTGAGCAATCTGGTCTCATTGAAGATGTCCCTGACCATTGCAGGGAGGTTGGAGTAGATGGCCTTTAAAGGTCCCTTCCAACCCAAACTATTCTATGTTTCCATGATTGCTCAAGGTAGGAGGGAAGAGCAGGGTCAAGGTAATCCTTGCACCCTGGAAGAAACAGGAGAGTAGAGTGGAGGTCACCCATCCCTGGTCATGCCAAAACACTGTAGTCTTGCTAAGGTCCTAGGAAAAGGCCAGCAGCTCAGAGAGGCCTCCAAGGAAGTATCTTGGATGGATGGAAAAGGACTGTTGATCACAATTAATGTTCAAGCAGTCCACGTAGAGTTGCTGGGTTCCAACAGGGAAATCTGAGGATGCCAACAACTGACAAACTGAGCCAGTCTAACAGCTCACTGCCACCTAAAGAGGAATCACTCTATCGCTCCTTTCTTCATCTCCCCTCTGCTCCCAGCAGCAGTCCTGACCACTGTTCTGCACAAGCTCTTTTTTGCCATATTCTGTGTAATTAGTGAGCTGAATTATTCCGTGGAGAGCTCGGGGGGAACCAAGCTGGCTCCAGATGGGATGTATGGGTACACAGCCCTCGGTGGAAAGGCAGAAAAGATGTGGAGAGCAGACTGCTCCTTTTGTCAGTAGGTAGCTGCTGGCTGTGCTCACACCATCTCATGGAACTTCCCCCGAGAACATCTAGACTCAGACCCACCTGTGGTCTGGTAGGCAACCCCTTCAGCCACAGCATGGACTACATGTTAGACTGAGCCCTGGACTGTCAGCATCTGAGCTTGGGTAAGACGAACCTCACCCAAAGTGTCTTGAATTCAACTCGTCTTCAGTTTGGTCCTTTCGCTGGTTAACCCAGGTGTGTCTGCGGCTCTCAGGATGAAGCATTGGCACAAGCTGATAATTTTGCAGGTATGAGCAAATTGTTATTCCCAAAGGACTCAGCACACATCTCATCAATGAGGTGCATTTTGATAGATGAGTCAGGTTTATGAAAACAAAATCCAGGGAGTGCAGATAAACAGGGACTGTCCTGCCCCTTACCCATCCTCAACCAGTGGGACCACATTCCAAGCGTGGGATCAAGTCCTGGATCATATTTGAACCCACGTAGCTTAACAAACACTTTCAGGAGTTGTGTTTTGAATCCTCTGGGTTTGCTTTAAACCACAGTTTCCTGGCCACATTGTGTGGGCCAGTAGCTAAGTGCGCAGAGCTTTCTTCTGCCATCAGCTGCGCACTCCAGAAACTGCTCAGCGAAATAACCAAGGAGAAGACAAACCACAACACACGAGAGCAGGAAAGTGGTGAAGGGGAAACAAACAGTGGATGTGGTTGCTAGATGTGAGGGTTCTGAGAGCAGAAGCGAACTGCTAACAGCCTCAGATCAATAGTCTGCTATTTCTTAGGCAAATAAATTGAAGTTGGGTAGAGCCTAGAAGACTGAGAAGCCAAACGCTGTGCTGAGATGAATAGAAAAGAACAGAACATAAATAAATTTGGGCTGGGAGGGAAGGTAGGCAGCATTGATGTAATGCATACCCTGGTGAGGAAGAAGGGAGGTGTTGAAAACATTGCTATTTATCCTGCAGTTTAATAAGAAACCACAGAAAAAGCTATTAAAATCTACCCCTATAAACCCTTCATACAGATTTGGCAAACTGGGGTCTGTTTGGGGATTTGCATTGCCTTCCTTTTGCAGGTGGAAAAATGTTGCAGGCTGAACATCAGTGATTCCGATTGCCTGAGAGGGAAATCTCCCCCTCGCAAGGATGGCTCGACTACATTTGCAACCTAAATATTTAAAACTAGAGCGAATGAGCAGCAAACACGAGTCCTGCTCTAATTCTGGGAAAGAGCAAATCGCCTGGGCCGGGTTTTCCGCGTGTCGCGTCCCTCGCTCTGCTACCGCCGCGCTGCCGGCAGGTGGCACTGTGCCCCCAGGGATGGCCGGAGCAAGGCCGCCCGCGGAGGGGCTTTCCCGGGAGAAACCTTGCCGAACAGCTGGGAGAGGCGTCTGCTATTTTTCTCTGCCCTGCCTACTCACCTTACCACTCTCGGAGCCCCTTTTTTCTCCGAATCGCTCTCGCCCTGCGCTCCTGAGATAAGGGATGTGGAGTGCACGGTGTCCGCTTGCAGGGGGAGCGCCTGTCGCTCCTCAGTGGCGCTAACCACACACTTGACGTCACCTTGGGTTTTGCTTCCCCTCCATCACCTGGAGCACTTCCATCGCAGGTAGCTGAGGGAGATGGGATGCTATGGGCTTGTCCTTTGTGTACGGTTCTCCTGGAATTGCCCTCCTGCATTCTCCCAGCTGGGACACCCAAGTGATGGGCACGATCAGGTACCCAAGACCTTGGGGTAGATGCTTTCAGGGATATAATCTGGTACCTGTGCCTTGCTGAACAACCCAGGGGTTTTGTGGTGGGACCAGGAAAGCATCATATACAACCCAGTGGCCTCAACCCCCATCCCAAATGGACTTGCTACCCTGTAAAGCTACACGGCCAGCTGTGGAGGTCCACTGGATGGCACTGTGTCCCACACTCCCGAGCTCCTGGCAAGTCCCCCCCACCCTTTCACGCTTGTTCCCCAGATCCCAGAGACCGCAGGTCAGATGCAGCTGGTTTGCAGGTCACCAGTGGTTACTGCACCGCCTGCATCGCATTCTAGGACAGTCTTCGTTTAAAATAAAGATGGTCTTTGAGAGATGCTGAGAATCAGCCACTGGTCACAAAAGTATGAGCAGGACACAATGTGCTGCATGTTCCAGTTCTGATACAGACACACTCGCATGGTCATAGAGGCAGCGATCCCGCTCCAATACACAGAAAACCTACTCATTCCTATATGCACTTTACATCAAAAAATTGATAACAAAAGGAACGATGTACAAAGGTGGCACTGATGTAGTATATATAATATATATATAAATAGAGATTACCCCCCCACACAAAAAAAAGGTTATTTTTAGGGCAGCTCAGCTGTGAATCATCACTTAGCCCCACAAACAGGATACCAGCATAACAGTGGGGGTAACACGTGGCTGTGATGACACTGTGACAGAGAAGTTTAAGCCAGAGCAGTCACCAAGGAGGGTCTGAGGAGCACTAACCACTCTGTCTGGACCAGGAGCACTGTGGGTTGGGTATAGAGAGGACCACAGTGCCTTCTTAGGTAACAGAAGTGGATTTACAGGGATGAAAAGCAAAGCTCCGTTAGCTTTTTCGCTCGAGGAAGCTCCAGCTTCCCCCAGCAATGACACCTCCAAGGGCGACACACTTGCCAAGCTATATGACAGGAAAGGTGATGCTTACACACACTGAGGGGTGCAAGTTTCTTTTATTTTTGTCTGAAGACAGCAAGCAAGAACATCCTCAGGCAGTGCAGAAAGTACTGAGCACAAAGCCTGGAAATTATTGGCTGCTCTCCAAGCAGGAGCAGAGAAATAAAAGGAGGATGGGAATCATGGGTTTGTGTCCAGAGACCATCAGTGGGAGTGGGAGACATAGTTACCCAGAATACTAAAATCTGGCAAAGGCAGGCAAAATCATATCTGCAAACACTTGTCCAATAAATTCTCAGTTGTTGCAGCTGCTCTTCATTTAATATTAATCTCCCTTCATTAAAGATCGGTTCCTCCTGAGCAGCGGGGTTCATCACTGGGAATGGGGCTGCTGACCAGACATCATTCAGCTTCTGGCAAGCAAACAGGGTCCATGCCTGAATTTCTACAGTGATCCCAGGATTGTGCCCACTTTCAGGACAGCTTCCAGGGGACACACTTCTGCTTGCACCACGCACAGCACGCATAGCACTGAGCTGGC
This sequence comes from Falco punctatus, assembly GCF_963210335.1. Lineage (NCBI taxonomy): Eukaryota > Metazoa > Chordata > Aves > Falconiformes > Falconidae > Falco > Falco punctatus. The sequence continues at coordinate 821,604 of NC_137599.1, read as the reverse complement.
CAGCCAGATGCCTTACCTGCTGCAGGGAACCTGGGAGAACAAGCAAGCAGGATCTTGGCTTTGTAACCCATCGGTCAGATGACTCCTGTGAATGTGTTCTGGACTATTTACATGGTTTGTGTTATTAATGCACAAAAAGTAGACTAAATGGTTAGTTTACTTGTAAAGCAATACAGCATCATCATCAACTCAGAGAAGCGCTGGTGGGAAGGAACCTCTGGAGATCTCTAATCCAACCTTCTGCTGAAAGCGGGACTAATGTCAGAAGGCCTTCCATGGTTTTGTCTGCCCGAGTGCCCAAAACCTCCAAGAAGGGACATCCCACAGCCTCTCCAGGTAGTAAGATCCGTTCAAACACAGTTCTGGGTTTAAAAAGAAACCCAAGAAGCTGATGTAAAACTGAGATTTGCACAATCATATCAATTCCATCAGCCCGGCTCCCACATTGGCACTTTGACCCTCCAGTCCCATTCAGTCTTTGGCTCCAGAAGTACCTCTGCTCTCGACAGCAGAAAGCTGTAGGGTGGTGGCCAGAAGTAGGTCACCCATCCTGGCCCGGCCTCTCTGCCTCACTCATGCCACAGCATCTAACACCACAGCTCAGCACAAGAGGGGGAAATGGGCTCTGGAGCAATGTTCTAAGGGTTGGGAGGGAGAACAGATCCCAGGCTTGGCCACCCCACCACGTCCCCAAGCCATACCTACTCTTTCATAGCTCACTGTGTCACTCAGCATCAAAGGTCCAAGAAGATCTGAATACCTGACCGTACGTGAAAAAGGAGATTTGGGCTTTGCTAACACAGCTGAGTCCATCTGGCCAGGATGCGAGTGCCGCAAGCAGAGATATACTTTACTCCCAGTGCTCTGGTACACCTGCAGGAGACTCATTTCTCTTGCTGGCACCTCTGCCTTCCCTGTGCCTCTGTGCTGCCTGTGTAGAACATCAAATGGGCCTGAGCAGGATTTTTTCCAGCATATTACACTGTGGAGTGGAAGTGCAAGTATCCAGCTCTAACCCCACAATGAGGAAGACCCAAGAGCATAACCTGAGCACTACAACACGACTTCAGGGCTTGCCTTATAATGCAACTGTCACTGGAGAAATCCGAGGAGGCAGCACAGAGCTCAGTTTATCCCTTTCACTTGGCATTTGGTCAGCCAGATACCTCCTGAAAACCCCAAAGCAGTGGCAAGCAAGAAAACTGTCTCCAGCTCCCCTGGAGAAAGGTCTTTAGCCCCCCCTTCCTCATGGAGGCTGTTTCGGTGCAGGGGCTGGTGTGACGACAGCTGGCGTGAGCTGTTCATCAGCTCTGAACACGTAAAAATTTAATAACCAGGAGGAAACGGGGGCAGCACGTTGTGGCGGGGGGAATAATGGGCTGAAAGAGGTATGGTCTGCCCCGCAGGGATGGGTCCCCAGGGCAAAGGGTGCACAACTTGTCCTAGATTCCCCCCCTCCCTCCCCTTTTTTTTTTTCTTCCCGAGATCCGAATGTATAATTGTAGGAGGGGACAAGGGGGAAAATGAGCTGAAGACTCGTAACTGCAGAGGCCGGTCCCTGTGAGCAAAGGGCCACATGTCCCCTTTTATCGCCAGCCATAATTCCCTCCTTGGCTCAAAGGCGGCTGTGAAAAGAGCAGGACTGGTTCAAACTTCCTTGGGGTCTCCGTGGCAACCAGCCCTGCAGGAGCCTTTTCTTCCTTTCCCCCCTTTCCTCTTTTGTTGTTGTTGTTGTTGTGTCATTAAAACTTCCCGGATTGAATCCCCACCAGGCTGCTCCGCAGGCACCGCTCCAGACCTCCTGCCTGCCTCCAGCCAGCTGCCCTCACCTTTTCTCCTCCCCTGGACCAGCAAAGCTCAGCCCCAGCCCAGCAAAACCCAGTCCAAACCCAGCCCCAGCTCAGTAAAGCCCAGCCCAGCTTCCCATTGGGATATGTGTCCCATCCCCCCCACTTTGTCCCTCCCCAGTGTTTTCTTACAGTTCAGCCCAACATCCTCATAGTGGTCAAGCAAAAATTGTGATTCCCCGATCTTTGAGGCTGAGCTTTCTCAGAAGGGGCAATCCAGAGCTGGCATCCCTGCTCCGCGTGCCCACACGTAGCTGAAGCAAGCCAGGTCTAAGCAGAGCCCATCTTGCAGGGAGTACTGGGGCACGGCAAGGGCTGCCAGCAGCCTGCAGAGCACCATGCCCTTTGACAAAGTCCTGGCCAGGCACAGCAATGCCAGACCCAGCACAGAACTCCAACCCACTCTGAGAACACAGGTGATAACCCAAGATGCAAGAAAGACCGAGATCTGTGTCATCAACCCCTACCTTTGGCAGTAGTTAGCACGGGGGGTGCAGCTCCTTGGAGCCAGGTGAAAAAGCAAAATATATCACTTATAACTGCTCGCGTGTTGGTGGGCTGTGCTGGGCTATGGCACTTCCCCGCTGGCATGCTCAGGACTGGGCTGCGAGTAGGTGGGGACATCACAGGTGGGCACTGCAGCCTGGGCAGGTGGCAGGGTCACAGCAAGGAGGTCTCCAGCACTAGCAGCACTCCAGTGGCAGTGCCGACCCTTACCCCAAGCGTGGCTCAGCAAACAGCCCGGGAGGCGGGCAACGTTGACACGAACGCATGCAGCTCCTTTGGCTCCAACAGCACGAGCATCTCCCTACCTCAGGGGCCCCCGATTTCCAGCTACCGCAGGGTGGGAAGTCACAGCCTGCAGCAAAGAACAGCTGGTCTCGTTTTCACCTTCAGGGTATCACTAGGCTGGAGTCCTGGGGAAGGAGGGAAGGGAGAGGAGTGACTCTGCTCCCTCTGCTCTCCATCCCTTCCCCCGTCCCCAGGATGCATTCCTCCAGATGTCAGGGTAGACAGAGCTGTTTTCAAACAAGCCCAAGACCCGGGGCATAGTTTCTTCATCTGCTCAGCCAGTCCAATTAGTCAGATTTACTGCAGTTGTGAGAGGCAGCTCAGCCTCTCCGGCAGAGCAAGGCTGCCCTCAGATAAGGTGTAAAACTGCCCTTCACTGTGCAATTTCAGGGACACAATGTGTGCTAGCCTGACAGTGCTTTTTATAACGGACCCATTTCCCTGAAACCTCTGGGACTTGCCTTGAGGCTGATGCCCCACCAGCAAGGCCTTATGACCTTGTGGCCAGTGGCCTATAACCGCTCATCTACCCCTGCTCAGCCACCCTCAGCCATCTACGCTTGCTCACACCCACCTATGCGTACACCACATACATACACACTGGCCATCAGGGCTCTACACAAACTCAGTTGTCCTGGTCACACCTCTCCTGTACCCTGACCTTTCATCACTTAAAATTGATGGGAAAAAAAAAATAATCACATCATCGTGCAAGAAATCCTTCTGAGCCCCTTTTCCACTGGGCATTAGCCTGCCCAAAGTGGCTCAGGTGAAGAGTGAGCAGAACTTAAATGTTACTTGGAAATAATTTTCCCACTAACAACTAATGACTGATGGAGCAAGTGTCCTGCTCTACCAGACTCAGTTCTTCCTTTACTTCAGGGGAGAGTAGGGATGACTTGGATGGAAGAACAGAAGGTTAACAGAGAAGACTTCAAAGCTTCATCACAAATACTGCCCCTTTCTAAGCTTATTGCTGAAGCAGTGTCCCCCCCGATGCTACGTGGGTCAACACTATTTCAGGCAAAACTGTGCCAGTCAAACATAATATTTACATCTTTGTGTCGCAGCACAAGCAAGCTAGCACGCTGTAGCAAGACTTTACCATGGGTCAGATGCTACTGTCCATGCTATGTCTCCATCCTCCAGAGGCCAGGCCACACTGCTGCTTCTCTCGGCTACATCCAGCTCCTCCCTGCTCCTCCTCCAACCAGCCTCTCTCCCACACGCCTCAGGGCTATTTAACCACTTAGCAGGATGAGCTACAGCTGCACATCGTCCATGACAATAACCCCCTGCCTTCATTCCTCTACATCTTGTATTTACCCGAGTTTGAGATTGGTTCCACTGCTAGCTCCCTGTGCTCCAAGCTGCCACAGTCACTGGAAAACTGTGCATCTCAGGGATTCGTTAGGGGGGTTATATTCTTTTTCTGAACATCTCCATGGCCAGAAAGATCTGAAAATCTAACCAGAGTTTGAACTGTGAGGTGCTAAAGGAATTTAAGTAGGTGACAGTGAAAGAAAGATGGTTTTATTCCAAGTCTGTAGCGGCTGCAGTTCAGGGGCACCCAGCCACTGAGACAAAGCGTCCTCAGATTTCTGCCTCACTGGTGATGGTGGAGGAATAGGCAGTCAGCATTTCCACTTCACATATTTCCTATGATCCCCTGGCCACAGAACAAGTTATATGGGAATAAAAGGAGGAGAAAAAACAACCCATGGGGAAGCACCATTTAGCATTCATTCTACCCTTCCAATACAAGGACTGGGATTCCAGTTCTGCTTTCATGTTCATCAGCTCACTGTTAATTATTGAGTCAGTGATTCATAGCTGTCCCTTGATGTTCTAGCTCAGGTCTGCACAAACAGAGGACGAGACAGTTCCCTCCTGAAGGAACTAACAGGATATACACAGAAGCAATTATTTCCCAAGTTTTACAAGCAAGAAATACAAGGACAGATAAGGAACCTGGGCGACCAAAATCATATGAGGAGTCATCAGCAAGTCTGAGAACACAAGCCAAGTTTCTTGTACTACAGCAGGTTAATCCACCACTGGTTTAAGAATGTAATCTTTTGTTTCTAAACAACAAAATACCCAGAAGTGCCAGTCCCTCAGCCACAAAACCTTCTGAGATATTGCAGCAAAAGTTTAGTTCGAAGGAGTTTCTATCATCACTGGAAGACAAAAATATCCCAAGTGCAGGATTTCTGTGCCATGAGCTTAAAAAAGATTGTAAAAAGAATGGAGTCAGGTAAGACTATTTGGGGGGGGAAGCCATGAAGTTATTCCTAAACCACTAAAAACAATGGCAAAGGGTTTTGCTGAACTCAGAGCTTTCTGTTACCATCATCTCAACAGTCACCAGACCTGCAGCTAAAGCCCGACTTTCCTCTGCTTTATACCTGTGTCTTCAGCAAAGAGAAATCTCAAAAAAACCCCAAGTACAAACACCACCATAGTACTCATCTGAACAGGCGAAGATCCGTTTTCCTGCCACTGTGGATTGTTTCCCCTGTGGCTCATGTTCTTGTGGGCACATAACAGCTTTGCACACCAGCTGCAGGCAGTGCTCTGCTAGACGTCAGAGGAAGCAAACAGGAAAGCAGCGTTCCCGTGACCTGGAGGTAGCGTTAAAGCTTTGCAGGAGTAAACATGGAGACGAGGCACCTGACAGGAGTGAGGGGAAGCTAGGTCGGTCCATGCAACGTCAACGTGCTGGAGCATACACCCCGGTCATTGGTGGTAGAGCACATCGAGAAGATACGTGGATAAGTGCAAAGGTGTTGCTGTGCAGAGCTCAGAAGTGATGCAATATCCATCAAGGTCCTTCTTTAAATCACCCTGCGCAGATGTTCATACAGGATCGCTGTTTCCAGGCTGTTCCAGCCCTGGTGCGCCCAGCTAACAGGCGCTGGGATATGAGGAATGAGAAACAGCAGAGAAGGACAGTCTGTCAGAGCCAGAGGGAACGTGAGGATCTAGGAGAGAAGAGATTTGGCCAAGAAAACAGGAACAGGCAAGTTTCAAGAGAAATGTTAATACCAGCAGTCGCAAGTCAGCATCAAACAGCCCTCAGAAACACACAGGATTTCAGTAGTTTACGGTGGAGGGCACTCAGATGGCTCACTCATGCTTCCAGGAAGGATTTCTTCAGATCTTTACATACCTTCTCATAATTACTTACTTTGGGATTGATGGCTAGAGCCATCGAAGAACAAATTTCCTATTTTACCTCCACTTTTAGATCTTCAAAACAACAAACTCAGCTGCTTCTAGGACTTGAAACCCCTTAAAAGATCATGGTCCCAAGGGACCCATCTTTACAGTTTCTGGCCATGTCCAGAAGTGCCCAAATGTGCGATTCAACGTCGAGCACCCAGCTAAGCCACCCCCCACCACTGAACCCAAGTCAACCTGCAAATCAAGCATTCTGACACCTTTGCTTAGTGCTGCACCATGGATCGCAGGTCTTGTACATGCCCTGCCTTCCTCAACATACCAAACCAGGCATCTAAACCCCCTCTGTCAGGTCACCCATCTCTTGCCCTTCACTGTGCTGTCTGAGTCATCCTTTTCAGGTCACACCAGCCGTGGGGTAATTCCCAAGAGCAGCTGAACTGTACCAGGAAGGGATTGAATTCCTGGTGTCTCACACTCATCAGCGGCTCGGTGTGTTGAAATGCGTGATGAGAACAAATCCAGGAGACTCCATGGTCCTGTCACCTTCCCCAAGCACTTGGTTTCTTCCTGCTTGTAGATTCTGATGGAGAAAGGAAGAAAAGCTAAAAGAAGGCAGTTACAAAAGTTAAGAGCACCAAGGGGAAAGAGAGGCGTGTTTTCAATGTGATTACAACGCTCCTTTGCTGGAGTGCGGTTAGAATAAACCAAAGGATCCCTTTGGATGCCTGGGCACCTACAGTGGTTGAGTTTGCAGTACCACAATACAGAAGGACCTTTATACCGACATTGTAAAGGCAACAGGACTTCTCTTGAGCAGCCAAACCTCTAGCTTCCTCATTTTTTTTTCATTTCTTGGCATATTGAAACTGGTCTATAAGAGTCAATATTGCCAAACTAGACAGACTGATGTGACTGAAAAGACCCTCAGTAAATAAAACTGTCAGTCAGCAGCACAAGGAAGTATCTATGAGTGAAATTTTGAAATTGTACTCATTTGGATAACTGTCATTTGCTCTTAGAAATTACATTTTAAATTAATGTTTGCTGTAGAACTTATAAATATTTGTTCAGGCTAGCATGAAATATCCCCAGGATAATTTTAGCATGTACGCATCAGATTTTCATTTCACAGCAGAGAAGACTGAGAGTAAGTCTGTTCGTCTCACAGACAATGTAGTCTTCATCCCTGTGAGACAGGTCGTACCCCTCCGTGAGACACGCCTGCCATTTGAAGGCTTCGGGGGTCTAGGCTGATATAACCGAAGACACAACTGAAACCTGCCATTGCTTTTCTACTCATTTCAGCGGGAGAAATGTAGAGCCAAGAGTCACTGTGAGCCACGTGTGGACAGGGTTAGAGGCAGTAAGGACCTTCCACTCGCAGGATCTCCCAGGATCTCCAAGCCAAAGCAACTGCAGACACGCCTGAAACACAGCCTCTTCCCAAACGGTGGGACAGCCTGAACTGCTTATGATGCTGTGGCAAGCGGTCCATGAGGTTCAGAGCAAAGAGAGCAAGGGATGGTTGAGAGACAAAGAGAGCAATGGTGGGAGGGCAGGCAACTCGATGATCTTCATCAGATGCCTGTCAGATTCTATAGAGAGCTTTCCCTTGACTTCAGCATGCTTGGGATCAAATATTTACCAATATGCTGCTCATCTTTCAAAACCTGTCTGTGACCACATCAACATGACGTTGGGCAGTTACTGGGGTGTGGGCGGGTGCTTTAGCATCTCTGCTGCTTTTGCAGTGCGGCCCTTCCTGAGGCAACACTGAGACCTCTGCCCCCTGCACATAAATTCTCTGGGGTTTGGGTCTTAGGTCACTTTCCCCCACTTGGTTGTCTGCAGACAAAGCACTCTGTAGCTTATTATGGGCTTGATTTATAAATCCTACCATCAAGGAATGGATAAAGAACGCTTTGTATTGTTCCCCAGTGTCTGATGGACAGGAACATCCAAGCCACCAAGACCTCGATGACAGCCCCCAACCAATGATTCAGTTCAATTTCAAAAGCCTTCCCCAATCGTCCTTCTGCAGTGTTGGGGATTTTTTGTCCTCTTCCATGGGATGTCAGTCACCTGTAGTATCATCTGAGACACCTCACTTCAGTCTCTCCTGCTGCCCCTTTAACAGTTTGACATTGTAATGACAGAGATTCTCTAGCTCAGTACATCTAAGCCTTATTCTGTTTCTGTGCAGCTCCAAAACACCTACCAGTAGAGGCACAGCCCTATACAGCAGTTTAAGGCCTTGCTTTGCTAGATAGACTTATAGGCTCTTTAGTAGCAATTCACATACTCCATGACTTACTTGAACCAGTACGTTAAAAGTGCCTGTGACCATTCCCTGGCACTGGAACCAGAGAGACAGGGGCACGGGACCACCTTCACCCACCCTGCTAAACCCACATAACCTCCAGAAGAGGTGGGTCACATCTTAAGGGTATATTTGGAATAGTTCCTGTTCCATACTAACGCCAAACTGTGACTAAAATTTCTTCAGGGCTGTGCAAATTGGCCAGGTCAGGCTAATGCTTCGTACCTAAACCCATGGGCAACAGAGCTCAAGATCTGGGGAAGATGCCCACAGAGTGCTTAATTTAGGGGAGCAGATTAAACCCAGGTGTCTCCCAAACGCTTGTTTGAAAATCATTGCTTTCCTAACCCTGAGTGATGGCATTCAATGAAACGGAGCTGGGGGCCAGGTCAGAGATTTGCCAGGACGGACTACACCCAATTTGAAATCACACAAAAGGAACAAGCCATGTTTAACATCTCTGATGGGTCATTGACAGCTGGAAAACCCGTTGGACTAAGCCTGGAGAAGCTTGGCCTCTGAGTCCTCGCAGCAGCTGCAGGGACTGGTGAAGAGGTGAGGTGCAGAGCAAAGAGCTGGCGGGTGTCCTCTCTTGGGTGCATGATGGCCAGGAAACCAGTTACCACTTACAAGAGCAGCTCTGCACTAACTCATTGTCCAAATACAATAAAATCTGTAAGAACTGAGAATCAAGAAAGACAGAGGCACGAGGCAGGTGCATCCCCACGATTAAACAGCAAGAAGGAATGCACTTGTACCCAGAGCTTTAATTTCAGGAGAAGGTCTGTAACCTTCAAAACCATGAGATGCATTGGGCTGCCCAAGATACCACCTTGGACCTCTGTTACAGCCGTTGCTCTGCAATAAATTGCTTTCTTGGCTACTCCTAAAGCACCTCATCTCCAGGTGGTTAGAAACTGGGCAGAGCCAATGCAGGCAACAGAGCTGCGCTTGCTGAGGATGCTTTATGAACAAAAGCAACTTTTTTAACTTCCTCATTCTTTGTCCCATTCTGTTGAGTCATTCCCTAGATCTGCTACTCTGACACAACAGCTCCTGTAAAAACAGTGGGTGGGTGGGTTTTCTATCCTATTTTCACCTTCCTGCATCCAGAGAGGCACCTCACAAGAAATTCATTAATGGGACATCTTCCTGTCTGCCTGCTCCACTCTCACCATGACCCAGCATTTTTTTCTCAATAGAAATGAGGCTGTCACTGCCTCCCCTCTCCACCCATCCCACCCACACACTTTGAAAAAACTGGGCAGTGCAGTTCTCGTTTAAAGTTTATAACCACTTTTGCCCGTGGGGCTCACATCCACGCTTTCAGAGGGTTATTCTGCCTCTTTGGTGCTCCCATCAGCTCTGCCTCCTGCAAGGGTTAATGCTCACCTCCCTCTCCATCTAAAGAATAAGTTGTCTATCTCACCCCCACCGTGAGATTAAGCGCGGTCACAGTCACCCTTCATCCTTACCTTGCAAAGCCTTGCCGTGCCCAGCCAGAAGCAGGGTCCGTGCCTCCTGGGTGTCTAAGTGAAATTAACAACAAAAATTTAAAAAAAAAAATAAATAAATAAAATTGGAAGGGGAAAACCCCCACCCACAGACACCCAAAATCTCAGCGCCCCAGTGAAGTCCCTTGCAAAGAGGTTTGTCTCCGGAGGCGAGGAGCGAAGTTGCGGGCGGGGGTGATTGACAGCGCGCGCGGGGGCTCATCCCGCACCTGGGCCCTGATTGGCCGCCGCGGCCACCGCGGCCCCGCGCGCGCCTCGCCTGGGCTGTGCGGCCACGGGGGAGCGGGGCGAGGTGCGCTCCTGCCCGCCGCAAAGTCACCCGCACCGCACGGACTTGCCTTAACTCCTCTTTTTTTTTTTTTTTTTTTTTTCCTCCCCCTTTTTTTTTTCTTTTTTTTTCTTTTTTTTTTTTTTTTCTGGAAGGAGGGGGGATTCTTCATTTGCGCACTTGATGTTTTTCTGAAAACTTCGTTAGGATTTTCCCCTTGCACCAGCCTGGACTAATGGATTACCACCTGCTCGGACTAATTTTATCTTTCCTCTTCAATGGCACAAAGGTCTTAGCTGGTTACCCAATTTGGTGGTAAGATTTCTTCCCCCCTTCCCCTCTTTCTATGGTTGATTAATTAATTAATTAATTAATAGCTATGGGATCTGTGTGTATGTGTGCCCCATCCTTTTCACCCTTTGCCCTGCTGAGCTGGCCATGACTGCGTGTTTGATTCTAAGCATAATTTCTTCAGATTTGATGGGTAATTAATGAAAAGTTTGGGGGGTATTTTTAAAGGGCAATGTCTAGGTTTCCCTTTCCGCAAATGGAGTCTTCCCCACCACTCTTAATTTCTCCATTTTCGTCACTGTAGCAATAGGCATTTGTTTTGGATGTAAAAGGATGCATTTTTATTTTCTTGTGCAATAGCAATTTTATCTGTCGCATGACTGTGTAGCAGGTATTTTTTTCTTTTCCATCAAACTGTGATCAGTCCTTTAAAAAAATATTTAATTCTATTTTCTTTTTGGCTGCTGCAGTTTTTGGACTTCTTTCTCTTCTTTTGTTGTATTCTGTCATGTGAATTTAGTCCAGCAAATAAGCTAAGAACGCAAATGGCACCTGAGAAAATATTCATTAGTAAAATTCCTCAAAGATGGATTTTGTTCTTTTTAATTCTGGAAATGTCATTTATTTCCTTTCACCAACAATATAAATAATTTTTTAAAGAACTGGTTATATCTTATTGTGGCTGATAAGTAACCCAAGTTACTTATTTTAAAAATAAATACAGCAGTATAGAAATAAATGTATTAACAAAATGTAATTGGAAGCACTTTAGAACAAAAAATACAGAATAAAATATTTCAGGTCATCTGAACACAGCACACAGCGAGTTGCATAACATAATATTTCAGTTAATTTCCCTCTTTATCGTGTAGGATTTCTCATTGGAATATATCTCGTTAAGTTTCTGTATGTGCCAGGTAGGGGCTGTAAGCCTAATCATCCGTAGGGCAAAGAGGGAGATGTTGGAATTTGGTGCTACTGAGATTCTTGGGTTATTTTCACCTTTCCAGAAAAGTCTTTTTTTTTTTGATTATTGAATTAGATCCTTTCAGTGCCAACATGGAGATGGCAAGAAGTAGGTGGGAGTGAACTTGGAGGTGGACTGCCATGTCTGGGAATGTTTAGAAATCAGAAGGGAAAAGCCGAATTATTTTTTTTAAATAATCCATTTATCACCGTGGACTTTGAGAATGAAAATGTGCAGTTCCAGTAGAGAAAGACTGAGCATACAATGAGAAGTCCACGCTCAGGAAGCATTTAAAAGCTACACAGGTTCATGAAATGGCTAAATCACAGCATGTTTTACTGAAGAATTAAATTATTTCCTCGCCCTGAGCACGGCTGCTCAACTTCAGGACCGAAGCCTGGGGCAGGGGAGCCTCCTGAAATATAGACAGCATCACTTTGATTCCTTATGTCCCTTTTCTCCTTCAGCTGGGGAACGGTGTGTCTGAATGGGGTTGCGCGGTGGGTTGTAGAACAGGTCAAAATTACATGGCTGGATCTAAAGGCACGAATCTGCATGGGGCAGCGATACCTCGCTGTGCCATCAGCTCTCCCAGGGTCTTGCCAGCTCCTGACCTGCCTCACGCTTTGATATAAATTGGGATTTAACAGCAGAATCAAGGAGGGTTTTGACTTTCAGAGTGATGAACCAAGATGTTCTTGACAAAAAGGTCTTTTTATTTTTTTCCCCCGTGAGGCAAAAAATGTCCCCGTGAGCAAAATGCCTCTCCCTGTTTTCAGGGGAAGACGCTGCAGACAGGTGTCTGCCCCATGTTCTTGCCTTCCCCCAAATCCCTACAAGTTCACCCGAAATGAACAATGCAGAGGACATGTAAGAAACACCAGGGGTATGGCAAGCAGCATCCATGGGAAAGGAGGCAGCTGAACAAGCCATATGCAGAATTTTATGCCATAGATCCACACCTTGCAGATTTGCCTGAGATTCTGGGAACACCAAAGTGCCCGAGAGCCTCTGCTGCGCCGCAGGGATGGGAGGAGGTACCCCACGTAGGGTCGAGGGCTATCAAAAATGGCATCAGTTTTTTCAGGGTTCTTGAAGGCTGAGCGAGCAGAAGGGCAGAAAAATCTGGGCCAGGGCTCCCTGACTGCTCAGGCAGAGACAATGCTTCCCGCAGCACACAAAATTAAATGTCTCCTTCAGTCCCCACTGAGGGCTTTGAATATCTGCTCTCTGGAGCTGAGGTCTCACGTACAATGTGTAGCGTGATGTGATACAGACTCTTAAAGAAAAGGATGCTTTCCCAGTTGTCTTCCTGATCCTCTGACCTTTAGGCAGGCACAGGGCAGACTTTGGGGGAATGAGTCCCATTTGCAGGATCCAACGCACCCCAAAACAGAGGAAGGGAAGCAAAGATGGGCACAGCATCAGCCCGGTCCCCTGCACCCGTCCAGGGCAGGCTGGACCAGAGATCATCGGTGGTTCCTCATCCTCAGCTAAACCCATCTCTCCTAGATACGAGACCTTCAGGAAGACTGGTCATCTTGCAGGACCCTGGGACTGCTGACAGAGAGTGCCCCATCCTGCTGGTGCAACTTTTCTGGGTATTTTTCCACTGAATAGGGAATATTTTGGCAGCAAAATCAGAACAGATCATTCCTGCTTTGGGACATAAATGGGAAAAACATTTATTCCTGTGGCAGAGAGGAAGCGTCTAAATGTGCACAAGGAAAAGAACTGCAATAAGAACGGGGTCTCAGCACCTGGTAAATGGGTTTAGGGGTGACTGGAATAATCCAGCTACTCCACAGTGCAGTCAGACAATGCCGGCAAGCGCTACATTGATGACGGTGCAGTGGAAGGGATAAAAGCAAAAAGATGAAGCTGCCGAGGGTTTGCACTGCATTATATTTTTTACTGAGGGGCCAGGGAAGGATGCTGCCATCTGGTTATAGTATCTAGAGAGAGCATAACTCAACAGCAGCCCTCCAGCTCACACACCATCGTGTTGGGGGTGGGTGGGGTGGGTGTCCTGCCCTGGGCCTCAGTGGTGAGACATTACGTGCAAGGCTGAAGCCATCGGCTCTTGGCACAGGGAGCAGCCTGGGCAGACACCACGCAAAGGGAAGGACCCTGTGGGGCAAATACAGACCTGCAGCATCCAGGCTCACAGGTGGCAGTGGAAAGGTGGAGCACTGGGCTGCAAAGCCAGGAGCGGGGTTTGCAGTCCAGCCTGGTTGATTTTTAGAAACTCCCTGATGTCACCCTGTCCCTGACCAACTAGCGTGCTCCCAGGCAATACCTGGCCAAGGTCCAGGGGTAGCACGGACCATAGACATAAGCTTCAGTGAGCAGGGCTGGTATTTTGCCATAGGTCCAACCCTTCTTCACGTGCTTCCATCCTGGTACAGCAGATGGGAAAAGGAACAAGTGAGGCACAGATGGGAAAAGGTCATCTAAATGCTGCCTGCCAGAGTGCCGACGCCAACATAAGCTTCCTCAGATAAGTGTCCAATACGTGCTGTCTGGGTTACTGCTGCTGAGAGAGAGGCAAGGAAGGATGAGATGGAGGGGTGGAGTGAGGCCATGAAGACCAAGGCTGCTGCTCTTCCTGACCCTTCAGGAATGGCATGGGTGGAAGCAAAGTGGGCAACAGGGTCACAGCTACCACCCCAGCCCTGCAGGAAGCAGTCGTGGGTCACACCAATAGCCTTTTTAGGTGCCATCAGAAGGGACAGTGGTGACACCAGCTAAAAAAAAATGACTGTAGGTGTAATCCCGAATACCCTAATGACAGCATACATAACAGAACACATCTGAATCATTGGGGTTTGGGGGCATCAAGGCATGAAAGACTGGTCAATGCAGCATTATAGATAGTGACGGATGGGCCCAGAGCTTTCTGGTGATGTCCTGAGAGAATTTAGATGAAAATCTAGCCCGTGGCCAGAGCTGTGGCAGTGCAGGCCAACAGAGATATTGTGACCCAGGAAACAACTAGAAACCATTCCCAACATACTGATACACGTGCAGAGGCTGAAGAAGACAGTCAGGGAGACAACTCCACCTATGAGCTGAGAAGAAACACCAAGTGCTGTCCTCTTCCATGAGCACCATTCACCAAGAAGTCTTGAAAAACTTTGGCGTGTCACTAGCCTGAAGGAAGAAGCCAGATTTGGAGTCACTGGTGTAAACAGAGTAAAATATCCAGCCCCGCTCCTCTCATCATTCCTCAAGACATAGCACTAGTAGGTCCCTGCCCATAACTGTGACCCCCGTAAAGTGCATCTTACCAGTCAGCATTCATTGGCCTCTAAGCCAAGGACTTGGCAAGTAGAAGAATGGCTTTTGTCTGTCAGAAGTTATTAAATTTTATTTCTTTCCCTCAGAAATGTTTTCAGGGGAAGCTGGAGGTTTGGCAGCTGGCTGAGGATCCCAGTGGCCTTGGGCCCCCAGGGAAAGGGAGGCAAACTTAAAAACATGTTCTTACTGCTCCCACAGTAGCTTCCTCATTAGAAAAAAAGACTGTATGTGAAAAACATTTACATTTAGATGCAGTCTGAAGTGACATGCGACTTGTCTCCTTTAGCTTTCAGTGTCTCCCCTTGCTGAAACAAATGGGAGACTTCATTCTCTTGGCAGTCTTGGTTTTTTTCATTCTCTGAAGGTTCAAAATATTTATATCCCACAGCCCATGTTTTGTTATAGGCTTAAAGCTTTTTTCAAAAAGAATAAAATTGCAGAGCAGCATCACACCGTGGGAGTGGATTTCCTGATGCAAATCCAGCTGCTGTAGCACCACAAAGGAAGAAAAAGACCCCACGTATAATTTTCCGACAGCTTAAAATGCAGCTGGTTCTAGGGCAAATGACTAAAATAATGATGGAGTTTGTCAGGAACGGAGCTGACTGCACTTACCGTGCAAGCCCGGAGGTGCTGCTCTGGCTCCTGCTCTGGCACACGAAGCCAAGGCGCTCCACCAGCAGCCCGCGCTGGCACATGAACCTCTGAACTGGAAGAGCTGACGCCCAAACCGGAGGTCACCTTCTGCTGAGGCTGCCGGAGGGCTGCGAACACCTCAGGGTGCAAACAGGGTCGTGCCGCAGGCTGCTGCCCCTGGATCTGCCACGCGGCAGGGGAGGCTCCTCGGGGACCACAGCGAGGCCAGAGGTAACGCCAAGAGGTGCCAGGGTGACACGTGCCCGCTCGTGAAAACAGCTGTCGACTGAATGGCCACAAGCATCTTGTGGTTTTAAAGGTTTTCTTCAGCGTTCTCTGCAGCCAGGCATGGCCAGTGGGAATCCATGGCACCACCCGGCCAAACAGGATGGTTGGTCCTCGCCATGCAAGCAAGAGCTTTTCAAGCTGGAATTCAGCTTTATCAGCTGTCGCACAGAGCACACAGCCATGGGCAGCCCTGACCATCGCCAGAGGGG
Source organism: Falco punctatus (assembly GCF_963210335.1). Lineage (NCBI taxonomy): Eukaryota > Metazoa > Chordata > Aves > Falconiformes > Falconidae > Falco > Falco punctatus. Next base: position 805,986 of record NC_137599.1, on the reverse strand, counting down.
AGCTTCGAGGACGAGCAGCCTTGTGGACCTCAGCGTACCCCAGGCTTGGCGGGGTGCTGGCATGGCCAGGCAGCTTCTCGCGAGGGGTTTTCTTTCTCCCCTACACGGCAGAGCAGAGCACAGCACAGCCCTGAGGGCAGCAACAGCTTCAAAATGCTACTAGAACACAACAACACAGAGCAATAAGAAATGTACGCATTTCCCTAAATATCAGGGAGCCTCATTCCCCCAGAAACTAGCAACTCGCGTCTCCCGGGATGTCCCAGCCCCAGGGATCCACTCTGTCCTCCAGGGCCAGGTGCACGCAGGGAGGAGGGCTTCAACTCACACAAAGACTTAGAAGTGTTTCTGTCCTTAAGCCAGAAATCTGTTACCATTCCCGTAACCAAATTCAGAAGTAAATGTAAGTGGTCACAAAGAGCTTTTAAGAGGCAGTTTAATTGCAAACCGATTGCTTTTCATTTGAGTCCTTCATTAAAAGCAGCAGTCGGCAAAGTGAAGCACCTGCCTAAGGGACCCCATGCAAGAGCACTGGAAATTTAGGGGGTGCTTCTGGCCACCCGGTAGTCTTAGCTGAGGGCTGGTGGTGGGGTGCTGGGGATGCAGGAGGCCACCAGCCAGTGAATCCACATGCCAGCTGTTCTGCACGCCGACTTGCTTCCCTAGCTATACGTCACCACTCACCTCCGTGTGGTCAGGTGGAAACTTCACAGCCCACCCACAGAGCTGTGGGTTTGCAGGCAGGGACCGATGGCTGCAGTTAGCAGCAGGAATATGAACCCACAGTTGTCCTCGTCTCCAACAAAATGAGCCGGGTGCTGGGCTACACTGGGAGGACTGGGGGCAGCAGATCGAGGGGGGCTGTCGTCCTCTGCTTGGCATTTGGAGCACCTGTAGTACCGTGTTGGGAAGTGCCCCCGGCAGCTCAAGAAGGAGCTAGACAAGCTAGATGATGGCCAGCGGGTGCTTCCAAGGTGGCGGCAAAGATGTGGGGCACAGCTCACCAGGAAGGGTCCGGCCATGAGGCGGTGGAGGGCGGTTCAGTAGCAGCCTATGTCTTCTTGAAGGGCTCTTACAAATATGGTAGAGCCAGTCTCTTCGCTGCAGTGCCAAACTGTATAACCAGGGGCAATTGTCACAGGCTGGGACTTCAAAGGTTCATGCTTGCATGAGGAGACCCACCTTGCTCCAGGGTGGTGTGGCTCTGAGCCAGGTGCTCAAGGAGGTGAGGAGGTGCTGTCCTGGGACGTTTGCAGGACTCAACTGCATGAAGCCCTGGCCACCCTGGGCCGGTGCCGGGGAGTATCCTACTCCGAGCAGGTGCTGGCCTAGAGACCTCCCAGGATCCTCTCAGCCATCGCTTCACTGGCTGTGACACACAGCTGAGGCCAACAGTGGTGCTGCAAAAGAGGCAAGGTGTTAGACCTTTTTTAGGTCCTGGATTACTCGGTTCCCAGCATATGCCTAACACGGGGCAGGGACCTTCGTTAGGACCCCGAGCACAACTGAGCACCCCTCATCCATGGGACAGCCCAAGGCTTACAATGACAGCACACGGCCCAGCACACACATGCCAAGGAGAGACCTGATGGTCACTCAGGTCACCCCTGCTATATGCTACATCTTCTGTGCCCGGGTATGAATCACTGCCGTGCCGACTAGGTCATGACAGGCCTTTAGCTAGTGCTTTCTCACCGCCTCTGCCTTGGCTGTGCTGCTCTCCAGCTCCTGTAGCACCGTCACTGCTCAACTGGGTGTGCAAGCCAAGGAGAGATGCAAGGATGCCTTCAGCCCTTCCTCCCTCTCTGCAGGCACAGCGCAGACCCAGGCAGTCCAAGCCCCCAGAGGACATGACTCCAAGGTCACTAAATCACTTCTGACTTTTAAACTTTCATAATTTGACTGATGCTCTGAAGGCACTTTATTTCCACTGCTGTCCTGGAGGCCAAATCAACACTGCCCACATACTCACCAGGGCTGGTAACCAGGAGGTAGAACATTATCTTCCACCTGACAATGGTGATAGGGTCTCAGTGATGCTCCTCAGGCCCTTCCACTGCCAAGTCAAACAGCTCAACCTGCACTATTGGCTGGATTTTGCAAGGAAAGGCAGGAAAACGTAGCCAGTTTTAAAGAACAAGCTTTAAATATGAAATAATAAGGATTGAAGAATTGTGCTGGGTATTGAAAAGATGCAGATATAATGCACAGCACTTTCAGTTATCTCTATCACAGATTCAACTGAAAAATGTCTTTATCTGATGTATGCTACAGACCTCTGTTTCTAAGGCTTACCAGCAGATGGGCCAGCCATCTAGAAACACACCTTGTCTCCTGCTGAGACATCGAAGCTTTTGGTCAATCTGCCAACAGGAATTGCAATAATATCCCTCTTGCCTTACAAGAGCCAAGCTGCTTTAATCAATGTGTGCTTAACATACAAAAATCGTTAGCCAGGGTAACGATGGTATTTGTTTAGATGTGTCTTGCTGCTAACACTCTCTTAGCACGGCAGATCCGATTTGCATGACTTGTGCTGAGCTGCAGTACCACCTATGGCAAGTTGGCTCAAATTGAGCCTGTTTTAAAGTTTTTGCCAGGCCTGAGTGACACAACCTAGGCACGTCAAGTAGGAGTCTTTACAGTTGCTAGTTACCGTCTTCCCACCGATTAGTGTTTGGCTCATTTTAATATGTGATGGCATGTCAAATACAGAACATTTTTGAGCATTAAGACAGAATTCTGGATTCAGAGTCCAGCCATTCAGCAATGTGAACATACCTGAAGTCCCTGATGAAAGTCAAGGCCTTTGTCCATCCAAAAAATACTTCCAAGTAACTATTACCATTTTTTCAACATTACAAAAACGAAAGGCTTTTTGAAGATGAATTCATGTATCTTATTTGTGTCCTTATGGATATGATCACATCCCAGGAAATATGGACAAACAGGGAAATAAAAATCCAGTAGGATGGCATTCATAATCTGCTTCTTCAGCTCCCAAAACCACTCAGTGGATCTACCAGTGATTTTCCTAAAGGTTCTGAAATGAGAAGGATTTGTTAGCAATTTGGCTGTACAATTTACATATCACATATATAGACAGTTATAGCTCATGTTCTTTAAATTACTCAAAGTTTAATTTTAGCCTGCTCTTGGCAGGTGCAATCTTACAAAATGAACCTCAGATTAAGTCAGCAAAAGTATGTACAAATGCAAGTGGTTTAATATTGCCTACAAACTTGAGTAATATTACAGTGATGCTGGATGTAATTAAGAGCTTCTGATATCAGGTGTATTATTTAAGACTGTTTAGTTGAAGTTTCCAGGATGAAGGTCATATCTGAATGGGGTTATTGGCTGAGAACCATCGTGTCACGATTAACACTTAGTGCCTTTTTAACACTGTCTGGGCATTGGCTGTGGGTGATTTACAGCTCTTCCTATGATAAGATAGGAAAAGCAAGCTTAGGACCAGGCATTCCTTGAGAGTCCCCACTTCAAGTCCAGGAGCCCTCCGTTTCTTACCATATACACTGACCAGGAGTGTAGCCAGGACTCCTTAAACATTCCAAAATAACCCCAAAACAGAAGATATTTGCAAACCACTGGGCAAGACAGTGGTGCTTTACAAAGATCTCTCTTCTCCTTTGTCTAACACTTTACCCCAGCTAGGGGGTGCCTGTTTCCACATCATACATCCAGCGTGTTTAGCTGACAGATAGACCAGTGTTGACGCAGGGTGCTCGAGAAAACTTCTGCTGTCACCTAAGAGAGAAACTGCGAGTCATCCTTGGCTGGAAGGGCTTCTACTGCAGAGGCTTGAAAAATGGAATATTTACCCTGTAACAACAAAAATGTTGACCACCAGGACTGTTGGCGTAGTTGCTTTGCCATCTCTGAAAACACAGAAGAGCTACACTTTGATAAGCAAATTTGCTACGATAAATGAGCCAAACTTTCTAATTCCTTTTCTAAAGATAGGTTTTCTGATTTGGTAACTTGCTAATTTGTCTTTTTCACAATTCTCTGAACCTGTCTGGTTTTAATTAATCTTACACATCTAATCAAGTCTAACTGGCAACTTTCCCAGTATTTGCACCTTTCATTTCTGAATGAGAAACACTCTCCCTGAGCCCCTCTAGTATTGCATTGGCTCAGGCACCAGACGTGCTCCTCTACCTTTTCAACAAACAGACTCCCCAAGTTTAAAACAGAAGGGGTTAGCATTAGGTGATAAAATCTTGACTTTTTTTATTCTGATCCCATTTCTGTGTCTCATAACGATCCAGTTTCCCTGCAGCAACTTTCTAGAATTTGTGACAAATTATAATTAAGAAATTTGCAGTGATGCTTGAGAACTGTCACAGGGGCTTTTCAGAGCTCCAGCGGAGCCCTGAGAAGTGCCTTCAACTCCTTACTGCTCTCCTCTCACTGGCGATACTCACCGTGCAGGTAGCCTTGTGTTCATGGGTCACCTTACGGACACCAGCACGTTGGCAGCATGGCTTTTACTTGCACAGGTCTAAAAATGAGACGAGTGTTGCAGCACTATCAAAACTAGGTGGCTGCAGCAAGGATTTTACCATCCCACACCAGGTTAACTTCAAGAAGTAGCTCGCACACCTTGTCCCCACACAGCCACCAATCCCCCACAAGGTTTTAAAAGTCCATCTACTGTCTGCGCTGTTTCTCCATCCTCTTCAGGCCAGTCCATCCTGCTTCTTACCTCTGCTGCATCCCGATTCTTCCTTCTCCAGGCTCCTCTTCCAGCCAGCCTCTCCTCATCCAGGCCCCCTGCTTCCCCAAGGGCCTCCCCTACATCTGAGGCACCCTCTGTCCTCCCTCTACTTCTTCCAAGTCTCTCTTCGCCCAGAGCTCCTCTTCCATACCCCTCAGAGCTGTTTAACTGCTGAGCAGGGACCAGCCACAGCTGCACGTTATCCATACCAGCCAACCCACCGCCCCTGAAGCCAGCCCACAGCTGTACATTATCACTGTTAATTAACCTGACTTCATTCCTCTAGAATTCCTCTACAGATGAGTGTCTATTTTGCTCCTTGGATTATGGTGGCAGACCAGGCCAACGGTCTCAGCTGACACGTCTGCAGTCCATCAGATGACTCCCATCATCTGCGTGTACCATACAGCTGGGTCCAGGCTTATCTGCAAACCAAAAAATTACTTAATTTTCTTGTAGGAGTTACTGTTTCAGCCTCCAGCCCACACGTCAGCCAATAGCACAGATACCCACCCCATGCCTCAGCTGTGCGATGCTCTCATCGCTGATCTATTTTTCACCTGATTTCCTAATATGTTCTTCCCATGACTGCGATATTTTCAATACTTATGGGTGCTTTTTGGTTTTGTGTTGTTGTTTCATTGTTGCAAAAGCTATTCAGTTGTCTTTTTTGATTCTGATTATTGTGTCATGTGCCCTTTGGCCTTATTATCTCTGGTAAAAACCAAATTATCTTTAATAAGTTTTTAATTAAATTCATCTGATTTCTGTTTGACAGGTAGTTTATGCAGTACGCTGAGTTATGGTTATGTGTATATTTTCACTTTTCATTTCATTTTGATCATTTTTTCCTGTAAATCTCCTAAAAATAAGACCTCCTTTGTGGCTTTTGTGGGACATGGCCTGTTGCTTCTGTTGGGTTAAGTGAGAAAGCTGAAAGAGTCTGGGAGCTGATATAAGCCTTTACAAAAAGGGAACCTTTGCCTCAAACTAAGGCAACAGCAGTGCAATGTTCAGCTTCATCGTTTTGGAGACTTAAGTTCTACCAAAAGCCCCGTCTGCTGGGGCCATGTCTGCAGGCTGCCCAGCCTTACCACAGGCAGTGGTCTCACACCCTGGGGGCAACCCTTAACCCTTATCCTAAGAGATAAATGACAGGTCTGTTTGCAACCTGACCGTCACATTTCCCAAAACTGTTCTGTAAAATGAGGAAAGCACACAAACAAGGCAACAGCCACAAGGACCAGAAGGGTTGAATGCCTTCAGTTGAGGGGACAATATTTAGATTTGCAGCTTAGAGAACAATGACACAATACAGACCTTACAGATCGTGAATGATGACAAGAGTGTGCGTAGGAAAAGACATTTATTTCTCGGGATTTAAGAACCTGTGTTGGGTTAGCCCAGGCTGGCAGCTAAGCACCACACAGCTGCTCGCTCCCTGCCAGCAGGATGGGGAGACATGGGTTGAGGTAACGACAATTTAATAGATAAAGCAAAACCTGCACGGACAAGCAAAGCAAAAAAAGGAATTAATTCAATACTTCCCCATCAGCAGGCAGATTTTAGCCATCTCCAGGAAAGCAGGGCTCCATCTCACATCATGGTTACTTGGAAAGACAAATGCCGTAACTCCAAACATCATCTTCCTCCTTCTTCCCCCCGCTTTTTGGTTAGTCAGTAGTTTATCTCACTGTGGGGGCTCTTCAGCATAAGGCACCTCCCCTGGTGATGCTCCAAAACTTCTTGTCAGTCCATGATCACTTCCACGATTCCTGGGTCATCAGGGTTTCCCATTTAAGCCTGTGATCAGTGTGATCCACTTACTCCATGCAGTGTCAGTGCATGGTGAGCAGAGGAAACGTGCAGCCCAGCACGGGCAGATGAGGTTCCAGGAGGAGCTGTGCTTCAGTACCAGCTGCTTCTGAAGTGGCTCAAACCCCTACATATGCTGCTAATACCTCTTTTTTTGTTTGGAGGGTGTAAAGCATGTTTCTCACATCTTGTCCTGCCTGGACTGGCCCAAGAGCTACTGCATGAGCCGTCTCCTGTTTGATTTGTCCAAAGGTTTGTTGCTGCTCCACAGTGACATGATTGGCCCTTGGGTTTAAAATTGAGAGAAGCGTGTCATTAGATTGTGGAACTTGTTTCCAGAAAGCACTGTGGAGGCTACCCACACCATGGGGTGAGAAGTGGCTTGGAGAAAATCACTGAGAATCACCCCGCTGGCAGCCCCTCAGCATGACAATCCAGCGCTAAACTTCAGCTTGGGAAACCCACATCCCGTCACTGCTGGAACCTGCGTACCCTGGGCAAAGCCATGTTCTACCCTTGCCTCGTTTCTCATGGTGTTTCCCTCCATCGCTGAGATTGTTTGTGAAGGAGGCAGAACACTGGCTACCTTGACCTTTGGAGCAGACCTAGAGTCAGCCAGTTCAGTTTTTTCTGCAATATTCATGGCAGTTTGTGTCTCACATCGTTCTGGAGCCCAGCACCCCGCCACTCAGGGCTGCTTTGCTCTCCATGGAAGGAGGATAGCAGAGGTGTAATTTTTCACCACAATAAACCAACAGGACTAATTCCAAATCCAGTTTCCAGAAGGTTCAATGCAGCTTCTCCATACGGTATTTGACATAAAACACTTCAAGATCCAGTTCATCCAGCTGAGACAGAACTGTGTGCCTTGGCCTCAGCTATAGTGGCCAGGATGGGCAGGGGTGGCACCCGCCATCCCCCCCTGGGCCAGGGCACGTCACTGCTGGGGCAGCCTCAGGCTGTTTGTAGGAGCCGAGTCAGCCCTGTTATCTTCAGTCCTGCCCTCAGGGCGCAGTGAAGAATACTCCAACGAGAGGCAGCCCCAGGCACCCACCGTAGATCGGCCCCAGGTTACGGGCCGAGTGGATGGGCGTCGTAATTCTCATCCGCAGCGTTCCGCGGGGTGTTCCCGTAGTACCTGAGCACTGGGCAGATGCTTTTTGGTGCCAAACATGGTGGCGCCCAATGGGTGGTTTCCAGACAGTTGGCACTAAGGACGTATTGAGGTTGGCCACCACCAAGGTCTCTCCAAAGCACCCCAGACTGGAGGCATGTGGAGAGGGCTTGGCTGCCCAGCGGGGGATGACCAGCAGCGCCCCTGGCCTGGGTGGGGAAGGGTTTTTCCTTCCCTTGATTTCTGCAATGCCCCATTCTGTGTTGAGCGTCCCTTCACCTCCTTCTCCCTGGTAGGACATTTCCCTCCATCAGCACCAGCTTTGGGGAAGGAGGCAGGAAAGGAAGGAGGATCCGAGTGGTGGGCTATGGCTTTGCTGGGGACACCTGGCAGGCAGGACTGGTGGTGGGAGGGTGGCAAGGGGGCAGCAGCACTGGCAGGCGCGGGGGCCTCGATGGCAGGCGGTGTGTACAGAACCCCACAGCCCTGCCAGGGCTCGCCAGTTTGGAGTGAGCGAGCCTCCAAACACATTTCAGCGTCTCTCTTTGGAGGAAAGGTTTTGCAGCACTGACAGTCTTGCTGTGTTTATTGCAGTCACAGCCTGGAAGCCTCCATTTGCATATGCAAATCATATGCATTTATGTAAATTCATGGGTGAATAATATTATCACAGTCTCTGCAGAATAGATTCTCTCCCATGGCAAATCACTCAATTGTGTTTTCTAAACTGAGAGTGACATTGCTTTGACCAGGCATTACTGAACATAACATTTATATCTGATACACGAAACAATAAAGGAGCCGGGCTCCTGGACACACACCCTTGTCAGCAACTTTATTCAGGCTGCATTCGTTAGGAAGAGAAGCAGACTCCGGCTCCCAAGCCCTGCCCCCCCACCGCCCCCCTCCCAAATCCTTCCAGCATTCGCTGGCAAATAAGTCAGGGCTGAACCGTATGGGATGCCGAGACAAAGGGGTGGAAGCAGATGCCAAATCACTTTCAAGCCCATGACAGAGCCCTGAGTCACCCAAACTGGAGCAGCTCTCCCAGAATGGGCTCATCGTACAAAAGTGCTGTTGCTGCAGCAACACTAATCCACACGCCAGTGGGCAGAGAGATAATGTAAGGGATGCAACAGCAGATTCGTTTGCTCAACGCCATGCTCAGACAAGGGGAAATGACAGTAATACAGAGGGATCTGCTTGCGCTGTTGGGAAGCCCTGTGCTGTGGGGACTCCTCAGGTTTCCGACATTAAAGGGACCCAGTCTCCGTGCAGGCGAATGGTTGGGGTCTGACCCCGCTCTCTGCTCTCTGGCTGGTTGACCCCACAAACGGAGCGAGGGGGGATCTGACAAAGCTCCCTTCGCTGCCTGGCCGGGCAGAGGGGCTCCTCTATAAGGCCGCGTCAGGCCCTGAGGGCCCAGCGGGACCGTGCGTCGCCCCCAGTCTGATCTGAGGAGCATTCAGTCCCCGGTCCCTCCCTAGCAGCCACCCACGTCAGCAGCAGGCTGCAAGGCCATCGGTGCTCCGGCAGTGACCCCTCCGCACACCCCTGCGGTTCTGCTCCACTCCAGGGACCCTCTCCCTCCCACACGCAGTAAGGAAGGTGCTTCTAGGGCCAGCCAGGCAGTGCGGCCGCCATCACCAAAGCCTGGTGAGTGGTGTAATATGAAAACCATCTCCAAATGTGAACATCGGCTGATCAGGTCGGTTGAGGAAATACCTCAGGAAGTTACACAAGGTTTGGTATGGTCTAAGCGTGCCTCTTGCTGCCTGTTCGCTCAGCCCATGGTCAAGCAGTGGGGGGAAGCCAGCTGGGTGGCTTCTGGCTTTCACAGGGCGTTGCTGTGGGTAAGGGTCCTGTGCTAGTGTGTGAGAAACATCTCTATGGCTTTTCTAATAGCATCTTGGCTTTTCCTGCTCACCTTTTCAAAAGATAACGCACCCTTCGTGGTTTGTGCTCGCAGCCTGAGGCAGCTCTGGTGGGGCTGAAAAGTCAGTAAGGGCCACCTGAGACAGAGGTGTAGGCACGATGTCAAACCAAGGTCCAGGCTGCAGTCCACAGAACCTCGCCCAGAGGCAAACAGGTAAAACAGGCCAGTGGATCGTGTTCTAAAAGTGCATCATTTTCTCCATTTGTTACAAAGGGAGCTTGAGTGACTAGCTTAGGTGGAGCTGGCCATAATGGGGACACCTAAAGGTTAGTTCCCTAAGCCACCCACCTTTTCAAGGTAATGTCTGTTAACTTAGAAAAAAAATCTGTAACAATGCCTATTCAAAATCCTTAGAAATTCAAGAGGTCCATGGAAGGACAGCTAAGATGTCCCTGAATATACTATGTCCAATACAGGACAATTAGTAGGAGACAAGGGAAGGCACCAAATTTACATTTTTTGAGAGGTTCAGGTTGGCCGTTAGGAAAAACTCTTTTGTCAGAGGAGGTGGCACAGCCCTGGGAGAGGTTCCGCTGGAGGTGGGCTATCTTCACCCTTGGAGGTTTACAAAATTTGGCTTGTCAAAACGATCACCAACCCTGTTTAGTGTTGGTGGTTGTCCTGCTCTGAGTCAGGTTGTCCTGCATCCACCTTTTAATATAAGAAATATTCGTATTTGTTGGTTTAACCAGACACAAGTCATAGACGCTAATGTGGAGGTATGAAAGGTTCTTAAACTGCTTTAGAACAGTCAGACTACACATTCCAATTGTTTCTTCTAGTCTGTTAATTCAGGATTTTCTGGATGTTCACATATTCTTCTCTAGAGGTCTTTTTAAACCATTTACCAAATGCAGTTATAATCTGACAATCCTACTTCACACACAGGTACAACCTTAGAATACCTCATTGTCACCGAGAAGCTGATATCCATCAATGCTGATAGCCTGAGCAGCTTTATAACCACCTTCTTCCAGCCTTGGTATGTCTTGTTTTCGACAGTGTGTCTCCAGTCCTCCGCTCTTCTTATGACACTGTGGTGTCCAACAGCACATTAATTCTGCCTCTGAAAAGAGCTGCTGGCAATGAGGGGTTGTCTTCTTATTATGCTGTGTGATTAAAACAGTGCATGAGTCATTTAACAGCCAGCCAGTACCTTGATCTTCCTTCTGTGTCTTCCTTCTGTGCTCGGCACAAGCATCTGAATTTCATTATTTCTTTAACTCTCAGGACTTCGAGGGTCAGCTTAGATGTCCAACCCCATCTAGTCTGTCGTGCTTCTTGGTGCCAGGCCCCTGCATGAAGCAACATGCCTTTGAAGAATTGGAGTGATATTGGTTACTGGACTAGAGAAAGTTTGCATTTGTACAATGAGAAACATTCCTGAGGATCAGGAATTAATTTTCTTTTACTTAGGACTCTGCACACTCCAAAAAAATGCACCAGGAATTTAGCACATGTTGCAGGACTCCCTGCTCAGGCTATAATTTTGCCATAGTCCTTTCTCAGTCACAGTGCCTAGTGTGCTCCATACTCTTGTGAGAAATGAATGCCTGCTTCTCTGCCAGGAGACCCAAAAAAAAGCTTGGATCTTCCTCAGATCGACACCAGCATCCACGATGAGCTGTTGTTCTAGCACATACCGGTGCCTGGACTGCTCTAACGGGAGCCAAGGCAACTCGTAGCCACGTACTCCTGGCTCCGTGCTCCGCAACAGTCCACGTGAGCTCAGAGGAGACAACCAAAGTCCTGATCTAAGAGACATCAACCTCCTGTACAAAGGGCTTTGACCACCTGGGAAAAACTTGAAAGCAGCTGTGCGAACAAGGAGCGCAGGGCAAGTGCATGCTGTATGCTGGTAGCACGCGTATGGTTCTGAAAATGCCTAACAAGGGTGCTGTCCCCAGATCAAATTATCTCTGGTAAGGATGGGGAACTGAGAGAGACAAAGGGTATGCAGGAAGCATATATCACTAATTGGTCCAGGTTTGGTCCAGGAACACTACACTTAGGGTTGCTGAAGATGCTACTGGCCCAGATTGACATGCAGGACTGCTCTGGGCCCTGTAGCAGAATTCATGTCTGCTCTGGAGCCATCAGGACTCAAAACCCAGCTGAGACTATGGAAAAGGTGCTAAGACAGATACTGCAGAGCGTGGGAGGGAACTAGCCAGTCACCTGGGTTGGTGGGAGCAGCTCCACTGTTTGATTTTTCAGACCATGGATGCTTCTGCAGCATAAGATGCAAGCAGACCACTTGAAAAAAGCGTAAAGCTAATTTCTTTACAAAGCTTGTTTGCATTAGAAAGGAATAGAGCAGATCCAGCAGAGGATGTAGGACAAAAAAAAAAAAATCTGCAGGGGACAGAGGAACTTTCATCAGTGGTCTTTGCACTGAAGGGCAATGCTTCAGCATCACGTGCTATTGCCCTGGGGGGGTGACCAGCACAGCCGTTTTGGTGAACCCAGTATCCTTCCTCCATCCCCTGCACTCGGGACCCTGGGGTTCCTATGTGGACTGCAGTTACCATAACGTCATTTCAAATTACTGAGTTGGCTTAAACTTATTATATCCAGTACCCCTGTGTACTTCTGTGTGTGTCACCTGATAATTTAAGGGGGTCTCACAAAATGGATGGAGGAGCTAACCTTTATTTAGAGAGGGAATGAGGAATATTGATTTCTCAGAATCCCCCCTTGCACTACAGCTGGATCCAGGCTCCTCCAGTGCTGCCCAAGCACATCCTCCTCCTTTTGCTGCCTCTGCAGTACAGCTGCTATCGATAGGTGCAGAGGCCCATGATGGCAGAAATCACAGCAAGACACAGAGCATATGGGCTCTCTCTCTTCATGAACCCAGAGGACAGGGAGAAAAAAAATGCCTCCTTGCAAAGCCAGGCAGGGCTGTGTACTGTGACCACTGAATTTCATCCTTTTACCCCAAGGGTGAGGAATTCATTTGTATTGGCTCGAACAGTTCTTTTCAGAAACGCACAGGCTGGATTTGAAGATACTCAGCGTTAGAGAATCTGCAACGTGTTGGACACTTGTCTTTTTCTTTGAAACTTGTGCCTTTGCATTTTGCTGGTCTGAATTCCCACTCACCAGCCATTGTCTTGCCCTCTTCTGCTGGACCGAAAGTCTTAATCTTCCCCTTCTTCTCACTGTAACTAAATAATCTCTCAGAAGTCTTTCCAATAGACTAATCAAACTGTCAACATAAGCCAGTGCCTCAGCTCGCTGCTATTGCTCTTTTGTCCCCTTTCCATGTTTAACATCCTATTTACAACCAGGAGGAGGCTTAAAAAACAGTGCAGTTTCTGCAGTAATGGCTGCAGCACCATGTGCCCTTGACTGGATAAGACAGTACACACTTGGCCAGAACTCGATGAAGGCAACAGAAGTACAAAACCATCCTCAATACATCCAGGAGGGAAGCTGTAGGCAATCCTCAGAGCCTGGGAGCTGAGTAATCCAATTTCATAAACATGACACTGTCCTCTTTCCCCTTGGATGTCTTATTTAACTTTGCTGAATGTCAAAGGAGATGGTTGCATTCTCATGGAGATACCATTGTAGGTGGCTATGACTCACAGCCTACACCAGCTTCATTAAAGTGCTGCGCGGCTGTTACGTGAGCCGTCTGCCGTTCGAGAAGTCACGTTTGTGATCAGGCTGCGACGTCCCCCGATCGCACAGTTGCGCTGCGGCCTTGGGTGGGTGCTCCTATACCCGACAGACGTATGGAAAAGGGTGGCCTTTTGTGAAAGCTGCAAGCCAGGCGCCAGCTCTACCAGCAGCGCCCTGGGCTGCTGCCCACGGGTTTGCTCAGTGCCCAGGAGTTATGATGCCTTAGAGCCCATTTCTGGCTCGCCACTCGTCCTGGAGCTGGCTGCTTCTTATCTCCGTTCCTCCTACCTCCTGCCTCTGTGCTGGGGCAGGGGAGCAGCATCGCCACGGCCAGGGGAAGGCAGAGTGCCCCAGCAGGCAGCTAGGCAGCCACGGCCAGGTGGTGACCACCAAGATCGTTCTAGAAGAACTTTATCCTTTGGCATCCTCCACTGTCTTTTTCCTTTTCAAGAGGTATTCCTGACCTTTCCATATTCCAAATTCAACTGCTGTACCTAAGAGATGAATGCTGAAGTTCAGATTAGGTGTCCTCTTGGGAGTTTACATTTCTTCAGCCAAACTCAGCTGATTTCCACCAAGGGAGAAGGTACCCAATACAGCAAAGTCTATCTAACAATCTCCCCCTCTCAGAAGGGGCAGGCCTACTGCTCCACCTCTCTTCCCTTTGCCAGCACCTGGTCCCCCCTGCCGAGCACCACTCCACCCATTCACTGGTGTCAGGTCTGGCATCTCTTTTGATCAAAGCCAAAAACAATTTGACTTGCTAAATCATCAGAACACTAACTCAGCAAAACCAAAACTATAAAGTCAGTGGCGGGGGAACACCTGGGTCTTGTGTAGGGAGGGCAGGTGAGACATCCCGTTTTGTTTTATTGCAGCCCCGTCGCAACCTGTACTGTAAAAACTGTGCAAAATAGCGGCAGAATGGATGCAGGATGTGGGTGATGGGTGGCAAGTTCATACGTAGGAGTGCAGCTCGTGCCATGCCTACAGGACAAAAGGAGGTAAGGGAGGGGAAAAAGGAATAAAACAAGAAGATTTAATTCAGTTGACATGGCAAAAATCTCACCGCAAACCTTTTGCCCTTGGTCAGACCTTGGCGGTCAGCCCTTGGTCGTTCTCTCTCCTTGGCCTTCACCCAGCAAAGCCCATGCGCACTGCACTGCCTGGGACTCCAGGGCAGGTTCATGGGACCTCATCTGAGCAGTCCTTCCCTAGTTCTCCATGGAGCTCTTCCAGAGTGTGGTACCTCCGTATGGACTAGATGAACTGTGCCCCATGGGTGCCTGCTTTTCCCCGCCAGTTACCCAGGAAATCTGGGTTACAGCCACTGGGAGTTTGAAGTGGAGAAGTGAACTTGTTCCTGGTGAGAGGGAGAACGGGAGGTACTGTCAATTCAGTGTCTGTCACACCCAGGTTAGGAGGAAAGTTAAAGAAATCCATGTTTTCTGAAATCCTGACTCTGGGTAACAGCACCCAGCATGTCCCGGCCCTTGCACCCGTCTCATCACCCAGATCATCCAGCGTGCACGGCATCACTTCCCGAGAAGCGGCAGTAGCTCCTAGGACACAGACCACACTGAGGAGTCTGTTTGTCCTCCTCTGTCTCTGTCAGCAGATCCCAGGGGCTTGAGCCGGTGTTCTGCAGCTCAGGCTTTCCCAACGCCAGTTTTCCATTGACGTAACATCAGCAGATGACAGTCCCCACTTCACTGGTGCTTCCCTGCGATTTGACAGTTCTTCACACTTAGCAGGACCCAATCCCTCCATCTCTTGCAGAAGATATGTCATTGTTTGGACACCGGTTCCAAACAACACGGTTGATGGGGGGAGTGGGAACCTGCTCACAGCAAGCCCAGGGGCGAGGTCAGAGCGATCGGCTGCTGCAGACTCCAGCACCAACCTGCCCACACGCTGCACACAGCAGGAGTCACAGCGGGCTACCAGGGGGCTTTCAATTCCTTCTTGACTGAAACAGTGACTTTGAGAGGCCCCTAAACCAGTGCCCGTTGCCACGTGTTCCTTTGGTGGTGCACCATCACTTGTGAGAGTGGCTTTATTGCACCCTGCTGCCTCCTTGCCTGCAGTGATAGGTCATAGGGAAATGAGATTATCAACCCAGAATAAGCAGATGATCTGGTATCTAGCCAACACAAAAAAATATCTTTGTTTACAAAGAACAGCTTCCCCTGTGTGCAGATACGGGGCTTTTCATTTGACTTAATGCAGATTTTAGCCTTGGATGTGTTTCAATAGTTACTTCAACATCAGCATTGATTGGAAGTTAAAAGAAACAACACTAGCCTCTCCCTCTGGTTCCTCAGGCCCTAAACAGCATCCTCTTCAGTGGTTTTTTGTAGCATTCATTTTTTAGGAATACCTGAGAAATCATTCATCATTCTGATATCTCAAAAGCAAAGCTCATGCATTAATGGCCCCTCTCCCTTCAGCTGGGATTGTAGGCAGGGAACACGCTGCCCAGCCCTCGTACACGGAGTGGAGGAGCCATTCATTAACTGCTTTCTCCTTGTTTCCCTCTGGAAACACAACACTTCTCTGTGAATGGAGCAGGTTGCCAAATTTCTAACCAGCTGGTGCTATGTGCTCCCAACCCGCGCAGGCTGGCCACCTTTGCAGGTTCCTCCCGTGGTCCCCACCACCGTGGACGTCTCCCTGTCCCGTGGTGCTTGGAGGAAGGATCAAGTCCTCCTAGAAGAGGTTGCTGGGAGAGGGCTCTGCAGGTGTAGGGGACACAGCCCATGGAGGGAGGCACCACCAGGCTGCACGGGCAATAAATAAATAAAAATCACCCAGGACTGAAAGGAATTGAAATACCCTGAGCTGTCCCTCTGGGAGAGCTCTCAGGGATGCTTAACCTATTGCTAAGCAGCCACAGGTTTGGGAGTGATTCCTAGGTGAACTTCTGCCTTTGTGAGGTTTTAGAAAGGCTTCTAGCCCTTAGGTGTGAATAAATTAAGGGAGAATCTTAACTGGGCAGAATCTGGCCTTGTGGGCTGCTGAATTCTGTGCAGATCACACAGTTCATACATGCTATTTAATAAGGGAATTTTCAAACACACCAGCTGGGAAAAAAAAAAAATGCTCTCTTGTTCAGGAGGTCACATCACACCGTTGTGTAAAGCCTGTAGACTTTCCAGGGCAGTAATACAGAAAAACCCTACGTCCACGCTCATTCCCTTGGGACTTGCCCTTGCCTGGGGGATCAGCCTCTAATGCTTAGGCACTTGAACCCCTTTTTTAAAAATATGACGTTCCTGTCTGTTTTGCAGAGGCCACCAGTGATTGCAAGGTTTGGCGGAGAGTCTGTGGTATCGGTGGTGTCTCATAGCAGGACACAAGTGCCCGCTCTACAGAAAAGCTCACAGCTCAGGACACATTCAGTAGAGGTTAAATGGGGGGTGATTTATGAGCAAAGGCGTGGGATTCATTAAAGCTGTCCCGTTCTCTAGTAAACTGCAATGTTTCTTGTTTGAATTCTGTCATCTTTTTTTTCTGTTCTCCATATTCAGTCAAGACCCGGCATTTCTCAAGCGCATATGTGCATATATATTGCATGCTTTGACTTGCAAAAATTTCCCTCTTGCTGCTCTTGATCTTCAGACAAACCCAAGTATTTGTGTCTTACCCTGTTCACAAAGAGCTGCAGTCAGCAAATTACAAGAATTAAAAGATATGAATATTATACCAGACACAATACCCCCTGAAAGGCCAGACAGCAGAACAGCGTTAGCAGCTGGAGGCACTTTGTGTCTAAGGGCACCTCTGTCAGGGCTCCCAGCCTGATTCCCCATCTCTGAGCTCAAAATGAATGCCGGCCACTTGGTAACAACTCTTGGAGCGTTGCATCAGGCTGAACTAGACGGTTCAAAATGTACCGTAACAAAACCCAGCAGGGTCTGGCTCTCCTGAAAGGTTTTATTCATCACGCACCTCTGCTTGCAGTGATTTTGCACAGCCCTTTACCTACCTGAAAAGCAAACGTGTGATGATGCCTCTGCTAAAAAGGGGGAAAGGGCAAAATTGGTGGGAGCTGGGAAGGGCTTATCCAGCACTAAATGAAGAGAAAGAGCCAGCATGAAAACTCCTGGCTCCCAATGTGCCTTTCAATGTGTCACCCCTGGGCCACTCCGCGCTGTAAAGCAGTGGTACGCCAGCCTGTACAATTGCCCACTTTAAGCACAACGCAGCTCAGAATTAGAAAATGCCAAATATGTCTAAAAATAGTACAATAAAAAACCCTCCAGGCAGACAAAGGTTTTCTCCAAGACAGCGGGTAGCAAACAAGATCTGAACTGTGACCTGGTTTTCTCCTGCTGATTCATAGTTTTCCCAGTTCGTTACAAGAATCGCAGGGATTGATATGGGGCATTAACAAAGCAGAGGGCACGGACGTCTGCCTTGTAACGTTATGCTGCAGCGACCCGAGCTGCTGCGGGAGGAAATATCATGGTTTAAAAGAACCTCATTGCTGCTGGGTCCTTGGAGCCCTCAGGGAGCATCGCTAGCCATGGCTCTCAAGGCATTGAGGATGAGTAGTTGTTATTTCATTGATGCTGAGACAAAGAGAGAAGGTGACATGCGGTGGCCCCCCAGCCATGGCAGAGCCCTGAGGAGAGCTGGCTCTTTGCACGGGTCTGCTCTGGCTCCGGGGCAGGAGGGAGCTGAAGGAACTCTGAGTGTGTGAGCGTGTGGTGCTGACTAACCTGCCCGTCCCACAGGCACAGCAGTTGCTGTGACCTGCCTCCATCGCCAGAGTCACCACAGCCAGCAGCATCCTCTGTGCAGTGCTGCCAGCCGTGGATTTCTGCGCTGGAGGCTCCCGGGATGAAAATACAAGCGCTTTCTAACAATTTTGTCACGGGAAATGGCACAGCAAGGTACTGGAGCTCTAGAGCATCTCTACATTTATGTGGGTGATCCCTCAGGAGAGGCAAGGGAAAGCGGCAATGCAGGGTGTGCCCAGCTCCATGGCACGAGACGCATCCGTGGAGACATGCAGCTCTGCAGCCAGAGCTTTCCTGCCCAGCTGCCACAGGGCTGGTGTTGTCCTCAGTATAGTGGGAAAAAAAGAAAAATTGCTTTTCAGATTCATCTGCTTTCAGTTGCTGAGTTTACAGCTAGAAAACACCCCCTTAGCAGCACATCCCAGAAGTTTTCTCCCTGCATTTCAAGTAAAAAGCTGCGACGCTGACCTCGGGCAGCGACAGCAAGCGCAGATGCTGCCCCACTTTGGAGCTCATTGAAGGCTGTAGTACACCCCTCACACAAATGACAATATTTTCCAGGGCTGAGACAGGGGAAAAAAGGGTTCCTGTCAGTCCAGCTGGGCTCCCAGGACTCACTAAAGGTGGCAACAGGCTTATGGGATTTGGGAGAAAGGGAAAGGGGTAAACACAGCAGGTTGTTTCCCAGGAAGCTGGTCCCCCCCTGGCAATTCACTTTCCTTTTTTTTTTTTTTTTAAATCATGAAACTGGAATGTGAAACACATGTGAGCAAACCCTTTGGGTCAGCCTTCACCGTGCCCTGCACACACAGCAGAGGATGAACACATCTTGTTCCAAGAAGCTTCTTTCTTCCCAGACAGCAGCCAGGCGGAGCATCACCCCCAGCAAGGGCTTCAGTTCTCCTGTTCTGCAGAGGTGGCTCACCAAGGTTTGTCTTTGGCTGGTCTGACCCAGCTCGGACAGACAGCCCGTGCCGTCCAGTCCTGAGCGCTCCAAGCGATGCAGCTTCCATTCTTCTGCAGAGAGGAAAGAAGAAATGTCCTAGCAGCTTTTGCTCCTGCCAGCAGGAAACTTTCCATAGCGCTCATCGTAAAAACTCCTTTTCATATGCTTTGGCACAGTTCTCATCTGGCCAGATCCTGCTACTTTCAAATACTGCTAGGTCTGATTTTTCTTGATACCATGTGTCTTTCTAACCCGTAGCCCAAGTAGAAGATGAGTTTGCTGGCCATCTCTGTAGGAAGAATGACACTGAGAGGGTGGGCACAGCATCTTCCATGCTGAGGCAATGGGAAGACATGAGTCAGCTCTTCAAGGATGCAAGGATATACCTGCCAGTAATTGCAGAGAGAGGATCTGCACAAGACCATTTACTCCCCGGGCTTCAAAAGCTTGTCCCACAGCGATAGGAACCACAGAGTGTCAACTCCGGACTGCTGGATCCACGGCTCTGCTATGTCTAGCACTATCAGATGGGAACAAAAGGAGTCCCTGGCCTGACAGACAGTGTCGGGACTCCTGAGAGATTTAAGGGATTAAGCAGAGAAAGAGAAAAGGGATTTCCCATGCGTTTGCCATAGGCACTCATGCTCCTTGTGTTGTGCACTGCACTCGCACGCACACACACAAAAGCCTACCTTTATGTGCACATCTGTCTGCTCACACGTGTACACACAGCGATGAAAGGGAGTCTCCCAGCCCAGCAGAGCTGTCTGGCTTTTATGGCTCCTGCCCTTGAGCCTGCAAAATGTCTGGCTTGTGCGCTAATGCTGGGAAAACGCATCTCTCACCTTCTGTGGGGAAAGCGGGGGAAAGCGGAGCAGGGGTATGAAACGACTATTTCCCTTTGACGTGATGGGAGCTAGAGAGACGTAGGCTCAGGCAGCAAGGAAGGGCGCCAGCATCAAAAGCAAGACACGTAGGGTCTGTCACTCCCACAGCTGCCAGTCTTGGAGTTGTGGATTGTGCTTTAAAAATTGTCCATGTCCTCCATCTATCCCAAATTCACCCTGTGATACTTCCTTTCCTAACGTGCTTGCTTCCTCCCCATGAGCTCTTGTGGTATTTACGTTAGAGCCATGCAGAGCCAAGATGTGCCCCTGGGATCTCAGATCTGGATTTCAAATGGGTTTTGTTTCATCTTCACATCTCAGCCACTATATAGAGAAATCATCAGCCAATGGGACCCGGGAGGTTAGAGCAGAGCTGCGGCACCTTAGCCACAGTGCCCTGACCTGTGACAGTGCCTTCCCAGGACTTCTGGGGAGATGGGGATGATGGGCCAAGAAGAATTAGATTTTTTATGTCTGTCTAAGAAGGATCAGCAGTGGGGAAATCACAAGTTCATTGACATGAGAACAAAGATTAGGTGATGACTGGAGGGAAAGTGCTCTCAGCCATCGCCAAGGACAATTTAGAGCAGGCACTTGGGAATGATGGAGACCTTGCGAAAGAGGAAGGAAAGGAAAGGTGGGAAAGCTTGGAACAGGTCATCAAAAGCAGATGGATTCCTGTATGTGGGCAAGCAACCTCACCAGCTGGGTGCACGACCACATGCAACCAAGAGCAGCCTCCAGCCTCCCCAGGGGCCTCTCTCACGCAACAGATCACCATTCCAGCCTCAAAACGGATGGGCCAAAACTGACTGCACATCCCCCGTCAGGCCTTCCAGGCAGGGAAGTCTGTTGTGAGATGGCTCAGGAGTTTAAAGAAGGGATTTGACCGAGTCTGTGGTTGATTGGGAGGCTGGGTCCTCAGAACTTTCTACTCAGAAGTCCCAGCCCTTACTCTCGATGCACTGCTGCCTTCCGCAGGCTCCCTGAGGGGATCAAACTGCTCACCCAGATGAAAAACTGGTCCAGGTTTCACACTGGTGAGCTACAACAGAGCTAACCTGCGTGGCGTGGCGTGGAGCTCACGGCCAGCGCACCAGGCCAACCCTCTACCACCGCCTCTGTGAGAAACCACTGCTGCAGGCACAGCTCCGCAAATCCTGACGCTGAGTAGGAACTTCACTTCCACCGCCGCGCAAGCCCGGGCAGGAGAAAGCCCCTTGCAGCGTGCCAACCCCCTGCGACTGGCATCTGCCTGCCAGAGGGGGTACCTGGAGAAATGCAGCGTGCTGTCCCGCCTGTTCACCACGGTACTGGCCTCGCTGGATGGAGGATGAAGCTAAGGTCATTCACATCTGTTTCCTGTTTCTTGGAGCTGACCAGACTTCCCAGCAGGGCTGAGCTCCTCACCATCAGACGGCGCTTGGTGGGAGCGGGAAGCGCGAAGCCGCTCTGGCACCTTGGCCGCGAGCTAGCACACCTGCCCAACTCACAGCCGCAGCTGGAGGCTGATGTCTCTCAGGGTGGAACTGTGGTGGTTCGCTCTCTGCTGGGACCACCTGCACGTGGTAAGACAGCCTGGGACACGTGGCGTTGACATGCCTGACCCCAGAACAGCAAACAGCGATCCCTCTGCTGATGGATTCGGCATCGGACAGGACACTTCCCACCTTGGTCGCAATTCAGAAGCTCAGTGCCTCCTGACAGCTGAGACACCCCAGGGTATGCCCCAGCCTCCAGGCATTGCCTCCCCCTGGACACAGCTCCCTGCAGGTCCTTTGTGAGATCGACCAGCCACCCGGGGATGTCTCAGATGCTTGGGAGTACACCGCATGGCTCCTGGTGCCTCCACGTAGGCAGCTGAGTCCCTCTGTGCCTGCAAAGGACCGGGGAGCTTCGGATGTGAAAGCCCTTTTCCACATCAGTGCTGTTCAGTAGGAAGTCCCTTGTTTTCTTAGGAAATCCCTGCTTTTCAGTACTTCGTCTCCCTGAAATTGGTCCACCTTGGCTCATCAGATTCCCCTGGGGATGGTGATGGGGGCAGGACCATGAGGGCCAGCTGGTTCCCCAACCCTCACACTGTTCTCTGTCCCTTGCAGGTCCCTTGCGCTAGGTCAGCAGTACAGCTCCCTGGGGTCCCAGCCCATCCTCTGCGGCTCCATCCCCGGCCTTGTCCCCAAGCAGCTCCGCTTCTGCCGCAACTACATTGAGATCATGCCCAGCGTGGCCGAAGGGGTGAAACTGGGCATCCAGGAGTGCCAGCACCAGTTCCGGGGCCGCCGCTGGAACTGCACCACCATCGATGACAGCCTGGCCATCTTCGGGCCGGTCCTGGACAAAGGTAAACAGCAAAGCTGGGGAGCTGCAGGGGAACGTGTTCACCAGGGTGGGTTGAGCTGTCACATACTTGGCTTTTGGGTGCACCATGAATGTCCTACTAAGAACACACTGGGGGAAGAGCCTGATGTCCTAGCCTTCAACCCTAATTTCTCCGATTTCTTTTTTCCAGTACTTTCAGTGTGTTACATCAAAAGGGATGATGAGGGAGGGGGTCTGTGCCCGTCCCACAAGCAATCACTAAGGTCAGGTAGGATAAGGTACAGGAAGGGGAAGGTCCAGCCCCATGCATGTTCACATGTTCTGGAATCATGGGCTCCATCATCCCTGCACAGGGCACACATCAGCGCTTCCAAACAACAAGGTCCAGCAGAAAGGACAGGGGTTGGGGTCAAATTCCTTGGGGTCAAGGCAATCCCTTTGAAGCCCACTGCCTACCCCAGGAGGCCAGTAGGAGGAAGTCTCCCCACCAGTGAGAAGCCATGGTTGAAATCCATGGTCCTGATCAGGCTTAGCCGAACATCTTTTCACAGATGAGCTCCAAAAGTCAGGGCTGGGAACAAAAAGACGGAGAATAAATGCGTTTTCTCTCCCCAAACACGCATGCGTGCTACTCTTCATACCTCCTCCTGAAAGACCACCTTCCTAGACCCACTGGCATGGATGAGGTACACTGGAAGCGTGTTGATGAGGCACAATAAAGTGGGATGTCCAGTGAGGTCACAGCCTGGGCATGACACAGGGAAAAGGGCGATGCTGGGCCCCAAGCCAGCTGGGCACCAGCACCACCAGCCTGCAGTCAAATACGGCCTGAAAGGAGGGTGCTGTGCAGGACTCATGTGCCAGATAATCCCACATCTCAGATGACCAGTTAGCAAACCAAGCCCTTAGCATCCCATGAAACTGAACCAAAAGGTGGATAAAAAACTCCTGTTCTCTCCTTCCTACCCCATCCCGTGGATTTTGTTGACTCCAGGTGGAGTTTGGCACAAGGGACACCCACAGGTAACGTCTTGGTGTCACGGCTTCAAACGCAACCAAAACCATCTCCAAAGCCTGGCTTCATGGGCATGGGCATGCACTGAGTCTCTGCAGCCCAAGGAAGCCTGTTATTGAAAATAAATTATTCTTCCCAGTGACAGTTTGGAAATGGGAATCCTATGGTACAGCCTTTAAGAAATTGGAGAAATTAGGGCTGAAAGCCAGGACATTAGAGTATTTCCCAATAGTCTCCTAGAGTGTGCATATGTCCTGGTGAATCCTTCTTATAAAGCTATAATATTCTGCATATAAACAGTTCATGGTATTTTTTTCAAGTTTCAGCCTTCCAATAACGGTACAGTTTCCTGAAACATCCATAGTATGTGAAAATTACTCATTTGGGTTAAAGTGCAATTCTTTGCAGAAATCAGGTTTGTGAAGTCATATTAGAGATATAATAGGGTTATATATATAATATATATATAACAGAGATTATATATATATATATAAAAATACATAAAATAGAGTTAATAGGGACCAAGAGAGTCAGCTCGCCTCTGTTTTTGGGGTAGCTGCTCTATTTACTATCAAGTAACTTGTCATCGAGGCTTGCCACACTGTTACTTGCTGCCTAATAAAAGCATGTCCTAAACTTCATCGCTTACAAGATCAGAAAGTTTTAATTTTCTTAAAATCTATCATAAAAATTTTAAACACACCGTGAAAGAACTGTTAGAGCATTCAGGCACTGAAAATCTATCACCACCATTTCTGTCAACTTAAAAACTGGATTTGAACCAGCCTCCCCATAATGAGCAAACTGAACTTTGAATTTATGAAGAATATTTTAAGATTCTTTCGGCTGCAGGGACTAGAGCAAAACCTCATGTGTGGACATGCCTCAACATTTCCATGCACTCAAGCTGACAAAGTAAAATATCATCCATAGCTCTGAAACCCTTCTGACAGATGGGGGAAAATTACTGAACACATTTGTTATACAACTTTCCCAATCAAAGCATGATGCATCAATATTCTCCCAGACAGTACTGCCAGGCAATTATCTTGAAAAATATATTATTCCCATGTCTCACTAACCTGTAAGTAGAACAGTTAAAAATAAACAGTATCATCTGCAAACTGTGATACATCAAAGTCCAACCCATTTGATTGTGGTTATTATTTACATTTTTTAAATGTGTTAATGTCTTTTCACTGCTGCCTTGAAAATTAACGGCAGAGACAGGAGGGGACTCATCCCATCTACGCAGCAATGAGTGATGCTACGAAAGCCTTTGCGCTTCCCAGTCTGCAGCGTGAGTACTCCACCTTTCAGCCACTGCCTTCTCAGCTGAAGGAAGAGAGAACGTGGGCAACCAAAAGGCTTTTGTCCTGCCCCGATAGATCTCGTTAGCCGTGATGAGTCCGGGGACCAACGCCGCTCATTGCCGAGGGGGCTGTGGATAGGGTTACTGGACACTTCGGTTGCCTTCCTAGCATCGCCTTCTCCAGGCTGCTGTCCCACCTTCCTTAGATGCAGCAACAACAGAAATCAAAAGTTTTGAGCCCATAACCCGGAACACAGATCCATGATCAGCGTTGGCTGCATTTTTTGACATCTGGCCCAGCCCTGAGCATCTGTGGCAGCTGTTGCTGCGTTCCCTGCTTGTTGACTTCCAGGACACATGGAGGGGTGCAGCCCCACAAACTAGGACTCAAACGAAGACGACAATCACTCTTGCAGCTTGCACTGTGCATTAGGCCAATATACATTAAACACTAAGCCCCAAATAGCCAGGATTTAAGCCAGGATAACTACCTGGATGAAGTCACTTCTTAAGTATCAAAGAGCAACATTTAGGTTAATCTCCTCTACTGCTCCCTTAGATAGATTTAAGCTATTTTGGAAAAAAACTTCAAAGGTGTAGTTCTCCCTACAATAGCACAGAAAATAATTTCTAATAGAGCCTGAAAGGAAATTGAGGATAATTTCATTTTAAAGGAGCTGCAAAAATGTTAATCACAGTTGCTTCCATTCAAGGAGAGCTTAGTCTGAAGAGCAATGTGGTGTGGGAAAACAACGGAGCCATTTGTGGTGGTTCAGCTGGGCAGAGCCTCCCGTGGCACCCGTGTTCAAGCCTCTCCCGGTTCCTCCTGGGCACATCATCCAGGCTACAAGCACTGGTATCAGTGTGGAAGCACAGGGCATCCCTCCCTGAAACAGCCCAAGGGATTCCTGCCCCCAGGCCTTCCCACAGCCTCCCATCACATCCCCATCCCATTTCTCTTCCCCCCGTCACCATATGACTACAGTCTCTCCTTTCACAGTCTCTTGCATGGCTTCAAATTCATGGCAAAGCAATAAACAGCGAAGGCAGCACGGCGAAAGCCCCGGGGAGCTGAAGTGCTCCTGTCGGGAGCTGCTGAACACCGACCCTGGCTGAGGCTCTGCCTCGACCGACCCAATTTCCTCCCACGGCCTCTACAAAAAGTTCAGCCTCGTGAGGTTTTTGCCATAAAACCTGTGGCAGCCGTAGCTGGCGAGGCTTTGGTTTCCTAGGGCCACTGATTATCTTCCTGTAAGTTTTCTTTTTTGCATGTCTTTTTTTTTTAACCTGGGCTAAGAAAAAAAAAAAGAAAAAAAAACAACAACCAAAAACCAACCCCAAAACATGGGGTAAGATCATGTTTTTACAAGCAAATTCCCCGAGATGATTTATACTGCAGGTGTGCAGTCTGGGACAAGGAGGGAAGAAAAACCTGCTTTTCCCCCTCTCTCTTCTCCTTCCTTTTTCTTTTTAAAATAAGGTCAGTTCCTACTAAAAGCCAGTATCTCTTCCAGCCAAGTCCTGCCCCAAAGCCAAGGCTGAGCCAACAGCCAGGTGAGTTGCTGCTGCTCCGGGAGGGCGAGTGATGGCCGTTCTCTGGTTGGGGATAAAGTCCATCACTTTGGTTAAAGCACAGCACCCAGAAAGAGCACACGAGGCAGGAAGACCCCACAGGTGTCTGCAGCCCAGCTCCTGGGACAGGGAAGAGGTCTCTGAGCCACGGGCAGGACTGGATCTGCAGGAGCGAGTTTGGCAGGAGCCTTAGCCAGCGCATACGTTTCCCCACGTCCGAGGTGGTGGGGGAACCACTCTTCCCCTGCCGCCTCCTCACACCGCAGCCGCCCTTCACTCGGTCTCCCTCTCCGGGAAGACGCCGCTGGCTCTCAGAAAGGTCCCCCTCCGCCCTGCTCGGGTCCCAGCCTCTTGCCAGCAGCACCAGCCTGCGCAGCATCTCATGGTGCATGGCTGCCAGGAGCGTGACGGCAGCGGGGCCAGGTGCAGGACAGGCAGCTGGGCCTGGGCTGCCTTTGGGGGTCCTTGTGTGCTCGGCTAAGCCCCTGACACGAACTGTGAAAAGGCAGACCCGCACCGAGATAACCCATGGCTTTTCTCAGCCATGACACTTGCAGTCATTTGCATCTAAACAGGGGTGTGTGGGATCAGGGGCCGTCTTGATATAAACTCAGCAGCTTAAAGGGAGGGGGAGGGAAAGGAGAGAGGGAGAGAGAAAAATAAGCTTATACCGATGAGAAAGAGCTAAGCTTCCTCCCCTACTGTGAGGCAGGGCGAGCGATACCATCCCAGCGCCGCAGTCATTTCAAATCGCTGCAGCATTCACACGCCCTTTAGCCATTCTGATCCGGTGGCGGGGGGCTGGGGAGCGCCATCAATAGGGATTTCCCAGCCGGGCTGGCGGGATTGGAGGGTGACGGCAGGACAGGGGAACATTGCCCCGTTGCTACGAGGTGCTCCTGGGGAATGCCAGTGCTCTGTGCCGTGGGTACGCTGGCCGGCGGAAACATTCTGCATTATGCTGGTAATACAGTGTGACACCGCGGGAACAATGGCAAATTGAGTGTCCCAGCAGGTAACGGGCCTGGCTGGGAGACAGTCGCAGTGGTGCACTGTCAAGACGGCTCTAATCCTCCCTCGCCAGCCCCTCCCCTGGTTCTGGGAACGCTGCTCCCGCATTTCATCTCTGGGAAATTCTCCCGGCTCCTCGCCCAGACCCGGGGGAGAATTTCAAGGCAAGGCGTTTGTGTGTGCAGCTCGCTGCCCCCCGCCCCGGCACCGCGCAGAGAGCGTGGGGCAGACGTGGGGTGCTGGGGGGCAGCTGCAGAGGGGTGCAGCCCCCCAGGCTGGCCTGCATCGCGCCTCTGCCCAGCCACAGCAGTGCCAGCCCCGGCTCAGCTCCTGTCCTGGCATCTGCGCCCTGTGCAGGGACTCACAGACCTGCAGAACGTGCCACGACTCTCCACCCCGTGCCCAACGCTTTTCACCCCCTCCCCAGGACGGAAAGCAAAGGCACATCAGCAAGGAGAGTGGCTCGTGTCCTCCCCCTCTGCCCCCGAGCTGTCCTGGTCCGAGGCCAGAAGGGCTCACTAGCTCTCTAATCTGATCTGCTTTAGATCACAGGCCACCCAAATAGCCTTTGTCAGGCTGAAACACTCCAGTTGGAGCAGTGATCTTCAACCGGTGGCTCGTAGCCCCCACTGGTCCCAGTGTAAGCTGCTGGCGAAAAGATATCCAAGGAAAACCTCTGTAGGTAGAGGCTGGATCTCTGCTGGCATATTGGAGGTGGGAAGGGCAAGGAGGGAAGAGTCTGAATTAGAAGAAAGTGAAAACCACAGCACGGTGCCACCGGCAGAGAGAGCAGCTCTGGGTCAGGATCACGGTTGGCACTTGGATCCAAGCTCCCCACGCCGCAGCAGAGGACAGATGGGCGTTTCGGCAGTTGGCACATACCCATGAGCTGCCTCCATCATTGCCTGCGTGGCCTGAAATTAGCTCAGCCTGAGATGCCTGATTTTGGGAAGCCAGAGCCCACCTCCGTGGAGGAGACTGCAGGCCAAGGAGCAAGACCTGCAGCAACGAAGGCTTCCCCAGGGCACGAGGCAAGAGCAGGTGAGGGACGCATGGGGCAGCTGAGAAGACGGTTCACGGCTCCTGCTCTGGAAGAGGGGATGGTCTCCAAGGTCATCGCTGGTCTGAGCCAGCGGACTCACCCACCCCTGCCCGCCCGCTTCCAAAGGCGATGCCAGCAGCACCTGATCCAAAAAGCCTTCATTAAAAAATTAATAACTTTTTGCTTTTTAATGAGATGATGCTGAAGGAGGTTGGGCAGGAAACCAGAAGTGTTATGTTGACTGATAATCCCATTCTCTGTCTATTCCCAGCCACGCGAGAATCTGCCTTCGTCCACGCCATCGCGTCGGCAGGGGTGGCCTTTGCCGTAACCCGCTCCTGCGCCGAGGGCACGTCCACGATCTGCGGCTGTGACTCCCATCACAAAGGACCTCCAGGAGATGGCTGGAAATGGGGGGGATGCAGCGAGGATGCCGACTTTGGTGTGCTGGTGTCCCGCGAATTCGCAGATGCCCGAGAGAACCGGCCGGACGCCCGCTCGGCCATGAACAGACACAACAACGAGGCTGGCAGGACGGTGAGTGCCCGCTGGGTCCGGGGCTGGTCATCCACGCCTGTGTGGACAGCCCAGCGTGGCTCCCCCGAGGTAACGGGGCCCCCACAATGCCCGGGCGGGAGCTTTCTAGGATTATTTTCCAGGCCACAGCATTTCCACTCTCAACAAACAGACGGGTGGGGGTTAAGAATTGCTAAACCACGCCTTGCTTCCAGCTCAAACATCTCCCCAGGCAGCACGTACAAACCCAACCCAACCGCCCAAGCACCCAGGTCAACAGCAACGGGGACTCTCCTCCCAAGCTGTCCTTCCTGCACGCTCCCCATTCCAACAGTGCCCTGCCCCGTGATTTGTGGGACGAGGTGACAGTCATCGGTCCCTTCCAACCGAAATACTCTATTCTGTTCTGGCTGCCAGCAGATACCTGGGCCACCGCCTGCTCCAGGTCATTTGCAAACCCAGCGCACTGTAACCAGGTCACAGCAAGACCTTTCGAACAGCGCCTGAAGCAAACACCAGACGCCCCTTTTCCATACGGCAGCAGTGGAAGGGTAGAAGCTTGAACTTGTTAACAACTGACAGCCTCCTGTAAAAAAATCACCGCAAACTCTAGTAACTTTAACAAAAATCGGTGGTTATTTTGCTCAGGCACAGAGGAGGTTGCTGGGGAAGGGAAAGCACCATGTCCTTAGATTCACGAGTTCATTTACTTGCTAGTGCAAACGGACTTGGGCCATAAAACGGAGGGTTGTCAGCAAAGTTGGGAAGAGGGGATCAGTCTGCATCCACGTGTGGGAGACATCCTCCAACCTGCAAATTCCGTGGGCTCCGATTGCCCACGCACTCAACAGGGAGGGCCCCACTGAAGGGATCAGACCTTGGGATTAGATGAGATTGGGTTGGAAGGGTGGTTGGAGCAGCTGCCCACCTCAGTCGCGTTCTTCTAGCACCGGGTCTGTCTAGAGATGGTTCCGCCACACCCCGAAGCCCCCCTGCATTTACAGCTGGCCTGCGCTTCCCAGACCAAGCTCAGATCAGACATTTACATCCAGGTAGCGAGGGCACGTGGCTGAAAGCAAGCGCTGGGCATCATAAACTGCTGCTGACCACCTCGCTCTCTCTCCCCCGGACAGACCATCCTGGACCACATGCACCTGAAGTGTAAGTGCCACGGTCTCTCGGGAAGCTGCGAGGTCAAGACCTGCTGGTGGGCCCAGCCCGATTTTCGGGCCATTGGTGACTACCTGAAGGATAAATACGACAGCGCCTCTGAGATGGTGGTTGAAAAGCACCGAGAATCTCGGGGATGGGTAGAAACTCTTAGGGCCAAGTACGCTCTTTTCAAGCCGCCAACGGAGCGGGATCTGGTCTACTATGAGAACTCCCCCAATTTTTGTGAGCCCAACCCAGAGACGGGCTCCTTTGGGACCAGGGACAGAACATGCAATGTCACCTCCCACGGGATTGATGGTTGCGATCTGCTGTGCTGCGGTCGTGGCCACAACACCAGGACTGAGAAGCGGAAGGAGAAGTGTCACTGCATCTTCCACTGGTGCTGCTATGTGAGCTGCCAGGAGTGCATACGTGTCTACGACGTCCACACCTGCAAGTAAACGCAGGTAGGTCTCCAGCTGATGGGAGGTTGCTCCAGAGTAGGGCCAAGGGGTCCATCAACCCTGTGACCAGCCCCCACGTGGTGGCCTCACGCTTCAGAGGATGGCACAAAAAAATCTGGATGCCCGTGGCCAGGGCAGACACCCTCACACAGCCAGCACCAGCGCCGCAGAGGCTTCTGGCATCCCACCCACACACGGCAGCCCGAGGCTGGACCTGGCACAGCAGACACGGCACGGCACTGACCTGCTGACTTCTCTCAGGCTGTTTGGCATGGCAGGCGGTCTGGGGAGAAGCGGGGATAGCAGGAGCCCAAGCGAGGCATGGCACACCAGTCACTGCGCTGCCAGCACAGCACGCACAGAGCTTCGGCTCCGTCCTCCTCCAGAGGTCTGGCCCATGTAGATGCTAATACGGGGGGTTGAGGTGGAAATCAATTTTACACAGTGAAAAGTGAGCAAATACAGGCTCCTCTGCCTGCTGGCATGGCCATCCTGGTCCCAGCAGCTGTGGTGAGCAGGAGCCAGCTCCCCACACCAGCCACGTTCCTTCCCTGCCGCTCCAAGGAGATGAAGTTGGAGAAACAAACCTGTTTGAGCACGCCAACAGAGCCTTACAGCCAGTCTCTCCCTTCACCTCCCCTTTGCCCTCCCCACTCCCCATAGCTCCAGATCAGCTCCTAGAATCGCCCCGAGGATGGCAGGGAAGCGGAGCCCAGGGCACCAGCAGGGCGCAGGCAGACGCAGCACTACTCCGGCAGCCTCCTCGCCGTGCAGCTGCCCAAGATTGTTATGGATCTGGGCAGATCCACCCAGTGAATGCACCTATTTACTAAGTGTTCCCTAACATGATTTATATCCCAGAGAGAGCTCAGAGCATTTCCCTGGCGACAGGGTACCCGCCAAGCCAGCTGCTA
Source organism: Falco punctatus (assembly GCF_963210335.1). Lineage (NCBI taxonomy): Eukaryota > Metazoa > Chordata > Aves > Falconiformes > Falconidae > Falco > Falco punctatus. The sequence continues at coordinate 774,855 of NC_137599.1, read as the reverse complement.
CAGCAGCTCTGAGCATCGGTAACAGACGGGGAGAGAAGCCGTGACAAGGAGAAGTTCCGGTTCAAGCCATCTCATCAGCCTCCCCCCATCAGACAAACTTGCTTAAACCGTCCAGCAAGAGAGGCAAGGGTGGACGGGGAAGGGAAACCTTCACCCAACAGCACGATCCCAGGCAGACCTTTTCCTTCCCGTTGGATTTCTCAACTCAGCAGCTAATCCTTCACAAAGGGCCCACATCAAGCACAGAGGCCCCGTGCCGTCAGCAGGGATTTGGACTCCAGGTGTAGCCACACACATCCCACGACCCATCTCAGTGCAGAAGAATCAGCGTTCATCCTTCCACCTGCTCCCCAGGCCACATCCCCCTCCTTGACCACATGCCCCCTCGTTCTGGGTTCATGTTTTCAGGACACACTGGCCTTTGAAATTAAAAAAAAAAAATATTCTCTCCACCCTGGTGGGCTCCTCCACTGACAATGAGGACCGATAACCACGTACCAACAGCACTTCTCATGCATCAGCGATTTTACACAGAAACACATCCAAACCGGTAAAGCTGTGTCTTCTGCTGCGCTCACTTTTTCGCCCATGGGAAAGAGCAGTACAGGGCACTGCAAAGAGCAATAACCTGGGTGACAGGCCCCTCACGTGGAGCGCAGGGTACGGCCATGTCACTCGTACCTCCGGCTGGAGAGAATCTGAGCAAAATTCTCGGTCCCTCCTTTGCTGAGCATGATGAAGAGCTCCTGGGTTCGTGCAGCCCGTGAGGCATCCGCTTTCTAAAATTAAAGATCACAGCAGAGCTCTAAGAAACCTCCCCGATCCAGAAATAAGCCGTCTTCTGATATGCATTCTATTTAAAAGTATATATTAAATTCTGTGTCTGGAAAGACTCCCAAGTATCTGACTTTAAACAAAATCCCTTGTTTGTTTGTTTTTTTTAATCAAGAAAAGGTATTTAATATTAAATAGAACATTTATTGCCTTGTAATTATTTTACTGTAGCCAGGTATTCTAGCACTGAATGGAAGATCTTTTTCCATCAATCTGCTGTATCCAAAGTTTTGTATAAAGTTGTAGAGGTCGATTTTTTTTTATTTTATATTCAGAAAATTTGTCTTTTTATAAGCATTATTTATTATACAATGTATATACTTGAGTTAACTAAGATTATATATTATATAAATATATATATTTGGAGAAAAATATATTTCAATTTGCATTTTTTTTGTGGTACGTCATTAAAGAGAAGGTAAAAAAACCCAAAAAGATGCCCTCGCCAGCTTGTGTGGTTTGCCTCTCTGAAGGTCCTTGAGGTCCTGCTGAATGGCTACGGGAGCGGTGGCTCATCATTCAGCTACTTATGCACAGCCATAAGTCACACGAATGCAAGAGGACGGATGGTAAATGTAGCAAAGAGGAGATTTTACAGCCAAATACTAAGATTGTTATTTATAGAGCGCCAGCTCGCAGTGCGCATACACCACAGATTACTGAACCGACAGGCTGCAGCCTTCACATCTGCCCCCACCAATGCACTTGCTGTCACTGAACCACCTCCCGATGCTTTGGGCAGACCCAGATGTAAATTTTCGCATATAAAAACATCTCCCGTCCACAAATAATTTCATGGGCATTTCTGCAGCATCCTCCATATGTTAACAATGCTTTTAAGCGCACAGTTTTTCACGGTACTGGCCTCAAATATACCTATCTGAAGGGTAAAAAAAAGTCTCACAAAGGAGCAGCTGGGGGTGTTCGGCCTGGAGAGGAGGGGGCTCAGGGGGGACCCGATCGCTCCCTACAGCTGCCTGGCAGGGGGCTGTAGGCAGGGGGGGTCGGTCTCTGCTCCCAGGTAACAAGGGACAGGACAAGAGGGAGCAGCCTCAGGTTGTGCCAGGGGAGGTTTAGGTTGGGTGTCGGGAAACATTTCTTCACCAAAAGGGTGGCCAAGCACCGGAACCGGCTGCCCAGGGAGGTGGTGGGGACACCATCCCTGCGGGTCTTTAAAAACCACGTAGACGTGGTGCTTGGGGACAGGGTTTAGTGATGGACTTGGCTGTGCTGGGTTAACGGTCAGACTTGGAGATCTCACAGGTCTTTTCCAACCTAAATGACTCTCTTTCTCCACTGATCCCCAACGTGCACACAAAGCAATTACATCGGCCTTCTCGCCGCCTGAAACATCGCGCTGCTTGTGCCACCTTCTACCAGAGGGCAGCAGCGACACCTCCGAAGTGACACAAGCACCCACCATCGTCACTAACAAACCGGACGACCAAACAGTCCAGGCTCACACAGCGTTTTGAGCTGAACAGCTTCACGAGTGGAAGCTATCTCCGGCTGGCCGTCAGCCCAAGCCTCTCCCCACCGCCCTGCCCTCCATCCCCGCCAAACCCATCCCAACACTTTGAAACACGCTTTTTGGTTACTGACTCCATTTTAGACACAGTTGCATTTCTGGAAGGTTCAGAAAAAGCTGCAGCAGGGTAAGGAAGGGGATGAAGGATTCGGCCCTTACCGTTTAAAGTAATAGCGTTCTCATTATGAAGTTGCTCTTGCCCAGACAGCGCGTCGTAGAGAAGATGTGGTGGGAAGGTGCTACCAGGAGTCATTCTCATCTGTCACCTGCAGGAAACATCTTGGATGGAGAGCTCAGAATAGGCTGGAACAGGTGGGATGTCGCACCCAACAGTCTGCCCTGGTTTTCCAAGACAGCCTTCTTCAAGTGTGACAAACCTAAACTCAGCGCACACACACACACACACGTACATCTCTGGGGCTTCCTCAGCACTGCAAGGTCTAGAGAACTCCAGAACGGGTGGGACCAGAGGTCTTCTCAGCCAGCTCCTTCAATACTACCTGTGGTCAAGCTATTCAGGCTGGGGATATATCCAATTCATCCACGCTTAGGTACAAACTGAGCATCCCTCTGGCCATCAGCAGCCTGGGAATAGCTTTGCTATCTTCATGCCATACATCCTCACTCCATAGACGCACCTCTGTTCAGCTAGCACCAAAGACACAGATGTCTCCCAGATCATCACAAGTAGTTGTGCTTTTTATTGAATCCATTGAATGTGCAATTAAACCAGATATTTATTCATCAGCATAGTTCTGGACAAAGACACAGGTAAAGTTTACATCATTTATTCTGAAATATAAGTTAACGTGTGCTGCTGTCACTAGGACTAGCAGAAGAAAGGAACAAATAAATTCACAAGATCATACACAAAATTAGAGGGAATAATAACCACTGGGACTCACAATGTCATCACAATGCAACAGCACTGTCAAATGAAAAGAAACCTGAGTGGAGTGACTAAAATACTCCAACTCTGTGAGTACGCACTAAGGACTACAGTACCTTCACCTCTGGGCCTGAAAGAATGTGAAGCACCCTCTTTTCCCTGGGTTGGGTGCAAGTTGCTAGCCCTTAGCAGCATGCCTGGTCAGGTTTAGGAAGCTACACTGAACTAAGATCTCATAAATGGCTTTGATTTCATGCCCCACCAAATTGAGGTATGTTCCGTGAACCTTATTAAACGTGTGGAGCCAAAGAACTAGAGGGGAGTAGCCTCATGCAGTCATTGTCGACAGCATCTCACTGACACGAGATGACTATTGGGGAAGGACCACATAGCAAAGTTTGGTACATTCCTTTATTTCAGTGCAAAAACATGGCGATACATATCTCATGCATCTGCAGAGCTTGGCTTCCTCTCTGTTTAAGGAGGAATTTCAACCTTTGGTAACATGGCAGAAAAATGGGATGTAATGAGGCTGGCTAATACCAAAGCTGCCATCTACATCACACTCATGAAGAGCTTTCAGGCTGGAATCAGCACCTCTAAAACTTCGTTGAGTTAACAACAAGTTTTAACGTCTTAAATACTGGATTTGGAAGTTCCTTCTACTCTGATCAACATATTTCCCTGCCTTCTTCCAGTCCCTAATGCCATTAGCCAGTCCCCCTCCTCAGGTGACAAAATACCTGGATGTAAGAGAAAGCAGGTATTAATTAGCATCTAGGCAGTTCGGGAGCTGCATTATTGTGGGCACTGTCTTTAGGCTATCAGCCTGGCTCAATATTCAGTGAGGCATTGGACGGCATAACAAGATACCGTTCATCAGATCAGGGTAAGACCGAGTAGTACTTTAATTTGCCTTCACCACAGACTGTCAGGTTTTACTCCTATCGTAGCAACTGGATGCTGGACTCAAGTGAGCGTTAGCTTCAAGACTTACAGGACATTTCCCCCATGCTAAAATCAAATGAGAACGCAGCCTCGCCTGCACAGAGACAGAAGCACAGTGTTCTAGAAGACACTTCCACATGACATCAGTATATTAAAGACAAAGAATAAAGATACTGTATTGCACTAAACATGCAGATTTCACATTGGGTTCTTGGAAACAGGGGAGCATTTCACTTTGTCCAGTGTGTTGAACACAGAAGAGTAAAGATCCCAGTTTATATTCTCCAGGTTGGTCACTTTTCCAGCTGTTGATCTTGCACTTGGTCCACCTTCAGTCTAGGGAAGGAACTCTTGCAAAAGAAGCCAAATTCATCAAGAAAGCATGCACATGTATAAAAGCATCAAGCACACACTGGAACCCACTCACATGTAGCCAGGATAGATACTGTTGTGAGTTTCCCCAGCACAGGTACTGCCCTACATGTATTAGAAAGTCATTTTCTAGGAGATGCCACTGTCAAGACTGGGCTCAACTATTCCCTGTGACACCTACAGGGGAAAGAGTAGGACATCCTTCTCTCAGACAGGAGAAATACAAGAAACCAAAGTTCCAGATTTTAGATAAACAGCTGGATTTTAACTCTAGCAGAATCTCTTCTGATTTACTTCAGTTAAAGAAAGCTAAATTGCAGTACAGTATCTCATAAAATTTTAAAGAGTCACAGGTAAATTAAGAAAAGCAGAGAGTCCAGGCATGCAGGTTCTCAAAGTCTTCAGGACCTCCCCCCTCCCAAAACAACCAGCATATAGCTGTAAGGAGAACTGATCTGATAATACAGTCCTGTAAATACAGGAGGGGCCAACAATGAGATCAGATACACTACACTGCAGCTTCCCCTCAAAGAAATGCTTGTTCCTGAGCAGAGAGGAGAGTTTTAAACAATCCTTTAAAATGAAAGTACTTACGTTCCTTCTTCTTTCAGAAGAGCCAAGAATTTTTTCACCCGATACTCAGGATCCATCTAAACACACACAAAAAAAACCAGATCTCCATCAACATGATGCAGTCTTCCAAGGAGCCCAAGAAGAAAATGAGGCCAAAGACAGCTGGAGGTACGTGTGTGTGTTTGCTCTGCCTGTGCCTTGGCCAGGCCAGAGATCAGCCTGCTCATCCAGAAGTCCTGCAAGCCAAGCAGTGCAGATACAGCACAGCACCAAGAGAAAAAAAAACGATTAGCACAGGCTTAGCGTGCTCCCATAGCTGGGAGATGAGCCAGACTGGAAACGTACACAAGGATTTCTATCAGGGACTTCTGTTTTCATGGCAATATGCACGCTAGCTTCACCCCACACTGCCAATTCTAGTCTGGCTCTGGACAAGCCAGGTCCAGTTTGCGTCTGCTTCTATCTGCCCCTTTCCAGAGCTGGGGCAGCAGATTACAGAGTCAGGAGCAGAAGGGACTGAAGGTGTCCTCAATTTTTCCAAAATCTTCCTTACCCTTTACAGCTCCAGTAGCACAGCACCAGAGGAAAGAAGCTGCGCGTGGGGGATCAGCACACAAGGGAAAGCTGAATCGTAGCACAAGGCTTCCAGAACTTGCAGTACCAACTTCTGCTGCGGCTCCATCAACCAGGAACACCCCCTAAAGATCAGTCCTGCCTCTCCCCCACCACCGAGACAGAGACAACAGGGAAGTGGGGGCTTAGATGCCAGCTGGGGTTAAACCATGACACTGCTGGGCTCAAAAAGTTGTGTTCAGTGGCATGAAGTCCAGCTGAGGACCAGTCACTAGCAGTACACCAGGCATCCGTATGGGAGCCGATACCATTTAACCTCTTTATTAACAATCGGGATTTGGGGACAGAGCGCACCCTCAGCAAGTTTGTAAATGACACAGAATTGGGAGGTATGTTTTATACACTTGATGCTGCTGCTGTCACTCAGAGACCCAGACCAAAACAGATCTCATGCAGTTCAACAAAGGGAAATGCAAAGTCTTCCACCTAGGCAAGAACAACCCCATGCACCAGTACAGGCTGGGGGACAACTGGCTGGAGAGTGACTTTGCAGAAAAGGACCTGAGGGCCCTGGAGGACAAGCTGAATGTGAACCAGCAATGGGCCCTTGCAACAAAGATGGCCAACAGCATCCTGGGCTTCGTCAGGGGGAACGTTGCTACCAGATCAAGGGAGATTATTTTTCCCCTCTTCTCAGTGGCAACACCTGGAAGAAAGTGTCCAGTTTGAGGCTCCCCAGTACAAGAGAGACAGTGACGTATCAGAGAGTCCAGCAAAGGGTCACACGGATGATTAAAGGTCTTAAGCATCTGTCATACAAAGAGAGGCTGTGAGAGGTAAGATTGGTTGGTGTGGAGTAGAGAAGACTTGGGACTGAGGAGGGAAGGGTGACTCTTAGCAATGTGTGCAATACCTGACGGGAGGGCAAAGAAGAGAGCCACCCTTCTGAGTGGTGCCCGTTGACAGGGCAGGAGGTCACAGGTTCCATTTCATTGCAAGGGTCATCACACACTGTTAGGGACTGCCCACGGATGTTATGGAATCTCCATCCTTGGAGGTAGTCAAGACCCAACTGGCTCTGAACAACCTGTTCTAGTTGTTCATGCTTGGTCAGAGCAGAGGGTTGGACCAGACAAAGATTAAAAAAAAATGCTATGGGTGTAATTAGCAGAGTGTATCTGTTTAGTACCTTCCTGCTCTCTGTGACATTCACCCAAAGAGAAGGTGGTCATGAACAGTTTATCCTAGAGAACCAGATATCACCTGCAGCTAGACAAAGTGCTCACTGCAAGTCCTGGACAGGAGGCTCAAAAGTGGCTGAAACCTTAAGTTACATGGACAGTCAAAGCAAGCCTGGGAACCAGAGCTGCCAAGGCCAAGCTCAAGCAAAAATAATTGCCAGTGCACTCTCTCAACAACCTTCAGGCAGCCTGTAAAAGAAAGGGATTTGAGGAAAGGGACAAAATACATTTGGTCTTTGACCATGAATAGAAAAGTACATCCAAGAGGAATTCCTGGCCTTCCCAGATAAGACACATGGCATTTTCGTAGATAGCAGCAGTAAAGACGCCTACTTCCGAAAGGACTTCTTCAGAAGAGTTACTCAAGTGTCAGCCCACCAAATTCTGAGATCTGACTTCTCATTTATGGTCCAAACTTACAGACCAATTCTCCATGTGAAAGGTCGAAGAGCTGGGCAAATGAAATGCCAAGAAGTGGACCTTGCTGGCAACAGTCTGAAACGCCAACTTCATCCATTCCTGTTGGAGCTGGAAAGGCCCGAGTCCCGTCAAATGCTGATGTCAAACAGGGTGGTTGAGAAGCCTGTAATCATCTACACATATGCTTTCGAAAAGTCTGAATTGGATTAGATAATGTCCTGAGGTCCTTTCCAACAAGAATGATTCTATGATCTAAGATCTTGAGCAGTCTGCAAATCCAACAAAACAGTGAAAGGCAGCCCGACGGTTGGAGCAACAGCAACTCGCTACTTAAAATACTTGCACTCCATACAGAATCACTGCTGCGGGCCAACGGCAAAATCCATACACGCATAGCTGATGTTTATGCTGCCAGGCACGCCAACACCAACACCCTACGGCATGGAACAGTGGGTGAAGAATCATGATGCTTTTTGCAGAGTCCACAAAACCAGGCAATTTAGTCAGTAAAGAAAGAATCTTTCACATCTCAGATTGACCCAAGGAACCATGAACACCGAAGTGGAGCAAGACATGACTTCTGGCCATTGATGGAAAGCCCAAAGCTGCTGGAAAAGAAGGTCACACAGAACAGTCAAAGGGCCTGGCTTATTCTAAGATTACTTCTCTCACTGACTGACACAGGGAACAAGAATACTATCTACCTGCAAAGGAGATGGTCCTGTTACGAGGGCCTTGGTGAAACCTTAGGGAAGCATGGAAGAGCATCGCAATCAGGAATAACACCAAAGGACCAATCAGATAGTTCTTTTTAAAAAGCCAACATGATCCGAGATGGATAAATGCAAACAAACGTAGTTTCATTCCTAGAAAACCTGTACTAGTGCCACCAGATGAAATTCAGACTTGCCAATGCCAGGATTCTGCTCCCCAGATCCAAGATGCTGCCTCCCCACCACTTTTCACTCACACATAATAAAGCAGCCATGGTAAGACACTTTGTCCACAATCTGTACTGACAGTTTCTACACTCTTTGGGAGGAACAGCATTTATCTGCAGGTACAATACCTTGCCCAAAAGACTAAAGCAGGAAGCTGAAAGGCAACAAAGAGGCAAATTTGATCAAAAAGCGTATTCAAAAAATGCAGGCACAAAACCAGAAGTCACATCTGCCCTGAAAGGAGAAGTCTGTGTCAATAGAGTGCAAAGAGGAAGCAGGTTCAGGACTCTTGAACCAACCCTCTAGTGCCCTATGAAAGGAGAAATGCTGCTGTCAAACTCGATGACAAAAGTTCTAGAACAGCGTGGAGACTGATGCTATGACACAGCTCAGACAGGTGGCAAGAAAATGATTGTTCCTTTCTAGGTAATGCAGTACCCTCAGGACACGCCTGGGAGCCCTGAGGAAAAAAGGCAGCTGAAAAGACTTCACTAATCTTCAGTTCAGAGAAGAGGAGATACTCTGCCAAGATGTGCACGCCCTTGGATAGTACCGTACTTCTGTAAACCTGTCATAAAATCCAAACTCTTAGTACGTCCAGACACAGCATTTAAGATAATATAGGCAATATTATATGATGACCTTTCAAAATAAGTTCCCATGTAAGTTAAAATACATTACAAACAGCTTAGATTACCTAAAGTTTTATTTATGCTAAGCAGAAGTTACCAAATCAGGAAATCCTGGAGGTGCAAAAAGGGCCTTTCTGGAAAGCTGCCTGGCTCATTCAGGCTCCTACCCCAAGGAGGAGAGACCTTGGGTTTTGGAGTGTTGCCAGCAATGTCCAAGAGCAAGACAGGCAGACAAAACAAGCAGAAGAAACCAGGCCCTAGCTGTGGAAAAAAGGCAGCTCATGTACCCAGCAGCACCCCAGGGTAGGGTCCCAGCACCAGGGCAGGGTGAAGCTAGCAGGGCACCGGTGGTCCATGTACTGCAGCCAAGGATAACTAAACTTTTCTGGATTCATGTGGCAAATGATGAGTGTATCCATTCATCAAAGACTACTTTTTGAACAAGAACATAACATCATTCCAGGACACTCAATGTATACAAGACAACCAAAGTATGCGACACTAAATACGAGTTCTCTGACATTAAAGAAGGCCAGAAATAGCAATAAACATAGTTTGAGGAAAATTAAGCTGCCAAAAAGCGTGGGTTTAAAAGGCTCGCAAACAAGGTAACAAAGCACCCAAGATACCAGGGCAATGCAGTGGTTCACGGTAGGCCAAGAACAGATTTTGATAGACTGGTTCAGCCTGAAACAAACTGAAAGTCATTTGAACAGCTTAAAAATACCCACATATAGCATATACTGGGTTTACTAGTGTAATAAAACAAAAAACGCAGATTCAGTAATGGCAGAGAAAGGAACAAGGTCATGTTTTTTTGCAAAGAATTCATTCACCATGGGATCTAATCAGTTGAATTTTGAGAAATTTCATCCATCGCTTGGAATTCTTAAGGGATTTTAGATTCAAACCTCTTTCTAGAAAGCTATGGTCTAGCTCAGAGAAAAAGGGAACTAGCCTTAGACATCTCATTTGGTGATATTCTGCTTTCCTGTAAAAGCTAGCCAAATCAGATAGCACTGTGGTCTTTCAGTGCATTCAGAGATGAGTGTTCTCCTATTCTGTGAGAGCCTGTACTGCAGTTCAGCAGACGGAGTCACGCAAACACCTCTAACCTTTTGGAACAATCTTCATATTTAGCTTCCATACACTATCGCCTATGCTATCACACAATTACCTGAATTGACTGTAACAACGTAAGTCACCTTGCTACCAACCATCCACGTACAGAAGCAATAGTGGATTATCAATCACCTATCTCGGCAGTAGCAGCCCTTCATTGTACAGCTGTTCAATTTTTGTCAGAAACGACACAGAGTCGCGGTCCTGCCTGTCTTCTCCCAGCCTGACTGGTCATGGACTCATCTACAAAACGGTGGCCTGGTTTAAATAAATAAATAAATAAAAGGCATAAGACCAGTTTGCCTGTCTGCACAGTCTAGGGCAGCATGAAGACTTCCCACCTACAGCATCGCAGGTGTGCAGCCACAGGCCAATGCTGTGAACAGGGCCAGGGTCAGCATTTCCACCCACGCTCCCCATTCAGAGCTGTCCGTGATTTACATAACCTTCACCTTCAGGTTAGAAAAGAACACCACAAAGCAGCAAAAGAAAATATCCCGTGCCAGAAGGAGGAATCCATTGTCAAGGCTAAGTGAAATGGACTGCACCAGAGCCAGGCAGTCCCTGGAGGCCTGCACCCCTTGAACACATTTAATACATGTGAGCTATGACTTACTGACTTGCCTGTAGGTATGGAATTAAAAGCCAAGGAAGAAGAGGAAAAAGTAATCTAGATAAATGACTTTATTCCCTGAGGTGACATCCAGTCAGAGCACATCCTTAGTGCTGTGCAAGTTTTAACAGAATTGTGAATAGTGAACAGAGGGATACATGACTTATATGCTGCTAAACTACATGCCTCTTAGCTTATGCTCAGCCTCTCCTAGGAAGATCTAAGGACAGTTCACTCAGCTGCACTAAATCCATTTGATGTGAAAAGAGAGGGTGCGCGAGGGGGGGAAGGACTCAGAAGGGCGCTGAAATGTCAGCCGTGGAGGATTAGGGCGGCATGCTACACCCTCTCATTTTTAGCATGCATATACTGTCGAGCACAAGCTTGATGGCTGGCTTGCAGGCATAGATGATCGGTGCGGGGGAGGGTTAAGAGCTACATATTTCTACCCTCTGCAATTATTTTCTTTAAAGTGCTGAAAGTGGAAAATAAAGAGAAGAGCAGCTGAACAGCCTGACAGATTTATTTTCTTCAGGGAAAGAGCACATACACCTGCACAGGCACCTTATTCTTTTAAAAAAAATTTAAAAAAATCCTAAGTGATTGCTATCTGCAATCTTAACATGCTGGGTGTAGAGAAGAAATTTCATGAAAGGTAAGTTAATCCAATCCCTCCAGTTGCCAGATGCTCGTCTCTGAAGTGCAGCTCTAAACAGCCTATAGGCACTGTGGCTTTTAAAGATCTCTGTGGACCGAGACCTGGTAACATCTTTGTTCGGAAAATGTCTTCTCCATGTAGCTCTTTTCTCAGTTAAACCGATTCAAAGGCTCCTACCACACAACTAAAGCAGCAGGTTTCAGACAATTAGGAACCTCTAAGACCACTTTATTTACCCCATCCTTCCTGAACCAGAAACATACTCACTTGTAATGACATTTCTATCAGCATCAGCAGCTTCTTGATACCAATCCAGACAGACTTCCCTTTGACATTCTGTGCAATAGTGCTGCGTTCCTTGTCTTTGAAGTTACCCAGGAGCTGGGGGGTGGGAAAATGAAAAAAAAAAACAAAAACCAAACACATAAAAAAAATCAACAACAGGACACTGTCAGGAGGAGTAATGCTACCTAACTCAGGAAATAAGGAACGAGAAGCTAGGAAGCATCTTCTAACTTAGAAAGAAAATGTGTTGCAATATATCTAGACAAAGCAAAACACTTTGATTCTTCTGTTCCATAATGGTTCTTCTTGCAGTGTCTCTAATCAAATAGTTTGCAATTCTCTTTTATAATGCATTCCAGGTTTCCTCCAGATTAGAGTCTAGAAGGTCCACAGTGGCTCAAGCCACAGAAAGTTTTCAAAAGTGCTGCAAGAGTGCCTGTGTCTTTCAGGCTTTAGTGATATCATTGTGGCAGCTTTGCAAGTTTGCACAAAAGATTCGCCTGTTAAGTTTATTTTAACAGCCTTCAATACTCACTACAATTTCCACTATGGCATAGAATAAGAAGCCAGTAAGGGCATGAATTCATGAAGAACTTATAATCTCTTCAGCACCAAACACCTTAATTCGCTGTTGTTCCAATTCATGAGAGCTTGGCACCCTCCAGGCACATTCAGTTTAAGTGTGCCAATTATATTCATTACCCACTTCCATGCCCTTGGAATCTTTCCGTCAACGCCACAGACTTTTTCCCCAGACCTAGAGTTCTCTCATTTTGCCTTAATTTACTGTATGAAAAAGTAATTCAGTTAAGTGGGACACTGTTCCCAAATGCAAGGCTACTGCAAAACCCCTCATTTCCAGCAAATTTTGAGCTGGTTTGTCATCCTTGACCTTTTTCTCACCTCCAAAGCCTCCATCAGCTGCTCCCCTGTTGCAATGTTGGGCACATGAATTGTAGTGCTGAAAGCATTCAGCATTTCCATTTCCTGCAGGACATCTTTGCGACTGGTGGTTCCAATAATTAGAAGCTTGCGACCCTGTCCACACAATGGAATAAGTGTCAAGAAAAGCAAGAGAAGAACCAGCCTTGGGAAGTTTCACAAATGAAAAATGGCCATGTAAAAATACCTCTTAAAAAAATAATATTAAATCTGTCATTAATTGGAGTAGTCAACATCAACCATAGAAGACTAGGATCACATTTCAGAAGTCAGAGTAATGTCACCAAGGGGGTTCAAAAATTATTGTCCACAGAAGACCCACCCACACTCTCCTACCTTCCCTTCCCTTCTAAATTCATCATTATAAATAACTGAATCCTCATTAAATTTAAAAGCATGCACAAACCCCCATTCCCAAAAGCTGAATTACAGATGACTTCGCAGGGGAACAGCCTGTCTTTAGAAATCCTGTGGGTACAGTGAATTCTCTGCCACCGTACAGACAGTTCCAGTGGTTTTACAGCTCACGCTTTAACACTGGAGGTTGCCCTAAGTTCGTAAGACTTCCCACTGCCAGTGTGGTTGTATAAAAGAATAGCACCATGTCTGGCAGCCTCCAAGTTCAAACCGACAGTGCACACACCAATTCCAAGTTGGCCTGAGCAATAACAGGGTTTATAAATAATAGAGAAATGAATGGAAAACACCAGCTGCCAATAAAAATAAACTTGTTAGTCCTTCTTGCAAATGCCATTTCAACGCTATTTGCATTTCACGATGCAGTGTTCAGACACTGATAAACTTCGTCGGCTGATGGAAGGAGGTGCTGGGATTATCAGCTGTGATCAGTCCCTTTTCCAACCCAGTACACAAGGAGCCCATGGGCTGAGGAGAGGCCTGGCCGGCCAAGTACTCTCCTCATTCGCCGTTCAGAAGTTTACTCTTTGTCTCTGCGCATCAGCTCAAGTTCTATATTTCAACCTCGTAACACAAACTCTGTTCATCATCATAAAAAACCCAATCCAAACAAAAAAAAAAAAAACCTAAAAACTATTCTCACAGAGCAGCCAGAATTAATTTCGTAAGTGTTTTGCATTCCTTTGACAAAGGATGAAAACATAATTAAACTTAATACATCTTTGAGGAAGATGATGCATCTTCGCAGCATTTGTTTGTTTTTCCCTGAGTGCCATTGTATTCACTTGACTTTTTGTGTTTGAACAGATTACACTCCTGCTTTGGGTGACGGACAATAAGAAAGCATCAGAACTGGTAACGAACTCAAGTGCTCACTTCAAGTTTGTTTTTAGCCTAAGACAGCACAAGGAAGTAATGCCTGGCAGGTTGAAACCAGAGCATGCCCCAGGTCACGAGCTTCACACAAAGGCTTTGTCAGGGAAACACTGTGCTAACCCTTCTGTGTGTTAATCACTGTCTGCATCTCAGGAGGCACCACACTCACCAGCTCAGTCCCTGCTTTAGAGGGGGAAATCTTCAGAAAACTACTAGGCAATTTAATGGGGAAAAGCAGCCAATTCCTCAACTGACAACAGAAATGCCAGGTTTAAAACTGCAGTGGGAGTAGGGGATGCTTTATTACTAGACAAAACTGACCTGCTGGCAGCACAGAGCAAACAGAAAGAGGTCTGAGTGTCTAAAAATGTCTGTAGGTAGCCTTGAGAAGGGCATACAACATCCACAGTAAGCATAAATACAACTGTCCTGCAGGCTGCTGCTTCCACTATGTTCTGCATGCCCACAGCTTTACAATCACGCATTTTTTTCCTTTTTGGTGGTCATTGTGTAGGAAGGCCAGGAAAATATTATATCATTTTAAAACTCTGAGCCAAATCTGAGCAATTCAGTAAGATCTTGCATGCAAAGATGAAAAAAAAGAATGCACTCAGTGGAGAGTAAGTGAATGGCATTTGATCCTCACTCTCACAAGGAAATCAGAAAGCCCCATCAGGTGCTCATTTTCAGCTAAAGCACTTCATAGACCAAGAAAAATAAATTATGTTTAGCAACAGAAAAGCTTTTTTGCCCACACGAAGACAGAATTTCAGCGGTCTTCATCTTTGGAAAGGGCTAGTAAAACAGACTTTAAACACAGGCTTGGAAGCTGTGTGAAATGAGTCCCCCAAGAACACTTGGACAATTACCTGCTCATGAACCACCCAAGTGCGGTACAAACACCTCTGACATTTGCTCTGAAGTTGCCACCCAAGGACAAGGTTAAAAAGTGCCTTCAACTTGCTAAGATATACTTGGGATAGCAGCAGATGCGATGGCAGAACTGACACATGCTTAAAATCTTCAGAATGCAAACACAGGGATTATCAGCAGATTTGATTGAGAAAATTTCACCTCTGTTCTAATTGACTTTGCTTTTATGGCTGCTCTGTATTTCCTGAACACACTATCCTCAGTGAGTTTTTCTTCAATTCATTAATAATGCTGATATATCTGATATTATGCATAAGTTTTACTGAGTTACATCATAAGCTCTGTAAGAGAATTTCTGCTACCTTATTCAAAAAATTGTAACAAGTCATACGCATGCTGTTAGGCACCTTCAAACAGTTTTCTCGTTATACAGGTAAGGTACTAGGGTGCAAAGGAAGCCAAAGACAGACTCTTGAATAGAACCAAGACCTCCAAAACATGCACCAGCTTGCTCTTGCAAGGACAAATCCATACAATGATATACCAACAAGACCAATATGCTTTATAAGCAATAGCAATTGTTTATTACTGTATGTAACACTCAAAATCCGGAACAGCTGAGGTTAAGGGATTGTGTTAATAAGAATTTCCCATGAACTATGAGCATTTTAGGAGGAAAAAAAACCACCAAACCTGCTCAACTGCAGCCAGCAAGGCAGCATCTGTTCCCAAAATATAGCTAAAAGCATGTGCACAGTGCCTGGCAGAGCAGATAAAGACATCAATCAAGGGAATGACAACTTGCAGATTAACTGCTTGAAGGATGCTACCTGAGCAATTCTACAATGATGAAGTCCAACTTGACTATAATAAAAAGAAGAGTCTAGTTTGGGGGTTCATCAGAGACTAAAAGGTCTCACCAGGAAAGGATGTAAGCAGCACAGAAATGTAGTTAGTTAGGTGAATTTTATCTCCTGTAACTTCAGGTGTCCACAAATGACCTCACTCTCTGCATTTCCTTCTTAGTTAATGGAGCCCAGATGACATGTACCTCCTCCAAGAAAAGCTGCCTACACTCTGGACTCATACAGCAAACTATTTCCTAAACAACTGCTTCAGTCATAGAAAACCAAACCACTGACAGCCACATTTAGTCAGATGAATCCCAAACTTGCTGTAAATCAGGCCAGCGGACAATTACTACACACACAAAAATGACTAAATGACTTATTACCATTTAGGAAAGCCACTGGAATTGGTCATTGTGGAAAGTTCTGTAAAAACACCAGCTCAGTGCTAAACCTTACTCAAAACGCAAACACTCAGACATTTTTAGAATGGAGAAAAAAAAAAAAAGGGAGTAAAACAAAAGGGATTATTCTACCATATGAATCCATGGTGCTCTTTAAGACAATATCTAATCCTAGCCATTTCAAATAGCTGAAATTGTATTTGCAACGGGGATGGTAAAAAAGAGGGAATAAAATTCTCTAAATAGATGCTTTGTTAATTAATGGGGGGGTAAACAGAAAGTAAACATCATAGATGGTGCAGAAGAGATGAGGGGGAAAACTGCTGTTTCTTAAAATAAAAACTAGGGAGCACTAAATTTAAGTATCAAGCATCAGTTTTAAACCAAACCAAAGGATGTTTGCTTTCATCATACAGTTCACTTGAACTCAAGGAAGCACAATACCAAGGATGGCAAAAGCTTAACGAGGTTCAAAAGCAATAGGACAAGTTAATGGATGACAGATCCATCAGCAATTTTTAGATATTTCAGTTAGGACCCATGCTCAGGACTCCAAACCACAGACAACTGAATGTTTGAAAACTCCTCAGAATAGATAGCTATTCTGCAAAGCAGTGCTTAAATATTTTTTTTAAGAGTTCCACCCAAAACATAACCGATTTTTTCCCTGCTTTCTTCAAAAGAAGCTATGCACTCCAACTTGCTACCTTTAAACTTGGCTCACTAGAAAACCAGTTACCTTAAAACAAGCATAATCTCTGCTGTATCAATTACTAAAAGAAGTGTCAGGAGTCCCTTGTACTTTTCAAAGTTTCAGGCAACTTGCTTAGCAAACAAGTGGAAAACCTACAAGTCAGAAAAGTTTTGCCCCAGGCATTACCACAAAAGCATGAAAAGCCATCAAGCCAAATTGAAAAAGCTGTCCTCATCCAACTGCTCTGCAGTCACAACACATCACTGGATTTCTTCTTGCTGTTGTGAGATGTACTGCTGAAGTGCCCCTATTTTCAGAAATACTCACATTTTTGATCCTTCATTCCTAGAGCAGCCATTGCAAAAGCTACATGCCATGTGTTCAGCCCACAGAAGATCAGGATTCAAGCTGAACTTCATAAATATAACTTCAAAATCAGGCATAACAAGAGAGTAACTACCAAGGAGGAACTTGGCTTTTCAACAGCTTAAGATCATTTAGTGTCAGACTCACTAAGAGGGCAGTTCTAGGCTGACTTTTTCCATCAACAGATTAGAAACAGGCACCTCTCAATCTGGATTCATTCTGCCCAGCTTTAGGCAATAAAAGTGTCCCAGTTCGAAGCCCAAGATCTCTCTGTACTGACAGGGGGATACCCAGCAGAGAGGTGCGTGTTTTGCCCCACTGCCTTCTAGAAGCAGGATAACCCCAGATTTCGCCTCTCTCCTACAGGGGTTTTACCTGAATAAAGCATGTAATCATACAGAGAACTATGGGACCCAGAGATCAAAAGAGTAGTTTCAAACACCACGTTTTCAAGCATTATGAGATTGGTTCTTCTAACACAGTATCCATTTCCTAATGGGCACCATATTATCGCACTGACTACCAAAGAGAAAGTAGAACATAAAAGAATTACATAGACAAGCAAATGGAGTCTCTACACATCAGTGGAGTCTCAAATTACAGAATTTTAGCAAATCTAGCCAGCCCTAGGCAAGGGGAGTTGAGAGGAACTTGAATTATGCTATAACCAAGTATTGGTGGATGTTGAAGTGACTCTGTTGGTCACCCACTAGCTGCTCACTCAACTCTGGACCCTTGTAAATTTTTATGCGTGTGTTTTGGGGTATCAACAAATCTTAACATGTTATGGGAGAAAACACAGTTCCCCCAGTTTACAAGTACAAAGGTAACGTCACTCTTGATTGGAGTTGCTTCCAATTCACACCAAGTGACATGGAATCAGGAATGCATCTGGGATTATATCAAACAAGGAGATTATTCCCCCCTTTCCCCCCGTCAACTTTCATAAATCGGCAAAAGCCTCCAGTGTCCCAGAGAAGGAAAGGGGCTGGGGGCCTCTGGGAGCAGTGGAAGGGCATCCACAAGAGTGGTCGAGAGCATCTCGCTAAGCCAGACATTTCATAACACTGCACAAATTGTACGTCCAGCTTAGCGCGGGGATGCTGCAATGGTCTTTCACCCTTTGAGCCAATTGTTAGCTTTTCACAGGAACCAGCAGGGAAGCACATGTGAAACCTCTGTGGGGCTGGTGAGTGTCTCCATGCCTTGTGTGACTCTGCATGTAGATGAAGCAGCTTCGGCTTTCGGAGCTGCTGCTGCTTAGTTCTCAGAGAAGTCCTTTTCTCCCGCTTGGCTCCCCGCTGCGACAGTCCTTTTCAGTCTTTCTATCCCCCCCCCAGTCTCTTCTCCTGCACAACACAGGGTAACTTGATTGAAATAAAGACCCAAGAGAACATGGTTTATTTTCTTCTCTTCAATCCATTTTAGAAAAGATTTTTAATTGGTTTAAAAAAAGATGCTAAACAAAATGCAATGTTTTTCAGTCATCTTGAACTAGGAGTAACAGATACCACTATTTAAGCATTGCTGAGTGGAACTAGCAAGCATGAGCTGTGACCAGGAATTTAAAGCAAACTCAGAGATGTTTCTTGTTTTCTTTAAAGTCTTAACATGTTTACTCTCAAAACTTCTGCAAAGTACAAACAAGCCAGAAAATCCAGAAAACCAGAAGCTTCCAGTATTTGCCCTTCCCACACCAAATCAAAATAATATAGCCTCAATAGGAAGAGAGGAGTCTGGGAGGCAGCTTTCATAAACCAATTCAACAGAGACATATACCTCAATGTATAATAAGATTTCATCCCAGAAATGCTCCTCTTACACACACAGCCTACAGTAATTGTAGGAAGCTGCTTGCACATTAAGTATACTCTGAAAGTGATGTGACAACACCACGTGAATACATAATCTGGGCCACAAAGATGGGAGCAGCAGAGCTGTGCTGCTGAAACGCGTCCTCTGCTTCCCACTCACTCCTTGCTTACAGTTTCAAATGCTTCGTGCGTTCCTGGTTCTAAGCTTTTCAAATCAACTCTGTATTTCAAGACCCTCTGACTAGTGAAATGGTAAAGCACTTACAAGATAGCAATGGAGAACAGGTAGTGCCTGCACAGCATCCTGCCAATGATTTCTCTCAGCACAGGGACATGCCCAGACACTCCATATCCCAGGGCACTCCATTTTTACAAGGAATGAACCTAAATCATGATCCCAATCCTACAGAAATTCATGTTGGTTTGACCTCATGGAGCAGGTTAGAACCACTGATGCTACTCATGTACATTTAAAGCACATACCCGCATCTCAAATTACAAGAAAACCCCTGAAACCAGCCATTACTTCCAAATAAATTGCTCCCCAAGGAAGCCAGTCATCTCAGAGGGAACTTGGAAAGGCACTGATTAACCCTCATGGGTTTCTCACTTGAGTTTAAAACCCAAGAGTCTCCATGCCCAAATTCAATCTTTTTCACAGTAGACATTCACAGCAGAAAAGGCCTCCTCCTGCATGACTCTCCATCTTATGCACCATCTTGGTTTATTTAATGGAAAAAAAACAAACCCCACATGCTATGACTATCACAGGGAACTCACAAGAAACACACACTAGGAAGAACTCCATCAGAACTGCCAAACTAGGTCAGCCGAAAGGGTCCCATCCAACCCAATGTCCTAATTTCTACAGTAGCCAACCAACAGTGGACACTTAGGGGAAAAAAAAGAAACAAAACCACAACACATCATCAATCAAACAGTGACATTTCCTCAGAAAACTCTCTTTCTACCCTCCAACAATTTATGGCTTAAGTCACCATAATATTGGCTGTCAACCCAAAGTCTTCCAGCCTCAAGGGCATTTCAAACATTGCAAAGCACAAATCTCTAGCAACGTGCATAAACTTGGCAGATATCTGAGAGCTTCAAACCCTGCATCCTGCTTTCAGGGAGACTCGGGTGCCAACAAAAGTGCATCTAAGCAGCAAAACATATTCAGAGGATGCAGTGATTAAATGGACAATTTAGTATTTTAAGTTCCTTCAACAACTGAACAAAATCAAGTTCTATTTTCCCCTATTGATTTATGGGAACAACCATTTCCTGGTACTATGGAAATACCCAGCAAAAGGTCAATGATTACATGAGATTATGAAAACTGTTGTGCTGCTACATACAGGCAGACTTCCTGTTCCAATGTATGCAATAACAGAATCCAAGTTCTATGTTAGAGACTTCACATGGCCTAGAAAGCTCACTGGGAAAAACCTTTGTTCTCCCAGTTTGACAGTCACAAGGGGAACTTCAGGGCCTGTGGCATTACTAATTACTTCAAAGTTCTGTATTTGAAAGGTCTTTTCACCCTAACTCTCTAATGAAAACTATACTCACGCATACATTACTGTTTCCAGGATATTAAAAATGACAAAAAATTTGAGTTCATCCAGGCTGTGCTTCTCTGCTTTTTCCTGACACCAACTTTCAAGGTTTCCCTGTTAGTATGTTATTTATTCATGCAGATACTTTCACACACACAGCAGAATTCCAGTAAACAACAGGAAAAATGGCAAACAAGAAGAGTCTCCATCTCACTCATTGCAAGCTTCAGAAACATCACTTGTGATGTTCTTAAATCTCATCAAGCCACAAAGTGCAAATAGACGGGATCAGCACACGATGCCAGATCTTAAGCTTTCCTCTTTTTTTTCCTCTAATTTTTTTTCCTCTAATTACAAATTCCATTGTAATTAACACCTGATAATTTCAAGTTACGAACAAATTAAAACCCTGACATCCACAATCACACATTACTTAGAAACTGATTTCTGAATAAGGAGGGAGCACATGGTTGAGCCAGGGATTGATTTGGAATGAACAGACCCTTAGTTAATCAGAAAGCAGTTTGCAAGTTTAAGCTTTACACGGTGAAGGTTAAACTTGTTTCCCTAGTCAGTATTTCTAGGGCTAACTGCAGAAGATTCAGCCTTAAGTAATTAGGTAATTAAAGTTGAATTCTTTGTGGTTATCCTAGAAATGTCTAACTGAATGAACAGCAGCAGGCTTGGATTAACTTGACTGCATCAGAGACAATAGCACTAATACCACTGGCAGCACAGCAGCTATCAGCAAGACACAAAGCTCTCCACTGTCAAAATTATTACAGGAATAGCACATCTCATCCCTCAATTACTTTCTTACCTGAGGGGGGGCCTTCTTTAGCAGTACAAGAAGGGCTTGCAACACCAGATTAGAGAACCGTGGTCCAATTGGGACATAATCTGAAACGAAAAATGCATTTCCATGCCTACTAAGCAGATCACATTTAAGTCACTTCACTGTATCAAACACAGCTCAATGATGGCAAAGTAAATGGTTCCAGATCACTTCCACTTTGCAGTATTTCAATATTGCAAATATTTCAGTATTTCTGCACAGCAGACAACACAGCTCTCCCATCATCCTAACTCACCTAGAAGTCTCTCAATGTCATCCACGACAACACAGCTGAGTTGGGACTTGTATGCATCATCAAAGATCTAAAAAACAGCAAAATTACTCATCTCAGCAGCAAAACTACAATAGTCATGATAGGACCTGTTGACATGTTTTTAGCTAAACACAGCAGTATTTAGAGGAATAGAGAATGAAAAAGATAAGTACCAACAGACTAGACTCTACCTGCATTTAATAGAACCATCTCAACAAATTCAGAGATCAGTTTTGTCCATTTACCCCATACACTTTGCAAAAAAGCCAGCTGCCCAGCATTTAATTGTAAAGCAATGGACAAAACAGAGCACAATTACGCTGTTTTTTGGAGCTGAGGCAATACTGATAATATAAAAATATACACAAATCCCCCACAATTGTAATGCAATTATGAAGCTTTTCTACCCAAGCTGGATATCGGTTATTTTTCATAACAGCACCCTGCAGAGAGAACAGACTCAGTACAGATGGAGCCTCCACGTCACCTTTTACAGAGCAGCAAACCAGTGTACTGCAAAGCTTTGGGTTTAAACAATAAGTAGCACTAAGGACATCAGTGGCACTGCAGGCCTGCTACCTCCAGCACACTTCAAGTGAAGTCCAAAAGCCTCCTTTTTGAACCTAGATTATAAACTGGGCTTCCAGCTGTGAGCACACTGCTTCTCTTCGGAACTATGCAATCCTGCAACAACCTGATCTTACATGCTTCACTCAGTATCATTCAGGTAGAAAAGTAAGTGCTAGCTTGCTTCAGTAAATGAAATCTCTCTCCTTCCACCTGGCTACTTGGAATTATTTAAGGTGTTCAACTTGTTTGCATTCCCCCTGCTCCTCAAGTTATTAAAACTCTTGTTTAACTAAACATTACCACCTCAAAAGTGTTCCTAGTCTCATTCAGGCAGCATCTGTTCTTTCCAAGTGCTACCCTAAGCCCTTCCTCCCTTCATCTTTGCAGAGAGCTCCAGACTCACTCATCACAGATCAAGTGTTTTGTTCCACTGTTAGTCACAATTACATCTCAGACTCAACTGAGACAGAGCCTTGAAATTTTCCTTGAGTCACTTTGTGTCAGCGCCACAAAAACACTCATTCAACTTTATAAATAAATATACGCAGAGGAATTTAGGACCTACAGAGAGCAGAAAATGGTCACAAGAGTAATTAACTTTTCTGTCCACTGAAGAACATAGAATTGGATTGTACTCAAGCAAAAGAGTAAGATGCAGAAGTACCTTCTTCATAGCTTGACACTTGGCTGTTTCAGAAAATCCAATCATTTTATCAGGAGAACAGATCTTGATAAAGGGAAAGTTTGATTCTTCTGCTATTTTTGCTGCTAAAGCAGTCTTCCCACTGTGGGGGGGACCTGAAACAAAGGACAAACGTAAAGAAAAAACAGGGATAAAACAGCTCTGGTAAGGCTCAGTGTGGATGATATTTTAAGCATGTCAATAATCTCATTCAGAGGTATCTGCATTTTGAAACGACCTTTTCTTCTACTTGCAGAAGGAACTAACACCTAGTGCAATCCAATCCTCCAGATGAAGGAAACTGATACAACTATTTGAGCACATGCACACTGATTTGCCATGAAACCAACACAAAAGAGGACATTAACACATTTTGTAGGACTGGCCACCCCACCAATATTAGCTTGTGTTTGTATTTTGGAGAAACTTCTTGACCTGCGGTTATGCTCCTTTAAGCATGACTTCTGCAGGCACTGTGGCAAACAAGTCAACAGCATGAATGCCAGGTAAATACTGACAAAGACAGTTTGTTATTTGCTTGAATTCACAGCAGAATAATTCAAACAGAGACCAAAGACACATCTTCATCTATACACCCAATACAAATCAATTTGGAGTGCAAGCAGGTGTTATATGTGATATGTTGGCCACAAGCACACAGAATTATTCAGGGGATCTATTAAAGGTTAATTTCAAAGCCACAGACCGCTGAACAATAGTGGTAATCCACGTTTTTTGACTTCAGGGAAAGAAAGAGGGAAGTGCTAAATGTCAAATTCTACTCCAATTAACACAGATATTGGAATTAGTTTCCTGGACAGTTCATGGTTAGTAGCAGTCTAGATAGACGGCAATCCACCTCTAACAGCAGACACCGAAATGTGGCCAGACAAACTGTTGTTTGAACTCAGCTAATTACACTGATGAGCTCTCCAGTGACTTCAAAGAGAATTTAGGCAACTAACTCAGCTAGCGATGTTCACACTGTAAAACATCCATATTTAGGTTATTAACTGGGTACATTCACTTCTCTGTTGCTCCAAGAACAGGGTTTCTCTCAGGCTGGGAAGCCAATTTTAGTACCTAAAGCAATTTCACCCAAGTAAACTGAAAGAGACCAATTCTATTTTTCCTCCCACGTGTTTCTTTTACATACAGACACAGGATGTAACATGACCACTTGGGCAACTGATAGGAATAGTTTACAGTACAGAAGTAGCTTGGTTTTTTTAATATATATTTTTTTATTTAATTTACCTTCTAGAAGAACGCTAACCAAAGGAGTGCGGTCACTGTTCTTCGTTTGTTGAACAAGCAGCTCCCCATCATCCAACACCCTTGTTACTGGATCACCCCACTTAATAATACCATTCATTATGTAGCTTGCATAGTCTTCCTGGTTGGTTCCAAATGCCTGTATTGAGAGGGACATTTATTTTACTGAGAAATTTTGCGTCACATCAGAAAAACATGAAGCAATTAAACATCACCAAAGTGACCAGGACCAAGACTCTGGAAGATGCTTCAGTGAAATGCTCCAGTACTGGAACACCCATTGGTGACAACATTTCAGTTTGAAGGACTGAACCCTGTTGGAGACCATGCACATCTGGAAACATCTTTTCATACACCCTCTATACAAATTCTAATCAGTGCAAGCTGCCAACGGGTTCTGAATCCACACCTGTTAAAGACAATTCTCAAAAATGAGGTTTACACCTACTAAAGTCCATATTAAAGCTGTCACCCATTAACTGAAGTAGCCTAAAAGGGAGAGTATACATACAAGGAGAAGAAATTCCGAGTTGCTCTCTATGTGTTCTATTCCTTTTTATGATTATTGCATGCAACAAAAGGTACAAAACAGAGCCTTAGCACTGCAGGCAGAAAGAGGCTCCCTATTTTCATTCCTACAACACAGGACTCAGTATGTCAGCCCAGGGTGCACCACTGCATGTCTGATCCCAAAAGGAAGGTGCTACTTCATGTCATTAAACATGCTGTGTGATTATTACAGGGGTTACACAGTGCCTACTTACTGGTTTGATATCATTCTCCAAAGATGCAAAAAAGTCTCCTCTTGTCACACGCAAGCTCTCTGCCTTCTCCATATCCACTTCCACTTTGTTACTGGCCTAATAAAGGCAATAAAAGACACTGAAGTACAGCAGTACCGCACACAACCCCTTATCAACCTCCATCTCCACAGATCCAACCCATAGCTGGTTTACATCAATAAGAAAAATGCTTCTTAACAGGACGCTTGTTGGACATCAACATCCCACTGGAGCGATCATCATCTTCACAGAGCCACATCCCTATGCCAGCCCCACAAAGTCATTAAGTAACAGCTGTTACATTTAGAGGCTGTAGAAAATATTCTTTGTTATGCTTTCTGTGGGCTAGATGGCAAGGGGGTGAGGCCTCCTTCGTTGTGGAACTTTTTTTCACAAAGACAAATTCAGATTTGGTTTAACCCAACTCTGAGTCTACCCACACCATCTTTGGCACATAAACCAAAAATAAGAATTATTATCCACACACCTCTCTTTCAGGAGGGTTTATTTTTCTATTCAAACCATCCGCTTTCCTCTCCACACAAGAAAGTCTTTAGAGGGAACTGGTAAATATATAATTTCCCAATCATACCATAACAAATTTCTCTAGTTTCCAAAACAAGTATAATTTTCATTGAAGTTACCCAAGTCTTAACAACACCACCTGCTTCTACCTGAGAGTATCATGGCCGTACATGACCTCACAGCTCAGGAAGTAAAAATTTAGGATTTCAAGGGGTTTCCTGGAAGGCACAGCAACCTCTGTTATCTTTGCCTAAGACCAGGGTGACGGATGAGTCAAACAACTTCGACCCTCAAAGATGCGTCTCAGAGATATCCTCTTACTAGGATGGTGCACTTGAGAACGGAAAGGAAAAAATGATAATAAAAACAATCACATTATGCTTGTCTTGTAGAGTAGCAAATGCAGCCTCTAAACAACCACCTCAGGAACCCAGACTGGCCACTAACACTGTGCCAAACCAACAGCTGCAACCAGAGGATGGCTGAAACAGTAAGGGTCCCTTCTCACAAAAAACACCCACCAAGCAGAAAATACAGGGTGCCCAACATACCAGCTTAGCAGATTTTTAGCACAGGTTGATCACCCTTTCAACTTTGCAGAGGGAAGTGAAGGTATTTTAAAAACTATTAATATATTCCTGAAGTTGTTTGTACACTTAAAAACAAGGGGGGGCTCTTCCTTTCCTAGCCTTTAATGAGTTATAAATTTTAATTTTTAACACGCATACAGTGACAGATTATCAGAGAGTTTAAATGATTCAGAAGGATAATATCCCTTGATTTTTAATTTGTGCTCTTGCTTCTCATAGGTGCTTCTGAAAACTAGGTCAGGCCTATGATGTATATTTTAAATTTTGCAGTACTCGTAGGAGAAAATAAAATACCTTAGTGCATCATTTGGCTGAAGACATCTTCAGAATAAACAGTAAAATTATCCAAAAATACTATGTCAAAGTGTTTGAAAAGAGGAAGTGTGGCTGCTTTGCATTTGGAATATACATACATATATTAAGATGTCAATCACATACCAACCTAAAGCAGGGGACTGCTCTTCTACATTTATGCATTGCCACTCTCTCTCCTTCCACGGTGACATTTTAGCACAACAGGGAATACCGCAAAATACTAATGGTCCCCAAACTCACCCAAAATTGAAGCACTGAAAAATCATCAACTATAAGCAAAATTAAAGAAAATGTTTTGCCTGCAAAGGAATGAAAATATCTCCAGAAGTGCTGATTTTTATTTTTTTTTTGAGACAGAACACAAAATGTGAAACTGTTGATGTTTGTGGGGTTTTTGCTATAGGAAACTATTAATAGCTTTTTAAGTATTTTGGCTACACAAGAAATATTAGCAGAAATAGGTATTTTTCCTTTAGAAAGAGTGCTCCCAAGAGATACAAATGCCTAAGCAACCAAATGATTTCTCTCACTTAAATGAAAGCATGATTTGCCTTCCTCATATTTGAGGTTGAACAGACTTCTTACTTAAAAATATATCAGTGCCGTGGAATGATGTCAAAGGCTCTTCTCTGCAGTAATTCACACCCGTTCTTGGCCACTAGAGCTAAGGGGCTGTGCCTTTCAGCCTCCTTCTTCACTAACTAATCATCTCATATTTCAACACCATCGAATACTGTGGTTTGCATCTGGATTAATATAACCTGACATTTCACAGTCCTTAACTCCTTTCTACTTAAAGATACACTGACCTCCCGTGATCAGCAAACCTTGGGAAAGCAAGGCAATGTTTCTCTAGAACAGAGAGAGCCGAAAACATCACCAAGTCTCTGTGGACACAGAGACAATCACCAAACGAGTACTTATTTGAAATGGAAGACATTGTACAAGCCTCTTCTGAATTCAACCAAGATTTTAGCATCAGCAACATCTTGTAGCAAAGGATTCCTTCCACAGCTTAAATACTACTTCACACAAGGAACATCTTTGCTTTGCTTTGACGGTGGCCCTGCTGGTATTGTTTGCTGCTCTCCGAGTTCTTGTATTAGGAAAGAGTAAACAGTCATTCCCCATTCACTGACTTCAGTACCCTCATGATTGTTCACACTTTTCATGATCCTTCACCATATTTTTTTCAGGCTGAGAAATCCCAGTCTAACCGTTCTTTCAATGAAAACCCTCCTACACCTCTGCCCTTCCCTGCTGCCTCTCCATATCCTAGTTCTACCATAACCTTCTCAAGGCGAGTGTCCCAGGATTGCACAGATTCAACCACAGCATAATCACGGCCTCAGTTTTGCTCTATACAGCTCTCCTAGTAAAATCTAATGTTACGTTTGCTTTTTTCACTGATAAGGACTGGGCTGGTATTTCAAGATCATTATAACTCCAAGAGCTTGATGTCAAGTAATGGCCAGTCAGTCCCTATCATTGCCAGTATCTTTTTGAATTTTCTTTCCCCAGTGTACACTTTGATTCACTACATCTTGTGCACTCGCATTATTGCAAATGCCTTCTGCAGTTTTCCACAGGTAGGCATTTGTCTTTATGACCACAAACCAGCTATGAGCTTGTAACCTCACTCTTCCCCCCTCTTTACAGATCATTTATGAATATATTGAGTTGCACAGGCTCCAGCAGAGATCCCTCCCATAGGACTGGCTGTCCCCCCTTTCCCCTCTTGCCTCCTGGGCCCAATCCATAAACTGAGCTCCAGACTTTCAGTTTTTATCAAAATTCACTGACAATCAATGACCTTCCACTCCCACCACACTATGCAAGAGCCACCTGGAGGTCAGGAGATGAAAGAGCTAATTCAGAACCACGTAAAACCACAGTGAAAAGGTGGTGTCCATATGAATTTCATCTCCTAAGGTATGCTGGGATGCTATTACCCATTTGGAAGTAAACATTCAAGAAAAGATTCCAAACATAATTATTTTCCCTTTCCCTATGCCCCAGTGAGAGACGACTGGACTGACCTTAATGTGTCTGTTCATAGCAGTAGACTGAGCAGCTCGAACTAAACCTTCTAATTCAGCACCACTGAAGTTTTTAGTCTCAACTGCCAGTTCTGCAATGTCCACATCTTCAGCCAGCAGCTGGTGTTCCCGCATCCGTACTGTGTGGATATGAAGAATCTGAAATCGACCCTTCTCATCTGGCAAGCCTGAGATTTTAAACAGAACGCATGTCAATCAATGCCTCGGCACAGCAACTGCAGCAAAGCATTTCCCTCTCCATGGTCCTACTTCCAAAGGCTCTTCCTCACCACGAGCAATTCATTCTTACAAGTAGAATATGTGACAATGCTTTTTGTTTGAGAACATTCAACTACACTAATTGCCTTAGAAAATTCCGTTTGCCCTTTGTTGGCACATTGGCAGTCCCTAATCACTTCTCTGTCTTCTATGTGTTTCAACACATCCTCCAGGAGAATCTGTTTCATGATCTTACTGGGCAGTGAAATGACGCTAAGTGGTCAGTAGTTCCCACAGTGCAACTTATTACTCTTTTTTTAAAATGAGTGCAATATTCCCTTTTTTCCTGCCACTGTGGACTTTGACTGACTGCCATGACTTTTCAAACATGATGGAGTGTAGCTCAGCAACTACAGCAGCCAATTCCCTGAGGACCCAGGGATGCACCTTGTTGGGTCTCATGGTCTTGCATATGTCCAGGTTCCTCAGGTGGTCTCAAAACTGATGTTCTCTTACAGTGAGAAGGATTTCTTTTTCCCAGTCCTTGCTTTGAGGTTCACAAACTTGAGAGATGCAGGCAAAGTGATCACCAGTGAGAACTGAGGGGAAAAATTTGTTGAATACCTCAGCCTTCTCCGTGTCAGTTGCCAATAGTTCTCCTGTCTTATCTATCGGGACAGGATGGAGGTGTACATTTTCTACATTTTCTTTAATCTTTCTTTTCTGGCCAATGCACCTTTAGAAGCCCTCCTTACTATTCTTCACATCCCTTGCCAAATTCAGCTCCAGCTGTGCCTTAGCTTTCCTGATCCCATCCGTACACATCCAGACAGTGTCCCTATGTTCTTCCCAGGATACATGTCCCTGGTTCCATGCCTGTGTATTTCCTCTTACCCTTTAGTTTGACCAGGAGGCCCTTAGTGAGCCATGCTGGTCTCCTGCCTTCCTTGCCCGATTTCTTACACGTGGGAATCAAGAGCTCTGGTGCATTAAGAAAAATATCCTTATAAAAGTTGCCAGGTCTGCACCCGAGTGCAGTTTCCCAGGGGGTCCCTAATTACATAATCAAGTGAAAGTTCACTCTCCTAGAACTCAGGGTCTTGGCTTCACTCTTCACCTGTCCCATACCATTCTCATAAAATGTTCATCTTCTCTGATGGAGGTGCTAATTTCCATCTGCACCCTTAGCAAGTCCCTTCTGAAATGTAAATAATGGAAGATACAGAAAAGACTTTTCTTAAAATAAAACATAACAAGTCAGATCACCATCTTGGTAAAATAATGCTATTCTTTAGCTCATTTTCCAACCTACCTTCCCAGCCTTTATTACAAGGATCTGTTAATTTGCACTGATGAGTATTTGTGCTGAGGATGTGTGAAAAGTCATTTGAAAATGTGCATAGTCCCCAGCAATGTTCAGTCCCTATCATCTGATAATTTATTCTAGGGATGCCTTGCTCAGTCCCTGGAATTTATTTAATTTAATTAACTTTTGTCTACTAAAGATGTAGGTCTTACACCTGCAGTACAATCAATCTCACCTGTGCTTACTAGTAACAGTTGCTATCAGGCATTTGTTTTCAAGTGTGAGGCTGTTCAAAGGCAACTGTCAATACGGCTACACTTTTTCATCCCTAAAATGCTTTCTTTATTGAGTCTTTCCTTCAAATCCTTGTAGCTGTGTTATGTTTGTGAAGACTGTATCTGGCTACAGTTTTTGCCAATGCTAATATTCTCTCATTAATATTCATCAGCTTGACTTCCAATAATGCTTTATGTGCTGCTATACACTTCCTTTCCCAATTTTCCTTTTTTGTGGATTAAGCCAGGAGTAGGCACAAGTGTGTGTCTATTTTTTCCTGCATCTAACAAATGTCTTAGTCTATGGCATATTTGAAACCATCCATGCTGCCTGTGCTCCACCAGATATTTACATCCTAGCTAGTGCTCTAGTTGTACCTCTAGCCCCCACATCTTGCTGAGCTGCGTGAACCGTAATGCCCGATATGAA
Source organism: Falco punctatus (assembly GCF_963210335.1). Taxonomy (NCBI): domain Eukaryota; kingdom Metazoa; phylum Chordata; class Aves; order Falconiformes; family Falconidae; genus Falco; species Falco punctatus. The sequence continues at coordinate 744,316 of NC_137599.1, read as the reverse complement.
CTTATTCCCTACAGTACTCAAGGACAGCATTAACTCTGGAGCATCAGCATAAGCTCCCGGGTTACCACTGCTGCCTCAGCAGTCATCAGCTTCACTTCCTCATTCCTCCTTTTGCCTCAAACCTTTCCTTTTCGGCTACCACCGAAACTCTTTCGTGTTTCTGGCTCTTCCAAAGAGTGACGTTACCCTTTAAGGATAAGAGAAAAAATCCCTAGCAAGCTCTTCAGATTACATTGATAGATCAGATTTCAAGAGTTCCCCTACAGTTCAGACCAGCACACGCAACTGCAATTTTGCCTGCCACTGTAGTATGGTATCATATGATTTTTAGGGTTATATGGACATTTTCATCTAATTTTCTGCAATTGTAAGGAAACAAAACATATTAATAAACATGCCCCTGCCTATTCCTTTTTTGTGACTCTACAGTTTGAGAATTTTTACCTTTACAATAGTCGGTGCCTAGCTCAGAACACAGAAAATGTTTTGTGACGTGTATGTCTGTGGAAGGTTAGGGGAAAACGTTTTACATGCTTTTTCAAACTAGACATCTGAAACTGCATTGTTCAATCTCTAAATTAAACACAGATCTCAACCAATTTGAGGAATTGACTGCAAGACAGGATCATTAAGCTTTTTATCAGTCCCATGCTTTTCTCTGTTCAAACATTTTTCCGTGAATTGTTAACCTCAAAATTGAGCATAGTCTAGTCACCCTTTAGACTCCACCATGACCTTTACTGACCAAACTTCTGATCTCAAATGCAAAGTCAAAGACTTGTTTTCACGAATCTATGATGATCTGGGCTTAATAAATCCTATATTATCAGATATTCCAATAGCTTATCAGTAGGTAAGTCTAAAATGGTATTTTTAATTGGCTGATTACATTTACATGCAATATTACGGAAAGAGCTGCATGAAGTTCAGCACCTATGCCACCCTGGTTAATTGTTCACTTTAAAATACACATTTGCTTTACTATTGTAAGTACATGTGAGCTTATGTACTGTGATATGCCAGCTTGCTTACCAATCTCCATTTTCACCTCCAGTCTCCCCGGCCTCAGCAGAGCCTCATCGATCAGGTCAGGTCTGTTGGTCATTCCTAAATTCAGAAGTTAAAAACAAAATAAGCATTATCTGAGCTTACTAAGTGGGTCTCCAACTCCTGAAGACAGCCCACAGAGGTAAGAAGATACCTCAAAGAGTCTCAAGAAAACAGACAAAAAAATACCCATCTTCAGAAATATTGCAGAAGTCATGCCCTGAAGTAGAGTCAGGGCAATAGGGATCAAACCCGTACTTGTGACTCTATCTGCAGGGCTCCCAGCACCAGGACAACCAGACAACACAGCCGGAGAAGCCCCACTCCTTCACATGCCAATACATCAATGCACATAATTCCCTGCAAGTTTTCTCAGCCTACAAAACACTTGTTATCAGAAGCTGAAGGAGAAAATTGTTGAAAGCAACAGTATCAGCCAATTACAGCACTATCTCCCTTTAAAACTGCTACTGATGCTTGTCAGATAGCAGGCGTTCAGTTTGGATTAGTCCAAACGGAACCAATACCAGTAAAGATAACTTAGCTGACCTGCAGTGATGAAATACCAGCAATTTTCAGCCAGACCCCTTAACAGAGAAAGTAAGCACCATCATACCAATCACTAGGATGTTATTCAGCTGCTCTACTCCATCAATTTTAGACAGCAACTGGTTCACAACAGTATCATGGACTCCAGTGCTACCCGCCATGCTTCCTCTCTGCTTGCAGATTGCATCAATCTCATCAAAAATGATGATGTGCACACCGCTGTTTGCTCCAAGCTATTGGAAAGAAAAACACATCAGGAATGACACATGTCAACACTGAAAGCAATTCAAACAAAACTAACTTCTCAACAAGCTCAGCCACACAGATACAGAACACTGGTACCTCCATGTGTTTTTAATATCACATATTATATATGTATCAGGCCCCTTTCAAGAATAACATCTTGCCATCCTCCAAAATGGGGCAGTTAGTGGGCTTTGCCCAAACATAGGACTCCACAGCTGACACTGGTAAGAGAAGCAGCGTTTCAAGGAAGAGGACTAGACTGAACCAGAAAAGCACCAGCCTAAAGCTGGAATACACAGCTCAAAGGGTCACAGTACTCAGGATCTGGGAAAGCCCTCTGAAAGGGAGATGGAGAAGAAAGCACACCTGTGGAGGAACGTACCCGATGGGGGACATACCCCAGCTTGTACTGAATGCAGTAAATACACGGCTTGCCAGACTATCTTTGCTCTCAATATTTTTAAAGGAGCCCATTCGTTCAATGTGATCAGGAAAAGAACCGCTTATTTCCAGGTTCACTCAAAGGTGAAGCAGTTACAGCTGGTAAGAGAACAGCATACTTTTTATGACCGTATTATGAAGCTTTTTCCCTTCAAATTCCACCTCTAAAACATCTTTTGTGGACAGCGGAGACCACATTAACACTGGGTAAATGTGCTGTCACTGGCAATCTGCCCCAGACACAAGTCATTACAATACCAACCTTTTCGAGACCTTTTTAATCTTACAACTTGTCATCAGGACCATCCCCTCCAGCCAATATAAAGTCTATTTTAACAGGTGTGTTATTGCAAAGGAGAAGAAGCTCACAGCTTTCAGTTATATTGCAAAAACCAGAAAGAAGGTGATTGTTTACATCAGTATGGGTTACCATGCAAAGCTGACTTACTGAGTAATCTTCTGCAGAAGAAAATTAAATGATTTCAAGCCACTGGTAAAATCTGTATATTTTAATAAATAATTAATATCTAATATTATTTGTAATCATATATAATATGTATATTTTATATTTATAATAAATATCTATTTATTATATATTTATATAAGGCATAAATAAAATTAAGGGATACAACGTCCTCTGCTAACGTCTTCTAAAAAGACTTCCCTATATTTAACTGTGAGTTGCCTGACATTGTATTTTCTTTACCAGAAAATCTATCAAAATTAAGTGGTCCACAGCAGGGAAACATTACCATAGCACACCTAAGTATTTACACCTTCAAACTAAAGACTGTACTTTTGATAGCCAGCTAAAGTAATGGATAAAAAAAAGAAAACAAGTTTGGAAAAAACATTCTCTTTATCTCCACTTCCAGTTTCAAAAATTTGTACACTCTAGTTTCAAGACATTAGTCTCATCTATCAGTTTTCTGCTGAGAAAAATTAGTGATGCAGCAATTATAACACTTCAAGGATTACAATATCCTCATACTAACAAGCCTGTAACCCCAAAACCTGAAATTGTGAAAGCCTAATTTGAAATTCATCCTATGTTATGGTCCACCTGAATTTAGTAGCAAAATCCAAATAGACTAATGGTCTCTGCCACAAAAAAATAAAAAAGAAGGAACTTTGCAATCCCATTTTTAAGCACTTTTTGAGCAGGTGACACACCACATAATACAAAGCACAGTAGGATGGGCCCTACTGCGTTACTTTAGAATAACTCTGCATGGCATTTAAACAAATTGTCCATCTTCAGCATAGCCAGCTAGAAAACCAGCTACCTTTTCAGGTTCTAAGATCTTTTTTTCAACTGAGAATGTGACTCTGTAGAACGTTAATATTCAGTGACTTGCAGGGAATAACTACAATCGCAAGCTAAGCAGTGACTCAGTCTTTTAACGCAAGCAGTAATTTTCTGATTACAAACCTCCTTTCCAGCCATTCTTTAGGCACATTCATACTGACCATGCTACTTATCTATGTTTACGTTACCCTTCTTTGTTCTTCTTCTGCATCAGCAAACAGCTTGCGGATATTGGCCTCAGATTCACCCACATATTTATTGAGGATTTCTGGACCATTGACCACCTTTGGTTCTCTGGCATTCAGCATCTTCCCAATCTGTCTCGCCATAAGTGTTTTACCACAGCCTGGAGGTCCATACAAGAGAATGCCTTTCACATGCTTGCAGCCTAGAACAAGAGAGAACAAGTTTAGAAAGCAGGCTTACGATGGAAACAGCAATAAAGAGGAAATTGCTGCTTACAGTAGAGGTGCTACAGGGATCTGGCAGGGATGTGCACTAGCCTTAGCTCTGCTCAGTGCCTTCCTTTATCGGTGAAATTCAAACAAAGAATTGCCAGACTGAATCAGAGTCATTTCAGTGATCCAGCAAGGGTCAGGAAAAAGAACCCACAGAACAGCACAAATGCTCTCCCATGCATTAGGCATGCCAAGTTAATGGCTAAGGACTGAAAGTGTGATTTATGATTTCTGGTCAGTAATAGAAAGCAACAGGGAACACTTAGTGAACATGTGAATAAGATACTTTTCAGTTCAATAAAACCCAAGTGTAGGTCCCAGCAATACTGATGATCCCCAGATAGTGAGGGGCTGCAGATACTTTTTTTACATCCTCATATGCCCTGAACACCAAGCAAAGATGTCCTAGCAATTTAGGACAAGCACGTACTGTATATGGTTCATTTCTCTCCTAGAGGGACACACAGTGCCTACAAAGGGAGCCTTCCTTCACAGAAAGGTTTCAACTGAGTTTAATTTTCAGGTGTGTAAGGAAAATGAAGCATCAGACCGTCAGAATTACTCAGTTGATGGTGAGCTCCCCATGTAGACACAGATCAAACACCTTAATCTGATTCTTGAAAGAGAAAACAAGGAATATCATGTAATAACGCCTAACTTTTTACTCCGGTATTGGGGCTTTAATGAGTCCCATATAATACATGTCGCGCTGATTGCAAGTTCATACAACAAATACTGAGAAAACTGAAAAAGGCTTCTAACAACCACTAGAACTGTCAGCCCCAAAAGCTTGACCTGTAATTAGAAAGACCTGAAACACTCTAATTTATTCAAATAACACGACTTTGAACGCTGGCATGAGCACTGGCATGTAAATTCTATTCTCTAGGGAAACAGAGGATACAATGGTTGCAAGCTAATGCTGACACATCCCAGTCGGCAACAGGCACATGTTTCCTCAGTGTGCACACAACCGATAGAGGTTCCCCAGAGCAAACAAGAATCATTTCCCTGAAGGACTTGTGGAATTTTGCGTATATAGCTCATGAGCCCCAGACTATTTTATCAGCTTTCTTAATATCCTCATGCCTTATACTACACTAAGAGAGGTCGCAGCACCAGCATGTATCTCTTAGGAAGTTTTATTCACTTAGTGGGACTAGCAGCATACACAAAAGCACTAGCCAGACAGAAAAGATAACTGCATCAAGACAAAACCTTTTCCCTGGGAGCAATCCTAAGGGGCTGGTGCTGGAAAAAGCTGAAATAGGAGAGCCGAGATCATGTATCAGCAGCAAGTTTTAAACACAGAGCATCAGACTCGGGAAAAGCCTAAAGAAGTAGAAAGCCACAGTATAGTATCATAGCTGAGGCAACTGAAAAAAAGAACACTGAAGAAAAACAGAAGTTACCTAGAAAAGACACGGGAGCTATATACTGCCCAATTTAAAAGACATGTACAAGACAGATTCAGGATCAGAGCAAGTTTGGATATTGTCTGCTCACAGAGTGGTAAGGAAATAAAAGTAGTATGTAACTGATTTTGTCTAGCTCCTTGTACTTCCAGCAGACCTTTTTCTATTTTCCAGTGGATACTGAAGGTCAAAGAGTAAACACAAAACTACAAGTAAACAAATTTATTTTCAACATTTAGGACACAGCAGGTATTTCAGTAACTTAAATCTTCCTGAGCAATTATCAGCACAATAAAAACTATTAGGTTCCTCACTGTATCGCTTCAACTTTGCCCATGAAAAATAAAGATGTGCAGATAGCAAAATACTAAGCCTACATGGACTCAGGGTGTCCTTCTCCTTCAAGTGTTTTAGACTGCCTTGGCCACACATAACACCAACAACAAGCCAACAGACTCCAGCATCTACTGCCCTTCCTCTAGAGGTGTAACTCATGTCACTGTCAACCTCAGCGACCAGACCAGTGAGGACATCCCAAGGAAAGGGACCTTGAGGAAGCTGTACCACTCTAGCCCATGGGAAAACAGCACATCTGGAATCTGCCTCAATAAAAATCTTGACTCTGAACACAAGTGTTTAATTACAGAAGTAGGGAATTCAGTAGCACCTTTTCCTTTTCCCTTGCTCCATCTCACTGCTGCACAAGATCCCTACACATGCTCCAGACAAGCGAGGGACACAAGACCACTGTATTTGAAGATAAAAAAACCTCTATGTTTTATTTCAAGAAATTTTATCTAAAACCTTAGAAATCTTTAAGCATGAATTGTCTGAGGTAAAAAGCAACAAATTAATTAGTGGAAACTGTTCCATGCTGTGAATGACACTCATAATTCATTCATTATGTACCACGTTCTTGCAGTTTGCCTTTTTTAAGGATGCGGACCATCCCACAAGAGCCCTGCAGTGCTTAAGATACACATTAAAGGAAAATCCAAAAGCAGCACAGATGGCACAGAGCTCAGACTCAAGAGGACCCGAGTTCAGTCTCTACCATCGTCAAAAGTTTAACAAGTTTGGGCACACAGAGTTATTTGTCACCCACACAGCATGACTTCCCTTCTGGTTTCTGGCTCGTCTCAGCTACGTGGTAAGTTCACCCCACACAACAGTCTCCTCACAGCTGCACAGACCTCACGGCAACATTCTGCCTTTAAAGAACAAGTACTTTTCTCCTTTATTAACTTACTGATACTCAACTGTGATTTCACTTACTCCTGAACAGTATAATGATAAAGAATTAATTTCAATCTGAATAAATTGCTCACTACAAAATAATTTGTATTATTCACATGCACTGCTCTCTCTCTTTCAGGTTGTTCATACACTGAAATGAAGTTTCAGAAGAGAACACTGCTATGAGGAATGTCTGATCCCTACCAAAACCCCCAAGAGCAATAGTACTGCACTGAGTAAGCATGGTAATAAAGCTGAAAGATTTTTCTGGGCTTCTCTGCAGATAAAAAATTTACTATAAATATCAAGAGATCTAGCTGAGAAGAATTCATTAGTCAACTTTCAGGCATCTACAAGTCAAAAAACATAAACAACATATACTGTCAGTAAAGACAAATTTCACACAGGAATGAATGAGGCATAGATAAATTAAAAGCTATTCCTGTCAAATCAATGTCACGAAAGGTATTGTTAACGTGTTTTGTGGAGGAACATGATCACCTATGTAGCCAAACAGCACAAACCAGGATTTCAATGATGAGTGATGCTTTGAAGGGAAATCCCAAGCAAACTGATGCTCAAACAGCTCCACTGTGCTCAGGCAAGAGAGGCTATCAAAAGGCTATCGGCAAGTCAGGGCACATGTACACAAACAGGCCTGGGAGCATCCTGAAAGAGGCAGGAAAATTGTGCTGTAGAGTATTTTTCTCTAGTGCACTTTCAAAAAAGAGCCATGAAGAGCACTCTGCTCCTTCCCCCCTCCCCAGTTTTCCTGCAATTCATAATCTCTCTCCTAGAAGGAGGTACAACCTAGTTATATCCACTAGAAGCTTCTCTTATACAACCCAAAAAACCTGAACTTCTTTACAAGCTCAAATATTTCCCTCCTCTGTGTGAGCTAACATACAGCCTTAGCAAAGGGCCAAGGCTGTAACACACTGCACCTGAAGTCTCATTTCCCATAGTGGGAGCATATGGAAAGCAAAAGGCAAACTGGCATGGTTACAGCTGGGTGACTCTGGGAAAACAAAACAAATTTGCTTAGAAAGCCTCCTAGGATTTTTGCCCTCTTCCTATTCCTCAAACTTGCCTATTATGAGAAAGCATTACTTCTTATCCGATAAATAAAAAAAATAAAAGACAGAAGCTGCTGCAGGAAGAAAGAAAGAAGGCTGGTCAAAGCCAGGCCACTGCTTCAGCGGCCTGCCAAAGTCCTCGGCTGTACAGTGCCATTAGCTACTCACCCCCCGAGAGCAAAAAGACCAGCTCTGGGGCGCAGCACGTTCCCCGAGAACCTGACAGCTACAAACCTGACCCAGACAAGCTCGGCCAGTGTTGGGCAGCCCACGTTCAGTCTTTAGCAAGTACCACCACACACGTGTTCCCCCACATCTGAGCATCAAGGACATTACTGACCATCTGCTGCAAGATTTGATTGCCACTGAATGGGCAACATTAAAAGCTGGGTCTTAATCATGTGGAAGAACATTCCTGAAACCAAAGCAATTAGCTCCTCTTCAAATAAAACTGCCACAAGCTACTCCAGTAGAGATTTCCCTGTATAGCCACATTCACCTGGCTAAAATTAAAGTTTTAAATACAAGCAGGACTTTATTAAAATAGACAGGTGATGACAAACTACAAATGTTACGTCTCAAATCACAGTGGGATGCTATGCACCACAGAGGAATTTTGATTAAGTTTATCTCCCTTTTGCTGATTTCACCAATGCAGCCCAAATGTCAATACTATTATGAGAATTTTATAAACACAAATTATTAGCAGTGCAGACATCTCTAACTCGTTAAGTTTACCATTAGGAGTCCCAATCAAAGGTCACGCCTGTAACCTGATACTTAATTATGCAATTTAATGACATACAGTTAGAGGCTGAATAAGTATGTTAGCAAGAACTAAAAAATACCCAATATGGGAAACATTCTACACAAAGCATCACGAAAAATCATAAAACCTGGTAAGAACTGGAAACTTACTCGTGTTACCAAGAGAAGTCAAACACTATTTTGAACCAGAATGTCACTTATCCGAAGACAAGACAAAGTTTATTTGTTCAACTCTCACTATTCACTTTTTTTGAAAGATCAGAAGAAATGTTTTAGTATAATAGGGATTTTCTACTTGGGAGTGTAATTCCCCTTTTAATTAAAATCAAAGCATTCTGGTGTGATTGTATCATTCAGATGCATGTATTGGGAATCTGCATTGATAGTAAAGTACCGATCCCGAATACATCAGTGAGAGATTCTTATCTTTGCACATTAATCTTCAAGCAGGTTGGGGTAAGATTAGGGTTACCAGACTTCACACAGACAAAATTTCCCCAAAAATATAGCTGGGTGGAATTTCCCCCTCCTCTCATCCTGTAAGCCCAGCATTATTCCAGCCTACATCACCGCCTCCAGTTAATATTCCTGTAGGATTTACATGCTACCAACAAGCAGCAAGACTGAAGTAACTTGTTTCTGCTTCTCTATCAAAGCTGAAACAGGGAAGGGCTACACCTGAAACAGAAGGTTTTATTTTAATTGGACTCTCAATAGCCAGTTTATTTGATTTATCAATTCATTGTAAAGAGAAGACAACCAAGTCAGTAAGTTCTTCCTAGATCTTTGAAAACAGCTTTCTCATCATATCTTGTCTGGCTGTGAGAAGTTTAATGCACGGATATATAAAGAGACAATACCTAGATTTACGACAAGGGCGGGACGTTTATCAATTTCTGATGGAATGTGATAAAAAATAAATCAGCTTTAGAGAAGCTTCCAACTGAACGCTTTTGGCTACACAAACAATATCATGACTCTCAAAAAAAGGGATTTTGGTAAGAGTATATACTTTAAAGACTGGTTTGTTTTGTAAGTCATCACTGCCACAAAGAGTAAATGCCTGTGCCTCTTAATAAAGGAACTACAAAAATTTAGCTAATTTAAGACAAAGATTATGCAGAGCTGTTGGATGGATTGCTGAACGCAGCAGCTGATATTTACAGTCATATCCCACCTGGTTGTTAATAGCTATAAATCTCATCAGCATTTTCTACTTTTTGGAATAAACCTGGATCATTTCTGTCTACTTAGAATGTCAACATGATATAATTTGTAAATGACTTATGGAACACTTATCCACAGAGCATTACAGAGTAAATAACTATCAACATAACAGGGTCACTGGGATGTCTCAAGGCCTGGCCTTCCAGCTAGAGAAGGCCTGTGGCTGGCAAGCAGTGGTGGTGATGCCTGCTGACCAACAACACAACTGCAGCCGTGTGAAGTAAGAGCAAAAGTCTTCTCAGGATCTCGTAATGACTATGGCCATCAACACAGAAACACAAAAATTCCTTGCAGCATATTTGCTGGGAAGTCCCTTCTCTCCCTTCCAAGCCTGCCACCCACAACCTTCACTTCAAATTTCCACATTCCTGCATTGAAAGAACATTTCTTCTTTCCTGGCCATGCGGAATTTTGAAGCCCCCTCCCATATCACTCCCACTGGGCTCTTTCCAAGGCTGAAGATTTTCAAACCAATTTACTCTGTGTACAGAAGCTTTTCCGATCCAACCGTCCTGATGCCCTCCTCTGATTTTTTTCCCGTTTTACTGCATCCTTTCCAATACAAAGGCCAAGACCGCATCCAGCAATTCAATATGTGAACAGATTACAGATTTACACGGTGGCATACTTATGTTCTGTTTTGGGGGGGGGGGTGGTGTGTGTATTTAATTCTTGTTAATAATTACCAAATTCAAGTAGGAATTGACTGACCCCTACTGCACCTTTGAGTAATTGTTTTCATAGATCTAGTATAGCCCCAAAATTTTGCTCAAGTGGAAAATCAGCACAGCCAACATTTTACAAATTGTGATTTTTCATGCCCATCCTTTTTCACTGATCAAAGCTTTGATTTGTTGTTTTATTGCTGAGTCACTCAGTCTTGGGAAGTCCTTCTGCAGAACCACAGAACAGTTGAGGCTGGGAGGGACCTCAGGAGATCATCTCATTCAACCCCATGGTGCAAAGCAGGCTCACCTACCGCAGGCTGCCCAGTGCATCAGCCACGTCTCATAGTTCTGTGTCATCTGCAGACTTGCTAAGGGTGCTCTGTCCCATCCTCCAGGTCACTAATGAAGAAGTTAAACACTACCGGCCCAGTATGAACACGTGGGATACACCACTAGTGACTGGCCTCCGTAAGGGCATTGTGCCGTTAATCACAGCTCTTCAAGCCTAGCAAGCTGAGCCAGTTTTCAGTCCACCATGCTGCCCACTTAGCTAGTCCATCTTCCATCGGATTTTCTACGAGGCTGTTACGGCAGTGTTGAGAGCCTTAATACATTTAAGATAAACATCCACAGCTCTCCCTTTATTCCCTGAGCTACTGATTTCATTGCAGAATGCTATCAGGTTGGTTAAACAGAATTTCTACTACAGAAAACCACGCTGACCACTCACGATCACCTCCTAGTCCTTCATTTGTCTGGAAATGGTCTCCATAATTAGTTGCTCCATCACCTTTCCAGAGACTGAGGATGAGGCAGACAGGTCTGTAGTACCTGGCTTCCCCTGCCCTTCTTGGAGATAGGAATAACATTTGCTTTCTTTCAGTCCTCAAGAACATTTCCCGATTGCAATAATCTTTCAAAGAGAATTGAGATGGCCTCACAATGATACGGGCCAGCTTCCACAGCACTCACGGATGCATCCATCAAACCCCAAATGCAATGCAGCCTTCAGTTTCGATTCATTTCAACTGTCTCCTTTCTCAAGTAATTCACAAACAAGCTAAACAGCAGAGAACTCTACAGAACGTGACTGCGACTCTTCTCCACTGTGAGTGTGGACCAGCTATTCCTACAATTGCTCTCTCAACCATGTATCCAGCCACACATGACCTCTCCTCATGTTATTAGCTTCTTCACTTCCTCCAAGTTTCTATAATATGGGGGATGCTTGGGTGGTCTGAAATCAGTCTCTATGTCAGAGACTTCTTAGCTGTCCTCCCCCAAAGAAACTGCAGAGGTGCACTAACCAGCATGTGGAGAAAGAGTTAAGTGACCAAATTCAGTCCCACCAGCCACAGGGAACCATGTAGTGGAGTGAGCAGAGCAGTTAATTTTATCATCACATTAGGAGAAGACAGGAAAGCATTGGTCCACTTCTCAATAAAGAAGAAAAGCTAACAACAGAAAATGCTGAGTTCAAACTGCTAAATACTTTTTTTTTTTTTTTTTTTACACAAAGACTTCATGTGTTACGTGGCAGCTAATATAAGTATCAGTGACAAATGGGCAAGAATAGGAAAGAACAGTAGGAAAAGAAGAGACAGCCCACAACAGTATTAGATATTTGCAGATTTCCTGGACATGAACTTCACCCCAGAGCACTCAGAGTGGGTGAAATTATCTCAAAGTCACTGAGAACTGGGACAGGGTAGGGAAGACACTGGGGGGGGGGGGGAGAAAATGAAGGTCATCTATAATGTTATAACGTGAAAATGAAGAGAGCCATGGGGTTAGACTAAATCTTGAGATGCCTTTCAATCTCAACTATTTTCTGATTGTGTGGTATAGACCTATCACTAATTTAATTCCTGGAAAAATCTGGCACAGTGTCTTTTTAAGTAGGTAGAAGAAAACAAGGATACAAGAAACAGCCAAAAGGAATTTATTAGATCAGCCTGAAATAACTTCCCTCTAGGAAAGAGCAGGAGGTCATACACAGAGGATTTGAGAACACAAATACAGCAACAGAGGGCGATTTAAAGTTTCATAAGGTATAAATAGTTCTTACACATCTTCATAAACACGTAGGAAAAACACAGGCTGAATGAAGTTAAAGGTAGATGAAAAGTAGATGGGAAAAGAAACCACAAGAAAGCACAAAGAGAAAGGATCCATCCTGAATTTACCAGTATGCAGCACTTTTATTAATAGCCTAGAAGATGGAACAGAATGCACTTACTAAATCTGCACATTACAAAGCCAAGATCTACAAATACACTGATGGTCAGGATTAAATTCATTTAAAAACAACGTAACCTGATGCACAAGTTTCTGAATTGGGGTAGGAATAATTAACTGCATGTTGCAAAACCAAAAAAATGTCATATTGAGGATTACAACCAGGCACCAAGGCACAAACACAACCTGCCAGTTGACCTGGAATCGACCAGCACCTCAGTTACCGTGCCCTGTTTTGGTCATCACACTTCTAAGCAATGAAGAATGACCAAGGGGAGAGAAACCACAAAGATCAGTGATCTAGAGGTTATGAGAAATGGCTTAAGAATCTGAGGTTTAGCATTGAGAATACTGAAGAGAAACACGAATAGACAAGTATCTAAAAGCTGCATCCAAAAACGTGAAAGAAAGAACCAATATATGATGAACTGCTGCAAGACTGAGAATAAACACTTGAAAAATTTTGACAGTAAAGATGCTCTAAACAGTGGAATGGGCTGCCTTGGGAAGTTCTGGCATTTCTATCATCTCAGTTACAGGTTAGACATGTCTGACACTAATTCTTCATTAAAATTATCCTATTTTAAGAACAGACTGGATGAGATCCTTTCCATTATTCTTGTTCTCTTACAGTATCTGAGTACTTCAAGAACATTAATATATTAATTTTTAAGACAGCTTAAAAGACAAGCCTCCACTTCACAGGCAGAATCCAAGAAAGAAAATGATCTCTCAGTATCTGCTAATCTGAACGTTCATCTTGTCTTCTGTTAATACTTCACTTTTCTATAGTGAGCTGAACTTCAAAAATACAGACCACTGAAATCAATTGAACCCAAGAGGTCAGAGGACAAGTTAAGATGGTTACCAAGAAATACAAATTACCTTGGAAAAGTCTGATTTAACCTACTTAATGATAGTAACAGGAGAGGATGGGGAATTTAGGTTCCATTTCAGTCTCTTAAAAGGAACGTGACCTGTAACGCCAAGTATTCCTGTATCTGTTATCAAACCATAACAACAAACAACACCACGTACATACAGAATCTGCTTTTTCAGTGGCCTTTACAATGACTAATGTGACGCCCAAGTCATAAAAACCACTTCCCTGCTGGAAGTCAAGATTGTGTTTCAATGCATAGAGACACTAGAGTGTTCTTTAAAAAGGCAGACAAGAATTCAGTACTAGCACTTTCTTTTCAGGTCTGAGAAAAGGTTTTCCAGTTGTGTAGAAATTTACAGCTCCAGGCACCAAATCTCAAGAACTTCAGTCCAAACAGCCAAATATCTGTTAAGTCAGAGGAGGAGGGAAAAAAAAAAAACACAACAGAGAGAGAGAGAACAGTGTAAAAACAAGTATTCAGCAATCATCTTAATGTTAGGCAATGACACAAACCATTGAATGAGCTGAATTTCAAGTCTCAGCAGAAAAAAACAGCATTTAACATGAATGCAAAGAAAGGGCTTATCTGCGGGAATAGTTTAGAAAAATATAGCATTTATCAAATAAAAGAAGGCACTTTAGCTTGAGCAAGAGTATGCTCTGAACTGCAACAAAGAGTAACCAAAATCAGGCTGCAGTTCACCATGAAGTTACACAGCTTCACTATGAGCTGGACATCACAGAGATCCAGAAAGGGCTTGAAAAGGAAGACAATTTCCTACAAACACGGCTTTTGTAGGGCTGTCGTTCAGAAAGAAAGTGACTGATAGCTTACCTCCATCAGTGCCCTGCAAGTGTAAAGTTCCTTTGTACATCATGGACTGCACTAAAAAGGAATGCCCCTTTTGTTTCAAGATACCTTCCTCAATCCTCATCCAGATAAGGATTTATTGCCATTTGGCAGTCACAAGATTATTACAAGTCAAGCATCAGGCGAAAGATAACAGCATCACCAACATTCATAATGCTAAAGAACCTCCAGTAAATGACTGTGAAACCGTAGCCTTAAAAGCAATCAGCTTAAATTGATGAAAGTCCTACTGTGGTTCAGAAGGGACCTTACCCCAGAGCCTTCCTGTAGCTATGTCCCATTAACCAACCATGGAGCTGATCTTGCTGAATGCTAACCCCTATAAATGGTTTTTATTAGCAGTAATTTTTGCTTCAAATCATATTAGCTCACTACAGAGCCATACAAGCCCAAAACTACCACAGTAGAGTTTCCTGCATACAGGAAAAGCATGGGTAGGGAAAAGTAAATTGCCCCCTTGCAGGGCAGCAGGGAGCTATGGCAAGGTTTAATGACCAGCTAAAGTTGATCTAGAATTTCTTTTCTGGGATAAATCAAAGATTGTAGCATCACAGTAGTATTTACACCCTTGGATGATATGGTTAACTGACACTGATCTATATACTTCAAACCCAGAACATTCCTTGGAAGTTAGATAAACCACACACAAATTGCAAGTAATTTTTGAAGGGTCTATAGAGCCTCTATGTAGTTACGGGACAGAAATATTTATTACATTTGGCATAGAAGTTGCAGTCTGTGAGCACTGGGCAAAAAACAGAAACGGGTAAGTACTAGAGCACCAGATAGCAAGCAAATTCTTTCTTTTCCTTTCCCAATAAATTATATACAAAGGTGAACAGCTGTCACACTGACATTTCAGATCTGAAATATAGTTAAGAGCAAGTTATAACTAAGGCAAAGAAAATGAATGTCAAAGTTTTGTTTTTCCAAATTTCAGATAAGCTCTTTAGCCCTAGGGTTAATCAGAGAGCTAGAGAGCTCTGTTTGGAGTCTAACTTCTCACCAGAAAAATGTTTCTTTGTGCAGTATGTGTGTAAACATGCAAAAGTAAGACTATATGTATTTATATAAATCATATGGCACACCTTTAATTCATTGCCCAGGGTAATCAAAATACTAGTGGTCCTTCAGAGAATTTTCTTCCTGTATTAAGCAACACCAATTAACAAGAGGAACCATCTGAGTAGCATACCCTGCAAAGCAGCTCCACAACCTCACCCTGCAGTCAGCAAGGTTTCCCACCTTTTCCAGAGGTACCTGATGGAGATGTAGGTCCTCGACAGAAAAGCTAGCTGCTGCACATCATTACCAAAGAGTGCCTAGCTGTCAGGTTAATTCAGCTAATGATAAAACCGAGGGAATGTAATCATTTTTTGACACACAACTGCTTAACGTGCTGCCAGATTGCATGCAGCCAGGGAAGCTGAATAGGTGAAGCTGTAGCAAAATGAAAACAAGCTCTAATTAGCACTAGTGTACTAGCGTAGTTCTCATCGCAGTCCAGTGACACCGATGAGAATTCCCGAAGTCTAAATCTTCTACCTTCACATATGGTCACAACTAAGGACTATGCTACAGCCATGAATATACGTGATAGTTGCTTCAAAAGGTAAAAATATTTCAAGTAAGGGATGCCAGTCCATCCAAAGGCCAGATGTCAGCAACATTCCTGAACTGGACACAACAGAGCATCTAGATAAAAGCTTTTCTTTCCATAGCCAACACCATTTCTCTCATTTCCTCTCTCCACAGAGCAGCTAAATTTTTAACAAATTGAAGCATTTGATATTCTCAAGTAGAAGCAGAGAAGTTATGACTTGCTCACAGCCGCAAAAAACAGAAGAACCAGTATCAGCCCCCAGCAGGCCTTTGCTATCACATCAATATGAGGTAAAAAGACAGGAGAGAGAGAATCATGCACTAATTGGACTTAGCCTACAAGGTTTCTTCAGTGTTCCTCCGAAAGTGTTCAAATCACAAGAAAAGACCTAATGCACCTCACAGGGAAGCTTAACATCAGTTCCACAAGCACTGGAAATGGACAGACTTCACACACCCACACACAAACAGGATGTGTCTTCTGATGAAAATCTGTTTTGTAATCAAAATCTTGATTGCTTCATTTGTGGGGAGAGGGAAGGTGGATCAAGAAATATAAACATACACAGAAATCATACAGCTATGGATTCCAAGTTTAAATATTAACTCACAGAGATTATATTCAGAGAACAAGGACCAGCTATAACATCCCCAGCCACTTCATGTGACAAAATAATATCTGCAGCTGCACGCTACTTACTAAAAATTAAAACCAGGCCAATTTATCTACCTGCCAGCACATGTTTACAAGGTAATGGGACTGCCTTTCCTTCCCCCAACCCCCCAAAAAGAAGTTATATTTAGAATCCATGTTTTTATTTCACAAACTCAAAGATGTATCACGGCCTGCACATCCTCTCCAGCATTTCAAATCTGACCAAGCATAGGTCACACAAGATACTCTATTTATTAGGCTACCATTGTGAGAAGAAAGTTTATAGTGCGACTGCCAGGACAACAGGTTTTTATTATATAAGGCAAGATCGTTAAGACAGGATTTCCTCTGACCTATATAGACAGCCCATTGTCAGTAAGTCACAAATAGGAGTGCTCAGTCTCACTGCTAAGAATAAATAAAGCATTCAAAAGAACAGGGAACATTTCGATTGCAAGAGAAAAGGATTCAGTTAAGTCTCACCTCATTCATTCAGACATTTCATGTACAGGGTTGAGTACCTGTGTTGTTTTTTGTCCCCCTCCTCTAGCCAAGTAACAAGAGTATGAAATACATTTGGGAGCAAGAGGATCAGAAAAGGCTTTGTTCATCTATTAGATCACTAAGAAGCTGCCATGTTATAGCATCATAAGGTGGTTAGTTGATAACCAGTCTTTACAAACCAGAAACAGGCCTGCATCCTGTCCCCCAGCTATACTTCTTCAGATTACACTCACCCATTTGCTCCACAATTTCAGGTGGAAAAACTCGAGAAGCAAAAGCTCGCCGGAAAATGTCTGAGAATTCTTTGTCAAGGCCCCCAATGCCCATTTTCTCAAAATTCCAGTCTGGGTTGATGATTGACTGGCGATTCTCCTTGGTCTTTGATTTACCTTAAAAAAAAAAAAAATAGTTTCAAACATGTAGCACAGCAGAATTACAGCAAGTAGAAGTACAAACACCAAAACAGCTCTACCAGGTCAGACCCATGTCTAGCAAACTCAATGCTCAGTTGCAAATGTTAGCCGGGAGGATACACCAAGACAAGGATACAAGGGCAGCGTACCAAAGACTCAGCTTATTAAGTAAGCCATTTTCCCAGCCTTCCAACCATCCAGTTCATTGATTTCTCAAGCCAGCGGTTGCTCCTAGGTATTTAAGAATCCACAGTAGATTTCTCTGCCACAAATTTACCCAGGTCCCCTTGGACCCACGTGAGCTTAGTACTCGGAGTGCCCTACAGCATCTAGCTCAGCACGGCTGCTACTGGCTGCACAGCTGCACACCTCCTTTCATGTATCTCAGCCAGCTCCTACCAGCTTGTCATTTCATGTCCCCCACATCCTCTCAGTCTTCTCTGTTCCTACTACATCCTTTGATGCCTGTAGACAGGCAGACTAGAACTGCATGCACTGTGGTTTGGTTGCATCTTAAATGCAGGTACAAAATCATGCTCCACTTTGTTAAAATTCCTGTATTAATAATGTGTAATAATTCTTAACCACCATGCTTAATAATTCTTAACAACAGGACTCAGCCTGCTACTGAACATGGGTCCAGCATTTCCTTGGAACTACCATACCTGTGATCTTGCACAAAACAGCAACCACTTTTGACCAGAGTTAGGAGTGTTCATCCTCCCACATATCAGTTTACGTTTATTTATACCGAACATCCTCTGCCATTTTATTTTTTAGCCACTGAAGTCCATAAAAGCAAGCTTTGTCACCTGATTCAGTCTTTTTTCCACTTTATTGCATAATTACAATGAAAAGCAAAGGCCCCAGCACAGATTCATGTTCAAGTCCACTGGCACCCAATATTTACTTCTACCATTTCATCACTCACCCACTCACGCAAGGACCTTTTCTCTTACACATCTCTGTTTAGAGCCTTTTTAAAGAAACTTTTGATAAAGAACTTTGCTGGAAGAGCTTTGAAAAACAAGCAGACTGTGTCAGCCCTTATGCCCGCGCTTTTTGATGCCCATAACGAACTCCGGTAGCATCATGAGGTAGGACTGCCCTTACAGAAGACAAGCTGACCCTTCCCAGTGTACCACCTTTATACAGGTATCCACTAATTTAATTCTTTGTTGCAGTTTCTGTTGATTCTTCTGTACAGATTTCAAGTTCAAAGATCTATACTCTCCAGACCTTCTCTAGAATCCTTTTAAAAACAGACAGCACATTTGCCATCCTGCAGTCCTCAGATACCAGAGCAATTTTAAGCAAAGTCACACAAAACAGTTACAAGGTCAGCTAGCTCCTTTACAGCTCAGAAGAATAAAAGCCAAGTCCTGGTAAACCACCACGCTCCATTTTGTCTGTCTGTTCCATAACCTCTTCTAGAGCTACTTCAAGTTCAGCCAGATCCCCTAAGCACAGGTTTTGCAGTCTCCATGAGATGTTGTAACCACACTCTTTTCCTTTTTGCTGACAAACCACACGCATTTTGGTCTTGCAGAGCTCCTTACTCCCTTTTCAGAGAAGCTTTAAAGTACTCGGGGTATTTAGGAAGTAGACAATAAGCATAAATGCTCCTATAAGAATACTGCTGGGAAGCTGTCAATTCCATGTAGTCTCACCTTCAGTTTATTCAAGGGAATTTATAAACAAGCACTGACAATTATTGGTTAGATTAACATTCCCAAATGGCTTTCAGCATCATCACTTTGCTTAGCTACCAAAGAAGCCAACAGTAATATAAAAATCCAGAAAGAAAGCAAAGAGTCTGAAGATTATCCTTAACTCGTGCAGAAATTGGATGTCTTGTATTTTCTTAAGACTTACACCGTGCTTTACAGGATTTTTGTACAGGATTTACAGGACCATTATCTCCCCTAAAAAGCCAGTCATGGCAAACTACAACTGTGCGTTTTGCTTATTTGTTCTATAATCTCTTCTAGAGATACCTCAAGTTGAGCCAGATGAGTTAGCATCTAGAAGTGCAGTAAGTACACCGAACAAAGGTTCTTTGTTAGCTGAATTAGACTGCTGCTAATCCTGGTCTAAAACACACCCGGAATCAATATCTCAATTCAGAGTGCAGCAAAACAAACAAGAACATGCCTTTAACTGACACGTTAGGGACAACACAGTAGCACGTATATAACATACTGCACTAATTATAGTACCATGCAGGGTAGCAGCGAGCATTTGATTCACCGATGACTGTGTATTTACTATCTCATTGCTCCACTAGTGTTTAAATCCCAGCACTTGGCCAGTGATGTTCCGCTCCCTGCAGAGCTTAGCCTACATCCCCCCCTTCTGGCAGCACCCAAGCACGATAAAATTCTTGGAGATTGAATTAAAACATCATCCATTGGTTTTATAACATGTAATTTTATGCTAGTTATAAGAGACAGAATTGGTTTCATTTTTTTAATTATTGCAATTCTTTTCTACTGGGGAAAAAAAAAAAAAAGGCCCTTTATTGAAGGCGGCACTACTTCACTTTTATCTCCTCTCTCAGAATTTAATTATTCAGGACTTTACAATTCTCCAGAGACTAACAAAGCACATTAAGTAGCTCTGCCTCAGATGATTAATAAAGCACCAATATGACACAAGTAAACTGAAGCCTAAGCAACTCTTTTGTCTTGTCTGCAGACAATGTAATTGAATCACAGTGAAGGATTCCTATTTCCAATCAATCAGCTCTCCCATAGGACCACTCCTCACACCTATACATGCTAGGAGGAAGATCACAGCTCATTACATGGCTTTGACTATCAACCAAGGAAAATATCACTGCTTGCTCTGATGCAATAAATTGGATTGTTAATACTCACCTCAAAATGTCCTATCAAAACACAGTAAAAATTAAATGGGCTGTAATCGTGTAATCACAGGTATGAACTAATTTGCCCATGTGAATTTCATTTTGTGCTCTTAAAATCTGTATCTTTGTTCACAAATTACAGACATCTACAATTCAGCCTACAGACCTCTGGTGAGTTTTTTTTCAGTGCAGATGACTGGCTGTGCTTTCAGATAAAAACTTCCCCGTAAGATGCAAGGTATGCAGTTACACAACAGCCTCATGTCACCCCAGTTTTGGGGGCAACTGTAGCACACGAAGCAGACAACTACAGAACATGAAGTCACAGCTCTGCATTCAAGGGAATAGGGCACTTCAGAGCAGCATCAAAACTCAGCCTCTGCCGCAAGCTCCTGCAATGCTGAGTGAGTTTAATTGTACTTTCCTAAGTGGCTAGTACCCTCATATGTTTTATTTCTGTAACAAATACCCAAAGTGCTGAGCATTCACAGTCAAGCAGAGCTCTGCTTTGAAGCCTACTGCAAAAAAGGCAAGTATTAAAACTCAACTGAATGCTCATCTCAGCTGGCCAGATTCACTGAACCCCCCGCACACCACAGCCTTCACCTACCACTTCTTATCTGTGGAAGAGCAGCAGCAAAAGGAGTTTCCCTAGGTCATGGGCTCTGAGAAGAGGGAACAAAATAAGGAAGGGAGGAGGGAGGTGTGGGGGAGGCGTGTCTCTTCAAGTACAGGACTTGAATCACACCCAGAAAAGAATGCCTAGAGCCTTATTACCAGCAAGGGAGGTATATGCATCTGTACACTTACTAAGTATCATCCACTTCATAACACTGATAAGAAAAGGAACAGCCAGACTAACAGGGTGTACACCTGTTCTGTAGGACAGCCACCATGGTCCCAGGGCACACACAAAGCCAGCAGCAGGGAAGGGGCCCTCACTGCCCGCTTCGTAGTCCCGGTTCCCATCGTTCAAGCTGGTAGTTCTATGGGAACACACCCAAATCCTCCCCAGCCTTACACCACTTTCTTTCTAAATGAACGCATGGAGGACATATCAATTATTCCCTGATTTCCTGGCTAATAAAGTCTGAAATTGTACATAAAGATTTGTTTTGTTGAGGTTTTAGAAACTGTCTCTTTAAAAAAAGTTCAGTTTTGTTAATAAACTTGCTGTGTAAACAGTTAGAGCAAACACACCCAAGGAACCCCCTGTGCTGTCTTTTGCAGCTGTCATCAGTTTCTGAAGAGCAGGACTTTCAGAATTCAAGAAAACTGAAGTGCTCTTCAGAAGCTGTCCTCTCCCCCTGAAGAATCGATCTCAGAGACGGAATTTTCAGAAATAAGTTTTGCACTCACTTTGACATTCTAGCTACACATTCAAAAAAGTTCTCCATTTCCTATTTCCCTGCTCTTTTGATTAAATTTAATTAAAGAGGTGTTGGCTTATAAGTACCCCTAAAAATACCATTTTCTGATGTTTAAAGTTAAAATACCTCAATGGTGCTGTCTTTTGTTGGATTTACTGGTCCATTGTGCCTTTATAATCCAGGCTCAGGAGTGCAAATTAACTTCACTCATCTAACTTGACTTGGTATTGCCAGAATCTCTCCAAGTCACACTCACCTTTTCTCCTCCTATCTCTGTCTCTGTATACTTTCAGATAACAACATGGTGATAGTCGTAGTACAGACACACACAGACCTGCTCTAGTACACTGGTCAGTTGTGGAGCTTCATACTGCGAGGACAGTGACTTTATTATAGAGTCCCTGATTAGAAGCAGCAAAGTCTGCTGGAGGGGTGGTGTCTTCTCAGTGCAGTGGTTTTCAAGAGAGCCCTGAGCACCTACAACCTGCTTTCTAAAGGCTGTGACAGGTTCCCAAGGGATCAAATACAGTCATCTGCTAGTTTAAACAGATACCTGGGAGACATTCTGACATGCAGTTTTCAATAGATTAGGTCAACTGATGTAACCAGAAAAACAAACTTTGAGGCATAAAGTCTCTGAGGCCAGAAAAGCACCAAACTTCAAGCATTATTTATCTCTTTGGATACAGTGGCACTTACCAATCAGATTGAGAGAGGAGTTCTCAGCTTTTTCAAAGGCAACTTGACTGTTTCCCAGAACCAAACCAACCTCAATCTGCAAAAGGGAGGGAAATAATTACATTAAGCTATTAGGCTCAACTTCACATTGCTCCTTAGGTATCTCCAAGCATATCTCAGAAGGCAAGAAACAGCAGCAAAAGCTCCACTACAAAAGTCACTGGGAAGAATATGAAATACCACACCTCCTCTCAAACTAACATCATCGAATACAGAAGCTCATCAGGTATATTATATTGGATTTTTAAAGTTGTTTAGTTCAAAACCAACTATTTCATTTCAGCAAGATCTAGCAAGTAAAAAAGAAAATAAAATCATGACCTTTCTACAGAAGAAAAAAATCAACACTGGACATATCTGGAAGACAAAAAGGCTTAAGAGAGGGTGTTTCCATGAATTACTACATAAAGAACAAAAGAGATTGCATCTTCCCCAGCTCTGCACTTCAACTCATGCAAGTCTAAGCTCCCAACCACACAAGCAGAGGAGACCATTAAACTCAAAACAATGCTCCTTATTTCTCTGAGGCAAAACACACAGCCAGATGAAACAAACGTGCAACTTCTCCAAATGCAAGTAACCCAAATTCCTCCTTGTAGCAAGATCTGGTCAGTACTTGAATCTCTGCAGTCCCTGAGGAACGAATGAATTCCTGTGAGCCTACCTTCTGCTTTTTGCTTGCTCCAGATTCTCCTTTGAGAATGCTGGGGTCCATAGCTTCCATGTCCTTTACCAACAGGCCAAAAAGTTTGTCATTAAAGCTGAACACAAGCTGTGGAAAGAAAAAACAAAAGATTTTAACTCATTGAAAAAGCTAAAAAGGACTTGACAAGGCTACTAAGACATGAAAAGAAAGAGGCCTGACACCTAAGTTTACCACCCAACAAATTCCACGTAGCTCTTAACCTGTAAAGGTCAGGTGAACTGAACAAGTGCTTTCCATGTCCCCGTATGTAAGAGTAACAGATTAAAAGTAGCAGAGCATGAAGTCAATTGGAAAAGAAAAAAAATCAAAGAAAAATTCTCCTTCCAAGAAAAGCTTCTCTTTCCCCGCTTTTTCGCCCTGGGTAAATGTTGAAACATGCTACTGAGAATTAATTAAAACTGGTGTTAATTTTGATCTTACATAGAGGGAAGACAGAAGTTGCTTCTCAAAATATTCCAGGAGCTGCCATGCTTATATCCGACCAGGCCACAATAGAGAGAGAACCCAGCTCCCTCAAGCCCTGAGATCGTCTTCACAAAGATAGGTAGATTTCTTTAGATAAGGAAAAGGTAGGTTTTAAACCACTCTCGGTGAAAGTCATGATGGTTCAACTTGTCAGAAAGAAACCAATCACAAAATAAACCACTTCTGCCCTATTAGCTGTCCTTTGCAGGCCATAGTCAGTACCTAGGTATTTTTCACTATTTTACGTCAGTGTAGTACAAGCATGCTCACGTTACTTAAGAACATTTCAGCCTTAAAAAACAAAACAGAAGCCACACCTGCTGGCCTACGGAGAAGGCTTGGCTGTTGAACTGCTGGATGAATTCAGCAGCCATCTTGTCTGTGTCATAGGGGTTGGAGTCAATGTTCTTCTTCTGCAGAAAATCTATCTCAATTGTCATTGTGCCGATACACTGCTTAGCCTTGTCAAAAGTGTATAAGGAAACTGTTAAAAGACAAAGAAACAGTGCACTTCAGAACAGCAAGGTCCCCTCACAATACATTAAACATACTGTAAGTTTGGCGGTACACGTTCTTTTATTCAGAATGGGTACTTAATAAAATTGAACATATTATTTCAATGGAGACACTTATTGCTTTTACATCCATGTTCTACTACAAGATCAAAAACACAGCAAACGTATCTCCACTGAAAATCCCTGCATTTCTCTAAAAATTCTAATAGTCTCCTTTAAAATAGCTCAAACACCATAAAAGCTTTGGAGGATGAGGACAATGAAAGCAAATTCACACGTGCTGTAGTATCACAATAGCTATATCTACATCTAAGGGTTTGGAGGACATGTCTTCAGAAAGTCCAAAAGCAAGTATTAAGAGTAGTCTTGCCCCAAAAAATAATGACAAGAGGTCATAACTTGATTTCTGTAGCAACAGACTGACTGACTAGCTCTTCTCCAGATTAGGTACCAGAAAGTAAGATTACCTGCAAATTCAAGTGCAGTAATACAATTTATCAGGCTTCTACAGCCCAGAAAGAGGCGTCAGCTACCCTTCCTCTCTGACACAGAGGAAACAGCCGCTACCCCAGAGGTGCACTTGAGCCTATCCTGACCTGCCCCAGGTTACGAAGGGGGAGGGGGGGGCAGAAAGCAAGGTGGCACAGAAGGTACTTCACAGTCATTGGCAACAGCACCTAATCCATGCAGGCCTCAAGTTTCATCATGTCAAAAACAAGAGGCCACTTATGGTCATTGCTGCTGGAGGAAAGAGGCTAGAAAGGAAAGAGCCGCATGGCCCACAGCTTCAGGGACACTGCCTCAGCACAACTGATCAGAGGGACGGGATCTCACAAAGCAGACAGTCCTAATAATTAACAAACCAGACAGCAGCAAAGGACAGAGGCAGATGTGTCTCCAGAAGACTGAGGAACACTATAGGTTTGCTTTGAATCTAGAGAAGAAAGTCTGATCTGATACAGAAGTCACTGCTAAGGATAAAGCGGCAGGAGGTGAACAAAGGAAATGTACTTTATACATAACCTATTTCCTATCAAGCCTCTTGGCAGTACAATGGTTCCAGAACCTGCAGATTCCTGGGAAGATGACACATCAAAACAAGCATCCAGCACGCTATGATACACGATTCATTCAAGTTAAGCGAGAAAAAGAAAGCCTGCCTCTTGCTTAAATTGTTGTCAGAAGACACACAGGTCATCACAGCATGCACATTTAACGTCCTTCCTGCTATAAGAACTGGCCACCTAGAGATGAGCTGTCAAAGATAGATCTTTCAGAAAACAGGTATAAAGATGAAATGCTAAACCATGTCCTGAATTGAGGTATACCTACTGTATCAACTAGTTCTTTCAAAAAGGGATATGGCAGCAGGGTTATCACATAAGCCATAGCTAATGAAGGAGGGACTTTGGCCCCGCAAAAGCAAAATGGGAGTTGTTCTTGCCTTACAGGTCACTTCAGGGTAGTTACTTCCTTTTACTTGCTTATTCTCAGAGGTTGGTCAAACAAAAGCTTCTGGAGTGTCAGTCCCTGGATCTGGTCACATCACAGAACTGAGGTGTTAACTGACTACGAGTAGTCCCTGCATCAAGGACTGAAAGCTGGGGCATGCCTGGTAGAGAGGGCAACAGTAATGCACCAGTGGGGATGTAGTCCAGTAAGCAATACACAGCGCCAGCTTCAGAAGCCTGTAACATCCTAGAATCAGAGAGGCTAAGAAGGTAGCAGTGACCTTCCGCTGCTGAGAACACAGCTGAAGCAGCCAGTCCCCAGCTCCAGGTGTGCATCTCCAATTGTAACACAGGAGATGATGAAGCTGAACCACAGTGAAGGCAAGACAACTGCATCCACTCAAGGCACTCGACCATTAAATGCAGCGGACTGCATTTAAAACTGACATTTTAAACATAGTTTTCACATTATTAGAGGAACAAGACAAAAAGAAAGCCCTGTTAAATCACTAGTTTTATGAATAATTCTCCCTACCTGTAGCATAGCTTTACAAATCCTTTATACTTAGCAGGGAGTCATATGACATTTAGTCACTCTGCATAAAATTACTGCATTATTTTTCTTAATACATGTTCCCACAAGTCAGTAAGTTTATAGCAAGGTCTACTACAAGTACAATCACAAATCTGCTCTAACTGCTAGTCATGCTGAATATTAGTGTTTCTTTTCCCAAATAACTTCAGTAATAAAAAGCATTTATCTAAGCCAGCTGGCACATGTTACTGATCAGCAACCAAAAAAGGGTGAGAAACTAATTTATCAGTCTCCTTCCCTCATTACAAGTTATTCTTCAGTTTAAATAACAAAACAAAATAAAGTCAGCCAGCAAAAAGACCTGGCTTCCAAGCAAGATCTGTGAGGCATCTAGTTGCGCAGAGGGACAAACAGACCCACTCTAGCTTGTCACGACAAAATCAGAGATCCACAAAGACATGCGACCACGCTCGAGTACTGGTTCATGCCCAGGGACTTGCCCAGATCAAAGGAGCTGGGAAAACAAACAGCCAAGGAGTGAGTTTCCCTAACAGTACCTCACACCCACAGCTGTACCACCTCTCAGTCTAGGTCCTCCTCACTTCTTGACACAGGATGCAGTCATCAGCTCTGCCAACAATCCTCAAATGACAGGAAAATCCCCTGGAATCAGTGAAGTAACTCAAATGGCAAAACAGTGGCCTAATGAACACTTTGCTCCACCTCAGTGACTGTAAGCCAGCCAACCACTAGAACAGACTTCAACACAGCAACCTTATCAAACAAGAGGATGAGATGGCTGCCCCCAGGTAATTCCTGATGGTCAGAAGAACAGACATGATCCATTACCTTGATCTGCTGTTGCAAAGAACATGGAGACCCTCCTATAACAAGCTTCTGCTAGGAGTTTGGTCAATACTCCAGAAGTTTACAGACAGATTAAAGAGCAGCAGCTACAGCTGATAATGATGCCAGTCGTTCACAAACCAGAGATAACAGTGACAGACAGCATGAATAAATCAAAGACAGAGCATGCAAGCCGAGACACACACATCAGTCTCTTTGAACACTGGCAAAGGCTTGTCAGGCTGAATTAAGACTCGAAATTGGAATACAACCCTTCAAGCTGCACAAACTTGAGACAGCACCTCTTTCCCTTCATCATACTGCAGAATATTCTAGTCAGTTATTGGTGAAAACATCAGTGCTACTCAAAGCTCATCCCTTCAGCTATCCAGAGCGTACTGCTGGCTTTTGGCAACTCTTAGCACGAAAACTTCCACATTCACAATACTCAAATTTAGATGTCAATAATAGTCTCACTGACAACAACTGTTTTCTGTTAGCTGTTAAGTGTTCTCCAACACCACAAGAACAGACTACCCAGGACATGTCACTTCAGCATGGAAACATGAAATTCAGCTGCTATAAACATATGCCATGCCCATGCTGCTGGCTCACTTACCATCTATCTCTTGTCCAATGGAAAGTCCAGCCCATTTTCTCTGTAAAAACAAGACAAAAACTTCAGAAAGCTTGTCCTTCAGTAGAACAAATGCCCTCTCAGAGTCAGCATCCTCACTCAGAAAAGCAGGCTCCCCCATGAGAACTTTAAGTAGCAGCAAAAAAGGGAAGAATGGGACCTTACAAAGACCCCCAAATTAACAGGAAACACTTCGTGACGTCCATGCATCCATAAGGTAAATACATATTTTGCGTAACGCTGGTTGCAATTATCCAAGGCTTCAGGAAATACTGGTAGTTAAAACCCAGCATCAGGAATACTCAAATAAAACATTTATCTATCAGTAGCTGTAACATTTACTACCATAGTCACTTTTTACAGATAAGCAACCTACCTCGTTCCTTAGCAGAAGAGCTGTCCCAGCTTTACAACAGCTACTGGAAATCTACAAAAATCAACCCTAGACCATGAATGCATCTACTTTAACCCTGTGACATGGGTATCTCCTACTGATAACTGCTTTTCAGTTTGGGCATCACAAATCATAGCTAGACATACAGTTAACATAACATCCTCTTCACCCACTCATCCAGACAAATCTGATTTTGAACAACATGTCAAAAAGCCATTTTGGTGGCTATGCCAAGACATCTGTTCAGGAAAAAAAAAGAAGAGGTCTTGTGTTCACAGTATAGAGACTTGGCTTCTAGATCTGTTACCAGCAGGAAAACATCAAAGCATTAAATCAGTGATCATGATTGTTGCAGATTTACGTTATGTGACTCACTGCGTAAGCCAGTTAAAGGCTACAAGATTAATTTTTCCATTTAGAAGTTAACTGTTTTAATTATTTATTCTAACCATCATTTAACATGTGATGGCTTAAGAAAGAGGAGACAAGTTAAATTATTTAATATATTTTGTTGCACTTTTCATCTAAAAATACTAACAATGGCTGACTACAGTCAATAAAACTTCTGGTAGGTCTTTAAAAGAGCAACACAGCAAAGAAAACCCTTAAAGTCAAGGGAAACCAGGGAACAAGAAAAATTCACAAGGCATAGCAGACACCACTTAGGCTTTTCTTTTTGAAATAGTTTGCTTCTGGTGGGTTTTTAAAAGGTTACAATTACACCTTTTCTAGTATCTTTATCCCACAACGAACTAAAAATAGATCTAAGCAATATAAGCAAGTGTGTTTCAGTTATTGCAAAAGTCTCCTTGAACTTTTCCTGCCAGTAATCAAATTTGCAGCATATATTTGTGCAGGCATCTCCCGCCAATTAGAAGTTATCTTCAGTCCTGACCCCAAAACAGATTTTGTTTATTCTATAGCAAAACGGTATGTCAAACCATATAGTACCTGGGGCAAGCTGAATGCGATGCTGCCAGGAACAACTGAGGAATGGGTTCTCAGCGTGAAAATGTATTTGTGGTTGGGAGAAGTCTTCACAACAACATGCCTAGAAGAGAGAACAGTATTTTATTTCAATAAATACCCAGGAGGATTTTGCATTGCTCCCAGTGCTGTGAGAATTCAAAAGAAACAAGCCAGCTTGTATCTGGTCCTATAAAGGAAAAAATAAAAAGCTTTAGACCTACACCATGATGCAGGCACACAGCAGTCTTTCACAGGAGTCCACCACCTTCAGTGATATAACATGATCTCAAAGCCCAGCTGGAAGACACTGTACTAATAATTATTATTTACATTTTTGCACCAGTAGCCTTTTACTTCAGGAATTGTACTATACAAATGTGAGAGAACCAAACCATAACCACGAAGACCAAGACTGCTATATCTAAAAATCAACACTGGTTTCACATCTCAAGCATCTCACACCAAAGCATCAGTATTTTATCCCAATACAAGCAGTATCCCCCAGCTGTGATTTCAACAAGAAATAGATGCAAAGCCTATACAAGAATCTTAATATATTGTTTAGAAGTTTGATTGCAGAAAAAAATGGAAGGGATTTCTGTACAGAAAGTAAAATCACACAGGTGCTGAGGCTGTTCCTCCTGTTTGCTACTTGACAGATCTTGGAACTCACAGACAGTATTTGAAGACCAGGAACACTTACAAAAACAGAACAATACAGTCAGAAGCAGACACAGCAACAATTCCATGTGCCTGTCTGCCACTCTCAGAAGCTAAGCTGTCAGGAACAAAGATACTCAACAGCTGCTTACAGTTATCCCCAGACTATGCCTGATAGCTCTTAACATGGGATAGGCAGATGACTTCTTGGCATAAGAAAGCAAAACAAAAGGAAGATGAGATTTGTGTGCACTGGTGGCAGGGGCAACGGTGGAACCAGGTTTCGCTTGTCTTCCCAACTGCCTGCAGTCTGCTCACAGGGTCTGTAAGGCCACCAGCTCATGTGGTGCTTGCCCCCCCCCCTCACTAACCCTCCTACCAGTTGTCAGAAACTAAGGGCTGGATGCACTATGCTAACAGCCAAGGCCCACACTCCCGGCCATCCACACTCCCTGGCAGTGGATGTATTACATGCACATATGCTCCATGTATTTTCCTTTGCATATGCACAGCAAATCCAACACCATCCAAAAGCAGATCTGCTGCACATGTATACATTGGCTACATCATGTATGCATAACAGCTTCAGACACATGGTAGGAAAGAACATATGGCCCTTAGACTAGAAGAAATGCATGGCCTTCGTAGCCAAAAACCACTAGACACCACTGGCTTTAGCCCAAACAGACAGGGAAGCTTGCAAAACCTTTCCCAGAACTGCTAGCACTCGATGGTATAGCAGGGTAAGAGAGCACTTTAAACGTACCACACAGTGACACATACCTCCTCTGTCAGGTGACCAGTGATTTGACTCTTCACTGGCCCTAAACCACCCATTAGCTGCCTAAAACCCCAGCTATAGGGACACACACCCTTCCTTTTAACTACAAGCTGGTCAGCCTCACCTTAGTCCCTAGGAAAGTGATGGAGCAACTAATCCTGGAAGCCAAACATATTAAAGGAAAGTGACTGGGAGTAGTCAGCATGGATTTACAAAGGAATAACAAGCCTGACCAATACGATAGCTTCCTACGATAAAATGGCAAGCATGTGGAGCTGGAAAGTGACTTTGCAGAAAAAAACTGGGATCCTGATGGACAACGAGTCAAACATGAGCCGGCAACGTGCTTTTGCAGCAGAGGTGGCCAACAACATCTCTCGCTGTATTAGGAAGAGCACTGCCAGCAGGGCAGGGTAGATAGATCCTTCCCAGACTGAATTAATTTTAAAGGACTGTTTAATTTTAAACTGAGTAGTAGATAAAATAGGGAAGCTGTCCAGGAAGCCAGGATCGAAATCAGGAGATTTCCGGCACAGAGTGTATCAGCCTGAGTAATTCAAATTAGTATCAAAACAACCAGAAAGAAAGGTATCACATTGCAGTGTTAGATAAGCATGCCTGTAGGCAAAATACAACTTCCAGCTATGCTACTGCAATACCTCACCAATAAATACACTTGATGACAAATAACACCCTACTAGAAGCAGTTCATCAGACACTAAAAGACCCAAGATTAAAGCTCCTTAAGACCGAGATGGATCCTGAGCAGTGCACCAAGTTTGGCTCGAAACACAACAGCAGCTACATACACATTCAGCATCTCTGCAGGAAGAAACAAACTCCACTACTGTTGGGTTTCACTTAAAATAAGTGAAATATAAGAAAATGAGGAAACCTGGTAAAAATACTGTGGCGGTGGGGTGGGGGCTGTATCCCCAAAGATTTAATACAAATTAGAGCTAACATTTCCAGCAAACCAGAAAGACAGCAGAGCCCAACATCAGGCAAATAGATGCCAGGAAGAAAAAACAAAACACGGCAAGAAAAAAAAAATAGCTTTCTGAAAGAAATCTCTAGCCAAGCGAGAATATTAGGAAAGGTCAAATCCTGACAGGTTCTTTGAGAAAAATCTGCAAAAGGCACAGGGACAACCATGTTTCTTCTCAAAGACAGCAGGGGCAGTTTCCAACAGGCTGTAAACAACCGAAGTATTAAGAATGTTCAAAATAAGGCAATAGCAGGAAAAACTAACTGCATTTTCCTACATTGATGTTCACTAGGAAGGAGCTTGGAGAGTTCACGGAGACACATGGGGGAAATCTTAGCCTCATTAACAGCTTCTCCTTACAAGTGAACAAAAGGAACAATGAGTCACCAGGGCCAGATATCTCCCAAGAGCTCTAACAGATGAAACTGCTGCTCTAACGCATGTGTAAAGCCCTGCCTTAAACTATGAGAACCATAACGTGGCTGGCATGCCAGTTCTTAAGAAGGGCTCCAGACTGGGCCCAGGAAACTGACTGTTGGCAAGTCTGCTGGCCAGGCTGACCAAACCAACAGAAATTATAATAGATGGTATTAACCTGTGCATCCATTAGTCTTTATGTTAGTGAAGAAAGAATATGTAAATTACTCTCTCCCTTACAAAAGCTGTATCTATATAAAGGTGCCAGTAAGCATCTGAAATATACGGGCAGACATTCCTCTGGTGCATGTTTGGAAACCCGTGTAAATTATTCAGCAAGGCTCCTCAAGGGCTCTTCGGATAACTAAGCTGGCACAAGATAAGATGGTCTTCCCATATAAAAGGCAGGAATAAAAGGTAGAATAATTAGTCAGTTCTCAACATTAAACAACATTGCAATAATCTGCCCTGCCTTCCTTCCAGATTGTTGTCCCCTTTGCTGCCTCAGTGTTTTCAGCACTTGTTTCTTGAAAATACACTGGGAGTCCTCAAGATAGAAGTATGTCACAAGAAGATGGCATAACTTATCAAACCACCACAGTACTATAATAATGCACTTCATCCCATGAACGCATGCGTCACAGAATGGTGACTCATACTTGTCCAACTTACAGTATGCAGAAAATGAAGCATGAAAAGATCTATAGTAACATCCTGGGGATAAACCTTCCCAATGACACAAGGTCAAACTCCCATCTCTAAACTGTGAGCACTAAATGGAAGTCTTAAAGTCCTTTGTATAACCTACCAAAAAAATATTCTGTGCAGCCAGCCATGATTAGGACGATACAAACCAAATCTGCTGACTGTGTGCAATTACAGCAGCAGATCATAAGGATGGTCTTTCTCAGTATATCTGCAATGCAGCAAAATGACTACATCCTTCAGTAGTAGCTGAGTATCTATCTGTACTCTAGTCTTACACTTTGCAAAGCGATTTATAGCATCTGCTCACAACCAAACATATGCTGCTTTCTCTATGAGCCCCAATTCCTAGAAATAAGCAGCCCTCTTGGGTAGAATCAGTACAGTCAGAATCATGTCCATCCTGTTTACCAGGCAAGTCTTGGGATCTTGGATCCTGCACGCTTCCATAAATGCAATGAAAGAGGGTTCTCAAAGTGAAAGGAAAGCAGCCAGCTGCTGCAGGTTTGGAAGCTGGGTCCCTCCAGGACGTTCATATTTGAGGAAATTAACATTTTTATAATGCATGAGGTACAATGCTCAGTTCAGATATTTTTGTAACTCATTTATTTTGAAAAAAAAAAAAATCTACCTGGAGAAAAGCACCATTTGAAGAGATCACCCTGTCCAAGAAGATACTTTTGCCTGCTTCTGACTCTAAAAGTTGTTCTTGGTTGGGGCGGGGGGCAGGGAGGAGCTGTTTTGTTTTGGTATTTTATAATGAAGTTGGGCTTGTGAAATCACAGTTCAGCTAATGACTAATGGGCCAGGACAGCTCTCCAGGGTACCAGCACAGCAGACTGACAGCCCAAAAAGTGGCAAGCCTTAAACCACATAACTCCCTTGATCCCTGCATTTCTGAGCCACTTGGCTCTCCATCCTTAGCAGAATTCATTTGGGCCAGGTATTTTATGCTAAGGCCCTAAGTGTATCATTCAGCATCTTTTTTAAACACTTTTTCCAATTTTTCAAACCCAAGCTCTTCCACCTTCTGCTGCATGTGATACTCTCTGCTGAAATTAATTACTTCTGTCTACAGTCTACATATTGAAATCTTTTTAAGATAGCCACCATACAGTCACAGTAAAGCAAGGAAACTAATTATTTGAATTGGCTTCTTTTAATACAAAGCCCTTCTGTGTGGATTGAGCTGAAAAATTAATGTGTTTTCTACCTTTCTCACAAATGTAAAACCCAGAGTCAGCTTTTATCAGTCACCCTAGAACTGTAATTAAAGAATCCAAATTGTTGTGCCCACTCTCTGGTTGCCTTCCACTTTTGTTCTTGTGCATGAAAAAACCCAGTACAAGAGAGAACTTCCACCGCCTCTGCTCAGCACTCCAGTATCATGAGAAAGTGAGAAGATGCCCTTAGTAACACAACTAAATGATAAAAATCTGTTTGAAATAGATCAAATATTCTAACTATGTAACAGGAACAATAGCAAAACCAAAAAAGATCAAAAAAGGCCTGAAGTTCTTCATTAAAATAGTGATTATGATCAGTTAAGCAGATCCAGTTCCCAACGAAGAAATGCTTCAGAGAAAAATTTACCATTTTTTTAACATCTCCAGCTCTGAGAAAGAGGCACATTTGCAGTTTTGGTCTTTAAAGATGCAGAAGTTTTGTTAATTAACCTACTGTACTCACTTTCCCAAATCTGAAATTTCATTCCACCTCCATTCAGATTTTGAAAACAATTCCTTTTTGGTTAAAAGTTGAAAGAGCAACAGTGCACACTTACTGCCCAGACTGGAAGTCCTTCTCATTCACCACAGCACAGTTGGTTAACGACAGTTCATCAGTGGGACATCTTGCTGCTTGCATAGACTATGAGAAAGAAAGAGGGAAAAACTGTCAAATAAAATTCTATTTTAATTTTACTAAGCCAAGCCTCAAAACTCAAAAATCCACAGCACGCTGACATACTCTGAGGGCACAGTCCACTGGCACTGACACGCCCCTCTTCCTCACCAAGGTTTTTCCAAATGTTTCTACATGTCACAGATATTTGTAACCAAAAGCTCTGCATTTTGTGGGTACAGGATGCGCTGTGCTTCCTAGCACACCTACAGAAAATACTTCAAAATTACCTAGGAAAAAAGAACTGTTAACTTGCTAGTGAACCTTGGTGTTCATGCAACTTCCCTGAACCCTGCCACAAGCCAGCAGGTAGCAAAACATTCAGTGGAAGGCATCTCTTGCCAAGAAACAAGACACTGGGATATTTCGAAAGCTGGTAAGGCAAAGCAGCCTAGAGACAGACCAGTTTCACCACAACCCCAGGTAACTCTCTCTCCTAATGCTGTGCTGGGTTAGAGAGACTACGTGGGGAAAAGAGGGTGGAATGAAAATGTTACCTTTCCTCTTCCCTGACATTACTCAGAAAACTAAAATTTGAGCACATCCATTCTGGATATAAATACTTCAGACAACGTAGTACAGGGAAGCACTGAAAGTCCACAGGAAGGTATAATTTTTAGCCAACTGCTATCCAACCATGCAGAATCTCTCTACAAAACTTCTCAAAAGTATGACAACACAAATAGTATTTCCTACTCTATAGGAAACATCACGCATCAGTAACAAACAGAAGGAAATTAAGTTAAACAGTTCCAGCCTATTGCTTTTAAAAAGATTACTGCAACAAATTTTGTGGGGGTGTCGTACCTCCTCCTTTTTTTACCCTGAAGTCAAAGAAGCAATCCCATTTCAACAATATCTGTTCAGGTTTTTTCCTCTCCAGTATTACTTATGAATCAGCAGCTAAAATAACCAAATACCACCACTCTCAGCCCAGGCTACCCCATCCTCACTACAAGGCAGCATGTAGCATACAGAGGGAGCGTGGCAAAAGAACCCCTGCACCATCCTACATCCCCAACCCCATTCGCTTCTACAGAATTATTCCACAAAACAATGGTTGAAAGATGAAAATCAGGCTCAAAATGCCTATTCCATCCTTTCCTCCACTTCCAGAAGCAAGCCGTTTCCACCATTAGCTATAAGATGAAAAAATTTAATCTGGAGAAAAGCTAAACTTCACCCCTCAGAATGTCATTTTTAGAATCAAAGCACAACTATTTTCTTCTTCAAATACAAATTTGCAGGCAGTGCAACAGAAACTATTTGTCAGTGTCACCTATTGCTAAAAGCAATTCAGAATGGATTTTCTCTTAAGACGCCCTTAAATCCCAGCAACAGGAAAAGGAAACGCACTGATCCCAACACACAGACCTAGACAATTTCCCAAGAGTTAACATCCTGCTCAGCTTTTCCTGCCCTACACCTCTGGGCCATCTGAGAAAAATATCAGAAAATTCATCTCCCCACGGACTGAAGCAAGCTTGCCCTATAGCTCAAATCAACTTAAGTCATAATGTAATTCTTCCAGAGTACTTGGTATTTAGAAAAGGACTAATTTGTTATTTTTACTGAATAATGCTCAATTGTCCTTGACATATGTAACAACAGAAAATAATTCCATTTTTGGCCTTGAAACAGATTTATCTACCTGAATCTGAAGTGCAATAAGAGCCTCAAATATTCTCGTAATAAAAAATATATGACCATCAGTGGACTTCTGAAATACCCAACCTGCCTGTTAAGGTTGACCAACTTTGGGCACTTCACACAAAAAAGCATTCACCGTTTCACCACCATTTCTCCTTCCATTTGTGAGGGGACTATTTTGTGAAGGGCATGCCCTGATAAAACGCATTAGGTAGGATATTTCCGGAGAAAACTGAACACAGAGCTCCTGGATTAAGCCTTTTTACAGCACTAGTCCTCAACTGCATTTTTAATCCTTGCTGACAAACTGCTTGCTACATGTTAACAGCAAGCACCTGGCAAAGTTACCGTTCTTCTGTGTTACTCCTGTCTGCATTTGGGAACATGCGAGTTTTGCTTTAAGGAAATGCATAAATATAAAGGAATGCATTTCAAATCCAGCACCAAGCGCTCCCTTTGCAAGTTCCACAACGCGACAGACGCGTGGCAAAACATCCTTGAGCATCTGACACGCGATATAACGCAGCTGCCTCTGCAGCGGTATCAGTGCGGACTGTGCTAGCCATCTCATAGCCTGGCTTAGTCTCCTTCTGGGGCGTCTGGCAGAAGACCATTTCTCCCTCGGCAATGACCAACATTTCAGACTGCATTTATAATCTACACCGTGCTCCCAACTCTCCAGTACATGCCCTACTCAAGCTCCAAGAATTTGCAGAACTTTGATACGTTATCAATATACAGAAGTGTTTTTAAGATAACACAGCTTGTGCTAGAAAAGGGTGTCACTCAATGGGTGCAAGTTTTCGTGAGTGTACGGGGGATAATTTGAGAAAATCTGGTCATGTAAGAGATAATGATGAGACTGGGAAGCACCCAGACAGCAATGAGGAACACACTGCACTAGTGATTCACAGGGGCTTCGTGTTACCTCCCCTCTCCTCACCACAGTGGTCGTATCCCCAGAAGTACTGCACACTGGGCTTCTTGTCTGCCTGTCAATCAACCGAGCTGCCAAGGCAAGGACGTTGGCATTGGCTGCTCCTCCTGAGTACATTTTTCTGGCATAAATGCAGCAGTCAAGAGCTGTAACACGAGCCACCGAAGCCTAGAGGGCTCTCAAATGCCAGTGGTAGCACTCTCAAGGAACACTTTAAGGTCTTGCATTTTGGGTTCCAGCTTCCCAGGACACCTGCACAAGGACTCCCAAAAGCCTGCACCCTCTCTGCCACACAACACCCTTGCCGCCTGCCCTTGCACACCATACTTGGGGAACAGAGGAAGCAAAATCCTTAAAGAGTATTTCTAAGAAACCTTCAAGTATATTTACACAAGCTAATTTTAAGTTAACTAGTAGGTTACTGCTAGCAACTAGGCAAGGCAACATAAAGCTCAGCTCTAACAAAACACCAGAGCAGATCTTGCAGCTGACAGTGAATGCCATCTGCTGCTGTCAATACTAGTTTGAAGGTGACCCATACACATCTTCATAGGCTGCAGTTATGCCCATGTCCACAGTATAGATAGGTATATTAGGCTTAAAGTAGCAAAAGAACTCTTCCCTGCCTCCAGTTATTGTTGTGGTTAGCAGAAGGAGACTCCACATCTGAGACAGTGCCTTCATTCTAAAGCATCCCCAGCTACAGGCATCCATTGTCAGCCATGCAGTGCCCGCTACCAGATCCACATCTACACAGAGGTCTAACGAATATTCCTCCTGTTTACCAAGAGAAAAAAATGAGACCACATGATGCGTTGATAAATCATGTGCTAAAAGACAAACGCGAAGAACCTCATCTCTGCATTTATGACAAAGCAGCGATGTTCTCTTTACTCCTCCGCTACTGAGCTGATGCTAACCATGAAAATACAGCACCAAGTGACTCAATGGTGCTGACACACCACTTTTAAAAAGGAAAAGTTGCCCCAAAGAACAAACAGCTTCATAATATAAACAATCACCACAACAGCTGATCTTTCATTTTCCAAAGCTGCAGGGATTCCGTTTTCCTCCACAAAAATATGAAACTGAATTGTTCTTGCATTTTAGGAGAGCTCAGCCTAGAAAGCAACGCTAAGTTATCTGGATATTTTCATTCATACACAAAACACACCTTTTCTCCTTCTGAATTTCAAAACAAGCATGTGAAGCAAAAGCAAAGCACTGCTGGTTTAAAATATGACTGGGGAAAAGAATGAATAATAAAGTCTCAGGAGTATTACACATAGTACACTATTATTACACAGGTGCACAGACAGTACAAAAATACAGTTAATACTTGTGAATTGTTAAGGCTTATGCAAGAGGAAGCTAAAGAAAAACATGTTTCTCATTACTCAGAGACTACAGGAGGTAAGATGGTGGTATATAACAGAAGTGCACTACCTGTCAGTTGTTACTGAACAGAAGACCTAAAACATTAAATGCTAAAGGCAGAGATGCTCTTCATTTGAAACAGCTTAACTCGCTTAATTTCCTAATCCAACCCAAGAGATTATGAAACAGCTTCTAAAGCAGAGACAGATTTTGTTCTGTGCACCGTTTCTACGTGGTTTGTATAAGACAAAGTGTTACATGTTCAAAATTTTATTTTTGTGAAAATCTTCGTGTAAAACACAGACACAGCTATACATACAAATATGTATATGCATATGTACATATATATAATTTCTGTCATGCAGATGCTGGCAGACAAGTGTTAGGAAACATGACAACTCTGGGTACTATACATTTGAAATTCCTCTGTAAAGCCCACTGTCAGCTACACAGAAATGGGGGTTCCCGCTTCAAAAAGCATCCAAGTTCTACTGTAACAGCTGTCAGGCACCAAAGTACCGCTAAGCCCAGAGCTTTGTCACCCAAAGAGGACAATGAAGAACCTGTGCAGGAGTGATTCTTGGGAAGAATGTTCGGTCTTTGTTTCCAAGGGACTGAGCAGAAGTCTGCCGGCCTGCCTGCTGGTGGTGTGGTAGCATGGCTGACTCAAAGGTGTTTGAAGTCAACACTCATTCACCACTAAAAGCCTGCAAATAAACTTAAGTTTGAACACTGAAAGGAAGAATATTGATATTAAAGGAGCTCTGAAGATAAACAGGGAACCAAGATTATGGTATGTAGACCCTACGTTATCCAGGACTATGCTCCTGATGGAAAGCAGGCATGCATGAAGCATTGCCCGACACAGCCTGTATCTAAAGATCCAACGGACCAAGTGATAACAGAATCTGAGATGAACATGGAAACTGCAAAGATCAGGAGCCTGCTGCGCACAGATGACAAACACCAGCACTAGCACGCAGAAGGATGAGCTGCAGCAAAGCTGGGTCAGCAACAGCCTGGGAGGAGACAATTCAAGCTCCCCCAGCACAGGAAAGCCTCAGGAGGATTATGACTACTTGCTCTCTACATACACCACTGAGCTGAATAATGGAGAGGAAAAACAACTCTAAAGGACAGAAGAAATTTGTATAAAACAATAGCAACACTATCACAGCTACTGACTAGCAGTTAAGAACAGGTTCCTAACCACAAGAGGAATCTGGGACTGTAATTGCCTATAGTGGGAAACAGTCTTTAGACAAAACCAAAATTTCTTTAAAGGCGGCATTCAGTAATATTTATGAAAGGAATGACAACATGATCCCAACATCAGAAACAAGACTCAGCAACAGGAGATGTCCTAAATGCTGTTGTCTAAAATAAAAGTAAAAAAAAATTAAACAAGGAAGTTACTAGGTTTTTTGTTTTCTGGACACCTCAAAAAAAAATACCAGAATAAAGCTTCCAGAGTTCTGCAGCTACTAGAAGAGATCAAAGACCTACAAACAACTTTCTGGAACAGTAGGCTGGGCAAGACAGGTTTCCTTTCCAGACCTACAACTGCTCAGAGAGCATCCTGCTGTGCCCAGCAGGTTAAGCATGCTGGCCCCCAGGACCGGCAGCCCTGACTGACTGCTCAGGACCAGCTTTTCCATCTGCTCCATCTGACCTCCAGCTCACTTTGCTGGAAGCTTTTATTCCCATCGGGAAGAAGCTGCATTCTCTCCCTTGATAACAAGCTCATAAATATCAATTTTATTCTATTAAGAGAGGAACACATTCGGAAAGCTAAAATCTCAGGATTAATATTCAAATGGGGACTTTGAGCAAGCCAACACCAAGACAGCCTCAATACAGAGTCCAGACAAGAACAACAGTAAGATGCAACCCTCCATCTCACGTCCCCCAAACAGGATGCTCCCACTGGTATGAATCGCCTCCCTGTGGGCAGCCACGAAGGCACCAAATAAAACACGGCCACACCACATACACACCAGCTGCCGGCTGACATGGAGGCTGGAACAGCTTCAAATAGGAGAGAGGGAAGAGTTTGCATCACCACCTCCTGAATCCCTCAGGGCTGGAAACGAAACGGAACGTTCTTCCCAGCGCTGTTTCATGCCTGCACCACCAGGAAATTCCTCTTTCTCATCTGATAACAAATAGAGTTATCTATGTAAGTAAAGGAGGTCGAGCCCAACCCGCGGTGGGGGTCAGAATACAGACCCCAATTATTCTGCACTTGCAGTTCTTTACATACACACTTAACACATTTTTCATTTTCTTTATCTAATAGCACGTGTGCTTGCTCATGGGCCTGGGCAGTAATCTAGAAATTACTTCCGTCTTAGCACACAAAAAACACTTTATTAGCATGGAAGAGCCTATCTTCCATGTAAACAG
The DNA here is from genome assembly GCF_963210335.1 of Falco punctatus. Taxonomy (NCBI): domain Eukaryota; kingdom Metazoa; phylum Chordata; class Aves; order Falconiformes; family Falconidae; genus Falco; species Falco punctatus. The sequence goes on along the minus strand of NC_137599.1, from coordinate 703,392 downwards.
GATACTGTTTTTTAGGGTGGTGACTGCTACTTACCCTTTGTTTGCCAAGCTTACAGCTAAACTAGTTCAGTTCTACAGTGGGAGCTTTGTTAACTCCGAACACTATTTTAGCCAGTGCAGTCGAGATGTATGCAGCTTTGGGAATTTGGCTGTACTATTTCCATTATTCTGCAATGTTACCAGAAACACAAATCACAGTTCAAAGACTGAAGGGTTTGCCTGATCCACAAAAGCAGAAGAAACAAGTGTGCTAAAGGAGAACTTTTACAGGCTACTACTATCATACAGCATCTATAATCTAATTAAACGGGTTGCTCTGCCCAAAGATGTCATTCTCCATACCAGTTCTTTACAATGTGATCAGTAAAGTGATTTCAGAAAACCTGTGCTGCTGTGCCATAACTGGGAAGCTGTTTCCTGACAGTTTAGCGTTAACATCATATTCATCTTCCAATTAAGCAATAATGGCTCAGAATATGTGCATTTGTAATTAACACATCCATTTTTTGAGTGGATGTTGCCTCACATTTCTTCCGTGAGGCAAGATGATCAACACTTTAATTACAGGGAATTGCTACTTGTTGCGTTTCATAGAAACCTCTTTTAAAAATGCTTAAAGGAATGAAACATCACACAACCATGTCTAAGATGTTAGCCTCGGATGCAAGTCACAGGATTTTGACACACCAGCTGTGAGGACACCTAATGGATGCAAATTTCTTCCCTTTTATTTAGACAAGTTAGCCAATGGCAATAGGGACAAGGTTAAAAATATCCCCTTAAACTTGGAATCTGCCTTGTGAAAGCCTGAGATGCTGCTATCCCTCCATATTTGCAACTAGCCCGCTGCTGATGGGCTGTGTCTAGCACTAAACTTCTCCAGGACACTGACTAATGTACCAAACGCTGCCCAATTATAAGAAGTTTGAGTTTAAGATACAACACCTTGCAAATATTTGTGTATTTTCTACAGAAAAACTTGACACAACTCTAGGGTATAAATTACTCAAGAATTTTTGGTAGAACGTCATTGCTTTATTGCATCCCAGGAGACTAGAGAAACATGTCAAATCTTTTTATGCTGCAAACATTTGACCTTCCTGGACTGAGTATGTGCCATACATACACAGCCAAGAGCATACCAGTGCAGCAGCAGGGCAAGAGAGTGTCTGAAGAACTATATATTCAGCCCTGATTTAACAAGCAGTAGTCTTACCCGTTGGCCTAAACACAGAGTAATAGAACACTGTGTTGAAAGCTTTACTATTAACTGTAGCGACTGTGTTCCTTGCTTGAATTTTTCTGTTCACAGATCTTCCCTAACACAACTCTCCAGTTCCCGTAGGTTAAAAAACTTTCTGAAGATGGCCAATGCAGAAATTTAGTCACAAAACTCCAGTCTTCGTCAGAGAACTTCCCTGATTTGAGACAGCATCTTGACAGGTATGCAAATAACTGCATCATGCTGAGACCACACTCTGAACCTCATCCTTCAAAAAAATATTGCACTTGCTAAGCTCATTGCTATCTGTCACATCACTCGGGTCAGCTGACACTCACTGCACCAGGTCTTCCTAAAGCTTGTCCTCTCTCACACTTGTGAGTGTACTTGGACAGTATCCACCAACTCCTGGATCACAAAAAAATACTATCAAAACATGACATAAGGACCTATATTTTAGTTTTTGGGGTGGAGGTTGTACATTTTCATGTAAAGAAAGGAATCAGTGATAATTAATTCCACTGAAAACCACGTACCCTGCCTGAAAACCATGCCTGGTGGGTAATCTAGCAAAATATAAATAGCACTGTTTTCTAAGAACTGGTTTTCTGTGGACTCAAGCAGATCTGACTTTATGACAGAACTTCCTCCAAATTCATAGCTAGAGCATCTCCTAAACCACATGGTCTTATCCTGAATGACCTCTGCGCCTTATGGTACAGGACAGAGGACAGGAAGAAAGATCTTGCTGTGCTAGAGAGTGGGGGAGTAATATTTAAGAAATTCACACTTGAAATTCCTCAAAAGGATTCTTTGACTTTTACAGACTTTTTCCTACTAATAAAACTTCTTCACAAAATTTAGTCATTCTGGCCTGTTCACAATAAGAAAAGTGGTACGATACACCAGCACCCCCAAAACTGGAGATGGAGAGGCAGCACTGACATCTCCCTATTGCGTTGTCTCTTTAGGCATAAGGCTCTGGACACACTGCTTCTGCAATGCTAAGCCAAGTAACAAATTAAAGTTAATAAAAGATGACAAGAGTCAGATATCTCATGCGCACAAACATTCACGTGGTTACACGGTTGTCAGAATTTTATCCTAAATAACTTAGAATGGGTTTTTACAATGCAGAAGTCCTGTAAGAAGGATACAGGTCTGTTAGCTATGATTTCATAAGACAGGTAGGCAGTTGCAGAAGCAATCTCAGAAACAGAGATTCAGATTTAGTTTTCTCCTATTTCCCTGAAACATTGCTAAAAACGTATTTCTTCATATTACATATTAGGAAACACTAAAAAAAGATGAGTGATGATAGAAGGATCAGGACCACACTGCAAGAACAAACTAAGCTGATTCACAAATTTTTCTTTAGTTGCCTGATGACGCCTGCATCTATGAAGGCTGATGCCATATGTTAGCAGAAATCAGACTTTATAGCTTTAACCCATAAACACGAAACACAATCCTTATTATTCCAAAGTTTCTACCAAACTGTCCAACCTAAAACTGTCCTGGGATTGACTGCAAGGGGTACAAGAGAGCAGGTGTTAGTACTGCAGTATCTTCAGCACCACAAAACACTGCGGGACACACCCTGTCAGCACACTTCCCACTACTGCTACACTCTCAATTTGACAGTTGACTTGAACAGATGTCAGCAATACATCTTCTGCTCAAGTCACAGGCTCTTCTAGAGGAGCTGTGGCACAGTTCTGCAAGGTAAACCAACATCTACTAGCACCTGAGTGAAACCAAAGTAATTTCCAACCCAATACAGATGTGAATCTCTCCTGAGAAGCAAACAGGCAAGTCTCTCCTATCACCAGGTTAATGGCAATACTGCTCCAAATGAGTCCCAAATAGCAAATAAAGAAAAATTAAGGTGTCATACCATTTGTACCACATAAAACAGACATTATTTCTGATCATCATGAACTGTTATACATTACAGCTATTACAAAATTTTAATACTCCTTAAAGAAATATATACCAGTCTCTCTGACAGGGGATCATCACCAACATCCATGCTACCAAACTAACGTTAAGCACACATGATTTCCTCTTTGAAGAGAACTAGACCTCCTGCCAGCCTGCAAGAGTAAAGCTGCAGCCACGCAGACCTGCTTCATTTCCTACACCATTTCTCCACGTAGCTCTCCAATCTGGTACAGATGCAAGCAGAAACACAGCTTGTTCTGGATCAACAGCCTGGCAATGGCTGGAACAAGGCAGAGGAATCATCTGGCCTTTCTATGTCCCTTTGAGAACTAATTCCTAATGAGGTTCAAATCAATCAGTTACAGGCAGCACCAGTTAGCTTCCAGAGGTCCAGACTTAGTACAAGGGATCCATAACTACAGACATGCCCTCTTCTGTAGTAGCTGCCGGCTGATGTCTTGGCAAGTCTCAGTGCTCTGCTTGCATGCCTAATGAGTACCATGCAGAGAGAGATACCAAATAAATTAGAACAGAAACAGCCATTATTTCTAATCATCATAAACTACTTTTCCTGTAAACTTCAATCACTGTTAATCACTGCCTCTTCCTTGTGATTGAAGAAACCCAGTGCAATTAAGGGAGTAGAGTAATATACCTGAAACAGCACCAGACAATTAGTAACATTTGGCTTATCATTTGTCTAAATTATTTAAAACATTACTGGAAGTTTAAAGGATTTTGTCTCTCCTCTACATCAGGAAAGCCATTAATTTCTCTCTGTAAAACTATACACACAGAAATCAAATCAAAGTCTAATAAAAGAGATTAAGGTCTAAATTGCATTGCAGGACATTTTTTCAGGTCAGAAGTACTCACTGAAGCTTTCACTATCCATTCTTCAGGTTTAAGCACCTTTTAAAAATGCTGACAACAGAATAGCATCAATGTTCCAGTATCACTCACCTGTTGTACCCAGAGATATCACACAACTCCATCCTCCTACCTACTATTCTTATTTACACAGACAAGGATCACAATAGCTCCAATGTCACATCCAAAACGTATGCTGTTGCTTGCTCAACCTGACCTCCGCATCCTTTTCAGAGCTGCTGCTATCCCACATGCAAGCTGGAGGGAACAGGCAGTTCGTTTGTTAACAGCATTCAACACACTGCAAGACTGAATCAAGCTCAGAAAATTACACTTCCCCTATAAACCATTTTCATAGCATTAAATCATCTGATAAGTCTGCAGCAGTTATATTTGTAGATAAATCATGAAAATGCTGAATAGTAAGAAGAAAAGATTCTTGGTAACCCAAGGAAAGCAGCACCCACTCGAATTGCCAGATCATGAGGCAATTAAGCTCTGCTCTTTCTCTTAAATTTGCATAAATGTTTCTTTTCCTCCATAAGGCTTCTAAGTTGGCCAAATACAAGCACATTTTTTCAGGTGGTTAGCAGCACAAAAGCTCACAGGAGCTGGAAAAAGTTGGGCCTGATCCCTCCTCTTCCTCCCCACATCTCCAGACACCACCTCCAGCACTCAGACCATTCACTAAGCCTTTCCAGCAGACAAGGGCAAATGAAAAATAACTCATCAAACTACACGGATAGCTTTCTCAGTCGACTTAGCATGCTGAAAAGGCTAAGGGGAGCAAGTGAGTAGGGGCTAAGACAAGACCACTGCAGCCAGATCAGTTTTGGCTACAGGGAGTTTCAGCACCATGTTTGTTATGCCTAAAATGATCTTATCACTGATGAAAGCAAGCACTGGGCTCCTGCTTCTGGCAACAGGAAAGCTGAAAGAAAAAGCTAGTCAAAACACACAGACTTCTCCTGGGTTAACTGCAAAGGGCGAGATGGAAGAAAAAAGGTGCAAGGAAGAAAGCGAGACCACGTATCTGCAGCAGGGACAGAAGAAAAGCTCTTGAACAAGAGAGAGACTGCAAAACATCTTTTTTTTTAAAAAAATTAATCAGCAGCGTTTTAATGGTGGCAGTCAAGTAGATCTGCTCACCTGTGACGCACAGCTTATGGCTGGGCCAAATTCCTCACCACTGCTCTACCCTCTACTGCTCTGCATCACACCACTGCACCATCTGTCACTGCATTCTCCAGACAAACCATAATACAAAAAAATATGAGGAAACCTATTCCCCAAGGTCTCAATCACTGAATTGTTTGTCCAAGACAGAAGATTTTAGCCTGAAGCAGACATTAATGAAGAACGTGACTTTCACAAGCTGATATTCAGCAAAGCACGACAGAGCTCACAGCAAAGAGAAGAGCAATCTTAACTGCATCTTGCACCACTTGGAGACGGACACCTGAAAACAGAGTGGTATACAAGGTACTAAAAAACAGACAAGACTGTTCCTTCACATTTTAAGGCCCTTTTGGCCACTTGCTGATGTTATCTAAGTAATCAGTGACAATGGATTTTTTTATTATTTTTTGCTAAATAAATACAGCATAAAACCACTGCTCAACCCTTAAGGTAGGTTTTAACACAATTTGGACCCACATTACATCATGGTGCCCGGCTGGTGCCCACAGGGCAGATAAAACTCTAGGGCCTCGAAGAGCCCTAAAAATCTGCCCCATACCCCACAGCACCGAGGGGTCACCAGGGCCTCACAGCACCATCAGGGGACTCCAAAACTCAGCCCCACGGGGACAGGGGTCAGCCCAGCCTCATCAAGGCCCCTCAGGGAATCCCACAATCCTGCCCCACATCCCAGAGCACCAAGGGGTCACCCCACTCTCAGAGGACCCTCAGAGAGGACTCAAAGGACCCTGCCACAACCCACGGGTCGAGGGGTCGCCTCAACCTCACAGCACTCCCAGGGCACCCTAAAATCCTGCCCTGCCCCCCACAGGGCCTGCGGGCTGCTGCAGCCGCACAGCACCCTTAGCAGAACCTAAATCCTGCTGGCAGCACCAGATCACTAGGGCTTCACAGCACGCTCTGGGGACCCCACAATCCTGCCCCACACCCCACAAGGAGAGGGGTCATCCCAGCCTCGCAGGCCTCCTGAGGGAGCCCTAGAAGCTCACCTCACAGCTCCGAGGGGTTACCACACCCTCACAGCACCCCTAGGGCACCCTAAAATCCTGCCCCGCAACCCACAGGGCCCACTGCGACCTCACAGCACCCTTAGGAGACCCTGAACCCTGCCTCACACCCACAGAGGGGCCACCCTGGCCTCACAGTGCTCTGAGCGAACCCCACAGTGCCGCCCCACAGGGAGAGGGGCCACCGCGGCCTCACAGCACTCTCAGGACCCCCCACATCACCGGGAGGGCCACCACAGCACCCTCAGGGGAGCCCCCCCACAAGGCTCAACGACCACCCGGCAGCAGGGCTGCGAGAAGCCACCGAACCACCCCGGCGCCCAGAGAGGAGCAGAAGCGGAGGGGGGAGGAAGTAGGTAGCGGAGGGGCCGGGCAGAGCAGGGCGGAGCGGGAAGGGTCCATCCCCGTTCCCACCCGCCCCACCACTTACCCTCCCCGCCATCTTGCCGCTGCGCCCTGCCCGCTGCACCGCCCGCCACCGCGCCGCAGCGCCGGTCCCGCCCCGCAGCCGCCAAGGGGCGGTGCAGCGCAGGCGTCGCGGCGGGGCTGGGCGGGGCCCTGAGGGACACCCCCCCCAACAGCACGGCCGGCGGCCCTGGATTGGTTGTTCCGCCCGCAGCTCCTCCCGGTACCGCCAGCCCATTGGTCAAACGGCGGGCGGGGGCGGGAGTTCTGGTGTATGTCAGCAGAGAGCGCTGCTGGGATTGGTTGGCGGGGCCGCGCGCGGGGCGGGGTGGGAGGAGTCGCCGTTTCCCTCACGGCGGGCGGGAAGGTCAGGCAGTGCGCTGAGGGAAGCGGCTGAGGAGGTCGTTGGGCCGCGGACCTGCGGGGCACCTGGCACTGGCTAAGCCCCACGGTGGGAGGTTGAGAGGGGCTCAGGCCTCCGGGCAGACCCCCTGCCAGCTGCGCTGTCAGGCCCTTGGGACTCCTTGCCCTGCTGGGCCACTGAGCACGGAATCCTACACACCACTCAGTGTGCAGGTCCATAATGCTTTGTGGGGAAAAAGGGACTTTAAATCTGTCAAACTGCTCCAAACAATTAGCGCATCAATATAGCAGTTACTTTAAACGGGGTACCATGACCACCACCAACAGTACATCTGATGGCTTACCTTTTTTTCTGAAGCGGCTTTCCATGTAACTGCATCTGGCTTACACTAACGGCATGGTTTTGAGCTTTGTGCTACAAATTAAAGGTGCATGCAAGTCTGAAATGGCAGCTTAGAGCTGTTTCTCCCGTCTCTCAGCACATATCAAAGCCTGGAGTTAACATAATTCTTTGGTAAGGAAGGCTTGGGGCTTCTAAAGCCCATTGGGAGGCCTGTGCTCACAACATGGGCATCTTCTGCTCATTGCATCGCTTGCTTCTTCTACGTGGAGCTGGCATAGCCTGGCCCTGTTTGAGCATTTACTGAATGTCTGTAGCCAGACTTCTGGATGTGGATCCATATGGGGGCCCACTCCTGCGATTAGGTTGAAATAGTGCTTCACTCTTAAGACTACCCAATCATACTGGATAGACTGTCTCATGCTAAGAGATGAAAATAGCTTATTCGCAGAACTGTGTCTCCCTGTATAATGTTCTGTGGGAGGATGAAACTCCTGTCTAGACTGCTTTGAGGGAGGAAGGCAGCAAACACTTGGGACTCCAAACCAAGGTTCAATACTGTCTCCAAAGCCGACCTCAACAGTCAAGAAATCAATTCAGAGAGCCAGCTTCAATGCATTAGCAACCTGTCACAACAGCTTCCTGCACAGAGCTTTGGCAACATAATAAGATAATAATATTGATTTTAACTGCCAATTTGCTGCCTTGAACAGGTAGCAATGTCAACTGTAACCCAGAGGGGAACATCAAGTGCATGGAAAACTGGGGCGGGGGGGTCACTTTAACACAGTGGGCCAAGGTGGTCGATACCTCAGGCCACAGATGTGTCTCAGTGCAGAGTACAGGACTCGGTGGATAAAGACATCAGGTCGATACCTAAATCTTTTGTGGGCAGATCTAAACAGTGCAAGAATTCCATTTCCCTCAGTAAGACTGTGCTTTTCCTGCTGGCACAGCAGTTGAGCAGTTTCTCCGTCTGTGTCCCTTCCTCAACAGAAATCACCACACTGGGGAATTATCTCTGAAAAGTGGTTGTTATCTATTGCAGATAACCCCTTGGCTTCAGGCAGGTCACTGCCAGGTGGCTCTCACTGGAGGGCATCTGCTGCCCAGCCGCTGATACATGTAAAACCAGCTGAGACCAACAGGTCAAAACCTGCATCAACTGAAACAGCATTTCCCTCTGCTGTTGGTAAGGGTGTCTGGCCTGGAGTGTCATCCCTAGAGGAGGCTGCTATACCACCAGCAGTGAACTCTGGCTGAATTCTGTAATTTTGGGGGGATTCTCACTACTCTGAGCTTCTCAAATCTCTCTGCTATGTGACCTTGAAGGAATCTCTTGCAGAGACAAATGCAGGAAATAAACCCTCTGAATTTGTAGGGAAATTGGTGAGAGGACGGTGAGGGTGGAACAACCACTCCCCCACGTTTCGCCATTTCAAAGCGAGGAAAAGCTAAGCCAAGCAAAGCTGCCCAAACCAAACATGAAGGTCAGGTCCGGTTCCTTTTCATATTTGGGACCACGGGGGAGCCCAGCCCAGCCCTGCTTGGTCCTGAGCTCCAGCCAGGACTCATCTCCCTGGCTGACAGGGCTGCACATTGAGCACCTTTGGACACAAGGCTCTGAATCAGGCCAGCAGCCAGGGCATGTCCCAGAGCTCTGCCCCACAGCCAGCCCTTCCCCAGGGCAGGGGGCAAGGGATGAAGCTGGGGGATGGCACAGGCCACTGACCCAAACACCTTCACTGCTGACCCCTCCACGCACTGGTGATCTCCCGGAGTGAAACCTCAGCTCCCAGCAGACACAACATCTGTGTCCGGGATGCTCTGCTCCCTGGGTGGGCTTAGGAAGGCTCACTGGGCAGGATCCAGCCCCCCCGGGCTCACTCCACTAACCTCCCTGTGAACCTGCCCACTGGTAGCACACTGGAGGCTGGAAAGGAGAGAGAGGTATCACAACACAAATGTCTGCAATTCATAAAAATCTGTGCCTCTATCATCACGAAGTTATCTGGGTATTGCTCTTATCTGCCTGATGGAGACAGCAGCAAAGATTATGCCCCTAGATTCTGTAAAAATAACTTAAGAAAATGAAAAAGCAAAATAGCTTTAAGAAGTGAAAACAGGAGTATGGTTTGCTTTCAGGGCATTTAGGCTTTCCTCAGTCCTTTTTAGTAACAACAGCAATATTCATACACTTGGCAGAGTATCTAAACCAGCAGCAATGATGAGAAGTACAAAGGAACAAGGGCTGGCAACACAGTGATCCCGTGGCACAAACCGGGCTCCCTCTGCCATCAGGTCTCTGATGGTTTCTCGTTCCAACACACAGCCCCCGGGCCTGGAGCCCCTCAACCACTGGCTCCCCCAAGGGGGCTCAGTCCAGCAGGCCCCAGAGTGCCACTGTCACCAGTGCCGGATCATGGGGGCTTCCTCCTGCTCCAGTGGGGACACGGGGCAGCAAAAGGTGGCGGGGGGCTGCAGCGCCCCGGGCCCGGGGCACCTCCCCGCCCTCACAGCCGCCGGGCGGCCCTCAGGCGGTCAGCGGGCTGTCTCCGGGCTAACACCGTCTCCGCGGCCCCTCATTGGCGGGAAGGGTAGGCGAGGTGATTTTTCATTGGCTAGCTGTTGGTGCATAGGGGCCAATAACAATAAAGCTCTGTTGGCACAGGCGGGCGGCGGGTTCTCGAGGTTTTAACAACCGCATGGAGAGGGTGACGCGGCGCGAGGTGGCTGGGCGGCTGTCATTGGCCAGGTGGCTCGGGGGCTGCCCAATCCCCTCGAGCGCGCAGCGGGCGGCGGCTGGCGCGGCGCGAGGCGAACGGCCGCCCCTCGCCTCAGGTGGCTGCCATGGCGCCGCGCCGCCGGTAGCGCCGCAGCCGTTGTCCCGGGGCCGCCCATGGAGGTGAGGGCCGGGGCCGCGCCACCGGCTGGGGGGCCGTGGGGCCGTGCAGCTCTGCCTGTCAGAAACCCGCCGCACGGTTGGTGTTGTCCCGCGGCTCGGCTTTGGCTTGTGGGCCTGTCACCTAGCCTGGGTGTGGCGTGGCGTCGCGTCCCCTCGCAGGGTGGCCGCAGCGGTGCGGGGCCGCCTGGGCCTGGCAGTGGTAACGGCTGCTGGGAAACTGCCCGGGGCAGTGGTGGGAAAACGCTTTTCAGTGGCCTGAAAAACTTCCCTTTGGGAAAACTGAGTGTGCGTGGTTCAGTGAGGTTGGGGGTGTCACAAATCTGTACCAGCTCACTGTACTGGGACATTTCCCTGTTCTTTGTGATCATAAATCATGGAGGTGCCAGCTGTCCTTGTGGACAAGGGGATAACTTAAGGAGAAAACATGGCATAATTAGTATAAGAAATGAAGCTGTGCTGCACACTAATTCCGACTGTGTGTTCATGTATTTGTAAAATGTGTCTGAAAAAAATATGTGTTAATACTTAATTGTAACTGTGGCATAAATTGGAAGGGAGATCATGCTGTAGACCACGTTAGATGCAGAGATTTCATCCTCGGGTACCAATAGAAGAACATCTTTTTAGAGAAGAGCACTTACTCGGAATCCTTTCAGAATGGTAGTCCTATGAAACTTGGAACTTATTTCTGATTTTAATAAGCATTTCAAATGAGCAGCTATGGTAATATTGTAAATATTATGCAAGTAACTTCACTTTTGTATTTGTGAGCTAAAGATTTTTTAGCTAGTCAATTTTATTCAAACTTTAGATTTTCCTTATGTACCTCACCTTCTGAAGAAGGGAGGAAAAGACACCTCTTTGATTTGGTTTGGTTTCATTCCTTATTTGCCCAGCTAGTTATTTTTGAGCACTTCCAGGCTGGTGATGGGGAGAGGGGTGTGGCAGATTTCCACTGTAGCTCCCAGTGCATGTGTACTGCAGAATTCTAGCTCCTGAAATCTGAAAATGTACATACGTGCCTCCTGTAACATAAATGATGTAATAGGAACAGTGATGAAAGGATGAGAGGTGTCACAATGCACGGAAGGCTGAATGACTGTGCTGTTGTTGGTGAAAGGGATGATAATTCTTCTGTTTTTGTAGTTGATGTTCTGTGGTGGTTCAGGTGGTTGGAAGCTCAGCTAGTGTACATGGAGAGAATGCAGGTTTCCTTTTAATCTGCACCTCCTCTGTCACTGAACATCTTGTGAATTTCTTGTGGTTTGTTAGGTTAAGCTTCTCTAACAGTAAATAGAAAACTGTTCTGATGTCAGTATGTAGGACTAATTCCTTGAAAACTCAGATGAAGGAGAATCCACAGGTGAATTAAAGTGTTGGTTAATGTTGGTATAAAATGTGCAACTCTCATGTCTATGTATAATTACATCTTTCTACCACTTTTTTCCTTGTCTTGTATAGAATAAAGTTGCGTTCAGAGGTGGTGGTCTCTGCTGGAGTGGTGCAGACGCTGGCAGGAGGCAGAATGATGTATTCAGTACCGTAATGACAGGCTCTGGCTTGCTGAATGGTTGCTACAAATCACAGGTTCAGTTGATTGTAAATTATTTTTTTTATATCTGTGTAAGAGTTTGGGTTGCTTGTAAACAAAATGGTCAAAAAAAATTTCTAACACATTTGCTTATACTGGTGAACAGAAATCACCCTGTTTGATTTATTCATAATAAATCTCCATCATTGTAGTGTTCATCAGAGAGAGCAGTGACTTTTTTTAATACAGTTGCAGATGAAGCAATGTGGCGTTTTGTAAAATAGTATTTCACTATGTTCTTTGTTCTCCTGTTAGCGTAAACAATTGTAGACAAAGTGAGGAACAAACAACTATTTTCAGGAAAACTGGGAAGTCGGTAAGAAGGAGAAGCTTAAGTATTGCAACAGATATTTCTACAGCATGCTACAGACATAGAGTCCAAACATTCATATAAACCAGCCTGTTGAGCAGGGGGTTCTTAGTCTGACCCATAGAAAATGCCATGACAGTTAAGTACCTCAGATCTCTCTTTTCATTTTTGCCTTTCATAGCCATAAACTTTCACTGAAGCAAAAGACTCAAATGAAAACACATTCCCAATACCTTCAGGAATAGACCTGTTACTTTATCCAAGAGTCTTGGGGCTTTGTTCTTCTGTGTCCTTCAGTCTGGCAACCAGGCATCTTTTTTTTCTTTTTTTTTTTTTTTTTTTTTTTTTTTTTTTTTCTTACAGAAGTATTTTACAGATGTGAGGAACTGAGGCATGAAGCAGAGACACCTGTCCATAGTGCAGCAGAAAGCCTTACTGGGAATAAAACCTGGTTTTGTGTGTCACTCTCTGTAGTTGCTAAACTACTTAGCTCCATAAAGGCGTGTATCATGTATCTTTAACATGTGAAGACTATTGATTTTTTCACTTGCTGAGAAAGCATGTCATGTTTAAACCAAACTAGCAAATGCTCCTTTTACTTAAACTGAGTAAAAGACCTTTCCTCTAGGAAAGAACTGGCTCTAAGTTTTCTTCAGTAGCTGAAATACCTTGTAATGATTGGGAGGGAGGGGATGTCTCCTGACTCCTGTTGGTATCATCTACTAGAAACTGGTGTAGACGTTTTAGACTGACACGTGGCCTGAAATTTTTACTCCTACTTATATATGCACTGGGTAGTAATCACCAGCTTGAAGTTACCCATAGCATTGTGTCAGAAGTATGTGGCCAGCTTGCATCTCATGCTCTGGTTACTCTCTGAGTGAACTGGGTTACAACCACATAGAATGATGAAATAACAATTTGATGTGTTTAATATTAAAATGAATGCATTTATTGTACATAAAACACAGAATGAAGAAAATGTAGAGCTACCTCAGACCTACGATTCTTCCCTTTCAACATCAGAGTACTCTGCAGCTATGGACACTTCCCTTTTATATGCACCGTGGTCTGCATGCGGAGATGATACCAAGCAGCCTGCTGCTTCTCAGATTAATATGAAGTCCAGGTAGTCATCTGTGAGAGAGAATGTGTGTGTTGATGGAGTAGATGGGTTATATTTTTAAAGTTAACTTACAAAATATTTTGATTGAAATAATTGTTCTAATTAACAATTAATTTTCAGGATTCAGCCTGAAAGGAATGATTATGGCAGTGAAACAGATTTATATGGACTTGTGTCTAACATCTTGGAAGAACAAGATAAATCGCAGCCATATTGTCTTGAGGGGTGAGTGTGTTCCCATTGCAGGCACTGCTGGTATTCTCTGACAAAAACTACCCTCGCTGGTCTTGGTATCTGTGTTCTGTTAGTCATCGTTGCATCTGCTGCTGGCAAGTCCTTGTGCTCTTTATGGTTTTCCTTCCTTCCTCCTAATCTTCTAATATTTCGCTTGTCATACTTCAAAGCTTTGATCTAGGTACTCACATTATGTGGTAGCTTCTGGCTTTCTGGTATTTCCAGAACTTCTTAATTGGCATTTTTAAATAAGTCCTTAACAGGCATTGGGGAAATGCTATATTCAAATAAATCTCCTCGAATATATGCCTTGGCCTAGTTTGGTTTTTTTTATTATTTTTTTTTTTAGATCAAGATTTAATTCAGACTTTAGTTTTCTTTCTTAATTAATTTCAATTCACAGAATGAATACACAAACTCATACTCTTTTCACACTTGCCTGAACTGGCAGGAGAGAAGAATTCCATGCAAAATTAATGTTTCTCAATGTTAATGCTACCTAAGCAATATTTGCATATCTAAATGTCAGGTTTAGTATGCCTATGTTCTGGCATCAGAGGAAGCTATTATATAGTTATAATAACTTGACATGGATTCAGATCTAGCATCCCCAAGGTACTTGGAGAGCTCACGGTCTTTTGCTTGGATCTGAGTATTCTAGTTCTAAGAAATAAGAAAGGGAACCCAGTTCTCAAGGTTCCCAAGCCAGACACCACTCTTCTGTCTTCCCAAACCATAGCAGTGATTTCTGTACGTGTGATGGGTTATGTGGCTAAGTGAGGCAGAACTTTAGAGATAGTCAGTCTTGATCAAAAGGTAGCTTACTTATGGCTTTGCTTCAGACAGTTAAGGTTGAATTTCTGTTTTCAGTGCTGCCAGATTTGGCAGTGACTGTAACGACTTCCAGGTGTAATTCCATTTTTCACTTAGTCTGTTTACAGTTTTCCTTGACAGTCAGTGATAGATTGTCCTGCGTTAGTTCATAGTAATTAGTGGAAGGAAAGGAAATGTGCCAAGATGCTTATTCTTGATTTACCTGCAGGAAGCAGTGTAAGCCAGCGTAAACACAGGCGATTCTGAAGCAACAAGCAAGATGATAGAAGTGTGTTGTCTGGAGTGCTAAGACATGGCTTTGAAAGGTTGTGGGTAGTATGGGAAGTATGGTTATCTTAACTTGTTGCTTAACCAGGAGTATTTTGATGGTGATGGGCAGTAAATCCCAACAGGATTGACTGACCATAATTCAGTATGTAACATCACTTGCAGCTTGAAGGCATTGTATGTAGCTCCTAAGGTTATATGGGTGGGTTCAGACAAGACAGTGTTTTCTTATCTAGTTCAGGGGAACTGCAAAGGTGATAGCAGTGGATACAAGTTGGTGTAAGACATCTTTGAATCAATTGAAAGAAATTATTAGGGAAGAATTGGGTTCTTAAACCTTTTTCTGCATTTGGGGGTGGAGGAGGAGCACCACAGATGAGAATCTTAAGTGTGTACTTCTTGTTTTTTCAAGGAGTTGCCCTTCCAACTTGAAGCCAGTATGGCCCGTGAACGCAACCAGAATCGCAGACCACCACGACCTGTTGCCAGAAACTAAAAGACCAGTTGTTGGAGTTGTCTCACAGCCGGGCTTTTATAGCCACAACAACGAATCCATATCTGCTACTGAAAAACAGTACTTGCAAAGCAGTAATCTCGCATCACAGCAAAAAGTAGATGAACATTACCATGGTTTTACAGGCATAGACCTTGAAGAGCAATGTTTATATCCTTCTAGAAATGAACATGCCAACTGTTGCAACATGCAGACTAGTGAGAATATTAAGATGACAGCCCTCTATCAGAACTACCCATATATAAAAAACACCTTTACACCCCAGTCTGGGTATTCAGAAGTAATCAAAGACTTGGGAGCCGATGCTTATCTGTACAGAAGGGAGGTGTGTCCCAAAGGAGCAGATGTGCAGTTGCACCAAAAGCAGGCAGAAATGTTTCTTCCACAGTTTCACAGATACAATGAAAACGCAGATTATAGTAGATACACTGAATATTCTCATGCCAGTAAAGTGAAGCCTAACAAGAGCACCAATTGTAGCCTCCAAGCAAATAAAAAATTAGTAAATGGAACCACTGAGGCTCTGGACACAGAACCCTATATTAAATTACTTCAAGTTAAATCAGGAACTCAGAAAAAAATAGAAGATACAATTTCAGATCAGCAGAACTTTGCATTTCCCAAGGCTGTAGGACTTCTACCAGAAAAACAATTTGCAAATGAAGCTTCATTCTGCACTGATTTTGGGCAAAAATTTGATTATGAATTAAGATCTTTTGCAACGTGTCCAGGGAATAGTGACTATGACAGTGGTGTAGAAAGGCAGCAGTTTTCCAAGTCTGATCGTCTGAATTCTGAGCGCTGTGTGTCACTTCCGTTGTTACCAAACACAGCAAACCCTTCAGCAGGGACTAATTTAAGGCCAGCTTGGGTGAACATTAAAACCACTGCTTCTGTCCCATTTCAGCATCCAAGTCCTTTGTTGAAACTGAATAATTTACCTGCTTTTCCAAAAAGTTCCAGTCATTCTAATGATTTTCAGTTACCATCTTCA
Organism: Falco punctatus; assembly: GCF_963210335.1. NCBI lineage: Eukaryota > Metazoa > Chordata > Aves > Falconiformes > Falconidae > Falco > Falco punctatus. The sequence continues at coordinate 687,266 of NC_137599.1, read as the reverse complement.
AATTTCCCTTTAAATAGTAATTTAATTCACAAGTATTGTCAAGGTAATCCTTCATTTTTTCCAAGTCATGATTTTGGTTCTAACACTACAGAAAGAGCTCAGTCTGCTGCTTGCATGGAAGCACTAGTTAGGAGTGGTGAAGACAATCTCATGGAGTATTTAAATGAAAAGAAATTCAAGCAGATGAATGGATTCTGTGACAATTACTCAGCTCAGCAGTTTGGGATCACTGGAAATACGAACAAACACCATTTCCAATTGAAGCCACAGAATGAACATTATGATCTGGAAGGACAAAAACACCCAGATGGGTTGTTGCAGAACATGTACCAAGATTTAATGGAGTCTCAGGGTCCATTTAATCTCAGGCAGGGGAGTGGAGATAGTAACACCATCAATCCTGTCACTTGCCTACAGGCTCAAAGCTTTTCCAACAATTATGCGATGGGTGACTTTAGACATAATCAGCACCTTGGCTCAAGTGCATTCCCCTTGAGATCAGCTCACCTATTTGGCCATTCCATTGTCCCTCAGATGGAGCCTCACAACTTGGTCTGCCATGATTTACAACGTTTCTACCCTTACCTTAATGATAAGATACATGGTGACAATTTGTTTTCTGCTTTTGTACCAGCATTTAGATTTCAAAGACAGGTTAAATCCCGTAGTGGGCCTGCCAGTGAGCTTCATGTTAGACTAGAAGAATGTTATGAACAGTGGAGAGCATTGGAGAAAGAAAGAAAGAAGGTAAAAAAAAAAAATAAAATAAACCAAGTTAATATGCCATATCACAGATTTGATGTAGGTCTCATTGTACTCGGTGCAGTGAAGAGATTGTGGGTAATTCTCACTGTTACAAGTTGAAATGCTAAAAAGAGTTTGCTTCCCTGTATGTTTGGGACTGAAAAAAAGTTTTGAAGGTTTGTGGCCTAGTTGGGAGCATAACCAGTGTTGCACTTAAAGCCCGAATTCAGTGACTTTTTCAGTCTCTTGTGTTGGGATTCAGGAAGGTGTTATAGGACTAATAAAGCCATGTTACACTTTTTTAGAATTATTTTTTAAATACAGTAAATGCAGTGCATCTGGAAACATTGAAAACAAATCCAGTAATTATATTTTGAATTGGGACCAAACTTCAATCATGTCAAGAATTAAATTTCTTAGGTCCTACACTTTTTAGTTCTTCCAATGAGTTCTTCTCACTTTCTGTTTCTCTGAAGTTTTAAACCTAAGATGTATTTGAAGGGGCTCTTCCCCACTCCCTGCCCCAAATCAGAGGCTGATATTGAAAGGAACTAAAAGATTCACGTAGCTGTGTATGAAGCCCTAATTAAAGCAATTACCCTTTCTCCACATGAGCAAAGTGTTCCAGACTACCCTTGCTGAATGTAAAAGCAGTCTTAATTTCACCAGTTCAGATAATTTTTGAATTTCAGTACCAGTTAGAGCCATGACTTTCTCTGAGGGAAGCTTGACAAAAAGTTACCTGGAAATAGCAGGGCTGGGCAGTTTGGCTGACAGCTCTTCTGTGGAAGCTCTGTTGAGCCAGTCCGCCAACAGAAACTTGGCTGTGAGGAGCTGTAACACAGGGAGGTTTGCCATAGTGTTCCCTGACAGAAGCTGGTGGCTGCTTTGAATAGAGAGGTCGGGGGGAAAATGAACTTGGCTTGAAGAGGAGAGAGTAGTATGTAGGCTTGCATAGAAAAATGAAAAAGAGAAGGAGCTGGCACATGCATGGCAGGGGGATGTAGGTGGAGAAAATTAAGCTGCAGCTTTATGTGGACCACCACAAAACAATCGAATAAATGTAATTTTGAAACATATTTAGCTAGCTATATATTGTTAACAGGTGTTCCAGAGTGACATAGCAATGGGGTGAGAGAGATGGAATTTGAAATCGTGCAGTCAGGTATCACAGTAATTTTCTGATGGCTAAATAAAGTGTGATTTCATTTTAACAAAACAAAAGCTTTCTGTAGTTCAACTAATCTATACAAAGTTTAGGTTAATTGCTGACTTAATTTAATTTTGTGGGTGAGGTCCACATCTGTTTGCTTATTCTTTTTTGCCCTGGAATTCTGACTTCCCTCTATTTTATTTACAGGCAAAATTGTTACAGGCTGTAGTCAGAGTGTGAGAAGACATAGCACTTCTGAAACACATTATGTTGGCATAATTACTTTAGCTGAACTGCTTTGAGTAAAGTGGTTGTTCACTTAGAACAGGTGATTGTCTTACCAAATGGTTAAATTCTAAATGCTTGAATCCTCATTATCTGCTTTAAAAATAAAATCCAAAACCCTAAGGGAAAGAAGTTGTATGTCTTGAGGCTTTTTCTTGTTTCTGTAATAAAGCGCACATTGCGGCTTACATTTTTAGGGAGTTACTCTTTTGTTTTCCTGCAGACTGAATCAACTCTTGCTAAGAATTTCCAAGGGAAAAAGGTTTCCAGTGCTAACAACACTCCGATTCCAAGGCTGACATCAAACCCATCAAGAGTTGATCGCTTAATTGTGGACCAGCTACGTGAACAAGCCAGAGTGAGTTGTGGGACTAAAAAAAAAAAAAAAAAATCTACTGAACTTAGCACACAAAACTTAGAGTACAGTATAAGATACATAAGATCAGAGCAGCTTTTCCCAAAATAGCTTTGTTCTTAAGTGCTATGCAGGGAATAATATTTCAGCAGTCCCTGCTAGAATCTCTACAGCTCCAGGTTCACTGCTGCTGTTACCAGGGAACCCACCGAGTGGCTGAGGCTCACATTTATATCCGCACATGCCAGGAGGATGTGATTTCTAGTACAAGAGTGTGCATGAGATGCCAGAATCCAGTCATCTAGCCTAACTGTGTGCACAGCTCTAAGGTGTGCCTGCATTTTAAGCTCTTCCGTTTTGAGCAGCTCAGCAGAGAAATGTTCACTATAGATTTGTAGATGCTGTATTAGAGGAGGCATTTGTGGGGGAAAAGCAATTAATGTTTGTAAGACTTCGATATATGTTTGCTTGAGAGTCTTGTATTATTTTTTTTTAATGCAGAATGGTTATTTGATGCAACTTCAGCCTGATTTTTATATATTACTGGTTTGCTGCTTAAACGAAACAGCCATAACCTGTATGGCAACCATGACTGGTGTCTTTTGAGCTGCCTGTGGCTCTGTGGCCAAACGATGGTGCCAGCGTGCAGTATGGTGCTGCTTTGTCAAGCAGCAGCCTGCGCAGAATTCTGCAAGGGAGACTAGAGGGAGGAGGCGAGTGCAAGCAGAGCAGATCTGAGCTGCCAGCAGAATAGCAGGGGGCTGATCTGGCTCTGCTGAGGCTGAGAGGCCAGCGCCAGGATCCTTACGCTGCAGAAGGTGCAGAGATGGGGGCTGAAAGCACAGAGCTGCAGCCAGCCCCTGCAGGGGGACGTGGGATTAAAGGCAGCAGCTGTTGTTCTGAGAAATGCTGGTTCTTGGAGGAACTGGTACTGCTGAGCTTGGCCACTCCCAAGGCAGCAGTGGTGAGCAGCAGCCTTTCATGCTGGTCTCACACAGGTGAAATAAGCTGTGGAGCCGTGTCTGCTTATTGCCTGCTGAAACCCATCTTGTGCAGCTGCCTGGTTTTGTTCATACAGCTGAGTAGAAAGTATAGTGAAAGATGTGTTGATGGGCTTGGTGTACACTTCTTAAACTACTATTTTATGAGGCCCAAAAGAACAGCATTAGCATGTTTTCACTTTCAGAAAGCTTGCCTGTCCTTGTCCTAGTACTTTTAAAACTGATTCTTAAAAAGGACTCAATATTCTCTAGCCATCTGAGGAACCAAATTTCAGAGTATATGTTGCAGCACTCTTCAAACAGCCAGCTGCAACAAGGTCTTTTACCATCACATACCAACATACTCTTCATGCCAGTCCCTCTGCTGCCTTCTCCTAGTCTCTGCTCATCCAGGGTGCCCTCACTCTTCTCTTTGCTTCTTCATTGGCTGTGCAACCACTTAACAGAACCAGCCACGGCTGCACCTTGTCTACATCAGCCAACCCGCTGCCCCTGAAGCCAGCCCACAGCTGTATGTTATCAATATTAATTAACCCAGCTTCATTCCTCTACAATTCCCCCTTTTTTCTTTTTAACATTTCATACCTCATGTTTTTACCAATCATCACAAACTTTTTACAAATAAACTTTTTCATACAGCCCTCTATAATTCATCTACAGGTATAGAACCTCACACACTTGTTAGGTAGCAACTGAAAAGTAGTTTAAGGATGCTCAAAAGCACAGTGGTGCTGCTGAATGTGGATTCTAACATCAAAAAGCTCAGCAACGGCCAAAGAGAAACACTGGTGTGAAGTTTCAATGGAAATTGAGCTGGCAGAATCTGGGATTGACTATTCATTGTGTGGAGCATCTAGTTAAGTCTTCTTCGTGGTCATACACTTTTCTTGTTTGAGTCTTCCACTTGCAGTTGCTTTCAGTTCCAGAACAAAGCATAGCTGATGGAGAGGTGACAGTAGCTTCCTCCACTATGTCATCATCAGTAGCTATTAAAACCAGTTAGTCAAAGGACAAACTATAAGCCAGGATCTCCTCTCTACAGACTGCATCTCACCTCCCTTGTGTCTGGGGAGATGTAAATCCAGAGCTCTGCTGTAACTGGAGAATGCCATAGCCACCCCGAGGCTGGATGTTCAGCTTGTCCTGTTGAAGCTCTTCTATTCTGGAGTGGTAATGATTTTTGCCAGAGAGAGGAAATAGAAGCTTATTTCTAGTAGTGAGGGTATCTGTGTGAGCCGGGGAAAGCTTTATAGTTCCTGCTCCAAATACAGCATTTTGTGAAGAACAGTCATCAAAGCTGGGGCTGAAACATCATCAGTCCCATGGTGTATGCTTACTTCCAGACTGCAGGGTCCATGGCTCTTCTGGCTGTTTCACTGGGACCCTGCCATTCCAGCATCAGCTTCAGCGTCACTGGTGGCTTGTTGCTTTTCCCAGTGAAGGGTCTGAATTACTTGGCAAGCCCTGTGACAGTCAAAAGGGACCGGTTGTGCTTTGAAAGAGAAGGGTGTCTTTAGTTAATGCCTCTGAGTTGTGAGTGGAAGGAAACGTCTCAGGAGCGCAGGAGGAACTTCTGAAAAACCTGAGGGGGTGGGAAGGCAAGCAGTTGAGCCTTCAGTGATCCCCATGGGGTTGCTGGGGCAGTCCAGCTTTGCTGACTTTCGTGGATTTTGCTTTTAGATACCTGGCACTTCTCCCAGGCTTAGTATAAAGAATGTAGGCATTTAACTGTCAGCTGTGGATCCTGCTAGTTGTGGTACCTGAAAACCAGGCCTTCAGAAAGCAAGTAATTTTGTGGACGTGGACATACTATTAAGTAAGACTGGAAATGACTGTCAGGTTCATCTTACTTTGTTTCACTTGCTTATGCAATCCTACTATGTCACTCTCTAAACTCTGGCTTTGTTTCCACTTGCTTGTGTAACCCTACTGTGTCACTCTCTAAAATCTGTCTTTTTCCTCAGAAACAAATCCAGTGATGTTCAGTCTTACCTACTTTAGTTTCACGTCCCAGTAACTGATTCCTCAGTTCTTCATGTGAACTTATCCCTTCACTTTTTTAAAAAACTCTAGGCTTCCTTACCAATGTGAAATGTCCCTTTCTGAGCGTATTGGTTGTCGCTGCTGTCACAGTACCTTGCACAGTTCATCCCTGCCTGTTTCCTGCCCCCTGCCCCAGGCTTTTGCCAGGTCTAAGGGAAAGCAGGACAAGTCTGGCAGCGGGAGCTTGCTCCTTCCTGAATGCACCCTTCTGCAGACCGGGAACCAGCTTCTTCAGTGGTCTGTGAATCATGGGTGAGGAGTTGCTCACCAAGGGGAAATTCATAGTAATGTGACTGTTTTAAGATAAACAAGACAACAAAGATGCAGATTTTCAATTGACTAAGCAAACCTGTATTATTTCTGAATGCTTGTGCTCAATATTATCTGAGGAGCCTCTAGTGTTGAGTATCCATCCGGAAAGCCAGCCTACACAGGTGTTTCCACAGCAGCTTTAGCCAGTCCAGACTGAGACTGCTGCTCTCCCGCATTGCCTGTTGCTTCGCTCTGGCACAGCATGAGGAGATCATCTGGGTGAAAACTGGCCAGTTTCTGTGGGACCGGTTTTCACCCAGGTAATTGCAGCAGCACTGGTGGGAGGGAGGACCACAGTGGTCTTAGATCATGGATGTTGTCATGGAACTGCTTCCTGTTGCACAGTTGTCTCAGAGTTGTGTATATACTAACTAGTAAGCTGGGTGTCCTAATATTTGGGTGTTCTAGCTTCGCTGTTGTGCTGTGCACACCCAGGTATTCTACAGCTTCAGTTTTGGAGAAGAAGAAACCCTAGGTAAGAATTTAAAACTACTTCAACTGTAACTTTATGAACTGTTCTCAAAAGAAAATAATGGTTATCATTAATCTCTTCTTCCTAATCTAGTTAATTTTCTTGAAGTCTAGATGAATATAGTTTGAACTGCTGTAACATGTAAAATATTCATTAGGTTGTGACTTTACTGGGAAAAATGGAGCGCCTTCGCAGTTCTCCCCTTCATGCTAACATTTCTACTGCTCTTGATAAACATCTGGAGGTAATTCATGTAGTGCAGTCACGTAGAAAAGATGAAATTGTAAATGCTTCAAATCGACAGAGGCAAGGAGCTCCCAGATGCCAAGATGACAGAGGTATAACTATGCTTATGTACTCTTATAAGGTAGCTGAAAAAGCCTACACATATTGCAAGTCTATTTTAAAAAAAAGCGTGTCGGGTTTTGTATTAAAGTTTCAATTTATTTTTCAGTGTCTAGAGCTTTGATTAAGGCAGACTGTATGGGGTTTAGATAACAGTTTTGAGAGGACACTAAAACTAGATTTTAGAGATAAATGAGTTAAATCGATTCAGAGTGCATTCAATTAATAAACTAGCAAGTAATGAAAAGGTAATAGGGGTTTTATTTGTAATGCAGTTTGGGAATGGCGATGACACTTAGCTGTTGCATTACTTCTCCCTGTCCCTCATTCCTGTTCCCATCACCCCTCTAGCCGTGTCATTACTCTGGTGTAGAACTTCCATGGTGTCTCCATGCTGAGTCTGTGCAAAGAGATGAAGATGGCTTTGCCTTATGAGTGGATTTCCTCTTCCAGCATGTTCCGTCCTAGATTGACATAAATTATGAATCATATTTTGGATGGATACACAAAAATATATTGGTCAGAATGTTTTTATTCTTAATCGTATCCAAATACGAAGATCCAAGTGGAGCAAGTGTGCGCCTAGGCCAAAATTACATGCAGGTTCTGCCAGAGAACTCTGCTGCCTAGAAGAGGGTATTGAATTTGTTTCTTCACACACAGACTGGGATTAAAATCAAAGCATTATCTATGCATTAAGTCATTGCTGTTGAATAAATGCACTGCCTTACTCCTCAGTTTACAGTGGCAGGGTTTGACACAAGTTTGCAGGATGCGATCTGTACGCTTTAAAAAAATGCCATAAACGAGCTGTTCCTTCACCTGTCTTACTAATTTCTTAGGCGAGATGGGGAGATTATCCACTTTGTGGATGGGGGGGGCTGCTGTAAATGTTCAGCAGTGGGCTCACACAGGAAGGAGTGAGATGCCTTTAGAATGCGTGTACATGGCATACTTCCAAAACCAGAGCTGACTGTAAGGCTTTAGGTGCTACTGACAGTAGGTGACGGCCAAGTAGGAGCTTTAATAAAGTAAGTACCTAAGTTCCATATAACTGCCTCTTTGGACAAGGGCATAAAAATCACTACTTTCTCAGATTTGACTTTTACAACCTTATAAAGAGACAGACAAAATCAGACAATAAAAGGGCCAACAAATTTTTGCGCTTTTTAGCATTGCTAGGGTGAATTAATCCCAAGTAGTGCTTGCTTATGACCTGTGTAATAAAGATTATAACACCATTTCCTCCCTGCAGCTGTGTTGGCTCTTGCTTTGGCAATTAAAGAGATGAGCGTAGTGACACGTAAAGCACGTACAACTCTTTGGTGCGCGCTGCAGATGACCTTACCAAAATCCTCAGCTGGAAAACCAGGTCGAGAGAAAGCTCTTCAGGAGACGGTGCCACCTGAAGAAAAAGCGTGCGAAAATACAAACAGTGGCAGGATCATGAATCAGAGGGCTGAAGTAAGCAAGCATTAACCAAATAGCAGCTGCACGCAAAAATCTCTGTAGTGTGGATGTGTGAGGAATGATAAGCTAATTCTTTTTAATTATTTGTAAAAGTTTGACCTATTAATATTCATATTTAAAGCTGTATCTTGACGAGTTGAATTTGCTTTAAGAGCTCTCGGGTTCTACTAAAACCGTTAACAGGCAGCATCAGAATATCGTAAAGCCAAACTGGTGAATGCTAACTTAAAAAATAATCAGACTAATTAACAGCCAAGATACTATTTAACTTCTGCAGGTGAACCCTGGTATACAACTGTTCTGATAACTTATTTTAGTTTTGCTTTAGGAAGTAGGTTTTAAAATAATGATTCTTAAAGACAGCAGTCTTTAAGACCGGGTGTCCGGTCAGGATCCAGTAAGATTGTGATGTAAAATTGGTTTCCTTATCAAACTAAAACGTGGAAATGGGAGGAAAAAATGCTAAGACTACCCAATATTCATGTAAAATTAAATATTTAAAATATAAATATTTATTAATTAGAGATTTTAGATTCAAAGTTTGTGAAAGGAGATGCACAGGGTTCTACTAAATTACTGGTATGACAAAATTGCTGTTGTGAAACTATGCAATTTAGTAAGCATGTTCAAATCATTTGGGTGTGCTTTTGGGAAAAAAGAACCTCCGTTTTAAAGTATTTAAACGTAATCAAAATATGACATGCACACAGGATCATCCTTGGAAGAGCTGTGCAGCAGCTGAAATAATGAGTATTGTTTTTAATAACTTAGCTTTAAAATCGGAAGAGGTATCACAAAGTTTTGAAACTTAGGTTTTCTTAAAAGTTACTCTTTCACTAGTTTGGTTTGAAATTTCATTGTCATATTTTAGACTGATTAGTTTACCTCTGCATTTTTGACAGATATTAATACTTAATGTTCAGCTGTGTATCTTAATCTGTATGGAATATGCATAACTTATTCACTGATATGAAATGTTGTTATTATGTGGCTCAGGAGACGTGGGGTTTTAACACTTCTAGCATCACGTTTATAATGTGTGGATTAAATTTATTCAACTGTCCTTGCCTAGATACCCTGGTATTTTAAATGTCTCTGTTCTTCCTACTTCTGGAAATACTTACATGCAAAAGATGTGATTGCACCACAAATTGACATGAGATGATGTGAGAGAGAAACTGAATGAGAATGCAGCAGAAAGCGAGTAACTGTTTTGATCACTGAAATGACTAAAGTACTGCCAGAGTGGGTTTATCGGGGCAGGAGAGCAAAGCACATCATACCACAAGTCACTGCATTAAGATTTGTTGCGTTTAACCTAGGATATGTTGGTGTTAAAAGCAATACTGTACTGACTTTAGTCTGTCTGGTAAGAAATAAATCAGCTTTTATTGAAGAGCATTTGTTCTGCGATTGTCTTCATAGCCCCAGCTCCTACAACTCGATCTGTTAATGGGGACTGTAACTTTCAGTTAGTTCCTGAAGTATGTTACGAGGCGTAAAGCAGCGGTGATGCTGAAATTACTGACTTGTAGAGAGAAATGCCAGTAACAAACAAACGGAGAGAAAATTCTCTCAGTGCAGCAAAGCCAGAGTTCTTGGATTTGCAAGTATCTTGTTAGTTACGAGCACTGTACTGCCTGAGGAAGCTTACGCAGTAATTTCTCAGTATCTTAGGAGTCTGCTTCAAGCATTCTTACCCTGTAAATCCCCTGGTGCTGATGCCAGTAGTGCGTTCCTGAATACCGTATCAGCCTAGCAGCAGCGTTTACCTCTCCAGAGGCAGCATCTGCCTGGGCACCAAGGCAGCAGCAGGAATTACTGACAGTTTGACAGCAGACCCGCGCCCCGGAGGCTGAGAAGCATCAGCTGTGCTTAAACAGGCTCAGGGGCAGCGTAAACCCTTCGGGTGATGCTGATCCTCGTGCCTGCATGTTTGCACAAACCACAACACGCTTTTGCTTTCCAGCAGCCGAAGCCAGTGGAGCTGCCTGGGTTGGTGCTGCCGGGCAGCTGTGAGACCTGGGGCTGGGCCTTGCTGCGCCCTGTCCCAGCCCGGGGGGAGCGCGCTCAGCTCGCGGGGCACAACACGGCACCTCGCTGCCGGGTGCAGCCGGTACCAGCAAAGGTGACCTGCCGCTGTGAGGGGGCTGCCGCTGCACGCTTGCGACCGTGCCCTTCTTAAACCCAAACGTACTTCTGCAGAATGTATACATTTTGGCACGTATACCATAGCCTCTTGTCCTCACCTGTGCCCAGCAGCGGTGTTCCATTCCTGTCAGGAGGCGGCAGATGCTGTTCTCCAGCCTGCAGCTCGCTTTCGCTTGGAAGTGGGGGTTCAGGGAAGTTCAGTACTGGGTCACAGAGCTTCAGAGTGTGGGAAAAACCCAAGACACTGCCAGCAAGGGAGGGCAGCTGCTGCCACCAGAGCAACTGAGGTCCCAGTGGAAGCCTCAGATTGCCCCGTGCAGCCGGCAGCTTCCTCAAACCCGGCCTGACCTGGGCTGCCTCAGGGGTGTACGAAGGGCTCCAGCTCCCAGGAGAAGGCAAGAGCCGTCCCGCAGTGCTGAGGACACGCGGCCCCTGTGTGCAGTGGTGCTGTGACACCCCTCTCCTCTGGCAGCTACCACATGCCGGTGCCACCCACCCGAGACGCTGTGCTGCAGCCAGGGGCCACCGCTGCAAGGCAACGGGAGGCACTGGCAGCCTCGGGAAACGCTGAGAATAAACGAGGACCAGCACCCTGGCAGCAACAGGTCAGCCCTCAGAAATACAGCAAGGAGAGCAGGGCAAAGAGAAGGGGAGCCCCCCACCACGCCACCGGGCACCGCAGTCACTGTGACAGAGAGAAACCTGCTTCTTTGCCAACCAGTTTTATTATTCAAGTCCAAAGATAAAGCAGTTAGATACTCACACTTGCAGCAGCTAGTTAAAACAGGAGGCATGAAACTTGGATCAGGCGGGTGCCGAAAGCAGGTGATGGGGACAGTCCTGCTGCCAGGAGCCGCCCCTCCCCACCGAACCCGGCACCCGGAGCACAAAGCAGCGCGGGGCCGAGGCGCGCCGGTTCCTCCCGCACCCCCAGCGCGCTGCAGCTCCTCCTTCACACTCAGTTTACAGAAATTAAGTGTTCTCTCCAGAGGCAGGTGACAGTCACGAAAAAGGCTGGAAACAGCCAGTAACAAGCCCTTCGGGGGCCAAGAGAAGCATTCAGCCCCCACAGGTGGCTCCTGATTGCAGCTGCGCCCAGCAAGAGCAACCGGCACATAAACCCAGCACATCCAGCTGGCTTACAGCTGCTCAGCACCGAGCGTGCGTTAAAGCATTCGCCCTGGCAACTGCCACAGAAATAACATTCGATATTCACCCACACAAGACATTGGGGAGCACCATTTTCCAGCTACCAGCACGAAGTCTTAAAATAGCTTAAGGACTCTACCAATTTGCTGTGGCCAACGCTCACATCAGCGCAGCAGTTACCTTACCAAGGGCCTGCAGGTGATACAGCCTTATAGCTGCAACTCATATTTATTTCATAACATCTTTCTCTTGCTACAGAACAGCACTTACCCTCGCTGAGGTCAGCTTGAAGCCCTGCGCTCCCAGCTCAGCCAGAATGAAGACGTAGCATTGTTCCTGGCAGCATAAATACATGTATTTGCAAATACATTTTTCAAGGCTAGCGTAAATAAATTCACATTTGCCCCGTAGGAGCAAGTCCTTAATTACAGATCAGAAAGGGGCTCTGCTCTGTTCTCAAATCCTAACATGCTGTTGCTGCAAACCAAGGCCGGCAGGAGGATGCAGCCAGCTGGGAAGCCCTCTCCTACATCTCATTTTGCTTTGCTTGAAGTGGTGAGAAGTAGAAATCGATCAATTTAAAAACACAGACATAGTCACTTCACCATTCTTTGGTACGGACATTGGCCACAATAACCGACTGGGACATTTGACACCACAAGCACATGGCACACTGAGTTTAAGAGGTGCTTGATATTTCTTTTCTGCTATGTTAAAAAAAAAAAAAAAAAAAAAAAAAAAAAAGGAAAAAGGGGGGGGTAAGGAAACGCTTCCAAAAAACCACTCACCAGCCACGTGCCCAGAATTTCTGCTGCTTTTTAAAACACACACCATATTCGTAATTAATTTTATCCCTGGAGAGTCCAACTGGAAAACCCCAGCTATCGTTTCCGCTCGCCTTTTTGTGTCCTTTTCTTCTCCTTTTCCTTCCGCTCCTGCTTGGCTAGCTTATCCTTCTCTCGCTGGAGCTTATCTTGCTCTTTTTTCTTCTGGAATTCATCTCGCAGCAGCTCCCGTTCCAGCTTCCTGGCATTCAAAACATCCTCCACATTTGTGTTTCGGAACAGCGCTGGCAGCATGTTAAGGGCAGACAATGCTCTGGCTGAAGCCGCACAGCTTTCCGCTCTGCAGCTGTATTTTGGAGCTCTAAACTAGACCGTGGCTTTAGCATGTGGGCTGGTTTCTCCTCCCTCCCCCTTTACCTTCTGACTCCCACTTCTGCTTCCTCACCAAGCAGGTAAGGAATTTGGGAATGAGGAATGGAGAAAGAAAAAGGAACCTCTGCTCGTTTTTTGAAATAGAAAAGTCAGGCAGAGTAAATGCACGCTCCCTAGAAAGGGATTTTTTCCTACAAGAAATCAATTTGCCTACAGGTTCTTAAGACTGATACAGAAAAAAATATGTAAAAGCTCTACAAACCTAAGAGGAAGAAAAATAACATATGGTACAGCTTCCTCAAGTGGCTTCTCTACAGCTGTGTACGACATGTATGTCTTTACATATATGCACACGTACATATGTGTACACATCGTCACGGTCTCATGTCCTCCCTCCCACAGCAATCAGTGGCAAATCCTTTGGGAGGAGCATTAGGAAAAGCAAGTGGGCGTCTCCTCTGCTGCCTCTTCCTCCTAAATATCAATAATGTAGGGGCACGAATAATTTAGGTTTGACTTTTTATTTATGTGGTAAAATCTGCTTCCATCTTAAACCTGACAGCTGGTGAGCTCAAGGAACATCCCAAATTACCGTGTTGAACAAGGACCAAGTATCCTGTGTTTTATTCACCACTGAAGTTCAGCTGCACCACAGCCTTATGAGTTTCACAGTTTCTGGTGCACTTTTAATAAATCCTGACATGATTTACCTCTCTGGACACCAGTTAACACTACGCTGATATTCTGGGAGAATTATCCTTACTAATAGGCATGTTCCGTCAAGCTTCAGAGGGTGGAACAGGGAAGGAGGGAATAGAGGAGAGATAAGAGCATGGCAGGATCGATCTCAGCTGTGCACATGGGGCAGACAGACCTTTAACTCTGATTACAAGCAAGGTCAGGCTACATGAAAAGAAAAATGAAAAGGCTAAAGAAACAGGGAGTATCAACACAGATAAGGAAGGACAGGAAACTCACCATGGAAGCTGCCCTCCTTCCAAAAAGCCTGGGTGACTGAGAATTCAAAGGATACATTTTTCTGATGCAATATTTACAGCTGTCGCAATCGATCCATCCTGTTCATCCTCACCAGTGAGAGAATTAAGGAAATATGAGCATCAGTAATGAACTTGTGCCTCTATACAGTCACATGTAACTCAAAACACATCAAATAACTTTATCAAGCCACAAGGAAGCAGCTACATGCTCACCCAGACAAAGACGGGGCAAGCAGAAACCCCCACGTTCAGCTCCCTCCTGCTGCTGGAGGGCCAGCTGCAGTTCCCCCCTGTTCAACTCTGCTCTTCAAGGAAGAACTGCTCTTCAGCACTGCGAAGAGTTTTTAAACTCCCCCACTCTCCACATACTCTCTCTTAAAAAGGATTTTTGCAGCAGATTTCTCATCAGAAAGCAAGAGATAAATTCAATACATTAACTACCACACACAGAGTTACCCGGAGTTGATTCACTCTTCTGCAACACACCTGGACTGGGCAAACCTCACCCAGCCAAGCACGTGTGGATGGGGAGCATGGAAACGGCAGAGAAACATCCTCAAAGGAGCGTCTGCTGGTGGCTCTCCACAAACTAGGAGCTTCCATTTTTTTTCCATGTAAGTTATTTTATCATGGAGAAAGAAGATTGAAAAAATTCCCCAATTCTCCCCACTCGACACTGCAAAGCTGGAAAGGCGTTGTTTTAGATTTTTAATAAACATTGTCCTTCAAAGCACCGAGTGTCAACTAGGTCAGGAAAAGGATATTCCTCCTCGTCCGTCACGTTGGCATACTGGGCCAGGAGGGCAGCTTTCCTCTGCTTCTCCTCCTGGGAGACCTCCTTTGGCTTCACCACAATCTTGGCCTGCTTCTCCATCATGCTGGCAATGGCTTGGATATCGTCTGGCAAGGAGAAGAGTCAGAGCATCAGTCAGTCCCTGCAGACATGGCAGCGAAGTCCCAGCTGACAGATGCCACATGCAGCTGCTTCCTACATCATCAGTCCCCAAAGGGCACTGTCCTACTGTCACACGCTGTGTCCTGTCTGCAGGGAGGCAGCTGTCGCTGGGGGCAAATGCACCGAGCTAAAGGGAGAAGTCTCACCCAAAAATAGCCCCCACCCTCCTCCCACAAGCCCTCTCACAAGGTCACTGGCGATGCTGTCAACACAGAGAGCGCGCGAGCTGGCTGTTTTGGAGAACTCAGCAATCAGTAAGACTTGGCTAACGAAAATCCATTTTACTCCAAATTGCATTTCTCTTCTGGTTATGAGAAGCTAAATATATTTATTTAGCTACATACTTTAAACCACATCAAACAGAAACTCTGAAAACTCAGTGACTGATGGGTTTAATGCTCTCTCTTTCCTGCCTACAGAGGGAAACAAACAGCTGATTTACCTTTCAACACTAAAGTCCTGCTGCCCGTTTCTTGAAGTGACATTTGGGTTTTGACACCATGTTATTATTTTTTTTTTTAGTTTAATAACTTATCCTCAGCATTCTGTTATTCTAAGTAGATATTGACTTCTTTGGAGATTTACCCTTTAATGGAACCACAGTGAAATATTTAAATTCTTGCATTTGCAACAACCTAGACACATACTGCTACCTTCTTTCTGTGACAAGTAACAGGTAACCAACAATATGAGCAAGAGGAGTCCAGTAGCAGCTCCAGCAATTCCAACCACTTGTCCCCAGAAGAGGAATTTTATTTTATTTAATGCACAGAATAGCGTAACTTTTCCCTGTCCCCACCCAAAGGCAACGTTAGGCCAAGGACAGGTTTCAGCAGATTTTCAGGGAAAGCCACTGAACTGCTGCATAGTTCAGCCACCTCATCTATGAGAAGGAGATGAGAGATGTTTGTGAAATGCTGAGGTTTAGACCAGAAAAGCGCTATATGAATACAGGCCTCATGACAGGGGCTCACTTGGAGGACTATTTCTAGAACATCATCAGCCAGTGACAATATTCTGATTGCAACCAGAACCAACAAAAAACCGCAAAGCAAACAAAAAGCAGGATTTAGCCAAAAGGGCTGTTACATTGTCATGGGCTACAGTTAGGTCCCTGCCATTGGACAGTTACTAATTGAACCGTGCAGTATGCTTAAACCAGCAAAATCTTTCCAGCATATGACTTCGTTGTACTCCAGACCTCTGCTCAATGACCAGAACAAGCCTCCCGCAAGGAACAAGACCAAGACTGAGGTCCTCACTCCCAAGCCAACAACTGAAGACAAGGGATGAATTCAGGGAGGGTACAAAGAAACGCTGGGACTATATACATGACTGGGAAAGGAGCAGCATTAGTATAGCAGCAGCAGCCTCACAGAGCTTCCCCTGCTACACGTGTTTATGGAAAAAAAAGGACAGTTTTAAGAGAAGATTTTGAATGAGGAAATTAAGGATGCTTCCCTGATGTGTGCTGGGGTGAGCAGCAGCAGAAGGAACAGTGCAACTCTCCACAGGTGCAGTTGTATAAAAAAACCTGCTCTCCAAACCAGCACATACTGAAGTAGCAAGGCATTTTATGCCATAACTGCATCTACCACCACAGTTCCAGCTGCCATCATTACATTGTTAGTGTTGAACGGAGAGAAAGCCCTAGGGGTTTTGTGAAAGGACACTGAAAAAATCCTTACAGGGAAAAAAAAAGGGGGGTTTTCCTCTTCAGGATTATGAACCTAAAAGCAGCAGAATGCTAGGGACAGCCAGAAGTGAAACTACTTATCCTCATTTCATATTTCAAGACAAAACAGTAAATAACAGCAATGGCAATGAGAAGCAAGTCAGATCAGCGACCATAGTGGCAGCATTGGTTTTAACTCCTAACAGGATGAACACACAGTTCTCATCTTGGTAAGGCCCTGCAAAGTACTCATACCAGGAGAAAGGCACACCGAGCAGCGACACTACCTTCTTTTTTCTCTTTGGCGTCAACAATCTGAGATTCAGACCACTTCTCGACTACTTCCCTGCAAACATCGTTTAAGAGATCTTCTTCCTAGTAAGGGAAAAGAGACTTCTCAGCCTTGGAATATAGTTGGTTTGCTTTAAACAAACATGAATCAGATACAAAAAGTACCAGCTGCAAAGAATCTGAACACCCAACAGTAAGTTCAATCATTACAGCTTTTCACACAAAATCCACTCGTTAAACGCACACATGGGACTTTGGTTAACCCAGGACAACACAGATTATGCAACACACTTACTTGTTGACACAGCTCAGGACTAGGGAACGCCTTGACCCGCTGTGCAAACAGGAGGTGTCAAGGCTGCGATCCAACAGCCCTGCACCACGCCAGGAGAGGCCGCATCACTGCGGCAGTTTACTTCCCACATGACAGCTCTAACAACATACGCTGGTTTCACAGCAGCTGCCTCTCTAGGTGCAACAGCCCTACAAACACCGGCGAAAGGCAATCAGAGTATCTTTGCTCTAGAAACCTACTGCCCAGCATCATCTCTCTTCTTGAGCAAGGCTGCGGAGAAGCTATGCAAAGGCCACCTCCAAGCCAATAAATTAGACTGCACAGCACATGGGTCAGGGCCAGCACAGAGCTGAAGCCACTTTAGTGGTACTGACAGACCATCTCCTCCCACCAGCAGGGATATTCTTGTCTCCATTGACCTGCCTGGAGCATCAAACACATCTAGAGGTGGCAGCGGAATGCACCCACGCTGTTGTTCACTACTGAGGAAGACTAAGCTGCAAGGAGAAAGGAAACACACCTAACCAGCAACAGGATGGTATTCCCATCACCAGATCTTCGCTTGTGGAGCTCCACCATGCCTAGCTCTCTCCCCGTGCCCAAGCACAGCTTCTCGCGGGACTGATCAACATCAAGCTCCAGCAGCAGACAGGCAACACCCTACTGTACCACATGTCGGCGCAAACGGTCACAGCATTTCTGCAGGAATTGCCCAATATGTGAGTTCAGGTTAGGGAAGCTCAATCCAGGCAAGAAACACGATCCTGATAAAAAAGAAACATGTTTTGAAGAGTTACGGAGAATCCCTGCTCCGGCACCTGGAGCCCCTCCTGCCTCCTCCTGCACTGACCTGGGGGGCCACAGAATTGTCTCTCCCACAGGTTCTCGCTGCTCTCTCTGGCTGTTGCTCTGCAGGGTTCCCCCCCCCCTTAAATCCGTTATCCCAGAGGCGCTACCACCGTCGCTGATGGGCTCAGCCTTGGCCAGTGGGTCCATCTTGGAGCTGGCTGGCATTGGCTCCATCGGGCATGGGGAAAGCTTCTGGCAACTACAGAAGCCACCCCTTTAGCCCCCACTACCAAAATCTGGCCACACAAACCCAATAACCTGCCTATGCCAAAAGGCAGCTGTGAGAGGCAGAAAACCTGACAAACTGCCTAGAAAATTTCTTATATAGGTGTGCAGGAATATCTGTTCCTCTACCGTCTGTCTCTTTCCCCTCACCTTTCACAGCCAGGTGTGCAGTAATTGGCATTTCAAAGATGAACACACCAAACCCTTGCACACAGGCTTCCCACCAAGTTCATGATCCTCATCTTCAAAAATTGTGCACTAGGTACCTAAAAAAAAACACCTTCAAGTTCCAAGACAGGCTGCCACTGAAAACATTACTCATCCAGCACAGCAAAGCTCACCTGCACGAGGGACAGCAAAAAAAAGTTGAATTCTCCACAACAATGGGACAGACCAGGAGATTAAAATATACACAAAAATCTCTCCACCTTTTGCTCCAATACAAGTAGAAACAGTAACTCAGAATAAAGTCCTCCCACAGCAAGCCTACCACCGCTAAGCACAAAATTCTGCACAGGCAGGTGGCAGGAGAACCAGCACGCAGCCATCACACAAAGTGGCCGAGCACCGAGCCCATGGGCACAGTTTGGGGCCGCACACGCAACAGAACAAGGTCCCTGGGCTGGGTAGGTGATGCTGTAAGGACAAACACGTGGGACACTGGAGGCTGTGAGAGGAGGTGACGTGCAAACAGAGAAAGAGCAGAAGGATGAAGGGTTTACGACTCCCACGGATATCAGACTCCATTGAAGAATTCAACGTGCCTTTAATGAGAACAGATCCAGAGGACAAGACGATGCCTAATCTGCTAAGATCGGGTATAAGAATGGGTGGTTTAGGACTGGGAGAACCCAGTGACCCTGCTCCCACTGGGAGATGACACTGAGATCCACGCAGGAACACCTACTGGATGAGCAGACCAGCAATGAGGACAACGTGCACAGAAACACCATGCCAAGTGACAGGGACCCTTCCAGACCTCAGACACACAGTAAGTCACAAAAAGGTAACAAAGGTCAGCACAGTTCAAGGACACAGAAGACATGAAGGTTTTTAAATGCCAGAAACACTCATAGTAAAAGGATAGTCCTTGATGGATGGGCTCGCCCAGGTACAGGGAATACTAGCCCACTGGAATTAAGGCTGGCAAAATAATAAGCAACTTAATATTAAGCCAGGAGTGAAGGCTGGGAAAGACATATTGCCTGAGCACCTGGTTTCAGTGTGTGGGAGGAAGAAAAATCAGGCAAATGATGATAAAGAAATGGCAGCAAGTGGGATGGAAAATCAACAGCAGAAGACTAACAATGATGGCACAGACCTGAGCAACCTTCTAATGAGGGTTTGAGCAATAAGAAACAAATCGGGTATTTGTGTATCGCTGGAGGCAGGCCTATGAGGGGAGAACCCAAAAGTGAGACGCTCCAGCAATCCCAGAAATGGTGAAAAAACAGCCTTGGAGGTGGAGAAATGAAGAAACGAAAGATGAAGATGACAGCGTGCGAACGGACGCAAATGAAACATCTGTGAAACACGAATGATGGGGCAGCCTGGGCAAAACTAAACTGTCACAGAAGGAAGCAAAGAGAAGTTCTGCCACGCAGCGCGGGCCCTTCAGTCTCACTGCAGTCTGGACGGAGACCTCTAGCAGAGCACTGACCTCTGTGTCCCTCGGAGACTCGCTCCCCACATATAAACGCAAACATTACCAGAGAGCTGAGGGTGCAACTACCAAATATTTTCATCTAGTGTTCCCCAAACAAAACAGAAATTGTGTTGGTTTAGAGGTTAGTAAAGTGAGATGGATTCTGTCTGGTTTAAAGAGAACTGAACAGAAATAGATCTCAGTTCTAAGTTTCTAGATTTGAAATGGTTACATCTGAATAAACTCGGGGAACTAATGCATGATGTTGTCATGCATGAGGCGCCATGGGCACGACTGCAGATGTTGACTGGAATTTTTCCTCATGAGGGTTGTCAAAAACAAACAAAAAATTACCCGGAGTTTGTGTATAGAACAAAGACAAAAGACTTGGCAAGAAAGGCCCCAAATTAACCAAATGACTTTTGAAACAATCTTTTAATACAGAAGTAAGCACAGTCTACAAATAAATAATAAAAAAAATGCACCGACTAAAAAAAAAGTAATTAAAAAGTCTGAGGTTCAAGAGACAGAAACATTTTTCAAGAAGCGCAGAAAAATCAAACTGAGCTTGAAATTGCAAACAAAGCAAGGGTCAGCTGTGACAGTGTCACAAAGAAGAAAACGAAGAGAACGAACCGGGCTGCGGTGCAACACGTACGGGATAACGACAGCCCAGGAGTCAATGAACATGAAAACCCTGCACCAGTTCTCAAATCAGGCAGCAGTGCAAGAGGAGGGAGACAAAGAGAAAAGGGGAAACATCAGAACATAGCACAGCCCCGGCTACGTACCTCCAGAGCTCGGGAAGAGCACACACAGCAAAACATGCGGGCCAAGGTCTGCTGGAGGAACGCTGACAACCTAACACAGCTATCGTTGAGCCGCTCCAAAGCACTTGTTGTGAAACATCATGTTTTAAACCGCACTTGGGCACTACCAAAAAGCCACCTTCCTCCCCAGCTAAACCCTGTGCCCTCCGCAGAAATAATCCAGGACCCTTTTCTTCCTTTACACCAACAGCCACGCTCCACAGCGGCTGCCAAAGTTTCCAATCAGCCTCAAAACTGGCACAAACGCTCACCCCAACAAACAAAAAAATCCCAAATAAACTCTGGACACCCGAAGGGCCCCAAAAGACCCCCAGAGGTGCCGAGAGCCCCTGGGGAAGGTGGTTATCGGCCCCAGGGCTTCAGGGGAGCTACGCCCGCCTGCCCCCCGCCGCCGGTGCCCCACGGGGGCTCCGGGCCCAACGAGGGCGCGGCCGCCCGTCGCCTCCTGGGGATGGGGGGTCCCGGCGGGGAAGCGGAAAGCTCAGCAGCGCCGACCGGGCGGCAGCACCGGCCGGACCCAGCCCCTCACCCCGGGAGGCTCCTCCCGCCCGGCCCTCACCAGGCAGGCAGCCAGGACGCCGCACAGCGCCTCCAGCCGCTCCTCGTCGCTCTCCTCTTCGCGGAGCAGCCCCTGGATATAAGCACCGTAAACGGCGCGGTCGAGGCCCAGCGCCTCCAACCGCGCCGCCAGCCAGGCCGCAAAGCCCGCCGCCTCCTCGCCGGGCGCCGCCATCTTGGAGCGCCGCCGCCACCGCGCGTGCGCCCGCGGCCGCCACCGGGGAGCGCGGCGGGGGGCGCGGCGGTGGCCACGAAGGACAAACTTGTGGCGGCGCCGGCGGGCGAGCGGCTGTGATCGAGGGGCTCAGCCCAGCGGTGTCTGAGGAGAGCGGCTCAGCGATAGCCGCGGCTGGGCCACGCTACCCTGAGCACCCCACTCCTTCCCCGCAGGAGCGGCGGAGGCGCCGCGGCGGTTGCGCGGAAAGCGGCGTGTCCCTGCGCGGCCGCCGTCAGGGGCGGGGCGGGGCGGGGCGGGGCGGGAGTTTCAAGGGCGGCGGCGCGGCGCTGTGAGGGCGCCGTGGTGGGCTCAGCCGCCCCCCGGCCTCTCCGCGGAAAGTCCTTCTACCTCGACCTGCCGAGCGGGCGGAGCGCACGGGAGCTGGCGGAGGTCATCGGGCACCTCGGCGGGGTGAGCGGCCGGGACACCCCCCACACCCTCACCGCGGCCCCAGGCCCGAGATCCTGAGGGCTTTCAAGTTACCTACTGCCCTGTTCTGTGTGGAGCTGCTTGTCCCACCTCTTCGCTTGCTACTGTATTTTGCTGAAATGTGTTCTGTTCTCTGGTGAATAGAGCTTTTCCATGCTGGTGCATGATGTCCAGGGTCTTTTTCTCAGCTATTGTGGGGGTTTTTTTTCTTGTGTTTTTTTTTTTTTCCTGAAACGCTTGAGAAGTAGATAATGGTAGACAAGAGTCATGGAAGTCTCAATCCGAAGGTGCTGGGGACTATTTGCAGTGTATCTCTAGGTCGTACGCTGTCAGTACATCATAGGATCTCTTTTTGGGAGACAGCAGTAAGGAATGGAAGAAGGAACTGTTTGTAGAGATGAGTACTTTCAGCAGCCCCTTAAGTGTGTGTGGCCTTAAGCCAAAGGCAGTAGTTCTTCTGAGCTGCAACAGTCCTGCTAAAGAGTTGAACAGTTTCAGAGCTGCTCTGGTTTGTCTCTTGCTGCAGGTGACTGAAAGCTTCCTAAGCAAAGAAGTCAACTATGTAGTTTCCAGCAATAAAGAAGCTAAACAAGACAAAGCCAGGACTTGGACTGAGAAGTGGAGCAGCGTAACTTCAGAAGATGCAAAAGCCATGAGCCCAGCGCCTTCTGCCTCCAAAGGGAACCGTACCAGACCTCACCAGAAGCCACCAGACACTGTAAGAGCTATAAAGGTTTAGGCTACCTCAAAGTTTGGCCGAAGGGATCTGTAAAGTAGAACCAGAGAAGTGTTGGAAGGTAAATTTGTTCCTGCTCTGAGCGAATATGTTGTGTGTTTAGGGCTTTCTTTTCCCGCCTGGTCTGGCTGTCCGTATCTGTACCCATGTTCCTTGTGTTTGTGTATCATTGTCCATTCAAATGTGTGTGCCACAGCTTTGAGCTGGTAAACCAGCATATCTGCTCAAATGGCAGAGGAGATGGAGGGCTTGGCTGGCTTCCCAGCAGAATGGGGAATCGTCCCACTGCAGAAATGTGTCTGGAAAAGCAGAGAAATGTAGACAAGATAAAGCTGTTGCAGGCTTTGGATGCGTGCTCCCAGACACAGGCAGGGCAAGGCCACTGTAACTTGGGAGAAGATCTACGAGGGCAGCTTGCAAGAATGGATTTCTCTATCTCCTATTCGCCCTGCCAGAGGTGGGCTTTCTGGTCAGTGGTGCTTGTGGCCAAAACTCTTAACATCCTGTGTTGAACGCTGGTGTCTGCTGGAAGCTGTGACTGGGGAGAGCCTACTACCCCAGTCTAGGCTGTGGGCACTTCTACTAGCTGGATCCTGACCACCTGCAGGTGGAAAGCCTGAGCTGATGCCAGGGGTTTCACTCAATCACTCATGATGTTTGTTCCCCTGCCCTTGCTCACAGCACTATCCGCTTGCCTTACAAAGAATTTAACCTATTTGCTGAAATCACTGGCTTGCAAATAAGACTTTGTTCCCAGGAAGGACTAGCAAGAATGTTCCTAACCCCTGCCAGCAGCTGGGATGTGGCAGGTAGAATTTCTGAGCTAAGCTGCTGCTTCCTCTTGGCTCTGGGGTATTCACTGCTGTTCAATAGAAGCCAAGCCTTGCCTGAACGGCTGCTTAGTGTAGATCTAATGGGCACCTCTGCAGTTTGCACTCCCTGGAGATGCTGCTGTCTTTGAGATAAAGTCTTGGTCAGCTTCTTGTCCCCAGCAGAGACCAGGTATCACTAGAAATCACTCTTACTGGACAGCCACACTGTCCTCAGCTTGCCACTGCCTGGTAGATTTTTGCTTTAACGTAGTACTTTGCTTCTTTTTCTGCAGGCACCGATCAGCAGGGGAAAGGAGCTGCTGCAGAAGGCCATGAAGAATCAGGTGAGCACCATGTGGATGGACTTTTCTCTAGCTGGGTATATTCAAAGTACTGCTGAGCAGTGCGGAACCAGTGCCAGCCACTTCGCTAGAGCCCCGGCCCTGCTGAAGGAAGCAGGTTCTTGGGCTGGTGAAGGTACAAAGCAGTTACTTGTGGCCTGCAGAATATTGTGCAGTGCTCCTGGTCACTGTTCTTCATGCAGGCATGTCATGCATCCATGTTAGTACTTCTAAGGCCTGCCCCAGGTATCTGGGTGCTCAACACAAGAGAATTATTAACACAAGACCTGTTGTTAAATGAATTTTTAGCCTAGAAAGAACTAAAGCCATACAGCTGGGGAAAAGGTTCCCCTGCGATCCTTTCACTGGTAGTAAAAGCGGCCAAAAGAATCTCAGTGCCCACTTAGAAGCTTATGCTATAGCAGGAATTAAAAAATTGACCTAGAGGCTACTGTTAATTTGGGATAGATAAAGCATGAGTTCAAACCTTTTCAGCTGTGCCCTGATTTTAATAACAGCTATGCAACTGAGCAACAGGAAAATCTCTCTAAACTAGATTTAGAGCTGCATGTGCTCACACAGCCGTCTCTGCTTTGAGCTGTACCTTGCCAAACCTCTCTGTACAGGACACCTGCAGTGGCAGCAGTATCCTCGCCAACGCTCGCATGTGGGGAGTCTGGATCTTGCACGTGGATGGTATCCTTCCCTGTAAGCTGTTGGTAATTAGTGATTTTTGAGACGGGTGGAGCAGAAGCAATGTAGGCCAGCGTGGTATGGCAGAAGGAAGAAATTGCAAGCAATATTCAGTACTTGGCTGATGCCATCCTGGCCATGGCTACCTAGGTCCGCCCTTCAAAAACCAGATTAACTTGTATATATAGAACCGGCTACTGTTGCATTTACAGTAGCAAGCACTGAGTATGTTGTAATATGCTGAAGCTGTAAGATTATAAAATGTTAATAGCTTGATCAGTGCATTGATTTGTTCCAAAAAGACCATTTTTGCTAATTGACTGGGAAGCACAGATCATGATAATGGCAGGATCTGGTTGTTTTTAATTAGGAAGTGCTGATGTTTGAGGGCCTATGCTGGAAGGCACTTCCTGTCTCAGTGATGAATGGGAAGGGGATGACAGGAAAGACAGATGGTGAAACTCTGATACTAATATTAGGTCTGGAGTAAAAGGTTCCTTAGCGTCCAGTGACAGTGGCACACAGCTGTGGCTGAGCTTGTCTGGGTGCATGATGGAGGCAGCCACAGCTCGTACGTGTTCCTAAGCAGCCAGCTCTGCTGAGCCGCAGTGGTGTGGCAAGCCTGTCAGGGCTTGCAAATGTCAGGGTCTGGTCTGCATGCTGCAAAGTTCCTAACAGCATCTCATTTCTGCAGAGACATAAAGCCAGCCTTTGGCTGTGCTAAAGAGCAAAACTGGACGCCATCCCTCAAAGCACTCCTTGGCTGCTTCTTGGGCAAATTAACCATGTAGTGGCGATGCTCTGCCAGGTGATGGTGGGCTTAGGCGCTGTGGGCTTTTCCCTGGTGCGGGTGAGTGGAGGTAGCTGCAGTTGGTGGAGGGGAAACAGCTCACCATCTCTTGTTGAGCTATGGCTCTTTGACATCTCTCCTGTGCAGAAATGTTGTCATATGCTCAACAGCTGCTGCGTGCCATCTCGGGAGTAAGGAAACAATGCCAGAAGACAGAGGTAACAGATTGAGCTCCAGCCAATTTGAGGTGCTCGGGATTCCTCGGTAGCTCTAAGCAACCCTTTTAGCGCCTCTAGTGCTAATGGACTAGTAAGTGGGGGGATCTCCTAGGTTTTCATGCAACACTGAGCAATCTGGTGCTTCTGTTTATTGATGGAGATGACAAAATGAAAAGAATTTTTCCTTTTATAAAGAGGGGGTAAAACCAGGTGAGAATGGGGCAGCTGTTATCAACATCTGTAGCACAACTGATACAGATTTTGACTTGTATGGGACTAAGGGTAAAACAAATCATATGGAGCAAGTACACTGGCTTTTTGAAGGATTTCTTTTTAGTGCATTGGATGGTCAGTGAAAAGGTAGGGCATAAGATCAGAGAGTGGCAGCCTGTACATCGTATTTATACTAATTCTAGGTAACTTGGGAGGCAAAATATCAGGGGGAGGTGATAGTCTGTGATGTAGGAGCTCTGAAGTGGTGGGTGAGACTGCTGCAATCTTGCTCTGCTGCTCTGGGATCAGTAATTACAGTTCTGCCTGTGCTGGCTCCCATACTAAATATGTCACTTTTTCTTTTAGGCAAAATGCCTTGCATCTGCATCAAAAATTCACAAAGGTAGGCCTGAAAGTTGTGCTCCTATTTACACTTAGATGCAGAGCTGCTTGAAGAAGCCTCATTCAGAATTTGAAAATCTGTCTGAAACTTCAGCAACCCAAAAGATGCCAACTGTTAAGGCAATTTCTCTTGAATGGGTTTTGTAACTCCTTGTCCGAGTCTAGTTGCAGGCTGCCAATACAGCTGAGGATATTATGCATTTGGTTTCAGACAATGTTTTTTAAAATCCCATAAACCCTTTATAGCGCAGCTCCCAGAATCCTGAGGCACCTGAGAACTGTGCTGCTGGCACTGCATGTCGAATCCACTGGCTGAAGTTTCAAAGAATAATGCATCCTACAGAGGAGAGCATGTTCCTCACAACCCACTCACTTCTGTTAGGCTGAAATGTACTGCTGAGACACCAATCTAGGGATAACACTTCCAAAGCAGGAGTGGGGGGAAACAGATTCTCATCTGCAATTAGACAAGAGCAAATTGTGGTACCAAGATTGGCACCAGTGACGTAAGTTAATTTGTGACTTGTTTGACTGCTTGTCGGAGAGTGAACGCTCAGTAATACCTCGGAGCAGACTTCAGCCTGGATTGTGTGTGTGACACTTGAAAGATCGTTTCCCAGTTTGGGGGGAAAGGTGGTAGAAAAAAAGGCTCGAAAAGCTGTCGGATAAGGCAGATAATCTGCTGCAAGCTCAGAGCTCTTTGTGTGGCACACTCTGAACCCTGCCTGGGGACTTGTGGTAACAGCTGAACCATTTGTCACTGTTCAGCACTCTGCCATAAGAGCTCAGGACCTGTGCACCAGTCTGAGTTTCATCTAGGGCCCTACACATGGCCTTGCTTTCAGAAGTGCTAAGCATTTGGCAGCATTTACATGGAAAAATTGATCCTGTACTTAAATAGCTACTTTAGCGACGTAACAGCACATTTGATGCAAGCTCAGGATGAGGCTTGAGCAGCTAACTGGCGAGGACAAATGGAATCAGCCTTTCTGGAGGTTGAGGTTAAAATTTCTTTGAAGAAAATAGCATTGAGTGCCAGGATCGCAAGAAAACAAAACACCTCACCCTGCAGAGGCAGTAAGAGGCATTAAGAGGTTTGGTTTCAGTGTCAGGCAGATGCCCTGTGGGAATACCTTGATGTTTGTTTGTTTCTTAACTGGACCTGTACGCAGATTTCCAGGCTGAGTGTAATGTTATCACTTGTGAGCTGAACATACCTGTGAGACAGGAAGGACGTGGTAGCCTCTTCTCCAAGCCTGGCTCTGAAAACCTTTTCCCTGAATGCACTTCTGAGACTTTCTTCTGCTCCCTTAACATATATTATGCCTCTGTGGGAAGCATAGCTGCTGCTTGCCCTCCTCAGGGACCAAGCGAAGGCCAGATGCTGTTTTTTAGTAGTGTTCTCATGCCAGGCTTGGCTATGCAGCATGTTGGTTTGTCTCCAGCAGCTCTTACTGCTTTGACTTAACCGTCCTGGGCTAAGCCATTCTGAACTCCAAGCTGTTGTGTAAAGGTAAATGGAGAAAAAAAGGTGCTGGAAGGGTTGATAGGGAGCCCTGTGCTTGTGCAACTGCTGCTGCAGTCTTTCTTATGAGCGGCACGTTGCATTGAAGGATGTGTGACAGTTCTTAGGATTTGAGTCAGAATTGGAGGCTTGGGGTGAGGCTGCTGGCTGGTAAGACTGAGTAGACGTTAAGGATGCAAGAGGCTTAGCTGGATGTTCTTTCAAAGGTGGAAACAGTCCATGGTTGGGCTGCCTCTAGGGTTTGGTCACCCTACTGAATACTCTGGAGGCGAGGGCTGTTGTAGGTTACTCAAAGAGCTGTTTTGGCTACACTTGGCCATCATTTTGGGATTCACAGGTGTCAGAAGTACTGATGAGCTTGGTTCTGTAGCCCAGTTCTGTTGGGGAATGAATGAATAAGTAGGGGAATTTGGCCAGGGCAACTTCTAACAAGCTTGCTTTCTAGCAGGAAAATTGAAGCCCCCTTTTCTGAAGGTTGAAGACCAGAGCAGGTAAATGAGGTCTTCCTAAATATCATACCTTAACCTCAGGGGCTCCCAGGGAGGGAATCCTTTACTAGTTTTATTTGCAGTGAATATTCTGGCCACAAGGCAGACTGTGGCTGCTTTGAAGACCCTGTTACACACTGGGAAGCTGACACCCTCATAGAGGGAGGCAAATGGAGTTTAGAGAAACAGTCTAGGTGGCTCGTATGTTGGGGGAGGGGAAGGTGTTAGATGAGACTTGACAACAGTTTACTTCCTTGCTTGGGTTCCATTTGTGATCCTGAGCAGGTCACTTAATCTGCTTGAGCCCTCTGAACTGAGGAAAGAGATTGAAACACATGAGGTCAGGGCCTGTAACTTGATTACAGCATTCAGCACAAGGGGATCTGATATATGTGGTGTTTCTAACAACTCTGTAACCCTAACAGTATCCAGAGTGCCAATTAATTATTCTGAAGGCAACATTTAAGTCGCCTGCAAAGTCAAACGTTAGGTTTCACGTGCTGCACGCAATAAAGCATGAAGGGAGATGTGGTCTGGGAACCAAAATCTTTCTGTGCTGCTGTGTAGCTGAAAGTGCTGCACTGGTGGCTGCTACCATGTCTTGGGGGCAAAAGGTGGGTTTTTTGCTGAGAAGGCAAACCTTCCTTCTGTCCAAAACATGCCCCCCCCCCCATCAGTGGTTACTGAGGATCAGGTTTAGTACTTCCAGTCAGAAATGGAAAACCTCTGGGACAGCAATGGGCAGTATCTCATCATAAGTGAGATGGCACCTCGAGCTCCTCTGGGGGAGGGACAGTTCTCTAACCACACTATCATTGCCAGAAGTTTGATGTCCTGATCTGCTACTTTCAGGCAATTCCGGCCCTTCTATCAACAGTTCAAAAGCTTTCCTGACCTGAACTTCCTAGCATACAAAAGCTCCAGCCCATTTGAGACTCTGAAAAGCCTCTCCAATTCTTGCAGAGCCAGGTAGGTTGTAGCTCCTTCTGTGCAAGCTTTTAACCTGACTGTCCTGCCAACTGCTGACCTTGCTGGTTCCTGGGATCTAGAGAACTACTTGTCTTCTGGACAGGGGCAAAAGGAGCCCTGTTCTGGGTCAAACAGCTGTTGCTCAAAGGCAGCACGGCCTCCCTGGCCCTTATGCAGGCAGCTGAGCACCTGCTGATGCTGTCAAGTGAGGGCAGGGAAGATCTTTACTGTTACCTTGCAGGGGTGTGGAAGGCTGTCCCATGCGCAGCGAAGGGGAGAAGAGCCCCCAGTCCACACCGGCCACTGTGCCAAAGAAAAAGAAAGGATTTTGTGAGTGCTGCCAAGAGACATTTGAAGAGCTGCAGAAGGTAAAGGTTCCCCTGGGACCTGTTTCCTTGCAAAAGTTATGGGGGCCACTCCGCAGCATCATTAATCACGTCATGCCTGTTTTCAGTACTGACTCCTTTTGGAAGGAAGGCAGATTGCTGTATGTACAGCCCTTACGGTACCTAGACAGATCAGCTCGTAGATGAAAGCCATGATATATCTGTGCTCTGACCTCCTGGTCTGGGCAGACAATGGTTTTGAAGGTTAGAGCATGCCATGCACATCTCTGGGGCTAGGAGAGCCTCGAGGATCATCCTGTTACCTAATCTGTAAGGTGGGAAGCCCATTCCACAGCAGTCACGGGGCCACAGGGTGATTAAAAAGGTGGGAAGAGGATTTTTGTCTTGTGGAAGATGTGGCTTGCAGAGCCCAGCCTTTTGTGACAGACAGTGCCGATTTGGAGTCAGCGTTTTTACTAGCTGCTGGGGAGAGCTGTAGGCTGTTGTTAGATAGAGACACAACCTCCTCATCAGCAGGTGTCTATGGGAACAGAATGCTCACTGTAAGCTACTGGGGGTAACAGCATTGCCTGTGTTTCCCAAATCTGTTCCCAAACAACCTATCTGGTGAAAAGGCTGTTTGCCCTCTTGTCTGTTAGGCTGTGGGAACCAGCTCTAGCTGCAGATTTCCCTCCTGTGAAAGGCTAAGTGTTGCTAAAAAGGCTTCTGCCACCTTCCAGCATCTCCAGAGCCCCCAGCACAAGCGGTTTGCACTGGACGACTCGCAGTACACCCCTGTGGATCATGTAATCTCGCAGCTCACTAACAACTTTGTGGAACAGTCAGCCAAGTAAGTCTTTGTGAATCTGATAATTCCTGGAGCTGAAAAGCAGCGTGGTGCCATGTGGCATGCTCGCAGGAGCAGGGTCTGGGTCCCCACGCTGCCATGGTGCTTCTCCCTAGCTTGTGCCCTGTGCCAGGGAATTGGGCAGCAGGGAGCAGAGGGCTGCAGCTGACTGCAGGGCACACCTGGAACCTGCCAAGCAAAGTTTAGACAAGCCGTGGGGTATCTCGTGTTTCTGTGGCTTCCCTGCTTCAGGAAACTCTCCGTGCACTTCTAGTGTCCCTTAAACTAGAAAGGGCAACTAAGCCCATCTCTTCTGTCCCCGTGCCTGATGCGAACCCCACTGCTCTGTAGCACTCATGTGCCTGTGCCCGGGGCTGTTGAGAAGGCCAAGAGATCCCTTGTGCTGCCTGCCTTCTCTGCCAGCAGCAGTATCACTGTTTGCTGAGCCTCACCGGTCTAAAATTTCTTACTGCCTCCTGAGCAAGGACTTCAAACACCCTGCGCTGCAGAAAACACTTTGTCTCACTGGGGCGGGGGGAGGGGGGGTGTTGCTAGGCCTAGAGTGAGCATTAACTGATGGTTCTTCTCAGGGTGCCTTGGTCCTACCTGACAGATGAATGCTTAGTGCCTGAAGCACAGGTTACTGGAGGAATTGAGATGCTGACAGCAGAGCTGGGAAATGAAAGGGAGCAGCCCGAGCAGGGTGCTGTGGAACTGTTAATTGACATGGAACGTGGCCTGAAGACTGAGGGATGTTCCCCTTGCCTGCCTAGGGACAGGGCCAGTGTTCCCAGAGAAGGAGAGGGTTTGTCAAGGAACTGCTCTGTGGGGCTGCCTGTTGGAGCAGGACTCGCCCGAGGGGTCTGTGCTGCGTGTGGCTCTGCAGAGCAGCCTGTGGTGCAGGATATAGATTTGGGCTTGGCCCCTGACCTGGCCTGGGGGACTCTCGTAGCAGCCACTCCTGTTGGAGAGGCAATTGCTTCTTCATCTGAACCTCAGGAACAGCGAGTGCATGAATCTGTTGGCCATCTCCCACAAGCGCTGCCTGTCTCCAGGAAACGCCAGCTTTCCTCTAGGCAGAGCACCCAGATGGGAAAGAAGCCCAGGCTGGAGCAGGGTGGTGGCCTCTCTCCATGTAAGCAGACAAACCCAGTGGTTGGTGGGACGGGTGGACAGGGTGCAGGACAGATGTCAGAGCCAGGCTTACCCAGTGTGATGGAGGCTGGCAGCTTGCCTCTCAGCACAAAGCTCTCCAGCAGAGCTCGTAGCTCCCTTGGTTTGGACCTGTGCCTGTGCGAGAGCCCTGGGGACCCTGCATTGTGGCCAGGTTCCCTTGAAGCTGTGTCTGTGGGTTTTGATCCCACAGAGGCTGCTGCAGCCAGCACTGTCGGCAAGCATGGCTGGAGCAGAGTGAACGTGAATTCCCAAGGGAAGCGGCTCAGAGGGAAGAATGAAAACGCACGCAGAAATGTGAATAGTCCTGATCTGGAGAACACAATGAACAAGACCAGGTGTCCTACTGGCTGGTTAACCTCCCCAAAACTGCCTGTGGCTGAAGCCAGATGTTGATGCTTGCTCTGTGTCAGAGCAGCAGAAAAAATAGCACATGAACCACCTGACCTCCCAGGCTACAGCAAAGAGCAGGTTCCATGCCCTGGATCCCTTCAGCCTTTTCTACATAATGCAGGGGCTGATCACCACTTCAGCAAAAGTTCTTCTGAGGCAGACTGGGATGTCCAGCTGCTCTCCACACTGACGGGTGTCCAGGACAGCAGGATTCAGTCTGTGGACAGGGACTTGCTCCAAAGGATGCATATCAATGTGAGGGACAGTGGGTACAAGTCTCAGCTCCACTCAGTCCTGAAGCAGAAGTCAGAGCTTGCCTGAGCAGGCAAAGAGGACTGGAACCGCTGCGCAGAGACCAAAGGAGCCTCTGTCCCTGTATTTCAGTCCTTTTTCGGCAGCTGGACTAACTGAAACCACCTCCTGGCTGTTCTCTGGCCCCTTAGCGGGAGCTGTGAAATGGCTGGAAAGGGATTTACCAAGCCCCCCTCCCTGTCAGGGCCAGGAGGCACAGCTGAAAGCTGGAGCGAGGACTCTCTGCAGGGGGTGGGCTCCGGACACTGCGGACAAACCCGGGCAGCTCTCCCGTTGGGAGCTGACGGGGGGTACGGTGGGTTCAGCATCTTTGGCTGGAATCTTCCCTCCTCTCTGCTGGCAATGTTTAGAGCTGGTGGCTTCCTTTAGCTCCTCGCTGGGCTGCTGACTGGACGGTCTCTCTGGAAATACCTCTTCAGCAGGAATATGCTCTTTGCCCTTCCAGACTGAGAGCATGGCCTGCTCTTCCCCTCACCCAGTTCTCAGAGGTGCAAAGACATAGCAGAGGAGGGCCGTGGGGGTGAGGTCTGTGTTATTCATGTCCACGTGGTTTGGGGTTTTGTTGGATGGATGTTTGTAACTGGTACTAAATTGTTTGGGGTTTTTTTTAACAAACTTTGAAATAAAATGGAAGATGAGCTCCTACTCTGTTGTGCAGTGGGTAAAACGTGTCTGCTGGCCTAAGCACAGCTAACTTGAAGTTGCGTGAAATGTCCACCTACTGATCAGAGGTGGCTGGACAGAAACCTTGCTGGAAGGGATCTGGGGGTGATGGTGGCCACCAGGCTGAATGCAGGGCAGCAGTGGTGCTGGTCATTTAAGATCACCCCACACGTAGCTTACCCTGGGAACACGGTCGGCAGGCTGCAGAAGCTGATGTAGCCAGCACAGGGGCAGCTGTGTGTGGGGTGGCCGCAGGAAAGAAGGATGCAGAGAAACTGGAGAGCAGTTGTTAGGAGACTATTGACATTTCCTGGGCACACAGCCAGGGAGAGGCCGGAGCCGGGCTGGGCTTGTCTTGCCAAGAGGAGTTTCTGGAGTATGTAAAAGCAGCCTGTGACTTCTTGAAGGGCAGCTCCAAGTAGGATGGAGCCAACCTTTCAGTGATGCCCTAGCCCTGAGCTCGGGCTTCCAAGGTGCAGGTTGGGAAAAGGAAAGGCTCCCTGCCCAGGAAGGTCGGACAGCCCTGGGCCAGGCACCCAGAGGAGCGGGGTCTGCCTGTCCTTGGCGGTGTTCAAGCCCTGAGTGAAGGACAAACCACCCCGCCTTCACTGAAGCCTGAAGTGAAGCCCTGAGCAGCAGGATAAAGGCAGCCCTGCTGAGCTGAATCATTTTCCAGTGCAACAGCCAAACTCCAGCTCTTCTTTACCCACTGAAGAAGCTATACGGGGTGTGGAGGGCTGAGCGAAGCCGCTGCAGGAGCTTAACCGTGCCAGGCACCGGGCTCTGCCATGGGCATGTAGCTGCTTGCTGTCCCAGCTGGAGGATAATCCCTGGAAGAGATAGAAATGGGCTTGGTGCACTGGTCGGCCAACATCTTGATGTGCGCAGTCTTCTGGAGGCAGAGACTAGCTCTGTGCCCCTTGGACAGCAAAGAGGGGTGACTTGGTTTGCAGGGTCCCTCCAGATCATTGTTGGATGTGACCAAAACTCAAGGGCGTCCGTTGTCCCCTGCAGAGACTGGGCTACCTTGCAGCAGTGTTGCTCAGCGGAGGAGGCAGCGAGCTTCCCTGGGGTGTTAGCAGAGGTGGCGTTGGGAGATCAGCTGCGAGGTGACAGTGGCGGTCCTTCACTGAGCATGGCCCTTCTGTGGAGGGGAGGGGGAGCCCTGGTTGCTGCCTACCCCCCTCCAGGGGGGTCCTGGTCTCGGGGACTGTGGGAGCTGCTTTGTGGACCCTCAAGTTCCATTCAGGCCTTGGGTCAGATGTTCTTGCTGGAGATACACTTGCTGTCACCTGGTGTACACCCCCTTCCTGCAAAGCACCAGTCCCCTTCGTCACTGTGGTCCTGAGGAGGAGCAGAGTGCTGGGAGAGGTTGTCACCCATGGGCTGGCAACCTCACAGACCCCCCTGAGATACAATGCAGATGCAGGATCAGCTCCGTTGCGCTTGATGCCACAGGTTCCTCACTTCAGTGTTGCGTTTGTGGCTAATTATTGCCCGGAGGAGGATGAAGGCCTGAGGGCAGCAGGTCACAGGGCTGAAGCCCTGCCCGCCCGCTAAGCTTGGGCTTCGTGGGAGTGAGCAGCGGGGCTGTGTGCCGCTCGGCAGCTGGGAACTGCCACAGCGTGGCCAAGGAGACGATCAGTGTTTCCCGAAGCCTGTTCCCCTGCGCAGCTGTCTGACAAAACCAGCGTGGGAGACTCTTCCCCACACACGTGTGTGCCAGCCCCCGTGCACATGGGGTGCGGGGATGCTGCGGGGGTGGATGTGAGCCCCCCAACCTGAGTGTGACACCACAGCAGCATCTCTCTGCTAGAACCTGCCGTGCTCCATCCCTGAGCTGCTGCAGGTTTCGGTTCGTTAAGGCTCTGCAAAGCGCTGATAATGACGAGGTGAGCTGCACAGCTGGGGGAGGGGAGAGGGCAGGGGCATAGCCCCCTCCCTGCTCCCTAACCTCAGGAGTGTCCCTGTCCTGCCTTACCTTCCCCCTCTAAGTACTTCTGCCCCCCACTTTTTCACAGAAGTGATGAAAACCAACGTGGCCACTGTTAATGAGGGTGTCAAGGTGGTTTTTGGCAGGGAGGGGGCCTGTTACACCGCTGTGACACCACTTAAAACAACCAACTTACTGGCAAGGCAAGCCTGGTGTGGTGCTTTCACCGGCAGCTTGGAGCTGCAGAGCTGGCACTGGGGGTACCCAAAGGCTTTTGTCACCAAGTGGGTATGTGAGTCCCCAGGGGAGAAGGGGGTGGGCACCCGGGTCCCAAGAAACTCTTGGAAAAGAAGGGGGGGGTCCACGGGGAGGGACACACACAACCCCCCGCCGTGTTGCTCCCTGATGCCCTGTGGGGTTGGGAGGTGGCACACGAGGGAATCCTTTCCCTGGGTTCATCGAGGCTGTGGGAGGTGCTGGGAGGAGGAATTGGGTGCAATGATGCCCCTGGGAGATGTAGGGAGCCCCCCTGGATGCTGGCTGCGCCAGGAAGGGGGCTGGAACCTGATCACAGGTGGCACAGGAGAGGGTTTAGCTGGAGCAGTAGTGCAAAATGCGTCCAAAAAGGTTTAAATGTGGGATGAGTTGTCCTGGGAAAGGATGAGGGATGCAAACTGGGGGTTCGGGACCCTTGGTTTGGTGTTTCTGGGGGGTCCAGGGCCTTCCTGGGGCAGTGGCCTCTGGGCTGAGCTGGGGGCACCGAAGTGCCTGAATTCCCCTGCCACTCTGGTGGCTCAGCCATGCCCCTTGTCCGCCAGCTGAAGGTAGGCAGGGGCTGCCACGAGACCCCCAGGGAGCAGGGGCTTGGGGCTGGTGATCTCCAGGCGTCCCTGTCCCACCCCGGCCACATCTCTGCGATGGAGGGATGAGTCCCTCCCATGCTGGTGGGAGCACCCATTGCCTTGGGGGTCATAGCCCCCCTGTGCCCCCCAGGACAGTCCCTCCCGTGGGTGCCTGTGGCTGTGCTGCATCCCTCCACGGGGCTGAGCATCACCCCCCCTATACCACAGCTGCAATAAACAGGAGTTTATTGGGGGGTTTATCTCCCAAAAACTGTTGTTATCCCCTGGTGGGGAATGTGGCCTTGCAGCATCCCCCAAAACGGGGGCAGTGCTGGGGGTCCTTGTTCCTGGTACTCCCTGAGGGTTATGCCCGGCTGTGGGTGGGGGGGGACCCCCCCGCACCCTCCCGCTGGTGCCAGACCAGGAACTGCTTCCACAGTGTTGGTGTCTTCCCCCAGCACCCAGAGCTGGGGTCCCACAGCCAACACCAGCACCATCTGGGTACCTGGGCCCAGTTAGGGGACTCAGTACCAGCAGTGGGGAGCTTGCTACTGGTTGGGGGTCTTCAGTCCTAACTGGGGGCTCTGGTACTGGTTGGAGACATGGTACTGGTGAGAGCCTGGTACCAGCTGGGAGCACCAGTACTGGTTGGGCACCCCCGGAGTGGGCTGGGGGCTCTGGTGCTAGCAATGGACCAGTTAGGGCCTTGGGACCAGCCAGGGGGGCTTGGCACAGGCTGGGGAGCTTCAGTCCCGGCTGGGGGCCCAGTGCTGGTGTGGGAGGGTTTGGTACTGGCTGGGGGGTGATACCTGGGGGGGAGGGGTGGTGTGGTGTCTGGTACTGGCTGAGGAGTCCAGTCCTGGGGGAGGGGGGAGGTGTCCAGTACTGATGATCCTATACTGACTGGGGGAGGGTTCTGGTACTGGCTGGGGGGGGGCAGAACTGGTGTGAGGGGTCCTGAACGGGCTGAGGGGGGCAGTACTGTTGGGGGTTCCTGTATGGGTTGGAGGGAGGGAGGGGGTGGTCTGGTACTGGTTTGGGGTGGGGGAGGCAGTGGTCTGGTACTGGCTGGCAGGTCCAGTCCTTGGCGGGGCATCCAGTACTGGTGGTCCTATACTGACTGGGGGTGGTCTGGTACCGGCTGGGGGGGGGCAGTACCCAGTACTGGTGGGGGGGTGGTCTGGTGCGGTCCGGGGAGTCCCGTCCTCAGAAGGGGGGTCCAGTCCTGGTGGCCCTCTACTGACTTGGGGCGGGGGGGGCTCCGGTACCGGGTGGGGACGGGGATGATGCCGGCCGGGGGCTCCGGTACTGCAATGCCGCGGGGTGCCAGCGGCGCTGCGGCAGCCGGGGCGGGGGGGGGCGGCGGGGCCCTGGCGGGGCGGGGCGGCCCCGGGGCGGGCGCTGCCGGTGCCGCTGCCGGTGCCGGGGCCGGGGGCGGCGGGGCCCGGTGCCGTGCGCGCGTGCAGGGGGCGGGGGCGGCGCTCCCGGCCCGGCGGCCGCTGCCTGCCCGGCCCGCGGCGGAGCGTCGGGCGGGACGGTCCCCGGCTCCGCGGGCCCGGCGCGGATTATGAGGGAGCCATGAGCCCGCTGCGGGGCTGGCTGCTGGCCGCGCTGCTCTCGCTCACCCCGCGGGCAGGTAGGTCCCGCTCCCCGCACCGGGCCCCGCTCCCCGCACCGGGCCCCGGGCCCCGCTCCCCGGCCCCGCTCCCCGCACCGGGCTCCGCACCCGCTCTCCGCTCCCCGCACCGGGCCCCGCACCCGCTCTCCGCTCCCCGGCCCCGCTCCCCAGCCCGGCTCCGGCCCCGCCGCCGCTGCGGCTTTTTCGCTGCATCGACACATTTTTCCGCAGCGCCGCCCCGCAGCGCCCCGGGAGGGGCCGGGCCCTCCATCCCCCCCGGCCCCGCACCTGCCGCCCCGCAGCCCGGCCCCGGGGTGTCCCCGAGGGAGGTGTCCCCATGGCGGCCCCCCCCGTGTCCCCTGCGTGTCCCCGCGGGAGGTGTCCTCAGAGCGGCTCCTCTGTCCCCTGGGTGTCCCTCCAGGAGGTGTCCCCATCACGCCCCGACCCCTGTCCCCTGGGTGTCTCCTCCGAGGGCCCCCCCAGCGCTCCCATCCCCCTGGTGTCCCCTCGGGGGTGCCACTGTAGAGGCCTTCTCTGTCCCCTGGACATACCCTTAGGAGGTGTCCCTAGCCCGGACCCCCTGTCCCCTAGGCGTCCCCTCCAGGATGCGCACCTGTGCCCAGACACCCCCCGCCAGGTACAACGGCGTTGCTGGGGGTCCCCCACGTCCCCTGGCCCCCCCTCTGGGATGCATCACTTTACCACGACCCATGGGCGTCCCCTCTAGGACATGCCACTGCCCCGAGCTTCCCCTGCCAGGTACATCCCATCCTGGTCCCCACATGTCCCCTGGGCACCCACCCCCCAGCCCATGCTCCCTGGGTGTCCCTTCCTGGCCACAGCACCATGCCTGGGTGCCCCCCACCATGTCTGTCAGGCTGGGACACATCCCATACCCACCCTCTGTGTCTCCTGGGCATCCCATCTAGGACACGCGTGGCCCCCTCGGGATGCAGTGCCACACTTTGTTCCACCCAGACCACATCCCAGCCCCCTGCCGCGTCCCCAGCCCTCCCTGGGCCACCGTGACCGGCTGCGCTGGCCCACAGGTCCCACCGCGCTGCAGCGGCGGCTGCCCCGGGCCGCATGGCCGGAGGGGCGGGTGGTTTCCCAGGTCACCCACCCCAGCAGGCTGGTGGGGCAGAGCGCGGGGGGAGAAGTCCAGAAGCATCAGCTGGACACCAGGGTCAGGAATGAGCCCAGAGGAGCAGGAGGAGGAGGAGGCCCTGTAAGTGAACTGCAGTTCCCCCATCCGCTCTCTTTCTGGGGTCCCTGGGCGGGTGGCAGGGTCCCTTGGTGGGTGGCAGGTCCCTGGTGGGCGGTGGGGTCCCCCAGCAGCTGCTGTCGCTGGCCTGGCTGCACCCTGGCACACATGTGACCACCGGCATCATCCTCAGCTGGAGCCTTCATCCCTCCCTGGGGATCGCACCCGGCGTGTGCCGCCATGGCCGCGGGGTGTGGGTGCTGGGGGGGTGGAACGGGAGCGGGCAGGCGGCGGCGGCGGCAGCAGCGGCAGCAGCGGCGGCGGCAGCAGCCAGGGCTCCTGCAGAGTGAATGGGCTCATGGCTCCCGCTCCCGGCCACGTGGGAGCCGCCCCGCGCGTCTCACCCGGAGCCTCCCGGGGGCACACGGGTCCCACCCGGGGCTGGGGGGGCTTGGGGGGGGCGATGCCATCGACCCCCGCCCCGGCCGGGAGAAAGGCGGAACGAGTTGCCGCAGCCGCCGCAAAGCGGGTTTAAAACCGGTAAAGGCACCGGGCGCCGGGGGATTGGGGGTGTCAAGCCGGGGCGTGGCGGGGGTATCATGAGGAGGAAGATGATGATGATGAGGAGGATGATGATGATGAGGATGACGGAGCGGCTGCGCATCCTGGGGAATCTGGGTCTGAGTCCCGGCGGCAGCAGCAGAGCCCCGCTCCCGAGGAAGTTGCGCGGTGGCCAAGGGGCCGGCGGGCCCCCCAGGGAGGGGTGGGCTCCTCCGTGCACGCCCTGCGAAGCCCCCGGGGGATCCTCCCCCTTGCCGGGGCTCGGCGGCTGCGCCTGCCGCGGAACTGGGTCAGCGCAGGGGGGAGGCACGGCCGGGGCCGAGGGGGGGCGGGGGGGGATGCTCCAGCAGCCCTCGCCCAAACGCGGCTCCGAGGAGGTGGGTGCGGGATGGGGCCCTCCCCACGCTGCAGGAGCGATGATTTTGGGGCAAATCCCAGCGTTTCCCTTTATTTTTAACCCCCAAAAATTCCACATGAAATGCCCCTTTACAGGCTGCGTATTTGGCTTGGGGTTTTTAATTATTATTTTAATTTTTTTCGGGGGGGGGGGGGGGGCGGGTGGTGGTGTTGGCTCCGGCTGTCTTGCAGGGGCTGCACCTGGCACGAGTGAGCTTCGTGGTGCGTGCCTTCGGCTCGGCCTTCACCCTCGACCTCCAGCTGAACCAGTGAGCAGCCCCCAGGGGTCCTGGTGGGGCTGGGGGGCACCCGTTGTGGGGCTGGGGGGCACCCGTTGTGGGACTGGGGGCACCCACTGTGGGGCTGGGGGCACCCACTGTGGGGCTGCTGCTGCCCCCCAGCAGTAGGGAAGGGGTGGAGAGGCTGCGGGTGCCCGGGGATGCGGGACGGGCTGTGTGGAGCTGTCCCAGCTCCCGTGCCGGGGGGGCTCGTGGGGTGCCAGCACCCTCCCGGACTGGGGGGTCCCACACCAGGGTGATGCCGCATGGATGGGTGGTGAGTGGGTGCATGATGAGGGTACTGCCGGCAGGGCCACGGCTGCTGCCGTCTCCCTCCTTCTCCTACTCTTCCTCCCCACCGCCGCGGCCTCACCCCCCGCCTGCTCCTGGCAGCCACCTCCTCGCCTCCCGCTACGTGGAGCGGCACATCGGCGCGGGCAGCAACGGCAGCCACAGCATGGTAAGCTGCGCGCCACGCCGGGCTGGGCCACACGGATCACACCGCGCCAATCCATGTCACGCCATGCCCAGGTCACACCGTATCACACCGCGCCAACCTGTGCCGTGCTGTGCCAGGTCACAACCGTATCACACCATGCCAATCCGTGCCGTGCTGTGTCACGCTGTACCACACCGTGCCAACCTGTATCACACCGTGCCCATCCGTGCTGTGCCGTGCCGGGTCACGCTGGGTCACACCGTGCTAACCCGTGCCGTGCCGTGCCGTGCCAGGCCAGCTCTGGGGTCACGGTGGCAGATTTGTAAATCCAGCAGAGGCCCAGGAGCGGCCACCGGCCACTCAACATCTCCACCTGGGTGGTCTTGGGATGCCCCCCTGGCCCTGGGGTGCCCAGCCATGCATCGGGGTGCTGCCCCGGTGGGTGACGCGCACCTCACGTGGGTGCTGGTGCTGGGCGATGCCCAGGGTGCTTTGCCGTGTGCTGCCAGCCTCACCCGGGGCAGCCGTGGGTGTCCCCCCGGGTGCCATGGGTGCCAGGCGTACCCTGGGATGCCAGGCACCGAACCCCAGAGCCATCGGCCTGGAGGTGCTGCCGAGGGGGGCAGCTGTCTGCACAGCACCGGGCAGGATGGGACCCAGGGGCAGGGGCAGGGTCTGGCCAGCTCCGACGCCTCTCCTGGCTCCGGCAGGGCACGGGGGAGCACTGCTACTACCAGGGCCGGATCCGGGGGCAGCCCCACTCCTTCGTGGCTCTCTCCAGCTGTCAGGGCCTGCAGTGAGTACCCCCCACCGCCGGGTGGGCCAAAAGGGGGGCTGGGGGGGGTCTGCACCCCTCTGCGCCCTGTCACCTCCCTCTTTCTTTACAGTGGGGTCTTCTATGACGGCAAAGCCACCTACCTGATCGAGCCCCAGGTGGGCGCCGAGCACGGGCAGGTGAGTGGTGGCAGCAGGACCGGCCACGTGCCTGCCTCAGTTTCTCCACTGCAGTGTTACGGGTCTGGCTACAGCCTAGGGGACACAGGGACGTGGCAGTCCCCCCTCCACACTGTCACAGCCCTGTGTGGCCGTGACACTCGTCTCCCTGTGGCAGGGCCTTCGACCACACATTGTCCAGCGTGTACCCAGCTGCACGCGACCAGGTGAGCCTTTGCGCGGAGCTGGAGCTCATCCCCGAGGCCTGGTGATGGTGGCCACGGTGGCCATCACGGCTTCATGTCCTGTGCCCCACCAGCTCTGTCCCTTCCTTCCAGGCTGCCTCTTCCCTGCGCTGAACCCGCGCAGTGCAGGCGGGTCACCAAAGCTGCGGCAGCGGCGGCAGGTGAGCAGGGACAGTGGGGGACCTGGGGCAGGGGACAAGTGACACGGGGCAGGGGACAAGGATGCTTGACCCCAGCTGGTCCCCAGCTGGTGGCTCAGCCTCGCTGGGGTGGCCACTTGCCCATGGCATGGCTCTGCCACCGGTGCAGCCCAGCTCGCTTGTGGGGACAGGTGTTTGCAGGATGCTGCTCCTCAGGGATGCCCTGGGGTCCCACTGGCAACACCAGAGGGGATCCCCAAGCTCCCCCAGGCAGCTTTTCCCCCTCCACGCACCCCAGACATCCCTTGTGGGCAGCCACTAAGGGGGACAACCCGCCTGTGGTGGGGCTCGGAGGGCAAATGCTGCCAGGGCCAGCTCAGCCGTGGGCTCCCGTGGCAGGTACGCCGAGCCCAGCACACCGTTCACAGCGAGACCAAGTACATCGAGCTGGCGGTGGTGAACGACCATCAGCTGGTGAGCGGGGGGAGGGGGGGGTCGGGGGCTGGTGGGGTGGGCTGGAGGGTTGAGGTGCCCCCCCCTGCCCAACCTGGCCCCTGGTGCCCCCCAGTTCCTGCAGCTCCGCAAGTCCGTGGTTCTCACCAGCAACTTTGCCAAGTCCGTGGTCAACCTGGCTGACATGGTGAGAGAGGGTCCGGGGGGGGTGGGGGGAGTGTCCCGGCCACCCGGTGGCTTTGTTGGGGGTGGGTGGGTGTTGACCCCCAGGGGGTTTATCCCTGGAGGGTGTGGTTGTCCCCAGTGCCTGGTGGGTCTGTCCCCAGGGGTTTGTCCCTGGTGGCTTTGTCTCCTGGGGGTGGGTTTCATTCCCAGGGGGTTTGTCCCTGGTGGGTCTGTCTGGGGTCTGTCCCCGGGGAGTTGGTCCTCAGCACCTGGGAGGTTGGCTCCTCGGGGATTTGTCCCCAGGGGTTTCATCTACAGCATGTGGTGGGTTTGTCCTACTGGTGGTTTGTCCCTGGGTGAATTGTCCCAGGGGGCTGTGCCCCGCTCTGGGGGTGGCTGGGTGGGTGGTGGTGGTGTAATTTGTCCCCAGGGAGTTTTTCGCCAGGGGTTCATCCCTGGTGGCTTTGTCCCTGGGAGGGTTGTCCCTGGCTGGGATTGTCCCTGACAGCTGATGGGTTTGTCCTAGCCAGGGCTTTCATCCCCAGTGCCATCCCCTCATTGTCCCTTCATCCCCGCAGATCTACAAGGAGCAGCTCAACACGCGCATCGTGCTGGTGGCCATGGAGACATGGGCCTCGGAGGACCGGATCCGGATGGGGGAGGATTCCCTGGAGACCCTGAACGAGTTCGTGAAGTACCGGCGCGAGGGGCCGGCAGAGCAGAGCGACACCGTCCACCTCTTCTCGTGAGTGCCGCGTCCGCGTCACCTCCCCGGGGCCAGGGGCTGCTGCTTCCCGTCCCCACCATCCGCACCGTCCTCTGCCTTGCAGGGGTCGGACGTTTCAGAGCAGCCGCAGCGGCACCGCCTTCGTGGGGGGCATCTGCTCACCCGCCCGTGCGGGGGGGGTCAACGAGGTGAGTGCGGCGAGACCCCCATGAGAGCGGGCTGGGGGTCAGGGGGGTCCCTCTGGTGACTCCCCCGTCCCTCCCGCGCAGTACGGCAACGTGGCCGCCATGGCAGTGACACTGGCGCAGACACTGGGGCAGAACGTGGGCATGATGTGGAACAAGCACCGCATGGCTGCAGGTACCCGCTGTCCCCCCGGGAGCGGGATGGGGACAGTGCGGGGGACACCCCCTGGTGCCACCAAGCTGGCGGTGGGACAGCCCATGCTCCCAGCCCCTCTCCTCTCCTCCCAGGGGACTGCCGGTGTCCGGACTCGTGGCTGGGCTGCATCATGGAGGACACAGGGTGGGTGCCTGCTCAGGGTGGCACAGCCACCATCCCCCGCATGCCCCGTGTCACTGCTCCCAGCGGGGGAGGGGGGGGTCCTGCCCCACTTGGGTGCCAGGCGGGTGGCACGGGGGGGGTGATGGTGGTCCCTGCCCTGCAGGTACTACCTCCCCCGCAAGTTCTCCCGCTGCAGCATCGACGAGTACAACCAGTTCCTGCAGGACGGCGGCGGCAGCTGCCTCTTCAACAAACCCCTGAAGGTAACGGGGCCCCCCAGCCCCCCCAACCCTGAGGCAGCTGTCGCAGGGGGGGGCACGATGCTCTGGGGGCAGCTCCGAGGGTCCCCTGGGACTCACGGTCTCCCCCAGCCCCTGCCATGTCCAAGGTAACAGCACCAGCACCGACCCCTGTGTCCCCGGTGGGGGCCAGAGCTGGACCCTTGCGCTTGGCAGCAGCAAGCGAGCGGCCTGGGCGTCCTGCCGTTCCCTGGGGACACGATGCCCTTTTTGGGGGGCTCGTGGCAGCACCCAGCTGGGGGCTCCCCCAGCATCTCTCACGTGTGTGTCGTGTCCTTCTCCTTGGTCCCGGCAGCTCCTGGACCCTCCAGAGTGTGGCAATGGCTTCGTGGAGGCGGGCGAGGAGTGCGACTGCGGCTCGCTGGCGGTGAGCGGGGACCGGGCTCTGCTCGCCACGGTCGTGCTGGGGCCACCGGCATTGCCGGGTGGCTGATACGCTGTGGCTGTGGCTGCTGTCCCAGCAGGAGTGCGCCAAGAGCGGGGGAAACTGCTGCAAGAAGTGCACGCTGACCCACGACGCCATGTGCAGCGACGGGCTCTGCTGCAAAGGCTGCAAGGTCCGGGGCTGGGGGGTCTGGAGCTGGCGTCCCACGGGGCCGGATTCGGTGGGCTGCTGGGGGTCCCATGCCACAGGCTCCTGACGTGGCGGCTTCATCCCCTGGGTGCAGTACGAGCCACGTGGCGTGTCCTGCCGGGAGGCCGTGAACGAATGTGACATCCCTGAGAGCTGCACCGGGGACTCCAGCCAGGTGAGCCGGGCTGGGGTGGACACGGCGCAACATGTAGCGGGGCCACGCGGCATCACCCATCCTCTTCTCCGTGTACCCCCAGTGTCCCCCCAACCTCCACAAGCTGGATGGCTACTTCTGTGAAAACGAGCAGGTGAGTCCGGCGCAGCGGGACGTGGCCATGGTGTCAGGCATGTCCCCGTGGGCTCCAGCATCCTGGCGCTTGCGCATGCTGGCGGCTGCGGCCACGGCTGAGCCACGCAGTGGGGTGAGCCGGCTCCCGTGGCTCCCCTGCGAGCCAGGGCTGCGGCCCCTGTGCCGTGTGCCTTCCGTGCGTGTGGCCGTGGACCCGTATCCCACAAGACTTCCCAAGCATCCACAGCTGCAGCCTGTGCTGACTCCTCGTGCTGACTCGCCCGTGGCGATGGGTCGCGCGAACCCTCCGTGCGCACACGTGCAGGGGTCCCTGTGCCCCAACACCGTCCCGTGGCTGCGTGCATGCACACGTGGCTCCCCGGACCCTGTGCCACGTGAACCTGCCCATGCAGGTGGTCCTGGGGCCAAGCACGCACGTGGGGGGGTGCCATCGTCCTTGCAGCACCCCCACGGCCGCCCGCACGTGCGTGAGCCCCCCCTGCAGCCCCGACCCCTCTCCCTGCTTCCCAGGGACGATGCTACGGTGGGCGCTGCAAGACAAGAGACCGGCAGTGCAACGCGTTGTGGGGCCATGGTAAGCGTCAGCCCTGGGGTGGCTTTGCTAGGGGCGGGGAGGGGGGACAGCAGGTGACGTGACATTTTTTCCCAGGCTCGGCTGAGCGCTTCTGCTATGAGAAGCTCAATGTGGAGGGGACGGAGAGGGGCAACTGCGGGCACGAGGGCCTGGGCTGGATGCAGTGCAACAAGCAGTGAGTGAGCCGTGTCCCGCGTCCCCTCACGGGTGCCACCTGCCCACACCAGTGATGCCACTGGTGCCTTGCAGGGATGTTCT
Source organism: Falco punctatus (assembly GCF_963210335.1). Lineage (NCBI taxonomy): Eukaryota > Metazoa > Chordata > Aves > Falconiformes > Falconidae > Falco > Falco punctatus. Next base: position 642,308 of record NC_137599.1, on the reverse strand, counting down.
CTGCGGCTTCCTCCTCTGCGCCAACATCTCGGGTGCGCCCCGGCTGGGCGAGCTCAGCGGCGAGATCACCACCACCACCTTCTTCCACCAAAACCGCTACGTGGACTGCAGGTGGGTGCCACCGCTGTGGGGACAGGGATGTCCGGGGGGGTCCCAGTGTCACCTGCTCTCGCCATCCTGGTGCAGGGGAGGCCACGTGCAGCTGGTGGACGGCTCGGACCTGAGCTACGTGGAGGACGGGACGCCCTGCGGCCCCGGCATGCTGTGTCTCGACCGCAAATGCCTTCCAGCCACCGCCTTTAACTTCAGCTCCTGCCCCGGCAGCTGGGATGGGAAGATCTGCTTCGACCACGGGGTGAGGGACATGGAGGGGGACAAATGGGACCTCAGGGGGGTGCCACAGCAGTGGGCAGGGTGACACTGTCCCCTCACAGGTTTGCAGCAATGAGGGCAAGTGCATCTGCCGGGCCGAGTGGACAGGGAAGGACTGCAGCGTCTACGACCCCATCCCTGAGCCAAAGCCGACGGGAGAGACTGAACGATACAAGGGTCCGTGCACCCCGCGGGGTGGGGGTGGAGGGGGGTGCTCCCCACATCCCTGCCACCCCCCGTCCCCACCGGCTGGGGTGTCCTGCTTTGTTCCCAGCCACCCCCAGGGTGTCCCCCCCACCCTGGTGCCGCAGCTCAGCTGGGCACAGCTGGCTCTCGCCCCCTCCCCGGTCCCCAGGGCACTAGCGCTGCCCTGGGGCTGTGTCCCCTCCCCACTGATGTGTGTCGATGTCCCCTCCTCCCTGTCCCCTCTGTCACAGGTCCCAGTGGCACCAATATCATTATCGGCTCCATCGCGGGGGCCGTGCTGGTGGCTGCCATCGTCCTAGGGGGGACAGGCTGGGGATTTAAGTAAGCAGCCACTGCATGGCTCGTCCCCCCCGCTGCTGTCACCAGCCACGTCCCCCCTGCTCACCACCACTGCGCCAGGGCCACCCCAACGCTCCTGGGGACACCTGTGGGTGGGGGCACTGCCAGTCTCCCCCCAGCTGGGCATCACTTGTGCTGTGGTCCCCTGCGGGCTGGGGCTGCCTGGTTCCTGTGTCCCTGCCTCGTCCCTTGTCCCCAGCCCCTGCCTGCTGTCCTGGCCCTGCCTGCCCTGCACGTGGCGCTGGGGGCTCACCGTCACCCTGGCCCCTCACTCAGTCCTGGCCGTGTCCGTCCCTGAGCATGGGGTACTGGGGTGGGGGCTGTGTCGGTGGCCCCTGTGTGTGTGCTGCTGCCTGGCACTGGGACACGTCTGCTGCCTGTGGGACCAGGGACACTGCAGGCGGGTGACACTGGGGAGGACGGCAGGGACACAGGGGTGGCACTAACTCTCCTCTCTTCTCCCCCCTGCCACCCCCCAAGGAACATACGCCGAGGAAGGTACGACCCGGCGCAGCAGGGAGTGTAACTGCCCCCCCCCCCCTCGTCTCCTCCTCGTCACCGTCACCGTTAATGTCACCATCACCGTCCGGCAGCCTGACAGCGTGGGAGCCCCCGGCCGGGCCCGTCTGTCCGTGTCGCTGTGTGTCCGGCCGTGCTGTCTCCATCTCTGTGCCCCTCACAGCTGAAACGAGACAGCGGCTGGGGGGGGCCTGGCAGCAGCCCCCCCTGGTGCTAGCTCTATTCAGCTCAGTGTCCCCCCGTGTGTCCCCACCGTGTCACAGCCCCACACTAAACGCACCCCACTTCTGTGTTGCAGGTCCGGGGGGGCCTGAGCAGGGCTGCGCTGCCCCACACCCCCTCCCCAGCACCTCATTAACAGCAATTCAATGGGGCACCGCTGCCGAGAGCCCGGCTGAGGAGGAGAGCTGGGGGGGGCACCCGGGACCACCCCCCCCGACCCCCACCGCACCACCACGAATGTACACACCCCCCAGCCCCGACCCCGGGGCTGGCAGTACTCCCAGCACTGGGATGAATGTACCTGCAGGGGTGAGCGGGGACCCCCCCCCTCAGCCCCACATCCCCCCCTCTGCCCCCCATCAGCATCTTCCGGCTTGGGGGCCTGGGTCCTCCAAACAGCAAGCCAGTATAGCCCAGAATGAGGCCAGTACACCCCAGCACCAGGCCAGCACCCCTCCCCAGTGCAGGGCCTGGGAGCCGTGTCCCCCCCAGCCCAGATGCCAGGTCTGGGATGGGGTCCATGGGGGCTGGGATGGCACCCCCAGATGTGCCCCCCCCCCAGCAGCTCAGCATGTGAGGCATGTCCCCCCCAAACTCCCTCCTGCTCCCAAATCTCATGGCTGTGCCCACCCAGCTGTGGGAGACCAAGGTCCCCAGCACTGGGGACTGTCACCCATGGGTGAGCTCCAAGCTGGTGGCACTGGGGTGAGGGGAGTGGGGGGCAGGTGACAGCAGGGCCCACCCTGGGTGTCTGGGGTACAGGGTGAGCCCCGGGCTGGTGGCACATGGGGCTGCCTGGGGGGTGTCACCCCAGTTCCACAGCAGGCTGGTGGCACCTGTCCCCTGGTGTCCAGCACCTGCTGGGTGTCCTCATCCCCATGGCGGGTGGGTGGGATGTGTCACCCCATCCCCACGTCACCCTGCACGGGGTGGCTCCATGAGGCCACCCAACCCACAGCACCACAGAGCACCGGGAGCCCCCACCAGTCCCTGCAACCACTGATGACGCTGCATCGTGTGGCAACACTCCTGGTGACGCTCGGTGGGGGGACAGGGGGGAACAACACTCCATGTCCCCAGCAGGTTGGGGGTGGCCCCTTAGTGCCCTCCCTTAACCACCTCTGGGCCCCTTTGCCAAGGGGGTAGAGGGTGACCAAGGGTGTCCCCAAGCTCAGCCATGGCTGAGGCATGTGGTGGCCCCCAGCATTGTGTGACAGCCCAGCTGGGCACCCACAGCACCCATGGGTGTCTTGGCTGTGGTGGCACCAGCCAGGACTGGGAGGTGACAGCAGGACAGGGGGTGGGCAGATGTCCCCAGGCTTGGCTTTGGTGGCGGCTCGCCATGTGACATCAGCAATGGGCTGGAGAACACAGGACCTGGGGCCACCACCAGCACAGGGGGTCTGGCCCAACCCCCTCACCTCCAGCACTGTCACCGCAATGTCCCCACAGCTGTCATGGCCACAGTGCTGGGGTGGTCCCCGCAGCGAGGGGATGCCCCTTGTTTCAGAGTAAGAAGCCACCATTGTCACTGGGTTTGGGGACATTAATATATATATATATAAAATATTGGGGTTTTTTTCTTAATGATTTTAATGCTGTAAGGTCAGGCAGTACCACTGGTGCTGCCGCGGACGTGCCAGGGAGGGAGCGCGGCTGGGGTGGGGGGTGCACCCAGTGCTTCCAGATCCAAGAGAGCAAACCCTCCCCCTCCCCGGACCCCCTCCCACCCCCAGCAGACCGAGCTGATGGGCCCCATCCCAGCACGTGGCAGTGGACAAGCACACTGGGGGGGTGGTAAACCCCCGCCCCGCCAACTCACCGCCGGCCCCACCGCCATCCTGCACCGCCTCGCTCTGCGCTACCGCCCACAGCTGGGATGGGGCCTGGGGTCATGGGGTGGGGGCTTCGCTGCCCACAGCCGAACACTCGCGCCTCATCTCGCACTCCTGCTTTGCACGCACCGGGGAGCTGCCATCGCCGCTGCCGGAGCCGCCGCTGCCGGAGCCGCCACGTGCTCCTCGCTCGGCCCTGGCTTCAGTCCCGGGAAGCCTCCTGCAATGTTGCAGAATTTATTTACAATAAAGATTTGGAAAACAATGGGATTTCTGCTTTTCACCAGTGCTGGGGGTGGGAAGCATGGTGCCAGGGTGGCACAAGCCTCCCCAAATTTCATCCACGAGGATGCTCCAGCCCCTGGTCCCCTCCACCTCATCCCACCGACGGCCTCCCCATGTCCCACACTCCCCCCTGGCCCATCTCCAGTTCATTTCTCAGTCGGGGTTCCCACCGTATGGAGACGATGGCACGTGTCGAGTGCTCCCCCTCTGAGCTTCTGCCCAGCTGGGGACCCTGCCCCACCGCAGGGACACGTGGCTCCCTGTCCCACCACAGAGACTCTCAGTCCTGCGCCTGTCCCAGAGTGAGGACACTGCTCCATCCCTGTCACCCCGTGCGCACCAGTCACTGTCCCAGCATGGGGACCGGTCCCTTGCTCATCTCTGGGACACAAAGGCTGCTCAGGGACACAGGGACAGGTTCCCACCCCCTCCCAGGGACACAGGCTGGGTTAGTGCCACGCAGGATCCCGCCTGGCTCTGCAGCAGGGTGAGCAACCCCTGGCAGACGGGGACTCGGGGACAGGGCCCCAACTCCCAGAGGGACCCGCGAGGATGGAGCATCTTCCCCCGAGACCGACCGGGTGATGCTCAGCGCAGCCGACTGCTGCTGGGCACATCAGCCACCAGAGGGCGCCCCAGCCCAGCCCGCGCACACGGGCGGGGGATGCTCCGGCTTCCCCGAGCTGCTCCAGGGCCACGCGTGTCCCCGCAGCCCAGCCCCGAGCTGCCGGCCGGAGCCCGAGGACAAAGGCACAGGCTGGGGAAGGGGCTGCAGCCCGCCCTCCCTGTTCAGCGTCCTTTGATGGCAAAGTCGGTGGCACACGGGGGACACCACACGAGTGTTGCTGCCGCCCCCCTTGGCACTGGCAGCAGCAGGAGAGGCCCAGCAGCCCCCTCCCACAGAACGTTACTTCCCGGGGGGGCCCTTCTCTGCCAGCCAGGGACAAGGGTGGGATTCAGGCCAACAACCCACCCCGGAGCGGCTGAGCCCCCAACCTGTGGGGCTGGGGGCGCCCCTTGCCCTGCAGAGCCCCCGAGGGACCCACTCTGGTGCGCGGCACAAAACCACACCCGGGTTCAGTGCCGCGGAGACTCACGTCCCAGTCTCCCAGTGAGCGTGAGCACCGGGGCCGCACACCGAAGCCAGGGCGCTGGGGTGCGCGACGACACGTGCTGCCAGCTCTGCCCCACTTGCCGTGCTGGGGGTGCCCAGGAGCACCTTGGGGTGCTGCCCGGGTGCTCCTCGGGGTGCTGCCTCCCGCAGGGGGACCCACCCCCAGGCGGGGTCTCTCTCCTCGTTTCAGAAGGGTCAAGTCCATCTTATTAAAGCAATCACCATCACCCGCTCGCTCTGTCCCCTCCAGCTAAGGCCTGGCAGGAGGCAGTGCGGGGCGGGGAAGATGCCGGAGGAGCCTCCGGCCATGGCAGGGAGTGCGAGGCCAGCAGCCAGCTGAGCTGGGGGGGTCTGTGGCAGGAGCCACCCCCCATCCTCACTGCCTCCTGAGCCGCAGGGTCCTCCCCTGGCAGGGCAAGGCTCAGAGCAAACAGCCCGTTTCTCCCTGTGCTGTCGTGAGCCTGCTACAGCCGAGATGTCTTTATACCCCTTAAGGACTTCGGCTGCGGATTTGCTGCCAGCCAGAACCGAGGTGCATCTTGGCAAGGAGCTATTTTGGGCTGGTGTCTAGATACCAGCATGATGAGTGAGCCAGAAATATTCCAGATGCACAGACTGTTTCTAAATCTCAAGTTATTCAGGGCCTTCAGGGTCAGGAGGGCAAAAAACATGAGTTAAAGTCAGCCCAGCTCCGCACTGCGGCCCCGCGGGGTCAGGCAGCCCCTGCGCCCCTCGCTCAGCGCAGGGTCCTGCTCACCAGCACCGCTGCGGTGCCAGGGAGGCTCACGAGGACACCACGGCGAGGTCAGGCCTGCCTGGCACACGGGAGATGCTCCCTGGCAGGAGGGTCCAGTGCACAGAGGCACTCGGCGCCCCATGCTGCTGCTCCTTTCCACCACAACCTTTTCCAGCTCCTTTCTAGGTTCCTCCGTCACAGCACCCAGCTCCTCTGCCTTGAAAAGAGGCTGCCCCAAAAGGCAGAGCACAGGCTGGCCAGATGCTGCAGCACTTCTGCCTCTCGAGCTCCTTTCCCAGGTCCTAACCTGCCAGTTTTATGCTAGAGACCAGTCCCTGCGCTCAGCTCTGCTCCACACTCCTCATCGACCGCCGCCACACTTGCTAAAGGCTAACCACGTCGCCCGAGGGAGAAGCCACAGTCTCCCATTTCCAGGCTGGGTGCCGAGATGCTCCTCCGACAGCGGCTGCGAGGTCGGTAGCGGTTTGTCAGTTCCTCTGAGGTCACTTGCGGAGCTCTGCCCCCGGTCCCAGCGTGGTGCATCCCCCCGTAACGCACACCTGGAAGGATGCGCAGGGAGCGACGGTTTGGGCAGGCCTGGGGGATGCGCCTGGCTGAACAGCTGTCGCTTCACGGGGATAAACTCGGGGACCCATTTGCCCCTCTTTTTGCTGAAAGCAGCAATGGGTCTCTAAGATGGATCCAGCCAATCTCAAAAACCTGAAATGGGGAAAAAAACCCCTAAAATCCTTCATTATATGTAAATCCAAAGAAATAAGAAACCAAGGCAGCCACCTCTGTGTCTGTGCCATTACATAATGGGAAACCCTTGAACCTAAAATATCTCCGCTCCTTTGGTTGCCGAAGCTCATGATTGACCATCTGGCTGCGATTTTTCAGCTATAATCTAATGAGGCAGACGTTGCTTTTAGGGTGCACACAAGGAAGAAAGTCCTCGAGGACTCCCCGGGAACACGGTTGCGGCAGAGGCCGCAGCATGGGGGGCTGCCACGTGAGCGGCAGCTTATGCGGACAGAGGGAGGCTGTGATTTTCCAGCTCTTGTGCTCCTAAGAAAGTGGAGACATTCGGTCAGCTTTTGAGAGCAGAGGGAGCCGTCAAGATGGTCAGGAGGCAACGCTGCTGTGTGAAGTGAAATGGGGAAATGTCACCCTGAAGGGAGTATTCTTGGGGGATAAACCACAGGCCAGAGGAAGTTAACACCCCAAATACTGGCTGCACAAGGAGGCTGAACAAAATACGTCCTAATTTTCCACGCACATAAATGAAGAACCTGAACTGAACTCTGACCGCAAACCAGGACGCAGGTTTTCCAGCTGGGAAACCCTCCGAAGGCTGACACGATGGCACGGCACAGCGGCTGTCCGGCTGTCCCCCTCCTGCTCGAAGCACCCCAGCCACGCACCCACGCCCTCAAGCCACAGGGGCTTTCTACTCCAGTGACAATGCTGGAAGACAGCGCGACTTCTTTTGGCTGTGTCACCCCTCTATTCTGGGTGGGAAACTGAGGTCTGGAGAGGGAGAGAGGACAGAGAGGATGGAAGCACAGAGCCTGCTCTAGCTCCCCGCAAAGTCCCCCAGCAGACGGCACGGCCTGTGATGGAGCAGGACCAAAGCAAGCCCTTGCTGTGCCTCCCATCGAGGCTCTTACTTGGTACACGGAGGTCTCACAGAAATTCACCTTTTTGTCATCATGGAGAAACTCTGCAGGCAAAGAGCTGAGAGATATCAGGAGGATCCCAGCTCTGCCTCACTCGCTACGGGAATTTCGCTAGGCTTCAGCTGGACACAAGAAACAAATCAGTGCACAGTAAAGAGGCAGTTTAGGGGAAAGCTTTGGGTGTCTCTGAGCGGCCTCAGCTCCACACATTTTGTACAGCGCTGCCAGCCCACATGGCACACCAGTGCACCGAGCAGACACCAGGCACGCCGCGGGAAAGGGGAGCATCAGCGTGCTGCCAAGGGTTTGCTGAGTGCAACCCATCTGCAGCGGTGGAGACTCGAGCTTCGGGTGGACCAGGAGGAGCCGAGCAGGCTGAGATGAAACAGATTAGACCAAACGGTCACAGGAATTTTGGTCAATGCTTGTTGCAGCTTTGCAAACGCAGCAGGTCATGGCGACCGCACTCACCTCCCGGTCTTCTTCCTGCCACTTGTGCTACTGAGCTCTTTTTGGGTAATAAACAGCCCCAGCCTTACAGGTGCTTGATGCAAACACGGGAATCCTGGGTATCTTTCTGCTTTTAGGTAAACACAAAGATACCAAAGCTGAAATCTTCTGCTGACCAATTTGAGACATTACTGACCCAATTTCTAATGGCAATGAGGATCCCACAATAGCAGAGACTAAGGACATGAGCAAAACCCCAGACTTTCCAAGCCTACACACAAACCAGGCACATGGCAAATCCAAAATCACTTTTAAACACCCTTTGAGGTTAATGAGTTCAGGTGGAGGGAGCTCCCACGGGCAGCTGGCCCTGGTCCCGCCTCGGGTGCACTGAATGCTGCTTCAGCATCCCTCCAGGACTGCAACAGCACTGAACCCTCAAAGCCGGGGGAGGAAGAAAAAAGAAAAGCGGAGCTGAGCCTTTCAAAGGCCAGCTTAGCAACTGGGGAGACAGGTCAGAGCAGCTCCACGGCACCAAAGGCAGTGGCCAAAGCCCAGCTAGGGGCTGCTGCCGGACACGCACCCGCTGGGGGTGAGGGGCAGCTTGCGAGCCAAAGCGTGGCTGCATCGGCAACTGCTTGCTTGCCTCCGTGGGCCGGAGGCGTGTGAACAGCTCCAGCCGACAAGAGGAAGGGCTTTTGCTAGCCCAGAAGACAGCCAGTGGCCTAAAAACATGATTGAAGGCTTTGGTGCGCTTTGACTTCAGCTGCGCAGCTGCCAGCTCTGGGGGGAGGGTGCAAATACCCTGGGGGACATGGGGGAAACCCAATTCCTTGAGTCTGTTATGACTAGACTGTACAAAAAAAATTTCCAAATGCCCTTTAAGAAGCAATCTCCTGCCGGCCAGGACGCTGACTGCATTGCCTTGTAGGTCTTTTCCAGCTCAAAGACTGTGTCATTTCAGGCATGGGCCGGCCTTTCCGCTGCTTTTTATTTTATTAGCAGTCCCCCCCAACGCTCCAGTTCACATTTCTGCCACTGGTGAGCTTTAACCCACAAGCAGCCAAGGCAGAGAGAGGCGTGACTCAAAACCGAGGGCTGACTGCTGCTGGAATTGCACATGCAAGACAGGTGCAGCCCGTTTTACAGCTCAGCAGTTCAAATCCAGGTCAGCAGAATTTAATTGGGAATCCCCGGTGGGTCCGTTTCACCTTGTCAGCGCAGTCAGCGCGGAGATGGATGCCAGCCGCTGAACCCTCCGTTCCACAGGCGCCGGCTGTCACCCACCTCTGCGCAGGGTGCAGGGTGCAGAGCATCAGGACCCGCGTCTCGCTGACCCCTGCCTGTAATTGCAAGCACAGCGTTAAGCCCTCATTAGTTTATGTTAAACTGCAATCAGAGATTGTCATGTTTAAATTGGTATCTGACAAAGAAAAGGTTCCGTTTTCCTATTTTCCTGTGCTTTTCTTCCGAGTCCTTCTTAAGAATTTAAACTCATAACAGCAGCACAGCAATTTATTAAATTAGCTTTGAAGTCCCTCAAAATCTCGGCTCTGCTCTCCGGGATATCTGCAGTACCGTGGCACTCCAGGTCAGAGCAGTTTATGTAACGATCTCCTTATCCCTACAGCTGGCTACTCTCCTTCTGGGATCTCCCTTCTCAGCAGGGATCTCCCCTTCCCTTACTGGACACCAAAATATGCACACAAATACGGAACGCATCAAAGCCTAGCACTGCAGAGGATCATAACTCACTTTTTTGTTAACTTTTTTTGCAACGCTGCTGCTCCAACCAGCCAGCCACCAAGAAAAGGCAACAGGCGATAAGAAACCAGATTCTGGAGCCACTGATGAAACCAGAATTTCATTTCACAGCCTGGTGGCATACTCCCAAGCTCATCCCCTCCCGTGACGGTCCAGCAATGAACTGCCCTCCCCCCCCCAGCATACAGGGGAGAAATATGCAGGGGCAGCACAATCTAATAGACATGCTGACGAAGGAAACTTCAGGGCAGCTTTTTTCTTGGAAATCCCATGTTCTCGGTGACCCAAGGTGGAAAGCCTTCCTGCTTGCCCTCTGGCTCGCTACATACTTCTAACATTGAGCAGGGTGGCTGTTTTAATACCCACAGAGCGTCATGGTCTTCAGTCTGCTCTGCAGCATCTAGGCGCGGCAGCAGCGGAGACTGTCATCAGACCCCGCACAACATCGGACTGTGCCAGCTGGATCACACCCGCGCTCTGCACGGAGGCAACACATCTACCTGTGCCTGCGTTCCATTTAATAAACTGGCTTTCTATTCAATACGATCGGATCTCTTTTCTTAATTCAGCATTTTCCTACTGCTGCAAGGCTCCTGGCCATGTGTCCCCCAGCGTGCCACCCCCTGGCAGGCTGCATGTGCTGTGGGGTGATCTGGCAGCTGCCCGGCCACAAAATCCCTCACTAATACCTGCTCTTACCTGTCTTCCAACAGCAGCACTTCTGGCCACCGCCTTTTCATGGGATTGGAGGTGTCCCAAGCTTCCCTTTGATTTGCTTGAAGTCAGCCAGCACCTGCAGAAAGCTGAAGAGACGTGTTAATAAATGGGGCAACGCTGCTCATGCTTCCAGGCTGAAGAGCAGTTTTGCTCTAGGGGGAGGAACATAGGACATCCAGGTGATGCCGGGTCCAAAACCAGCAGTGCCTGTCTCCAAACCCTCACCGGCTTTACAGAACACCTCTCAGATCCATGCTACCTGTAGATTCCATTAGTTTGGTATCTGAGAGGCAGGGAATCAATGAAAATATGAAAAATTTAGATCAAGATATCAAACTATCTTGGTCTAAAGGCCAACAGCACAGTTCCTTCCACCCTCTAGACCAGCAATTCCCTGCTCTTCTTCCTGTGCTCCCACCACCAAGGACACTGCCCTCGCGCACTTCACCTGGCTTGTGAAAATAACCCATCATAGCTAGCCAAGCAATTTCTTACTCGACACCGTAACAAGGCAGGGACCGATGACCAGAACACTCACATTTAGCACTTTCCTTCTCTGACTCATGCGTCTCATTGCAAAATTCACCACATCAGTCCAGCCTGGATTTTCAGAGATCCTTGCTGCACATTTCCATGTTTCTCTTTCCGCCTCATTTTAGGAGAATTTACCATGGCATGTTTATATGAGAATTTACTGTGATATGAGCAGTTATCTATTTTCTCACAGAGAATATGGCAAACACACTGCCAGGGAACCTATGTGTTAATCTCTCACAACAAGTGCGTTCCAGCTTCAAGCCCATAGAAATTCAGCATGCAGCTGATGTAATCAAACTGACTTTTCAACAGCTCCCTCAAAGACCTTTTGAAACGTTAACGAGTTTATTACCAAATATGGTTGACTAATCAGCCACATTTTCTGATTCATGCATTACATGTCAGATAAAGGGCTCTGTCTGGGCTGGAGGGTCACCCTCAGCTCAGCAGAAACCAGCTCCTTCCAAAGCCTTACAGAACCTATAGTTTATAAAAAATCCAACATACCTGTGAACAGACCACCAGTCTTCAATTAGCGCTGGAGCCAATTAATGAAACTTTCTGAGCAAGCTCCATGGAAGTTGATGCCAGTCCTGCTGCCCCTTGTCCTCCTGCGGGCAGGTACTCCAGGGGATGCTGACCTGAGCAGCCGGGGCAGCACTCTCAGGGGTCTCTCTTCTCTCCATTAAAAACCACAGACAACCCGCAGACTTCTCTTTGTGACTTGGCACTTTCACCAAACTTTTCACCACTGCACACCTGTAGGACTCATTGTGGTCTCTGGAGTAATTTCAATTGATGCAAACACTCAATGGATCTCTATGAGGCATTAAATCTGAATGGTTTTGCGTATGACATAAGAATACATGCAGAGATGAATTGCTCAATATCGTAACACCAGCTTCGGAGGGAAAAAAGAGCAATATTGCTATCAGCAATATAAAGCAAGACAGGGAATTTGTTTCGGAGCTTCATCATCACATTTAAATTCAGCTGTCGTGGGTCAAATCCCCTTCACCTTCTTCCCTGCACAAAAAGTCAGGGGGAATAACAGCCAAAGGTAATAAGGTAGCTCCAACACTGCTGACAGACACATCCATACTGACACCTGCTAATATCAACGTGCTACCAGAAATGTGTTACAAAACGGGCTTTTAAAAAAGTTTTCTGATAGTGGATTTTCAGATGACTTCAGGTTTACGGAAAAAGATACAAAAAGCCTGGCAAACATTCATAAATGGGAATATTGATTTTCTAGGGACAAGAAGTACTCAGAGGGGAACAAAACTAAAAGGAACTCAAGTCCCAGTATGTCTTTAAATAAGGGTAAGATGAAAGCTGAGAAGTTGGCACGATGCTTTCCAATACTCACGACAAAGCTAAAACATACCACCGCCTGTTTGCTGACTTTAGAAGATTCATTCATCGCCAGAGACCGGCACTCTCACTGCCACGTGAGCGCCGAGACTGACCTCCTGGCCAAGCCCGCCACAGCCGGCACACAGCTCTGCACCAGCCAGAGGCTCGGCCCCACGCCGGCGCTGGGGCTCAGGCACACGCCGCGGCCGCCGCTGCAGACAAAGCGGGTTTGCAGCAGCTCCTGCTTCTGCTCGGCCGGGCTTTGTCTCCACACCGAGGAAATCCAGGCCACAAGGCAGCAGAAGTCACAGCTCAGTCACAGACACGAACAAGGGTCATGTGTAAAACCCCAGGGCACGCGCAAGTCGGTTTGGACACAGTCGCAGGGGCCGCAGTTCTGCTCCCGGGGAAGCAGCAGCTTGGGTCCCCAGACGGGTGACACATCCTTTGCCAAGGAGTAACCAGAACATCCTGTTCAAGGAAAAAAATAAAAGGGAGGACAGCAAAATCTGAACTGCAGAGAAACCATTCCACAGAACGGATGAGCATTGATCAGATGCCTTTAAATCCCCCTTCGAAGGCATTTTTCCCCAGCTATCAACAATAATGTCATGCTATAGAAAACAAAATGTCATTTTCCAGGAAATGATGAACCGATATTTGAAGTTTCCTCTGATACAGAGAAAACAAATGGCAAGCCCTGAAGGAGCAAAAGCCCCTGAGCTCCCTTCCATGCTCCTGCGGAAAGGTGGGTTACATCTAGTCACACCATCAACAGCCAACCCCAATTTAACTCACGTAAACAGATCCATCTTTCAGGAACTGTTGCACGGCGGCCGTGCAACGTGCGACGCACAGCATGTTGGATTGACAGGAATCGGGCATGGCCCAACCACCCCAAGGGCAACTGTGCATGTCTCGATAAACAGCTCCTTTTGAAAGTAACCTCCTAGCTGGCAAGTTGTGCACCTGTTTTTAAGAATTCTTGAATTATTAACAAATCGAGCTACAAGAATGGCGTAGTTGCTACAAGATTGTAGCTCAACTACAAGCAGGAACACCTAATGCTAACGACATTCAATGCCTAACTTATGCTTCCAACAGGAAAACTATCGCACAGAGAGGATCTAATTTATACTTGCAATACCCTGTATGCAGCAAGTTGTGTTATCCTCACTTTCCAACAGAGGAAAACAAGGTGGAGCCGGCAGCTGGCCTGCCCCGTGACGCAGAGGATTGGTTGGGATCACATCTAGGCACACGGTGCTGCTGGAGCGGTCCTCAAGCACCCGAGGCATATGCGCGGGGTCGCAGATGTGACATGGGGCCCCTGGGAGACTCTCCCTCTCGGAGCAGCAGCTGGAGGCCACGGAAATACCCAGGGGCATCTCGAGCAGCACTGTACATCTGCACAGAACAACTGAACCAAGCCTGGGGTGGCTGCAGACCATCCCGGCTTTGACCTCTGGGCTTCCTGCTCCCGGCCCGTTCCTGAGCACAAGCCGCCATCACACGACGGCTTCTATTAGACCAATTCCCAAGAAATGTATTGCGAACGAAGAGCGCTGCAGCTACAGCCTTCTTTTTCAGTCACGGTTAAATGCCTGAGGCATTTCAGAATTTCTTGCTGCAAATCCATTGTTAAATGAAGGCTTCTGCACTTTAAAACACTTAAGCACACGCTGAGCTGGATGCCTGGAGCTGGCTGTGTTGGCTCATACGGAGATAACCACACACTTAAAGATAAGGGTGAGGTTAAGTGTCCTGGAGCAGGAGAGGCAAGGCAGCAGGAGCCCTGGCCCTGCTGTACCTCCTCAGTTATCTCTGCACTTGAACCTGTGCCGCACGCCGGGGTCACCCTGCCCCCGGGCTGCTCCCTGCTCCGCACCCGTCTCCCAGTCTGTGGAGACTGCAGGACGCTCAGGTAACCTTGTCGGTTGAAAAAAACACGCAACAGTTATTACTGCTGGGTCCTGCCTCGGTTACCATCACTGGTTTCTGCCACGACAGCCCTCACCGAGGCTCAGGACACAACACGCTCTGCGAGCAGGAGCAGCACTGTCCCATATGGCCACTTTTTTCTTTGATGCTGAACAAACTGCTTTTTAGGCCAAGGCCACAGCACCAAATCCATCTCCCTTCTAGCCTTCTCACAGCTGCGCGACGCAGCAAACCACTTAACGCCTCCACAGACATACTTCCAATTTTGAGGCCAAATTTGCAGCGAGGGGAAAGCATGGGGCACTTACAAAAGCCATCTTTTGTGACAGCAAAACAGACAGGCATTCAGCTGCAATTTTTAAAAGGAGCTGGGCAGCCAGCTCCCGTATGTTCCTTCGAAAATCGCAGCTAAATTAGGCCAGCTAATGCTGCACAGTTCACTGGACAATATCAGCATGCTCATTCATATGCATAAACACAGATTTTCATGTTTTCATAAGTGCTACCCTTTTCAAGGTCTGACTTCCAAAGTTGGCAGATTTTTCTTTCTTAAATGCAACTGTTCTTGTCACTGAAGAGCAATTCACATGCAGAAAGGCAGCTGGTTTCTAACCAACTCTTTATTATGCTAAACAAGGTCAAATATATAAAAATTCCAAGTTGTGGCTCTAAGACAAATCACTAAAATATCCCTCTCCTTCCCTCACATGTTCAGAGCATATTCTACTGCTGAGAAAAAAGAAGCCGTCTCACTCAGACTGGAGTAATCCACTGGATTTAATAGAATATTTTTTTTGCCAAACTGCATCCAAAACCAGAGAATGACAACACAAACCCATGTTACGTTCAGTATTTTTTGTCCAAAAGTCTCTTCTGAACGGTTATTTTGGAATGGCCTACATTAAGCCAAAGCAAGAGAGCATTTTAAAGTAATGCATGTATCATTTCTTCAAAAGGAAAAATCAAGCCTGATACTTTGAAACTGAATACAGTCACAGACATGAACATTTAGAGCTTTAACAGACACCCTCTACTAATAACAAACACTCAGTTTCAAAGAAAATGTGCACTTTATACACAATTAAAATGAAAACAAAAAAACAGTAACAGAAACAGCTCCATTACTTTGCATTTTCGGAATGAATTCAGTGCTGGGATTGGAATATTCTATACACTCTGCTCACTAACGGGAATATCTACTGGTGTGGACAAAAGCTCACAGGACTGACCTGAGACGGTAGCTTTAAGCAGAAATGGTTTAGATCATTAATTGGGAAATGGCTAATACAAACAACAGGGGAAGCAGCTGCCATGAACCAGTTTTGTTTTAAGCCGCTAACAAGAAACTGCTGTAGTTTGTGTAGAGAGCAGCAACAGCAAAGGATTTTCACTTCTTGACATTTGGTGGTGAAAGGCTGTTCTGAAACCACTGCAAGGGGTTAAGAGCAACGTAACCCTTTTGGGAAGCTGAAAAGAACAACCCCGGTGTCGGGAGGAGTGGATTGTAGCCATGTATCCGTGTTTATCTCCAGGCTCCAAATGTCTTTCCCTAGCACTTTCAGACAACACGTTTTCCACCCAGCTTCTCCATCACACTCACAGCTTTCTGCTAGCAAACCCTCTCTGCCCATCTTCAGGCAGCGTGCTTCTCTTCAGACTCCTGTTTAATTAGAGGAGTGCTATTAATAAACTCCCTCTCACCCCCCAGAGCTAGTCCCATCTCACGGCTAGCTGTCCCTGCCTGCAAGTCCGCTTAAGCTTTTAAAAACTGCTCTGTACTTACTGTGTTACTTACTTACACTTGCTTACAGACATCACCCTGAAACTTTCCTGCATAAAATTCAGAGGTTGCTCCTTCCCCGGAGCAGTGGCCAGGAGTTGCTGCTAAGCAAAAAGCCAGAAAGGTCTCTGCTGGAGGTGAACCAGAGAAGCTCTCGCTGGCAGAGGGTGGCACTGGCTCTGGGCACCCTTATGTCCCCCAAAGCAGAGCTGGGATCCACGCCTGGACAGTGAAACCAGACCAAAAATCAATTCAGCAAAATGCCTATTTTCAGCAAGTGCTTGGGTAGAGGACAACTGCGAGCATATGCCCATATCCCCTTAGTTCAAATTTAACAGAAAGCCTGTGCTCAGCTGTTCTACGGGACAGGAAGCGAGTATGGGTTTGCCAGTGTCCTCCACGGAGCCTTGCTTCCCAACCCTGCTCCTCACTAGGCTGTAACGAGGGCACTAACGACTGAGCCTCAAAATACCACAGTCCTGCTTGAAACAAGCCCCCCAAATATATTAAAGCACACAAAAACCTAACAAAAAAAAAAAAAAG
Source organism: Falco punctatus (assembly GCF_963210335.1). Taxonomy (NCBI): domain Eukaryota; kingdom Metazoa; phylum Chordata; class Aves; order Falconiformes; family Falconidae; genus Falco; species Falco punctatus. Next base: position 625,909 of record NC_137599.1, on the reverse strand, counting down.
AGAGAGCAGAGCAAGGTCCTGAATACATTATAAATAGTAGCAAAAAGCATACACTTTTATCAGCATCTCTCAAACATCAACGCGCATCCTTGCCAAAAAGACACCGCCAAAGGCAGCGAATACCGCATTCTCCTTTTTCTAATTATAAATTCAAGTTTAATGCCAAAACCACAAAACGCCAAATCTGACTGGTCTCTCAAGCAGAAATCTAAATTATACGTATTGCTCTGTCTGAACTAAATTCCTCTGACATAATGGAAAGAAGAGGGGTCTGGGATAAGGCAGTATCATTGATATTCGGAAAGGGCTTTATAAAACTCTTACAGACAGCTCATGTGTCCTGGCTGCAGGGAGAGGAAGGTTATTCCTCGAGTGTAATGCACGGAGAAACAAAATTACCGTGACACCATCTAACCAGATTACCTTGGAAGAGACAGAAATCTTATCCAAAAGGTATCATAACAACTTCATGCCCTTGGGGAGCAGGGCGTTACGTAACAGCAGATCTCAAAAGCATCTCTTTCCATAGATACCACATGAAGATACAGAATTACTGAATCCAGCAACTTCTATTTACTTTTTTTTTTTTTTTTTTCCCTAAACTGTTCTACAGGAGTTTGAAGTCTCCCTTCCCTCCTGTTGCATACAGATTGCAGGGAGGTCTGAGCCCTCTCTGCATTACAGCTGGCACTCTCACTCTGAATGCAAGCACTCTCACACACACACATTTTTCCTGTAAGTAATTTTCCATGGAGGGAAACTGTAGTACATCGTGGCTATAGTATGACACTTTACAAGTAGCACATCATTTTTGTAAAAGACAGAGTCAAGAGCACCGTTAACAGATGTTTTCCAAATTTTTCACTGCTCTGCTGCTCAGTGACTGGCACCTGTGGGCTGCCTGGATAACCGGAGACTCCTCTGTGCTGTCTGCATGTTCAAGGCACTTTTGAAATGCAGCATAGAAAGTTTTACGTTTAAAACAAGGAAGAACAATGACGAAACTGCGGACCACAGTAATAAAACTAGCAAAATGCTAACAGCTACCCATTGCTTTCTCCTCATTAATATAAAAAAAGCGCAACATCAGAGATCCAGTGTACAAATACAAAAAATTGTGCATAATAAATGTACTATAATACTGTACATACAGCATAAACCGTTCAATGAGAATGATTTAAATATGCCTATGTGTCTCCCGACTTGGAAGACAGAAGAATAAAGTTCTATAATCCCAGAATATGCATACAAACCCTTTCTGAGAGGTTGAATCACTAGCCAACGGTATCCCTGAAAATAAGCAGAGTCAAATATTTACTTAATGGAAGCCATTATTCAAGGGGTTGCTGGTTATGATAAACTAGGAGAAAAAACACAGTATATGAACTCAGCCAACATTAAATCCAGACAGAGTTCTTCCCATCTCCTGACTTGCTACTGGCACTGCTTTTGTTTGAGCCTGCTTTGGATTTCTTCTCTCTGGAACTGCTGGGATTGTTTTGGTTGTTGTAAGCCTGGATTGCGAGGTCCAGGTGCTCCTGAGCCACTTTAATTTCCCTCTGCAGATTTTCCAGGTCGGCAGGAATGTTTTCTTCGTTGCTTCCATACTGCTGTTCCTGAGCTATATTGGCTTTGTTCTGTTTGTAGGCCATTTTGGCGTTGGACAGTTCGGTATATTGCATTTGCTCTGGCTTGACCGCGATGTTATAGCCAGGAGGAGCAGATGGCGTATTCCAAGTAAAAGGGTAGTTATACGTACCGGAGTCTTCTAGCTCTTTCCTCTTGTTGTTCAGTGTGTCTCGGATTGTGCCAAATCCCAAATGGAGCATCTCCCAGACATTCAAAAGTAAACACATGCAGCTCACCCCATACATTATTAGCAGGAAAATGGTCTTTTCGGTTGGCCTTGAAATGAAACAATCTATCTTGTGTGGGCACGGCTTCCTGCTGCAGACAAATATGGGGCTGACTTCAAAGCCGTACAAAAAATACTGACCCACGAGAAAGCCGATTTCAAAGGTAGTCCTCGCCAGAAGCTGCAGGACATAAATTTTCATGAGTCCATCTTCACGAATTCGCCGCCTGCCATCATGCTTAGCTTTAGCAGGGGCCTGCTGCTCTTTGTTTTCCCGTTCACTTTCCAGCTCTATTTCTGGGTACATCATTGGGTCTTCCTCGTGGTCCTCCTCAGTTTCCTCTAAGCCACGGTGTTGCTTCCATCGCATGGAAAAGCTTTTGCTCCTGATTCTTCTGTCAGCTTCGCTGTGTTCCACCATCCGGGCGATTTTATGAATTGCATAGCCTAAATACATTACAGATGGAGTGGCAACAAGAATGATCTGGAAGACCCAAAACCTCACATGCGAGAGAGGAGCGAAAGCGTCGTAACAAACATTCTCACAGCCAGGCTGCTCCGTGTTGCACACAAACTTGCTTTGCTCATCATAATAAATGGATTCTCCTCCCACAGCAGTTAGGACAATCCGAAATACAATCAACACTGTCAGCCAGATTTTGCCAACAAAGGTTGAGTGATTGTGGATCTCCTCTAATAGACGGGTCAGGAAACTCCAACTCATGGTGGTCTAATAGTTTTATCTAAAAAACAAACAAACCCCCAAATATTTATGAGTTCATCAGCTTGAGCCTAAACAGTGCAACATGCAACCAAGAGAGAGAACTACAGAATTTTACAACCAACATGCAACCATGTTTGTAACATCACCTGTTACCGGGAAACTCCAGCTGCCAGAATTTGCTTGAAGATCCTACGTCTCCTCTGCAGGGTTTTGAGAAGCGTGCTACAAAAGAAAGCAGCAGTTAACTGCCATTTCACAAGCAAAATGCGTTCCCAAAGCTACTCCCGAGTAGAGGAGAGAGACGGCTGCTCTGTATTTCAAACATTAATAAAAACATTTACACTTGAGGCTTTTGGTCTCCAAAACACAGTGGAGCGAAAGCTAAGCTCCCGTGAAATTTCACGGGCTCTGTTGGCTACGTCCCATCACGAACCACAAGATTCATTTTAACTGCACAGAGGTGGCCAAGCCTTGTTAAAGCCTGAGCCAGCAATCTCGACCTTGACCACAGCCCACAGAGAGAAACTGCTTTCTCCACAGGGCAATGCCAGCTGTCTTGAGACAGAAATGAATCAGCCAGCCCAAACCCGAGAAGCTAGCAACTGCTGTTATCTTTAACTTAAAGGCAGGACAACATAAGTGACCCGAGCAGTGCTACCCTGCAGGTCCAGCCCAGAGACAGGGTTTGACCTAAGGAACATCTACCTTCTAACCTGATGCTCAAAACATTGTATGTATTTGGGTTCAGTCCCTTCGGGAGGCTAAAAATCTCCCCTCCAGAGCCAGAGAAGACTTTAGTATGTATTTTGTGATGGGTTTGGGGGGGGTGGAAGGAAAATCTAGTTAAAAAAAGCAATCTATCAAAAATTTTAGATGAGGTACTAGATGGGAGATCATAGTGATTGAGTCACCACCACTGGAGGTATTTACAAAACACGTAGATGTGGCACTTACGGACATCGTTTAATGATGGAATTGGCAGTGCTGGGTTAATGGAAGATCTTAAAGGTCTTTTCCAACCTAAACGATTCTCTGGTTCCATAAATTCTCAAACCTAACAGTAAAAAACCCATCAGTGGAAACCCACAGCTAGCAACCCTATGCGGCATTACATGAACAACACGTAGCGACATTGCAGGCCCACCTGGAGGCTCAAAGGAGTGAAACTGGTAAAACATTGAGCACAGGAAGAACTGTTTGATGTTGTTACAGCATGGGGATAAGACATCTTTCAGTCCTCTGATGATGTCAAATACCAATTTTTCAAACATTATTAACAGAAATTTTTGCATCAGAACATTTGGTGAAAGACCCTAAAACCAGAACTGGACAAGTCTGGCACTCTCATCTTAAAAGTGATTTATTCTTAAGATCTGGAGAAATTCCAGGAGACTGGAAGAAAACCAGTATTTGCAACTATTCAACTTCTTCTGTATAACTACAGAGTTGCTCACAGGCAAAATAATGAAATATGAGGGGATGCAGTCAATACAGAATTAAAGGATATATATGTAATCCCCCTTCTGGTGAAATTCAGTGTTTCATTGAAAAGGCAACAGCACAGACATAATGCAGATGGGCTGTGTAGGACATTTGATTTTTTACTTCGTGACAGCACGAGGAAAAAATAGCGTAGGAGAGTATTAAAAAAAGACCAAATTAAATGAATCAAAAGTAACAAAGGTCTTGACAAATGATTCCCACATTAGAACCAAGATCAACTGCATGTAATTATAGCAAGTTCTGCAAAGACCAGGAATAGACCTGGCAACTAGGCTGTATCTTCCTCAGACCTGACCAGAAAATGGCTGCTGACAAAATCTGCAAGTGGCACAGAAGTTTGCAGGCTGACAAATAAAGACGAGTTATCAGCGATGCAGAAAAACACAGATTGCTCGAGAGGCTGTGTCCACTGAAACAAAACCACCACTTCAACCAAGCTTAATGCAAAGACATGCAGCTAAGGACAAGAACAGCAGTCTTTTTTTTCTTTTTTTCTTTTTTTTTTTTTCCCCCAAAGGAGAGCAGTTTGCCTGGACCTCAGTTAACAGGGAGGGGAGCTAGGGTCCTAATGGAGGAGCATCTCAATGCGAGCTGGTGATACAGCAGAGATGACTGATGCAACCCTTGGCTGCATCACATGCAAACAGGGGCAAGGAAGGTGATCTTACCTCCTTGTTAGCAAGACAGCACTCAGTGCCTGTGTCTGCATCCTTCAGAACTTGCTTAAATATCAGAGAGTGAACATGTGAGTCTCAAAACCAGCTGAAGGGACGGGGAAGATGCCTAAAAGTGAGAGATTTAGAGAATTCAATTTATTTAGCTGGGAAACATGGGAAAAAATTAAAGGATTATAATCTAGTGGCTGTCAGTTGCGCATGCAATCAATCCAAGGTTTACAATCATAGCTCTTCTTTCTACGCAACCATTATTCTGCAGACAGAATTGGCTTAAATAACATGTTTTTAACAGGAAAAACCAGAGGCATTGCCTTACTGCAACAGGTGACTTCACACCCTACACACCCCTTTCAGAAAGGCACCCAAGTACAGCTCTTGCAACCCTGAGTTCCGCATTGGTGGGCCAAGAGACTGTGCTTCAGACACCCGCAGGTTCGGCGCTTCCCAGCAGCTCGAGCGGGTCGGGGTACACTATGCGCCTGAGGAGCCTCCAACACCCCGAACAGAAAAGGCAGGTGAACCCCACACCTGGAACCGGGGGCTACGGAGGGAAGAGCCACAACACTCGCACCCACACCAAGCTGCACTGCCGATCCAGCCGCCAAGCGTGGGCACTAACGGGACATGCTGTGTCCGGTGGGAGAGGACCTGGGGGTGCTGGCTGGTGGCTGGCCGGACGTGAGCCAGCAGTGTGCCCGGCTGGCCAAGGCGGCCAACAGCGTCCCGGCTTGCACCAGCAGCAGTGTGGCCAGCAGGGAGGTGCTGAGGTGTGTCCAGAGATGGGCGATGGAGCCGGGGAAGGGGCTGGGGCACCAGTCTGATGGGGGGCGGCTGGGGGGGCTGGGGGTGTTCGGCCTGGAGAGGAGGGGGCTCAGGGGGGACCCGATCGCTCCCTACAGCTGCCTGGCAGGGGGCTGTAGGCAGGGGGGGTCGGTCTCTGCTCCCAGGTAACAAGGGACAGGACAAGAGGGAGCAGCCTCAGGTTGTGCCAGGGGAGGTTTAGGTTGGGTGTCGGGAAACATTTCTTCACCAAAAGGGGTTGTCAAGCACTGGAACCGGCTGCTCAAGTAAGTGGTTGAGTCACCATCCCTGGAGGCACTTAAAAGACGTGTAGATGTGGCACTTAGGGACATGGTTTAGTGGTGGACTTGGCAGCGCTGGGTTAATGGCTGCACTCTTAAAGGTCTTTTCTAACCTAAACAATTCTATGATTCTATAATTTTCTACATGCCACTAACTGACACGTTGTAATTCGTCAATTTAAAATGAGACAAAACCCAAGGGAGTTTAAGAAGGGGTTAACTTTCCCTTGCTGAAAATGTCAGGACCAAACTCTTTTCTAAAAGTAAACTACTAAGTAAATTTGAAATGAATTAAGTACTGTTGCCAATGTAAATTTGACATAAAAGCAGGAACTAGCCTTCACATTTTCAGATACTGTCAATGTTTACCCATCAGTGGCTATGAGCCGAGAAGTTTGCCATCAGCACTGGTTTCAATAGGAGAGGGGCCACTGAACCTTTCATTTTAGACAAGCTGCTGCCTCCACATCTAATAAATTCTTCTGAGGCATTTATCAGCTTTCCACAGTGCAGACCCCGTACCTGCGGCTGGCTGACACCTCGCTCCCTCGGCAGCGTGCTCGGAGCAGAAGACTGGTTCCACCAGTTATATAAATGAACAGAGTGACGAACCTACACACAGGCACTGACCACACAGACTGGTACATTTATGTTAACCACAGCGTTCGGATGTGGATGGCGACGTCACCAGACAAGCACGTAATAACCACGACTCCTGCCAGTTACAGAGTTCTGGCTGCAGAGGTGCGAAGCTGCTGAAGAGCTCCGATTCTCTTCAACAAGAAAGTGTCACGTTCTAAATTTAGTTTTAGTCCAGAGCAGAGCTACTGACACAAATAAGGGAGAGCCAGCCAGCAGGCAAAGAACTTCCTTGTCTTTATGGAAACATTTTGATTCAAGTAAAATGACCTGTAAAATAAAAAATGACCTGTAAATAAAAAAAAACCCTTTCTTTCACTGGAAATGTTCAGCCCATCAAAATTAAACATAATATGGTTTTTATGTTTTATGTAAATTAAACATAAAATTTCCAAACAGAATTACAGCATTTGAAATGGCAGTATCCTTCAGTTCCATGAGATCGGCCAAGGTCAGAGGCTGCATGTTCCTGCCTTTACAACACACGTACTGCAGGACCCAGATATATTGCAGTAACCTTCACCTAACGTACACTTAGCATCTCTCAGATTTTGTGTTCTGATACTATTTAATTCAATAATTTTCCATTGTTTGAAACAAAAGTCTATGGACACTGACACGCTTCTGAAAAAGGCAAAATGTCAGCAATTTCCGCTAATTTAAGTCATGGCAGAAAATGCATTTGAGAGAGACTTTCATTCCTTGTATTTGTCATAAATTCATTCCAGCACTTCCAGCGGAGGAGGCTCCTCAGAGCAGCCAGAATATACAATGCAAATAATGTGACGCTTATCTCTGACAGCAAGCTGGCTCCTGCAAATAAAGTTTTGCAGATGCGGCCGTCCAGAAAGAATAAAGAAGAATTTGGAGCAGGTACATGGGAAAAAAGAAATTAGCTTTAGGTTAAGAGATTCACCGCAGGAAATCTCTTGAGTTACTTTAACATGGCTATTGTTCATGTACAGACAGACAGTGAACAGTCCCTGTTGTGTGCAGCTTCCCCTACCCAGCCCATGCGTGGCTCAAATGTGAATTTAAACGCGAGGTTGATTTCATCTCATTTCAGCTTTCTCATCTCATTGTGATGGTCTCCCACCAGTCAGGGAGGGAAGAACAGCACCTCAGAGGAGCAGTTTACTGCAGCAACCTTTAAGTTCTGACTTTGGATAAGACAGCTGAAGTGTGGCAGGGATGGACAGTGGGACAAGGAAGGATGGAAGCAGCTGGAACCATGGTGACTCTGGAGGAAAGCTCCCAGCAATGCCTCCAGACCCCCAGGATGTATGGCACCTGTAAGGCGGTGCCGTATACAGCAGCCAACAGCCTCACTCCAGGCTGTCAAGTCCCAAATGCCTTCAGCCTTGTGTCAGCACAAACTGTGCCCCATCCCAGTACAAACTGGATCCTCTGGCCATGTCCCAGTAATGACTGGCCCATGTTCCTACGCAAACTGAATCTCCTGGCCTCCTCTCAGTACAGGCTGGGCCCCCTCCCAGTACAAACTGGATGCCCTTGACCCTGTTCCAGTACAAACTGGCAGCTGTAGCCCAAAGCATCTGAGCCCGATGACAGCAGGCAGCGTGTGGATGTTTGGTTTAGTGTCAGGCAGTCCTGCGAGTAGCAGAGTTGGACTCGGTGGTTCCCATCCTCTCTGGAGACACCCTCCCCCAGCTAAGTCCACAGCTGGCTATGGGCTTCAGCTCATCACTGAGTTCTCCCTGGAACAGAGGTGAAGAGCAGTGCAGGAGCACACCTTCCAGCCGTGAGACCCAGCCCCTGGAGGGGAACAGGGAGCCGAAGCTCTCAGGTTCCTCTGAATTTCAGTTCACCAGCACCTTCTCAGACAAGGTTTGTCTCAAACACATATATAGGAGGAAGATTTTGTAGCCAAAAGGCAATTGTCAAGGGGAATATATTTACGGGAAAACTTTTTTCCCTTAAAATATGTCCTCCCATGTCACGCTAATGAAATTTGATTAATTTATTAATGATATATTTGTTTTGTTTTGTTTTTAAGCAGTTTTAAATCATGTGCTGAGCAGAAAAAAAAAATCAAGAATAAATGCATGGCAATTCTGTTGATAATCAAAAGAGGTTTCATGCTGCATGAAAGTAAAATTGGGCCCACAGGCTAATTAAAACCGGATTTGAATTAGGATGAATAAATAATTAGCATTATTCATTCAAATCTCATTTACATTGAAATGTAAGAAATCGCATGATTTACAATTATTCTTGTGGAAGCATGAGGGTTCTTCTTTTTTTTTTTTTTTGTGTTAAACCGGAAAAATAAGTAAGACCTTATTGTTTAAGAAAGGAGAAAGTTGTGGCCAGACCCAGCACTGGCAACATACCAGCACACCACAAATCCTGTTGAGTATTGTGCCGATGCTACCTGCCTTCCTGACCTGAGCAGCAATTCCAGTGTCCATCCTCCTAAGTGACACAAGGGGAAGGATGTGGGGATCTCCCTGGGGTAAGACAAATAAATCACTGCTATCATCCTTCCATCATTTGTAAAGGAAGCCGGCTCCATCACCACCAACTTTATTCCTATGCTTTTCAAAACTGTTTACAGTACGGTGCAGCTGAAAAAGACTAACTAAACAACTGTACTGAATTTTAGATTTAATCTATATTATAGAATATTTGGGAGTGAGAGGGCTGCGACTTTTGGGACAACACACAGCACTTGTTCAAGTAAATAATCTGTCATCTGGCAAGTCTCATATGGCAAACAGCAGAGAACAGTTATGAAAAAGCCACAGCATCAATGTCAATTTGGAAACAACTTCTGAACGGTGCCTTCAAATCCCAGGCATGCTAACAAGGTTCTGCTGCTCCCCAGACCAATTCCCCTCGAGTCTAAAAAACCCCTCATTGAATTACGAGACTGCAGATCCTATGCAGGATATAAATAGAACACTAAAATATGGGTAAGAGGTAGAGATATAAAAAGATTCTTGTGCTGTCAAAAATATAAAGATGTCAAATACGTATCTTTTTGAAAATCAATGTACATACACCCACCCAAGCATTCAGCTTAAAAAGAAACCGGAATGTGCAGATAAGACATGAACCTCCAGTAGCCTCAGTGTGCCCTCTAGGTAATGCCAGCATGGAAAGCCAAGTGACAATTTTAGCAACACTCCCCTGCAGTGACACAATTCAAATGAAATTGCAGCGTGTTTCATGCTGGCCAAAACTAGCATTTACTTCACCTACAGCAGCCAACGCTCCTCCAGGAAGATCGTCTCCAGGGCAGACACCCCAGAGCATGCGAGATCCCAGCTTTGGAAGAGCGGTGTCCGCTGGGGCAGCCCGTGCACCCCGTGCCGCAGCACAAGGACATGATGAACCGTGAGCCTGACTCGAGTTCATTTGGGAGCAGAAGCCTGCAGTGAGAACAGGCTTTGTCAAAAATGGAGGCTGGGCTGCAGAGTCTCTATTCTCTCATGAGATTTTCGGAGACCTGTTCTGGGGTCTTTGTCAGCCTGAATCCCTTGATACATGCCCAGCATTCAGTAAGCTTTCCAAACAATGGGAACGAGGTGTACCAGCTCGGAGGCTGGTATAGTGAGCTCCTCAATTTGGCATTTCTGCAGCGACTCAGAGCAGAGTCGTCAGATGCTTGGCAAACCTGAGCAGGCTGTTCTTCAGATCTGTCCTACAGACGTGAGGTATCGAGAAGCAGAAGCAAGCCCCAGGTGATGCTTGCACTCTGGTGATGCGAAATGTAATAATGGAGAAAATAAAGCGGTCAGCAGATTACACGGCAAGACGCCGTGTGCTGTTTGACAGCCTCTGCAACGAAACACTTGATCCTCAGGGCAACAAGGCACAGTCAAACTGACACAGCATCGCACCAAACCTCGGTTGTACCAGCACAGCGCCAACACTGAAGCTTGTAGCGCAAACAACCCCTCTCCCTACACAACTTGTGCGTTGGGAACCTGCATAATTTTGTTGGACACTGAAAACAAGAAATTGCAAGGTAGGTAAAGGGCAAACTTTTTTATTCTTCTGCAAAGAGTTTGAAGCTGAAGTTCAAGCCATACTAGAGGAAACACCCAACACTGCTGTTTTGAAGATCAAGGCCAAGTGTTTAATCAAAACCTGAGCTCTCGGATTGCCAGCCCAGACTGCCTGCAGGCAACAGGGCCAGGGACTGCCGCTTGTACCCTTGAAACCCAAAGATCAGGAGGGTATCATCGACTGTTTCGACCAACTGAAATGACCTTCAGACAGCGTGAGCATGGTCTCAGTATGGATTCAGGTCCACAAAACGCTCCTGACCGAGCTGCCAATTCCCTTTCTTCCATACTAAGTGGATCCTGCAGGCTTTTCCAGGAGATGATCGTACAGATACAGAAGTCATCTCCCGGACACCAAGAAGTTCTCTCTAGGAGCTGCTCCCAAACTAGATATCCAATTGAAAAGACACCACGTGCTCCCTAGCTCATGGCTACTAAACCCTGTTTCAGACACACGAGGTGTTACCACGTGCCAAAATACTTCAGAGATCAAACACACCAAATGCCCAACAAGTCTGATACTGCGATTGCTTCTTTGTAAGTGACAAAACCACCCATTTACTTCAGTCATTTATATTTTGAAGATGCTTAACCTCTAGGTTCCCTTGTACTCATATGCATTATCTTAAAAAATGTGTAATATTCCACCAACTGGTGGGATATTTTAAACTACCATATTCTATCTCCCAAAAAGGGTCAACTGAGAGCAGGTTGGCAGGCCCATGTTCAGCCGGGTTTTAAATACCTCCGAGGATGGAGACTCCACAAGCTCTCTCGGCAGCCTGTTCCTACATCTGACCACACTCACAGTAAAAAAAAAAGCTTTTCTGAAGTTTAAGTGGATTTTCCTGTGTTTCAAACTGTGCCCCTCACCATTCCCTGGGTACCACTGAGAAGAGTCTGGGACAACATCAGCCAGGAAATTTTTCCTGTAAGAATGAACGTAATAGAGGGGGCACAAGTTACAGGGACTTGAAACACACAGGCAAGTGATACTGTGACCTAAGAACCTTCCCGCTCACAGTACAGGACAGTTGCCCCAAAAAGCACAGGCTGCTGCTGTGTAGTCACCCCCTGACAGACCCTGTGCGGTTCCACCAGCATTGGCATAATAATAAACACAAAACGTTATTAAAATATTAAAAAGATTGTACTGTTGACTATCGCACCTGTGTTCTCAGCAGTTATTTTAACAAATACAGGCAATGGAAGGGTAAAGGTAGAAAAGATGCTGTGGGGATGATGGCAAAAGGCAGGTACTAAGTGACCAACACCAATCCAAAGCAAGAGCGCAACGGACAGCAGGGCTGGGGTTACTGCTCACACTTGCTTAATGAATCCCACAAATTCAGCTCATTTCAGGACACGCTTGCCAGCTTGCAAACAGCAGAGGGAAAGAAACTGCAGGACAGCACCTGTGCAGGCAGGCCTGGCACCGTCACACGGGGCTGCACCCCAAGACACGCAGGGGAAGAGCGGAGGTCCAGGCAAAGCAAAACAACTTGTGCACTGAAAGGAACAGGAGCACAACGCCCTGACACCTCCAACCTAGCAACAGACACCTCCACACCAAGACCCAGAGCACTGCAGCAAGAAAAGAAGGAAAAAAACATATTTCCCCAGACAGACCCAAAAGGTCTCTGGTCCAAATTAAGGAATACACAAGTACCATTGCGTGTTAGATCCACAGCAAAGTCACCAAGGGACACACACTGCTGGAGAGCAACAGCCTTTTTACAGGCTAGAGCACTTGTGCACTTACCTGGGTCCCTCCATCCCTCTTGCAACAGGGTCTGGGTAAAGGCCATCTTCACTTGCATACCGTTTCAGTCAGGCATCAGAGAGATTTCCCTGTCTTGATGTGATTAGTGAGTCAAATAACCACAACACCCCTTTAACTACTCCCGATTCCACTGCAGCCAACAGCACCACAGCATTTCCCCACTGGGCTCCTCCTATATGCTCAGAGGGATGAGTGTCAAAAGAAAATGACACACTGGAAGCAGCTGACCCAAATATCACTCTCACGGCCATTTCGGGAAAGGAGAGAGAAGCCAAAAGAGAGCAATTCTGTCGGCTCCTGTACATCAGAAGGCTGCCACTTGGCTGAGCGGAGGCAATCAAATGGGGATGAACACCTAATTCCCTCACCACCATTTTATGACAGTCAAAAGAAACTATGATAGTGTTTGCTTCATAGATAAGCCTCAAAAACTAGCATGAACGGCTTGTAAATAAAACAGATACCACATACCATGACACAGTCTGCCACAATGTCCCCAGTCACCCATTCTGCAACACGGCAGTTATTTCACTGTGACCCAAATTCAAAAAAAGACCTTTATTTCCCAGCTCTGTCATCTGGTCTAGTACGAGACACTGCCTCACCCTACAATTACACCAAATTCATCTAACATTTGCTTCAACAGCAGCTTTTTAGAGAAGGAAGGATGTTCAGATGGCAGATGGGGACACTAAACCCTCACTACCAACTGCTTTACATGACATCCAGCGCTTGCCATAGCTCTGCTAAACCTGGTCAGACCTTCTACTTGCTGCGATATGGAGGACCAGGCAGTTTTGCAGACCTCTGTGACTTCACACAACCGTACATCTCCCTGGGTAGAGAGCACCAAGCTCGGGAAGACGGCAGCCAGCCACACCAGAAGGCCACCTTCTCACTGTCAGTTACCGGTATACCACAACAATCAATGAGGATGGTGTGGGGAACACCTACAGTCAAGGACAGAATGACAGCACCTCGCTAGACTGTCAAAACCCCTCTAGCAACGCGATGCCCCGTGCACGGTACAGGTGCTCCTTCCAGAGCGCCGTGCAGAGAGCAAGGGGTCTGCTACGAGACAGCAGCAAGCACACAAACCTGCCAGGAGAGCTTGCTTGCCTTCCTGCCAAATGCTGGCCTGCTGCTTCGACTTCCCTCAAGTGCCACTAACCTGCAGAAATAATTGAAGAGTTTTAAGTATGATTTGTTTTGAGGAAAGGAGCTTAGTGAATCAGAGCAGATTGCTATGCTGGCATTAAAACGTTACTCCAGCTTGAGTTCAACAAGCCTTAACAACTTTATTTTGCCAAAGATAAAATTTAGGATATGAAGATGCACATAAATTCACTACGTGAATTATTTCCTGAAAAAAAAATGTTTCCTGTAGTGAAATAAGAAACCCAAAATCGTAATTTTCTGAAAGACCTGAATACTTCTCTAGACCCTCTTGGGAAGAGACCTGAAGCACTCGCTGATAAACTCCCTATGCTCCATCACACCAGCTGGGAGAACACACGCGTACCAACTGGGTGGGTTTTTTTCTTTCTGAGAATAGCCACAAATAACTCTGTTTTCTAAGAGGAAGCTAGAAGCCCTTTCCCCACTGTGCCTCACGCCCCAGAGAAAGGCACACTCCACCAAGCACTGAGTAGCAGGCAGGTCATTTTTTGCCATCTGACTGCTCTACATGGCCATGTATTTGTTATCAGACTTAATATCAACAGAGATTATGAAAATTAGCAGCAAATTTAAGGCTGATTAGCCTCCCAGATGCATGGAAACTGCTTAAGCCAAGCATGTGACTTGATGTGAGAGTGCGAACAGGACAAGGCTATGGTATATACTTTCTGGTCTTGCTGGAGATGGAAAAAAGCACACTGAGATACTACAGGCACAACTGTGGGCAATGTGACTGTACTAAGCTTCCCCCAGTTTCTTATTTCCAAGTTTTCAAGATTTTAGGAGGGTGGTTACATTTTGATACAACCTCAGCCACCGAGTGAACTTCACGCTTATTTTGTACATGTTCTCTTCAAGCTCCAACCAGGTGACAGCAGGGTCACCACCACCATCTATCAAGACCACAGAAAAATCACAATTCACTGTCTCAACACAAAGTGGGCATCAGTGTGAACAGGATCATGAAGCGCCAGTCAGGTCAGCGGTCTGGCCTTGAAAGACCTCAGTTAGAAAAATACCTAGAACACCAGAAATTGTATAAAACCGTACTTTTCTTACAACTAAAAGAAAATAATACGAACATATAGCAGAACCTGTACCAACAGGAGGACCTCCTTTTAGAAAGCAAACTGGTGGCCTCTGCAGTCTTTGGAAAACCCGGCTCGCTCCCAAGTCTGGCTAAAGCCTTGCTGCACATTTGGATACGAGTAACTTCCCATCTTCATTACCAAAACAAACAGTTCACAGGCAAATACGAAGCAGAGACAAAAAAAGTTAACACAGTAGACTGCTTCAGTGATGAATGCAGACACAGCCTTACTATTCCACCCAGCACATATTCAGAGATCTATCACCATCTACACCAGCTACCACCTCACCAGTTCTCTGAAGGGTTAAATCAGTGGCACGTGCAAAGGGCCCCACCACTTTCTAATGCAGAGGTGAGCAGGTCTACTTGCAAAAATATTCTTAATCCTTTTGAGCGTTCACTGTATCACAAATCCTCATTCACTCAACGGGGGATTAGCTGCAAGTGACATAATTCCTAGTAAGAAACCACAGATTATTTGGTGGATGCTCTCACTAAGGCAACCCATACCTACTCTGCCAAGTTCACAGAATCACAGAATGGTTTGGGTCTGAAGAGGCCTTAAAGGCCACCCAGCCGAACCCCCTGCCACAGGCAGGGACATTTGTCACCAGACCAGGTCGCTCCAAGCCCCGTCCAGCCTGACCCTGGACACTGCCAGGGACGGGGCATCCACCGCTGCTCTGGGCAGCCTGCGCCAGCGCCTCAGCACCCTCACCTCAAAGTACTTCTTCCTTATCTTCAGTCTAAACCTGATCTCTTGCAGTTTAAAACCACTGCCCCTTGTCCTGTCACTACAAGCCCCAGGAAAGCCTTCCTTGTAAGCCCTCTTTAAGTATTCATCAGCCACAGCAAGGTCTCCCCAGAGCCTGCTCTGAGCCGAACGACCCCCGCTCCCCCCAGCTCCCTCGGCCTCTCCCCACAGCAGAGCTGTTCCAGCCCTCAGGAAATTTCTGTGGCCTCCTCTGGAGCCGCTCCAACAGGGCCGTGTCTGTCGTGTGCTGGGGACCCCGAGCTGGACGCAGAGCTCTGGCGGGGTCTCACCAGAGCAGAGCAGAGCAGAGGGGTGCGTCCCCTCCCTCAACCTGCCGGCCACGTTGCTCCCATCTATCCTATGACTAAAACAGCTGCTCCCCCACCACTTTGTTACAACTTCAGATACCCGTCTGCATCCCGAGGGAGCCGCCCTGCAGAAAGCCACACCACCAGGAACATGTTCATTTCTTAACGCTACTAAAAGAGACGACAATGCCACACAGGAAAAACTACGTGACTTCTTTATGCACAGTCACAGTGCTAGAAACAGCCCCGGCCTCCTCGCCAGCCACATTCCTCCAGGGGCTCTCTGGGAAGCTGAAGTGACTGGAGAGGAGGTTACAGAATAAAAAGCCAAAATGACGAGTAATGGGTGGGGAGGATGTGGTGGCGCTCACCAAAGCAGGTAACGGAGCTTGGAGCTGGAACAGCCCATCTGGTTACAGCCTTTCTTAAAATTGCCTTGGTACAGGGCGGCAAGCGCCACGTCACCTCCGTAAGACAAGGCTTGCAAAGAAAATCGTGGTAAACTGCAGGCCTCCGAACCCAGCATTTGTACAGGACTAATTAGACAATATTATACAGACTAGAATTAGTGGACAGTTGATATATCTGTATAATCACAATCTACCGGGGCAAAAGTCAGTGTGGCTTCTGTAAAGGGAATTCCACCCTCACAAAGGGATTTTTAAGATCTGCAAGTCCCTCTCATCAAAAGCTTCTTTTAGGGACACCAAAAGCCCACACTGGAAAAGGGACTGTCCCTGCATGGAAAAACAACTGGGTGAAAGATAACAGAGTAGGAGTAAACAGTCATTTCCTGCAAGGGAGGGAGGTCAGAGTGGAGTTTCGCAGGCAGAGAGGCTGGGACCAGGATGCTGTTTGAGTACAACGCAACAGTGAAGTGGGTGGGATGTGACCAAGGATCCTGATGGCAATCTTCAAGGCAAGGAAGATAAGCAACCATGAAAAACGGCTGAAGGACCCTGTGACTCTAAGTAACCTGGCAATAAAATGTCAGATGAAATTCTACACAGATTAAGTGATACATACACTGAATAAGTAAAAAAAAAAAAAATAATCTCAACTTCACACCAAAAAATACGTGCCCTGAAGTGGCCTCAGCAGGCAGATCATCCTGGGGCTCTCAGGCTGCTCTGTGGAAGCTCCGGCACCACTCAGAACAGTCCAGAAAGTCAAGAGCACTTTACAAGTGTTAGCAACGGGCAAGTGCATGAACAGCACGCGCTGCTGTGCCACCGTGAGCACCCGTGGCTCACCCACGTCCTGGCCGCGGTGTACAGCCCTGGTCACTCTCGCTATCCCCTGTCACGGAAAGAGAGAAGAACAGAAACTGCTTTGTTGAAGAGGTATGGACTGGCTGGTGTAGGGAAGAACAGTGAGAAATCCAAAGGGGGGAAAGAGAGTAGGGAGCTGTAAAATCTGGAGTAGCCTGGAGAAGGAAAGCCCCTTAAAAACTGGAAAAAAAACAACCCCAAGAGACGATGCTTCACACAACAGGTGTCTCCAGGCAGAAAGCAGTCAAAAAGCTGAGAGGGGTTTCACACACGCTTCTCCAGCACCTTCGCTGTAGCCTCCACTCAGGCCAGTGTCAGGAACAAAACTCCGAACCAGGGGGACATGGAATACAATCCAGCTGTTCCAGCTAGAACAGCTCCTGGCTGTTCTAAAGGAGCCAGGAGCGAGTGTCTCCCCTGGGGGCTGTGGGAAGAGTGTGTTAATAAATCAGCGAAAAGACTGGTGCTGGTGGAAGGCAAAAGGAAAAAAATAATTGGTAACTCAGGTTATTAATCATTGATAAGTTACAGCTGATTGGTATTCAGTATTTACTTGTTGGACAAATCTCAGGCAATAGGCACGCTTGAAGGACAGCAATGATTTATTTCTGTCGATATCTCTCCAGCACAATCCTCCAGGGAATTGGATTTTGCAGGCATCCAGATCGATAAGGTTTTGCCACAGATTGCAAAGAGAGCAAGAGCAGGCTGAGGAATACAAATCTAGCTGCGTATTGACACAGAGGTGGAACATTTCAAGTAAACTCCAGAAAGAGCAAAGACTACATGAACCAAGAAATAAAGATGATCATTTCCATGAGGCTATATGGAAGATCACTGTGTACTTCCTTCCAAACACTTAAATTTTTTTATTTTTTTTTTAATATCATTGGAATCACAGTTTCCACTGTGAAAATTCTTGTCCTTTTAGAAACAGTTTAACTATGTATTTGAATGTCAGCTAAGTAACTCTTGGGAATTAATAAGTAAAATTCAGTCATTTCTCAAATACTTAAATATGTTTACCATGAAAATTGGGAGATTTGTAGGAGGAGATACTGCATGAAAGACTGCACACCTGCAAGACACACATTAAGAAACTTAATTATTTTTAAAAACTAACACCGGGGCTAGCCCCAGGTGCACAATCTAGCACCCAGCCTCTTGCCTGCCTACAGATGTTTCTCTAACCCCAGGCCCCGGGATTATGCAGTGTTACTTGTCAGCCCCTGAATCCGTAACGGGCAAGACTGCCCAGAGTTACCAAGGAGTCAGAAACTCACCCTGAAGGTAACATGGAAACACACAAGAAACATGATCACTCTTCCAGGCTCTCTGCTATTTTAAGCGTGACAGAGATACAGAATTTTACAATGACTTGTTATACCTGAGTCTGGCACGGCTGCACCACTCGCAAGTGTCCAACACTGGGATGTCACCGTGAGCAGGAGCCAACATCCCCTGATGCCATCAGCACCATCACTCATCCCTTAAGGCGTGTATTCCTGAGGCGCACCACAGCTAGACCCAGGTTTAGACCCAGAAGCCATTAGATACAGACCCAGAAGTCATTTTTCCACATCCCTTCACCAGTTTAGCTCAATCAGAAAAGTGGAAACAACTGGCTCCAGCACCCTGCATTTTTTTGGGAGGGCTTTGGGGATTTTTAGAAGAGAAGATGCGCTGCACACAGCTACCTACAAGGCAAATAACCCGGGGAAAGCAGATTAACAGCTGAGCTGAACACCACAACGAGTATTCAAAGGAAAAAAATAAAATGCAATTGCCAGCCACTTCTCCAGCACCACCAAACATGTTTGTACTAAAAAGAACAGTAGGCAAAATCTGCTGGTCATCCGTATGTATGTCTTCTCGTACTTCAACAGTATCTTAAACGAGGTCAGGCACGCTCAGAATTGTTTTCTGACAAATTTGTAACTAAAAAGGTGGAACTAATATCTGTAAGAGCTGAAAGCTGGTTTCATGTACTTATTTAGGCAAAAAAAGCTGGCTGACTCCAACGATTTTCATCTAAGCAAGGTAATAGAGAAAAATCCTTCATTCCTGTGTAAAAATGTAAATCCCGGGTCAGTGAGCCATTTAAGCACATGCCTAATGTAAAGCTTGAAAGAAATCCTGCTAATAACCAGGTTGCTTGCATATTTACAGTTTGGCACGGGCTTAAGCACCTGGATGATCTGGATATACCCCATAGCCCCTGGAAAAGAGACTAAAACAGGCTGGTCTGTGAATTAATCACAGTGGTATGAACAGAACCGCTAATATTAAACTAGGGAGGGATTGTATGTGTGAGTGTGTTGAAGCATCTGTTCAAGTTTAGGCATATAAAACATTTTTCAGCCCAATGACTCCATAGGGAAATGCCTCATACATCAGCTCAACTGACTCAATTTTTCCATCACATTTCCCTTAATATAGTTTTGTCCACAAATACACCGTCCTTTTTTTCCAAATATAGCTTTTTATTTATAGTGTCAGAAAACCTTGTAACTTGTGTTATGACTTAAATCCCTGGGTTCTTCTTTGAGATATAATCATTAAAGAATTATTAGCCAGTATTGAGGTATGAAACTAAGTTACCTACATCTGCAGAAGGAAAAGGGATTTCTTCTTGCTACAGTATCTACTGTTCTTGGTATGTCCTTCACCAGAAAACACCCAATAACGCTGTAACTGCCCAACCATACATCACCGTATGTCAATTTAGCCCACAGCACATCTGGGAACTTTCACCTTAAATCTTCGTTTTACACGAAGGAAAAGCCAAGTTTTTAAAAATCCCAACCAGATCTTCCAGACAGTCCACAACTGGGGGAGAACGATGCGTCACCACCCAAGCAGTGATAATAATTCATATTTATGGTACGAGGTCAGAAGAGGAAATTTCACATTGCCCTTCTTCCCTTCCAAGGAGCATTTTGAAGATAAATTCTTTTTTTTTTTTTTTTTGGCTTTTAACAGAAAGAGAAGAGCCTATCAAAACCGCGATGAAGAATAGCCAGTGAATAGGGAATTTAGACATTTAAAAAGCATGAGTTTTCTTTCAGAGGCAGATTTTCAACATCCAGCAATACTGCACACAGCAAGGGAAATGCGATTTAATAAGAATTTGACCATTATTAACAACAACTTCAGACAAGAAAAAGCACAGCACATTATTACATGGCACAAGTACGGGACAGTGGAATTCCACTCCTGCTGCTCGTGGGAAATGCAAAGACCAGCTGGAAAGACTGATAATGACATAGGGTTCTGCAACAAAATATTCATTCACAAGGCACGGCAAATGGGATCACTTCCCAGCCACCCGTGAGGAGCTGACCAGGTTGTAGTCCAGGGACCACTTTGCAGAGGTGCATCTGTAATTCAAGGAGTCGCCTTGTGTGCTGGGCAGAGATGCTAGGAAGGAACACGCTTCCCTGTATGTGTCAGCAGTGCTGAAGTACAGCAACCATAAAAAATAGGGAATATTAATGGGACTTTTTCAATAACAATAATTTACTACCTATTAACCAGATTAAAAATAAAGAAGTCTGGAGCACAAACTCCATAAAGCACTTTGCTGAGTGGCAGCACAAAAACCAAAAGCTGGAAACAGGGTGGGAAGAAAGGATCACCTTCCTCCTAACGAGAGCAGCGCTCATCCTCTCGGACCACAGGGAGGCCAGACAACAAAGGGGTCCATTATCTGCTGAGGTTTTTACTCCAACTGTTTAATGATCCATTACCGTTGTCTGAGTTTGTGCCGCTATTCAGAAAATCCTGCCTGAGCAATACGGCTGAGCCATAAGTGAGGTACCTGCCACAACTTGCTCTGTGCGGCCGATGTTTAAAAAAATAGACGGTGAAAACCTGAAGCGGCGTTAGAAAAGAGCCACAAAATTGCCTCCCTCTTCCCAGCTCGATGCTAATAGTGATGCTACAGACTGATTTCATAACTTTTCTTCTCAGCCACATGGCCCCTTGCAGGTACGAATGACCACGTGGGGAACACGGGCAAATCACCAAAATTAACCGGAGGAGCACAGCCTGCCTGAGTGCCCCCATTCCCAGCTCACACACACCCTTTTGTGATTTAGCAGCTCTGGGTTGAAAGCTCACTAGGCTGTAACCCTCCAGCATCACGGCTTGGCGGAAAAAGAAGCGTCAGCCGCCCTGCAAGCGTCTGCCAGCTCCAGCTTCCCCAGCAGAAGTACCTGAGGCACAGGAGTGTCAGTAACCCAGTCCACAAGATACCCAACGCTGGCGCCTTCAGGATTAAACAACTCTGGGCTGCGTATTCCTAGGCTGCTTTGCTGGTCCTCAGTGGCTGAGCTACACCCATGCACAACGGCAGGCACTGCAAGAAGTGCACTGGACCTCATCATTTTCTAGGCTAAAAGTGATGTTTTGGAGAGGTTGGGGGGGTAGGGGGGTAGGGGGGGTTGGGAGTCACTGAAGTTGCTGGCAGTCAGTAAATTACTAAGTCAACAAATCTCTGTGTTAAAATTCATCGTGAAGTCTCCATAAGTGATTAGATTTCACAGCTTACGAGAATTTTGCTTTTAAATCTTGCCCTTGTCAGCTATAAAACCATACAAAGCCAGAAAACACCTTTCAAGATAAAGTTTCACCAAAGCAACCCAATTCCCAAACCGATTACCTTTTGAACCACAGAAAAGTCTTCAGAAAAAATGTGCCTACAACTAAAACTCATCAGCATATGCTAAAATACTTAGTAAATTCTTACAATTGGTCAAAAATTGCCTAGCATCTGATCACTGCCTTGCTATACCTTTGTCCTCACAAACTCACTCATAAACTGTTAATGAGCTTTCTTTTAACCTTTCCTCTGTTAAGAGGCGGACAGGACCGCTGAAAGCCCTCACTGTCAGCGTGTTTTCCAAACCTTTCAGGGCTCTTCGCTAACTTGTTCAAACTAAGCTGCCATGCTCTCAAGTCTGTGACCCCAATTTTTCAGTTATTTACTGATATTTGCACCACCTGTGAGTTACCTGCAATTACTTAGTTGTCTGCTTTGAAGTAACAGGCGAAAATAATCACTAATGAAGGGGTAAGAATGGGTATCAGGGGAACCTACCTAGAAAACAGATGTTTTATGACAATTCCTCACTTAAAATCACACATTCAGACTTGTGAGTTGCTTTAAAAAAAAACCCAAATCTTAATGCTATTGCATCAATTAAGAAAACACTTAATTTTTTAAATGACAATGTTGTCTATTAGCAGTAATTCAACAGTCCACTGAATCAGTGATAATATGAACTTGCAATACTAGCCTTAGAAGTGCTAACGGTAGTCCCTTTGATGAGGGTACAGCCAGCCATTAAGATTTTTTTAATAACTTCTCACAAACCGATCTAAAACTTCATAAAAGCTGGTTTGAAAAGCCACTACAAAGATGAGAGAAGATGGGTGATGAACCCAAGCAGCCACAACAAATAGCAGCAGTTTTAAAAAGAGATGGTCTTGTAAAACAAGTTTCCTGGGATCTGAAACACAAATGCTCAAATGTAGGTGTCAAAGCGTACTAACGTATGTTCCTTGTTTTGTTTTGCCCCATCCTTTGCCATTTCATTTCAGAATGTCACTCAAGTTCCCATTTTTTTGAGAAATACATTGCAAAAGGGTTGTTTTCTTACAAGGAGCCACAAGAATCCTCCCAGGGCAGACACCCACGCTCAGCACAACCGACCCCAAAGCACGCAGCCACGCTGCCCGCTCTCAGCGCACCACCAACTCCAGCTCACCTGAGCTTCTGCTCCGAGCCCCTCATCCTCTTACCTGGCCTCCTCCTCAGCCGCCGGCCATGGTCAGGAGCCCCCTGGCCACGCTGTCGCGCAGGAAATCCCTGCAGTCAAACTAACTCAGCTTTGATCGTCAGGACAACTCATTTCATTGGCAGCTTTTGCCGCCGACCAGAGAGAGGAGAAGGACGGACACCCAGCAGCCTGCGCATTCGTCAGACACAGAAAATATGTAACGGTTCACCCCACCCACCGCCAAGCCCTTCAGACCTGCTTTAGTCACCAGCGCGACACAAGAGGGAAAACATTGTCCTCTCCTGCCTTTCTAGAACTGCAGAAATGCTGGAGTTAATTTTAGGATTGCTGGAAATACAGGACTTTCAGCTGTCTGCAGCTGTATGGGGGGAATAAGGAATGGCACAACAAGGCTCAAATTACCTGCGTGTTTGTATATTCATTTTCTTTTAAAAATTCTTACATATTCCGCTTCGCAGAATGCAGCTTACTTGTTCCCCCAGGAAAGCACAAGCATAACTTTGGAATATACTTGGAAAGAACCAAACACACAAAGAAGGGCACCTTTCCTTTGCTTAATCGCAAGTCTTGACAGAAAACAACAGCTTTCCCCTTCCAAATGGCCTGAACAAAGGTGGGTTTGGTAACTGGACTGGGGGCTGGTTCGCAGAACATCACCGTGGGACAGGTGGTTTTTTCTTCTACCAGTTATCCTCGACTTACAGTGGGCAGAAGACATGGAAATAATAACCAGAATAATCAATGGTCTACCAAAGACAAGGCTTTTGCTCTTCCTCTTATTTCTAAACACTAACTAAACACACAATGAAAAAGCTGCATCCGGTGCTACCAACTGTTGCTCGAGAATCCATACTGCGTATCCATGCCCTAATCAAATCTCTATGCACTATCACCTGTTTGTAATCAATTTGACAGTGGAACAAACCCAGCACTTCGCCGGGAAGCAAGGTCACAATGACCAGAAAGCGTCAGAACTAATTCCTACCAGTAGAAAAGAGAATCAGCTAAAAAAAAAAAGCCTGTAAAAATAACTGTACAAATGTCATTCTTGTGAGACTCTATGACAACGGGTCAAAGTTAGGCCCAACAGAGGCCAAAACTTTCGTGACTGGACACAGGGGCGGAATTTTCTCCTCGTGCTCTGCGTTCGGATCAAGCACGGTGAAAGGTTGAAGGGCACGGCTGCACGTTCGCTCGGGACAAGGTTACCTCAGGCTGTCAACAGCGTTACAAACCGTGTCTGGCCTGGCCGAGGAGCTGCCGCTGCCTCGGCTCGTGTGGGCGCCAGCGCTGCCTGGGCTGAGCTCCGGGGCCCACCGAGGCCTCGGGCCGGGCTGCGGCACCGGGCGGCCCTGCCAGCAGTGCGCGCCAGCGAGGTGGCCGGGAGCCGGTGCCTCTTAAGGTAATGATTTAAAAAAAAAAAAAAAAAAGAAAAAAAAAAAAAACCAAACCGTTACTTGGACCTACGATCGGGGACAAGGAGAGTTTGTACGGAACGGCACGCCCACCAGGGAAGCCGGGCGCTGCCGCCACCCGGCGCTACGCCCGCAGCGAAGGCGGCGACGCGACGCTGGGGCAGGACGAGGGGGACGGCCGGGCCCCGTGGGTGGCACACGGCGCGGCCCGAGGGGCGAAGGGCGAGCGGAGCGGGGCTGGGCGGGCTCGACGGGGCCCACGCAGCGGCGGCGGGGGGCGCAGCGGCTGCCCCCGGACCCTCGCAGCGCCCCTGCGACCCTCGGAGCCCGCGGCTCGGTCCCCGCAGGCTCCCGCCTCCCTTCAGCCCCGCGCGCCTCGCTCCCCTCGCAGCTCCCGCCACCCCTCCGCGCCCCGGCTCGCTCCCCCCGCCCGGGCTCGGTCCCCCCGCAGCTCCCCCGCCCGGCTCGGTCCCCCCGCAGCCCCCCCCGCCCGGCTCGGTCCCCCCGCAGCCCCCCCCGCCCAGCTCGGTCCCCCCGCAGCTCCCCCGCCCAGCTCGGTCCCCCCGCAGCTGCCGCCCCGCTCCGAGCCGCCCCCGCCCCACTCACGCCGCCGCCCCGCGCGGCTCCAGCCCATGGTCGCGGCCGGGCCCCTCGGCCGCCCACACACGCCGCCGCGGCGGGGCCGCCGAGCCCGGGCCGGGGGCGCGGGGCGCATGCGCAAAGCCCCCTCCTGCCGCCAGCCCACCCGCCCCGGTGTGCGCCGCGGGGGGGCTTCGGCGTGGGGGGCTGGAAACAGGGTGCGGGAGCAGCTCCGTGGGGTTGGGGAACGGGAGGGGGGCACTGGGAGCGGGAGGGGGTCACTGGGAGCTGGAGTGGGGGCAATGGGAGCGGGACAAGGGACTGGGACTGGGACAAGGCACTGGGAGTGGGACAGGGTCACTGGGAACGGGATGGAGCACTGGGAGCAGGAGAGGGGCACTGGCAGCAGGACAAGGCACTAGCAGTGGGACAAGACACTGGGAGCAGGAGGGGGGCACTGGGAGTGGGAGGGGGACACTGGGAGCAGGAGGGGGGCACTGGGAGCAGGAGGGGGGCACTGGGAGCGGGACAGGGGCACTGGGAACGGGATGGAGCACTGGGAGCAGGAGAGGGGCACTGGCAGCAGGACAAGGCACTAGCAGTGGGACAAGGCACTGGGAGCAGGAGGGGGGCACTGGGAGCGGGACAGGGGCACTGGCAGCGGGACGGGGGACACCGGGATCGTGAGGGGGGGCGAGCATGCTAGGAGCAGGGCTGCAGCCAGGGTCACCAGGATGGGGACAGGGACACTGGGAGCAGGGCTGGGGGCATGCCCCTGGGAGCCGGTCACTCAGGGCAGTGAGTCCCCCAGGGGCCTGTCAGGTCATTGGGGATGGGGGTAAAATGGGGACGACTGAGGGGTCAGCCCAGCGTCGCTGCTGCTGGCCCCGCCGTGGGTGGGGGCATTGCCCCCGGGCACGTCCCCGAGCCGGCTGCACGGCCGGAGCCCCGGCCCCTGCCCTGGCACACGCCGTGCTGCGGGGCCTGCCCCAGGCCCGGTGGGCGCAGGCGGGAAACTCCAGCCGCTCGGAAGGGGCCAGGGGCAGAGGCCGGCCACGCACGGCCCGTTTCCATGGAAAATTCCCAACCCGTGCATGTGGGGCCAGGGCTTTGGCTGCAGGAGCTCGCGTGGCCGCTCAGGCTCCGCTGCGGGTCAGCGTTTTCCGGCTGCTGGGAAGAGCCTGCATGAGAACTGGCTCCTTCCCACGCCTGCCCTGGCCGCATCCCAGCCCCCCTCCCGGGGTGAAAGCCGGGGTGACTTTGATCCACAGGGAGCCCCCGGGCATTGCAGCTCCGTGGTGCTGCTCTTCAGAGGGTATGCGCGCCCCCATGGGCCCCTCCAGCCCCGCTAACCAGCTCTGCAGAGCCCTGGGTGGCGATCAGAGCCCCCCCGGGGATGATGGATGTCCCCTTCCTGGGACAAAACCCCTTGCCGAGAGAGGGCCAAGCAGCCGAGCGCTTGGCTCCAGCGCTGGGGTCACATTCCCCAAGCCCTGGGACATGCTGCGCAGCACCGAGCACACCGCCGGCCCTGCGGGCACTGATCCTGCTGCAGCCCTGGCGTGAGCTGCTCAGGTCTTGCACAGCTCCAGGAGCCGCCTGGCCTGGTCCCCAGCGGTCCAGACTGGTGCTGGTCTGTACTGGGAGGCATAAAGCATCATCCCTGGCAAGGCTGGCAGGGTTGCAAGGCACTGGGCAGGGCTTGAACCCCGCTTCACCCCAGGGCCGAGGGGGAACCCGCCGCCATCGAGGCCACGGTGCTGGAGCAGGTGCTGGAGCTGATGCGGGAGGGTCGCTGGGGAACCTCCCGGCACAGAAAGGCTGAGCCCAGAGCTCAGGCTGGAGCCCCCTGCAGCGCAGGGGAGCCCGCTGGGTGGAGGGGATGGGATGGGACAGCAGGTGTGGGCAACGCTGGTGTCCGCTGGCAGTGGCAGGAAACCCTTCCCCCGGCCCAGTTTCCCAGCTCTGCTGCCAAGCGGTGGCCCTGAATTATCCTCTGCAACGTCCACTTCCCGCAGGGACCCAGCCAGCTGCGGGAGGGCTGGACAGCTTTCCTGGGGCTGCTTCCTATCAGCCCAGCGCCTCCCCCTTTCCACTAGCAGCTGGGAGAAGGTTGTGGGGGGGCTGTCCTTGGCTTTACCTTCTGCTCCTGGGGTGCTGTGTGCCCCCACAAGCCATGTGGACCCCATCAGGGATCCCATCAGGGATGCTCTGAGGCAGGTTCCCAAAGGCAAGTCTCATGGACCAGGCTGCCATGGCCAAATTCAGCACGGCAGCATCAGAGTGACCCCGGGCAAGGCTCAATCTGGGGGGGCAGCTGCTCCAGCAGCGCCAGGCCAGGCAAGAGAGGGCACAAATGCCCCCAGGAGACACACAACAGTCCGTTTCACCCAGCAGACCCAGGGCACAGTCCAGAGGCAAAGCTGCGAGCTGGGGCAGGGTTGAGGACAGGAAGCCCTAAAAACCTTTCAGAGCACGAGCAGCTAAGATCCCCTGAAAACACAGCAGGAGCCCAAGACCTAGCAAGAAGGGAAGCGGAAAGGCTTAGTGTGGGACAGGACAGGGCTGGGGGACACAGAACCCTTGGGAGTGGGACAGGCTGAGGACAGGGGGAATCGGGGCTGAAGATGGGGTGAACTGGGGCAGCGCGTGCTCTAAGCACCAGTGAACGCGGAGCCTCTCCCACTGCACCTTCTCCCGGTGCAATCAGACCAAGACCCACCTGGAAGTTTGTATTAAACGTTTTCAAGGGTTCAAAAAAAGGTGTACAAAAAAGGGTAAAAGCCACTCTTGCCTCTTCTCCTGGGGAGGCTGGTAGAAGCATTTTCCCCCCCACCGGCATCGCCAGCTTCCTCAGCTACCCCAAGATGTGCTTTGCCCAAAGCAACCATCCCCTCCCCAGCAGTTAGGAAAGGGTTAGCAGAAAGCTCAAATACTTGACGCACATTTACACTCAGTCCTTAGTAATCTTGACATTATATTCATGCAGCTCTGCTGTAGCTGGGGATAACCCACGTGCCTGGAGAGAGCCTATCCGAAGGGAAAAATCTCCTCGCTGGAGGCCACAACTGCTGAAGACTAATCATATAAAAAGCATCAGCGCTCTGGGGTGCTCCCTGTATGGGGCAGGCCCTGAGCGCACAGTCCACAAATACCATGGGAGATTTCTGCAGCCATGAAAGAGCGACCTGAGGAGTGGTTCCCTGTGTGCCCCGAGCATCCAGGTGCCAGAGCTGGGCAAGCAGGGACGGGGAAGGACAAGACAGACATGGGCCAGGACTCCGGTCAGCCCTCACACTGCAACAGCACATTCACATGGGGTAGTTGAGAACGACATCTTGCTTGGCCAGCTCCAGCAACATAGGGTCATCGAAGAACTTGCTGATGCTCACATCCTCGCTCAAGCCCTGCAGGGTAACCGCAAAGCCAGAGGTTATTCCTCGGGCAGCCAGCCCTCCTACAGCCATTGCAGCAGAGATTCCACCAAAAAGCCCTGGTGTCCCACAGTAAGATAAATTTTTGCGCTCCAGAGAAGGCAAAATTTGCAAGGCATGAGGTGCTCCTCAGCAGCTTGAAGATATCTAACAGCCTCTCAGGAAGCTGCAAATAGGTGGATGCTGCTGCTGAGTGTATCTACCAGCCCACTGCCCTCCCAAAGGGGAGCTTGATTCCCTCTGCAGTCCCTCCAGCCCCCCAGTCCAGCTCACTGAACTGGCACAGAAACCAGTTGCTGCTTTTTCCACAGGACAAACAGGCTAAGTCAGGCCACCAAGAGGTCAGACAGGCTGTGGAAGGAGCCGGACTCAGCAGATGCTGCAGGACCCCACTTCCGACTGGAGTCACCGCCAGGGGAATTGCTCATGGGACCATCCCAGGCACCAGCAGGCAGCATGGGGGGCCAAGAGTGAGGGAAGTCCTGAGGCACAAAGGACATTCGTCCACTCTGGGAACACAGAAGGGACATGGCATGCCCCAAGGGACGACACCGCAACAGCTCAGCTGCTGGGCCAGATGGACGCTACAGGGATTATTCCCAGACATACCTTCCTACGCCTGGTCTTGATCATGAACTCTCTAGCCAGATGTGGGGCTGGCTGGGGCTCCAGGGGTCGGATGACAATGCTCTTGTCCAAGGGGTCACCAGGCACAATCTGAAACACAGGGCCAGATGTCAGAGTGAGGCTGAGGGATGGTTCAACCTCCTGGAGAACTTGAACTGCAGTGGGAAACATCCCTGGGCCATGCAGACACCCCCAGCCTTGGTGTGAGACAGCCCCAACACCCAATCTGTTCTCCTGGCACAGAGAAACGGTTATGCCACTAACAGTGATCATGCCTGTGAAAAGTCACTAATACGGTGTTGATAATCCAAGCCAAGAACATGTCCCACCTTGCCCACATGCTGGCGTACTCTAAGACCTCTAAAAACCTACTACCCAGAACAACCCATGTAGGTCCCAGTCAGCTCAATGCTCTCTGCAAATCAGGCACATTTGCTCTTTTCAGAGAGAAGCCTCAGACTTACATCTTGACCTTTAAGCCAGCTCTCGGGGCTCAGACTGCTGCTGCTCTCGCCTGACTGTTCCACAAGTAGCTGTGCACCTCACAGGGGCAGCTCTCCCACAAGACCCGATTTGCCCCAGACACTGAAGTGGCCAGACAACAGTATTTGCCCCAAACTCTGTTTTCCATAGGTTTAAAAAGCCGCCTCAGAGACAAAGCCGAAGCGTGGCAACCTGTGTCCTGCAGCAGACCAGTGAGTGTGAGTCCTGCTCCAAGACTTCTGCTCCCCAAGCTGCAGAGCACTGAGTGCACCCAAGCAGCTTCCCTTCTCCCGGACAAGGATGTCCTCTCTCCAGGCACTAAAGGACACTTACGTTCAGCAAGCAGCAGCGTTCAGCGCTCCCTCACTAGTGCAAAGGGTGACGTGACATCGAACAAAGCTGTTGGCTTCTGGCAGACACTTAACAGCTACCATACAAAACCTCCCCAACCTGAGATCCTTTGCGGATGTTCTCCAGAAAAGTTGTCCTGCCCTGTGGGAGTTGTGGCATTGAGCTCTACCAAGGGCAGCTACCTGGGGCCCGATCCGACCACCTCCCTCTTCCCTGTCTCACTAGGGCATGGACTCACCTGCCAGTGGTGGAAGACAGACAGCGAGAAGGCTTGTCCCTGGGTGTGGGTCCTCAAGTCTGTCTCAAACCCAAAAGAATCAATGGCTGGGATAAAGGCCTTGATGGTGTAGAGAGGAGAGCCCGGGATGGGAGCATCTTGCGTCACATGGCCTCTGCCAACATAACCAAAGATCAGTCTTCCTATATGTCACAGCATCACTGAATCGTTTGGGTTGGAAGGGACCTTGAAGACCATCCAGTCCAACCTTCTGCCATGGGCAGGGACACCTCCCACTAGCCCAGGTTGCTCCAAGCCCCATCCAACCTGGCCTTAAACACTTCAAGGAACAGGGCATCGACAGCACCTCTGGGCAACCTGTGCCACTGCCTTGCCACCCTCACATTAAAGAATTTTTCCCTAATATCTAATCTAAATCTGCTTTCTTTTAGTTCAAAGCCATTATTCCTTGTCCTATCAGTACACTCCCTGATAAAGAGCCCCTCCTTATCCTTCCTGTAGGCCCCCTGTAAGTACTAGAGGCCACTCTAAGGTCTCCCCAGAGCTTTCTCTTCCTTAGGCTGAACTCTCTCAGCCTGTCCTCACAGGAGAGGTGCTCCAGCCCCGATCAACTTCATGGCCTCCTCTGGACCTGCTCGAGCAGGTCCCTGTCTATCTTACACCGAGTGCCCCAGAGCTGAGCACAGTGCTCCTGGTGGGGTCTCATGTCCCTTTACATATTCTCCTCTCTGACACTCGGGAAGAATCAGACACAAACCAAATGCTGTGTGTGATCCTGGACAACCCCCTCACCACATGGCATAGGGGCTGGGATCAGTCAAGGAAGCTTTCAGCTGTCCCTTCATACAGATTTCACCCTGTCCGCTTGCTGTACGAGCAGTGCCAAGCCTGTGAACGTCTCTAGCAACCTAGATCCCAAGTGAGCACTTGCAATACTAAGGCGACAGCCGCTGGCCTGAGCAGCTCACCTCCGCCTGGCCAGGACCGTGTACACCGCAGACACGCAGTCGGCAGGAGCCTGCACCTCCACAAAGTAGTAGGGCTCCATCAAGCGAGGGGTGGCCTGTGAGGAGAAAGGGACACAAGCCACTGAGCCTCCAGTAGCACCAACATGATTCAGCTCAGCCAGTCAGGGACTGGCACGCTTTGGTCAAACACCGCGCCTGACTGGGGACAAAGGGGCTCCTGCTGCGCCATGGCTGCCCAAACCAAAGTCAAACAAACGCTGAAAGGAGCTTTTCTCCTTCTGGCCACGAGTCATATGTTTCCCTCTCCATGACACCCACCCTTCCCAGCAAGCCAAACAGTAGCAAAAAGACTGGAACGTGATCACTTGTAAAACCTGTCTGCCAGCCCACAAGGGTGCTGGAAGCATGAATGGATGAGTGAGCCAGAGTAAACCCACATCCTTGGGGCAGACAGCGCAGCACGCATGCAGCCTGCACTCCTTAAGAGCCCTCAGAAGCCCGCACAGCACAAAGTTCAGTCTTTGTCATGCACAGCACAGTCCTCACCATCAGGAAAGCGGAATACACCACTCTCCGGGCTGTTGGGATGATCTGTCCTCCACCCCGATGCAAGGGCTCCTGAGCGATCACTGCATCCAGGATCTTAAACTTCACATTGCGGATCACTGAGGAAGGGCAGAAATGACAGCAAGTGACCTGAGGGGATGTTCTCTGCCACACCAGCACCAATGGTGCATTATCAGAGACCGTGAGAACGTAGCAAAGACCAGGAGCCACCAGAAGAATTTCTCCTAAGTTTAATTTCAGCAGGGAAAGCATGACCATGTCCTAACCCTGCACATCAAACACAAACAACTCAGCAGCTTACCTTGCAGGGTGCACAGTGGTCTGCACCTAAACTATATGAGCAAAGTCAAGGTCTGGAGGAGCCAGCCTGCCAGCTAACAGGCTCTGGTCTGTAGGCAGACAGCAACTGCCAGTGCCTGAGTGGCATCTACAGCCAGGAAAAAGGGGGAGGTTCTGTTATCTCCCTTATCACCCATCCCCAGAGCTGTCCCCAGCTGTGGGGTGAGAAGGGAACTGGCCACTGAGGAACTGCACTAGCAAAATCACTTGAATGCTTAGAGGTGGAAGAATTGAATTGATCTTATTAGCTCCACTTCTCCACAGGCAGGTCCTACTTACATTCATCACAGAGAGGCCCTTCCCTGGTCCCCCACTGAAATCCCTGCACAATGCTGTCCTTCACAGAGCCCAGCAGCGACTTGTCCACCTATAGACAGACAGAGTGCTTCAGGGACCAATTCTGAATCAATCACCCGGCAGTAACGCACAAACCCTGGTGCTTAAAAGCCAGTTCCTAGAAAAGCAGTGATGACCCCCCCATACCACCAATGTCCACCCTCCCCCTCACAGCTCAGGAGCATCATCTTCAGGTTTGGCATCTAGAGCTACAAATTAAGAGTACATATTTTGCTTATCCTGAAAGGCAAGCTGATTATTTTCCATTTTTGAGGATGTTGGCACAAATAACAACGCCTGAAAACCAGGCAATTTGCTAGCCAGCGTAGGTGGAGGAAGTACAGCAGATCCAAGATCTGGCAAACCAATGAGCACAACAGCATTAAGACCTTGCTGCAGGTTCTGGAAGGAATGGTCACCTCTTGGCACCACAGGTGAAACATCTCACTGAAATGTAACCACCCTGCCCTGTGCTTCTCACCTCCGAGGGCAGCGTATCATCTACCAGGATGTTTGGGCCAGTGGCGTCTGGCCCAAAGGCCCAGATGGAACGGGCAGCCAGCAAATCCCAGTCGTATTTGGTCTGGAAAAATTCACCCAGCTTCTTTCTGATAGAAGGAGGAGGAAAGAAACTTTAGCAAACAAGTCTCTGACCTGCATTCACAATGTATTTACGACCCTGTTCCCTTCAGGCATAAAATGGTCTCAGCTGTTTACCTGGAGCAACTCATTTGCTGGGGCAGGGATGCTCACCGACTAGCTGGTAGCAATGCTGAACGCAGGACCCCTGCCTAGAGGTTGCTGGCTGATACTGTGCACCTTGCAGATCCCAGCATTCCCTTTTTTCCCCCAATTATTTACTTCTAGATGGATTCCTACTCTCACCAGATCTGTCATACCTGTTCCACGTTATCTGGACTACTTCATTTTCAATGTCCTCTGCGAGCCCCTTCTCCAGAGGCTCAGCAATCATTGTGATCTTGTTCCTGAGAAGAAAGACGTTGCAATTAGTCCACAGAATGATGGAAATGGCAGTAACGGGCAGGACCTCAGGGACTGTGCACTGCTTGAACACAGCCAGGGAGATGAAGCCATCCATGTCCTTCGCTGTTACTGTCTTGCTTGTAGAGACAGTCCATGTGCTTAGCGACTGCTCTCTGAAGTCTGTTGTTCAACTCCAGAAGCAGACTGCTAAGGGAAAGTGTGGCCCCATCCCTCCTGCCAGATGTCCGGCGCTTGTCCAGGCACGAGCCAGGCGATATGCCTCTATGTCGGCCAGCAATTGCTGTGTCTGACATGTGAGATGTTGCCTTGAAGAACACCACCAACTTGAGTAACCTGCCCCCAGAGCAGGTCTTTCAGCATGCCCAACAGTTCAAAAACTGACCTAAGACTTTCTGTTCCCTGATATAAGGTTGCGAACCAAGGAGAGAGTGTAGCAAATAAAGGAGGGCCAGAAGAACCAGAAACCACAGAGGAAACACAGGAAACACATCTTCAGCAGATGACAGATCACAATTTCCCCAAAAATTCAGGTATATTAAGAGGTACTGTGCTCCCAAATCTCCTACAAATTCAGCCTCTGTTCCCTCCCAGGCCTCCCTCTTTCAGTCATGTGCATCTCATCATGCATTGCTGGAGGAAGATGAGACCAGGCTGTAAGGCTCCAGTACACCACCAGAAAGGAACAAACCCATTTCAAGATTAGGTATGGACAAAAGAAAACAAAGCTTTTGCTCGTGAAATGTTTGGGGAGTTACTGAAGGCAGCACTGGGCTCTCTGGCACCTGCTCAGGGATCCCAATACATCTCCTAGTCTTGGAAACACCACAAAACTAGTGAGAAGGTGTAAAAGAGAGGAGGATGTAAACCTGTATTTATTCCCTCTATTCTGAGTTTCTACAAAGCACAGAAAGATCCCTGGGACTCAAATAGGTTACTGAGGAGTTCAGCAGAGCTGCTGCAACAGAAGGCTGCCCACTCAGGCATGAGAACAGACCCTTTGGAGGGGATGAAGTCTAGCCTAGTCTCCAGTGAACCCCTCCATCTGCCTGTTGCCAATGCCCAGCTTGCCCGCAGAGTCTTACTTCTTGTTGGGTGTCTCAGCAAAGCACTTTAGGGAGGATGTCTCCACCACTGTCTCACAGAATGTCACAACTGGATCGGCAACCTGGAGTAACAACAACAGGTTTGTGTACTTTCTTGTTTTTAAAGAGATTGTTTGAAACCTTTGAACACCTACAAGAAAAAACATCAGCACTGGGTGTGAATCACTGAGGCCTGCACAGGCAGCTTTAGTAATCCCTTCATTCAAACGAGACCGCAACATTTAAACCTAATTCCAGGTATGAAAAGTTCTGCTGTATTTATTTGATGCTAGCCAGGCAATGGCTGAAGTACAGGAAAAGGCTGGAACGTGGTCGTACACTCCTCTCTAAGCCAGTTTTCACTCTCTCAGTTGTGACAGAGTCAGGCTGGAAGAGTTACTTTTGCGTCCAACGACCCTTTTTCCGCTCCCCCCCTTTTAAAGGAACGTGACAAAATCCATGCTCTATGTTCTGCTAGGTTTAGTTTCCCATCTTTCTGAGATAGGGAGACAAAACCCCCTTCCCAGCTGAGAAAATCCCTCTCTCATTTCCTCACCTTGATATCAATCTCTGAATACATCTTCCGTAGATCGTGCATCACACAGTCCAGGTAGAGCTCCCCCGTCCCCAGGATCACATGCTCCCCAGACTCTTCCACCTGAAAGGTACGAGAGGCGTTCAACCGACAGCATTGCTGCTCACGGGCCCTCGCCTTCCAGGCTCCTACACAAGCCTGAGGAAGCATCAGCTTTAAATAAACTGGTTGGGATCAGAGCACCCCAAGGAAATCGCCCACAGCCTTTTCTAGCAGAAAGTGCTGACGTGCTCTGCAGAAAGCTGCTTCCCTGGCACAGCAAGGTGTGTACTTTCCTACTGGATGGACAGTTTTCTGCTATTTCCACATGATTTATGAGATAACTGCAACAGCATGGAAAAAACCCACAACACACAAAACAACCTACAGTAAAAAAATATTTAAGGTAAGCCTACGAGGCAGCCCACAGCATGAGCTGAAAACAGCCACACATACACCAGAAATACCTTAGTAGTAAGTGAGGGGTAACTCTTGTTGACTTTGCGGAGACCATCCAACATTTTGGGGAGCTCTGAGGGGTTGACTGGCTCTACAGCTATTTTGATAACAGATGTGGTGTTGAACTTCAGAGGACGGAAGATCTGAGCCTGAAACCAGATAAGGACAAAGAGCTGAAACTCTGCATCATCAGATGGCTGCTGGAGTCAGACCCCGTGTTTGAAGGTGTTCTCTTTCCCTTAGTGGCTCTGCTGCCCTGGCACCTCAGCCAGCAGGTTTTTTAACCTCACCACTGGAGCTTCTGGGATGTGCTCCATCACCTTGACTCCCTGTAAGGCTGAGTAATACCAGTTAGGCACAGTACCTCTTCATTGCCCCGAGGCTCCGTGACCGTTGCAGTCTTCACTATGGGCTGGTCCACTCCCTCAATCAGCACCCAGTTGCCAGCAGGAACCCGGTTTACCTCTATGTGATACCTAAAAGGCAGGAGAGCAACACTGCAGCACTTGCCGCTGCCAGCCTCGGGTCCCTCGCAGAGCCATCCCCCACCCTGTCCCTGGCAGCAATGACTCCCGGTGACTTTTCTCCCAAATGAGCATATGGCCAGGGCCTTTCATACCTTGCAACCGAGATCCAGAGGCGTCCGACGGTGCAGATCTGGGAATCCTCCTCATCTTCCAAGGTATAGTTTTCTCCAAGGACCTTCACAGGCTGCCCAGCATGGATGGTACCACTGAGCACTCTGCCAAAGGCATGGAACTGAACACCATCGTCTGTGCTGTACATTTTTGTTGTGTGACACATCAGTGGACCCTTCCCGTAAGAGAGAGAGAGAGAGAGAAATGAGCCCCTCAAAATACAGTCAAGACAGACACAGACCTGCTAGGACTCTTGGATACAAAGTGATTAACAGGCTGGAATTTAGAAATACTTCTTTTGATTCGCCACGTCCTTAATTTTCTTCCACTGGAAGCCTTACTACTCCTTGCCCTGTATGGAAACCCCTGGAATGACTTTGGACTTTTCTGCAGCTCTCCTCCCTCACCTGCAGAACAGTAAATAGCACTCAGGACAAGGCCATGAGAAGAAACGTCATCTGCTGGCCTGCAAACCAGCTCAGGGCAGAGCACCCGAGCCTCACAGACCACAGCTTTCAGTCCCATAAGGTCACCCCATAACTGGCGATCTGGTGACAGTCACCACTGTATAGTTTTACGTGAGTACTCAGAACTCATTACAGTAAGAGATTTGTTTTCTCTCCAGACATTAGAGCAAAAGTCACGGGCAAATTCCTCACTAAGCTGCTGGCTGGCATTGGTGTCTCTAGACAACTCCGAATGACAGCTCAGTACAAACTGTTTGAGGAGGAAGATTTTTGCAAGGCTTTGATATGAAAGGTGCTGACTAACTGATGTACGGTTATTTTTATCAGTACAGTTCAAATCAGTTTTCTCAGAGTTTGGAGAGAGAATCAAACTGCAAGGAAAAGGGACAAAAAGGCAGCAGAAGGACACAAAATCACCCTGCAGTTCCCACGTGCTCTGAAGTCCTGACCTAGTCCTGTTCTTCTCCGAACACTGTCAAACAATTCTCTCTCTCAAGGGCTGCCCTGGCAGGCAGCTAAAGTTTCTCAGAGTGAAGAGATTTGTTTCAGTATCGGATGAGAGGTTTCAAAATGCTGGAAGTCAGATCTGTGCAGATGGCTGTCTAGGAGGCAGCTGCCCTGTCAATGCAGTGAAAGGAGAGCATATTTGCCACGCTTTTGGACACTCAAGAGCAAAGCAGAAGAGTTTGCTTACATCAGGGTCACATTCACTCATGGCCTCCCCTAGATCAGAGTCGACACCACCAGTGTAGGTATGCTCGATTTTTGTCTTGGCTCCCACCTTCGGGGAGGGGATATGCTGCACACACATGTCCACAAAGCCTGGAAAAGTAATAATTCATGAGAACAGGACTAAGCAGCACAGAGAAAAGAAATGGACTCCAACAACAACAAGGCAAAGCCGTTCTGACTGCAGCGCACCCACAGCAATGGGGAAGACGCGAGCAGTGTCTCAAGCTGTCCTTTGGAAAAATGGTTTAGTATTTTATATTTGGAAAGCTGAGAAGGGATTTGCATTACATGGCTGTAATACAGCCCTTAACTCTGTTGGCGTGAGACTAGGGTATTGGGAAGATTGTGCAGGGGAAGACAAACAGCATTTACCTGTGAATTCCCCAAAGAACTTCTTGCAGACAAGCCGCAGGAGGGGTCGGATGTTCAATTTCAATTCCTCTTTGGTCAGGTGGATGCCAAGTTCATCCAGAGTCCTGGGTAGGGTTGTGTCCACGTCCCCCACCACCTGCAAGACAACAAGCGCCACTCTCAGCTTTGCTGTGGGGATCAAAGCCAGTAACTCCCAGGTGCAGCTTCACCCACCAGCCATCACCCCCAAGGCTCTTGATCTGCTCTGCTTTGGAGCTCACACGAGAACTGGTTGGCTGGTTCAAATTATCACTTGGCTGATATTAAAGCATACTAGAAAGAGCAAAGGCAGCTCTATTAACTGTGCAAATATAGGGTTACGTTTGCAGGGAGCAACTGTTAAGGAGTTGTTCACTGCTGCTCTGCACCCCCAAACTCCATCTGTAAAGACCACCCCAAGCACAGGACAGGTGAGTCCCACAGGCACCAGACACACCACCACCCAGTGCTCTGCCCTCGGCTGCTGCGATCTGGAACTATGGGAAAGAGAATGAACCACCACCTACCTGAGCCAAGATCTTGTACAGGGGCTCCAGAATGAACTCCACAAAACTGCGCTGGGAACTGCTCGTTGGGGCCTT
Source organism: Falco punctatus (assembly GCF_963210335.1). NCBI lineage: Eukaryota > Metazoa > Chordata > Aves > Falconiformes > Falconidae > Falco > Falco punctatus. The sequence continues at coordinate 587,920 of NC_137599.1, read as the reverse complement.
TTTAGTGAACTTGCGGCTGTTGGGAGACCAACAAAGAGACATGAGGAGCAAGCACCCTGCAAGAACCCCTATGCAAACACAGCCTCTGCTCTTCCCAGGTTAGCTTCTCCCTCCCAGTCCTCCTAGGAAGCTGTCAGGGACACAAGAGCCCTCCTTACTCCAAACAAAGGCCAGAGGAGGTGCTCTGCTCCCATGGATTCACACCAAGCAAGAGGCCTGACTCAACCCTTCCCAGACACTACTCCACCACAGGATCATAGGACAGCTCAGGTTGAAACAGACCTCGGGTGGTCACCTAGTTCATGTTTTACAGGGAAAGGAGGGACAGACCCAGCAATAAACTAACAGATGTTTAAGCAGGTTTCTTACGTCTTCGGGTTGAAGTAGATGTCACCCCAAAGCCGCTTTGCAAACTCCTGATAATTGATATCGCCTAAAAGGAAAAAGCAAATGACAAAAGTCTCTCAGATGTCACTGTATTTCATCTTGGAAATCTCTGGGTTTTGGCTTTTAAAACAACCCTGAGGACAGGATTTTGTGGACTGATGCCGGTGAGCAATTCTGAATAAATGATTAAGCCCCGGCCTGGGGAGACCAGGCATAAAACAATCCACTGAGGATGACACCAGCAGCCCAGGTACACCGTGGGTTCACAGACTTGCTTCTCAGAGGCATTTCAACTCTCTCAATTACACACAAGGTTAGCACTGAGAAGAGCTGGCCTGCCAGACACTGCGCTGCAGGAACCCAGTTACATCTGCTTCGTTTGTTAAAGCTGCAACCTGACACTGTAATGCCAAGGTGCTGGGATGGCTTACACCCCATCTGCCCCGCAGGCTTATCACAGGCATTTTCTGCCTTGTTGAACATCTCCAGGTTCTTTTCTCTGTTTCAGCTAATGCACCAAGTGCATAGACAAATACCCAAGCGCTGAAGGAAAAGTGTAGTGCTTGGCTGTCATGGTGGATTTACAAATAATAAGACAGCGGTGATAATTTACAGCCGTTTCCAAACAAGCTTTTGCTGTGGGCAGATGTACAAGCATAAGAAATTTCATGGTGGCTGCAGTTTTGACAGTTAAACTACTATACCTCATGGTAGTTGAGCTGACTTTTATTAGCGGCTGCACATAAAATCCCCAGTGGCCACAACCGAATAGCACTGACTGCAAGTGCCCGTTTAGCTCGTGTCTGCCCCGCATGGATGGTATCTCCTGCCGACGGTGCCTGCATCTTTATCAGTCCCCCAAAGAAAGGGTATCATCCTAGCAGGCACTGAGTTAATGCTTTGATGCCCAGGGAGCTCATTTATTTCTCCAAACTCACAAGGACACGTGATAGTCCTGACACATCAGTCTCTGACCTCTACAACTTCACCCTCCCTCAGGCTAACTTCTTTGCAAGAGCTAGGCCAGCTGCTTTACAACATCCTTCTTTCCCTGCTCACGGGTCCTACAGATCACCCCAAATTCCCCAGTGTGAAACTTCAAAAACCTTGGCCGTTCAGCTGGCTAATGCAAGGAAAAGGCCCACTTTTACAAGTGGCAGATTGCCTTGAGTGGGCACCTGGGGAACAGAAAATTAAATCAAAGCCAGAAAAAGACAGTTTCTTAAAAAAGAAAGAGGGCAAGAGTGCAAAACCTTGTGGGCCAAGCCTGCGCCGGGCTGCAGCTGAGTCTCAGACTCTGGAGACCTTTGTGAGAAGGCAGGCAGAACTTAACTGCTTCACTTCTGAGCTGTTGCGGTAAGAAAGCAAAGCACAACACAAACACTTGTCTTCAACTGCCATGGCAGAATTTGTTTTTTCTGCTTAAGGGCATGTATAAAATGCTGGCTTCTGACTCAAGAAGCATCTATCAGAAGAAACTATCCAGCTAAAAACAAGTTAGAACTGTACTTTTGCTTTTTACTGCCCAGGTCTCAGATGCGCAGTACCTCTCAACTCCTAGAAATTCAAGAACACGTATACTGGCCATATACATGCAGTGACAGTTGAAGCTGAATGGCATAGAAAGCCTCAACAAAAAAGGTTACGAAATGAGATGTTACAGTGTACAAGGCTTCTGGATAATCCTCACCATATGTATCTGCATAAATCTTTGCAAAAGATCCCAGCGTGAAGCAGATGCTGTACTGTGAACTGGAGAAACACACGTTCCCCAGAAGGGGAGACAGAACGAGGTTCTCATCGGTAGAATACATGCTGAGAGGAGACAGTTTTTAAGACAAGAAAAAAAAAAAAAAATCAATGTTATGAACTAAGGAAGACACTTCAAACCACTTCCCACACCAAACAGCAGTATGTGATAGGCAAGGATTCTGCATTGCCAAATAGCATCTTAAAACGGGCTGCATCATGCTTGCCATTGGAATTTCACGGCCAGTATCACTTTATGTCTATAAACTTCAAAGCATTAGTGTCCAAAGAAGTATTTCAAGATCTAAAACATTACCAGCACAAGTGCTTTGTATTTCTTATCATGTAGAATTCTTCTTCCCCTAAATAAAGGCAGCAAAGTTGGTCAACCAAGCAAGGGAAAAGATACTACAAGGCAAACAGCGTAGGGGTAGAATTTAATCAAACACTTAATGAGTACACAAGCATGCTAGACAGGATAAGTTACCCTGCTGAGAGCTGCTTGATGCCAGTAGCAACTGAACAGAGACACATCCAAGTGAGCTTGTGTGCAAATTCACACAAACTTGAAGAGGAAAATGCTGTTAAGGAAGTCACCTGGATGCAGAACCCCCACAATAACAATGCATTGCTACTGCGGAAGCTGGAGAAGATGTCCCTTCCATCTCTGAGCAGGGTCTTGCAAGGTCTGACCATAGCAATACCATTAGTCTCTGTTCAGGGGTTGGGACAGCGAGCTCCCATTCGTTTTGTAACAAAGGTTTAGGAGCTGTGAGACATCTCAACCTACAATTTTGAGATATAGCCTGGATAATTTCAGTGTATTTGAGACATCTGGGAGCACAGAAGTTCCCTGCTCTGGTCATATGTCCCCCCTCCCTACTTTTTAACGGGGGGGGGGGGGGGGGGGGGGGGGGGGGTTGAAGGGGTGGGAAAGAGCTGATGCCATGAAGCTTTTCAGGCAGAGCCAATCCTGCCTAATTCAACAGACTGGCTGAGATGAATTTGCAGCAGTTCTTCCTGCCCCATTTTCTATGATTCAACACATCAAGAGACCAACTCATTAGGTTTTAGGCATACACAAGGCTCAGAGAGAGAAGCATCTGCAATGAAACAGGGACAGCAAGTACTAACCACACACCATGCCAATCACCGATACCTGATCAGACCATTAACTTCATCTACGATATGTCTGAGTTTGTAGTAAGCATCCGTAGGGGGCAATTTCAGCTCCAGGATCAGTCGGTCTATCTTGTTGATGCACACGGTCACTGCTAGCCTTTCCTGCACCGCGTGCTTGATCAGCCTCTCCGTGTTCAGCATTACCTGCAGGGAATAACGAGCATAAGCACCACTAGCGAAAGGCCTCCATAAAATGCTATCTAGGGCGTGACAGACAAAGCAGCGACCCTTACACACAGGGCTGCAAGCCTGTAGAAAAGCCTAAGCTCAGCCGGCAGCAGTCAGCTACGCTTCCTGAAATTTAGAATTAGGTGCTTGCCCAACCCAGTTCCGTGAATCCTACCCCTTGGACATCTCTGATATAAATAACCTGCTCAATTTTAGGTATCATGGGGATGGAGATGCAAACAAGTTAGATAATCAGCCTACAGGTCACATTCATCATGTCAGCCCTGGACACAGAAGCCAGAGGATTGCCTCCCTGTTTTGGCTGGAAAACACTCCCGCTTCCCAAACTGTCCGCCAAAAACCCTTCACCCTGCAAGGCTGAATCCATCCCAGGCATTCAAGCTAAGGCAGATCAAAGACTCCAGAGGAAGAGATTTGGAATTTAACCCCTAGAAGAACCTGGCACTCACCCCCTCAGCCGCATCAATGAAAAGCACAACGCCATCCGAAATACGAAGGCCAGCTGTCACCTCATCAGAAAAATTGACGTGACCTTCAAAAGCACAAAATGGTGGTGAGACCAGAGTAAGCCCTGATGCCAGCAGCACAGAGGGTGGAAAGCCATCCTTCTGCTCTGCAGCTTGTTTTGGTCACAGGTATCCAGCAAGGCAGAACACAGACGGCTTCCTCCTCAGACAGGGACCCGGGAGTGGCTGCCAGAGCTCTGTATAGGGATTCGCTTCAGCTTTAATGCTATTTTTTGAGAATAAACACAACTTGTTTAACAGGCACTTTTCCTCACATTTGTTACTGTTTTTCTCACAGCTCTGCATAAGTACTTCAGGAAAAGGAGGAAGATTACTTCTCATCAAAGAACAACAGATGCCTCTCCCTCCAGTCTCCTCCTGCGCGCTAACCTCCCTCGTCTTGAGTTGTAACTCAACAGATGTGTCCCAAGACCCTCTTTCCTAAAGTTTGGCCTCGGTTTCTTACAAGTTGATCTGTGATTATGTTCCCCCCCACAGGAGCTTGTCAGAGGCTTGAGGGAACTTGCTGAGAGTCTCACTGTGGGGCAACAGCATCTGAGAAAAGCATGGTCCCCACTGTGCATGGTGATACCTGGAAAATCCAATTCATTACGTGCTGCTTGTACACTTGGGTGAAACACATTTTCAGCCTCATTAGCCCTCAATTATGCCAGCTAATCAGAAACACAAACAAGACTGACTAAAAGCCAGCTGCACAGTCATTACTGCTGGAAGTGATTTCAGAAGAATGAACTTAGCTAAAGGCTCAAGACTAGGCTGAAATCATCTATAAAAAACACAAAATATGGGTTTCTGTCTGTAAAAGAAAGCTTCCCAGGGTTTCAGTGCGCCTAAGTGACATTTCCACATCAGTCCGAGGGTACAGATTCTTTCTTTGTTTTTCTGAGCCAGTGCTACACAATCCCACCACCATCCAACACAAAAGCTCTTTGAAGGCCCTCATTAACCATCACTGTACATGCTTTTACTGCTCTGCCTCTGTCAATAGCACTATCCAGAGGACCAAAGAGGTTTATTAAAGAAAGAAATCTTGATTCACATGGTCATGTATCTGCTCCACACATCAAGTTGCCTTCGGCTAAGTGCAGCCCAAACCAGGATTTTCAGGATTACACAATCACCTGGAGTGTCGATGATGTTGAAGAGAAAAGACTTTCCCTTGGTGTCCGGCAGAACAATTGTCACTGGTGTGCTCTTGATCCCTACTCCCCTCTGAAAGACAGGAAATCAGATCATCAGTCAAAAGGAAAAAAAAAAGATCACCATGTAAAGATGTAAAAGTTGATGAAGGAAAACTCAGAGAGATGGAAAGAAGTAAATATCCATACAGGACAACCTGTTATTCCCAGGGAAGGAGTAACAACCTCAGATCACTGCAGTATCCAGCCCAGCTCCCCCACCTATACTGGCTCAGACTGGTGAGCCACCACTGCACAATCCATACCCGATTTCAGCTGAGGAAGTATAATATGCAATACCAGTGACAGAATAAGCGTGTTTTCCTGTGCTTTTGCCCTTCTGCTGCTATCAAGTTATACCTCAAAGTGTAAGAAAGATTTGATCATACAGAGTATAAAGTAGAGCATTAAGATGTAAAGAAAAAAGTGCTTCATAGGATTGTTCTGGTCATGACAATATTTAGCGAGCAGGACAAAATAAGATTCCCATTCACACCCAACCACACAGAGTCAGAGCACAGCTAAGAGTTCCCATCACAGGAAACCAAGGAGAAATGTATTTATTTTGAAATCATAGGTTTTCTTCTCATCCACCACTACTGCGAACCCCTTCCACCTCTTTCTCTCAAAGAAAGTAAGTTACCAACATACTGGGATAACTCTGCTATAGATTCTCAACATTACACACGTTCTCATCGCAGATAAATAAAATCATACATGGAGATAAGGGTTGCAGGAAATGGAAGAAAGTTGGACCAGGGATCCTACTGAGGCAAACAAGAGGAGCAGATCACTTTACTGATGAAGAAAATGAACAAAATGAAGGCACAAAACAATGTTAAAATGGAACAGGAAGGAAACTGCCTACAGTAAGTAACTGTGAGCAAAGCATGAAACAACTGGGTAAAAATCACTGTCTATCCTACAAGACTCACCTCTTGCTCTGTGAACAATATATCAGTGTAGCAAAGCTGCAAAGACAAAACAACAGTCAGAATATATCACATTTTGGTATCAAACAACACTTTTGAAGCAGGACATGATAACTCTTTACATATGGTTAAGGTGGCGAGTAAGTGACAAGAGACAGAATTAGGACAGAGCTCTGGCGTTCCAATCCTACGTTCTAATCACTAAATCCCATTTTCCCCACGTACAGTCATTCTCCCTCTGAGTGTAAAAGCCAACCCATGTTCCCCAGGGCAGGAACAGACCAAAAGCTCACTTACGTCCTGGTCGTAGCGCTTCCGGATTTCTGGGTGTGTCTGTTCTATCAGGCAGTCAACAAAACAAGTCTGAAAAATACCAGACCACAAGAGAAAGGAGGTGACTACATTCAGACAGATGAATACCAGTACAACCCCATCCCTCCAGTAGCAATACAAAGTCGGGCACGGTATTATTTCCACGTGGCTGAAAGAAAACCTACAAATAACTGCATTAGCAAGAGAATCAGAAAGAGACTGCTCCTGCAGAGAGTAAAGGGTCAAGAGCAATGGTAGAAGTAAGCAACAAACAGATCATTACTACTACCCGATATACCTTGGATATTCACACTACCTTGCCGTGATGAAGGTGCCCACACAGAGTCACATTTCGAATTAGCTCCGAGTTGTCCATCAGATCTGCCAGGAAACTGGAGGAGCAAAAACACAAAAGACTGTTGGAGGCTTCTGCTGTGTCTAAGAAAAGTAGGTGCCATTTCAGCTACACTTTCTACCCAAGGTGCCCCCTGAATCCTCTCCAAACTTTCATTCTGCCAATGCCCTGCGGAGGAAGAATCCCACTTTCCAGATGGGGAGGATGCAAGTTGGAGTCCTAGACAGATGGCAGTGGGTGGGAGGATATGGAGCTGGTAAAACTGCCAACGATGGAATATTATTGAATATTTTTCTTCTCTTTAGTCAGTATTAGAGCAAAAGTCACATCCATGTACTCAGATGATGAAATACTTCCACTCAAATAGTGGCAGGCAGTCAAGTAAATCACAGAGCTGGATAACAAGCACCCCACACAGTTCTAAAAGGTACCCACAGGGCTCCACAGACCATTAATTCTGATTTTCAGGTCTTAAAACAGCGATGTTCCCAGGGACTCAAGGAAACAGTAATAGAATTTAAAACTTTTTAGAATTAGCAGCTGAGCTGGATAATGATGGGCCAGCCACTTCTGCATGGGTCCTGGCCAAAATATAATTGAGATCCTAAATTACCAACTCCCTAAAAAATAATGGCAGGCTATAAAAGATGTATCCGTTGCTATGGGTCTGCAGAACATAAGTGCTGTCAGATAATCTCCTTTTAAAAAAGACTTCATTTTCATTGATGCAATAGACTTCTTAACATACAACGTTTTGATCAAGAGCTAAAATACACACAAATCAATAGTAATACTGATTAAAAGCTTGCTTATTGGTCTTAAAATGAGGCTAAATGGGAAATCAATACCAAGCTTGCAGATTTCTGGCTATGTCCCGCAAGGAATTTCTCTTGGCCCCATCCTAACCCTTCACATCACCAAACGCGATGAAGAGGAATTCATTACAGATGGAACAAGCAGAGGACAGAAAGATCAGGAAAGCGGTAGACAATGGAGAGTACAGGTTGTTGACTAAGAGCAAAATGGACTGCTTAGAAAAATAAGATCCAGCAGGCTGTTTCAATCATATCTGGCTGTATCAAAACTATGAGAAACAAACACCAACATTCCAAAAAGGTCCTGGGCATCCAAGTAACCATCAGACTGAATATAAACTCCAGTGAAATTTTGTTGCCGGAAAACAACAGGATCCTTGATGACAGGCAGAGGGACTGCTCACATTGGGGTCTGTTTGGCACGCAGGGAACTGCTACTCAGCCTGCACCTGGTTCTGGGATCTACGCTTGGAAGACAACTATTAAAAACTGGAAAAAGCTCTGACTAGCCATGAAGTGGCGTATGGAAAGATGAGCCTAACGAGACACTCACGCAGCTCAATCTGTTCATCCTCAAACAGAAGACAACATACAGGAACACTACACACGCAAGGATACAGAGCCCCTCCACCCATCGACAAAACGTAGACATTGATGGTAAGATTTAACTGGAAAATGTTTTTATTCCTTACCAAAGTTGCGCAAGATATTACATGTCAAATATTTAATTTGTTTGGATCTTTTGCCAGGTTTCCTCCCAACCCTGGTGTCTCAGGGGCTGCTTTGCAGAGTACAACCAGCAGACACTATCAAGAGCAGCAGAACTGCAGCTCAGCTGCAGCAATATGCTGACCTACACACAACTTTGCATACAACCAGTGGTATAACAATTCCCCCTGGAAATTCATCCTGGAAATTCCTCCAAGGCAGACAGGAATTAGAGACAGCAGTAGGCCAATCATCACTGGGATCAACCCAAAATGTCCCAATATGAAGTGTGCCACACACTGACCATATAAATACTTCTTGTACCGGTCAAGAAAACTTGCCTTCAACAAATCTGCACCACTAGAGTTTCTGAGTATCAAACTCTTTATTAGCTGTCAAAGCACAATTTACATTCTATTTCAGAAAATTATGCACTGTTCTACATACTGCGGAGGGAAAGATGAGCTGTAAAATGGTTACTCTTGTACTTTCTTCTTTTTGTTTCTGGTACCAAGTCAGGGAAATGGCTGCACTCAGTTCCATTGCTGAGAACTGACTTGTTTGCTAAGAAACAAAGCCAATGCCCCCCAAAATCTGCTTCCTCCACATAGTACCTACCACTCTGCCTCCCAACCTTTGCCTACAAACAACAAAAAGTGAGGAAATCACAGCACAGATGGCTCGAGCCAACATACAAGCTTAAAATCCCTACATATTACTTACTCCATCTCGTAGACAGTGACCGGTAACGTCTGTTCCATCAGAGAGAATTTTTTTGTTTTCACAGGTTTAATAATAGGCTCTGAAAACAAGAGAAAGAACAATAAAACACTGTCACCAGAGACCCTGAACCCAGCAGACTCAGAAAACAATCGTAGGGAGCAGGGACTTTTGCAGACAAAACCACAATTTTCAAGCTGACAGGTTCTTTTAGCTTCTTATAAAAGCAGTTGTACTAGATGATCCTTGTGGCTCCCTTCCAACCGATCTATTCTGTTTATTATAGAAGGATCAAATGAGATGACAAATGCATTTTCATTTCCCCTTAAGTACCTTTCCAGTATCTGTTCTTTGAAAGATATATTTGTTTGGGATCTGTAACAATCCCCAAGCCTAGGATTAGTGCTAGACAAAGAGTCTAGTCCTGGGGCTGAGAGGGAATTTGAAGGGGGCATTAAAACCAATGGGGAGAAACAAAGGGGATGGTATTTTCCCTTTTCCAAGGAGCCACTAAGAGTCTTCTCCTCCCTCCATACCCAACCTGCTGCTTCCTCACCACTTACCAGTGAGAGGCTGCGTGTCTTCCTCTTGTACTATTGTCTCTACTTCAGGCCCATAGACTTCCTCAGCGGTGGGATAGTATTTCTTATCCTCATGCAGCACCACCTCCATCCCAGGGTGGTCCTCATCATGGTCCCCCATATCATCATCGTCGTCATCATCCTCAAGCTGCAACCAATGCTCACATTTAGCTGCTGCCAGCACAGAAGTGCTTTACAAACACCAACCATCCCAGAAGGTACAGCTCTGACGTTGTACAGCAAAAGTGAGCCACAAACCCAGCCTGGGAGCCACTGCTGCAGCCCCAGCACCTCACATTCATCAGCAGAGCAGCTTGCGGAGGTGCCCTCTGTAAGCCACACATCTCTCCCTACCGAAAATTAACAGCACCTTGAAAATTAACAGCAAAAGGACTTGCAGAGATGCCTGCAGAGGGAGTGACTCCCGCCTCTCATGCATACACAAGAGAACCACGCTCATGCACAACACACCACGCAGAGACACCACTTTCAGATGATGTGCAGGAACAGGAGACTAGAAGGGGCTTCCTCGATCCTCTGATGCTGCCCTCCCTGCCCTACTCTGGTGTCTGTGAACTCTTGCTCTACCTTCACCACTGGAAAACCGAGCTCCCTGCCACACTGCTGTACGTTACTAAAGGCCTGAAAGCCTCACTGTGTGGAAAAGGATCCTCCACTTGACCGAACACCAAAAAAAAGCCAAACACAGCCTGAGCTACAGAAGCTTCCAGTTTGAACCATGATTCAAGCAGAAACTTTGCCTTTCCTTCCATCACAGGAACAGGGGAGCAGCTTTTGCTGAACCCTTTAAAAACCAAACCCACTCTGATCCTCGGGAGTCAAATTCCACCGCTGAACAGTGGTGGACACTGCAGACCCAGAGCCCGACACTGAAAAGGAATCGCTGCAGGCGGTGAAGGACCGCGGTGCATGTCCCCTGCTGCCGTGGGGTTACAGGCTGGCCCCCGTGCCCCTCGTGCCTCCCACCACCGCTCACCTCGTCCAGGTCTTTGGACTCTCTGCCCAGCTCGTCGTCGTCATCGTCCGAGTCCAGCTCTGGCCCGATGTAGTTCCCAAACTCGTCGTACAGGTCGGTGTCCATACTGGGGCGGGGAGGGGGTCGGAGAGTGCAGGCTCTGCTCCCAGCCCCCCGGGACCCCTGCCCCAGGCGCCCCCGGGGACCCCGTCCCGAGGCGCCCCCCCCCGGGACCCCGGCCCGAGACGCCCCCCGAGGGACCCCGGCCCGAGATGCACCCTGCACCCGGCGCCGCGCTGCACCGCGGCCCACGGGCCGGCCCTGCCCTGCCCCCGACCTGCCCTGTGCGCGACCCCCGGGCCCGGCCGCCCCTCACCAGGACGCTGCACCGCCCCGAGAGCCCCGGCCTGCCCACCGAGCGCCCACCGCCTCCACCGCCCCCCCCGGGCCTACCCTCAGGCCTACTCCCAGCCCCGCGCTCACCTGCCGCGCTGCCCTCGCCGCCGGCGCCGCCGCCACGGCTGCGGAAGGCCCCCGAGCTGCCCCCGCCGCCTGCCACAAAGGGCCCCCCGCGCCCGCCGCCCCCGCCCGCCGCGGGGGAGGGCCCGGCCGGGGCGGGACGGGCCGAGGCCGGGCTCGGCGGGGTGCCGGTGGCCGCGGGCCGGGCCGGGCGGCGCGGGGCGGCGGGGCCGGTTCTGTCAGGCGCGGCCGGGGCAGCCCCACGGGGGCCTCGCTCCGCTGCCCTGTCGCCATGGCGACGGGAGGGGCGCCCGCGCGCGGCGGCGGGAGCTCGGGTAGCGCGGCGGGGCCGGCGCGTTAGAGTGAGGGGTCCCGAGGGCCGGCGCTGCGCGTGACCCGGCGGGGCTGTCGGGATGAACTGAGGGCCGGAGGTGTGTCGACAGCCGGCGGGGCTGTCGGGATAGGAACGAGGTGCCCAGTTGCTATCTGTGTGCATGGCCTGGCAGGGCTGCCGCAATAGGGGTAGAGTCCCCAAGGCCTGCCCCGTCAGGACTATCACGATAAGAGTAGCGTTGTCACACCAGGAGTATGGGTCCCGGGACCAATCCTGGCAGGACTGCTGTGACAGGGGTAGGGTCTCTGAGACCAGCCCTAGCAGGGCTGTCATGACACGCGTGGGGTCCCTGTGCACCCAGGAGTGGCCCTGTCCCACGCGTCACTGTTCCCCGCAGGCCTCAGGTCCCTGCCGGATCGCTGCTGGATTCCTGGCGGCTCCCTGCGGGGGTCCCTGTGCCCGGCAGGGCCAGCACGGAGGCGATGGAGGCGGACGGAGCGCTCAGCCCTGGGGCGCTGGAGCGGGAGCTGCAGGCAGCGGTGGCAGCCGACGAGAGGCAGGCGAGGGAGAACGAGGCCAAGCTGCGGGCCCTGCGCCAGCGCGTCCCATCCTACGAGGAGTTCAGGTCCATCAGGGGACCCCCGGGACGTGGGGGCGTATCTGGGTGCTCCTCTACCCCAAAGGGCGGCAGCGGCAGCAGAGCTTTGCTCGGTGCTGGGCGCTCCTGCTGCGGGGCCAACCCAGCCTCACGTGTGGGTTGTGGAGCTCCAGTTCTGGGACCTCTCAAGAGACAAGGTCACCCAGCGGGTTTTGAGCTCAAACCTTGCTCTGAGAGAGGATTGAGCCAATTGCCTGCGCCTTCTGCTCCAAGTGACCGCCAGCGTGGCTTGACAGGGCAGCAAAACTGGCTTCAGGATTCCCAAGAAGGCCACGGTCCCACGCTATACAGCACCAATGGGAGAGAAACTCAGCCTTGTTTTAAGATTTGCCCCACAAAATTATCAAGTTGATGTGTGTGGGCTGAGATCTCAGCTGTTCCTGCCTGGAACAGCCAGCGCCAGGGCAGGTCCTCATGGTGGCCAAGCTGTGGGCCAGCTGTGCCCTTTCTGGTAGTGCTCTCCCCCATTCCCGGGCGCAGCACCCACCCTCCAAGCCATGCACCCATCCTGCCCTCCCTTTCCTCTCTGCACACCCCATGCCGTGGTGGTGGTGGTGCAGAAGAAGAGGGTGATGTGTGTCCCCATGCACCCTGCCCAGCATGTTCGTGCCGCTTTGTCCAGCAGGGTTTGTCAGCAGTTTTTCGGCCTGGGACACGGACTCCCCACAGAGGCAGCACAGGGCACTCCCAACACCCACCAAACTCCTGGTTCCACCTAAAGGTCCATGGGGAAGTCCCTCTCCTTTGGCATCCACAGATGGATCTGTAGGTGGATCCAGGACTTTCACCACCCCTTGGTAGACTTACATGGGACTAGATCAAATTCCATGCACGGCTTCATCTCTGCCTGCATTCAGTCATGCCATCTGATGCTTGAAAGGCAGGAAAACACTTTAAAATCGTTTTTTCTCCCCCAGCCTTCTTGCTGGTCCCTATGAAAGGATTCCTGGGTGATTTTAAGCTGTTTTATCAGTGCATTGGTAACAGCAGAGATAATCTGAGGGAGGTAACAGCAGCTTCTCTCTGTGGGTGCAGCATCTTCTCTCCTGTAGCCCACGCTAGCATAGAAGCAGAGAGCTGGACCCCTTCAAAGATCTCCTGCCCATCACTGAGAGGACTAACTACAGGGATTCATCCCACAGGATGAGAGGAACCATGTCAGCCACTGAGTCCAGGCTGCTGTAGTTAGTCGCAGATGTCAGTGTAATAAGATGCTGAATTCAGATGAATCCACAAAAATGTGCCTGCCCAGCACACTGCAGCTATGAAGCAGTCCCCAGGAGCTGTAAGAATTTAGGGTCTGGATGCAGTGCTCTGGCGGGGTCTCACCAGAGCAGAGCAGAGGGGGAGAATCACCTCCCTTGACCTGCTGACTGTGGGGGCTTTTATGGAGCCAGGGATATGGTTGGTCTTCTGGGCTGTGAGCACACATTGCTGACTTATGTCCAATTTTTCATTCACCAGTATCCTCAAGTCCTTCTCTCCAGGGCTCTCAGTCCCTTCATCCTCGAGCCTGCATTGATATTGAGGATGGCCCCAACCCAGGTGCAGGACCTTACACTTGGCCTTGGTGAAGTTCATGAGGTTCACATGGGCCTGCTGGTGCAGCCCGTCCATCCTCTGGATGATACATACGTCCTAAATATAGAAATTGCCTCAGAGAAGAAGCTCAAAGCCTCCAAGTGATTGTTCTTGCTAAGTGTCCCATCCCTTTCTTGTTGCCCACAGGAACATCGTGCTGGCATCACACCTGAAGCCCCTGGAGAAAAAGGACAAGATGGGTAAGAGGAGGAACGTGTTGTGGAATCCCTGTGCCGCCCACACCAAGGCCCCACAGGCGAGCAATGTGGAAATCCCCCAGGTGAGGGAGACACCTTCCGGGACTTTATCGGCATCTAAAAACTACTCCAGAATAATTGGAACATAATTTTAAAATGCGAGAGTTGGTCAGAAATATCTCTATATGTGAGCAAGCCCTCAAAGTCCCCAGGAACATTGGTGTTTATTTAGATAATCACAGGATTCAGTCTCAGGCCTCTACTTTGCATCTGGTAAGAGCTTGCATCAGCTGCTTCAAGAACTGCCTGCTTCAACCCTGTGGGAATCTCAGGACCAGCTGCACAGCGTCGGGCCTGAGCTCCCAGTATCCTGCCTCTGATGGTGGGCAGTAACAGATTCTTGGGGAGGAGTGCCCTCCCTTGACTGCACTCTTCCAGCTGGCTGCAGTTTGGAGACCGAGCGCCAGGGTTGTGCATCTGGATTATCACATTTAATAGCCACAGATCACAGAACTAACGTGAACGTAGCCAGTTCTTTTTCACCCTGTGGTTTAATTATGCATGATGTGGAAAAGCACTGTTTTGTTTTAAACCTGCTGCCTGCTGAGTTCACTGGATGCTTCTGAGTCCTTCAGTTGGGGGCGACTAACTAAACGTTTTCTACCCAGGTCATTTGTGATGTAAGTGACATCTGTCCTGCCCCCTCCAGTGGACTCTGTCCAGGCTGGAGAGTCCTGGTCACTGGATGCGTAGCCAGGGATATTTCCAATTGATGTTTCCCATGGATTTTTTTGACACCAAATTTCATTTGCCTGTTTATTATGAGATCTTTTTGCAACCTTCTAGGCAGCTTTGTGTTTTCTTGGACTGAGCAGTGATCTCCCCAGAGCAAATTCTGTTCCTAATCCCATTAGTGCTTGGGCTCTGATCTCCAGGGCTTCTCCATTTTGTGTTTAGACACAGCCTGATGTTGCTGTGCCTTGTTCTCGCTATCTGTATAAAAGCCTAAACACGTTAATCCTCCTTCAGTCTGTGCATCAGTTAAATCAGCAGCAATGAGTTCAGCAGTTCAATTACATATTGTATAAAACAGGATTTCCTTTTATCTGGAGATGCCACATTGAGCTTGGCTCTCTTAGAGCATGCTCTCTGCCACAGACCAATACGAGTGCATTATGTCACAAGACGCTGTGTTAGGGCCATCTGCATATTTTCTGGGGTTTACTCTCATACCTTTTATCTCCTCACTCCTTTGATTTGCCTCACAGTGCTTGAGATGGAGCAGAGGTTTTCAGTGAACTCCCTGGATCTCCAGGGGATCCCCTCCAAGGCAGTAATGGTGGAACCAGACTGGGCAGCATGTCTGGTCCTGGTTGGGGCTGGGGTTATTCCACTACTGGTCCGTGTTCATCCATGCCAGGTTTCACGTCTCATCCCTTCTTCCCTTATTTTCCTCTGAAGTTCTCTGGTTTCTATGGGGCTTGAGGAACCTGGTATTTCTTTGTCTTTATGTTTTGCCACCTCAAAAGCTTTATGCAGCCCTTTGTGCTATCAAAGCCTGTATTAAAAACATCTCTGCCATCCATGGGGGGGGGGCGTGCGGGGGCAGGGGATAAAAGTCTTCAAATGGGAACAAACCAAAAGGAACTGGGTATCTTTTTTTTCCTTCAGGAACTGGATCAACTGCCTGGAACCTCTGCCGAATTTTACAGAGATTGGCGCAGATGCTTAAAAAGCGGGAAAGAAAAATACCAGTTTTTGCTTGAACTCGGAGGAAAGGCCTTGGGCAGAATCTTTCAGGCTGACTTGGGCTTTGGCCTCCTGGGTGAATTCCTTATGGTGCTGGCAGAGAACGTCTGTCATGAAGACAGAGATGCCATCCTTCAGATCTTAGAGAGCCTTTCGGGCACCAAGCGCTTCGGGTTAAACGTGGATCTTCTGAGCGAGTCAGAGAAGGAAAGCAGCAGGGATTTGTTTAGGAAGCTGTGGAGCATGACCAGGAATGACTGGACTGCTGGCCATCCCAGCAGCCCAGCTGGCTGTGAACCGGAGAGGGAAACCCACCTCACGGACACCAGCTTGCAAAAGGAAGCTGAGCAGGAAAGGATGGTGATAGATCTGATGAAACATTACCAGGCCAACTGAAGGAGCAGAAGTACCCAGGTCGTGCAGAAACAGAGTGCAAAAGAGGCTCAGAGCTCGACTTTGGCATCACTGTGCAGGACAGATAAATTGGATACATTTCTCTGTACCTGGGACCACCCAGAGTTATAGTTTTGCACAAATAAAGGTTAATTACCGAGAGGACTGTGTTGTGAGAATCTCTTAGATGAGGAGAGCAACTGAGGGAAAGAAAAAAGTTGGCTGCTAGTTTTGAAGGACAAAACCAAACCCCACATAGTCCCTTCCCTTTTTCATCTCTGTCCATTGTCACTCAGAGGGTTTAGGAATCTAATCAATGACGCTTTGTGTTTAACCATGCAGGCACTGAAGGCAGAATGGGCTGATGGGGGTGGAAATGCTGTGCAAGGTGGTGTATCTGGGATTGGTCCAACCAGCTATTTTATTATAGAATCATAGAATCATTTAGGTTAGAAAAGACCTGTGAGATCTCCAAGTCTGACCGTTAACCCAGCACAGCCAAGTCCATCACTAAACCGTGTCCCCAAGCACCACGTCTATGTGGTTTTTAAAGACCCGCAGGGATGGTGTCCCCACCACCTCCCTGGGCAGCCGGTTCCGGTGCTTGGCCACCCTTTTGGTGAAGAAATGTTTCCCGACACCCAACCTAAACCTCCCCTGGCACAACCTGAGGCTGCTCCCTCTTGTCCTGTCCCTTGTTACCTGGGAGCAGAGACCGACCCCCCCTGCCTACAGCCCCCTGCCAGGCAGCTGTAGGGAGCGATCGGGTCCCCCCTGAGCCCCCTCCTCTCCAGGCCGAACACCCCCAGCCCCCCCAGCCGCCCCCCATCAGACTGGTGCCCCAGCCCCTTCCCCGGCTCCGTGCCTGTCCCTGGACACATTCCATCCCCTCTACATCCCTCTTGAGGTGAGGGGCCTAAAACTGAACGCAGGATTCGAGGTGTAGCTACACCAGTGCTGAGCGCAGGGGGACGATCACTGCCCTGCTCCTGCTGGCCACAGTTTCTGCTATAAGCCGGGACGCTGTTGGCCGCCTTGGCCACCTGGGCACACTGCTGGCTCATGTTCAGCCGGCCATCAGCCAGCACCCCCAGGGCCTTCCCTGCTGGGCAGCTTTCCAGCTGCTCTTCTGCAAGCCCGTGGTGTTGCATAGGTTGTTGTGACCCAGGTGCAGGTACTTCTCCCTGTTGAACCTCATACACTTGGCCTTAGCCCATGGGTCCAGCCTGCCCAGCACCCTCCGCGGAGCCTCCTGACCCCCAGCACATCAACAGTACCCTGCAGCTTGGCATCCTCTGCAAACTCCTATTCCTCTTCAAACTGCAGGGCACAGGGTAAACCTCAGAGATCCTGCCACCTCGTTGTCCTGTGATCTTGGTCACTACGTATTTTTCCGAAATTCCACATAAACTGGAATTTAGAAGGATCTGACAGGCATCAGTCCAACAAAGAGACTCTCCAGAGCTGCCTAATACTGTGTCAAAATTGAGTTGCACTCCTGTTCTGGCTGCAGACCAGAGAGGCCCTCACAGGGCACAGCTCAGCACCTGCCCACCAAGCTCCGTTGCACTTCTGGTCTGGGAGGATCCCGGAGCTGAGCAGCCTGCTGTATGTTACATTGCCCAGACTGCCTTGAAGTCAGCTCAGGAACAACTGTCAGGTCCATTTTGTTCCAAAAGCTATCCAGTGGAGCATAAGGTAGAGTGACCCTGGCAGATTATAACCATCCCTCTCCCACCTTCTCTGTAGAAACCACGAGCCACCTAATTGCAGGCTTCAGCTTCATCTCTAAGGTCTGGCACTTGAATGTTGGGCTTTGCGGCACTGATCTTGGGAACATCTGTGTCCATGCAACCTGCTGTGGGTGCCATTCCTCTTGTCTTTGCCTAACACCTGAAAACCTGAGGGCTAGCAGAAAGCTGGGAGCTGAAGTCTTACACAAAACAAGAAGATCCTGGAGTTCTCCAGGGTCAGGACTGGGGACGTTGATGCAGGGACAGACCCAGCACAACAGTTACAGCTCTGGTGGGAACAGGCAGAGTGCTTTCAGCAGCCCTGAGGATCAGGGCTTGCGCTCACAAGGATGGGAGCAACTTGCTGCATCCCCATCACATAGGGAAAGGCAAAATCCCCAAGGTTTGGAGAGAAGAGTCAGGAGAAATGAAGTACAGGAGAGGTTGTGTGAACACTTATGCGAGGATGGGCAGTTAGACCAGCTGGGATCAGTTTCCCAAGCAGTCAGGTCACGGTCTGACCTGAGTGTCTGCTCATCAAGTGCCAATAGCTGAGCTGAAGGTCTGGCCAGAGTCAGTAGGGAGCACATAGATCACCTTCACCCTAGGAAAGATGCATTTAAGGCCTCCAGGGTTGGTTCCACCATCAGCCCAGGTGGGGTGATATGAGCAAAAAGCCTTGCTTGATCATTCAAGAGAGGGAGAGTCTCAAACATTACCTGTGTGGAGGGGCTTCAGCACATAGACCCTTGTAAAGCCAGTGGGGAGGATGTAAAACCAAATACCATGTTTGAAGCCTCTTCTTCCAGGCTACGGAGGTCAGTTGCCATCAAAGGAGGGTCTTCTCTGGGTTCATTGCACTTAGAGGGGTCAGAGCAATAATTAACATTTGCTGCACGTGAGTCTTTCAAGAAGATGGTGGCAGTTCTATTATTCCCACCACGCTTCCCATCACTGCCTTTTCCCTCCACGGCTGTGCTGCACAAACGACCTGCCCGCTCGTTGTCAAGGACACGGACAACAATACTCTAGAGCTGCCGGGAGAGAGGAGAGGTTCTAGAGTCTGTATCCTAGGGCACAGCCTGCCCCGGGGTGCAGCAGAGCGCTCCCGGCAGATGTTTGGCTGGGGTGGGATATTTCAGCAGCTGGTTGATCCCTGCTGTCAGCCACGTGCGCCACAGGCTGGGGGGCTGTTTGCAGAGCCCGTCTCTGGCGAGTGAGCTGGTGTGTGCATAGTCCCTGCCCAGCACGGGCGCTGCTAGCGTGGGTTCTGGCTCTCTCCGCTGAGGACACAGAGGCTGGGTTAGTCCTGCTGACTGCAGAGAGCACACAGTGCGATGGGGACACGGCTGCTGGGAGCCACCATTCTCCTCTGCCTGGTAGATGTTCTCCACGCCTTTGCAATTGAAGAGAAAGGAGATGTGTTCAAGCGGATGGCTTGTCCTGCTTTCCTGATGTTCGACAATGCCGCGTACCTGGCTGACATGACCTTTGAGCTCCCTTGCAACTGCAAGCCTGAAGAGGTCTCTTCCGTCATCTGGTACTTCCAGAAGAACATGGGCAGCCACAAAACCACTGTCCTGACAGACTTTGCTGGCACCATGGTGGTCGACTCGGGCCATATCCACCCGGGCAGCAGCGTGCTGAAGCGTTTTAGTATCCGGATGTTCAGCCTCATCGTCTTCCGAGCCCAGGTGACGGACTCGGGACACTACCTGTGTGGCACTAAGAAAGGGGACTACTTTTATGGCTATGATGTGGATGTGCAGCCCACCAAGCACGTCACAGTGGCTTTTTTGGACAGAGGCCAGCATGTCCAGGACGACTACACAGGTCAGATCTTCAGCCTCTTCACCACCTTCTGGGACTGGACCAGATGCGACCGCTGTGGGGTGAGAGGTGAGCAGCGGCGGATCGGACTCTGTTACGTGCGGAGCGCCCAGCTGCACCCCCGATACCGCACCGCTGTGCCCAATGTCACATCCTGTGGCTCAAGCGCTGTCCCCGCACATTTCCAGCACCCTGACCACCTCCGGAAACCTGAGGTGGCCATCCGGAGCTGCCTGATCCCTTGCCTGAAGAAGGAAGTCCCCGAGGAAGGCGTGCAGGTCATCTCCAATGTCATTTCCAAACTGGGCGAGAAGCCCTGGCTGCCCCGCATCCCCATGCAGTTTCACCAGCAGTCCATTGGAAGTGACCTGATCATCATGTGCCCTGGAGCCCGGCCTGAGCATGCTGTGGCGTGGGACAAGGATTCTGTCAGGCTCTACCGCCCCCGCTATCTCATCAGTGTCAACAAGAGCATGAGGGTCTTCATCGACCACGGAAACCACCTGCACATCCAGCGAGTCCGAGTCAGCGATAGAGGCACCTACTTCTGCTGGCGGGAGGGCGAGATGGTGGCTGGCTTTCGGCTCAGCGTGATCCGCCAGCGCCGGCACCGGCGGACACTCAGTGATCCCGAGACCATCTATGCCATCAAGGCCATCGGCATGAGCTACACCTTCATCAGCATCATCTTCATCGTCGCCCACCTGTGCCGCTGCTGCTGGTGGGTGTTCAGGTGCCCTGCCAGAGCACAGCATCTCCACCACAGCCCCCACACATCACTCTTACACCTCGGGCCATCCTCCCAGTAGAAATTTCTAATATTCTGGCCATTAGAAATCAAAATGCTGCCAGCACCCGTTCATCCTCCCTTTTGGGTCAAGAGCGTGATGGTGAGGACTGGTGCGAAGGCTCCCTGTGCTGCAGGTGGGCGCAGCTTGGTAGGCACAGGCGAGGGTTCCACGCCGCCGCAGCTGGCCCCCGGCTCTGCTGCTGGCTTGCTGTGGGGTTTGAAGCTCGATATAGTCTGTTTCAAAAGAACACTTGGAGTTGTTGCAAGGTCTTCTGGCCAAGCCCTACTGAGTTCTCAAACCACATCAGTGATTTATTAGAGCTGTTTTTCTGAGGCTGCTAAAAAGACCCACCAAACTATTTTAATCCAATTAAATCTTGCTTTTCTTGTCTGGTTCTTTTTATACTTTTTCTCATCACTGAGAACTTTGAGTGCCAACGTTTCAAAACATTCAGTGTTCCTTTGAGCTACTTAGCTGGAGCAAACCCATTTTTTAAAATTTTGGTTTAAACCTTTTTTTCACTATTGAGGGGGAAAAATATTTTTCAAATCAATCTGGTGATTTTCTTCAGAAATTTCTCCCTTTTTTGGTGGCTTTTTTTAACTTACCAACCCAGCACAGACTTGTGATCCAGTATTTAGGCCTATATAATTATTATGCATGTCCTCCAAAGAGGATGGCATCTCTGCAGGGTTTAGGTGGCCACTTGCTCGCTCCTCAGCATGGCGCAGGACATCCCCAAGGGCTAATCTCCTTTTTTCAAGGAGGTGGCTTGGGGATTTCAGCATGCTTTCAAATCCACCATCCATCCTGACAGCCGCAGCTGATCCCAGGAACTTCCCAGGAGCTGCAGCTTGGGTTTGTGCGGGGAAGGAGCCAAGTCAGGGGTTAAGAACCCCGAGAAGATCCCTGCTTCTCCTCCCTCCCACCCTGCATCCTGGGGCGGTTATTCCTGCCCCCACCTCCTTGCGCTGCAGTCCCATACAGGTGCTGACCCATGAAGCGCTGGCCATGCCTTGGGGTACAGCACCGAGCTTGCGTCCCCTGGCTTTGAGCTCAGTTTAGGCTCCCAAAGGGTCTCACCACCCCGTCTAATCCCCAAAAACCCAGGGCACGGGCTGTGGAGCGGCGGATTGCAGGCACAGCCATGGAAACACAGCATTTGCGTTAGCTTTATTTCTCATCCGAAGCTGCTGCGGGTGTTAGTGCATTAATTCAGTGGCAGTGTGGGCTGCAGAGCTCCAGCCAGAGGCTGCTCACAGGGGACCGAGCCCCTGGGGCCACCACCACCCCACCCCACATGCCAAATGCAGGCAGCACCCGCGTCTCCCACAACACCTCCTGCCTCTGGGAATGGCTCTGGAGTCGGTAGCTGCAAAGCATGCTCAGCACCTGAGCCAGGGGATGAGGGGGACAGAGGGGACAAGAGGGGTGGCATCTGGGTGGCATCTCGTGTGCTCATCCCAAAGGGCTTACAGGGTACGAGAAGTGCTGCTGGGTCATTGCTGCTGCGTTAGGTGGCATCAGGAAGGGTTTTGCTCATGGTCAATAGTTAAACTGAAGGTGGGGACGGGGGCTGTGGGCAAGCACCAGGCTGGGCAACGGCCCTGGGCGGCATGTGCTGGTTCGGGGGGGCACGGGAGGACAGGCTGGGGGACAGGGCCGTGTGGAGCCCAGGGACAAGGGATTTCTTCCAACCCCATCTTGAATGCCCATGTGGGGGATGGGTGTGGGCTGAACACATGGCAGGGAATGTGGCCAGGGCAGCCCCGGTCCCCCGTCCTCCTGGCTCCCAGGGTGAGCCCAGGCGGGACAGGCAGGGCAAAGATGGCTCTGTTTGTCCTCCCCATCACTCCTGGATTGCGGGAGGCACCTCCTGCTGTGAGAGCACCCATGGGTGCCCCAACACCCTCCCCCTCCTCCTCTGCACTCCCCTCCTCTCCATTTTCACCTGCATAGGACCCCCCCAGGTGAGGGGCCGGGCGCAGGGCCATGGGTCACCCCTCGCCACAAGCCCCTTAGGACTGTTATTCCCCACCACAGCGACAGGGACACCTTGGTGGCGGACACCAAGTGGGGGTCAGGATGGCCCTCAACTCTGTGCCAAGAGAAGCCCTTGAAGCCACCCAGCCTGCTGTGCCCACCACTGCTCCAGCCCCACAAACCAGCCCGGACACCCCAGTGTCCCCAGGAACCCTTCGTTATCCCCATTGCATCACCCTTCAACACCTTCCTGACAGCACCCTGCCTCTCCATCCTCCTTGTGCCTCGTGGCTAAGCTCACCCAATGCTGGTGGCAGGGAAATGTCCCTCACCAGCCGGTACCTTGCACCCTGCAGCCCCCCCCCCGAAGGGTGCTCCAGGCCTGGGTGCACTGGGGAGATTTGGGGTGGCCTCCCAGACCAGAGAGAGGGTAGCAAAATGGGATGCAGGGAGAGATGCTCTTGGCACCACTGACTTTTCCAACTGGTGCATGGAGATCGAAACAGGACAAACTCTCTTCCTGGGCATTGGTGAGCTGGAGACCAAGGGTGAGCATGGACATGACCCTGGAACCGCTGGCCCCTCCATGCTGTGGGACTGTGGTCCCACCCAGGCAGGGGAGCTCAGCCCTGCCTGGTACCCCCTCCCCGCAGTGTCCAGTCGGACGGGTGCTCTGCTGGCAGCCAGTCCTGAACAGGGTGCTAGCGGGGTCCCTGGGGCGCGAGGTGACATGGGAGAGGCCAGGCGTGGAGGCGAGGGAGATACTTGCTGCCAAAGGACCACCAGCTCCTCCTGTGACCTGTGCCCAGACGCAGCTCCCTTGCAGCATCAGACAGGACCTACGGAGCTATGGCTACAAGCATGTGGCTGCTGCAGCTCACCCACCCTACGCCGCCTCCTTGTGCTCCTGCTTGGACTCCTTGATCACCTGGAGGCAGAGCGAGAGGAACTGTCACCCTGGGGGTCAGGCTCTCCTCCCCGACTGAGCCTGCCTGGGCTCGGGATGAGCTTGGGGACAGGGACAGGCATGGTTTCCTCTATGAGCTGCCAGGCTCAGCTCCACCACGGTCCAGAGCTGGCTCATGCCGTGCTCTCAGGGCACTGGGATCATTGGTGCCCTGCCCAATGGCTGCTCTTGGGGCCGAGGAGGGCCCCATGTGCGTAATGAGTGACCTCCTTGGGGACACCACATGGGGAGGTAGGGGTGGAGGGGAGGTGGCATAGGTTACATGGATGAGGACTTCCCACCTCTCCATCTCTGGTCTCCACGGTTTTGACCACAATGCTCCTCTTCAGGTGGGCTTCTGACAGGGATTTAGTGTCCAGGCTGGTCTCTAGGGGACATGGGCAGGACATGGTGGTGAGCCGGTGCCCAGGGTATAGCCCTTCCAGCCACGCTCAAGTGGAGGCACCCAAAGGAAACAGGCTGAGCTGGAAAACCCTGAACCATGGGAGACAGTGGCCCTTGGGACATGACCAGTCTCAGGGACACTGTTGGCCCCAAGGACACATTTGGCCTTGGGCATGCAGCTGGCGCTGGGGATGTGGCTGGCACTGAGGACGTGGCTGGCTTTGGGATGTGATTAGCCCTGGGGACACAGCTGGCACTGGGGACGTTTGGCATTGGAGATGTGGTTGGCCATGGGGACGTGGGTGGCTTTGGGATGCCGTTGGGCTTGGGGATGGCGTTCTCCTTAGAGACACGGTTGGCACTGGGCAATACAGCTGGCCTTGGGGATGTCATTGGCCTTGGGAATGCGGTTGGCACTGGGGACATGGTGATGTGGTCTGTTTGGGGGATGTCATTGGCCCTGGGGACATGCTCAGCCTTGGGGATGTAGCCATGACACACTGCTCCCCCCAGCCTGGGAAAACCCAGGAGTCCTGGTTCCTTGTGATTCAGAGGAAAACCTCCCAGTCCCTCTGCGTGGAACAGGGACAGCTGAGACAGAAGCTCCTCCCATGAAGCCCCCAGAAGCCACCCCTGCTTGTGCCACCATCCTGCCCCCGTGCCCCACACGTAGCCACAGACTCACCTCGGATCTGCAGGTTGGAGAAGCTCTGCACAGGGATGGTGATCCTGCAGGAGCAACAGGGGACGTTGGGAAGAGCACGGGGTCCTGCTGCCCAGTGCCCACCAGCTCCACTTTGCCCAGGGCTGGGGCAGGAGGGCTGGAGGATGGTCTCCAGCTGAGCCGGATGCCCCAGAGGGACGACGAGGACTTGGGCGTGGGTCTGGGCATGGCTGGGGATGGGGAGAGGGGCAGGATGGAGCCCCCGCTCTGCCATCACCTGCTCTCCTCGCCCTCCAGCAGCTTGCGGTACGTGGCGATCTCAATGTCGAGGGCCAGCTTGACATTGAGCAGATCCTGGTACTCCTGTAGGTGCCGGGCCATCTCCTCCTTGAGGCTGCGGATGTCCTCCTCCAGCCGCACCACTGTGTCCTGGTAGCCTGCCGTTTCCAGCGCGTAGCGCTCCTCCAGCTCCCGCAGCTGCCTCTCCTGGGACTCATTCTGGGGAGGTCACGAGGGGACATGACACCCTCCACAACCACCTTCTCCCAGGAGCTACAGGCTCTCCACAGCGCCCATCCATCTCCTATCCCTGGGGATGAGCCGTTGGCCCAGCAATGGCTAGTGGTCCCTGCCACCGTGCCAGGGAGCCCTGTGGTGGTGGCAGCTACCTGAGGCCATGTGTCTCCCCTTGCACCCCACGGCCATCGCCTACCGAGCCCCGCAGAGCCTCCAGGTCACAGGTGAGGGCCTGGAGCTGGCGCCGATACTCGTTGGCCTCCTGCTTGGCTGCGCGCAGGGCTTCCGCGTGCCGGGCAGCCGCGTCCGTCAGGTCTGCAAACTGCGGGGGGAGGACACGCGCCATGGGATGGGACCACCCAGCAGGGACGTGTCCCCATGGCACCTGGCATGGGGACACAACCCTGCTCTGCTCCACAGGAGGAACATGACCCTGGTAGCACGTGGTGTAAACATCCATGCTTTCACGGGAGGGAGGCACAGCACACATGGGACATGTCCCCAGTGGTGCATGGTGCTGGGGATGTGTCCCTGCCCTTGTGGGTGGAAGGGACAGTGCACATAAGGCATGTGGCCGATGGCATGTGTCATGGAGGCATGTCCCTGCTCCCTTGAGGTGATAGGACAGCAGACATGGGACACATCCCTGATGGCAGGTGTTGCTGGGGACATGTCCCTGCTTTGTGGGTGGGAGGGATGGTGCCTTGGGATATCACAGGGGATATGTCCCTGCTCCTGTGGGACGGTGCACATGGGCTGTGTCACCGTGAACACAACTCCCTAGGAACTGTGCCTACGTAACTCACAGGGGACGCATCCCTGCTCCCCACGGGGACCAAACCAGGACACGGGACACAAGCAGGGACAGTGGGGATCCCAAACCCCATGCACCACCGACAAGTAGAGCCACCCAACGCTGGGGTGGTCAACCCCAGCCCCGAGCAGGTGATATCCTGGGAGGGGACAGCCAGGCCACCCGTCTGCTGGGTGATCGGCTCCCACTGCACCTTGGACTTGTACCACTCCTCGGTTTCCTGGATGTTGCTGGTGGCCATGGCCTCGTACTGGCTGCGGATGTCACGCAGGGCGGCTGTCAGGTCCGGCTTGCTTGCATCCACCTCCACGTGCACCCGTTGCCGGGCCAGCTGCTCCTGCAGCTCCCGCAGCTCCTGGGGAAACACCAGGGATCAGCCCAGCCCACCCCCCTCCGCGCCCTGGGAGCCCCCCGGCCCCACGCGAGTGGGCTTACCTCCTCGTGGACCTTGCGGAGGAAGGTGATCTCATCCTGCAGGGTCCCCACCCGCCGCTCCAGGTCCAGGCGAGCCAAGGCAGCAGCATCCACATCCTGTCACCACAGCAGGAGAGAAGGGACAGTCCCCAGCGCTGGCCACCTGGCTCTGCTCCCTCCTGAGCTGCCTGGCCCTGCCCATTCCTGCCCATCTCTGCCTTGTTCTGCCCAGCTCTGCCCCATTCTGCTCACCATAACACATCCCAGCCCCTCCCTGCCTGCTCCTGCCCATCCCTGTCTTGTCCTCGCCCATCTTTGCCCCATCCTTGCCCCATCCCTGTCTGATCTATCCATGCCCATCCCTGCCCCACCGATCCGTGCTCCACCCCTGCCCCATCCCTATCCCGTCTGTCCATGCCCATCCCTGCCCATCCCTGAGGGAGGCTGAGCAAGGGGCTGAGCCTTTGGGGTGCAGGATGACAGACGCAGGAGCTGGCCCCTGCCCTCACCTGCCTGTAGGCAGCCAGGTTGCTCTCGGCCTCCAGCCGCAGGGTCACCTCGTCCTGCAGCCTGTGCCAGCACGGAGAGACACCGTTACTCACTTGGCTTTGGCGCCCATTCAGCACTGTCACTCGTTACTCTCAGTCCCACCGACAGAGCCCCCTGGGTCAACACAGCCCCACGCCACCAGCATCCATGCCGCACTGGTGCATGTTCCCATCCCACACACCCCACCACCCTCTCACACTGTTCTTGGGGGTCACCCTGGTCCCTGTTGCCACCCATGTTCCCATCACCGCCCTGGTCCCCATCATCACGGTGGCCACCTTGGTCCCCAGGACTACCCCAAGCAGGGCAGTGCCTTACTTCTGCTGGAGGCTGCTGAGGTCCTCGGCAAGGTTGTCTCTCTCAATTTCCAGACGGGCTTTGGCCGTGGCCAACTGCTCCACGTGGCGCCGCAGGTCACGCAGCTCCTCCTGGTAGATGTCGGCCAGACGCGGGGGTTCTTGGTCCCGCACCTGGTTCAGCTCCACCACTAGCACTTTGTTCTGCTGCTCCAGGAGCCGGACCTTCTCGATATAGCTGGCAAAGCGGTCATTGAGCTCCATCATCTCCACTTTCTCGTTGGTGCGTGTCTCTCTGAACTCTGAGTTGAGTGCTGCAGCCAGCGAGAAGTCCATCTTGCCTGACCCCATGCGGGCACCCATGCGGGCACCTGGCTGGGTGCTGTGGGGAGCACGGAGCCGGGCTGGGGGGCTGGTGGGGAGCACCCGGTACATCGGGGTGGTGGGGCTGAAGCGGCGGCCATAGGACAGCCGCTGGCTCTCCATGCTGAAGGGGTGGGTGCGATGTGCCTGCCCAGGAGGTTTTATAGACCCCGGGGGCCCCCGCCCCACCAGTCGCCCTGGCACTGGCCACTGGCCAGCGAACCAGAGGGCCGGCATGAAAGCCAGCCTTTGTGGCACCCTGCAGGGGTGGATGTGCCCTGGCTCCCAGCCCAGGCACTGCGGCACGGCCCCCTGCCCACCGCCTGCCCCCCCGACGGGCACTGCAGGGGCACCCCACGGGGCA
The DNA here is from genome assembly GCF_963210335.1 of Falco punctatus. Classification (NCBI taxonomy): domain Eukaryota; kingdom Metazoa; phylum Chordata; class Aves; order Falconiformes; family Falconidae; genus Falco; species Falco punctatus. The sequence continues at coordinate 560,270 of NC_137599.1, read as the reverse complement.
GCCATAGGGTGGGTGCTGGGTGCCAGGCTGAGCAAACACCAAGAGGCTGGGTGCGATGCCATGGGGCACCGTGGGTGCAGGGAGCAAGGCCGGGTGCCGTAGGGTGCCCGCAGCACGGGTCCGGGGGATTCTGCACCCTGGGGATCATCCCCACGACACCCCTGGCCCCAGCAGCCTCTCAGGGTGCTCAGGGAAGAAAGACAGTGCACAGGCTCAGGTGTACGTGTGCACGGCCACCCCCCTGACACACACACCTGCACGTATATGCACACACCCTGACATGCCTGTGAACACGCACACACATGCTTACATGGGCACTCACCCCTGTGTATGCTGCTGGTATGGATCCCCGCACGTGCAGGGACCCCACCGTCCTGTGCACGCATCCGTCAGGAGGCAGCCACGCACATGGGTGTGCGCATCCACTCGTGTGCATGCATATGTGCGCACACAGGCTGCCCATGTCCACACACACACATGCACGCCTGTCCCTCCGTGCCTGTCTGCACACACGCGCACCACATGCAATGCACACACGCATGCCTGCCCTTGTACATACACATGTATACACGTGTGCACGTACGCACACACACACATTGCTTTCCCTGAACTTGCGTGCACACACGCGGAGCTGCACACACCTGTCTACCCTTCCATGTAGACACGACATGCACAGCCATCCTGCTGTGCCTACACAGGCACGGCCACATACGTGCACACACACGTGTGCACACGCCCACGTTCCCCGTGTCACGTCCCCCCCAGGACAAGCCCCGCTACAAGCTGCTCAGCACCAGCCACCAAAGCCCCATCTCCCCAGTGGGCCGAGACACTTTGCAGGCGTTCTGGCAGCACAGGCGGGCTGCTAATTAAGGCAGGCTGCTAATTAAGTGGCTGAAGCCTCCAAAATCCTTTCCACACCAGTGGGTCTGTAAAAGGCTCCTGCTGGAGCCTGGCTGGGACTCAGGACACCAGGTCCCCTTCCCAGATCCAGGTGGGGTCTGATTCTGCCACAGCTGCATGTGTGTGGCCGTGTCACTGCTCACGCATGCACCGAGCGGAGGAGTCTTTTGCCCTCCTCGATGGCTCATGGTGGGGAGGTGGGCGAGGGCTGAGACCCTCTCCTGGGTGGAGGCTGGGTGCCAGGGGCTTTCCCTGGGCAGCTGAAAGGGGCTTTGTGCGGGGCTGGAGCCGGCGCGGTCCGGCACAGCCGTGGGGGCCCTTTGTGCCAGGGCACGGCGCTGCCGGGAAGCAGAGGGGACGGATCCAGGGGCAGCGGTGATGGGCACAGGGCCACCACCAGCCCTGTCCCCCCCCCCGCCCCGAGCCACAGTGTCATGGCCAAAAAGGGGGCATGGGCAGGCCTTGGGGACAGCCTAGACATAGGGACAGTGGTGTTTTGGGGGGCCAGGGGCACAGGGGGCACACGGTGGCACCTGGATGCGTGCCCTGAGAGGCAGGTGGGAGGAAGCTGGGGGACAGGGGTCCCTGGGGATGCTGCAGGCCCGTGGCTGGGGACAGGTCTCTCCAGCCGCCAGCTAGGTGGCAGCCTGTGGCCGGGAAAGGCTCCGCGCCCGCTCCGGGACAGGGACAGGCAGCCAGGACCCGGACCGTGGCCACCATCGCTGAGCCACCAACAGGGAGGGTTGTGGCTACAGCTGCGCCGCCCATGGGTGCGATCTGTGGGGACCCAGAGCCGCTCTGGGGAGTCATGCCGATGGCACTGGTAGCACTGGGGCAGTGCTTGGGGACAACCTCTTGCTGCCACATCCTCTTCCAATCGTCAACAGCTCCTTGTCTCCAGCCAGCCCCGTGTCCTTCCAGCTGTCCTGGGCCGGTGTCACCAGTGAGGGGCAGGGGTTTTGCTCACAGAAACGCCTGGTTTGGGGCACCTACATACCCCATATGTGCTGCCTGGCAGCCCCAGCCTGCCAGCACAGTGACCTCCCTGGGGACCCATGACAGCCCACGGTGACAGGGGAACCTCCATCCCTACAGGCTTTCTAAAGTCCCCTGGGGGTGCACAGGCCTCACAGGGCAGGGAGACACAGCAGGAGTGCAGGGGCCTCAGGGTCCTCGGCAAGCCCCCACACCGCTCCCCAGAGATTTTTCTCCCAGCTCCTACGCAGCCAGGATCAAAGCATGGAAAGCTGTCACTCCCAGCAGCTGCGAGGAGGCAGAGCTGGGCTCTCCCCCCTCTTAATGAGACAAACGAACTGGGAGCAGGCTGGAAGTTTTAATTAGAAGCTTCCAGCCTCTGAGAAGGCAAAGGCCAGGCAGGAAAGTAGGACAGAAGGAGCCAATGACCCCAGTCCCTATGGGACAGCAGCATGCCCAGAGCTGGGTCCACAATCCTTATCCTGCTACTGCCACACTTGGTCACCTCTAGGGACGGCCACCAGGAGCTGGTGCAGGCAGCCAGGTGTGTCAGCGCCCAGATGTGCCCTGGCATGGCAGGAAAGGGGGCCAGGGGGGGTCAGGGCACAGCTGTGGTCCCCAGGTAGGGATGCTTGGAGCTCTCTGCCCCAGGACCTCACAGGCAGCTGAACTGAGGATCCCAGGAGCACAAGGAGACAGGGGCAGCAGCAATGGGGTAAATTTTAGCAGGGGAGAAACAGCACAGAAAGTTTCCCCCATCAATGTCAAGGGGGGGGCAGGAGCAAGGAGGGGAGGCAGCCTCCAAGGGCCCTTGCCTGCCCTCCAGGACACTAAGCAAGCAGCCCAGACCCCCATCCAGGCAGAGCAAAGGGGGCAGGCACATCCGCAGGGCTCCCATGATGATGGGAGATGGGGGGGGAAAGCCACGATGGAGCCCACCCCCAGGAGCAAGGGCCTTTTCCAGGCCTGCTCAGAAGGGAGCCACTACCCAACCCCAGCTCCCCATAGGAGGGGGAGGCGCAAAGCAAGAGGAACACATCTCCCCTCGCCCCTCTCGTTTGAAATGAAGGGATTTATTAAAAGCACATGTTATTTCTTAGCATCACCCATCTGTTAGTACTCGACACCCTAGCACAGACTTGAGAGGGGCTGAGAGGGAACAGCAATAATCCATCTGCTGCAAAAACACACGGGGCTGCGTCGAGGCGGGGGACACAACCAGGAGCCTGGGCAGGAGGCAGCAGGGGATGACTAGGGCTAGAAGAAAGGCTGGAGGGGATCATTATGGGGCTGCAGGAAGGAGGAGATAGAGCTCTCAGAGAAAGGAAGAAGCTTGGCACCAGGGTTTGGACATTGGGAAGGATCCGGGATGGTGGAGCCATCAGCATAAGAGCTCCACTGGCTGGGGGGTGGGACGAGGGCAGGCACTGCCAAGAGCCACAGGCTTTTTACTGGTCTCCTTGCTGCCCTTCCAAGCAATGGCACTCGAACGAGGTTCTGAGGATGGAAAGAGAAGTGGATGAGGCAACTCCTCAGTAAAAGCAGCAAACCCAGGTCCCCTCTTGACAGAGATCTAAGTGCTGCCGGCTCCCTCCTCCTTTCTGCCCCTCTCCGAGCACCCACTGCCCTCCCCTGCGGTGGTGGCTGCAGCCAGGAAGCAGCAAACCTCCAACAGCATCTTCCACCAGCACCAAACATCCTGATCCCCAGGAACCTGCACACACACACACACCACCCCACCCCACCCCGAACTAGAATGAGGCAAGCACAGCACCACTTCGCTGCCTGCCCCGAGGCAGGGATCACTCCCACAGCCTTGTGCAACGGAAAGAGTAGCTCCCCAGGCTCCTGGCCAGGTGCAGAGGGGAAAAGGTCTCACCAGGGATGCGGGAGGGCTGCCGAGATCTCTGGCTGCTGCTCAGAAGTTGGCTGATGTGGCTCTGGAGCACACCCAGGGAGGGGGAAGCAGTGCTGTGAAAGAGAAAAAGGCCATTTTAAACCCCCGAGGCTCAGGGCAGAGCCCCCCCATCATCCCAAGATATCACAGAAGATGTGGAGCAAATGCAGGCAGGGATGGGAGCTCGAGCTCCGGAGGGGAGCACAGGCAGGAGCTGCCAGCACAGAGTGCTCTGGGGCACAGGGTGCTAGTGGATGCCTCACCTCTCCACTCTCTTTCACTTCTGTGCGGGTACTCTGGAGACAGAGGAGGGCTTGGGGATGGAGGAACCCCTGATGACAGACAATGGGATGCAGGTTCTGTAGCCAAGGAAAAGAGTGTTACTGCCAGGGCTGGATCCTGACTACTTGCTCCCATGAGGCTCAGAAGCAACCAGGCCAACACAAGTCACAGGAAGCCTGCCCAGTGCTGTTGGGGAAAATTATTCAAACAGGGATGAATCCTCAGGAGATCCACGCAGTAGGTGGCAGCCACCAGGTACTGCTGCTCCCAGAGGTCATCAGGCCAGTCCCTGGTACCTCTGCTCACCCAGTTTACCCTCCATAGGAATGATTTCCTACAGCTATAGGAGGAGATGCCGAGACCTAAGGGTGTCCTGCATTATCAAGTGCATGCTGATCGCTGGTTTTGGATGGTCACAAACCCATGCAGCTCTGTAAAAGCCAGAGCCTCTTCAAAACATGAGCAGTTAAGAGAAAACCTGAAAAACTCCACACTATGCAGTCCCAACCCTGGCTCCAGCCTCTCTGGGAGGAGAAGCAATGCCCCACCTGCTTCCCAACAAGCACTTAGGGCTCCAGAACAGAACCATCCCCATGTCCAAAGGGAAAAGGACAAGGAGGAATAGATTTTCTTGGAATGCTTTTTGTATCTTGCAAGCAATCCGCACACAAGCTTGGCCCGCTGGCTCAGCCTGTGGACAGGCAGTGTCTTCTGCCCAGTCCCCCTTCTCAGCAGAGCTGCAGTGATCCACAAAGGATTCACTCAAACAGCAAGACCATGGAGAAGGGGTCACCAAAACAAAGGCAGCACTTACTTGGGCACAAAGACGCTGTTCTGCTTGGTTAGAATGTTCTGGACGCTCTCCCAAACAGAGAACTCAGATGGGTTGAAGGCAACTGGCTTGTCTGCGCCAGGTGAGCTGCTGTCCTCATAGATATCAAAAGTCACATTCGGGTTGTGGGCAGGCAGGGCAGGCTGGGTGCAGCCGTTTTGGGCAGCTGACACCATCAGGGGCACACATCTTTTGGTGGCTGTCAGCAGGGAGGTTCCGCGGGTGCAACACGATCACACAGGGGAGACAGGGGGTGCCTGGGCTGCTGCTTTGAGGCAGAGGGTGCCTGGGCTTGGTGTCACCCTGGGAGTCTCTGCTTCTTTCCCACATCTCCGCTGGAGTTTCGTCTGCGTTTTGAGGCTGCAGGGAGTTCCCACTTGGGAAGCACTGTTCATCTCAGACCTCCTCCTCTTCTTCGTCGGGCTGGGAGCCATTGGTGTGGGACCGGAGAGTGGAGCAACCTGCTCCAAGCATTGTAGGGTGGCACTCCTCACAGGGGTACTGGGCACAGCAAAAGACATCTCAGCTAGAAGAGCAGAGATAAAAAGTCACCTCCCTGTCTGCAGCTCCCAGGCACCTCCAAACCCTGGGGCATCCCTCTCTGCACCCCCATCACAGCTCCACAGAGACCTGCCCAGCAAGCCCTACAGCAGCCATTTGCCAGCGGGTGTTTCCATCAAACCACATTAAACCCAGAGGAAAAGAGCTAGCACAAATAATCCTGCACCCTGTCAGCCTAAAGGCACCAGGCTGGTCCCAAAGCGAGTGCCCTGTGGCAGTGGCTGGTGTGTTCCCAGACAACGGGGTCTGCAGAACCCACAGCTTTGCTCTCAGGTTCATGCATTGGTACTGAGGATGAGGAAGAAGAGCTCAGCTCTGGACAGACACAGGCTCCCAGCTGGGAGGCTACAGCCAGGCTGATTCGGGCAAACGTACCAGAGGAGTAAACAAGATGAGAAAAAAATCAGGATCAAAACTGCTGCTTTGGTCTCCTGGTGCAGAAATATCACTCACATTTAAGCTGACTTGCACACACACGCTGAGCTCCCCAGAGACAAGAGCTGCTCATGGACCCTGCCGTGCCTCGGGCTGCCGGAGACGCTGGCCGTGCTACAAAGCGAGGCTGGAGCCACTCTTGGCATAACCCACTGGGTGCCACGTCAGGAGAAACTCATCTCCCTGCCCTGTACCCATGGCTGGGAGTTGTCCCCCTGCACCAGCTCCCCCAGTGCACACTGAGACAAAGGAGAGGGGACAGCACTGACTGCCTCAAATCCAAATCCTCACCGTTACAGCCCTGCTGCACCCTCTGGACTCGGGTGGCTGCGCTGACTTCTGTGGATCTGTTCAGAGATGTGCCTTGCTCCAGGCTTACACCAGCCTCTTGATGGACCAGGTGCTCCAGTTCCTCAAATTCAGAGACCATGTCAGGAGTAAGGAGGCTGGCAGCCTTCAAGACTGAATATTGCTTTTGGGCAACGCTCAGGATGGCAGCTACAAGCCTGGGATCGAGACAGACCAAGAAACAGTTAGCAGGTGAGCTTGGGCTGGTGGCACCAGAGCCTCAGCACCATCAGCATCACCTCCAAGACACCTCCTTGTGTGGGGCAAAGCCCATTAGCAGAGGGAAAGAGGCAAAATTTGAAGCTGTGAGATACGCAAGCTGTAAATCTTACTGGAGAATCTGAGCTGTGAGTTGTAACCAACAGGTGAACATACAGGGGACAAAATGGCATCCACAGACTTTTTGCTGGGCTCTTCACACACTCATTAGCTTGGCTAGAGGCAGACAGAGATCCAGGCACAGATCAAGGCCAGCCTCCCTCAAGAGACCTTTCTAAAGAGGTTCATTCTGCCAAGATGCTTGTGGCAGAGACATCAGCAGATGGTGCCATGGGAGCCCTGCCAGGGCAGGACCTGGGGGAGCAGAGGCAGGAGGAAAGACTTCATAGAGGTAATTTTAAGACTAACACCACGCACTTAAGGCTCACACAGTTGTTATGCCTGGAAACCTTCATTGCTGGCACTTCCAGAAGAGATTATCCCATGGGATTCGATCCCCAGGAGCCAAATGCCTTATTTTACAGGGTAGGCAGTCATCTGCAAGCAAAGACCTGGTCCCATCTCCATCTAGACCATCCCTAGGATGGCTACGTGGAACAAAGGGGTGCACAACCCGTCCTCCACAGGCAAACAAGAAGCAGCAGCATGTGGGGAGGGCACGAGGACACTCACATCTCTGTCTGGCTGCCAGACAACCCCTGTAAAAGGCAGCTTGGTTTCTTCAGTTCCAGCTGGAGATCTGTCTGGTGGGTTGCTCTGGGGCTGCTGGGAAGCATTTCCTCTGGAGCCTGGAGCAATCAGCCAAAAATCCTTACTTATTGAGACTACAATTAGCCCATATTTAAGCCGCGTTTAGCCCCCAAACTCTCTCTTGTCTGGGAAGTTAAGAGGTTTCGCTAGCAATCCACAGCCTAGCACATGCTGAGCCAGGACCCCAGAGACTGGCTGAGCTCTTGCCCTCTCCCAGTATGCCCAGTGTACCCTACAAGGCTATTTGAGCGCCCCCAGCCTCTTCTGGACCCTGTTCATTACACCAAGCCCTGCTGTGCTGCCCAGCCCTTCTCTCACTTTCTCCTCCGATTCCAGCTGCAGCTTAACAGGCCATCCAGCTTTCACCTGCTGCTCCTCTCCATCACTCTCCCTCTGATCATCCAGGGCCAAGCCTGCTTTTGGGACAGCTTCCTCCAGCCTACAGATGCCAGAAGAGTCATTTAGGTTGGAAAAGACCTTTGAGATCATCAAGTCCAACTGTTAACCCAGGACTGCCAAGTCCATCACTAAACCATATCCCCAAGCACGTTTCCAGCGGACATCTAGTAAGTTGAAGTCCCCCACAAGAATAAGGGCTAGCAATTGTGAGAATTCCAGCTGCTTATAGAATATTTCATCTGCTGTTTCATCCTGGTCAGGTGGTCTATAACAGACTCTCACCGGGATATCCACCTTGTTGGCCCTCCCTCTAATTCTTACCCATAAACACTCCACCCTACTGTCACCATCATTCAGCTCTAGGCAGTCCAAACACTCCCTGACTACCCTGCTGCTTCTCCTTCCCTGCCTGTCCCTTCCGAAGGGTTTGTAGCCATTCACTGCAGCATTCCAGTTGTGCAAGTCATCCCACCACGTTTCTGTGACGGTGACTATGCTGTCTTCCTACTGCACGATGGCTTCCAGCTCCTTCTGTTTGTTGCCCACACTTCAGGCATTAGTGTAGATGCACCTCAGCTGGGCTATCTATCTCCCTTCCAGCCCTGGCATACTGCCCCCAGGCTCATCTCTGAAGACCTTGGGTTTATTCTCTTCCCCCTTCAAGTTTAAAGCTCTCCCAATGAGCCCTGCTAACTCCTGACCTAGGATCCTTTTTCCTCTACGGGACAGGTGACTCCCAGCTGTTGCCAGCCGGCCTGCTGCCGTATAAACCAACCCATGAAAACCCTGTGGGCTCCTTGACACAGGGGACACCAGGAGGTCACACCAAGCTCTGTCCTTCCTCCCCACCAGCCTCACCTGGACAGCCTTGCTGGGCTTGAGCTGAGGGAAGCCTGTGGTGCTGGTGCCTGGTCCTCTGCCTCCCTGGCAGCATCCTTATAGGCACAAAGCTTTGCCTGCAGGTCTGCCACCTGCAAGGAAGAACCATCTGTTGCTCCGATAGTTTCATGACCCCCAGGAACTCAGAGGCCTGCACCCCAAGCAAATCACAGCTAAAGACAGAGCCCTGCTCTCCCACCAGCGTCTCACCTCTGCTTGCAGCTGCTTACAGATCGCGGCGTATTTACTGATGTGGGAGTCTATGCTGAGCACATTGCTCCTCAGCTGCAGAGACAGGGAGGAGGCAGAGGTTAAAGCAGCACTGGGGCAGCACATACCCCTCTCCTGACATTGGAGCAGGGCAGCTACTCAGCCTCCTCCACACTCCAGGGTCCCCAGAGAGCCCCAAGGTGGCTACGGTGGACATGACCTGTGCTCAGGGACATGCTGCTGCAGTCACAAGTCGTTTTGGGCTCTGGGCTGAGAGGCTTTAGCAGAAGACCAGGCACCCGCTGTCTGCAGCTTCATCGGCTGCTTTCTGCCCCGAGCAACACCCCCAGGGCTGGAAAACTCAAGCTGGATAAGGAAGGCACCCACTAACCTACACCACTACGCACCAGGCTCCTGCCCACCCATCCCCAGAAGCTCCCAAACACACAGATCACCACCACAACATGAGATTCTCACCGACTGCTTGATGTCCTTGGCCCGGCTGGCATACTTGAGTGTGTTGTAGGTGTCCTCATAAGCCAGCACGCAGGGACTCACAGCGGTGATCGTGATGGTACGGCAGTTGCCACCAATGGAGTCCTTCAGCAAGCGCGTGAGCTTGCTGTTCCGGTACGGGATGTGGGTTTGCTTGCTCTGTACCAGGAGATCAAGGGTCTGCTCAGCTTTTGTCCCTTGGGCACTCAGCTCTGAATCCTGTGCCACAAAGGAACAGCCACACTCATCCCATAGCACCTCTCAGAGCCCAGCCCAGGCTGCTGTCCCCACCACACTGGCAGGACCACCACTTAAGGACACCACTCACATTCACCCACTCCAGAGAGCCAGAGCCTGGCAAGGCCACAGGAGGAACAATATTACCTTTCCATCAGCCAATGCATTGATGAAATTGATGAGGGCCAGCAGTGAGCGGTTGATGTTGGTGCCCTCCCAGAGCCACTTTCCCTTGGTGTCGGTGACCGAAGATCGCTCTGAGCCTGCCAGGTCAACCAAGCTCATCCTGGCCACTTGAAAATCCCGAGTGAGGCCGCAAATGCGATCCCACTGCTTCACACAGATCTGCAAGAACAGAGGTTGGTGAGGCTGCAGCTCGACAAGACGTGGGGTGGTTGCTGGCTGGAGGCAGCATCACCAGCGGGGCAAGGTTTTGATGTTTATAACAGGATGGCAAAGTGGATCCTGTGGGCTGTGAGATCAGGCAGGAAGACAACAGGAACCTGGCACACTGAGAAGACAAGCCAAAAAACTCAGTGATGACATGAGTAGCAAAGCCACAGAAGGGATCTTGCAGGAAGTCACAGAGCTACAGAAAATAATCAGCATCTCCTACATGTGGTGACTGAGCAGGGTACAGCTGGCCAGGTCCCTGAAGGGCAACACGCTAACTCAGAGCTCTGTCGCGACCTGGGAAGGGCTCATGCACAGTGGCAGCCCCAGTCCCAACTTAGATTGTGGATTTTGCTAGCAAACCTCAGACAGGGGCTGCAAGCCCCCAGTCACAGCCTTGCAGCACCTCCAGGGAGGCATTCAGCCAGGGCTTTCAGTGCCAAGCCCATTTCCCACAGCTGGTGCAGGTGAGGAGGAACAGAGCCACTGAGACTCACCTGGCAGTACCACTCCATAACTTCCCCTTCTGCCTCCCTAAAGATCTCCCAAGAGAAGCAAACACTTCCCTTACTTCCCTATAACACCCTCAGCCCCCCAGGAGCAACTCCTGCATGGACTGGAGGTGCCATGGAGATGCTGGAGGCCAGTGACTGGTCCTGTGTCCTCATGAGACTGCAGTTTGCCTGCCAGGAGCCAGAGCTGGCAGCGGGAAGGGCAGATTTCCAGCACAGCTAATGGATTTGCAGCAGGCAGGAATCCAGCACCCACTGACAAGCCCAGCTGGGAAGCCAGCTGGAAAAGCATCCAGACACCTGGACTTCACCCCTGCAAGCAGCAACGGGCAAGGCACCAGGTTCAGACTAAAATTACAGTCAGAGCCCTCTGTCTCCCCATGCAGCCGTGACAGCCCTGCTAATTTGGGGAAGGGCCTGGCTGGAATTGAAATCAACTGGAAGTTTTATATAGCAGAGCACTGAGAAACCAGGGAGCAAATTTACAGAGCCTCCAGGGGAGCATAATTCCTGACACAGTACCAAGGGAGACACAGCAGAGGTGACAGCCTGCCTGCAGCATCTGGGGGGATGCGCAAGTCAGCCCCCTTTGCTCTGGGTCAGGTTTTAGGTATGGCTCCCACATGCTAAGTCAGCAAAAGTCAAAAGCACAAAGTGAAATTTCAGCCCTTGGGAGATGTAACATCAAGCCGGGAGTACAGGGCTGCCCGGGGGATGTGGCCATCAGCATGACCACTATGTGCTGTCCTGCTGCAGCATTGGCTACTGGCCTGCCCAGCCCTATAGCACTTTTCACGGCCACAACCACTCTGATTTTCCCCGGGGCACACCAGCAGCAGGGGCAGGAACCCCACAATGCTGGTCCTGGCACAGCCTTGCATCCTAGCCCTCTTTTCAGCACAAAACCCAAGCAATATCATAACCACCAGCCCTCACCTGGAGGATGGCGTGTGAGCGGGAGGAGGCGGCATTGGCATCGGTGGGATGCTGTACCCGGGTTTTGTTGCCAGCAGCCAACGTCTCCAGGAGCTGCTCTGCCGACATGGGCTGGGAGAGAGCGGGTCGAGGGCTGGTATCAGCACACCCCGTAAACAGGCACCAAGACAACACGCCACCAAGCAGCCATGGCAACTCGGGCTGACAGCATCCCGCAGCTCTGCAGGCCTTGTTTCAGCATGGGGTCACGTTTGCTGTCAGCCGGGAGCCGTGCAGATGGCACCCCCATATCTTCACACACACACTCATGCCTGTGACCCCAGGACACACATCCACTTTCAGAACTGGTATAGGTGCAGCATTGCCCAGGCTTTGTGCCCATTTTTATACCCACCTGGTGGAAGGACAGACCCTGAACCACAACTCCTTTCTTGGGATCCTCCCAGATGGCCAGAGGGCCCTTGGGCTCCAGCAGGTCATGGATCTGTTCATTGTACACCTGGAGCAGGGAACTTAATGTAAGGCTGAGGGTTTGGTTCCCTGCTGACAAACAGAGAGCGGAGCCTTGTACCCCCCCAGAGTCACACAACCCAGTGGCTCCAACGTCACCTCCAGGACCTCATGGCACCGAGAACAGCTGACAGCACTCTAAACGCAGAGGATGGCTTGGCGGGAGGGATTTACTGGCAAGTCCCTGTGCCACTGCTCCTCTAAAGCCCTTTCAGCCAGGAAGTTCCCATTGCTATAGGGACCATGGCAAGGAAGAGAATTCCCTGACTCCAGATGGGAGAAACCAGCAGCACCAGTTTACCGAACTGGGTGGGTAAGCCTGCTTCCAGTCGGGCTCTAGGGCTGCCCTGGGGATGCCAGGCACAACTGGCAGTGCAGCAGGTACCCTGATAGTGGCACTACAGGGTCTGGATCAACCCCAAATCTTAGCAACAGCGACCTACACAGAGACAGGAGGGGACAGGGCTCAGCTGCCGCGTACCTCCTGGTAGGAGACTAGGACCTCACAGATCTTCTCCTCCTTTCTGGCCTCAATCCTTTTGTACAGTTCCCCCATGGTGAGGTACATGATGCCAGGGCTTTTCTCTGAGCCCAACATGGTGTAGGTTTTTCCTGCTCCCGTTGCACCATAGGCAAACACTGTGAGGAGAAAGGGTGGATGGATGGTTGAAATGATCGTTAACGGGAGTGACATAATGTCCTCTCCCTGTCGGAGAGCTTCCTGCAGCAACCCCTGTGGTGGGGGTCACTCACAGGCTTTGCGGAGACAAGGCAAAGCTAATTACCCTCCGCACTAGCTGCACTACCCTTCAGCGCAATTGTTTTCTGTGTTTCAGCTTCTCTAATTTAGCAGGGACAGAATGAGTCCCCAAACTATCACTTGCTTAGACGCTCAAATCGTCCCTGAACCTGCCCTTTAACAAGCCGAGCAGCCCCATTCCCCCGTCTCCCAAAAGGTGTTGCTTCTTTCAGACCTTGTAATTCATCTCATATTCCACCACGCACCCCCTGCATCTTTTAATACCCTCTCTGAAGCACCACCCTCAGAGCAGGACACACTAATCCAGAGAGCCTCAGCCCTTCTTCCCATTAGCAGCACTCAGTGCTTCACAGTTCTCTCATTTGAAGATCCTGAAGTTATTTTATGCAGATAGAGACACGAGACGTGCCTGCCAGGTGGGCACGGTGACAGAGGCAGCCTTCAGCGGCTCGCAGAGCACACCGGAGAGCCAGGAATAGCATCCTCCAGTGCCCAGCCCGGCACATGATTAGACAGGAGAGCAGTTGTCTCCCGCTCAGTGCCTGCCTCGCAGAAGTGATGTGCTTGTTAAGTCGATCGTCTGATGACAGCCTGTGAACAGCACAGGGGTCTGCAGCGTCAGGCAAAGAGCTTTCAGACCTGGCTTTACAGAGCTGCCAGCCTGGGAGATGCTCACACCCCACGACGAGTCAGTTTCACCTCAGGTCCCGCTCTGAAACTCAGCATCCTCCCAAAGCTCTGCCCATCACAGCGATGCGGGCTGGGAAGGGATGGCAAAATCAAGGTGCTCTCAGTGCTATGGATCCATCCAACTTCCTCCCATCATTCCCACCCCAGGAGAGCAGAGAGCAAGTGATCCTTGTCCTTCAAAATGCCTGGAAAGCACCTGCCCAGCCTCATTTTCTACCCCGACACCCACCACCATCCTCTACATCACATCTCCTGGAGCGCCAAGCACCATTGCAGCCCCCAGCACCATAGAACAGCCTAGGCTGCAAGGGACCTGGAGAGATCATCCTGTCCAAGCTTTTGTAGGAAAGGAAGCCCAGATGGGATCATCTCACACCCTGTCCAGTTGCATCTTCAACACCTACAGGTATGGGGACTCTGCTGTGCCCCTGGGGAGGTTGTTCCAGTGAATGTCCTCACTATAAAAACCATCTGTCATATTGAGATGAAATCTATCCTGGTGCAATGTATACCTGTTGCGCATTGTCTTCTCCTTGTGACCAAGCGCCTCCATCCTCTGCAGCTGCCCTTTAAGTACTCAAAAACCGACGAGGTTGTTCCCAAGTCTTCTCCAGGATCATTCAGCCTTTCCTCCTAGGGCAGGCTCTCCAGCCCTCGGATCATCTCCATGGCCCTTCTTCAGAAATTCTCTGCTCCGTCCCCATCCTTCCTGACTTGCGGGGATCGGAGCTGGACACAGCTCTGAGCGGGATGATCACCTCTCTGTCTGAGCTAAAACCACCCTGCTCTTGCCACAGTGTGCTGCTGACTCCTGTTCAGGTCATCACCTGTCAGAATCCCCAGGTCCCTCCAGGCGAGGCTGCTCCTCAGCCACGCGGATCCCAGCCTCTGCTGGGCGCCTGGGTTATCCCACCCCAAGTGTTAAGACTTCGTACTTGTCTGTGTTAACCTTCACACGGTTCTTGCTTGCCTGCTTTTCCAGCCCAGCCGTGTCTCCCCCAGCCCTGCTCCACAAACCCTTTTCTCCACGGAGCTCTGCGTCCAGCTCGGGGTCCCCAGCACACGACAGACACGGCCCTGTTGGAGCGGCTCCAGAGGAGGCCACAGAAATTTCCTGAGGGCTGGAACAGCTCTGCTGTGGGGAGAGGCCGAGGGAGCTGGGGGGAGCGGGGGTCGTTCGGCTCAGAGCAGGCTCTGGGGAGACCTTGCTGCAGCCTGCCAACCTGTATCAAGTGGGCTTATAAGAAAGTCCAAGAAAGTTTTTAGCAGGGCCTGTAGCGACAGGGCGAGGGGCGACGGCCTTTAACCGTCAGAGGGCACGTTCAGACGGGATGTAAGGAATAAACCACTTACTGGGAGGGTGCTGAGGCTGCCCCATCCCTGACAGTGTCCGGGGCCCGGCTGGACAGGGCTGGGAGCAACCTGGGGCTCCCCCCTCCCCCTTCTCCTCCCCCCCGCTCCCCTCTCCTCCTTCTCCCTCCTCTCCCCCCCTCCTGCCCCCCCGCCCCCCTCTCCCCCCCCCCCTCCTCCTTCTCCCCCCCCCACCCCCGTGCGCTGCAGACGGCGGCGTTCCACCCGCCCGGCCGCACCAGCTGTGCCACCGCTGCGCTGAGCCGTTCCCCAACGGCCCCAACGGCCCCAGCGGCCCCGCCTCCCCCCGGCCCGGACGGGCGCTGGCCCCTCGCGCCCTGCCCACGCCCCCCGCGAGGCGCCCGCTGAGGGCCGCAGTCCCGCCGCGCTGGCCCGGCCGCCATCTTTCCCCCTTGGCCCGTCCCCACCGTGGCCACCGAGCCGGGCCGGGCCCCCACGGGGAGCACCGGCAGCCCCAGCGCTGTCGCCCAGCCGAGGGCCCGGGTGGGTTGTGGCGCCCGGGGTGCTCCCCAGTGTCAGCTGGGGACTGGGGTGCTGCCACACCCGGCCCTAACGGCGGGCTTCTCCTCACGCTTGGAGCAGACAGCCCTGGCCCTAACGAGCTGCCCAGCCACTGCCTCGTCCCCACTAATTAGTGCTGAGAAATGAGCACCAGGGACCCGCTAGGGCCTGCCAGGGCGACACCCACCCCCCCGTCCCCAGGGGCGCCCACATGTCCCCCGCATCCCCCGTCCCCTGACCCCACCACAGCCGCTCTGTGGCTCTGGGCACTCGCTGTCACCTCTAATTGGGCCATGTCCTGCCCGCACTGAGGCAGCGGTGACAGGCGTGTGCGCCTGAGGGTCCCCATGGCTCTGCGTGGCCTGACCATGCCCCCCCCCCCCGCTGCGGGGTACTGTGCCCCTGGCAAAACACCCTGCCATGGGTTTGGGTGGGCTTGGGGGACAGGGACATGGTGGCGCACCCAGCAACCCCACTGGAGGTGGCAGAGGAGACACCAGTGCTTGGGAGCAGAGGAGCCGCCCCCAGCACCTCCCCGCTCGGGCAGATCGCTAAGCCAAGCAGGGTCACTCGGGGGGGGGGAGGACCCCATCCCGGGGCGGGGGGCATGGGCTCTGCCCCACGCAGGGACACAGACAGCAGACAGGGACAGGTCACAGCTCTGCTTTACCATGGAGTTGCCCCAGGGTCGGGCACAAGGCATCTCCCCCCCTCCCCAGCGCAGCCCCCAGCACAGGCTGGACAGGGACGGGGTAGCGGGGCACCCGTTCAGCCATCTGCACGTCCTGTACATATATACACACTGGCAGGGACCCCCGGCCCCCAGCATCGCCCCAGGTGTGGGGAGGCAGCAGAGAGCAGGGTGCCATGGGGCCAAGCGGGGTGTGTAGCCAGGGGACAGGGGGGCAGGGGGGCAGTGCAGGGGGGGTCCCCCAGCTTCTTGCTGGCCCCTAGCTCCCTGCAGTCCCCCAAGCCCTGAAATCAGCAGCTGAGGGGTGAGCTAATGGGGAAGGGGGGGGGGCATAGATGGCCTGGACCACCGTGGGGAGATGCTGTGGGGCTGGACCACAGCAGAGGGATGCCATGGGGCTGGACAGTAGCAAGGGGAAACTGTAGGGCTGGACAGCAGTGGGGGGATGCCATGGGGCCAAATCATGGCAGAGGGATGCCGTGGGGCTAGACAGTCATTGGGGGATGCTGTGGGGCTGGACAGCAGCAGGGAGATGCCATGGGGCTGGAGGGCTGTGGGGTGATGCTGTGGGTCCAGGCTTAGTCCGAGTAGATGATGAAGCCAGAGAAGGTGCTGTACTTGTTGTTGTTGCCACCATGGGCTTTGCCTCCGTCCAGCTTGATGAAGACCTCATCCCCCGCATCCAGGTGCAGGATGACGCTGTTGCTGGCGTAGTCATAGTTCTGGTCGGCATCCTGCGCGATGGCGCTGGCCCGCACCTGCGCAGGGGATACCCATGTTACCTGGCTCAGGAGACGGCTCAGCCCTCAGATCCCACAGGACACCCAGGGTCCCAGCTCACCCACAGCCAGGGAGACTGCCCGCTAGCTCCAGGGTGGCATGGGGTGCCCTGGATCCCCACACACGGGGGAACAGGTCCCTGATGGAGGCAGCTTCTCTGAACATCACCCAGAGCCTCTCCCTGACCCAGCAGGCTCAGGTGTGGGACCACAGCTCCGATGTGGGACCATGGCTCCGGATTCAGACATGGGACCACGGCCCAGACACAAGGCCCCATCTCTGGATTCAGGTGCACAATGACGGCTCAGACACGGGAACCTGACTCCAGGTTCGGATGCAGGGCCGTGGCTCAGACATGGGACCCTGCCTCCCAATTGGAGTGTGGGACCACTGCGCAGATGTGGGACCATGGCTTCAGGTTCAGACATGGGACCACGGCTCAGACACAGGGCCCCTTCTCCACATCAGGATGTGGGATCGCAGCTCGGATATGGAACCTCGACTCCAGGTTTGGATGCAGGACCACGGCTCTGACACATGACCCTGGCTCCAGATTTAAATATGGGACCACAGCTCAGACACGGGACCCGAGCTCCCAATTCAGATGAAGGGCCACATCTCGGACACAGGACCCCGTCTCCCAGCTCAGCACCAACCCGATGAACCCCAGTGCGTCCCCACTCATCTTCCCATGAGTTTCACAAGGACCATGAGCATGTGGCAAGGGCTGAGCCAGCTGAGCTCAAGCTCCCCAAAACCAAGCCTCACTGCTCACCCAGATCCCAACCTACTGCGGGGTGGGATGCTCCCCCTGATAAATATTTCCTTGGTGCCGGAGGACAAGGCTGAGAGGTGCTGGCAGCGCCAGAGGTGCCAAAACTGCCTGGAAAAGAAGCTTTGTGTCTGGAACCCACTGCTGCTGCAGAATTACTTGGGTAATCAAATCTACACTGTTGCCTTGCAGGGAGATTGTGTGGCGCTGGGTGACAGTGACAAGCCGGCAGGTAAAATCCCAAGTGAAATGCAAACGTGAAGCACCAGGAAAAAGATGCTCCTAATTACAACCGATGAGAATGGGCTCTTAATTGGCCCATGCCAGGCAGGGAAGAACCACCAAGTGGCTGCAGGGTCCCAGAGTGGCTGCAGGGGGAAGGACGGGTGTTCCCATGGATTCCTGTCCTTTGCCTCCAGCACAGGAGTCCTTTCCTCCTCGGGAATGCAGCTACATCTCCCAGAGCCCACAAGCAGCCTGTGATGGCATGGTCAGACACTGTTAATTCTGGAACCTACTGAGGGCCCAGCAGGTGGTTACATTGGGCTTGTTCTCACCCACGCAGCCGTACCCCTCACGCTATGACCAGCACTGTCACCCTTGTGCCTACACCACCACCATGAGGGTCCCTGTCCCCTGGGGGCAACACAGTGAATCTCAGCTGGTCATGGCACCCCAGTCTCCAGAGGATGCTGCCTTGCCTGAGTTTGGGCCAAGGAAGAGGATGGAGGGAAGAAGCAGAGGGAAGGAGAACCAGGAAAAGCCACCTGGCACCAGCTCTGCTGCCATCATTTCCCCCTGCCACAGCTAGAGCTGCTCGGTGCCATCCGTCTCCCCTCATCAAGGAGCCACCTCATCACCGCGCGCCCACCAGCCCTTCGCGCTAACCAGGGAAGATAAATGGCAGCGCCGGGGCCCGGCTGAGCCACTCCTGGCACCATGGTGGCAGAGGAGGTGGGGACTGCCACCATGTCCCCACGCTGATGGCTTCACCCCCCCTTGTCCTTTTTTGTGCCTCAGTTTCCCCATGCCACAGCCAGACGCAGCCCCTGGAGGTGGGAACCATTGTGTGGGGGCCAGCCCCCAGCCCCAGTGGTTGGCTCTGCTGCAGCCACTGTCACTGACACCATGTGCCCCATGTGCCATGGCCACCACAGCCACCGCAGTCCAGGACCCCCAAGGAGTGGCAGCGGGTGCCCCCCAGGGCCCCCAAGTGCAGTGGAAGGCGCCCCCCCAGCACTCCTGGACATGGCAGCAGGTGCCACCCAGGACCCCCAAGTGCAGTGGTGGGTGTCCCCCCCAGGGGTCTTGGTCATGGCAGCAAAGTGCAGTGGTGGGTGTCCCCCCCAGGGGTCTTGGTCATGGCAGCAGGTACCCCCCCCAGCACTCCTGGGCCTGGGTATCTACCCCAGGATGTCTGGGCATGGTGGTAGGTGCCCCCCAGGGGTCCTGGTCATTGTGGGGGGTGCCCTGCCAGCATCCCCATGCACAGCAGCAGCTGCCCCCCCAAAGACCCCTCTGGGCATGGCAGCAGGTGTCCCCCAGGACCCTTGGGTGCAGCAGCAAGTGCCCCTCTGGGCCCCCAGGCAGGTCCCTGTGTCCCCACAGACAGGGTCCCTTGGGGACCGTCCCTGAGCCCCCACCCACGGGAATCCCCCCGGGGCTGTGCCCACCCACAAGCCACAGCACAGCCGCACACCCCTTCAGCTACACGAGCCAGCCAGGACGTCCCTCACCCCACCACGGGGACCCCAAAACCACCCGGCTCCAACCCCCTCCCGCCATCTGTCCATCCACCCAGCATCTCCCCCCATCCCGTTGCCCTGCTTGCCTCCTCTACAGGCTAATACAAATAAGAATAATTAAAGCTAATTAATCACCAGGAGCAGCTCCCTCCCAGCGCTGGGGCTCCCCTGGCTCTCATTAACTCCAGCCCCAGCGCAGGGGTGATGGGCTGTGCCCAAAACTGGCAGTGCCCAGAGCAAAGTGGGGGGTCAGAGGGGCCCCCCCAGGTTATAATTCCCTCTGAGGATGCCAGGATCTACCCTTATCTGCTGGGAACTCCCCCTGCCCCCCCCCTCCCCGCCTTGTCAAGGATGAGGTATATTTGGCAACAAAACCCCAATTAACCCCATTTTTAATTATTTGTGGCATTTGGGGGGGTACCTTTTTTAAACTCTCCCGCCAGTGCCAGCCCGCCAAAACGCTCCCCTGCCTCCCGAGCCGCTTCTTTATAAATATTGGAGTGCTGATAGCTCGTTAGTAATTAACAACCAGTTAATTAAGCTGCATCGCGCGCCCGACTGAGCGCGGTTCCTCTTGACGAGGGGCTGCGTAGCTTCTGGAAATTCATCCAGTAGTGCCCGGGTGTGTCAATTCCCCACCGAGCCGGGGGTGGTCAGAGCTCGGTGGGGTGGAGAAGGAGGTGGGAAGGTTTGGGGGGGGGGACCCAAAAATATATTGGGGGAGGAAAAAGGGGATGAGGTGGCTTTTTGGGGATGCTCAGTTCAGAGTTACACTGATGCTGCTCAGGAGAAAGAGCTGGCTGTGCCAAGCGTCGCTAGGACCCCCAAAATTTTGGGCTGGAGTAGGGGGGAGCCAAAAAAAAAAAGAAAAAAAAAAAAGAAAATTTAAACTGTTTGGATGGAGAAAAAATGCCGAGAGGCTCCTGCCCCCCCTGCGCTCCTGGCTCGGCAGTTTTCAGCCGAGGGGTGAAGCACTGTGGTTGTGCCAGTGCTCCCGCTTCCCCTTCCACCCCTGGCTATTTTTTGGGTTTATAACTCAGTTTTGGGTTAATTCAGTGTTGTATATCCTCAGGACAGGGATGTACCACGGGGCTTGATGCTGGGAGAGAATGATGGGAACCAGGAGTGGAATGGGATGAATCCTGGAGTGGATGCTGGCTGTGGTGACACCCAAGGGAATAAGCTCAAGTGACATTTTGGGGGTCACGGCCACATCTTGTGCCTTGAGTCGTGGCTCGGGGGGACACATGGTGTGGGAAAGGGACAGCGTTTTGAGCATCACCTGCAAGTCACGGGGATGGAGAGACTGTGTCTTGGCATCGGGAAGATTTTCAGATGGATGGAGTCGGGGGGGATGCTGGAACCAGGGGAGGGGCAAGGATAGGGCCAGCCTCAGGGTGGCCCCCCTATGGTGTCCACCACACAGCCTGGCCAGCAGTGGGGACATCTCTCCTGACACAGCAGCAGCCAAGCTGGCTCTGGGATGGGGGTGCAGCACCCCAAAAGTGGGGCAGGCACTGCCCCGCTCCAGGCCATGCAGACACTGTCCCCTGCAAAGGAGCCCGCCCTGTCCCCCCTGGGGAGTCCCAGCAGGGATGATGGCACGCCTCAGCGACGTCCCAGGGCACCCTAGAGGCATGTCTCTGGAGCCAAGGAAGGACTGAGGGCACCCTTGGGGACAAATCAGGACAGCACAGGTATGGTGGCAGAGTATGTCCCCAGTGCTGGGAGAGGGATGAGGCACCGGGGAGGGGGCATCTCTGGGACTGGGAGAAGGATGGGGCTCCCTGGGGATGCATCCAGGGCCCATCACCACCACTGGGAGAAGGATGGAGCATCCTGGAGGTGCATCTCCGCGGCTGGGAGTGGGATGGGACATGCCGAGAATGAATCTCCAGGGCTGGGAGCAGGACAAGGCAATGCGGGGCTACACCCAGAGCTCATCGTTGCCACCAGGAGAGGGACAGAGCATCCCAGAGGTACAGCCCTGGGGACAGAAGAAGGATGTGGCACCCCAGGGACGCACCCAGAGCACATCACTGCCACTGGGAGAGGGATGTGGCACCCTCGGGATGCATCCCTTGGGCCAGGAAAAGGATGGGGCATGCCAAGGAAGCGCCTGGAGCCTGTCATCAGCACCAGGAGAAGGATGTGGCTGAGGGTTCATCTCTGGGGCCAGGAGAAGGATGGAGAACCCTGGGGGTGCATTCCTAGGGCCGGGAAAAGGATGTGGCACCCTGAGGAAGCACCCAGAGCCCTTCCTGGGAGCTTGGGGGGCAGCAACAGCTCCCGTCCCCATGGTGGGGCTGGTAGCCGGGATGGCCAGCCCTTACCTGACCATTCTTGCAGAGGTCGGCCCACATGCTGGTGCCATCGCCGCCGCGCATGAGGACGTGGTAGGTGAAGAAGTAGGTGCCGGGGATGGCGCAGGTGAACTTGCCGGAGGTGGCGTCGTAGCTGTTGCCCAGGTTGGTGACCACGTCGTCGAACTTGAGGACCTCGTAGCCCTCATGGGGGTTCTTGAGGCCGGCGTAGAAGGCGACGCGTGGCACCGTGCTATAGGTAGCCGCACTCACCGCACCTGTAGCCCCTGGTCCCGGTAATCCCGGGGGTCCCGGTCGTCCCGCTTCACCCCGCGCCCCCGCCGGTCCTGGCGGTCCTGGTTCTCCCGGCGGTCCCGGTGGTCCTGGTTTTCCCGGTCGCCCTGGTTTGCCTTGGGGACCCTGCACCAGGGTGGAGGGCGGCGGGATGGGGCCGCGTTCGGCTGGTTGCGGCGGGGCAGCGGGGCCGTAGGGCTCGCAGACCATCCGGCAGGTCCCCAGCATCTCGTACCGGCCATCGGTACCGGCGGAGCTCACCAGCACCGGGATGAGCACCACCAGCACCAGCACCATCACCACCCCCGCCGCGGCCGCCAGCAAAGTTTTCCGGCCCAGGCTGAGCCGCCGCCCGGCCGGGGCGCGCTGCCGCCCGGGGGTGGGAATGGTGCCGGTGGGGGGGAGCAGGGCGGCGGCGGGGGGGGACGACTCGGGGGTGGCGGCGGCGGCGGCCGCTCCGCTGCGCTCCGCTGGCTCCGGTGCGCCCCGCGCCCGCCCTGACCACGCCCATCCACGCCCCGGCCACGCCCTCAGCCCCTCCCCTGTGCCCGCCCACGCACGTCTCTGAGCGGGGAGGCACGCCCCCCGTCACGCCCCTCTGCCACGCCCATCCCTGCAGCCCCCCCCGGACCCCCCTTTTGGCCGTGGGGTCGCCCCCCCCCCCCCCCCGCTGGGGCCCCCTCCGCCCTCCCCCCGCGTGCTCACCCGGAGCCGCGCCCTGTCCCCACGGGGCCCACGCGATGCGCCCGGCGGGCACGTCCCCTCGGGGGCTGGAGTTCTGTCACCTCCGTGCCCGGGACCAGCCGGTGGCCCCGTCCCCGGAGTTGGGGACAGCCCTGGAACCCGCCACCCGTGTCCCCTCGGAGGCAAAGCCACGGGGACGGTCCCAGAGCAGGGCCCCTCCTGCCCGCCGGCCTTAGTTTCTCCTCCCGCAGCGCTGGGCACTGACGGAACCCACGCGTGGGGACAGCCCAGGGGACGCCCACCTGGCCAAGCACCCCCCACCCAGAAACACCCATCAGGGTCAACTGCGGGGTCGCAGGATGGGATGCCACCACCAGTGGCAAAGGCCACGGTGACAGCGGGGCACCCGTAGGTGCCACCGTTGGGACAGTCGGGCCACGCTAAAGGGTGACGGCTACACGCAAGTGCCATCCCTGGGGGGCTGAGCACCGATGGGCTCGTGACACAG
Source organism: Falco punctatus (assembly GCF_963210335.1). Lineage (NCBI taxonomy): Eukaryota > Metazoa > Chordata > Aves > Falconiformes > Falconidae > Falco > Falco punctatus. The sequence goes on along the minus strand of NC_137599.1, from coordinate 537,398 downwards.
GGACACGCAGCTGCGCCCGCTCTGTCGCCTGCCATCTCTGTCAACCTCGGCGGGGACAGCGGGACACGATGGCAAGTGACAGCCGCCGCCAGTGCTGGGGGTGAGCGAAGGATGCGGATGCGGGGCTCTGGGGCGGGACACACGCAGCAGGGATGGGGGGGGACAGACCCACGGGTATAGAGCAGCCTGGGGACTGCTGCCAGTGCCGCCTGCCACGGTGGCTTGGTGGCCCTGGGTGATGCCGCCGAGGTGGCATTAACCCTGGTGGCACCTATGGGGTCCATGGAGTCATCACTCCCCCCAGACCCCATCCTGGGGGTCCGTCCCCCTCCAGCGGCACACCCATGCAGTGTCCCCAAAACCCAGGGACACACAGGGGACAGACCCCACCCCCCAACCCAAGAGGAGAGGGACCAAGGGGACACTTGGCAGCCCATCGATCTCCCCTGTGCCCCCCCCAGCTCCCGCAGAGGCTTTGCTTTAATCAGCATGCAAAAATCAATTAGTCGGCTTTAAGGAGGCAATTATTCCTGGGGGCTTAACAAGGCTTGGGCGAGCAGAGTATTTTGGGATGGGGCTGCTGCCAGCCCCATGTCCCCCCACAAGCTGTCACTGCCATGGCACCAGCTCCTTCCCTGGTTCTTTTCTCCATCGTTGTTGTGTACATCCCCCCCCCCCCCGCTTCTTTTTTAACGAGCACCTAAAAATACGCCTCGCCGAGGTCACAGGCTGTGTGAGTCACCCGCCGCCATGGTGCCGCGGTGGCCCGGGTGGGCAGGGTGCTCTGCGTGGGGATGAGGTGGCCGTAGCAGGGACATGGGGGGGACAGGCACACTCTGGTTGCATCGGGGCACTCATCTCACCTGGAGGGTCAGGGGACACTCCTGGTCCTGGTCACTGTATCCTTGCGGTGAGGCCACAGCCCCACATCACCTCATGGCTACAAGCCATTGTGTCCCCATGGCATTGGCCACCATCCCAGGCCACCTCACACCATGGGCCACCCTGTCCCCATGGCATGACCACGACCCCAGCCCACCAGGTCCCCAGGCTGTCTCCCTACAGCCCAGTTGCAGCTGGGATGGCTTCAACGTCACCCTGGGGCAGCAGCACCCTACACATGGGGACAACACCCCAGCTGACCCTGGCTGGAGACCCTGAGGTGCTCGCTGTCCTTGTCCCCAACCCCTGCACAGGGAGGGGGTGCAGCACAGCCCCCCGGGTTGGCTCCAACCACCTGGGGATGGACAACTGGCAAATCTCTGAAGGGCCACGTTCGGGAGCGCAGGAGTGGGAAAAGGGACAAAGCTGGGAGGTGACAGCAGTGGCAGCAGTGGCAGCGGTGGCAGCAGTGACAGTGGTGGCAGCAGTTATTGCAGTGGCAGCAATGGCAGCAGTGGCAGCAGTGGCTGTGGTGGTGGTGGCAGTCGTGACAGCAGTGGCTGTGGTGGTTGTGGTGGCAGCAATGGCTGCGGTGGTTGCGGTGGCTGCGGTGGCAGCGGTGGCAGCGGTGGCTGCAGTGGTTGCAGTGGCTCCAGTGGCTATGGTGGTGGCGGTGGTGGCAGCAGTGGCAGCGGTGGCTGCAGTGGTTGTGGTGGTGGCTGCGGCAGCAGCTCCGCTCGACGCCAGCCACCGCCGTTCCTCTGCAAAGGTTAAGCAAACAGCAGCTCCCACAGAATCGATGCACGCCGAGCCCACGGCTGTTTGCTTTGGCAGCATGACGTGGGGAGGTGGGTGGGCAACACCGGGGGGATGCCGGTGGCAAGAGGGGGGGCCCTGATCGATGCTCCAGGGGCGTGGGTTCAGCCTGGGGGGGGGAGGGCTTCATCCCCACCCCCAGCCCACCACTCGCTGGGGAGCTTATTAAGGAGGATTTGGGGAAGGGTGAGGGCGGCCGGGTCAGGATGGGGGCTTTTGCGGGGCTGGCGCTGTGCCGTGCCTCGGTTTCCCCTCCCAGTGCTGTGGCAGGGGGGAGCTGCTGCTGCAGCTGCCCCACAGATGCTGCCCACCGGACCAAGCGTGGCCAGTGGGGACACGGACACCCTGTCTGCGTGGCACCCAAAGCCCATCCCCACAGCCAGGGGTTAGGCTGGGCGGGCGGCACTGATGGCTCAGCAATAATTAGGACTTGGAGCCAGGAACAGCTGAGGGCCCCAACATCAGCCCATGCTGAGGAGCTCAGGGAGGGAGATGGCATTTGCAGGCTGTCCCCAATGATTTTGGGTGCTGTCCTCCAAAATCACACTGTCCTCAGGATGGGACCCAGAAGGGGCTGTGCGAGGGGGACACTCATCTGTGGGCAGCAGGGGCAGGGCTGGGCCTTGGCCCCCTGGTTGGGGTGGGCAGGACACCCTGGGGTGGCAGGGTCCTGGGCTGCAGAGGCTGGGGCAGAGCTGGGAAGGCAGCCACATCTCCTGAGCACCCACCTGGGGCTTCCTCTGCTGGTTCCCACCACCTTGGTGCCTGCCATCCATCCATCCCTCCTCCATCCATCCCTCCATCCCTCCATCCATCCATCCCTCCATCCATCCATCCCTCCTCCATCCTCCATCCATCCATCCATCCATCCATCCACCCACCCATCCATCCATCCAATGTCCTTGCATCCACATATCCATCCACACGTGTCCAGGCATCCACAGATCCCTCCCTCCCCCCCTGCCGTCCATGCCTCCATTCACCCAGCCAGCCACACCCAGGAGGAGTGTGGGGGGACCAGGCTGGTACCTCCTGTCCTGGCTGTCCCCTGGTCTCAAGGGAGGATACCAGCCACCCCAGCTATGCAACCTCCGGACCTGTGCCACCTCCATCCCTGAGAAAGGACATCATATCCACCTTGTTGGGAAGCAAGGATAATTAAAAGGAAGAATTAACGAGGCGTTTTCTGGGCTGTGGGTGCCCAGGAAACACGGCACCAGCAGGGATCAACATGGAAGTAAGGGAAGGCCCCACAGACTGATCCCAGGGCAGAGATGATCCTGGCAGGAGCCAACACTCACCTCTTGGTGCCAGGCTGGGAAGAAAACAGACTCAAAATCCCCGAGGCCAGAGATGCCTCTAGCCAGGGACGGGCTGGGAGGTGCCTAGTGCCCCGCCTGCTGTGATGAGTGTGTCAGGGCTCAGTGGGGCAGCCTGGACATGACAAGTGCAGGCGCAGACACGCTGAGGTGTCCCCACTTGTCACACAGCCCAGGAGATGAGGGACATGTGGGGACAGGGCTGCAGGATGGAGGTGAGGGCCAGGCAGGTCCCGGTGCCTGGCTGGATGTGGGCAGACAGTGCCCCTGGTTGGCTGCCTGATCGCTGGCTGGTGGCCAGGTGGCTAGCTGGCTGGTTGGATGCATGGATGGCTTATTGGCTGGTCGCATGCTTGGCTAGAGAGTTGGCCAGTTGGCTGCCTGGCTAGCTGCCCAGCTAGATGACTGCTTGGCTGGCTGGCAGGCGGGTGACCGGTCAGCTGCTTGGCTGGCTGGTTGGCTTGAAGGACAACTAGGTGGTTGGTTGGTTGGTTGGCTAGCTGGCAGTGGGCTAGCTGTTTGGCCAACTAGCTGGTTGGCTTGTTGGTAGATAGCTATCCAGTTGGCTGGCTGGCTAGATGGTTAGGTGGTGGGCTGGCTGGCTGGCTGGTTGGTTGGTTGGCTAGCTGGTTGGTTGGTTGACTAGCTAGCCACTTGCCTGGTTGATTGCCTGGCTGGCAGGTTGGTTAGCTGGCTGGCTCGCTAGCCACTTGCCTGGTTGATTGCCTGGCTGGCAGGTTGGTTGGTTGGCTAGCTGGTTGGTTGGTTGACTAGCTAGCCACTTGCCTGGTTGATTGCCTGGCTGGCAGGTTGGCTAGCTGGCTGGCTCGCTAGCCACTTGCCTGGTTGATTGCCTGGCTGGCAGGTTGGTTGGTTGGCTAGCTGGTTGGTTGGTTGACTAGCTAGCCACTTGCCTGGTTGATTGGTTGACTAGCTAGCCACTTGCCTGGTTGATTGCCTGGCTGGCAGGTTGGCTAGCTGGCTGCTTGGCTGGCTGGCTCGTTGACCAGCAGGCGGTTTGGCTAGCTGGGCTGGTCAGCTGGCCAGCTGACCCAGGGGACTCGTTGGCTGGCCAGTGGTGGGCCGCCTGGCCAGCTGGGTTAGCCCCGGGACAGGGACGAGCCAGCATGTCCCAGCTCAGTGCCAGGCACCATCCCTTGCCCAGCACGGGGAGCCCAGCTGCAGGCGGGGGGGACAAGATGGGGGTGGCACATCCCCCCGCCGAGCCCTGTCTCTGTCACACTGCCTCTCATTACAGACACTGCAGGGCCTGCCACCCTCCCGCCGTGCAGCAATTAAGGGCTGCCAACACCGTTCCTTAATTAAAGCCTGGCTGATGGGGTGGCTGGTGAGTGACGGGAAGCGGCTGCTCCCCCGGCAGCGCGGCCGGCTGAGCAGAGGGGACGGGCTCAGGGACATGCCTCCCCAGGGGGACATGGGGGTGGGAGTGGCAGGGACATGCGGTGCTGGGACCTGCTGTGCTGTCCCCAGGGTGCCCCATGACTGGTGGGGATGAGGTGTGACACAGCTGGGGGGTGCACAGTGGCACTGGGTGACAGCCCACGGGACGTTCAGTGCGTGGCACTGGGGAGTATCCTGTGCAGTGGCAGTGTGTGACACCCCAGGCCATGCAGTGATGGTGACACCGGGTGACACCTCATGGGCGATGCAGTGACATAGCACTATGTGACATCCCATGCACCAGGCACTGACGGTGACTCCGTGTGACAACCCACGGGAGCTGCAGTGACACTGTGTGGCACCCAGTGGCCCCGCAGTGACAGTGACACCATGTGACACCGACACCATGTGACACCCCGGGGAGCAACAGTGATGCTGTGCGATACCGCAGGGCTGTGTTTGTGACACGAGTGGGACTGTGCAGCCACGGTGACACTGCGTGACACCCGGGGGCCGTGCAGTGACAGTGACACCATGCCATACCCTAGGGACCGTGCAGGAATGGTGACACCGGTGACAGCAGAGGCCATGCAGTGACACCGGTGACACCATACTCAGGCCCCCAGCCGGTCCCCCGCGGGGTCCCTCCCGTGTGGGTATTGGGCCCCCCACCCAGCCCACGCTTGGGGACAGTGCTCACTGGGGGGCATCACCCTGTCCCTACAGCCCCGTAGTGGGACCTACTAGCTCCGTGACATCTGCACACACACCCCGCCCGGTGGGTGGCCCGTGATGGGTGCTGGGGAGGGGGTGCTCCTGGAGGGTGCTCTGAAGAAGGGGTGCTCCAGGGAAGGGGGGGCAGCAGGAGGGGGGCAGCGGCGGGGGAGCAGTGTAAGGGGGGCATCGGAGGGGACAGCGGTGGGGGGACAGTGGCAGGGGTGAGCGGGAGGGGACAGGGGGGAAGGGGGCAGCGGGAAGGGGACAGCGAGGAAGGGGACAGCGGGGAAGGGGGCAGCGGGGAAGGGGACAGCGGGAAGGGGACAGCGGGGAAGGGGACAGCGGGGAAGGGGGCAGCGGGGAAGGGGGCAGCGGGGAAGGGGACAGCGGGAAGGGGCAGCGGGGAAGGGGACAGCGGGAGGGGACAGCGGGAAGGGGACAGCGGGGAAGGGGACAGCGGGGAAGGGGACAGCGGGGAAGGGGACAGCGGGGAGGGGGACAGCGGGAGGGGGCAGCGGGAAGGGGACAGCGGGGGAGGGGGCAGCGGCGGGGTACGCAGCGGGCGGCACCGCCTGTCACACGCCCCCAGCCGCCGCAGCGCCATCGATCGGCCGGCAGCTCGCAGCTGTTATATGTGCGGCTGCTGCGCGGAGCGGGGCCGGGCCCGGGCCGAACCACCCCCGGGGAGGGGGGCCGGTGCCCGGGGCCGGTGGGCAGCATCCCTGCGCTTGCGCCCCCGGAGGCAGCGCCTGTGCGATGAGCGCGGGGGGTCTCAGCCCGGCCGTGCCCCCCGCCGGCTGCGCCGCCCTTCAGGCCCCCCCCGGGGAGCGCAGCCCCCTGCCACCGGCCGGGGACAACGGCGGGGGCGGGCGCTGGCTCGTCCCCGAGGGTCTGGGGGCGATGCTGGGGACCACGCGGCACCCACGGGGGGGTGTTCGGTGGCCGAGCACCCCCAGGCCCAGGAGCCCTCCCCAGCAGGTGCCAACACGCGGTCCACGCAGGTCGCGGAGGTGTGCCCCCCCGGCCCCGGCGGTCCCGCACCCCCAGGCCATGCCCCCTCGGCCCCGGCAGCCCCCACGGCTGGCTAACCACGTTAGTGCCCGCGCACGTCAGCGTGGCAGGAGCAAAGCACCAAATGCGATTACCGGGCTCGTCTCGCTGCCTCCTGCCCCCCGGCCTCTCCGCAGCCCCATTTATCGCCGAGGCGGGGAGCCAGGAGGGGGGCAGCAATCAGAGCTCATCTCGGGCTGAGACCGTCCTTCTCCCGCTCTGATTTATGGCTGGCTGCAAGGGACTCCCGACATCACCACTGCAATTAAGGGAGCATTAAAAAAAAAAAAAAAAAAAAAAAAAGAAAAGGCAGGAGAGAGAGCTGGCACAGAGGTATCGATTGCGTACAGCTCCCCCCAGCACTGCCTGAGAAGTTGGGGGACCCCAGCTTGGGGATGCTCTGCTGTAGCTGCACAGGGACCACCGGGTCTCCTCAGAGGAGCTGGAGGGGGTGGGAAGGGTGCCCGGTGCCAAAATGGGGGCACACTGGCTGGACAGGGCTGTGACACTCTGGGAAAGGTCCCCGTGCCCAAAGGCTGGCATCGGGGAAAGCAGAGATGCCACCCCACTCTGCAGCATCCCTGCCTGCTGGGCCAGTGAGAAGGCAGGAGGGTGGGAAGGCGGGTGGGAGCTCAAACATCCCACGGGACCCCAGGGACCACCGACCGCAGGCAGGAGCCAGCGACACCCACCTTTCTCAAAAAACTGGGACAGTGGGGTGGCAGGGGGGCAGGGCTGCCCTGGGGGGAAAGCACTAACAACAAAAAACCCCAGCAAGTCCCAGGATCACATCCTGGGAAGCCAGACCCACACCGTGAGGTGACTGGAGCTAACACAAAGCCATGCCCTCCCCCAGGAAGCTCATGGCAGAGGCAGATGCTCCAAAAAGCTCCCTGGGTTCAGCAATGTGTACCAGGGAAAAAGCACGAGCGTGCTCGTCAGCTCTGCTTGCGTGCGGTGAACTTTACAGAGCGCAGCCGTGCCCCGGCATAGGAACAACCTGGGAGCAGGCCAGGAAAGAGCAGCGCTCACAGCCCACAGGTTGCAGAGCCGCGGGGAGCCGGCTGCTGCTTAGCGCTTTATTAAAGTGAACGTGAAGAGCCAGCACCCGCTTTGCCCAGATTTCATACCCTCCCACAAGGAAACTGCTGCTGAAAGAAAACTCAAATGGCAGTAAATGACTTTCAGTGAGGCCGGTCCCAGGTCTCAGCCTGCTCCAGGGGCATATCAGACCCTCGGATCCGAAACCAAGGGTGACCCACAAGTGATGATCACAGAAATAAAGACGGCAGGGGGGAGGGCAAGCAGCCAGCTGAACACCTAACCCGTGTGAAATGAGGTGCTGTCTGTCCCCCACCAGGCAGGTTTAACACATTTCCATTAAATCAATGTGAAAGAAGGGGCAAACCCATGTCTACATTGAGATTAGCCAGGGCTGTGAGCTAGGAGGGGATCAACCTGGGGACACCTGTCAGCAGAAACATGACCCCAGAGCCCAGCTACTCCCCCAGTGAAGAGATTGTCCTGGAAGACATTAAAGTGCCTAAATCCACGGGGGTCCCACCGTACACACACACGGGGGGACAACAAGGGCCTCATCCCCTCCACAGGCTGAAGCCACCCAAAGGGAGCGGTCCCACGCCACAGGCACAGCTGATGGGTAAGAACCTGAGCAGGAAGAAAGGAGATGGGAAGACAGTGCTGGAAAAAATCCCCCCTGTGTTCACCTTGGGAAGTCTGCAAGGAGCCGCCTCACCCCAATGTCTGCATTCAGCTGGCAAAGCTTATTAAAAGAAGTGGCCTTTCACTGCCCTTTTCAAACCTGGAAATTCAGGCCTCTTCTATGACAAAAAGAAAAGGTGAATTAAGAGATGAAACGCCCGAGGAGGAGGTACACCAGCCCTCCGAGCCCAGCTACAACCGTGCCCGCCGCCAGCCATGCCCAGAGGAAATCCAGGGAATCCTCCAAGTGAGCATGCAGCCTCAGGACCTGCCGGCACGTGCTCTCCTGGTCCCCAGAGTTATCAATGATGTGACTAGCTAATTTGCGCTTCACGTCCAGTGGCAGCTGGGAGGCGATGCGAGCTTCTGCCTCCGCCTGGGACAGCCCATTCCTCTTCATCAGCCGAGATAGCTGCGTCGGTGGGTCGCTGCCAGGATGGGAGGATGATGCTGAGATGGGGGTGCAGGAGGGAAGAGGGGGTTTGCCTGCCTTTCTTTGCATGAGAGGGAATAGCTGGGGTAAAGTCCGGGGGGGAGAGATGTGCTCTGCTTCATTTCAGACCCAGTGCAGGCATCCTGCACTCAGAGCAGCGGCACCAGCCCCGCAGCGTTGCCCAGGCTGACTCTGCTGCATGTTTTTGGCATTCCCACAGCTCATAATACCAGGGCAGCCCCCCAAACCTGCCCCAGCCAGTGGAGTGCAGGTTGTGAAAGGCCCAAAGACAGCAGTTTTCCCTGTACAATGTACAGGGAAAGCTCAGCAAGAAGCCCCTCGACCCCAGGATAAAGGAAGGTGTCACTTCTCAAGCCTACAGAAAAGAGGGAGCGTTATCAATAGGCTCCACACCAGGGCTGCAGCTAAATCCTCACCAAAGCGGGAAGGATGTCATGGTCCCCCCCAGCCTTTAAGAAAGGTGGCAGTGTCCCAGTCCTGACGGTTTGTGTGGCACTTACCAATAAACCAAGACCGTGTATTTCATAAACTTGGTCAACCTTTTGGTCTCAAAGAGCAGTGGGATGTCAAGGATCACGTAGCGGTAGCCTGCAGAAATGACAGCACACACCCCCCCCAAAAAAAAAAGGTAACAGCGTTACTCAGATTCCCAAATCCCTCGCGCTGCACATACACCAGAGCTGCTCCAGCAAAGCAAGCAGGAGAGCTTCACAGCTCCGTGATTACAGCTGAGAGGAGAGCAGAGCCTGATCGCCTTCCTCCCTCTTGGAGACGAAATGGTTTCATTCCAAGTTTCCAGAGAAAAAAAAAAAACAACAGACCAACCCCTAATCTGGATGATCTCAGACCAAAGGTGAAGCTGCAGAAATATAATGAGGACCCGAAAGAAGAAGCTCAAATGAAAGCGCCTGTGCCTGGCTGGCGAGAGCAGCAGTCACGCCATCATTGCTGGCCTCTCCAGGGGAGCAGTGCCCACAGCAGAATTTGCTTTCCTCTTTCACTGGTCCAGGACTTCAGCAGGCTGCAGTCGTTTGAGCCGATGTTTCCCAGCTCAGTTTTCTTCCCTTTATGAAAAGCTTTGGCTAAACAATTCCATTTTTCCAAGGAGAGCAAGGAAATTCTTGCAGACCTCTCACAGCTGTGACAATGAAATATGGGGGTGCCCCCAGGGCCTGAAACCTCACCAAAACTAGCCCAGTTTGGTTTAAAACCAGTCACCACATGGAGCGGCCAGCAGATGAGAGCTTGTAACCCCCAGTCGCTGTCCTCCCGGACCCTGCCACCCACCCCAAGTTCTCCACATGCCTCTGCCCTTTGCAAGCACCAATTCCCTGGGCAGGTGGCAGCTTGGGGACATTGGGGAGATGCCCAGCTGAGCCTGGGGGAGCAGGCGAGGGTCGGGGAAAGCTGTAAGTCAGCACCTCACTCCCCTGCGTGCCCCCCGGCTGCAGAGGCACTTCCAGTTTCCCTGGTGTCCCATCTTTACATCCCGAACCCCCTAACCAAGCTCTGCGTGGCAATAAAAGCCTTGACGAAGACATCATCATCCAACAAGCCACCATTTTAGCAGCATCTCTGCCCAGAGAGACTACTTGCTGCCCTACAGTTTGATCGATAAGAGCTTTCCTTACACAGCAATCCTTAGAGACAACATCCAGCTATCCCAAATCATTAAAACCTGACTAATGAGGACAAAGCAGCCTGCTGAAGACACACAGCACTCTCGCCGAGGGCAGGACAGCATCCGCCTCCCGAGCCAGCAGCCCTGGGTTCAAGACTCCATCTCTGGCTCCAGGCTTTCCTGCTTGTTGCTTCCTTTGCGCTTTCTCCTCCTCCTCACCCCGCAGCAGAGCACAGCCCCTGCAGTTTCCTAGCACAGGCCTATTCAGCTGTCACAGGGCTCAGCTTTGATAAGCTCCGCAAAACCAGACTGACTCTATTAAGACATCCTTCTGTCTACACGGAGACCGCCAAAACAGCTGGTGATCTTATCTGGCATTTGATTAGACCAAGTTTGACAGCTGTATTTGTTACATTTATCAGGGGGGAAAGCGGGACTTTGGAAACCACAGCTGTCAGCCCATTTCTCACCTTATCGAGACTAAAAGGGCTCCACAGCTTTCATTGAAGCCTGAGGAGGCTGGGGGCAGGGAAGAATATTTGGCCGTTTCAGAAGGTATGACATTATCCAGCAAGTAATCTCAGAAGAGGCCTCACAATGCTTTTCTCAGGCCCTACAGATGTACTCTAAACCATAGAAGAAGGTGGTGAAGGGCAGCAGTGAAAGGCAGGAATGAATCCTCCAAACGCCGACACAAAAGGCCAGCGATGGCAGAGCACAAAGGCCATCACTCAGTGTCGGTTCCCTTTCTCCTTCCCTGTCCCTCTCCCCACGTTAAAACCAAAGACAGAGCAAGCAGGGACAGCTCCTGCCTGAGCAGGAGTCCCAGTGTGCTGGGACGCAGCCTCTTACCTAGCACAAAGTATTTCAAGATCTGCTTCAGCATCTCTTTCTGGACCTCCGGATGGGTGATAGAGTTCAGCAGCTGCCGTTTCTCCGGGCAGGAGAAGATAATGTTTCCTAGAGCCTCACGGTTTATCTCTCCATTCTCCAAGAGGATCTCAGGGCCAAAGTAATGCACTATCTGCTGATAGGCCTTGAAGTGAGGCTGCACCACTGATAACATAAAACAGCTGGAGGTTAGAGCCAGTTCTACAGCACAGTCAGTGTTTGCATCAGCAATCAGCCTCACATGAGTTTTGTTCATTAAATAACCGAGCTTATTCTCCTCAGCGGGCAGCACATCTGCCTGCCAGCACACGCTGAACTGAGACTGGCATGGCTCAGCGCTGCAGCCCAGCAGACACCTGACATCAGTCCTGCAGGAAAGCATCTGCAAAAAAAGCCTCTCAGCCCAAGGTCCCTTTGAGGGCTGGCACTCAAGAGATCGAAGCATCCTGCAAACATTAATTCAGCGCCACAACCCTCCCTCGTGCGTGCTGCTGCTTGGGGTTAGAAGTCAGCAGGGCGGGCGGGAGGATTCGCTCATGGCTACCAGCCAAGGACCAGGGTTGAGCCAATCCCCACCACCTGCAGGGCACGGGGTTGAGCAGGGAGATCCTAAAGGGACCCGGACCGGCATCAGGTTTATTTTAGCTGGAAACTTCAGCACTAGGTGAATACAGCCTGGCTGCTACAAGTTGGCTCTGCCTGCTACTACAGTGTTTCGTGGTTGTTGGGTTTTTCAGTTTGTTTTTTTTACTGTCTTTCACCTCTGTCACCGAATTCAGGAGAATGAACACAGAAACCTTCTGAGAGCTCAAGTCCCAGTTTGCAGGGACTCTGACATTACATGAGCGTATAATTTTAAAGCCACCAAAAAAAATCACCAACAAAAAGGATGCAGTAATAAAACCATAATTAAGATCAAGCTGAGGCTAACCACAGAGAATCACAGACTGTAAATAATTTTCTCTCCAAAATCCAGGAACATTGCCACAGGTTGTAACCTCAGGCCAACTTAATAAAAGTCTTTAAGACCAATTTCTTCCTCCCGTTGAATTTCACATTGAGGCAGTTTCAGGATGGGTGAAATCCATATAGTAAATAAACACACATAAAAAAGGAATTGGAGAAAAATGAAGTGATTGGTAGAAAACCGACGCTGAGAATCTGTAGTGTTTTCCTATCGTCTCTGAGGGCTTTTAGCACCTCCAGCAAATTTTCTGCACCTTGAGGGGAATTACAGTGCAATAAAATGTTAAGAGCATCACAGCTTTGAGTGGCTGCACAGTAAGTTCTTCACCACATAGAAAAGCGCAGGCACTTCAAAATGACGCTTCCTGCACCACTGCTCAGCTGCAGACCTGAAACCTTCTGCATACAAAATCAGCTGCCCTTCCTGGAGTGAGTACTGCTCTCCTTGTTAGCCCAGTGGCACAGAGGGATTAACATCTTGCCCCACATCACACAGGTACTCAGGGAGAGCGGGGTCTGCTCCAGTTCTGCTGAGGCAACAGATCTGGATTTGTGGGTCTTTTTGGTTGCCAGGACAGCACACTTTGACAGCAGCAAGAGGCAAGCACACTGTGCAGAAGCACAGGCTGAATTCCCTCCGATCTGGGATATTCGGAGCCTCTTCTTTCTGAGCGTGTTAAGGCACAAGTAAATTTGTGGACCAATCTCTCACTATAACCAAGCAAGCAACATCCAGCACAGAAGGAAATTTTCTTTCAAGCATGTTAGTGATCCCAACTAATGTAACCAGATTACAGGATGGGTGTCCTGGGACTTAGGAGGGACATCAGATTAGCCAAGAGAACCCACTTTACACAGAATGGCATTTATTTTGCCCAGAGTTGGCTTTCAAAGCTGGGAAGCATTACACTCCAGGAGAAGCAAACTCAGGTCAAGATGTTTATTTTAGGACATGATCTTATTTTTTTTCTTTATTAGAAGTACATCCAAGTTCAAATCCCACCCCTCCACCCATTCCCAGACAGCTGCTCCATGCAGCACCAGCGGCTGGGGAATGGGAGGGGAACGCTTCTCAACGCACCCAGAGCACCCTCTGCTGCCTGCGCTTCACCGCATCAACCCCAGTTGTCAGGGGAGCCTCGGAGAGAAAGATCAACTATGCAACACTCACCCTCTCTGGCAATAACATCAGCATCAATCACAGCACAGCCTAGTTCCCGGAGTACGGCCACCACCGTGCTCTTCCCAGATGCGATTCCACCCGAGAGTCCGACCAGGAACATTGTGCTCTGAAATGGAAAGAAAAGAGCTTCAAACATGCCAGGACAGGGACATTTTGTTCACGCTGTGCACATCAAATATTTATCCCAAACAGGCATCTTCATTCAAAGCTCATTTTCATATGTTCTCAGGGCATCATTGAGACATTAGCACAATTTTGGCACCCCTCTGAGCTGAGTACCCCTGTTTTACAGGCTGAGGAACAGCATTGAGTTAAACGAGGCTCCCCTGGACACTGCTAACTCTGGCCATGCAACTGGAACCAGCCCTAAGCTCCTCCAGCTGGTTTACCTGCAGCTCCACACAACTTGTTCCCCTTCAGCATCTCCACCCATCAAGCCACAGTCTCGCCTACAGCACCCTAAATCAGAGGAAATTTCTGGCACAGCTGTTGAGGGGGACCCAGGGTGAATGACAAAGGGGAAGAATCCAGACAACACTACAGCCTGGACCAAGAAACATGAGGACTGAGAGGGAGAGGCCTGCTTAATCTCTACAACCAGGGTATAAAAGGAGATAAGCTACCTGTGATATAACTGGGATGCAAAGCACACAAGACAGCAAGTAAAATGCATCCCCACGCTATCTGGAAGCCAGCAGAGTCATCAGCAACCCAAGAGACACAAGAAACCATGGCTCTGAGCAGCAAACTTGTGTCTGTTAGCTTGCAAACGAGGCACTAAAAGCGGTGTCTGGGCTTGCCGATGGCCTTGAGGCTGGGAGGGTACCAGTAACCCTCTTGCCAACACGGAGCAGACAACTTCTCTCAGAGTTTTCCACACCGAGATTTCTTCCCCACTCAATCAAACCCTACAACCTCTAAATGCCGCTCAAGCTCTTTTAAAACCAAAAGGCTCAGCGACAGAGGCAGCTCTGGACAGGAGCAGGGGGCCCCGTGAGCAGGGTGGTATCTGCACCCCCAAAAAGGCAACAGCAAGCTGGGAACAGGCCGCAGCATCACCTTTCCAGCCCCCACAGACCAACACTAGCCCAAGCCAAGTCAAGCCCTGCAAATCCCCAAGGTCAGAGGTCCTGACTTTGCTGTCACCTTTTTCAGGGTGACACCACCCTCACTGATGAGGAGCCTGAACCTCCCAAGCCGCAGCTTGCGGCTGTTGCCCCATTCCTCTGAGAAGAAATTGGCTCCATCACCTTTGGCCAGGAGCCACAGGCTGCTGGTGGACATCCCTCAGCATCCCCTGGCCCATAGTAAGGGAGACCCAGCTGCCGTCACCTCTCCCTGTGAGCCACATACCCCCAAACCCAACAATCTCAGTAACAACTGCTCTGCCTAACCTGGTTCTGGTGTCACACCTCCCTCCAGACACCATGGCTACCAACCCTCAAAAGACTCTGTGCAAACAGGAACCAGACACCTCCTGCCCACACTGTCCCCCATGAACAGGGACCACACTGCTTTGTACCAAAGGGCAGCAGCTTGGAACACAGGCCTGCAGGACAGCTGAAGATGGATGAAGGCTCAGCACTGCTTCCTTTTTGCTAGGAGAAAAGACACTGTTGTCATAACTCAATCCTACAAACAGAACTAGACCCATGGTCTGGGCAGGAGGAGGGGGTGGATAAGTCCTGTGGCAGCTGGAAGCAATTCAGCAGAGGGAAGAACCAAGAGTTAAGAGCACAAGCCAGCAGCATCTGCCAGCAGCCTTGCAAAGCAACTTTGCTTCATGGCTGCTGAGAGCCAACGCCAGCCTGCAGCAGCACCACCACATGCTTTTTTCCCTTCCTAGACACCAGGCAAACAGATGGGATTAACTTAAGCAATAACAAGGGGGAATTCAAGGGGAATCAGACAGGGCACTTATAAAAAACATCAGTGCTTTTTGAGAGGCTGATGTAAATCCTAAGCTCTGTTGCCAAGTGAGTACCTCGTCCCCTCGTGACAGAGGGGCTGTTTATTTATTGCTACAGGTTAAACATCCTCTGGAACAGCCTGCAAAAACTCATGCTGCAGAAGGAGAATCAGGCCTTTGGTGCGCTGCCTTGTAGGGGTGGCAGCTCCACTGCCATGTTTTTTAAAAATACACATAAAACCCTCCCCTGCCCATGTGAACACAGGGTTTTAACTGCAGCAACCCTGACACTCTGGCCTCCAGCCTCAGCCAGGACGTGCTTCCAAAAAACCCTGCTATTTCTGTCCCTCCACTACATACCTCTGCAGGCAGGCGGCTGGTGCGATAATTACCGCAGGGGTAAAAGAGCACTTGGAAGGGTTAGTCTAGAAACCACAGCCAAACAGGGTTTGAAAACACTTGCACTGTCAAAGGGCCTGTACACATACATGGTACTGGGTATAAATATTTAACGAGCTTGGGTTTGAACTGTACACAAGGGTAGAGAGGCCAGCCTGTTCCTGCAGATGTTATGGGCAGGAGCCAGAACCAATTCTCCCCAATACACACCATCTTTTGGGTGTATTTGGCCTGCGTCTACTAAATCAAACATGGGGCGAGCTGAACGGGGAGCCACAGAAGCTAACCTGCCTGCAAATCTCAGCAAGTTATTCCTACTGTGAGGAATGGTGCCCTGGGAGATGCAACCCAGAGCCCTGAGGAAGCGGCTTTTTAAGTCTGAGGTGCCCAAATTTCCCTCGTGTCCCAACTCCTCCGGTGCTCCAAGCACAGCGCAAGTTGCCTGCCTCAAGGCACCCAGCCGTTGTGCCGGGGGGCAGAGAGCTGCGCTGAAGCGCGACCTCCAGCACCCCCCTACCCCCAGCCCTCCTCCTGCCGCCCCCTTCAGCCCCGGCTGGGGCTCTGGCGCATCGGCAGGCCTGGCGCTCGGCTTGAGGCGGCTGCAGTTAAAAAGAAAAAAAAAATAAAAATCATAAAATACATCGTTATCTTTGTGGGGGAAAAGCTGCCACCACAACTACCACCGTGAGCAACCGCCCGGGCCTTTTGGTTGGTACCGACCAAATCTCCCTGTGCTGCGCCAGGCTGGGCCCTGGCAGCAGAACGGCGCCTCCCCGGGCGACCCGGGCCGCCGCCGCCGCCGCCTCCCCAGGCCGAGGCGCTGGCGCGGCTCCTGCCCGGGGCCTGTGACGCGGCACGGGGCGCCAGGCCGGACCGGGGAACGGGGCGGGCCGCCCGCGGGGCACGAGGGCCGCGGCAGGTCCCGTCAAGGCGCGCTCACCCTCGGTCCGGCTTCACGCGCGGCGCAGCGTCACGCGCGCCTACCGGAAAGCAGCGTCCCTCTGCCAGCCAATCGGCGCCGCCCTCATTAGGCTCGGCCCGCCCACTCCGGGCAGGAAGCGGGTGGGGGTGCAGGCACCGCGGCCTCGGCAGGGGACAGGTCGCGGCTCTCCGCTATAGCGGCCGGCCCCGCGCGGCTGCCCCGCTGCGAGTGAGCCCTCCGGCCCCGGAGCTCCGCCCCGGGCCGCCCGGAGCTGTAGTCCCGGCTCCGGCGCAGCCCGGCTCCCGCATGCCCGCGCAGACTACCGGTCCCGGCATGCCCCGCGGCCCGCCGCCCAATCGCGGCGCTCTTTGTTGCGGGGGTGCGACAGGCGCCGAGGTCCAGTTTCAAGATGGCGGACGACAGTGAGACAGCAGTGAGGCGGCCCCCGGCGAGGCCTTCGCGGCCGCCGGCGGAAGAGAACGACCACGAGCACTGCAGTGACTGCGAAAACGAGGCGGAGCACGGCTCCAACCGAGGGTGAGCGGCGGCCGGGGCCGCCCGCGCGGCGGCGGCCAGGCCCATTGAGGAGGGCAGCGGCCGGGAAGTGAGCGGTGCCCCGCCCAGCGGGCACGCTGATTGGCCGCTAGGCAGCATTCCGCGCTGCGATTGGTTAATCTGCCCGTCAGTCTAGCGGGGGGGGCGGGTCCGCTGGAGCCCATTCACGCCTGTTGTGGGAGCGTGTCCTGAAGCTAAGCAGGGTCGGGCCCGTCCGTGGCGTGGATGGGTAATTTCCTGCGCGGTCTCTGCGGGGCAGCCAGAAAGGGGCCGCGAGTGCCTTTTTTTTTGAGAAATGAGCCCAATTCGCAGCTCTTTGTCCTTGCATTAGGGCGTGTCTCCTCACATTCCCCCCATCCTCCAGCGCAAGCCCTGTCCCTCTGCTGGCATCCCCAGCCCTGCCATGGCACCCAGGATGGTGGCACGGTTGGGTGCGTTATCGCGCTCCACAGAGCCTGTGGGCTCGCATGGCTGCCCCCAGCCCTGGAGGAAGCCCAGGCTTTTGCACACCCATCCCATCGTTATCCTGAACACAGCCCAGGGGTTCGCACAGCTCTCATGGTTCGAGGAGCGTGGCCTCCAGAGGTATGCAATGGTGAAACAGCAGCATTTAGGCTGGGAGCAAGCGCACGCGGTGAGGCGGGTCCTTTTCTAGGTAGGAAGGATCTAAAATACCTAACGTGGTACCTGTGTTACTCAGGGCCTTAATTAATAAGGCACAGAGCTGCCTTGCCATGCCTGTGGGTTGCAGGAGAGGTGCATCCTCATTCCTGCCAGCTTTGCGTGTAGCAGTGCATGTCGACGTGTGGCTTATGCCACATCATGTGCTTCCAGAGGTTTTTTGCCTCGTGCTTCATGCACCTAAACCTCACCAGGCTCCTCCTCCTGCTCAGCCAGTGCCCCGGCAGCAGCTTTCCCAGCTCTGTGATGTAGAGACTGTTGGCTTGAAGAGCTCTTCTCCCTCCGCCAGCAGCTTTCCGTAGGCAATCCTGCTTGTCCAGTAGCCAAAGTGAATAAAAGGTCACACAAGAAATATCACAGAGGCTTTTTCTATGACAGCACAGATGCCCGTTTATATTTTATTTGCCTCCCGGGTGTGGCACCATGTCTCAGTTTAATAGGTTTAGCCGTGCTTGGGGAGATTTTTCTTTTTTTCCCCTCTGACGTGATTAGATTTGTGGAAAGCAGAGCCAAGCAGAGGGGAGACGCGGTGCTTAATCACCGTTATTTCCCAGCCCAGTGGCTCAGCCTGCCCTTTGCCAGGAAAAGGTGTGTTCTTGAGTCCTCTTCGTATCCTAGCATGGGCATTGCACCTCCTGCAACACTGAGGAGTTAAAATGCTGTTACCTGCCCTGACTAGGGCGAGAGTCGAAGTGCAACAAGCTAGCTGGGGAAATACCGCTAACAAATATACTTAGAGAGTTTGAATCGCTCGGGAAATAACCTGAAAAGCATGGCTGATGGGTGCAGCGATAAGGAGTCCAAACCAGGGAGGTGCTGGAGCTCTCTGTCTTTTCCAAAACCTAATGGGGGATCCACCTAGGAGAGAAAAAACCAAGTGGTAGGAAGGCTGTTGGTTTTCCTTCTTGATGCACATGGGTTCTGTTGATTTGGTAGTGTCATGTTGTGCTGGGGTGTGGAAGTGTTTCTGTTCACTCCAGCAGAATGCTGTCCCCAAAAATGGAGCAGAGGAAGTGCCTTGAGCTGCCAGGGTTTGCAGAGCGATGCTTGGAGTCCTGCCTCTGCCCAGTTAAGTGTTGAGAGTCACTGGATCTTGGCTCTGAGATTTAAAACACAAAAAATACTACTTAGTGAAAGCAATACTTCCTTTCCTTTTAAGGACAGGAAAGACTAATTGAGTTTCCTCCGCCTCGGTCTTGTATCAGCACTGGGAAGTGACTGCACCGCTCTCTGCTGCAGCCATCCAAGTTGATTTCCCAAAGAAAAAAAAATCCCATTTTCATATTCATCACGCTTTCCTTTGTGCGGAGAGGGCTTCTGTCGTATCTCCAGTGTTTGTGAGGGGTTTATTCCCATTGTAGATAAATGACACTGAAAAGGCAGAGACACGGGCACGGGCTCTGTTCCCCAGAGCTGGTGCCAGCCTGGTGGGATTTGTCAGTTCACAGGCAGCAAGCGGCAGCGGTGAGACCAAGGATTCAGGTGTCCCAGCCCCATGAATGGGTCCGGTTTTGGCAAAACCACCCAGGGGAGTGGTTTCAGGTGGGAAGACTTGAGGGAGGGTCCTGTGGCATGAACTGAATTGTTGCTGGATAGGATTGAGAGGGGGCAAAGGGGCTTTTCTTGGAGGGGCACCTGCCAGGTTTGGCAACCCCTGCCTGCATTTACACCACGAGAAGATGTTCCTGGGATAACTGCCGTGCTCTAATGTGCAGAATTTAGTTTTAGGTGTGATATGGAGCACAGTAATGCCATGCTCTGCCTTGGGACCTGTGCTCTGCTGTCTGGAGAGCCTCTCACCCGGCTCTGGCCCCTAATGAGATTACAGCCCAAGTATCGCACCTGCTTAGCTCCAGGTTTGGCAGAAGGATTTTCTAGCATCTAAATACGGAGTGGGGATCTACTCTTTCTTATCTGACTTTCAGACTAGGAAGCAAGACTGTGTGGTGGAAGAGTTGCAGACCACACAAACCCTTGTTCAAACCTGTGTTTCCAATTTAGTTTTTGAGGAAGAAGCTGCAGTGTTCAGTACCCTTTGCTGCCTTAGTTGTGAGACTGTGAGCCCAAGCGTGGCATTTCAATTAATGAAATACGCTTTTTGATTGTTGCATCGTATGTTATGGAAAATAACACCCTGCCCCTGCTATCAAAATCCCCCCACACCAACCCAGAGGTTCCTGCTGGGCTGAGGGAGCGGCAGGGAGCCAGCCACAGCCAGAGCTGTTCTTCCTTGTGCTTTCCTCCCTCACCTTGCAAAAATAAAGCTTTCAGGTCTGGGCATACAGCAGGAGCATGCACGGATCCAAGTGATAGATAAATGGGTGCTGAGCACCAGTTTGTTACTGGATGTGTCTGTTGTTTGCCAGCCTCCAGAGGGGCTCAGCTGGCAGAGGACAGTCAGTCCGAGTGGGTCTTGCCTCAAACAAGCCCAGCCAGTTTGTTTAGGTGCTTCCAAAAGTCTTATTTTCAAGATTGTTCAGGTTCTGGGTATTATTTTCTGTGCAGTGGCTAGCACCAGCTCCTTTCCCTCAAACTCAAGGTGCCATCTGGTAGCAGGGAATAGGGTGCTGCAGGGAACAGGGTGCTGCAGCAATAGGTAGTGGCCATGACAGCGGTGATGCCTTTCCTGGGAGAAGGAAAAAGTGTTTTCCTAGGTCAGAAAATGGACCGTTGTGGTCCCATGGGTAAATGGAAGGTGCTTTGCATAGTGCAGCCAACGCACCCTTCTTCACTGGCTTTATCTCTGAGGGCAGCTCTGGCTGGAAAGGAGATACTGGAGGAAAAAAGCTGTAAGTGCAGCTGGGAAGGCCGTGTGGGCTGTTGGACAGGAGCTGGCCTGGCAGTTAACCCTTCCTGGGAGGTGAAACTGGCTTCAGCTCGATCAGCTTCATGGCTCGCACCAGCTGCGGTAGCTAGGATTTTGGATGGTGGTGGTGGCTTGTCCCAGAACACCAGTGGGATGTTGCCTTTAATTTGGGGAGCGTTGAGTGGCTGCAGCTACACTGGAGTGTAAAGAAGGCGACACTTGCTTTCCTAAATGGACTTTAAAATAGAAAATACCTTTAATTGTTCCTTCCTCAGGTGTAGCAAGTTGGACCTTTGGGTTTTCCAGCATTTTCCCACACGCTGGTGACTCCTCTGCCAGGTTGGTTTTCATCTCCCAGCTGGAGCAGGGCCCTTCCCCGTACCACAGCACCTGAGGGTGCAAAACCTCGTCCCACCTTATTCCACCCTAATTTCTTCCAGGTCACGACAGCTTTGCTCATAAGTCAGGGAGAAATGTTCTCAGCGCTTTTACCTGTGAGCCCAGTGCGGGAGTGAAGCAATATTGGTTGGGCTGAACTCATTAGTGGCAAGCTGGTAGTCTGCAGCTCTGATTTATGAAGCAAAGCGATGCCAACTGAATACACAGGGGCTGGGAGGATTTTGTTTGTTGCATCTGACACCTGCAGCATCCTGACATGGAGGTGACCTGGGAAAAAATGTCCATCCCCTTCGGAAGGGGTGACTTCCAACGTCTGTCCTCAGATGTGCTTGCAACCCGCCTTGTGCTGTCAGTTTGTGGTGTTAAAATTGGTAAGAAATCAGTTGGATGTGCTTGATGCAGCTCTGCAGTAGATGGTTTGGCTCATCACAGGACCTTGGTGTGGCCAACATGGGTGGTTGGGGATCTGCCAGGTCTCGCCCGTGCTTCTATGGAGGAGTTTAAAAAAAATAATAATCATGCATTTGTCACCAAAATCAATAGTGGTGTCAGCACCGATTTGCTGTAATTACTTTTGTTGTCATGTCAGAGCTTGTGTCCTCCTGGGTGGAGGTAACCCTTTCCCGGCGGTGGGAGGAAAGGTGAGGTGTCATCCCCAGGGACAGCTCAGCAGCGCTGCGGGATGCTGATCCCCACAGAGCTGCGGCTTCACAGCTGCTCCTCTCTCTGTTCCACTGCAAGTGCTTAATGTGCTTCTGGAGAAGAAGGGGGGCTTCTCATCCAGCTCCCTTTTGTGGAGCAGCTCGCCCTGCACAGCTGCTCGTTCTCCGTGTTGGTAAGCTGTTTCCCAGTGTTTCACATGGGATTGTGCCAATATATGGGAATCTTTTTTTTTCCCCAGCAAATGTTGCCTGGAGAGTCTCCACTGCTGTTCAGGTTTTGTCCAGAGTAAAGCCTTCCCCAGCTCAGCTGCTCCCTGTCCTGCAAACCAGATGTCTCTGCTCTGCAAGGCGATGGCTGCCCATCATGACAGGTTTCTGCACCGTGAGCATCGGCAGACTCGTTGTCCATGGGCATCTCCACACCCAGCCCTCCCAGCTTCACCCCTTAAAAAAACATTTCACTGTCCACTTTTCCCTGGTTTCAAAACTCACTTGCTGCTCAGCCCAGGGATTTTTTAGTTTTTTTTAAACCTTATTCCCCTCCTGGGTCTCTCCTTGTCCTAGCCTTGCTGAAATAAATAGTCAGATGCTGCTCCAGCATTTTCCAGCATGTTTCTTCTTTGCTTTCCCTGCTCCACCCTCTTCACCACTATCTTGTGTCTGGTAAAGACATTAAGGTGGTCCGGGAGCAAGTGGTGCTCGGGGATGATTTCCAGGCCGGCTGGTGCGTTTGGTTCACTGCCTGCCTGTGGGCAGCTCGGAGCTGTGCAGTTGTCCCTGCTGTGAAAATGGCAATCATTTTGGGGATGCAAGGAAGGAGACACCTCTGTATTGTAGAGTAAAATATATACTGGCTTGGATCCCCAAGCTGAGATTTGGGGAAAGAGGACAAGGTCCCTGGGCACAGGAGGGCAGGGACATGTTCCACAGCATCCCGCTGGCAGGGGGTCCCTGTGGTGGATTCAGTCCCACAGAGCTCTTACCAGTTTCGGTGACTGCTGGTGGTGGGCTTTGCCGTTGTAGGTGCTGTGGATGTGCCACTTGATGCAAAGAGCAGCTCCCACCTGGGATTTTCCATGGCTTTCCTTGCTCTGCTCTGGCGTCTCCCCGTTGAGCCAGATGCAGGTTATTGTCCTCAGTGAAAACAGAAGAGGGAATGTGCTGCAGTTTTACTGCAGAACAAATGTGGCAGCACTGGTGGGGACAGGACAGAGCTGAGTGATGCTGCTGGTGTGCCCGCCGTCCCCCTGGCTGGCTTTTCAGAAGACCCCTGGTGCATGTTGCCAGCTGGCAAAGCGCCCCTGGCCTGGTGTCCCTCCCTCTTCCCCCTCATCCCTCCACTTGGTCCCACTCCCAGCCATCTCTAGGGTTGAATTTTCACCTGAGCCGTGACCATCTCGGAGGCTATAACCTTGTGGGGACCATTGGCAGGGAAGCTCCTGACTTGGGGTGCCCCAGCTCTGCAGAAGTAAAGTCGCCTGTCCTGCATCAGGGTATCTCACACAGAGGTGAGATCACTTACACCATGCCACGAGCAGGCATCTCTCCTGCTTTTGGCATCGGGATGCTGCCAGCCTTGCCCATCAGCAGGGCTGGGCTTGGTGCAGGGTTTCCTGCCTGTGTCTGCTTTGGTGTGATCATCATCTGGATGTCTGGGGCTGCCCCGCATCCCTGGAGGGAGGACCAGTGCCCTGGCACAGCTGCTTCCCGTCCTGTGCACCCAAAGAGATTTGCTTCTTGGTCTCAGTTTTCCAGTTCCAGCATAGCAATATAGTAATTTTCCAATATAACAGCCACCTGTCTCCTTAGATCGTCCCCTCTGCAGGTGAAGTGACTTTTTGACGCGGTGTCCTTGGCCACTGACCCCTTTGTGGTGCCTGGACCTGCTGTGGTGCCTCATCTCAGAGCAGGACCAGCGTTCGCTGCTCCCACATCCATCCTTGGGCTCAGAGAGGAGGAGAAAGCCTAAGCTGGGCATCTCTGCCATTCACAGGGCACGTGTGGCTGAGCCGGATGATGTGACCGCAAAGATGCGGTCATCTGCAGGGTGGGAGGTGTTGATGCTGGTCACTGTTTGGGAGCTTGCACGGAGCTCACTGCTGGGAAGGGGGCCGGGGCCAGGGCACATGGCTGTACCCTCTGTGCGCTGAGTATTCCCCCTCCTCAAGACTTGGACTCAGAGCAGGGAGCTTGTATTTTCTTCAGAGAGCTTCAGAAACCCTATAAATGTTCTCCAAAAGAAAACCCCAGGACTCCAATGATGTTTCTTTTGTTCTCTAGCGGCTTGAGTCCAGCAAATGACAGCGGAGCCAAAAAGAAGAAAAAGAAACCTAAACGGAAGAAAGAGAAAGGAGATCAGCCTGACCAGGCTCAGGACCAGCCGGTGAAGGTGACCAACCGCTTCCTGGAGTCACAGCCCCGCACAACAGCCAGTCCCATCCTGAACCCCTCCGATGTAGCTTAGGACAAGGAAGGAGTCTCCCAGTCCTGCTTTTAGGCACTTGGTTGCTCAAAAAACTTAAGGTTTAGAGTAACTTCCCAGCCTGGCTCTGTGCGTGGGAATTCCCGTTGCTGCGGAAGGTGTTTGCAGAGCGCTCCAGGCCGAATGTGGTCCTTGGCTGGATATCCCAGCCAGTTCCAGCCCTGGTGTGAAAGGGTCAGGCTGGCGCCTCCTCATTATTCTTTCCAGACACCAGCTGCCTCCTCGCAGGCAGGGAATCGCCATGCTGCCACCTGCCAGCTTCCTCTCCTGCCCACAGCCAGCACAATGAACACGTTCTGCTTGGGCAACATCTGATGTTGTTGATTTTTTGCTTGGTTATTGTAAGAGCAGCAGCCAGGTCAGAGCAGGGTCTGTATCACCCCTCTTGGCTTTGCCTGATCCTGTCAAGTAGCCAGTGCTTCAGGAAGGCGCTTGGGATGGGTAGAGTTTGTCCCTGCCAGGGTGGCATCCTCCCAGCCCTCTCATCCCTTCTGGTCCTGAGGTGGGGGACACACAGAGATCTGCACATCAACAGAGGTTGCTTTCTGTCTGATGCCCAGTTCCTATCCAAATATTTCTAATATGTTGTCTTTCTGATTGTGCAAAGCATTAAATTGGGGCTTTGCATTTTTCAAGTTAAATTTTCCAGGAATCAAGGAGGAGCTGGGGCTGTGAATTCAGCACAGAGCTGCCCACCCTGCCAAGGCCTGGCAGAGGAGGAGGAAAGCTTCTTTCATCTTGACTCAGTCTCTCCACCTTGTCCTAGCCCATGGTGCCCAGAGACGACTCAGGAAGCTGCAGTTTGCAGCTATGGATCCAGCTTAAATGGAGGAGGCTGGAGCAATAAGAGAGAAGAGCCACCACAGGAAGCCCAAGCGCTGGGTGTGGGTTGACCCAGGGTGTCTGCGTGGGTGTTAGCCCAGGTGAGGCAGGGGGGTTTGCTCTTGGGGCTCACGGCACCCTCTTAATTGAAGCTTAAAGCATTTTAAGGCAGTTTATCCATCCCCTCTGACCCAGGAGAGCCTAGAAACTAGGTTGAGGTGTGTGGCAGATGGCTGGTAAAAGGGTTTGTCCATCTTGTAGAGGCTTTCAAGAGGATCTAGGCTGGGAAGGGAATCTCCTGCCCACTTGCACCTTCCTGGCAGTGTCCTGAGGCATCAGCTCCTCCTAATGAGGAGCTGAAGTACAGACCTGGTGGCTCAGCTTACTCATTTTGTCTTTCCTGCCTTTTATGCCCTCAGGTGAACTCTTTACCTGCTGAGAGGATCCAGGAGATTCAAAAAGCCATTGAGCTCTTCTCTGTAGGTCAGGGCCCTGCCAAAACCATGGAGGAAGCCACCAAGAGGAGCTACCAGTTCTGGGACACGCAGCCGGTGCCCAAGTTAGGTACGTACAGCCCCTTGCCGGTTTGTGCTCTGTGGGGAGAAGCCTTGTGGTCCCCAGGCTGCTCAAACAAGCCTGAAAAAGCTGGTCTTTGGC
Source organism: Falco punctatus (assembly GCF_963210335.1). Classification (NCBI taxonomy): domain Eukaryota; kingdom Metazoa; phylum Chordata; class Aves; order Falconiformes; family Falconidae; genus Falco; species Falco punctatus. The sequence goes on along the minus strand of NC_137599.1, from coordinate 512,082 downwards.
CAGCAAGTGAGTCCCTGGGCAGCCCCTCACTGCTGTCCTGTCTGGGCTTCAAAGGCATCAGTGATGCTTGTCCACCATTTGGCATCATGGCCTGAGCAGTGAGCCCTGCCTCCGGAGAGCTGTGCAGGTGGCTGGTGGGGGCAAGAGGGATGAGGAACTGTTTTGGACGTCTGTTCTGATGTCTCCTGCATTTGGGCGTCCCTTAATGTCAGCCTTTAGCCCTTGAATTGAGTGTCCCCAGCCCTCTGTGCCCAAGTTTCATGCGCGGTGTTACCACCCTTCCTCTTACCGAGTCCCTAGGGACACGGAGCTAACCAGCTCTCCCCTTTCGGGGGGCTGGAGCTTCCCAGCAAGGGGTCCTTGGTGGGGAAGGTAACTCGGGGGGAGACATGGCCAGCCAGTGATGGGAGCCACTCCAGGAAGCAGGTCCATGTGCTAAGCTGCCACATTGCTGGTTTGCTGGGCTCGTGTCAGCATCTGGCATGGGAGAGGGGAGGCACAAACCTGGCGAGCACCTGCACCCCAAAGCTGCCGTGCTTGTCTGAAGATGGGGAATCCCATCTCTGTCTCCTCCTCCCCCTGCAAACAGCCTGGCTATGCTTCCCAGCTCTAGTCCTTGCTCCAGCCCTTTCTCTGGTTTGTTCTTGACACTGTCAGCCTACGTCAGAAGCGATCTGCTGTCGGTAACGAGGCATTTCTTGGTGTGGCATGAGCTCTTGGCAGCCGAGTGGATCTGAAAGGAAGAGGAGGGGCACAATGCTGCAGAGCTGCATGGCTGGAAGGTGCTCATTCTCAAATTAATTGGAGCAAACCTGCAGTGCTCCTGGGGTGCCCAGGATTGCTTTGCTTAGTCTCTCCGCCCCTGCATCCCCCAGCAAAATCCCTGCAGAGCTCGGGAGAACTAGAGAATGAGTCCAAGCCCATAGTTTCTAGATCTTGTCATGGTTTCAACTTGTCTGCTCTTCAGTAATTTCCTTCATGGGGTTGTGTCCAACCCCTCTTGCTGCAAACTGTTTGATTCCGTTTTCACGACGTCAGTGCTAATCCGAGGCTTTCTTTGGTCTCAAAGTCTGTTTGCTGGGACTGATAGTCTCGGCTTTGGGCTAGGAAAATCATAGTGAGATGGCATAGGATTGTGTGAGACAGCAAAGCCTGATCTTGCATTTGCCCTTTTCCTCAGAGGATCCTGGACATGGCAAACACCATTTCTGCTTGGGTAAACCCTGGAGGAAGGGTGGAAGATGTCTTCTGGGGAAGGAGAGGAGCAAAACAGCCTGCTCCTCCGAACACCAAATCTCTGGCTGTGCTCTGGCTGCCAGCCACTGGTTGCGTCCCAGTGTCTCTCGTGGTCCTTGCTCAGGAGCACGCTCTGGCACGCAGCGTTACGTACACAAGGCTCTTTAGGGTCGGGTAACAAAAGTGCTTTGGGATTTTTGGGACCGGATTTCGGAGTGGTTCAACACCTGCTCAAAACAGAGAGGGCAGCTAGGAGTGAGCATTTCTGGAAGCTGCCTTGGGTGGGTGTGATGAGGGCAGTTCTTGCTCTGGGCTTTCTTCACCTCCCCATTGCCTGGAAACCTTTTCGATCACTTTTTAAGCGAATTCCTAATTAGCATGGCTTGCTTCTCTTGGCAGCACTCAAGTGATGCCGCTGTGTTGACATCCCCGAGAAAGCCGGTGCTTGAACCAACCTCTCTTGGCTGAATCAGGGGCTCTAGGAGTCAGCGGTTTTTCAACAAAAGTTGTCTTGTTCACTGCAGCTCTTCTTGAAGCACAGTGGGGAGGGAGCCCTGATGCTTGCCAAAGGCAGGGGCCAGAGCTGGCAGGGAGAGAGCTACCATCTGGTGGAGCGGTTGGGAAAGTGCTGGCCGAGGCTGGGATTGTGGGGCTGGGGACAGATAAGGCATCACATGCAGACCTAGAGGATGTGGCCGTGATCCTGAAGCTCTGATCAGTTGGGTCACCTCTTCTCTGCTATCCATTAGGCTCCACTGTTGCTGTGGGAGGAGTTTTGACACTTTGCCCCTGTATCACGACAAAGGTGTAGCACATCCCAAAACAGGCGGGTGAAATGCTGATCTCTGGCTGCCCGTGCCACAGGCCTGGGGTGGGAAACATGAGGCACGTTGGTCACCAGATTCAGGTGTTGTGGAAACTTGGCCTCAAACAGTAGAGAACATCTTCATGGCTTCCTGCTCTCTCTTACAGGAGAAGTGGTGAACACTCATGGTCCTGTTGAGCTGGACAAAGACAATATCCGTCAGGAGCCGTACACCTTGCCCCAGGGCTTCACCTGGGATGCCCTAGACCTTGGGGATAGAGGTGTGGTGAGTACAGTCAGCTTGACACATGTATATTGGGAGGGTATCTCCACACATGGTGTTGGGGATGGGAACATGTCCTTCACAACACCAGGCAACTCTCCAGCTTAGTGCTCGTGCCATCTGCTTGGAGTTAGATGCGTCCGACTTCCCCCACTATGCAGTTACCTCTCACCCATCCCATGTTGGCCAGGTTGGCCCGGTTTCTTCATGGGGATGTAAAGATGCCTGGAGCCAGTTTTCCCTTAGGAAAACCTTCCAGACTGTGACCCACCTCCCTGGGAGATGACCTGGGGGCAGCAGGACTTACCCGTGTCCTGCTGCTTCCCCTGCTCTGCAGCGGCACCAGTTCAGCAGCCTGGAGCCAGCATTCCGGAGCAGAGGGACGTGCCAGCAGCAGGGACACAGCTCTATGTGGTGCCCACTGCTGTGACCACACAAAAAGTGTTCGAGGTTCTGTCTCGTGGCAGCTGGGGCGTGTGATGGCTGAATAACTTTCTTAACCTGTGTGATCTCCTGCTTTAGCTGAAAGAGCTGTACACACTTCTGAATGAGAACTACGTGGAGGATGACGACAACATGTTCCGGTTCGATTACTCTCCTGAGTTCCTGCTGTGGTGAGTGGCACCGTGACCGCGGAGCAGAGGGTGTTGGATGCTGGCGAGCCTGATCCCAGTGACAGTGCTGCAGCCACCTTTGCTTATCCCGTCTCTCTTCTTCCTGAAATCTCGCTTCCCCATTTGTCACCATGCGCGTGTGGTACCCCAGGTACACTGTGAGAGAGGCCTCACGCAGCCCTACCTGCCTCTAGCTTCTTCGAGATATGGAGGCCTAAAACCAGATTATTATTTTTCTCTTTGGTTTGATCCCTCAAGCGTTTGTAAAAATCCTGGTAGCTGAGGAACTTCTCAGTGCTCTGGAGCTGTAGGATGAAGGTGGCTGCCAAGTAATGTTGCCAGCAATAACTCTTGGAAACCTGTTGCAGCAGAGCTGCTGTTTCCTCAGGGTGTTTATGAATCGAGGAACATGTATTTCCTCCTGTGTCACTGAGGAGAACTGGCCTTGGCCACAGAGTGCAGGAATCGCCCTGGATCCCAGCAGTCCTGCCTTGTCACATTACTGTCACCCTCTCATCCTCCTGCCTGCTAGCTCACAGCTCTGTTGGGCAGCCTGGAGAAGGACACAGGGTATCCCAGGGCAGGGTGGAGAGGCAGGAGCAGGTACAACTTTGATGAGACATGACTTCTGAAGTGTGTCTCCTCTCCAGGGCACTGCGTCCTCCAGGCTGGTTGCCCCAGTGGCACTGTGGAGTCAGAGTTGTCTCCAGCAAGAAACTGGTTGGATTTATCAGTGCAATTCCAGCCACTATCCACATCTATGACACGTGAGTGCTGCTCAGCTGCATTTCTCATCCTGCACCTTGATGGCACATGGGCCTTCCTGGGAGCGCTGGAGAGGTCTGGTTCCATTGTCCTCCTCGGCCAACAGAGCCAAACCTGTGCTGTTCAGCTCTGGAGATGCTTTGCTGCTTGGAGGAGAAGGTGGGGGATATTTAGGGTGGGCAGTGAAGTTCTGTGTGAGGACATTTGTAGTTAGTAGCCATGAAGACTTTTCCTCACTGAGTGAGGTCAGCTTAGAGCTCTGTCTTACTGAAATCCTCCAGGGATGGATGGAGGCCATTTTCCCTGGGAAAACCTTGGATAACAGCTTAAGGGAGAGTTCTCCAAACCTGGCCCTTGGCCTTCCCCGAGGCTTGTCTCCTCTTTCTCTTGGAAAGGGGCTGGGGGTAAATTGTCCAGGGTGTTGGACTGGTCCTCCCAGGTCCGGACAGTCGGTGTCATGCTCTGCATTGTTCTTTCCCAAGGGAGAAGAAGATGGTAGAGATAAACTTCCTGTGCGTCCACAAAAAGCTGCGCTCCAAACGGGTGGCTCCAGTTCTGATCCGCGAGATCACGCGGCGGGTTCATCTGGAGGGGATCTTTCAGGCTGTTTACACTGCGGGAGTGGTGCTGCCAAAGCCTGTGGGGACTTGCAGGTGAGTGTCAGTCGTTCTGCAAAGAGGTTTCTGTCTGCAGACCTTCCCTTGCCAAGATCCCCTCTGTGGTGTGTGGCGTATGTGAGATTCCCCAGGACAGGAGAATAATTTCAGCCCAGGTTCCTCCCCCCCAACGCCCTCCTTCCAGGATTAAGTCCAGTAGCTTTGCTTAAGCTGCTCATGTATCACAAGGCAGGAGAATTTTCTGCAGCACAAGTGCTTCAGGCCACCCTTATTTTTCTCTGCGGGAGCTGCTGGCCTCTTTGCAAGCAGGCTGATGTTCTCGCTTGCCCTTATGGCAGCTACGAGAACCTCGTGCCCATGTGGCTGTCCTGCTGCGTAAGAACAAGTCTCCCACTGTGAGTGTGTTTCTGCAGGTATTGGCACCGGTCCCTGAATCCTCGGAAACTCATCGAGGTCAAATTTTCCCACCTGAGCAGGAACATGACTATGCAACGTACCACGAAGCTTTACCGTTTGCCCGAGGTGGGTGCCAGCTGGGTCTCTGAGCCGCGGAGGCAGAGCTCATGCATTGCTCCTTGCTGAGCAAGGGGCAAGGCTGGGAACTGGAGACACAAACATCTTGGCCGAGGTGGAGTCCTCTGCCTGGAGAGCTGGGGTTCGTTTCATGTAGTAAATGACTCTCTCAGGCCATTGCAATTTGTTTATTTTTGCCTGGGTACCTGCATTTTAAGGGCAAATTCTCGCAGCTAGAGGACCCCATGAGCTTTTGTTTCATGGTGAGTCATATCCCATCCTCTTGCTAAAAGGAGAACGCAGATATGACAGCCTTCATCTGTCCAAACAGCCTGGGAGTGACCTTGAATTGGGTTAGTCCCTCATTCCTCAGTCAAACTGATCGGTTCTGTCACTGCAGTTGTCCTGCTGGGGAAGTTCCCCAGCTGGGTATTGGAGAAAAAACAAACAAAGTATTGAAACTGCCTCCACCTTCCCTGACCCTGTTGGCTCCCTTTTGTCGGGCGGAGCCATTTGTTTCGGTTGGAGAGCACTGCGTTAGTGCTGGCCAGCATGTGGCTTCTGTCTCCTACCTCCTATCACAGAGGCACCGGCAGCATGCTGGTTCGTAGCTACTGAGTTTTACACAGAAATCCAGACCTGGGAGCAGTCCCAGTCCGTGCTGCTTGATCTGGGCTTTGCTGTGCAATCCCAACCCTAGATTAGAAATCAAGTCCAACTGGAAATAGCATCAGGCGGTTCCTTGCAGTGCACGGGGTATGTCTCCCAGCCCATCCCCTGTGCCAGTGGGAGCAGAGACCTGGAGAGAAGCAGAGATCTTGCGTCATTAGTGGGTAGGAGGCCACCTCCAGCAGGACTTGACCTGGCACGTGGGGCTTTGGGACCCACTGTGCTTCTCTGTGGCCTTTGCCGTCGGTGTCATGGCCAATGGCATCCATCCTTCCGCTGGACAAGCAGGGCTGAGGGGGAGAGTGCTGGGTTGTGGGACTGAAAATGGGCTGATCTAAGCAGGGGGTGTTTCAGCGTTGCTTATTGGAGAGTCTTGGGCGATAAAAGCCACGCTGCAAGCAGTGCAAACGATTTGTCCTGCTTTCTGTAGACTCCCAAGACTCCTGGCTTGCGGCCAATGGAGCACAGAGATATCTCTGCAGTGCACAAGCTGTTGACCGAGTACCTGAAGCAGTTCCACTTGACGCCCATCATGAGCCGAGAAGAGGTGGAGCACTGGTTCTTACCTCAGGAGAATATCATCGACACCTTTGTGGTAGAGGTGAGGGGGCAGGAGCAAGATGAGGAGGTGTTTTTCTGGGCTTCTGCCTCCACTGGAAGAGTGTGTGGCAACCTGTGGGAGAAATCGGCGAGTTTGCTGCCCTGGGCGGTGAGATGCTTTCCCAGGGTGGGAGGTTTGAGCTGCTGGAGGATGGTGCCTCTCCATCCTGGGCTGCCCCAAGTCTCCTTGCAGGGAGCCCACACATCACTCAGCCTGGCAAAACCCCTCTGAGGCTCTGGATGGGCTTTATCCTGGTTCTGATGTGTAGTGGTGTCACTTTTGGCTTCCAGAGCGCCCCAGGGGAGGTGACAGATTTTATGAGCTTCTACACGCTGCCTTCCACCATCATGAACCACCCAACTCACAAGAGCCTGAAGGCAGCTTACTCCTTCTACAACGTTCACACCAAGACGCCTCTCATCGACCTCATGAGTGATGCTCTCATACTCGCCAAGTCGGTGAGCGATGGCAGGGCCGGGGCAGCACCACTGGGCAGCTCGGCGCTCACCGGGCGCTCTTGGGTTTGTGGGAGGGCTGCCTGTGGGACAGGGCTTGTACCCAGGGTTGTACAAACCCAGATCCTCAAGGACCTGCCACCCAGGAGAGGGACACGGGTAGCCTGGACCATCCCGCTAGTGGTGAGCTGAGCTCAGGGCATCTGATCATTTCTCACAGCAAACAATGTTGCCGTGTGTCCGCAGCACTTGACCTGAGGGTGGGAACACCGCAGCTCAGTTCTTCCCTCGGTCCCTTCTAGGGGTACAAAGCTGGGCAGGAGAGGGGGCAGGCAGCTCACAGATGGCAGGAACTCCCCAGCATGTAAGCAGGAGGAGCTGACGGCTTCATGTCTTGCCTGTTCAGAAAGGATTCGATGTCTTCAATGCACTGGATCTCATGGAAAACAAAACCTTCCTGGAGAAGCTGAAGTTTGGGATTGGGGACGGGAACCTGCAGTATTACCTGTACAATTGGAAGTGTCCCAGCATGGCACCAGAGAAGGTCAGTGCCTTGGGGTGGTGGGGTTCTCCAGCCTGGCCAGTTTACGGGAAGGGGTCTTATCCCCGCAACCCGCAGGGAGATGAGTTTGCCGTGACATACACCTTGGTGTTCCCAGGGCAGCCGCTGTCTGGTGCCGTGTTACACACAGCAATTGGTGAATCCAGTGACGGACAGCTCCTCTGTGCTCAGCCTGCAGTGCCCGCACAGAGTGTGTCCCTGGGGAAAAGCACTCGCCGCTTGTCTCCCCAGGCTCGCTTTACTCCTGGACTAGTGCCAGTTCAGAGTTCTTAACCTCATGCACACCTACACAGACAACCTCTTCCCTCTGGAGAGAGGCCAGGTACAGAGAGCAGATGGGCAGAGGGGCTGCAGGGTGACAGAAGTGACGCTGGTGGTTGCGACAGTCACATGGGAGGTGTTTGCTGTGCCCTGGGAGCCCACACAGGACCCGGATGTCACTGTGCAGCCCTGCAGCCTGTGTGTCAGTCTGTCATAGTGGGGCGAGACGAACAACAACCCCTCTAGAGCGGAGAGATGAGCTTGGGAGCCATTGAGTCGCTGTTAAGTAGGACCCCGTGATGCTGATGAGCTCTGCCCGCACAGTCGCTCGTAGCATGTGCAGAGGAGCGAAGGCACAGGATCACAGGGGTGTCACCTTGTCCCCACGGCCAGCAGCTTGCTCCCCACCCAGCTGCTCCAAGTGCTGCAGCTCTGGACCCCGGTCTTGCATCCCCTGGGCCATTTTTAGGCAGCACCCTGTTACTTCTGTATCTCCACCCTGTGTGGAGATGTGGTTCAGCTCCTGTCTGGTCCATAGCCACCTTGGAGGGGATGGTGCTTGAGAACCAGAAGCAGCCGGGCTGCACAGCACTGCAGCCTGCCTGTGCTACATCGCAACAGCTAATTAATGCCTCAACGGCAATAACAGGGATTTGATTCCCTTTGAAGAACGTCGCAAAGTCAGGTCTGTCTCTGGGTAGAAGCCCACGCACTTTAAATCAGCCTTACTCAGCTGCTGAGTCTTTCACAAAGCTCCGGGGGGTTGCCAGGCTTCAGCAATCCGTTTTCTCACTGGGAGAGCTGGTGGGTTGGAGAGCCCAGTGCTGGGAGCCACTCTCCGGCTGTCCCCTGTGGTGGGGCTGCCCCTGGCTCCAGCGGGTCACAGCCTGGGACCAGCCACCAGTGTGTCCTGTCACGCAGTGGCTGGAGAGCACCCAGCAGCGCTGGGTCAGAGGGACCTGTCCTGATACCAGGCTCTCGGGAAGCAGCTTCTCCCAGATCTGTAGTTGTTAGAAGTCGCCCTGGCTTGTAAGTCAAGGCTGCCTTGCAACTGTCTGGGCTTGTCACAGCCCAAACATCAGTCACCTCCCCAGATCAGAGCTGGGCAGGGTCTGTGCACCCATTTGGCCGTGAGCCCAGGGCTGTTGCTGCTCTCACATATCCCAGAGCTGGTGGGGAAACCTGCGGGAATGATGCTGAGCCCTCCCAGCCAGCACAGCGAGGGCTTGCGAGCTGCGTGTGCCCAGAGCCAGGTCAGGGGCAGAGGACACTGCTGCTGGGGCACAACGTGACCTGCCATCTTTGTTGGCTCTCCCAGGTCGGACTGGTGTTGCAGTAAGGGAGCCCTTGCCAGGAGAGCGCAGCGCTGCTGAGGAGCCGGGCTCGGCGGAGGTGCTGCCCTCATCCTTTCTGCCGGAGCCAAACCTGCGCTGGGAGAGGTGGAACTGGACCGGCCGCAGAGCCGCCCGCTGCCTGGATTCACCAGCTGCATCCTGCAGCGCCAGCTGCCTCTCCCCTGCTGTTGTCAGCGGTCTCCTTTGTTTTGGTTTAATTGCATCCTCATAAAGACATGATCAAGGGAATGTAACTGCTGAAACTAGCTCATGATTGGCATATAATGGAGTTAACGGGTGAATAATAAAAGTATATATTATATATATTTTAAATTTTTCCTGTTCCAAACTGACATGAATTGCATTCTTCTGCCGAAGGCCACCTCCAGGTTGCTGGACAGTGATGTTTCTCGACAGGGCCGTCTGAGGTAGATGCTTGCTGTGCCGCATGGCTCGGCGCTCCATCGGGACACGGTGGCCGGGCTGCCGAGCCCTCCTGCCTGCCTGGAGGGTGTTTTGCGCTCTGTCCCCTGCTCGGCTGTTTCCCCCCCACTTTGCTTCCTCCTCCATTAAACTCCGTCCTTCCCATGGGTGCCTAGAGAGGGAGGATGGCACCGTCAGCCGGGAGCACGTCGAGATTTCTTTCTAAGGGCTATTTGTGCAAGCGATGCCTTGTCCCTTCTCCTCCCCAGCCTTGGAGACTGGAACCCTTTGCTCAACAGGGCAAGTGCTGCACCAAGGAGCAGCAACGCCCAAAGATACGGGGGGACTCGGCTCTTTGCTGCCTCCAGAGCTTGTCTGGCCCACCCTGCTCTGCTCAGACTCCTGGGGCTCATTCCGCTCTGCCACCCCCTGTAACGCTGGGGCTGCGGGCATCAGGGAGCTGTTCCGTCATTGTTGCCACTGCTGCTGCGCCTCAGGGCTCTGCTCGGCTGTTTTCCTCTGGAAGCATGGAAATACGGATACACATGCACGTGACTGCCCTGCGACACGCCATCTGCATCGCCTCGGGACTTCAGCCTCCTCAACCGCCCTGGTGCCTCTTCCACAAGGCTCATCATCTCATGGTATGGCAACCTCCAAGGTAAATGAAATGTTTTCTTTCATGGAAACCTTTATCCTATCAAGATATCTCGGGAGACAAGCACACGGGCAGCCTGCCACCTTCCGCTGTGATGTGAACTATGTCTGCAAAATGCTCTGAGATGCTCCTGCCCTCCCAGCCAAAGGTTTACAAAGCTGCACACCAAGGCCAAGACCCCATCTATGCACTCCCATGCCTCCCTGTCCCTCTGTGTCCCCGTCGTGGCATGCCACGGACCCCAGGGCCTTTGGCCCCCCCTGGCCTGGACCTGCGGGGCCTCAGTGGGGGACCCAGGAGCTCATCACGTCCCCCCCAGCAGCACCATTGCATCCCCCTTGCTTGGGGTCCCATGTCACCTATGCAAGTACCTGTGTCCCCGCTTTGTTGCCGGTGTCCTGGGCTGGGGGAGGCTGGGTGCAAGGGGGGGGGGGTGTCCAGTGGGACCCTCCCCCTGTCCCTGTGGCAGTTTTGAGGGCTGCTCAGAGTCTCCCCAGCCCCCATGGGAGCAGCAGCCATGAGTGCTTGGCAGCTCTGCGGGGCAGTGCTGTGTTTTGGGGTAGGCTCAGCCCTTCCCCTGCCCTCCCCCCCCCCCAGGCCCATATTGTCCTGCCCCTCCCCCCTGCAACGGGCCCTGGGAGGTGACTGGGACACCGGGACAGGTTCTGTTAAAATAAAACCTTTATTCAACTGGCTTGACAACAGGGTATAAATCTGTGACTGTCTCCAGTGCTGGAGCAGGGGGCTGGGAGCAGGGCCCCCAGCCAAGCAGAGGCTCAATGCTGTGGGCACATGGTGGCAGGGTCCCCTTGGGGACCTCATGGTGGTACTGTCCTTGCAGCCCAGGGACGGGCTGGGGTCAAGCATGTCTGAGGGTGGTGATTTTGGGGGTTGCTGCCACCCATCCCACCCTCCCTGGGCTATGCTGGGCTTTCCTTGTTGTCACCGTGTCTCTGTCCCCTCGGGGTCACAGCCAGGGAGGGGAGGAGGGAGCCAGCAAATAGGGTGGCACTACGGGAAATGGAGGGGGTCCCCTGCCCCCTTGAGTCCCCCAACCAGCCCTGCCGTCACCGTGGCCAGGTGAGCAGTGTCCCCACGCAGGGAGCGGGGTGTCTGTGGCAGAGGAGGGTGCCCAGCCCATGGAGGAGCATGTTGTCCCCTGCGTGGGGGGCTGGGACCCCGGGGATCTCACAGCCTCTTGCATCGAATGTGCACGAAGAGCGTGGCGGGGGACAGGGACGCCCCGTCCTTGGAGAGCAGATGGATGTGACGATACCCTGGGGACAGAGATGGGAGCTGAGCGGGTGGGGGGGGACCATCCCCATCCCCAGGGGGTGGCAGGGTGGGCACCACCCACCTTCCCGCATGCTGCCCAGGGGCAGGGTGAACTGCCCCACGAAGTCGTTGCAGGAGGTGCTGTCGTAGTCCTCCACCACGAAGCGCACCAGGGCCAGCTCGGGCGCACGCAGCTGGAAGCTCAGCGTCTCCTCCCAGCGTGGGTTGAAGCCTGTGGCACCGCGACCGCTCACTGCCCCGCACGCAGGGACCAGCCTGAGCCACCAGCCTGAGCCACCAGCCTGAGCCACCAGCGTGCTCACCCCTGCCCTGGCGTGGCTGCCGTCCTGCGCTGGGGATGTGGGGACTGGGACAGACTCGGGGAGCGGGGGTGGGTGCTGCAGTGGGGCTGGGCTATACTGGGAAATGGGGGTCCTGCTGAGACCATGGTAGAGCATACCGGGGGAAAGGGCGTCGGGCATACTGGGGTTGTCGTGGGGTATACTGGGGAAATGGAGCAGCACTGGGAGGGACTGGGATGTGCTGGGAACCTGCCGCCGTGGGAATTGGGCTGTGCTGGGGGCAGGGCACTGCGGGACCGGGGCGTACTGGGAAGACTGGGATGCCCTGGGCACCGGTTCAACTGCGGGTGGCAGCTGGGGTGCAGGGGGCAGCAGGTGCCTGGGGTGCTGGGTACCCGAGGGGCCTGCCTCCCCCTGGCATCAGGGTGCCCTGGGGTACCCCCAGGATCAGGCCAGCCCTGGAGACCAGGGTGCCTTGGGGTGCCCTGGGGTGCCCCTGGGGACTGGGTGCCCTGAGGTGTCCGCAGGGATCGGGTGTCCTGGGGTGTCTGCAGGGACTGGGTGTCCTGGGGCACCCCTAGGCATCCGGGGGCCCTGCGGTGCTCCTGAGGGCGGGGTGTGCTGGAGTACCCTGGGGACCAGGTGCCTGGGGTGTCCCCATGGACTGGTGGCCGGGCCGTGGTGGCCTGGCAGGTGCTTACCGTTGTTGAGTTTGTGGTGGGTCTGCTGCTTGCTGCAGTCAGCCGGGATGCCGTGGATCTCCACCCGCACGAAGGGGTCCACGATGGAGCTCCCCTTCTCCCTGTTCAGCTTGGGCAGCTGCTGCGCTGTGATCACCTGGGGGCAGAGGGTGCTGGGGCCAGCAGCACAGGGCACCACGGGGCGGTGGGCCCCAGGAGAAGGGACTTGGGTGGCACATGGGTGGGTGCAAGAACAGGGTTGACGTTCCCAGGAGAAGGCAGTTGGCCAGGTATGGGGATGGGAACAGTGTCACCCAAGAGCAGGGACATCGATGGTACCCAAACAGATGTGAGGACAGGGTCAGTGTCCCCACAAGAGAGGTTGGTGGCACCCAGGAGAAGGTATGCGAGTGGCACCTGGCTGGCCATGGGGTTGGTGTCACCCTGAAGGGATGTGGGTGGCACCTGGCTGGCCATGGGGTTGGTGTCACCCTGAAGGGATGTGGGTGGCACCTGGCTGACCATGGGGTTGGTGGCACCCTGAAGGGATGTGGGTGGCACCTGGCTGAACACAGGGTTGGTGGAACCTGGTTGGGCATGGGGTTGGTGGCACCCTGAAGGGATGTGGGTGGCACCTGGCTGGCCATGGGGTTGGTGGCACCCAGAGGGGACACGGGTGGAACCTGGTTGGGCATGGGGTTGGTGGCGCCTGGTCAGGAATGGGGATGTCATGGGTGTCAGTAGGGACACAGGTGGCACCCACCCGGGTGCAGGGCTGGGGGGGAGTGGGGTGCCCTCACCCTGACATGCAGTGCCAGGTGGTGGGGCCCCTCTCCGGGGGGGCTGCGCAGGCAGGGGGGCTTCAGCACGTAGCCACAGCGCCCGTTGCCCAGGAAGCGCCCGGCGTTCAGGTCCATCTCGTAGCCCGGCGTCTGGAAGTTGAGGGCTACTGTGGGGACAGGGGGATGGGGTGTCAGGGCGGGTGACGGCTCCGGAGGGGGGGTACCATTTCATGGGGTGCCCCCCAGGGTCTGTCTGTCTCACCCAGCTGGCAGCCGGCATTCCACATCTCCTGCGGGTTGTAGTTGGAGGAGTTCATCTTCAGCCCCAGCGGGTAGACGCGGCTGAGCTGCCGGGTGTTGTACCGGATCAGCGCCGGGCCTGGGGGGGGGTGGCTGAGTGGGGCCGTGGTACCCGTGGGTGCCAGCGTGGGGCCCTGCCAGAGGTGATGGTGTCCTGCTGGCACCTGTGTGCCTGGGGACATGGACAAGAGCCTGCCCGGCTGGGGGGACCCAGACCCTGAGGTTCAGACCTCGACCCTGGGCCTTGACCTTGGACCCCTGACCCAGCCCTCAGACCCCGAATGCTGACCCCGATCCTAATACAAGCCCTGGAGCGCAGACCCCTGGCCCTGGACCCTGACCTTGGCCCCACACCTTTACTTTAGACCCCAGACCCTGACCCCCTGGACCGTAGACCTTGACCCTGACCTTAATGCCAGCCCCACACCCCAGACCTGACCTTGGACCCAGATGCCCCATTCCAAGCCCTGACTCCAGACCCTTATGGCAGACCCTGACCCTGGACCTGTGACCCTCACCCTGTCCTCTGCCCCTAGACCAGAGCAGCCCAGCTGAGGCCAGCACACCCGTGACCACCACCCACGGAGCCACCCCAGTGACAGAGCCCACCAGTCCCAGCCCCATCCCGCATCCCAGTGAGGTCAGGAGCATGGAGCCCCTCTGCCCCACCCCCACCCTGTTGCCCTCACCCGCTTCCTTGATAAGCTTCCGAGCCTTCCTCTCGCTGAAGGAGGACATCTCATAGGGCCGAGGGTGGCGCAGGGCACGGGCCAGGCCAGGGAAGGGGACAGCCTGGCAGTATACCACCATGGCTGACAGTTCCGGGGCCACCTGTGATGCGTCCTTGGCCTGCAGGGGCCACCGTGGTGTCAGGGCCACCCTGGCTCTGGTGGCCACCTGCCTGCCTAAGGGTCTACAGACTCCCCTACCCTGCTAGTGCTGAGTGCTGAGACCCCCAAGGCCATGGAGACCCCCAAAGTGATGGAGAACCTGAAACAATAGAGTGATGGACCCTGAGATGATGGAGGACCCAAGCAGGTTGAGACCCTGAGGCCGTGGAGAACCCAAGGTGATGGACAACCCAAGACAATGGAGAACTTGCAGTGATGGAGACCTTGAGGTGATGGAGAACTGAGGCAATGGAGAACACCCCCTCCCCAGGCAACGGAGACCCCAAGATGGTGGAGACCCTAGAAATGGAGCACCCAGCCCAATGGGGGAGGAGAGAGGCACAGCTGAGGAGTACCTGAGCTCAGACCCCTCTGCCAGCCAGTGACAGCCACTCGCCACCCCCATGGTACCCAACCTGTCAGCCCACCCAGCTCCATCACACAACCCACCTGCAGAGGTTTGATCTCCTGCAGTGACTGCAGCGACTGGAAGAGGAGAGAGCGGGGCAGCGTTAGCGGATGCTGGCAGTGCCCACCTGCCCGGGGCCCAGCACTGCTGGGACACAGTGGTCCCATGGCACTGCCACGATGCTGTGGTCCTCCAGGGCCACCACGATGCCATGGTTCCCCAGCACCATAGCTCTAGGAAAGCCCCTTACCCGCTGTCTGCTTGTCTCCTGCAGCTTCTCCTCCTCTTCCTCTTCCTCCTCCTCCTCCTTGTGTGGAAGGGATGTGACACCCTGGGGCTCATGCCACAGCTCTGGCAGCTTCTTGCCCTTCACCAGGACCTTCCCCTTCAGCTGCTGCAGGAGGAAGGGCCAAGCTCAGGGCTCGGAGGGGATATGGGGACACGATGGTGGGTGGGCAGGTGGCCTTACCTCTGGGGATGGGAGGTCATGGGGGTCCTGCCCCTCCAGTGGCTGTGTCAGCAGCATGTCCCCCAGGACGGCCTTCATGTGCTGGGCCATGGTGGCCTGCTGCTCCAGTCCACAGTGGTTCTCCAGGGACAGGATGACAGGGTAGGGTGATCGCTGGGGAAGGGGACAGGCTGCGCTCAGCACTCAGCGCTCAGCACCCAGCACCCATCCCAGGGCTGCCAGCACCCGGTTCACCTTGAAGGCATAGTCGCGGATGCTCTCAATGACATCACGGAAGAGGATTTTGGAGGTGAGTGTGTGTCCATGGTAGACGACAGGTTCCCCATCGGAGCCCTCCCAGCAGTCCAGCTCCACGCAACGGCATCCTGCCATCAGTGCCCTGCTACCGCACCATCGCTGGATGAGTCCCTGTGCCACCCTGGCACCCTTGAACCATGGGGTCATCTAGGCTTGGAGCATCTGACAGGGGCACCCACCTGACATAGGCTTCGGTGCTGCTGGTGCCACCAATCTGGTTGCGAGTCAGGTAGGTGTTGTGGGAGGAGGAGATGAAGTAGTGGCACAGGGGCTGGCTCATGTCCTGGTGCACCTTGGTGTGCTCCTGGTTGAGGATGTCACCAGCAGCCGAAAGGAGGTACATCATGAAGCCATCCAGCATCATCAGGTCCTGCTGCCTGGCTGCAGGACACAGTGGCAGGGTGTTGCAGAGGGCTGGCATGCCGCTGGTAGGGTGGCACACCAGGGACTGTCCTCACCTGGGTGTCCCCTGTGTCCCAGCAGTGCCATGTATACCCCAAACTTGGCACTGTGGCACCCAGGGGACACGTAAGTTCCCTTGAGTGTCCCATCTCCATCCTGATGTCACTCATCCTGCTAGTGTCACATTCACCCTGGACCTGGCATGGTGGCACCCATGAGATGTGGAAGTTCCCTGTCCCCACCCTGACATCCTCTGTCCTTCTAGTGCCACGTTCACCCTGCCGTGGTGGGACCCGAGGGACATGGATGTCCCCTGGCAGTGCCACATTGGTGCTCGGGTTGGCACTGTATCACCCCGGAGATGTGGAGGTCCACCTGCTCTCCACCCCCACTTCACATCCCCAGTCCCCACAGTGCCACATCCACCAGGCGCCAACAAAAGTGCTGACACCGGGTGCCACCCCAGGTAAGGGACATGGGGAGATTCATCCAAGCTCTGGAGGAACCCATAGCAGCTTGGGGGGTGACACCACTAAGCAGACCCCCATCCCTATGCCATCTGTGACCTCCCTTGGCTCCAGCAGCATCCATGCCACCGTTTGGGCAGCACCCTCAGCCCTACCCTTCTCATTGAGCTCGTAGGCACGGATGACAGCACGGGCCTGACGCAGGCTGGCATCCTCGCCCTGATCCCGTAGGAAATCCTGCAGCTCCTCAGCCGACAGGATGCAGTCCTCGCCCGAGTAACGCCTGAAAAGCTCCTCCAGCTCCGGCCGCTGCAGTAGCCGTCGGCAAAACTCCTCCAGCTCCCGGCCCTCCAGCCGCTCATCGCCTGAGCGGTCGCACTCCTGATGGAGCCACAGCCCAACCTCAGGGACCGTCCCCTGCCCGTGGGGAGGGAGGGGTACGGCCACCCCATCTCGTCCTGCCTGTCCCCTGGGGTGGGCAGCGTGTGTGATGAGTTTGCAGGGGCTCAGCTACTGGCATGAGGGCTTAGAGATGGACTGTGCCGAGGGGGATGGGAGGCATGTCACCTCTGTGCCCCCACCCATGGCCCTCTGACCCTACAGTGTGGGATGGAGCAGAGCAGAGCACCATCCCTCAGCTTCCCCACTTGAAAAGGGACCTCGGGAGATGATCATGGGGACAGGACCCCATGGGGGGAAAACGTCATACATTGGGGACCTACACAGCAGTGGTGGGGGCAGCTCACCCCACCCCGTCATGAGCTCACGCTCACGATGGGACCCAACCATTGGTGATGGACCCAACCTTTGATGATGGTGGGTGGCTTTGGGTGTGATTGACAGTTCTCTGCACTTGGGAAGGCAGAGGAGGAGCCAGCATTCCCTCCCAGTGACAGCAGCAGGGGACAGTGGGTGATGGAGCACTGGACAAGTACCTTGAAGAGCTTGTAGGCATAGACATCATCCATGTCAATGTTGATCATCCTCAGCATGCTCTTCACCTCTCGGAAAGACATCTTGTTGTCCTTGTTCCTGTCTGCTCGCTGAAGGACCCCATGGATCCAGCTACACCGGGGTAAGGAAACCACCCAGCATCACCCCCACAGCTGTCCCCAACCTGTCCCCAAGCCTCCCACAAAGGATATTGGTCGAGCTTCTCCGGTTGACTCATGGCTTGCAGCTGCCCCATCAGCTTGGTGAGCCCTTGCACCCAGTGGCGGGCGTCCTCCTCGCCCCGGGCAGCCAGGTCAAGGTTCTTTCGCTTGCCCTTGAAGACGAGGGTGAAGCAGTGCTGCTCGGGGAAGGCGGCACCGTACTTGCGTAGACCCTCTGACTGGTGTCCCTCACGCACCCCCTCAATGTGCATCACAGAGACTGCAGGGACAGGTGTGGTGACAGGGCCACCCCGGGGATGGAGGTGGTCCCTCAGCATTTCCCCACCCATGAGCATCCTGCAAAACATCCTGGCTGCTGGTGAGCACCCCGCGTGTCCCCAGGGGCACCTCGAGGGACTTGGGGTTTGGCCTCTGTTGATGCTGCAGCCGGGCTTAACCCGCTAATCCCAGGCGAGACAGGAGCAGTGGCCACTGTCCCCTGTGGGGATGGGGACAGGGACGCCAGTGGGGGATGGAGCTGTCTTGCAGCGGTGCCAGCTCTGGGCACTCATCCAGATGAGGGGGTGGAAAGAGACGAGTGACGCTGGGGAGCAGGGACAGAGTCTGGCCAGGATGGGGGCAGGACCTTGTGCTGGTCCCAAGGGGGTTGGGGGGAGGGTGTGAGCTCTGGGGGCTCAGCCTGGGGTGCACTGGGCTGTAATGGGATGCACTGGGGTGCACTGGGAAGTACTGGAAGGCACTGGGAGGCACTGGGTGCAATGGGCTGGGGTCCAGGTCCTGGGCAGCAGTCCATGTTCTGGACTGGGGTCTACATCGTGGGTCAGGGTCTGGGTCCCAGGCTGTGGGCGCAGGTCCCAGACTGGAGCCTGGGGTCTGGAGGGGGGGCCTGGAGGCTGGGGGTTGTGGGTGGGCAAGGCGCCTGGACTGGGAGCTGGGTGCTGGATTGGGGTCTGGGTCCCAGGGTGGGCATCTGGGTTGCACATGCGGGTCCAGGTCCCAGGTTGGGGACTTGGTCCTGGGTAGGGGTCCAGGTCCTGGGGTTGGGTCTGGGTCCTGGGTGGGGGTCCTGCATGGGGGTTTGGATCTCAGGGTGGGGTCCAGGTCCCAGGCTGCGGGCTAGGTCCTGGGTTAGGATCTGGGTCCTGGGATGGGGTCTGGGTCCCAGGTGGGAGTCAGGGTCGGGGTCCCCATCCTGGGTGGGGGTCTGAGCTCTGGCTTACGCCCAGGTCCCCATGGGCAGGTTTGGGGTGCTGCCCAGGTCCCAACCCCTCCCTGCAGCTCAAGGCTGTGCAGGACATGGCCAGGGTCCCTGAGCCCCCGCGGGACGGTCCCCAGCGCCAGCACTCACAGCTCTGCTGGGAGCGAGTGCGTCCAAAGCGCCCCTCGAAGCAGACCGTCACCCCGTCCTCCTGCAGGCGGAAGAGCCGCTCCCTGGGGCACCCCCGGGACTTGATCTTCCGGAAAATGGATCCCCGCAGCATCCGCTGGACGTCCTCATCCTCCGTCAGGCCTGGGGGGACCAGCCCGTGGGCACCCTGCACAGCTACTGAGGGGAACTGGGGGGCACTGGGAGGTACTGGAGGCTCTGAGTGGGGACTGGGTGGGAGTGGAGGGAGTTCAGTGCATACCTGTGTGCACGCCTGCATGTGTACATCTCCACACATCCCATGGGATGGGGTGGGATGGGATGGGGTGGGGTGGGCTGCGTGGGATGGCGTGGGACAGACAGGACAGTATGGGACAGATGGGACAGGACAGACATGGTGTGACAGGACAGGGTGGGATGGGATGGATGGGACAGAATGGCACAGCATGGAACGGGACAGAATGGAGAGGTGGGACAGGACAGGATGGGATGGACAGGAGAGGGGGATGAGATGGGGCATATATGACATGATGGGACAGCACAGACAGGACATGACAGGACAAGATGGGACAGGACAGGATGGGACAGAGTGAGCAGGACAAACATGACAGGATGGGACAGGATGGGATGTGATATCACAGGATAGGACAGGGCAGACAGGGCAGCATGGGACATGAGGAGACTGATGGGACAGGACAGATAGTTTGGGATGGGATGGGGTGGGGTGGGGTGGGGTGGGATGGGATGGTGTCATATGGGATGGGATGGTACAGGATGGGATGCGATGCGATGGGACAGGGCAGACAGGTGAGGACAGACAGGACAAGCCACTGCCACCGGGCCCCTGTGGGACACTGTGCGGCCGGCTAGGGGACAGGGCCTAGCAGCGTGGTGGCAGAGCCCTGCTCACACCGCCGAGCCCAGCTGCTAAATCCTAGAAAAGCTGCACAAATCCCACGTGGGGGGTGCCAGGGTGGTGCTGGCAGCAGAGGTCAGGCTGGGAATGATGACAGGGTGGCCTCAGGGGACATGCGGACCCACGCCCACCCAGGGCTTACAGAGGGGCTGGGACTTTTCCATCTATTCTCCAGAGAGAAGTTGTTTCCTCCTTTTGTTTGGGCAACCGCTCCTTAAGAACAGCCCCAGAGCCTGTATGCCTGCTCTGGCCGCAGGCGCTGCTCCTGGGCTGGAAAACGGTGGGGATGGGGCTGAGCAGGGGCATCCCCAGCCAGCCATGGCCTTGGGGACGCAGCCACCAGCTGCCATCACTCCTGCCTGTCACATCCTGTCCATGGTGCAGGATTGAGGACCCCTTCAGGGGGCAGGTACATACACACAGATGCATGGATACACAAGCATATGGATGCACAGATGTATGGACGCATGGATACACGGGTGGACACATAGATTGTCGGACATGCGGGCGTGTGAGGTCATGGGTGCACAACTGGATGGGTGGACACATGGATGCACAAGTATATGGATGCACAGATGCATGGATACAGGCACTTAGGCACATGTGATGGGCGGACATACAGATGCTCGGACACACGAGCACATGGGGCACAGGTGCACAGGCATATGAACAGACGCAGGGATGCACGGATATACAGATGCAGGGATGTATGGATACACGGGTGCACGGACACAGACGCAGGGACAGATGGATGTGCTGATGCAAGGACACACAGACATGTAGACACATGGATACACGAGTGCACAAGCATGTGGATGCACAGACCCACGGACGGATGGACACAGGGACACACAGAGCTGCAGCAGACACATGGCCGCAGCAAGCACAGCTCCGGGCATATAGTTGCATGCCCAAAGCCACACGCGGGGCCAGTGCAGCAGTGGGAGCAAAGCCCTCCCCCCACGGCACAACCGCTGCTCTGCCTGCTACTTCCACACAGGACCGGGCCTGGCTGCGCACCCTGACTCCCCCCAGGCACCCCCTCCCCTTCCTGTGCCACACCAAGCTGCTGCAGGGTCAGCCCTGGCCGACAGTGCTGCGGCAGCAGCCTCGAGTGGGGAAACTGAGGCAGGGTGTTAGGTGAGGGTCCCAGAGAGCTGGAGCTGAGCCTTGGGGGCAACGAATACCCCCAAACAGGAGGGCTCTTGTCACCTGTGATGTGGCCAAACCTTGACCCCACTGCCCCCCAACATCTGGGGCAATACATAGCTATTCCGGGGCTACCTTGGGGACCCCTCCCAGCCATGGGGACCCATCCCTGCCATGAGAGACCCCATCCACTTTGGAGACACTTCTTGGTATGAGGACCCTCATGGCCATGGGGTCCCCTCCTCACGTGAGAACCTCACACAATCACGGGGACCTTTTCCTGCATGGGGACCCTGGCTACCCTGAGGACCCCCTTCGAGCTATGGGGACCCATCCTGCCATGGGGCTCCCCATCCACTTCGGGGACTCTTCCAGCCACGGAGATCCCTCCCGGGACGCCCGCTGGCAGAGTTTCAGCCCGGTCCCCACCCCTGCCCGCCCCCGTCAGGTCCCCCGTTCCCTCCTGTTCCCTCCCGTTCCTCCCCCACCGGGACCGGCCCCAGGACTCACCCATTTTCTTCAAGGCTCTGCCGGGCCGGCGGGGGCCACCGGAGACGTCCGGGGGGGTGCGGGGCTGCTCGGCCGTGGGACGCGCCCTCCTGCCGCAGATCATGGTGCGGGGCCGGTAGCCCTGGTGCTCCCGGTAGCCCCGGTCCTGGCGGTGTCCCCGGTACCCCCGGTGCTCCCGGTCCCGGCGGTGCCCCCAGCCGGTGCAGCCGGGCTGAGCGGCGGCGGCGGCCGGGGCTGGGGCTGGGCTGGGGCTGGGCGGCCCCGCTGGGACCGAGGCCGGGCACGGGGAGGTACCGGAAGGAGCCACATTTCAGCCCGGCCGGCGTTAACTGTTTGTGCCGGCCCGGGCCGAGCGGTGGCTGCTGGTGGTGGTCGGCACCGGGACGGGTCGGCATCGGAATGGGTCGGCAACCGGGATGGGTCGGCACCGGGGTCTGGTCTGCACCGGGACGGGTCTGCACCGGGACGGGTCTGCACCGGGATGGGTCCGGCCGGTCTGAACCGGGGGTCGTTCTGCAGCGGGAACGGGACGGGGTCCCGGTGTGCAGCCGCTGGGTTGTACGGCACCGGGCGGGGGTCCCGCACTGCACCGGGTACAGCCCGAAGGGCCGGTCTGGCCCCCCGCAACAGCCTGCGGGTCCCCACCTCCCCCAGGGGTCTGCCTGCACCGGAGAGCTGCCCAAGGTACCCCGCTTTGCTCGGGGGACAGAGCTGCCTGCTGCCAGTCCCACCCCAGTACCGCCGGTGGGGACCCAGGGGACACCCTCCACCAGCGGTGTTTTTCCCCAGGGCCGGGGCGGCAGTGGCACTGCCAACAGCTGCCCAGACCCCGGGTGGGACAGTTGGGCACCCAGAGGTGGTGGCAGGGCAGCCTAGGCCAACGTCTGGGCACCCTGGACAACATCTGGGCACCCTGGGTGACACCTGAGTGTCCTGGGTGATGCCTGAGTATCCTGGGGCAACATTTGGACACCTAAGGCAACATCTGAGCATCCTGGGTAATATCTGAGTATCCTGGAACAACATCTGGACATTCAGGGCAACATCTGGGCACCTTGAGGTGACATTTGTGCACCCTGTGTGATCTTTGGTTGTCCCGGAGCAACATCTGTACATGCAGGGCAACATCTGGCATTCTAGGGCAATATCTGGGAATCTGGGGTGGGGGTGGGGGCGGGGAGTGGGATAGTATCTGTGTATCCTGGGCAACGTCTAGACACCCTGGGGTAACATCTCGGCATCTTGGGTAGTGTATGACTATACTGGGATAACACCTGGATGCCCAGAGCAACATCCGGGCACCCCTGGGACAATCTTTAGTTAACCTGGAGCAACACCTGCATATGCAGGGCAACATCTGGGCAGCCTGGGGCAGTATCTAGGTGCTGCAGTTCAAGACCTGGGCAACCCACGCAACATCTGGACAGCTGGGGACACATCTGGGCAGCCCCTTGGCTGTATTGGAGTGGATACAGCCATCCCCGAATCTTTTGGGAACACGAGGACACAGGGATTTCTCACCAGGGACAGCCCAGCTGAGGGCAGTGCCCTGTTCTGTTTGGGTCGAGGCTCTTACCACCCCAGGAGGTGCAAAACATGTTGAATTTATTTATACAAAATGTATCTTGCTTTGCTGAAAAACTTTAGGGTAAGCAGCCACAGCCACCCCAAAAATGCACTTGCAACCCCGTAACTGGGCTCGGCTCCAAGTGCTCTTCCTCCTATGGGAATTGCATTGCCAGGAATTCAGCAATGGATGCATTGACCTGGTGTAATGACTGGGATAAACACCTCTCGCTGCAAAATCCACAGCAAAGTTAAACCCTGGTTGCAATTCTGCCTCTCCCGCGGCGTTGTTATTTTCTAGCCCCTGTGAGCGATTTGGAAGGAGCCCCATGGAAAGCAGCAACTCACATTCCTGGCCGCTTATAGCACAGCACGTGTCCCTGTGAATCACTGCTCGGGATTCAGGGTTGTTTTTTGCAGTGAGTCAGAGCCAGCGAGGCCGCGCCGCTGTCCCGGAGCAGAAATCCTGAGTCAGAGCTCAGAAATGGCAGGAGGTTTAAAAACCTTTGCTGCTTTTTTTTCTGGATCTTGAATTTATAGAGGAAATATTTCCCCAGAGTACATGGGGTAGGAATTAGGAGGTTTGGGGCAGGGCACTTGGATTTGGGATTTAGAGGTGGGATTAAGGGAAATTGCCCAAACTGTAGGAAAACAGGAGCATGGGGCAATGATGGAGCATGGCACGGGGCTGCTGAGAGCTGCTTTGCATCCCCCTCCCAGCAACCAGCCCTGGGCAAGGGTCAGATCCAGGTGGACCCCAGGGAACTGCAGAACATCCTGCAGCCCCAGGGCACCTTGTACCTCCAGGTCACCCATGTCCCTACGTCCCCCATGTCCCCAGAGCACCCTGCCTTCAAGAAAAGCCCTCAGAGCAGAGGGTGAAGCAGCTTCACCCCAGGGGCTTCAGGACTCCAGATTTTGCCCCTTCCTTACTATCATAATTAATAGTTCAATAATTAACAGTAAGCAATTGCTCTGCTGGAACCCAGCTGTCCCCTGCCCCATGCAACAGGACTGTGCCCCTGCCCAGTGCCTCAGTGACATTGCTCCAGTGCAATGTCCCAGTTTCCCAGTGCAATATCCTGGTGTCCCAGTGCATTGCCCTGGAGCCCTTGGTATGTGGCCCCAGCACACTGTCCCCATGCCTGGTGCATTGTTGAAGTGCATTGTCCTGATGTCACAGTGTACAGCTCCACTGTCCCCATGAGTGGCCCAGTATCCTGGATGATTTTCCTAGTGCCCCAGAGCATTGCCCTGCCCTGCTGCCCCACTGCATCACCCCACAGGACTGCTGCACTGTCAAGGGCACCTGGCTGCGTGCTCCTGCTGCACAGCCCAGGTGGGCCAGTGCAACACCCTATGCGCTGTCCCAGTGCACTGTCCCTGTGCATCACCCCGTGCCCTGGTGCAATGTCCTGGAGCATTGCAACACTGTTGGTGCATTGCACCGGAGCACTGTCCTGTTGCACCATCCCACTGCACTATGCCAGTGCACTGTTCCTGTGCACGGGAGCACTGCCCCACTGCACTGTGCTGGAGCACAGCTCAGAGCACAGGTTCATTCTCCTGGTACACTGGTGCACTGTCTCGCTGCGTTACCCAGTGCACTGCCCCATTGCACTGTTCTTGTGCACTATCCCAGTGCACAGGGTCACTATCGCAGGGCACTGGCGCACTATCACTTTGTGCTGTGCCATTGCACCGTGTGGTGCACTGTCCTGGCACTGCCCCGGTGCACAGGGTTACTCTCCCGGTGCATGGCCCTGGTGCATAGTCCTGGTGCACAGGGTCACTCTCCTGGTGCACTCTCCCAGTGCACACGCTCGTCATCCAGGTGCACGGTCCCAGTGCACGGGCTTGCTGACCCAGTGTTGCAGTGCACAGGGTCATGGTCCTGGTGCACAGGGTCCCGGTCCTGGTGCACAGTTCCAGTGCACAGGGTCCTTGTCCCAGTACACATGGTCATGGTCCTGGTGCACAGGGTCATGATCCCGGTGCACGGGCTCTCTGTCCGGGTGCACAGGGTCCCGGTACACCTATCGAGCCGCGGGGGGGGACCTCTGCGCTGCAGTACCGCCTGTAGCCCGCAAGGGGGCGTCACGGTGGGACCGTGCCTCGCGGCCCGGCCTGCGGCGCGCTCTACACCAGCCCAGCAGGGGGCGCGCACGCCGCGCCTCACCATTGGCTGCGGCGCAGCGGGACCGAGGGGGCGGGAAAGGGGCAGCACCGCCCCCTCGCAAGCGGCACGCTGATTGGGCGCGACGCGGGGGGGGGGCAATAGAAGGCTGGCGCTGATTGGCTCCCACTCTCTCCCCTCACGGAGAGAGACACGCAGCGGGGCCGGTGTCAGTGCCGGGGCCGGTGGCGCCGCCATGGAGGAGGCGGGTTGCGGGGCGCAGTTCCGCGCTGCCGTTCAGGTTATCCAAGGGCTGCCCCGAAGCGGTGAGTAGGGGCCGGGAACGGGACCGCGGCCACAGCGCCCCGAGCCCGCTGCCGGCTCCGCTGAGGCCGTGTCGCGTCGCAGGTTCGTACCGTCCATCCTATGAGGAAATGCTGCGTTTCTATAGCTACTACAAGCAGGCGACGGCGGGGCACTGCCAAGGCCCAAGGCCCGGCTTTTGGGACCCCATCGGCCGGTACAAGTGGTAAGGCCCCCGCGGGGGGTGGCCCACTTCGGGTCCAGTCCACCCCCTGCTCCCCACCTCACGGCTGCTGTCACCCACAGGGATGCCTGGCACAGCCTGGGGAGGATGTCCAAGGAGGAGGCAATGGCGGCTTATGTGGCTGAGATGAAGAAGGTGGCCCAAAAGGTAAAGGGGAGAGGGAGAGCAGCTGGGCTGGGGTGCTCGGTGGTGCCCGTCCCAAGCTGCGTCCCTCCCCAGATCATTGACACGGTGCCCATGGATGAGATGACAGAGGAGATGTTCAGGTACTTCGAGCCGCTCTATGAGGTGATCCATGACATGCCCCGGCCCCCAGAGACCTTCTTTAAGAAGAAAGGGGGTGAGTGAGAGTCGCTGAGCCCTGCTTGTCCCTGGGGCATCACCTCTGTGCCATCCTCTTCTCTCCTGGCACATCACTCATGCTGTTCCCTGCTTGCTTCTGCACCGGTACGGCCATCGCCTCAGTGCTCTGCGCTGCCCCAGGGCACATCCTTCTGTTACACCCTGAGGGGGGGATAGGGTGGACACACCACGTCCCTTCTGACTCCCCTGCTGTGGTGCAGCTGCAGCTGAGCTGCTTGTTTGAGCACAACCAATCAAGTGTCTCTTCAAGTGATAGAGGTGCCTCTTCAGTCTGGGCTTTCTCTGCGAAACTTTGAAGTGAGAACTCGAGATTTGGCTTCCAAATGCCCCTTGGCCCAGATCCCTGTACACAGTAGAGCAGGGGATCGGTTCCCACGGAGCACTGCTGCAGGGAGGCTGTGCTTTGTCTTGGTGCTGGCCCGCTTACGGTCAGGGCAGGCTGTGTACAGGGAGCCTGGATCATCTGATGTAAACATCTGAATAGGCTGGCTAGTTTTTGCAGCAGAGTGGATGTGGAGAAACTGGGGTTGAGAAATGGGATTACCGGGACAGCCTTGCGCTAGAGAAGAGTCCTTCCCAGGCTTTTCCATGCCTGTGGCTGCTCAGATACCTCCTCATGCTGGGAGGTATCTGAGAACCTGTCCCACCCCTGGAGCAAGGCAGTCCTCGGTGTATCTGATTTGTGAGAAGCATCCAACGGAGCGAGGGGCTGGTTGTGGTGGTTCAGAAAGGTGTCGGCTACTGCAGAGCAAACCAAACACTGCACATCTGGAGGTCTGGCTGTGCAGCATCTTCAGTAGATTAGCTCAGCAGCAGATGATCTTTCAGGGTATATTCACAGGGAGTGCGTAAGCTGTCAGTGCTTTGCTAATGCTGGAAGAGCACTGACAAATAGACTCCCTCCCTGCCTGTCCCCAGGCATCTGTCCTGCACTTGACAGCTACTGTCACCTCCTGCTTCCAACAAGGATGTCAAAAACATGCCTGTAAGGCTTGGCCTCAGGATGGCTGCTCCTTCCTGTGGTACCCCAGCGCTTTTGTTCTCCATTTTGATGCATAATGCTTTTAAAAGGCAAATAGACTTAATTTTTCTCTGGAACATAAAGGCTGGGTCTAAACTCCCACTTGGGAGTGTCGTACTGCATCAGCGTCACTTATAAATGACACAGTCACTTATATCTGAACCTGGTAGCGTCTGTGGAGCAAGTGAGCCCAAAGTGCCTGAAACGCTGGTTTAAACTGCTGAACTTCTTAAGCTGTTGAGTCATTTGTGTTAAAGGTCCTCAAACCCACATATAGATTTTGTGCGGTTGTAGCTTTGTTACTGATAATCCAAAGGAGAAAGGTGATTTTGGACACTGTGGCAGGTGAGAGTGGAGCATGGCAGGTGTGGGGCCCTTGGCAGCTGTGGAGGTTTTTGGGGACAGAGGTGCTGCACGGTGGCACTCTGGGCAGATTTGGTTTTATGTATTTCCGAAGTCAACACACTGTAAAGTGGCACTTGGAACCCAAATCGTGAATGATTCGGGGTCCCAATGGATTTCCAGTCAGCAGAGCTTTCACCAGTGTCTTGTACGTTTACACCAAGACTCTGAAGCAACTGGGAACCAATAATTAAGCCCTTAATGCATGGGCCTGATGCTATTCGCCAGCCCTGCAGGCACAGGGGGCCTGGTGCTGGAGCCAGGCCTGTCCTGACATGGTGATGTGTGTGGTGACGGGACCCTGCCTGCACCCACCCCCCCCGTGGGTCACAGCACACACACCGAGGAGAGATTTGGGAACGGTGGCGCTCCCTGAGCAGAGCGGCCCCGGCACTGACTCCAGTGCGGGGTGCGGGCTAAACCCTCAGGGAGCTCAGTCACCTGGGCTGGGCTCTGAGGGGTACCACAGCCGTGGGTCTGCTGTAATGCTGAAGGAGGGCTGGAAATGGTGGAGATGTGCAGGCAGGGCAGCGTTGCCACATCCCTGCCAGGACAGGAGCAGGGAGCAAAGTCCCAGGCTGCTGAAAGTGTGGCAGGGCTTAACCCCACGGACTCCGTGGGGTGGTGGGGAGGGCTGGATCGCTGGGCTGGCAGCTGCCCCAGGCCCTCCCTGGGGTGCTGCTGCCTGCTGGAAGCCATCGCAGGTGATGGCAGCGTGTGCTGCCTGGACAAGGCTGTCCCCAGCCAATGTTTCTTGCATTAGGCTCTGTTAGTTACCGAGGGCGTGCCATGTGCCCTGCCAGGGGACAAGGACGGTGGCCGTCACTCGTTGGTGTTTACCCAGTTGCTGGCCAGTGCTGATCCCCCTGCCTGCTGCTGCCTCGCTTGGTGGACGGGGGCCAGCAAGACAGCCTGCATGGGGCAGACCCTGCTGACCGTTTGAGTTTGTGTTGATTCCTGGGCCGTTGTCAAACAGAGCCAGCCCCTCTCCATCTCTGCCCGGCATCTGCATGTCCCCCAGCCGCTCTGGCAGTGAAGCAGTGCCAAGCCCAGCCTGCAGAGAGCTCGTGCTGCCAGGATCACCTGCAGTGCTTTAATTCTCCTCTGCCCCTTCTCCCTGCAGGCAGCCAGGAGCGGGCAGCAGACCCCAGCCAGGACAACCCAGAGAGCAGCCCAGCCGCAGAGCGCCCCGAAGACACCCTGCCCAGGGAGCAGCAGAATGGGCAGCACGTGCCAGGTTGGTCTCCCTGGTGTGGCCAGCACCTGGTAGAGACCCTGTGGAGAAGGTGCTGGTGGTAGGGCTGAGCCTCCATCCGCCCACAGAGCTGTTGGCTTCAGGCACCTCTGGTCCAATCCTGCTGGTGTTTCAGGCATTGCCTGAGTCACAGCGAGCTGGAGCTTTTCCTGGGTCTGGCTTTCAGTGCTGTTCTTGATGCCGGGGTAACCCTGGGTGTGTTGGTTTGACTGTTACTCTTACCTGTGCAAAGGGGCCTGATTCTGCTAAACCACAGTGAGAAGCGAGGGTGTTGCCCTGTGGACTGGGACAACATCACCCTGGAAGGCCCATGTTCTGGGAGGGGATGTTCTCCCTCTGCTCAAGCCAAGTCCACCCCTTCCATGGCACTGGGAGCCCCAGTGCCAAGCCCCAGCCCTCCCTGCCTGGGCCGTGGCTAACACCTTGGTCCTGGCTTGTAGAGCCCCTCGTACCCTCGCCCACCCACTCCGTCTGCCTGCTTTGAGGGCACACGTGGCTCTCCCACCCCAGAGAGGCCTCTCGCTGTGCCTGGAGTTGGGTAGGGTGCTCTGGGGAGGCGTTCTTCCTGCTGCCATCCTGGTCCTCCCCCAGAGGAGCATATATGGTCACTGAGCAAGTGCCTGTGTCCAGGCCATGCCCTTCCTCCATCCTCGAGTGTGCCGGGGCTGGCAGCACGCAGGGGGCTGGGCACTGTCCCTGCCTGTGCAGTGGGGTGTGCTGCCGTGCTGGGGGCAGTTGGTGTTGTGCAAACAGTCCCCGCTCCCTGCCAGAGCAGCCAGGACCGTGGATCCTGCTGGAGGGGCTCCCCACCATGCTGAGGTTTTGGCTGGCCACCACAGCAGCCCTCTCCCCACATGTGGGCAGAGCAACCCCCCATAAAATGGCACTGTGTCAGGGCATGCCTGCCCGCGAGGGGCTTTGCGACACCGTGGACAGAAGGGGGAATTGGGTCCTTGGATCAGGGCCACAGTCTGGGCAGTAGTAACAGCTGGTTCCTTCCCCCTCTGTGCCTCAGTTTCCTTCTCCTCCTGCCTCACCTTGTGCATGCAGATGCTGCCGCCTTTCCCGCTTGTGGACCTATTGCCTTGTGGCTGCGCTGAGCTTCTGCTGCCCTTCGGACACGGCTGAAACACCTCTGCCCCACCGGTGCTGCCCGCGGCTGAGCCGTGTCCTTCCCTTCCAGGAGGTGGGCTGGCTTCTGCCACCGAGGCACTTGAGGGTAGCCAAGTGACCAGTGACTCCGAGGGGGATGTGTACTGCGATACCCTGGAGCAGATGGAGCCTGAGCAGGTAATGGAGGGCTGGGAAGCGCTGGGGTCCAGCCGCAGCACAGCAGGGGCTTTGCCTGCTGCTAGCCCTGCCCTGCCTGCCCTGTACAGGCCAATCTCTCCGTAACCTTGGCTCCCCCAGCTCTGCATGCCACTGCTTGGGACCATCCTGGGAGCCTGGCGGGGCTCCCCAAACCCACGGGGCCATCTGGCTGCACCCCTCTGTGCTCTGTGTCCCTCTTGGAGCCAGGTCCCTGTTGCCGAGGGGAGGCTGAGGAGCCCTCTGTGCCCCAGCACCACCCACAGCCGCCCTCAGTCCTGCAGCGTGGCTCTAACAGGGGGCACTGGTGGGCTGCTGAGGCTGAGTGAGGCCAGTAGCCTCCAGCAGGGCTGGTGCGGGGCCCTTGCTCGCACCCCTGGCAGTTGTGGTCTGCTCCCCGCTCCAGGGCAGCGCAGCTGCCACCAGCAGCGTTCAGCACCTGCGCTGCTATGGTGCGGCTCAGCGGACCTGGCGGGCAGGAGGGAGGAAACCGCCTGGCTTCTCCCCGGGGCTCTTTCGCCATCTCCAGCCTGGGCACCTCGCTTCCCTCCGGGGTCCTTGGGCTCTGCAGCCTCCGATACCAAGTGCTGACTGGTGTTGCCAGAGGGATTTGGCTTCACTCAGCCCCATGCGCCCTCCACCACCAAAAATGCCACCATGGGGCAGGGGGAGAGACACCACCGCCACCCTGACATCACCTGCCGTGCCACCGCAGCCCCCAGGGAGGGGAGCGGGGGTCTCAGGGCCCTTCTTCTTTCCCCTTGCACAGGCTGGGCAGCCGCTGGGTCTCTCCCCAAATGGTGGCCAGGCCAGGCCTGAGCCCCCAGGGCCTCGCAGCGCTGGGCAGGGAGAGCGGCAGGGAAGCAGAAGACTAGAGGGGAGGAGCAGCGCTGGCCTCGCAGCCCCTGGCTCTGAGAGAGGTGGGTGCAGCGTTTGGCTCCTGCGCGCCTTCCTGCTGCTCCCCCCCACCTCCCGGCTAGCAGGGCCAGGCGTTTGGGGGGCTGTGCAGGGGGTGGAGAGGTGAGGGCTGCGACAGCAGGGGACAGCGTTTGGCTCCAGGACCCCGGGTGGGGGGCATTCAGTAGCTGCAAGAAGTCCCGAGCATCTGCTCTCTTCGCCCCTTGGTCCCCGAGCAGTTTGGTGTCTTTAGGACGCATGCCCTGTGTTGCCCGTTTCTCACAACGGTGCTAAATTGCCTAAATTTGGAGGATGTTCAACTGGCTTCTCTCTGGTGGGTGGCAGGGGGCACAGACCCCCACCCGGCTGTGCCCAGCGCTTGCCCGTGGCCCCCGCTGGCAGTGTCTGTGCCTAGTGCCTTTGGAGGTGGGTGTGCTGCGGGGGAGCTCACCCTGGAGCGGAGAGGGTGAAGCTGGGCCCTGTGTCCCTGGAGGCGCTGGCCATGGGGACACCCTGCACCTGCAGTAGCCACCTGCTGCTGCTGGCGTTTGGCGACAGCCGGGCCCCAAGCTGTGCCACTGCAGAGAGGGGACAAGGAGCCTCCTGCCAGCCTCTGCGGCTTTCCCCAGGTGCAGCTGAGGGGGGGGTTGCACCCCTGGGTGGCATTGTCACCCTCACCCGGGGTGGCAGCTGCTGCCTCACCTGGGCACAGCCCACCCATCTCACCCTTATCTTTCCCTGCCGTTAATGTTTCCACAAACACCCCCGAGGCTGCTTGACCTTGGAAGGTAACTTGTAATGGGGCCGATAGAGCCAGGCTGGGCTGGGTGCCGGTGCAGGGGGGCTGGCAACAAGCCCCTGCCCGTCTCCCGCTCGCAGCACAGGTTATCCGGGTGTTTGCCGGGCTGCAGCCAGGCTGGTTTGGGGCCTTTGCTAAACCCGAGGGCCGGGCAGGGAGGCAGCTGCGCAGACAAGGCGTCCTGCCGGGCCCTTGGCACCCTGCCCTCGCCAGGTGAGGCGAGGTGACCCACACACGCTGCCGTGCCTGCTGCGTCGGTGGGCTGGAGGTCAGCTGCTGCCATGGGGGGGCATGGTGGCCTGTGTCCCCAGGGACGGGCCTGGTGCCGGCTGGTGGAGGGGGACGTGGGCTGCCGGGCTGGGCTGGGAGCTCCCGGCTCTGCCAGGAGGAGCGGCAGCATGGGCAGGGCTGGCAGCATGCGGGCAGCCTGTGGTGCGGCGCAGGCAGCTGGTGGGATCCACGGCTCACTGTTGGGTCAGCCCGGGGGTCCCAGGGGAGCGTGAGGCGGGGCTCAGCCTGCCCTGCCTGATCCCAGCGGGCAGCACTGCCACACGCGCTCGCTGCCTGCCCTGCCACCCCTGAGCGGTCCCGTCTTTGTGCCCCGCAGGTCTCTGGCTCACTGGTGGTGGCCCTGAGCTCACCCAGGGGCTGCTGGCGGAGCTGGACACCCGCGTGGCCAGCACTGTCCAGGCCCTGCAGGACGACATGCGGCAAGTGCTGGAGCGCCTGAGCCAGCTGGAGACACTCACCTCCGCGCAGGTACGTGCTGTGCCGGGAGCTGCTGCGCGCCGATGCTGGCTGGCAGGGCCGCCGTGCCCGCGCCCGTGTAGGCCAGGCTGTCGGGGCTTGGCTCTGGGCCCTGCAAACAGGCAGCCTGGGGTAGCCCAGGCGTGGAGGGACCTCGGGGTTTGGTGACACATCCCGGCGGGGCGGAGGCTGGTGCTGCTCTGATCCACCCCGAGGTGCAGCCAGGGAGCTGAGGTGCAGGCAGAGAGCCGCTGCCTCTGTCATTCCCGTTGCCCCCGGCGTCCCGGCCTGGCCAGACCCCTTGCAGAAGCCCTGAGCAGGCTCGCTTCTGCCCGTTCCTTCCCTCTCACGGGGACATGGGGGCTGGAAAGGGGTGCCCAGCCCCACCTGCACCCCAACCTCTCTCTTTCACAGGGGGACGCAGCTGGGACTGACACTGGCCAGCCGCTTGCTCCACAGGTGAGTCGGAGGGGGAGGCAGTGTTGCGTGGTGGCCCTGCTGCCCCACGGGGCCAGGAGTCACGGTGAGGCAAGGCAGGTTGGGGAAGGGTCCCTCAGCTGGGGCGCAGGTGACATCCCTGGGGACGTGTCCCCATTGTCCAGGCACCAGGGGCGACTGTGTTGATGCAGGACCTCCACAGGATGACAGATGTGACAAGAACTGCCGGGCTGTGACAGCAGCCTGCTGCCTGCCTTTCAGCAGAGGGCTAGGAGAGTGCGTGGTCACACCAGTGACACCTTTGTCCCCTTCCCCACGCTACCTCTGTCTGTCTCCTCACCAGGCAATGTCCTCGTGGCCCCTGACGGTCTCCCCACGCACCCTGCTCTTCCTCATCACCTGGCCCTTCGTCACCCAGTGGCTGCTGCGCCACTGGCAGGGCAGGAAGAGGTGACCACTTCGTTGTTGCCGCCGCCGCTGGCCCTGGGACAGGGCGCAGGACAGCCCTGCCAGGTTGCCACCACTGCTCCTTCCCCATTCTGCTTAGCGCGAGCTGGGGAAGCACCACAGGATCAACGAGGGAATCGCCTCACCCAACCACAGGATCTCCTGTGGGCCAGGACCCCAGCCCCGAGGAGGGGGGGGAGCCACCGTGTGCCGCCAATTGCCACTGTCACTCTCAGGGTCTCGCCAGCCCCACCAGCATGGCGAAGGGACCAGCCACCTGCGGGGAGCGGGGCGTGGGATTGCCCCGATGGGATCCCTGGGGATCCCCTTGCTACCACACACCGAGGGACTGGCTGCCTGCCGCCACCGTGGGCCCAGTGCTGGGTGGGGGGCAGGGGACGGCAACCGCAGCCCCCCCAGGGACCGGTTCCATGCAGTGCTTGAACATCTGAACCTGCCAGAATTAAAGTTGCCTTTTCAGTTCAGCCCCAGCTGCGCTGCTGCAGGGAGGGGACAGCTGTCACCAGGGCCACGCCGGTGTCCCGGCACTGGGCAGAGGGGCATGGTGGCAGCTGGCAGGACAGGGCAGCTGCCAGGTCCTTGCTGCGGGGGGGAGGCTGTCCCCAGACCCCAGCCTTCTCTTTCCCACACGGGGTCCCATCCCCATTCTTGGGGTCCCCACCACCACACGGGGCTGATGGCAGTGCCGCCGCGGGGAGGGCGGCCATGGGCATCTGCCGGCACCCAGCGCAGGCAGGAGCTGCCAGCCCGAGGCCTCCAGCACTGCCAGGCCCGGGTGACCCGGCGAGGGGGGCGCTGCCACCGGGGCACCCACCGCCCAAACGAGCCAGAGGGCGGGGGTTGGGTTGGGGGGCTCCTGGGACCCTCCCTCGCCCCACAGCACCTGCTTCCCCTGCTGCCTATTGCTGAGAGGGTCCAGCTGGTGCGGGGGGGTGGCCAGGGCAGGGCCCCCAGCCCCGTGCCGCTGCCACAGCGGGTAAAACATACACACACACCCCCTCCCCGGCCACAGAGCCCCCTGCCCCGCCCGGGGGTCCCCAGGTATGTCTGTCCCACCGGGTGGCCACCCCACATGGCCCCCCACCGTGGGTCCTCCCCTACAGCCCCGCCACGAGGCCGTGGGGCCCCCACGGCTGGCCGTCCCTTCCCCTCCCCCCCCCCCCCCGCCAGGCGCGGAGTGGGTAGGCCCCGGACCAGGCCCTGGGCCACCCTACCGCCGCCCCTGGATAAAAGGGACGCAGCGCCTTTAAGGAGGGTCTTCTTTCCGTTCAGGTTTGTTTACATCTCCCTCCGCGCGGCTGCAGAGGACGCCGCACCAGCGCAGCCCCGGAATTCCTCCGCCAGCCCCCTCGCCCGCCAGCCCCCCTCGCCCGCCAGCCTCGTCGCCCCCCCGGGGCCGCCCCCCCTCCTGGTCCGTTGCAGCCCCCGCGGCCGGGGACGACATTGCGGGCACGGGGGGCTGCAGCATACGCAGCACGGCCCGTAGCCCGTTGGCCCCTCCGCGGCGCGGGGACTCTTTTCGGGTCGCCCCACGGGCTGGCCGCGGGGGGGGGGGGCGGGGGCGCTGCCCTCGGCGCGGCCCTGAAGGTCGCGGGGCGCGCGCGGCCCCGCGCATGGGAGCGCCCCTCCACGCATGGTACGGCCCGTCCCCGCCCCCGTCCCCCTCGGATTGGCGGCGCCTCGCTCGAGTGACGTCCGACCTGGCCAGTCGCGACCCGCCTCCCGCAGCGGCAAGGCGGCGGGTCCAGCGACGGTCCCGCCTCCCGAGCCCTCCGATTGGTCGCGGGGCGGCCCCTCCCGCGCTCGGAGAGCCGTTGCGGCGGCGGCGGGGGCGGGATGCTGCGGGGTCCGGCGTGCGGCGGGGAGGGGCGGGCAGCGCGCGTGCGCGGGGCGGGGCTGGACGCGCGCCGGTACATAAGGCGGGGGCGCGGGCGGGGAGCGGCAGTCGGGAGGCGGCGGCGGCAGCGGCGGGTGGGAGCGCGGGGTGGGGCGTGGCGGGGGGGGGGAGGTAGCGGCGGCGGCGCGTGCCATGCGCGCGGGGGGGCGGGCCCGGCGGCGTTAACCCCTCCGCGGCCGGCTGCGGTAAACGCCGGGGGCTTCGGCCCCGCGTCATGGCCCGGGCGGCCTGAGGAGGAGCGGTGGGAGGGGCGGCCCCATGCGCTGAGAGTAGCGCCTGTGCCCCGAGGGAGCGGAGCCCAGCGCCATGGCCGACGCGGCGCCCGCTGAGCCAGAACCGGAGCAGGAGCCCCAGTGCGAACCAGAGCCCCGCGGCGACCCCCTGCCGGAGCCCAAGCGCGGCGACGCGGCCGACGGCGAGACCGGGCGGCTGCCACCCCCCGGGGCGGAGGAGGCGGCGGCGGGCGGCGCCGAGGGGCGGCCGGTGGCGGGCGGAGCGGCGCGTCCCGGCCTGGGCCCGCGGTTCCGGTCGTCGGTGGGTCGCACCGAGGAGTGGCCGGTGAAGAAGAAGCACCGCCGGCGGCCATCGAAGAAGAAGCGGCGCTGGAAGCCCTACTCGAAGCTGAGCTGGGAGGAGAAGCAGCAGTTCGACGAGCGGCAGAGCCTCCGCGCTTCCCGGCTGCGCGCCGAGATGTTCGCCAAGGGGCAGCCGGTGGCCCCCTACAACACCACGCAGTTCCTGATGGAGGACCACGACCAGGAGGAGCCCGACCTGAAGACGGGGCTGTACCCGCGTCGGGCGGCCGCAAAGTCGGACGACACGAGCGAGGAGGATTTCCTGGAGGAGGCGGCGGAGGAGGACGGGGGCAGCGACGGGATGGGGGGGGACGGCAGCGAGTTTCTGCAGCGGGACTTCTCGGAGACGTACGAGCGGTACCATGTGGAGAGCCTGCAGAACATGAGCAAGCAGGAGCTGGTGAAGGAGTACCTGGAGCTGGAGAAATGCCTCTCCCGCATGGAAGAGGAGAACAACCGGCTGAGGATGGAGAGCAAAAAACACGGGGGGGAAGCAGCGGAGATGGCCCGGGTGCGGCAGCTGGAGCTGGAGGTGGACAGGTTGCGAGCCGAGAACCTGCAGCTGTTGAAGGAGAAGGACCTGCCCGGGCAGGAGAAAGGCCCCTGCCAGCTGGGGGAGTGACACTGGGGCGGGGGGGCACGGGGGGGCTTTTTACAGTGGTGGGGTGTAACATTCTATACATCTGTACAGAGACGCCGCGGACCCTTTTTAACGGGAATAAAGCGCAGCTGGGGAGCGGGGCTGGGCGCTGCCGGGGCCTCCCCCCCTTTTTTAGGTGGCTGTGATGGGGCAAGGGGGGGTTTGATGTATTGGTGATACTTGGTTTATTATTTTTTTTTGTCTTAAAAAAAAAAAATCCCCAGGAAAGCTGTAAATTGGCCAAAACTGACTATAAAAAAAACTACAGAGGTCTAATAAATTTAATTACTTGTAACTGTAATGGTTTTAGTGTGATTTCTAGAAAATATTCAGAATGGCATTCCAGCAGGGAATACATTTTGAATTATTTTCATGATGTTTTAACTGGTCTGTGCTGTTGTTACATTTCAGCTAGCTGTAATTCCCCTGCTTAACCATTTTTGTTACTCTTTTCCCCCCCCCCCCCCTTCCCCCCTCCTTTGATTCTAATCCTGCTCAATGAGCTGAAATAGTTAAAAATTACCTGGAGGAGGGTAACAGCTCTCAATATATTGTGTGGAATAGACACTGTTTATACCTCGCTAATGTATTAGTAAGCTCAAGTGTAGCTGGCTGCCCAGAGGCTGCTGAAACTTCACTTGTTTCCTCCCAGGTGAGTAGGAACCCAGGTCAGTTAACTGAGATCTGGGCAAAAACTGCCTAAAAACATACTTTGAGGGGCAAAACCTTAAAAGTTTTGGAGCAGCTCAGGGAAAAGTTTTGGTAGTCAGCACTTGGTGTCTGAAATGGCTGACTAGGAGTGATCGGTGGAAGGCAAACGTGATGGCTCAAGCTTTTGCTTCCCCGCTGCCGTACCTGAGAGGGGAAGGGAGAAAAAAGCAGAAGCTCCTGGCAGCTCTGTGGTCTAGTAAGGTTTTTTTTGGGGGGGGAAACAGGTAAATTAAAGGGCAAATTAATGGAGCGGTCCAAGCCTGCTCTGGTTTGTGGCATCATCGAAGGCCATCAGGCTCAAGATTGAGAGTGTACATTAACGAGTGGAACCTGGAGAGCCGGGGGCAGCTCCCCCCAGGCTACAGCAGGGGAAAACCAGCCAGTTATTTAAAAATAAATAAATAAAGGGGGGGGGGGGGGGGGGGTCAGTTGTAGGGGAGGAGGAGACGAAGGTGTCCCCAGCACTGCTGTGCTGTGCTCGCAGGCAGCACAGGTGGGTCTGGCTGTGGTCGGGGGGATTCAAGTGGCTGCAGCCAAGGGGGTCGGCTTCAAGGCTTGTGCCGGGTTAACGTGAGCCTGGCAAAACCCCGTGAGCTGCTCCGGGGCACTGGCTGGCATCAGTGGGGAGGGAAAAAGGAAACTATTCGAGGGCTACTTGCGCAAGAGCCCGGTAGCCACCCGCACTCCCTTCCCCTCTGCCATGACATCATCCGGCAGAGCCCGCGCCCGGTGCGGCTGCGGAGGGAGGCAGCGCCGCCCCGAGCCGAGCCGAGCCAGACCGGCGGCAAGGCACGGTGAGAGGCAACGAGCTCAGGATCTCACTGCCTGGGCAGAGTGGCTCCCAAGCCCGAGTCCTCCTCGCTCATCCCAGGCGTATCTTTCCAGCGATTTGTTTCCCCCCCCCAGCGACTCCCTTGAGACAGCTGTGCTGCCGTGACCTGCGTTCTCTTCTGGGGCACGACAGCCACAGGCGCACAGCCGATGGCACCGACTCCGGCAGTGGGTGCTGCACTTCATGACTATCATGACATGTAGTTCTTAGCACCTGGTTAATGTGAAAAACTTAACGCAAATAAGTATTATTAGTCAAATGTGGCACAATGGCTGTTACCCAGTTTAGCGCAACCACAGGGTTTGCCCTCCCAACTACTTACCCCAAATTTGTCACGTTCAACTCCTAGGAATAAATCTTTTGAGTTATCTCAACAAATGCTTTAACAAATAGAAAAGCAAAACAAACCCTAAAAGCACTGTAACGATCAACTCTTCCACCTGTTCTTGACTCCGCCAACTTTTCCTACTTTATTCCGTGCTCTGTTTTAATGAAAATGAGGCTTCATACGAACCAGGTTACCCCTGATGCTGCTTCAGGTGTTTCAGAACGGCATGTCTCCTCGCAAGGCCTCATTCCAGCTCCCGTGTCCAAACCTCCTGGCAGACACCGGCTGACAGCATTCGGGGACCTTTGAAACTTCTGAGTGGATCAGTAACGGATGGGGAGCTCGTCTGTGCTTCGCCTGCCCTGCCAAGGGGAGAGCTTGCCCTCCTGAGCCTTCCCGTGAGCGCTGGAGCTGGACTTGGAGCCGGTCTGGCGGAGATGAGCTCACTGCAGCTCAGCTGTTCAAGAGGAACAAATAAAAATCTTGGAGCTCACCGGAGATAAATGCGCACTTTATCACAGCACTGGCTGTGATGTGGTATCAAAGGGCTGCAATTAGTCCCTCCTGACAAGAAGGCAGCGCGCCGTCTTAACTAGTTGAGGGCAATACCTCCCTGGAGGGCAAGACAGCCGTGCCTGCCAAACCTTTGAAGCACATCCTTTCCCTCGTTGCCACCACTTTGGTCTTTCTCAGGTTATTTGAGCCAACTGGCCTTTATTCTGGCTCCTCTGGCAAGCCCAGGAACGCCGCTGGCATGGCAGCACCCCTCCGATCTCCCCGAACGGGCTGTGCCTTGGCACGGAGCCCGTGGTGGCAGGACTCTGCCTGTTGGAGCTCGATGGCTTGCTGTCGCTCCGCCGGCTGCGGCAGGACGACACCACCACCGCCAGCTTTGTGGCAATTGGCCTCGGAAACGTGAGGCATCGAGATCCCCTTGGTTAAAGGGCTTTCACAGTTCCTCCCGCTTGCTGGGGAAAGGCCCATTTTTGTCCCGGGGAGAGGCAGAAATTACGGCACTAATGCAAAAGAAAAGGGGACTAAAACATCCCACCTGCAGTTACAGCCATTCTTCTTCAAGGCAGAGGCCAAGCACGGTTCCCTGAAAACACTGCATGCTGCAAAAAAATAAAAAAAAGAGGAAGTAGTCCATCTTAACAGCTCCTTAATGCTGCACCCTTGGTGTGAAGTGAAACCTGAATCCTGCCCCTCAACGCTGCGGGCTGAAGGGAGCTCTGAAGGGAGCGCGCAGCCTGCCATCCTTTCCTCACCAGCTGGAGAGGTTTCAGAGCGGGCTGCCGGTACCCACCAGCACAGCAGTTCGGCCCTGAAGTCCATTCCACCCGGCCTGTTGGCATTCCAGGCTTTATACAGCAGGGACGTGGTGCTGACAAGAACGCTGTTGTCCCGCCTGCGAGTTAACTTGCGCTAACTGCATTTCATTTTGTTACCTTTACATTCTGAGCATATACTTACACAGCTCTTCACCATATCCTGGCCTGCAAGATAAGTGGCATTTTGTTAAAAAAGGAGGAGGATCTGTGGCACAGTAAGCCCTGCACACGGAAGAGGTTTTATAGCACTTGCTGCTGAGGCCGTTGCTGAAAAGCTGGCAGGTTTTGGTTCATCTGCAACATACCAAACCCTGGCTGTTAGGGTCAGGCCTTTAATGTTCGCTCCCTTCCTGCTCCCACCCTACAAAAAAACCCCTCCAACAACCCCAGTAGGTGCAAGGCATGCAGCCTGAACTAAGCGTAACCCCAATTAGTTTGGCAAAACCAACTTGAAATTAGATCTTCAGCTGTCATGCACATTTGAGAGACGCATAACAATAAACCACCCAGCTTTGGAAATGCAGCAGTTCATAAA
The DNA here is from genome assembly GCF_963210335.1 of Falco punctatus. Lineage (NCBI taxonomy): Eukaryota > Metazoa > Chordata > Aves > Falconiformes > Falconidae > Falco > Falco punctatus. The sequence goes on along the minus strand of NC_137599.1, from coordinate 472,181 downwards.
ACGATGAAGCTTTGGAGTTCAGAACCTAATAAAGCAACACGGGGGTCAAAAATGGTCAGCAGTGTCATAACAACAAAGCACCTTCTTCAAAAAAAAGAACACCAAGTGCACAGATGCAAAGTAATACGTTTTTTTAACTGGAAGAGTGCACATTTGACAGCATAATCTGCACTTACATCAGAAGCTTCAAAAATCTCACTGTTTTACATCTAAACCAAGTCACATTAATACCAGGGGATGAGCTGGCATTATCTGCCTTTCACAGAGGGAAGAAAATGTGGCAGAGTCACTTGCTTAAAGAAACCCAGCCTGCAACACAACCAGGAACTCAACCCAGACTCACCGGCTGCGCCAAACCTCACCACTCATCTGGGAACCGAGCGCAGAGGCTGCTGTCAGCTCCAAAACTCCCCAGCGCCAAGTACTTAGCAATAATAAAAATAAAAGGGTGCTTTTAAAAAAAAAAAAACCACAAACCAAACCAGGCCTTTTTTGACTTTGCACAGGAAAAAAAACCAAAACACCCAAACCCAGTTATTTCCACAGCCCTCATTGCCACCAGCCAGAGGAGCAGCATTTATAACTCAAAGACAAGGTTCACTCCAGTTTATTATCAGCTTGAAAAGTTACCCCCTCGGCCCCAGCAACACGCAAACGCTTTTGTTTTTAAGTCTCTCCAAGCACCACAGTGGTATTTGCTGCCTCGGTTAGACAGCAGCAGGCAAGGGGAGGCCATATTAACTGTGATCCACTGGATCTGGCCGGGGAGAACCCCCTCCAGGAATCTAGCTGTGGTTTGGCTTAAATGTGTGAAACAAAGGATTAAATTTGAGGGATTATTTTTTTTTCCCCGTCACAGTGTATTAAAAGAGTATTACGCGATGGCACGGCAGACAAGCAGCTTTCAGCCCTCCAGTAAACATGTTTGACCCTCACTCGAATTTCACTTTCAATATAAAACTACGCGGTTCTTCCCCACTTTGCTCCTAACGGGGGTCAAGCAGAGACGCGCCGCACAAGGAGCTCGGGTTGCGGCTGCCAAGCAATATCCAAATATGCTTTAACGCGGGTTTTGGTAAAAATTAAAAATACGCCCCCAGCCCAGCATCACAGGTGAGCGGAGCCACGACGTGCACCCCGCGGAGGCCGAGGCGGGCGGGCCGAGCCTCCCCCCCGCCGCACCACGCACTCGGACCGCGGGAGGAGCCGCGGCAGCCCCGGGCGAGGCCCCGGCGCCGGTCCGAGCCTCTGCCGGCTCCTCTGCCCCCCCCCCCCCCCCCGTACCCCCGAGCCCCGCCGGAGGAGCAGCCGGGCGGGCGCGGCGCCGCCCCCCACCTCAGGGCCGGCGGGGAGCCCCGCGCTCGGCTCCCGGGGAAAGGGAGGCCCGGCCGGGCCGGGCCGGACCGCCCCGCGCTCCCGGCTCGGCGCCGCGGAGAAGTCCCCCCGCCGCTCTCCGGTCGCTCCCCAGCCCCGCCGCGCCGCGCCCCCCCGCCTCCGCGGCAGGCAGCGAGGCCCGAAGCCGGCCTCCACACACACAAAATGGCGGCCAGAGCGCCCCCACCGCCCGCTCGGCCGCCATAGCCGGCGCCTCAGCCCTGCCGCTCCTCCACCAATCAGATGCCGCCCTGCCTCTGCTTGACGGCTTGGCGAAGCCAATAGCAACGAGAGTCGTAGAGGAAGAGGAGGGACGCGCTCCTGCCGCGGGGTCTCATGGGAGATGTAGTCTAGTGCGGCGGCGGGGCGGCGCGGACGAGGCCGCCGCGGACTCGCTGTCCCTTGATGCGCAGCGCCCCGGCAGCGCCTCATCCGGGGCCGCCCTGGGGCCGGGCCCGGGGGCCGAGGGGCACCCGGTCGGTACTGATACCCCCCGCCGGCTCCGGTCGGTATTGAGCCCTCCGCCGGCCCTGACGTCTTGGCGTGCTGCAGGGACCGGGCGCTGCGGGTCCTCGCCGGGCTCCCCGAGCCCCTCGGCGGGGGCAGCGCCTCGGTTGGGCGGTCAGGGCCCGTCGGCCTCCGGGCCGGGCCCGAGATGCTGAAATGCGGCCCTAGGCGCTGCGCGACCCGGCGGGGGCTCTGGGGACCGAGGCCTCGCCCAGGCGGGCGGGGGGCGGCGGCTGCGGGAAGATGCCCGGCTCGCCGCGGGGGACCCGGGCTCGGAGGGAGGGTGCCCGACTCTAGGCCCGGCCTGCTTCAGCCGGCTGGCGCTTAACCCTTTGGTGCCTCTCTCCTGCCCCAGGGCCGTTCCGCGATGGCAGCGAGCAGACGGCGCTCCCCGTGAGGAACGTGGCCCCTCCAGCCGCGCGGCGAGAGCGCAGCGCTCTCGGGACGTGGCTGTTCTCGCCCCGAATTGCCTCTCCCCTGATCCAGCTCTGCCACCTCCTCCCAGGGTGAGCCCAGGCTCCATCTTGGATCTGAAGGAGAAGAGCGACCCAAAGAGCACAGTCGATGAGCTTTTACAAATGGCTCACTCGAATTTTTTCTAAAGCCTCCATCCTTGCCTCTGGCACGTGTAACGCTCCTCGCAGGCGGCCTCGATGGCGGAGCTGTGAGTGCTGCGGATGGGGCGTTCAGTCTGCAAGTATGTAAGGGAATAATGTGTATTTGGGGGATCAGGATGCGTAAAAGGCAAAAGTAAGCAATAAATTTTGCATAAAGGTAAAAAAATAATAATAAAGGACTCTCCATATGAAGCCAGGCGCCTTGGACTTTCCTCTCTTGGAGGAAAGTGTGGGGCAGGCAGGGCCCAGGCCGTGTCCTGGTGTGATTTTGGGAAAAACGATGCAGGGAATCAGTCTGTGCAGCCACTCAGAGCTTTTTGAATCAGGTTCTTCTGTTACGAAAAGACAAAAAAGTTTTTTTTTCTGGGCTGGTAAACCCCAAAATCACATACTCACCCCGCCATATCTGTGATTTTATTGAGAATGGGGGCTAATTGTGCTGAATGGTTTCTGGCTGGGGGGTTGGTGTTGGAAATGGCCTGGCTGTTCCTGAATGGGAAAGGGGATGGGGCGGTGTAAAATGGGCCAAATCTTGGGATTTGGGTGGGGAGGAAGGAGACTGTCCTCTCCCTCTGACTGTCACAGTGTGACCCTGCTGTAGATCCGGGGGGGTGGGGCGGGGGCAGTGGAGGACAGAGACCCAGAGGGCTGTGAGGGAGCTGGTGACTTTGGTGACACGTCCTGGGGAGGGAGCTCTCTGGCATCACCCCTGGCGTGGGACCAGGTGTCCCCAGCCCCTTGGGGATCCCTCCTGTCCCCGACAGGCACTGTGCCAGCGAGGCAGTGTCAGGCTGTGCTGGAGGCGCAGGCAAGGCTGTCAGCCAGCGAGAGGCCTGGGTGTGCTTAGGTCTGCAGTGGTGGCAGTGGCAAGGGCTGACACGGTGCCAGGGAGTAGGCAGGGCCCTGGCACACCTCCTTGCCTCCTCTGGAGGGTTTTGTCCCTGTCCCTTCCCTGTCTGGGAGATGTTGGGATCTCCAAGGGGCAGAGCCATGCTCTCTGGGATGCTCCTCAGACAGTCATTGCTTCTCATACCCCCTTGGCACACTCTGAGCTCACAGTGAGTGGTTGAATGCACTCTTCGTGCCAGCCCATGCCTACAAGCTGGAGGATCACCCTTTTTGGTTTTTTTTTTTCTGTCAGGAGTGAGGTTTCAGTAGCTATAACACCAGCAACTCAAGGACACAACAGTCCCCAACTAGTGCCAATGGCGTTTGTCTCCCTGCATGTCCCATTTCCCGGCTTTTCGTGCCTTTGGAGGGTCAGAGCCCAACAACAGCCCCCTCGCTCACAGTTGTCCATGCCATGGACCCCCCCTGCCTGCTCCTGCTGTTGCCCAAAGCAGCATGCAAGGCGGGGACAGGGACACCAAGGGGTTTGCAGGAGCAGGGGAACAGCCTGGCGTGTTGATAACCCACACCTGCTGCAGAGTTGAACTTATCTTTCAGCCTGTAGCCATCTTGGCACAGCTGAGCCACACATGCACGTGTGCTGAGTCAGCCAGCGCTCGGCTCCAGCCCCTTGGTCACTCTGTACACTGTGTCTCTAATGGCAGGAGTGATGGCAAAGCTCTCTGAGGTCACCATGTGTGATCATTTTTTGGCCCGTAGGGTTGCTGTAGGGATCTGGAGGCAATCCTGCTCCCCAGGCTGCTCCATGAAAACGCCGTCAGTCCCGTCCCTGAGCTGCATCACTTTCCCTGGACTGGAGGAACAGGTTCAAGGTCCCAGCGGTGCTGGGGCTCAAGGCTGCGCAGAGGAACTGGAGAATCTAGCAGCCAACCCCACACAGGGACAGGCTGATCCCCAAGCAGCTGGTGCTGGAGGTTTTTTGTGTTTTATAGCTCTGGGTTGATTTTTTTCCCCACGTATTTGGGTCGTTTCCAGCGATGTTTTAGCCTCCTCACCCCAGTGTGTCCGGCTGAGCATGACCAGCCAGGTCTGGGGGCAGCCATCACCCTGTCTGCCACCCATGGGTCCTCCCGCTTTTCGTGGCACCCAAAAGCCTGGGTGTCGTGATCCTTTCCGCACCTCTCAGGAATATTTTGGGGGCACTAGGTGTTGTTTCTATAACCCTGATCTTGCAGAACCGGCCTTCTGCAGGGTGGCAGACCCAGCTGGGTTTGCCCCCAGCCTCTGGGCAGGCTTTGCAGGGAAAGAAATGCTGTGGGGCTGGATTTAAACTGGTGACATGGCAATATGTCCCCTTCCAGAGCAATTTTGGGTCTGACTTGCAGTCAGAGCGGGATTTATCATGGGATGGTGCTGCCTCGGATGAAGCAGGGTGGCTGCTAGGCTGGATGGGGCAGGGAGCTGCTTGTTGGGACCAGCCTGAGCTTGAGCAAAGCCTTTAGTGGCTGGGGTGGAGCGAAGGGAGCCTAGTCCTGGTGACTCAACTGTGCCCAGCCGCCAGTCCAGCGCCAGCCACCCCCAGTGAGCCCCTCCTGGCACTGGCACAGGTGAACGGAGCTGTGGGCAAGTGCTGCAGCTGGGGAGCCGGCGGCGTGGCCAGGATGCGCTGTGACCACACTGCCTGCCCTGCCCTGCCTCCACGCTGCTGTTGGGAGCCCTGGGCTGCCCTCGTGTCCCCCAGCGCTGGCACCCAAAAGCCCAGCCTGGAACCCTGCTGTCACCTTGTGTGCTTTGCTTTGCTCTGTTTCTCTCTTCAGGCTGAAGCTGATGTGAAACCTCCCTCGGCATCGGCACGGGGTTCCTGTCTGCTTCCACCCAGCGCCCAGCACCTGCCGCCCACCACTCAGCACCCACCACTCACCATCCCAGCTCTCAGCGTCCAGCTCTCCAGCTCCCCAGCACATGGCTCCCAGCATCCCAGCACTCCCAGCACCCATCTCCCCAGCTGCCGGTGCTCCCAGCACCCAGCAATCCCAGCATCCATCTCCCAGCATTCCAGCATCCTGCTCCCAGCATCCCAGTGCTCCCAGCACCCATCTCCCAGCATTCCAGCACCCCAGCATCCCAACAGTCCCAGCACCCATCGCCAGTGCTCCCAGCGCTCCTAGCACTCCCAGCACCCATCTCCCAGCATCCCAGCGCTCCCTGCACTCCCAATACCCATCTCCCAGCATCCCAGCGCTCCCAGTACAAACCTGCTCCCCCCCGGCCCGAGCGCCGCGGGGCCCCAGAGCCGGTCCTGCGCGCCCCCGCCTGGCCCCGCCCCCAGCGCGTGCGCAGCCGGCCCCGCCCACAAGCTGCACACCCCCTGCCCGTGTCCCCCAATGTCCCCAAGTCCCTCGGTGTCCCCGTGTACACTGAGTTCTACCCACATCCCCTGTGTGCCCCCCCACGTCCCCTGTGTGCCCTCCCCGGCCCTCTGTCCCCCCGGTGTCCCCGGACCCTCCCACGTCCCCGTGGCTTCCACGTGCCCCTGTCCCTGGTGTCCCACATGTTCCTCCCGTCTCCTGTGTCCCCTGTGTCTTCTGCATCCCCCCCAACTGCCCTCCATGACCCCTGTGGTTCCCATGTCCTCCCCCCATCCCTGATGTCCCCTGCCTCTCCTGTGTCCCCTCCGTGTTCTCCTCACATCCTCTGAGTGCCCCCTGCGTCCCCAGGTCCCCTGTGTCCCTCATGCCCTCCATGTCCCCCCAGGTCCCCTGTGCACTCCATGTCCTCCATGTCCCCCCAGGTCCCCTGTGCCCCTCCTCTGCCCTTCCGCCATGTCCCCATGCCCTACATACACCCATGTCCTCTGTATCACCACGTCACCCATGTCCCCACGCGCCTGGTCCTGCTGCACACGCCACGTGTTGCACCCCCAGATGACAGGGAGCAGGGACAGTGTCCCCCTGGGGTCATCAAGCCCATTCCTCAGGCACAATGGGATCATGGATGGACAGACGCCCAGATCCAGGACCCCACAGGGTGACTGCCACCCCCACCAAGCCATGCTGTCACCCAGTGCCAAGGACCACTGGCTGAGCCCCGCAGTGACACCATTTATTGTAGGGGCTACAAAACAGCAGAGGCAGCTACATCTGCCCAGGGCCCTGCACAGAGGGGGCCTGACTCAGCCCAGAGGCTGAGGGGCTGCACTAGGGGGTGGGGTGAGGCAGGGGGGTCCATGAGGCACCCCATGGAGAGGGTTTGGGTTGGGGGACGTCACTTGGAAATCCCATCTCAGCTTTGCTGGGGACTCCTCCGGGCAGATGGGGACAACTTGATCACCCAAGTGGGAACCTAGGGGTGCCTGGGTGCGAGTGCTAATGATTATTTAATTCATTAATACAATTAATAATTATAAGGCACAAGAAGATGATGTCCACGGTGCGTCATGTGCTGCTGGACATTTTGACAGGCCACCTTCCCACACCCGAAAGCAAAGGTGCCAGCAAGAGCCAGGGGTCAGCTGCGCTAAATGAAGCGTTGTCAGTAACGAGTTCACTTTGAAGGCTTGAAAATACTGAAGGATGGATGGGTGGATGGATCTGCTCATCCGTCCCGGACTGGCTCATTTACCTTGCTCCTTAAAATCCTGCCAGCTGTTGATCTTAAACTCCTGGGGATGCTCCAGTAGATGAGATTGAGGGGAATTTTGATTTAGAGTTTGAAAATTAAACGCTGTCCTTACCTGGGCTCAGAGGAGGCTGAGCCAGGCTCTGCTCCCATGGGAATTCAAGGCTGGGAGCAGGATTCATACTGGTGCTGTGTGACGGAGGGGCAGAGCTGGGAACAGTTGTGCTGTCCCAGACCTGTGCTTTGCTCCGAGCTGTTCGTTATCCTCATCGAATGCTGGGAAAAAAATACATCTATGCCTGTTGGTGGCAAGAAATCAAGTCTGGGTGGTGCCCGGCATGGTGGCCCACCAGTGTGGCATCCCTGGTGACTCTGGGCTGGTACCATGGGGTTGTCCCATGGATGCAACTCTGCATCCAGACGGGTGGGATGGGAAGCAGCTCCCAAGGGACTCACACTCCAGCCAAGTGCTGAATCTCAGTGCATCCTCGCAGGGATGGCAGGTGTTGCCACCCCTCCATGGATCCCTCAGACCCCAAATCTTTTTTTTTTCCCCCTCTTGGCCTTTTTCTGCTCATTTTTGTCAGGCCAACACTGACATCAAGTGGCTGCTGGGATCCCTTGCACGCCTGGGCCGTATCCTGCCTCTGCCTGTGCTGGGAGCAGCCCAGCGTCACCCACACAGCCTCATCCTGCCTAGAGAGTGGCCCGGAGCTGAGCGGGGTCAGGAGCCGTGGCCAGCGGTGCCAGACATCAGCCCGACTGGATCTCCATCACCCTTCGCCAGGCAGGCAGGATGTGGCCAGCTGTGCTCCCTCATCCCCCCACTGCCTGTCCCCAGCCAGGCCGTTGCCTGTGTCCTACTCCTGTCCCCAGCATGCCCAGCCACGGCAGTCGATATCCCAGCAGGGTCGAGCCGAGTGCGCTGACGGCATTGCTGAGCAGGGAGCATCGGCAGCATCCCTCACCCGCGGGGTGCTGGTGGGGACCCCCCTGGCCACAGCATCCCCATCGTGCAGCTCTGACCTGCCGGTGGCAAAGTCACGGTGACAAGTGAGCGGCAAGATTGGGGTGGCTCTGCCACTGCCCTGGCCCTGGGGACACTGGTCCCTGACACCCTGCCGACAGCGTGGACTTTGTGCTGAGTGTGGGAGTGGTGGTGGTGACGCATCTGTCGGTGCTGGCGGGGCCCCAGATCGCCGGCCAGACCTGGCCTCGGACAGCAGGTAACAGCGGGGTGACACTCCCTCCATGGGGGGATGCTGTGACATGGGGGTCCCCGGGGAGGATGGGTCCCCCAGCAGCGCCACAGATTCCCAGGTCTGCACTCAGCTCTGGGAGGAGATCACGGCGTTATTCCTGTTTTAAAGCAGGGAAAATTGCTGCATGGCAGCGTGTGGGTGCCAGAGCAGCTGCACAGTCCCACTTTTGGGGGATAAAAGCTGGAAAACCCCATATTCCCTCTGAACTGCCAGGCTCAGGGCCCCGGTGGAGTTTTGCAACACTCTGGCTTCCCTGAACATGGAGCCGAGCTCACCTGGGGAAGCCCAAAGCCCAGGGTGGGTTTCGGGGACGGTGATGGCTCCGGTGGGATATTGGCTGCAGGTGGAGCTGGGATTAGGGGAGCAGGTGTGGGTGCTCAGCCCCCTCTGGGAACCCACCCACTGGGTGGGGGAGGAGGTGGAGGTGTGTTGGGGCTGGGCTGCCGGTGGATTTATCTCCCCAGAGGCTTGGAGGGCTGGATGTGTGTGGGGGCACGATGTGATGCGTGAGGCTGAGCTCTCTGCAGTGTGATGAGGTGCATCAGATCTCTGCAGCTATCCCCCTGGGGATTTCTCTGGCTGAGACCCCTGTGTTAGTGACCCATGGCTCTGCGTGGTCCCAAACAGAGGGGTTTGGGGAAGGCCTTGGTGATGATGTTGTTGTTTATCTCCCGAAGTCCGGAAACACTCTGCTGGGAAGGAAAGGGAGGGGAGAGCCAGGGCTCTTCCTGGCAGTGGAGCGGGAGGGATGCCCCTGGCTGTGCCCAGAGTCAGACCTGACGTGCCCCGTACGTGTGGTCTCAGCAGTCCTTGACCCCCAGCGTTGCCCCTTCCTTCCCCCTCCAGCTCCATTGTGGCTCCATAGTGACCAGAAAGGATCAGGGACCGCCTGGTGGCCTGGGACAGGACCAGATGGTGACAGGTCAGTGCTGTGGCTCTTGGGTTGGGGTTTGGGTGCTGCTGCCTGGCACCCTTGGGTGTCGTTGCCCTGTCCTCCCAACCTTCACGTGGATGGAGCGGGGAGGGCATGTGCATAAGGAAGCAGGTCCTTTGACCTAGAAATCTGGTTTTTCCTGGGGATTTCCTGGTAGGGCTTGAGGAAAAAAACATTGGATTTGAGTCCAAGGCACTACTGGAAGGAGGTTGTCCCCCTCTGAGAAGGGGCCTCCCTTTAAAACTGGGTTTGGCCCCTTGCTGGGTCTGTCTGAGTCGCCTCGATGGACTTGGGCAGGGTGGGGAGTGCAGGGGGGGCTGGAGAGATGCTGGCAGTCTCGCGTGGCAGGGAGAAGGTGCGGGGCTCTGGGGATCGGCTGGAGCAGACGCGGGGACATCGCCCGTCTCAGCACCCCGGCCTGAGCACAGAGCTGCCGGGAGCTTCAGGGCCACATCCAGCACCTGTCCTGACTGCCAGTGCCCAGTGAGGAGCTGGTGGCACCACCATGTCCCAGGCAGAAGGTATGGCTGAGCCCTTGGTCTGTGCTGGGGGAGGCACAGGCTTTGCAGGGGGAACCCCAGTGCTGGTGTGACCCCCCCGCCCCCAGCTCAGCACTGATCTCCACCCCATCCTGTTTGATGGCCCCATTTTGCTTGGATCTTTGATCCTAAAAGCACCTTTCCTCCCAAACCTTGATTTGCAGGGTGCTGGGCTGCTCCAGGAGCTTCTGTGGCAGCAGTCCCTGTTGTCCCTGTGTTCCCCCCCCCATGTCCCATCTGCACCAGGTGGGGAGGGTGGGTGCACCTGGATGGAGTGTATATGTGGGGGGTGTGGGGAGATGGGCAGAAATAAGCACTGGAGGGGGGGGTACAGGCAGCCGGTCCCCAAAGCACGAGGGATCCATGCATGGACCACCCTGCTCCATCCCTCCCAGGAGGTGAGGAGACCTTTGAATGCTGCGATGTGGTCGTCAACAGCCAGGAGAAGGTTTCAGACATGTACATGCAGCTGGAGAAGCTGGGGGAGTAAGTGGGGGCCCCGCATCCGCGCTGCTTGAGGATGCTCCGGGGCTGTCCCTGCACAGCCCTGGGTGGGATGCAGGGTGCTGCTGATGGCTTCTCCACCCTTCATCCTCTCTCTGTCCCAGGGGAAAATTTGGGACGGTGTACCGGCTACAGGAAAAAGCCACTGGCAAAATCCGGGCTGGGAAATATATCCGGACACGGACAGCTAAAGAGAAGCGGGCAGCTTTGGCAGAGGTGGAGCTCATGAACCTGCTGCACCACCCGTGCCTCGTGCAGTGCCTTGCTGCCTTCCAGGGCCCCACCGAGCTGGTGATGGTGATGGAGTAGTGAGTGGGGGGGGGGGCAGAGTCAAGTTGGGGGGTGGTGGGGACAGTGCTGGGCTCTGCCAAGGAGAGCACTGAAGGCGGGGAGGGGTCCCTGTGCTGTGGGATGCTGGCATGGGGCATAGGCTGTATAGGGAACCTGCAGACCCTGGAGGTATGGGTGGTGAGATGCTCCCAGATGCTGAGTCTGGGCTCCCTAGTGGGACTTCTCCTTGGTGCTGATGGACCCCAGCAGGGACCCCAGCACCTTGTCCTCCCCCAGCATGGCAGGCGGGGAGCTCTTTGAGCGCATCGTGGATGATGACTTCGAGCACACGGAGCCCAGCAGTGCCCAGTACATGCAGCAGATCCTGGAGGGGCTGCAGTTCATGCATGGCCAGGCTGTTGTCCACCTCGACCTCAAACCGGAGAACATTCTCTGTGTCAGCCCTGGCAGCCACTGGCTCAAGATCGTCGACTTTGGCTTGGCACGGAAGCTGGGTGAGCCAGAATGGGGGTGTTGGGGTACCAGGGCAGGGACTGTCACCAGCACAGGGACCTGATCTGGCCAGGCCTATCAGCAAGGAGCTTGGCATCCTCCTGCCTGCATCTCTGGGACAGGCAGCCCTGTGGCACCAGACTGGGGCCCTTCCCGGTGACCATAAGATGCTCTGGGGAAACCTGCGTGTCCCCAGCCCTGCCTTTGAGGTGGAGACCCCCTCCAACACCCCTGTTCCTGTGGGTGCCCAGCACCCAGAGATGCTCTAGGAGACCATAGACCTGTGATGGGTCCTGGGGGGCGGCAGCTCCACCTGGAAGCAGGGGCTCATCCGCGTGGCACATGCTGGTGTGCCACTGGGGCCCCGGCGAGATCCCAGCTGGACACCTCCCCCATGCGTCTTCTCTGCAGCTCCAGACACCCCCGTGAAGGTGTTGCACGGCACCCCTGAGTTCATGGCTCCAGAAGTGGTCACCTTTGAGCCTGTGGGCTTCTCCACGGACATGTGGAGTGTTGGCGTCATCTGCTACATCCTGTGAGTGGCCTTCTGGGAACAGCAGGTCGGGCTGGAGGGGGCTGAGCTGTCACTGATGTCCTTGTGCCACCTCCCCAGGCTGAGTGGGGAGTCCCCCTTCCAGGGGGACAATGACATGGAGACACTGAGCAACGTCACAGCTGCCCAGTGGGACTTTGAGGAGGAGACCTTCTCGGAGATCTCCCAGCAAGCCAAGGACTTCATTAGCCAGCTGCTGCAGAAGGACCCCCGGTAGGACCTAGGGGTAGCTGTGGGGTGCTGAGCTGCCCTGGGTTCTGGGGTGCCAAGGGGATGGGCAGGGGAAAGCACTGAATGCGGCGGGTGGAGGGGATGCTAATGGTGCTGTGCCAGCAGCCAAGGGTCTGATGGTGGAGCAGACCCCCCATGGCTGCCCTATCTGCTCCCAGCTGCCGCCTCTCCAGCGTGCAGGCTCTGCTGCACCCCTGGCTACAGCAGCCCCAGCCCAACAGCACGAAGGCATTGTCAAAGGAGAGGATCAAGCAGTTCCTGATGCGTCAAAAGTGGCAGGTACCTGGGGGAATGGTGAGAACGTGGGGATGGGGGTTGGCTCTGATGGGGCTCAGTGCTCATTCTCTTCTCTCCAGAAAACAGGCAAAGCCCTGCTGGCCCTCAACAGGTTGATGCTGCTGTCCCAGAGCCCAGAGAGGAAAGAGTCTGGGGCTCAGGATGAGGAAGGTGATGGCCCCTGAAGCACCATCCCCAACACACCCCATCAACCCATTCTCTCTGCTTTGCCATCCCCCACTTGTACTCCTGGGCATCTTCCCCCACCCTTGCTCCAACCTGCCCTGCTGCCACTGAATGCTCAGATATGTCCCCACTCTGGGCCAGCTGCAGTGCCCTGAGGTTCTCAGTATCCTCATCCCCAAGGAGTAACCTCTGATGCGGCCTTGGAAGGGCACATCCCACTCTGCAGGGCTGGGAACCGTGTGTGATCTGGATCTCTGGGATCCAGCGCTGATCCCTTTGGACTCTGGCCCACTGGTGCCCAGTGGGTTCCTCCAGCAGAGGAGGGAGGTTGGACTTGTTCAGTTCCTCACTGCTCCCTCTGCCCATCTGCTCACAGACACAGGCTGCAGCCGAGCAGAGGACCAAGCCTCCGGGTCTCTGCCCCAACAAATTCCCAGCTTCTCGGAACTGCTGACAGACCGAGGGGAGGAGGAGGAAGGTGGGAGTGCTGCAGCCGCAAGGGAGGTGGAGTGTCAGCGTGGCCGTGCCAAGCCTGTCCTGGACCACCTAGAATAGGTGGGGAGAGAGGGGCAGGGAGTGATGGGGATGAAGCCGCCTCCAGAAGCTCACATGATGACCTGGCTAGCTCGGGGCAGCCCCAGACCCCAGGGATCCTCTCCAGTGGGTGGGCTCTGGGGTCCCACGGTGTCCCCATGCCGGTGTGGGGACAGCCACGCTTGCCTCCAGCAAGGAACCAGTGCTGTCTGCTTGAGCCTGAGCTGGCACCAATAAAGCACCGAGGATCTCTGCACTCCACGCGCTGCTCCTTTTTCCCTCAGAAATTCCTGGGAGGGGTGAGCAAGAGCTGCCCAAGCTGTGTCTGCATTTTGGGGGCTGGCACCAGGTTCTCCACCAACCTGGGCCACCACCCTTGTCTTCTCCAGGGGAGATGCTGGCCCTGGGGCCAGGGACTGGGTGGGAATGGCTCTAGCAGCAGTTCTTGGTGTCCCTGGTTCGGAAGTGTTCCCTCCTGGTCGCGGGGCGGTGGTGTGATGTCCTGAGCCCACAGGCAGGAGGAGCCCTGGGGACTCTGCTCTCTCCATTTCTGGTCCAACTCTGCTACCAGCAGGGCTGGAAGGAGCCCAGAAACTGCTGTTTGACTCCCAACCTACCCCCCGAGGAGGGGGGTTGGGCAGAAACCAGTGTTGGGGAGCCCCTCTCCTTCCACAAGAAGTGCACAGCCCTGCCCCTGTGGAAGGGGAAGTCCCAGGCACCGATACGTACTGGGGGATGCCCAGCTGGGACGAAGCTTGGCCTGGGGGTCTGAGTGGATGCCAGGTTGACCATGAACCAGGGCCGTGCCCTTGCTGCAAAAGGGTGAGCAGTGTCACAGTGGGCTGCGCCAGAGCCCAGGGGTGGGGAGGTGGTCCTTCCCTGGGCTCAGCAGTGGTGAAGCCACACCTGAGGGACTGTGTCATGTTCTGGGGTCCCCAGTGCATAAGACATGGACACACTGGAGAGGGTTCAGCGAAGGGTGATGGAGGGACTGGAGCACCTCACCTATGGGGAAAGGCTGAGGGAGCTGGGACTGCAGTCAAGAGAAGAGAGGGCTCAGAGGGGATCTCATAGACAGACACAAACACCTGAAGGGAGGGTGCAGGGGGGATGGAGCCAGGCTCTCGGTGGTGCCCAGAGGCCATGGGCACCAACTGGGCCATGGGCACCAACTGAGCCACAGGAGATTCCATCAGAACCTCAGGAAACATGGAGCATTGGCACAGGCTGCCCAGGGAGGTTGCGTGGTCTCCATCCTTGGGATATTAAAATACTGTCCAGGCACGGTCCTTGACAACTTGCTCTGGGTGGCCCCTGTGGGAGCAGGGGGATGGACCAGATGACCTCCAGAGGTTCTTCCTAGCCTCAGCTGTCCTGTGACTCTGTGAAAACCCAGCTCCTGTTGAAGCTGGGCTGGGGGCTGCTCTCCAGCATGTGCTGACCACCAGAGCACTGGTGAAGGTGCCCTGGCTGCAGTGGTCCAGCCCCATGGCCTCTGCCAGGACGCAGCTGTACCCGATAACACGCAGCTGAGGCATAGCTCTGACCTTTACTCCTCCTCTCCCTCCACTCCTGCTGGGCAACGCCACCAGGAGGGAGGGGGAAAGTGTTATTTTTATTAAACAGAACCAAATCCACCCACTCTCACAACCGTGATGTGGACACACATCAGAGCTCTGGCTGGCGGCACTCATGGGAACGAATGAAAGGGACACCAACAATTGGAGCTGCTGCCAGACCAGCGATGACAAATCCACTTTTGAATAGTTTGCTGAAGGCTCTAGGAAGCTGATGGCCACCACAGCAGGAGGTTTCTATATCAGGATTTGGCATCCTGCTGCCTCATGAGATGGTAGAGCAACCGGAGTGCCTGTGGTCTCGTGGTTGGGGGACTTGGTGGCTCTTCTCTGCTCTTCTCTTGGGCTCACAGGGAGGGATGCTGTCACCTTCCTGTCCCATTACTGTGGCACCAACTCTCCAGCTGACAAGGCTTTATCAGTGCCCAGGCCTGACTTGAATTTTTGTGGCAAAGCCTGTTCCTGTTAATAATGTGTATGGCTGATGGCTGCTTCTGGGTACATCTGACCGTGGGAGGCAGGAGATGGCTGTGGTGTGGCAGAGCTGGGACATGCTCTGCTTGGGACTTGCTGGTCTCTCCCCTTGTTGGCAACAGTAGATGCAACTTAAGAAGGAACTTAATTTAGAAGCTGGTGCATGGTGCTCCAGCCAGAGAATGGGGAGCCCTTCTGGGCACCCTCAGTGATGGCGAGGCCACCTTGATATTTTCATTGCTTGGTGTGCTGTAGGTCATTTGTGGAGGTGGGCAGCTCTAAGCAGTTGAAGGGGTGAGGGCCATGGCAGCAAGCCTCTGCCGGGTGCAGCAGATGCATCTCTGTGACCGCTCCACCTTCCTGGGTGCCCCTGTGTAGTGGGTGTGAGGCTCTGCCAGTGTAACCCCACAATACCGAGGACAAGGGGTCATCACCGAGGTTAAGTTGGCCTGTGCCTTGTGTCAAAACCACTTCCTTAAAGAAAAAAAGGTGAGTCATTCCCACGGGAGACCACCTTCCCAAGGGAATAGCGTGCCCAGCACGCCAACTGGACCCACTTCTCAGGGCAGCCTGCTGCCTCCCCGAGCCTGGGTTGAAGATGCCAAGAGCAAGCTCGCTTTGCTGGGTGTGGAGCAAAACACAGTGGCAAAGGCTGAGGTACTTACTGTTGTCTTTGCCTCAGTAGTAAGACCAGTTGTTCCTGGGGTACTCAGCCCCCTGAGCTGGAAGACAGGGGAGCAGAATGAAGCCCCCGCAATCCCAGGGAAATGCTGGGTGACCTGCTGCACCACGCAGGCACGCACAAGTCCATGGGGCTGGGTAGGACCCACCAGAGGGTACCAAGCGGGCTGGTGAAAGAGCTGACTGAACTGCTTCCCATCTTTTATCAGCAGCCCTGGCAAACTGGGGATGACCTGGGGGTGCTGGCTGGTGGCTGGCCGAACGTGAGCCAGCAGTGTGCCCAGGTGGCCAAGGCGGCCAACAGCATCCTGGCTTGCACCAGCAGCAGTGTGGCCAGCAGGGAGGTGCTGAGGTGTGTCCAGAGATGGGCGATGGAGCCGGGGAAGGGGCTGGGGCACCAGTCTGATGGGGGGCGGCTGGGGGGGCTGGGGGTGTTCGGCCTGGAGAGGAGGGGGCTCAGGGGGGACCCGATCGCTCCCTACAGCTGCCTGGCAGGGGGCTGTAGGCAGGGGGGGTCGGTCTCTGCTCCCAGGTAACAAGGGACAGGACAAGAGGGAGCAGCCTCAGGTTGTGCCAGGGGAGGTTTAGGTTGGGTGTCGGGAAACATTTCTTCACCAAAAGGGTGGCCAAGCACCGGAACCGGCTGCCCAGGGAGGTGGTGGGGACACCATCCCTGCGGGTCTTTAAAAACCACATAGACGTGGTGCTTGGGGACACGGTTTAGTGATGGACTTGGCTGTGATGGGTTAACGGTCAGACTTGGTGAGCTGGTCTCTTCCAAGCTAAACAATTCTGTGATTCCTCACAGGATCCATCCATGGCTCTTCAATGGCTGGGTGGGACATCTCCTGACAGAGCTCACCTGCTTCTTGTTCCTCCATGTTTTCCGCAGGAGAAGTGGATTCACTGCTCAGAGTTGGAAGAGAAACTCCTTAGAAGCAAATAAAAAACCAAAAATATTCCCCGTTCTATTCACAGCGTTTATTTTCCTTTCCCAGAGTAACAGAGAGAGGCTGAGGAACCCTTTCCCCTCTACCGCTCTTCTCTTGATGTTCACATGCATCACATCCCAATTTTTACCCATTATATATTCCATGTTTTCCTCTTTACACAGTCTCTGAACTCACACGCATCCCTTGGGAGCCAAGCTGAATGCCTTCAAGCTGCGGATGATAAGCAAACACCAAGTTACGTGTAATCAATCCCTTGATGAGCTATTTACCATGTGACATTAGCAAAATATTTCTGGTTGGGAGTTCTGTTTATCTTCATCTGTTTTCCAAACTCCTTGCAGCCCTGAAAATCCATATCCCAGGACTCCAGATGAGACCTTTTTCTCTATGATCCTGTATTTTGTACTGTAAAAACTGATTTGCCTACAGAAGAAGCTGATTTACCAACAGAAGGCACGTGTGTTCTTCTCCTTCCACTGCTTCCCATGGCTTAATACAGTAAAACGTACACTGGAGAAACCAATGGGAAAATGCAAAGTGAAGTTATACCTGGAGCTCATTAAAGCCACTGAGAAATTCAGCAGCAAGCCCTGAAAATAGAAAACCCATCTCAGCATTTCAGAGGCAGAGGAATTAAGATTTTGATCCTTCCATCAGGAAAGATGTGGGCTGACCTTCACTTCAGCCACACAGCTTCAGGGTAGGTACTGAAATCATCAGGAATCCTCTGCCAAGGCAAGAGGGATGCCCTTGGGGAGCCTCCAGAAGCGGTTCCCTGCCTGTCCCAGGTACCCCTAGGTCCAGCTCCTTGGTGGTACCTGAGTGGGGGGTCAGCTTTTCAAACACCTTCAAGCTTCTGGAGCTTAGTACTTCAGTGCCAAGTTATCATGATAATCTTGGGTTTATTCTGGGCTGCATGATCTAGATTTAGGAATGCTTGTTTGGATGAGGGAATACTGCCTGGGTAACTCCAACATCAAGAAATAGCGGGGTTTTCGTGGACCTGCAAATTCAGGGGAAAAAAAACCCTGAGGAGTACTGTGTCCTGCTTGAGTGCTTTCCAGTGAATTGAAATTAATTAAGAAAACAGACCTAAGTCTGGAGTCAACTTTAATGTAAAAAAGTAATTAGCCCTGGGCTATTGAAGATGATTATTTGAACACATAATTTCCAGATTTTTTTTTTAACAACTTTAATAGCAGGGAGCGAATAGACACCCCGTAATTTGAATTATCAGATAAAAGCCTTCATGTATTGCAAGTCAAACACTGGAGAAGTGGTGAAAGGGGAGAAGACACGAGAGCACGAGGACTCGGTAGCGACAGATGCAAAGGCAGTTGAATGAAGAGAGAAGCTGTGAGTGATGAAGGAGCATCAGCGACGTCTGGGCTGTGATGCTCTCGTCTCTCAGCAAAGCTCCTCAAGCCAGGCGGGGTGTCCTTGCTTCCCAAAGGGCACGGCCAGGTCCCAGCCAGGCTCCAAGAGGTCAGGATGCCCTTTGTGGTCACAGGAGCTCAACAACCATCACCCCAAGGTGCAGCACTTGGGATGGGTTGTGCAGGGCTGGCCCAAGAGCAGAGCAGGTGAGAGCCATGAAGTTCCCTCACCCAGGGACCATGGGCCCAGCAGCTGGGCCACCAGCGCTGGTGGCACCTGGGTCTCTGGGATTGAGATGAGGGGTGAGCAGGATGCTCCCCAATCTTGTCCTCCAGGTACTGCTTCTGCCAGGACTACCACATCCAACCTGCACCAAGGACCTCCAGCACCCCGAAATCCAGGGCTGGGGACCCACTTTGGAGCTCGATTCCGTGCCCACCAGGATCAGAACAACGCCAGATCCCTGGTGAAACACGTCCTCATGCAAAGGGGGCCACAAGCCCTGTCCTTCCCAGTGCAGCGCCCCTATTTCATGCCCTGCTTTCACAGCCTTCATCCCACCATCACAGCCCTCCCCATGTCCAGGAGATGGTACTGTTGGCCTTGTCCCTGCTTCTTTTGGGGATGGAGAGCCAAGGTTGTCCCTCCCGCCAGCCCTGTCCTGCCCAGGCCTGCCTGCTGCTCTGATCCTGCTTGCCCTTGGCATGGGGCATCCCACCCCAAGTCAGGATGGGACCTTTGAGATCAACGCCTGGGACATGTCCTAGTGTCCCACCTCCCACCAGGCTCTGTCCACACCAGGTCTCCTGTGTGGGGGTCTCCACTCCTACCCTGCACCCCCCGCTGGTATCCCAACCCTGGTGCTTCCCATCAGGAAAAGTCCTTGCGCCCTTTCCAGCTCTGGTGTCACCAGCATGAGTACAGGCGCTCAAACAGCACCTGGGTTTCACGCTGACATGCAGGCAGGACCCTCGGGGGGGGATCCAGACCTTGGGGTCCCCACAGACCCCCTGCCCCATAGCAGGGCCCCTCCCCAGCATGGATGAAAGCTCTGGTCCTCACACATGGTCCTGGTGACATCTGCCCTCCTGGCACCTCTCTGGGACTGCCCCGGGTGGCCGTCCCCGTCCCCACAGAGGGTCGCCATGCCTTCCCTTAAAAAACCAGGATCAGGGAATTAAATGCAAAATATTTAATGAGGTGTCGAAATATTTAATGAAACAAAGAGGCTTCAGCTGCAAAATCAAGCTTTGGAAAACCAGAACAGCCCCAAATGTGGGTGACCCCAATTTCGGTGCTGCTGAGCCGCCCACGGCTCCTCCCCGACCTCCCAAAGCCCTGGGAGTGCCAGAGGGGCTGCAGCATCTTGCCGGGGGCAGCTGCCAGCCCGCGTCGGGCATGTCCTGGATGGGGTTTGGGGTTTGCAGGGGGTGGGAGAGGTCGGCAGGACCGGTTGGGCGCCTCGTCCTGCTCCCCGTGGCGCAGGGTGCCTTGCCGCGACACTGCGGCAGGTCTCGCTGAGCAGGAGGTGCCACAGGAGCTGGGCAGGCACGGGAATAGCCCCGGGATGCATGGGGGCTGCTGGACCACAGCAGGTTCTGGGATCCCAGCTGGATCCATCCTCCACGCAGCCCTCAGCAGATCTCACCTCACAGCTGAAATTCCAGCGATTCTTATGGAATCTCATGAAAACTCAGGAAATCTTGTGGAATCTGGCCAAATCCCGGTGGAATAAGGTGCCTCGTGCGCTGGCGGCTGTGCGGGGCTGTGGTTGTCACTGCTGGTGTGGCCTCGGCGTGGGCAGGGAGCGAGTGTGAAGCCGGCCTCCGTGCCCCCCAGGGTGCTCAGCTGAGGGTGCTGGGTGCTGCGGGTCCCCTGGGCAAGCCACTGGGAGTGTCGATGCCGGAGCTGGCTCCATCCCTGCCCGCCCCTGCCCATGGGTGAGGTGGTGCTGCTCATCCCGGCCCCCAGGATCGGGCCCTCCCGGCGGGGCCCTCCCTGCCTGCCCCGTGCCAGCTGGGCGCTGGGGGTGTGTCACCCCCCAGGGAGTCCCCAGACCCGGTGTCACCCACTCCGCAGGTCCCTCACCCAGGGGTGCAGGGAGTTTGCTCAGCCTGGGCTCTCCTGGCTGGGGTGGGAGGGGGGGAGCCCAGCACGTCCCGCCTGCCCTCCGTGCTCCCATCTGACCAGTAAAACTAAAATAATGGGATAAAATGTAAAAGGAATTAAAATAAATATTGAAATTAAATAAATTATAAAATAAAAAAAGATTAAATGAAAAAATGATAAAATAGTAAGTAATATAATAAAATAAAGAATGAAATAAATAATAAATTAATACCAAATTAAAATAAAGAATATAATAAAATATGTAATGGAAAAACAAATAATGAAATGATGAAATAAATAATAGAAGAATGAAATGATGAAATAAATAATAAAAGAATGAAATGATGAAATAAATAATAAAATTAAAAAATTAAAGGGAAAGGAAATATTAACTATTTAAAAGGTAAATACAATTAAATAAATAAGGTAAAAATTGCAGTAAAAAAATAAAATAAAAATGGAAATTAAGAATGAAAGAAAAAACAGTGTGAATTAAAAATTAAGCAAAATGATAAACCAAAATTAAAACAGTAAGATGAAATATTAAGTGCATAAATTAGAAAATGAAGAAAATGGAAATGAAGAGACAATTATTTCTTTTTCCGTAATAACTAATTAGGACGAATTAGTTAAAAAGAGACAGAAAAAAAGTCCTGGCGATTCATGGCCGGGGCGGGCGGCGGCAGGTGCGGCGGGGCGGGGCGTGTGGGGGCGGGGGCGGGGCGTGTGGGGGCGGGGGCGGGGCGGGCGGGGGCCGGGGCGGGGCGCCGGGCGCGATAACGCGCCGCGGGAGCGGCGGGTGCCGAGAGCCGCTGCTGAGGCGGGGAGCGCGGGCGGGGGAGCAGCGCGGGCCGAGCCCAGCCCAGCCCAGCCCAGCCCGCCATGGGCAACGCGGCCGGCGGCATGGAGGGGGGGGCGGCGGGGCGCGACCCCCGGCCCCCAGGCCCCCCCCCCGGCGCCGCCCCGCCGCCCGCCCGGCAGCCCATGCCCACCGCCGCCGAGCTGGAGGAGCGCTTCGGCCGCGTCCTGGTGAGTGCGGGGGGGCGCGGGCGTCCGCATCCCACCCCGGCGGCAGTTTTGCTCTGCTCTCATTTTATTAGTCGAGCGATTAATTAAATCCACCCCGGTTGATGTAGTATTTGTCATTAGTAAGGGTAATGGTTCCGCTGGTTACTCCCGGGGGATGCTCGACCCAGCCCGCGGGATGCCCCACAGCCGGTGCGGTCCCCGGGGGGCACGGGGGGATCCACCCACTGTTGGGGTGACCCCGGCTGCGGGACACCCGGCCGTGGCGGGGAGCTGGCAGGGCCCGCAGCCGGCAGCGTGCTGCAGGCAGCCGGTGCTGCGGATGGCGAGGCTCACCGCCCTCCCCTGCCTCCTCCTTCCCGGGGCCCTTCTCCCTGGCATAAACCACCGGCATCGCTCCCGGTGTCCCCCCAAGCCGCGTTCTCGTGGGATGACAGCTCCTTGGAATCCCGGGAGCTGCGGGAGAGCAGTTCGCGCCTGCTGCCCTCCGTCCTTGGCGGCTGGCCGTGACCTTCGCGCCGCGGTCCCACCGGGGGAGCCAGCCACACTCCATCCCGCACCCTCTCCCAAAACGCTCCGTGGTGGAGAGTCAGGCTGGGAGTTGGAAAAAAAAATGCGGCTTTAACGCCCTGTTTCCCCGGTGGGAGCTGGAGTTGCCCTCCCTGTGCCGGGAGCAACCACAGGGAAAAGCTCCTGCAGATGCCGGTACACTGGGATCCACTGGGTAGGATCCACCAGGTGGGATCTACCATCCCAGCCCTGAGCACAAATCGTTGGGAAGCTTTTTTTTTCTCGTGGGGCATTTGTAGGAGGATTATTTAGGGATGGGCATAGCAGCTAGAGCCCCCACCGCCTCCCGGCCCCTGGCGCGGGGCAGTGATGGTGAAGAGCTTTGCAAGGTGGGGACCTGCATGGGGCCCCCAAATCCCCGAGGAGGGGGCTTTGCAGTGGGATACCCATGGTGGCAGGCGGCCGAGCTGGGCGGTGGTGCCAGCAATGGCTGCCAGGTGTGGTGGTGGTGGTGGCGGCAGGAGGGGAAGGTGGTGGCAGGGACCTCAGGGTGCTTCCGCTGCTGCTGCAAGGCCTCAGGAAATGGCGCGTTTTGCCCAGCTGGGTGGTGGCGGGTTGCAAATCCTAAAGTGAAAAAACATTGGAAAAGGGGAAAGCGCTGTTCCAGGCCCTCACCGCCTTCACGAGGGAAAGCCCTTTCCTGGGAACCAGGGGACCCAGGGAGCTGGGGTTCGGCCAGACGGGAACTGAGTGCCTTGTGAAATCGCTGTCCCAATCTTGCTTCCTCCTTTCACAGGTTCCCTTTCCCCTTCTCGTGGCTGGCGGGACTTTGGGACCCCTGGGGGGCAGGGGGGGATAGGGACTGGGGACATCCCTCCGCCATCACCCACCCCAACCATGTTCCATGACTCGGGATTCATTCTTCCACCTCCTGAGCTTGTGAGATCAGTGATGGAGCAGGAGGGGATGGGCTGGCAATCTCCTGGTGGGGCATGATCCAGCTCTGACATGTTGCCATGGTTACAGTGATGCCATGTGCGCACATCTGTGCAAACCAGTTTTGGGCTGGACATCCCAGACTGGGAGAGCTGGTAGGGCAAAGCCTGGGCAGAAAAGCCAACGGCAGAGCGCAGAGGATCCAAACTGGATAAACCCAGCGCGTGCCAAGAAATGGGGAGTTTAGTTTTATCCTCAAAAGCTGACTTCTGCCCAGGGAGGGTACTGTGGCAGATGCTGCCCTGGCAGAGCAATGGGTTGTCCCTGTGCCACGCGGTCTGGGATGTGCCCAGGTGGCTTTTTGGGATGGAGAGAAGGAAATGGAGCATCTTTGCTGCTGGGATAGAGATGCTCCCACTTGGAGCAGTCAGGACTTTTCTCCTTTTGCATGTCAAGAGGCAGCAATTGGGAATATATAAATTAATTTGGGAATTGAGGGTGTGGTGGAGGTGAAGCTGGGAATAGCTGGGGGGGTTGGTTGGAGCCTTGGGGATGGCGGCCGATGGGCACAGGGGCTGCTCCGGCAGGGGGGGGTTGCTGGCAGGGGCTTTGCTGCCTCCTCTCCCAGGACCTGGGGGAGAGTATGGCAAACGTCACTGCTGCAGATGTTTGCGGATGTGCTGTTGGCTTCAGTGGTGAGACTGATCCCCAGTGAGCGCCAGCTGCAGTGTCGGCCTCTGCTCAACTGAGAAGGAAACCTGATGCTCGGCTTTCTGCTGGATCCATCCTGCACCTGGTCCTGGCGCGGTGGCCGAGTCCGGCTGGTTGCTGTGGGGGCTGCGATGGGGTGCCCCCATGGGGGCCGTGTGCCTGGGGTAGAGAGGGGAACGGCTTGTGATGGATCGGGCCCTGGCTGAATGAGGAGGGTGTCCCAGTGCAGGGCTCCCCCCCGTGTGTGGGTACGAGGGGGCACCAGGCACCCGGTGGGGCTGTGGGCATGGTGGCTGCATCAGGCTCATTTCTCCAGCCTGTGCTGAGAGCAGCTTCTGCTCGTTCTTAAAATAGAGCCAGGAGCAGCAGGCAGCAGCAGCCACCCACCCCCCAGCCTGCTCCTTGCCACCCTCGCAACAGGATCCGGCCATCCACAGGGACCCTTCTGCTCCTCTGCTGGCTTGTCCCTGCCTGGCATGTGGTGGGTATGGCACCTGGCTGGATCCAGGGGTTCCCTGGTGGGAGGAGCTGGTCCTGGGAGCATTGCCCACCCTGGCTGGCTGCATGCAGGAGAGCCCTCAGTGGGCCTGATCCTGCTGGGTGCCCAGCTCTGAGCCTTGGGAAGAGGCAGGAGGACGGGTCCAGTGGCAGTCAGGGGCACTGGAGGGGATGCCGTGGGTTGGCTGGTGCTGTGGGGCTGGGCACGTCCCAAAGCCCCTTGGGTGGGAGTATCACACTCTGTGGCCATAAGGGATGGAGAATCCCGGGAGTGGGGTGGTCCATTGGCCACTAGCTCAGGCACCCGGCGACCTCAGTCCTTCCTGTGGCCGGTGAAAGCCCCAAACCTGCCATCTTGGGGCTGCTTTGGCCCCTTCCCTGCAGCGGGCAAGGCTGGTACCTGATGTCTGGACTGGGATGCTCTCCCATGCCACATCTTTCCATCCCCATCTCACGGCTGCACATCCCCCACACGCCCCAGAAACGATGCTCTCTGGGTTCAGCCTGGTTTTCACTCCAGCCCATCGGTGTTTCAGAGCAAACACTTCCGTAAAGGATGCTTTGAATTTTTTGTGCTGAGGTTTGGTGCAGAGCCTGGCTCTGCTCAGCTCTGACCGCTCATGTGCAGAACAAAATAAAGGTGTCTGACGCCCAGAATAGTTCCATCTCTCCGACGGCAGCAGCCCCAGCGCTGTGGGTGCTGCAATATGAAAAGGTCTTTTCATACCGGAAAATGATGTAGGTGCTGCTTTACGTCACCCCAGCCTCAGTTTTAGGTGCAGGGTAAAGCCCAGCTCAGCCCTACGGCTGGTGTTGGCTGAGCTGGTGGGTCCTGGCTGGCTGCATCCTGGTGCTGGACGTGGGTGGGATGGCACTGTCGGCTCCATGGCACCCTGTGTCCCAGGAGGGTTGGTGGGGGATGGATGTTCATTAACCTGGTGGGCTGTGATGCTGCTGGGAGGCTGGGGAAGCCCCACGCTGGGGTGGGACAAGGGTGCTGGGTGCCGGCCGGAGAGTGATGGGAGGTGGGATGTGGCTGCTGGGGCCAAGTCCCTGTGGCTTCTCCATCCTTGTCCCCCGAGGAGGAGGACTAAGTCCTTCCTCTGACACCTCTGATGTGCTTGGCTGCTGCCCTGCCCCACATCACCCACCCTGCCCCACACCTCCCACAGCACCAGTCCCCTGATCCCCAGCAGGAAATGAGAACCAGTTTCTTCACACTGCTGGTTGATGCTGAGGACTAGAGTGGAGCCACTTCCTTCCCCCCCCCGGCACCACGTGCCCATCTGGGGCCGTGGCGGGATGCAGCCACCACCCAGTTTGTACCCGAACTGTGCCACATCCTGCCGCCCAGCCCAGCCCTGCTTGTGAGGAGGGACTGCAGGGCTCTGTGGCAGAACCGCCTCCGCAGGGACATCCCCAGCATCCCCCTGCCCCGCCTGCATCCTCGTGGTGGGGAACCCATGGGACGTCCTGTCCCACTGGTTGTGCTTAGTCCTGGTTTTTCCAAGTCCCACACATAGTCGACTGGAAAAGGTGGTCCAGGTGCCACCATCCCCTCTCTGCCAAGAGCACCTAACAACGTGCCATAGGTGCTGCTGTAGCCCTGGGTGGGGTGTTTGGGCACGTAGTCCTCTTGGCACAGCCATGTCCCTCGGCCTGACCCTCCTGGGGGGGCTTGTCTACTCCAAGGATGGCAGCTTGGGGACCACAAGGAGAGGGCTCTGCAGCAAAGGGGACATCCAGGTGCTGCTGCCACTTAGCCCACCCTGGGTTCAGCTGGCAGATCCGGTGCAGCCTTGTCAGCTTTGCAATGAGGCTGTTTCTGACCCTGCCGTCTAATTTTACCCTCCCTGCAGAGCTCTCCGTGCGAGCTGTCCCCTGGCTAAATCTGGCCGAGTGCTGGCTCCTTCCCGCCCACGTCTCCTGATTTTGACTTCTTGCAAAAGCAGCTCGACAGGTCCTTGGTGGAGGCAGGTGGTGAGGTTTCTGCTCCTGCCCGCCACTGTGGCACCTCTCCTCTTGGACCTGCTCTTCTGTGTGCAACCAAACCCGTGGGAGATGCCTTTTCCCCAAGGATATGGTTGTCCCAGGGTGCCTGCACCCCACACGCCCAGTCCTTAACATCAGGGGACCCTAAAGCTGGATGTTAAAGGTGACCCGGGGCTGCGCGTTGCCTCCATGTGCCAGCGTGGCCGGGCTCTCCAGGCGAGCAGCAGCCTCAGCTCCTGCATCCCCCTGGGGGCTGGATCACCAAGAAATGGTTCTTTGGAGAAAATAAATCACCTGTGACCAGAGCTGAGCTCCCAGCATGGCCCAGGCCATGGTGAGGGCTCTGTTAAAGGCTCTGCCGGTCACCCTATGGTGTCCCTTAGGGACCTGCTGGGTGCCCTGAGCACCCCAGCGGCAGGAGCAGCACCGGGAGCCCCCTGAAGCCCCCGGCTGTGGTGTGGAGTGGTTTTGGCAGCTGCCTCGTGCCGTTTGGAGAGCGGAAACCACATCATGTCCTGCCAGGGTGGCCCCGGGGGGGTGACGGGGGCCAGGGTTGTGCAATGGTGTTGCGGAGGGATGTGGTGACACACCAGACTCTGCCCTGACATCATGTCTCTAAAGAAACGCTGGTTTCACCAGCTAGGCTCGTCACGCACCTGCAGCGGGGGACTGGGAGGTGACCGTCATCCCTGAGCAGGGCCCAGGCTCTGGGGTTCCTCAGCTGTGTCCCCAGCCTGCGTCTCTGTTCCTCACCAGAACTGGGCTGGCTGAGGCTGGTAGCATTGTGCGCTTGTGACACGGATGGACGGGTCCAGTTTTTCCTCCTGTCCTCCAATAACACCTTCTGCCTCAGGGAGCCCCAGGTGGGGACGTTGCTGATGGGTCCATGGCTGGTGGGATGCAAACATCCTGGGAATGGTGGTGTCCCCATCCTCCCCCCGATGTCCCCATCCTCCCACCACTGAGCAAGGACACCGGGTGCTGGATGAGCAGCGGGTGCTACAGCCCCTGGGCGTGTTTCAGGGGATGACCCCAACCCTGACACTATCACCCCACAGAACTCCATGAACCTGCCCCCGGACAAGATGAAGCTGCTCAACCAGTATGACAATGAGAAGAAGTGGGAGCTCATCTGTGACCAGGTGAGGTCCAGGTGTCACAGTGTCTCTGGTGCTGTCCCTGTCCCCAAGTGCCACTTGTGGAACAGGCACCAGCCTGGCATGTGCCGAGTGCTGACATCCATCCCTGTTAGCTACAGTGCCTCATTAACCTGGTTAAGCGTTGATGCAGTACGGGGGCAGGGACAGGGACACTGGCTGCTGCAGAGACAGTGGCATGTCCCTGCGCCGCGGGCGGGCAGTTTGGTTTCAGCCTCTCTCTGGGGCTCGTAGGAGCGTTTCCAGGTGAAAAACCCACCATCTGCCTACATCCAGAAGCTGAAGAGCTACTTGGACACGGGTGGCGTAAGCAGGAAGGTGAGGACTCCCCCTTGCACCCCGTGTCCCCTTCCTGGGTTGGGTGTGGGGACAGTGCCAACAGCTCTCCCCATCCCATAGTTCAAGAGGCGAGTACAGGAATCGACACAGGTTCTCCGGGAACTGGAGATTTCCTTGAGGACCAACTACATCGGGTAAGGGGGAGGCGTCCTTGTCGTCACCCAGCTGCCACTGCTGTCCCTGGCATTGCTGGCAGAGAGATTGGCAGTGGCTTGTGGCCGTGGGGGTGACAGCAGGATGTGGAGGCTGGTGGCCTCATCCTGCTCCTCTGAGATGGCTCTGATGGGAGGACGGGGGTGCTGTAGGACCTGAACCCCATTTGGGCTCTCTGGTACCCCCTGGGTGCCAGGATGGACCCTGGTCCCCACCCTGCGTGTCCCAACCCCTCACGGTGTGGTGGGTTCTGAGCTATGGGTGCCTGTGTCCCACCACCCAGGGTCAAGCTGTCCTGCCGTGGTGGCAGCAGAGCCCCCAGACTGTCCCCCGCCCATGCATCGGGAGCTGTGCCAGCTCATGGTGCCACCTCATGTCCACAGCGTGTCCCACCTTCGCTGGGGACCTCTGACCGGGGGCTGGAGCAGGGAGACGGGAGGGTGAGGAGGGCTGTCGGAGCCCACTAACCCCCTGCACCCCACAGCTGGGTCCAGGAGTTCCTCAACGAGGAGAACAAGGGGCTGGATGTGCTGCTGGAGTATCTCGCCTTTGCCCAGTGCTCCGTCGCGTATGTCACCGCCGGCTGCCCCATCCCCCGGGCCAGGGCCACCTCCCCTGGGACTCAGCGAGGCTGGGGATGTCCTGGGGGGCTCTTCCCCAGCACGGGAGTGATGGACCTAAGGATCCTCCATCGCTGGGGTTGAGCAGAACATCCCAGCATCCCCAGCCTTGGGGACCCCGGTGGGGGTGTCTGCCCGTATCGGGGTGCCACATCTCACCCATCTCTGTGTCCCCACGGGCCACCAGGTACGACATGGAGAGCGCCGAGAACGGCAGCCCAGGCTCTGACAAGGGCAAGGTCCTGGAGCGGTCGCTGGAGGACCTGAGCAAAAGCAGCTCCTCGTCCCCCACCCAGGGCTCCTCCAAAGTGCGGCACCTCACTGTAAGGTAACACGTGGTCCGTCCCCAGCTGTCCCCCTCTGCCTCCACGCTCTCCGCCTCGCTGCACCCCCAGCCGCGCCATGCTCAGAGAGGGGCTTGGCAGGGAGACGCAGGCCTGGTCCTAAAAATGGGTCCCCGTCGCTGGTTTAGGGGGGGACAAAGCCACGTCCCCATGTATGCATGCAAGGGACAAACCCTGCAGGCCCCCAGCCCCACACCGTGACCCTTGTGGGATGCTCTGGGCAAAATCCACGAATAAGCAAAAATTGGAGATGCTGGAGAATTTGGGGGAGCAAATTGCAAATTGCTCCCCGCCCCCCCCCCCCAAGTTTAAAACCGGGTGGAGGAATGGCCTGCGCCCCCCGTGGCCGGTCCCCGTGGCTGGTGGCTCTCGCTTGGCGCCACTCACCCCCGCAGCCCCCTTCTAACCCCGCTCTTCTCTTGCACGCTGCCGGGGGACGCGCTGACGGTAGGTGATGGGGCCAGGGCACTGGCGGGACAGGGACGCCCTGGCGGGACTCCGCTGCCAGTCACCGGCATTGGGGACAGTGCCTGTGGGGCATCCCCAGTGGGCAGAGGGGGGGGTCCCAGGGGACACCCCACCACAGTCACCCTGGGAGCCGTAATGTGGCACCCCGGGGACCATGGGGGTCCCTGATCGCCTGCCAGCAGCTCTGGAGGAGCCGAGGTGTCCCCCTCCAGCCCCAGGGACAGGTCAGGAGTGACGTGGCACCCGGAGGGGGTCCCAGCCCTTGTCCCCCAGCTGTGTCCCCAAGCCCGGGTGTCCCAGGGGCGCCGCGGGAGCCCCGTTTCTCCCTCCTGTCCTGCAGGCTCTAACGCACCTCCAGCTGCTGCCTCTCGAACCAGCACATCCACACCCTCCTCCGCCAGGTCCACCCCAGCGTCCCCTGCAGTGCCCTGGGCAGTGATGGGGACAGTAGCCCCAGGTCACCCAGCAGCTCCTACCCACCCCGGTGAGCCTCCGAGACCACCTTGTGCACACCCATCCCACCCCCATCCCACCCCCAGCACCCCAGCAGCCCAAGCGCTTGTAGACGGACACGGACGTGGGGGGGTCTCTCCCGTGGGGACACAACTGTCCAGGTCCCTTGGTGTCTTCTCGCTCTTGCTGCCCACCCCCCCCCCCACCCCACCCCCCCGGCTTTGCGCTGCGCCGCCCTGGCTGCCCCCCAGCCCCTGCTCAGTGCCCTTTCGCCCACCCAGGCTGAACCCCTCGCACAGCAGGAAGGCACTTAGGAACTCCCGCCTCATCAACCAGAAGGATGATGTCCATGTCTGCATCATGTGTCTCCGCGCCATCATGAACTACCAGGTGGGGGAGGGCAGGGTCTTCGGGGACCCACCTGGGGCTCCTCGAAAGCCTTCAGCCCCTGTGGGGCCATCTTCAGGGTCAGGGGTCGGGGGGGGACCCTGTCGCCATCCCCTCGCTCTGAGATGTCCTCACTCAACCTCGTGTCTGGTGGGGATGCGGTGTGGGGATGTCCCAAGGTCCTGGAGCATCCCTGGGCTGGGGACAGGAGGATGCACAACCCCATTAATGCTCCTTTTGCCCCCAAGTCTGGCTTCAGCCTGGTGATGAACCACCCAGCCTGCGTCAACGAGATCACCCTCAGCCTCAACAACAAGAACGCCAGGTAGGACCCATCCCCTGTCCCCCCGTCCCCCAGCCCGTGCCACGGCCCCGGCCCCAACCCCCTCCCACCCCATGTCTGCAGGACCAAGGCGCTGGTGCTGGAGCTGCTGGCTGCCGTCTGCCTTGTCCGAGGTGGCCATGACATCATCCTGGCCGCCTTCGACAACTTCAAGGAGGTGAGTCCCCAGCAGCCATGCGTGGTCCCCACAGGGACACCTGTGCTCTGGCTGGGTTCGTGCCTCAGTTTCTCTGTGCGGCAGAGCCCTGCATCATCAGGGCATCCTCTGTCCTGACAACGCCTGTCCTGTCACTTGCCTGTGGGTGCTCCAGCCATTGGGCTCGATGTCCCCATGCCAGGACCACATCGCAGCGGGACTGGGTGGCGGGCAGCACCTCTCAGAGTTGGGATGACATCCCTGGCAGGTGTCTCCTGCCTTGCCACATCTCTGGGTGCCCACCCTGGCTGTGTCCCTCCTGGCCCTCAGCCCCCTGCTCTCCCACCCCAGGTCTGCGGGGAGAAGAACCGCTTTGAGAAGCTGATGGAGTATTTCCGAAACGAGGACACCAACATCGACTTCATGGTGAGCAGCTGTAGGGCTGGTGCTCTGCTGTCCCCAGGGGCACCGTGTGCCCAAGGGGCGGCTGAGCCACTGTCCTGTCCTGGGTGTGCCAAGGGCTGTGGTGTCCCCCAGGGCTGCTGGTGCTTCCCCAGGGCTGTGAAACCGCCCTGCATTCCCCAGGGGCCACCATGTCCCCGAGGGCCACCAGTCCACTGTGCACTACCTGGGGCACCGTGTTCCCAAGGATTACTGGGCCACCATGCCATGCTGGTGGCCACGTTGAGCCTGTGCCTGTCCCGCAGGTGGCCTGCATGCAGTTCATCAACATCGTGGTTCACTCGGTGGAGAACATGAACTTCCGCGTCTTCCTGCAATACGAGTTCACCCACCTGGGGCTGGACCAGTACCTGGAGGTGGGTCATCCTGCACCGCCCCGGTGCTGAGCCCTGCTGCTGGGGGGGTGGGGTGGGTGCCCTGTGACGGTGCCACTGGCTGTCTCATGGCAGAGTCTCCGTCTCACCGAGAGTGACAAGCTGCAGGTGCAGATCCAAGCCTACCTGGACAACATCTTCGATGTGGGGGCTGTGCTGGAGGACTCGGAGACCAAGACGGCGGTGCTGGAGCACATGGAGGAGCTGCAGGAGCACGTCAGCCAGGTGGGATGCGGGCGCGTGGGCAGGAGTTGCTGACGCCAGCCCCGAGGGAGGGATGAGGATGGGGCTGAGCAACGTCACTTCGTCCCCTGCAGTTGACGGAGAAGCTGCAGGATGCGGAGAACGACTCCATGGCCAAGATAGCGGAGCTGGAGAAGCAGCTGAGCCAGGCGCGGCAGGAGCTGGAGGCACTGCGGGTGAGCGCCCAGGGGCGCTACGGAGCGGGAGGCAGGGGTGGGTGCCTGGGGGACCGCGCTTTGAGGGGTGCAGTGGGACACGGGTGATCTGCTGGGGCTTGTCACCGGTGCAGGAGCAACTGAGCCCGCCGCGGCCACCCAGCCCACCGGCCCCGCAGCCCCAGGAGTGCTACCGGCTGGCGCTGGAGCGGCAGCTGGCAGAGCTGGAGGAGAAGGGCTTGGTGCAGATCCTGCGTGGGCCTGACGGGGACGTCGCCATCAAAATTGTTCCCGTCGTCATAGAAACGCCAGCAGCCCCCGCGGTTACTGGAGAGGCCACTGCTGCCACCGCTGCCACCTGCACAGGTACCGTGGGTGCGGGGGGATGGCAGCAGCCCGCAGTGTCCCCTTCCTAGTGGGGACACGTGGCACGGAGGCGCGGCAGCAGCGTCTCTGAGGGGGGCGCAGGGACGTGCCCGGGGACACAGGGTCACTCGGTGGCAGAGGGGATGTGGCGGTGGCGCTGTGCCTGCTGTGCCACCCTCACACCCACGTCTTCTTTCCATTGCAGATGGTTCGGCTCCGGCTCCTCCGGCAGCACCTGGCACACCGCCCCCCCCGCCCCCCCCCCCCACTGCCGGGGGCTGAGCCTGGCCCCCCAGTGCCCCCCGCACTCCCATTGCCTGCAGGCACCGACCCCCCACCAGCCCCTCCGCTCCCAGGCACCCAAGTGCCACCCCCACCCCCACTGCTCCCAGGGGGGTTGGAGGGCCCCGTCCCCCCACCTCCGCCACCCCCACCCCTGGGTGGGGAGCTCCCAGCTGGGCCGGCTGCCCCTCACCCTGCTGGCAGTTCAGGTAAGCGTGGCCCAGGGACGGTGGAGATGTCCCCCAGGTGAGGGCTGGGGGAACCCTGGGGTGGGTTTGGGAGCCCCCCACCCCACGATGTGTTGTCCCCCCTCCCTGTCACCCCACAGTGAAGGTGAAGAAGCCGATCCAGACCAAGTTTCGCATGCCAGTCTTCAACTGGGTGGCCCTGAAGCCGAGCCAGATCAATGGCACCGTCTTCACTGAGCTCAATGATGAGAAGGTGCTGCAGGTGAGGACACAGGAGGGTCCGCGGGGGTCTGGGTGCAGCACCCTTGGTTGGCCAGAGCCCCAGTCCACACTGCACCCACGCTGAGGTTGCCTCCATGCCCCCCTTGTGCCTATCTGTGGTGTCACATGGCTGCTGGAGGAGCTGGACGTTGGAGCAGCTCCTTGGCACCACGGAAAGGGAAAAAGTGGTATCTGCCATCCTTCGGTCACCTGGTCCTTGTCCTCTTGCTTCATCCTTATCCTCCCATCCTGTCCGTTTCTTCCACAACTTCGTCCTCTGGTCCCCTCGTTATGCCCTTCCTGTCCCTGTCCTTTTCCCCTTGCTCCATCCACATCCCTTCAACTTGACCTCATCCCCTTGCTCCATCTTCATCCTCTCGCTCCTCACCCCCTTGTCCTCGCCCTCTGGCCCTGTCCTCATCCCAGATGTCCTGTGTCACCTCCCTGCTGTGCCTTCAGCCCTGTCTCCCTGCAGGAGCTGGACATGAGAGACTTCGAGGAGCAGTTTAAGACCAAGGCACAGGGCCCCGGCTTGGACATCAGTGCCCTCAAGGTGAAGGCCATGCAGAAGGCTCCCAGCAAGGTCACCCTCATGGAATCCAACCGAGCCAAAAACCTGGCCATCACACTCCGCAAGGGCGGCCGCAGCATCCAGGACATCTGCACAGCCATCGAGACGTGAGTGTCCCCTCCTTGATGGGAGGTCAGGCACAAGCCCAGCTACACCAGGGGGCTGGGATGGTGTTGGGTGTGCTGGGGTTGGAGGGGTGATGGCACCAGCTGGGGGGATGGGGGGATGCGGGGACCAGGCGCAGAGAGACGGGGGGATGCGGGGACCAGCCATGGGTGACAGGGCCCTGGGGAGCTGGTCGCAGGGTCTGACTGCACTGCGGGTTTCCCACCACCCACAGGTATGACCAGCAAGCCCTGAGCCTCGATTTTCTGGAGCTGCTGCTGCGCTTCCTGCCCACCGAGTATGAGCGGACACTCATCCGGAAGTTTGAGCGGGAGCAGCAGCCACCGGAGGAGCTCTCAGACGAGGATCAGTTCATGATCCGCTTCAGCAAGATCCCACGCCTGGCTGAGCGCATGAATGTCATGATCTTCCTGGGCAACTTCAACGACACAGCCCAGCTGCTCATGCCGGTGGGTGCTGCGGGGGGCACAGGGTGGCTGTGGGTGGGGGGCTGCGAGGAGGTGGCACCCTGCAGCGAGGCTCATGGGCTTTTCCTCCCATCCACAGCAACTCAACGCCATTATCGCCGCCTCCATGTCCCTCAAGTCCTCCAGCAAACTGCGCAACATCCTTGAGGTCAGGAGCTTGGCATGGGGTGGCCCTGGTGGAGGGACGTGGGGCTGGGATGGGTGCCTGAAGGGCGCTGCTGGGGCATGTGTAGGTGCTGTGCCCCCTCCCCAGGGTGCCCCGTCCATGCCGGGTTGTGTACCCCAGCCGTTGTGTCTCCACAGATTGTCCTGGCCTTCGGGAACTACATGAACAGCAGCAAGCGCGGGGCAGCCTACGGCTTCCGCCTGCAGAGCCTGGATGCGGTAGGGTCCCCGCAGGGCTGCCCCCTTTGCTTGGGCCATGGGGACACTGTCACTGCCCGGGGATCAGCCTTGGGGATGGAGGGACACAAGGACCAGCTGTGGGGATGGAGGGATGAAGAGACCAGGGTTGGAGAGGCAGGGGGAGGAACCAAAGTGGTGGAGATGCCCGAGAGATAGCCATGGGGTTCGGAGGATGCAGAAATCAGATATGTAGAGATGGAGGGATGCAGGGAGCAGCTGTGGGGATGGAGGAAGATGAGACCCAGCCGCAGGGATCGATGCAGCCTACCCTGAGCGGCGGGGGGAGGTGCGGGGGGCGATGGGATGCGGGTCGGGGCTGATGCTGTTCTCTCGCAGCTCCTGGAGATGAAGTCAACAGACCGCAAGCAAACGCTGCTGCACTACCTGGTGCGGGTGATCATGGAGAAGTACCCCGAGCTGACCGGCTTCCACACCGAGCTACACTTCCTTGACAAGGCGGGCACAGGTAGCGCCCATGGGCGCTGGGCTGGGGGAGTCATGACAGGCTGCAGCCGTGGTACAGGGTCTCTCCGAGTCTGCTCTGACCCCCGCACTGCTCGCCCTCCCTGCAGTCTCCCTGGACGGCGTGTTGCAGGACGTGCGGAGCCTGCAGCAGGGGATGGAGCTGACCCGCAAGGAGTTCATGCGGCAGGACGACAGCCCCGTGCTCAAGGAGTTCCTCAAGGTCAACTCAGAGGTGATGGAGAAGCTGCAGGCTGACAGCAAAACTGCCAAGGTGGGTGCTGGGGGTAGCGCAGGGTTGTGGAGCGGGATTGGCCCCCCCATTCCTAGGTGGGACACCCTGGGGTGCCCTGTGCCCACACGTCTGTTCCATGGGAGAGGCTCCTGGCTGGGACGTGGCTCCAGCAGAAAAGCTGGGAGGGGTTTGGAGGGGGATGGCGTGGTGGGAAGGGCTGGGAGGAGGCAGTGGGTGAGGGAGTGCTGGTGCCCGGCCTCAGCCCCCCAGTCGAGGTGTCTGTGCCCGCAGGAGGCGTACGAGTCGGCTGTGGAATATTTTGGGGAGAACCCCAAGACCAGTCCTCCCACCACCTTCTTCCCCATGTTCATGCGCTTCATCAGAGCCTACAAGGTAGGAGGAGACAGGGGGTGTGTGCCGTGTTTCTGGGGGTTGGGAGAAGGTTTGGGGGGGTCTGACCCCACTTTGGAGTGACTGGCACAATCTGTGCACGGGGCTGGGGGCTTGGGGCTCACAGGACAGGAAACCCTGGGGCTCAGCACCGTGCTTCGGGGTGCTCGGGGATGCTGGAGCTGAGCTGGGGGGAGATGGGGGGGGCTGCTGTCCCACAGCAGGACCCCTCTGGCTCAGCACCCCCTCCCTGTACCTCTCCCAAGAAAGCAGAGCAGGACATCGAGCTGTGGAAGAAGCAGGAGGCCGTGGCCAAAGAGCCGGAATCTGCCCCCCCCAGCAGTGAGAACCGTCCTGAGGTGAAGGTGCCCCACGTGTCAGGGGTCCAGCCCTGGGTGGGCTGCATGGTGGGGAAGGGCAAAACAGGTCCCGCTGTGGAAGAGCGAGGGTGAGGGCACCCCATCTCCTTTGGGGTGCGGCGGGAGGCCACACCGTTCACCCCGCGCTGTCCCCAACCTCAGTTGCCCGCCCAGAAAGCCAAGCGGCAGCAGATGGACGTGATCGCCGAGCTGAAGAAGAAGCAGATGGTGAAGGAGCCGCTCATCTACGAAGGCAAAGATGGTGCCATCGAGGATATTATTTCAGGTGAGAGATTATTTCAGGTGACCAGCCAGGTGTCCCCCCCTGTGGCAGACTTGGTGCTGGCGGGGAGACCCTTGGTGATGGGGGGCTGCAGGGGACGGTCACAGCCAGGAGCTGGAGGGCCGCCGAGCCCCGTTCTGGGGACCAAATCTATCCCACACGGCAGAGCTGCCGAGTGCTCCCTGCCCTGTCTCATTAGCTCTTCCTCCTCTTCTGCTTCTTCCTCCTCTCTCCTCCTCCTCGCTGTCTCTCTGGATTGCTCTACCCAGCTCTGAAAACTGTTCCTTTCACAGCCCGGACGGGCAAACGCTCGTCCCGGCTCTTCTGCGACGTGAGCTTCAATGAGGAGAGTCCTCTGTAGGTAACGTGGGGCCAGCGCGGTGCCGGCAGGGCAATGGGGGCTGCTAGGCTTTGCCCCCTCCTGAGCCAGGGGCCGGGGTCCCGCTGGTTGGCTCTTCGTAGCTGCTGCTCCTCCTGGCTCTGTGCTAGGGCTTCTCCTGAGCATCCTCCTACCCAAAGGTGTGACTCCTGGGTGGGGAGGGGGTCCAGCCGTCACCGGGTGGGCAGGGGAGCTCAGCCAGCTCCACACTTTCTCCCGCTGCAGATCTGCGGAACAACCCATACCGGCGCGCAGACACGGGCCGCGGCAGTGCCAAGAAACGGGCTGCGGGGCAGAGCCTGCAGGTGACACCGGACATCTCACTGTGACCGGCGCCGGCCCTGCAGCTGCCAGGACCATCCTCCTGCCACAGATGGGACCCCAGGATGTCAACCCCCTGGCCCCGGACAAAGCGGGGCAGAGGCACAGCGCCTGCTCCCAGCTGCTCCAGCCGCTTCCCGTGCCAGCTCCCGCCCTGCGTGCCCTGGGGTCTGGCGCAGGGATGCCCCACTTCTTGCTTAGCAATGCCTCTGAGCTGTCTCCTCCAGGCTGGCAGGGCTGGGGGACCCTCCTGGCTACAGGCAGGGAAGGGGGAGCACAGAAGGGGCCCCAGCTCGCCCTGGCAGGAGGAGAGTGGCTGCCCCATCCCTCCCCTAGAGCTGCTCCGTTGTACGCCTGCCCCAGGGTCAGCCCTGCGCGCCGGTGTGCCCCACTCTTCAGCTTGCTGGTGCCTTTGATTTCCCGCTGCAGGGGGGCGGAGGGTCATACGCCAGGGATGCAGCAATCCCTGCACATCTCCCCCCTCTCCCCCAGCCTTGCAGTGCCCTTTGAGACCTGTGTTCTCTGCTGCAGAGCTGAGCCGGCACGGGGCTGTGCCTCCAGCGCGGAGCCTGCTGCAACGCTCCCACCCTGGGCACTCCCCGTACCCCAGGAGCTGGCAGGGGTGCTATTTTACAGTGGGATTTTTTTTAAGTCTTCCTTAAAATTTCTCTGTGCTATAGGAGCAGGGACTGGGATACCCATATACAAGGTCTCACCAGGATCCTAAGGCCACAGTGAGCAGCACTAGGCTGTCCCTCAGTGCAGGGCAGGCTCTGTAGCTATGACAATCAGCAGCAGGGTCAAGGATTTACTGTCCTGAAGTCTCTGCGTGGTGGTACCCAGCTCTGCCCCTCCCCATCCATCCACCCCCTGGGTCAGGGCTGGAGCCTCTGGGAGCCAGCCGTGATGGTCAGCCCTTGGGGAGCAGGAGCAGGAGCTGCAGGACGCGACACGCAGCAGGTGCTAGACAGCCTCCAGCGACCACCGTGAGCCCAAAATGCTGCAGGGTCACCGCTGCAGTCGCAGGAGGAAGAGGCCAGAGAGCTGCACAAGCTTCCAAATAACACACTGGACTCCATTCCTCCCCCGCCCTGCTGCTGCTGGGTGAATCCAAACCGTGCACCGTCACAATTAACCTGCTCGCGCATTCGCTTCATTAAATGGCCCCTGCTCGCCCTGCTGCCGCGTACGGCACGCTGGCGGCCCTGTACGCTCTCGCTAGCTGCAGCTCGTAGCCTGGGGTGAGCCCTCACCGTCCACCGGAGTAGCAACCGCTTCCTGCTGTAATTACGCTGCTCCGCGCCAGCCGGCTCAGTACCGCACACAAGCTCAAAGGGGAGGGAAGGGAAATGAATGTGTAACTTATAAATGCCTTTAAGCCAGAAATGTAAAACATTAACTGCTAATTTGTATACATTATTTTTATATACTGAAGGCCTGTTTAATCTAAAGCAGAACTGGTAATAAAATTACTCTGAGGATAAAGCGCTTGTCTGTGGGAAGGGGGAAGCTTTACCTGGAGGCGGGGGGTGCTGCAGGGAAGGGAGAGATGCGTGAGCTGCTGCTTGCTGCTCCACCGACGTGTTACCTCCTGCACAAGGATCGGCTGCCAGGCGCGGCGACCGTTGAGCATTTTGATGTGGAAGATCTATTTCTGACTTGCCCATGATGGCAGCCAGGGGGTAGGGTCTCTTCAAGGCTCTGCTCAGCCCTGCAGGCCCTGCCCCCCCTCCCCAAGACTGGCAGCCTCTAGGCAGGCATGATCAAATGGGCGAAAACAGAAGGAATACACATGCCACAGGGCAACAGAAGGGAAAAGCCAGGACTTACGGCTCTTCCAAAAAGCAGTCCCACTTCTTACTTCACAAGCATCCCTAAGGAGAGGGCTACTGGACCCCCGGCCCCCACATGGCCACGTACAGACCTGCTGGGCTACCTGGTGGCAAGGGCCACCGTTGCTGCCATCCACTGTGCGTGGGAGCAGCCGGCTTGAGGAGGCGAGGTCTGGCACACGCTGTTTCACGGCTGCTCGGCCGGGCTGTACTCAGAGACAAGAAGTGCTCTGGTCCTTCCCCAAGCTGACCTGCACCTTACAGGGGAGTTAGTTAGTGACAAACACCCACCTTTTTTTTTTTTTTTTTTTTTTTTTGTGGTTAACCGATCTGACTCCTGCGTTCACAGTGCCGATATTGGTACGTGGCAGCAAACCCCCCCGGCTTCAGTTTGGGGTTTAATGTTCCAAGATAACCCACCTCACTCACTCACTGGCAGTGCCACGAGCACACCTCTAGTCCGTGGCACAGATTTAACACGAACGTGCCACCGAAGCGGAGATAAACAGCTCTTACACCAACAGTGAGCAGAAGCACTTGCTGGAAGGTGTGGGCAGGTCTCCAGAGCTCTGCCTGCCTGGCCTGGTGCCTCTGCATCCCAGACCTACTTTTCCCCATCGAGGGGAAGACTCAGCATCTCCCAGTACAGCAAATCACACGTGGTCGGGGTGGGAAGGGAGTGCTGGGGGTCACCCAGCCCAGCCCCTCCTAGAGCAGGCTCTCCTCGAGCAGGCTGCACAGAGCCACATCCCAGCGGGTTTGGATGTCCTCAGAGAAGGAGACCCCGCAGCTGCTCTGGGCAGCCTGTCCCAGTGTCCCCTCACCCTCAGGGCAAACAAGTTCTTTCTCGTATTCAGGTTGCCCCTTGTCCTGGCACTGGGCACTGCTGAGAAGAACCTGGCTCCATCTTCCTGACACTCACCCTTAAGGTAGTTGTAGACGTTGGTAAGATCCCCTCTCTGTCTCCTCTTCTCCAGGCTGAACAACCCCAGCTGTCTCAGCCCTTCCTCACAAGGGAGATGCTCCAGCCTCCTCCTCATCTCATCTCCGCAGCCTCCGCTGGCCCCTCTGAGGTAGTTCCCAGTCTCTCCTGAACTGGGCAGCCCAGCACTGGACACAGCACTGCAGACATGGCCTCACCAGGGCAGAGCAGAGGGGGAGGATCCCCTCCCCCACCCTGCTGGCCACGCTCCTCCTCGTACCCTCCAGGGTCCCACTGGCCCCTTGGCCATGAGGGCACACTGCTGGCCTACCAGCACTCCCAGGGCCTTCTCCACAGGATCCCCCCACCTGCAATGGGACAGGAGAAGGAAAAGGGATATCTGTTTGGAAATAGAGAGAGATGCCAGTATATTTAGCAAAGCCTGTGCTTAGATGCATCAGTTAGTTATCACTGCATCAGCTGTTGCTGCCTCTTCACACCCAGAAATGACTTCTCTCTGCATCCCCCCAAACCAAGGGTAACGTACAGCACAGTTCAATCATACCAGGCTCCCCTTCTTGAAAAACGTCTTATTCAGCACCATCATCTTGTTCTCTGGGACAACATATCATACCACTAGCAATGAGAACGAAGAATCTTTTTTTTTTTTTCCAGCTTTATTTTTTTCCCTGTGAAAATGCAGGTCAAAAATGTTAATTTCAAGAAATCACAGTTTTATAAAGTGTCATTCGTTCAATACAAGCTAGTCATTCCATCACAGTGCCCATCCCAAAGAGATTACGAGCTTCATATTGCTTTGCCAACAGTGATTTCTCCAGACATTCGGAAGGAGCTACACAACAAGAGCCATCTGCGTTTATCACTCCTACTGCTATTTGTCCTCCCTATCCTGAACTGGGGGTCTGTCCTGAAGACCAGTTATGTTGTTATACACAGTTTCAGCCAAATTTTAACGTGGATAACGAAAAGCTTTCCTGACTTTCCCTTCTGTCAGCATTGCATAGCCAGCCTTGATCTGGAAGCTGGACTTTCTATGCCTGTCACAGCAAGAACGACCAGCCAAATTGAGAGGAAACCATCCTGGCAGCAGAAGAGAGTCAAGGAGACCTCAAGCAGGTAGGTAGCAAAAACACGAAAACCCTGGAGATACTCCTGAAAGGAGAACCACATTATTTCAGGACAGTAAGAAAAACACCAGTGGTTTGTGGTATTAGCTGAAGTGTCTTTCCTTTTCGGCAGGGACTGCTGACACCACAGCCCGCATGTCTGGCCGGCTGTCCAACACAAGATTTGTTAGGTGAAAATCTGCAGTCTCACTTTCTCACTTGAGGTGGCAGCAAAATAGGACTGAAGGTTCTGGACAAAACAAAGAGGATGGAGATACTGGCTAATGCTGGTGTGAGAGTACAGGAGAACATGGGCATCTCCCTCTACCCAACAAAGACATTCTGGGTTCGCAAGGTTTGTGTAGGTGGCCTGAGATTAACGTTAATGCTATAGATGAAGTGTAAAGCTCAGAAGTCCTGCAGACAGAGGGCTGCTGCGTCCTTGCCCCACTGCTCAGCAGAACGCGAGTCTAACATCAATGTACCAAACTGTACACCTATACATTGAAGCATTTAGCAGACAACAGTGAAAACCACGAGACGCAGCCTTTGGGAAGGGAACAGACCATGCTTTCGTATTGACACACCACCAACAGCGATGTGTCATATTGACGCATCACCAGCAGACTCTTCTTAGAAACAACCAACAGGTTTTTCTCCTCCCCACCTCAGAGGAAGCCTAGGAAGGGTGCCAGGCGTGGGAAGTTTGGTTGGTGTACTCGACATGTGCTTGGGAGCTCCTGAGAAGCCTGGAGAGGCATTTTTGATGCCTTCTGCTCCTGAGCTTACAATTCTTAAGTAGTTTGTGGCATCTGAAAAAAGAAATAGAGCCAACCTACCCACTCTCCCCACTCCTTCCTGGAAGACATGTGCGTAATCTGTTAATTGTTTACTAAAAAGACTCTTAATGTGGCATTTCAGATATAATTAGGTGCCTATTTTGGACAACATATTAAGTGCTTTAGAACAAAAAGTGCTATAAAAACTATACCCACAGTGGTGACAGGTTCAATATTTCTTCAAGGGTTCCACTTTTTTATTACATCACAACTTTACTTTTCTGATTAGGGATGTCACTGCCTAGCGTATCAATACCAGCTGATGTTCTGGGAGACCAAAGGGTATCAGGTGCTTAAGGAGCACCAGTCCTCAAAAAGGAAGGCCCAGAGTTTAACTTTTCCCAGCTATTTTCTAAGTGACCTTCACTTAAGAAAACTGCCAAAATTCCTGCCCCGTTGCATCCCTCAGAACCAGCATGGATGTGGCAGGGCCTACCCTGCTTTTTGGGAACTGTTTCTTTATTCTGCCTGGATGTAGATAGCCCCTCCTCAGAGGCCATGGCACTCAGCACTCTGCAAGAGCCACAGGACACCATCAAGTGACCGTGACTTCCAGGTGTGCAAGGACTTTGAGCAGTCCTGAACAACTACAGTCATAGCTTACGCCTCCCTCTGGTGCTGCTCCAGGTTATAGAAGGGCTAGCAATACCTGCCCGTCTGAATTTGACCCATGCAGTTTTAGTATACTCCAAACTATTCACAA
Source organism: Falco punctatus (assembly GCF_963210335.1). Lineage (NCBI taxonomy): Eukaryota > Metazoa > Chordata > Aves > Falconiformes > Falconidae > Falco > Falco punctatus. The sequence continues at coordinate 430,418 of NC_137599.1, read as the reverse complement.
ATCAGTAAAAAAAAAAAAAAAGTTCAAAGTTTAAGGCACTCTGGGCCCAGCTGCCCATCCCACTCTGTTAACACGTTTTGCAGCAAGGGGAGCGGTACAACGCCCCATGCCAGTCCCAAAGTGCTAGTGAAAGCAGCTGAGATAACACACCATGCAGAACCGGGGCACCGATCTCCAGTGGAGGGGCCGAGCAGCCAGCCACGTAGATAGCTGGGAAGGGAAGACTTATATAAATGCTGCAGCAAAACTCACACCTTTTCTGAGCTGACTGAACCACTGCCCCTCCCCCCTCCAGATGGAGCTGCCTGGGCAGGACAGTTCTTGTGAAGCCCCAAGCCAGTGGTGGAAAGAGGACGGAGGAATACAAGCCCTCCACCCTGCCCACCAAGGAACACCATACCCTCCTCTTGCCCTACCTGCCAGAGGTGGCAGCAACACCAGAGAGAGAGCACCAGCTCCAAAGTCGGGGAGGAGACCTGAAGGTGAGAGCTGCAAGCAAAGCTCTTTCTGGGAACAAAGTTATTTTGTGATTCAAGAAGGAAGCGTCTGCGGGGAAGGGTGGGAGGTGAAACCAAGAACCCAGCTAGTTACTGCTGTAGATTTTCCCCATGCAAAAGGCTTGAGGTAGAGATGATGCTACCAAGCCTACAGAAACGTTAAGTTTTTCCTTCAGCTAGAAGGAAGTTAGCCAGCTCCCCTCAGCACAACCAACCATAGCTGCACAGAAGATGCCCAGCCTTCTCCTTTGGGCAAGCCCACCAACGACTGGCTTCACCTCAGAGGCTGAGCAGCACGAGTTCTCATCCAATCCCCCTATTCTCCTGAAAAGCACAATCGCATTCCTCTGAAAAGCAGGAATTTCCACCCACCATTCTCAAGCTCAACCTAACACTCACACCCAAAACAAGTAATTCCCACTGCTCTGGAGAAGATCTAAGCTCAGGACATGTCTTGGAACTGGATCAGAACAGGTAACAGAAATGAGGCCCAAGAGCAGCGAGCTGGTGAACTGCTATCCTACTTCAGCACAAAACACCAGTAACTGCACTTGGTGCTCCACGGCAGGGGTGGTTGGAAGCTTTTGCAATTCCTTCTTTCAACAAGGTAAAAACCTCCAAAATAGAAACAGCTTCACGGTCTGTTCTCCAGCTGACCATGTTTGACTCGCCATGTCCAGCTGACGCTGCAGTCAGGGGCAAGGGTGCATTGCAGCTCAATACCAGAGTCGGGGACCTCCATGTCGTAGTGAACTGACTGGCCTTCTTTAGTAACCAGACTGAAAGCAGGAACTGGTATCTGTGAAGCAGGACAAACAGATCTGAGTGGCACTTCAAGTCTCTTTCAGGGCAGAATATCCCTCTATCAAACCCAGCAAATAGCTTCCCAGCCCCGCAAAAGCTCCTGGAGAGAGGCTCGAGCTTAGCAGTAACATCCTACCCTTCCCTTGTAGGAAAGTATCTCAGAAACTGGACTGGGTAGCACCCACCCTGCTGCTGAATCGCCTCACCCAAATTTTTGACCGTTGCTGGCGGTTCCTGTGCTGCCTCTGTTTGGGGACTGCGAATCTCTGCAGGCTAGCGATATTTTGCTTGTGATGTCCAAAAGAACTAAGTATACCAAAGAGAATCAACACCACTAAAACATTTTCTGGACTTCTGCAACCTCTTTGTTTAGAGATGATCACCACATTTTACACTCAGATGAGTCACAGTCCCACAACCACTCAGGAGTTTCTTTCAGGGGCTGCCAAAGAGGCCCACAGTGAGGTTCCCTGGAGTCTGCCAGTATCTCCTCCAACCTAACAATCTGGAAGCATCACAGCCAAATACAGCCTGTTTCCCATAGCTGATATTACTGCTCTTGATGAACAAGTCATACAGCGATTCCTCTTTAGGGAGAGGGGAAAGAATTTATTGTCGAGCAGAAGAATTTTTATGCTGCAGCACAGGTACCTTCTAATCTGGAGGTCCCTATGGTCCCTATGACAATTAGCAATGGATTATGATACAGAAAACACCTTCTGGTGTCACGCTTACAACAGTGACACTGAAGTTATGTTACTAAATGTCATTAGGGTCCTCGAATGGATTTCTGGGTCACTGGTTTTAAGGCACTATGAGGCTGCATTATGGAAGAAATTGCTTCTCAAGACAAAATGCTGTACTTAACTCCCAGCTTTGTGTCTCACCTGGCTGCTTATCCCAGTGGCAATGTCTCCCACCTTTGTCCTATGAAAATCCCTGATGTGTAAATTTTCTCCACTTAGCAACTGGATCTGGATTTTCACTCCTGAAATGCGCAAAAGAAGTCATTAACTTCTGCTGCAGGCATAATGGCTTCACAGTCCACCACAGAACAACTGACTAGCAAGGTACATACATCAGAAGAACTGGTTTTTTGTCATTAAGCATTTAATTTAGGTAAGGCTTTCATGGAGCAGGGAGGCTTGCTGAAGACAACAATGACTCACAAAGCAGAGCTGGATTTAGCAAGAAAACAGCTGAAGAGATGTATTGATCTGCACAACAAGCCCTCAAAAATACTTTGTAGACATTTATGGTTATAAAGCATATATTCTTGCACATGGCAGTTGCACGAGGCAAGGCATGCAAAGCTGAACGAGACTCTGTGCCTTCAGGAACTTCTCTGGCTTTTACTAAACAGTGTAGACCTGAGTGTCTTCCACCCATCTATGACTGGGGCAGACTTAGCCTCTTGACAACAGTGTGCTTTTAGGAGGGTCTGTGCTGACACAGCAACTAAAGGGTAAGAAGAGCTCAAAGACTCCATATCGCAGTCCCTCTACATACTGAGAAAATTATACCTGACCATTTACCCAAACTTCAGAATTTCAGGCTCACCGTTGAAATAGCTAGGAGTGTCTGTGTGCCGATTGCGGTTCAGCAGATTGTTCCAGCTGAAGCTCTGTCCATCTGCCTGGCTGTTCCAGGAATGAATTCCAGAGCTCATAGTGTCCCTCAAGCTATGAGAAGCCTTCATGGAGTTCTGCAAAAGTAAGCACCAGTTTTTCAAAGGCTCCTAAAGAAAATGAGCTTGCATGAGACAAACATTAAAACAACATCAGGAAATAAAAAAGTAGAAATACACAGGGACCTAAGGCTGGGCATTGAGTTACTCAGCATTCACGTGACATCTAGAAAAGGGGATGAATAGCAATGCAACCATTTGCAGACATCATAAGATATTCTCAATAATGAAATCAATAATCAGCTGAAGAGTCAGATGAGAAAGGGAGGTTTTATCATACTGAGTGACTGGAGAATAAAGCATCAGATAAAATTCTAATGTCAGTAAGTCACAAGTAGCATACAGGAAAAATAGTTAACTGTACATAAACAACTACGGACCCTCCATTGCTGTACTGCTTGGAAAAGTCTGTGTTATCTTAGAGTCACAGAAGGTCAAACTGACAACATCAGCATAGTGGCGAGTACCCGTCAAAAGTAAAATTAAATGTTAGGGTTAGGTACTGGGTTAAAAAGAAAAAAAAAAAAAAAAGCACAGTCACATCCTATGCTGCACACTATGCTGTGTCAACAGCTGAACTACTGTACAGAACTCTGCTCAGTCCTCCTTACAAAGCATTAAAAGGCTGAGAGGAGGAACAGAAGTAGGAAGCAATGATGATCACAGTCAGAAATTACTCCTGTAGATGGCAGGCTACACAATTTTGGACCCTTGAAAGTAGCAACAACTGTGAGAAACTCTCTAGAGGTCCACTGGTCACAGCCGCTGCTTTCCCCGAGGTGTTTACCCCGCTACACCACCCACCCACAACACGGCTAGCGTCCGTTTACACTCACCTTCTCACTAGCATCTGACACAAATGGGCTGTCGATGCTGAGACATGAAAGCATTTGTTCTTGCTCTTCCAGCGAGTAAGGCTGTGAAAGGCTGTTCAAAAACAGTTCTGCAAGCAAAAGGAAAGAGAAGGAAGACATTTCCAACGTTTCCTTTAATGCCTCCCTGCTCTAATTGCAGTTGCTGCAATTAATACCCAAAGCTTCTTCAGCATTATCTAATGAACATCGATACTGGTGTCCACAAAACACATGACAATTCCTTTGCTACACAGAGGCTATGGGCACCACTGTGAGAATAGGGAAACTGAGCCAGAAAGGACAGATGAATTGTGCAATGACATAGAAAATGCCAGAGACAGGGCTAGTACCCAGAATTTCCCAGTTTTGGCCTATTGTGTCACCTATCATTCTTCATTCTAGATCCATCCACATTATACCCTGGGAAAAGTCAAACTTATGTACTCAACTCTTGCAGTAACTTGCACTGATGATATCCAGCCCTTAGAAGGCTGCTGAAGATCCAAAGCCATTTGAGAAGAAACCTGACCCTCAGCAACCCCTAAAATGCTACTCCTCAGTTCCACGACAACAGCCGGATTTCAAGACACTTTTTTCCTAGTCTGAAGTTTTCAATTCATTTACTAAGACTAGAAAATACGGGGTAAAAACAGTGAAAGGTTGAGTTATAATGTGGCGATGGAACTGGATTATTACTGCTTCACTGACTTTCACACCAAAGTTACTGCTGGTTTTCAAATTCTGGATTGCTGCTGGTAATCAAATTCATTGGCTGGTGGCTACAGGTTTTCCAATGCCCAGGACAAACAGTTTCAGACTGATCCTAGCTATATTGCTTTGTTTGACATCTGCCATCCAACAGGCTTATCCTGTTATGACAAGAATTATACTTGAAGACCTAAAATTTCAGATGAAGTTGTAATTGCAGACACTGTTTATACGGTGTACATAAGCACAAGTCTGAAACTAGCTGTTTTCTGAGAGGTTCCTGCACCTCTCACAGAAGTTCCATCCACTGTTCAGACAGCGGGAGGAAATACTGATCGCTACCCCTGTAGCATATTTAGTTGGTTAGGAGCTAGTAGTTTTGGTAATTTAAAAGAAGGCCGAGCAATGTGTGTAACGAAACAGGAACTATGAGCAAAATGTTATCCAAGCTCAAAAACCAGAAATAACTGTCAAGAGGCCAAAGGAGAGCAGCTGTATTTTTATCATGCTCTCAAGCAAAAAAATTTGAATTCCCTACATAGCCCATCGCTTACCTATTTCCAGCTGCTGAAGCTCTTGTTCTGAGATGGTTGTTGCTTTCTCCACATGGCTGCAGCTCTTCAAAAGGAGAGGAGTCGAGGAGAGAGGTGGAGGATCCCAGGTCTCTGATAATTCCTTGCACACATTCCAAGGGGTTCCCTCGACCTCCTCGGTTTGCTCTAGAGGTGGTAGTGGTAGGACTGCACTTGCACAGGAAACTTTGACTGCCAATTTCGGGTCAGAAACAGTCTCAGAAACTGGGCTGACTGTGGGGGACAGGGATGTCTGTGGATTGTTTTCTTTGTTCAAAGATAAATGCCTAGGCTCTCTGTATTCGCCTTTCCAGGGGCTTGTCACACCTCCCACTGCAAAAACAAAAAGCATACAAACATTATTAAATAAAGAAAAGGAAAAAAAAAAGGTAAAAGCTTGCCTTCATAATGAGTTTCTGAACTCTATCTTGCTGTAAAATGCCCAGCTTCTTCAAAAGACAAAACCAGATCACCTCTACAAATTCTTGTTGCATTACAGAACCTTTCAGCAGGATTAAGTTGAAATAAATTACGCATAGTCTCAAGGGCAAGACTGGACCACCAGTATGAGTTACAGTTCAGGATGCAATAAACCTCTGCTTTCAGTTTCGTGCATATCAGGCTCCAGCTCAATAGATGCAGTTGATATTTCAGCTGAACATGAGGCCAGCCACAGCACACATCTTCATAAACCCACATAAAGCAAAACATTGTCTACTTCAAGCAGAGAAGGAAGAAAGACTGTGTGACAGCACACAGGAAATTTTAATGTAGTTGTGTGAGAAACACCCGGCTGCGGGTAAAAGCTATCAACCCAAAAATATACATCAGTGATGAAGCCTGTGCAAACAATATACTGAACAGTAAAAAAACGTACTGATAGTGCCCATAAGACCACTATGATGTAATTAGCCACTGGCCACTTTACCAGTGCAGGTAGGAAGCTTTAGACAAAGGACATTTCTACCTTCTTCAAGTGCAACACTAGTCTTAGTTTTCAGTTCAGATGCAGATGCTCTCTGAACAGGCTCTTTCTCCAGACCCATCTTAATAATCTCAGCAGTCAGAGGGTTGCAGGAAGGTGGAATTTCCCTCAGAGGAGGTGGCTCTTTAGCTATCTGTGTAACAAACAGGAAATGAAAGAGTTTAGACCTAGAGAAGCTTAATTTGATTTCAGAAAGGTTCTTCCCACCCTGAGACCATTTCTAACTGAAATTACAGCATTAAATGAGACACCTGAGTGGTAATTTTATTACAGATGAATAGCTACAAAGTTACACCCAAGTCATGAGCAGGATACGAAAGGAAAAGCCCTAGCATGTGTAGTACACAGCAGTCTAAGAGGCATAAGAAATGATCAGCTTTCAAAGCAAGGTTGGCATCATCTTAGATGCCCAGTTGGCTTAGATGCCCAGTTGGCTCTCAGCCAGCCTTCCTGAAATGACTGCTCTCTAGCTAGGTATAATGAGATTTTGCAGGCTAAGTACCTTTCACTGGAGATATGTTGGGTCACTTACCTTCAGACAGAGTGGGTGATTGTAATACTGGGTCCAAGGGTGGCACCCATTAAGCATATGCAGCATCATACAGCAACTGCTCCAGACATCCACTTTGGAGTCACAACGCTTTCCCATCACCACCTCTGGAGCCATATGAGTCTCCGTGCCAGGTACATAGTTCCCTAAAACCATTCAAATGAAAACTCATTGCATGTAAACTACAAAACTGTTCCAATGCAACTGCTGGGAAGCTGAAGGCAGCCTCCTTGTCTTTTCAGTTTCAGTTGAAGTGAGAAACAAGTCACCTTAACCCAAAAAACAGCATTGTGTGCTCTTACAAACTGTTCAAAGCCTACATCTCTGTACCAGTCCCATCTCTTATATATGGATCAGGTATTAAACTCCCCTTCCAAGCACATTTGAAAGGCAAAACATCACGCTCTACTGGTGAGCTTGGCATTAGAAAACATGAGCACTGTGTCCAGCTCTGGGGGCAACATAAGAAGGCCATGGACCTGCTGGAGCAAGTCCAGAGGAGGCCATGAAGATGATCAGAGGGCTGGAGCACCTCTTGTGTGAAGACAGGCTGAGAGAGTTGGGAGATTTTCAGCCTGGAGAAAAGAAGGGTCTGAGGATGCATTATAGCAGCCTTCCAGTGCCTAAAGGGGCCAACAAGAAGCTGGAGAAGGGCTTTTTATAAAGGCATGTTGTAACAGGACAAGGGGGAATGGCTTTACATTGAAAGAGGGCAGATTTAGATTAGGTATTAGGAAGAAATTCTTCATTGTGACGGCGCTGAGGTGCTGGCACAGGTTGGCCAGAGCAGCTGTGGATGCCCCATCCCTGGGAGTGTCCCAGGCCAGGTTGGATGTGGCTTGGGAACAACCTGGTCCAGTGGAAGGTGTCCCTGCAGGGAGCTGGAATGAGATGGTGCCTAAGGTCCCTTCCATCCCAAACCCCTCTGTGATTCTATGATATCCTTCTCTTGCAACAGCTGCATTAAGAAGCACTGTAAAGTTTAAGTGCCCAAAAGTCAGTGAGGAATTTTGCTTTAGTGGAGGTCAGGATTCTTTCCCAGCTGTTAGTGAGTTCACATAACACGTCAAAGACAGACTTCTAAGTTTCAATGTTGCTCCTTGCAGGGACAAAACACTGACTGTAGTACACTGTGACATAATCTTACAAAAAATAGAACAGACTTCTTGACTGGGAGATAAGGACCACCTTTCAACCTCAAGTTTGTTTTAGCTGTCAGTGGGATACATCACAGTAGGATCAATAAATGTGACACTATGAGAAATGTTAAGTCTGGAAAATACAGTTGTTTGCAAATTAGCCATATGTAAATTTTCAAAAAGAAAGAATGAGTCAGTAGGGTAATTCTTTAGAATTGCAGCAGAAAATCCTTACCTGTGACCAAGGACTTTCCCAGGCCATCTGGATGAAGGTGAGCAGAGTGACCAAAGTCACACAGAAGAGCCCTGCTTCCATCATCAGACAAGAGCACATTTTCCGCTGGCAATGATAAAATTTTAATTAATCAGTCTGCTTTGTATTATGGTCACTGAGATGGGAGAACTGTCAAAAGCCCACAGAGCTGCAGGTTTTTTAAGCCCAAACCAAGGTCTATTACTCCTATGGAGCAGGACTTAAGCAAGAAGACAACTATAATTATCTCTACTTATAAGCTACCAATTATCTATCCCGGAAATTCTCCTACCCCAGTGAGGGGTCAGGCTGGGCAAACAGCCTGTGAGACCCACCAGATGACAGAAAGGAAGAGGTGACAAGTATGATACGCCCAGCTGCTTAGAACCAAGTTAAGCTCTAATCTCAAATGCAGAGCTGAAAATCTAGTAAAAAACCTTTTGCTACTCAGTAACTTAATCTCCAGTTTGCTGCTTCTAAGAAAAAGGGAAGAACAGGTACCTTAAGTACTGTCCTACCTTTTACATCTCCATGAAGAATGTTTTGAGCATGAAGATACTCCAAGCCCTCCAATGCCTGGCCCAAATAACTGAGGGCTCTGTCCTCTGGCAGGCAGCCGCTCTGTTTAATTAGCTGACCTAGTGAGCCGCCTAGAAAGGAATCCAGAGAGTCCCTGTTAGTTTATCTTTAAATTCTTCCCAGCATCATCAGCGTTCCTCGTTGTTTCCGGTGAAGAAATGAGAACTGCCAGGTATGACAGCCTTGATCTTCCACACATGGGTCTGTTCCTTTTGTTTATTCCCAAGTTCTTACTCCCACAGAAACTGGCCTCTGTCATGAAGCCTTTTGCTTAGTGTGAGTTTGACAGTGTTGCTTTGCATCAAAAGCTACTCTGTGATCATATCAGACATTTCTAGGTGCTACTGATCACCAGGCTGTTTCTTCACAGACTGTGTTTTCCATGGTCCTGGCTAGAAAAAGAGCATCAGGCAACAGAAGCATCTAGGTTTGCTTATACAGTATTCCCTTTTCCAGTACAATGTGCTTTCCATGGTGCCATGCAAATAAAACATGAAAGCAAAAACCAGAAAATGTGTTCTAGTGGGAATTTGCAGCTGCTGTTCAAGAGATACACATCTTGAACTGGAGTGAGGCAGGACTGGAAATTATCCACACACACTCCCTTCCAAGAAAGGCCATTGCCACACACCAGCAGGGTTGACACATACCTATCCCAACCCACTCAGGAATTAACACTAGGAACACTCTGGATACAGCAAAGAATTAACAGATTTAAAATAGGGGCAGGAGGAAGAGGAGATCAATGTCCACTGCATTCAACAGTTACAACGGTGCTTCCATTGTGGTTGTTCCATTCTCACCCTCCATCAGCTTCATGAAGATGGTCACCCAAGGTCCTTCCTTCACAGCTCCGTACAAGGGGACAACTTTAGGACTCGTTACTGCAGCACATGTTGTTAACTCTTCTGCACGGAAGTGTTCAACTTGTACCTAGCAAAACAAAGCAGCAGCACTGAACAGATTTGGTGACAAATCCTGACAGAATTGTCCCTCTCTGATGATTAGGTCAGAGTGTCCTGGACCATTTAACAGCAGAGGCACAAGGATGACCTTCATTAACAGAAATCAGTGGGTACAACAATAAGGGGAACACTCAGAATGATTCTTAACAAGGATGATGAGTCCCTAAATTCTCAGTGTCTGAGTAAAGTGAAGATTTGTCAAAAAAAGATGTCAAGTTGCAGTATCTCTGGCTTATAGCTGAGTACTGGTAGTCTTCAGGAGGAAGGTCATTTCTGTCTCAGTTAAAAAAGGTAATGCTGACAATTTAAACATTCTGCTTTCATTAAAAAGGAAAAAAATTAAGGATGATGCAGTACTTCGCAAAAATAAAACTTCCCCAAAACAGGAGGAAAGATGAAATAGGACCACAAGCAATGATCTACACTATCACCGTTTTAGGTGGCACTCTGCCTGCACAGGAAAATGGTTAAAGAAAGTTTGGCCAAACAAAATAAAACAAGAATTTGCTAAAGACCAGAAGGAAAACGTGAGTCATTAAGATTCTGGTGGGAAAAGGATGTATCATGTTTCTTCACTGTTAGCAATCCAGCTATCACCAGTTTTCTTTAATCTCAAGAATTTGGAGAGCAGGTGCTTACAACACCAAGTATGGTGAAAGAAGGTCAGGTAGTCCCCTTCTAACACAGGCAGACAGCAGTAACTGAAGACAGTTACTGATGTAAAACGCAATACATCATAGCAAAATATTCAGCTTGCATGTTAGACCTCACTGGTTCAAGAGTTTAGTCTGAGAAGATTTATTTCTGATATAGAAGTATCCTTTGAAATCCTCCAGTAATAAGGAAAAAAAATAAATTTGACATTCTGAAAGACTTCAGCTTCTCCTACTCTCCCATTTTCTTTTCAGTACAACCACTGCTTCCTGAAAACATAGCCCACTAGTAATAGCTATTTCTCCTAAGACTGTGTATCTGCAACATGGATGATAAATTTAAGTAGTTACATACTGTCAGAAAACAAGCTGGTCATGTTGCCACAAAATTCCACATCTAAAATGTGAGGTTGCAGAATAGGAAGTCATTTTTGTAATGCTTTAAATATGTTTGCTTCTATGTACCTGACAAATGAAATGGTTAAAAATACAGACAAGCTGGCTTAATCTTGCATTTACATCTTTCCATGGGCAATACATCAAAGTGAAAACAATGTAAACAAGAAAAGTCAACATTTTCAATTGACAAATACAAGTTCCAATTCTTTTTGCGTGTATTATTTTTGTACTCAAGACAAACGCTTCCCACTCACTTGTTGAAGTTTTCTATCAGAGTAATGTGAGAAACATCAGCTCACAGAGGTGATGAAACTATTCAAGTTCAAACAAAATAGTTTACATTCTCATCATCTACTTGCATTATCACTCTGCCTTTACCTCTGAGGCCCCCCCATGCCTGCCACAAATCAGCACCCTGAATCAAGTTATATTCCACAGGCTTCACACATCGTATGAGAATGGCGTATCTCAGTGTACAATAGATTATTATGCCAGCTTCTGGAAAAATACACATCCTTTGCTGCATCTGTAACAAAACCACCTCATTACAATGCGCCAGTATTGTATATGACATTCGCTGAACAGATGAAACCTCTGTTCTAAGTGCCTACCAACCGCCTTATTTTTCACTTCACTCCTTTTTCAACAGAGAAACACCTGCCATGTCACCATTTACACTAGATATGTTTTAAGATGACAACAGTTAGATAAGCAGACAACTCACACAGCCGTCTCTCTCCCACACTCACTAAGCACACCTTAAAATCCTTCCGAAATCTCTACTCTCTTGCTTAGCCTGTCTCAGCACAAACCCCAAGATCCCTTGCAGCACGCTTTGAAGGCCAAATGAACCTATTTCTGGCTGCTAAGCTTCACCCCCTGCGCACATACAGGTTCTCTGTCTGCTCCTTCTCTCCATGCCATCACCTGGAAGTTTTTCCTTGGACATAACCACAGCAGCATTTCACTGTGGCTGTACAATAAGGTACCTACAGTCCACAGCAGCTGCAAGAAGACTTTTTCTCCATAGACCTTCTTGTGTCAGGACCCCCCCCCCCCTTTCTCACACACAATTACCTTTTTGGCAGCACACTGAAATCCTGTCTGTTTATCCTCTATTTTGTATACTTCTCCAAAAGAGCCAATGCCCAAAGAACCATGACACTTGGTCCAATGAACCTCTTCTCGGTACTCATAATCCACTGGCTTTAGTTTCTGGAAGTTAAAATCAGAAAACAAGATGAAGCAAGGAAAGTAACACTTAACTGCTGAGCTCCACAGACAGAGACGAACATTTTCAGAAAAAGCACAACGATAGGTACTGCTGCCCCTCTAAAAATCCCTGTACAGAATTACTTCTGTTATGGGCTTGAGATGAAATGATACAGGAGGACCTACTTGATTTCTGTGGACTCTGATCTAAATGAGTGCATCCAATTGTTGTAAAGGAAGGCCACCAGTATTTGGATAGCTTTGAAGCTCCAAACTATTCCCTCCATGGGCAGGACATTAAATACGAAGCGAAATGCTACAAACAAAATAAGATCCGTGTGACTAAATGTAGACATCTCTGTGTGAGCTAAACCTTTTTTATAGTTAGTAGACTGAGATTGTGCCTTAGGTGTCTGTAAACATATTTAGGCAGGTGACACCCTGAACTCCACCGACAACACTGACAGGGTCACAATGATTCCAGAGAAAGAGGACTCTAAGAGGAGTTTATGGTGGCAAGAAAGAACTGAATTCAGAAGAAATGAATCATGCCTCTAAGATTTCCACGCATTAGCTATGCCCAAGCCCTGTGTTTGGCAAGGGACAACAGGTAAGTTGCTGGAAGGAAGCAGACATGCTTTTTGCACGTTCACGATCTGCACGTCCCTGGTTTCTGTCTGTGTCACCGTTCAGGTCATCTATAGCCAATAAAATATTGCAGCCTGTTGACCTGAATGGACCGGGTTCTTTCACAGACAAACAGAGAAGGTGTTTGAAGACTGGCTAAGCAAAGAAACACTTCTCCTAGACAAGCATGCATATTCTGTAAATAAGCGAACAAATTAGAGCCACCAATCTAAGACCAGGGCTTTATATCCTTCAAAAAACAAAACCGCATCTTTAACCGGCAGTCTTCAATTGTATCAAGAACCATCCAGAAAATGCAGTCTGGTTACAGAAACTAGCACATGGATGCAGATTATCTCTCTTCTGAAGCCCAGGAGAAACTGCCTTCCACAACACTAGTGTGCAGGGTCAGAAGATCACCTCATTAAGTAGCACGCCTTCATTTTCATTGGCTTCATGAAATTGTTCCTTCAGGTCCAAACCACCTCCTCTCCACGTCTTGGCTAGGCTGGCTAAATTTTGTGGTTCACCAAGACTCACGCTCCCCTTCAAGGCGTCTACCAAGTATTCTTCCACAGAAATCTTGTCTGAACTGGTTTTCACAGACTGGTTGATGCATTTGGGGAAACTATATTCTAAGTTTAGGCCAGATAAGCGATGCTCACTGTCTTGATAGTTGAGATCACCATGCAAGTATGTCTCCAGAGCGTTACGTTTCATGGCAGGGAGAGGACTGTCCAGGTGTGGGAAATGAGGGGGTATTATGTTGTAGGGAAAAGGATGGAGAGTTTCAGGCTGTGGAACACTGTCCCTCTGATAGTGCCGTTTCCAAACATGATTAAGGCACTGAATAGGGCTTATCAACTTGTGCAGTTCTGCTTTGTATTTGCTCCCTGGTGAATGGAGTTTGCCTGTGGACAGAACTTTCTCAGGTTTCTCAAATGGCAGTGGATCATAGACCAAGTCCTTGTTAAATTCCGAAACCCAGAAACGGTTTCTGTAAAGAGTATTTTGGTGTGATTCATCCTCCTAGAAAATAAACCAAAACAAAACAGCTGAGCAGGATCCTCAATACAGCCATATGAAATTCAACCAAGAATTGTTAGGAGTTTGCAGGGGTCCCCCACAGTACAAAAGGAAGTCTTTAAGGATTCTCACCTGGACAGGAATCGGGGTGCAGCTCTCTTGCTCTGGAGTTCTGGGACCTCGCCTGCCAGCAGCCACTGTTTGTACTTTCAGCTTGGATCTTTTCTTGTGACGTTTCTTTTTTGTCTTGCCACGATGCCTCCCTCTCCAACAGGTAGGTGCCATCTTTCCCTCCGTTGCATGGGCCACATTGTTAGGGATTTGATCGAGACTGTCTGACCGGCTATTGGAAACCAAAATGCATGAAGTCTCTTAGATCTGACAGTGAAAGCACACCTCCAGTTAACAATTATGAACCACAGAACAAGAATGAGAATCAGAAATTCTGCCTTCTGAGATTTAAAGAATCGAGAATTATAACATAAATTCCTGCCTTCTACTATGTAGCATTTGTAACCTCAATGCACAGTAGTACACCTGGCATTGTAAGAAATAAATATGGGTGATGTGGCGGGGAAGCAAAGCATTAAGTCTCCCACTATTTGCAAATTCTACAAAGAACAGCAAGACTGGATGGCAAAGGAGAGGTAAAAGCACTAAATGTCTCCAAGTTGCTTTGAAACAGCTTGTGTCTATGATTTATAGCAAATGCACAGAGATTACGTATAAATGCAATCTATTTCTAAAATTAATAAAAGTGTTTGTAATATAAGTGTCTGCTCTACTTGAAAGAAAAATAGGCTTTGCACCAAAGAAAAGGGATGACTATGTGCATGCAAATAAAATAGCTTCAAAAAGCAAAAATGTTCTGGCATGTAAAGATCAGTAGTACAATATGATTTCTAGAAATGCATACATATGCAAAACAGCACTGGCCAGCACACCAGCTGGGGGTCTGCACAAACAGGCGCAGCTCTCAAGAGGAACATTTATCTGCAGTTATTCAATACCAACCACAGTAGTTAAGATTTTTTTTTTAATCAAGTTCTAAGAGAAAACAGGATATTTGATCTTCAAATGAAGAAATCCTAATTCATTCAGAATAGTTATATTTGTCTGCCTTTACTGAACAGTGATGCAGTTCACAGCCAGCATTGCTCTCTCCGTCTTCTCCTGCTGTTCCAGTGCAACACAGAGTGCTAAGAGATAAAATAAGCAGAGTTCTAGGTGATGGCATTACCACATTGCCTCGAACCTGAACATATCGCTGGTGTGCCTTCCACATAAACCCGTCAAGAAACGGTTCCCTCAGCATTTCTTCAGTTCCTTCATGGGACATTGTAAAGTCAGTGGGCAATGTCAAACCATATACCTCACAGGGCCAGATTCAGTGTCTGAAAGCTGCCAGAAAACAGGCAGTACCTAATTCTAGATCCCAGCGGCCCACTTCACAATGTGCTGGAGCTGCCTGGTAAAGCTCCAGTGCTTAATAACACTCCAGTATGTGCCCCAACAGGGCACATATTCTTCATGAAGAAAAAGTGGCTCGTTCTCAAATGACTTCAGAAAAGCAAGTCCTGTTACTCCCCCTCTACCACTTTCAGCTTCTCTTCACAACTCTATTTCTGTTGCTGATGCTGTCATCAGGCAAAGATTCTTCTCTCATCCCTTTTTGTTTATCCTCCCTGGAAATGAAACAGTTCCTTTTTCTCAGGACTACTTCTAGCAGCAACCTAAGTTTCCCACAACTTTTCAAGGAGGATGGTATAACTTGGTTTCAAAAGCACCAGGACAGTTTAGTTTAAAAAAAAAAATAAATGCAAATTTTCCCTTGGATCCTTCTACTTCAAGCCCATGAAACTAAAAAAAAATAATATATATACATAAAAATCACTCAGTCATTTCAAAACAAATTTGACCAGCCAGAAACAGAAGCAGAAAACTACAAGGGCCAGCAAATCAGAAGGCATTGCAATAAGACAATTGCAAGGTGTTTCAAGTGGTTTGTACTTCAACGTGTATTTTCTCCTAACAAAAAGGTTTTGAGGAAAATGTTTGGGGAAAGACACACTCTTCCCGAGCCTGAGACAGAAAAGCTAATTCAAGCAGGAGTGGTTTTGGAAAAAAATACTGTAAGCACACAGAGCCAGGGTGATTTGGATCAAGTCAGCAGATGTTAAGAGATCTCTCACCTGTAACGCTTACTATGAGCAATAAAGGATCTCTCTGATAAAGTGGGGCTGAACTCCTGACTGTTTTCACCTGTGTGAAAGAAAACAGGATCATCACATGTCTTCAGTACTAGGCAAAGTCTCTCCTAGTAACAACTGGACCAAGAAACAACTCTACCAACCTGCTAAATCGGGGATCCAGACAAATCACCACACACTCGTGCCACATCACCAGCACTATGCTCTTGCTCCCCCAGCATTAAACAGCTTCCCAGCACTGCGATCTCCTGACCCCCCAGCTCTTTCCCACCTGACAGTTTTAATTCGTTTTTCTTCTGTTTTCCTCCCTCTTTTAAAACGCCTTTCAGAAGTCAGCCAAGAACAGATGATCCAGCAGGGCACATATTTATAGTCAAAGCTAGGTGCAATGGCCTCATGCTGTTCTGTTATTTATGCTTTATTCAGTGGATGCTGCCACATTATTAAGAGATTTCATGAGCTTCCTAAATAGAGACTGGGATGTGTCACTAACTCCACCCCACTTGGGATTACAAATAGATTTTGTCTCAGCTCTCCAGGAGTGCAAAGTGGGTGAAATCTCATACTGCATTACACATTCCTTTTTCTCAATGAAGAACAGCCTGCCTGGCTACTTACATTCTGCTTGGGCAATAATAGAAATTGATGCACAGCCTCCTTCTGTTTCTTCTTTTGCTGTTCCTTTGGTGATTACATCATTCAGGATTTTCCACTGGCTGTGAAAGATGACCTTCTTCGAATCTTCTACTTTGCAAACACTGCTCTGCTTTTCACTCACTGACTCGTTCAGCCCCTTGGTAGCTGTGAGCTCCTTCTTGTGCTTGACGGCTGGATCAGGAGATCCCTGGCATGTAATTCCCATCACTGCCATTTCACAGGTTCAGGAAGTCACTAAGGACAAAAAACCAAAGCAAAACACTTGTCAAAATTGTTCACAGGCAGAAGCAGCTTCAAGTTCATGAGAAACAGGAGGCTGCTGAAGGTATCAGATTACTAAATAATTACAATCAAAGTCCTACCCAACCTCTCAGCATGGAGCTGAAAAAGAACCCAAGACTGCTGCCACCTCTCCATCCCTGACTTGTATCACTGAGCATCTGAATAATCGATGTTATTCTCAGTACTAAAAATATGAGACCACACAGGTTTCAAAGGGAAATTTATTTCTTGGTCTGTTCCCTTAGCTTAAATGCAAACAGTGAAACCATATAGAAGAGAGAACTCTTGTATCACTAAACAGAAAGAATATTCACAAAAAAAGAAATAAAAGAGAAGACATGTAAGATTTTCTCCTAAAGTACACCTAAGAAAAATTACATGGTGCTCTCACACCACATGAAATGGTCATAAAATCCTGCTAATTGCTTTCTTCCTTTTACTCAGTCACCCTTAAATCCATTTCTCATTTTTCCTTCCAATGAAACAAGGCTAGACAAACAGATTGCCCACACTCCTCCTTTGCTCCCCTTCCTTCCCCTTAATTGCCAATAATTTTTGAAATCCTTGGTCAAGCCTGACAAAAGTAGAGGTCTTATGATGTATTGGACTAATGCAAGTTGGTGTTGGACAGAGGACAGCGACGGTGCTGGAAGAAACAATCCCCTCTGGTTGGCAGCAGCTGGTGAGTCAATCAGCACGGGCTGCTAGCTGACCGGTTAGCGTAAATGTAGCTCCAAACAAGTCCCAGCATACGCCAAATCTTGGCCAACTGGCAGGGCAGAGGGAGGTGGAAGGGAGCCAGGAGTGGAAAGGGAGAAGTATAAAGAAGCATGGAAGTAAGGCACTATGGGACAGGGCAGGGGTATATTGTGGGGTGAAAATCAGGAACATGGAGAGTCAGAAGTTCCCTACAACCACACTGAACACGAGCCCACAGGAAACACGGCTTTGGTTTAGCTCCTGATCCCCTCACCTTGGATTCTGAAAAAGTTAAAACAGTTGTCTTCTTTTAAACCAGAATATGCTCTATTGACTCTTAACTGTAAAGGTCACTGCCTCATGCCAGTCCTCTCACAGCTCAAATGCAAAAACTTAAAATGAACATTTTGGTCGGTAAATAACCCGTGAAAATTCAGAAACCTTAGCAAACACATAGAGGTGTGAAGTACCATGAACCCAGGATAAGACAAGGAGGAGGGGCATTTGAAGGGAGGCCAACAAAAACAAGATCTTAGAACGATTACAGGAGCACATCTTTGAGGCTCATCAGTTTAAATCCGCACCAGGGGTTTTCTTTCCCTTTTTTCTTTCCTTTTTTTCCTCTCCACCTTGAACAGTTGCCTGGGGCAAACAGGACATTTACTCTAACTGACTCCTGGCACCACAGAGATCAATCAGGAAAATGACAAAACTAGTGGGTGCTCTGTGCCTAAAGGACCACCAAGGAAAGGGAAAGGGAGCTGTTTGGGAGCCAACTGCACGAACCTTGGTGTGATGAGTCACCTAACAACCTGGCAGGTGTACAAGGAAAGTCAACAATGACCACATTCAGCGGCTAAGCAGAGAACAGCTGCTGTGCAAAAGAAGTGGTGATGACAGTATCCCACTCATTACACCCGTCCCACTCCCTCTCCTCAACAGAAATTATGTCAAATCTCAGTGCTGTAAAATAATCCCTTGGAGCAGCAGAAAGAGAGCCTGCCAGATGACTAACCCAAGCCACCAGTGACCAAACTGACAAGTTCAGAGCTATTTTTAGACTCACTCTCTCCTGACTTGCATTAACTCTGTCTCTCCTTGCCCTCCCCTCACCTTCAAGGACCTTCAAGGTCTGCAGCGCAAAACCATTCCCATCGCCAAAAAATACATAATTCTACAAGTCACTCCTCAGCTTAGTTAAAAGACAATAGAGGGAGGGGAGAAGTAAAATCGCAAGTCCTTGTCGCCCTCTGAAATGGAAAAGAATAACAAGGAAACATTACTGAGATTAAAGTCAACAAAGCACATACCTCACTCACGGACTGAAAAAAAATAAATAATAAGACGTAGCTATTGTAAGCAAGGTCCTCTAACACAGCAGCTGCCTGTGCTCAGACAGTTTAATGTGTGACTCAAGTCTACAAGGCTGCGTAGGCTCAGAAGCTGCAAGCCCAGCCCAGTTTAACTGTTGCTGCACAATTTTCAGGTCCTTGTAAGAATCAAAAAATCCAACTATTTTTACAGTACGCACAACAAGGCATAGTTGGCAGAAGTTGCCATTAAAAAAAAACACAATCACAATTTAAAAATAATTTTTGAAGCATAACTTCTCTTGAAGTTACAATATTCAGAACTGAACAGACAACACCGATTGCTGCGCACCTGGAGGGGGTGGCAATCCAGAGAGGTGCAAAGCATTCGTAAGCCCCATTAACTTGGACGTAGACACTCCCTCCACCTCTCAGGCCCAGGCCCTGCACACAGCCCTTCTCAGAGAAGCTCTAGACAAAAGGCAGCCTTGGGACCAGTAAATGGGTACCTGAGGTCCCATGGCAAGACCACTAAGAACAGGATTTATCCACATGAGACACGCTGGAGCTATGGTTTCACTGCCTATTTACTTGCCACCACTCCAGGATGAGCACAGCTTCCTGTACAGACGTAACTGATGTACGTGCAACATGAGGAGCTTCAAGTTATTGAGCTGGCGGGTAGTTGTTTCATACCCTGAACTGCTTCTCTGGTTTTCAAAACCTGCTCTCCCTCATCCAGGTCACTCAGATTTAACTGTAATTCTTATTTCAATATCCCTGACTTTCTTCCTTCTGTAGATGTGTATATGGGCTCATTATTTTCAAGGAAGAAAGAGGAAGTCAGGTCATGATGCAGTAGATAAAAGTGAATACTACACTCCTAGCCCACAATGGGCTTTTGCTAGCAGTGCTGAAGACTACTTGCTTCTTACCTTCACTAAGGTTTTACACTCACCTCTAGTTAACTAATGTTAGTTTTCACTGCTGTAAAAAAGAAAGTGCGTTTTTAC
Source organism: Falco punctatus (assembly GCF_963210335.1). Lineage (NCBI taxonomy): Eukaryota > Metazoa > Chordata > Aves > Falconiformes > Falconidae > Falco > Falco punctatus. The sequence continues at coordinate 410,737 of NC_137599.1, read as the reverse complement.
AGAATGAAAGCCAAACACAGTATCAGTTGTGCTGTGGAGGCACCGGTCCGGTGGCAGAGGCAACTCCTCCCTCAAATGATGTCTGTGCTCCTGTGAGAAACTAATATACTGGATAAGGTCATCTGAGACTTGTAGGGAGTCAGAATTAAGGAGACACTCAAACACTATTAATATAAGAGATAATCAAGTGCTTTCTACTCCATTAAAACCTCCTCCCCTCGCCCTTCTCTAAACATGTCCCTTTTCACCAACTTCACCTCTTCCATCTCAACTGGAAGCTACGTGTAGCAGGGACCTTAAAAGAACATCTGTATGTTTCATTAAGTTACTATGTATATAGAAAGCAAGACTCATAGCTCGAAGAAAAAAGTAAAGCAAATACCTCTCTAGCACTAAAATACAGGCAGCACAACATTATACAGGATCCTGCTTGGCCTGTCTGGGTCAAATCTCCCCTGCCAATGGCTTTTTGGAGATCTTCAGTTAACATTTTGTGGATTAGCCCATAGATTTGGTTCAAAATGGCTTGGGAGAGAGCTTTAAAGCATACATTAGACTTCATAAGTCAGCTTCAAAGTATGCAGATCTCTTCTCCTAGTCTGACTGCGAATGTTCAGCAGCAGTTTCACATTGACATTTAGTTAGAAGGGAGGAAAAAAAAAAAGAAAAAAAAAATCATGTTGTCTCAGTGAGGTTTCCCACTTCCTTATTGAGAAGAGTTTTATGAACAATGCACTAACTTAGGTTAGCCTTCTCTTTTGCAGCTGCTACTGGTTTATTAAAACAACACAACTAGCATTTCAGAAATGTTGCTTTGCTGACCACTACAACAAAGCAACAACTGGGAAGAGCCAGGAATTTATGCATTACTAGAGCAGGGAATGTCAACTAGGAAGAACAGCATACACCTTTCTGGGGACCTTCCAGTCCTAAGAACTGTCCGTAAGTACTCAAGAAAGCAGCAAGTCTGCAGCCAAAAGAACCTATCCAGTGTATTAGCTACAAAATCATCATACAAAGACATCAAACCTTGTCAAAAACCAAGTTTCACCAAAGAAAAAAAAGATGACACTTGTTAAAAAAGAAATGAATCACACTAAAGACCTGGTTTGGGGCCGAAGGAGTTGATACACATGTAAAACCCCTTCAAACCCCAGGCACCGTTTCCCTTTGTCCCTGCCTCCTTGCCATTGTCTTTCTCTGCTTGGATGCTATTGATGGGGCTTCCTTGCCAGCCCACGTTTCAGATGGAACTGAAATTAAGACTATTCCGTTTTTGGTCGTGTTGGTTTAAGGCATATTATTGTAGCAGGGGGCGGGGGTGGTTATTTAAACAAGCTCAGTGCTGTCAGCAAGGAGAAGTTTCAGTTTGTGTCAGAAGGGACTTTAAAAAAAAAGTTGTAGCACTCCACACACACCCCTACCTTAAAACACACTTAATGCCATTTTAACTTAGTATGTGCAAGAGGAAAGTTAAAAAGAAGGGGGGGAAAAAAAAAAAAAAAAAAAAAAAAAAAAGAAAGGCTTCCCATGCATATCTGAGAGTTCCAACGTAAAAATAAATAGAATGCCTGACTGATTAAAATACTGGTGAGTCAGACCACCAGTTGCTATTCCAGGATGCTCACAGCCTTCATCTTCTCTTCTTTAACCAGTGTTATCCATTTGTCTTGTTTGAAATCTTGTCTGGATCCTCTCAGTCACTCATATATTGTCAAGTACTGCTGCACACAGGTTTACCTTAGGATCCCCAGGTAAAGCAAAAACTTCTACCTAAACCACCACGGAACTGCCTGTTTGAAGGATTTCACTATCAGCCTTATGTTCAGGAGTAAGTTATGCTACAAATGATAATAAGTACGTAAACATATTCTTTGAAGTGGTTTGATAGTAAATACTTCAAAACCCTGTTTCAGCCCTTTGTATTGCTTACTGTAAACATCAGGATAATGAGCTTCAACTGTCTTTTTAGCTGCCAGACATTAGTATATTGCAATAGTTTGGTTACAAAGTCTGTAGGAAAACATTTGACTGGCCTTAACCATCAGCAGAATTTCTAAAAGTATCTAAACACTCCTGTCTTCATTTCCTCAAGTACAACCTTGAGTGCAACTCGCCCTTTAACAATTCTTTTCATGTTGTTGAATAAAGATAGGAATAACAACATTTGCCCAGAGTTTATAAACATGACCACAACCCCATTCATTCAAAGAAGTGGCTAATTTTTCCCAACTGCTTTGTAAACAAGCATAACAGAAAGCATCAGAACAAACTTCAGCCTGACAAGGTTTTGCATTCCAGCATGGCTTAGCTGTTCTCACACTGGCTTTCAAGACACTGCTTAACATCATCCTGGTTTTTAAGACCCACCTGTGGAGTGAAGCTATTTCCTAAATTATAACAAGATGATATAATAAAGCACCTAAATGGACAACTTCCAACAGTAACCACAAACACACATTAAAATCAGTTCTGCCCAAGCAGGCAGGACCGAGTTTTCACCAGTTATTGCTATACATTGCTTTACAGCTTCAAGTTTTTGACAACATTTATAAAATGCCATGTAAGTTCACAAGGAAGCAGTAAGGCTGAAATGGCTGAAATGCTAGGCAAACCCAAAAGTTTAGTTAAGTTTCATATAGATAGAAACATTTAAATGCAACTTAATTTACGATTGATCCTGTGAATTCGCTTATGATGATTTTATACTATAAAGTAGAAATATGAACAGACTGGAGTAGTTTCTAACTGTCCAGCCTGAGATAACTCCCATGACACAAGTTCCCGTATTAACTGCAAAAGAGTTAAACAAGGTGAGAGTCCACATTCTTCAGGGCCCCGGGGCCCTGATGTCACTAAACCACAATCAGTTTCCCACAGACTAAGCCTCATAGGCCTCCTTCTGGTCCCCCCCATGCATCCTCTTGATCTCTCTTCCCCAGCATCTCCAGACCGTTCCCTAACTCAGGTCTCTTTTACTCCAAGCCAGCTGCTCTTCTTGGAACTTAGATATCATTCTGTCTTCTAGACCTCTGTCCCTCTGTCTCCAGCAGCAGGTTTGACTGACACTTGCCAGCAAGCTTCAAAAGTCACAAAAGGAAAGACAAAGTGACAGCATGGTCACGTTTGCCTCCATCCTCTTAGCAGCCAGAGTAATAATTAGGCACTGCATCACTGTTAAGCTAAAAGCTCAGCTCTACCTTCTCACATTTAACACTGAAATGAGATTCAGGACAGCCAGTGGCAAAGTTCATTAACTCCAGTGATGTTAGACCAGACCCTTAGGTTTTTGAGTTGTTGTACATTTATTTGTTATACTCCTTCCTCTCAGCATGCTATGTAAAGATTCACTCTCTTATAACAGTTAAAATTTAATAGTTAATAGCAAATGACTCATTCCAAAGGAATCTAGAGGCTGTGCCACTAACAGATTTCAACTTAGTTAAAATGCAATAAAGCAGGACACTACAGACAGATATTTCAAAGCCCAATTCGATTATTCTTATCGCTAATGTCACAGCAGAGAAGGTGTGAGTTATTACTCATAAAAGAGTTCAGGAAGCCAGTTGAAAAGAAATTTAGATGTTGTTTATGGATGCTAGTTTCAGACTGCTGCTTCTTACATGTGCAAAGCATCGAACACATGTTTCTAATGCAACCAATTAAAGCAGACAGGAAGCATCTGAAATCAACCACAGCCACAGCAGCAACTTATTAATCAGCAAAGAAGCACTTTAACCTTTTGCCAGAAAAAAAAAAAAAAAGCGGTGTCAAAGAGAAGCGCGATGGCGAGATGTGAGGGGCAAGCGGCCCAGCTCTTTAACTGAACTTCAGATCTTATTCAGTTGAATATTTTGATTAGCTGATGTCAGGCCTGCCCCCTCCCCGGGCCTGCATCGCTGGGGGAGGCAGCACCTAGCAACACCCAATAGGCACGGCAAGGCGGCCCCTCGCCGCCTCCCTCGGTGGGTGCTCCGGGACAGGCGGGGAGCCCAGTCGGCGACACCCGGGCGCTGAGTTGGACGCGGCTGAGGGGGCCGGCGGGACCCAGCCACGGGGCTGCGGCGCGGCCCCACCGGGGCCCGTTAGCCAGCGGGCACCGCTCCCCGGGCCTCCCGGGCGGCCAGGGCCTGCCCCGTGGCGGCAGCGGCCGGGCTGCCCTACCGCGGGGCCGGGCGGCGAGGGAAGGGTCCCTCACACCCTGCCCCCGCAGGCGGCCGCGGAAGCGCCGGCGCCGGCCGGCAGCGAGCTCCAGTCAGGCCCTACCGGACAGATGCGCTCCGCGGGTCCCGCCCAGAGCGCTTCCGCCGCTGCCCCCCGGAGATCCCACTCTCTCCCCGGGTCCGGGTCCCGGTCCGGGTTCCGGTCCCGGTCCCAGCCCCAGCCCCAGCCCCGCTCGGCGCCCCAAGGGCGGCCGCACCTACCGCCGCGGCCCAGAGTCCCAGCACGGCCCCTCAGGCCTCCTCAGCGGCGCCGCGCTCACTGACAGGCGGCGGCCAGCTCTGGCCCCGCCCCCCCTCCGCCGCGCAACCAATCACTGCCCCGCCGTGCCGTGTGACACCGCCCCAACCCGCCCCGCCGCCCGCGCGCGCCCAACCACGGCCCGGCCCGGCCGCGTCCGCAGGGGTGGGCCTGGGGAGACAAGGGGGGCCCGGGAGGGGCCGGGGGCCCGGGGTCTGCGGGGGCCGGGGGGTGGCCTGGGGAGACCGGGGGGGCCGGAGCAAATGGGGGGCGGGCGGCGGGGGCGGCCCGGGCTTCCCAGAAGCGGGCGGGGCTTCCTGCCAAGCACTCCCCGCCCCTCCCACTTCCGCCGCGCTGCACATGCGCGTCGCTGCCGTGAGGCGCCGCGGTGTCGCGGCTGAGCCCAGTGCGCAGGCGCGGGGAGGGTGCGGCGCGCGGCGGGGTATCGTTAAACGGCCGCCCGGGTCGGTTGTTAGCCCTGTTAGGGCCCGGGTCCCCCGCAGGCCCCGGTGCCCCTGGGAGGGAGCCATCCAGCCGGGCCTCGGGCTTATGAGACTTTCTGTGGTTATTTTTTCCCCCTGTGCTGACTCCTGCCAGTTAAATGCTAAGAGAAGGGCTGCAAGGAGCGCTGTCTGGGCCTGATGTCAGAGCTTTGTCCAGGCCGTGGGAGAGAAGAGGGGGAGCCCTGGTCCCCAGGTACTGTGGAGGTGATTGGAAGGGCTTCAGTCCTGCTGTGGAGATTTCAGCAGTGTAAGTTTCTGAGAACTGTGGTAGGGTGTTTTTTTTTCACCCCTCACTTTGGCCCTGACACTCCCCAATAAGCGACAGTTTATTCTGCAGATTCTCGTTTGCCCAAGAAGCGTTATTCTTTGCTTTGACGCTATGTAAAGGGATGTTTGGGAAACTCCCAACCCTTGCCTCAGGGGTGGGGGCTACAGAAAATAAATTATTTCAGAGCTTTCAAGAAAGGACTCTGATACAGTTGCTTATTCCCTCTGGATTTGCACCCCGTGTATGACATGCAATGTGCTTTGCCCCATGCAGGAGGATGACCCACAGTGGTGGCAGAGGCTGTGTATGATAACCACCGTGACAGTGCTCTGAGCAGTCTCGAAATCTGCAGTAGCAAGATCAAGTGTCCCTCATCTTCAGTATAAACTGGCTCTGCACAGGTACCTCGTTTGCTCAGACTCTTGATGTAGTTTGGAGATAACTCTTCGGTCCTGAGAGCTCTTTCCTAAGTGAACAGAGCTATATCATGTTGCAGAATAATCCCCTGCTGCCTGGTTATAGTACAAAACCAGGTTAAATGAACCTGTCACGGTGGATCACTATCATACATAGTATGTTCCAGTGAATAGGCTGTTCTGCAGATTACTCCAATCTTTTGGAGATTATTGAAGTGGAAATAGAAAATGCTGGGAATGGGGTTGGTATCGTCGGGTCAGTTGTCATGAGGAGGTGGCCAGTAGTAACGGGTGGTTTGTCAAGTCCTTCCTGGAGGAACTGAGCTGTGGTCAATGCCAAGTGAGGTGCATGGAGAGAGCTGGGCTTCAGGGATGAGTTAGTTCATGTTTTGTGTGCCCCTACGCTCGGGTGGCATGCATTACAGGCACAGACCCTGAGATCCACCCCATCTCTCATGTCCCGAGTGAAGACTCATCCTTGTATTCAAGCAGTAGGAAAACCTCAAGTGAGGAAGGAGTTATGATAATGGATGGTCACATCTTTTTCAACATTTCTTACTGTCTTACCCTCACTTAAGGAATATGGAATGTCTGCTGGTCAAGATAAAGAACAATTAAGAGAGATTTTTACAAGGCAGTGCTTTTCAGAAGTTGAAATAATTTGGCAGCAGTTCTGCCTTTAAAAATCTGAGGGAGTCTTTGTTAGGTTATTTTTGCCGGAGTAGTTGAGGTGATCATAATGTTGCATTTAGAGGTATTTATGACCTTGACACTTTTATCACAGTGGAAAGAAGATCAAACAATGGTTTTGACAAAACATAACAAACCTTAATACTCATTTTGTGGGCTCCATTGAAGTTACATTCTGTAATTGTTGTCTGAAGAGGGCAAACAGGAGGTGTATGGGAATGAGATTTTGAGAAGCATGTGTGGCACTTCTTACAAGCCGTAGTTCAATACTGAAATCCAGAATACTCTGCTTGTCTTTTGTGGTTAAGTTACATGAAATGAATCGGTGGTCTCAGTCAGCTTGCTGGCAGAGTAGTTTGTCACTCTTAAGCTGTAAAGAATGTCTTGAAAGCACAAACAAAGTGTAAATAATGTAATAATGACTGCTCCAATAAGCAAGCAGTATTCAGGGCACACTGCAATAGCTCAAAGATACAAAGAGTTCATTTGTTGGAAATAACCTGAGCGTGTACCGGTCTGTCAGAGCGCTTTTGCCACCTCTCCAGCAGGAAGAGCATGTCTGGAGGAGGGTGAGAGCACCATGTGTCTGACCCACCGGAGCAGAAGTAACCCAGCTGGTGAGGGCGAGGCTGGGAGACTGGCACTGCCTGCCCAACCTCCGCTCTGCCCCTTCTTTGTGGTTACAGGACCATGTACAGCCAAGCTACAGTTTCTATTGTGGCAATAAAACCCACAAGTAGTTATCGACGCGAGTGTGAATGGAGTGAATGCAAATGTAACTGTGTTCCTATTTATGTAAATTGCACCAGGTGTATCAGTTACTCGATTTGGAGAGTTAACACAAATAGCTGCATTAATAATTGGTGCAAGATATGTGTAGCCTGCCCTTTGGGTGACCCAGTAATGTCAAGACATACTTGTTGGAATCTGTGCTGTGGTTATAGTTACAGCTCAGAAAGCACAGTTAGTTTCACAAAAGGCCTTTTGGTTCTGCCTGGCTTGGTTAAGGTGATCTACTCTGGGACCACTGATCAAAAAACAGCTTTTTCACTTGGAGTTTTCGATCTGTTATTCCACATTTGGTGCTCACTGTGTATGTGTGAGCCAAAAGCAGAGTGTTACAAATAGCAAGTTGTGTAAGAGCTTGAACCAGGGGGGCCTTTGCCAGTGTGAGCTTCAGTCTGGATCTAGAGATGGGGACAGCTTATACCACCCTGGCTGATCTTCAGCCTCATCCCACCAACCCAGCTTCAGCCCCTGTGGTGTGTCACCAGTTTAACAAGGGAGAATTCTGACCGCTTTACCTCCCCCTGTCACCCCCAGCTTTATGCAGCTGCAGTCTGTGCCCACACATCCAATCCCTCGTCCAGCCCTTGCGTGAGCTGCTGAGCTGGCAGCACTGGCAGCGTGGGGGTCACTGGTGCCGTACGTTACTGCTGGCTTTCCCAGGGCTGCTGTTCTCAGTGAAAAGAGGATCACCTGCTTCAGTTTATGTTGAAGGTTGGTGTCTGGCCATGGGCAGCTACACTGGAGAACCACTGTGGAGTAGCTCGGGGGCTTGGGGTGCTCAGCCGGCCGGATTGCCTGAAGAACGGCATCCCCCAGGAGCTGCATGCCTGTCTGAGGGTGACCCTTGGGGACTGCGCTGTACTTGTGTGTGGGAAGAGCTCCTCCACCAGGTAGTGTGACTAACGGTGACAAAGTAGTGCTCTGTCCTGCGGTGGGGACACAGGATTGACGTGTCAGCTGCAGCAGCAGTCCTTTGGTGTGGAGACTGGACCTTTTAAACCCGAAGTAACTGGACTCAGACCCCGCTTGTTTCATGGTAATATTCCGAGCCAACTAGACCCAGAAAGTGTAAAACGGGGTTCTCTGCAGTTTCATTCTTCAGAACTTAAACCTGAAGCAACTGGTTGAAAACTTCACCATTAAAAAGTTTCACTTCCCAAATAGTGCTGTTCTATAAATACCCTGTGCAGTGGGATATGACATTTACTCCCACACATGAGACACAGCATGCTTTGTAACTTGCATATGCTCAGCCTTAACCCTTGAGCAGTCTTTGAGTAAAACACAAGGCGTGGAACCCACTTTGGTGGGATAGACTCATGTTGCAACCAGTGAGCTGGTGCGGGTTGCTGTAGAGTAAATGGCAATAGAATTGCAGCCAAAATTACTATACTTTGTATGGTAAAACTCACTTCTTCGAGCTCTTTGGAGATCATGTAGCTAAAGATGTTGCCTTAGGAATAACAGTGCCTTATATGCACTGTTATCGACAGATCTCAGAGCACTTCCCTGCCCAAACCAGAAGCAGTATTTAAGGTAGTTTGCTTTCATTTCTGATTCTGCTACAGTTTTATGATCCTTGACAAATTTCTTAGCTCCTTGGTTTCAGCCCCATATAAAACACATGATACTGCGTTCCTCTCAATTTTTACATGTGTTGTGTGTGTATACATATATATACGCACCCATACTAGAAATTCAAACAGTAGGCTCTGTCTTTGTAGGGTGAGTGCTCGTGTACTGATGTTTTATAAATATTCTGTATAAATATATAAATATCCTCTCTATGTACATATATATCTCAATGTGAGTAAGTTTGCAATATCCCTTTTTTATTAAGAAACAAATGAAGACACCTTGATTGGTGGATTTAAAAATTAATGGGTCATCTTATCTCATCCTCTTGTGTAATGTAACTTCAAGCAAGCTGTGTGTCACAGCCAGACTTGAACGAGTTAGCAAAGCAGCCTAGCGCTGCAGCCATACCTCTGTGGGAAATGGAGCCCAAGATTTTAAAAGCCCAGACTTGTATAATGTTGGCATGTGACTGTTTTTCTGGTGCTAAAAGACTATGCAGAAGAGGTCAACAGAAATTAATCCTAACATTGGAAATAGGCTGGGTTTGTTATCTCACTGGGGTGGGAGGTACAGAAACAGAAAATTTAGGCCTTTGTAGAATGGGTCTGATTCTGATCTCGGTTACACAATGTTGATCTAATTCTTTCATCTGAATGGCATAATCGTGGCTTGTGCCAGTGAAAAATAAGAAACAGCCTCAATGGCTTTCAAAAGTTTTTCATCAGCTCTTTTGAATACCAAGCAGTTCCAATTAATCGGAGTTTGGCCCCTGCAGGGAATACAGTTCTGTAAAGCTTCCTCTTATCTTTGCCAAAATATGATCAAATTGCTTGTCTTTCTGAACAAGTTCTGCTTTTGGCTCTGGTCTATCTTCAGGAAACACATGTCAGCGTTTTAACAGCTGTGTGTCCTGTTCAGAATGAGCTCTTGATCTGAGTTGGGAGCGTAGGGAGCAGGGCTAGGGCTAGCTGTCGTTTGCTCATTTATGGTTAGGAGTATCGAGTAAACACTGATTTTGCCTCTGCTGTGGAGGTCATCCAAGGATTTCAGCACTTTTCCAACCAACTTGCATGAAGCCGAATCTTCATTAGATTCTTCTGTGGAGGCACCAGCATAGCGTATAAAAAGAGGAAATGAGCACTGGAAAGATAAAGCCAATATTATTAAAAGCAGCCTCTGAGTTTGGGTCTTGGCTGCTCAGTTCAAGGAAATTTGAGCATTCTTTTTCTTGTAGATTACGGGAACTCTCTTGTAGTGATGGCGTCTTTTTGGGAGGGGGCTGAAAAGGTTTCCAAACTCAGCTCCATAAAAATCACTTTTCTGAGAGTCACAGGTTGTATTAAAGAGAGGTGCCACTCACTGAAGCCTTACAGCATCTCAGCTATTTAAGGATATATTAGGGAATAAGCACAAAATTTTTATCAAAATATTACAATATTCATGTGGCCTGGGTTTTTTTTAAGCCACAGCTCTTGAGAATTAAGCAGTAAATGAAAAAATCAAGTGTTGTTGTATCAAAAGAAATCTTTATATATAGTTTGTAGAGATCAAGCTCATAAATTCTAAGAAGTTGAGAGGCTGACAGTACTACTTTGATTGAATACTCTTTGCTTTAACCAGTAACTCCTTAACCCAAAATGTGCAACAACTTCCTCTGAGGGAGCTGGCTGTGATTCAGCTCATTGTAGCCATTTGTCAAAAATACATCCCAGCTACAACTTCTATTCATTAGCACTTAGATCTACACATCCAGTACTTTTTTGGGGGGAAAAACTGTGCTGGATTTTCAGACAAGCTTCTAGAGGGACTTTTGTCTTCGCTGATGTGAAAAGATCAGTAACCAAGAAGTTAATTTCAGCAGGAGGAGCCAAAGCTGATATTCGCTCTGCAGGTTTTGCTTCATATATAATAGAGGACTTTGTTCTTAGATAGCCGGTCTTGTCACATCCCGCTGTAATTTCACTGTGTGACACAATGCAGATAAAATGTCAGTAATTGTTATGGGATCCCTGGCAGTGGTAGATGCTCCCAAGCTAAGAAGTGGCAGGCAGAGTCCAAAAGCCACGTTGTCTTGCAGGGTTTCCGAGCTGTGGTGTGCAGGTCATTCAGAAATAACAAGTGACTTGTTGCAAGCATGACACCTGGCAAAAAATAGTTTGTCTGTACGTTTCAGCCAAGCAACCTGGTGGCTTACCTTTCACTGCAGCGTTGCAGCAGTGCTCCTCGCATTTGAAAGTGTTGGTTTTATTCCAGTACATCTGCTGGCTTGCTCCTTCCACAGCAGGACGCACGTAGGCACAGGGCAATCTGGGTACTAGTGCGTTTATTTAGAAGAATTAATCTAGTTAGCAATTTTTAAAGTCCATAGGATGTGGGCAAAACCTGATTGGCTTAGGTTTCAAAGTTTCCTCCTCCCCAAATTGCAGCAGTTTATAAATGACTATTCCGTGTCCATTTCTCTTTCCTCAGCACACAGGGAGAGTAGGAAGGTGCATGACAGCGCATCTGTACTCCTGCATCTCAGACAAGATATTGTCAGCATACTGGGACTGATCTCTGCTGGGCAATGAAGCCAAATGAGGCTGGATAAATTCTGCCCTTTACCAGGGGTTGGGGTGTGTAAGGCTGGCGTGTGCCATGGAGTAAAGCTTCAGCTGAGGACTGACAGAGGTGGGTGGCACAGTCAGATGAATAGGGTGTCAGACCCAAGCTGTCTCTAGCAGGCAGGGCTGGTGTGTGCTGCAATGTGTGGCATTTTCAGGTGCCGTGACTAGAGGACTCTGTCCCTCTTACTGTACACAGCAGTTTCTTTTCCTGACAGGCTGAACACAGGCATCATCCCCAGGGCTTGCCTTGGTGAAGCAGAAGAGCTTTCTCTCGGTCCAGGGGCTTGGAAGCGCTTCTGCTCCTGGCACTGCAGATGTAGGCTTTGGAACAAACTGAAATGGACAAATAGTGTGGCCTGAACCAAAACTTCTGCTTCAGGCATTTCAGCTCTGCAATCGCTGTTGAATGCCATAATATGGGATCTTGTTATGAAACATCCTGAGGTCCATGTCTGCAAGGCATTCAGGATTCCCTCTTCCTCTGAGCAGTTTCCTACCATGTTGGGAAGCGCTGCTGCACCTTCCTGTGAAGCTGAAATGTTCAAAGCCATCACACCAACTAATGGTGGGTAGCGTGGATACGCTGCCCGCAGCAGGAGCGGATCCAGTGATGTGGTACAGGAGCAGAGAGGAAATCCTGAGAGTGTCGGGACAGGGAGCCCTTGAGGAGGCTCAGCTGTCAGTGGCTGCTGTTGTGCAGCCTCCCTTCTGGAATGTCCCCTTTCATCCCAGCCCCTGTCCTCCACTTGAACCTTCAGAAATCCCGAGCAGTCTATAAGGTCTCTCCTCTTACAGGCATTCAGATGGTCTGAATTAAAACCCAGCAGCTGCTGCTGCCGCCTGCTGTGATGTGCTTCCACTCTTGTTTCTGCCAAGTGGCCATCCTCCTGCCTTGCGAGAGGGTCAGCATAGCTTCATGTTCACACCTCCTCCCAGCCCCGCCAGGAGCTGCAGCAGGGATGAGGAGCTGCCATACCGTGTATCCTCTTAGCAGATTTCTTTACTCGGCTGCTACATCCTGGTCCCCCACTCAGGTCCTTGTACCGCTCCAGGCTGTCACCCTGCCCAAACCCCTCTCCCACCCACCCTGGGAACTCCATAGCTCCTGTCAGCGCTGCTCAAGCACAAATTAACAAAATGACTGTGTGCCATTCTAGTGTGAGTTACTAATTCTCTCCGATTGGAAATACAATAAAATGTTGGAAATATTCACATTTTCTCCTATTTCTTATATGTGGAGGGAAGGGCTACCAAGAAACAGAAAAACAAAAGCCAAAGCAGTCAACCGCAGTCCAGCTAGAGACATCTCATCTCCAGGGCTTTATTCAGTTTTTACTCTGGGTGTCCTCTCCCTCTCATGTCCCCAGCCTCCCACCCAGCTCCTCAGTCCACTGCCACCTCCACTGGCATCCATGCTCTCTGCTGATTCTACTTTCAGTGTCTTCCCTCCCTCCCTCCCTTATTTCCCAGTGAAAACCCTGCCCATAGACAAGATAACCCTCACAAACCTCACAGCTTTAACTCCTCCTTTGTGATTAATTTTTAACTCCTCAGAAGGATGATCTTGGTGGAGGGATCCTCACCCCTCCTGCCACGTGTGAAGAGAAATAGATCCAGGCTTCCTTCTGCATGGCTTGTCCCCAGGGCTGAGCAGACATAACTGCAGGGTGAACAACCCAGCCCGGAGCAGGGCATGAAACGAGGTACAGACATGTCCAAAGTCATCTCATCTACAAGACTGTGCAAGAAGAAGACGTTCCTCCTCTGAAACAAAATACCCAAAAAGGAGAAAGATTTCTTTCACCATACAGCTAGAGGGGAGGAGTCACTAGGCTAAATATTTACAGACAGATCAATCAGGGTTTATTGTAAACAGGCAAACCTTAGCTAATATTAGGACCTGGCAAAACATGCAAAAACCAGCACCCGGAGTATCTTTGCCTTCCTAATGCAGAAAGTGCCCTTTACAAAATAAATGGAGAGCACACAGGCACCATTTATCTGTGCTGATAAATGCGGGGCTTGTGGTTTTGCTGTCTGTGAGGGTCCTTTAGTTTCTGTACAAGCAAAGGGAACTTCAATGTACCCAGCAGGAGGAAACAGGCAGTGCCTCTTGCCTCTGCTCTTCACACCAGCCTTGGAAATTCTGGTAGCAACAATTAGGCAGAATCCTCGTTAGACAGACCACAGGATGGAACAGGGGCATAACACAAAGTAGGTCTTCACACAGATCCGACACTGTCTTCCTTAAAGCAATAGTGCTCCAGCAAAAGCAGCTGGCTCAATCTTTGCTTATGAAATTTATTAAGATAAATCAAAAGTGTCAGGGACTGGAATGTCTAATTAAATTAAACCAGACTGTAAAAAGATTGTATAAATGGAAATGGGCTAAAAATTCAATCAGACATGGTATTAATCTTACAGAAAAATGCATGCAATGCTTTAAAGTTAATTATGTATTAATCTGTTGCAAAATAACAAAAGCCCTTAAAGCATGCTGTAAGACAGAGGTTTTGTCCTCAGGTGTAATTCATCCACTAGATAAAAAGATAATTCATACCAGCTAAATGGCAAGAGTAACATCAAGGCTTCTCCCCTGTGCTTCCTCCTGCAGGACTGCCTGCCCAGCGTGTGATCCTGCAGCCCTTGAGCCGTGTGGGGCAGCAGCAGAGCACTGCGAGAGCTGTGACACCCCAGTGCCTCACGTTTCTGCATTGAGGCCGGTCGCTCAAACTTCTGCAGCGCAGCCTTGCTGGCTCTGCCCAGGGAGGGAGGGAGCCCAGGCTGTGGTCTGGCTCGCTCATCCCCTGTGGATCAGGCTGGCCAGCACCATTTTGCCTGGCATTGTGAGTCCCAGGGCAGCGGAGGTAGCTCTGCGATGCTGGAGCCAGGCGATTTGCCACCTCCTGCATGCCTAGCTTCAGAGGAGCCACAGCTTCTCCCTCCACACGTGTCTTTCTCCCATATACCTCCCTGGAAGTGTTCCAGGCCAGGCTGGACAGGGCTCTGAGCAACCTGATCTAGTTGAAGATGTCCCGGGTCGTTGCAGGGGGGGTGTACTAGATGACTGTGGTGGGTTGGCCCTGGATGGATGCTGGGTGCCCACCAAAGCCACTCTATCACTGCCCTCCTCAGCTGGACGGAGGAGAGAAAATACAGCAAAAGTCTTGTGGGTCGAAATAAGGACAGGGAGTTCACTCACCAAGTACTGTCATGGGCCAAACAGACTCAACTTGGGGAGATTAATTTATTTCCAGTCAAATCAGAGCAGGATAACAGGAACTAAAACCAAACCTTAAAAAACCTTCCCCCCACCCCTCCCTTCTTCCCAGGCTCAACTTCACTCCCGATTCTTCTCCCTGCTCCCCCCGAGGGGCGCGGGGATGGGGAATGGGGGCTGCAGTCCGTTCATCACACGCTGTCCCTGCTGCTCCTTCCGCCCCATGCGGAGGGTCCTCACACTCTGCCCCTGCCCCAGCATGGGGCCCTCCCACGGGAGACAGTCCTCCACAAAATGCTTGAGCATGGGTCCCTCCCATGGGCTGCAGCCCCCCAGGCCCAGCTGGCTCCGGGGGGGTCCCCAGCCCAGCTCCAGCCCAGCCCCAGCCCGGGCTCCTCTCCCCACAGGGCTGTGGGTCCTGCCAGGAGCTGCCCCAGCGCAGGCTGCCCACAGGTCACAGCCTCCTGTGGGCACCCCCTGCCCTGGCGTAGGGTCCCCCATGGGCTGCGGGTGGGGGTCTGCTCCCCCCGTGGGCTCCATGGGCTGAGGGCACAGTCTGTCTTGCCGGGGGCTTCCCCCCTGGCTGCTGGGGAATCCCTGCTCCGGCACCTGGAGCCCCCCCTGCCCTCCTGCACTGACCTGGGGGGCCACAGAATTGTCTCTCCCACAGGTTCTCACTACTCTCTCTGGCTGTTGTTCTGCACGTTTTCTTCCCCCCTTCTTAAATCCGTTATCCCAGAGGCGCTACCACCGTCGCTGATGGGCTCAGCCTTGGCCAGCAGGTCCATCTTGGAGCTGGCTGGCATTGGCTCCATCGGGCACGGGGGAAGCTTCTGGCAACTTCTCGTAGAAGCCACCCCTGTAGCCCACCCTACCAAAACCTGGCCATGCAAACCCAGTGCAATGACCTTTAAAGGTCCTTTCCAACCCCAAAATTCTCTGACACAGCCTGGGCACATTTCAGCATGATCAGTACCTGTGAGGTGGGTGCAATGTATCAACCTTTGTAAACCTTTGAAATTCTTCCACTTGCTCTTGGAGCACTGCTCAACACGTGCCTAACCATTCTTTTGTTGATGTTAATACTGCAGGTTAGAGTTGGTGGTGAGATAAAAATGCACTTGCTGCAAGATCGCACCAGGGAGATGGTTCCATGACCTCCCATTTTTTCCAGAGGAAGCTCCGGGCTGGGCAAGCCTGTGGAGAAGAGCTGAAGGGGTTAAAGCTACACAATTCCAGCTCACACCAAACACCCAGCCTCTAGACTTTAAGCAAACTAGCAGGTGTTGGTTTCCTACAGCGCGCATACCCAGATGAACTCACAGCCTGTCGCTGGGTTTTGCAAAGCCAAGGTGCTCGTGTTCGTGGGACATGCTATTCACACAAGGAATCCAGCAGCAGGAGCAGCAAAACAGTAATGGGTTTGAAAAACACAACAAGAAACCCTGTGGTGAATCTGCTGGATCTCTCACTCTTCACACTCTTCACTCACATTCACTCTCTCACACTCACATTCATTCACACTCTTCACTCACATTCACACTCTTCAGATAGTATTAGCTCTAGGGCTAAACCAACCCATTCCCACACTGTTTCTGTTGTCCCAAACCCATGTCCTTCTGATGAGAGTGACCTCTCTTCCCCAGAGAGTTCTTTTTTCATAAAAATGGTTCCCCATAGGGCCATCTGTCCTCTTGGGGCTGTATGAATTTGTTAGTCACCTAATAAGTCAAGAAATGAGTCAGCTGAGGCTGTTACAAACCAGAAGCCTTCAATCAGTCCTAGACATTTGTTGTTGCCTTACAGTTTTCTTTGGGAGTCCTTTTTCCAAGACCAATATTTGAAAAGAGGGTGAAGCCCTCACAGCAAACATTTCTGGGCTGTAGCACAGAGAAGTGAAGTAGCACTGCTAGATTAAATTCTCCCAATCTCCATGAAAGCACCCGAGATTTATCCACGCAATTCTCCAGGCACGGTTTGCAAGCAGCAAAGTTCATTCCTGCTACAAACCGGACTTAGAATTCAAGCTGGGCTTTGGGGAACCTCTCTGGAGGTCACCATAATGTCAAGTTTTCCACCCAGTCCTCTGCAGCGTTTGATGTGATGTATCTGCTCGGTGCAGGCAAGGAGGGGAACAAAAACTCCTGCTGGTGTCTGGCTGGTAGAGCTGGTCCTTTTCTATTGATCAAATCAGAAGGAAGTTTTGGAGGAAAAGGAAACTGAGTCAGAAAGAGCTTTCTGGCCAGCAGCATGCACGTGGCCCTTGCTCCCTCCTCATCTCTAACCGCGTTCCTGCCCCTCCATGGGGTGTGGAAAGACAGGTTGTTCTTGCAGGTGGACTCGGGACCATGAAAGAGGACAGGGTATGTTCAGTAAGGAGCTGCTTCTACTGTCGGGTGCTTAAAACAGCTTGAGCCTGACCCTTGCATGTAATCAGAACAGATCTAGCCAGACCTGGTCACAGGGTTACTGGAACTCGTGCTGCCACTGCAAAAAACAAACTGGAAAGAGTCCAGAAAGACAAGAATGATTAGAGGTGGGACAAACCCACCCAACAGACTAAAGCAATTGAGTTTGTTTAACTAAGAAAAAGTTAAGGAGTGACTTGATCGCTGTCTCCAGTGAAGATTCTGATGTTAGAAGATATTTATTTTAACAAATAAAAGAATAACAAGTGCCAACATCCAGGAGGAGAAAGGAGGCAAATTCAGGCTAGCATGTAGAGCAGGAAAAGCTGGTTGGATCCACTTTAATAGTTCTCCATCAGTAAAGTCCTGAAGTTAAATCAAGTGTCTGTCTAAGCTGCAGGCTTGACCATCTCCCACAGTAATTCCTGCATTAAAATAAATAGATCTTGCCACAACGTGGAACTGCAGCAAAAGACAAACTAATCATTCTATCCTATCCCTGCCTTGTGTCAAGTTACGCTGTAAATGATTTGAATGATTTGACTCGGAGACAAACTCTTTGTTTTGGCTCCTGTAACACCAGATGTGAAAAGAGCCCTATTCATCGACAGGATCCCAAGATGCTCTTGCAACAGACATCACGGGGGAAAGTTGTTGCGTTGCCAAGTTTAGATGGGAGCCTAATTCTGTTCTCCATATATGCAGGCTTAGGCATGTCTTAACTGATCAAAGAATTATTATAGATAAGAGCAACAATTCTTGTATTAGATAGAAAGCAGCTTCTACCCAGTGAAGATAAGAAATAGGTTCTTTTTTAACATAAATGCACAACTTCAAAGTCACTTCTAAAAAAACATAAAAAGAAACCAATGTCTTTCTTAAGGAAAAAGTCCAAGGAGACTATAAAGCATCTTTCATTCCCTGCTACCCACAGGACACTCATTCTCCCCCACTGCCACGTGCATTCTCAGACTTCTGCATAAAGCAGCCTGTGCTGCCAGCCAAGGCAGGGCTGCATCACCCGGAGCCACACGTATTCCCCCATTCCTCGAGCAGAAAGAATTTCTTTGC
This sequence comes from Falco punctatus, assembly GCF_963210335.1. Taxonomy (NCBI): domain Eukaryota; kingdom Metazoa; phylum Chordata; class Aves; order Falconiformes; family Falconidae; genus Falco; species Falco punctatus. The sequence goes on along the minus strand of NC_137599.1, from coordinate 392,727 downwards.
CTGTTTCACCCAACGGCTGCATAGGCTATTTTAAAAAATACAAAGATCACTTTTACCAGTGATGCTATTTTTAGGACTGGTCCCTCTGCTCCTGGGCTTTGGGAACAGTGTCTCTGTTATCTGCCTCTCTATTTGTGCAGTTAAGAGTGCACAGTCCACCATGCACGTGCAAATTTGCAGCAGTCAGCGGGATGTATTCTCTTGCCTGCTGCAAATGAACCTCGATTCGTTCAGTCCATGAGCTGGGCTGGGAGCCCGATACTTGAATCGTGTGGGCTACATCTGTCCCAGCCTGCATGCACATGGCACAGGGACTTGTTCCAAGGTTGCCTTGAGGGTTTTTTTTTTGGAGAAATGTAGAGGATTTACCTTTCAGGGAAAGCGTAAGGAAGCTTTGGGCAAGGAAGTCAAATGAGCTGCTCAGCCGTGCTCGCTCTAGCTCTCAGGCATAGGTCTGCTGGCACAGGCAGGGTTAATTCAGCTGTTGCAGGGTTAATTTTGTGGCCCAGATATTGAGTTTCTGAACACTGCAATGGCCCCAGGCTGGGGCAGAGAGGGGGTGAGGGATGGCAGATGGCTGGCCAGGCCATCCTTCCCCATGCTGCGACTTTACATCTCAAGCAGGTGAGGACAAACCCATGCAACACCCCTGGGAACTGCAAGCAGAGATGGATGGGAGGTTGTGCCCCAGTTCATGTTCTTAGCTGTTAAAAATAAAATGTGCCATTGATGAGATGGATCAAAGATCCATCTGGCAAAGCACCTTGGCAACTGGCGTCGGAGCAAGGACTCTCCAGCAGTGCCTTCAGGAGCTGCAGGATGGGTTTGCTACAGCCACTCTGTGTGTAACCTCTGGTACTGCTGTGCCAGGGTGAAACCTTAGGCAGCTAACGGGACATGGGAAGGAGCCCGAGGACAGCCCCCTTCCCAGCAAACCCTCCTGATTTCCAGCCATCTGCAGCTTTAGGACTTTCTGAACTGGTTGTTGTCTCTAGACGGGTGCTTCGCAGCCCCCATGGTAGCCCATGGGGGCTCCCACTTTTGGAGACAAGCGCACAGGAGGAGATGGCCAGGTCTCTGTGACCCACGCCGAGGCATTCTCCCCATCACTGCACGCACAGCTGCTCTTGGCAGTTCCCTCTGCAGGAATTATTAATGCTGAAAATTGGCGCTTGCATGTTTTCACCAGTGCAGCAGCGTCACCCGGCTCTGCCTGGAGTGCCAGGAGGGGAGGCCAGGCTGGTCACGGTCACGCCGCCTGCCCCTTCCCAGCGGCGGTGTGTGCCTGAAAAACAAGCACACCCAACCAGCGCTCAGGTCTCTTCCAAAAACATTTACATCATGTTGAAGCCATCAAGCATGTGATTTCCCAGCCCTGAAACTGAAAGGAGCCTCTCTCCAGGAGAGGGAGAGGAGCTGTGCAAGAGCCAGCTGGGATTCAGGAGGAAAGGCTTTATCCATGCTCGAGGAAGGCTGGGTTCAAGCAGGACCCCTGCCACAGGAGATGGGACCTCTGACGCACCGGGCAGGAGGGCAGGCTGCAGCCTTCAGAGAAGGAAAACACTGAAAACTTTTGATCTGTCTAGATTTTGAGCACATTTCTTGGGAATTGGGTTATTTCTGTCAGAGCCATAAAAGTATTTATACGTTTCCAAAGAAGGAGTTTAAATCAGAGCAGAGTGGATGCACCTGCCTGGTTTAGTGTGTTAAGGCAAGGGGATGCAGGGATGCAAAGAACATCTCACCTTGCTTAACCTCATGCGCCATACAGCTTACAGCACCTGGCTCCTGTGGCCATATGAGGCAAACTGGGCCACGGAGTCCCACGGCAGCAGGATGAGGCTTTCTTCTGCAGCCAGGTTCTCACCAGCATCTCCGCTCCTCGTCTCATTTTCCTGCAGCCTTGTGATCACAGGAAGCGCCGGGGCGGGGGAGCAGCTCTGCTCAGGCCCCGAGTGCCTGGCCTGACTCAGGTCCCGTCTGGGCATCTCACAAGGATCGTCTTTAATCTGTGCACAGTGAGGAGGCTGCAGAAACAAGGGCAGAGGCCACAAACGGTGCGGAATAACTAATCCAGCTGAGGAAACCTACTGGGAACTGTTGTGTGAGACAAATCCCAGTCTTGGGAGACTCAGGTGTGCTTCCCCAGCTGGGACAGGCGAGTTCACAACTCGCAGAGCCCGGCTGGGAGCAGGAGGTTTCCTGAAACCTTCAAGCCTCTCTTTCCTGAAAGCTCATTTCTGCGGATTAGCAGATGTCTTTGTTGAAAGTCTGGGGACCTGGCAAGGATTACTGTAAACACTTGGCAAGGTACAGCCACTTGGCATGGATGCTGGGTGTTGGAGGGGGGAGCTGCAGTTCAGAGGGCGGTTTTGATGTTCACACTCACAAATAAGCTGTTAACTGGAAACACCCCAGGCAGGGGTAATGCAGCAAACACTCACATACCTGAAACATCAGGTATATTTTGGTTTTCCCACCTTTCTTACCCAGGAGGGGTAAAGGGGTTACTTGCCCATTTACTGGGAAACTGGCTGTTCCCAGATCTGTGAAGTCCTGCGTGGTTAGACACAGTCCCACACGATGGCCAGCATAAAGACAGCATCTGTGTGGTGCCAGGTGTCAAAACCAAGAAAAGACCACTATAGAAACGGATATATGACCTAGGGTCTAACCCAGGCCTGCGTGGCCGTGGCCAAGAGGTACTGGGAGCAGCTCACATGACGTAGCATCAGGAGGGTGCTGCAGGAGAAAACCTAACAAGTGCCCCTGCTGTCAGTTGGTGAGGATCTCCCATGCTTGCAACCACACTGAGACTAAGAGTGCAAGAGGACTCCTTCGCTGAGGGATGAAGACCAGGTCATCGCTGGAGGACACTGTGCTCTTGGGTGTGATGCCTGAGGAACATCACGCTCAGCTGTGACGCTCGAACACCAAAGGCCACACTTAAACCCAGCGTTTCAACCCAGGATTGACTCTAAAGAAGCATCTGGGTGATGCAGGACAGCCCTGAAATAACTCACGTTTGAAGAAAAGTGTTTTATAGAAACTTATGCAACCTGATTTCAGACTGTCAGTGACTGAGCCTGCCAATACCTTAATGAGTGGCTCCAACAATTAATTACCTCCCCTGTTAGAAATATGTGCTGTTTCCAGTCTCGGCCAACAGTGCTGGCATGCATTTTTCTTTTCTCTGCCAGACAGAAGAACCCTCCAGTGTCAAACTTCTGTTCTCCCATGGGAGCTGCCAGAGATGAAGTCTTCTCTGACTTCATGGGTGCGGGATCCCAGTCCAGCTCCAAATTCCCCAGCCTGCTGACACAAGCTCCCAGGCTGCCTGTGGTCCCTCATTCCATCTTCTAGATCCCAATTTCCCCATCCTACGTCAAATTTACACAGTAACCCCCCATCCTGTATGTGGGAACTGCATTTCCCAGCCACGCAAACGCAGCGATGAGCCCCGCCAGTATGTCATCTTTATGTGCACCCAGCTCCCGGCAGGTGCAGGGGGCATTTCCCACCTACGGCTGGCACGGACCCTGGCTCCGGGCAGGGGGTCTGGGTGGCCCTGCCTGTCCCTGCCTGCTCTGCCCCTGGTCCTGCCGCCGGCCCTGCCCCGGCTTTACCTCTGGCTCTGTCCCGGCCCTGCCCGGCCCTGCCCCGGCCCTGCCCCCGGCCCTGCCCCCGGCCCTGCCCGGCCCTGCCCGGCTCTGCCCCCGGCCCTGCCCGGCTCTGCCCGGCCCTGCCCCCGGCCCTGCCCGGCCCTGCCCGGCCCTGCCCCCGGCCCTGCCCGGCTCTGCCCCCGGCTCTGCCCCCGGCCCTGCCCGGCCCTGCCCGGCCCTGCCCGGCTCTGCCCGGCCCTGCCCCCGGCTCTGCCCGGCTCTGCCCCCGGCCCTGCCCGGCTCTGCCCCCGGCTCTGCCCCCGGCCCTGCCCGGCCCTGCCCGGCCCTGCCCCCGGCCCTGCCCGGCTCTGCCCCCGGCTCTGCCCCCGGCCCTGCCCGGCTCTGCCCCCGGCCCTGCCCGGCCCTGCCCCCGGCCCTGCCCGGCCCTGCCCCCGGCCCTGCCCGGCTCTGCCCCCGGCTCTGCCCCCGGCCCTGCCCGGCCCTGCCCGGCCCTGCCCCCGGCCCTGCCCGGCTCTGCCCCCGGCTCTGCCCCCGGCCCTGCCCGGCCCTGCCCCCGGCCCTGCCCGGCTCTGCCCGGCCCTGCCCCCGGCTCTGCCCGGCTCTGCCCGGCCCTGCCCGGCCCTGCCCCCGGCTCTGCCCCCGGCCCTGCCCCCGGCCCTGCCCGGCTCTGCCCGGCCCTGCCCCCGGCCCTGCCCGGCCCTGCCCGGCCCTGCCCCCGGCTTTGCCCCGGCTCTGCCCGGCCCTGCCCGGCCCTGCCCCCGGCTTTGCCCCCGGCCCTGCCCGGCCCTGCCCGGCCCTGCCCGGCCCTGCCCCCGGCTCTGCCCGGCCCTGCCCGGCCCTGCCCCCGGCCCTGCCCCCGGCTCTGCCCGGCCCTGCCCCCGGCCCTGCCCGGCCCTGCCCCCGGCCCTGCCCGGCTCTGCCCCCGGCCCTGCCCCCGGCTTTGCCCCGGCTCTGCCCGGCCCTGCCCCCGGCCCTGCCCGGCCCTGCCCCCGGCCCTGCCCGGCTCTGCCCCCGGCCCTGCCCCCGGCTTTGCCCCGGCCCTGCCCGGCCCTGCCCCCGGCCCTGCCCGGCTCTGCCCCCGGCCCTGCCCCCGGCTTTGCCCCGGCTCTGCCCGGCCCTGCCCCCGGCCCTGCCCGGCTCTGCCCGGCCCTGCCCCCGGCCCTGCCCGGCTCTGTCCCCGGCCCTGCCCCCGGCCCTGCCCGGCCCTGCCCGGCCCTGCCCCCGGCTCTGCCCGGCCCTGCCCGGCCCTGCCCCCGGCCCTGCCCCCGGCTCTGCCCGGCCCTGCCCCCGGCCCTGCCCGGCCCTGCCCCCGGCCCTGCCCGGCTCTGCCCCCGGCCCTGCCCGGCCCTGCCCCCGGCCCTGCCCGGCTCTGCCCCCGGCCCTGCCCCGGCTCTGCCCGGCCCTGCCCCCGGCCCTGCCCGGCTCTGCCCGGCCCTGCCCCCGGCCCTGCCCGGCCCTGCCCCCGGCTTTGCCCCGGCTCTGCCCGGCCCTGCCCCCGGCCCTGCCCGGCTCTGCCCGGCCCTGCCCCCGGCCCTGCCCGGCTCTGTCCCCGGCCCTGCCCCCGGCCCTGCCCCGGCGCAGCGGCTGTCGGGCCCGGCCGAGCGCGGGGCTCCGCCGCTTTCCCGAGCGAGCGGCTCCATCTAGTGCCCGCGGCCCGGCCGGGGGCGGCGCGGCGGGAGTCGGGGCGGGCGGGGGGCGGGGGGGCCGGGCCGGGCCCCCGTCCCCTGGAAGGGTGCGAGCGGGGCCGGCCGTGGGGGCGCGGGGAGCCGCGGGAGAGCTCACGGCGGCCTCGCAGCGCCGGACGGGGTCGGCAGGCAGCTGGAGAGGGGCTTTGTACACGGGCGTGTCGCGATAGGACGGGGGGAGTGGCTTTGCGCTGACAGAGGGCAGATGTAGATCAGCTATTAGAAAGAAACTCCTCACTGTGAGGGCGCTGAGGTGCTGGCGCAGGCTGCCCAGAGCAGCTGTGGATGCCCCGTCCCTGGAAGCATCCAAGGCCAAGTTCAACGTGGCTTGGAGCGACCTGGTCCGGGGAGGTGCCCCTATGGCCAGGGGGTGGAACGGGCTGGTCCCTTCCAACCCAAACCCTTCTGTGATGCTGTGACATCTCTGCAGGCTGGGAAGAGGCTGCGTGAGCCTCTCTGGTGAGGAGGAAGGAGAAGGAAGGAGGAGGAAGGCTGCCCACCACCACCCCCGCTGAAGGGGGGGAGCGTCAGGAGGCAAGACCAGGGTGGGGGGCAGCGCCGGGGGCGGCGGTTGATGCTGCACGATGGTACCAAGAGAATGGAGATGGGAAGAGGAAAGAAGTGTGGGTAAAAAACGTACGGTGCGTTTTATACCAGTGCTAATGACCCCCTCAGTGCTTCGGGTGGCCTTGCTCCCACCAGGGCATGCTTGCGTGACACGAGCAGGTCCCTGAGCAGAAGGTGGCCGGCAGGGCTGGGGACGCTGGGAGCAGACGCCTGTGGCAGGGCTGAGGGCAGTGCAGCACCAGCTGCCCTCCTTGCCAGTCCTGCCGGCACGGTCAGCAGTGCCAGCCCTGTGACCCCAAGCAGAGGTGGGGGTTGTGACAGAGACACTGTAGGGGCCGCTGGCTGAGCAGTGGTAGGACTCATCCACAGAACGCTCGGCACACGCCACGGCCGCTCGGCACACGCCACGAGTGGTAGAACTCATCCACGGCCACGCTCTTGTGGAGCACAGCAACCCTGTATCCTCTTCTGCACTCCTACCACATTAAGCATTTTTCTCCTACTTTTTCCTAGAGCTTCCTGCAGAGAAAATATCTCTGTTAATCACCTGGGTGGTGGGGCACAGTGTTCCCAGTGACACAAAGCTGAGTGAGTGGCTGGCACACCAGAGGGCTGTGCTGCTGCCCAGATGGACCTGGAGGAATGGGCTGGCAGGAACTTCATGTGATTCAGCATCTCTTTTCTCTTCCGCTTTCCCTCTGGCCCTTGGATTCTTCTCGATCAAACTCCCCATCCTTGCATCCTTTCTGTACCAGACTTCACGTCTTTGCTTTTTCTGAGGACAACATACGCCAGCTGCCTCACTGATGGGTGCAGAGACACCAAGGAGGTTGGCAGGGGACCTGGGTGGCCTGAGCCCACCTCTCTTCAAAGGGGCTGGCTGTGACCTGGGCTAACAACATGCCCTTGATCATTTCATTTCTTTAAATACACAACACTGAGCCCATCACAGGTTTGCTGATCACACATTCTGGTACCCAGAAGTCAAGTCACAAGTCCCTGGGGTGCAGGCTCCGGGGAAGGCTTGTTCATGCCGACCTAGCTGGAAAGCACTGGGTGCACACCCGGGACCTCTCAGTGGCCGTTGTATTTCTCTTGAATCTCTGCTAAGTTACACCCAGCTCTTAGTCCTTGATTCAGGGGATTTCTCTTTTGGTTATTCCACGCAGCCATCCATGGCTTTCCCAGGAACTGGAGCACAGTGGAACTGAGGGTCATCGCTGGCAGCCGCTGCTGCGCTCGGCCACCTTTGACTCATGCCTGGGACTGTGCTCCCACCAGGAGAGCTCGGGGCTGGGGGCTGCTGTGCTTGCAGTGGGTGGGAGGAAGCTTATGAACAGTTGCAACACATTTTTTAATGACTGACTGGAAAGGTTCATGCCCTCAGGAGTCCCTTTGCTAGAATGGCACAATGTGTCATGATGCATGGATGATTATCATATTGACTTACGCTGATGCCTTGCAGCTGAAGTCGCTGTGCCAGATTTTTTTAAGACACAGGGATTTTAAAGATTTTGAGATAAAAAGAAATACCTATGCAGATTTTTGACATTCTTTTGGCAATGGGAGTCCAGGTTTCCATGAAGGATCTTCCTAAGCATTCTGCTGCATCTTGGATATCTGGAAACCTGCCCCTTGAACTAGAATTCCCACTCAGAAGCTATGTCCTACTGTAGCTGGATTAGCTGAGAAGGGAGAAGGGAAGGGAATGGAGGAGTAACTTCCAGGAATAATACAGGGAGACTTTAATTGGCCTTCAGAGCCTTTTCTCTGATAGGTAAATTAGGAGCTGCTGCCTTTTTTTTTTTTTTTTTTTTTTTTTTTACAGTCAGGATAGGCAACATTGTGTCAGGGAACCATGGTGTGGTCTGGGCACCTTCTCCCTTTGCCCAGAGGAGGGCAGGGAAAGCACCTGCTGCTGCGGGTGGATGTGCTCTGTTTTATTGCTCACGACACCTGCAGGAAGCGAGAGAGCTGGTGGATAAAGAAGACCCCCGTGTATCACCAATTTTCGTGAAAGCGACCAAGTTCAGGATCTTTTAGGTCACGTCAATAGAGATGAGAAATTCTAATGGATCTGGATATTATGCGGTGCAACCATTTTGGTTTCTGAAGACCAGACAAAGGCAGTTGGCCCTTACAAAAGTCCTGCTTTGCTGCCTTTGCTTGCCATCCTGCTGGCTTCTCTCCTAGCCCTGTGCTCCTGCAATGCTCACACGGTGGCAGGCAAGGTAGCAATCCCTTGGCAGAACACACGGCAGGGCTCGCTCACCTCCCAGGTCTGGGGACTTGCTCCTTCCTTGCCACAACTGGTCCTGAAAAACCTTCCTTTTTTGCTAGCAGCAAGGATTAGCAGAAACCTAGAAAATATGATCTGTGAGGGAAGAATGAAAGGATTGGGTTGTTTGGCCCAGAGGACCAAAGCCTGGGGGAGGATCAGACAGCTGTGGACTAGCTGACCTCCAGACTCCTTCAGCAGCTGTGTGTTCTGCACTGCTGTGATAACCGTCCTTCAAGAAATAAAAGGCTTCCATGAAGAAGAAGGGACTAAATGCTTCTCTGTCTCTGCCTGGAGAGGATGAGAAGTCATGGGATGAAACTGCAGTAAGAGAGCTTTAGTTAGGGGGACTGGCTAAATGTAAATACAGCGATGCGCCAGAACAAATTGCCTGATGTCAAGTCTCCATTAGTGGAAGTTTCAGGGAGGGAAAAAAAAAAGAAAAAAACACAGATTAGACAAACATCCATCATAAAGGGTTTAACTTGGGCTTATCCCTGTGCTGGAGCAGGGTGATTAGACAGTCCGTCAAGGAACCCCTCCAGCCTGGCTTGCTCTGCTTCTGTCCCCAGCAGTCTTGCAGCTCCAGGCAGTTGTTTGACTGCAGTCAGCCTTGAACCAGCGCCTACTCTCCAAGAGCAGATTTTTGGATGAGGTGTTCGCTTCCATCAGTCTGTGATGACCCAGCTGCCTTGCTGCAGGGAAGCAGCACTGTGCCGTGCTGCCTCAGGCCCCTGCTGGGGTGGGGGAAGGTTTGAGAACTGCCCTGGGAACATTGCACAGGGACCATGGAGCTGGCTGAGCTTTGTCAAAGGTCTCCAGACTCCAAAAAGCTTCTTTATTTGTTTGTTTGTTTTTGTTTTTGTTTTTGTTTTTGAGTTATAATGGAAACCATTTGGATGCCACACAGTGCAGTAAGAGGGTAACTAGCCCTCCCCACCCCACCCCCCACCTCCCTCCCAGCTGCCATGAAGTAAGAGTACGGAGTACAGGAGCTCAAGATTTCAATGGTCAGCCTGGGTTTCCATCACTTCTGTGCTCGTAAGGGCTGGTCCAGGCTCAGCATCACATCTCCAGGCAAGGAGGGATGATATTTTTATCCAGGCTGCTGCAAAATTGGCTATACTGCATAACTGGAGAACATCCCACGATGTTTCCCGTCTGTTCAGACAAGTCAGTCTGATGGTTTTGGCTGAATTCCCACCTCTCATCAGCTTGGGGAATCACAAGCTTGTATGTAGATACAAAATGGCTCATAGTGAAGCTTTTGCCATAGGGCAAATTTCTTCCTCTCCGGGAAGGAAAAAACAAAAACGCTGGATACTGCAGAGGGACAAGGCAGTCCCGTAACCCATCATGCTGCCTCTGGGTTCTCAGCTCCTCCACCTTATTCTTGCAGAAAGAAAAACATCCTCAAAAGGATTTTCAGCAACAGCTTTGGGAAAGTTTTATAGAATCGTAGAATCATTTAGGTTGGAAAAGACCTTTGAGATGATCATCAAGTCCAACCATTAACCCAGCACTGTGGACTCGACTTTATCTGCTTTCTTTTACAGGATGTCTTGCTCGGTCGCACTCTGTCCTGAAAGGGGGTGTTCATAATGTTCTCCCAGTACAAGTGGGTACCTGTTTGTGCAACAGTCACGTTACAGACTTGGGAAGTCTCATTTCTGTCTTAATAATGTTTCCTGGAAAATCCCATAAAAGGAAACACAATATCCATGTTATATAATTACAAAAAGCCTGAGAACTCAATATTTAGGTTTGTTTACAGTTTAACATCATTGGCTAGAGACCATAACATTGTTGTGTATGTGAGACTGGAAATTTTGATGTGATGTGTAATTTTCTTTTTTGCTTCCCTTTTTGGAAGAAAAATAGAGAAGAGGGAACGGCATATGTTACCCTGTCACAAAAGGTTAATGCTGGGGAGGCCCATGGCAGCTATTTACCAGCAATGAAATTGTGGAAGGGAGGAAGGTGACATCACTGATGAAATAGAAGAAGACATATCAGAGGAAGCTAAGAAAGAAGAAATGAAGCATCGATGGAAAGTATCAAAAGCAAAACTCATGCTTTTAAAGGGAGACCAGGCAGATCATTAGTTGAGGCATCAGAGAATATCCTTCAGGAAAATCTCTGTATTTAAGTTACCTTTTTTGTCCTCAATTCCATCGTTCCATCTCAGGGAGAAGCCAGGTCTCAGGGAATTCTGTGCTGAGTCTCCAGTGTGCTCCTGAGATGTGATTTTGATGTGTTCAGACCCACCTGGGTGGACTTTCAGGCTGATGTCCTGGCTGAACTCAAACTGGCACTGGCACATAGCTGCCATCACATGGCCTGCATCCCTGTGCTGGGCAGAGCTGGCACCCGAAGCCAGCCGGGATCAGCAGGGCCAAGCAGGCAGCAGGGATGCTGGAGCTCTCGTGATGCCTCATCCGGGGACCGCAGTGGTGGGGGACGTGGGTACCCAAGCTGCTCCTGGCTTCTGTCTCTTCCCACAGACAGAGTGGCAGCAAGCCTCATCCCTTTTGCTGTCTCCAGTGACCTGCCGGCCACGACACGGCTCTTTGCTGGTACCTGGAGCAGGTACACAGCCAACCTGCACCTCCCACACCATCCAGCTCCCAGAGCCCAAAGCAACTGCAGCCCCAATCCTGCCCCACCTTGTTGCTGTGATTAGCTTAAACGCAATTAAATAGCTAAAAGCAAACCGTCAGGCGGCTTTGACTGGACTTTTTCCTGCCCAGGCACAGGGGTGTGCTCCAAAGCCAATTTTCAGTTCATCACCTCACAGCTCCCCAGCGAGGGGAAGCATGTTCATCCTCCTTACGCATGGGATGAGAAGAAGCAACTTCTATTGGCTTGTCCCCATCCTTTCACACTGTGCCGTGCTGGAGTGCAAAGCAGCCCCACTGCTTGCTTTTCCAAAGTTGTTTGCTGCCTAATTTAGGACTGTCTACTTAAAAGTCTCCAGCCGGAGCTGTAAAAACTGCAGCTGTGCTCTGCAGATGAGAGACTTGGGCTGATTTCAGCTCTGGTTTTTGGAAAGGCTGCTGCGACCCTGAGTGAAGGCAACACAAATGGCATGAGTCCATCCTTCAGAGCAGTGAACCACAAGAGCCACGGTCCTCCAGAGCTCAGGACAGACACCTTTCTCTGTCAATTTTGGATCTGCAGACTGAACAAAGTACCTCTTTTATTTTTAACCCTTCCATTGCTTCAGTCTGTCTAGGCTTCTATCAGCAGCATAGTAAAAATAAAAAAATAATCACAGAAGACACTATAAAAAAAAAATCCTGAAAAGCCCTTTCAGGCCCAGTTACTTGGGGGTTATCCTCCTGCTCCTACCGAAGCTGCTTTTTGGGATGACAGAGGATTTTTAAAGGGTGTCCACGTGGTGCATGCAGCCTCAACAGGGCACTTCCTCTCCAGGAATAAATCATCGCTCTTGAGTTCTGAATCGAGGCTTTACCTCCAGATGTTTCCCCATGAACACATTGGAGGGGGGAGGATGAACTGAACAGTACAACTGCAAAAGAAACAACAAACACAGACTCTGATGTGTCGCTGCCAGGGTGCAGGGGAACTGTGCCCACGTTTGGGGATGAACGTGCGCCAGGGGCTGCCCACACATAAGAAACTGCTGCTGCCATGGGGTCAGTGGAGCACATTTTGCTCTGCCCCTGAACCAGACCCTCTGAGAGATTTTTTGGGGAATTGCTTGACTCAACCTGTGTTTCAGGTCCCTATTTCTAACACTAGGACTCTCCATTCCAAAAGCAGAGGGGGTATAAGGACAAAATAAAGGAGGGAAATAAGGATGAAATAAAGAGAGGGAGAAAAAAGGACGAAATAAAGAGGCTGAAGCACGGACCCCGGAGAGCTGAGGATCCACTGAGTGGTGAGGCTGAGTGAGATCAAGTGTTATGCAGACACATATTGCAGGCATCACCCTGGTGCAGAGCTCCTCATGCCGCTTCAGCTGCCTTTGCTAGAGACGGGTACAGGTTTCTGCAGAATAGGGTCAAAAAGAAAAGGGATGAGCAGGGCACCCAAGCACTGAACAGAAAACTGATGGAAACTAGAGTCCTGGGCGAGGAATCATTAGCTCTGGCTGCTCAAGACTCTACTAATTATATTGTACCTGTTCCCAGATCACACTGAAGCACAGCTCCACACAGGAGAGCCTTAGCTTGGAGGGGGATTTGGAAAGACATTTGCTCCAAGGACAAAGCAATTTGAGCAGAGATTTGCTCAGGGATTTGAGCACCACTGTGTCAGACACTGACCTTGATGCCAAAGCCAGAGCTGCATCTCAAGATTTCAACAAAATTCAAAGGGCAATTGAAGCGTCACAATGATTTCCAGTTGGTGCCTCTCGCACAAAGTCACCCTGACATACGACAGGGGACCTGCTTTGGCTGCAAGCGTGCTTGCACCAGGTCATGTTCTTGGCTCTCTGGAGCCCAGGCGACCTTTGGGTTTTCAAGTAGGAAAAGGCAATGCTGATAACACATGCTCTCCTGACCTGCCCTGGCACCACCTCACACTACAAACCCGCTGAAGAGGCATTTCACAACCTTCGGCTCATGCCAGCATCACGAGGTGATAAAGGCCAGATCCCTCTGGAAGGATCCGTCCCTTTTCCAGCCTCCTGTCCACACTCCTGGGAGGAGAAGCTGGAAAGGCTGCTGCAGGGAGGGTGTTTCAGTACCGCCGGCACTTGCCGGGACTGAGAACCCCTCCATGGGAAAGGGGGTGGGCAGCTATCACCACCCCCACGGCTGGGGCTGAAGCTGTGGGCAGAAGGCTGGAGACCCTGGAGCCACCCCTGTGCTTGTGGGGCAGGGACACTGGCGGGTGAAGGGGCTCCACAGAGCCTGCAAACAGGTCACTTCAGTGACACCAGCTAACACAGCATCGCAAGGGATGCTGCTGCTCTCCAAGCATGACATTTCCCCAGGACTTGGAACAACGACCACCCTTCCTCCTCTCCCCATTTTTTGGCCAGATCTGGTGCCAGGAGGCATCCAGCTGCCCCTCAGCCCCGGGGCTGTCAGAGCCAGGAGGCTCCTCTGGCCAGGGAGCCCCCTTTGTGCCCCTGGGGAGCCCCCTTTGTGCCCTGGGGAATGTTTGCCTGCTGGCAGGGCTGCTCTGCAAATGTTTATCTAGGTGGGTGTGTGCCAGCACCCTCCCTCCTGCGCCCTGCCCTGGGTGCAATGGCGGTCCAGGCCCAGCAGCACCACCCCAGGTAGGAGGTTCTGTTAAACAACGCTAATAAATACTTTTATTTACCAAAACCACATTAAAATACTCCTAAGACTGTCCTGTCTTGCTGGGTCCCTTCGGGGGGAGTCACAGCTTGAGGATCCCAGAGGAGGCTTGGAGAGCTTATGCAGCAACACCAGCTTCATGGCTAGCAGGACCTCATGGTGGCCATGGTGGCTTCTTCTGCTGCAGTGGGACAGCTGGGTGGCCTCCAGTGCTGTGGCCCCAAGCAACCAGGGGCTACCCAGCCAGGCAGGGGTGGTAGGCACAGGGCAGGAGGCTCCAGGGGAGCATGGCTGTGGGGAGAGCAACCCACAGAGCATCGGCACGGCTGAGGAGTGGCTCAGGCAGGGCTCCCCAAGCCCCAGCACTTCCATTTTAAGCCAAAAACCTCCAGAATCAGCTAAGACACAAGCACCCAGGCTTGGATATGTGGCTAGCCGAGCTGAGCTGGGAAAGTGGGCAGCTGGACCCAAGCCCAGGTGGAATGTACCAGTAGCATATGGATGTAGGAGGAATAATCTGCCTTCTCCTTCCTGTGGGGCCAGAGGCAGAGGATGCTCTGCCCAGTCGCTGCCTTCTTCCCATGCTCCATCACCGCTGCCTGCTTGCTGTGCTGGTCCCACACCTGCTTGCCACAGCCACAATGCCTCCACCTTACTCTGCCTTTCCCAGGGCATCTACAAGGTGTTTAATTAGCATTGTGCCAATTAGGGAAATTGCAACGACACAAAAAATACTTAGCACGTTGTGTGAAACAAGATCAGAAACCATCCATCTTCCAGGGAGCCACCCATGCCGCACCAGCAATGTGCGGACATGGTATTTTGGGGGAGATCTATCTATCTATCTACCTTTCATCTATCTATCTATCGTCTATCATCTATCGATCAATCTATCTATTTCTCCTCCCTGCTCACCCAGGAGCAGGCAGGGAGCCAGGCACCGCTGCCTATAACCAGGGGGTCACCGCTTTTAGCTGAGGCTGCAGCCCACCAGCACCCACTGGGCTGTGGGGATGAGGCTGTGCTTGCTCCTAGGTCCGTCATTAATCTAATTAGCTCATGGTGGTACTGGCCCTGCAGGTGACCAGGTGCTCCCAGGTGGGAGTTTTTGCGTTTATTTGGGGGGAGTCTGGGGGTTTGGTAAGTGCCAGAGTGAGCAGGGTCCGGGAGGGCAGCCAGGGTTCTGGGGGCAGGATCTGGCCCTGCATGGTGGGGCGGGAATCCTCTGAGAGCAGGATCTGGCCCTGCCCACTGGGATCCTGCAGTGGAGATTTTCTGGGGGCAGGATCTGACCCTGCTGCACGCTGGGGTGGGTCTGTGGGTGCAGAAGTCCCCCCCACCCAACACCCCCGGCACAGGATCCGGTGCTACTCGCAGCACCCGGGGCTGGAGGTTCGCCGGGGTGCAGGATGAAGGCCCCCCCCATGCTGTCCTTCCTCCGCGTGCAGGAATGTGACAACCCCCCTCCCCCCATGCTGGGAGACAGGGTGGGGGTGTCACCCGGGTGCAGGATACAGCCCCCTTCCCCCCCGCAGGGAGTGCCCCCCGCCGCCCCCATACCGGTGGGATTCCCCATGTGCAGTGCGCCCCTCTCCTCAGCAGAGGGCGCTCCTTGCTCCCGCCCGCGCTGGCTGAGGGGCGGGGCCGGGGGTGTGCATGCTGCGCGTGCCGCCAGGGGGCGCCGACCGGTGGTCGCCTCGCACCCGCCGGCCCCGCCTCACCTGCGCGCGCGAGGCGGGCACACACCCCCCCCGCCCCCCCCCCCCCCCCAGCCTTCGCCACTTTCCCGCCCCGGCCCGGGGCAGCGCGAACTCAGCCGTTGCCGCCATGGCCGAACAGGAGAGCCTGGAGTTCGGTAAAGCGGATTTCGTGCTGATGGACGCCGTTACGATGCCTGAATTCATGGCAAACCTCCGCCTGCGGTGAGTGCCGTGAGGGGGGGGAACGGGCGGGGAGGTGGAAACCCCCGTTCTCCTCACCTCGGGGGGAAGGGGTTTGTGAGGGGTTTATGAGGGGATTGTGAGGGGATTGTGAAGCCCTGGCTTCCTGGTTGTTCCCCCCTTGCACCCCCGATTAGCTGCCGGCTGTGGGGAGGGGGGGTGGGCTGTGCCGGTTTAGTGAGCTGAACCGGCCCTGCCTGAGCCCGATTGAGGGGCAAACTGCACGAAAGAGGGGAATTCTTTGTGAAATGGGGGTAAATCAGGAGGACCAAGTAAATAGGAGGGTGCAGCCAGGGGGCACCGAGCCCCCCTTTGGCTCTGGGGTGTGTGTGTGTTCAGTCACCCCCCTGCAAAACCTCCCTCCTCTCATCAGACCTCATCTGCTTCAGGCTCCACCTCACATGCCTTCCCTCTGACAGGTATCTTGCCCGTGCTGATACGTGTGCAAAGTTAAAATGGAAAAAAAACGGCAATAAAGGTCACCAAGTCGAAGGTTGCTCGAGCCCCATAGGAGCCTTACAGCCCTTCACTGGGGCAGCCTTGCTGCGTTAATGTTTTGTGATCTTTATAGTTTTATTGCCCTACTAGACCAGCTTCAGGAAGATCTGCGTTTTCCTCCCGGTTTCCTCTGTGAAGCACAGCTAAATCCTGAGCAGCACTGATAGAGGGACAGCTGGTGGGGACCCTAAGTCCGTGGTTGCCTTTCACTTTCCATTATAAAAGATTAATGGGAGGTTTTCCTGATAAACTCTTATACCCCTGCTTGTGCAAGGATTTGATAGTTACCAAAGGGAAGCCTTTGGGATAAAACCGTGGATTATTGGCTGCCCCCACCCAGTTTTGCTTGTACTTTACTGACTGTTCCTCCCGTGCCACTTGTGTTCTTGAGATAGATGAGATCCGTCGCGTGTCAGGCCTGTGCAGTTGTTGGGCGCACCTGAGAGTGGTTCTGGCAATAGCCGAGGGAAGAGCGATGGGCTAAGCTTCCTCAGCTGGCATAAAACTACTGAGGAAGGAGAAAAACCAGCTCTTTGGCAATTGTGGTGTCTCCTCTGGGTGAAATCTAGGTTTTGAGGTCTGGCTGCATCAGCTGCTGAGTGCTCGGGAATACTTTGTGCTAGACACCTGGCTACTGGGGTGTACCTGTCTTCTGCGGTGCTGCAAAGTCAGGGCTCAAATCCTGGTGGTGTGAGGTACAATAACAACTGGCATATTTGATACTATATTTTCTTTTATATTTTGGATTTTTATTTGAATAGGGAGGGCAGTTGTGTTTGAATACTAAGAAAAACAGCATGAACAGTTGAGCTTTGAACATGAGGAAATGTCAGATTCAAAAGAATTTTGCAGTGACTCTAAAAGCTTTAATTTGTTTCTCATTTGTGCACGGCATGACACTAATTGTATTACAAAGGGCTTGCAAACAAAGTAATTGTAATTAGCAGGAAACATGCATGTAACAGGTTATTCTTGGGGCTTTTATTCTTTAGTTAATGTGTATTAGAGACTAAATGAAGTATTGTAAACGGATTGTTAGATTAAAAAAAATCAACTTAGCATGTTGGTTGCATTTAGGAATCAGATTAGTTAACTGAGAGATGCCACTGGTAGACTTTGCTAATTTTGTGTGAAAGAGGATGAGCAGAACAAGCTAAAGCTAGCAATTCTTGATCCTTACAGTTGATATGCAGTTTGATTTTGTTTTATTTTTTTCCTGTCATGTTGCATGCTGATTGTGCTGAAGGATGTTGTCTGGACATCCCTGCTGTGTCTAATACGCCATCAAGTGTCCCTTTAACTTCGATACCTTGATCACTGGTACTCGAAACCAGACTTTTCCTTGTGACATCAATTCAAACCACAGTTTCTTTTGCATGAGAAGGCGTGTGTTACTTTGGCCGTAATCTGCAGTTTGCAAGCAGAGGTCTGGCTCAAGATTGTCTTGTATCTGTCTGTGCTGTGGGAAGAATAATCTTCTGTTGGGAAAAAAAAAAAACAAACCAAAAAAACACTGTTAATTTTTCTAGCCTTGGTGCTGTCATCTCCTGGCTTAAGGCTTGTCTGCACCAGGACGTTTAGGAAAGCTAATCTGAATTTACCAAAAGTGAGGCTTTTCAGTAAAATTGCTATACTCTGCTAAACCCTGTTTGACAGTGCCAGTAGAGCTATGGCCCTGGCCTGCTGACCCAGCTTTGCTGCTGGTGTTGTTACAATTCTCAAGCAACATTTGCTTCTCTTATTTCTACTGCTTTGGAGACAGTAATTAACTCTTGCCTGATGATACATCTTAAACTGTGTCATACCCAAATTACATCCTAGATTTTGACCTGCTCGAGGTTTGATTATGTCACATTGCGTAGATGGCATGAGTTGCCTTGAGCTGAACAGAATGGAGAAATTGTTGCTTCTCCATCATTAACTTCACGTGGCAGGTTTGTTCAGTTTACACTTGGATGGGCTCCACCCTATTCCATAAATCCAGCTTTCTGCCAGAGCTATTTTTGTTCAGGGTCACTGGCTGACCCAAGATGGGTTGTGCTGGATTTAGTTCCCAAGTGAGCCCAGATGTGGGTGGAATTGAAATCATACCAGTTTTGGTGCATGCAAGGATATTTCCCCAAGGACGTCTCTAGTGGGAAAAAGAGAAATGGTGAAGTTGCACTTTAATACTAGAATTTAGTGGTGTTGACGTGGGCTGGATTAGTATGGCAGATGTGTTTGTCAGTGTGAGTACCTGCCCAGGTAGGTGGATGGATGCAATGTCAGTTCACTATCTCATTTCCCAATCCCTGTGCATCTTGCGTTGTTAATTTGTGGGTTCATGTAGCAATTCAGCAAGGATATCACAGCATTAGTATTTTTTCATGGTGATGTCTTGCAACTGGTTAATAAACTGGCCATATCATGTAGATACTCAAGCAGTCACTGTGCGTTATGTGCTAATTGTAAATAAAAGTCATCCGGTCCTTGAATTCCTTAGTTCTGAGTGGGCTTCGTACCAGTGTCTGGTTGTGATTCTTAGTCATCAGAATAATTAAAAAAAAAACAAACCCAAACCCAAAATAAACAAGCAGGACTATTTGGAACAGTTAGCATGGACTCAGTAGCTAGCTTTGTTTCTTTATAGCAAACCTCTATAGCTTTAACAGATAATTATTCTTTAAGTGCTCCTAAGTGTGAATTATTTTAAACTGTCATATTTGAGCAGTTTGTGCTTCAGCAGGTAATCTGGCATACCCTTTAATCGGCTCCTTGTTGACCTTTGTGGGCAGGTTGATTACTGCAGTGATAGTTGGCATTTTAGTTCCTGTCAGAGGACATAAGAGTAATTGAAAGGCTCCTTAAAACTGAATCTTTTTAATGTCAAACAGCTCGCGGATCCTCTTGCTGACAGTCAAGGGCCAGTATTTAGCTGTACTCTGAGCGGTACCCACCTGTAATCTAAGGGAGAGCATCCTGCTCTGGACTTGTTAAAACACTTCAATTTCAGCACGAGGTCTTGGCTTAATGTGACTGACTATTCCATAGCAGGTGGAGTGAGATGGTGCTTGTGGGAAGGGAGCAGCGATCTCGCAGGAGTTGCTAATGTTTTGCAGAAATTGTGGTGTAGATGAAACCTGCGGTGTGAACTTTTGAGTAAGAGATACACAAAACTGTACATCACTTCATTTTTCATCACACCGTAATGAAAATTTCAAGTGATGGAAGTTATCATTTTTCATTTACTTCCTTGTAAGGAAGAGGGCAAGGTTATTTTTCATAAGTATGAAATATTCTGGTTTATATGTGATTTCTCACATTATCCTGTAAAGACCACTCGTTGTACTATCCTGTACAACTAACATTTTTATAAACAAATCAAAACACAGAGCTTTAAAAATCATACATATGGCATGCAAAGAGTTAGCTTGATTTCTTGAATTATCTGTTCTGCAGTCTTAGTGATAATTTCAGGAATAACTTGAGACTAGCTTCTCCTCACAAGGTCTCAAATGCTTTGCAGGAGAGTGAGATGTGATCCCCTCTGTGCCGGGCAGTGAGATGGTGTGAGGGTCCAGCTGTGGATAAACCCAACACCTCTGAATCGCAGCTGGGGACTGTAAGTGGAAAGCCATGCTGAAGTGCAAGAAAAAAATGCAGCAGACAATTATGTATCACAGCGGCAGTGTAGCGTTCGGGGTAGTTCCATATGAGCTGTGTGCTCAAGGTCTTTCTGTTCTCTCATCTAATTTGTGAGCAGGTGCTATTTGACTCATCTTTTCCTGATTTCTAGCGAGTTGCTTATTATTCATAAGCATTGTGCAAATCCCCTTTGGGGAACTTAATAGATCTTAGTTCTGATTATTAAAGAATTCAAAGATGCATGAAAGGAAGCTGGTGAAAGCACCTGGTAAGATGTAATGATTGTGAAATGAGTTTTGGGTTGTTTTCCTTTTTTTTCTTTTTTTCTTCTTTTTTCTTTCATTTCTTTATTTTTTTTTTAACTAATTCCGGCATGAAATCCGATGTGGAAGGCTGTACTTGCTGCTCAGATAGTTCCTGGTCATCCCGGCCCACCTGTACCTGAGGATGTGGTGCAAAGAACTACAGCTTAATAGTCCGTGCAGTTGCCTCCCTGCACACATTGTGATTTCAAACTTCTTAAAGCAATGCTGGATAAAATCACAGTTCTGACTTTAGTTAAAAATATGCTCAAGTGGTCTTTACTGTTTCTCAACTATTTCTTACAGTCAAACCCTAACATTTTCAAAGCTACCCTAAATTAAGGCAACAGTTCTAAATTCTTATTTATTGCAGATACTTTTGAAAGAGATCTAGTATTTATTAGGATTAATAATATTTTTGGTATCAAGAATGTATGAAGAAAATGTGGGTTTCCTCTGAGAATTTTCTGTGTTTGCTGCTGAGGCGAGTGTTCACTGTGAAGCATAGGCTGTAGTTCTACAAAAAGGCTGTAGCAAACCAAAACAGATCTGGGCTTCAAATGCTGCAGAGGGATATCTTGAAGGCATTGTCTTGAGACAGTGGTGTGTAGCCTATACCTTTTGGACCTCTCAAAAAAAAACCCCCGAAACATTTTTTCTTCTGGATGATGTGGTGGGTTGAGTTCATAGTATCTGTCGGTCTTAAAAAATGATCTGGTTTGTGTTTTGGACGACTGATATGATCAGCTGTTGGTCTCTTGGGTTTGCAGCACACTCCTGTGCAGGCAGTTTTGGATACAAGAGGCTGAAGATGGTGCCAAAAATGTACAGACTTCGTAAGTGCCTGGATGACCTGAAGAGAAGCTATAACGCAGTTGTTCACAGCCCCTTTCAGTAGGTGATAACGAAGGGCATTTTTTTTTTTTTTTTTGTGTGTAAATGCACAGATAGTCACTCATCTTATGGTTCCGAAAGGCAAAACTCTTGTTCTGCATTTTAGTATCCTCTAGACCTGGAGACTGGGTGACTTTCCTTCATTTTTGTGTTCCTGGGAGCTCTCCTCAACAGGTCTGGAAAAACGCACACAAGTTCTGGGGTTGACCAAACACTTTAATTTGTTCCTGTTTTCAGAGGATCAGTGTCCCCACGAATACATTAGAAACAAATCTTTCTCAGCAGGGATGTGGATCATTGATGGCACTTAGTTCTTCATCTGTATAGCACCCTTTCTGCTCTCCTCGTGACTTAATCTTACTTAAAGTAAGCGAAGGGGTGCTGTCTATATTGTATTGATGTTTTTACAGCGGCTTTCTTATCTTTTGAGCACCATCTTAAACATTCATATTTTTGGTTGAAGTTGTGGTGGGAGAGGTTTGGCTTCATGCTAAGGTAGTAACAGAAATATTATGTGAATGCTTAGTTTCATTCATGCTTTTGGTAATGAAATATTCATGCTTAATAAACAAGCTTTTCATGCCTTTAAGCCATTTTTCTCATTTTAAATAGGTATGAGTATTTGAATTGTTCATGTGGCATTGAATTAAAATGCTGCTGGGAAGAGTCTGCTTTCTTTTTGGAGAGGGGTGCCTGCCACTGCAGATGTTGCAGGACACTCACTGCTGCTTGGACGGTCAGCAGTTAGGTCTCATCAGGTCTTGGCTTCTTCAGAATTGCTCAGTTTGCAGAGAGCTGTCTTGTGTCAGAATTTGGAATGAATGGAATGAAAATTCCCCTTAGTCCATCAAAAATTGTCTTACGAACTTGGACAAGGTCTAGCTTGATCTTCATAGATGGAAAAGGCCATCAATCTCATTTAAAAAGCAAATCCGAACTAGACAAGTAGCAAAAGGGAGGATCAAGGCCAGTTTTCTGATTTCTGCAGGGACTTCATGTTCAGCTTATGGAAACTGATAGCTGCTGCAGGTGGGCTCAGTGTTTCCTGACAGTGTTCGTATGAATGAAGCATTGAATGAGATGGTGTCCAGTGTGGAATTTGTTTTGCCTCCATGTGTGCTGAATTTATGTAGTTCCACTGAATCTTCTTTTGCACATCTGCCCTCCCCTGACTTATGAATACCTTCTTTTCTCAGAGTGAAATTTTACAGTAGTCTTTTTATAGCAGTGTGGGTGAGGTAGTGTTTAATAATTTTAACACATGGGTGTTGAATAATATACGAGGCCAGATTTATGAATGAGGTTAGACTTTCAGGGTAGCTTACCAGCATAAGAATGTAAAACTAATGCTGTGCACCAGATCTGCTAGTCCTGGCTTGCCAGCTGATGTTGAGCTGCATTTATGGTACTTGTAAGAGCACAGATAACAAAGTTTAATTGTGGGTAGCTAGCAGCAAGCTGGGGAGGGACATTCATGTCACATGGCATCAGGTCTGAAGAGAAAGCACTACAGAATCAGTTTTGTAACCAGAACTATTGCGAATTAGCTCAATAAGGAGCATCTTCT
Source organism: Falco punctatus (assembly GCF_963210335.1). Classification (NCBI taxonomy): domain Eukaryota; kingdom Metazoa; phylum Chordata; class Aves; order Falconiformes; family Falconidae; genus Falco; species Falco punctatus. The sequence goes on along the minus strand of NC_137599.1, from coordinate 370,473 downwards.
ATTACATCTCTTTTTTTAATATATTATTTTTTCTGCTGTTTTACGCAGAGTGTATCAACAAAAGTCAGCTGGTAATTTAGCAATTCCTCAGCATCCTTTTTGCTTTCGTTCTTGCCTCTTCTCTGCGCTTATTTTGTAGATTCTGATGAAGTAATACGAGTCCTGAAGATCCTCAGTGGGCAATGCATCTGTTTGTGATACTGTAAAGTAGAATCCTCTTCTTGTTTTTGACTACCACACATTTGAGATGGCTTGTATTACCTGCATTGTCTTAACGAAAGTAATTTATCTTCACCTTCTGAATTTCCCTAGTTAAATTTTGACTTTAAGATCTGCCAAATTTTTACAGTAAATATTAGCTTATACTTCCAATGAGTCTCATGGTCTCCTTTCGTCAAGAGTCCTCTGCTTTGACTTCTGTTCCAAAATCTACCTCTTTAGATGGTTTTACTGATAATACCACTCCACTAACCCCTTGCATTTCTTTCAATCGAGCAAGCTTTTACACTACCTGAACATTTCCCCTTTAGTCATATTTACTCAAATTCCTTTCAGAGTTGCAGATCTCGCTAGATATTTGGTTGTTAGATCATCACTCTCCTTTCCCAGTCCCTGGGTCATGATTGTATCTTTTTATGGAATGAAGACATTCTGAGGTTGCGGGAGAAGGAAAGACATGTCTGAACATAGGTTTGCCTTTAAGTGTTAGATCAGGGAGCTGTGTGTCCTTTTGTAGCAAATGCTCATTTCCAGTTCTAAGAAACAGAAATACAATTTCTAAAATATTTCTGTTCCATTGAGGGCTTTTCAGTGAGACCCAATGAGATCTCTGCTCACACTACTGCTGTCAGGTACTGCTGTTTCTGTCTCTGTTAAACAGACCGGGAGAAATAAGTTTCCATTGTGGTGCTTTGAAATGCTAAAAGAACAGTTTGGGTATGAAGCTGCTCTGTGTTTGGGAGTGAAAAAGGGGCGTTAGGTAAGTTTAACCTGTTGAAAATACTTTTTTTCTTCAAATCTAAACCCTGTTTCTTAGATAACCTCTATCTTTTGTTAGGAATGAGGTTTTTCTCGTTCCTGGGATTTGTTACAGGTAGTGTTCTCACCTGGTCTGTGTGGGGCCCGGCAGCCACAAGCAGACATGGCACAGCAGACTGCTGCTGTTTGTGAGTAGTGTTTCAGACAGATGACAGATTACATGCTGTCAGAGCCCAGCAGTGAGAAGCTGAGGAAGGAGGGGGGGGATATCATGTAAAGACCTTTTAAATAAAACAGTTAATAATAAGCCAGAGGACGCAGCCCCATCGTCACAGATGGTCTTGCAGTGCGCTGCTTCTCAGGCTTGTCAGTAGAAGTGTGATGAGTGCTTGGGCCATAACAAGTCTGTTCTTGCTTTTAATTCTTCATGGTGATGGTACTTTCCATACTGCCCCTTCTAATTGCAGAGCATTTTTCTTTGCAGCCTTTAATGTTTTCTCTGAACAGCATTGGAGTATTTGTTTCTCACCACTATTGCGTTTTGACCGATTCACCTGTCTGCTGAAGCATTTTGCTGCGCGCATTTCCTGGTTGCTGTGATGTTGCTAGCCACCCCTTCTTGATTTAGGAGTTGGCAGTGGCCTGCCCTCTTGCTGCCATTTGCCTGCTCTGACGTGCCAGCCTTGAGATACGTGAAACTTTAGAGAACAGTTAGCGTGCAACCGTTGGGCTGGTCTGATCCAGAGTGTTATTTACAGAAAAATATACTGTTGGGGATGAAAATATGGCATTAAACCAGTTATGTGGTCCCTAGACAGCTGCTTGCTTGCCATGATTTCATTTCTAATCCTTGGATTTTTCTTGCCGTACTCCAGGGTGTCAGCTGTTGTCAGGCGCTCTCACTGTCCCTCCAAGAAATGTTGGCCCACCTGACCCTTACTTTCTCCTCTTGCTGACTTCCTATATTTTTATAATTGCAGCTTCCTCTTGGTCATTCTTGGTGACTTCTCTTGCTTTCAGCACCTTCTTTGTACAGGTAAACACCTCTGCCCAGCTTTCCCCCTTGTGAAGTGTCTGCTTACGTCCCTTCAGCTCTCCCAGTGGCAGAGATAGCTTCTCTGATGTTGGTGTTGATCTTTTCAGCCTTGCCCAGTGAGTGAGCTGGGGTTCCCTTGGGCTGGAGCAAGCAAGCTCTTCTGGACAGCAATTTGCTTGTTCTGCCTGTACCATCTGACTTGGTCCTTTCAAGGCCTTTGCTTTGAAGCCAAGGGTTATTTCCCCTATAGTATATCAGACCTGAGTTTAAGCTATAACACAGAGCTCAATCTCTTGCCTAGAACCACCTTTGCACTGATTTTTGTGCTTGCTCCTTGTCTTACACCTTGGCAAACCCCCCTTTTCCACATATACTTGTTAAGTTACCTACAGATTGTTCTTGCTTTCTGTTTTATCTGCTTCGCCTATCTCTTTGCCTCTTTCCTGTTTGACCTCAGAAATACAGCTTATCTCCTTCCAGTGTTTATCAGTTTCTCCTACAGCACTGATCTGTTAACATGTCTGTCTGAGAACTTTCTGACAAGCATTCATGTGCTTTTCCCTCAGTTGCTCCTCTTTTGGTGTGGAAGAAAATCTCCATATAAATTTCAACATAGACACTGCCTCCTCCTGAAATGTCTAATTTATGAAACCTACACAAACTTTGTCATGGTAGGAGGTTTGGTATGCTGCAACCGCTGATTATCGTGTTGATCTGTTCAAGTAGTTTCCTGATTCCATACTGGATCTGTGCCCATTGGAGTTAGTTTCTTGGGTCTGGACAGAGCCTGGCCTGATGCTATCCTGCCTGAGGTTGTTCAGGTAGAGAATAATTTGCTTATAGTATCATGATCTGTTCCCATTTAAGGTTGATGTAACTTAATGTGGGAAGCCTGAAGGCTCACTACATCCTCCTGGAAATAAAAATTGGAGATTTGTGGCAGGACTTTGTGCGTTGTGTGGTATGTGATGTGCTGCAAGAGGTGAATGTTTAGTTTAGGGTAGTGTGTCTAGCTCTGTCCCCAAACAGAATTTTTTAAGTTTGTGTTTTTTTGCTTGCCCCTGCGCTCATGCAATCCTGCATGGTTTGTTTAGCTCAAGGCAACTTAAGCACGCTGGAACTTCTGGTGACCTTTGAATAAGCCTGCATATTATGGGGCTCCTGTTGAAAAGGTTTTCAGTCTCATTCTGATGTAGAGCAGGTGTACATTGCTACTCCTCCAATGAATTATACTTTAGGGCACCACCTGAAAATTTCTGAAAAGGTCCTGTTTTAGTATCTGGCTTCCATTAGAAGCATCAAACTGGTCAGTGCCTTTGTCATTGTGCTGGTGCCCAGGACAAACTCACAATAGGGAAACCAAAGGGGGCTCAAGCAATTTACTACATTGTTCTGTCCAGGAAGCAAAACAGCCAAGGAGTAATGAGAACCTATATTTTAACAGCCTACTGAATGACAGCAAAGGCTGTTCCACAATGAATAGTTAGGAAAAACAAACTAAACAAAAAAATTCTCTTTTCCCACTGTACACACTGCTTGCTTTCGGGAGGGCTCTTCTGTGGTGTATTGAGGTGGTAAAATCTGGCGTGTCGGCCTGCAAAAACTCTGGTGGTTGTAAAAGCCTGTACATCACGGTTATCAAGAGTACAATGAAGCTTTCATATAGCTAGACATCTTTTAGGTGTTTACAGTAAAACTTCAGCTTTTAGTCATATTGCTAAAATTCACCTAAATAGGTTATTTTGTTTACAAGGATGAACTATAAAGTAAGTTTCACCTTCAAAGGAAAAATCCAGCTACTGTTGTTTGAAGGCCTTTCTTCCTGTGCACTGTTTATAAAACAACTGTTTATAAGTTTATATATATAAAGTTTATAAGCTTGTGAGGCTAGAAATAGTGCCTTCCACTTCTTAATACTAGCTTATTTGGCATTTTGTTCCTTCTTGATTGTGGGTGTAAAGACCAGGGGAATGAATCAAAGAAGATTGAAAGAGCTGTAAGTACAATTTAAGCCTCCAGAAAAATCCCAGAATACCAGACCCTGAGCACTCGGAGTCTTTAAGTGAACTTGCTTAGAAAAATTGTTGCCCTTGCTACTGCAGGGATTATACTCTTTTGTTTGCTTTTCAAAATATCAGAAAGACACAATGCTGCTTTTCCTTTTGCTTGCAGAGACATAAGTACCCCAGTATTCTTTTAGAGTTGGATGTAAACAGCTCCTTGGAACAGTGGCAATTAAACTTTGTTGAAAAGTGCTTAGCAATGACAAGAAAATGTTATTTCCGAAGGATTTCTGTAGTACTGAGGTGGTTTTTTTTTTTTTTGTGTGGTTTTTTCTTTTCTTTTTTTTTTTTTTTTTTTTTTTTGCAAATGAAAGTCCAAATTTACCACAAAAATGTCCCTGTAACCTCTTATAATTCAAAACATATTACTTGCTTTTCAAAAGCACAGACAAATTACCAGGGAGACTTTCTAAAATAAGACCAAGGGTTAGATACATAACTTTGTGGACAATGATTCTTGATAATAGTATGTTTCCTTTTTTGAGTTTTGCCTATGTCACAGTAAGAAAGTAACTTTGCTTTATGTGGTTTATGTACTGACCTCTTTTAGTTGAAGAGAACACTAACGACATTTGTGTATGCCTGCAGGAATCAGTATATAAAAAGGAGTATATTTGTTTCCCTTTTTTTCCTGTTAAATGTAGCATTTATGTCTCTAACAAAACAAACAATAGAAATCTTGTCTTTGTTCTTAATTTGGTTTTTGGGCTGTACTGCATCCTGGCTTTTAAGGATGCAGACATTCCTAAGCTAGACATCTCCAGTCTTTGGAAGCTAATTCTCTGAACCTTTATTAGTTATACTGAACTTAAACCCCTTTGAGGAAATGCCAAGAAAATGTAGATACGTGTAAACCTTTTTAAACCCGGTATAAAACTATACAAGCTGAACTTGATTGGAAACAGAAGTCAAGTTGAACAATTTTGAAATAATTGGGAATATTTTGCTTAATTTTTCAAATTAGTTGGTAGAAAACATGTTTTCCATTAAGGGCTTACGTTTTTTGGAGACTTAAAGCCAGGGAGCTGCTTGTTGTCAAAGTGAGTCTTATTTTTAACCAGAACATTTTGGCTGCCTTCTTTCTTTTTAGGTACTGTCACTCCATTCCTGTGGGTAGTGGAGTGGCAACTGATGTATTGCAGGTGTTCCAGAGCTTCACCCTGTTCCAGTGCAGTCTGGATCAGTCCATGGCGAATGGTAGGGCTGTGTTTTGACTCGTGGGGCAGTCAATTCCATGTGTACTTGTCACCCCTGTGTAACTTGATGGCATTAGAGTATGTTGTGTACCTGTATCTGCTAGAGCCTTATACTCCTGTGGGTCTGACGTGCCAGGCCATCGGGTCCACAGAGACCAGAAAACCCAGTTGTCCCTCTCCTCCACCTGGCCAGAGGCAGGGTCCCTCTAGTCCTGGCCATAGGATTCTCCTCTCACCACTTGTAAAAACAGTTTAGAATTCCTTTCCATAGGGTCAGGAGTAAGATCAGCCCTTCCACTCTGTCTGAGGAACTGCCCACTGGAGACTGGAGCAGGAGGACTGGAAGAACCCCCATTTGTGATTGTTTTTTCCTTGCAGTTCACATACCAGTGCCTCTAGGGTCGAGGTGTATTTTTCATCCCCCTTCCTTATGTCCTCGCTGTGGTCGTGCAGGTAAAACCACAGGGTACCCCATGGTGTGTACGCTCTATATTCTCTCTTCTGAGTAAAAGGATGCTTACTGTAATAGCTGAGGTACTCCATACAGATGGGGAGTAGGACATATTCTCTTTTTGTTGCTGGAACTATTGAAACAGTTTTTCCCAGTTTTCAGACAGTTTCTCCACAGGTGAGACACAAGTCTGTAGGGAGGAAGAGAATTTTCTTTCTATTGCTGGAGTTGGTGAGCCACTTCATCAGCTGTTGGTGCCTCCTCATCTCTTCCAGTCTTTACTGGCCAGTGCCAGTCAGTCACCCCACCTGCCTGGAGCGATGGATGTTGTGGGGTTTGGATACTGAGTGCTCCTGCCATGAGGAGCAGAGGAGTGTTAGACTTCCAGCTGGTAGGTAAAGTATGAAAGGCAGGAAAGCATGATGGTGGACACTTATCTTTTAAAAGGTGCTATGTATATCATCCCCTGTCATGCAGGAAACAAGTAGCAATGTAAATTTCAACATTTTCATTTACAAGAATGCCTGATTATTTTTTTCCTGCTTTTCGGTTGGGTTTCTGGATCTCTGATCCTCCCATTGGAGCCAAGGCAGCACCTGCTGCTTGCTCTGTGAAGGAACAACTGAAGCAGTTGGCTTTGAGCAGGTAGATCTTTGCTGTTTTCATGACTTGCCTGAGGTGATGATGTTTTGGGGCTCTGGTCATGTACATAGGTCATGTCAGACTTCAGAGGCCAGCCCAGATTTGTTGCTACTGGAATTGGGGAGAAAACTCTTTAGCTGATCTTGGTCTCCTCTTGTGATTTTTTTTTTTTTTTCCATAGTTGATTTGTAACTGGCAATTCAGCTGCTTTGCTATGGAGACTGTTTACTGAGGTTAGTGAGTAAACCCTGCACAGATAGACAGATTTATTTCACTTGTTTTATTGTATAGACTAGCTTGGGAGCAGTAAAAATGTATTGTGTAGCAAACATTGTAGTAGAATCGTGAAAACTGTTGAACTGGGTTGTAATCTTTTAAAATGTTAAACTCAATCTGATATGTTTTAACCTTCTGGTTTTCCTGTATTGTCTTTGTATCTAGAAAAATTTAATGTAAGTTAAATACAGTAAATGTAGTTAGTTTTTAAGACATTTTGTAGTGCCTTGACTAAAGGAAAAATTTGCTAGGATTACATTTACTAATGTATGCTATTAAACTGAAATAAATTGCAGGATGGAACAAATTAACAGGTGCTTACTGAAAGACTGGCTTGGTCAGTAGGTCTGGTTTATGTTGTACTAGCGATGTGGGAAGACTTTGGAGAGCTCAGACATTCAAGTAGTCAGGGTCAGCTTTGTGGGTTATTTTTATCAAGACACTTTTCTGCCTTTTTGAAGGCTCCTCTGTACCTGTATGTCGGTTATGTGTCAGATGTCTTGCGCGAGTAGGAATTCCCACACTTTCACATCCTTTGTGCAGTGCCAAAGCATTTTTCACCTCAAGTGCCAAATTCTGGGCTGTCTTGATGAGTATGGTAAGCCCCATAACCAATCTGGGAAAGCTTTCAGGGGAAAAAAACCCCAACCCTCTTAACCTTTCATATGCAGATGTATTGGCTTGGCTTAGCCCAGAACAGTTTAAGATAAATGAGCAGCAGCCTCTGTTTGTCTTAATGAGGCATGTGATGTAGAAGCTGATAGCACTAATGGCCAGATCCCAAGGAACTGGGAAAACAGGAAAATTGCACAATTGTGCCCACCCATCTGGTCATCACTGGGTGTCCACATGGGTAGTGGGAGCCTTTGAGACTCTCATTTTATCATTCTGTGAGTAATGGGGTGTAATGGATATTTTGCAAACTAAAAATCCCTGTCGCTGAAGACAGCAATTTCTTTGTAGTTTTTACCTGGGTTTGGTATTCTTTGTACTCTCCATTGTGTGCAATGAATACCAAAAATAGCCCTCCTTTTTTTTTTTTTTTTTTTTTTTTAATGTGGGGAGGAAATAACATGAAAAAACATCCTATCCCTTATCATGTACGAACTGTCCATCTGTCAGTAAGGACACTCACTGGGTCTAAGTGGTGAGTGAGCAGCACTGACAAATTCAACTATTTACTGATTTGATTTTTTGCTTTCTGATGTTTAAGCCTTTGGGATATGCTGTGGTTGCTTTTAAGCTTTTCTTTACAGTGATGAAAGCTAAAAACCTCTTAATAAAGCTGAAGATGGTTGTATTCATTCTACTCTAGGAGGATGTATTTTTAAGAAAAACAATAATTGTCATGAAACCCATGGAATAAATCACGAATGCCAGTTGTGAATATTATTTCTCAGTCTGTAGTCTTGCCTTGTGTTTACCTCCCTGCTCAGTGCTGCTGTTGCTGCCACTGACCTCTTGGGTTGTCCGGCATTAACTTCTGCCATAGAGTTTGCGTACCAAGGATTTTGCCTTTGAAGTCACATCTTTCACTCAGGGTAGAAGAGTGGAGTTGTTTTTAGTCTCCCAGAAATTTTGTGTGAACACAGAGAAGGCACCAACAACAGAAAGCTTTTTTGGAGCAGGTAATGTCAGAATTCACTTTGACAGGATTTTATGTGATGCAAGAACCCAGGGTTTTCACAGGGGATGTCCCTGCCCTTAGGTGCTTTCAAATGCTGATGTCTGGGAATGCCTGAGAACTGATTTGGTTGGAAAAAGGATCTGTTGCTTCTCTCTCAGGATCCTCAAGAGCCTTCCAGGGTGGGAAACTGGTGACACAAGGTGATGCTGGGGGTCCTGGGACTTCTGTTCACTCGGGTTGACAGACCTCCTCCCTCCCTCCCTTACTCCTCCCTCCCTCCCTTACTCCTCCCTCCCTCCCTTACTCCTCCCTCCCTCCCTTACTCCTCCCTCCCTCCCTTACTCCTCCCTCCCTCCCTTACTCCTCCCTCCCTCCCTTACTCCTCCCTCCCTCCCTTACTCCTCCCTCCCTCCCTTACTCCTTCCTCCCTCCCTCCCTCCCTCCCTTACTCCTTCCTCCCTCCCTCCCTCCCTTACTCCTTCCTCCCTCCCTCCCTCCCTCCCTTACTCCTTCCTCCCTCCCTCCCTCCCTCCCTTACTCCTTCCTCCCTCCCTCCCTCCCTCCCTTACTCCTTCCTCCCTCCCTCCCTCCCTCCCTTACTCCTTCCTCCCTCCCTCCCTCCCTTACTCCTTCCTCCCTCCCTCCCTCCCTCCCTTACTCCTTCCTCCCTCCCTCCCTCCCTTACTCCTTCCTCCCTCCCTCCCTCCCTCCCTCCCTTACTCCTTCCTCCCTCCCTCCCTCCCTCACTCCCTTACTCCTTCCTCCCTCCCTCACTCCCTTACTCCTTCCTCCCTCCCTCCCTCCCTTACTCCTTCCTCCCTCCCTCCCTCCCTTACTCCTTCCTCCCTCCCTCCCTCCCTTACTCCTTCCTCCCTCCCTCCCTCCCTTACTCCTTCCTCCCTCCCTCACTCCCTTACTCCTTCCTCCCTCCCTCACTCCCTCACTCCCTTACTCCTTCCTCCCTCCCTCACTCCCTTACTCCTCCCTCCCTCACTCCCTTACTCCTCCCTCCCTCACTCCCTTACTCCTCCCTCCCTCACTCCCTTACTCCTCCCTCCCTCACTCCCTTACTCCTCCCTCCCTCACTCCCTTACTCCTCCCTCCCTCCCTCCCTTACTCCTCCCTCCCTCCCTCCCTTACTCCTCCCTCCCTCCCTCCCTTACTCCTTCCTCCCTCCCTTACTCCTTCCTCCCTCCCTTACTCCTTCCTCCCTCCCTTACTCCTTCCTCCCTCCCTTACTCCTTCCTCCCTCCCTTACTCCTTCCTCCCTCCCTTACTCCTTCCTCCCTCCCTTACTCCTTCCTCCCTCCCTTACTCCTTCCTCCCTCCCTTACTCCTTCCTCCCTCCCTTACTCCTCCCTCCCTCCCTTACTCCTCCCTCCCTCCCTTACTCCTCCCTCCCTCCCTTACTCCTCCCTCCCTCCCTTACTCCTCCCTCCCTCCCTTACTCCTCCCTCCCTCCCTTACTCCTCCCTCCCTCCCTCCCTTACTCCTTCCTCAGCACTCGAATCCCACCATCTGCTTGCTGACCCCTCCTGCTCTGCCTGTCCCATCAGCGAGATTGTAGAAGGTGTCAATGGAAACCCTTGTTTCTGAGCATATTTGTATTAACTTTTCCTTTCTAGCATAGTTATCTTACATGTTGTCACCCCTCAGAAATGTTCTTAAGGGCCTTACTGTTGAGCCAGCACTTGACCCTCTGGAAACCACTGAAGTATTGCTTGCGTTACCCTGGAGTGACTCTTTGCTTTGCTGTTACATTCTGTAATTGTGCATGCTATTAATTATTATCTGTTGCTTCTGGATCCTACTGCAGTATTTGTCAGTCTTTTGCTTTTGGATTTCACATTTGCAGAGTGTAACTAGCCATTCTTTGTGTGGCTTGGATTTTTCTTGCTAGATTTGCATTAAATTACATCATAGAGAAGAAGTTGAAATAGTAATAATAAATCACCTTCTAAGTAGATAGCATCTACTTGTCTTGGTTTGACATGCTTTCTTACCAAGTGTATTCTGGGATCTCATGAAAACTTATTTATTAGATCGTACTTGTGAAGATAGCATGTGAGATTGTTCCTCGTATTCCAAATATAACCATCCTGTGATCTTAATCAACATTTGCTTTAAAACTGTCCAGCTGACTTCCCTGACAAATTTGGCCAACACTAGCATTAACATGAAGGTGGCTTTTTTTTTTTTTGGTTATGGATGTATTTCCTTATTTTCTATGTGCAGCTATGACTGTGTTAGGAGAGCAATTTAGGAGTTCCTCCAAAGATGACTCATATTTGCCAGATCCACGTATACTAAAAATAGGACATGCTATTACGGTGTGTATTATTTAGGCTACTTAATATTTTAAGCAGTAGTCACTGAACTTTAACTGGTAGCCTTTATCTCTGTGCTTGCTTTTTCTTCCCCCATTTGTCCACCTAAAGACAAACCAACCCCGCAGGTGAAGCTGGAGTGTGTCTCCATTAATATTTTGGCTGCTACCCTGCCTCCTGTCTGCCTTGATTTTATAACTGGGAGTGGCAGTTGCCCAAGGTCATCTTTCAGAAAGCAATAATGTGTTATTCCTGCCATTGACTCTGCCTCTTGGCTGGTTTCTGTAGACCTCAGACTCCTGCTTGCATCAGCCTGTGGGAGTATTGGTGGTTAATTAGTGTGAGCCACACCAGTCCCGTTTTTTAATTTCTTAGATAGTCCCTGGGTAATCTCCATTTCAATGATAGTTTCACTGTTGCAAAATTACAGCTGCAGCAAGGGCCTGGTTTTGTATTGGTGAACTGACCTGTGGTTCCATTCCTTGCGGGCTGTGCAGATCTCGGAGCTGATAGGATAGGATGTGAGAGAACTGGGGAGAAAACACTTTTAATCTGGAAACTGTGCTGTGCAAGTTCCCTAGAGAGCAAGAACTGGTCTGGTCAGGTACAGAAAATAGTACCTCAGCTACTAGTGTTGTGATCTCTTCTGAGAGCATCATCTACTGAAACATCCAGAAGGAAGGTAAAAATTCCCAATGCCTCATCCAAGGCAAGGTCTTCCTGCCAGAAAGTTCATCGTTGATAGCAGTGTCTGCAGTTGGGTCTTGTGTGGCATTTCTCAAATACTAGTGTGATGAACACACAAATGAAATAGATGTTAAAGAAGATTTGTAGTTGCAATTCTCTTGTCTGCTTAAGACACTCTTTCTCATTCTTTTCTGTTCCCTGGCATTTTGTTGATAACATCTTTGTCCTCTGGGCTGTCCTTTGTAAATTGTTTGTTTGGAGCCAGGAGCCAGTGGTCTTTGCTGTATGTATATCAGGCAGGTGTTGAAAGAAGAATTGCCTTTGAAATTAATGAGAAGGTTAAATGGCAGGCAATTGTCTCCACTTTTGAATTAAATGACTGAAGCTAAACACTAGAATCTAAATAAACGTGTGAGCTATATATTTCCAGGATGAAATTAGCCTTGTCAGGATGATTCTTTAGGGGGGTTTATAATTTACAGAGTTACTTCCTAATATTTACAGATACTACTTCCTAAAAGGAGATTATCTATGCTTTAGTGCTCCCTCGGGGCTCCAACGACATGGTGACCTGTAGGAAACCTAAATGGGTTTATTCTTCTCGATTTAAATTCCTTCAGTCAAAATGGGAATAACTCTTTGGATTGGGAAAGGTTTTTAGCAGAATCCTGTCTGCTCGGTGGTGGTCCAGCTTCACTGGATTCATGTTCGTTGTGTCACAGGGAGGGATGGTGCTTTTCAGCCCTGTTATTATTAGATATACTCCACCCTTGAAAGCTCCCACTCCTTTTGCTGCTTTTCCCTTCGTGGCTGGCACAGACAAACGTTACGCCAGAGTGTCGGCATGGCCTGCGGTTGCATAACTTACTTGCAGTGGGCTAACCAGCTTTAGCAAAACAGTCATCTTGGACAGATGTTGCAGTGAAGCAATGATTAATCGGGGAAAAATTTTAACAACCTTAAATGGCAGTAAATTTATTTTGGCAGGTGGAGACTCTGAGAAAGTCATTGCTGCCATGTAGTGGAGCGTTACTCTGAAGAATCGCATTTTATCTGCCATAACGCTTTCTCATGCTGTCTCCTGTCTCATACTTTAACCGGAGCAAGAGAACAGTACTGAAATCTCCTTTTTATATATACCTTTCTAACATGTTTGCCATCCATGTGAGAATGTGGAATGGCATTTTTTCAGACCCCCACTAAACATCAGAAGTACTATTGGTTCTTGCTTCGGAGAATGCAGTGAACGTGCTTACGGATAAGGAATGAAACATCCTCCCGAATTGACGTGATGACAGCTATAGCTTTATTCTAAAGTTTGCCTTTTCAAGACATATGAACTGGCATTGGAAATAATGCTGACTATCTTCCGTGAGACTCATTGGATAAAGTGATGTATCAGCTTGCCAGCCTGAATTTTTTGAATATTCTTGTAATAATTTTTCTGGAGGTGAAAAAGTAACTGGGTTCATCTGAGAGCTTTCTTTAATGGTGTCCTGGATTAAGATTGGAGCTTTTTAGATGGGGTGAGATAGTAACCCATATTTAAAAGATCCTTGAGAAGTGAGTGATAAAGGAGAATTGATGGATAATTTTAGCAACTTTCAAGATATGAATTATTTTTTATTCAAAAGCTCCAAATTCTCAGCAGTTCTACTGCTGTATTTGATTTTGAACAGGAATTCAGTTTTGACTTCAGGAGTAGGCTGCTGTCATTTCTCTTTTTTTAATCCCTCCTTGCTGGCCAACAAAGGTTCTTGTTGGTATATCCGTAAATTTCATGGAAGTTTATTTTACTGAGGCTCTGTTCAGAGCAGAAAACACTTACCTGAACCCAAATTTTAAATGTTCTGGAAAACTTCCAGCCTCCCTCTCTCAGATTGTAATGGTTAGGTAGGAGGACTATAAATGGCTTTTGGATATTTGTATAATGTTGTTATTGCCCGAGATCCAACGTGTATGCAACCAGCAGGCACAGTTGGTGTTTGTCTTGTGTCCTTAGTCCTTTCTTTAATTAGCAGAAGTGGTAACCTGTATGTTGTTTTCCTACCAACACTGTACTGAAAGTAAATGTAGTCAGCATGCAGGGAACTGCACAACCACCGAAGACCATGTGTTAGAGAAAGTGTTTTCCTTGTAAAAAACAGCATATATTTTATGCAGTCAATCTTTCTGCATACAGATGAGTTCTTAGTCTGGCAGGATGTAATTTCATTTTCCTTAGTAGTTTGATTTCCTTTTGGTTTGTGTGTGCTTAAGCTTGTCACAAGTTTTGTGCTGAATTGATGTTGACTCTAAGGTACTTTTTTAAATAACTCAAGGAAAGGATATTTGTGAAAAGACTGATTTGATTTTTATCTATAGTAAATGCAGGCTATCAAGGGAGCTTAAATACTGAAAGTATAGGCCCATCTGAACATAATTTTCAAAGTGACATTTTGTGGCTGCATATAATGGTTGTAGTTCCTAGTGCAAAGAATCAGCTGGCAGATGCTTTTACTTGTGTTTTTTTTTAGTAAGGTCTGAAGGCATAATACACATCTGCAACAGATGAGAGATTGATATGGCTTAAAGAGTTTATGAAGTTTACTTAAAATCTTAAAGCAACTCTAATTTAAGGCATGTTGATTTCTTCAGAAAGCTTTTGTTAGTTTGGATAGAGGCCATATTATGTAAGATACTATTTATTTGGCAACAAAGCAGTGATTTTAACAAGGAAACAGTTTCAAGCTTGATGTCCTCTGCTGTAGCAATAACATTCTAAGTGTCAGTGCATGCAGGAATAAAACATTGGTGAGGTATGGTTATAAAGGCACAGTTTCCTTATTTACGGTATCACAACAGCTGTGTTTCATTTCCTTCAAGTTACCTTGCTGATCCATGACTATCCTGAGTGCTGATAGCCAGGAAAATGAGAAAACAATCAGGAAAAATTTCTGATTTCACGTTATCCAAAGTGCTTTGAGGTTGCAGCCTGCAACTTCTGTGTGTCATTGTCTTGTGGAAAAACTCCGAGAGGTGCCACACAGTCGGTGTGGACTCCGCTGAACAGTGATACAGCTCGAGAGGAATATCTTGTGGGGCTTTACCCAGGATGAGGTGGGGCAAGCCTGCCATCAGAGATGCGTTCAAAGGATCAAGAAATCTAGCACTGCTGGCTCGGTAGCCACAGCTGAGGTGTTTTTAAAATCCCCTTTCCTGATATTGGAAAGAATTGTTAAGGACCTCCTTAAATAATTCTCTTTAACCAGCTACTTCATTTTCCTTAGGATTTTTTCTTTGCCCTAAATGGCGTCAAGGCAGTCTGGAATAACGTGTGGAATTGACAGGCCATTTTTTTTGTTGCAGTTTTCCTTTCGGATGACCTTTAAGCCTTGTGTTAGTTGCATTTCAATTTAGGGAATCCTTAAACTATTTGATATTATTTGGGGGTGGAGGAGACTTAGATAGAATCAGAATTTTGGATGTTTGTTTTCTGATAGTTAATTGCCTTCTTGCATGTCCTCCAAAACTTCACACAGAAAACACTATCAACTGGACTGCTATCAGAGAGTTGGCAGCAGGAGTAGCTTTTAGGGTGAGAGGGTCTGTGGGGCAGAGTGAGGACGTACCAAGCCCAGTGGCAAGTGACTGCCAAGGGCTAGTGCCCTGCTTATGTCCTGCTCAACTGCAGCAGGAGAGAAGAGAAAAGGTCTGGTGCTGAAAATGTTTTGTGTTGCCTGAAAGTACACTGGAGACACAGGATTTCTCAAGATCCTGGGCACATTTTAAGTTTGGAGAAACTGTGCCTAAGTGCAACACCATGGAATGTTCTGGAGAGCAGCTCCTCACTGGGTCATCCTCAACCTCTTCCTCACACATTCAAATTCTGGGAAGGCAAAGCTTGACAAGAACTAGATTGTGTCAAGAGCAACGAGGCTTTTGCCTGTGCTCATCAGTGTGTCTTGGAGTTTCACATTAGTGTCTAATCCTGTTGTGGAAACTTACTTCCTTTTCTTCCTCTTAAGTAATTTTATGATTTGTACAAACTGTTCAGATGATGTTTCGCTACTGTGTTGAACATAAACTTTGGTTTCTCTGAATTCTCCAGCGTTTGCTTCTATATTGGTGAACAGGGATTGAAGGCAGTCCTGGGCCTCAGCTGCTGCTCCAGGCAGCTGTGGGCATCTGCACAAGAGGCAGCTCATCACACCCAACCCCTCCTGCTCAGTCCATCTGCCTTCCCTCCCTTGCCTAGGAGAGCATGGCAGGAGCAGTCATGGAGGATGCTCTGGCACAAAGATCCCGCTTTCCTAAGAACAGTCCTGTGTTCTAGTTCAATACCTGTGTGAAAGTTTCACTGAGCTTCTCGGCCCTAAGGCAAAAAGTAGGGATTGTTATCAGTGGTGGAGGAACTAACTTGCTAAAAGTGTTTTTCCTGTTTAATGCTTTTATGGTACTCTGTCTGGGAGGTGGCATCAACTGTCATCTTGGGAAAGGTCAGATTAGTATTCTATGGTCAAGATACTCATATTTACTGCAGGTTTAACAGGTACTAAAGGGATGAACCAAGTCAATGTGTTGCTGACAGACCAGCTGCACAGGCCTTGGACAAACTGGCTGAGGGGTTGATTTTCAAAGTTATGCCCCTTTAACTGAAGGTACCAGCCTGGCACAGATTTATTTTGCTATGGAGGGATGTGCAGGTCGGTCTTCTGCTGGAGGGTTTTGTGGTCCACAGGTCACTGTAACTAGTTTACAGCTATTTTTATTGTATTCATTTCCTTCAGATCTATACAGGATGCTTGTTCTTTTAACATCCTACTTTTCATTATGATTATAGATTGTGAGTGCCAGCTGTGAAGGAGGCAATGCCTGTAATTGCAATTCTGCCTTGGAGTGCCTGGCAGCAGGTGTCCTTCTATAATGTCAGACTTTTTTTTTTTTTTTTTTTTTTTTAAACAGACTTTTGTTTGGCTGCCTCACTGAATAATCTGTCAATAGCTGAAATAATACCTTGATCCCAGAGTAAGTGGTGCTGCCAGAAATCCTGCTTGCTTGTCTGGCTAGTTCCGTCTTCACAGCTAATAAACTGTCTTTGCTCACACTACAGCTCGTTTTGCTCCTGAATTGTGCTTTCTGCTATAGATCTGTGCGTGCTGCCTGAATTGGGTTTGTTACCCATTAAAATAATGTATACAAACAACTGCTTGCTCTACTGTTCTGAGCCCAAGTCTATGCTTGGGTTTATCTCCTTCTTCCAGTGCCCCTTGTGAACCTGTGAACTTCCTGGGGGAATTTCATAATGGGAACACCAATGCAGACCACCTGCCTGACTTTTGGCTGAACATGGCTAAAAATCACAGCCTAGCTGGACTTCTCTTTTCGTTGCTTGCAGTTGTGATGTGAAGATAGTTGTGTCAAATACTTTTCCCTCCTTCCCCTGCCCCCCCCCCCCCCCCTTTTTTTTTTTTAATTAAGGTTGGGTACAATGTGAGGGAGAGAGAGGGTCATGAGGGGGCCATGAACGAATTCCAGGGTTCGTGAAGCAGCAACAAAAATGCTGTTATAAATGATCAATGGCTTGTAAAGGGTTGCAATCTGCTAATGTAGGTTACTGGGTTGATACCATTGATTTAATAACAGTTCTTTAATCTGTTCAGATACGTTGCCAGTCCTTTCAGTTTGAGTATCAGGAGCTGGTCCCTTGTGAATTTTTGATTATTTCTCTGGGTCATTTTAATAGTTGCAAATCCTGTCAAATACCACTCAGCTGCACAGCACACTGCTATTTCTGGTCAAACCATGAAGACAACAGCCTCAGTAATTGCAGTGGTGTTGAATTTATCATTATCCAACGAGATGTAATTTGAAAATGGGTACTACTGCTTGGCCAGTGTGGTAATATAGTTTAGAAGCTTTTAAAATACTACCTTCGGATACCTTTGTTTTGATATGTACTGCTTATATCTGATTAACATGTGATGAAAACATCACATGTGCCCATCTTCTTAGCCTTTGCATTATAATTACACTTTTACAAAGCAATCAATGCTGTGCAGAAACTGAGAAGTACAGCAAGAGCCGGTGTTTAAATAACCAGTTGCACACGTCTATGCAGTTTTTGAACATGCCATATGGCGTGTGATGTATGGTACTTTGTGTATTAACAGTTGGTCAGTGTATTATGAAGTCTGTGGTGTCATATGATTGTGTTAGTTTGCACTAGAGAGGCTGCTCTTAAGAAGAAAGGACTGTCTGTTTATAAACCTGTGGAGAAGGAAGTGTGTTACGCAGTCAGTGCAGTTTCACGTTGCTGCTCGCACCAGTGGAGTTTAGTTATGTGCTCTCCTTTGAAATATCTTTGGAAACAGAATTAAAGCAGATGATCAAGGAGGGGCTTCAGGAGCAAAGCACTCTGAACCATCCCAGTTGAAACAAGGATATGAGTACTGCCTTCATTTGGAAGGGGATAATCAGGAAGGAGGCCAGCAATAAATGATCAGAAAGAACCGCAAATTTCTGAAAGTCTCCCTAGTTTGTGGAGATTGTGTTTTGTGTTGTGTGTACATCGTTGCAGTTCCAGGCAGTACAACAGTGCTTTACGTTGGCAGTAACACCTGGGTGTTAGCACCATCATCTTTCCCTACTTAATGAGGTAGATGGAAGGCTTAAAAACATAGTCAATCAGCAGTAAGTTAATGTTTAGTTTTAGTAATACTTGTTTTATTTCCTGTACTTTTAATCCTCAGTTGCCCAGAGTGGATGATCTGGTTGCAAATTAACCACACCATTGATAAATGGATATGGGAGCTCCACTGAGAAGCAGCTCTGTCCTGGCAGAGTGCAGCCGCCTAGGCATGGTGCTGGGAGAATGTGCCTGTGCTTCTCTCTGGCTGAGGCTGTTTTCTCATCTTGTGGAGCTCCAGCTAACAAAGCTGCAGAGCTGAGGTGGCTGTATGCAGAGCTGCCTTTTGCCACCATATTCTCAGTGCGGGGACCCTAGGGAAGAAGCTTCAGAGATCTCCTAGCAGGAAGTGAACCCCACTTCTGCAACATGGACACCATACAGGAGCTAGTGATGTTAAAGAAGTCTTTATGTAGGCAGTGGAAACCTGGGCAATGCAGTTGATGAATCAGCCCCAGAATTTCATCTGCCCGAATGCTGGTAGCTAGTAGAAGGCTTATGGCAGTGTGCTGGTTAACATGGATGCAGGACTGGCAGGCTGGAAATGCAAGCACTGCTCCCTACAGGGGTTTGGCAAGCTGGCTTTGTCCTGCGGGGCTACTCAAATTAAAGAAAAATGTAACCTGGCCTACATTACGGTGCCTCGTGGGAGCAGCCACGGTGTGTGGTGCAGAATGTGGACTGTTGAAGAGCTCTGAGAGTGTGTATGTGCAAAGACCTGTTGAGGAAGATCCCTCTCTGAGGACTGCTGCAGATGCTAGGCCATGTGACTGGCAGAAACATCTGCTAGAGAAGGAGCTATCAAAGATGCTGTGCTTGTGAGCTGCCTTGCATCAACTGGCCTATAGAAGAAGAATCTCCCTGCAGTGGATCACAAAGATGATATGGATGTTGCTGAGGTAGCCTTTGTGTAAAAGCTAGATTCATAACATTAATGATGGGACAAATGGGGGAGGTGGTGCTCCTCTTGAAGAAGCCTGGATCACCTTGCAGATGGAATCCAATTATACAAAACACTGAGCCATTTGTTTACAGGTGAGTAATGTGCTGTAAATTACGAGGTCATGGATTAGTGGCAGAGGATGATTAGAGGACACTACATGCACAAGTGATTACCAGCCACCAGTTCAGTGTGCTTCTAGAAAACATTCATGAGGCTCAAGGATGCAGTGGGAGGAGATGCATCAGTAAAGACAAGGAAGTGTTGGTATGGCTTCATAAAATACTAGCAGGGTTTTGTTTTAATAACTACAGTTTTGTTTCTCTGTATTTAAAATAGGGTAAATTATAAGAAATAGAGATGGTTATTGGGGTGAAGAGTTACTAGTGGTTTGTGGGAATACATAAATAAAGTAAATGAAGTTTGACTTGTTTAAACTAGAAGTGGAGAAGCAAACCCTCAAACTTGAGCTGATAGAATTACACTTTTTCTGTTATCGCCTCTCCTTCCAGCCTTCCTTCTCTACCCACTTCTCACTCCCTGCTATCCCCACCAAAAAAAGGGGGGAGAGAAAGATTTTAAGGAGTAACACTGGTAAAGCAGCACTAGGTAGTAGAGGGGAAATTGTGAGTTATCGTTGCTGGTTGGTTGCACAGGTTTAGGTTTTTGTTTGTTTTAACATATTGATCCTGTGTTCTAGGATTTCCACTTAGAGTTTGCAGAGGCCATGTAGGAATCCTTCATCCTGGCACAGTGCTTTGGCTGGTGGGTGTCTATTGTTCTCTTCTCCAGATGAGCTACAGCCCAGATGAGATATTTTCAGGGTGATCTGCCTCTTCAAGTAGTGTTAAACTGTTTTGGATCCCTTGTCTGTCTTGCTTGAGGTTACATCAACAGATTTGGACTCAGGAAAGGATTTTTCTTGTATCAGGTTACTGGACAGTTTAGAAGGGTTTTTGC
This sequence comes from Falco punctatus, assembly GCF_963210335.1. Taxonomy (NCBI): domain Eukaryota; kingdom Metazoa; phylum Chordata; class Aves; order Falconiformes; family Falconidae; genus Falco; species Falco punctatus. The sequence goes on along the minus strand of NC_137599.1, from coordinate 350,623 downwards.
GTGGCCCATTTCCTAGAACCATTTTTTCCCTCCTGAACTGTATTTCTTTAAGGACTGAGACAGAAATTTCACTATGCAAGCAAGTAGCTTCAACAGATGAAGCTTGCTTGTGTGAGAGAAAAAGTAGAAGAAATAATTAGCTGGTTTTTATCTGCTGTGACCTGGGACTTTGAGAGAAGTGAAGATATGGTGTTAATAATCGTCCTTATTTCCTGGCATTTGCTTATCAGCGTTAACGACCTATGCACCATAGCAGCAACTTGTCAAAGCCTCTGATTTTTCTTTATGTAGGACATTTCCTTAACTGTTAATGCGAGTCTGTACTCTGGTTAAAAAGCCAAAGAAGGGGTACTCAAGATGAGTGTGGATATGAAGTGTCAAATTCCTTTGTTCTCTTTCTCAAAGGACAGAGATGCGAACAGGAAATAACTAAGCTTTATTTCTTCTTCTGTAAGTCTCTCTTGAATATATTTAGGAGGAAAAGAGTCATTTCATAAATACATTCCACTCTCCTTTTGACAAAACCAGGATTTGTAGTAATTTTTTTGGCACTGCATGAAAGTGCTATGAATGAATCGCTCGAACCCTGGCCTTATCTGCAAGTGCATCAAACCATTTCATTATATCCCAAAGCTATAGATGCATTTTCTTACTGGATTGTATAAGTAAAAAAGAAATAGACCATGCAAATTCTGTAGTCAGAGTGGACTGGATTTCGATGTGTACACAGTAATGTACACAATAATGTAGTAGTGACTGTTGCATTAAAATATATTAAATATTTAAAATGCAAGTAGTAAGGGTTGTGGATGTTGTGGGTTGAAACTCTTTCATTAATAGGTGTGGAAGACAGTGTTATGCTTGAACCAGATCTGAACAGAATTTCTTTAAATAACAAAAGGCCACTTTGGGGAGAGAATGCCAGCTTTGCTGCTGCTTCTTATCAGATAAATGTGCATTTTACGTGGGTTTTACAGCACTGAAGTCATGGTATGTGTGTTTTGATATGTAATGGTTGACAGTTGTATTCCACTATGGATTGCTAGTAGATGCCTACATATATGGATTCCCCATGCTTTCCAAATACCAAAGCAAAGTCTTTTGAGAAGTTTGAAGCCTTCAGTTGTTTTCAGAAGTCCTTGGAAAACTGGCAATAAATCCATTTCATTCATTTGTTATTGCTGGTGGAAGGATGATTGCTAAGCATGTTAGGGAGCTGATATGTGAATGTTTCTAATTACTAGTAATTCAGTAAGATCTGTATTATTCCAACTGTGCAAGTGTTGATGAGATATCCAACCATTTCTTCTGCCGCATGTATGAATGTGAGGGTAACATGAATCTCTTAACTTAAACATAGAAAAATAACATAGAAAAGATTATTTTTTTCCATGTAATAAGTGAATTCATGTATATTTTTGAAAGATTTAAAGAGATTGACAGCTTGTGACTGTCAGACTTGTTGATTCAAAGTGTATTTCTTTGCTCCCTTGCAGTATGTTGCTGTTCTACCAAGGCATAGCAACTGATTGCTCACAGGAGGCAAAAAGAAACATAGCTGCATTTGGAGGAGCATGCATCATAGCTCTGAAACATTATTTAATATTTTTTTTCAGGAATCTGTTTTAATTAATTTCAAAATGAATTTGAAAACCTGTGCTGCTATTATTGGAAATAACAGTTACTTTCAGCCATTATTTGAAGCTGCAACATGTATGTCACAGCCATGGAATAATGCTGTTTGGAAGGGACCTGTGGAGGTTGTTTCATCTAATGCCCTGCTTTAAAGTGGACCAACTGCTTTGTTACTGATGTCAAAAATGAATGTAGTAATCTTGGAAGTGAGCAGCAGTGCAGGTTTACTTTGTGCTGCTGGTTTTGAGTGTGTAATTAGATCTGCCAAAGCTGAGAGTATGCACTTGACCACCACTGTAGGCTAAAATTGTGTTTTCAGTAAATAATCTGTGGCTGAAAACTTTGTTATTAAACTTTTTGATAAACAGTGTAACATTGCTCTGACTTTTGGTGATTGTCACTAACTAATGCTCGTTACCTAACAAATGATATTTCACAGTAGTAGTAGCCTGCCTGAGTTCTTGGGCTGATATGTTGTCTGAAAAATATCTGTTTAAAATAATTTCACAGGACTCTGAATTCCGCCGGCCTAGAATTAAAAATGTGATGACATGGTAAAGTAATCTCGGCTTGTGTAAGATGATTTGTAGCTATTTTACAGGTTATCTGCATATTAATTGTGACTGGTATTTGTGCTGTCTCACAATATTATTTGAATAGCCTTTCAGCTTCTGAGTGGGAGCTATCTTGACAGAAAAAAATAAGTAAAATCTAAAGGAAGTAAATGAACACAATCTTTCTGGTCATAATTTAACATGATAAAACAAGCAGCATGTAAATCAAGTAATCTGTTTTAATAATCAAACCATTTAAGTCCTTTTCCATATTGCTAATGTTCCCCTTGCATTATCATTGTTTAACAACTCAGGTCAGTTGGCATTTAGAAATTCACTCCTTTTGCAATGAGTGCATAAATAACGGCATTCCTACTGCTCAAATGTTTTTCCATTCAAAGAATGTAAAGCAAAATACTTAAGACTTTTGTGCAAATTTACTTATCTTGCCTATCCTACCCTGCATTTCCATATCCACAAAGAAGTTTGAAGACTTCCCATATAATTTCTTCTCTTCCCTTTTTAAAGTATTCTTTTCAGTGAGAGGGAGAGAGATCCCGATGCTGAACCTGCCAGATGAATCACACTCATGACTTCAACTGAAAGTGCTACATTTGGTTGCAGTAAAAAAACCCCTGTATTTATAAATTGAACTTTTGGTAAAATACTAGTTGCTTTTTACTTGGAAGAATAAACCTTGTGTATTTAGTAAGCCTCTTCAGCACTGATGTGCATACTCAATCTCATTTCTCTAGGGCTTGAGGGTTTGTCTTCCGGGGCATCTGCTGCTTGATTCTTGCTTACCAGGGAGAGACTGAGAGATGGTGAAGAAGGGATTTCACTCAGTTCTGGTTCAAATGGCTGTCAGGTGACATAAAGCTTTTCCAATACAAAACAGAAAATACAAGAAAAGTCTCACAATAAACCTGAGCAAAGTCTATGACTAAAATTGGGAAGCTTTTCCTGACTAGACATGCTTTCAAGGAAACATGAGGAAAAGTCCTTTCTTTCAGCCGGAATAGTTAGTGGACATATTGTGGTGAAATGTCTTTGCTTTGTGATTTGCAAACCTAGTTTTCTGCTCCATTGCTTATGACTCTTTCATAACGTTAACTGCCTGAAGTTGTTGGTAGCAGTCCTGCAGGAATGGTGTCAGTGATAATCTGGACTTGGAGTGGCCGAGATCACAGCTGTCCATCGTTGTCCCTTCAGCAGACGTGGCAGAAGGGAATCTGGCAAAGGAGCTGGATGGGCAGCTGTAGGTGGAATAGCTTCAGCTGTTGCTTTGAGACTCGGCAGTTTGTCTGCCGAAGCCCTTAGCTGGTAACCTAATGTGCTGCTAGGACAGTTTACAAGCCAAAACCACAAGAGCTGTGTTAAGTCACGATATGCTGTAAAACACATAAAATGCCTAAAGAAGTCTGCCTGGTTATATGGCCAGAAAACAAACAGTCCTGTTTAAGGACTACATACTCAGTATTTGCTTTTAGGTGAGATGGTGCAGAACATAGTAACAAATCTAAAAGAAATCCAAATTATGCAGAAACATAAGTGATATTTGTGCATTATTTGTATGTTTTGTATTATTTTTGCGTTATTTGCATGGCCTGTGTTAGTACAAATAAGGCATCTAATTTTATTTTAGTTCTAATGTTAGCAAAGGACTAAGCAAGCCTTTTGGAGTGCTTGCAGCTGGTATACTGTATTTTAATAGTGCAAGATGATTCTTGGTTTTTTTGAGCCCCGTATCAAAACAATACTGTATTCGGGAGACTCCAGCAGCATTCATAGATCAGCACTGGGCACGAGCTTAACAAATGCAGAATATTCCTTTACAGCAGAACAATGAAGCATCTGAACATCAGCATCTCATGGCCAGCTGACAGCAAAAGGAGTCTCTGAGCTCTACAAAGAAAACCTGTGAAATACTGTGGTTGTACCTTGGCATCTACGCTTGTGGGATAACTAGAGGTGTAGTTTAGACATCAATACGAAGTTATGTTAATGGTGCAGTGTGTACAGAAAATTGGGAAGGTGGTATAGTGTATATATATGTGTAAGAAAGAGATGGCTTAGAAAATAACGTTGAAAGTCATCAGTACAGTTGCTGATGTGGCTTCAGGTTATGTTTGTGTATACAAGGATGCTGGTGTATCAAGGGTCGTCAGCAGTGATGTGAATGGTTTTTGTCTCCTGAAATTACTGGAGAAGTCAGGAGCAAGTAACAGGGTATCAATCATGATCTTTGTTTTTCTGCATGTTTCTTGGTCTTTCTGTTGAGTTGCAGGGTTTTATAGTTCCTTCAGCATCCCTTGGGAGAAAAGTTGTTATTCAGAAATATAAGCTAGTCCTTGCCTGGGCACTTTTCAGACAAACCTACTGTTGCAGAATTCCTGCACCACTGAATCAGGGAGATGAAATCAGATGCTAACTTCTGCAAGATGCAAATCTGTCCAACCACCAGTCATTAGTCTAGTTTTTGCCTTTTGTGCTGCAATTTTGTCCACTGATATATTTGAACCTTTAACACAGAGGTATGTAATCTGACAAACAAAGCTGAATTCCCAAAAATGAAGGCCGAGATAATCATACCGTGGCAGGTTACTATTAATGTGGGTACACAGTTTGGAAAGAGAAGGTGGTGGTGGAAGGTGAAGCATCTTTTTGTAAGTACATAAATGCTGTAACACCAAAGTGGAGGGAACATAATGGATCATGAAGTCAGTTGCTGGTCAGTGCAGGAAGAGCCAGATCTAAACACATCCATAAAATAAAGTTCAGTAATACCCAGCTGGGCACAATGGTCCTGGCAGCTTCTGTTGAAATGCCCTTCCAGGGCTGCCTCCCTGACAGCGAGCTTGCAGTTTCAAGCCTGTCTTGGCCAGGGTAAGTCCATTCCCATTTTAGTTTTGTATGGGCCTGTGTAGTTTTTTGTTTAATTAGTTCCTCTGGCTACCTGGCAAGGTGATATTCATCTACCAATGTATTTGTAGAGTAATTACTTCCACCTTTTCCTCCTCCTCAGTAGTTTTGAGTCTTACGTACTTGTCAGTTCTCTTACATGACAAGCTCAAGGTTCTTCTGCACATGTGCTCCAATTCACTTCACATGTGATTGGAGCAGATGGAAGAACCTACCTGACCTTTGAGTGTTCTTTTTCTTTTTACTATCCTTTTACAGATTATGTGCTTTTATTTTACAGATTAAAAAGTTAAGAGATGATGGGTGGATAGCAGTCTGTTGCTGTCCCAGGCCTGGCTCTACTCTTTCCTGGGTAGATCTAGGATCACGGGATAATTCAGCCTCAGGAGGTCATTCAGGGCAGCCTCCTGCTCAGAGCAGAGTAATATGATTACTGCATTAGGATTTTACAGTGTTCCAGCCAGACTTTTCACATGGGAAGTGGGAGTGTGCTTTCCTGCTCTAGGCTGAGAAATCAGGAGCAAGCTTTTTCCTCTACCTGTGCTCGATAGGAACTTTCTCATGCGGGCATTGGAATAAAACCACAAAGCATTATGTTGTCCTGGAAGCTTCTCAAAGAACTTCCTTTTGTCTCATTATCTATTTCAAGTCTGCTTGTGCCTTCTTATGCTTCTAGAGACCTAAAGAGTATGCAGTGCTTCACTGCTGTAGGAGAGACAGCTCGGTCCCGTCTGACACAAATAGAAATGAAAGTTCACTGATTCCAGTGGTTTGGCATTTTTTCAGTGCAAAGTTAGGACTTTAACTTCATGTTTAAGGAGAGGGACTTTAATATTATTCCCATTTCTAGCTAGCTATGTTTCACGCGTTTAACCTTTATTCAGTGTTCATTAGAGCTAGCTTAACATCCATCTTCCATTTACCTTTCCCCTGACCTTACCTAGTGGGTTTGCAGAGCTGCATAGATGACTCGAGGGTCAGCTGTGTTGAAGCTGAATAAGCCTTGTAAAACTACAGTCGGTTTGCTTAAATGTTGGTTTGTTGAGGAAGATGTGGCACCAGACACTCATAGTTTACTATTTTCTTTTGAAAAAAAATTTACAAAGGACTCTTTTAACCTTCTTTCCAAAGCTGACTGAAAATTGCAGATGAATGAAGTATTCCTCACCCTGCCTTTTCTGCTCCCTCTGTACAGGAAAGGAGTGGTGCAGAATGCGCACTGAATGGCATTTCCTATTTTGTTAAACTGGCAACATCTGAAAACTGAATCCATGCAAGGACAACTGCAAGCAAAAATTTCATCTGTGTGTTAAATTAACTTAAATTCCAGGTTTTATGTCCCTCAGTTTGGATCAAAACATTGTAGACATGCATATTTAGAATCATGACAGACTTGGATTGTTTTCCTAGCACAGGGAGGTAATACTGACTGGACAGTTTATTTGGTTTGTTTTTCCAAGTGCAGCAAGAATATTTTAGCTATAGTTCTGCCAACGCAAATCCTGTTTATCTGAGTTCTCTTGTGATGGGGTTGATTTGCTATAATAGTTTGAGTAATTTATTGAAAGACTTGAATGTCATTCTTTCCTGCTTGACAGCTGATTTTTGTTTTGAGATTTACCTAAAATAAAGTCTTCAAGTAGCACTGAATTCCTAGTGGAGAGACCTGGTATCACATATAAAAGGCACAATCGTCTGACATACCAGTTGAAGTGTGCTTAAACAAGCTTGAGAAGAATAGTTGTTGCTTTGTGTCAATGCTATACGTTCTTGTATTTAAAAGCAGGTAAATAAGTAAGACTTCTGTCAGTGAAATCCTAAAAGTCCTTTCCTTAGTGAACACATCCTAAAGGCCCATCCTTGACTATCTACGTGCATCTCTTCATGAACACGAGTTTTAATTAAAATGTCTTCATGCATGTTTGCAATGAGAACAGAGTCAAAGCTTTCGGTAATGGATTTTTAATGTATGTATTTGGTGGTAAAAAATAAATAACCTAAATCACAGTGGGTGTTTGCAAAAGGAAAAGGAATTGTCCCTCTTCATGTGCCAAAGAGGTGTGTAGTTGCTAGATCGTTCTTCTTCCCCTGCATAAAGGAGGAAGGAAGAAAAAGCAGTATGCTCATACTAAATATTTCAGTTTGTGCTTTGGAATTACTAAGTTGGAAATGGATCATAGTTTGCAACCATTGTCTTTTATTCTTTTAACCTTCATGGTACTATGTTAGCTATTGACTATCTAGTGCAGGCTGATGTATCTGTAGCATTTCTGTACTTGAATTATTTGCTTTTGCTTTTTTTGTTAATGATTCCTTTACTTTAACCGCTGCTGTACAGTTAAACTGAAAGTCCGTCTTCAGCTGATGGCTGCGTTGTGACTTCTTGTTGTGAAGATGTTCTGTTTCTGGAGCATCAGGGAGCCCTGGGGGTCAAGAGCCTGACAGAGCACCTGCTAATGTAGGAAAGCTTGAGTGTGTCTGCATGTATGTAAAGCAGAATATGATGTCAATCTGTGATCGCTGGTGAGAAAGGAGTAGTTCCAGATGAGAGAAAGCCTTTTCCCAGGAGGAAATGATCCATAATACCGATAGCCTACACTTCAGCTCTCTGAAAGTAACAGAAAATGGGATGACTGGTGACTTAATGTGTTTTTTCCAGCAGCTGTTCTACTCCTCGGGTGTTAGACAGGTGGAGGGAAAGACTGGCAAAAACGTGTTTCTGAGGAGCTGTTTCACAGCCCAGTGAAACCCAGCCCGTGATCTCACTGCAGACTGATCCCCTGGTAGCTGGCATGGGTCATTTCAGAAAGTATGCTGAATTCTAGAGACAGCAATAAGCCTGCAGAGTGCTCCTGCTCTCTGTGATCCTAACAAACTTCTATTTATCTTTCAGTATGGAGGAGTTACCATGTAAATGATTAATTAGAAATTCCCTTTATAATTTGAATTGCAGCATTTGGAGTGCAATTGCATGGTAGGATGCCTTTGTTTAACAGTCTCCATTCTGCAGATGTTGTTTTGGAGTATGGGTTCCAAGTCTTGCCAACTAACTCTTTTCTTTATTTGTACTGAGTGCATTTGAAGTTGCATCATTTCCTCGGTAAGAACAGTTTTATTTTTGACTGGAGTGTTTGTCAGGTGGGAGAAATCTTAAATGTGAGTGCTCTCTGGTGGTGAACATTTCTGCTTCAGTTTTCTGGTTTCTGCAGTGCATTTTCCACTGGCAACTGAATGTGAACGTGGGATGGCTGGACTTACGGATATATATTTTTTTTTCAACTCCCTTTCCCTAAAAATAAAAACTACAAAACAAAGTAAGAGCCTTTTTCTTGCCTTGGCAGTCCTCTTTCCTGGACAATAATTTCTGTGCTTTCAGATGATTTATGTTCTGTGACTTACTGATTTATATTTTCCCAGTATCAATCAGTGTTTTAACAAGGTAATAAAAAATAGTATAAAAAATTCTCATGAAAGAACTGATGTTTCTCATCAATATAACATACAGGGATTAAATACCGTGACTTTCTTTTTGGTTGCTGAGCTAGTGGAAAATTCAGAAGATACTGATACAGAAATTATTCCAATAGAAACATTACAGGGAAATCTTTTCTCCTCAGAGTTGTAGCACAAGATGTGGTTTCCATGACTCATACAAACCAAGGTTTGACCATGGGGTGTCGACCCCTAGGAGTAGATACAGGGGAGCCTTTTATGTAGTGTGCTGTAGATGGTTTTTAATAACAAAAATCCAGTTCTGTGTGTTCTGTGCTGGGTACTAAAATGATTATGCTATCCTTTAGGTTGATGAGCTTTCCCTTGGTGGAGTGCAATGCCCCAGCTGATAAGCCTTTCTGGATAGCTTCAATGTCTTGCTTTGCCACCTTGCTGTGCAGAAGAATAATGATTTGACACAGCTTGGACTGCTGTCATTGGTTGTTTTCTTAAGTTTTCATGAGTTCTTTTTGGGAAAGGAAAACCACAAATCTCACACTGAAGCAATGCAGCTAGGAAAACAGCCGCTGCTGTTCTTGGCCTGCTGCTGTGCTGAGCTGTGCTATCTGATGAAAAGAGGCTTTATCAGCAAGGAGGGGTGAGGAACCACGAGCGACAGCTCCTTTTAGGACCATCGAAGCACAGCTCTGGAATTTTAACTCCGCTAATAAGAAGTAAAGAAAAATGAACAGAGGTGTAAACATGGGTGTCAGTTGTTCATAAACCCTGTTCCTGAAAGCCAATGTGGAGAGATACCCACCTATCAAGCCTGGAGATGGACCTAGTCTCCATCTGCCTTTTGCCACAGAGATTGTAGACAACTGGTCAGAGTCTAGTAAAACCTTTTAAAACTTGACTTTGAGACCAAACGTGAGGTCTGTGGCTTACACCCAGAGCTGCCAGGGGAGCGAGCAGGCAGTATGGCTGAGTGCTGTATGTGCCACGTCACAGCTGTAGGGCTCCGAAGACACCCTGCACCCCAGTCCCCCTCTGCAGCCCTGTGCCTGCAGGGCCGGTGGTGGGTTGGGCTGGTGGAGCCAAATCTCTCGGTTCTGCCTTTCGAGGCAGGCGGGGATGCTGAACTGTCAAGGGAGGAAACTTAAACTGTGCTCTGCTACTGAAAGTTTACATAATTCATTGCTTAAGGAAGAGGTCAAAGTACTGGGTACTGTGATGCTGACTTGGCACGACACTTCAGCAGAGATGTCCTTTTATTTCTTTCTCCTTGGCAGCTAAAATGCACCCCCTTAACCCCTCTGTGCTGTCCATGGACTGTCTGGCTGTGCATCTGGCAGTACAGGGGGCCTTAAAACCTCACCCTGAAACTGCTTTATCTTGATCATTCATAGTGCCTTCAGCGGTGGTTGTGTACCTGCTGTGCAATAGCTTTTGGAGAGCAGGGTGCATGTTCTCCATTGCTTGCATTTTTTGGATGGCCCATCTCCAGAAAGATGGGAAGGATTCTGCTAATTTTGATGTCCTTGTAATGGTTTCCGTTACATATGTATGTCCCAGTGTGATTCGATCTCCTTAATCGAAACAGTGTTGTGTGTGTTTGTTTTTTGTTAAGTGCTCCTCTGTATATGTAGAGTCCCTGGTGCTCCTGGGAGGGCAGAAGACAGCAGCCTGGTATCTGATCCCTCTGCACACACACGTCTTCTGCCTGTTTGGTATCTTTCAAATGCCACAATTTCCAGCTGCTTTGTGCTTCAAAGAATTAAAACTAGGGATGGGAAGTGACAAGGACTGTGTGTGTGAGGCTTCCCATGTACCCGAGTCTGTGTGATTCTGTTTTTGCTTAGTGTAGTTGCCTATGTGTTACCCATAATTTTTGTTACGATATTTACAGGCCTGCAGTTCATATTGCTGCTGCTGGCCTTATCTTGTCTAAAACGCTTTTGGTAGCTTTCAAACAGCATATGCCTCTAAAATAGAAAATACCTTTGCATTTTAAGCTTGCTAATGCTTTGGGAAATACGTATCAGGACTACCTGCAGTTAAAACAATGCAGGAACAAAAAGATTTTTTACAATTTTTGTGTCTTTTTAGTGAAGTATTTCTGGAGGAGGCTAGAATTAGAGGCAAAAATAATTTTTAGAAAGTGGAATGCTGGTTGCTGAATTCTATTTCTTCAGTTTTATTACACCTGCTAAAAACTAACACTGCCAAGATGCTGCAGAAAATTCTCAAATGAACAATAGAAAATGTCAAGCCCGTCACCACATGGGGGTGGTAATAAATTCGATAAAGTAATAGTGGAATTTGTGCAGAGTCCATCAAGCATTGGAAAGGTCCGGGTGCTCTGTAGAGGTGTTGTGGTGCCATCTAATGTTGGAAGATTTAAATACAGGATGCAGACATATTTAATAGTAGAAATGCCATCGTTTGCCTGTTAATCTCTAAATCTGCTGTCATTCTTTCCTCTCCTGAGAATCAAATGATGTGTATGAATTCTTCAGCTGTTAATCTGAAATTCATTCTGTGCTATTCTACTAAATAACTTTTGATAAAATATGAACTTATTTGGAAACATCTTTTAACTAAAACAGTTGTTTTGTTTTTTTTTTAAAGTTATTTTCTGTCTTGTTTGCAGAAAGAATACTAAGGGCCAAGTAGGGTTCAGGAAAGGTGTAGTTTAGGGTTGTTTTCACATGTTCTTAAAAACCTTTCACTTCTGGTTTAGCAGCAGCGATGATATTAAAGTGCCTTCTAGCGGAAAGGACAGAGTGGAAGCTAACTGCTAGAGCTGGAAGGCTGTAATTTCCTTCTTTGCTTGTATCTCTGTTTACTTTCCTTGCAAATGTGGTTAGACCTCTACATGAATGGCTTCAAAACTTTGACTTCTCTGGCCTGAGCTGGGTTACAGACAACTGTAGGATGTGGAAAAAGAATTTGCCTTTAAATCCCTGTTATGAAGCAGATTATATAAGCTCATTGCAAACTCATGTTTACTTATTGTCAACTGTAGAAACAGTAAATTATATTACCTTAAATCTTGCTAAATAATTTTATAGAAACATTAGTTTCTGGCAGCATGATAATGGCAACAGAAATACCTGAATATGTAGACAGCTGACTTGATTGCACCAGCAAAGTGAAAGTTTGCTATGCTCAGAAATATAGTTGGTGCTTGTATCTCAGTAACCTGATCAGCCATGCATCTGTAAGTGAAATAGCAGTAGAAATTTCCTTTGTAGGTGCTAAGATTCAAAGCTAGCCCTAGTTCTTAGCCTTTGTAATATCAGGTCTCTGTGCAATATGCTAACGTGCCATCTGGGCCACGCTGGTCAGATAATGTCCATAGTGAATGTTTTATTATAATTTTTTGGTACAACAATGGATTGAAGAGTTCACCTGATAAAATGGGCAACTTGCTTGGAAGATACATTCTGAATCACTGTTTGACTAATTCCCTTTCTCCCTTTTGTCTCCTCCTGGGTAGGTTCGAAAAAGGACGGATTTATACATTTATTGGGGAGGTGGTCGTTTCCATGAATCCTTACAAAAACTTGAACATCTATGGGCGTGACATGATTGAGCAGTACAAAGGAAGGGAATTGTATGAGAGGCCTCCTCACCTCTTCGCAATTGCTGATGCTGCTTACAAAGCAATGAAGAGGCGATCAAAAGACACCTGTATTGTAATATCAGGTAAGCTGAAAAAGCTCCTCATTATGATGAACACATGATTTTTGTGAAATTCTGGGCAGAAAAAGAGTTAATGATATGGCTAATGACAGCATTTTGTAAAAGAAAACTTAATCTTAAAACTACTTATTTGCATTTGAATCCATGTGTGGAGACCTTTAAAATTATTTCTTATCTAATTCAAGAGCTGGTGTCGGTCATTAGCTTAATCTGTGCATGCAGGGTGATAACTTGAACATGAGGCCTCTGCTTGCTCTGCCTGTGTGAATGGAGATCAGCGAGAACAGGGTTCCTGTCTCTCTTTAGAGAACTGCTGATTTTTATCCCCTAGATGACTGACTGCCCAATGTTTTGTTCTCTGTTTCGATGGTTGGACTGATTGCTTGTCGTGGCTCTAACAGTGGGAGCAGGGCTTGTACCATGAACGGTCGCTATCTGGATCCTGGCACTTCGTTTCCTTGATGTTCCTGTGCTTTAGCAGCTCTGAAAAGCAAGAGACCCGAGATGGTGTGCTGAACAGTAGCCTCTTGTATTGCAGTTCCCGGCACTGCTGCTAGCCAAGCCTCTGCGTGCCAGTCTTTCTCCTCTAACAATATTCCTTTTGATCCTCTGTGTGCCAGGCCTTTTACCGACCTGTGCAATTTTACATCATAACTGATTCTAAGTCAGCATAGCAGCAACAACCAGGCAGGGTTATGGCTGTATTTAGAAAATGTTCAAAGTGCATGCAAACAAGATTGCTTTAAAGAAAACCCCCAATAACAAAAAACCCAGACACCGTTGGGGTAGAATTGGGATATACTGTTCAGTGACGTGCTTTGCTTTTTTTTGATCTGTTGTGTCACCTTTGTATTTATGCCCTCAGGTGAAAGCGGGGCTGGGAAAACTGAGGCCAGTAAATACATTATGCAGTATATAGCAGCCATTACCAACCCCAGTCAGAGGGCTGAGGTGGAAAGGTAAGGACTTGGCAGAAAAATAAGTGAAATTGTTTTGTTTCTGGATCTTCAGTGGACTGTGTAGCACTGTGTTATTAGATGATCTCTTGTACTAATAACATGCTGATTTTTACAACATTTACCAAACTTCTTCAGATACTACTTTTACTTTGAGAATTTTGCAATATTGATTGCTAAAAATCATGTAGAGAAGTTTATTTTGGAAGTTTGAACTTTCAAAATAAAACTCTGTAACTAGAAATAGTGTTTCCTGTGGCAAACTGCCTGAAATATGTGTACGTTAGAAAAGCATGTGGAGTGCAAGAAGCATATTCCATGACCTTTCAGGGTTGCATGCTCCTGAATTGCAAAAATGTGCTTGTCAGTCCTAGAGTAAAAGTTTTAAAGCAAAGAGTGTGGCTTTCTGCTGAAACAGACTTAATACCTGCCCTTTTGAAAATATCTTGCAAAAGAATTCAAGAAATTGTTTTGAAAACTTACATATGTAAAGGAACTGAATTTTTGATGCTATTTTCAGCAGGGAGATCTGATTCTTTTGTTTGCATTTTCTCAGCTCTAAGGAACATTGCCGAAAACTCCCAGCTGATTTCCCATGGGAGTGCTAATGTCATACACATCTGCCCAAATATGTCATCATAGAACATCTCTGCTGCTACTGAATTCTTATTGAGAAATGCCTACGAAAAAAAGTGATATTGAGTATACAAATCTGGACTTTACCCTGTTCTGTTTTCCATTTCTCTGTACTACAGAGTGAAGAACATACTGCTGAAATCCAATTGTGTGTTAGAGGCCTTTGGCAATGCCAAAACAAACCGCAATGACAATTCCAGCAGGTTTGGAAAATATATGGATATCAACTTTGATTTTAAAGGAGACCCAATAGGTGGGCATATCAATAATTACTTACTAGAAAAGGTAAGCCACCCTCACTTTTAGAGGCTTTTGTGTAGTTACTTTTGCAATATGTGCTTTGCTATTAGGAAGTTTTCCTTTCAAATGCGGTCTGTCAACAGGTGACATATGAAGGCATAGAATCTCACTAAATATAGGCCTTAATTTTCCTTCAAGAGTTCAAGTAACTGAAATGCTGCTGAAGCACTGGCAGTGCCCTGTTACTTGAACACCACTACTTTCAGAGCTCACTACATAAGGACCTAGCGTTACTGAAAAGCTTATTTGCATATAGGTGTATGTACTTTGTATCCGGAATAAAAGCTGAGATTAATTTAATGTCTGCAAAACGCCTTCTTTATAAGTTCCCCCATTGAGATCTCACTGGTGAATAAAAGGAGAAGATATCCAGGTCTGTAAGTAGCAACAGTATGCTTGAGAAGTGTTATTCTGGAATAATGCCACAACCTTGTGTGATCTTTTAGTAACACTGTTTTTATATATTCCAAGTGATCCTAAGCATATTTTCATGTCATTATCTGGTGGCTGAAAACATTGGAATATGTAAAACTGTAGAGAAACTGGTCATGATCTATTAACAGTTCTAGAAATGTGAGACACACATGTCTGGCTTTAATTTGTATGTTTGACCACATCTGCTAACATCCTTTTTTGTTTGTGCGTTGTTTTTTTTTTTTTTTTTTTACTTTTCCCTTCATTTCCCTGGAGTTTATTTTCAGAGTAAACACTTTATTTTAAAAAACAAAACAGCAAAACCAAACGTTTAACATGTGATACTTCCATGAAAAAAGAGGATGGGGCTGCAGCTGCAGTAACTTAAATACTGATCATTTATTTAATATTCTTGACTTTTACCAAGTTAAATTTATTTCAGTTTTGAAAGTGGTTGAGGTTCTGGTCCAAACACAAGCAGTTAACAGAAAGTGACTTTGCACTGCAGCAGGATACATGCCTCATCACTCTCCATAGTTCCAACTTGGAGAATAAAATAAGGATACGTTGCTTGTTGGCTGCATTTAACTTTTTTTTTTTTTGCTACTGATTTTGAATGAGTGCTCTGAAGATGGAGCTGTTGCCTGCCCCCTAAAACAATGCCCTTGTGTTAGAACAGAGTATTCACTTGTACAGTGGCTGTGTACCTTTTGTAGGCCTGTCCTGGGGTTGTAGAAGTGGTTACTGGGCCCTCACTGTGGCCCATGGAGCATTTATTTGTAGTCAGAATCCTGTTTTTCAGTTCCAGGGATTAAATGACTCTTAAACTAAAATGGAGTTTTGACTCTTCCATGAAAGCAATTCTGTAGTTGCCACATGGATTTCCTGGTTGGAAGTAGGAATCGCACCTGTTAAGCAAGCTGGTCTTTTTTATTATAGACTTCAAACTCCATGGTCATGCCTGGCTAATAATGTTCCTAACAGGCTTATTGTAAGATAAGATTAATTTGGAGGTGTCCTAGCAGTGGTGAACCCACGCATTAGTGTCTAAGGGGAAGTGCTGGGGAAGCAGGCCATCCACATCCAGAAATGCCTATCTTTGTGTTTTGTTTCCCACCCAGTCTCGTGTGATTGTGCAACAGCCGGGAGAACGAAGCTTTCATTCTTTTTACCAGGTTAGTATGAGTTCGCTGGAGCAAATGACTTTTCCCAGGTTTCCCAGACGTGATAGGCAAAAGGTTTCACCCTCTCATGTGTTTTGGAAAGGGTTCCCTTGTTGTTGCATCTTGGGTGATCTTAGGTTCTTTAGTTCTTTGGAGAGGCCTAGTCTGGGGAAGGAGCATGAGAAGATTTATTTTTTTTCTATTCTGCAGTCCCATATTAACACATTTGTAAACTTAAAAGGAGGCTAACTAAACAAATATGGTGGAATATTGGACTTTGACTCTCTGGTTTATTTGTAATAAGTCGAATCCCTCAATTTTCTCTTGAGGCCTTTAGTCCATATGGAAGTAATTTTATGACAGTGAGTTCACTTTTTTCCTTGTAGGGGGGTGGTGGTTCTTTTTAATGTCTTCCATATTGCATGGTGGTTCCCCTGTGTGTCCCTTGGGGAAAATGGTTGGCCTATTAGTTTAACCTTTATTCTCAGTTTTGCAGTGAGGGAAACATTATTTGTTTATTTTTCCCCACTTATTCAGTACTCTGTGATAGCATGTTAGCACCTTTCTCATGAATGTGTCACTTCCATATTGGAAAGTCTTTGTGTTTAGCAGAGAAGGTAAATGTGCTTGCCAGGGCACATCTGTGGCATGTCGCAGATGTAAATGTCTGGTCTGTGAAGAGGTTCAGGCTTGTTTGCTAAACAATTGTGTCACTCCAAAGGACAGTCACTTAAGCAACCACTTTCTGGTGGTCAGAGCCCTCCAACAATGTATTTTGCATATGTTGTGCTTGGGACTCCAGATACTGTAGCTGATTCTTCTGTAGCAGTACGTTAATGTTTTTTGATGTTGTTTGTCAAGTGGATGAATAAGAAACAGAAAACGGAAGGATTTTACTTTTTTCATTCACCGTTTCTTAAAATACTCTCTGTACAGCTCCTCCAGGGGGGGTCTGACCAGATGTTACACTCTCTGCATCTTCAGAAGGATGCATCTGCATACAACTATATCTGTCCTGGAGCACAGATAAAGGTGAGCGTGTTGTTAGTGAGTTAAACGTAATGTCTTAAAATTATAAATGCTTCTTGAAATACTCTTAAGTATTGCTGAGCTAGCAGAAGCTGAGACCAATGTTTACAGGATGCATATGGGAAGGTGACACCAATTTACTATTTTTAATATAGTGTTATATACATATATAATACATATGTTTTTATATATATAAATATACAATATATAAAAATATGTTTTTAATATAGAGTTTCTGGCCCTAGAAGACAAAGTGTGTGTGGACTTGTGCATACTACAGTTGTGTCTGCTTATAAAAAGCAATAAAATGTAGTCAGAGACACATCACCTTTGTTAGTAAAGGCAGATACTGGACCCATTACCAGTGACAGACTTTTCATGCTTCGTAATGGGTAACTTAAGCTGCTTTCTGGATCAAAAAGCCATAAAGGCTAATTCTTTTACAGTAGGTCTATTTCAGTTACTGAAGCATTCATCATGTCTGACTTGCCATCAAGGGGGCATCTGAGCAGGAAAGAAGAGAAAATAAATTA
The DNA here is from genome assembly GCF_963210335.1 of Falco punctatus. Classification (NCBI taxonomy): domain Eukaryota; kingdom Metazoa; phylum Chordata; class Aves; order Falconiformes; family Falconidae; genus Falco; species Falco punctatus. The sequence continues at coordinate 333,341 of NC_137599.1, read as the reverse complement.
ATAAAGTTTTTAGGACAACAAGATCCTAAACACTTTAAATATGTCTGGAGTTTTCCCTAGTGTTGCCCCTCTGAGGCAGGGTCCAGATAAAATGCTCCCTGATTTCCTGCTTGCTTTCTTGAGATGCTCTTTGGCAAACAAACCCACAGACTTTCTCAGATGCCTTTATCAGCCTCTCTAGAAATTTGTGGTGAAAACAAACCCAGATGATAGGGAGAGGAGGGAGGCATAGGCACATCTTGAGAAAGATGATGACCAGAAATTTACTGCTGGTGCTCTGCAGCTTCTGCTCGGAGGGTCTGACTGCACTACTTGTAACTCTTGTTCTGATTTTTTTTTTTTTTTTTTAGTGCATTGCTGCTACTTTCACATTAAATACCATGGGAAAGTATTGAACTATTTAGTCGTGCTGTGATGGACTTCTGTGTGTCATTGCTGCTAGTATACGTGTGTGTCCAGTGTGGGGTTCAGTGTACAAGCATATGGCATGGCATTAGAATAAGCTGAGAAATCTCACAACAGTGTCTTGCATCTGAAAAATAGCAGAGAACAAATCTATTTCTCATGGGATTGCAAAAGCTTTGCTTTCTCATAGCTGACTTCCATTAAGCACCTCATGTCCCAGACATCTCTTTCCCCTCAGTGTTCCATCAGTGACGGTGCAGAGTTCAAAGTGGTAGCTGATGCCATGAAAGTGATTGGCTTCAAGCAAGAGGAGATTCAGACTGTCTACAAAATTGTGGCAGCCATTCTTCACTTGGTAAGCTCTCTTCTCTGCCTGCAGGTATGAGTAGGCTGTTGCTCTTCAGCAAGGGTCAAGCAGTATATTTGTACTTCCAGCAGCTCTAGCTTTCTTGCTGCAGAAGTAGCTGGAAGATGTGCTGGCTGGAAATGTGTACAGTTTACAACTTCCAGTGGTGAGTGAAACTCCTCAATGAAATAGGACACTGCAATAATGGTAGAGGATCACATTCGTTCCTGCGTATTCCAGATCCCAAAACAGATGTGCCACTAAGCACTGGGAGCTGCTAAATGTTCTGAAAAGGAATTGTTTGGGTTTGGCAATGGAGCTCTCTCCATGCTATCCTTCTGTCTCCTTTTGCCCTCACAGTCACCATCACCACTGTGGTTTTGCTGGAGGGATGGTACTTCGTGGTGGAGGCTTGAGCACAGCCAGATACAGCAGACCTCTTAATTCTCTGTATTCTGTTGTGAAGGAAATCCCTCCTGCACCAGTATTCCCCTGGGACCACAGAGCCTCTTCCCTTGCGCAGTGTCCCTGTAGCTCTGGTCTCTGGTTTCCTTGAGGAGAGAGGCACCGCAAGTGGGCAGGAGGAGGAGGGTGGCAAAGAAAACTGCTGCTTTTTCCCAAGTCTTTCTCCTCCGGTCTGGTGCTGGGGAAGGAATGGAGGCAGAGCAGGGTCAGGCCATGCAGGCAGGGTTGTGACCACCCACTCCTGCAGTGGTGTTGCTACGTAATCCTGATGCTGCAGGTATTCGGTAAGAAATCTGTTAGGGTAGTGTGCTGTCAGTCCAGTCTTATTAGCCGTGCTGACTTGTCAGCTTCCCCAGAATATTTCCATTACCTTCATGGGCAATAGCATACAGTAAGAATTGCTGTAAGGATAGTGTTTCCATGGCGAGCTGCAGTGAGGATGAAATGCTACATCCAGCATTTGTGTACTTGATGTAATTTCCCATCACTAGACTCTGAATCTTGAGACAGTGTTTGATTAAACCTCTGGAAGTGTTTGATGTAATCTTTTTTTCCAAAAGCAGAGCTGAACACTGAGTAGCAATGCTTTACTTTGGGTCAGGCTTTGCTGCTGCCACTGGTGTTGGGGCTTTGTGGGTACATGGGAATGCAAGGCCCACCGTTCTAATGTGTTAGGAGATATACTGACTTGAATAGCAGGTGGAATGTGGGTGAACTTGAGAGTGTACTGATTCATATTAATAAATGACAGACTGAGAAATCTAGTTTCTCATTACTTATTTCAGGGGAACTTGAAGTTTTCTGTAGATGGTGATACGCCTGTAATAGAAAATGGCAAGGTCGTGTCAATCATCGCAGACTTGCTGTCAACAAAATCTGACATGGTGGAGAAGGCTCTTTTGTTTCGAACTGTAGCTACAGGTCGGGATGTCATTGATAAACAACATACTGAACAAGAAGCCACCTATGGCAGAGATGCCTTTGCAAAAGTGAGTTTAAATTTTCTTTGCATCCAATTTTGTATGGGACAGTAATGCAGACGCATTTCTTTTGCTTATGCCTGTCGGTTGAGTTGTACTTAGTGCAGCAGAGAATGCAATGCCTGTGGAAGGCATTCGATATTGAATTGCTTTCAGAATTGCACATTTTTCAGTGCTCAGGTCCTAGTGGGATTCCTGGGTGGACCAATGAGAATAGTGCTTGCTGAGACACAGGAAGCCTCGACTTCATGCAGATTTATTTCTGACTGTATGCACCCCTGTGTTCTGTATGGAGATTGCAGAGCAGCACCATCCCTGCCCTTCCCTGGTTATGACACAGCATGCACAACAACCAGCATTGCTTGAGGCACACAAAAGAGGGGAGGGAGCTGCAAGCCTGGCTTGCTGGCATCTGCAGAAGGAATACATTGTACAGGGCTGAATGTTTTGCAAGATCTGATTCTTGACTTCATTTAGCAGTTAAATTCAAAGAGTAGAGTGGAACTGTAACACCTAGAACTTGGGCTGAAACCCAAAGTGCTATCTTCTTTTTTTTTTTTCTTAAGGATGGATACTGATGACAGGAGGAATGACAATTGTCTTTCCTTAGCTAAGAAATCAATTGATAAGGGAAGAACGGATGAAGTTATGAAGATCCTTGATTATTAACTTGACGCTTTTTTCCTAAGATTGTATGTTTGCACAGCTTCACAGTACATTTTGAACACGTAGACTTTGAAGATACTTGTGCCTACAGAACATTTTCTTTTTGAAAGTTGAACAGGAATATTTTACTGCCATTGTGTTTGGTTGTTAGGTTTCTATAACTGACCTCTCACTTGCTCTTCAATATTGTTAGATAATTCTTAGGAATGGAAGTTAGTAGGCAGCTGAAAAGCAGACTGGAATCAAATGAGGGGAACCGCTGTACCTAGTGACCTCACCAGGATTTAGACTTTGTGTAAATGACTTTTTGAAGAAAGAAAAAAATATTTTCATAGAATATTTTCTTCATGTCAGTAGCTGTTCGCTTTCAGCAGAATGTTATCTGTAGCTTTTGTGTAGTTAGGGCAGCATCTTGAATTAAGCTTTGTAACACCACATGTTGCATTTACCAGAAAGAACTGAGACAGATGCAGGCAAAATTCCTTGGTATTTGTTTCCTGGCAGGCTATATACGAGCGCCTTTTTTGTTGGATTGTAACGCACATCAATGATGTGATTGAAGTGAAGAACTATGACACTACAATACACGGGAAAAACACAGTCATTGGCGTCCTGGATATCTATGGCTTTGAAATATTTGACAATAACAGGTGAGCCATGTTGTTAAAGCACAATGCTGTGCTTTCTGCTTTTCCCAGAAAGCTCATCATCTTTTTTTCTTATGTTTTTACAGTTTTGAGCAGTTTTGCATCAATTACTGCAATGAAAAACTACAGCAGCTCTTCATTCAGCTGGTTCTAAAGCAGGAGCAGGAAGAATACCAGCGAGAGGGAATTCCCTGGAAGCATGTGAGTTATTTGGCAGGGGAGGGAGAGGTCGGTTTGGGGTCACTGTACCAGCATAAGTCCCAGATCTAAAGTTGCACCACATGTAAATGCCTGTTGGAGTTGATAGGACATATGTGTCTGTGCCAGCTGTACTGTCACACTTGCTGTCTGGAAATCAGGCTGTGGAAGAAGCTAACCAATTATCTCACAACATGTCTTTATTTGCAGTGGTGTGGGAAAATAAGTGACTCCAGATCTGAGTTAAAACATATTGTGGCATCTCTGTGATGCCACACACATCACACAGTGTGTTTCTGTTCTGAGTGCTCATGTATTTTGTCTAGTTGTAGATATTAAAGTGTAAAAATCTTTGAGTTCTCCTGTTCAAATTCCTTTCAGAATGCCAAGGATAAGATGCACAGTTTTCACTGTGGTGACTGTGCACAACTGAATTGTAAAAGACGTTTTAAAGTGCTTTCTGTAGCAGCTGATTTTTAGCAGAGGTCATGAGATTTATGTGAGGTGTTTGAAAAATCACCTTCTCTGCTGTTTAGTGGTAGAGAAGTAGCCTGCTTAATTTTGAATTAGTGATCTGCATATTGAAAATTGATTGCTTCTCCTGTGAACAGTGGGTGCCATTCAGTGGCCAACACTGCTGTGCTCCTTTTTCACTGGCCAAAGTCACAAATATACCTGTTCTTTTTTTTTTTTTTTTACAGATTGATTACTTTAACAATCAGGTCATTGTTGACCTGGTAGAGCAGCAGCACAAAGGGATCATTGCCATTCTGGATGATGCCTGCATGAATGTGGGAAAAGTTACAGATGAGATGTTCCTTGAGGTTCTTAATAACAAGCTAGGGAAGCATGCTCATTTCTCCAGCAGAAAGGTAAGTATGTACTCCTCTGAACCCTCAAAACTTGTTTCCTTTCTTGTGTGATACCTTTCATATTTTTTTAGGTGTAGTGGAATGAATAAAAAGACTTGGAAGGTGGCTGGGGTTGGAATCTTTACCATCAAATGTGAAATGAAATGCCTGAGAGCAGCAGCAGCTCCCAACTACAGAGCAGGCTTCCTGCTCTGGGTTTAGGTCGTGCCTTGGGCGGCCCTGTATCCGGCAGAGGGAGCTGAAGTAGTCCAATGCGCGAGCAGTTTTATTCCAGGCATAAAAGAAGCATGAGCTCCTGCCTTGACCGTATCATGATGTCATCTATAACCAATCAATGTGCAGTTTCAACCCACGTGACATTCTTCCCAGGCTGCTCTAATGCATAGTGACAGTGAAATTATTCACACTTCTGCATTATTACAGCACTGTGATTTATTTTTTTCCATCATTATTGGCTACAAAACGTGCTCGTCTCATTGTACCTATGATCATCCAGGCCCCTCGACTTGCTTTGGTTTTGGTACAATGTACGAATTAAAAGGCTTTATTTATTCCTCACTTGCAGCATATTGAAAAAACAGTCACTAGCCTGATTAATGTGAGAACCTTTTACACTGAGTAATCAGATAAAGGCCTTTAATTTATTGACATCTCTCTACTCAGAAACGTTGTTTGAAATATATCGTTTGGAAAGCTGCTTCCCCCCTTCTCCCTCCCACCCTGCTACAATATTTTATGTAGGTCAGAAATACAAAATTAGCATGGTTGTGTAAGATATGTGCTAAAGGCTGCCTTCAGGGAGGCTGAAGATGATAGATCTGGATGTGGCTTGTTTGGGTAGAGGCTAGGACAAAAGGAAAATAACCACTTTTTCCTCCCAGAAGTGGATTTCCTTAAGTGCCCCTTAGCTGCAGCACACCTGACATCTCATCTGCCATCCTCACTAAGGAGCAATGGGGGGAGTCTTGCTTTCTGTGTTAACCTAGGTTTTACGTGCATAAGCAGTAGATGAGCTAGACATAGCATGTTCTGAGTAAACTTACCCAAACCCAAGTATTTTCATGAAGCCTAGTCTGAGTTTCTATGTTTTGATGCAAATTGCTTCCTTTAGTAGTACTAATGACTGTGCATAGTGATGTGTAGGGGGATGGAGTCTTCAGTCCTCTGCAGTGGGGTGGTGGGGGAAGTGGTCCAGTTTCTGGAGCTGTCTAGCAATGGGTGTAAGCTGGTAGAGAAAGGAGTTCCGTTTCTGTTCTGGCCTTCCCGCATCTGCTAAGGTGAAATGGTTCTATCATGGAGAGAGCAGGTAGTCCTTTGGTACAGTGAGGGAAGAGGACTGAATTTCATAAAGTATATGGGAAGCTATGAAATGAAAATTAAAAAAAAAAAAAATAGATTGTCCTTACCTTCAGGAGTCCCTTTACAGCATAGGAAACATTAAAAGAAAATATTGCCAGTTGCAGCATTCCTCAGTAGGGGGTGGCATTGTCAGAAAAGCATTTGCACAGACTGAGGGAAACAAGGAATACTGCTATATAAATAATGTTTATGGAGGGTATGATGTATCTTTCTGGCTTGCTAATTTCTAGTTGAAATCAATATAGCCTTGAAAAAAATGATCCATAAAACTCTCAGCGTCATAATTATTTTTCCCCCTCTTGCATCTTCGCAGATGTCCTTTACCAGTATCAAGATACTTAATCAGTTCCATCTAGAACTGCTGTAGGAAACCTGAGCTTTCTAAGCCAGCCTTCTCTAGCTTGAATTAAAACAAGGGACCTGATTTCATTTCACAATTTGCTTTTGTAGACTGCAGTTGTTCTGTGCACACACTATAAAGTTCAGCGTATATCAAAGCTGTTCCTAAAGAGTTAAAGTGTGTGTGCTGACATGTTATGGGAATGCTCCCATCTTTCAGACTGAGCTAATGCTTCACTGCTCCCTGGTAGAGCGTGTTGCACACTGTCTCCATGTGGATAAGCTCTGAGGGGCTGCTGTGCCCTAAATAGTAGTGTCCTAATTTGTGTATTGCATGTCTGATCTGCTGCTGTCTGCTTGGTTGTCCTGGTGAAAGCCAAATAAACCACAAAAAATACGGGTAAACACTTCCATTATAGGTATTTGTCACAAAATTTTATGTTTCTAGAGCATGGGTTGTCTTCCAAATTGTCTGATGCTCACCTAGATATGTAGACATGCTAACTGTGCTGATAGTATGTCTCAACATCGCAGGTTCATTTTCTCAATCTCTTCAAGTTCTGATTTTTTCAATTGATCTTATACTTTCAAAGGGCCAAGTGCAGTGATAGACAGTCTGTGAATTCCTAAATCTTCGAACTTGAAAGTGTCAATTTCAACAAACTGATTGTGATGGGAAGAATGTCAGAAGGTCCATTCTAGTCCATCTGGTGTAGTATCTTCCAAGAAACTAGGCAATAGTGAATGTCTACGTGGGAGAAGAGTGCAGGACAAACATGTAACGATAACTTGATATGCTCCCAGTCGCTGATGATGTGCAGTTCAGGAACCCCCTCAATCAAGTCCTTAATAGTTTTTTTTCTTTCCTTTTTTTTTTCCTTCTTCTTTTTTTAAGTGGCAAAGAATTCCACAGCTTAGATATTCACATGAAGGGTTCCCTCCTTCCTGTTTCCGCCCCTCCTCCCTTTTCCTTTTTAGATTATATCTGTTGCCTCCTAGTTCTTGAACAGTGAAACACAGTTCATGGTGTCTTCCAGTACATCACCTCCATGTCATTTGCCATCGTCTCCTGGCATTTCTTCGTTAACCTGATGAGGTTTAGTTCATTTGGCCTGTCCTACCATAGCGGTCAGTCAGTATTGTTAATCATTTTTGCCCTTCTTAAAGCCTCTTCCAGTTCTCCTGTGTCCTTCTTGAGATGGAGGGTAGTTAAGGTACTTGTTGGATTGGGAATGGACAGTATGGGGCCCATCATTTACGATGAACTTTGGCTTTTCTCTGTGTATATCATATGTTGACTTTCATTTCCTCTTTTTTGCTGTTGCTTTAGCCTCTTGTGTCTTCCTGCAGTTCTTTTACTTCCCTGAATAATTGGGTAACATCAACAAACTTGCTGACCTTCCTACTACTCTCAGATGATAGTTCATTTAAGACGATGTTTATAGTGTAGACCTCAGAACAAAAGTTCCCTGCAGGACTCCTGTTCCCATCTTTCCAACAGTGAGGACCCTTTCTCCTATCTTTCCTAGCAGCTTAAATTCTTGGAGTAGTTAGCAAGAGACCTTGTAGAAAGGCTCAGAAACCCAAGCAGACTATGAACTGTATTGATACACTTACTGTTTGGTTTGGGTGTTTTTAACTAATTTCAACTGATTTGCCCAGTAGACACAAAGCTCGGAGAGAAACACTCCTTAAAAAAAAATAAACACCAAACCAACAACCTAAGATCATGTTAAGCCACCTTCCAGTCTCCCCAGTACTGGATGAGTTTTAGGCGAGAAGCTTGTGCAGCCAACCATGTCGCAGTTGTGGTAGCAACAGTTCCTTCATTCCTTTATGGTTTTCCCTGTTGTATACCTCTTGGGCTGACACCTTGGTTTGAGATGAATGTTTTCGGTGGTTAAAAACAGGCATTACATCCTCTATAGCCCCTTGCTGGTGAACACAGCTGCAAAAAGAAAAATTATTTGTTTTCCTGATATGGCCTCATTTCTTTGTTTTCCCTGTGTTCCTGCTGCACCTTGGTCATCTATCAGCTCTGCAGACCCTGGTGTGCTTCCTGCTCTTGCTAAGCTGGACGACTTACACCTTTGTAACCTTCTGTATACCTTGTTATTCAGGTTTTTTGGTTTCCTCCTTGTAATTTATTTTTTTAAAATATATTTTATTTTATTTTACATCTGTCCGTTTGGGCTAATCTATTTTCTACTCTTGTACACAGGGGAAGTTTTTTGGACGGTATCTTTCTGCTTCTAATAATCTCTCCTGCCCTGCAGTTTAACTATGCTATTTCCTCTTTTGTTTTCCCAGGACTTCTGGTGGATAGTGGTTATTTGCTCATAGCCCTTGGTGTTCTTAAATGATGCCCATGCTTCCTGCAAAGACTTAATTCATCTAACTGCCCCTTCTGGCTTTAAAAAAATCCTCATTTTGATCTTGTTGTCCTTTTTTAATTAAGCGGAAACTGATGGATTTTTTGGCTTTTGTTCCTCCTGAAGGGATGAGTGTATTATGGCTACTGCTACTGAATGGCTGCCATGTGGGCATTTGACATCTTTGTAGTGAAGGAATGTAATGGGACGTCTGAGCTGAGAGCAGAGGGCTGGAGCGGTGGCCACTATGGGTGGATCTCACTGAGGGATGTTGGATATCTAGAGTGATTTGGGACAGAACAAGCATTGCTGTTGCAACTTGTGGTATTTTGATTGCTTCATTGCTTTATTTCTTTGCTGAGGAGTGATACTGCAATGGAAAAAAATATAAAGGAAGACTTAGTCATATGTTAATTCCTAGGTGCAATGTTACTCTACATGCACAAGTGTTCTTTTTGCATAATGGTGTTTCTGAGATAGTATCAATTTTTTAATAAAACTGTAGGCTCTTGCAACTTGGTTTTGTACAAATATGTGTTCTTGTAATACATCCATGACAAAATATTATAAAGCAATGTTATAACTGTATTTCACATCCACATATAAAGTGGAATGTCTATAGTTTCCATTTCTATTTCCAGTGCATATTGCTTTTCCATGAAACTTGAAAGTCCACAGGTGATGTTTTAATGTATGTGAATTTATTTTAGCTATGTGCAACTGACAAAACACTGGAGTTTGACAGAGACTTTCGAATCAAGCACTACGCTGGAGATGTGATGTAAGTTTCTTTCAGAAATAAAGTTGCACCTTCTATTTTTGTCTTTTAGCTAGCTTTGAAGTGGTACAGTATTCTGATTTAATGCTGCTTCTGGTGTGAACCAGAATAGCTGTCATCCAGAATTACAGAGTGCAGCCGTTCCTTATCAGTTAAATCTTAGGCTGGTTACTTGCTCTACAGAATATGATTTTGTACTTGGAATTGAAACAAAAGGAGAATATGGGGAGGGGAGATGAGAGGACAGCAGTGCTTCAGGAAAGTAAAAGGGTGTGGGGGGGAGAAGCCAGCACTGTTTATGCAAGGAAGCTATGCTGAGCTAATAAAATCTGGTTTAGACATCTGTTTAGTATGATTATATAACTCTCTGGCTTTAAATTCTCAAATCATTTTGAGCAGACTGAAAACACAGGGTTAAACTGCAACAAATATCAGTGCAAGGAGCCTTCCCCATTCAGGTTGAAAAGTTTTCTGTACCCGAAGCCTGCAAAAATGTCAACAGCATGTGACAATAACACGAAGGAAGATTAAGTAGAAGGGAAAGATGCACTTATGTTAGAAACTGTTCATTGGGAAGGCTGTTGTCTGCAATATCACTGGAGTGATTTAATGGTTTAGGATTTGTGTAGACATCCCATGTCAGCAGAATCTAAAGGGAGTTAATAGAGACATAATTTAGGATTTCTTTTGCCTTGGGATTAAATTTACCTTTCATTTACAAGGGTAACCAGCGTGATCATACTGGAGCCCAATCAGTGCAGCTAGATTTTTGTTCTGGAGTCTTTGTTGAGCAATTGCTGATAGAGATCCCTGATTTCAAAGCATTTTGGAGGAGAAGATACAAGGTGCCATATCAGTGGTTGAACCTTCTGTGTTGCCAGTTTGCAGAAAACCTTTATAAAAGAAAACTGAAATGCAGAAATATTCGCAGATAACATAGTTCAGGATTTGAGGATGGCTTCATGCAGGGATTTGTGGGGCTCTCGATCCCAGTGCCTGCAGTGCAAGTGCAGAGATCTGAAGCTCAGGAAGCAACTGTGTGGGAGTGGGTGAATGGGGAGATATTGCACTTCTGAGGACAGTGTTGTCTGTCTTGTCTTGAAGAAGAGTTGAAACTGTGAAGTGGTAATCTTCTGGGGGGGTGTTGTATTCCCAAGACAGTTCCCTACTCTCTGGTTATAGGCTGCTCTTGATTTCAGGCACTCTTCTACTAGAGAATATTCCTTGATACCAAGGGAAGGGCAGACTAGACATTACAAACCAAAAACTTCTGTAGGATTTAACACAAACGTCTGCTCTGAATTTGGAGCAGAAGTAATGAGTGTCACTCTTGAATTTGGGCCATCTACAACTTGCTTAAGTCCTGCTAGGTGCCTCAGCTGACATGCTCTTCACCTGCATAGTTCAGATAGAGTTCTAAACCTAGATTTAAGTTGCTTCTGGAGTGGAGGTGGAAACCTGGACAGATGGATCTAAGTCGCACACAGTGCTCATGCAGCAAATTAGTTAGTGATAGGTTGGGAAACAGAGCTGGATTCCTGATTAGCATCTGCTGTGTCTGTAGGAGTGCAAGGATGCTGATTCCACACTGATACTAGCAGCTCAGAGGAGGACTTTGCTTCTTTGCAATTAACTGTTTTCCTTTTTTTTTTTAATTTTTATTTAGTTACTCAGTCACTGGATTTATTGACAAAAACAAGGACACTTTATTTCAGGACTTCAAGCGCCTCATGTACAACAGGTAGGAATAAAATTATTAATGAGGTGAATTCAAATCTGACCTGTCAGAATCCTTGTTTATAGACCGGGTGCTAGAAGAGACTAATATTTTCACTGATACTATCTTCACTGTGTGTGCAGTGCTGGTGAATAAACACATTGCTTTGGGATTTGATCTTTGTCTGTCTGTCTACTGTAACCCAAAGACTGTTAGTCTGATATTTCAGGATAAAGTCCTTATTCTGTATATGTTGGTTTTGTTTTGATATAACCTTTAATTTAACTGAATTTACAGTCTGTCTTTGCAACCAACACCAACTCGTTGTGCAATCAAGATAGCTGTGCAGAGATTACCTGTGCTGCTTGATTTGCCATTAACCAGGTTATTGGACCTGTTGCAAATGTACCATTACTGATGTCTCCTTAATCAGTGCTAAAGATGCTGAGTAGCATTTGGTCAACAACAGATATCCTTGACCCCAGCTAGAAGTCCCTGTTTTGAAAGAGAATATAGGGCTAGGGGGCAAAATGGGCAAATAGATTTGAATCCTTTTCATATTTGCAGTGACGTGAAAAATTTAAGCCATGTAGTTGAGTGTTTTAAATAGTAATTAGGCAAGTAAAAATTGCCTTTGACAAGCCAATTTGAAATCCTATCAAAATGTGTGTGTATACCCAAGTGCTTCAACTGGCTGGCATTAAACATGTTCTGATTCTTGTGTAACTGTGGCCTATCTCAACCTTTCAGAGACTTTGCTCAGGGGCAGAAGTCAGCATAAAATAGCCTGCAGCTGCATGGACAATGGTTTACCTGGTTTAAGAGCTAGTACAACTATTAACTGAGTTTACAGTCCTGTTATGTTTACTCAGTGTACTCCCTTGAACAGTCTTGCTGTTCCTGTTTTCAAGACTTCACATTAACCAAAAACCTGCAAAATATTTGCTGTACAGAGGTTTTGTTATATTTAGCCTCTGTTTTCTGTTAAGTCTCTGGTAAAGACTATTCACAAAGACCACTTACATCATATTAAAGCATGTGATAGATTGGCTGTTAAATTGCTGTAACTGCATTCAGCTTTTGTCTGTTCCAGAGTTCTTGCCATCCATCATGGCCATTTTACCTCACATTCAACCCTTCATGAAAATATAAGCTGAAATGTATACATTATTTTTTATATAAAGAATGGTGCAGAAATACAGTGTGAAATCAGTTCCAAGTTTCAAGGGAGGAGGTTGAGGACTGTGTTCCTACTCATTTCTGTTTTGATTACATTCTTTATGTTTGTGTCAGTAAGGCAGACCCTGCTTTTGATAGATCACTTCTGCAGGATTTTTACTATCCCATTACTGCACATCTTTATCTGAATAGGAGAATGCGCTTGTTATTCTTCCAGAATATTCAGTTATAAGCTTGAACTATATGTTGCTCAAGAGCAAGAGATACTTTGCCCAGGAGTGTCATATTGGTTTGGCTGATAAATTTTGGGCTGAAAACACCAGTAGATCTGGACAGAAGCAAGCTGTTGAATTTTGAATGTAGTGGAAGTGCTGTTAGACTGTGCAATTAAAGAGACTGTCTTTTAGCTCTAATCCCGTGTTGAAGATGATGTGGCCTGAAGGTAAATTGAGCATCACTGAGGTAACCAAGAGGCCTCTGACAGCTGCTACTCTTTTTAAGAACTCCATGATTGCATTAGTGGACAACCTGGCATCAAAGGTAAATATTTGTTTCAAAATTGACTCCCAACTTCTGATTAGTAGGGTGTAGCTTCTCTGTGGAGAGGCTGCCATCCTCCTATCGCAATCAGTTAGAAAGCTGAGCTGAGGAATGGCGGATGAGCTTTGGTTGTGTCAATTGGCAGCTGTGAAGACTTCGTAGGACAGTTATCTGCCATCCCCGCATAAAGAGGATGGATTTTTGCTTCCTCTGTGACCAGTGTATCTTTCACTTCTGGCAAAGCTAATCTCTCTTAGGTAATAATTACTATATCAAATAAATAATCATCTTTAACAAAGCTCTTTTGGCAGACGGCCCAGAGGATGTAGTTTCACGGTGGAGAGATTCTCTCTTTCTGGCTTTTAATGCCAAGTGACTTCTGTGAAAATAGAAGCAGACCTATGTGATTTCATTCTTTCCTCCTCTTTCCTTTGTCAGAGAGCGAGAAGTGAAACTTTTTATTTGACTAAGTAATTAAGTTTGATAGTAGAAGGTATTACCCTGGCAAGCAGCACTTTGTGTGAAAGAAAGGTAGGTAAGGGAATGAACTGGGAAAGTGGTTGTTTGAACATGGTGCAGCCAAGTGGCAGAATGAGGGGAGCAGTGTGATCCCTTGTGTGAGCAGACATCACTGAGAAATATTTGGGTCTTACTGATGCTGGGTAACCTTGCTGGGCTTCTGGCATTGTGGTAGTGTTGTGGAAGGGGTGTGCGGCCACCAGAGATGAATAGTGACCCCAGAGCAGTGGTGTACATTAACATTTAGCATAATTAAGCAATAAAGGGCGATGTGTTCTGACTATCTTCTTGGCAGTTGTGGTAGCAAAGGAGGTGTTGCTGGCCCAAGATCTGGAGGGAGAACAGGCACACAGATGTGGTAAGGCTAGGAAAAGCTTTGAAGAAAGATGATCCTTGTTCTAATAAGATGACCCTGTGAAGAGCAGAGCAGTAGTTGAATTTTTGCTTGGAGTGACAGCCACATGAGTGTGTCTTCATAGGTGCTGTATTGGTCAGAGTATGGTCATACAGTACTGGCTGTGCACAGAAAGAGAAAGCTATCCTCACTAGGATTATTACAAGATATAATATATTGCTTCATGTTTTCCAGAATTAGATGAAAACATGCTTGCTTCATATTTTTGAGTTCTAGTTCTGGAGTGGATTTAATCTTCAGCAGTAAATCTGCAGGATGGTGTGCAAGCCCAGCCAAGGCTGTCTCGAGGTGCTAGCTGAGCTTCCTGACTGAGTGACGAAGCCCCACACCTCTCCCCAGTACTATTTGACTAAGGGCTACTAAGGGGATCCCCTTGTTAGCTCAGTTGAAGGTCAGGTCTTACTTTAGGTTGGCACTGTAAGTAGAAATTGCAGGAGGTCCTACCCCACTGCCTGTGAGCCAGGGAGGAGCTTTCCTGGATGGCAGATGATGAGCTGTTGAGGCTGAAGAGGGTGGCTGTGACCCTGATGGAAGGCAGATAGGGGCAAACTTTAGTCTGACTTTCCAAGGAGTCAAGATTTACCTGATCTGTCAGTCCTCCAAATAATTTGCTGGCTAGCCCTGACTTAACTTTGGTATAGAGGTGACAAGAACCCAGAGAGGTTTCTTTGTGTGTTGTGAAAATGAGTAGTTGGGGAAGGAAAAAGATTCTGATTGATGTTGTTTGTTGTTAATGCAGTTCTCTGCCATACAGAGCACTCACGTTCTGTCTTGCCTAGCCAAACGGGTAGGGAACCTGATGCACTGCAGTGAGGTATTTCAAGCAATACAGACAGAAACAGCTGGTGGTGTTGTAGTGGAGGGCTGTGATCAAGGCGGGATAGCTGGGAGCTGTTGGCGGGGAGGCTCGGCAAGCATTTGTGGAAAAACTTATTTGCTTATTTATTGGAAAAGTTATTCTAGGCCACCTGGTATTTGTAAAAATAGTTAAGTGAATGCTATGCGCTGTGGTGGTTTGAACAATTCCTGCAACTCACAGCAGGAGCTGAAGAGTTTAAATGGCCCATTATCCATCTTGAGTCGACAGGTACCAAAATTCAGCATTGAAGGCTGACTGACTTATGTGAAATGAGTTAGTTTCAGTCCATTTATCACTGGTATCTCTATCACAAATGCCAGCCTTTTCCAAGGATAGGACATAACCAGGAACTGTTTCTAAGTCAAGTTTAACCACTAGGAGGTTCCTGTGTGTCTCTCTCTAGTCCTTTCCCACTCTTTACTTTCCCTAAACTTCCATTGGGAAACTTATATAAAAGATGTGTTTTTCCTGATTTTCTGTTGAATAGCAATGGAGAAAATTGTCTCAGAGCATTGTATTTCCAGAGAGTTACAGATTCCATTAAAGGGGAGGCTCTGGCTAAACAGATGTGTTTGTCAGGCCTTAAAAAGGACTTTTGCCAAGCAGAAAGGAGCCAAAGGCTGTCTTGGTTGTGCAGTGTTTTATGGCCAGTCTTTAGCATGATAGAGGGCTGGAACAAAGCGGGTGAAGTTCACACTTTGGAGTCTGCTGTTTAAACACGTACAGGGCTAACGCTCCTTGCAGAACAGTGTTTGTAGGTACTTAAGTTTGCAAACTAAGTTACATAGTTGAGCTTTGGCTATTTTTAGTGGAGAATCTGGCTGTCATGCATCTTAAACAAAAAAAAATTGGTGGGACCTATCCTGAAGCCAAGCTTATGTTACTTTAAAGGGTCTAAATTTTGGTGTGTCCTAGAAAGGAGAGGTTGCTTAGATAAGGGTCCTGAACACAATCATTGTGTACTTCAAACAGTAAAACAGCATGCAGAGAGATAATGCTTCTGTTTGGCCATTCCACCCTGAGGATCTTTTTGAGTTGACTTTTCGTACAGCTAATAATATGTGCATGTTATTAGCAAGCTAATAGCTGGGCGTTCAGGCCGTGCTTTGCTAGCTGTTGGTTATGCACAAATAAATGGGCTGCTCTGCCTCTGAGTCACTGCCAGTTTGGATACTTGTCTCAGCTCTCTTACTTCTGCTGGGGGCTGGAGAGTGGGTGAACAGTTGTTGTTCCTGGGCTGGTAAAACCTCTGTCTCTTTTGGGGATACCACTCGTTCCAGTTATGGGTACCATAATTCTTCCCTTGGGTTGTCTTACCATTTTTCCCGTGCTTAACTTGGGGCTGGAGTTGCACTTCTGGGGATCAACAGTGACAACAACTATGTGTCTAACTGCAGTTTGGACCCTGCAGGACTTTTCTGGGGAAGCCTGTGGTAACAGCTGATGAAAACAGCTCTCTGAAAACAGCGTTGCACAAGTGGTCTTTGCTGCTGTGGTCTGTGGATGTCAGAGGAATAAGGTTCGTAGGGAGAGATAATATCAGTTCATGTTTTTGTCAGCTGTTTCTCTAGAAAACGAGATGAAGATAGGCTTGAATTTTGTTGTGGTTTGGGCTGATGATTTATTGACGTTACCAGAGTATGTCCAGTATGTAAGTGCAGCGAGTGCTGCTTTTCTCATCCTGGCCTCCCATTCCACCTGGGCTGTTCCCGCTTGCATAATGTTTCTTTGTAAACTGCTTTAAACCATATTTATGTGCTCTGTTTCTACAGTCCTTGAACAGAATGGCAGTCCAAGAGCACTTCATTGATACTCATTTGGCCTTCCTGGAATGCTGCAAGTTTTTTGGCAGTATAAAAAGTATCTTTAAACCTGTCATTTGGGGGAATAGTCTCCAAAAATGCTAATTTGGTGGGCAGGAATAACAATAATATCAGAAACAAAGCTCACAGTCTGTGAATACAGTACCTGCAGCATTGGTTGGTTGTTTAACTTTTCCGGTGTTTAGAAAAACCATCTTTAAATTTCTGTTTGGTTGGTATTCTGTTTTAAATCCAGAATTCAGTGACGAAGCAGAGTTCTGTGGTCCCTGAAGAAAGGGGCAGATGGTGTGGTTATTAGGGTGAGTACCATACAAGTGGTGTTAGCACTGCAGGAGCCACTCAAAAATACAGTTTTAACTTCAGCTTGTGTGTACACATGTCCATACAAGTATGAAGACTCAGAAAATATATTTTTGGAGGATGCTGAGTTGAAGTGGTGCTTATCAGTAGCAGCATCTCAATCATACTGTAATTCTCCAGACTTATGCTGAGAGTCTTTTGGGCAGAAACCTCTGGTAGGTAGAAAAAAACGATTTGGGTTTGGGTTTTTTTTTCCCAAACCAACCAACCAAAGCAAAAACTAGCTTTACAGAGTTGGTGTGTAACATTGCTCAAGCACATGTTTTACTGCCCATGCTGTTTTCTTGAAGATTTGGTCTTTCTGTGATGGATTACTTTGGGTGGCTTTTCTTTTAAACACTGACATAGGGTGTCCTTTGGCTGACACAGCTGTAAATGATGAGCTTCTCCAGGAATTCTCTCTGGACATGCATTCTTTTTTCCTCTTTCCCTTTTTTCCTTTTTTCCGTAACTCCTTTTGTCTGACTGTTCTTTCTTCCATACCTCTCCTCTCCCATCCAGGCTGACAGGTTTCATCTCTAGTAAGTTATAATATCATCACTGTGACTGATTTGGCATATCCAGCACAAATTTGTCATATCCCTTCTCTTATCTAATGGGAAACTGTAAACTAGGGGTGGTGGAGGTGGTGGAATCTCTCAAGGAGGGGTTTGTTTAGGGTGACTTTTAAATTGGTTTGTTGTCTTTTTAACACTTAAAAATCATTCAGCTTGATTTGAAAAAAAAAATCGGTTGCAATTAGGCATCTAAACAGCTTTCAGAACTGGGGCCTTTGTGTCTCTGTATTTCAGTTCTTCCATTTATAAAATGCAGCTCCCAGGCTTGACAGCCTCATGGTACAATAATGGGAGCTGTATAATTATCCCCCTTAAGAGCTGAGGCTGGTGGGATTGTAGGCATGGAATAATCTACTTTAGAATTTAGCCTAGTAGCTGTCATTGCTGAGAGGCTTTAATTACACTGTAATTGCACTGATAGATGATCTCCTGTCTGTGCAGGAACTTCCTATGTCTGTTTTCCAAAAGAAAAGCAATGTCTTGACTTCTGCCTTTTATACCAAATGCAGATATAGTCACTCATCTTTGTGTTGGGCATGAAGTCACAGATGTTTTGCATTGAGGTTTGTTGCATTTTTGAATGGCAAAGACCTGAATCACAACCCAGGCGGCCAGCCTTGCAGTGGTGAAGGGAGTTTATGTATAAGCAATAATGAATAGATGTGAACTGGATGCTGTAATGTCAGTAACAAACAAGTGACACCACTTCCCTTGAGGTAAAAGGGTGGGATGCCCTTTCTTGACTTCATGCTCCTAATGGCTTCTTTAATTTGATTCCTGTGTTGTTAAGATGTTGCAGTTCTGTTGATCAAATGTGGAATATTTGTGGTATCAACCTCATCAAAGTATTTATATTCATCTTGGCATCACATGCAAGATAGCATATTGAGGGCAGATCTGGCATGGTCTGGCGTTGTTCTGATGTTGTGACTCTGTTAGCACTGAGATGGGTTTGTCCTCAAGGGTGACTTACTGCGTGGTTCGAGAAGTGGCCCGAGCTGAGTATTAGCAAGAAGGGATGGGGAGAACTGCAGACCATTCACCTTCACAACTGCCAATCTTCATAGCTTCTAAGTTTGGGTGTAATTCAGGGAGTTCTCTGTATATCCCGTGCTTTCCCTAAATGTTTTATTTCCAGTCACATAGGAGACTTCATCTAGCAGCTGAATGACCTGGCCTTTGATTCTTGCTGTACAACTGAGAGATTACAATACAGAGCTTATAAATTGCAGGCATCAGGTCCAGCAGACTCCTACTCCTCATCAGTTATAGCTGCCATGACCACATCAAACCTACTTCAACACTGATTTGAAGTTCAGAAAGGGCTGCTTCTACCTTCATAGTTTGACACATGATGCCTGAGTGCTGAGGTGAAGAGCACCGATGACAGCTGCCCTCCCATGGCACAGCCAAGCTCTATAACTGAAGGAAAAATCATCACCCACACAAACTGCAAGTTCTGAGAGCTGGTAGGAGACTGCTGAGTTAATAAAGACCCTTGTAAGCCTTCTTACTTTCAGAGATGATTTTCAGGAGAAAGCCAAAAACGTTTATATGTAAATCTCTTAAAACTCTTTAAATTGTACCAACACGTTATATTTCACCATGCTGTCTTTAAGGAAAGGAGAACACATAGGATAGGTATGGGTTGTGTTGAATTACCATGGCAGAAGTGCTTAGTGTGGTGGTGACCTCAGTAGAAGACTTTGTACAGAACAGAGCTGTCGCTCAGCTGCCTGGTGTCCTGGGGAAGCTGTGTCCTTAGTGTTCCTTTTTTGAGCCCACTGCTCTCTGAGGATATGAAAAGAAGAGCAGGATGAAGAGAGCACTGCCCTACCAGGGGGCTCAGCCTGCTCTTTGGAAGTGGGCAGTTTTCTCCACTGCATGCAGCTTTGCCTTGGTCTCTCTGGTAAGGAAAGGAGCCAAACAAGACTGTGAAAGAGCTATCCCTGGCACACTTCACGGGGAGAGAGATAGTCACTAGGAGAGAAGGGAGGTGATGCAAGAGCATACTTTGCCCACACATCCTTCTGTTTACCCACACACTCCCCATACTTATGGGCTCCTGGGTTGCTGCATGGAAGGTAGGCAGCACAGGGATGCTGCCAGCTCTTGTACGGGTGGTTGGCTTAGATTTTGCTCGCTCTCCTTGGTGTGTTCTTACCCTGAGGACAGCCTTCCACGAGAAAAGCACAGCCTGATGCTACTCATTGCATACTTAAGCAGGGAAATGTTCCAGTCCAACACCTTCCCCAGAAGATCCAGTGGCTTGTATCAGTTTTTAGGATACAAGTCTGCTTTTTGAAGGCCTCCATATCTAAGCCTCCTCATTGCTCATATTCATCCTATCCGTACTCAGTGAGTGGAAGCTCCACGTGCCTGTCATTAATGCTGCATCCAGGTTATGTCGGGACTAGCCAGGATAGTTAAGGATGATCCTGTTTCTTCAATATTACTGAAGGGAAAATTGCAGGTTTTGGCCTTTCATGTTAACCTGAGATTGAGTGACCTAAAATCATAGAAAATAGAGCTAAAGGGGACCTTGGGAATGTACCTCATTCACCTCCTGTTTGAGGACATGTCTGCCTTTATCTTCTCTTTACAGATGCTTCTTCAAGACTGTTCCTGTCTAGTGATGGAGGTTCCCCTCCTTTACGCAGGCTTTTTGCTCCCATTCCTTGTTTCCCTGATGCCTAATCTGGATTTTTAGACTGTAGTTAAAGCCAACACTACTTTGTCCTAAAACTGTCGTTTACTTTTCTTCATATATACCCTTTAAATTTATAAAATCTAATGTCAGGGTGGTTGTGTGGCTCCTTAGTCCTTCTAGACTAAAACTGTATTTCCTCTGAGTCACATACTCTGGATTTTTTTTATCTTTCACATTCTTCTTTTAACTGACTCATTGCCATTTGTATCCCACTTGAACTGCAGTGCCCCAAACTGCATGTGATGTTCAGATCAGTAGAACTTTTGGGGGTTTTGTCTTACAGTTTTCCTGTTCCTGTGCCTCTTTCTTAGAAGAACATGAATTTGACTCATGTTCAGCTAGAATTCCTAGATCTTTTTTTTTTATCACTGGTGTCAAATCAGTTTTTTATTCTTTTATTGTACAGCTATTTATGCCTAAATGGGGAGCTTTGCATTTGTCCTTGCTAAATTAATCTCCCTCCACTTTTTTTTTTTCCCCTAGGCCACTGCTGCCATTTTTTAATGTTGTGTGTTCTTGCACTCTGAAACTGTATTTTGCCTACAGATTCAGTACCCACATTGTGCTCCTTCATTCAAATCACTGCTGAAAACATCCAGTAGTACTGGAACAGAACAGACTCCTTTGGAGAACCCTTGGGGTTTTCCTTTTGAGAAAGGGCCTCTGGTTACTCAGAGTAGTTTTACAGATGCTTTCACAGCCACCTGTTTGATCTAGTCCAGGGGAAAATTGCTGAATTTTCACTCTTAATTATCAGTTGTAATTATGGAAAGCGACATCTTCTAATGCTAAGATTTCAGACAGGCTGCTTATCTCCCTTTATGATAATGTTAGATTGCTGTAAAGGGATTTTTGCAATGCTCCAATTGAAGTGCATCTTTGACATGTCCTCTGAAACCAATGTCTGGACATACTGTGACCAGCTGCCTGGGATCTTGTTTTGAATTCTCTCCTTGGCTGGTGATGAGATGTAATGAGCAGTAGGCTCTGCCAGCCTGCAGAGTACACCACTCCTTTTGCAAGGGCTACTTAAAAAATAGTACAGATTAATGTTATAATAATACAATTTTACCTTGAAAAACTAAGGTGGGCCTTTATGACATTTATTAATTGCTTCCTGCCCCCTCAGTAAAATTACAAGGGGGAGAGTAAGGGCTAACAATGAAGAGAAAGAAGTGAACAGACTCTGAAACCCAGTGAAAAGGAAGTGCGTAAGTTTAAAAGACTTATAGCTACCCCTTACAAGCTGGTGCTAGTTATAGACCATGTTGGCCTGAATGAAAGTTGCCTTTAATCTCATAAAAATAAAAGTAAACATCAAAACGGTCTAGCAGGACTGCAGATGGGTTTGTCTCGTGGGTGCAGGCTGTTGGCAGTGAAAGATGTGCAATCCTTCGGGACTCACTCGACTGTCCAGGGTCGGCACGGACTGGGCAGAACCACCCGGATTGTGCTGGGTGAGGTAAAGCCACCAGTCCCTGTTCAATGTTCCCTGCTGTCCGCGAGTCCAAGGTGGTGCAGAAAGAGGAACTCGCCTGCTGGTGGCTTTTGTTTGTCCTGCGGAAGGTGCGGGCTGGAAGGTAGCTGGGTTTTGCCCTGCACAGGATTGTGTCCAGTGATTTCCATCACATGAGCATGCTTTTGTGGGCTGTAGAGGGCTTTATTCAGCATGGTTTAAAAATTGTTGAGTAATCCATGGTGCTTTTAGATGTTGATAACTGGAAAAGCCATATCTGACAACAGGGCAGTGAATTACATTAGTTTTTCTATGTTTTATAAAGGCTGGGTTTTTTACCATCGAAGTCTGTAGAGAAGGCGGATGTGGAACTGGTTCTGATATATAGGAAAGGTCAATCAATCTCGAATGAGTAACGTGGATCCTGTAACAGGTGTCTTCGCTGTGTGCAACTGGGAGGAACGCTTGTCGTTCTGTTCTAACCGTGTAATTCCTGTTGAGCAACCAAACCTCATTCAGATGACTGGGGTGGATTGACACCTCAGTGTTTTAACGAGGCAACAGTTGTGTCTGCATAGGCATTTTTCTGATGAAACTCTGATTTGTCCCCATAGGAGCCCTATTACGTCCGTTGCATTAAGCCCAATGACAAGAAGTCACCACAGCTTTTTGATGAGGAGCGCTGCAGGCATCAGGTGGAATATCTTGGCCTTTTGGAGAACGTGAGAGTCCGCCGAGCAGGCTTTGCCTACCGCCAAACATACGAGAAGTTTCTTCACAGGTAAGAAGAGTGCTGTCAAGTGACTCAGCTCAGCCCCTTGCAGGACGACTCAGGCGTTGGAACAAGGAGTGTGATTTGGCTTTCTCCCCTTGAGTGAAGAGTTAAGTCCTCTGCACTTGTGATCCTCACTCTTGAGCATATGGGTGGTGGCATGTTTGGTTCAAGAACTGCTGTTGGGTATGATAAAACATGAGTCTAACAGGGACCGTGGTTGCTCTCATTTTGTGGTGACAGATGTGTTTAGAAGTACATATGTAGCACTCAGGCTCAACTTCTTTTCTGCTAAAATTCGCTTGCTGTATTACTCTCTGCAGCAGGAATGTGTAATGAGGTTCTTCCCCAGAGCATAACCCTAAAACCAGAGCTAATTAACTTATGTTTTGTCTCTGAACATTGTGTAATTGTTGCTGTGAGAGAGACAGACAGACATTGTGTATCTTGGGAAGTGCTTGATGGTGCACAGTGTCATTATGCATGTGCAGGAGGAAACCTCTGGACTTTAAAGCTGGAAGTCTGAAAAAGGGATAGTAACATGACCGCATTAAAATGTTTTTGATACTTCTTGCCCTTTTAATTCCTACCAAACTGGTGACAAATGATATGTTTTAGATTGAAATTTGTCTTACGGCTCCAGTAAATTAGCATGGGTACTAAGAATTCAACCTCTTGCTGATGAAATAGCGAATTGATTTTTACTTTTCTTATTGAATCAGGTGGGAAAAAGGCCTTGAGGGTAGAAAAAAATTAAACTATTCAAGCAGGTGGACTGTCAATGATGTTGAAAGATCTTTTGCTGTTCACAGTAGAGATTTGCCTGGATATTTTGTGGTACCTGAAGTGGAACGAAAGGGTCAGGCTTACTAAATACAGCCTACAGTGCCGTGTATCGGTTTTCTTAAACATTATGCGGTGGTTAGAGCATGCTTTTGCCCTCACATGTGGAATTAATTACAATTTACTCTTAAGATTTGTGTAATTACTATTAATATAAACAGCTGCTTTGTTTTTAATGAATGTTTGATGAGCTCCTGTAAGCTTAAGACTAGAAGTGGTGATTACAGCCAGTAAACCAAATTAGCACATGGCAACTGGTACAGCTTTCAGGCTATTGTAACATTTGCTCTGCCGGACCCTGGAGTAGGATTAAACATCTATGGTGTAAGGTATCAGACATTGTGTTTGCATATCCCAGTACTGCTTTGAGTCCGGTCTACACTGACTTTCCTACATTTAAGGAAAAACATATCTTTTGGCCTGGATAATGTTTTTATTTTTTCCAGAACTCTTTGTTCCTTGTCTTTTGCTGAGACATTCCCTCTTAGAGGGGCTGGAGGGTATGATTTGTGGTACAAGCTGCACATTTTTTGAGTGTTTTTTGAATAGGGATCACCAGGGATTTCTGTTCCTTTATAATTAACAGGCTTACTGGGAGACTGGGAATGTGGAGGAGACTCCAGGCCCTTCAGCTCTGGACTCTTGCAATGCAATGCAGGGCATCTTTTAAGACAGGTCTAGAGAAACTCAGCGAGAGGTGATTTTGGGATGTAACTTGGTCATCTGCTTGCTTACATTTGCAAAAGATGTTACAGAAAGCCAGTCCCACCAACAGATGTTTAAATCTCTTACAGGCCCCTGAAGCTTTACGATTTTCTGAGCCCAAAATAGATATCTTTGTTTTGTTTTGCTGATTCCTCTTACAGGGAACAGGAGAGAGATATCAAGATACATATAGATAAGAGATACATATAGATAAATAGATTTATAAATATATATAAATACATATATATAAGTGCATGTATGCCTATTTTTTAATATACGTATGTGTGTATATAAAAACATATTAAAAAATAACTTTCCTTTCTGTGGGAAAAGACTTTGTTGCTATTTAGCCCTAAAGTACTGTAAGGTGGTTGATATCTCATACCTACATGTAGGAGATGAAGTGAAGCACAGTTAAGACCATTAATAAATGTCCTTTTTAAGCTTTCCTTGAAATGAAGACAGCTTTTATTTGAGCTCTGTGCAAACCAGTCTGCCCTTACCCATTGGTAGAAAGTAAGATCTAAAAATTTTTTTTGTTGGGCCAAGAGATGTTGCGTGTTCAATTGGTAACTACAGCTTCCAGTTGTGTGAAATGCATGTCAGTGCCATGTATCTTAAATAGATGTGGTACTTTTTTTTTAGTAGTAATTTATATATCAAAACAAAAGAAGCTGATTAGATTTCAGAAAGGGGTATGTGTGCAGGGCAGGGGGAAGAACGGCGCCTGTGAGGCATCTGCAGGCATGGCTGCGTGTGAGTGTAATCCAACACTTGCGCCATGAAGACATCCATGTGCTTATTTCCAGGCAATGTTAAACATAGCACGTAAATGATACTGGGATATCTGTGAACCATACAGTGGTAAGGGAAGAATGGCATCATGTGCAGACCTGATATTTTTCATTAAAGCTTCATAATTTGGAGGCTTGCAAAAATCTTGGTTCTTAGGAGAGCTATACTGGCAATTGTAAACTCAAGTAGCAGTCTCGCATGCTGGGTGTTTCTGTATCTAAGTACAGAGAAGAAGAAGGAGAAACAAAAGTGGTGTAGAAATGGATGTTTAATGTATAAGTGACCTTGAAAGCTGTCAGGATCTCTAGGCAGGAGAGGGGAAGGGTTGTGGTGTCAGTGAGCAGATTTCTTTTGGGTGCTGGCTCACTGTAATTAGCAGTGAGGCTGGGATTTTGACTTGCTGTGGCATTCAGGTTCTGCTCTCTGCTGTGGGGAAGGAGTTCGTGGCATTGCACTACACATGCCATGGAAGGAACAAAAGGAATGAGAGGACTGCTGTGATACTCCACCACCAGTCCCACCACCTGTGGGCTAGGAGGGAGGTGGTCCATTTGCCTCAGGATGTCTTTAAATACCATAGCCCTGGTTTTGTTGTAAAGGAGGGAGAGAATTTAACAATACTTTGGGGCAGGTTTTCAGTTCCCTAACATCTTACCATTTTTTTTTTTTTCTGGCCCCATCAACGGAGCAGGCCTGTTTAATAATGCATGGGTTTGCATTGCCACTCTGCTTGTCTTTTTGGTTTTTGGTTCTTTTTTTCCTTAATCTAAATGTCTCGAGGTGGAAGATTTTTCCCAGTGAATTAATTATTGCAGGAACATTTTCCGGATAAGAATAGGAAAGAGAAGCCAGTATAAAATATTTATGTCCTGTGTGTACATGTATTTGAGAGAAGCAATGCTTTTGCTGGCCAAGTATAAATGCAAAATCTTCTTTTGTGAGTCTGAAGAGGCTTTTTTATTTGCCTGTTTTATTTATCAGTAAGATCTCTAGTCTGCGTGCTGTAACCCTTACACTGATGGCGTTCCCTGCTTAGACACAGTGCACACCTCCATTTTTCCCCCTCTTCAACAGCTTATTCAGAAAGGCTAATTTGATGAATGAAAGTGACAGTGTGATGTATTTCCATTCAGGCTTATTTTAGTCTGTTTAGTAACTCCTGCAGTGCACCCACTCCCCAGTAAAAGGTTTATTGCTGCGTCCGTTTAATAGTAGCTGAGAATTCTGAATGTGTAAAACACTGAGATTGATGCTTGATTGGATTGTGGGCTTTTAAAGAGAGAAATGGTTAAGATTGCTGCATGCTTGTTTTATTTAGTACATGAATGCGGGTACTATTGCAGTGAAAATGTCTTACATTTTTTTATTATGTCCATAAATCTTATGCAGAAAATTCATTGTTGCTTTTTGCAAACGTCTGTTCACCTAATCAGCGCTTTGCAAGGCTGATAAGTCTTACAGAGAGCTCAGTCTGATGCATTTACTTTTGTGTTTGATTTGTAGTTGTCTTAGTTCCAGTCTGCATTCTCTTTCTTAGTGTACAAAGGAGAGTAAGGGTAGGAGGGAATGACTGAACAACAATTACAGGCAGTGGTGGTGTTTGCAGGCTGTGGCAGTCAACTGTCTGGTACTTTGCTAAATAAAAGAATTTGTTAGAAATGGCTACCAAAATAATGAACAAGAAAATTATGCACAGAATTTTTAAAACTAGGTTTTCTGACAAAACAACTGATTACAGTTGGCTTTTTATGCAGAATGTGACCAAACCAAAGCTTTTTTTCCTCACAAAAAAAAAAAAAAATTAAAAATTATTCCTGAGAGTGTGAATAATGGAACTGCCAAATCTGCAGCAAGACAGTGGTGAAGTTTGTCATGTTACATCAGTTCGGTGTTGATGAAGTGAGCTCCTCACAATATTATTGTTTTTGAGCATCTCACAAAATCATGCCTCTCATACTCATTTTCCTTGGATTTTGAGGATCACAGTTTCTACAGAGGATGTCCTGAGGCTCTTCTATTTGTAAGAGGTTTTATTAGAATTTAGATCATTATTATTTCTAAAATGTGTTGAAGGTTATCCTTCTTGAGAACTTAGATGACAGGTTTACTTGTAAATTGTACCTTGTACTTCCAGGTACAAGATGATCTCGGAATTCACTTGGCCAAACCACGACCTCCCTTCGGACAAGGATGCTGTGAAGAGGCTCATAGAGTGTCATGGATTTCAGCACGATGTTGCTTATGGCAAGACCAAGATTTTCATCCGCACACCTCGAACTCTGTTCACCTTGGAGGAACTGCATGCCAAGATGCTTGTGAGGATTGTCCTTTTCCTACAGAAGGTAAAGCTTTATTTGCTGCATTAAAAACTTGCTTCCAGTTCCTTAAAACACCTTTGTTCCCTTTTCAGGCTCACTTGCAAAAATGACAGATCTGCACAAATTCTAGAATACTGCAGTTTGATTACTGGTTAATTTTTTTTTTAAAGCTCTTTCTGTAGTGCTCTTTGTAGTTGCACTGAAGTCTCAGTGTGGTGTGATGTGCTGTAGGACCTGTAAGATTGTTGGTTACTGTTTAAAAAACGCTCTTTACTCAGTGAAAGTAGCTACCTGGAACCTTTGAGGAGCTTTTATGGAGGAATGGATGTTGAGACAGTACATGCATAAAAGTTTATTAGCGGATCCATAGCTGGTGGCATACGTCGACTCTATTGGTAAAATTCTTGGGGATGCAGGCAAAGGGGTGAGAGGGGAAGACAGAGTGAGAAAAGAGACAGGGAAAACTTACCCCAGAGGCCAGCTAGGAAGGGAAAGGACAAGATTCCCAGTGAGCATCCTCCCATGGTGTCCTTTCTGGTGCAGTGTGTGGTCTCCCTTGTCATAATATTCCATTAATAATTACTGAGTTGTTATCAGGACCTGTGTGAAATCCCTATTGTTTTTTCTTATGATACTGTTAGTGCTGACTGGAGCATATAAAGACAGGGGGCAGATGCTTGTGCGTATTGGTTTATTAAGCTTTGAGCATCCATGTTATGGAGTTCCCTAATGTAAACCAGAAAATACAGCCGAGGGATACAGAAGGAAGGAGTGATTTGCACACCTGTGACAATCACTTCCCATAAGAACCTGCTATAACGTGCCATTTTGGGGTTTGCAGGTGCAAGCCTAGGAGAATTACAGCACAGGAACAAGGGAAAACACTGCCCCAGCAGCTTGGGTGAAAGGGTAACAGAGCAAAAGGCAGTTTTCAGAACAGAAAATAGAAGGCCCGTAGCATTTTGAAGGGTCACACACCTAAGGCACTGTGCAACAGGACCCATGCACTTTGCTTTCTTTCCTCTCAGAATGTGGGATTTAAGCACCAGATTTTTCTGGTTTTACCCTTAGGATAAGTAATTTTACATTCTGTGACTTCAGGGCAAACACATTCTCAGACTTTGCATACGAAGGTACTCTTCTAAGCCATGGGAGTTTTTGTTGTGGCTTGGCTAGTTCCTAAATAATTTAGGTGTTTTTTTGGGACCACAACATAGAAGCTGGTTTTGTAACCTCAAAAGCAACATATACTGGAGGGGAAAAAATGCTTTAGTACTTGCTAAAGTAGCTGTGTTCTGTATGAGTGTGATCTGTCTAGCAAAGACCAACAACTTCAGACTTTCACAGCCACAGAAACTGTGGGACTGACTTGGGCCTAACAGGAATTGTTGACTAGCTCAAGTTTTTTAGAAACGTATTTCTTAAAATGTGTATTTTCTTTGTCATTCTTGGAACTTGGGAAACAACAGAACTTCTGAAACCCTTTTTGCCTATCAGAAATAGAAACTGTTGGCAGATGGGTATAAATACTTCACAGAGAAAAGCTTGCTCTGCAGCTATGCAGTTAACATAAGTTTGCACAAACTTTTTAAACCTGCTGGACTGAATCGTTTTTGGTGAAGAGTGAGACCCGGAAGGAAAAAATATCCACCACAAGCTTTAATGGTTTTGCAAAACACTCACATTTCTTGTGTTCACAATGCATTCGATCTGATTCCCTGTCTGGGAGGCGAAATGATTTGACCGGTGTGGAAGGAGGAAGTGTCAAGTCCAGTGTTGCAGCTCTGTTAGTATCTGTTGTGCCACATCACATAGTTTATATTTAGTAATAAATCTCTAAGTTTTATATATATGTATGTGATTAGTTTTTCTGGGAATGCAAAGCTCCAGTTGCTTAAACTGAGCTTTGTGGTTCAGTGTTTTCTTCCCTTTTGTTTTTTAGCAGTGTTCTGTTTGCCCTGCTGCTGAGCTTTCTTAGACTACTTGTCATCTTCTTCCAGGTCTCTTCCCTGGAAATGGCAGCACACTTTTCCGACAGCTTGTTCTGGCTTATTCTTTTGGAGTGAAATGGAGCTAATCTGTGGGGCCCCCTTCACACACCTCTGTTCATTTTTTCTGGTTTATTAGTTGCGCTTCCACTGTGCTCACTCTGGTTCCTTGGGAGGAGTTCTCCTGTCTGCAGCCACTTTTCTAAGCATGTTGGTCTTATTTGGTGCATTCAACGAGTTCACTGGGTCACGTCATTGATCTGTATTCTCTCTTTCTTCTCATAGTGGTATGAGGCAAGCTAATGAGTTCCTTGTTGAATAAAGCTGCAGGGGGGACACCTTGCTCCCAGGTGACCCCAGTTTTCATATTAAATGTCGGAGAAATTGGGAAGTGACTTTTTTTGAAATTGAAAGGTGCAGTTACTGAAGAATAATTTAAAAGACCCAGCTTGTCTGTGCTGTGGAAACAGATGATGTCTCACTGCAAGGTGAGCACTGAAGCTCCTCCTTTGGATGAAACCCACTGAACAGTGTGAGGCATGATTTTAACAGCAACATGTCAGGTTGTGTGAGTTTGCTGGCCTTTCCTTTAGATGGAAACTTCAGAATTATATAGTCTGGGCTATGATCTGGACTGGGTTCAACAGCCTGGGAGGAGAGCAGGGCTAAAAATTTTTTGCCTTTAGAAGGTAAGTTCCTGGTTAGGAGGAACGGATCAGCTCTGTGGCTCTGGGGTTTCTTTTGTTGTGACAATTGGCAAAAGTGACAGAAGTGAAATTGCTGGTGCATGTTGTCCTATGGCTTCACAATGTCCTATGGCTCCCTCCTCTATTTTCTCCTCTCCCTGGAGGAGAGGCCTGAAAGGCATCTTTCTCTTCTACACGAAGTACTGAAATAGGACAGGTAGAATCATCTTTTTGTTAGTTTTCTCTGAGAAATCTCTAGTGAGATTCTAATTTACCTAAGAAAAGATGTGTGGGGAAAAGACAAGGTCCTTTTGAAGTACTCAAGGTATTGAAGACTTTGAAGCAAACTGGGTGGCCAGAGCTCCTTTTCTGTAGCTTAAGCCTGCTGTGGTTCACCTGTGTCTCAGTTTATAGTTATGGAATGTTCTTCCACCAGGATCTAAAATGCTTGCAAAGTGATGGAGTGAAGCTCTTTAGAGTCTTGAACTTGAAACTAAAGGCAAGAAACAGGGATGAATCAGTAAATGCTTACTGAACAGCTCATCAGCAAAAGAGAGTAGGTCTTGGGTTGATGTGTGTAGGTATGTAATCACATACTGTGTGCAGTGTTAAATCTATCTGGAAAATGCTTGGATTTTTCTTCCATTTTCTGTATTTCTCTTGTTTTACTGTTAGATCTCATTCTCAGCTCTGTGTTGGATCACGCCTGTGTTCAGACACCAGCCAGTTCTGCTGCCAGTAGATGGGGCAGTTGGAGACTGGCAGTGCTGAAAAAGGAACAATCAACACAGTAACAAATAAAATCAGAGTAAGGATCTGAAGAGGCCTTCGCTATGCTCTGAAAACATCAAGGCAATTTTGCCTGTATCTTCATTTCTGTTATCAACTTGCTTTCAAATATCCATTAAAAACTCGTATGAAAATTCAATTCTTGCTCCTTTTTTCCTTATTTTAGTTTTGCCTATAAGCATCAAAGGCTGTGTAAGGCAAACTGTGATTACATCTAAAAGGAAAGAGAGAGATTAACTTGATTTGTTAAAAATAATGGAGCCTTCTGTTGCCTTGGAGTTCCTCAAATTTGAATTTAGGAAAAGGAAAAGACAACTGGAAATAAAATGTGTTGTTGTGACAATAGGCACTTGTGTGATAAAAACTGAGGGAAAATGTAAGGCGTAGCCTTAAAAGCAGCTGATCCCAGGCAGGGGTCCAATAACATTTTACTTTGTGCAGGAATGATTTTAAATGAAAGAAGAATCTGCATTTAGTGGTTCTGTTTCCTGGTAGTTTTAAATGTATGTCCTAATTTCTAATGATATATATTATGTAGTTTAGTGCTCTCATACAAATCACAAGACTTTCAAAAAGAGATTTGGTAATTATCTTAAAAGCTTCATCGCGTGAGTAACCCTTAACCCTTAAAATAATGCTGGTTCCTTTGTTTAATGACAATAAGAATTTGCTGCTTATGAGTTTGGTTAAATTGAATTAAAAATGACTTCCAGTTTAAGTAGATAATCTTACTTTCTTTTGTTTCACATCTCTTGAATGTCGTCTTTAGATTTGTCTTCAACACTTCTTTTTTTTTCTGTTATAAAATGTTAGTGAAATTCCAGGCTGTAATTTTACTTTAGACAAAAAAACAAGTCAGTAAGCAAATGTGGTGTGATTTAACCGTGGCAACTTGCTGGCTCCAGGAGAATTTAGCAAGCAAGAGCTGTGTCCGGTATTAGAAAACTCATATGGCAGTGGAGACATCACTGTCAGAGTCAAACCGAATGGTCATTTTAGAAGCACTGGCTGAGAACATCAGTGCTTTTTATGTGGTGCATTTGAGTTTATTTACTATACCTGTAGTCACACCATCTATAGGATTGTCTTCATGAATGCAAATGGAGCAGCTCTAATGTTAATAATAAAAATAAAAAATAAAATTAAAAAAGATGCCATAAAACTGCATCGCTTTTTCTGCCCTTGGAAGCATTCCCACATGTTCATTAGCTTTGCAGAATAGTGCTTTGTTCAAGAAAAAAGCCCGGCTAGCCAGCACGTGCGGTATGCAAAGATGATGTATCTTGTCAATATAATTTAGTGCACTATTTCAGTGTAATTTTATCAGACCAGTACAGCTGCATATGGTAATCGCTTCACTAAATCTTTACTGCCTAATGCAGAGGAAGCAAGAATTGTCCTTGCCTCGCAGCCCAGCACCACCTCAGACAAAATCCTTGTGCACAGAAGCGCTCAGCCCAGGAGGTCAGTGCTGTGGAAGGAGGCAGTGCTGGCCCTGGTGTATACCGTGGGTCCTGACGCGTCCTCGTGGCACGGCCGAGCAGTGTGTGCCATGGGTGCTGGGCTTTGCAGAGGCTGCTCTCAGGAGAGCTGTCGCTCACAGCCCCGCAGCTGCAATCACCATGGCAACATTTCCCCAGCCCTGCAGGGAAGAGCAAAAGAGAGAATCATGGCTGACTTGTCATATTCACCTTCCCTTTCTTCTCTGTCCCCATGAGTCCTTGAAGCACAGTGCGGTGGGAAGCATTAACCGCAAAGGGAAGCTTTCACTCTGACAAAGAAGGCATTTTCGTGTCAGATTATGGATGGGCAGTAGTCATCTGATGAGGGCTTCAGTTCAGTGACCCAAATAAAAGGTGATGCAATGTGTTTGCCATCCTGACTCAAGGCATTTGCCATCTTGAGGGAATGTGTTTGTGAAGTTTTGAATATAAGTGGAAGTAGATACATAATTACATGTGGATTTGTACTGTGAACCAAGGCTTTGATCTTGAGAGGCTTTGGCAGGGAAAAGCTGTGAAGGGAGATGCTGCAACTCCTTCCAAAGGAGCCGCATGTGGGTGCTGTGAAGGACCAAGTAAAATGAAGAATTGGATGTGTCCCCTGTGCTGACAGTGCCACTCACCAGTACAGCAAAGTTGATCTCTTAGTGGACTGATCTGACTGCTTCTCCCATGCTGCTTGTCTCTCTTGTGCTGGTAACATCACTTGTCTGCTTCCAGTGAATGCATTGAGGCATCTCAAACCCAAAAAAAACCCCACAAATGCACCCCTAAAAAGTACCAAAGCAACAAAAAAATCTACCTTCTACCATTTAAAAAAAAAAAAAGAGAGAGAGAAGAGGCTGTTTTCTGCCAGTTGAGCTCCACGACCAGCTCACCTTCCCTCAGATGAACATTCATGCTGGTAAAAAGGAGAGTTGGGGACATGCCTGTGGGGGAAAGCAAAAAGAGGAGAATTGGATCCTACCCTTCCAGCAGCAGTGCAGTGGGGCCCCTAGGTACTTGCTTATTATCTTTTTCCTCCTGGAGGAAATGCTGTGGGCACATGCTCAAATCTAAATAAATGTAAATACCCATTTATTCTGGAGCAGAGGAGAGAGGATACTGTGTATGTGCACCACTGTTTAAGGATATGGTCTAGCAATGCATGGATAGCAGGGCAACTGCCTGTTCCAGGACTCTGGTGTCCCAGCATTGAGACCTTGGGCTTCATGGCTGTTGGTCACCTTAAAACTTGGTTTGTTAACTCACATGCATGTGGGGAAAAACAATAACACACACATACACCCCAACTCTCCCCCTAGCCTGTTGTCAGCATCACAGAGAGTATGTTTGGCTTTAGTGAATGTGCAAATTACTTCAGTAAGCCCAGACAGAAGCAAAGTGCCTGGCAACAGCAGCGGAGCAGGTAATTGCCTGATTCTGTAAATGCTTCATTGTGGTCCTCTGCTTTTTGCAGCGCTGCATATGAATTCTTGTAAATGATGACTGCAGAGCCTGCAATTAGGTGTTAATGGTACCCACTGCTCACTTCATCCTCCTTGCTCAGGTTTTGCTTTACTGGATTTCAGTTTGCAGAACATGTTGGAAAGACTTCAGAAAGAATCGAAATTGATTTCCCTAATGAATCAGAGGAACTGAGGAGTGCTGCGTCCTCATGTCCCTCTGGGAATCCCAGTCTCGAGTGTGGCTTTTTTCCCCCCTCTTGAATGGACTCCTTTCAGCAAACATCTCTGCAGTCCCTTGTTTGTTAAGCAAACTTTTTGTGGTTCTGATCCTCTAAACTGAGTATTTCAGGTTCTAACTCTGCCTTTCACAGTTTTGGTTGGGTTTTCTTTATGCTCATTCACATGTATCACAAACAAATTGGGAAGACCAGATTCTGCAACCATTGCTACTGATACTTGCTTGTTTTCATGGAAGAAAATTATTTTCTGTTGTGCCTGAGCTTTTCTTTTTTTAAAAGATACTGATCTGCTGCACCTCAAGATGTCTTTAAGCCTTGTTTGAAGTGTGAAAATACTGCTAGTGTAGTGTAAATAAAAGTGCAGGCAAGCACAAATAGCATTCAACAACCTTAACTTGGAAAAGGTCTTAATTTGACATGATAGTAAAATATACCAGGATCACATGAACTGTGCCTATAATGAGACGCACAGATAATTTCTGTGTGTAGTTTCTTTCCCAAAAGGATGCTGCAATATAAATCACAGCCCCTTTGAGGGGGTTTGCCACTCTTTCATGTGGCTGGCTAGTGAGCTACTCACACTGGTTATGGGGCTTCTGGGCAATAAGCATGTAGTGATTGATCTGTGATTGCTGAAATATTTATGGGTTATTACTTTTTTTCCCCACCATGATTAAAACTGTCCTCCCTAGCAGAAATGGAAATGCATGTTTAAGTGGTGTTTGT
Source organism: Falco punctatus (assembly GCF_963210335.1). NCBI lineage: Eukaryota > Metazoa > Chordata > Aves > Falconiformes > Falconidae > Falco > Falco punctatus. Next base: position 298,968 of record NC_137599.1, on the reverse strand, counting down.
GGTCTTTAGACAAAGGTAAGTAACATTTTCCAATTCTTTGCATGGCTCCATTTTCCCTCTGTCTGCTTTGTTCTAGAGAGGCTTGTTAACAGAACAGTGCTGTCACAACTCCAGAAAACATAGATGAAGCTTAATTCTTAGCTGCTTCACTAAATACATCAGGGTTTTAAACTGTAGCAGATGTGCTACATCAGACTGAAGGTCCATCGGGACCACGGTCAAGTCTCCAAGAGTGATTGCAAGACAGTGCCTCGGGAGGACAGCAGCAGGGCAAGTGCGAATCATACCTCTCCTTAAGACTTTCCTGATCCCTTCAGACATGTGGGCTTGCGATAATGTAAGCTGGGCACAGGTTTTCTTATGCAGTAACAGGTGCTGGATTTCTCTTCTGTGAACTTGTCCTCAGATATGTGCCACCAGCTTTTAGGTTTTGTAGCCACCTTTGGCAAGCTCAGCTAACCACTGCATGGAGAGACCTTGCTATGTCTGGGTTCTTGCATTTGCTAGCTTCACCCGATACCCACTCATTCCCATACTGACAAGGCAGGGCTTCACTCAGGACTCTGTGGATGTCTGCTACATCCCCTCTCAGTCCTGCCTTCTCACAGAGAAGTGTCCTAGCTTATTTAACTTCTTGATGTTTGGAGGTTGTTCTGTGCTTCTGGTTGTCCTTGCAGTCTTTACCAGCAATAAATACTGAAGATCATTAATAAGTGACTTGTATTTTGAATATCTTCAGCATAAAAACACTTTACCCTGAATTTTCATAGGACAAGAGAAGGTTCCTGTCTTCTTCTAATGGCAGCAGCCTTGTTCTGATGATTCTCTGCTTCCCTAATACAGGACCTTTACCAGTTCTCTTTGTTCATGTCAAGCTATCTCTCTTCTCCCAACATCTTCCTTCCCTGCTTATTGCCAGAGGCAGGAAATTCTGTGGAGTGCAACCAGGATGGGGTAATGGTGTTCCCTTTGTCAGGACGCTGGGGTGCTGCCAGTAGAGACTGCGAAGGGCACCAAATGGACCTAGCAGCTCCTTATGAGTAGGATGGTAAAGAGCTTTCTTGAGGCTTTTGGGCTGAACTGCAGCAGCATTATCTCAGGCTTGGCCTCGAAGGAAGGTGGGCACAGCAGCAGGATGGTTGCTGCAGCCATTGCTGAGCAGCAGGACGAGCTGCAGGAGGAACCCAAACCAGTTCTGCAAGGACCCTGCATCTGGCACGTCATGTGTACGTGCATGAGCCTCATATGTGCGACTTGCTTATAACTGCTGTTTCTCTGATAATTTTTATGTTTATTATTGGACACGCTCTTGTTAGTGCAATCTAATTAATCTCCAAGTGGGACCCTTCTCTCTTTCCTGGCTTGTGCAGTATTTCTATTAAGCAGAGTGATAGAATGAACATTGTTCAGCTGACTCATGAAAAGAGAAAATAGCATTTAGTAAATTAAGCAACTCTTCCTACTCACTGTTTATATGCTTTCTAATGTGATCTCTTAGAACGGGGAGGCTTTGATTTAAAACCATTTGCCTCAAACCTTCTACGGGTTCTGAATTTACTTGAATTGGGAAAACTCAGATCACAAATAGTGGTGTGTGCAAGTACCTGGTGGGGTGCTGCACGTGAATATTAGCCACTCCATCATAACTGTGCTGTGCAAGGAGATGACCCCCTTCAAAAGCAATCAGGAATAGTATAATTAAAGCTTGCTTCAGGTTTGAGCATTTATTCAAACTGCAATGCCTCGGAGGACTCTGTGGCAGAACTGCGTGCAGCTTCGGCGCTGCACTATTGACTTAAATATTTAATAACCTTTCCCGTTTGAGATCCTTTAAAGCTGTGCAGGAAGGTTCATGCCTGTGTGAATTTCTAGCTAGGTTTTGTTTTATTCTTTTCAGTTTGGATGCCTGGAGGGCAGCTTGTGCTAGGGTAGCATGAAATATTGATCACGGAACAGTTCAGGCCAGAGCGAAGGAGGCCTGGTGGGAGGTGTGCTGTGTTACCCCAAGCAGAAGTAGTTTTCCAAGATTTAGTTAGTTGCAGAACTGTTCAAAAATACAATGCTAGTGTTTAATTTAGGTGAGCTCCATTTGTTTGCTGAATTCTGGGCATTTGTTTGCTGAATTCTGGGCATTTGTTTGCTTGTTCGTCTGTTTAGATTGTGTGCTGTGTGGGTTTTCTTCTCCATTCGCAGAGACTGCAGCATCTAGGTCAAATCTAGATTATCCCTTTTTCCACGGAAGAACTACAAGCGAGGTGATCTCAGCATTCTGGGTGCATCCTGTCTGGTCTGCTGGTTTTCCATGTGCTCTGCAGGGCCCATTTGGTTTTTTTCCTTTCTTTGGGGTGGTGGTTTTTTTTGTGGTTTTTTTTTTTTCCTTTTTTTTAATAGGTAAGTCTGAGCTTGGAAGCAGACTGCAGTTCACAAACCAGCCTATGTGTAGGTTGGTATATAGGATTTATAGTCTGTTAAGGTGATGGACTTGGGCTGTGTGTTAGGTTTCTTTAATCTTAGAAACCTTGCTAGAAGAATCTAGCTAGAATCACTGAGCTGATTCTAAAGGCATGTCCAGATCTCCTTTTCCATTCATTTGAATTTTAATTTATTAAATTTTAATCAAACCCATGTGAATTAAACATACCTTAGAAAATATTTTAGTACTTCCCGTAAGATAAGGTATGACTCTTGGTTTAGATGACTGTTCTATTTCTTTTTGTGCAAATCCCAGCTGCAGAAGGTGCCAAAGCTGCTGCTGCTGCATTGAGAGGAGGGGGAGCGCTGATGGGGTCACAGAGCACCCAGAGCTGTGCAGGAGGATGGGACCTCCCTGGCTGTGGAGCTTTTCATGGCACCATTGGTCACTTCCACCTCGCTGGCTGTAACTGAAGGAGTAAAAGGGACTATAGTAAAGCAAACAGCAAGGAACTCTTCTTCACTGGAAGCAGCCATAGAAATAAATACTCTAATGCTGAGGAGTTTTGAGTAGATTTCTTGTGTTGTTCAGGCTTTGTTTTCCAACCTTTTACTTTCTGTCCATTCTCCTAGCCCTTTAGTTATAATTTTACCTACTCTCTTAATTTTTCTTCACCTGACCTTTAGGAGGAGAAAGGCAGAGGTATTGAAGGAGATGAGGCGAGACCATGGGCAGGGACTGGATGGCAGGAATGTTGTTTCTTTCTTTTGTTGTTTTGTGGCGGGTTGGTTTTTGTTGGGGTTTTTTTATTTATTTATTTTATTTAAAAGCTCTAAAACTCCTTTTCTTTCCATTTTTAACAACCATAGTTATAAGTCTCTGCTCTTAAGTCCTGAATTTACCTGTGGTCCCCTTCCCTGCATACACATGTTGTGGAGCCAATGCATGCTGCTGGTTATTCCCTTTCCTATGCCCTGCCCTGCCTTGTCTCCTTGGGCAGCTCTTCTGGTAGAGGACAATGTATTCTACAGCGTGTCCTGCACGATGTCTCTTGCTCTTGCTTGGTCACTAGGTGCTGCGCTAACTGAGGACAAAATCTGTTGCACTGGAGTCTGCTCTTCAGTGTGTCACTTTGAAAGTAGTCATCAAAGAGGCTTTTCTGTGAGCCTGGCTTCCTCTGTGTTTGTCCTGTGCTGCGGATGCCCCGCACTGATGACAACTGGTTTTCTTCTTGTGGCCACTTCATTGTCGGTACTCCAGTCATCGTCTTCATATCTTTCACTCCTTCCCTTGTGTCCTGCACACATCTCCATCTTCTCATCCTGCTGGAATACTACCAGGTCCTTCTGGTATCCTTTGGCTATACCTGTTTGGCTTGGCACGCAGTCTCGTGTGGCTGCCTGGCTAGAAGCTTTGTGTGTGCTGGTTGAGATTTGGAGATCAAAGAAGGCAGATGGCTCTTGAGCTCATTCTGAAGTGTTTCCAGCAATGTCACTCTAATTTGAGGCTTACTCTACCCTGCTGTTGATATTTCCTGAAAGATATATGGACTTGCCTCTTCGAGTCTTCTGTTCCACTGTCAGATTTGGTTGGAGCTGGCTAGAGATTCAGAAGACACCAGGGCAGTCTCAGCAGGTCAGATGGGGAGAGGGTTATGCTTAGTCCTATTTCTATGGGAAGCCAGGTTAACCAGGAGTTAAAAACCACAGAAAGGTGGCAAAGAAATATCATTTTATTCTTGCTTGTGGGAGGAATGATACGGGGCACTGATTCTGAGGCTTGTTTGCCCTGACCTTGCAAGATTTGCTAAACGCAAGTGCTGAAACTACCAACTTGCTGGTGTGTAGCTTTGGTTTAAGTTCGACTTAAAAGCTGCTCGTTGTCAAGTTGCAGAAAGGTGATGTGTGTGAGCTACCGAATCCTTTCTGAACTATAATGAAAATGGCTTGGACGTTACCTTGGGTACAGAGGGCCAAGAGAAAGAAGCAGAATCCTGGATGCGCAGATCTTCTTTCTGTGGGTTTTTTGGCATGCAGGTCTCCTGTATGTGGCCGTGGCTCTACCATTTTCCTCCAGCATGTAGCAGAAAAGTAGCTTTTGCAACATGGGAACCTGTTAAATGCCATGATAAACTTGGCTCTGGAAATTTGATTTTCTTTTTAATTTCATTTTGCAGTGCTTAATGTTCTTGAGTTATGAGCTGGAGGTGGGGGCAAGAATTGAAAAGGTGCTTTGGGAGAGGTAGTGCTCTCCCAATATTCAAGCCTGAGAAGGGTGTGTGTTGGGAGGAAGCGCTCCAGTGTCCTTGTCTGTCTTGTGTATGGTTCTCACCCATTGCTCACAGCTACACAATGCAGAGTACGCAAAGTGGCTGCTGAACAGGGAGGTTGTTGCTTTGACAGCTTCCTCTTGTTTGTAGGTTTGAACAGTCCGTGTTTCTGGAAGAGCCTGCTGGACCATCAGCCAGCCTGGGCAGTTCAGCGTTACTGATGGACTGCTTTAAGCAGAAATGAGCCCTGTGGTTGAAAAGAAAAGAAGCCAGAGAAACAATTAATTTTAAAAATATTTGTACCCCATTCCCTGGGAAAAAAATTTGTTCTTATCTTTGGCTTTCTCCTTACTTCTGAGAGGCCCTGGCACTGTGGCTATTAGGAAGGCCCTTACTAGGTGTGAGGTTATCCAGTTATGACAACTTGATTTGAGGGCATGCTTTTCATTAATAGTTTACTACTTGCGTGTAGCCAAGGGGCATGCCTCGGCTGGATAATTGGATTTGGAAGGCTAGTGTTTGTAGCAATTGTGACACTTCTTGCTGTGAAGCCAATTTCTGCAGCGATGCAGCTGATACAACATAGGGGCAATCTGTTACAGCGCCTTTGTTCCATGAATGTCTGACTGGTGTAAAAAATAACCACAGCAAGAGACTTTCCTCAAGAGCATACCTACTTCCAGCACAAAGAAGCAAAATCAAGACCTTGTTCTGTGTCTAAAAACAATTAAAAATGTTTTTTGGGAAAAACTGACAGAAGTGAAGCTCTACAAAGTCTTTAGCAGCCTACACAAATTCAGCGTGCATGTTCTTTTCTTGAGATCCTTTGTAACATTCAGAAAGCTGTTTAGCTGCAACCTGGAACCCTTTGTTCCTCATTTCTGTTCTTACTAAATTAAAAAATGAGAATTTGACAGTAGGTTTTTACTTGGTTTATCTTGTTTACTGTTCATACGTTCCTGGCAGGTACATTTTGTGATGCCAGTCTGTGCTTAAATGTCTCAAGCAATCTAAGTTGTCTTCACTTTTCTTTAAAAAACGGCACAAATTCCTTTAGTACTCCTTAGATGGTCAATTATTTTATCCTAGTTGCTGATTTTTGTCAGTCATACAGTTTCTGAATATGCCCTCAGACAGGGAGGTGCTGGGTTTAAATTGGCCTTACACACTTTGGGTCAAATCCAGGCCCTGTGCAACTTGGTTTTAGCTTGTGGCTTCAGGAAGCCCTGAGCTGCTCAGGAGCTCTGATGCCCTTTATATGGCAACGATCTTGTATCTCTTTGTGATATGCAGGTTATATAGGACTAAAACTACAGCTGTAACTGAGTGTGCTGAAAGTGACTACGAAGAACAGCATATGTGATGCACAGGATGCTGCTTTCCCTCAATCTGTCTAACAATTTCAAAGAATAAATAAGGAAAGTGTTATATATTATTTTATATGCATGCAGTGCTGAGATTTTCAGTACCAATCCCTTGTTCACCCTTTAACTCACGCTTTGTCTTCCTGACAGTTTTGTTTGTCTGGTTAGCACAGCAGTGCTGACTGTCTGCCACAGTTACAGGGACTGCTTTTTGTGCTTCCTGCTATTACCCTTCCCTTTGCCGTCCCGTGTCCTGCCTTACTTCCCCGGCTCTTCCTTTTGACTACTGAAATAGCGTCTGTTCCTACACCCTCCTTCAGAGAGTGACTTCTGGCAGGTGCTGGGGTCTGATAAGGAGCACATTGCCTTTGATCGCTTTGCATGTGTTGAGTTGTTCCCCTAGCTGCTTGCTTTACTTCATTTTCCCATGCTTTGCTGTCCAGAATAATTTCCCTCCTCCTCTTCCTACCAACACTATACAACGCACAGTATAGGAGTGGATGGGGCTCCATCTGCTTCTCAGCCGTATGGGACTCAGCAGCTGTGATTTGGCCTTCACCATGCTAAATAAGCCACAGAATGGAATAGAGTTTAGAGTGATTTCACAGTGTTCCAAGGACTAGTTCCTATCTTGGAATAAAATGTTTGAGGTTGTAGGCTTACGGTCATTTGGACATGATAAGATACTAGTTGAGGGATGGATTGGCTCAGCCTTACTTGGGATGTTTGGGCAGCGCTGTCTAGGGTCTTGACTCTGTTCTGGTGGGCTAGAACATAAATGTGCTTTATGGAGCGTCAAATGCACTGCTTAAGTGGGTGCTCAAGCAACTCCCTAGGCTCTGCCAGAGATACATGGATCGTGTCAGTCATGAACGGGAGATACTCCATGCAAGGACAATGAGGCCAAAGCAGAATGAGGTGGAGTTACTCTGACAGAGGTTGAAAGAACCACTGCTCTTGAGGGATTTGAGACCCAAAATCCCTAATTCTTCTTTGAATATTGAGTGTACAGAGAAGAGCAGCCCCTCACATCTGCTTTACTGCTACATATAGGTTTTTTTCCAGCCACATATCAGGGTTATCAGTAAAGCTGTCAAGAGAACCTTTGACATCAGCTTCATAAAGTGAATATCGTGTTGGAAATTGCCTTAGGTAATTAATTAATTCTTCTGTAAATAGAAGGCTTGATATGCATCAATGGTGCTATGGGATGTTTCTCAAGAGGGAGATAAACTCTCCAGCAGGGCCCGTAGTGGGCAATGAAGCACTCTTCATATGCAGGAGGCTCATTATCCTTCCAGTTGAATTCTACAAGGAAACAAAAATACAATCTTCATCTTGGTGGATTATATTAGAGGGAAAGTACATCTGTTGACAATCCCTCAGGGACGTGTGTGTCAACTTGAGAGTGCCTAGGTGTGAATTTGCATTTCTCTGGTTATGAGATAGAAACAGCACAGCCTGCCCAGACTGGCTGAGCAATGCCATGCATCAGCGTGCACGGGGTCTTCAAGTTAGGAGTTGGGTAGCAATTTGCAGTCATGTCAGCGTCGCACGCAGCCTTTCCTACACCGGGTCCCAGAGTGCCTCTTTGCATAGGGTGTCAGAAGTCCAGAGCGTGGCGTGTTTCCTGCCTGTGGTGCTCTCCAGGCACTAATAAGACTCACAGTGATGCTGGTGAAGCTGGCCTCCCATCTGGCAAGCTGGGAGGATGTCATTTGTTTTGCATATTTGCTTGTTTTTCAGCGCACGGCCAGAATAGATATTCCCCAAACTGTTTTCAAAGCAATCTTTTTCTAATCAGAGTTAAAATTGTTTCTTGATACACTGGTAAACACCGTGTTTTTTCAGTGATGTTTTAATTGGATCTGATTGGCACAGAGAAGGCAATTCCTTTGAAATAAAACTAATATATGTATGGATTTCAGCAGGATAGGAGGAGTACAGAAAGAAAAAAAATAATCCTGCTTTTTACTGCTAAAACTCTTTCTCCTCTGACTCCTAGGTTTGGAGGGGCACTTTGGCTCGCCTTCGCTATAAGAGGACAAAGGCAGCCCTCACGATACTCAAGTATTACCGCCGCTACAAAGTGAAGGCTTACATCCGCGAGGTTGCTCGACGCTTTCACAATGTGAGGCTAATGAAGGATTACGGCAAGCACGTGCGATGGCCCACTCCACCGAAAGTGCTGCGCCGATTTGAAGAGGCACTCCAGACCATTTACCATAGGTACAAAGAAAACAGCTTGCCTTTTCAGTCTAACCCAGTGGAGTGGACAGCTACTGCTTGTTCCATAAAAGTTGAAAAAGAGACTGAAGAGCATTAACTGGGTGTCGTAGATGAAGGTGTCGGTGGCTTCTGGTAGCCTAGACCAGGCAAACAATTATTCTAAGTCAGGATGGACATTTTGTTTCCATCCTTGGCCCCTTTCTCACCTTTCTGGTTGGCTTTAAAAGAAAAGAGCAGTTGCTGTTAGGTGGGGGGAAAGAGAAAAGGAATCTTCTCCACTTCCTCAAGACTTCTTATAGTAAGCCAGTATTTTTCTGCAGTTGAATAAGTGATGTTCCATGATTCACCCATATTCTATGTGCAGAAGAGGTATTTTATACCTTTATTACAACCTCCTAACATCTAAAAGCTAGTGACTTTTTTTTTCTGCTAAGTTGTAGGCAAAGTAGTTACAATTCCAATCTGAAAAATGACAACTTCTGAAAGTTGCTGAATGAGAGAGATGTTGGCTGGATGGGTCCTCTAGAGAATTTCAGTCCAGCTGTCTGCTGGCAGGGGAATTACCACCAATTTCAAGATCAATCCTTGGGTTTTTTCCCCAGCTGTCTCTTGAAATCCATCCACAGCCTATCAGGGTAGAGAGTTCTGCTTTCAGAGTAAGCTTGATTGTCATAACTACAGAACTTTAGCTTCTAAAAGACTTTTAATAGCATTAATCCTGGGGATCTGGTGTTGCTGCTGAAGGCTGGAGTGTGATATGGAGTAATGGATGGGCTACCCTGCCCTGTTTGGTGTTCCAGTTGGTTAGGGTTCAACTGTAGGGCCAAATTCAACTAACAAAGGAGAATGATGATGGGCTTGCAAAAACTTTATTGCAAACAGATGTGCCAGTAGTTGACTTCTGGGTATGGGACGGGGTGTATGCCAGGGAAGTCTGTTAGGAGTCAGAGGTGGTATGTGACCTAAAAATGATAACTGATGTTTCCAGCTGTAGGAATGCAATGGAAGGACTTCTGTTCCCCTTGACATTTGTAGTCTAGAGGTGACCTTGTTGTGCTGATCTGGCAGAAGTAGTCTTCATAGCAGACTGTGGAACTGATTCAGGTGTTTTGCGGCAGGTGGCGAGCAGGTGAACTCATCCGGAGCGTCCCGCCAGAAGTCCTACCTCAACTGAGGGCCAAGGTTGCAGCCATGGAAGTGCTGAAGGGTCACAGAGCTGATATTGGTCTCCAAAGAGCGTGGGAGGGGAATTACATCGCACTGGTGAGTACAAGTGAAGTGCTCAATGCAGTGGCTGGGGCTTAGGGTGCTAAAAGGGTGGAAATTTGAAAAAGTGACTATTGGAGAAATACTTTAAAATTTCCTCTTGTAAATGAGTTAATATAGTTCCAGAATCTTTGACTTCTGCTACACTAGATGTGATTCTTCTGAGGGCTAAGCCTAACCTGAGCATCACATATAGCCAAACAGCACTAAAACGTACTAACAGTAATTCCATCAGCTGGCTTTTCAAATGGCCAAAGCTAGGAAAGAAGTCAATGTAAAACTAAAATTCTAGATATAATGGGATGTTAAGAAATAGCATAAAATGAAAAGGAACAAAGAAATTCTTTCTAGGCAAGTTGCATTGCTTCCTTTTACTGCGTCCTTCCTGTAAGCATTTTGTTTTGTTAAGGGTTTGGGTTGGTTTTTTTTCAGAAAGCACATAAAACTCCAGATGCTCTGCTGCTCTTTGACGAGGCAGAGACTGGAGGAAGCCTTCAGATGAGCTGGTGCAGCTGCAGTCCTCTCTGGACAGCCGTGACGTAATGCAATTACATTCTTCAGTAAGCAAGAAGAGTTATGTGCCTGTCTTTGCTCTTTCAGAAACCAGATAACCCTCAAACCACAGGCTCTTTCATCCCTGTTGCCAATGAGCTGAAACGGAAAGACAAGTACATGAACGTTCTCTTCTCCTGTCACGTCCGCAAGGTAACTGGCATGTGTGTGGTCTGCAGACACATGGGCTGGGTGGGGAAACTTCTTGCGGTCAAGGTGAAATCTTGGGAAGCCAGGGTCGAGGAGGTAATCCTGGAGATTCTTTCGGAGGTGGCAGGTCAAAGCAGTCCCGTTCCAAGGAACGGTATCAGTGATTTTTTGGTGGATACATACCTCTGAACGTATCGTATCGAAGGGTGTTTGGTTTGATGGCTTCTGCGGCCTCTTCATGTCAGAGACATGAGTAAATTCACTTCATTCTGCGTAACTGGTTTGGGTCTGACTTTTTTTCATAGCAGAATGGATTTTTTGTAAGTTGGTTGGAAGGTTAAAAAAACTAATTAGAAGAACTTGCTTGTGTAAATGTTTATGGTAGTTCATAATGATCTAAATAATGCTGGATTTAAATGTCTCAGGAAAGTATACTTTGAATTTTACAAAACCAATTTCAGTGGCAGGCCAGGGCTGCTGACGTTCAAGTGTTTTTAAGAAGCAGTATATTCTTTTTATTTCTAAAAATGTTCAGGCGGTCCCCACTTGCCAAAAGTGGAGCAATGTGCATGATTATTGTTTATGCTTCTGCAATTATTGCATTTAACAGTAGCAACAGAATTAATTTTGCAGCATAAAATCTCCCTTTACAACAACTTATTTGCTAGTGGTAGTGAGGTTTATTTTTTCAACAATGATTTGTGTATATAAAATCTGAAAACTCTTGTTGCTTTCCAAACAAAAATATTTCAGTGGAGTATTCTGTTGCTTTTAATGTGTTCTCTTTTAGAGTGTGGTTCGCTAGTTAAATGAGCAGTTTGAGTGAATACTGGTTTATATTGTTGGGATTAAAGGAGAATAGGCCGAGTCCGAATCCAAACCTCCTCTTTACACTCTTGCAGTAGTTTGGCTGGAACCTCTGTTAGGGAAAAGGCAGATGCAGCAGCATTTCCACCTGGCTTTTTTCACTTTAGGCTGAAAACAAAATAATTCCTCTTCTAATTCATTTAATGAACTAGTTCCAAATTGTTGCCATTTCTAGCTAAACTGGAATAACTGTAAAAATACAATATTCAGTTCTTTACGGTGTGATTATAGGAACTGTTGTTTTGAATGGGAATGGAATGACAGTAAGGGGAGTTACTCTGTGTGTGTGTGTGTGTAAAATATATGCATACCTGGTGTGGGAGTTTAATTTTGCTTGCTGTTACGCAACTTTTAAGCTTTTAAGTCCTTACGTTTCTCTTGCTTGCTCCCGATTCAGCTCTGAAGGACGATCTCCCATGCAAGCATAGGGGAAAGCAGATTTTGAAGCACAGCTCCATACCTTATCCTGTTCAGTAATTGCAAGCACAGAGCTCCTGCCTTTAGGCAAGTGTCTGCACAGTTCTTTTTTGTTTATGGTGTATGAAGAAACCCTTGAGCATACAAACAGGCCTTGTTTCTCTACATCCTGTTACTGTGTTTACTTGCTGGAAAAATCCATTTTCTTCTGGGGTTTGTTGCATTGGTGTCCCAGCACTATAATAATAAAAGCAGTCTGGAGATGGAATAGATGTTACCTATCATAAAGCAGATTTCTTCCTGAGCCTGAAAGGTTACTTGCAGTGTCTTCAGAGGTGAAGAAACCTTTAGCTTACCATAGCTGCTTAAAAAAAGTAGCTCAGCTGGAATTGGGAAATACTGCGGAGACTGCGAGGTTATAGTCTTGCAGTCTTGTGGGTTTTTAAATTATCTTGTAACTTTTTAAAAATATTTTTGGAAGTTAAATTATTGTTTGCTTTCTTGTATCTGAGAGGTCAGGCTTAATCCTCCACTTGCCTGCCTGGTTAGGGTTACCTTTGTGTGGCTTTTGAAATCCTCAATAAAGGAAGCACAGACGTGAGCACAGCAGTGCAATCTGTGGGCACAGTGACAGCGGAGCTAAGGTGAGATGGGCAGACCTGCAGCCGCCACATGTGCACCAAGCTGTGGTGAGGGGTCAGCTGGCACAGGGGAGCCCAACTGTGCCTGAGTTTTTGAAGTCATTAATACTTTTTCTGGGCTTTGTTCTTAAGGATCTGTGTTTTCTGGACAGAATATAACTAAACACAGTGAAAAAGCATCCCCCTTAGAAAAACGGTGGCCTTAAAAAAGCAAACAGAAGCACCTCTCCTCCAACAAATGGATAAAATAATTTCAGCATTGCTGTTGAGGACAAGGCTGCAACTTTGTAGGATCTTTAATGATGTGTGTAAGCCTGGTGATTTCAGTGCATCTCCGTGTTTAAACTCAAAAGCAGATGACCCCTTTCAAATCCATGCTTGGATGTACTATCTTTTTGAGTGAACCATTTGTCTTCCTTCTTGTATGGACAAGAAATGCCCAGGCAAGCCTGAAGTGAACAAAGGAGAGAAGACAAACAGTCTTGAACTTTGAAAGCTAACAAGACCAAGATTTGATATTTTAAGGCTTAGCATTTTGCTTTCCAGCCAATGCACTTCTTCAGGTAATCTGTTATGCCTTAAATTTGAACGTCAGATTTGCAGACTAAGCAATGGTGAAAATTGTTGTAGAACCTGTAAGCGACGCTGTGCTTTGACTGCAAGAGTACAGTCTCTACCCTGAAAACAGCACCAGCCTTCTTTTACTCTTCACATGAAACAATTTATATCCTAAGCTGTCTTTTTAAAACAAAGGTGTTTCTCTTGTCAAAAATAAAAGCTGCAGCATTCCTGCTTCTTGCCCTAAAAGTAACAGCAGTCTGAGGGTCAGCCTTCAGTGCTGTGGGGTAGGGAGAATTTCTTCTGATTGCTACTTTCTTCCCTTTACTTTCTTAAAGTAAATGAATAAATGAAATCATAAAATTTCTTCCTTTTAGCCTTAACCTTCTTTAACTTCCCCATGTCATACCAAATGTGATCTGCACGTGTGGCGCTTGGTCTTGGCATGTGCAGACTGTCTTGGTGGTCAGAGCTTTTGAAAGGGAGCGACTTTCACTGCAGGGAGTTTTGTCAGATTTCTTATGCTAAACCTGGTTTGTTGTGGATTTGCAAATCGGCTGTTTGTTTCTCAGCTGAAATTTCGTTCACATGAAGCTTTAGCAGGGGACTGAAGAGCGAGCTATAGAAAGGAAAATGTAATTAGTTATCAGATGAGTTCATTGCTTCCATTAAGCAATACTCTTTAACAAAGCATCAGTGCACAGAGTAAGGTTCCTCAAGTTCATTCAGGGTATATTTTCATGATTCAGCTTATTTGAGGATTCTTGAGCAAAAAATGTGCTGTTACTGCTGGTCCCTTAGGCAGGCAGGCAGGTGTTACTGGTAATGAGAGTTCAGGTGAATGTTTTATTTCTGGAGCAGCGTCAGACTTCCTTTGCAGCTTTAAATGAGGTACTGAATCATCACACTGCATGTGAAGTAGTTCTTTACTGTCAACAGTAATGTTAGTTGTCTGCTCTTCAAAATTTTCTGGTAATTGCAGTCTAATACACCTCTTTGAAAAGACATTAAAAGGATAAGTACTGGGCGATTTGAATAGACACATGTTAAGCCTGGATTTCATGTATTTAAACACTTTCATGTATAGAATATATGACCTGTAAGATATTTGTTTACCATTAAATTCTTTGAGGCAGTTTTTTGATTTTTTTTTTTAGTTGATGATTGGCATTGTTCTAGTGAAGTCAAGGAAGTAATACCAACTCTCACCAGCCAGAGAACTGCTCTTCAAGTATTGATAACTGCTGGTAAAGTTTTCTTTAGCTTGAGTGTATGGGGTCTTCATTTCAACAGCTTGAGATGAATAATAATAGATGAATCTGTTTGGACCGAAGCTTATATAGCTGTTTTTATAGAAGGTCTGTGAAGAGACTTTGAAGTCTCGCTGATGGGAAGTACATGCGTTTGCTTTCTTGCAGTAGGTATAGGTAGAAGCAGGTCATTTCTGCCTATGGAAAAATACATCTTTTCTGAGCATCGTGGTGCTCTTCATTTTTTCAAAGGAAATTTTCAAGTTTTTTGCCTTGGGAAACCAAATGCATATTTCATGCATAGCACCAGATTTGTTGTATCACCTAGGAAACAACAGTTTCTTCTTCTTCTTCTTCTTCTTCTTTTTTTTTTTTTTTTTTAAAAAAAGTCTTTTCTTCTCACTTTCTCCCTGGTCACTTGAGGCACCAAGCTGCCTTGAGAGGACCATCTCTTCCAAAGCCCAGTGCCCTGCGGTGTCTAGAGGCCCCTGGCAGAGACTTGAAAAGCTCATTTGGAGCTTTTTCTGCTGCAGGCTAGACCTTCATTTTTCCCCATAAGCTAGTCAAGAAGCTAAATTAAGACTGATTCACATTTGGATCAACAAAGATATAAATAAAAAATGTCCAGAAGGTGCAGAGAACACAATGCTAGGAAGGGCTGTTCTCCAGGAGGGTATAATGTATCTGAGAACATAAGGCCTGTCTCCACTCCTACAAAATCAAAAGAATAGTGGCATTTGCAATGGTGCTGGCATTTGTCTGAATCTCTTCTGTGCATGCTTCTTAATGTGACAGTTTACTTCTAAAAACACAGCATGTATTATTTACATAAATATGCCATAGGTGCATGAGGCACCTGAAGCAAAGTGGTTGCTTGGAAAGAGCCAAAAAGGACATGAATCATAGAGCAGTGAGAATTTGTTTCTCGGCTGAGAAGAGCTGCTGGACTTCCCCTTTGGTACATCTCTTTAGCTGTTTGGCTGAATTTATTGTTCACTGTGAACACCAAAAACAGTGGGTGACCACAGGAAAGAAGTGGAATTTAAAACATGCTTGTAGAACTACTACAATATTACATTGCTTTGTGAAAGCTGGGCATGCGTCCTGTCTCTGCTTTCTGGGTGGCAGCTGCAGGACCTTCTCGGTGGGGTGCCTCTGGCTGCACAGCCCAGTGAGGTCTGCTCTGTTTGTCACCGTGGGCTCCGTGCTGGAGGTGGGCAACAGGCAGGGCATTGAGGTGGGAGCAACAAGTGGAGTTGTGGAAGTGAACAGGTGGTGTTGTCAGACTCCTTAAAAAAAGTTTCAAATAAATAAAAAAAGACACATTTGGTGACCGTGGCCCCACATTTTCAGATCTGAGGTCTGTGCGGGGTGGATCACAGCCTAAGAGACTGGAGAATCATTTGCTTAAACTCCCAAGACATGGAGCATGGTGCACTGCAAGCTGCACAGCCGGATTATCATCTGAGGAGCCTGTGCTACTCTGCTCAAACAGCTCAACTTGTAGCACCAGACACTCCTAACCTACTTTCTCTGGGCCATTCAGTGTTTCATAGCCTTTATTATTTTTTTTTTCTCCCATTCATCTGCTTCCTAAAATAATCCTAATTATTCAGCATCTTTTTATGTGAGATTTGCCAGGCCCTCGGTCTTGTTCTTTAGCTTCTCTGAACAATTACTCTCCTTCACTTTCACCATCCCAGTGCTTCACCCACACCACTCCAGGTGAGACCAATGCATGCAGGACATTATTCTCTGTGCTAGTCTTCACCACATGCTAACGCCTTGCTTGTTTTCAGCTGCCTCACATGTTTGTGCCAAGATCTATCCAGAGCTGTCTAAAATCATCTTCAGTTACTTTTCCAAGCTGGTGCTGTTAATTTAAAGCTGTCATATGGCTCTCCAGTTGCATGTTTTGCCTTTATCTGCTCTGAACTTTGTCACTCTGCTGCCTATTGACGGAATACGTAAGTTCTTCAGTTGTCTCTTTCTCTTTTCTCTTTTCACCTAGGAAAATTCTCTTTATATTCATCTGCCTCATCACGTCTCACCCTTGTCTGCCCTTCTCAGTTGATTAATACATATCTGTGACTGTGATACACCGATGACTCCAGTTTTGCCTTAGTGAAAAATGATTTCTACTTTCTCACTTGCTTTTGACAAAAGTCTGCATCTTGCCTTGTGACTGACTATTTAGTACCTGCTCTCTTGGGGCGTCTGAAAGTCTAGATAGATGGCATCAAACGTTCTCCTTGGTGTAGTATTTCCTGGACAAATTAATTGTAATGTTGGCGAGATGCGTGTTCCTCTGCGAAAACCCCATGTGCTGGAGCCTAATGTTACCAGCAGCCTGGAAGAATGAATATTTGTGATGAGTTGCTGGTGGGATGGAGGGAATTGAAATGGTCTGTGTTTAGGAAGGAGATATGAACAAAGGCATGATCCCAGGGTACAAAACACTTCTCTGGAGAGATTATAGTTTTGTTTCCTGCTGTAACATGATCCTCCCACTTCTGTTTTGGTAAGCAATCATAAGAATTCCATAAGGTGTGGAATAGTGTTTTTTTAACTTCAGTCTTCTTGGATCTTCCCTGGACCAGATGCCATTGTGAAGGTACAACATGTAGTATATTGTATCCTCTGAATGAGTACATTTATTAAACAGTTGCATATTTTTACAGTAGCTTTCCAGAGGTTCTTATGTGACATTTGACAGCAGGTTTGGTGATTTAATTTGTCGGGTACTGGGGGGATGCTGTTGCTGGAGACAGGATTGGTGGCCAAAAAAACCCATGAGTTCAGAACATCAGAATACCTAGAACTGAGAGAAATTATATATGACCACTATACATGGCTTGCTGCTGGGTCACGTCATTACTTTGAATCATCAGCTGGTGCTTAACTAATCTGTTCTTCCATTGCTCTTACTACATAGAGACTGGATGTATGAATTGCAACAAAATACTGGGCTGTGGGGCTGTGCACTTGGCTGTTTTCAGCAGTACTTACTGGGGGGTTTCACATATTGCTGTCTTCCAGCAGTTAATTTTTACCTTGTAAAAAAATTCTGATTTTTATTAGAACTGTTATATATAATTGTTTTTTTTAAAAAAAAAAGAAAAGTTGTTTTAGGGTTGATACACACAAAAATCATAACTACAATACAAGATGGAGCTTATTTTCCCCATACACTGAGTGCCTGGTTATGCAAGGAGTGTCCCAGGTGGGTAGTATTTGAAGTTCAAATAACAAGTGAACGACCTTCCTGAGTATGCCTGAGATTATTCCGTGTGGGTGGGAGGAGACAGATGTATAGATATCTATACACAGATAATCTCTGCTGGTGTTGAGTGCCAGTGAGATTACAGGTGATGATATAGTGGTTTGCCTCAGCAGGCAACTAATGGTTCTTCACTGAATTATAGTGTGTATCTATAATTGGTCTTAGATTTACAGCTGTAGAGCCCAGTGGCAGACAAAATTAAGATATTAAGATATTAATTTTTCCCAATGGCAATGCTAAGCTGTGTTTGCTGAACTACTAGAAACTGTCAGAATATTTTGAGTACTGTAAAGTCTGTTTTCCTGGCAGCGTAGGGGCTGCTGAGATCACAGAATGTTTAAGGTGGGAAGGGAGCTCTGGAGATCTGAGGGCCAACCCCCTGCTCTGAGCAGGGCCAACTTCAGAGGTAGATGAGGCTGCTCAGGCTCTCAGTCAGCTTGAGTTTGGAAAATCACTGAGGATGAAGGTTACAGAGTCTCGCTGAGCCCTGTCCCAGGGCTGCTACCCTCCTGGGGGGATTTTTTCCCACTTGTGTCCAGTTGGACTTTCTGCTGCTGCATCTTCTACCCATTGCCTTTTGCTGTACTTCTCCGAGAAGTCTAGCTCCATCTCCTCTGTACCCTACCTTTGTCAGAGGGTACAGTCATTTGAAGATTAAAACGCATTTGCCTCTTTTTGGAAACCAGTTTTAAAATTGTTTTAAGTGTACTATGATTTTCTTACTACTCAGTAACTTATAGGAATGGAGTTGGGAGTCAGGAGACCGGAGTCCAGGTTCAAAATAACCTGAGAATGGTACAAGCATTTAACAAAACCCAAGTCAACTAAAAGCCTCACTCAGTGATCGGTTAACCTTAGGGGCAGCAGATGCTTCTGAGCACTTTCTTGTTTGGTCTAGGAGTTTGCCAGGTACTGTAGCTTTGCTTTACATGTTCCCAGAAGAGCCCTGGGCAGCAGAGCTGGGCATTGACCTCCTGTTTAAACAATTTCTTTTGAGGAGCTTGAGCCCACTGGTGATCCTTAGACATCCTTGCCTTGAATGCCATGTTCTTAACAGAACACAAAGTCAAGTTCAAATACGGGTTGGGCGATGCCTACCTCTGCAGAAGAATCTGCTGTCCTCGTAGTGCGGGTCTGGGACAGCTGAACTGATCTCGCAGCTCGCTGCTGCTGGACAGAGCCATCCTGCCTTCTTCCTCGGTTTACTACTACCCAGAGCCTCACCCTCTTTCCCTTGCAGTGGCTCTGATGCTCATTGTGCCCTTCCCTTGCCAAGCTCACAAACAGGGCAGATTTCTGTCTGGTTAGTGAGTCGATAGGGCTGAGGAGCACTGGAGCCAGCTCAGGGTGTTGCGTTAGGACCTCCTGGAAGGGGTGACAGGACGTCGTTCTCGATGGCAGTGAGCCTTTGGACGAGAATGGTTGTGCTCTCCCTCTGCATCTCTTGCTTAAGAAGGGAGAGGGTTGTGTTCAATTCCCCTGCAGCCTGAGGGCACTCCAGCTTGGGGCTTCTGCTTGCGAAGAAATAACCTTGCCTTCCTCCTGACAGCTGGTTGCCTTGGCTCTCCCAGGCTTCTTCTGCCCCATCCAGTCTCTTCTTCCTCCTTGCAGAATAGGAGAACTTTGGCAAGCCAGTGGAACATGCCTGTGCCCAGCTAACACATCCCCTGACGGGCAGGGGAAGGGTGCTTGTCCAGCTTTCAGCTTCTGGGGCAAGTTGCTTACCTATGTCCAAGGTGCAGATGGTTTTGAAGAGGGAAATGGGACCGCCTCAAATTTAGGATGGGCCAAAGCATCTGCTTGCAAATGCCTCAGGTCTGGACT
The DNA here is from genome assembly GCF_963210335.1 of Falco punctatus. Taxonomy (NCBI): domain Eukaryota; kingdom Metazoa; phylum Chordata; class Aves; order Falconiformes; family Falconidae; genus Falco; species Falco punctatus. Next base: position 279,885 of record NC_137599.1, on the reverse strand, counting down.
GTTGCAGGCCCTGGTGGCAGCCTGTTTAGCTCTGTGGAGCAGGTATTCTGCATTGTGCTTTTGGGGTGACATGGATAATGTAGGAACAATGGCCGTCTGCCTGGGCTTGGTGTCTGCCAGTGGATGGGGACACAGGTTGAGTGTTGCTAGGGGAAAGCATCTGTCCTTTATTGGATTAAAGCTGTGGACTCTCCCAGGTTGCCACAGCCCTGCTGAGTAACTCTGGGAATGTTGCTTCTCCGAGACTTTGTGTTTCTCTATTTGTAAAATGGGATTACGAGGTCCACCCTCCCTTTTCAGTGTTTCAAGATCTGTGGAAAAAAACTGTTTAAGAGCTATGCGAGTTTTGCGTATTTACAATTGTGAGTTTTGCATATTTGTTGCTGCTGAGTTTTATTCTGCATGGTCTTGTGGTGCTCGGTGAAACTGAAAATTTGCTTCTTTACAGGTCAATCGCTTTAATAAGGTGGAGGACAGAGCAATCTTCATTACTGATCGACACCTTTATAAGATGGACCCTATGAAGCAGTACAAAGTGATGAAGACCATCCCCCTCTATAATGTAAGTACAAGGACTGTGGAATCTTGTCTCAGGCTCTTAGTCACGGGCAGTTCATCAACTGTTTAGCTCTATTTCCGTATCCATAAAATGGAAAAAGATCTTGGTTTACAATTTTTAATATATTTAATGTTTTTAAAACAGTTATAGTGCAATTATCTACAACACTGATGCATCATGTTAGCTTTTAATTTCACTGCATAAAATAAAAGCTAAAACCCAAACTGCTTATCACGCTCTCTTCTGCTCATTCTTCTATTTGGGTTTTTATTTGCTGTGTGCTGCAAGATCCTGGCCCCATAAGGGGGTTAGCATTTCACAGCAGCTTATGACACAATTTCTGTGTCTCTGGGGGTTTGTTTGATGCTTCATGTCGTGTTTGAATTTTTATTTTTTTTTAGTATTTGTTCATGTTTAATGTAAATCTTACCAAAGCTAGATTTGGAATTATAGTGAGGTATCTGGCCTTTGGGGTAGCAGAGTTTAGCTGCCAGTGATCCCTGGTAGGAAGGGGGCTGGGTGAAAAACCTTGTCTTAACAATTCAGCATCCTGGAGTGTGGATTCAACTGCTCATTTGTTTTCCTCAGCCTGAGGTAACACTACTACAGTTATCTTAAACCTACAGAACTTGGCTGGGTTGCTTGGAAATGTTGTACACAAATTTGTTGGGATGTTTGCATTGGAGAAATAATAGATCTGGCATCCTTGTATTGCTAGAAGAGCAGAGGTGAGATTAGAGTAACGGTAAAATCTAATCTGTGCATGTGGAGTGAATGATTAGCACAGACTGCATCCATAACGTTGGTTCTGTAGATCCTCTTCTAACCTCCTCGCTGGTCATCCACCTAGGCTGTGCACCCACCACAGTGTGTGTGGAGTAATGTGCTCATACCCTGGTGAGAGTATTTGCTGTAGCAAAGTGACGTCTCCGTGGCAGTGCCTCTTGTTTTGAAAAGACATCACTGCCAGGGAGTTAGCAGCTCCAGGTAATTTTCTTCAGTTGATGTTCTGTTCTACTGACATTCTCTCTCAATTGTGTAAAATGAAATTGTCAGCAGATTACGCTGCTAAACGGCTGACTTTTGCTTGTGCAAACCAACTTGTGCAGATACATAGAGAGTGTTTTCCCTAGATGGGTGCATTTTTGGGGAAGTGTCAAGGCAGACAAGGTGGAATTCTGTCCATCACAATTTCTCACTATTAGTTTTCTGCACTCTTATCCTATACAAAAGGGCTAGGCCGCTGCAATTCACTTACTGTATTGGTAATTATAGTTAAATCTGTATTTATCACAGCTTTATAAGAGTGTCTGCTTTACCTGTGTGTCTGATGGGTTTAAAGGTGGAGCTCGTGCATTTACATAACAGCACAAGACCAATCACAGTGGTGGTAACCTTAACATTTTCCTCTGAAAATCCTTAAAAATTAAAAGCCTTCAAAATTAAAGGGGGTGAGGAAGTCAGATAGAATTTTAGGTTGCCTATAGAATATCTGTTACTTAGAAATGTTAGTAATTATTGTTTTTTCACAAAAGCCCTGTGTCTAAGATAGAATGTCCATTCGTACAGAGTGCTGTAGCATAGCCTGCGCTGGCTGGCTGCTTTGCATTTCCTCTAGCCCCAAAGCAGTTAATGCTCTGTACATAACACATCTCTTGCTTTTATATCTACGGAAATATAAGTATTCTGAATCAGCTTTATTTGTAGATCTGCAATTATTTCCTTCAGCAATCTACCACAAGGCTTCCTGACCAAACAGTTTCCGTGGCCTGAGCAACAGCGAAGGGCTTCTGGAGTGCTTTGCAGAGGAGGATGGGTCCTAAAGGCCTTTCACTGACTCATACAGGTGTCGGAATAATTTTCCAGAGTGGGAATGTGATGAAAGCAATCCTTGGTAAATGCTGTAGTGATAAATTGCTGCTCTGTTGGCAGAAGCTTCTCCTTCAACCTGCTTCTACTGCGCTGTGGTCCTGGGGAATAGCAGCAAATCTGCACATACACACCAGGATTGCATCGTGTGGTGCTAGGGTGTGCTCATTGATCCTCTTGATTAACTGCTGATTTTCTGTGCACTGCAAGAAGAAGGGAGAGGAGGAGAGAGTTTGGAGATGTATTTGGTCCATACACAGTACATGAAATATTTCTATATTTATGTTGCCAGGATTTCTTAAATTGAACTCTGGCAAATGCTTAATGCTATAATGCAGTTGTTTTTTCCTTTTTGTAGTTATGTTTTGTATTTTGTTGCTTAATGATTTGAATATGCATTGTCTTTCACCTCTTGGGCTGCCTTGCACACTGTCTCTTGTTCTTCTGCATGCCTGATCCCTTCTTGTGTGGAAACCCTTTTACAGTGTACAGGGAGGTGGTGTAAGTAGCCGGTTAGTGATCCAGACATTCCTTCAATTTTGGAGAAAGAACAGTTTGAACTGATGTGAAGATTTTTGAGAAGCAAAGGGATAGTAATTACACCAGTTGTGATGTGTATCGGTGTATCAAATGTGTCCTACTAGAAAGATGCATGTTTGCTGGGGAAGATGGATTGCCCGTCTGATATGTAAAGGTGAACCCAGCTGAAATTCATCTGCCTGTTAGCTGTGCTGCTCGCTATCAGCATCTCGAAGCACCCTATCAACACAGCAGCATCCTTAGGGATGGTGTTTCCATGGAAATCTCATTGAAGACAGTCAGCTGATATCTGTTACGACCATAAACTTGTTTTTGGCTGAAGAAATCGCACAACAGTTCCCCTGTCTCCTTTAGCTATGTTTACATGTAAGTGGTTTAAGTAGAGCCCATAACGCGTGCCTGCTCAGTCCCAGGCTCTGCATTCTGTTACTGTGGCTTGTGTGAGGAAGCTGTATTTTTGTGCAAATAATGACAAAGCAATAACTTTCCTTTCAACCCTGACTATTTTGGTGTATTGAGATGCTGCTTTGGGGGATTTTCTGTGTGCAAGCATTCTGTCAGTTGCCTCAGAAGTACCAATATATGATTGTCTTTTTGTTCTTACCTGGAGAGAAAATAAACAGATAATGGCAGAAAGGAATTAAAAGGCGGCTGAAAGGATCTTGCAACGACCTTTCCCAGTACAGTGGTGAATACAATAAAGGATGTTACGTGGATGCTGAGAATTTTCTCCTGATCTTCAAGCAGAGCCAATAGTTAGTGCTTGTAAATACTGAGATAAGCACCTTCTCTGAAATTATTTCTTTTGTGTTATATTTATTTGTTCGGATAGTCTAATGGCTAGAGGTGAAATAGGAAAAATTTTAAGGGCTCTTGGACTTCCAACACGGTTCTGTTGAATAATTAATGTTTAAATAGGCTTTTCAAATCCAGACATTGCAACTTGTTCATCTTTCACACTCTGTGCGCATTTAAAACCTTGATGGCAGTAGTCCCTGTGGTGCTATTGTGCTCACAAGATGTTATTTAAGCATGCAAATTAACTTTAAGGGACACTGTAAACCCAGGCAGCTGTTAATGGCTGTCCGTGAAGTGTAGCTTGTTTTTGAAGTATTTCACAACCTCAAGATAATGTGAATGGTAGAGAGTAAACTCCACCTGTGTTGGCTGTACTACGCAACTGGTAGCAGGAGGTCTCTGCTCAGTGTTTAAAATACCAGCAGTTGCTGTAGTTCAGACAGACTGTTGTACTGTGATAATAAGCCAACAAAATACGAGTGATTCTAAACTTGTGTAGTGTTTCATCCAGAAAACAGGGCACACACTGTGCTGCTTCATGTTGGTTGTGGTGTGCTTTTCTGGGACAGTGCTGCTGTCTGGTATGTGTTAGACATCCAGAGCTGGAACAGGTTTCTTGGAAATAATACGTTGTGACTGCTGAACCAAACACGCGGATCCAGACTGTTTCCGAATATGATTCATGCTTCTGAAAGGAGTGAGTAGTCTCCAACTCGATTTGTGCTAATATCCTTTCCAACACAGGCAGTGGCGTTACTTAGAAGGCATTTTTTCTTTAAGAAGGGAATAATGAGATTTTCATTTCCACAAAATGGTATATCGGTGCCTCTTTTAGGAGAATGTGGCTTCTCTCTGCAAATCTCTGAATGACTCAAAGGAGTCATGTAGTCCTTTAGTGGACAGAGAAGGTCTGCTGTATTCTCTCCTTGTTCTCATCATTCTTTTGCCTTTCTCTCTTTTTTTATTTATTTTCACTGGTTTGTTAAATGTAGTTGCCTCTCAATGACTCTTTTGCTATCCTTATATTTCCTTTCGACAGCATAGATTCACTTTATGCTTTTTCTAATACTCATCTGAACAGCCTGTGTACCCAGATTGCCACTCCTAAAATTTTCCTACTTTTGCTTTGTGAGATGATGAGGACAAAGCTTTTAATGTGCCAATTCACAGTTACTTAACAGCCAAAAAACCACCCCAACCAACCCAAACCAGAATCCCCCACCTTTTTATTTGGTTGGAACAGCAAGACCTTAATCTGTGCTAAAATACTGGAATCATCACGGCTTTGTGGGGTTTGCAACTTGTATTCTTCATCAAGATGTTTAGGCTTTCAGTAAAATTCATTCTTACATTATCTGTGCGTCATTGCGTTCCCAGTGCTGCATGTGTGAATTTGAAGATGGTTGTTGCGCAGTCTCATGATTATTGTTGGTTTCCTTTGAAAGGAAAGGAAAAAAAAAAAAAAAAAAAAAAAAAAAAGAAAAGCAGGTGGCTCTGCCACTGAGCAGTGCAGTGTCATCCAGTGCAAGATTTTTGAGAAAGCAAGCGCTGACTGTTAGAAATCTACCTGGTGCACTCTTTGGCTCGTGGCACTGGATATGCAGAAGGGCACTACAGCAACATGGGGCAGTGCTGCTTCTGTCAGGAGCTGCTCAGCGTGAACCCCATCTAGACAGGAAAATTTCCTTGCCCCTTTGAGACTGTTGACTTAAAAACAACACCCTGTCATTTCAGGAGGAGTATGGAGGACCTGCACGCTGCTGTCCCCTGAGCTCTGTGGTAGAGGGAGAAGTTGTGAGCGAGCACGGCATCCTGGAAAGAACTAGCCTGGTGAGTAGCAGATTTGTCAACGTGTCTAACAATGTTCCTGCTTTCTCTTCACAGTTGATAGGATTGAGTGTCTCCAATGGAAAGGACCAGCTCGTGGTCTTCCACACAAAAGACAGCAAGGATCTCATTGTCTGTCTCTTCAGTAAAGAGCCCTCTAACGACAGCAGGATTGGGGAGCTGGTGGGAGTCCTGGCAAGTCACTTCAAGAGGTCAGTGTTGGGGATGGGTTTTGCTGAAAGCTCAGTTTAGCATGCCAGATCAGAAACTTCTCCTGATGTCGTTCTCACGTCAGTGTTGAGCTTTATCTACATTACTTCACTGTATTACTAGGATACCAGAGCAATGCTTTTTTCCTTGCATTTTTGAGACATGCTTTTTAATCACAACACTTTGCTTCCCCTTCTGCCTTCCCTGTATGTGTATGTTAGAGCTTGGGTGTTTGGGGTAAGTATCACTTAAGATGCATTTTGAGTGTATCACAATGTCTCCTGGATGCTTCTTACAGTCAAACTCTTCACACATATGATTAAGATACAGCTCTTCATTTCTCAAACTGCTCTTCCTAGCCCCAGTATCAGTAGAGATGAATTATTGCTTGAGCAGCAAAATGTCATCTCTGTTTCTTGAAAATTGTCTCGTAAATCAATGTGCAAAAGCTGTTTTATTGGTGGACTGAACACTTAAGTGGTTATCCTGCATTGAGCTTCTTGGAGCTACAGCTGAACTAGCAGTAATCACCTTTACGCTGATGAGCAAGTTCAGGGCTGTCCAGACAAGCATCACAGCAGTGGCTGTGTTGCAGGCAGTCACATAAAAGTAACTCTATAAAGAAATGGTGTGTGGAGTGAACAGGTGTCCGGAGTTGTTCCCTTGCTCCTCCAGAACAGATCCTCTTGAGGACTGATGTTGATCAGCATCACGTGCAGTGTTGGCTTTTGCCATTCACAATATTATGCTCCATTTATGACCGATAAAGAGGAGTCTTTACAGGTAAATATTCATACAGAGCTACAAGTGGCAGGACAATGAGGGTGAGTTTTAGGTTACATTAGGTCCCTGGGTGACATTTTTTTTTTTAATTCAAGAAGAACGTGCCAGTTTAGCCACTTCTCACCACTACTGTGTAAAGTTCGCTGCTGCCTGTACTGCTGGAGGCAGGTGCCACATTCATTTGAAATGAATTCTCAGCATCAGCGTAACTTCTTTTGGGAAACTGAGTGCTGGAAAGCAACAGAAAACATTCTCTGTTTTTGCTTTTACCTAAATAGAGTTTCATTTCAAAGGCAGCTACTCTTAAAGGCTTGGAAGATCATGGGTATTGCAAAGCAACACACTTCGTTTTGGGAATCCTGTGAAATACCTGGAGTTCTTTCATGTCTGGTGTGCTTTGAACACAGGTGACATCTGTCTTCAGGTAGCTGGTGCTTCTCGGTGCTTTAGCAAGTCTCTAATGTTGGAAAGAGCTGTGAAACTGTTGGTTACACTCCAGATCCTGTATGTTCAGTGTTCAGACTGCCCTGGTTTGCTGTTCCTTTTGCTCGGATGTTACTACAAAGTACCCAGCCTTTTTGTCACCTATCCAGTATAGCTCAGTGTGAGGCATGTGCTTCATGTTAAAGTGTGTTGTGTGGCCATCAGTCTAAAATTCTGCACCTTTCATAGAAGGGTATAAACTATGGACTTTCAATTCCTTACACTGATTTTAACAATGACATTTTTATCTTTAAAGTTAGCTTTTACCTGATCACTGTCTGTAGAAGGAGGGCAGTTAAATACACTTATATGTCACTTAAAACAGTATTTTGTGTGTGTGTGCTTGAAGTGACAGATCTCAGCACAGCTGGTGAAATAGGAGAGGTGGTCTAAAAGCCTGTTTTTCTCCAACATCTAATAAAAATTACTGGTTTAACAGTAATGTACAGGAACATCTCACATTTAATTTTCCTAGTATCTAAATGTCATGGTTTCCCTCTTCAAAGCAGTATCTGTAAATCAAGATAAAAGGAAATATTCTTGTTTTCAGCCACTTTCTATTTTCTAAGTGTAAAAAAATCCTGTCAGTGAATGGGATTAGCTGACCCTTTGCTTGAGAGGCACTTTGGGAATTCCTTGTTAAACAGGATTAGCTGAAAGTCACTGTGTGCCTCGTGGCAAGTGTCAGGTTTCTCTGTCCTGCATGTAAGAAGGTGGTTGCTGTGAAAAGAAAGTGGATCTAGCAGTAAAATCTTGAGCCTAAAAGTTCAATCGCCTTGTGACCCTGTAATGGGATTTCAGAGCTCCATTCCACCTGGGACGTGGGGAGCACCTTCCTTAGGTTACAGGAGAGTTTCACTTAATGTCTTCTCTGAACACACAGAGCAATTTCCAGCCATCTCAATGCCAGTCCTGAACCCCCTGTTGTGAGGTTTTAGAAAGGGTAAGGTTGCACAGCCACCCTTGGTTACGTGTAGCATAGTAGGTAGTGGTACTTGTATAATAAGATAGTGTAAAATTCCATGCCAGTCTGTGTTAGGTTGTAAGAAGGATGAGGGGTAGGCTGGTGGTGTCGTCTGTGCTGAGGATGCCTAAACCTTCTAATTCAGATGCTTTGTTTCAGGTTTTCTTATTTTTCCAAATTCTTTGAACTGGGAACTTCAATGCTGACACATCTTGCATTGGAAATTTTCAGCAAGAAATAGGTTAGACATTTTAGAGAAAGTTTCAAGGTAAATGTCTTTAGATGCTGTATTTTTGGGCAGCTGCTTTTAGGGAAGTTACACTTTTCCTGTTCTTTGGCATAAAGACTGCATGTTTGGGAACGGATTGCCTGAGTTCATATCTTTTCCCTTCACCCATGAAAATCTACCTGAAGCAGCATCTTTTTAAAATTATTCCTGGTATGATTTTTCTTACTTTCAGGATGTGGTCACAAATTATATATAGGTAGTGTAAAATAACATGACATTTCTATGAGCTATATGGTTTTGGAGTAACGACTCTTCTGCTAAAGACAGTGAATTGAATATAGTCGAATTAGTAGGTGTTTGAGTCATACTTCTAATATAGCAGCTAGATTTTATTTTTTGTTAACAATGCAATTTATTAAGTTACTGAATTCCCAATAGAAATTATGGGAAAGTCAGCTGAGATGCTGATGCAACGGCCACAGTAAGTTCATGGACACGTCTACACACCATTTTGCAGGCAGACATGAACTTGAGTTTGCTGGGGTGTTTTCCTTGCTGTTCTCTGGCTGTGGCTGTCTTGACCTCAGTGATGGGCATCTCCTGCTGGAGCCCTTGTGCCTGCCGCATGAGAAGAGCTGTGTTTGAGTGAGCGCATGAAATAGCTGGAAGTATCCTCTAGCAGCAAAGTGTGTTGTAGGAGCATCCATTGTAGGAGCAAGCATATGAAATTTGGATCATGGGACACTTCTTATGCTACTTCTCAGGCAGAAAAGATGCCCTGAAGTGACTAGGGCAGCACGTGGCTCTCGTCGTTGGTTTGCCAAAGCACTTGCTCACAATGCAGGGGAAACAGCTCTCAGAAGTTGTGAATGTGGCCGGTGTCCCTTCAAGTGCTGGAGCCTGCACTCAGGAGAAGGGGACCTGAGTAGCTCTTGGAGGACGTAAAAGGGGAGGATTATCAGCCAGGAAAGGACTTATCCTTTCCATCTTTTACATCCATATGCTTCATGGTCCTTAAGGTTCTAGAAGATGTCTCAGCTGACCAGTCCAACATACTGAGGGCTCTTTGTGGATGTACTTCAGAGCCGTGCTTCACCAGAGAAGACATGCTCATAGCCAGTTTCCAAAGCACTGATTGATTTTACTCTCTGTCTTGTGGCTCTCGCACTGTGTGTCACCTCCTGTACCCAGTCCTCCCTGCAGCACACAAGTGTTGTCATCACTGGGGACTGTAAAGGCAGCTCAGATGTCACCACTGAAGATGGCCAAGACCCATCCTTTGTCCCCAAGCACTGTGCTCCGTTCTATAGCACACCTTTTTGTCTGTGTTAAAACACACATGGTATTTTCTGTCTGACTTACACATTGATCTGAATGGCACGGGTATCAGTGGCCTGCTCTTTTCCATGCTTTCTATTCCCCTAATTCCTGTATTGTCTGCAGCTGCAGTTGCTGGTTTTCTTCCAGGATTGCTGAAGGGAAGGGGGAGTTAAAAGAGCAGTAAAAAGCAATCCCTGCAGAACTCCAGCAGAAAATCACTTGCCTAAGGATAATTTTGTATTTTCCATTGCACTGTGAGACCTGTCGGCCAATTTTAATCATTAGTGTGCACTGGAATAATTTTCCTTAGTTCTGGGTTCTTAAACTGGCATGCCTTAGAGCCCGTTGCATTGGCACTGCTATGCTATTGACCAAGCAGTAATTCATAAAAATGAATCTCAAACTAATACGAGGGGCTGTAGGCTGCATTAAAGCCTGTTATCCTGTTCTTATTCCACACAGGGCTCTTTGGCTTGGCAATAAGGCGTCTTTAGGAAGATTACGTTCCTCAGCTTTCCCTTTTACATGCATTAAGTATTGTAATTTTGCTCCATCTGTGCATTTCATTACATTAGCCTAGATGGTAGCAATTTATTTGATTGTGTAAGTGGAGGGGTTTGGTTGTTAGGCTTACTGTCACGTGCACATGTATTGTCTGTGTGTAATACAGGATTGTGAGTGTGTACGTAGAATCTATACATACGTATGTAAAAAACTGGGGGAAATTTATGCATATACGTATATTTCTGTGCATAAATGTAAAAATTAGAAAATATGTGTATATATTTATATACACGTGTGCAAACATGTGGAAAGTATATGTATATATACATATGTGTAAAAATGGGGAAAGTATATGTATATACCTGTATATACATATATGTAAAAAAACTGGGGGAAAATCTGTGCCATGAGCCTTTCAAAGCAAACTGGAATAGGAACATGTTTGGTGTAAGGTGCACAGTTTGCCCAGGCTTCCATATTAAGCCAGACTTGCATGGGGAAATGCGTCCTTACAAAACGCACCTTTCTTTGCCGGCCATCAGCAGTGCAGTGGCACATAGGGGATATATCTGGGATTATAGCTTTATTATGCTAAATACCATAAACAAACAGATTCTGGTCCAAAGGGTTCACAGGCTAAGCAAGCCCGGGAGCCTGGAAGGGGGAGAAGTGGGGTTGCATAGTGTGTGGGGGAGTGAGGCTACTCACCCCTTGGTATGGACACAGGAGAGACCAAAGCTGGGCTTGGGGCTGGGGCATGCTCAGCCTAGGAGAGACCCCTTTAGGGCATGCAGAAAAGCCTTTCTTGGGGAAAAAAAAGTGTGCGCTTCTGACTGGTTAATCGGTATTCAAAGCTTCAACCATAAATTCTGCTTTCAATAGAACTGCTTAAAACTTTGGATGAGTGTGGCATGCTCCTAATCCCCCTCAACTATATAAATCAAGTGTCAGAACAAAGCCTAGCCAGAATTGCAGGCAATTTGGGGACATTAAATATATTTCGTAAAAAGAGAGGAACTCACAGATATTTTTTTTCCTGCTTTTTTGCTCTTTGCAACTGTTCATCTTGTGGTAAACAAAGCTTCCTGCAAACCTGTTTAAGTGAAAGATTTTAAATTTTGCCATTATCGAAATAGTGGTGCTTAAGGTTAAGCTCCCAGAGTGCTGCCTACTGGGTGATTTGTGTTAATAGTATGAATGCCGAGATGTTTGTCAGATAAATGGAAAGAAACATTCTGTAAATACACATTTTCAGTCAATTGTGGAAGAGTGAGGACAAGCATTTTATACATTTTTGATGATGTCTGTAAAAAAAAAAAAAAAAAAAAGGAGATTCAACATTTGATTTTGCTTGTTTAGGAAGAAATCCTCACTCGATTATAAGCACAGTTTGGAACACAAATCATTAAGTAGGAGAGCCCAGTTTGATTAAAATCAATTCAGTATTTTTTAATTTGAATTTTTTCCACTGATATGAAGACAGAGAGCTTCCAGCTCAGGCCCAGGTATCATGCAGGAGGTTAAACCCCTTCGTTTTGTCATAAAAATGGTCTTTCATATCAAAACTGCACTGATTTTAATCAGTTTAAAATCATTCCTTTCTTTTAAAGCTGTTTACCTTTCTCTTGTAGAAACCTTGATTTACTGCTGAGACTAATATATTTACATGCGAGTTAAAACAGAAGCATCTTCTGTAGTCAGCAACAATCTGGAGGAGACAATGGGAATTCATGGTCTTGGGGTTTTTTTGGACAAAGAAAGAAAGAGGAGCCCGAATTGGTATTTGAAAACACAAATGTGGTGGTGTGCCACTCACAAAGCGACTTTACTCCAAGGAAATAACCATCTCATAAGGCAGAAAGCTTCCACACAAAGGAAGAGTGTTACAACTGCTGGTGTCAAATTAATCTGTCACTTAAGCTTTGTGAGCACTATGAAAATTATCCATTAACTGGCAATGGGTGTCAGCAGCGCTGGCAGCCGGGCCAGTGATGAGTACTCTTTAACTGGAAGTTTCTATCAATGCTGGTGATTTCTTGTATGCTAGATGAGATCAAAAGGAGTTCAACGCCGCTTCAGAGAAGCAGGCTGGAAACAAACTACTTCAGAATTGCTATTTAATATGATTTGTCCTTTGTCACCACTGCCAACTAACCTGTGTTTAGTTCTGATTCAGCTGTGCCAGTGGCTGACACCATTGTTAGCGGTGGCTGGAGCCTGACAAAGGACCAGACTTTATTCATATCAGACTCTTCCCTAACATTTCTTTCAGTGCTTAAGCTTTGTTTTTACACAGGATTTCAATTCATACTGAATTTGTAGTAAAATTCTGCTGTCATTTAAGGGGGGAGCCCTAACGCACAGTTAGCTGTCAGCTTTTAAGCAGCAGGTACCCTGCGGAAGGGTAGTGGCAAAAAGAAAAAAAAGCTTCCTTATACAAAATACATTTTTAAAATAAATAAACTAGAAGAATTGGCTTAACTCTCTTAGCTTGTCTTAGTGACTTAAAATTTTTTTCTAGGATTTAGCTAAGATTTACCTTTGGCTAATTTGTGATCTTTATAATCTTTCCTGGTAATTCCCCTGTAGGTTTGCTGAACTCACAATTGTACCACAGGTTAAGGAATGAGAGCTTTCCTTCAGAAAATACATTGCATAGATTAAAGGTCTGTTGCTTTCAGGAACTCCAGGACATGAAGACGTGGAATTATAGCACTCTGACAAAGCACATGCTTTGGAAACATTTTGGAAAATGTTTCTTCAGCTGTTGATGCAACTGAGTTTTTTCAAAGACTTGTCCTGCTAGAAGGGAACTCATTCAGGAACTCAGAAGAGGATCATTTCCTTCTTAAAACTCATCTTCCCGATGCTGCTGCTGCAGCAGTGTTTGTTCACTGGCTCTGGAGTGGGTCCTGAACTCCCTGGCCAGGGAAGCCTTCCCCATCTCACATCCCAGTGGCAAAGTAGCTTTTTGTAACACTTCTCAATATGTTCCTGGCATGGAAAAACGCCTTGTCTCCCACAGTCCTGGATTTATAGAGAATAGAATGAGCGTGAGAGAGGGGCTTGGGCTTTCAAGAGGCTGAATTTAATTTTTGCAGCAAAATTATGAGTCCTTTATTTGAGTACTTGCCCTCCGCATCTAAAAGTCAATTATTTTGTCTAGTAACATGAATAGTAGTAATTTATTGTATTTTATGACCTTCTTTGGAATACAAAGAGGTTATTGATCAGTTTTTCCTTCCCTAGCCTGCCTGTGTCCTACCACCACCGATAGCATGAATTCTGTCTAAAATCCACTGGGAAGAGGACTCTCCTGAGGCTGAAACACAATCAAGTTACTTTATGCCAGCATCTCTGTGTAACTTTGATGCTTTCCATCCTGTAAGCAGCACCTAGGTGCTAAAGCTCCATGCAAATGCTCAGGGTCCTCGTCGGACAGAGATCTTGGTAAAAATAAAAAGTTACTGGAGCTTGATGTGCTTTGAAGGAGATTGACTTTTCTGATGAGTTGCTTGGTGTTTTCTGCAATTGTTTTATATTCGGGAAGTCTTATTCAGGGCACTTAAAAAATCATTGATTACTTTGAAAATTTAGAATCAGGTTTCTGCAGTAACTCTTAATTGCTATGAAAATAGCTCTCCGGTGACCCGAAGGTCCTCTCCAGCCCACCACACCAGTGTGATGTATTACTGACAAATGATGTTTTGTCTTAGCCTTTTGCAGAGTGTTATTTGAGTTGCCCAGGTCATTCCCTGTCTCCAGCTAGTGGATATAGTGGGCTACCACAGGTGAATCCATTCTGTTCTTGGACAATCTGTAGCAGCAGTGTGAAACTTGAAGGGTTATTTGTGGTCTGGGGCGGGGAAATATAGCATTGAGATTGTCAGAAGCTGTGATATGTGTTTTGCAGTGTCCTAGAATAGAAAATTCAAACTCTTCCTCCTCCTCCTCTCTAGGTGTTATAGAAGCATCATACTTCAAAGTATGAACATTTTAATATTTTAGAGCATTTAACATTTTCTGTGCCCTTTTATGAAGCTCTGTCCAGCTCTTTCCTGCCTGTGACAAATTTATGATCAGAATATAAAAACAATTAAGGAAATCACACCTGAGTAGTTGTTCTGGCGCAGTGGTCTGAAGTTCCTACATTCTGCAGCGGCCACAGCAGCCTCCCCTCTCGAGCTTCCCTTTTGATGCTGCGTGCTGTGGATTTTCTCCAGAGAAGGTATTGTGGGAGTAGGTGAACGGGAGTGTTTCATCTTACAAAAAATGTTTCTTATGGGCTCTCAGCTACGTTCAGTATATTCATTATGACACCTTTCTGAGCATATTATTATTTTCAGTCTTGAACTACAGCTCTTGGCATTCATTCAAGACTGTGAAAGTTTGACATGAGCCATCACCTTGCCAGCTGTTAACAAACTGACATAAGCAGGAAGTGTCTTCTAAAGAATCTTCGGTGGTACAAACTGCAGTACAGAAATCCCAAGCCGCATATTGAAACTGAGCGCGGTGCTGCAGGAGCAGTCTGACGTGGCGGAGTTACACTGCCAGCTGTACGTATGTGGTTGCACAAGTAAAGGTTGTAAATACTGATGATCTTGCTGTTGGTTTAATTCTCAACCAAAGCATTGGCTGCCTGCTGTTCCAAGAGCCTTTCCTCTCCAGTAAACAGATGGCCCCATGTTGGCTGGCCTTACCAGGGCTTAGTTTCACCAGCAAGTCAGTATTATCAAGCTGTCAAAGGACCCATCTGCCCCGAGCATCTGTCCTGGCATCCGCTGGTCTGTATGCTGGGAACCTCCCTGCTTTGCAAATCTCAGGCATATAAAACTTCTATATTTTTGTTTTATTTGGGGAGGGGATTGTAATTCATACCATCTGCCTCATGTGCTTAAGTGAAGGGATGTTACACTGGAAAACAAGCTACTAGAGAGAAGTAATCTTTTATGGTCCCCTGGTAGTCTGTGGTCTGCCATCACTACACCAGTATGTTTTACTTCACTTTTTTTAAAAAAAGACGTGGGTTTGGACTCAAAACCGATGCAGAGATATTTTTTGATGTCAACACACAACTTGTGCAAATTCTGGTGTATTTAGTGCCTGCTTTGCCACTGACTGTCAGCTCTCCTTCCCTGTAACGTGGGGTGCTGCTGCCGACAGCGCCGGTTGGGATTGTCAGTGCCCAGGAGCTACTGTTTACAAACCTTTGTAGACTAAAAATGTCTCATAAGTGGTGCTTAAATATTAGCTTAAGTTGATGCAGTCCCTGTTTGTTTATGGTGAGTCACTCACAGGGTGGTTTTTCTACCTTGAGTCTTATTATTTCTGATTAAAGGTGCTTACTGGCCGTTCATCAGCTCTGTTGGCCAGGTCCAAGCTTATGAATGCCATTGCCTTTTAATGACATACCTTCCGTTTTGGAGACAGCTGCTAAATATCAAACAGATGTTTTTGTAAAGATGAGGACAACAATTATTTTCAAGGCTTTAATGTTTTTAGAGGTGAAAATTTAATAGAATAAATAGACTCACTGGATATCCCTTATATTTGAAGCAATGGGGGAAAAGATGCATTTTGCTCTTGAAGCCTTTGGATATTTGATAAGCCTCATCAGAAATACTTCTGCTACTTTTTACATTCTTACATAAAACAAAAAATCATAAAAGTACACATTAACAAAACTTTCCTTCTGGTTTTCTCCTTTACAGCATCTTCAGCAGAGCCAAAAATTTCTCTTTTAAGCTTGCTTTCCTTCCTTTTATCTCTTACCCAGCTCATTTCATCTTGTGAGCTCGATATTTGAATTGTTCTCAAAAAGGCACTTGATGTTTCCGTGACTGCTCTTTCAAAAGTAATTAGTTACTTTGGCACATAACTGAAATTTTATGCTTAGAGGATAGGTTTTTCTTTTGTTTTGTTTTTTTCTGGAAGGTGTGGAGCATCTATTTGATAAAATTTGGATGTGGTAAAGACAAAGACCCCTAGCTTGGTGCTTGAAATTTTTGGAAATGTTTAGGGAACTTAATTTTTAAATATGGACTAAATACTTGGTAAAAGTATTGGGTCCCAACAATGCCTTCTGAAGCCAAGGTCAAATAAATTAGTATTTAAATGTGGCTGTACTAAACTGGCTTTGAAAAACAAACCAACCCAAGCCTTTTATTTCTTTACAGTCTTTATAGCTTTTATTTTGTCTTTTTGTAACAGATCCAGAACTTAATGACTGAGCTGAAGTTTTAAAGCTCATGCTAAAAAGTAGGCTGGAAAAAGAAAAGACAGTCTGCAGAATCAAGTTCATTTTATAAAACTGAAGTATATCTCCTTAATATATTGAGCCCGGTGTATTCTCCTTATAAATTCTTCTTCGCCAGCTTGTAATTTTGCTGCTGTGTTTCTTACCCAAATATCTGAGTGAAGTAAGTGCTCACATATTTTGTCCATGGTTGTCCTCTTTCCTCTTTAGCGTGCCAAAATCCTAAATAAAGCTGTGTTGAGGTTTTTTATGTAATATGAAAAAGATTTGCATAAGTGTAGTTATGATAATTTTTGTGGTTAGTTTTAATGTGTTGGCTTCATTTCAGTCCTTCAGATCCCTAAATCAGTTTTGATTTGCTATTGCTTAAACAGTGCTTTTTCCCCCTTTTTTCAAAACAAATGCGTTGAGAATGATCCGAGGCAAATTTCCCTGTAAATCTATTTTGTTCATAAAGTCAGGCTGAAACTGTTTGCTCCTGCCCATAGCTCAGTAGTTATGTGTAATAATTTATTATCCAAATAAGATGTTTTAATGCTAAATTAAGTAAGGGGGGGGGGGGGTGGGGAAAGGACGACTGCTGGTGTGGATTCCCCGATTTCCATTTCTTACCAAGCACTTGGGCTGGAGCCTCCAGTACAGCAAACTCTGCTGGTGTGTCTAGCCTGGCGCACAGAAGGACCAATGGCCAGAGCTCTGTGACTTGTCCCTTCATGTTCACCCTCAGCATGGCTCCAAGGGTTCTTGTGTCGCACGACCTACTCTGCCAGAGGTAACCCAGGGGTGGTTTGTAACCTGCTGTTGGGGTGTGGATTGCAACTGCTGTGCCATGGTGGACAATTTCCAGGTATCCCCAGCATCAGCTGTGTCTGGGGACAAGATCAGATCACACCCCAGCTGCCTTCTCCCTCAGTAAAACAGAGGTTCTGTATTACAGCACTGCTAAGGACAGGCTCTGAGCAAAATCCCTTCCAGTTTTATGTCTTAGAAAGCAGTATTCCTTTCTTTTCAAGATGCTGCTTTTGACACCTGCCGAGCGTGGTGTGAGATTTTGGACTGCTTCCAGGGTTGCTCCTTCACCAGTGGGCATTACCACAACTTCCTACTGCTCTCCGTCAACTTGCAGTAAAGCCATGTGTGTGCTGTGTATAAATGTGTACAGTTTGATTTGCATCTTCAGAGTATGCAGCATCCCAAAGACTTCGTGTGTCCGGGATAAATCTCCATTCAATGGAGCCAGCTGGAGTTCAGAATTCTCTCCCTTGCAGATCTGATGGCTGGCTTGTGCCTTTGTGTATCACAGGCTCCAAAGGGTAACACTGATGGGAACTGTGTTGTGCCTGATGCTATGAGCTGTGTTATCACTTCGAGATGCTTTAAAAAAAAATTTAAAAATTTCCACATTAGAAAATGTCACCTTAAAGAATCTGGCCTCAAAAAGTGCTGCTGGTACCAGGCTAATGGGGCAGGTCATATTTAGAGCTGTAAAGCCTGGAAACGATCAGTTTGACATGCTGATTTGCCTTAAAACCCTGGTTTTTTTGAGGCAGAACTTCTAGTGCTTGGAGATGTGTGTGTGTGTGGAGAGACAGCAAATGACTCTCAGCGCAACTGCTGCATTTCTTTGGAGGCTGTAAATGAGGTCAAACCTGAACAGTGGTGTTTGAACTGTGGCAAGGAGGATCTGCCATGACAATCCTTCTATTTAATGCTTCAGTCAGTGGCTCTGGTGTTTATCTTGCCACCCAGCTCGAACCTGATAGCACTGCAGCTGGCTCTGCAGCAGCTCTGAGGCAACTCCATGGTGTCCTTCAGGCACGGTAGAGCAACCTGGTTTTTCCTGGGAGTTCACGTGGGAGTGCCAGCAATTAGGGATGCCTTCAGCATCTCTGTGGTGTTCAGCTGACAGCTATTGCCAAGAGAAAAACAATGAACCATTTTTTTCATGTGACGCTCACTGGTTTGCTAAATAGTTCACAAAAAGTGCGTCATGTGCTGGGTTTGTTACCCATGTAGGCAAGGGGAGAAGCTTGGTTTGCAGAGCCCCTTGGCTCCCCGCAGTCTGTGGCTTGAGCGGGTGGGGAGGGGGTAGCTTCTGCTCTTTCATTACGGTTTGTTTCCTTCAAGGATTTCATTTGGGAGCTGCAGCACTGAGCAGAGCAGTAAATGCAATCCAGATGATACAAAACCAAATTAGAAAAGCCCGAACAGCACCTGCCCCTTCCACCTTCAGATCACATCTGACGTTGCACTCTACCTCAAAGGTGTATGAGCTTGTCTGTTTTCATTGGCCTTTTTTTTTTCCCCCAACTAATGGGGAAAGTTGCAGTAGAAGGAGCTCCAAGTACGCACCAGGCATGGTGAACAGCCAGATACTACTTCAGAAACAGAAAACTCCTGAAATGCTGGAATTTTCTAGGAGCATCATTTTCTAAAACATCCATCTCTGCTTATATCCCTGAGGACCCTGAGAAAACCAGCACGCTGCCTGCTCTGACTACTCAGCAGCCACAGTTTAGAAGCAGTGTGCTAGTTTTTTAAAAGGCAGGATTGGACAGGAGATAGAAACGTGGGTTTGAAACAGCATTGCAATATCATTACTCCTGCGCATCTGACAACGAAACCAAGCCGGTCCCCCCCTTCCTGCTCATGCAACCACAATCCAGGTTTTGTTAAATATTTGGTAATATCCTTTGCCCCTTTATTTTCCCCTTTTCTCCCTTCTTGAAGCTGTCTCCAGATGAACCATGTTGGTGCCAGTTGACCCGTACGGGCTGGCAGAGCGCCGTGTTCGTATGCTGGAGGGGAAGCAGCCACACAAACACAGGACCTGAGCAGCTTGTGGTGGTGGTCTTGCTTTGGAGCCAGTGGGATCCTGTGCCAAACATGGCAGCATCTTGGATCCAGCATGTGCCGCACTTGGACTTCAGTGCGAGAGCACTGTGGACCGCTCTGCAGTGAAGAGTCAGAAAATGGCAGATGATGCGGCTTGGCTTGATGGGTTGTCTTCCTTTTGGGGTTTGAGTGACCGCTGCAGTTTGGGCTTCTATCCACATGGTGAAGCTCTTCTTCTGGCCTTGGCACATCCCTCGGTTCGCCCTGCGAGCCTTGGCTTCCCAGCGCGGCTCGGATGAGAGGAGGCAGCTACTGCGTGGACATCTGCCCTCTCCTTCTCACATCTCTCCTCTGTCCCGTCTGTACAAACACACAGTGCTCCCCGGAGCTCGTGGAATAAAGGGGTGATTTGGTTTTCTTCCCAATTATCACTTTTTTTTTCCCTTCTTTTTCCCCCCAGATCACACTGTAGAACTGGGCATGGAGAGGACTGGTGCAGGGAGGAAGTGCTTTGAGATTCATTTCCTGAGCACAGCAAACCTGAGAGGTGGGAAAAGAAATCAGAAAAGAAAGAGGATAATGCTCTGATTCCATTATAAACCCCCTTGGCATTAAATCGCAGTCTATATTTCCCTATAGCCCTTATAGCAGCAGCTGCCTCTCCATGCCCAGTTCCATGCTCGGAGATCAGGTAGCAGCTCTGCTAGGCGAGCGGTGGCAGTGATGCACATGCCGCTCTGTGAGTGAGCTCATCTCTGAAGACTTGCCCGTGTCAGAGGTACAAGCCTGGTTTCAGAAAGGTAACACACATTTCCCTCTGGAAATGCCACCTACCTTGTTGCTGTTGTGTGAATTCTTTTCTTCTCCAGCATTTCTCTCAAATAAGGACTCCAGTGACTGATAGCAAACTAAAACAACAAGAAAAAAAAGACCCATCATGATCATATTTACTGGTGACCTACTTAAAATCCTCTTTCCTCATCCTCATTTAGTGTGTGTGCTAAAATGCTGGCTGGCTTGCAGTCTCCAAGGAATTGCTAGCAGAATGATAATGGATGCAAAATGTGGCCCCTCATTTCTTTAGTGGTAGTTTCTGAAAAGACATGTTTTATTTTTTTATTGCATCATTTAGACTTTTTTTTTTTCTTCTTCTCTCCACTTGTGATGTATTATTTCTGTTTTCGGTCTCCCTGCTCAGAAGCCTTTGTGTTCTGATTGCAGGCAGTGCTGCTGTTTGAAGAAATGCCATTAAATCACGGGATGCCTTAATCTTTTTTGGTTTTGTTTTTGGTGTTTTGTTTTGTTTGGGGGTTTTTTTTGAGGAAAATTAGGCTTCTAGCTCTATCCTGGAGAGTCTGAGCTGTTTTGTCAAAGGCCTGTGCTGAGCATCTTTTTTTTTTTTTTTTCTGGTGACAATGATCCAACAGAGATGATTGTTAAATGCTTTATACCTACTCTGGTATATTTTTGTAGGGTTATTGTAAATGGGATTGCAGTCCAGAGTAGAAAGTCATCAGCATTGTGCATATTGCACCTCTCAAGTTTTTCTCTTCCTGGTTTTCCTCTTTACAAATTCATGTAGAGGAAGGCTTGGGTGTTCCTACTTGCTCAGCCATGCACCGGACCAGTGCTGTTAGAAAGGATGTAGTTACACCGGCACACACATTCGTCTGTGGATACTGTGATTAAACTGTCTGTTCTGGATGCTCGTGATTGAATGCATACACAGTACAGATATATTGATCCTGCTTTTACAAACAATGTCAACAGGGTGATGTAGACATCCACTGAAACCTGTGTGTAAGGGATCACACCTGAAGTGTTCATTTCTAGTGACTCAAGAAACCTTCTGGTTTTATAAGTTCAGTCACATAAAGCATGCCATGTTTTCATGCCACTCTAAATTCTCTTACCTCGCATTGAAACAGAATTTATAAGCAGGTGTATAAAAACACAACATAAAAAAAATAATTAACATTGGGTGGCTTCTGGTTCCTTGGCACCCAGTAACTGTGCTACTGGAGCTAAGCCCTGTTGTCTTTAGGCATATATAAAAAAATCAGCTTCTTGCAGTCCAAATAATTCTTGTTTTCTCACCAAACACTTTTACGTTTGGGGTCATTTTCGTGTGCTGGCCTGGAGTGTGTGAGAAGCTAAGGGAGCATTTACCATCTTCTCCCAGACAGTTCCGGGTTACTACTGCATGCGTAGGGTAGGACATTGCTCCTGTGTTGTCCCTTCAGGAGGTGACAGTAATAATGGAGATGAGGGGAGAAGAGGTAATTACCTCCACTGTACTGGTAAAACCACTCGGTACTATGGAAATTTAATTCAGTTTCTGGCTCCAGGGCACTAGCTTAAAATTAGACTGTAAGTAATGTTTTGTTCTCTTTCAAGTAGTGAGGAGGAGCTGGTCAGGATGGAGCATAAACACAGAAACAGTTTCCTGCTGTCGGAGTTGCAGACTGCTGATTCAGGAGGAGGAACCTCATCTCCTGGTGTGACTCCTTAGTCAGCTGCGGCCCATGGCTGTCGTGCCCTGTCCTCTGGGTGGAATAACTCATGTGTGATGACTACTCTTTATAAAAAGTGAGTTAGAAGCCTTTGGAGTGGGTGCCACTGGCTCATAGGGAAATTGGGGTGCATGTGCCTGTTCTCAGGCACAGAGAGCACAGCATTGATAGTCCTCACCCCTCTTCCCCTGTGGCGCTCACAAACCGGCAGGAAATAAATAGGAATTAACCGGAAGAGCTGCCAGAAAAGTTCTTGCCACAAGATGTGACTCACTGGAAGGAAGACAATTGAGATTACAGTGAGGAATATAGTGTGCCTGGGTCTGTGTCCACAGGAGTTAATCTGGGCAGATTAAACAGAGTATTAAACAGAGCGAGCAGCCAGCAAAGGGGGCAGAAGGAAACAACTCCAATGTTATTGACCGGAGAGTCTGTGTTACAGCCATTGGGGTTTTAACGTATACCATCTTCATATGTACCAACCGACCTTATGGCTGTGCAGACTCTGATGGCCTCTTTCACCTTAGAATGCACAAAGAGCATGTTCCTTGTTAAGAAGCATTGATCAGCAGTACTGTCTTATCTCCTTATCTTCTTTAATTTCACTTAATCTTCCAGAGCTCGTAGTATAAATTAATATCCCTAGTCCACAGGGTGCCTTGCATAAAGCATTTTTACATATAAATGGCACAATATAT
Source organism: Falco punctatus (assembly GCF_963210335.1). Classification (NCBI taxonomy): domain Eukaryota; kingdom Metazoa; phylum Chordata; class Aves; order Falconiformes; family Falconidae; genus Falco; species Falco punctatus. Next base: position 257,494 of record NC_137599.1, on the reverse strand, counting down.
CCTGTAACAGAGACATGATTCATAGGCTATTACATGTTAAATCTTAGGTGGAAGCCAGCTAACTAATTTATACAAAATAATTAGATTCTGAATTAAATGCACAAAAGATTTTTTTTTCTCTTCTTGCTTTTCCTTGTGTGAACTCAGAAGATGAGCTGATATTGGAGAAGGGGAAAGTGTTCTTCCTACTCCATCACCCTGTCCTGATACCTGCTAGGCAGTCTCGTGAGGCTAGGGGCAGGTTTATAGAGATGGCCTTGTCCTTATGCTGCGCCTCTGGGACTGCTCACCAAATGAGCTTCCTTCCAGAAATTACTGATTTGCAGGCAGGCCTCGGGGGGACTGTTCCTTCTCACAGAAATGTGTTATATTTGCGTTTCCATGGACCGCTTCGACAGCGTAAGAATTTGCATTGATGTACAGGTAGAGAACAGCCAAAAGCAATAAAATGAAGCTCTTGTCCGTCCTCTTCTACCCACTTGGTCCACCTGATCCCCTGGAGCACGAGTTCATTCTTTTGCTTGTTTCTGTGTGGAGCTGCCGATGGGAGGAGAGTTACGGATCCTGCAGGACCTCAGCTGACACCACCTCCACACCTGGGGGATGGGTACCCGCAACAAGGCTGTGCTCCCCACCGCTGAGTGGCACCAGCTTGTGCTTAGATCCATCTCTGCTGTCCTGTGCACATGCTGGAAGCTGAGCCCAGGCTGGAGATGGTTTCAAACCAGGCTACGTCCCCCAGCTTGGGTTTGCAGTTCAGAGCTCACGTACTGCTGTGTGTCTGCAAGGAGGCTGCTGCCTGGGAAGGCTGAGCTTCACCACAACCGGTGACTGCCTGTTAGACACACGACAGCAGTGTTTTACACTGGGGTCTTTAGGATTCAGGGTTGGAAATGCAGCTACTTAACCCCCAGCGCTATCTTCTCCTGACTGCAATTTCAAAAACTCTGGACCAGTCTCCCCAGCCAGCCAGCCTGGCTATTTTTAGCTTCGTTTCCCAGGGAAACATGGCTTTATGTGGCTGCTGTATCCTCAGATTTGACAGTGAGGGAGAGAGGTAGCAAAGATCATTGTAAGTTTTGTGAAAATCGCTCTTTCTGATTAAAGAGACAAGCTCTAAAATCTCTGTGCAGCCAAAGGTGGGGGTATTCAGCCATCCTCCATCCCGGTGGGGAGTTGCTGCCTTGTTGCTTCGTCAGCACACCAAGAAAAAGAAGCATCACAGCATGGAAATGCAAAGCAGGATGTATAGGGAGGGTGCTGAGGGACAAGGCAGTGGTGTAAGGAGTGTGAGGCATGTTTTGTTGGGGTTTTGTATTTATTTTTTAGGAAAGCAGGCTGTAATCATTACCTCACTCATAGAGCATCTCGCTTGATGGTTTTAATGGTAGCGTAAAAGATTCTTTTGTGGTGCTCTCCAGCCATGTGCAGGACATGGCAGCATCTGCTGAATGGATCCTTTTTTTTTTTTTTTTTTTTTTTTTTAATAATGTAGAAAAGGGGAAAGGAAAGGTATTTTGGTGCCTGAACCCAGTAACCCTAGGCTGCTGCAAACTTTCCAGCTACATGTTAGTGGACACACGGGCTCTGGAGGGCTTGGTATCCAAGCAGTGACAGTTCCTCCCAGGAACTTTTGAAGAGGGTAAAATGGGTGAGTAAAATGCTTAATCATAGATTTGTCACCTCAACAGCAGGGCATGTTCTGTTTTGCCTCGCTGAGTGTGTTATTTGGAGGGCGATGTGGGAGAGGATCTTCTGTTTTCCAGGGTTAGTCAACGTAAGGTGCATCCCCACCACAGGCACATGCTGTCGTGTCTCCACATGAAGTGGAGTTCTGAAGTAGACGGGAGTAGAATTAATTCGCCTAAGGAGAGGTGTTCAATGCAGTTTTTAAATCCCTTATGGTACGTAAGGAATCTGCATGGGGCTGGTAGGTGGGACACAGGTTCTACAGGAGACTCATGCCTTTCTGTGGTGGCAGCTGGAAGCAACAGGATGTAGCCCAGGGTCTCTAAAATGGCACTACAAGCCTGTGTTAGGGCTTCATTCCACCATCCATCTTCAAATCTGCACAGAAGATGTCTCCACAATTTTAACTGATATTGCTTGGGGGCAAGCAGGGCAGGGATGTCATTCCCCAAAGCCTTCATCAGCTACTTGTATTTGCTTAAGTTGTGTGCTTGCAGTGTGGAGACATACACATTTGCCCAGCTGCTGGTCTGTGTTGAGTCTGGCTCAGACTGGAATTAATTTGCTTTATAATAAGGAGTTACATGAAGACTTTTGAATGTTAATAGTCCTCTTGTGCCTCTCCTACAGTTCCACTGGTACTGTATCTTGCAAATTGGCCAAGAGAAACCATGAATGACAAGACAGAGGAACAGGACACGTGTGGATAAGCTCGGAACAGGGCAGAAAAGACAGCTTGGAGGGAGCATGCTCTAAAGCAAGCTTAGGCGAGTCCAGTTCTGAAACCTCAGTGGGACTAAAGTGGGACTGAAGTGCCCAGCTTAGCTCCACGCTGTACTCACGTAGGCATTTGCAAAGAGTAGATGTTGGGGAGATGTCACATCATGCCTGACAGTGAGTAACAAGGATCTCCCACTGGTGTGAAGATACCTACTGCAGCTGGAGGTTGAGCAGCTGTGTAATTATGCAGCAAGTGATTAGTGCTGATGACTCCTCTCTGTACTGGGGGCTTCAACTTTTATTTTTGTTGCATGCATATGAAGCTGCTGCTGGCAGTGGCAGCTCGGCAGGAAAATCTGCCTCTCCGGAGTGCCGGCAGTGTTGGGTGAGGTGGAGACCGAAGAGCACAAGGCATCGGGAGCCCTGGTCTGTACGCATGGAGAGTGGCAGGACTTGTTTAAATGCTGGTTTAGGGAGCTGTGGGACATGCAAGAGGAAAAGGGAGAGGCGTGAGTTTTCTGTGGTTGTGCCCAGTCTAAGACAGGGCCAGGAGCTGCTGGTATCACTGCCTACGAGTGGTGGTGGGGTGCAAGGTGTGAGAAGCCTTGATGCAGACTGAGGTGAACAAGGCAGGGTCATCACTCTTATTCCTGTCTAGGCTGTTGCCACACATTTGCTGTAAATAAAATGGAAGTGCTTTTGTATTTATGAAGTTTGAGATACTTGGTATGGTTAATGACCTTGAGGTTACACCCAAAACTCTGTTACTGCCTCTTCTAGCTGTGACTGCCAGGCCTGAGCTGCTACTCATCCTTCCACCTGGCCACGAGCACGTTACAACCACCAGGCAAGCCGTCTCCTAACAACCTCGCTGCTCTCAGCTCAGCCTTGCCGATGTGCAATCCCGTACCGTGCCAACGTGTGCTAGAGGGAGGACTGGGGATGGAGCTAATAAGTGGTTGGAAATGTGTGGCTTTAAAGATGTTAAAATGCTGGGTGCTTTTGCCAGCTTCCCAATATTCCATCTTCAGAGCCAGGTAGCTGTAAGTGTGGCTGCGTGTGCTCCTGACAGTTCATAGGTGCACCTGTAAGTTAGGGAGTTCTGCTGGTGAACTCACATTTAAACTGTTTGTCTTGCCCATGGCATTACTGGTGTGGTTTGTTCATATTTATGTTGAGAAAAACAGCAAAATTAATGAATGTTATCCAAACACAGAGAAGGTTAGTGCTGATGGCTCCATGTTTGTAAACTCTCTGTGACTCTGGATTTGTCATGTAGGGTAGACTGTTCATGCCAGTCGCATGTCATTTATGATCACACATCTTGATAGCTAATAGCAATGAATTCACTTTGTTGTATGCTAGTAGTTACAGCTAAATATAGAGTGTGAAATGGCAGGGTAGCCAACACTGACCCAGTTTTTGGGTTTGCTGTGGTGGGGTTGTTTTTTGAAAGACTTGGTAAATGAGATATAAAGCTGTCTACCTGTCAACTTAGCTTCTAAGGGGTGCTCTATTTGCAAGAGACTGTTCCCTGATAAGCCAGCATCCTTCAGGCTTGGTTAAAGATTTCAACCAAATTTAACTCCATGCAGACTTGACTGCAGATTGGAAGGAAGTTTGTAAGAAGTTGAGTGATCCTCTGTCCATCCAGAGTTCATCCACTGTTTTTCTTCCCATATGTGTAAATCACCTTAAAGCAGAGGTCCTTAAACTTTTTAACCAGGGGGCCGGCGTGCGGATGAAGTGGCAGGCAGTCATCTGCGGCTGCGTGGTTTCCCCCCTCAACCCCCAGTGGGGGGGGGGGGGGGGTGTGTCTGTAAATACCGGGGACCAGATTGAGGACCCTGGGGGGCCGTATCTGGCCAGCAGGCCGTAGTTTGAGGACCCCTGCCTTAAAGCCTTTGTCCTGAGCAGGAACCTAAAATATTTGTGTATGCTGCACAGGTGGTGCCAGGCTCTGCCCACTTGCATTTAGCCTGGCCCAGATGCAAGAGTTTCTGTGGCAAATCCCAGGACAATTTACTGTGCTTGCATGGTTTGTACACTCTGATCTGTCGTAGCCCTTGTTTTGTTTTGTTGTTGCTGCTGGGGAGGTCACTGAGCTTCTCGGGGACAGATCCCCCCCCAAATGGGGATGTGCAAAACCCCAGTAGACACCCAAGTGAGCCAAGTCATGAAGCACCTGAGCTGGGCTACTCGGCCCTCGGGGTCTGCTCATGCCAGGAGCATTGGATGGCTTGGAAATCAATTAACTTCTGACTTTAAAGCTTATTAACCCAGAATAAAGACATCTGTAGTCCTGGGTCAGAGATGGTTTATGAGTAGTAACAAGGGAAGGAATTAAGATGTAAGCCTGAAAAAGGTGTGTTACAGGTTAACCTTGCATTTGTGTTTTACTCATGGAGGTTGTGCTTTTTAACAGAGGCGGCCATTGCTCCTAGTAGGCACTTTAGCAGCAGTGGGACAGATAAAACCAGGTTGCTTAAGGATCCTTCTCTTCTAAAGACCGCCACTGTTGGTGTAAGGGCTGATTCCTCTTCTCTCTGCTTGTCCTGCCACAGCAACCTCCCAGGCAAGAGCTGACGTGTTACGCGGCCAGCGTGGAGAAATACCTGTGCTTGCTTGACAGCAGCCAGCAAAAAAGACATGGAAGGGCTGAGTTTGGCTTGCCTTTCCGTCAGTGAGGTATTTATTTGGATATGTCTGGCACTTAATCTTTCACTTGATTTATTCACTAGTCTTCTCCCTGTGAGATTTAGGGGCAGAGTGGGGACGGACAGGCAGACGGGCAGCACGATCGTACCAGCAAAGGTAACCAGGCTGAAATGTGCCTTCTTTTTCAAAAGGCAAAATGGCATTTCCTCTTTCACTCACAAATAATGTCAGCAGAGGGAAGCTTGGGAAGGAAAAGGTTAAGCATACAACACCTTTGTGGTTTGTTTTACCGAGAGCTTATTTTTACCAGTAAACTTTCAGGGGGAAAGTTTTTTGACTTTACTCTGCACTTACAAAAGGTCAGCTCCTCTCCCAAGCAGTCCTCGGTGCCAGTCTCTGCTACAGGGTCCACTTCCAGACGGAGCCTTTGCCAGCCTCACCGCAGCTGCCCCGTATGCTCTGTGAGCTGTTCTACCCTCACCCTTTTGGGGCGACCTCGTGATGAATTGCTGTGGGTCAAACTGAATTCTTGCCTGTTAGGTCTTGGGTTGCTGTGTAATTTTACCTGTCCTTCATATATACCGTATCTCACAGTGTGCTTATCTCTGGTTCTCAGAGCAGTGACCTGACCAGATGGGGGGACGTGAGCAGCCGGGCTGGGATTTCCTATGATGTGACTGGTATAAATGTCAGGGGACACCGGGCTGAAGCTTTGTGGAGTGGAGCAGACTTGCTGTGAAGGGGACAGCATCCACCTCTCCAAACACTTTGTGCCCTTTTTCTATAAGGACAGCTGTCTTGAACATCATGTTCCGCTCCCCCGTGCCAAAAAGCTGTGCCAGTACAGCTGTGACTATACAAAAGGTATTTTTTTCAGCACTGCATCATTCCCTTTGTGCATCTTCCCACCTCTTGCTGACAGCTGTTCCTGGGAAGGTTTGCATTTAGTCTAAGCCTTACTGAACTGAGTGCCTCCACAGGGTTTGCACTGGGTTAGCTAAATAGTTTTAATTAAAATGGAGTTCCTTTGTGTCTAGACAGGTTGTGAATGCAGGTGGGTTTCATTATGTAGCCAGTCAGCGAAGGATCTCCAGCTGTAGCTTTGCTTGGGGTGACACACTCGCCCCGTCTCATTTGAGGTGTGCCATGCTTTACCCAGATGCTGTTGAAAGAGGGCTAATGGGCTTTGTTTCGTTGTTTCATCTGAAGCTCCATCATCCTCCTTGTTTTGTTTCCAGCAGACACAGAACTGCTTTTTCAAGGTACTTGCCCAGCTGGAATATCCCTAAATATGCATAAAGTCCCAAGTCACATCTTCACAGATTCCCATAAGCGAAGCATTCCGGAATGTTTAAGCAGGGGTTGTATAAATTTTTAAACAAAGGTAACAAGCCAAGGAAGAGGTGGTGGGTGATGAAATGAAGGTGAGAAAAGAAGCAAATTAGATCCCTGATGTGTAGCTGCCCTTTCTCCAGCTTCTGAGGCATTCTCACTGCTAATGAGTGTGATTGCTTTGGCTGTGTCAGCAGAAACACCTTTTGCTGGCTGCTGTCAGCAGGCGTTGTCACCATTGATGGTAGCAGTGACTGGGAAGAGACCGGGATGTTTTCAGACCACAGGTATGTACATGTGATAATGCACAGCAGTGTCTGCTGATTTTTCCAAATCATGAATTTCAAAAAGAGAAAGATTTTTTTTCTGCAGAGTAGTTGAAAGGCAAAAGGCTTTATTTGCTCCGTTTTCCCTTTGTGCCCCCATCTCGCCTGGCACCCCCGAGACAGTGGCCTTTTATCGTATGGAGTGAGCTGCAACCAGCTTTCATCCTGCAACCCAGCAGGAAGTCATACCAAGTGATGCTTGCCTGTCTTGGACTTGAAGACCAATGTCTGATTCCATTTCTTTTCCAAAGATGCAGGATGGTTTTATTACCAGCTTGGGTTCCTGTTCATCTATATTACCTGATTCATACCACATGGACACAAGGACAACATTATAGGGAGGAATTTTATGCACAATTACAGTGCGTCTGTGGCTTGCAGAGCTTGCTGTGAGCTATGGAGCAGTAGGGCCATTTCTTAAATTATTCAGAAAATACTTTTAAATGGTATGTTGTTGATGTTACCCTATATTGTGGGTAATGATACAGAATATCAATAAATCTGTTAATTAAATCCACAAGCTCTTTTCTAAGGAAAGAGGAGGAGACGCAAAAGAAAGTGGCTGGAACGCAGGGTTTGTGCAGGGTTCCCTGTGGCAGCAGCCTCTCCGGCGGACCAGCGTGGGGTCAGTGCTCCTGAAGTTTTGCTTCACTCACCCTCATGTAGGCTGGGAAATGCCGCTATCATCGTCTCGTCTCTCTCCAACTCTGCCAGGACTCTCATCCCTTTTGGCATCCCTAGGAGGTTGGTTGCCAATGATGTGTTACTGCATCTCCTGCTTGAGTTCAAAGGAATTAGGTTAATGAGCATAAAGCAGCAAGCAGAAAGTCAGCCATCAAATTATATTGGCGCTTGTTTGCTCCCTACTAAATTTCCCACTTCATCCATCTTTGATTCTTGTGATGTAGGCAATTAAATACAGTAGCAATAAACCTAGAAAAACTGTGGTGACCTTACAAGTTAAATTTAGTCCTTCTCTTTTGTGTAATGTGGTCTTCAGACGAGGCTGGAAACTGTATGAGAATGAGGAGGTGTGGAAGGGGGGAGACCAAAAATTAGTGGAAAACTTCTTGTCTGTGGGAATAAAATTGAATATGGAGAGAGGCTGTAATATTCTAAAATCCTCAGGTACTTCAGCAGGCTTGGAGGAGAGTCAGCAGCTCAGTCTGTCAGAGGAGCAGCAGCTTGGGAAAGCTGCTCAGAAGAACAGCTAAATCAGCAGTAATTGTTATTGACAGCCTTGGCTTTCATGCTACTGAGCGAGATCCTGAACTGGGGCTCACACAAGATGCTGCTTTTGTCTGGAGGAGCAGAATCAGGGAAGCAGCATTGGAGCCCCGCTGGTGGACAAACAAGGCAAGAAAAAGGAGCTTCTCTCGGCTGCTGCTATTGCATCATGCAGATGATGGCATAGGCCTTTGGAACAGAAAAGGGATCCTCTCTCCATCTGTTGCTGGAATAACATGCACGATAGTACAGACGTGACCCAAGAATCAATCATTTGCTCTCAAGGTGTTTAAATTTTAATTTGAAGAGCGTCCTCTACCAGGAACTGGGAGAGAGGCACAAATGCATCGGGGAGGTTCAGGACAGCAGCAGCATCTTCCAGCAAACTGCCCTGCAGCATTTCTGCACAGGCTGTAAGCCGTCCTTTGCTGCAAGGTTGGCCCCGGGAGTGTTTAGTGAAGGAGTGCCAAAAATGCTGTTTGCAGAAAAGCCAGGGAGCTGAGGCTGCTTGTCAGCGTGAGACACGCTGCCCTTGCTGACAGGCTGCCTTTCAGCTCCCACATTTGGCTCGGAAAGGGCTTTCACCAGCCCGCAGAAAGTAGCACATTAAAGCTGTGCCATGTCAAATTTTAAAATTTGCTTCTAAAGAGAAATGCCTGATGAACTTCTAGTGTGGTGTTTTCATCTTGAGCTGCTGACAGCGTCCACATCCTGTGTTTGGGTTTGCTACGTGTTGTCAGTTGAGCTTGAAAGAGTAGGAATTAGAGGTCAAAAGTAAGAGTTACGATTGAGGGCTTTTTAATTGTAACTCCCGACTTAATTATTCTTTTTTAGCATCGTTAAAAATATTCAGGGAGCTTGTGGAGTTGAGCACATCCTGTAACTGCATGTGTTGGGAAAATGTATTTTTGCAAAGAAAGGCTGTTCTGTTCTCCCATGACTCAGGCATGGTGATTTAGAGCACAAATAGAAATGATACAGCAGAGAGAGGATGTTTCCTCAGTAAGGAAGGTGACGGTGGGGGTGTGCTGCAGTTTCATATCCTTGCATGTTAAAGTATAAAATTTTTAGCTTATGCAAATGTTTCACTTCCTCCTCATATGGCAGCAGTAACGTAACTGAACCCAACACCGGAGATGATACTATCATAAACTCTTCTGATCTAGTCAACAAGATGCCAACATTTATTTCAATGCTATTAATAATCTTAACTGGCAAGGATCTTTATCTGTAAAATGGCATAATATGAGTTACATCTTGTGTTTGTAATGGAGCGGTTATCAGAACTTACATATGAGATTTGCTCTTAATATTTGGGATTGAATTATCTTACGCAGCCTTGACTCAGCTCATGGAGACAGAAGCTGGGCTGTGCAGATGCCGGCTGAGGAGCCGCTGCCACACTGCCTGCAGTCTGCCTAACTCGGTCTCCTCTTTAGCATAAGCATTACAGCACTTGGCCTGTCTGCAGGGATGTGTTGGTATGTCCAATGCATTCCACTGCAGTCCTTGGTGTGCTCAGTTTAATTTAGATGAGTGTGAATTAAGGTACCCTTAAGTGTAAATACTCATTCAAGCTGTGGTTGGTGGTTGTTCGTTGTTTTTTTTTTTAAAACTCAATATTGTAGAATATTTTAATCGACTTTATTAACTGTGCAAACACAGCAATTCAGTCAGTGCCAGTTAAACCTCAGAAAGGAATATTTTTCTCCAGGTGGGTTGGACAAGCTGCTGCCTGCCTTGGGAGTGATCCCCATTGCTGTGGCCCACCCCAGGAGGGGAGCAGCCCCCCAACATCACCCGGGGAGAGGGGGTGAGGCTGCGGAACAGCGATGTTTTGCAAGTATCTCCTTGTGATGCAGCCAGAGCATCTTTTGTTTCAGCCTTTCTAGGAAACAGCTGGAGCAGAGCCAGTGAGGAAGGGATGGGAAGCGGGGGGTGGGGGGCATGGAAAGCCTGGGCTGGGAATACAGGTGTGCAGAGGGGAAAACGGCAACCCTTTGTATCCCGACCACCAGACAGCAGGAGGTGGCTCAGGCTGCCCGTGCTTCCTTGAGGGTGACAGTAATTTTGGGGACAGCAGGGTCCCCTGAGCGGGGGATGGTTACCATGGCTACAGCAGCATCATCTCAGGCACTCACTGTCACACCGAGTTGGTGATTTAATGAGTTCATTACGAAATCCTCCAAAATAATAATAATAATAATAATATGAAAATGGCTTGGCAACGGTGGGGCCCACTGAGCCCCTGGCCAGCAGCGGAATGGCTGTGGGGCTGCTGCTGCCCCTTTCTCCATCTGGAAGCCACACTCAGGATTCCCAGAGCAGGGATGAGGAGGAGGGAGGTGGAGGTAACCTGCCTGCATCCTCGTGGGCTGGAAGGGAGGGCATTTTCTCTTATTTTTAGCACTGTGTGCTTCAGTATGGCGTGCTGGATAGAAACCCTTAACATAAAAATTACTCAGTGCTCTGAGAACTCCCCCTCATCATCTGCAGCTGCAATGAGTTGATGGAGGCTCTTCAGACCATACAGAAATGGGGATATAGCACCAAAAAGCCTATTTCTTACAAGTACCATGACTTTGGTTGTTTCTTCTGCAGTATGTGATTTCAACAACAAAAGTCTTGTTTTTCAGGCTACAGCCAAGCTTTAGCCCAGGCTGTAAGTCTGTGCAGCATTGTGGTACAATATATAGAGAGTGATTAGCCCTACCGTGGGGCTGAAGTGTCCTTTCCAATTATTACAACATTTTTCTCCCTTCCCCTCCTGTAATATTTTCTCTCTCTTACTGGCCAGAGCTAGAGCAGGAGACAAATCTGTTTCTGCATGTATAAAGGTTACATTTTTATAGTTAACTAAATGCTTTAACACATAGAGACAATAACACTATCTTGTTAAAAATAAGAAAACTCCTCCGCCTTAGTTATGTGGCAATTACAGAAAAAAAATGCATCTACTGGAGCACTCGGCTGCAATTTAAAAGTAAAATTAAAATTTAGTTCTGTTTGTCTGGTTTGACAAGATTTATTGAAATCTTTCATTATGCAGCAGGTTCAAGAAAGCCTCTCTCCAAAGTACACATGCAATTTAGAAAATGAAGGCCTGAAACAGTTTATTATTAGAAGGTGGGTTGGATTTTGTAGGGTTCCTACAAGAACATATGTAATCTTGTACATTTTGGATATTTTTGATGAAGCTATTAAATTCTTGGCATACAAACCTATTATCGAAACAGTGATTTAGGCTAAGACAGGATAAATACTTTGAAGTCTATTTAATTGACTTAGTTCACGTTAGAATTCAGTCTCGGGCCTAAGACTAAAAAGCATTTAATTCACAAATTTTCCCTTTTGTGTGTTTGGAGGTGCCGGCTTCTTGAACGGCAAGGGGCTTTAGGGATGGGTCCCCGCCAGGGGGTCTGCCACAGTCTGGCAGAGTGGCAGTGTCTCATGGTAGTGGGACCAGCAGGTTGCAGTCTTTAGAGACTTTTTTGCTTGTATTAGAAGCTTCAAGTCGGAAATATCTGACTTTCTGCGTTGCTTCTGTTGCATCTAATTCTGTGTAATATTCTTGTTGTGGAAATGTGGAGTCTTCTCTGGCTTCCTTCATAGTACGTCTTCACTGGAGATCTCACTCAAGAAATGAATGAGTTTGGTGTCCACATTTGCATTTAGCAAGTATGTCTGCCAAGGGGAAACTGCTCAGATACACATTGAAATCTATTTTTATACAGTCCATATTATGTTTTTATTGTCCTGTTGGGTTTTTTTCCTCCTGTTCACGTTACCATGTCTGTCTGCATTATTTTCACATCTGATGGCAGGTACGCTTATGCTTTTCAGGCTTGGTGAAACACTGTGGTTTTTCGAGGTTATTTTCTCTGTACCTGCAATTAAGTTGGCGTGTTTTATTTGACCTGCAAGTAAAACTATGTGCTGAAATGAAAGCAGGTGCCATGTTTGTCGGAAGAGAAGCGATGCACTTCAGATGCGTCATAATTCCTCTCTGAAGCACTCGCAGGTGCAAGTCTGAGCACGCCACGTGCTGGTGTGGTAAGACACAGTACAGGTAGTGCTGGTCAGACTGGGCTGCCTAAACAAATAGCCACAGTAGCCTTTCGGATAGTTCAGGGCCAGGAAGCATCTCCTGGTGGAAGGTACTTCCCCGGCAAAGTTTCCTATGCTGCCAGAGGTTATACCAAATTCTCCATTTTGTTTGTTCTCTCCTCTTTCAGACAACACTCACGTTATCCCCACCTCTGTGAGCTCTTTGCATTATTGGTGCGCCTGGCTTTGGATCTTGTTTTCAGAAGGGATTTTGGTAGGACCATACCTGTGTGCTCCAGCTGGTTTGGGGCATCCTTCCCGGCGTGGCTCTGGGGTTTCTCTGCGTCCTAGCAGCACACATTACAGCAGCACTGCTCATGACTTTCCCAAGACCACGTTCAGCATGGGAAGAGCCGTAGAGGCTTACGCTGTGCATGAGGAACACCAGCAGTCACCCTGTCATGTTTCAGAGCAAAATAACCCCTTTGAGTAAACACCCAAAATGAAGGGTTTGAGAGATCAGTGGCCACAGACCATTTGGTTGCCTGCTAGGATCTGGTTTAAGTAGAGTAGAGCTTAAGAACATGCAGTAGATTATTTTATCTTGGGTATTTAGGCATTTTTTTAGCAATATCTTGCAGGAATATGTAAAAATGATTGAATGTCCATTTGTTGATGCAAACTCAAGGTCAGCTGGTCAAAACAGGATCCTGAGCTTTTCAAAGGAAGCCTGTTCACACTCCTGCCTTCCCTAAACTACTACATTTAGGAGTTGGGGAAGTACAGTGCTCAGAGCTACTGTCAGTCAACCAGGCAAGAAAAGACTGAAATCTATTTCGTATCATTGTTTTTAAATTTCTGCTGGGAAGAAAAGCAGACTGTTTCATGCATACACAAAAGTACGTGCAGGATACCACCACTGAGTTTGATTTGGCAGCGTCAGCTTTGCCATGTGGCAGGGATCAGGTTCTGATAGTTTCTTTCCCTGTTCCTTTGTGAAACATAAAGCCATGTGGATGATCACTGATCTCCTCAGGGTAATCCCATAGGGAGCCGCAGCCGATGTGGTCAACGCTGATAGAACAACCTTGGCTCTTGAAATTTAAATTGGTTGTTTGAACTGAAGCGTAATATGGCATATAAGTTCTCTGTATTTAATCTGGTAATTATTAATTGCCAGCATCAAACAAAAAGGTGGGATAACATAGAGTCCCCCTTTATAATTCCCCAGCATTAGGAAAGGTGTGTCAAGGAAGTGGTTTCTTCTCTCCAGTGTCTTCATAAATTCCAATTTCTTAGGTAACTAAGTGGTATCTTTGGGGTAATGTAAATTAAAATACAGCAAGACTTCCAGGTAAAGCCATGAGCTTGGTGAGCCACTCCTGACAGTGCAATCAATGCACCTTTTGTGGTGCAGAAACTTCCCAGCAAAATAGGAGTGAAAAGAAAACACCGAACCAGCTGGCTGTGAATGAGGCTTGGGGGCTTTATGTTCCTGCTGCTGTTACTTTTTACAAACAAATATTAATACTCTGATATTAAACTTCTGGTGTCTCCAATGTGGGTTATTCGTTCAGCATCCTGACCCTGAAAATAGATATGTGTTGAGGCCACTTGAGAAACATCTGGCATTGGAGAAGTGTTTACTGTAAGCTTGGCTGCGAAGCTGCGTGTTGGAAAATCCTCTCCAGCCTCCTTTGCCTTCAGAGTTACAACTGTGGATGCCTGGGCTGCCTCAGGACTGAGCTTTCACAACTTTAATTTTGAGCTAAATTCTTTTCTTTGGAGTTATTGACTTGTCTTTTATCAGATTTCTTCTACATAAAAATCAGAAGAAAATATGGAGGTGACCCCATAGCCAGCAAAGGTGCGCATCAGCAGCCAGAGAAAGCAGCTGAATCCCTCTCCCCAGCACAGGGTCCCAGGCACAGAGGTGGCATGGCTGCCCCGGGTGGAAGTGTTTCACAGCTGGCTTGCAGGTGATAGCTGCAGGGAAAATCTGCTCCCAGGCTGCACTGAAAAGAGCTGTGCTGACATGGCTAAGGCTGCTGGAGGTCCTTCCCCGAGGCCGTGGTGTCTCAGGGTGTGTTGCTTGCTGCAGCTGTGGGGTTCAAGCACACTACTCGTGTTTTGCAGCGCGGGGTGCGTTCAGATTTGATATTTTGAGGAACAGTGAGGTGATTCGGTCTGGGGCTGGGACCCAGTGGGTGAGGTCACAGGCTGGGAAACAAAAATTTCCTGTCTTCCAAGCAAAGCGCTTTCAGCATAGTTGGCCTTGGTGAATGTCCTCTGCTGAAGCTTTTGCTCCTTCAAAATCTAAAGCTCATACAATGCCTTGGAAACCAACGCAACTGACTCATTCTAAGGCTGATTTCTTTGGAAACTCTAAACCTGCTTGAGTCAGGGCTTGTGAAGTCAAGAGGGACTCTCTCCTGGCTCTCTGGAGGCAATCTGGAATTGCTCTCCAGGATCACAGCAGGATATTAAGTAGAATTTGCACCCCATCTCCTTGAAACGTTGTGCTTTGCACAAGGGTAAAACCAGAGCGATGCTGCCAACAAAACTGAAGGAAGTTAAATGCAGTATCCAGTCTGGTACCTTGAGAGAGAGAGAATTCTGTGAAGATGATTTGAGAAGTCCCTGATAATCTTCAAAGGGAAACAGCGGCAGGTCATTTAGATCTGAGATCTGTCAAACCAGCAATCTACCTTGAAAGCACTGTGCTTCTGCAATTTAGGGATGCAAAAAATGGTCTCCTGACGCTATGAGCAAGGAAATTCTGTATATTTATGAGAGGGAGGATTTCTAAAGCAGAGTATTTACTCACAGTAATGGGACATTACTTAGCGTGGTGGTCCTTGCTTCTGCTTTCCATAGTTCAACACAGAAAATGAGGCACTAGAAAAGTTTTCACAAAAGACCTACAAGAATGATTTAAAATGCAGAAAACCGAACTACGGTTAGCACTTGATAAGCTCAATCTGTCAGTTTGTAGAAGATTAGTTTCAGAGTTGGGTCGATTGTCATTTATGAGTACTTGACAAAAATGTTTCTCCCTGTGTATGTAATATTTAGCACAATTTCTTTTAGGGCTGCAGTAGAAACTTTGACACAAAGTCTTGAAATGAGAGGAGCAACCTTGGTCATGTCTGAGATGAGACAGTCTTGTTCTATTTTGCAGTCTGCCAGCCCCAAACCCATCCGGTGTCACCGCCTGAGCCAAGCGCTAGGCTGCTGCTGTTGAGGCAGGGAAGGGGCAGGGAACGCTGACCGGTGCTGCGTGGTCACAATGTCCCTGCTGAACCCTGAGGGAAAACTTCAGAAGGATCTTTTCGAGGTCATTCGGATAAAATTTGCCTACTCCAGTGTGTTGGGAGATGGTGGCAAAGGAAAGGTGAGGTTCTCAGGAGGTGGCCTGACTCCGGAAGAGAAGGTGGAGGGGCAGGACAGGCTGGGCACTAGGAAGCCCCCAGCTGCGAGCCCCCAGCAGCATCCCTGTTTGTCGAGTTTGTGGCTGCCTTGCTCTCTGTCCTGATAATCCTGGGATAACCTTGGCAGCCAGTGCTCTCACCTCACCTGAAGAGCCTTCTTTGGCTGCAAAAACTGCTGCAGTTGCCAAAGCTTCCCAGCATTTCCAAGGGGCTGAGGAGAAGCCATCATCTTCTCCTTGCTCCACCACCAACTCTCTGCAAAGACCCTGCCAAGGAGGCATAAAACCAGCAAAAAACCCTCCGGCTGTGCTGGGCCGGGCTGTGCTTGCCACCTGCCTAGCTGGCAAGAGCTGCACAGAAGCAGGAATGTTTTTCAAGAGATCAGTCAGAAACATGGAATTTCTTCCAGAAATATCATGTGTCCAACACCCCTGACAGAGGTCTAGGAAAGGTTTATTCATCTGAATTTGGACTGGAGTCCAAATTTGGCCCTATCAGTTCTCTGATCTGCAGTCTTGATGGGAAGGAATGTTGCAGGGGGAAAAAATGGGAAGGCTAGGCAGGGTGAGCAAAGCAGTACTGGTATTACTTACACAAGCGTTGTAGTCACCAACAATGAGGGTTTTATGCCAGCCACTGCTGCGCACAAAGAGGAGTCTTGGCCCAGATGATGACAATAAACTGGCTGGTGCCCACTGCCAGGGAGCAGCAAACCTCCTGCCAACGGAGATTTTGCCAGCATCTGGGTACCAAAAATCTCCCCTTCTCCTTAAACTGTGACATCCTTACTTTCAAATATTTGTCTTGATTAATCTGCTCATTAGCAAATCTGTAGCTTTCAGAAGGCTTGTGTGGTAGGGGTGCCCTGTCACAAGCGCTGGTTGTCGCTTGGTCCAGCCTGGGCAGAGATCTGGCGACGCCACCAGTGCGGGGGCGGTAGCAGCTTGGCTGCAATGCGCAGCTGCAAGGTCACGCATGTGGCAGTCCTGGGTGGGACAGGGTCAGGAGGTGGCCTTGGCCCTGCAAGAAAGAGAATGTCTGGGATAAAACCTGGCCATGCTGTGTTACCAAGAAGCCACTCTGGTCTGCCTTCCAGAAGGGAGCCAGTGGAGAAGAGCTGTCACTGCAGGAGGAGAGGCAGGAGCACAGGCTGGAAGCAGGAGATTGATGGAGCTTCAGATTGTCTTTGGAGGACAGGGAGAAAATTGCCCCTTTTTTTTCTTCTCTGGCACCATGTGAGTGGTTTCGGATGAGCTGAGTATGAGCAAAGGGTGAGTTGCTCCGTGCTGGTGTGCCTCAGTTGACCAGCACTCACTGGAGTGGCAGGGGTGGAGAGTGCCTGGCCCCTGCCCCATCCCTCCTCTCCCCGCGCCATGTCCACCCTTGCCCTCCTTCCCACCGCACTCCTAGCTTTCTGCAACCCACCGCTCCTTTCTCAGGCTGTCCAAGAACCACATTTGCTCTTCTTTTAAAAAAAAAAAAATCTTTTATGTGAGCATGGTGCCACACTCACCTTGCAAACAGGCTCAGCTGAGCAGCGTCAGAGCTGTGCAGAGGCACTTGCTTGGCTTTTGCCTGGTTTCATTTTCACTTGATAAAGAAGCTACTTGAGCTAAATCAAACTGCTATTAAACCGCATAGCCAGCTCCACTTTATTCACATTTCAAAATAGATCTTAGTTACGAGCGTGGCTCCGTGCTCAGGTTAAGCAGCTCCAGCAGCCGTCGAAGGCAACAGCACCAAGCACGAGCATGCCTGCTCTCACCTTCCCACAGTGGCTGTCTGGCCAGGGCTTTTGTCACCTGAGGAAAGTTAATTTGGCTTCTGGGTGTTGTCCCTTCTTCACTCACACAGCAGAACCACTGGTGTGCCAACAGCCCTCCTGCTCCCCCGGGGGCCTGGCAGCACCGATGATCTTTCCTGCAATTCAGGAGGAAAGAAGTGGAGCAGTTAAATTTTACTGACGCCTGGGAAGCCATGGGACGCATCCCTGGGAGCGTCAGCGAGGCAGAAGGTTGCAGCATCCCTCCTGGTATCTCAGGCAGGGGGTTGTGTTGAGCGCCCATGGCTGGGTGAAGCTCACCTAGCTCCAAGTGCAAAACAACCCCTTAATTCTGTGGGGTTTCTTGCAAAGCTGATTGCATAGAAACTGTGCAAAGAAAAAAACTGGCACAGAGCAAGTGCTGCACCCTCTCTTTCTGTAGCCTGAGGCGACATTGGCCATCCATCACCATCACTACATAAACTTGTTACTTGACATTTTATTAACAGGAAGCCCATTTATGACTTGAAAATGCTTATTCACGAAATCTGTTTACACTTAAGATTATATAAGGAGGCACATGCTGTATTGCCTTCCATTATCAAAGCCCAATGACTCATTAAATTTAACCAGAGCAAGTGCTGAACTGGCACGTATTTTGTTAAAGCCATCTTAATTTCCAACGTGCTGTTTCCCTGCTGTGGCTTATGGCCCCAGTTTTCAAATCTAGGTGTCCAAGTGTTAATTTAATTTCTCCTGTCTAGTGGCACAAGGGCAGATGGGCTGGAATAGTCTATTCTGGGGTTTTAAAAGGCATCTTTGACCTAAAAACAATAATAGAAGTTTGTTGTAAGATGGGGTTTTGGACTCTTGATTTACCAAAGGCATTTTGGCCTGGGTAATTAGCAGTAACCTTTAAAGTACATGCTGCTTATTTTGAGCATTTTCCATTTTTCCACAGTAAAACCAGAAAGGTTACGAGAATTAGAGAAGGTAGAATTTCAGCAGTATTTATTCTAGTCTGAGTTCAGTTTGTAAATATAACTCGAAAACTGCCAACACTTGTTAATTGTTCTTGTTAATACTTTATGAGCTGCCAGTGATTTTACTAAATCAAGTTGCTGATTTAGTAATCAAACTAATCACAGTACTTCAAAATTCTTTTAATTTGCAGTCACTTATAGATGCTGCGGAGTTAAGGAATTGTACCATAAGCTTCTTGTCAAAGGGGCTTTCTACATACTTGTAATTTTAAAAAACAGCACTTTGATTTTGTTTTAGTAAAATGGTAGGAAAGTGGCAGTAAATATAGCAAATGGGATACGTTGTTATTCTGGATTTTGAGAGCAACTGAAATGGAAAGTGTTAACGTTTTAAATATAAAATTTTATATATAAAAATATACGTTTAATTTAGGTTTTAGTGATAGTTTTTGTGTAAGTAGTCTTTAAATCCTTCCTACAAAGCAATCAACACTCCAGAGGTAAAATTCCACCCCTAGGAGTTGAGGAGGAGGTAGCTTTAAATAGCACAGCACCCTCTTCTCCCTTTGTCTGTGTCCTTGTGCAACCAGGCAGCAGACAGCTCATACTCTTTGTTTTTCATCTCCTTTGGATCCTGCAGATGAGAAGAGATAAGGTGTGAAGTAAAGGCAGGAGTCTCTGCTGTAGCAATCTGCCCCGAGGCTAGAGTTTCACAGCCTGGAGATTCCAAGAGTCCTGTCTTCCTCCAGTCCTCCCGGAGCTGAAGGCTCTGCCCTCAGGTTTGAAACCAGTTGAGTGTCCCTTTTTGCCAAGATCGGTGGCTGTACCCTGCTCTGCCTCCGGCCGGCCGTGCTGTTCCTGGTCCAAGAGATGCTCAGGGCATCAGGAGGGGGCACTGGCACATCCCTGTCTCTGGAGAGCACCGCACTGGCTGCCTTGTCACAGCAGTAAATCTATCAACCGTTTCCATTTTCCCAGCTTGCTGCTTTTCATTTTGTCAGAGGTCTGGGGATAGGAGAGGTGCTCCCCATCGCCCCTGGCCGTGCCTCCCTCCCAGGGCGGGGTATTCCTTCTGCAGCTCCTTCCTCCCATCCTGTCTGCAGCATTTGAGTAGCTTGTAGGCTGCTGGTGTCTAGCAGTCCTGTGTCTGGAAGCCTTTAGGAAAATCTTAAATTAATCTGGACCAGTATTAGCACCTCCTTCTCCTTAGAGGTTGTGAAGTGGCAGCCAGTAGACAACAACTGCTTTTTACAGGTGTTCCCCTCCCAGTGCCTTCAGCTGGGGCTGGCCCTGAGCAGCCTCCCTGAGCCATCGGCTGTAACAGGATTTGCTTCCTGCCTAGCCCTGAAATTGGATCGAATTTTCAAGTCGGTCCCATTCAGGGCAGGACCTTGGAGCAGGTGGCCTCAGCGATCCCTCCAGCCTGAATCATCCCGTGGCTTTGTTTCTCAGGGACTGGGGCTGAGCGGGGCTCTGCTGGGAGCAGACCTAGCAGGAGCATCCCCAGCTCCCTGGGTCAGACCGAAGCTGGGAGCACAGGACGGGGGTAATGTGCGCATTTAACCTCAGGTGACTGGTTCAGTCTCATCAATAACAGCTTTTCTGGACAGCTAAACAGTATTGATGGGCTGCAGGAATCACTCATCCTCCAGATCTGGAAAAATAACCTGTAGCCAGTGAATGAAAAATGCATGAGAAAAGCTGGAGACATCTTGGGCTTGCTTGCGGCCCTGAGAGAGCAGGGCAGTGCAGGCAGATTGTGCTCTTCATTGTTCAGATTCGTTGCAAGTCCTGGATCACCATAGGGGTTTTCCTTCCTGCTTTGACCTTTGCATATAGAAGCTAAAATGGAATTTTTGGAAAATCCCTTTCAAAGCTGTCATTCCGCTCGTGGCACAGGTGCAGCCCATCACTTGTCTTTTGGCTTTTCCTTGTCAAATAGACCTTGAAAGAAAAACAGACTGAGGTATGGTCAGAAGTGGTGGCAGGTGTTAATCTGCTCCACCTAAGTGCTTCTCCTGTAAACATACACAGTGTTGTTCTCTGAAGATGAGATTTAGTGGGCTTCGGAGCCTGTGGCCACGCAAGTCTATCATGAGGCTGGGTTTGGGTTGCGGTTTCCTCTGTGAAAGAGGATGCAGAGCAGCTGGGTGCTGGTGGAGACGTGGCCCGAACTGCTCTGCAGTTTGCCCAGCTTCCTCCCAGGTAAGCGTCTGCAGCCCAGGAGGCTCCAGTTCTCTCAGACTCAACTGGGAACTCCTGGCCGGCAGGAAAGGTCAGGGATTTTGCAGCAGACCAAGAGAGCAGATGACGATGGTTCTCACTGTAGTATGAAGAGCCATGTGGATGCTTTCAGCAGTGGAAATGGTGACTAATAGGCCAACACAAACTAATTGCATCCTTACTATACTTCTGAGATTCTGTTAAATGAGAGTGAGAACTGAAGTGAAACTTGTGGTCCGTATAAAGCCAAGCGCTGGGTGACAGCTTCGGGCACTCTGCTGTCCCGGGCTGCAAATGACAGACAGCAATTAGCACCATTCCACAGTAATATCCTAGCTGCTTCAGGATTTTTTCAGTTCCTAAAAACAACTGGCTTCTTTTAAATTTACGGTGTATGCAAAGAGAGGGGTTGTTGTTTGTGGCTTTGAACAAATTCTGTTTTCTAGCCCTGCTAGAAACGCTGGTGAACGTTTTTATGGAGGGCTGGGAGGAGGCTGTGTGCCTGGCTGTCAGACTTGTCTTTGGGGAGTACAAGGGGTGTAAGTTAAGCAGTATGTTAACTTCTCTTTCCTCTGATCATTTCTTTGAAAGCCTTGTGTCTTTTATCACGGAGGCAAGTGGCTAGCGTGCTTATATCTAAGGAGACTGCAGACTGGAGCTTTGGCAGAGATGGGAACAGGAGGCCTGCCTCTCGTGCTGCCCAGCCCAGTTTCATCCAGAATGCCTTTGAAATTTAATACACCTCTTAAATGTGCTTCATTACGCTGGTGTTAACAGCTGTTCTAACTAGCATTGGACTTCTGGGCTCCTACTCCAGCGTACTCTGGAGAATAGTTTGTAAGTCATTGGGCATGCTGTTGCCGGTTAACTTTCCATGTTAGGCTGTTAATCATCTCCTGTTACCACTTGCTCCTTTATCTCAATTGGAAGTTATCTCTGGAGCAGATCTCAAGTGTTTAGGGTTCACTTATGCAGTTTGTATGTGTAAGGGAAAATGTGATAATTAGCCAGTGGTTACCCAAGGAGCAGAACAAATTCTGCAGGGTAAGCCTTTTCTTCCTCTCACTTCACACCTCTGTTTTCAAACACTTAATCCTAGTAATCTTAAGTTTGAATGTATGACTTGGACACCTGGCACTAGAATATTGAAGTGCTTGTTACAGTTGGGATTGATTTGGTGTCACGGGGCATTGTGCTTATTGGGCGTGATAATGTAGCCCCGCTTGGGTTTAATAGGAGTACCATCAGAAAAGTGAGGATGTGGGATTGTGTTGGATTCACATCAGTCGGGGGAGCTTTTGCTTGTGGGTGCAGTGAGGAGGACCACATTTATGAAGTTAAAATCAGATCTTGGTTTTAATTTAAATAACATTAAAAAATGCAGCTTTGAAAGTTGTAGCAATACTTGCAGGCTGGTAAATGCTGGCTGCAGCCTCACTCGACGGGAACCAAGTGCTTCCCGGGTAATTTTCCTGAGGCTTTGGTCCTGCTCCTGTATCACCACATCTTCTCCAAGGACTGAACCTCACCTCTCATCCTTGCAACAACGCACGTGGGTTCTGGTTTCAGATCACTCAGAGATCACAGAAGATATGTAAAATCATTGCAAAGGTTTTATTTTTGAGTATAGAACTGCAGATTAATAAACTCTTCATTATGCTAACTCTTTGCTGGCAGCAGCTTGGCTCCTTGTGGGAGGGACAGAAAGAGCAAAAGAAAGAAGCCGTTCCAGTTAGTGACCTAAGCATTTACACTAGTTAAGGAGCACTTAATTACCTGTCAGCAGCCTGCTTTCTCCTGGTCACAAGTGTTTACACATGGTGCCAGTAATTCCAGCTGTTTCCCTCTTGTGCTGCAGGAATTCAGAGATAATTACATGCAGCAATTTAAAGGTAGCTAGCTCTCCCCTGAATCTAAGTGTCATGTGAAGATGCATACACCGAGTCAAGTGAGTATCATCGCCTTTGGGAAATGCTGGTCTAAAGAGTCTGTCTCCTTTCAGCATCAGGACTGGGGCATCCTAATAGCACGCCACAAGCTTGACCTCGCTGCGTATCAGCAGGGCTGCTGAGGCAGTGCCTCACAAAAGCACAGAAGTAGATTTATATGCTACCAGGTCATTTTCAGGTAGGCTTTTTGAGACTGGCTTGCTGAGTAGCTCGTGCTGGCTGTCATGCGATGCTGCGCTGACCTTGGTAGCAGTGGGATTGCTATGACCTCTGTTTCGCAGCGATCTGAATATGCCTGTCGACCCCCTGTGTCCGCGGCAGGATTTTAGCCCCAGAGAAACTTGCATGACTTAGGGAAGGCTTTTATTGATCTCAGGGTCAGGCAGACACTTTCTAATCATCTAACCTAATCGCTTGCAGTGCACAAGCTGGGGAGGTTCACCCAACAATAAGGAAGATGGCTTAATACCAAACTCTTGGCATGATACAGACGTTGCTCGGTGCATCGCCTTGATACGAGCAGGATCTGTGCCAAGGCAGAAGAGATCAGGGAGAGCATTAGCACTTTTCTGCCAAGGGATAGCACCTACACTCATTCTGTTTGATCTTCTGTTTTTTTCGTGGTGGATTTTTGGGTTTGTGTACAGCATGTTTCCAAGCACTGTGGTCCAGCAACCATGTGCTTGAGTGTTAAGAGATCTGACTGCCATATTCTGCCCTCATGTCCTTTTTTCTAGCTGTGGCATTAACAGATGCCCTGGATGTTGTCAACTGTTTTCCTATTAGTATGTTCTGCATATAGAGCTGTTGGAGCTAGAGAAAAAGCAGCCCTGGGACTGTGAAGGGGAAGGAGGGCAGTTCAGTCCACTGCAGACAGGAAGGGAGAATCATGAGACTGACAACAGATCTGTTTCACAAAAAGATTGGTTTTATCTTGTTTACTCAAAACCCCTCATCAGCTACCTCTGTCACTTGCAAACAAAAATTTTTGTTGTGAAAAACTAAGATCCTGAGATGCAGTTAAACTTGATTGAAGAATATACCTTGTTTGTGGTGTTAGCGGAAAGTATTTGGAAGTGTTAAGATGAGTGTCAAGTAGTCCTGTGGCGAGTTATGCCTTGAGATGAGGGATTCACTTGCCGTTTTGGTGGTGCTACCACTGAGCTCTATAGCCAGCTCGTGTGCGGGCATACCCTTTGAGAGCAGAGGAATTATTCTTTTCCGAGCAATTATTTCACAGTGGTGGTATCTTATCTTGTCACTGCAATGGCTCTTCAGAAAACATATAGGAAGCCTCTTGAAGTGATGGGATAGCCTTGGAACAAAGAGTTAATCTATTACTAGTGGAAGCATTTGCTTTGCAACTCATTTTTCCCCATTCGCAGCTCAATTTTTCAACTTATCACAGAGAGCAATGTGAAAGATTTAACTCTGGTAAGCCCAGAGGAGGATGGAAGCTGATTAGAAACTGGGGTGGGTAAGAGATTTTGCTCAGCTGGAATGACTGCAGCAAAATAGATTAATACTGAATGCTTGAGCCACAGATATTTGATTTGTTAATGGCTTTAGCTTTGCAGGCATTTGGTTGATGTAGCAAATTTCTCAGTGCCATGTGTAAATCTGCTGATTTCTTCTAGCACAGACTCTGAAATATAGAAGCATAAAATATTGATAATTCTGCCTACTAAAAGATGGATATGATAATGGTAAGCCTACCACCATTTGGTACCCCCAAATAGCGTTTTACATGGCTCAGGGATTGTAGTTAGTCATCAGTGCCACAGCCTGGTGAAGTGATTAGTATCCCTCTTAGACTGGAAACCTAAGGATATATCACGCCATGTCTTATCCTTAGAATAACTCTGTTCTGCCAAACTTGCCTGTATTTGGAGAAATTTATATAGGAGCATAAAACCCTGCAGGTCACCAGGTCCATTCTCCTGCAACCGTGGTGGGGCATCACCGAATCCCTGTGGGCTGTTTGTGAAGGAGAGGGGTGAATCCAAAGGCACGGAGGGTCCCAACTTGTTTGGTATAATGGCAATGTTGTTGGAGCCGCTGCAGTGGTGCTGCCTGTGACTGCCAGCAATTACAGCCTTTGGCACTCGTTCTGATCTACATGGAGCAGCAGGTCGGGGGTGGGAAGGAAAGAGGCTCATCAACAGAAATAGCATTTAAGTAAAAACTGTACCTTCCGCTGCAAGGGAAGATAGAAAGAAGAATCAATTCTTTTGCAGCTGAGAATGCAAACTGTGCCAGACAGTAATTAAAAGCATTTTACTGTGCCTAGTAATGTGTCTGCGCTCTAAAGCTTGCATCCTAAGCCTGCTTGGGAACAGACCCATTTTTATTCCAGGGAGATGGAGGGCACCGACAGCCTCGCTGCTGGGTCACGAGCAGTCGCTCAGCCCTTCACCATCCCTCCCCAGCACTTCCCTTGGCTCGTCTGAATCATTTCTTGCATCTTCCCTGAGCCTCGCCTTGCCGAAAGCTGCATGATGTGCTCCTGAATTCATTTAAAAGCCCATCTAGGAGGACAGGGGTATTGATGCAGACTGTGATTTCCAAAATGAGATCACCCTGCCTACTGAGCAAGAAGCTGAATGTCAGAGAGTCAGGAACTGCTGTGCTTCCAGGTTGGCCAGCTGATGATAGATGTTTGAATGTTTATGTCCATGATGTGTTCACATAGGTGTCGTTCTCCAGTGGAGTCACTTCATACCCTGAAATGAAAATTGTATGTTATTGTAATGCAAATGCAAATGGTGAATGTAGTGGGAATCAGCCTGGCAATGGCATTTCCCCTCCAAACCTTCCATTTCTAGAAGTAAAAATCTTTAAGTTTGTGCACCTGTTTTTCATGCTGGCTTTACCACGAGGAAGAGGTATCTTTCATGTGATCCAACTAAGTTATTTCAGCTATTTCTGCAAATCCAAACTTCTTGTTGAGTAAGTTAGGCAAAGGAAAAGCAGAAATAGGTCAGATATTTAAATAAGGCATAGTTGTCTCTCCTCATGGCAAGTGCCTTTTTTCCTGCCTATGTGAATTGTGCTAATGTATCAGTGAATAAAGACGAGTGAACAAAGGGAAGCAGAAGCGCCAGCATTTTTATTCTGGGATTGCAGCTTCAGAGCCCTTTACTTTGCAGAAGTGATACCAAGCCTACTCTGGAACATCTCAGCGAATGCTCCTGAAATAATAAAAACCAAATTGGCTGCCCAACCTCTCTGAATACACAAGATCCACTTAAGGTCCTGCCTGTCATTTTGCTATGACATAAACAATTGATTTCCTGCTGTAGCCTAAGTCCAGGTTCTAAGAAGCATCCTTGATGCCTTGCAGGGCATCATGAATCTGTAATATTAAGGAAACATAGTGAAAGTGTGCTGTTCTTAGGAATCCTCTGGCTTGAAATGTAGAGGAATCGGCTGCCTTTAATCATTAGTCATAGGGTTATATTTTTCAGCTCAGTTCTTTGCTCCGGGGAGTGCCTGTGGCTGATACCAAGCTCCTGGCAGGTCGGCTGTCACATTGTTTTAAGCTAATCTGACTGCCTTTGGTCCCTGGAGAGGACATTAGGAGTCCAGAATTGAATTCCTCTTTTTAAATACCTGCATGGTACTGTGTGCTACTGGAGGATTTTCCTGACTTTTAAGTTTTGTGATGGAAGGAAAATCTTTCTTACAAAGTCTGCCTCGTCATTTTTTCTCCCCAAGCTTCATGTCTCCAAACCTGATTCACTCTGTTTTTGACGGGAACAGTGATGACTTTCATCATACCTGAAATTTGTTTAGACTCAAAACATTTTATTGGGATGCTGTAATGATGATAGAGAGGTGATGATGTCAGTACTGGTGATAGCTGAGCTTTCCTGCATGGACAATTTTATGCAGCGGAGTTTTTGAGGCAGTAGAAGCAACTCTTCCCTGTGCTGTAGGAATGGAGGCAGCTCACAGCCCTCCGCAGTCCAACCATCCCCATTCTTCGTCCGTTTCTGAAATCCCCTGCTTCCTCCTTAATTGGACCACCTCTTGATTGCCTGCTGCAGGTATTGCTCTTGTCTTCTCTTTTCCGTAATCCAAATTCTCCTTAATGACCATCCCTCTTTTGACCATCCTGTGCTCAGAAACAGAGGCCAAATTTTCGCAAGACTTAACCCACCCCCCAGCCCCCCAAAACCAGCATTGCTGGGAAAGTTTGGTGTCGATGAGGTGCGTCAGCCCCTGATGTCCTAAGAACAGCTGTAAACCTGTTCAAACACCATCCCAAAAATTCCCTCCACCTCCAGGGCTGCACTGATAGCCCATCAGGATGCTGGCAGTCAAACCCAAATGCACTGAGTCACTCCGTGGTCCAGGTTCTTGTTCCTGACACCCCGGCCTCTTCTTTCTCGGTGTTTTTTTCAGTAGCCTTGGTACAATCTTACTTCTAAGGTTTCTTCTGACCTTCTCTTGCCTTTAAAACTCCTTTCTAAGCCTTGCGTGCTTACAACTGTCTCTTGAGGTACCCAAGAAATAAGAGGGAAGTGGCAGTTGGTTCAAAAGCTAAAACATGGTGGTGGAGCAATTGAGAGGTCTGTGCCTTGCGTCACCCTGACTTGTTTCTTCCCCTTCCCTTTCCCTTCTGTCACCCTTCATCTAATGAGTCTTCCCTGCCTTGTTCCGCAGTGCCCGGTACATGTTTTAAACTGCCTTTGGTTTGGGAGGCAGCTGGCAGGGCGATGTGTTTGAAGGAAACACCGTGCTGTCTGCAGCATTCCTGCTGCCAGGTCCCTCCCCATCAAATGGCTCCCAGAGGGGGGATGGCGTAAACCCAAAGGGTGGGAAAATCACTGTGTTTGAACCATTCTTCTTTTGGCCATAGAGAGAAACGTTTTTAACAGGAGAGAGACCTCAGTGAGGCTCTTCAACATCAGGTTAAAAGCCTGTCATTAATTGAAGGATGATTCAGCTTCCCTGGCTAAAATGTCACAGTGTGGATGCTGGGAGAGGAGGAGCTGTCTTCCTCACTGGCATAACACCGTGCTAACCTGAGCACACCCCACCCCTCTGCGCTCCCCTTGGATAAAAAATCATGGTTTAGCTTTCAGGAACAAGCTGGTGGGTTTTGGGCTGGATAGCCCTGATGCTGCCAGCCTGAATCATTGGGGAAAATGCTCGTCTGCGTTGCTGGTTGCCTGTGAAAGTGTGACCTTTTATCAGACACTATGTGATAAAAATCGTGCTTCACACAGGGAGACTGAATGGGAATGTGGCTTCTCTCTGGGAGAAAAGCTGCAGGAGAATACAGCACAATAACACCTTTTTTTTTTAAATGGCATTTTTCTATCCCCTGAAGCTTTAGCTAATTTCTTTCTTTTCTATTAGAAAAGGAGAAAAATCTAGGTTTTCAGATCAGATCTGGAAATAGGGAGGCAGGATTAAGCACAGCTGTTCCAGGTCAGAGGAGCTGAGGAGGGGAGACGTCTCTCATACTGACAGAGCAAGGTTATACCAACGGCCAGAGGTACGTGCCTCCTTGTTGGAAAGCTGCCTTCGGGGTCAGATTAATTCAGCATTGCTACCGGACAGAGTGGTCCAGAGGAGCGAGAAGCCACTGGCAGTTTAACATGATGTCACCTCGTCCTGCACTAAGTAGGTCATGGTGACACCCTGCCTGAAAGTCCTCAGTGCCAGTGCTTCTACTATTGCAGCAGTGCTGAGCAGGACAATCCCCAGTAAACTCTAAAAAAGCCCTCAGAAAATGGAATTCATGAAGTATTAGCGTATACAGGGGTTATCCGGGTGCACCGAGCAGCAATCATCAGAGGCAGTAAATGAACCCATCTCTTGTTGCTCTGCATCAGCCCCTGGTTGGCTGGCAGAAATGAAGCATCAGATGGGATGATGAATATCCAGGTTGCTATAGTGACTGAGAGCTGTAGTGCTAAAAGCAGTCGTTCCCCATTACCCCCTCCTTGCCTGCACACATGAGCTGTCACACGCTGTTCAAAGGGGTCCGGGTGAATTACGGCTGCACTGAAGCTGCGGTGTGGTGCCGAGCGAGTGCACCTGGCGGTGGATGTTCCCCGGGATGTCAGAGTCCTCCCATTAAATTCCCGGCTCCGGCTTTAATGAGCTCAGCGGTGGTGTGTGCACAATATAATGGAGCTGAACTGTTTGCCTGCACAGCACAGTGTTTCACGGGCTGCAGGGCAGGAGCGCAGCCAGAGCAGCTGGGGACAATGACAGCCAGGTCCCCAGCACGGCCACCCCACGGAGGCGTTATTGAACCAAAGCTTTCGGAGCCGTGGGTGGGATGTGACGAAGCATCCCCATTTCCCAGCCCCTCGTCGTGGGGAGAGCCCCTGTGCCATTGTCCTTGTGGCTGCCAGCCCCCGGATCCGCTCCGTTTCTGTGGCTCCAGTGGCATCGTAGCTGTCGGTGCTGGCAGAAGCCGAGCTTGTGGCTTCACCTTAGCAAATTGCCCTCCCGCTGGTCTGAGCTGCCTTCCTGGCAGTTTCACTCGCACAGGTTAATCCCAAAGAAGAATAAGAGAAAAACAAAAGGAGAACTTCTAAAGTGTGTACACTTTTGATTTACTTTTTTTTAATAATAATTTTAGGGGATCTCTATGAAGGTCAGTAGCAACTTCCCCCATTTTGTGACTTCAGACCTCTGCCAGACTCTAAAAATGTCTGTTTAATTCACCGCCCGGCATGTGCCAGTGGGAAAAGCAGAGCTGCTCATCCATCAGGATGACTATAGGTTATGTCTGTATCGAAGGGAAATGATTGAGCAACAGCAGCGCTTTGCTGTGGCATCATTTTCCAACGTCATGCACCCGTCAGCTGTTCTGACCACTATTTGATGCTAGAAAATTGTTGGCTTCTTTTAAATTTGAGTTGTGAACAGTTGAATAATCCTGTACTTATTGTCCTTACCGTCAGCTCCCTATACCTTGCATTCCCGCAGGAGTTGAGTAAATATATCCCAGATGACTGAAAAATGCCGGCTGCCCTTTGAAGTTGTTTTGTGGTTTTTTTTTCCTTCCTCAAACTTTGAAAATTCACCCAGCAGAATTTTATCAGCACCTGCTAAACAGACCGAGAGCATCCTTTGAGGAGGGACATTGCAACCGTGGGCTGTGTACACCCCATCAAATGCAGGTCAGGTCCGATGAATTCAGCCGGCTGGCTAGGCGATGGAGAGGACCAGCACCAAAAAGAAAATATAGGAAAGACTTTTGCTGCTTCTCAGCCTGCCCGGGAACCAAGGTCTGTGATGTCCTAAACAGAAGGCAAGTCTGCGCTCATCTTCCTAAGTGGTCTTATTTTATTTATGTGCTGGTGCATTTATAATACAGATTCTTGGCATAACCCTGTGAATGAGGCGATGTTCTGCTTTTACTCTGTCTCCAGCCAAGGACTTTGAATCCTATTTTTGGCATAGTGGTTTTTATAAAATATGTAACACTCCAGCGTCTTGTGGCCACGTTTGCTGCTACTAAAGCAGAAAGCTGGATGAGAGCTGATTCTCAAAAGCTTTGCCAGGACTCAGAATAGCTGAGAAAATATGACTAATTGGAGACTTCAGAAGAAGCTGTAGTTTATATATTGGTGCTGCACCCTGGGAAAGCTGTGATGTTGAGAACTGGGTCAGTTTGAGTAGATGAAGGCAAGTGGCACACGTCACCGGACCGTAACGTCTGTAACCATCATCCTCAAACTAAATTCCTCTGTTTATCCCAAAATAGGTAGGATGTAAACTGAGCCGCAGAGCACACCAGCACCATGTGTGCAGGCAGGGCGGCCCACGGCAGTGAGGATGTTACACAGCCAGGGAAGTGGTTCCTTACCTAATGAGATCACTTCTTTCATAATTCTGCACCAGAACTGGTTTCTGCTCCTTGCAGAGGCAGGTGCTGCTGGGTAAGCCTCAGATGACGCTTCTCTTCGTGTTATTGCTGAAACCTCACGGGTGTTTGAGGAGATGGAAATGATGTGGGCACCTTCCCTCCTGCCACCGCTCCCATGTCAGCGGGTGCCACAAACCCCACGTGCCTCCTGCCCAGCTCTCCCCATCCTTTTCCTTCCCTCCCCAACACGCTTGTGTACCGCCAGCCTGTAAATCTGCAGCATGGTGAAGACTTGATGCAAAACTTATGATTTTAGCTGTACGGGGAGTGCAAAATGCATTGAATTCTGGCATGAATTTAACTCCTGTGGTATCAAACTGCACACAGGGACCAGGGGAGGGAAAAGGAGCAGTCTGTAGATTTTAGAGCAGGCAGTTCCCTGCAGTCCCAAGCGCTGGAGCTGGGCTTGCGGCGTGTTAGGGTGTCAGTGCAATAACCCACCTATTCGGGCACAGCCTGAAGCACATCTCTTCCACCCTGAAGTCCCAACACGTTCAGCTTGGAGATGGCAGTTGTGTTAGGGCTGGGGTGCGTTCACCCCAGTTCAGATGGAGGATGAAGCTTCTGTGAGTTTTTGATCCTTTTCTTGAATTTCACGGGATACAGGATCATTACATTCCCTTTTTATTTCCATCAAATATCCCAGGGATGGAGGAAAGGGGATGTTAGGGTACAGCACACAGTGTGCTTGCAAAGTGATGTCTCAAAACCACTTTTTGGGGCTTTCCCACCATAAAATAAGAGCTTTGGCGTGCAGTCCGCATCGGTTGCAAGGCTGCGTGGCTGGGACCTGACCCCTATTAACCTGCTTTTTAGCTGCTTAGGTATTTTATTGAAATCTGGCTGTTATCCCAAGTTCCCGACGGAGAACAGCCCTGGAAAGGGGAGGAGCAGCCCCTTGTCCATCACCCTGCGGATCCTCCTTTGCCCAGAAGCACGTGAACCGAATGGTTTTGCTGGAAGAGACAAATATTTTACAGCTCGCTGACTTTCTGGAAAGCACGCCCTGGCTAGCAAGGATGGATGCACAAATGCCCCAGTTACTAAATAAATGAAGAACAAAGCACAGCTTGCTGGCGCTGCTCTGGGATTGCCTGACCTTGGGTTGAAGTAGGAATAAATGCATTTTAAGAATGAGAGAGCTAAACATTTAATGGACTAGGTTTACACCTCAGATAGAAGGGATATACCTGGTTCTACCACAGACACATCATGAAAAAAGCACATCAGTGTTGTGGCAGCTGCCGTCTTCTTAGGAAAGTGGCTTCTGTGGTTCAGACATGAATAAAAGGAACCGCCTAGGTGTACCAGGCAGACGCCAGCAGACCAGAGTATTAATAGCTGACTTGCTTTTGCCTTGCTGTGTGCTATTGGACATATATGACGCTTTTCATGAGGAATATACAGATATTAACAAATCTTGTTTCTCATTAAAAGGGCAAAAATAGAGTTATTGACGCAACTTGCTAGCGTGATGTTGTAATATGTTGTGCTGTACCGTTCCCAAAACCAAAGGCAAGCAGCTCTGTGGTTTGCACTGGTAAATAGATGTCAGTGTGAGTTGCAGAGAAAAATGACACATGGGCAAGTTTGAGCCAGAAACAATTGAAAGCCACTTTTAAATGTAGTGGTTGAGTTTGCAGTGGAACGATGTGGCACTGCAGTTTTGTAGCCTGGTCCTTCTCTTGCAGATTGAAAAATGGCTTTTGAAAAGCCCCTTCTTCTGGCTTCGAAGGTGCTTTGGCTGAATGTAGACCACAAGGTACCAAACTGTATCAGAAATAAGCCGTAAACATTTGCTGGTTTTGAAGGACAAAAAATATTTCACAGTATCATGTCACTTGACTGCAGATAATTTTGAAAAATCATACAGTGAGAGAGGACCTGCCACAGCCATGTTTAGCTCAGCTGACCTTTCTTGGCATTAAAATGCCTGGAGGACTTGTTCTGACCTTCCACTATGGAAATTTGCCTTTGATCCTTACTTGAGATCTCCTTTATTCGTGTCTGACTTCTTTGTAGTCTCTCTTTTCCATAGCTTTGATCCATCTTAGCATCCAATCTCCCTCAAGACCACCTGATACGGAAGAGCTCTACAACGCCAACAACAACACGTCTCTAAAAAGCAAAAATACATCCTGTTTGTCTGGTGCTTTTGTGGTGTGAGACCTCAGAGAGGGTTTCACAAAGCAGATTTTGTGGTTTAGGACGTTGT
The DNA here is from genome assembly GCF_963210335.1 of Falco punctatus. Taxonomy (NCBI): domain Eukaryota; kingdom Metazoa; phylum Chordata; class Aves; order Falconiformes; family Falconidae; genus Falco; species Falco punctatus. The sequence goes on along the minus strand of NC_137599.1, from coordinate 225,035 downwards.
TGTGTCCCTTTGGTGCACGTGTAAGTAATGCTGCACATGCTGAATGAGTGGAACGCTACCTGCCGTGAGCATGCATCCCCTGCTGATCCAGTTGCTCTTGAGTTACGAGCAGAGAGGATTGATCTACGCCTGAAAAAGGGTCCCAGTTAATCTCCTTACCCTGGGCTTCTTGGTGTTGGTAGCCAACCCATGGGGTGGAGAGTGCTAAAAATGGACTGCCGGGTGGAGGGGGATTTCCTTTGGTGATGCTCGTACAGCCCGGCAGCCAGTGCGAGGAGGCAAAGAGGACATTGAATTATTTTCTTGGGTACACAGGATAGTAAATCATTGCTTTTAACCTTCTGTAGCTGTGTGAGCCAGAGTGTTTTAATAGGAGCTGGATGGGAAAAGGTGTTTTCTCCCTCTGATGGCAGAGCAAAGAAGGATGGAGTGTGCCGAGGAGTCACAGGGGTGATGCTGTCAAAATCATCTGAGTCTTACTTAGGGAAATTTATGCTCCAAGTGTGTAAATCTCTTCTGGAAGTGGGACCTGGTGCTTTGAAGCTGCCAACGTTTCAAATATTACTTCCCCCCCGAGAGGCAGTGGGAGAGCAGAGAAGATGTAGTGTGCCGGAGCGCTGGCAGCCCGCGGGCTTTGAATACTGGCAGCAGGATATCTCTCTCCTTGGAATGAAACAACCACCCGGGATTATTTAGGTGTGATACTCTTCATGCCACACACCCCCCAGGGACAGCGCTTGCCCCAGCTTCCCACAGCGGGGGATGCTCCTGCTGGTCACCAGCAGTCCCTGCGCAGAGCAGCTCTCCCCACGCAGGGCTTTGCTGCGCGTCCGAAGCTGAGAGGCTACAGCAGCTGCGATACAAAACGCACACAAGGTTTTCAGTGCAGGTTTCATGCTCGTACATGTCGAGACACTAAATACCCCTATTTTTGTCTCTGTTTAAGCTGTTGTGGGGTTAATTTTCACAGTGAGAACTATGGCTGTTCCTCTGAGCCCAAACATCCCCAATATCATTGTTCTGCAAGCTGCAGAAAGCCATGAGTGGTCAGAGGAGATAGATCTACCCCCAGCCCTCCCCAGCCAAATATGCAGCCCACACAACCAGTGTTCTTTAAACCCTCGTGCAGAGGACACTTATCTTTTCCAAAAATGACACTTGTTGTAATTCAGATATGTAAATGTTTATTACCTATGTTATAGCCAATGTGGGTTTAGACCCTGCATGTTTTTTCTCACCTCTCTACCACCCAGCAGCAGTAAGCACCACAGCCTGGAGTGAGCCACAGCAGCTTTCGCAAGGTGCAATCTGGCTATTTCAACCACCTTGAAATTCTCAATATTACTGTTTGTCTCTTTGGCTGTTGTTAGGAAGCAAAGCCTTTGAAAGCTGCCTTTTTTTAGACCTCTCTAGTTTTGCTCTCCGCTCCTTACGTATTTTCTTCATGCAGAATATAGTCGATGGGTTTTGGTTTCTTTTTTATAGCCTCCCTTCATCTGTGAGCCTTTTTTTTTTTCCATCACTGAACCCCCTCAAAGGCTGCAGCTGGTATCCAGATGAGACTGCAGCACTGACTTATATAAGGTGTTACAATTTTTTTAGTATCCTCCATCCTGCTCCTCATGCTTTCTAACATCTTGTTTGCAGCTCCCTGCTTTCTTGAAGTCTTAACTTGTAGTCCAGAGTGATTCCTGCCTTTCCAGAAAGAGGGCTTGACCAAAACTCTAGAAAGATTTGTTTAAAAAAATCCCCTCCAGAATACATCCCATTGCTGCTGAGTTTCACACAGCATTGCAAACTTACCCTTATTTTAATCCCTCTGGTTTGTTGTCGTAAAAAATCCCTTACTGTACTCGGCTTTACCATCTTCTCCCCAAATTTTGCTTCCTGAAAAGAACCTATTTCCTGCTCTCTGACTGTTGGCTGTGTCCATAGGCAGGCAGCACCTCGCTTAAAGACCCTGGGAAATCTGCCTGAACTCCCATTCCTCCCCAGCCCTGTGAGTGAGGGTGCTGCACCTCCGCAGCACCGCGACTCTGGTGGGGTGCCACTGTCCCCAGGCATGGCGTGGGCACATTCCTGAGGGGGCTGGCATCTAAAGACACGGGGGTCTCAGCGACAAGTGCTGTCCTGTACTTCCATGCCTGTCACAGCTCCATGTGAGGCACTCCAGGTCATCTGTGTTTGCTCTGAAGCATATCATGTGCTCAACATTTATTTAGCAATACATTTATTTAACTTTCTAGTCTTACACCGCTGTCTTTGCCAAAACTCCCTCTGATCTTTCTCCACTCTTTCCCTTCACTGTTGTGTTTCCCACCACTTACTGGCGACGTAGATGCTTTTGTATTATCAACAGTGCTGACAGATGTCTGTGGCCATTTATGCGCTACTTGGCTTGTGTTTTCCCTGAGGTCCTGGATTAAATGCTCAGTCAAAACTCTAATATTTCATGGGCCAGTAGTCTGCTTCCACTTGGAGTCATCTCTTCACTGCCAGTTTCCGTTTTGCCAGCATTTACCCGGGTGTCCGATGGGCTTGCGCTGGGTTTCTGAGGATGCTCTCGCTGTGGGATGTGGCTCTCCAGCACGGACAGACACCATGCGTGCGTCGCATACACGTGTGCTCAAGCCCAGAGCCACGGCCTCAACTGTTTGCCAGTAGCTCCTCTCATGAGTGTGAGTGGACAGATGAGCAAAGGGAGCTGATAAAGGCAGTGTGCGTGCTGTGATGGGTTGGAGCAGATGAAGGAAGAGAAGTCACCCAGCCCTGCAGCGTTCACTGAGCCATGAAACCCAAGAGCAAAGAGAAGCCCCAGCCCACACCACCCCTGAGAGCAGCAGCTGTGCCTTGCACCGCTGGGATATGCAGAGAGTCTGTTTCCCCAAAAAATATTGTTTGCAGTTGTATCAAAAGACCTGTGTTTTCAGAAAACACTAATCCCTTGGGATTTATTATATGCAGAAAACATCGTGTGGTTCCCTGGCAGGACTGGAGCAGTGCGGGAGGTAGATCCTGACTTTCCCATGAAAGCCCTTTTTTCCCTTTACATTTTGCAGGCAGTTTCACGCCTGGATGCTGAGGGCCGGCGTTTCTTCCCTGGCAGAGTCTCAGCCAGCGCTTGCTTCTCACTGTCTCTTCTAATGGAATCATTGTTAAAAATAAGTAATTTTATTTCCCAGAAGATGCCCAGCAGCAGCATCTGTCATTTTGTCCTGATTGCCCTGACTTCTGTCGGTGTGCAGGTTACGTCGGGGCTTGGTGAAGAGCCAAGGCTGCCATCAGATGGGGCTGGTCTGGGCAGGGCTGTGCTTGGTACCTACGTGAGCTCTGATGTCTTGTAGACAGTCTCCTGAACATGTGTCTGTACACGAGAGATGGCAGAAGTGTCTTGGAAGCCTGTTAAGGACTTACTAAAATTGAGGCTGATGTCTGGAACAAGTTCTCCTGCACAGCCTGTAGTAAGGGTCAGTCTAGTGGCAGCTCTGGGCGCTCCGGCCACCCCAGTGTGGGATCTGCCGGGCAGGGCGCTCCCATTGGCAGGCGTGGCCCCTCCACAGGGTGCTGGGATGCAGCAAGTGTGAGAAGGGTGAAAGCAAAAGGATGAGGGCAGGGGTCATCTCCAGGCAGCCGAAACTTTCCTACTGTCTTCCGAGGACGTAATCTGCAGGCAGCTGTTGCCTGTTGAACAGAGGGACAAGCTTGAACATTGCTTTTGGTAAGGAACCGGGTATGAACCAACACAGGGTCCTTAAATCAGGTGGGATGTAGATGTAGATGTAGTTGTAGAATCATCTACAGGATGAAAGAAGAGCCTGGCCTTTGGATTGCTCACCTGTGGTTAAAGACAGATCTTGAAAGTTGGAGAACTTGGGTTTAGCTGTTAATTCCAGCACTGTTTTCTGTGACCTTGGGCACATCACTGAGCTCTCTGCACAGTGACTGTGTCTTCAACTGCAGAAGAGTCATAAATACGTTCAGTTCTGCCCCTCAGCCTTTAAATGACAAGAATCTTCCACCTCTAACACAAAACCCAGTTGGCCCTTTCAATTGCCAGAAGGCCAGAAGATTATTCATCAGCAAGTACTAAATTCATAAATGTTCCTTAAATACTAACCATTGAAATGCTTAAGGAATCAAAGCATGGATGGTGAATAAATGTGTGTTTCCTAGCTTGAAATTTAATAGTGCAAAATTTATTCCACCTTAATTTCACCTTACCAACCTTTTCCTGGCTGAATCATCTTTTTGAGACGGAGAGATGGAAGAGCGAAGTACTGTGGTGTGACAGGATTATACAGTGAAAACCGTTTTCAGGCCCAGTTTGAGTGGCAGTGGGACTTGTCTCTGCCTTCGCTGCCATCAGTCTGGCGTGGGGCTGGCAGGTCACCAGTGACCCCCAAAGGGTATTTTCACTGGGTGTTGCCCCTGTGCAGGAAAGACTTGGGTGGACTTCCAGGGTTACACTGGGAGACTCTTCCTGTGGAATCTAAATTCTGCAGGAACTTAGGGAAACGTCTCCCCAGCTATACTACTTGGTAGCATCTCCTTGTAGCAGTGGGATTTGGAAGGTCCTTTAGTCTGGTTTGTTAGCTGATGCTGGCAGCTGTCTTCTCCCTTTCGGTCAACAAATCGTCTTACTCCAGAGCAGCCATCAGCTGTCATCTCCCCTTTTTGCCACTGCACCAAGCGTGATGCTGATGTGCCTGATGGACTGGAAACCAAACTGACGTTTCCTCCAACCTCTTCTGTGCTGGCGATTGACTAAGCACGGGAGCAGCATCCAAGCAACTCAAGGTCCCAGCACATCCAGCTGCTTGTGGCAGGGTTCCGCGTTGTGTTGCCTAGCAGGGAAGACCAAAGACGGGGTTTGTAATCCCTACATGGGCTTGCAAATCCCTGGTCGGATTGCTCTTTGGGTGCTGTTCAAGAGCTGTCCTACACCCCCAGCAAAAGGTTTTGATGCTGAAACTTCCCATATGAAGAAGAGCAGCACGTGGTCAAGAGTGGATGAGTATTGCCATGGTGGGATCTGGAGAACATGGAGAGGGTGGGATGTGAAGCCCTTACCATGTGGAAATGTTACACAGGGCAAAGATAAGAGCATCTTCCCCAGCGCGCACTATCCCTGCACAATGTTAGCTTCATGTAGATGTGTATCTAATTGATTCTCCTCCTTCCAGCAAGGACTGGGACCTGGAGACATTCAGCTTCTGGCGGAAGGTCCCACAGCCACAGGGCTCAGAATACATCAAGGACCTTCTGATTTCCAGGCCTGGGTCCTGCTTGTGGTCAAAATTCAGGTTAACGGCATTCCTCTCCCCAGTTTGGGCTGCTTGTTGCTGAGCAAGAGGGTCAGCTGAGTGTGACTATTAACAGCCACAGACCATCCATCCTCTTACCTGTGGTTTGATGAGGGCTGTGGGGGAGAAGGAAAGTCGTTAGCGCTTATCCTTGTTACAGACACTCAATGCTAAACCTGCTGTCCAAGCACATGATGGCAAGAATCTCTAAGAGGCTCCTCTGTGTATGTGGCTCGTTCTGCTAAGACACAGTAAAAATAGCAAACTAAGCAGGGATTTTAGCCTCAACTTACTGAGGCAAGAGTAAATAAGTATTAAATACCTGGGACAACGCGAGGGCTGTGTGTGCTGCTGCCCTGCCAATTCTCCTCCAGCCGAACAGCCGCTCACTGTTATGGAAGCAGTGAACATCTTAATTATTGTGAAGCCGCATAAAAATGCGGCTTATGGGATGTGACGTGTCTTGAACAGTCTGTGTTAATGAAGTAAAAGCCTGTGCAGCATCAGGGACTTGCACCGCATCAGTGAAAAGGCCGTACCAGCTCAGGCAGGGCGAGACCTCTGGTCTGGAAGCTAAAGGCAGCTGAACAGAACCCCAGCGCATCCTCCTCACTGTATTTAGAGCATCGCGAGAGGCAGTGGAGTCCATGCCACTGTCTTTAAACCACTCCGTAGTACACTGAGAAATGCTGGAAATTCAGGAATTTGAAGTGCGGGTGAGGTCGTAGGAGTGATTGCCCAGAAGCCAAGTCCCTGGTTGTCTCCTGCTTCCCTGGGCTGGTGCTGGCTCAAGGCTGCACCTGTGCAGGCACTTCTCTGGCCTCAAAACGCCCGCTGCTTGCTGGGCAGAGCTGGTGGCTGGAGCTCGTGCGTCGGCTCGGCTGCACCTTGGCCTCAGCCCAGGGAGCAGCCGGGCATTTCTCCGCTTACAGTACAAGGAAAATAATTTGTGATCTAAAATAGTGGCTTTTTAATAGCCTTCAGCAAAGGGGGATGTCCTTGCCAGCTATGCCTGACCCTGTCTTAGCCCGAGCAGAGGTGACCAGCCATCTGGCTGTGCTGTTCTGATGTCCCCCGCTGGCAGCGACCCAGACAGCCAAGGAGAAACCAGTTTGGGTGGCAGAAACTCCTGATTTCACTCCTGAGAATTATTTTTAGCCCCAAAGCTGGGTTAAAGGGTTAAAAAGTTGGGGAATGGTTTGCAGTGACACAGCAAACTCCTCCAAGCCAGGGGAGGCTGGGGGAGGCTGCATGGCCAGTCAATCTGTCTGCCTGGAAAGGGAATTAAAAAAAAATTAAAAAATAAAAAAAATCAACCCTACCTGTGATGCTTTTAGCTATTTCATGCAGTACTCTTAATCTCTGAGCTGAGAAAAAGGGATGTCATCATCATTCTTGTAATTATAGAGACAGGAATGATTGCTGGCGACGTGGTTTGGTGAGTGGATGGTGGAGCTGGCAGCAGAGCCCAGACCTTTCACAACCTGGCCCCTGCTTTGCCCACGCAGAGATACAGAGATACCCTCCATGGGCACCCCGCGGCGTACCGGCATCCCCGGGCGCACGCCTCCGCGCGTGGAGGCCTTCCACGTGCGAGAGCAGGGCTCGGCTGAGCCCAAGAGCTGGGCTTAGAGCTGCTTGGCTCAGCGCGGTGTGCTGGGCCTGCTGTGGGACGTGTCCCAGCCCAGAGCCGTCTCCCTCGCCTTGTCCCAGCCCTCCTGCCTGACGCTTTTCCCTTTTGCCTTGACACAGTGAGAAACGCGCTCTGCAAGTCAGCGTCACCAACCCGGTCCAGTGCAGCCTGCATGGGCGGAAATGCACCGTCTCTGTGGAAACCAAGATTAACCAATCCCAACCGGATTTCACCAAGCATCGTTCCGGTTTCATCCTCTGCGTGCCGGGGAATTAGCATCCCCCTCCACTTGGCGCAGTGAGCCGAGCCTGGAGAGTGAGCGAGCGGAGGAAAGACAGACTGGGGCTTTGATCGCCCTCCCTTTGCCTTGGACTTTTCAAGGCGATTGATTTAGAGATGCTCAGCTGTGACTTGGTCATGCGCCTAAAAAGATCTCTAAAGCTAGAGGTTTAGCAAAGCCAAATTCAGGAGAGGGTTTTACTACCACATGCAACGAAGGCTTAAAATAGCCAGTGACCTGTTATCCAGCTTACAGAACAGGCCAGAATATCAGGAAAGTGCTTCTGAATTAGTCTGAAAAAAGCATTTATAGGTACTTACACCCTTTCCCACATTGATTTCTTAAACCCTCTCCAGTATTCCCTTCTGGTTTTTTTTTTTTTTGTGGTTTGGTTTTTTTTTTTTCTTATTGCAATATTATGCAGCCTCCACTGGAGGAACCAAAGATACCTGGCTCAGGGAGTCTGGTTCTGTAAGACCAAATCCTGATGGAACCGGAGCCAGATGTGGAAAGGAGGGCTGGCTTCCCATGCCGGGGAGACACCCCGCACTCTTCCAGCCTTGCCAGCACGCATGGAGTTGCAATGGTACATGGAGATGCACCTCGAGGCTTGCTGCTTTCCTGCCCGGAGTTCACTCACACATCAAGGCACCTTGGTCGGAGACAGGTCCACCAGCAGAAAGGAGAGCAGGATTCACAGTGCAGAGGTTTTATGTTTTTTTGATCCTGCATTGCTTTTGCCTTAATTACCCTCTCCAGTGTCAGAAAATCCAGTGGGTTCCCATTTGGACCAAGTGGCCTTGCAGGATTTTCAGATGATCCACGTGGCTTTGTGTTACTCCCAGCACTGAGGTTCAGGGAGGGCGCAGGACCCGCTGCAGGTGCGTTAGTTGAGAACCACGTGGAGCCTGGGGGCTGAGGCCACCGCTGCCTTGCTTTGCACTATGTAACACTAACTCCGGCACGTCCGTCCACGGCAGGCGAGGGGCAACAGCACAAACCTGACTCCAAACATCCAGGCTGTTCCCTCTGACGAGTTTTCCTGAGTCTTCCCAGCCACGGTTGGAGGATGTCGGGGCATTGCACATCACCTCGGCTTGTCTTGTGTCATCACGTCCCTCTTGCTGCATGGCTCAGGTGACCTTGAGCTTGGTGTTTACAGGACAGCCATACATACTAACAAGCTTTTTATTTCCACTGTGTATCGGGGCTGTTGCTGTGGGTTTTGAGCAGAGGAGGCCATGTGATGCTGCGGGGCTGTTGGAATCGTACATACCGAGTCCTGGCACTGCTGGTCAGGTCAGGATTTCCATCACGTTGGACGTGGGGGTCTGGGTAGTGACCCTGACCCCGCCTTGGGACAGCTGGGTCCCAGCCCAGCCAGAAAATGGGGAGCACTTGTTTAATGGAACGTTTTAGGAATCTGAAAGCCTGGAAGAGGCTCTTCATGTAATGCCCCGTTAACAAAAAGCTTCCCAAGGCCATGCCATGGATGCAGGGCACAGGGACAAGTCGCTGCAGCGTTTGTACCCAACCACTGCCACCGAGCCCTGAGGCTGAGGGTGCCTCGGGTACAGGTAAGGTCTAGCTCTGTGTGGAAATGGGACGAGCTTAATGTCTCCTGCACTTTTTGCCAGGGAGGGCCCACGCCAGAGCCCTCCCATTCCCATGGTCCTTGGCCTCGGACCAGCATCCCAGCACGGCATCTGGCCCGACATCCCAGCCACCAGCATTTGCTCCTGGTCAGCAACTCCGGGATGCCCAGTGGACTGCTGTGCCGGAGGGCTCTGTGCATCAGCCCTGGCCCAAGTCCTCAGGAAGAAGCTCTTCCAGATGCTGGCAAACACAAGTCACCCCCCACCACCACTGGGGCCATCAGGAGCCTGGAGGTGACATCCCACCCACGCAACAGTTTCTAACCTCGCCAAGCACACACACGTGAGCGGCTCAGGACCACCGTGGGCCCCCCACCTCCTCATGCAATCCCAGCATCAGCTCCTCAGGAGGAGCAATGCCAACGGCACCGCCGTGGGACACCCCAGCTCCTGTTTGTGTCCTCCCAGGGAAGCACCAGAAGGAAAATCCTTGTCATTGCTGTGCCTTTCTATTTGCACTTCTCGCTTTTTGTATCTACTAGTCCAAATGTTCCCCCCAGTAACACTAACCCATAGGCAAGGTAGCGGCAGGAGTTTTAATCAGCACTTTTATACACTATCCCTCCAATAAAATGGTTGTATCTAATCATGATGGACAGCAATAAATCACAGATTTAGGAAAATTCTAATACTATGAGATGGCAATATTGTATGCGAAGATATGTGTCTTTATAAAGTATATTATCGGTTCCTGTCTGGTTTTATATATATCTATATATCTATATCTATCTATATATAAATATATATAAAATACATATATTCCTGGGTTTCCCCCTAAATTAACTATTTCTAAATTGAATTTTGATTTTCAGCCTGGGGCGATAATACAATGAACCTTTTTTTTTCTTTTTTTTTTTTTTTTTTTTTTTTTGTTTAAATCGCTGATATTTTAATGTGTAAAAGAGTAGGAAAAAACCCCAAACCTACTATAATGGACCTGGGGTTTTGTTTACATAATTCACTGTAATAAATAAAAAACCCCAATCAATTAGTTGCATCCCACGATGGCGGTGCTAGTTTCTGACCAGCGTGGTGGCTCGGAGAAGATGATGCACAGACAGAAAGTGGAGTTTTGGTGTCCCAATAACCTGCTTTTTCACCTCTTGCATGCTGGATGCTCCTTCTCACCCCACGGCTCGCCCAGCGCCTCTGCCAGCCCCCAGCGAAGGGGTGACACCCCCCACACCCCACCCCACCCCCCCAGCACTGCTAACACGATTAAACCTGCAGCTGTGTTAAAACCCTCTTTCATCAAAGCAAATCCAATTTCCCAACGCTGCGAATGGGCCATCGGAGGTGTGGGCTTGCAGAAAAGAGTCTGCCACGAACCGCTGCTGTGTAATGGATGGTCAGTGCATTTTTATTTAATCAGCACAGTACAAAAATAAATAAAAATAAGGGGAGGGGATTAAATTACAGGCACACTGAGCCCCATGACACAGTCGGTCAGGTTATAAACCACACATACTTACAAACACACTATACACATACATACAAAATGAGACAAATATAAATTAATAAGTAACAATATCCACCAATTTGGTCAACAAAGATCTACAGAAGAGATTGCACTAAAAAAACGTACGTACACATGTATCATTAGCAGGGTCCAATGTACAGCAATGAAGAGCTTCAAGTGAAAAATAAAAAATAAAAATAAATGGCACATTATTTCTCCCTCTCGTCTGCAAGTTTAACGCTCGATGGACCAGAACTAAACTAGAACTGTGCACACGGAGAAAAAAAAATAAAACCCCCAAAAAACTTATCAGTCCCCAGGCCTGATAAGGGAATACCAGCTCAAGACTGCAGTATCGGGGTGGTGTCAGGTCTTTGTGCATGGGTGTAATTTGTACAGCCATCTCTTGTTAAGGTTTTTCTTTTGATTATTATTTTTAATGTTTTTTTTCTTTTTTTTTTTTTTTTTAAGACACAAAATGCTCCTGTTTGCATGCGCAATACCACTGTAAAAGCAACAATGAAAGAATAAAGAAGGGTTTTTTCTTTCTCCCCCCCCACCCCGGTTAGTAGTTTTTTGTGGTTTTTTTTCTTGTTTTTTTTTTTTGTTCTAAAAGTATTCATATAGCAGCATGTAGATTCTTTCCTTGCTTGCACACTCAAGTAGATCCTTTACACAATACTCATGATCAGTGCACGATGGGAACAAGACATTTCACATTGATGTCATTATACAGTAGCGGTTATTTCCCTTAACCCAGACCCGCTCGGGAAATTCGAGTCTCTTCAAAGAAAATAAATAAAGGGGCGGGAGGAGGCGGGGGGGAGGGGGAGGGAGGGGGGCGGGGGGGCGGCGAGGGCCGGGGCTCCCCGGGCCGTGCCCGCCTCTGTCCCGTTGCCGGCTGCTCCGGCGCCAGAAAGTCACGATCGGCCCCGTTCAGCCGCCTCCGGTGAAGCCTTTAGAGCAAAAAAATTTTTTTTCTTCCTTTTTTTCCCCCTCCTCCTTTTCCTCCTTTGTTTTTTGTTGGGTTTTTTTTTCTTCTTCCCCCCTACCTGGTCTTTGTCTCGGCTATGCGGTGCCCGGCCCCGCACCCGGGCGCTGCGGCCGCAGGAGCCGGGGCCGCCCCCGCCGCCCGCCCGCGAAGCCCCGCTCCGCTGCCCTGGGGAGGGGCTCGGCTGGGGGGGACACACACGGGACGAAGGGGACCCCTCCTCCACCAGTTCGCTGAAATCAATCTGGTGGCGGAGCCGCTGCACTCCCGGGCCCGCGGGACGGGAATGGGGCGATGGCTTGGAAGCAGCGGCCTGGGGCGAGGGGGGGAAGGGGGGGTGGGGGCAACCGGGGGGCTGCGCTCCGAACGTCCCGAGTGCCCCTGCTCCTAGGCCCGGGCCCGGGGGAGCGGCAGCAGCCCCCGCCTCTCCCCGCCGGGCAGCGCCGCGGGTCGGGGCAGCGGAGCGGGGCCGGGGGCGGCGGGCGCTCACCGGTCGAGGCCGATGAGCAGCCGGCCCTTCTCCTCGGCGCCGCTCTCCTTCTTGAGGTCGGCGAAGACCTGGGTGAAGTAGTGCGGGTCGGCGTTGACCTGCAGCATCTTGGGGCTCATGAGGTCGATGATGGAGAGGCAGCGGTCCCAGAAGGCCTCCTTACAGCTCTCCACCAGGAAGGGCTTGAGCGGATAGGAAATCTCGTTGCCCATGTACGAGTAGGAGAGGTACAGGCAGGTAAGCAGCACTGCCTGCAGTTCGTGATCGCTGGCCACCTCAGCTGAGATGACGTCCCGGCAGAGCATGTAGAGGAAGACCACGTTGGCCGGCGTGATGAAGCCCTGGTCCTGCCAGCCCTGCAGCAGCAGCGAGCGGTCCACGGAGCGCAGCCAGAGCACGGGGTCGGTGGGCGAGAGGTGCTTCAGCCGGTAGCAGCGGCGGCAGAGGAACTCGCCCAGGCAGCGCAGCAGCTCGCTGGTGGACGCCTGCACCACGACCCGGCGCGGGGTAGCGGCGGCGGCGGCGGGCGCGGCCGGCGGCACCTTCTGTGCCGAGGCGAGGGCGGCGGCGGCGGCGGCGGGGGGCGGCGGGGGGGCGAAGGTGGCAAGGTTGGCGCAGGAGAGCGACTTCTTCAGGTTCTCGTTGTTGAGGTGGGTCACGTTGCTCTGGTAGCCGCCGTTGGGCTGCACCTTCTTGGAGCTCTTCTTCTTGGCCGAGACGGCGGCGATGCGCTTCCAGGGAAGAACCGAGATCAGGGAGTGCCGCTTCAGGCCCTTCTCCTTGGCGTTCTTGCTGTTCTGCACCGCCGTGTAGTGCCCCACCGTGGCCGCCCCCTCCTCGAACAGCGGGGCCTTCCGGTAGCTCGGCGACAGCGACAGCACCGTGCCCATGGCGCCGGCCGACCGGCGGGCCCCGCCGCCCGCCCCCCGGCCCCGGCCCCCGGCCCCGGCCCCCGGCGCGGCCCCGCGCTGGCTGCCCGCTCCGCCGCCGCCGCTCAGCGCCGCGCCGCGCCTCGGCCCCGCCCCGCCGCCGCGCGCGCTCCCGGCGGCGCAGTGCGCGGGCCCGCCGCCGCCTCGCCCCGCCCCGCGCCGCCACGTGCGCTCGCCGCGCCAGCGGGAAAGCGGCAGAGAGGCCACGCCCCCACTAAGCCGAGACCCCGCCCCGCTTGCCTATAGCCGCGCCCCCTCTAGCCAGACCACGCCCCGCGACCCGCCCCGCGCGGGAAGCGGCGGCCCTCGGGGAGCGCACGGGGGCTGCTGCCGGGGCGAAAACCAGGGAAAAATATAAAAAAGGCCAAATTTACACTCGGGATCGTTGCGCTCCCGCCCCACCCCGGCCCGAAGCATCTGCCCGGCCGGGCCACCACCGCCGCGTGCGGGGCCTCCGGCGCACCTGCCGCTACGCAACACTCAACGCTTTTCTGGTATTTAGAACTGGCTTTCTCACCACAGCCACGGGATTAGCTGCTAATTGCTCAAGTGCAGGTTAAACTCTCGCTGCATTATTTCCATTCATCTTCCCCCTCCTGCTTATTCTTTCAAATTTAGTTACAAATTTGTGTGTGCTCTGCTGAGTGACTGAAGCGGTTCAAGTCACTTTTTGTTCCTTATGTAACATATTCATATTTATAGATTTATTATATATCCTTGTTTCAAATTTATTTATTTTACAAACCCTTTTTTTTTTTCAGTATTCTAGCTTGGAGAATAATCAGACTTCTTACAGACACCTCAAACTGTTTCTCCTCCCCGTCGAAAAAAACCACAGGTTTTTATATTCCCTGGTTTGTAATCAAGTTCAAACGCATTATGAAACAGCTTTCTCTCTGCATTATCTGGTGCTGTGCTTGTCACACTCACTGGGCAGTTGTTGGACCGACTGCTTGGACCAAGTTTAGAGTCAACGCCACAGCAGATCCAGAGCTGAGATTTAAGAGTGATGAGTTCTGCCTCAATATTGCCTCCACAATATTTTATTTTTCCTCAAAATTTTCTAATGACCCCTAATATAATTTCACATACCAAGCACTTTACTCACTTGTGTAAAATCATTAAAAAGAAAAAAACCAACCCCACCATGATTATTGTATCTATGTATTTTGCCACAACACAGGTATGTTTTTTAATTATAATTTCCAATTATGTACCAGGGATCGTTTAAATAATCTAATTCTTCTAAATGCTTTACCAAAATACACAGAGGATGGACTTTGTTTCAAAATACAAACAGAGGGGAAGTGAAAAACACAATCCCATTTAAAAATCAATTAAAACTCCAAACACTTTTTTTTTTGCCGAAACATCAACTTGCATTTTTCACAAGAGCAGCAATCTGGAGCACCCGCAATGCTCCATGGTACAGTAAGCACATCCCAAGCGCTACTTCTCACCACACTGCCCAGAACAGCTGGAAGGAAGGTGTGTGGGATTCAGCACATTTTCACAGAGGTCTGGCATACAGCACCAGCACACCCAGAGACATCTTTAAGAAAAGTTAAAAAGGCTAGATGGTCTTGCTAGGAAGCGTATTTGATGGCAACTTCAATCCATATTCCATGTCTCATGAAAATACAGTACATTATTCCTGGAGGCAAATGGAATGCAGTATCTCCATCATCTCTTTTGGGAAGGGGGTGGGGGGGCAGAACTGGATGAACATGGCCCGGCACAAAAGGGTTTTTACAGTGGGGTCTGCAAAGCCAGACAAGACGGGTCATCTTTATAGCAGCAAGGTTCAGGCAGTCCCATTCTCAAAAATTAATGCCAAACAAAGAATGATGGAACAGTAACATACGAGTGGTCAGGGCCATCTGGTAATTCCAAACCTCTTCTCTTGTGTACTTAGGAGATCACTTGTGTTTCAAAAAACCTGTTTAGTTCTCCTTAAAGAGGGTTGGGGTTTTTTTTTGAGGGGTGAGCTCATTGCTTACGTTGTCTTCCCTAGTTCAATTTTCTTCTGGATGGCATGTGCTGAGTGACAGATCAAGGAATCAATGTGTCCTGCGACTAAAAGGAGAAAAAAACTACAGATGCATCAAGCCAGACAAGCCTCGAAGACAGAACAACTCTCAGGGAAAGAAAACACAAACCCTTCTGTTAGCGGAAAGGAGTTCCAGTTCCCCCCACAACAGAAAACAGCTGCTGCTCAGAAGAATAACGACCTCAGCTCATTAGGGCAGATAAGATCCAACTTGCAGGGCAGAGGTGATTATGCTTCTCCAGAAAAAGATCTGTCTTATAGAAGTAAAAAAAGAGACAGGCCAAGTCACATGTGCTTACTGATGAGTGAGATGAATTTGGAAAGGAAGCTGATGTTGAGAGCTTTATGCCATGTTACTGCACTGACCCAGCTTGCCAAGGGCATGTTTCCCATTTTTGCTCATTTCCCAGCACCCTTAAAAAATAAGCTACCCTACCCAACGCTGCCCTTGATGGACATCCTTTATCAAAGACTGCCGTGTTTACCCACCAAGGACACAAAGCAAAACAAACCGATGCCTTTAGCTCTTTCTGCAGTATTTTCCCCAAATCTCTCCAGCACTGAAGGAGCCTATTAATTCAGTGCTTTTTTGGGACCATAGAAAATTTTAGAATTGGTCTACTGCACCCTGAAACCCAGACAACCCTGCATCCATCGGGGCAGCTTTCGCAGGGCAGGAACCCTGAACTCCTGCATGGGAGGGAACACAGGGTGCCAGTGACCAGCAGTATTTTCAGTGCCTTTATGAAGATTCATGTTCTTTTTTCTTTTATGCAACACCTCAATCTAAGGAATAAGTAAGTGATTATTTGGCCCTACCTAAAGGCACACATTGCAATGCTATATAAAGAACAGCCACTAAAACGGGAACCGAGTCTTCTGTTTATTACTGTAGAATACAGAATGACTGGCCTTATTACTATCTGGTCTTTAAGTGACACTTCAGACTACTGCCTTTTGTGGTTGTCTTGGCCTGAAATTATCTCTACCTCTGGAATAAATTTGATCCTGTAACACGAAAACTGTTACACAGCTGATTTCTTTAGAACAGAATAGTTTAGGTTGGAAAAGACCTTTAGGACCGATGATTAACCTAACACTGCTAAGTGCACCACTAAACTATGTCCCTAAGTGCCACATGTACACAACTTTAAATGCCTCCAGGGATGGTGACTCAACCACTTCCCTGGGCAGCCTGTTCCAGTGCTTGACAATCCTTTCAGCAAAGAAATTTTTCGTAATATCCAATCTAAACCTCCTGTGATGCAACTTGAGGTCATTCCTTTCATCCTATCACTTATTACTTGGGAGAAGAGACTGACCCCCACCTCGCTGCCACCTCCTTTCAGGGAGCCGTAGAGAGCCGTAATGTCTCCCCTGAGCCTCCTTTTCTTCAGGCTGACCCCCCCCCAGTTCCCTCAGCTGCTCCTCATCAGACTTGTTCTTTAGACCCTCCACCAGCGTCATCGCTCTTCTTCAGACAGGCTCCAGCACCTCCATGTCCTTACAGTGAGGGGCCCAAAACTGCACACAGGATGCAAGGGGTGGCCTCACCACTGCCGGGGGACAATCACTTCCCTAACCCTGCTGGCTACACTATTTCTGATACGAGCCAGGACACTACTGGCCTTCTTGGCCACCATTT
This sequence comes from Falco punctatus, assembly GCF_963210335.1. NCBI lineage: Eukaryota > Metazoa > Chordata > Aves > Falconiformes > Falconidae > Falco > Falco punctatus. The sequence continues at coordinate 208,600 of NC_137599.1, read as the reverse complement.
CATCTTTCCTCTACAATATAGACACAGAACATGGCATATGGCAGCAGGAACTTACTGTCAAAGGTAATCAGTGCTAGAGGGCAATTGCATTTGTCACAAAAGTAAGTTTTGAAAGCCTCTCCTTGAGTCAGCCATAGAAATAAAGATGACCAAATTTATTACGGACAAATTCTGTTTAATAGTATCAGGTTAATTGAGCACTGTGACACCTCAGGTGACGAGAGAACCTTGCAGACGAAGCTATTACGCGATACATATAGAAGCTGAACTTCTCAGGTCCGTAGGATCTGCTGACCAGATCTCCAGGCTGGCCCTTCACAGCCGCGTGAACATCTATGACTGTGTTTCAGAGTACCCTGAGTTATTACCTGGAGCACAAGGCTGGACCAAGGCTGGGCTCTGTCACACACATGGAGCTGAGCAGACACTGATCAGCTGTTCAGAAGCCAACACTGAGAACGAAGCCCAGACCCTCCAACGGCTCCGCAGGAACAGCCTCTCCTTACGAGCCCCATGTAGCTGTGAGGGCTCCTTTTAGTCCCTGCAGAGCACTCACTGGAGCTCCTAAGTCTCGGAACGCATTCTAATACCTCTTGAGATGGCTATGCTCATGGCAACCTGGGTTCACAGATTCTACTGGCTTTAGTTCCACATGAAAGCAACTGTCTGCTTACAGACCCAAGCTGGCCAAGAACCCAGTACAGACACATTCATATGGTATGTGAAAGTGCATTATTTGAAAACAAAAATGTCCTTTAGAGCAAAGTAAAATATTATGATAGGTAGGTCTTACATCATCCACAGCATCTTGAAAGTCTGCAGCACTAATTATACTCTGATATATTCCCTCTTGAAGTCTGAAATCATCTCTCCCCATCAAACAGGGATTTATTATCAGCCATACACATTTTAGAAGAAGATGGCAAATGTTTACAATGTAGAAAGAAAAAAAGATTGAAAGATGCAATACCTGTAAATATGCCTCCAATGACAGCACAAACTCCTGTGAGAAAGTGTGTAAAGGACCTAGAATGAGGAAAACAATTTGAACAACCAGCATGAGCTCAGATACCAAAATGTCAGATAAGTAACAATTAACTAATAAAAACTAATTCATAATTATCATAATGTTCATCATAGCAGCAATGCATTATATAATCATTAAGAGCTAATGATTAACAGATTTAACAAGTAAATAACCCCTATTGGCTACAGAATAGAGTTTGCCACCGATGCTTTTACTGAGCAGCATTACAGCAGCGTGCTCTAAGGAGCTCAACGGCAACACTAGGAGGCAAGTACTGAAGTTACAAACCTAAAGAAGGGCTTCTAATCACCAAGATTTTATCCATTCCTACGCAGGCAGAATGTACAGCAAGCTGCTGTAACACAAAACCTACATCCCTAAGCACATGTTAATACATTTTAAGGTATAGACATCGGCTGTCCCTCATTATGATCCTAAAATACTGGGCAGCTGCAACCCCCTCCATTCCCCTGCAATTACATGCCTGTGATTAACAGAGGACCCGGAAAGAAGAAAGAGGTCCCATACTGACTATGACATGCAGAAAAGCTATAGTAAATACCGAGTAAGTAACCAGTTTGGATCAGTGTGGGTGCTGCTGAGATGCTATATAAATCATCTTCCCGTTAAAAAAATTACTTTGAGGAAATTAGTCTGAACTGAGAACCATTGTATCAGACTTCTGCTCAGTACACCAATTTCCTTCATCTTGATACTAGAATAAAAAGTTTCAGGCAATAATCAGAAACGCCCCGATCCTTTTCAGATGTGCACGCTGAGAGTAAGGGCTTCTGGGAGCGCCTCTTCCTCTCCACTGACCGGGAAGGGGCCTGGATGGCTTTCAGGCATTTGCACCGTCGTGTCTAAGTGAGGATGAAGCTTTAAGCTACGCAAAACTTTGAAATCTACGGAGGATGAATGAAATGGACTTGAATTTACGTAAAGGCTCATACCAACCGCCGGGACAATGTATCTGGAGGAAATACCTTGGCTGATCAAGCAGCAAAAGCTGCTGCACGGCAGGTGATCTGAGCAATGACTCCGATTCTGACTGAACAGGGTAAGGCTGAAATCCCAGATGTAACTCCGTTCTATGAAGATCTACCTGAAGAAGAAAGACAAACCTGGGAGAAATTGGGAGCACAACAACGTGAGGGACGGTGGCTATTTGGAAGTAAACCGCTACTTCCAAAGAGGTGTTTAGGACCTATCGCTCACTGGCAGCACGACAGAGCTCACGGAGGGCCAGAAAGTATTGCTCTCAAAATCCAACAGCTGTGGGCAACCCCTGGAATTTATGCAGCAGCCAAAAGAATTGGTGAGAGCTGTCGGCTACAGAAGGATCTGCCTCTTTAAGAAGGAAGACACTGCTAGGAAAGCCACCTCCAGCGATGAAGTATCCTTTTTGAAACCTTCAGACTGATTATGCTGAAATGCCTAAAGTAATGGGGTTCACATATCTACTTCCTGTTGTTGATCAATTGTCAGGGTGGGCGGAAGCTTTCCCTACTCAGAAAAATGACTCAAAAGCAGTTGTTAAAGCTCTCTTAAAGGAAATTATTCCTAGATATGGAGTTCCAGAGCTATCTGACAGGGGACCTCATTTTTTTGCAGCTGTATTAAAACAGATCTATCATTCATTAGGAATTTGATCACAATTACATACTCCCCATCATCCAGAACCCTCAGGACAGGATGCAGAATCTCAGGAATAGAACTCTCAAAGAGAAATTAGTCACAGTTTGTAAACAGACTGGGTTAAAATGACATGAAGCTTTAAATTTGGGTTTATGGGATATAAGAAACACTCCCAGGCAGCCAATTGGAGTTTCTCTGGCAGAAGTTATTTTTGGAAGGATTATAGCAGTACCGGGAACCTATGTCCCAGCAAAGATAAGTTTGTCGGATGGAGGTAAACAAGGTAACCCAATATTTATTGTATTTGCAGAATTCTTTCTCAGATTTGAGAAACCATGCATATTGGTATCAAGGGATTAACATCTCAGTTCCCCGACCTATCAAGGTGGTTAAAGAAACTGATCACTACAATACCTGTCATGATTTCTGTAGTTGTGTCTGCGACTGCACTAACACGATGTTCTGCAACTTGTGTGACTGGCTTAGTAGCAAAATTGCAAGAAAGAACTTGGAAATATGTTAGCTATTAAACTATTGCAGGTATGCAATAATAAAACAAAAGGAGGAAACTGTTAAAAGAAAATGTATTTTGAATTAAGAAATTTAAAGTGCTGAAGCAGCTAAGTGGCAGAACCAAGCCTCGTCCCTAGCACAACCCTAATCCAAGGCTGGTTTAAAACCCAGTCCAGTTAATCAGTGGGAGAACAGAGAAGCAACAGATGATCAGTTTGTGCACACAGGTGCTCTCAGAAACACAGGCGTTTTTAGAAAAACTGGCATATATGAATAGGAATTGCTTGTTCACAAGACTAAGCGTGCTGGAAGGAGTGTGTGAGTTAAAGCAGGCAGACAAGAAGATCACGATCTGAGGAGGAGCCTGGAACAGAGGCAGAGACTGGTACCGAACAGATGAATCAACTGGGACAGAGTCAGGTGATAGATTCGCAGAACTGACAGGACCAAAGGAAACTTCTAAAAACTTTGGATGTTGACTAATGATCTGATAAGTGTAAGCTGGGCTGTATCCCTTTGTTCTCTGCCACTCACTGGGGTGGTGGCCCGGCTCTGAGTTGTGACTAAATCAAGCCTAGCAGTACCCACGTCTGTGAAAATTTTTCCTTTAGCAGTCAATACTGCTATAGTTGCCATTTAAATAACTGACTAATTAGTGTTACTACTAGAAACTGATAAGCATAGAGCTTCATGAAGATGGGTGGACACTTCCAATCTAACTTGCCACACCTGTGGTGGAAATCAAACTAGCCGTATACTTTTTCCAGACGGCAGAAGAAATTGCTTGTTGCATGCAATGCGATTTGATCGCTTTCAAAATGCCTCTCCTGGATGAGACTGCTCCCTCCAAGTCTCCCTTCCTCTCCGTTGATAATGTAAGGAGCAGGAGCAACCGGTTCAGACCGAGTAATCCCAGTGGAGGCTGGCAACACAAGTAAGGCAGGAGGCCTACATGTGTTAACAGAGAATTAGATACAGAAAAGTGGGGTTTGACCCCAGACATTACGTTCGTAACGCCACAGCCTCCAAATACAGAAAGGCTGCTAAGCGACGCAACAGTAAGAACGCTATCACCACGCTTCTGTGACAACAGGAGAAGCTCTTGTACCCACCCACTGTTCAGCTCTTGGCTTAGTTTAGCCTTTCAGCTTTTAAGAACAGAAAAGTTAAATCTGAGTTACAACAAACCAGCACGTTTAGTTCATGCCAATACACAGAACCACACTATCTCCCAGAACAGATAATAAGGACCTCACACTTTAGAAAGACAAAGTCGGGACAGCATTACTGTTAGATTGCAACACTACCAGAATCATTCCCAGTTTGTATTGAAGTACAACAGTAAGTCAAAACATGTAAAAAAATGCAGAGGAGAGGTTAATGTAGCCAAGGACCATTTCAACTTGTAACTGATCATCAACTGAAATCTATGAATCAGGTATGCATTAACACACACAAAGCAAACTCAGTAAGATGCAAGTTTAGGCTTAAGGGTCAAGTCAGTGGAGCCTTCCCTGGAGAGAGGCTCTTCAACCAGCTCGTCCCATTTGTCAGCCTCCTAGGCTTTAAAGATGCAACCAAAGTCAAGTTCTGCCAGAGCAGCTGCTTGATGTCTAGTAGGAAAAGCCTGTCCACTCAGCAGCTTTGCTCCTGAAATGCATCAGTGAGTCCTTGTCCCAATTTCAGAGTGACTAGGCAAAGACTTGCCTTGCAAAAGTACCGAGTGTAATATATATACACACAGAGAGGAGCTTGTCTGCTCTGCCAGTGTAATAGATTTGTGTCCTATAAACTCCTCAAGAGTTTGTGGTGTTTAAAACGCTGTGAATTCAGCCGTCCCTTGTTCCCACAAATGTCATAGCAGGCATACGGTGATGAAAGGCTACGAGAGCATCCATCCAAGAATGGCAGAACAGCATCTTACAGTGTCTCTCGGCTTCTGGAGTCACACGGTTGGCAGCTTTATCCAAGCGTTGTTTAAACGGCTTGTGCTCTACGTCCTGCTGCTGCTCTCCCGTTACATCCGTGGCATTGATGCTCAAATCTGAAAGCAGTGAACAAGGAAAGCGGTCTATGAACACACAAGTGTTATGGCCCGTGGCAAGCTGAGGAAACGAAAAGACAGAATCTTTCAGCCAGCAGGGTAAGAACGTACCAACCGGGAGAGCGTGTACAGCTAGGACCAAGTGACCGACAGGGAATAAAACACACGTTGCAGCATGCTAAACGGTCCTCCCAGGTATGGGGTTTGGTTTGGTGTCCCAGAAGGACCATTTCCAACTTCCAAGAAAGCGTTACCCTGAAAGGTAGAGACGCTTAAGGCAAAAAGCCAAAAGCAAACCCCTCAAAGCCCAGAACCATTTTCAGGAACACAGGAGTTAAGCCTAAAATTGGTTGAAAGCTGCCTCCTACCTCTTCCCCCACCACCTTTCCCTCTTTAACATCAGCATGTTTCCTTGTGATCCCTTCTCACAAAAAAGATTGAGGTCTGTGGTATCAGCTCGGTACCAAAGCACCAGGATGCGCTTGCTGGCTACATGCTCTCTTAGAAGGCCGACAGCTTCCCCGCACACAACAGCCGAGGCTTCCAGCCTCTCTGGCCTTCCCACGCCCTGTGAAAGGTGAGGAAGGCAAAGACCGGTAACATCTCGGGGGGTTGGGAGGAAGTCAAGATGCACTACATCTAGAGCCCAACGCATTACCCAAAGGAATTACCACAACTGAACAAGAGGCAGGAACAGGTAGACAGGCAGATAACATGCACGGCAGCAATACCCAGTCAGACTTGAAGCTCCCAGTCATTTCATCCCGCAACTTTGTTTCGAATTTAGTTAAAAGGTAATCAGATTCTTAATGCTCATTCTGCTTTCATAACTTCTGGAGAAAGGCCAACACGTGGCATTGGCGTTACAGTCAGAATTCAAGTACACAAATCACGGCAAAGCTGAGCCTTGCCAAGTGACTTCCCAAGCAGGCTCTGGAGCCTTTCAACAAGACAGTCAGATCTGGAGTCCCAAGGGAACCCTGTGCCAGCTCCGTCAGTGCGACTGAGCTCTCTGACCAAGTACACCGTCATACAGAAATGTAAGTGGGTTTATGCCTCAGGTTCATTTACAATCTAGAAAAATAACACTGCCCGACCAGACGTGCTGGCTTAAGCGCCCAGCAGGCCTGGCTGTGTAACCACGAGGGACCAACAATTCCTCCCGGCTGTTGCCCAAGCAGCAGCGCAGCACTCGGAAGCAGCGGGCACACGGAGCCTCGTGGGCCCTCGGCAAGTGCAAAAGTTTTCCCTCCGCAGTCAGCAGTCCGACTCACGAGCACGAGGCACACGTGGAAAAGTAACATCTAGACTGACCTTCAGTGTAGCTCCCCTTGATTTGTCAACGTACAATTCCGGAGGAACCTAGGTACATAGAAAAACCAAAAGAGCCCCGTTTCACTGGGAAGCAAACCCAAAGGCCTCTTCCCCTCGGCTGCTCCGGCCCAAGAGCTGACTGTCACGACACAGGATCAGCGAGACACCTGAGCTGCCGCCTCCCAGCCCTCCCCCGTAGTTAAACGCTTGCCCTTTGTAATATTTTTTAGAGAAATCAGCTGTCGGGGGCGAGAGGTGGGGATCCCACCGCCGCTTTCTTTTCCTCCCCTTGCCCGCTCGCAGGGGCTGAAGAGGCTCCCGAGCCGCCCCCCTGCGGCAGCGTCACCGCAGCCCCCAAGGCCGCCCCTGCGGCCCCAGCCCGCTGCCACGGCACCGGCCAGCGGCTGGGGGAAAGACAAAGCCCCGCGCAGAGCTGCGGCGGCTGCAGCGCCGGAGGCGGCGGGGGGGCGGCAGGGCGCCGCGGGCCGACCCCCCTCCCGGGCCCCGCCGCCGCTCCTCGCCTCCTCGCTGAGGTAGCGGCGCAGCTCCGAGAAAAAAAAAAAAAGGCAGCACCGCGAGCAGCCCGCTAACCACCGTCACTGCCGGGGAGACGAGAACCGCCGGCAGCCCCGCCGGTCCCGGGCCGGGCCGCCCGCCTCAGCCCGCCCGCCGCCGGCACCAGGCGCTCCCTGCGCGGCCGAGCGCCGGCCCGCCACGTCCCCCCCGGCCGGCCGCTGCCCGACGGCCACGCCCGGGCTCGCCCACCGGCCCCCGTCTGCCCTCAGCCCGCCCGCTCACCCAGCGCCGCCGCACGTCCCGGCCCGAAAGGCTTCCGGGCTCCCGGCGAAGGCCCCGCACCGCCACCGCCGCGCCAGCGCGCCGCGCGGCCGGAAGTGAACCCCCCTTCCGGGGCCGTGTGCGGAGCTCAGACGCGTACGTGGCCGGAAGCCCCGCCCCAAGGCGTCAAGCCGATTCTGCGCATGCGCTGCCCTTAGTTTGGCTGGAGCTATGGTGCCGTCTAGCGAAAAGAATTGGGTACTGCAGCGCCCGGTTGGTAACGTGCTTCTGCTGCCGCCTGGCGGCCGAAAATCGGCACTGCAGCCTTGGCGCCGCGCATGCGCGATGGCGCCTCCCCCCTCGGCGTTGTCAGGAGGCTGCAGCTTTGTTTTGCCAAGGCTGCGTGAATGAAGGCATCGTGTCCTGCAGATCTGTAGGAGAGATACCTCTATAGCAAGGTACCGGACAACCTTAAAAGTACAGAAAGCTAAACCTCCCACAAATTTCTTCATGGGACTGCAACCAGAGAGCTTTTTGTCTGGATTGCGTCACTGCTGCTATTAGCTTCAGGATCGAGTGCTTCCAGCATTGCACCTTCTTCCCTGTCCTCAGCAGATCTTTGTTTCGGGGTTTGGCCCTGCTGTTTCGTGAGCTGTACCTTTCTAGGCTTGGTTATCAAGTGTCAGGGTAGACTCTTGTTCTTGCACGATGTTACTGCAGTGGCTGGGTGAGTCCCATGTGGACGAGCCCCAAGTGCAGGCATGTGGAGGTGACAAGTCCTCCTTATTCTGCCCTGACTCCTGAAAGAAAGAAACCCCTTCAGTCTCCTGAATTTGGGCGGAAAGGAGTGATGGAAAGCAGCTGCATACTTGTTAATTTTCAGGGACTGTGCAAGAACGATCTTTTGCTCTGTTCCCTCAACTAAAATGTTCTGCAGCTGTATGAACAGGCACACAGCAGCTCTGGTTTTGCCTTGCTTTTTTGCACTGAATGCTTGTTGTATTTAATCTGCTGAGCTGTTATAAGCAATCTTCCTGCAAGTGAGACGCTTGTGAGTGGCTGAGCTGAGATTTCCAGGTTCCTAATCAGAGGAAAGGCTGTTCCAGCCAAATCTGAGTTGGGCTCCTGATTGCATCCTGATAGAAAAGGTTTGTCATCCAGTGGAAAAAACCCAGAGTTGCTGTTTCATCGAGTGTTAGGCATACGTCAGCTGAGCAATTCTTTGAGCTTAGTACGCGTTATGGCTCTGCTTTTCTGAGCCCGTGAGCTGCGTTTGCTTACGACTGGCCCACCTGCTAGTTAAAGATCTAGTAGTTCCTTAAAACAGCGGCACTTACTGTTCTTTTACTGACTCTATGTCCTTGGTTTTGAGAACCTTGGTGGTTCTTCCATCTTAATATTCAGCTTCTCTGACAGGTATGTAACCAGGGGCTTCTCTGCCCGCTGTTCCCCAGCAGCACCCCATGTACAGAGAAACGTGCTAGTGTTTATGGCATGGCCTTGGTGACTGGCTGCCTTGGCGCTGTTGGCTTACAAGAGACCATGAAGAAGAGGTGGGTGTCTTATGACATGCGCAGGACCAAAGATAACGGCTGCTAAAACGGGTTGCTTTTATTTCCATGGGATTATTGGTCTGTTGCCCATCTTCTGGCACTTGTATGTGCAAGGCAGGTAACCTCAACATCTTTCTGCTGTACACTGGCTTTCCTTTTTGGTATGAAGCAGCTGGCATTTTGGTCTCAGACAATAGTTCAACAGATGGCTGCTTAAAACCAAAAAACACCCCAAAAAAGGAGACTTTTTCTTTACTTCAAGGAGTCAAGGACTTTGAAGGCATTTACAGCTGAGGTTAACTTCCAGAACAAGGGCTGCAGAATCACAACACACAGTATTGCTTGGAGCCTGTGCTGTAGCTGAAGGCAAACGCGTGTCTGGTGACCATAAAGGCAGGTAAAAGCTTGTGTGACCCAGAGAAGTGGGAAACCTCCATCCTGGAGATGTAAACTGCTGGACACATCCCCGCACAGTCTGTTCTAACTTTGAAATTGTTCATTTTGTGTGGAAGGGTTAGACCAAGAGGCATCCAGAGTCCTTTCCACCTGTATTTTTCTGTGGTTCTGTGCCTGATCCCACTGACCTGTGTGGTTTGCTTTACGAGGAGTGAAAGAAAGAGAAAAAAGCATTATGAAACGTGTAGAAATGGAGCAATATTCCTGTGTGCTGCGAGCTCTGCCGGGGAGCAGATGCTAGCTGCCTTTTTTCTTCCGGATGAATGTATTTAACTGCAAAGACAACTGCTGTCGCTGTGGCGTTGCCAGATGGAGCTGTACGTGGACTTGGGGCAAGTGGGAATGTTGAGGGGGACATCTGGGAGGGCAGGGAGTCCCGGCTGGTAGCGGCACGTGCCCTGCCAGGGGAGCGAGCAGGCTCTGGGAGGGGGTGCTGGGGAGGCCCTTGTATCGCTTCCCTGCAGGAGCGGCTGTGACAGGCTTACCGGGATGAGGAGGTTTCTTGCTGGGCACGCATCCCCAGGAGAGGCTGCACTTGAGACCTGACCTTAGTTTTCCTTTCACACCGGGCGTTTCTAGGCCGTGAGATGTTGCTGTGGGCTCAGGCGGGCAGGCAAGGAGGGATTCGTTCCCAGGGGGACGGGGGGGGTGTGTGTGCAGCGATTGTGCTCTCCGGGAGACAAACCGGCTTTGCGCGCCCAGAGCAGCAGGACTAACGATGGGCGTTACTGGAGGGTTTTGCGCCTTCAGGGCTCTCGGCAAATGTTCGGTTAGGGTTGGGTTAGGGTTAAGGATTAGGGTTCGGGTTAGGGTTAGAGTTCGGGTTGGGTTTAGGGTTAGTGTTTGGGTTAGGGTTCAAGTTAGGGTTAGGGTTACGGTTAGCGTTCGGGTTCGGGATAGGGTTAGCATGCTGGTTAGGGTGCTGGTTAGGGTTAGGGTTCGGGTTTGCATTTGGGTTTGGGTTAGGGTTGGAGTTCGGGTCCAGGTTCTGGTTAGGGTTAGGGTTCTGGTTCGGGTTAGGGTTCCGTTTAGGGTTCGGGTTTGGGTTAGGATTAAGGATTAGGGTTAGGGTTAGGGTTCGGGTTCGGGTAGGGTTAGGTTAAGGGTTAGAGTTTGGGATAGGATTCGGGTTAGGGTTTGGATTAGGGATAGACTCAGGGTTAGAATTTTAGGGTTAGGGTTAGGTTTGGGGTTCAGGTTTGGTTTCAGGTTTGGGTTTGGGTTCGGGTTCAGGTTAGGGTTCGGGTTATGTTTTGGGTTAGGGTTCAGGTTCAGGTTCGAGTTAGGGTTAGGGATAGGCTTTGGGTTAGGGTTAATGTTAGGGTTCGGTTATTATTATAGTTCGGGTTGGGTTAGGGTTACGGTTAGGGTTAGGTTTCAGGTTTGGGGTTAGGGTTTGAGTTAAGACGCTTAGAGTTAGGGTTAAGGTTAGAGTTAAGGTTCAGGTTAAGGTTTAGGGTTAGGGTCAGGGTTAGCGTTAGGGTTAGGGTTATATTAGGGTTAGGGCTAGGTTTAGGGGGGTTAGGGTTAGGGACAGGGTTAAGGTTAGGGTTAGGTGGTTTCGGTGATTGCCCTGCTGGGTTGGGGGGGGGGGTGTTGGAGGGTGTGGGGGGCCCTGCTACGCCGGCATCAAGCTTCTCAGGGGATTCGGTGGCTTCCCAGCCAGGTGAGGGGGGAGAGGCAGGGGAGGGGGGTGAAGGGGAGGGAGGGGGGGGATGGGGGTGAGGGCGGCATTGAGCCTGTCGAGGGGGTTTGGTGGCTGCCCTGCCGGGTGAGGGTGGCAGTGGGGGGCCCCGCTAGGCCTGCATCGAGCCCGTCAGTGGGCATCAGGTGGCTGCCCTGCCGGGTCAGGGCAATAGTGGGGGGCCCCGTTAGGCCGGCATCGCGCCCGTTGGGGTGGTTCGGTGGCTGCCCTGCCAGGTCAGGGTGGCGGTGGAGGGCCGCACTAGGCCAGCATCGAGCCCGTCCTGGGGGTTCGGTGGCTGCCCTGCTGCGTCAGGGCAGTGGTGGAGGGACCCCGCTAGGCTGGCATCGAGCCTGTCGGGGGGGTTCGGTGGCTGCCCTGCCGGGTGCGGGCGGCGGTGGAGGTCCATGCTCGAGCGGCATCAAGAACGTCAAGGAGGTCGGTGGCTGCCTGCCGGGTCAGGTCGGTGGTGGGGGAACCCCACTAGGCCGGCATCGAGCCTGTCAGGGTGGTTCGGTGGCTGCGTTCAGGAGGAGGGTGGCAGTGGGGGCCCTGCTAGGCCGGCATCGAGCCCGTCCGGGGGGTTCAGTTGCTGCCATGCCAGGGTCGGGCGGCGGGGGGGGGGGCCCTGCTAGGGCGGCATCGAGCTTGTTGGGGGGGTTGGGTGGCTGCCCTGCTGGGGGAGGGCGGTGGTGGTGGGCCCCGCTCGGGCGGCCTCAAGCCCATCGGTGGTGTTTGGTGGCTGCCCTGACGGGTGAGGGCGGCATATATAAATTACACAGACACAAAAGTGGGAAATAGCTTTTATCCACTTGGTTTTGCATTCATACAGTTATTAATACAATACACATGTACAAAAGAATTCACCTACAGGACCCTCACTCAGGCAGAACAGCTAAGCGAGGCAGCGCGCCTCATCAGTCCTACCGCAGGTTAGCCACAGCGACGAAGAACGATACCTACTCCAGTTGCCCCAACACGTCACCATCCTCCAGACGCGCAGGCGCTGGGGAGCCCCTCTTGCAGCGAGGATTTGGAGAGCCTCTCCCGGCAACGGGGCAGTGCTGCGCAGGGCGTCCCCTCGTCGCTGAGGTCTCCAAAGTCGCTGCAAGAGGGTCCAGCTTTTGAACTATAGAACAAACAAGCTCACCTCGTTGCAAATGCGGAAACACCCGGTTTCGCTTGCCTCTCAGATCCCACCAAAGCCTGGCCAGGGCTCACAGAAGACCTGAGGGAGCTTCCTTTATCTACTGCATTTTCACCACCCGGTTCCAAATGGGGCCAAACAGCTGGATCCACGGCCTTGGCCACCCGCCACAAAACAAGGAAGGATGTGCTACCTCTTTCCTCATGATTCTAGTTTAGCTAAGCTATACTTTGCGCTAAGGATCATTCATAGGACGCCAAGGACCATGCACATTTTGCTACATAAATATATATACACACACCCCCCTCTGTGTTTTAGGGCCTTACCTTACCACAATTAGGGCCCGCGCTGAGTTTCAGTACTTCAACTTCCCTTGGATAGGGCCTACACCGAGTTGTCGGGCCTCTGCAGAGTTTTTGCCCAGAAAAACTTACCTTATTTATGGCCTTTGCTGCATTTAGGATTTAAACATACCTCATTTAAGGCCCTTGTCAAAATTTAGGGCCAAACCACGTTTCGGGACTTGAACTTCCCTGCATTAGTGCCTGCGCCGAGTTTTCAGGCCTCCACTGAGTCTTCGGCCAGAAACTTGAAATATTTATGGCTTTTGCTGCATTTTAGGGCCTAAACATACCTCATTTAAGACCTTCATTGAGTTTCAGGGCCTAAATTTACCACAATAAGGGCCCACGTGGGGTTTCAGGACTTCAACTTCCCTCGGTTAGGGCCCACACCGAGTTTTCAGGGCCTCCGCTGAGTTTTTGGTCAGAAAAACTTACCTTATTTATGGCCTTTGCTGTGTTTTAGGATTTAAAATTACCTCATTTAAGGCCCTTGTCGAGATAAACGGCCTAAACTAACCTCAGTTTGGGTCTGTGCATTGTTTCAGGACTTCTGATTCCCTCCGTTAGGGCCTGCACTGAGTTTTCAGCCTTTGCTGAGGTTTTGGCCACAAAAAAACGCAACTCGAGCTCCCACAGACACCTCACTGCCCCCCCTGCAACATCTCCCTGCCCAGCCCAAGACCTCTTCCCAGCACCCACTCTTCCAGAACTCCCCTCATCTTACAAGAGTCCCCCAGACATCTTCCTGCCCATCCACCATCTCCCAGGGCCTACCCAGATGTCATGCTCACTGCCCCACCCCCCAGAGCATCTTCTGCCTGCCCACCTTTCCCCCCTGCCAGACACTTCACCCAGACCCATCCCTGCTACACCCTCCGACACCCAAAAATGTCTTAGAAGAGACCCCCTGGACATCTCACCCCACCAAGGCCCTCCCAAGTCTCTCTCCAACATTTCCCCCAGTGCTTCCCTAGCACCCACCCCCTGCTCTCCCGCTGCCTGGACTCCTACCCAGCCCCACGAGGAGAAGTCACGTTTCCCAGCCCTACACCCCTCCACAAATATCCCCTGCAGCCCACCCAGATGTTTCCATGACCCCCACTCCTGTATACCTTCACAGCCCCCACACCACATCCACACACACGTCCACACACACACACAGGGCTTCCCAACGCATCTCCCGACCAGGCCCACACGAGGCAGGCTCACCCTCGCGGCCACGTCCACCGCGCCACTGGAACGAGCCTTTAGTCACCGACCGCCCCAGGGCTGCAAAAGACATCTGGCGCCCTGGCAGGGCCACGTGGCAGCAGCACCCACCTCCACAGCTGCGAGCAGGGCAAGAGGCAGCAAGACCCCAACCAGGGCTGCCACACCACCCACCTACTCACCAGCCGAGGGCTGCAGCACCGACTTTTATTTGCCAGGTGGCTGCAGGGGCGGGGCTCCAGGGTGGGGCCACTCAGGCCACGGGGTGTGGCAGGGCCAGGCCACAGGCAAAGCTATACACAATACTAGACAGAATACCAGAGACACCGCTTTTTATATCAAAATCCTTTTCATTTTCTATCAATGGATACTATTTTTCAGTATGCATAAAAGGAAAGGCTTTTTCTTTATTTCAACCCTTCACACCCATACCCTACAGTTTTAAAAAAATGCATTAAAGCCACCCAAAAACTGCCGCCACATGCAGTGCGGTCACTGCGATTTTTTGGAGCGCGGCATGGGCTGTGCCGTTTTGAGGGCAGCGGCACCATTTGTGGCGCGGCGGCGAGGACGCAGTTTGAACTCGCGATCAGCAGAATTGGTCCCGCACCGACAAGCATGGTTCGAGCAGAACCGTGGCATTGCCGTGTGAGGGGCAATTGAAACCGTGGAGGGGCGCAGCCGCTCCGCACCCACGCGGTCTCCAGGTGGGGGGGCTTTTCGCCAGGGGCGGGGCCGTTGCAGCACCGAGCACCCACAGGCTGCGTTTGTCCCGGGCTGCAGCGGCACTGCAGTTCCGTAATCCCGTGCCGAGCGCGCCTTGCCAACATGCGCGGAGGACGGCAGCGGCAGCTCCTTACCGGGAGGCAGCAGCGGGCAGCGCGGCAAGACCCCGCAGGCACCGCGGGATCGCGACGCCGTTAACGGCCGGCAGCGCCGAGTGGGGAGCCGGGGCTGCAGTACCGACCCCTGGCCACCAGGTGACAGCAACAGCACGCAACTAACTGGGCGACTGCAGTATCCAACCTTGGTCGCTTGATGGCAGCAGTGCTCCACCAACCCTGCGCTGAGCACTGGCCGGGCGAGCACTCCCCTCCCCAGAAGCAACGCTGCCAGTAATTGACCACCTGGGGCTTGATCTCTTACCAGTTTGGAGCCTGTCCTCCCACGAGGGGATGCTGCCTCTCACGGGAGACCTGGTCCATCACGCTGTCCTGGAGTGGTCCCACATTCTCCCGAGGAAATGCTGTCTCTGATTAAACGCCTGGCCCATCACTCTGTCCTGAAATAATGCCCGCACTCCCCAAAAGAAATGATGCCATAAATAGACTACCCGGGGCTTTATGTTCTTACTGTTTTGGAGCCTGTCCTCCCACGAGGGGATGCTGCCTCTCACGGGAGACCTGGTCCATCACACTGTCCTGGAGTCGTCCCGCACTTTCCCGAGGAGATGCTGTCTCCAACTGGATGCCTGGCCCATCACCCTGTCCTGAAAAGGTGACCACCCTCCCCAGAAGCAATGCTGCTGCTAAATGGCTCTCTGGGGCTTGATCTCTTACCTGTCCTTCCACGAGGGGATGGTACCCACCTCCCACAGGAGACCTGGTCTGCCACTCTGTCCTGGAGTAGTCTCACATTCTCCCAAGGAAATGCTGTCTCTCATTAAACACCTGGCCAATCATTTTGTCCTGAAAAGGTGACCACCCACCCCAGAAGCAATGCTGCCACTAACTGGCTACCTGGGGCTTTAACTCTTTGCTGCATTTTAGGGCCCAAACCGTTCTCAGTTGGGGCCTTTGCTATGTTTTAGGGCTTAAACGTACCTCATTTAATGCCTTCACCAAGATTTAGGGCCTAAAACTACCTCTCTTAGAGCTGGCACCGAGTTTAAGGACTCAGATTTACCTCAGTTAGGGCCTGTGCCAAATTTCCAAGCCTTCGCTGAGGTTTTGGCCAGGAACTTACCTTTTCATGGCCTTTGCTGCTTTTTAGGGCCGAAACTTAGGTCATTGAAGGCCCTTGTTGAGTTTCAGGGCCTAAACGTACCTCAGTTAGGATCTTGTTTTGTCAGTTGGTGGGGTCAAGAGATAGCACACAGACACCAGCAGAGAAAATAACCGTTATGTACTCTTTGTCTCAAAGGAATACAGAAAATAAGACAAGACGCACGTACAAAACGGATCAGCCTACAAGACCCTCACTCAGGCAGAACAGCTGAGCGAGGCAGCGCGCCTCATCAGTCCTACCGCAGGTTAGCCACAGCGACGAAGAACGATACCTACTCCAGTTGCCCCAACACGTCACCATCCTCCAGACGCGCAGGCGCTGGGGAGCCCCTCTTGCAGCGAGGATTTGGAGAGCCTCTCCCGGCAACGGGGCAGTGCTGCGCAGGGCGTCCCCTCGTCGCTGAGGTCTCCAAAGTCGCTGCAAGAGGGTCCAGCTTTTGAACTATAGAACAAACAAGCTCACCTCGTTGCAAATGCGGAAACACCCGGTTTCGCTTGCCTCTCAGATCCCACCAAAGCCTGGCCAGGGCTCACAGAAGACCTGAGGGAGCTTCCTTTATCTACTGCATTTTCACCACCCGGTTCCAAATGGGGCCAAACAGCTGGATCCACGGCCTTGGCCACCCGCCTCTAAGCAAGAGGCACTCTCTCTTCCCTCATGATTCTAGTTTAGCCAAGCTACACCTTTCACTAAGGATCACACATAGCTGGCCAAGGACCACACACATTTTGCTACAGAGCCAATACTAAATATATGTATATACATATCTCTGGAACATTCAGTTCGCGATTCCACCTAAACGTCAACTGTTGTTCAGGGCCTGTTGCTCAGGCCTTCGCTGCATTTCAGGGCCTACACTTACCTTATTTAGGGCCTCTGCTGAGTTTCAGGGCCCAAACATACCTCAGTTTGGGCCTCCACCAGGTATTCTGGCCTTCACCAACTTTTCGGGTCTAAAGGGAAAACTCCATAGCACATCTGAAAAAAAAAAACCAACATCTACCCATCCACAAATCCAAACACCTATGTTCAGATTTCTTCACGTATCCATAATAATCTGTAATATGGTCTTCTACATTTAAAGAGAAACAGAGCCATGCTGGAACTTTCTATCTCACCACTTCCTTAGGCTTTTCAAACTCCAATGTGAAAGCCAAGGACCTTTCCAAACCTGAAAATAAGAGCACAGAAGAACACTTTATAGTTACCATGCCCTTCATTTTACAAGGATCAGTGGTCAGGTTTTAATGCAACTGCACATCCATCTTTACTTCTTTCTACGTAACAAACACCACTGAGGTAACATTTCGGATTCATAAATGCAGTTCAGGGCCCATCTGAGTTGGATCTGTGCTCATACAAGCCTGGTATTTTTCTGAAACTTGCACCTTTTCTTCAAAGAGGAATAGAAGGCACTACTTGTCAGCAAGTGGCATGGGGTGGTTTTCCAGGTACTTCCTTAAATTAGCCTAGGGAGCGCACTTCATTCAACATTCCTCGACTTTCGGCAAAAGCCATTGGCTGTTTACAAACCAAACAGGATGCCCTGGGAGCAGGTAGCAGGGCTTTAGAAAAACAAAAACCAAACCCCGATTGATACCATTGAGGAAACAGTCCACAGTGCACCCGAGTTATACTGACACGCACCATCAGTTCCTCCATCATTCTTCCCATGTATTTCCTGCTGCTTGTTTCCTGCAATGATTTCTGGCATTTGCTGAAAGGAAAGGTTTAGACCCCTAAGCTGCCTTTCTAAAGGACACAGACTCTAGTACAAAGAAGGGAAGCAGAGACACAACTGACCCCCTAGAGAGTTGGAACTCTCACATAACAAGGCACGCTTCAAAACAGCCAGGGCCAACTGGAGTTGAAATATTTTGCTGGCTAATAAAGTTTTAAAGGGGAACATACCAGCAATGTACAACAATTGATTACCAAAACCACGCTCCTCCTGCACACATCCGATTGGGCACTGCGCTCAATTCCACATTACCACACAAGTTTTTCAAATCAAGTCTTATCGGATCAGTAACGGGTGATTTAAAACTTACATTTTGACGTTCCAGGGCGACTGCGAGCTCGATGAAGAACAGTCACCAACATTGGCAATAAACCCCTTAACTCCAACGTAGCATTAAGCAGCGGGCTTTCCCTTTATTGCAGCACTGGATGCATGAGGGATTGCTCCACCTAACATGCACACCGAGTTGCTCGAGGGTACATGTGATATACAGTGAGAGTACTTACACATCCCTAGTGTGTTACGTATTTTCCTGACAGGATCTGGGGACCCACAGAGAGAGAAGCCCACAATGGAGCACATTTGCTGGCAGGACTCAGGACCCTGCCAGGGTCCCACACCAGAGCACTCTGTTCCTCAAGGACTGCATCCATGGAAAGGGCCTACGCTGGAGCCAGGAAAGAGCATGAGGAAGCCTCCCCCTGAGGAAGGGGAAGAAGAAGAATCAATGGTGCCGTTCCCCAGCGGGGAGAGGTGACAGGGAAATCGGGAGTAAAGCTAAGCCCGATGGAAGAAAGAGATGAGGGTAAGTTGTTTTGAAAATTTAGTTTTACTTCTCATTCTCCTACTCCAATTTGCCTGCTAATCGACTGAACCCATTTCCCTGAGTTTAGTCCGTTTCGCTCGTGACGAGAACTGCCGAGCAATCTTCCCATCTTCACCTACGACTCGCCAGCTTTTTGTTATATTTTCTCTCCCCTGTCCAGCAGAGGAGGGGAGCAATAAGAGCACATTTGGTCTGGCCTGGGTCAACCCGCCACACCAAAAAAGTCACAGCAGCACAGGAGAAAGAAGGGACCAGAGGAGGGGCAGGGAGGGCCTGGGACGCACAAGAGGGGAGGCAGGGCCCTGATGACCCAGGACTTACTGCAGCTTTTGCTCTCAGTGGTGCCCAGAGAATGTGACAGTTCAGACACTTCTTTTCGCCTTCTCCCTTTGTCTTCTGTAACACCAGTCGCTCAGCTCTCCTCCACCTAGGAGGAGCAGGGCAAGAGCACAACACTTCAGAGAGCGACCGCCCTGGTGGGCTTAAATACGTGGGAGATGGCATCACACCACGACAGCACCAGTGGGCTTACAAGTCCCACCGACTGGCAGGATAGGCAGCGAAACAAATATTACTTCTTTACCCCCCGCAACAAATACATTCTAATCACCATTGAAAAGATGGAACCAAATGCTAAACCCCCAGGTTTTACAGCGAACAGTAAAAAAAACTAAAAAGCACCTCTGTACCATTTCTCCTTTGCCGTCCCATGGAGGGAAAATTCCTCAATAATCAAGCGTACATGACAACTCAAGTGATCTGTGTTCACTGTGCGTGAAAGAAAGTTATACCTTCTCAGCCGGCCTATACATTCAGACATAGATCCAAAGAAACTCCAGTAGTGTAACTCACAAATAGCTCTGTGACCTCAAACCTTTACCTGTAGTGCCTGCCCCCTTCCTCCTCCCCCCCGAGCCGCAGAGCTATGGACTCTAAGAAATGCTGGGGCACAAAACCTGGCCCACCTGAAACGCTCAGGGGCTCCCAGAGATCTGGGCAGAAGTAGAAACCGTTCCGATTTTGGAGCAAGGCTGACCACAGTTCCAAGTCTTCTTTTGCGCATTCACACCCAGAAGCCAAACCAGAACAGCTACACGCGCAGCGGAACGATTGCTCGGTACATCTATGGCACCAGAGTTCCCTCAAGGCGCACTTGGGGTATTTGATACCTCAGGCCAACATGTACAGCGCATGGCTGCAAACTTTGAAACAATGTCATTTTGGGGTCAGACTGTTCCAAGCCTTTTCTCTTTACAAAAACCAAAATATTAAAAAAAGTTACACCCCCTCCTCTGCCACATCAGCTATCGCACTCCTTCGGGAGAGCTGCAGCTGCATCTCAGGAAGAACACAACAAAGCCAAACCGAGAAAACATAAGCACAGCACACTCCTTAACAAGCCAATCTGAAGAGGTGACTGTTAATTCTGTTAATCACAATCAAGGGAAGATGTGTCACAGCTGTGCTGAAACAAGTCCACACTTCACATACTCACCTGCCCTCCTCCCAGGTGAATGTCTATAGACAACATGTTTCTCCCAAAGGCAATCGCTTGGGGCAACTGATTTTGTTACCCCATTTTTTTTGTAGTTCCACCTTTAAAAACCACAAAAAAAATATGTCAGTTGTGCTGTTGCCTCATGAAACTTCTGTGCCCTGGGGAATCCAGGAGTTCAGCAGTAGTAAGTGCCAGTTTGGACACAGAGACATCCCACCACCGCCGCCACCCCCACCACCTCCCTGGCCCCACCTTCATGGACATGCGCGCCCCCCCATGTCCCCGGAAGCCATCCCCACCACCACCTCTGCCAAATATCTCACTGCCCTCACCCTGCCCCCTCCCCCAACATCTGCTTGAGACCCCTGGACACGTCCCTGGGGCCCGTCCCTGGGGCCCAACCCTGACGCCCCCTTGCCCTGTCCTGGATGCTTCCCCCCCAACGCAGAACGTTTCCTCAGGGCCTCCCACCAACAGGCCCATCCTGGGTGGGCTCACCCTCACTGCCGTGTCCACCACACAGCCGGAATGGGCCCCAAGCCCTCTGCCACCTCGGGGCTGCACCAGCCGGCCAGGCCAGGCCCTTGTGGCACCACAGGGCAGCACCACACGGCTCAGCCACCACCCCGCAGCATAAAATGGCATCCAAAAATTAATGGAAAAGTGCTGTAGTCTCTTGTGGTCAGAGGAAGGCAGGATTTGGCTGTACCACAGAGCGAGGGGCGTCCTTGTTCTGTGTGCAATTACACAAAACGTCTCCTGGTACATCCAGCACAGAGGTCCTGCAGAGATGGCCCTTTTGCTCTGGGGATTGCCCATGTCGTTCACCTGATGTGGGCTCGCCGGCCTTTTGGGAGCCCCCGATCCCCACAAGGACCCCCAAAACCTCCCTGAGACACCCCCCCCCGTCCCCCCCTAAACCCAGGACCCCGCAAATCCCCCACGACCCCTGAGTCCCCACGGAGACCCCAACCCTCACCCGGGACCCCTCCAACTCGCCGGCTGGGACTGCAGTACCGGCCTCTGTCCGCAGGGGGCAGGCGAGAGTGCCACAACGTGTGCCTCTGAGCATGCGCGGCACCTGGGCTGCTCCCGCGCAGTCTCCATGGGCGGGGCTTGTCGTTTGGGGCGGGTTAGGCAGCTCTTGGGTGGTGTCCGTGGGCGGGGCTTCTTGCTGGGGGCGGGGCTTGCCACAAGGGAAGCCCCAGGGGCCCTATGGGGGTCCCCCGGGGGCGGATTTGGGACGTCTCAAGGGGTCTGGTGGGCGGGGGGCAGAGCTCTTTGGTAGGAGGTCACAAAGGGGCCCGGGAGTCCCCAGTGGAGAGTTGGAGGGGTCCCAGGTGGGGTTGGGGTCTCCGTGGGGACTCCGGGGTCGTGGGGGATTTGCAGGGTCCTGGGTTTAAGGGGAGAAGTGTGTGTGGGGAGTGTCTCTGGGAGGTTTTGGGGGTCCCTATGGGGACTGGGGGCTCCCAGAAGGCAGCTTTGGGAGCCTCGCCCTCAGCGATGGGCCCAAAGGAGGGGGAGCGCTGCTCCTGCTGCTGCTCGGCCATGTCCAGCCTCCACCGTGAAGAGCTGCCCCCCACCACCACCGTGCGCGGTGGGCAGGGCCACAAGTGCTGTCACAGGCTGTGGGCCTGTGGCCCCCCAGTGATGTCATAGCCAGGCTGGGGGCAGGGAACCCACATCTCCACCAAGGCAGACTGCAATACCGCATCTCCATCGGGACCCCCCCATCTGGGGCTCCCCCTGTGATGTCATAGCCACACCCCACCCCATGTGGGTCTGCTATGATGTCACAACCCCGGCACACGGCCCCAGGGGACCCTCTACAACATCACAGCCCCGGTGGGGCACATCTCCGGGCTTTGTGTGATGTCGGCACCTTGGTAGGGACCCCGCATTGGTTCCCCCCCGACGTCACAACTGCGACAGAGGCGCCCTGCCCCACGTGTCCCTCGGTGACATCATAACCACGCAGAGGAGCCCCATCCCAGGGGATGTCCCATGATGTCACTGCCCCTCTGTGCAGCACCCACGCACGTCACACCTATGGGGGGGGGTGATCCCGCGCACACGCCTGCCCCGGTGACGTCACGCAGACCCCCCCCTCTGCCCTCGCAGCTTCCCCGCGACGTCACCCCCTGCCCCCTCCACGTGCAGCGGCAACCCGCCCCCAGGCCACGCCCCCAGCTACGTCACGCCAGCACCGCCCGCCATTGGCCGGCCGGCAGGACGCGGGACCCACCCCCCCGGGCGGGAGAGACCATGTGGCCGGCGCAGGGGTGAAGCCAGGTGGAACGGCCCGGAAACCCGAGTCCCAGGGAGGCTTTAATGGTCGGTCCCGTACAGCCGAAACGCCGCGTCCCCGCCCCTGCCCCGCCCCCTATGACGTGTTCCCCTGCAGGGTAACGTACAGGACCCGTAAGTCACCCCCCCCTAACCCGGGCACTACGGGGAGGGCCACACAGGCTCCCGTACAGGGTCTTCATGCTCCCCCCCTCCCCCTAAGCCCCTATAGGGGCTATAGGCCCCCCTCCACCCTATAGAGACCCTATAGGTTCCCCCGGCCCTCCAGGGGCCATAGGGAGCCTGGCCAAGGACATTGTAGACACAGCAGGGGACCCCAGGTGGGGTATTCTAGCACTGACACCCCACCGGCATAAAAGAACCCCTCCGGACAGCATAGGGGCTGTATGTTCCTCCCCCACCAGGTGCCCCTCCCCCATACGGTCCCCCAGGAGCACACAGAGCCCCCTACACAGTCCATATGGCCCCCTGGGGGAGCTACAGTGGCTCCGCCCCCTCACCCCCCGCACCCCAGGCACTATAGGGGCTCTATGTCCACCCTGGGCGCTATAGGGGGCATAGGAGGCGGGGCCAAGCCCACGAGCGTCTCATGCTGCATATAAAAAAGACCCGCCCCCTTATATACATATATACACACATGGTACGTATAGGGAGCCCGGGGGTTGGGGTGCCAATCCTGAGCGATGCTGGACACGCTGGGAGGGGGAGGGTGGGTGGAGCGAGGTGTGTGTAACCTCAGAGTAAAGTGGGAGTAAACCTGGAGTGACCTGCGAATAACCCTGGAATGAAGTGCGGTCTCCGTGTAATGTGTCTGTAAGTCCAGAGAATTGTGTGGCCTCGGGATGAAATGTGAAATGCAAGTAACCCTGGAGTAAACCTGGGGAGAAAGCGTGTCCTTGGTGTAAAGTGTCTGTAACCTCATAGTAGTGTGCTGCCTCAGGGTGAAGCGTAACTGCGGAGTTAAGTGTGAACAACCTTGGCATAAGGTATGACCAACCCAAGAGTAAAATGTGACCTCAGTGTAAAGTGTCTGTAAGCCCAGAGTAAAGTGGACCCTCAGGGAGAAGTGTCAGTAACCCTGGAGTAAAGCGTGACCTCTGGTAACCCTGGGGTAACAACTGAGTAGTCCCAGGGTGGAGGACTAGGTAACCCTGGATTAAGAAGTAGTGGCTGGGTGGGCTTGGAGTAAGGGGTCAGGGACTTCAGAGCAAGGGTTTACCTCACAGTAACAACTGTGCAGTCATGGGGTACGTAGCAACCCTGGAGTAAGGGCTGAGCAACTCTGGAGTAAGGAGTACTCCACCCTCGTGTACCAGGTAACTTTTGCCATTAAGTTGTGTAACCTAGTGCAGTGGCTGAGTAACTTCAGCGTAACAAACCTCAGGTAACTTCAAGACACTGGACTATAGCAAGGGCTGAGTAACCGTGGAGTAACAGCTGTGAACCCCAGAAGATGGGCTGAGCGTGCCCTGGAAGTGGAGTAACCTCAGAGTAAAGAGTAACACCATGGTGAGCAGCCAGAAGGGTGTACCTCTTGAGTATCCTCAGAGAAAGGGCTTGGAAGAGCAGGAAACACTAGAGATGAGGCCAAGAAACCTCTGAGTAAAGACATGGCACAGCTCAACTGAGTAACCTCTGAGTAAGTAGTGCAAGGTTGGGCCCAAGGAGCAATCAGAGGAAGTGGCTGCAAAGGGTTGTTGGTCTGTGTAAGAAGGAGAGGGACTTTGTATCTTCTGAGTAAAGGCTGAGTAGCAAAGAAGGCGCCACCATGTAACCCCAAAAGCCACCACTTACTTTGGGGTTAAGCAAGGCTAGCCCACTAAGGCCTTATTAACCTCCGAGTAAGTGTTCAGTAAGGCCCAAGTCCCTCCTGAGCCCCCACTGAGACCCACCACACAAGCCCAGTTACGAGCACAGAGCAAGTCAGCATTAAAATAAGAACAACCTGTTAGTAAGTGTTAAGTATCCTCTGAGCAGATCAATATTTGTGTAACAGTGGAGTAGGGCTTTGAGCTAGACTGGGATTAAGGGAGAGCCGAGTACCAGAAAGTGACATGGGCCAAGTAAACTCTGAGTAAAAAGCAGAGTAGCTGCACCAAGGAGTAGGGCAGCAATGGAGGAACAAGCACATAACTTCTGAGGAAGGGCTGAGTAGCACTGCTGTAAAGAGCAGAGTAAAAGCAAAGGAAAGGGGTAGAGAAGAAACCATGTGGAGTAACTCTGGAGTAAGATATGAAAAGCAATAAAGTACCAAACAACCCCAAAGTAAGAGCTGAGTAAGCCCAGAGTATTGACCTCTACGAGTAACCCTGGATTAAGTTCTGGCTAGAAGTACTGAGTTCCCACAGACTAAGAGCTGAGTTAACTCAAAAGACCCCCAGAAGTAACTGTGGAGTCAGTTCTGACAAGGAGCAAAGTACTAAGAAACCTCAGAGTAAGGGTTGGGTAAGCCCAGAGTAAGGATCATCCACCATGAGTAACCCTGGAGTAAGTTCCAACTAGGACTAAAGTACCAACTAACCTCAATATAAGGGCTGAATAAACTGAAGAATAGAGTCCCCATGGTAACCCTGGAGTACGTTCCACCTAGGACTAGAGTATCAAGTAACTTTAAAATAAGAGCCGAGTAAATCCAGAGTAAGGACCTACACAAGCAAACCCAGGATTAGGGGGAGTGCAGCCTCCAGCTGAATAGTGTCTTAGTAAACAAGGAGTAGGAGTAATGCTGGAGTAGCAAGTCAGTTGGGGCTGAGCAGCCATGAAGTAAGGCCTGGAGTAGGGCAGGAGCGGCCACAGAGCTGCGCCTGAGCTGCCTTGGAGCAATGTGGGAGTTGGGCCTGAGTAACTCTGGAGTAACCCTGGAGTAAAGTGGGAGCAAACTCTGAATAAGATCCCCCACCACCACCCTGGGGACCCTTCCCCCAGAGGTGAAGAAACGCCAAGTAAGGCTTGAGCAACCCCAGAGTAACCCTGGAGTAAAGTGTGAGTAACCTTGGAGGAAGCTCAAAAGGGCACCACCACTCCCCCAACACCCAGAAACTGCCCCCAGGGTGGCCCCCCCAGCCCCTGCTAAGCCCCACCCCTGCAGGGTGAACGGCCAATATAGACTCTTATTTATAATATTGCCTTGAAAAAATAAAACTCAAAGTAAATTGGGAGAGGGGAACCCCAAAATCGAGGAAACTCCCCCCAGAAAACAGGGGGGGCCCCCCTACAATGGGGGGTCCCACATGACCCCCCCCAAATCCAGCAGCGGCTCTTCAGGAGGGCATTTCAGGGGGACGACGACTTAGTTACAGTTTGGATGGGGAAACCCCCCTTAGGTTTGAGGTGCCCCCCCCCCGGGTTTGGGGGGCACTCCCCAGTTTAGAGGGGCCTCCCCCAGCTTTGGGGTGACCCCCCCCCGATTTTGGGGGGGAGCGGGTCCCAAAGGGTTGCAGCAGCAGTCCATGGGCTGTGGGGAGAGGAAAGGGTTAAGGGAGGGGGGGCCCATTCCCAACAAAATGACTGACACCCCCCCCCCCCCGAATTCATGCACCCTCTTTTTTTTGAGGGTCCAGTTTTAGAGGTTCCCCCATTTTTCAGGGGAGCTCCAATTTGGGGGGGGTGTCTATAACAGGGGAAGTCCTGAATTTGGGGGGTCTCTGAGCCCCGTATTTGGTGGGAGGCCCCCCATTTTGGGGGAGGAATACCCCCATTTGCAAGGTGCCTGGTTCTGGGGGGATCCCCCCTTTTTAAAGAGACACCAACCCTTTTACTAGGGGGGGGTCATTTGTAAGGAGCCCCCTAAATGTTGGGGGTCCCAATTTGGAGAGAGGGGCTGATTTGGGGGGATGTTCCCTGTTTTGGGGGGGCAGGGCTGCTCCCCAGTTTTGGGGGAATCGATTCAGGGGGGTCCCATGGAGGGGTCCCTCTGTTTCGGGGGGCTGCCTACCTGCTCGATGTCAGAATTCGGTGTCGAGCACCCGAAAGGATGAGGAACCTGCAGAAAAAATGGGGTGGTGTCAGCGGAGAACCCAAAACCAGGAGATCCCCGCTTTTGGGGGTCCCTAGATTGTTGGGGGGCCCAAGATTCTGGGGGGTGTTCATCTCTGGGTTTGGGGGGGGGGCAAGATTTAGGGGGGCAGGACGCGGATTTGGGGGGATGCCCAAATTTTAGGGTGGACCCTAGGATTTTGAGGGTGGGTCTCCAAGTTTTGGGGGGAAGGGTCTGCATTCAGAGGGGTCTCCAGACTGGGGATGGGGGCTTGGGTTTAGGGGGGGCTGACCTGGGGGGGGCAGGGAGGCCGAGCGCAGCCCTGGCTCCTTCTGCAGCTGGATCTCCTTCAGCGCGAAGATGGAGGTGGCTACGGGGGATGGTGGCCTGGTGTCAATGGGGCATGGCCACGCTGAAGGAGGCGTGATCATGCCCCACGCCCCACCCACCAGAAAGCCCCATCCCGTATCTGGACATAGCTCCTCCAATGCCCAACCAGTACCCTCCCCCCGCCCCCAAGGAAGCCACGGTCCTCCAATGCCACGCCCACCCGCGATGAAACCCCACCCCTCCCAAGCAACACCCACAGCGCGCCCCTCTAAAAAGGCCTTGCCGCAACAAGCCCCGCCCACAGCAGCCCCACCCACACCCAGCCCTCAACCACCCACTTCCACAACAGAGCCCCGGACTCTGCCAGGGCCTGCCCCTTGAAGCCACGCCCCCCACCAAAGCTCCACCTCCACCACAGCCTACCCGACCCCCACTCCCAGGCCCCACCCCCCGCGGCCCCGCCCACTCACTGTCGGGCAGGGTGGTGACACGCGGCCCCAGGCAGGCGAAGAAAGGATGTGCCATCGCCTCCGCTGCCGGCATCCGCCGCCGCCCCTCGAACTGCCCCGCCCTCCGCATCAGGCCACGCCCACAAGGGATGGGGTCACGCCCCTCTCTTGTGGGCGTGGCCCCCCAACCCCTCCCACCCACCCCCTACCCCATGCAGGCAGGGGGGCTCTGCGCAACGGTGGGGGGAGATGTAGGGGTGAGCGATGGGGTGGGGCTTTGGGAGGGGGCGGGGCTCAGGAAAAAGGGGCGGGGCTGGCTCCTGCCCCGCCCCCCTCACCTGCAGCAGCTGCCCCAGCAGGTCAGCACCGTCATGGTCCAGCCTAGGGGGGGGGGAAGGGTATGGTCAGGAATCCCCAACCTGTTATGGGGCAAAGCCACCCCATGGGGCACACACCTGCCCCCAGACCCCTGTTATGGGGCAAGGCCACCCCATGGGGCACATACCCCTCTCCCATGGGGTACGTAGCTCCCACTATGGAGCAACCCCCCCTCTATGGGGCAGCCCCCCGCCATGCTATGGACCACCCCCCCCCACCCGCCCCGCTACGGGGCAGCCCCCCATCCATGGGGCAGACCGTGGGGCGTGGTGCAGCAGACCCTCAGGGGGGTACGGGGGGTACTTGTGGGCCCGGAACTCAGCATTGGCCCCGATCCCTGGCCACGTCTCCTCTGTTGGGGTCCCTGAGGAGGGGGGAGGGGATCAGGGGAGGACCCCAAAACCCCCGTGGCACCCCCACATGCCACCGGAGTCCCCCAAGCACTCCCTGACCCCTCCACAATCCCCCCAGCCCCAAAACCCCCTTTACTTGCCCCAAATCCTCTTTAATTTCCCCGAAACCTCCCAATTCTTCCCCAAGTCACCCAAATTTCCACCCATTCCCCCAAACTTACCCAAAATACCGAGTGTACCCCAAACCCCCAAATTCCCCACAAACTGGCCCAAAATCTTCCAAACCCTTTCATTTACCTCAAACCCCCTTCAATTCCCCCAAAATCCCCCAATTTCACCCAGATTTACCTGAAAAAACCCAAGTATGCCCCAACCCCCCCAAATTTCTCCAAATCTCACTCAAATCCCCCAAACTGTCCCACATTTACCTGAAAACCCCCAAATTTGCCCCAACCCCCCCAAATCCTACCCATATCCCCCAAATTCACCCCAGATTTACCTGAACCCCCTGAAATTCGCCCCCAACCCCCCCCAAATTCCTCCAAATCTCACTCAAACCCCAGAAATTCACCCAGATTTACCTGATACCCCCCCAGATTTGCCCCGACCCCCCCCAATCTCACCCAAATCCCCCACATTCACCCCGGATTCCCCCCACAGCCCCCCAGGATGCCCAGAAGGGCTGCGTTTCGCCCCGTACCAAGGAGACGGAAGATGAAGTGCAGCTGCTCCTCCACAGTGGAGCCGGGGAAGAGCGGCCGCCCCGTCACCATCTCCGAGAAGATGCAGCCCACACCCCTGCGAGGCCCAAGACCCTCGTGCGACAGACCCCCTGCAAAACCCCCTCCGGGGCCCCACAGGAGCCCACAGTCCCCACGCAAGGCCCCTGGATGGGCTCAGCACCCCCGTTCCAAACCTTGTGCACGGCTCCCGTTCCTCCCGCGAGGCCGTTGTGTAAGACCCTTGTGCAAGAGACGCCCCTGCAGCCCCCCTGGAGCCACGTAGGAGCCTGCAGTCCCCGTGCAAAGCCCCTGGGCTCCGACCCAGCCCCCGTCTGAGCCCCCAGCCCCCTGTGTGAAGCCCCCAGCCCTCGTGCACTCACCACATGTCGATCTGGGTAGAGTACTCGGTGGAGCCTAGGAGGATGTCGGGGGGCCGGTACCAGAGCGTCACCACCTCATTAGAGTAGGTCTTCGTCGGGATGGATTTAGCCCGAGCCAGGCCTGGGGCAGGGGGAAGTGGGTTATGGGGGGTCCTGGGGGTCCCTGGGGCAGGTAACTGGGGCCTCAGAAGGGGAAACTGGGGTCCTGGGGGCAATGGGGGGCCCTGGGGCAGGTAATTGGAGTCCCAGAGGGGCAAACTGGAGTCCTGATGGCACGAGGAACTGGGGTCCCCGAGGGGGTCCTGGGGGGCAATAGGCAATTTCCAAAAGGAAAGTGGGGACTGTGGGAGGGGTAACTGGGGTCCCTGATGGGGCAACGGTTGTACCTGAGGGATGGAACTGGGGTTCCCAGAGGGTCCTGGGGGCCACTGAGGTCTTGGGGGGGGGGGGGGAAATTGGGTGCTGGGGTCCTGGCAGGAGGGAGAACTGGGGATGCAGAAGAGGAAATTGGGGTCCTGGGGAAGGCAGTGGGGGTCCCCGAGAAGGGTAAATGGAGGAAGTCGGGGTAACCCAAGGGTGTCCCTGGGGGAATATGGGTGGCTGGCAGGGGAGAATGGGGATTCCTAGGGGTTCAATGAGGATCCCAGGGTGGGGTTTGGGGTCCCGGGGCGGGGGAGGGTGGGGTGGGTGGTGCAAAAGGGGATTATGAGATTTTGGGGTGCCCCCCCCGACCAAAGTCAGCAAGCTTGAGGTCCCCACGTCGGCTGAGCAGGAGGTTCTGGGGCTTGAGATCGCGGTGCAGCACCTTGTGCCGGTGGCAGAAGGCCAGGCCCCGCAGCAGCTGGAAGAGAAACAGCTGCGCCCCCCGCCCCCAAAATGGCCCCTTGCACACTCATCGCACGTGCATTGCACACCCATTCATGCAATCACAACCCCCTCGCACCGATAAAAGTCATGTCATGGGGCCCTGAACCCCTTGCGTCCTCCTCAGAAATGCCAGACACCCTCGCAGGGCCCTTTCCACACTCCTTGCACACTCGCTGCATACCCCTTGCATGCCCATTGCACGCCCCTGACCCCCTCACCCACCCCCCCACCCCCCCTTGCACACCCCAGAGGGCCCTCGCATGTCCATCGCACGCACCTTGACGTTGTGCATGCTGATGACGCTGCCACAGTCATCCAGGTACTGCTTGAGGTCCCGGTCCTGAAACAGGGCGAGGCAGGGGGACCCCAAAAAGGGGACGGTTGGGGGGGCCAATAAGGGGATCCCCAGGGGGTTAAGGGTGTGCTGAAGGCATTTGGGGGGGGAGGGGACCATGGGGTCATTTCAGGAGTCCCTGAAGGATTTAGTGGGGCCACAAGGATATCTGGGAGGGCGATGGGTGTCCAGGAGGCATGTGGTGAGACACCGAGATCTGGGGGGGATCTGGGGAGAGCTGTGGGTGAACTTGGGGGGCCCTGAGGACATTTAGGGAGCCCTGGGGACATTTCAGGAGGGCTATGGGTATCTGGGGAGAAATTTGGGGGTCCCATGGAAGTTTAGGGGGGGGTCTCTGGAGGGATTTGGGGGGCACTACTAGGGAACTGGAGGGCTCTCAGATTAGTCGGAGGGGCCCCTAGGGAATTTGGGGGTCCCCGGGAGGGACTTAGGAGGGTCCTGGGAGGAATTTGGGAGGGCTGAGGAGGAAATTGGGGGTCTCTTGGGGGGATTTTGGGGTGCAGGGGTGGTTGAGGGGTCTCAGGAGAAGGTTTGGGGGAGGTCTGGGGTCCTATGGAAAATCCGGGGGTCCTAGGGTGTGTTTTGGGGTGCAGGGGGTCCCAGGGAGCGTTTCAGGGTGCTGACCAGGTACTCGAAGACGAGGGTGAGGCACTGGGGCGTGTGGACGATGTCGTGCAGCGTCACCACGTTGGCGTGTTTCAGATCCCGCAGCAGCGACACTGCAGGCAGGGGAGGGGGGACGGGACGACACAACAGCGGCCTCATCCCCTGCCCCCACCCACCCCCCGCCTGACCTCAGCCCACCCCTCACCCCCGGCGACCCCCAACGTGTATGGCCAGGCGAGCCCCCTCCCCCGCACCGCCAGCCTGCGAGCGCATGCCCCCCCCCCTCAGCGCCACCGCAGTGTCACCGTCACCGTCGTCACCGTCATCACCGTCACCGCGGTGCGGTGGGACTCACCCTCGCGGATGGCCGTGCACGGGGCGCCCTCCTCGTGCTCCAGGCGAATCTCCTTCAGGGCCACCAGGTTCTCGGTCAGCTTGCTGCGGCCCTTGTACACCGTGGCGTAGGTGCCCTGGGCAGGCGGGGACAGCGGGGACGTCAAGGACACGGCGGGGACAGCAGCGGTGTAGGGGCCACGGTGGAGGACAGGGGGGGCGCCCCCAGCCCATACTGGGACAGCTCCTCACCTCTCCCAGTTTGTCCAGTTTGACGTAGGTCTCCAGCTTCCCAAAGCCGATCTCCGACTGGTGGGAGGGGGAAACAAGTACACAGTCACTGGGAGAACTGGGAGGCACTGGGGGGGGTTGTGGCACCACTCCCTCCTACCCCATACATGTCCATATTGGTACGGACCAGTTTATACTGGGGCACAGCAAGGTTCAGGGGACACTGCTGGACAGGTCTGGGAGGAACTGGGAAATACCAGGAGACCCCAGGGGGTGATACTGGGCTCTAGCATTGAACAGTAACTTATACCTGTTTATACTAACCCATACTGGTTTGTACTGGTTTATACTGGGACACACCAGGCAAACAGGGTGCAGGCGGTGGCTATGGGGCTGCCTCCAGAAGGGACTGGGGGGCACTGGGGTGGGTTGCTATTAGTTCCTACTGCTCCATACTGGTTATATCCCTCCGTGACCCGTACTGGTTTGTACCGGTTTATACTGGAACGCACCAGGGAGACACGGCGCAGGCGGCGACTGAGGGGCCCGGGCAGCCCCAGCCGGTCCAGGCCGCTCTCGGGCAGGCGGGTGTCAGCCGGCAGCGAGAGGCGCTTGTTGATGTCCTGGAAGGACAAGGGGGAGGGCACAAGTGACCCCTGGGGACACCCAAAGCCCCTCAGGACCACCACCCTGCCAAAACCTCCAGTCTCCCCCGCAGAACCCCCACCAGACCCCACCAGGATCTTCCCAAAGCTCCCCAGGACCCCACCCAAAGACCCCCCAAATCCCTCCCAAGATCTGGTGTAACCCCCCCGGAAAGCTCCCAAGAACCCCCCAAAGCTCCCCAGGACCCCCCAACCCCCACCCGAGGACCCCTGCAAAGTCCCCCAGAACACCCTCTGTCCCCCCCAAAACTCCCCAGGACCCTCCCAAAGTCCCCAGGACCCACCCGGTCCCCCCAAACCCCTCCCAAGACCCACTGGATAACCCCCTTAGTACCCAGCAAACCCCCACAGGACTCCCCCAACCCCCTCCCCCCTCAACCTCTCCAGGACCCCCCAAACGCCCCCCCAGCACCCCCCCACACCTCGGAGGAGCCGGGGCGAGCTGGGTGCTGGCGCAGGCGCAGGCGGACCGGGGAGGCCACCTCCTCCGAGGATGTCCCCGAGGGGGGGTCGCTCTCCCCATCCGAGCCCATCCGTCCCTCGTCCGCCCCCACCTCTAGGAGGGGAGGGGAGGGGAAAGGGGGAGGGGGGGTGGGTTAGGACACTCCAACCCTCCCACCGCAGGACCCCCCCCCAAGTCCCCCCTAATCCCGCTACCTCCAGTGACAAGGGACATGGTGGGGGCATGGGGACATTTGGGGGGACACAGGGGTGACACAGGGACGAGGTGGAGGACAGATGGTGGCACAACAGGACATGAAGACTGGGGACACAGAGCCAGGGGGGAACATGGGGGAACACACCAGGGGGGACACGGGGACAGGTGGTGACACAGGAGGGGACACGGGGACAGGATGCAGAGACAGATGGAGGGATGTGAGGGGGAGACACCTGGGGACAGGTGGGCGGACATGGGGACAGATGGGGACACAGGGGGAGCACTGGGGACATCGTGGGGGACAGATGACATGGGAGGGACGTGGGGACATAGCAGGGGCACGTGGGGAGAACACGGGGGGGACACAGGGGACAGTAGGGGAGCCACGGAGAGAGGGACACCCCACAGGGCTTTTAAAGGGGCCACACACACACATCTGGGGCGGGGGTGGGGGTGTGTATGTCTTAAAGGGCCAGGCACCCCCAGAAGCCCCACCCCAATTCTCTTAAAGGGCCAGGCCCCCCAGTGCCTCCTGCTATCAGTTGTCTTAAAGGCCCAAGCACCCTACCAACCCCTGCGGCAGTTGTCTTAAAGGGCCAGACAGCCCCTCAAGTCCCACTCCCCTCTGTCTTAAAAGGCCAGGCACTGCTCCAGCCTCTTAAAGGGCCAGGCACTGCTCCAAGCCCAGCCTTTTCAAGCAGCCAGGGGCCCCATCAACCCCTGTTGCAGCCCTTTTAAAGGTACAGGCACCTTTTTAAAGGGCAAGGCACACCCTCCTCTCAGATACAAAGGCATCGGCCCCCCCAGCCTCTTAAAGGGCCAGGCACCTCTCAGGCCTCTAAAAGAGAAGGCTCCTTCCCTCGACCAACACCTCCACCTGCCTTAAAGGGACAAGCATCCTCTTAAAGCATCAGGCACCCCCCAAGCCCTATTCTGGCCCTTTGAGAGACACCATGTGTCCCCCCAGCCAATCCCCACTCCAGCCTCTTAAAGGGGCAGGCACCTCTCCAGCTTCTTGAAGGAGCAGGCATCTTCTTAAAGGGACAGGCACCCACTCCCAGTCCTCTCTCCTCAACACTTTTGAAGAGGCACGCACCCCACGACCCCTACCCTAACCCTCTCAAAGGGGAAGGCACCCCCTTCTAAATCCCCCGCCTCTTAAAGAGGCAGGCATACCCTCAATCTCCAACCCCAAGCTCTTACAAAAAGCCACCCCCTGCTCCCCAAGCCTCTTAAAGGGCCAGGCACCTCTCAACCACTATGCTAGCCCTCTTCAAGGGACAAAACTCCCCATGGTGGAGGGGGGGCGGGGAGCTACCCTTAAAGGGCCGGCACTCACCGCTGTCGCTGCCATGGCCATTGCGGGGCTCCCCATGGCTCTTCTCGGGGGCGCGCCCCCCCCGCAGCGTCATCGACAGCTGCCGCTTGATCTTCTTCATCCGGTCCATGGTGGAACCCTGGGGGGGGGGTGGGGGGGGTGGGGTGGCGAATGGACTCCTGGGTCCCTCCAGCACACCTGGGCCCACCCCCTCCCCCAAACTCCAGAGTTCCCACACACCCCTGTATCCCCCAGAACTGCTGGGGGTCCCCCCCTCAAAGACCTGAGTGCCCCCCAAAACCCCTCACCGTGTCCCCCCCAAACACCTGAGTGTCCCCTCCCGGCCCCCTAGTTCCCCCCAAATGCCTCAGGCCCCCTCCCTGGACCCTTGGGGCCCCCCAAGCCCCCTAATCCCCCGCAAACTCCTGCTTCCCCCCCGAATGCCTGGGTCCCCCTCCCAGGACCCTTAGCCCCCCCCCCCAGAAGACCTGAGTCCCCCCACAGACCTCTGGGTGTCCCCCCCCCCAAACGCCTGGGTGTGCCCCCCTCGTACCCCTGGTTCCCCCCAAACGCCTGGGTCCACCTCCCTGGACCCTTCCCCCCCCCCCCCAAAAAAAAAGATATGGGTCCCCCAAACCCCCCTGCAAACTCCTGCCCCCCACCCCCCTCCCCGGGCTCCTGGGTCCCCCCCCCGGCTTCTTTCCCCCGGCCACCTGGGTGACACTGGGCGTGGCCAACCGGGGGGTGTGGCCTCCTCAGCCCAGGCCGCCCCCCCCCAGCCCGCCTCCACAGAGCGGGGGGGCCCAGGCTGAGGAGGCCCCAGGAGCCCCGCGGCGGGAGCGGGCCTCGGGGGGTTCCCCGTTACCGGCTCAGCGGCGCGGGGCCTCCCAGAAATCCTCGGCCATGGCGGGGCCGGGCCCGACCCCGCGGGCGGCTCCGATGGGGGCCGGGCCGGGCCGGGCCGGGCGGGAGGCGGCTGGAGGCGGCTGGAGGTGGTGGCGCAAGATGGCGGCGGAGGGGCGGGGCCGGGTGACATGTCGGAATGGGCGGGAAGGGGGCGGGGCCAGGGGAGAACACGCCCCCTCCGCAGGGCGGGGCCGGAGGAGCTCTCCCGGAGGCCTGCGCCCCTTCCCATGACGTCAGTCCCGGCCCGGGCCCCACCCCCTTATGCCTCAGGACACCGCCCCCCGCCCCCAGGACCCACCCCCTGGGTCGGAGGAGCCCTCCGTGGGGGCGGAGCACCCTAAAAGAGGCTTCGCCCCCTTCCCAGCACGGCAGGGGGTGCAGCCAGGGTTACTCCGAGGTTCCTCCGTGGTTACCCATGGGTTACTCAAGGGTTACCCTGTGGTTACCCATGGGTTACTCAAGGGTTACAAATAGGATCCTCCAGGGCTACTTTGGTGTTGCTAATAGCATACTCTGCTGCCACTCTGCAGCTACTCCAGCATTAGTAATAGCACGCTCTAGGCTTGCTCAGAGGTTACCCATAGCTCTTCTGAGGTTACTCAGACATTGCTCTGAGATAGCCCACAGGTTACCCCAAGGTTAGTGCTACTCTCACTGGTCACTCTAGTGTTACTGCAAGATTACTCCTGTGCCCCCACACACAGGAGCCTCCCTCACATGCGCTTTCCTCCAGATTTGCACATGCCTTACTCTGGGTTCAAAGGCATGTTACTCCAGGTTTTGACAACCCTTACTCTGGAGTTACACGTATGTTACTCCAGGTTTCGACAACTCTTACTCCATATTTACATGCACTTGCTCTGGATTTGGCTTACTGCAGGTTTACACCATGCTTACTCAACCCTCAGGCACATGGCGCTCTGGGTTTAAACATACATCACTCCAGGTTTACTCATGCATGCTTTTACTGCTGTCTTACACGTCTTTACTCAAGCTTTACATGGACATTTCTCCAGGCCTACACAGGCTTCACGCTGGGTGTACACACACTTTGCTCAGGACCCTCAGGGGTGACGTGCCTGAGGCTGTCAGGGGTCAGAGGTCGTTGGCGGGTCCTGGAGACCCTGGAGCTCCCGCAGGCCCTGGGGGGGGGGGGGGGGAGGGGCACAGGTTTATGGGGGAGCACTGGGACCCCTCACCCTGCCCCAGAGGCTCCAGCACCTGGGGGGACCCCAGGGTCCCAGGGGACCCACCTCCAGCACCAGCCGGATGTGCGCCCGGATCTTGGCCCCATCGCGTGTCAGAGATTCACTGAGCCTGTAGGAGAGAGGCGGGGCTTCAGGAGTGGGTGGGGCTTCCTCGTGTGGGTGTGGCATTTGCAGGCATGGCCTGGACAGCCCCAGCGGGGGTGTGGGGGTGACAGCCTTATGCGGTCACAGGGAATGGTGGCAGGGGGTGTGTTCTGTGGTGGGGGGGGCACGGCCTGCCCAATAGGGGCATGGCGTAACAGAGGCGTGGCCTCTGCAGGGGTGTGGCTTGCCCGGTGCTGCCATAGAGCCTCATGGGCAGGCCCTGGGAAGAGGGGGTGAGACTTAGCATAAATGGGAGGGGCCCTTGCCATTGGGGCGTGGCCACCTGGGGGCGCGGCCAAGACCAAGGGGGCGTGTCTTACCGGTCAAGGAGTCGGCTGCGACGGTCAAGGTGGCGCAGGGCCTCTGGCAGCGTCAGCTCCGCAAAGAACCCATAGCCCAGAGCCACAAACACTCGCTGGGGGGATGGGCTGAGGGGACACGGAGGGTTACAGGGTCCATCTGGGTGGTCCCAGGGCAATTAGGGGTCTTGCAGGGGGTCCCAAGGCAGGAACTGGGGTCCCAGGTGGCTCCCAGGGGAGATACCAAAAATCCAGAGGGGTCCAGGGGGGTTATGGGGTCCATCTGGGGGGTCCCAGAGCAATTAGGGGTCCTGCAGAGGGTCCCAGGGCAGGTATGGGGGTCCCACGGGAGTTACTGGGGATCCAGGGTGGTCCAGGGGGGTTACAGGGTGCATCTGGGAGGTCCTACAGGGGGTCCCAACACAGGAATTGGGGTCTTAGGAGAGGTACTGGGGATCCAGGGTGGTCTATGGGGGTTACAGGATCCATCTGGGGGTGTCCCAGGGCAACTCAGAGTCCTGCAGGGGGTCCCAAGGCAGGTACTCGTGTCCCAGGGGGCCCCCAGGGGAGGTACTGGGGATTCAGGGGGGACCAGGGGAGTTGTGGGTTCACTTGGGGAGGCCTTTTGGGGGGGTGGGGTAGGGGGTGTTCCAGAGGGAATTTTCAGGTTTCTTGAGTGGGAATTTGGGCATCTAGGGGTGTTTTGGGGTGCTGGGGATGGGATCCTTGGGGGCTTCTGGGGTGTTTGAGGGAGTGTTGCGGGTCTTGGAGGAGTTTCAGGATGCCTGGGGAGGGGCTGTTGGGAATCCCGGGAGTTTTCCCAGTACCTCCCCCTCTCTCAACTCACACTTCTGCGGTGACGAAGAAGTTGCAGCCGAGGTCGACCTGGGTGTGCAGCGGAGCAGCCGCCTCCTGCGGGGACCCTCAGCACTCCCAAATCCTCCCCAGGGACCCCAAATACCCCCAGATCCACCCACCCCCACCCCCAGTATCCCCCTAATATCCCCCCAAGACCTCCCTATAGCCCTTACACCCCCAAAATAGAGCCCAGGGACTTCCAAATCCCCTCCAGAGACCCCCAAGTCCACCCTTGAGCCCCCAAATCCCCCCAGGGAACCCCAGATGCCACAGATCCCCCCCAATATTCCCCAGAGACCCCAAAATACCCCCTTGCTCCCCCCAAATATACCCAGGGACACCAAAATACCCCTGTGCTGCTCCCAATGCCTCCTCTAAGTCCTGCCCCCTCCTCCCCCATGTTCACCAACACTGCCTAGGCCACGCCCCCATGCTCCACCCCCTCAGGCCATGCCCCCGGAGGCCACACCCACCTGGAGGCGGGTAAGGGCGGTGCGCAGCTGCAGCACCTGGGCCTGCTGCTCGAAGACGCCATCCCGCTGCTCCTGCACCCGCCTGTGTGGGGCGGTGCTGGCCTCAGGGGCAGGGCCCAGGGCCAGGCCCGGGTGGGGAAGGGGGTGGGGCTAGGGGGCATAGGAGTGGCCAGGAAAAGGGCGTGGCCAGAACATGGGTGTGGGGTCATAATGGAGAGGGTGGGCAAATGGGGCATGAGTGAGAGAAAGGGGCAGGGCCAGAGGCAGGGCGAGGGCAGGGGGCGTGGCCAGAACACGGGGTAGTGGGCGTGGTCGGCACGTGGGGGCGTGGTCGTCACGTGGGGCTGGGGGTTTGACAGGGGGTTGAGGTGAGGGGTGGGCACGCCCAAAGGAAAGGGGCGTGGCCATAGGGTGGGGTCGGGTCGGGGCGTGGCCAGCGATGGGGTGCAGTCGGGAGGCGTGGAGTGGGCGGGGCCAGCCTGGCCGTGGGGCGTGGCCAGACCGGGACCACAGGGCTGGGGCGGAACGGGGCCGACACCGAGCGGGCGGGGCCAACAGGGGGCGGGGAAAGTATGGGGCGGGGCGCCCTGGCCACACCTACCGGAGGTCTCGGCGCAACACGTCGCTGACGAAGGCCTCGTAGCGCTGCGCCTTCTCTGCCGCTGCCATTGCCGCGCTGACGTCATCACACCGCGACATGGCGCGGGGAAAGGGGTGGGGTCTGCCGTCACGCGTCATCGCCGGCGGCCGTGCTACGTCATCGCCGTGCGGCGCGACGGGAAGCGCGGCCCGGGGCTGCAGGGTCCGTAGGGCCCCGTGGGCGGTAGGGTCTGTACCTCCCCCCCCCCCCGCCGTGCGCTCTGCATATGCTCAGCTCTATAGCGCATTTAACCCCCACAGTCCGTATAGAGTCCACAGCCCCTCCCAGGCGCGTGGGACCTACATTCAACGCCCTCCTCAAGCTTACAAGTTCACACACCCTCCCCCGGCTTCTATAAGGTCCGTACCTGTGATAAAGGCAGTCATGACTCATATCAAAAATAGAACGTAGTGTGCTAAGTGTAATTGTTGTACTCTGTGTGTTATAGTTGAATTTAAATAAATCAAGTCCAAAATGGACTTATTAAATATTTATCAAGGTAGGAAAGCAAAAGCAGCGCTGGGCGGCCAGGGAGTCGCAGCTCTACCAAGGGATCGCAAATTCAAGCAAGCTGAGCCGTTCTTTTTATCTTCCTCGAGGTCGCTTCTGACATGACATCTTCGGTACGCCCCTTTGCTTCTGTTACCGTGGTTTCTTGTCAAACAGGACGTTCCCATGTTTGGTGTAGCAAGATAACATTGTGGACACGTTTCTTCTTGTTAAACAGGAAGTTCTCAAGACCACCACAATGGGTTCGTTCCTCTTGCTTAACTCGTTTGATCAGCAGATTACCCTTAGCTACTTATTACACTGCGTAAATCTAAAACCTGTACCACAATTGTAATGAATGGGCGCGCTGCGTAGAAAAGCGCGCCACAGGAGACAAAGACCCTGAGACTTTGAAAAGCGCGCCAAAGGAGAGCCAATAGGAGGAGAAGGCGTACCCTAACGGCCCAATGGGGAAAGAGCGGGACGAACATCCGGCGAGAAGTGATTGGTCGAGATCCGGGCATAAAAGACGCCGCTTTTAGTTTAGGGCTCAGGTGTGCGCGTGGTGGAGCTAATCGAGTTCTCCGCGCACCCAGCGCTGGTTTTGCTTATTGTTTCTCAACGGAAATTGATTGAACCCCAAATAAAATTGTTTAATTGTTATCGTTTATAACAATACCCCACCCGCCATAGGGTCTATATGCCTTCCCCAACCCCCGGTCTATAGACCCTCTACAGGTCTACTCACTTCTATATGGTGTGTATCACCCCCAGCTCTTTAGAATCCGTAGTCCCTCCCAGATCTATATAGTCTATATGGTCCCCCACAGATCTATAGGATCAGATCCCTACAGAGCAGATCTACAGGTCTGATCCCTATCTCCCTCAGGTCTATAGGGTCTGTAACCTTCCTCAAGCTCTACTGGGTCCATACCTGCCGCTCAGCCTGTACAGGCTCCATACCCCCCTCCAGATCTATAGGGTCCATCAGCCCTCACCACCTATAAGGTGTGTCCCCTCAAGCAGTAACACAGCAGCAGCAGCTCTGGGTCTTTATTTGCCCATCCCTTCAGGGGGAGGGGTTAATAAGGGGCGGTGCTTCATGGGGGCGGGCTTACACACAGAGTCACTAGCACATACCGAACAACCCCTCCAGTTCCGGGGGGGGGGGTGGGGTGGGGTGGGGGGGGGGTGGGCGGGGCACGGCTTGCAGGTATGCAGAGGGCAGGGGGGGGTTGCACATGGAGGGCCCATAAACCAGGGTTCCCCCCACTCAGGGGTCCCAGATGCCTGGTCCCCCTGGGTGCGGCTGTGGGGCCTGGATGCCAGGGTTCCCCCGATGTGGGGGGACGCCCAGGCCCCCCCTCAGTCAGCGAAGAGGCTGGCGAAGCTCTGCCGCAGGGAGCGGATGCTCTCAGGGCCCCCCTGCTCGGGGGCGGGGCTGGGGGGGGCAATGGGAGGGGTCGGGGGGGACCCGGCCATCCGGGCCCCCCCCAAGGGACCCAGGCGCCTGGGCCTCACAGAAGGGACCCAGGCGTCTGGGCCCCCGACTTACCTGGGGGGCTGGGCTCCGCTTGGTTTGGGTGCCAGGGTGGGTTTGGGGGCAAGGGGTGGGGCTTGGGGGCGGGGTTGACGTGTGGTGGGCGGGGGCTGTTGGCCTGGGGGGCGGGGCTGAGTGGCACTGGGTGGGGTTTGGGGGCGGGGCTGAGGTGACTGGGGGCGGGGCTGGGGCACTGAGGGTGATCTGGGTGGGCCCTGAGGGCGGGGCTGGGGAGAGGTGGGCGGGCCCTGAGGGCGGGGCTGGGGAGAGGTGGGCGGGCCCTGAGGGCGGGGCTGGGGAGAGGTGGGCGGGCCCTGAGGGCGGGGCTGGGGAGAGGTGGGCGGGCCCTGAGGGCGGGGCTGGGGAGAGGTGGGCGGGCCCTGAGGGCGGGGCTGGGGAGAGGTGGGCGGGCCCTGAGGGCGGGGCTGGGTGCTTGGTGGGGTTGTTGGGCGGGCCTGGGCAGTGGTGGGTGTGGTCTGTGGGCGGGGCTGCAGAAAAGTGGATGGAGTTTGTGGGTGGGGCTGAGTAGAGGGGGGTGGAATCTGGGGGCGGGGCTGTTGGCCTGGCAGGCGGGGCTGGGTGGTGCCTCGAGTTGGGGTGGGGCCAGGTGAGACAGGGCGTGTTGGAGCCCCTCCTCCCGGTGGGCGGGGCTGCCCCTGCGGCGGGGGGCGGGGCTGGGAAGGGCCAGATGGCGGCGGAGCACCTGGGGAGGTGGGGAGAGAAACACCTCGGATGGGCAGGGCTGAGAAGGCGGGGCCAAGGGGTGGAGGGGATTCATTTGGGGCGGGGGGGGGGCGGGGTTTGTCTGCTAGCACTGGGAGGAGGGGCAGGTTAGAAAAGGGGCAATTTGGGGGAGTCCCAGGGGCTGGGGGACTCCCCAGATTTTGGAGGGGCCATATTTTGCAGCCGCCCCATATAGGGAGGGCTCAAAGTTTTTGGAGTCTCCCTGATATTTAGGGGTTACCACATTTGGGGTGGTGTTGGGGGGGTCCCTGGCTTTTGGGGAGAATCTAGATTTCAGGGGCGGGGGGGGGGCGGGGAGGTGTCAGGCTGGGGAGGTATCCTGGTGTGGGGAGGTCCCAGGGTTTTGTGGGGCCCTCCACACTGGGTGGGGTCAGGCTGTTTCTGGGGGGTCCCCACATTTGAGAGGGCCCCACCGTTTTGGAGGTATCCTTTTTTGGACAGGTCCCCAGGGTCTGGGGAGTCCCAGGGTTTGGGGGGGAAATCCCCATTTTGGGGTGTCACTCACCTTGGGGTGGGGTTCGCTGCTGTGGGGGGGTTCCTGGCCGGGAGGACCCCAATGTCACCGACATCTGTGGGGCAGAAAGAGGGGGAGGTTAAGACCCCATGAGAATCCCCAAAACTTGGGGGGCTCCTGGAGGACTATGGGGAGGCTCAAAGGGGGCTTTGTGGGACTTGGGGAGCTCTTGAAGGACTTGGGGGTCTCAGGGGGGGTCTGGACCCTGGGGGGGAGCGGGCCTCTACGGTGATAGGGTGTTACCTGTGGGTGTGGCCGTGCATGGGAGGGGCTCCGTGGGCGGGGCAGCTCCGCCCTCATTCGTGCCAGCACCAGCTCCACAATCCGCCCCCGATCCTCAGCCGCCCCTGGACCCACCAATGGCATCCAGGAACCCAGCACCTGCCGGGGCGGGTGGGTGGGGGTCAAGGTCAGGGGTGACCCGGGCCTCCAGGGGGGTCAGGGTCAGGGGGATCAAGGTCATCTGGTGCTGACCTGCAAGATGTGCTCCCGCCCGTCGGGCGCCTGCAGCACCTCCACCCCGCAGATGTCAACACCCCCGAAGAGGCGGGCACAAGCATCCACCCAGCCGCGGTGCCTGCAGAGGGTGGGTGGGCGTGGCCTCGGGGGGACACGCCCATAGCCCAAGGCCATGCACATGCAGGCACGCAGCCCCCTCCCACCCCACCCCCCTTAGGCACCACCCCCTTTGGGAACAGCACCACTCCCTGCATAGCCCTGCCCTACCCGCCCCACATCTGTGATAGCCACGCCTCCTCATTGAAACCACGCCCACATGACCACACCCTTTCTCCATAGCTGACACCCTTCCCCACAGTGCTGGCTCTTCTGGACAGCCCACCCCTCCCCGTGGCCACGCCCCTCATTGACCACGCCCCTCCAGCAAAGCCACGCCTGTTTGGAACAGCTATGCCTCCACTGCCCCACCCCACCTGCATACCTGTAGCCCCACCCCTTTCCCCGGCCACACCCCTTACCTGGAACCCCGCCCATTGCACCTCCTCCTAGCCCTGCCCCACCCTGTGGCCACACACACACCCTGCAGCCACACCCTCCCCATAACCACGCCCCTGCGAGACAAGCCCCACCCTCCTTCCCACTCACCGAGCGCTGAGAGTGACCAGCTCCATCTGAGCCCCCTCCCCCATGGGGTCCCCAGCCACCAGTGGCCACCTGGGCGGTGGGGATAGTGGGGTCACAGGGTCAGGGGTGTACTCGGTGTCCCCTGGTCTCTGTCACGTCCCACATCCTCACACATTCATCTGATGTCACTGACATCGCCCCATGGCCCCCCAGGCCCCATGTCCTCATGTCCCCCCCGTGTCCTCACCATGACCCCTGTGTCCCCCCATGGCCTCCCCTGGTCCCCATGGCCCTTTGTCTGCATGAGTCGTGTGTCCCCCCCAGTCCCCATGGCCCCGTGTTCCCGCATGTGTGTGTGTCCCCAGTCCCCATGTCCCTGCACGTGTGTCCTCCCCAGTCCCCGTGGTGTCCCCCAGTTCCCATGGCTCCCCCATGGCCCCACGTCTCTGCATGTCCCCCCAGTGTCCCCCCACCCTGCTCTGGCCCCTCACCGCAGCGCTCTGTACTCCTCCCCAATCCGCTGCACCCGCAGGCGCTGACTGCCCCCCAGGACCCCCTGGACCAGGGCCCCTGCCCGGGCCCCCCCCATGGCCCCCACCACCGCCCCCAGCACCTCTGGCGTCCCCACACGCACCTGGGGGTTGGGAGACAGCGTTAGACACCCCCCCACCCCCCCAGCCACCCTGCCAGGCCACCCCAGACCCCCCCCCCAGTCACAACCACCACACACCCCACCGCCGGGCCACCCCTCCGGGCCACCCCTCCGTGGGGATTATCCTTCACACCTGGGGGTGGGGACACCGCCAAGCCACGCCCCCAT
This sequence comes from Falco punctatus, assembly GCF_963210335.1. Lineage (NCBI taxonomy): Eukaryota > Metazoa > Chordata > Aves > Falconiformes > Falconidae > Falco > Falco punctatus. The sequence goes on along the minus strand of NC_137599.1, from coordinate 165,176 downwards.
GTGGGCCACCCCTATGGACAGGCTGAGAAAGGTCATGCACCCTGCTGGCCACACCCCCTTATCCAGCCACGCCCCCAGAAGGGTCCAGCCTCCCCACCCCAGACATATGTGGGGGCGGGGACACTCCAGAGGCCACGCCCACTCGACACCACGCCCCCCATCAAGGTCAGTGGGCCCCACCCACCTCAGACCATCAGCCCCACCCCCCCAGGAGTTAATCAAGAGGGGGGCTCTGAAGGGGAGGGGGCGCGATCTCACCTTGCCCACCCCGGCGGGAGCGGGGCTGAACGTCACCATCATGGGGAAGGTGGGGGCTGTCAGCTGCAGGACCTCCCAGTTACACCAGTGCTCCCAGTTCTCTCCCAGGCCTCTCGTTTCCCATCCAATCGCCCCCCTAGTGCCTCTCAATCCCCTCCCAGTGCCTCCCAGTGCCCTCCCAGTTTCCTGCAGTTCCCCCCAGCCCCCTCCCAGTCTGACCCAGGGCCTCCCAGTGCCCCCAATCTGCTCCAATCCCCTCCCAGTACCCCCGCAGTTCCCCCCAGTCCACTTCCAGTTTCTTCCCAGTAAATCCCAGTGCCTCCCAGTCCACTCCAATCACCTCCCAGTTCCCTCTCAGTGCCTTCCAGTGCTCACCAGTCCACGGGGGTGGTTGCAGAAGCCCTGTGGGACCAGGGGAAAGGCCTCGGGGCCCAGTTCCCGCTGCAGCTGTGCCAACTTGGCAAACTGGGAACATTTGGAACATCAGGGGCCAGGGAGGGAGGAGGGTGATGGCCCTGCCCAGCACTCCCAGTCTGCCCCAGTATTCCTCCCCATGCCTCACAGTATCCTCCCGTTTATCCCAGTGTCTCCCATTACGACCCACAGGCACTCCCAGTGCCTCCCAGTAAAGCCCCATCCCTCCCAGTGCCTCCCAATACACTCCCATTCAGTGTTCCCCCAGACACATCCCAGTTACATCCCAGTTACCCCTCAGTGCCTCCCAGTGCCCCCAGCACCTCCTGCCATGTCCCCAGTTACCTCTCAGTCACCACCCAGCACCCCCTCAGTCCCCGCGTTAGATCCCAGTCCCCCCAGTTGCCCCCCCATGTCCTCCCACTGGCCCCCCACTCCCTCCAAATGCCCACCCCAAAGCCCACTCAGCCTCCCCCCCCCAGTTGCCTCCCAGTCCCTCCCAGTGCCCCCCATCCCACGCACCAGGCAGGGGGGATGGGCGAAGGCGTAGAGGGCAGGGAGAGGGTCGGTGCTGGGGACCCCCCCCAGGTGCAATCCCACCAGCAGCCGCCGGGTGGCGCCTTCTGCCCCTCCTTCAGGGCATTCCCGCACCAGCACGAAGTCGGGGAGCACCCGCCTACACGGGGGGTCATGGGGCACCCCCAACCCCCCCAATATAGAGCACCCCAAAAAGTCCCACCTTGCACCCCATAATCCCACCCTGCACCCTGAGATACAACCCTGGACCCCAAAATTCCCCCCTGCACCCCAACATACCACTCTGCACCCCGAAATTCAAAGCCGGATCTCAAAATCTAGTTCTGCACCCCCAAAAATCCCCTCCTGCAGCCCAAAACCCTGCCCTGCACCCCAAAATTCCACCCTTCACCCCCCCAAATCCCCCTCCTGCACCCTGAAATCAAACCTCACACCCCCGAAATTCCACCCTACACCCCAAAAAATCCCCTCCTGCACCCCAAAACATAAACCTGCATGCCAGAACTTACATCTGCACACCAAAATCCATCCCTGAACCCCAAAAGCTCTCCTATCTCCTCAATACTCCACCCAGCCCCCCCCAAATCCCCCTAGAACCCACGAAACACCCAAATGGAGGGTGTGCACCCCAAGAATGGGGGGGACCCCACCTTGTGCCCCCTCGGGGGGTGTCGATGGTGATGCTGAGGGCGCCATGGGTGGAGGCCACCAGGGAGAGCTCGGAAAACTGGGCCTGGGGGGACCCCAAAATCCAGGGGGACCCCCAAAATCTCCCAGGGATGACCAAAACCCTCCCTGTGGCCACCAAAACCCACCCTGAGACCCCTCAAAGCCCCCGCTGAGCCGCTCTGAACCCCCAAATTGATTCAAGGAATGGAGGTTTAGGGGCTCCCCAAAAGTCAGAGAGGACCCCAAAATCCAGTGGGGACCCCAAGCCCATCCCGAAGATCCCCAAAACGTCCCTGGGGGCCCCTCAAATCAGGAAGGACCCCAAAATCCAGTGGGGTCCCCAACCCCCCCCAAGGATCCCCAAAACCTCCCTGGGGGGGCCCCCAAATCAGCCTGAACCCCCAAAATGCAGCATCAGGCCCTATCGGCAGATCCCAGAACCAGCAGGGGGGGCCCCCAGAATAAGGAGAGGCACCGAGATTTAAGAGGGGGCCCCCAAAATCGGGGGGGGGGACGACCCCAAAACTCACCTGTTCTACTCGCAGCTCCACGTCCCCGTGAACCGATTTGCCCTTGAATAGCTTCACCCTGGGGGGGGGGCAGGGAGTACCCCAAAACAAGTGGGTCTCAAAATGCCCTCCCCCAAGTGACACCCCCAAACTGCCCCACCAAAATCTGACACCCCCAAATTTACCCGCCAAAACCGAAGCCCACCTAATGCCCCCCCTAAATATGACATGCCCCAAATGACACCCCCCATCAGACCCCCCAAAACCTCACCCCCCTAAAATCTGATACCCCCAACTGCCCCTCCCAAGGTGCTCTCCCCCCCCCCCCAGATCTGCACCCTCAAACCCACCCTCCCTGAGTGCCCCCCCCCCCCCAAGTCTCTTCCCCAGGTGCCCTCCAGGCCCGGGGGGAGGTTGGGGGTCCCAGGGGTTGGGGGTGCCCCATACGTACCAGTCGGTGCCGGGAGGGGAGATGACGAGCAGCAGTGGGGCCGGAGGGGGGGTCCGGGGGGGTTTCCACATCCCACCCACCCCCGGCCCCCCCCCAAGTCCTGGCCCCACCCCAGGGGGGTCCCCTCCCCCCCCCGCCAGGAAGTTCCCATCTGACAGCCGCCGGCGCAGGTACTCCATCCCCAGCTATAGGGGTCAGAGGCTATAGGGGCCCGCTATAGGGGGTGGGAGCTACAGGGGCATATAGGGGCTTGCTATAGCGGTTAGGGGCTATAGGGGCCTATATGGGGTAGAAGCTGGGGGGTGGTGGTGCTATAGGGGTTGGATCTATAGGGATTGGGGGCTATAGGGACCTAGGAGAAGAGGGCTGGGGGGGAGCCTATAGGGGCCGGCTCTAAGGGTCAGGGGCTACAAGTGGTCGCCCTTGGGGGGGGTCAGAATTATAGTGGTCAGGGGCTATAGGAGCCTGCTATAGGGGTAGGGAGCTCTAAGAGGTCACCTGCTAGGGAGCAGCGCTATAGCAGTCAGGGTCTATAAAAGCCCACTATAGGGAGCTATAGAGGTCACCCTATAGGGGTTAGAGGTATGGGAGTTCCCCTATAGACAGCTACTAAGGGGGTCAGGGCTTATAGGGGAGTCAGCTGATAGGGGCCCACTAGCGGGGTGGCAGCCTATAGAGACTAGCTATAGGGTCTTATAGGGACCTGGGCTGCAAGGACCCAGCCCTACAGGTGTCTGCAGCTATAGGAGTTCAGCCTGCATGAAGGTGCCTATAAGCACCCCATACAGCGGATGGCATCCCTGGGGCTATAGGAGGAGGCCCTATAGGGGAAGGAGCTGTAGAAGCAGAAAACCCTATAGGAAGGGGGTCTATAGGGGATGAAAGGCTGGGAGGCGGTACGCCTGCCTTACAGGAAAATTCTATAGAAGTGAGCTATAGAAGAAGGTTCTGTAGGGGATGGGGGTCTATAGGGGAGAGGAGCTATGGGGGAAGGAGAGCTATAGGGGTAGGGACCCCAGGAAAAGCTGCCCTATAGAGGAAGGGAGCTGGGGGGGGACTGCCCCATGGCCGGGCCCTACAGGGGAAAGTGGGGGCTATAGGGGATGCAAGAGTTCGAGGAAAAAGGGAGGGCTACAGGGGCCGGGGAAGATATAGGAGGCAGAAAAGCTATAGGGGATGGGGGTCTATAAGGGAAGGGAGCTATAGGGGATGCAAAAGCTATAGGGGCAGGGGAGCTATAGGGGAAGGGGGCAGAGCCGCTATAGGGGGCAGGGGGCTGCAGTGGAAGGACGGCCCTGCCGGGAGCCCTATAGGAGCCCCTATAGCATCCCCCGGACGGCAGCGTCCCGCCCCGCCCAACCCCCGCCCTCGCGCTCACATCCGGCCCCGCCCCCTCTCCCCGCCCCCTCTCCATTGAGAAGCCGTGGGAGGGGCGGGACTCGGTTGTGACGTCAGCGGCCGCCCCGCCCGCGGCTCTGCAGAGGGAAAGGGGCGGGGCCGGTGACGTCATCACCGGCAGCAAGGCCGGAAAGTAAACCAAGGCGTGCGGGGGGGGGGGAACGGGGACCGCCCCTCCCCCCTCGGGGGCCCACCCCCGCGCCCCTTCCCCCTCCCGAGGGATTCAGGCGTCCGGGGTCTTTATTGCGGGGTTTTTATTGCGGGGGTGAGGGGCCAGGCGGGTCTGGGGGGAAATTGCGGTGGATTTGGGGTCCCACGGTGTCACCGGGAGCCTCAGTCCTCTGGGAGGGGGGGGGAGGAAGGAGGTAAATAGGGGACCCCGGCGTCCGGGGGGCACCCCCACCTCCCCGTAGAACCAGGCCCCCTGCCCATCCCCCCACTGGGGACCCAGAAACCCACCCATCCCCTCCCCTCCAAGGGGTCCCAGGCCCCCTGCCGTTCCCCCCTCCAGGGGACCCAGAAACCCACCCCCTCCCCCCCCAAGGAATCCCTGCCGCCCCACCCCTCCCCCAGCAGGCAGACCGTGGGGGGCTGGGCAGGGCAGCACGTGCAGGCAGGGCCGGGTCTCCTCCAGGCGAAGGTGCTGCCCCTCCAGCGGGGGGCAGCGTGGCCGGGCCGACCCCCAGAAGGTGACATTGACGGGGGTGGAAGAGCCCACCGAGGTCACGATCCGTCTGTAAGGGGGGTGCTTTTAGCACCCTGCCCCATAGATCCACCCAGGGCTCCCCCTCCCACGGCCCCATAGAGCCCCCATAGGCCCCAGAGATCACATACAGATCTGCCTGCCCCACAGATGCCCCAGTGACCCGTAGACACCCCCCCAACCCTATAGACCCTGCACTGACCCCCCAGCCCCATAAACCGTCCATTGACCCTGTAGACTCCCCTTGACCCTATAGACCCTTCATTGACCCTATAGCCCCCCCAGCCCCATAGATCCCCCACTGATCCTGTAGACCCCCCTGTTGTCTCTATAGACTCCCCATTGACCCTAGAGCCCCCCACAACCCCATAGATCCCCCACTGACCCTGTAGACCCCCCCCATTGTCTCTATAGACTCCCCACTGACCCTATAGACCCCCACTGACCCTGTAGACCCCTCGTTGTCTCTATAGACTCCCCATGGACCCTAGAGCCCCCCCAGCCGCATAGATCCCCCACTGACCCTGTAGACCCCTCGTTGTCTCTATAGACTCCCCATTGACCCTATAGACCCCCACAGCCCCATAGATCCCCTACTGACCCAGTAGACCCCCCACTGTCTCTACAGACCCCCACATTGACCCTATAGCCACCCCCTCCCACAGCCCCTATACGCACGGGTAGGTGGGGTAGATGGGCTGGCACTCTCGGACACGGCTACGTGTGGGGCTGGCCCCACATGGAGGAGTGCAGAGTCCCCAGGGGCTCCAGTCCGACCAGTTCCCTGGCACTGGGAGCACAGGGCAGCATCACCCCTCAGCCCCCACTCTATAGGGCTGGAGGTTAAGGGGTGCCTATGGGGGGGAGGGGGAGGGGGTTCTTGTGGGTCTTCATGGGTTCCTATGGGGTGGCCATGGGGGCCTGTGGGGTGGCTGTAGGGCAGCTATAGGGCTCCATAGGGCAGCTATGAGGTCCTGTAGGGCAACTATAGGGCTCTACAAGGCAACTACAGGTGCTATAGGGCATCTGTAGGTTTCCATAGGACAACTATAGGGTCCCAAAGGGCACCTATAGGGCCCTATAAGGCAACTGTAAGTGCTACGGGGCATCTATAAGGTTCCATAGGGCAGCTCTAGGGCCTCAAAGGGCAGCTATAGGTGATGGGGGGGCATCACTCACAGAGGCAGTTCTGGATGTTGTAGCAGGTGCGGAGCTGGATGATGCTGGGCCCCCCGTCCGTGGGGCAGGGAGGCCCCCCGGGCCGGTGCCGCAAACATTCCCGCGTGCGCCTCTGCTGCCCCACAGCGGGCTGGCAGCTTATGGAGCCGAACTGCCGCCGCTCGCAGGGGGTCCAGGCGCCCCACGGCCCCCAGTGCTCCACGCCTAGGGAGGCATGGGGGGGGTGTCAGTGGGAGCTGTGGGGCACCCCATAGCCCACCTTGACCCACACTTGGGGAGCACTGGGGGGATGGGCCGGGGAGTGGGTGTCTGGGGGGGCTGTGGGGTGGGTGTCGGGCGGGGGTTATGGGGTAGGTGTCTCGGGGAGGGGGGACTATGGGGTGGGTGCCCCACAGAGAGAGAGGGGCAATGGGGTGCCCTATAGCAAAGGGGCGGGGTCGCGTGGTGCCCCATAGCAGCAGGCTGGGTGCCCTGCCCCCCCAAGCCCCACCCCCCCAAGCCAGGGCACACCCTCTGGGTGGCCTCCCGTCCCAGCCCTATGCGCCTCGAAAGCCCCGCCCCTTCAGGCCCCGCCCCCTCCCGCAGGCCCCGCCCCCTCACCAGGGCAGGCCCCGTGGGGGCCACAGACCACACGCCGGGTGCTGTTGCCGTGGCAACCGCGGCCGCCATGCCGGGGGGGTGGGGCGTCGCAGGCGCGGCGCTGCGTGACCACGCCCAGCCCGCACGTCACCGGGCAGGGGGCGATCGCTGACCACGCCCCCCAGGCGCCGTCCTCTGTGAGGGGCGGGGAAAGGGCAGAGTCAGGGGCTTGTGGCCACGCCCCCACCGAGACGTGGAGTCCCGCGCGTGGCCCCCCCCAGTGCGGGGTCCCCAGAGATGAGGGGTGTCCCCCCAGATGTGCCCCCCCAGTGCCCCCAGCCAACACGGACCCCTGGACCCGGGGACCCCTCCAACGCAGGGTCTCCCCAGATGCAGCCCCTCCCCTCATACAGCACACCCCCCACCCCACCCCGAGAGCCCGACATGGACCCCCCCAGCCCCCCGGCCCCCCGGGCCTCACCGGGGCATGGCGGCAGCCCAGGGCAGGGCTGGGTGTCGACGGCGGCCCCAGCGCACGCGGCTCCCGGCGGCTCCACCGACGGCGGCGGTGAATCACAGCGGCGGCTGCGGCTGCGCCCCGGCGCCCTGCCCGCCCCGCTGCACGTGCCCCGGCAGCTGCCCCACGGGCCCCAGGAGCCCCAGGAGCCCCCCACTGCGGGGGCAGGGCTGAGGCTCCAGACCCCTCCCCACCCGCCCATCGCCCTCCCTGGCCCACTCCCCATCATCCTCCTTCATCCCGACCCTCTCCCCCACCACCCTCCTTCATCCCGACCCTCTCCCCACCATCCTCCTTCATCCCGACCCTCTCCCCACCATCCTCCTTCATCCCGACCCTCTCCCCCACCATCCTCCTTCATCCCGACCCTCTCCCCCACCACCCTCCTTCATCCCGACCCTCTCCCCACCATCCTCCTTCATCCCGACCCTCTTCCCACCATCCTCCTTCATCCCGACCCTCTCCCCCACCACCCTCCTTCATCCCGACCCTCTCCCCACCATCCTCCTTCATCCCGACCCTCTTCCCACCATCCTCCTTCATCCCGACCCTCTCCCCCACCACCCTCCTTCATCCCGACCCTCTCCCCACCATCCTCCTTCATCCCGACCCTCTCCCCACCATCCTCCTTCATCCCGACCCTCTCCCCCACCACCCTCCTTCATCCCGACCCTCTCCCCACCATCCTCCTTCATCCCGACCCTCTCCCCCACCACCCTCCTTCATCCCGACCCTCTCCCCCACCACCCTCCTTCATCCCGACCCTCTCCCCACCATCCTCCTTCATCCCGACCCTCTCCCCCACCACCCTCCTTCATCCCGACCCTCTCCCCACTATCCTCCTTCATCCCGACCCTCTTCCCACCATCCTCCTTCATCCTGGCCCTCTCCCCACCATCCTCCTTCATCCCGACCCTCTCCCCCACCATCCTCCTTCATCCCGACCCTCTCCCCATCATCCTCCTTCATCCCGACCCTCTCCCTCATCATCCTCCTTCATCCCGACCCTCTCCCCCACCATCCTCCTTCATCCCGACCCTCTCCCTCATCATCCTCCTTCATCCCGACCCTCTCCCTCATCATCCTCCTTCATCCCGACCCTCTCCCTCATCATCCTCCTTCATCCCGACCCTCTCCCTCATCATCCTCCTTCATCCCGACCCTCTCCCCCACCATCCTCCTTCATCCCGACCCTCTCCCCCACCATCCTCCTTCATCCTGACCCTCTCCCCCATCATCCTCCTTCATCCCGACCCTCTCCCTCATCATCCTCCTTCATCCTGACCCTCTCCCCCGCCTCACCAGGGCAGATGGGGGCTGCCCCCTGGCAGACCCGGCTCTCCTCAGCCGCCCCAGGCCCGCAGCCCCCCCCGCAGCGGGGGGGAGGGTCCGCGCAGGCCCGGCTCCGCCGCAGGGTCCCCACCCCGCAGGTCACTGAGCAGCCCCTCCACGGCGACCAGGGGGTCCAGCCCCCCGCCACTGGGGTCAAAGGTCAAGGGTCAACCTCGGGGTCACCCCCCCACGTCCCGTCCCGCCCCCCTCCCCAGCGTCCCCGTGTCCCACCGGGGCAGCAGGGGAGGTGACACGCTCGCAGCTGCCACTCCCGAGGGTCTCTGTCCCCTGCGGGGCTCCGGCTGCGTCCGCGGCGCTGGGTCCCCTCCCCGCAGGTCACCGAGCAGCTGGTCCAGCGGCCCCATGGCCCCCACGTGTCCTGCCTGGGACAGGGGTCACCCGCTGGCGCCCGGTGGCACCTGGGGGGGGTCTCGTGGGTGGGCGTGGCTCTAAGTAGGTGGGGGGGATGGGCGTGGCCTCAGTTGCCAGGGCAGGGGGGGTGGGTGAGGCCTGGATGTGGGTGGGGTCCTGTTGGAGGGAGGGGCTTAGTGGGGTGGGTGGGGCTTATGGGGTGGGACAGGCCTTGGGTGGGGTGGGCTGGGCCTAGGAGGTGTGGTGGGCGGGGCCTGGTGGGTGGGGCTAGGGGCGTGTGTGGCTGCGATAGGGCTGAGAAGGGTGGGGAGTGGGCGTGGCTTAGAAGGGTGGGGACTGGGCAGGGCTTGCGGGGGTGGGGCTGACCGGCAGGTGTGGCAGTGGCCATGGGGGCGGAGCTTGTAGCCATAGGTGGGGTTGAGGCAGCAGTCGGCCAATGAGACAGGCTCATCACCCAGCGGCTCGGTGCAGGCCCCGCCTCCCCCTTCCTCCTCCAATCGGGCGAAGCACCACACGGGCGTGGCAGCTGGGGCAAGGGTCCACAGGGGCTGTGTGTCACGTGGGGGCATCCTCCCCCAGTGACCCCCAGTTATCTCCCAGTTTCCCCAGTATCCCCCTACCTCTCCCAGTCCCCAGCTACCCCCCAGTGCCTCCCAGTTACCCCCTTCAGTGTTCCCAGTGACCTCCCAGTCCACCCAGTTTCCCCAGTCCCTCCCACTCCTGCACTTCCCCCCCAGAGTGCAGGTGCTCCCGTATCTCCCAGTGCATCCCAGTCATTCCATTATACCTCCGGGCCTCCCAATTCCCAGCCCCCCCATATTCTCTGGTCACCCAGTGCTCCTAGTTCTCCCAGTATCCCCCAGTTCCCCATATCCTCTGCCACCCGCCACCCAGCTCCCCCAGGGCTCTCAGTCCACTCAGCCGAGTGCCCTCCCAGTATCCTCCCAGTCCTTCCCATTTCCCCAGTGCCCCTTACCCCTCTACTTCCAGCCCCACCGGTGCCCTCCCAGTATCCCCCAGGCTCAGAGCCTCCCCCATTGCTCCCAGTACCCCTCCTACTGCTCCCAGTCCCAGTGCCCCCAGTTCCCCCAGCCCCCCCACCCAGTCCCCAAGCCTCCCTCAGTGGCCCCCAGTGCCTCCCAGTTCCACCCCCTGTATTCCCAGTGCCCCTCCAAGGGCTCCCCAGTACCTCCCCAGTCCTCCCAGTACCCACCAAATCCCCATCCCCAATCCTCCACTGGGGTTCCTAGTACCCCCCCGTTTCCCATCCCAAATCCTCCCCTGGGGCTCCCAGTGCCCCCCAGTTCCCCATCCCCAAGCCTCCCCTGGTGCTCCCAGTGCCACCAGTACCCCCCCCAGTTCCCCATCCCCAAGCCTCCACTGGGGTTCCCAGTGCCTCCCAGTTCCCCATCCCCAAGCCTCCCCTGGGGCTCCCAGTACCCCCCAGTTCCCTATCCCCAAGCCTCCCCTGGGCCTTCCCAGTACCCCCCAGTTCCCCATCCCCAAGCCTCCCCCGGGGCTCCCAGTACCCCCCAGTTCCCTATCCCCAAGCCTCCCCCGGGGCTCCCAGTACCCCCCAGTTCCCCATCCCCAAGCCTCCCCCGGGGCTCCCAGTACCCCCCAGTTCCCCATCCCCAAGCCTCCCCCAGTGCTCCCAGTACCGGCGGGGCTCAGCAGGGGGGCGCAGAGCAGCAGCGCCAGCAGCTCCACGCAGGCCATGGGGAGGGGGGACACTGTCCCTCCCACCCCCCCGCACCCCAAAGTCCTTCTGGGCCAAGGGGAAGTGGGGGGGGGGGGAGGGGGAGGGGGGGGACACCCCACCCACAGGAAGGACCCAGGCGCCCGGCTGGCACCCTGCCCCTCCCCCCACCGCCACCCCCTCCCCCACCCCAAGGGACCCAGGCGGCCCGGTGACCTCCCCTCCCCCCTCCCCCAGCACCCACAGGAAGGACCCGGGCGCCCGGGTGGCGGCCCCACCCCCACAAGGGACCCAGCCACCCGCGCCCCTCCCCCACCCTTGCACGGCCCCAAATTCCACCGTTTTTCACCTGTTTATTTAAAAAAAAACAAAACAAACACCGCCCCCCCCCCGCCCCCAAAACACCACCGGGGGGGGGGGGGGAAGAGATGCGCCACTCGGGGGGGCCCCCCACCCCGGGGTGACACGGAGGGGGAGGGGACCCCACGTTTTTGGGGCGAAATATCGCGGTTCGGGGAGGGTCGCCAAGTGTGGGGGGGGCAGGGCCTGGGCGAGGGGCGGGGCTTGAGCGAGGGGCGGGGCCTCCGTGGAGCCTCAAGGTCCTTCGCTGAAGCGTGTCACGCCCCCGGGGCGGGGCCGGGTGGGGGCCTGGGGGCAGCGGGGTCACCTGAGGTCAGGGTGCTGCGACCCCCGCCATGTCCCCCAGCATCACCCCCCCCCCGCCGTGTTCCCTCGTCCCCCCATGTGTCCCCCAGGTCCCCAAATATCCCCCCATCCCCTCAGTCCCCCCAAATCCCCCCCACGTCCCCCTGTCCCCTCTACAACCCCTCATGTCCCTCCCCCTCCCACATGGCCCCCCCCCGTCCCCCCCATCCCCCTTTACCCCCCCCCTCCCCCTTTACCCCCCCCCATCCCCCTTTACCCCCCCCATCCCCCTTTACCCCCCCCATCCCCCTTTACCCCCCCCATCCCCCTTTACCCCCCCCATCCCCCTTTACCCCCCCCATCCCCCTTTACCCCCCCCAATCCCCCTTTACCCCCCCCATCCCCCTTTACCCCCCCCCCATCCCCCTTTACCCCCCCCCCCATCCCCCTGTATTCCCCATTGCTTCCCCCATCCCCCTTATCCTCCCACCCCCTCGTATCCCCCCATCGCCCCGTCCCCCCCATCCCCCCCACCCCCACTGTCATCGTCCCCCCCCCCCCAACGTGTCACCTCCGGCCGCCGCCGGCCCAGCCGCTCCCCTCCTTCCATCCCATCGCCTGCAGCATCCGACATCCCAGGGTGGTCTCGCGCAGGAGGACCCCTCCACCTCCCTGCAGCACCCCAGGGTCACCCCACCGCACCCATGGGTGCTGGGGGGGGAGGGGTGGGACGACGACGACACGGGATACCGCCCCACAACACCCACTTGGGGGTCTCCCACTCCCCTAGCACCCGTCTTCAGATCGCCGGCACCCAGTTTTGGGGTCCCACCAGCCTGCGGTACCCCACTTTGGAGGGGCCCCACCCCATGGCACCCAGTTGTGGGGTCCCCAGCACCCAGTTGTGGGGTCTCCCATCCTGTATCACCCAGCTTTGGGGTCCTCAGCACCCTTTTTTGGCATCCCCCACCCCTCAGCACCCACTTTTAGAGTCTCCAGCACCCACTTTTGGGGTACCCTCACCCCATAGCACCCAGTTGTGGGGTCCCCCTACCCCACTTTAGGGTCCTCCAGCCCACAGCACCCACTTTTAGGGTCTCCAACACCCACTTTTGGGGTCCCTCACCCCATAGCACCCAGCTGTGGGGTCCCCTCCCCATAGCACCAAGTTTTGGGGTCCCCCACCCCACTTCAGGGTCCTCCAGCCCACCGCACGCACTTTTGGAGTCTCCAGCACCCACTTTTTGAGGTCCAGAGCACCCCCATAGCACCCAGTTTTGGGGTCCCCACCACCCGACTTTTGCCCACCCCCACAACCCCCCCTTGGGGCACCCCTGGGTATGGAGGAGTGATGGGTGCTCACCCAGGGGTTGCCGGGGGTCCCCCAAATTTGCGCCGCTTGGGCTCAGGGGTGTCGGGACCCCCCTGTTTCTCACGGCGCTCGGCTGCCCGGTCCCGGTACTTCATCTAGGGCGTAGAAACAGCACCTATGGGTGCCCCCCCAGCTCCCCGCGTGCCCACCCCACCCCCAGCACCCATGGGTGCCCCTCAGCACCCATAGGTGCTGCCCGAGCCTTCAGGGCACTCACACAGATGCCCCCAGCACCCATGGGTGTCCCTAGCCACCCCCAAGGGTCATGCAGCACCCATGGGTGCCCCCCCGTCCCCCAACACCCATGGGTACTCTCTCAGCCCCAGAGATGCCCCCCAGCACCCATGGGTGCCCCCCCACCCACCTCCATCTCGCCCCGGTCCAGCCCCCTCAGGGGGAGGCGGGTGGCTCCGGCGCTGCAGCTCCAGGTTTTGCTGGGGGGGTTGGGAGACAACAACCTGTTACTGGGGGGGTCCCCAATGCCACCAGGGGATCCCCAATACTTCCAGGGGGGTCCCCAAGATCTTGGGGGGGTCCCCAATCTGGGAGGGTCCCCAATGCCTCCAGGGGATCCCCAAAACACCAAAGGGGATCCCCAAGATCTCTGGGAGGGCCCCAATGCCTCCAGGGGATCCCCAAAACACCAAGGGGGATCCCCCAGATCTCTACGAGGGTCCCCAGTGCCTCCAGGGGAGCCCCAATACTTCCAGGGGGTCCCCAATACTTCCAGGGGGGTACCCAACATCTCAGGCGGGCCCCCAATCTGGGAGGGCCCCCAATGCCTCCAGGGGATCCCCAAAACACCAAAGGGGATCCCCAAGATCTCTGGGAGAGCCCCCAATGCCTCCAGGGGAGCCCCAATACTTCCAGGGGATCCCAAACA